>NC_067482.1:28421344-31028844 GCF_947179515.1 Apodemus sylvaticus
TTCTTGAAGTCAGAGAAGAGACCCTTCTGATCTGCAAACACAGACAGGGATCCAGATCCAGACAATTGGTGTGTTTAAATAACGAGAGAAGTGTACATACTGTCTTAAAATCAAGCTGGGCTGAAACATGGGATTCCTGGTTATTTCTTATGGACGAAACAACATTGTGAGCAAGAGAGATGCTTCAAAATATATCCAGGGGATTATAAGGACCATGTTGTGAGCTAGTAGGAAAAATAATGATTTATGGTAGACAGCTGGCAAATGAAAAAAATCTACACTATCACCAGTATGCTGTAAAATTTCCAGAGAAAAGGCGTTAACAAAATACCTACAGAACTTCACACTAGGAAAAGTTCATTTTATGCACATACCCATTGCAGAGGACACAACATTGTCTTTAGAGTAAACATCACAGTATTTGTAGAAAATACACACACAGGGATTAATACTTGTAGGTGCTGTTCACCCTGCTGGTTTTTCCCATCCAGTCTTCTCTGACATCTCATGTGCCCTGCATATAGTCAGCGCAATTTTATAATATGATGTTGTTGGCATTCAGTTGCTGTCATCTATACCGTTCTGTTTGGTCATTGGGCCAATGGCACAGGTTGAAGCCTGCCCCTCTGTATAGCTCCATTAATAAGTAATAAGCCATGCATCACTGCCCAAGGAAGAATGATCAATTCTGATTTCTCTTTGTCTTCTGAAAAGACCAAGAACATACCCTCATCAGAATTCGCTGGAAGGGTTCCAGGAGAACAGTCTCAATGGTAAAGATTGCTCACTATTCTTGTAGAAGACAAAACTTTGGTTGTCCGTATCCACCTCAGATAGTCCACAGCCAACTGTAGCTCTGGATCCAGAGAAATCTGGTGTTTCTGGCCTCCTTAGATACAGCAGCATTCAAGGGCACATGCTCTCTCTGCTCTCTCTCTCTCTCTCTCTCTCTCTCTCTCTCTCTCTCTCTCTCTCTCTCACACACACACACACACACACACACACATGCACACGCACACACATACACACACACACATACAGATTTATTTTTTTAAATGCCATATTATTATTATTCACTGCACAGACCAGGAAAACATGCAGAATAGATTCCATTTAGCATGCTGTAAAATTGTATGATCACTATAACCTTATAAAATGAGGAACACTTTGATCCAACCTCTCCTCCTAAATCTTTGAAAATCAGAAGAAAAAAAAAGCATTTGTTGGTAGACCAAATTCAACAAACTAGAGAGTCCACACATTCATAACATAGCATCCATACACAGTAACAAAGTCATAAACAGACAGGTTCTAAGTAAACATCGAATTGTCTGTTCACATAGTGGAATCAGAGGTTGAAGATCATGAGGTAAAGCTCATTCTGCTACTTATGAAACCAGAATTCCTTCCATACCAGAGCATATTCAGGCACGGAGGCAGATGGATCTCTATATGTTTAAGGTCAGCCTGATCTATAGAGTGAGTTTCAGGACAGTCAGGGCTATACAAAGAAACCCTGTGTTGAACAACTGGAAACAAACAAACAAGCAAAAACCAAAAAGGCATATAGAAAGGTCTGAGTCTTACCTAAGTTTTCATTATGGTCATTAAGATTACTCCAATGCCCAGCTCTTGTGATTATAGCCCACAGGTTTCCTTTGCACATTGTACCCACAGCGCATGAAATCCATTTCTAGTTTTACAAACTATTTGGTCATTTAGTATATTGAGATCCAATGGGGTTTGTCTATATACAGTCATGCTAGGACAGATATAGATACCATAAAACATAAGACTAGATAGATTTTGCCCTCTCAATGGGTTGCGTCTCTGCATGGTTTTAGGGGTTAATGGAAAGTCATCAGAATAGACCAAGTGGATAACAAACTAGCAGCCAGCCAGCTGGAGACTGTGATTTCCCCCAAGAGCATATGACAAATTTAAAAGTGTGTTTGTGTGTATATGTGTATTATATATGTGTGTGTGTGTGTGTGTGTGTGTGTGTGTGTGTGTGTGTATGCATGTGTGTATCTGGAATTTTCCCCCTATATCCACTGTACAAATCTATTTATCATTAATTCCACTGTGCTTCATTTTCTGAAAGCAAGGCCCCCACCCCCAAGGCTGGTTACAAACCCTTTCTGGAATCGCTCTCTGAATTGAGCCTAGAGGTAAAATCCTTGCTGTCAGACTATTTATTTACTAAAGAAGAAAAAGGCCGTTCCCAGGCAGCTGCTTAATGAATCACCGCGCGGATTGCTCCCTGGCCCATGTTCATTTCTCCTCTGTGCTGACTCTGACCTTGGACTTCAGAAGATCTATGCTTACTTACACATCTACTGCCCTGGGCCAAAGCTTTCTCCTTTCCTTCTTCCTTAATCTTGTGTGGGTTGCTGTTATCTAGAAACTCCTTTAACTTATTGTGCTGAGGAAGTCTGTGGTTGATGACTGATGAGATTATTGTTCCTTTGTTGTTTCTATGAGGGTTTGGTTTTGTTGTGGTGGTGGTTGTTGTTGCTATTTTGGTGGAGTTTTTTCCTGTAATTTCCATAAAATGCCCAGAGAAGAGGGAGATGTAAAATTCATTTTTGGAGATTCTCTCCTGATATTTTCACACAATGAATGTAGTCATTCAATAATAATATAGTAACTGAATCCATCACGGAATTTGATGGTTACTTTCTACTTTCAGCTTAAATAATTCAAATAGTTTAAAGCTCTTAGGTGTCCTTGAGCAAATATGCCTATCTGAACACAGCTCCCACAGCTCTCAGAAGCTAAACTTGGGAGAAATGTGGGCATGACACTAGTCTTTCAAGCAAGACACTGCAGCTGCTCTCTGGACTCTGAGTGGCGTGCAGACAAGTTTAGAGTGTCTTGCAGCCTGGAGCAAAAATTCTCAAACACAGTCGCAGACGCTTGGGAGTTCCCACAAACCTGTAAGGGTTCATAAGAGCAAAAACTATTTTCAAAATAATGCCCAAACGTTATATGCCTTTACTCTCGTTACTACACACGTGCAGTGTTTGCAGACTCTAGGATGTGCGCTATTACTGCAATGTGAGCACAAGAGCATCTGGGAGACGGTCACAGGGGCAGAGCCGTGTTGCTCTAGCTAAAGTTGTGGGTCAAAGAAACAGAGGTTTGATTTCCAAACCAACTTTTGAACTTTTAGATTTTCTTAGAGAGAGTTATTGGCATGCAAGCGAACTATCTTTCCAACATTTAAGAATCACGGGAAAATTTAAAATGCTCTTTAAATCTGTCAGTGTTTTGAGACTATGGGCCTGGATTAAGGGTTTTTGTTTTATTATTATTATTATTATTATTATTATTATCATCATCATCATCATCATCATCACCGTTATTATTATTATTATTATTAATGTGACCATAAACATTACACCCTAATGCCTTGCACAAGGTAAGGGAACACTCTTCCATCATCAGACAACGAGCTTTTGTTTTTATTTTAGTTTTTTTTTTTTTTTGATTTTTGGATTTGGTTTTTTCGAGATGGGGTTTCTCTGTATAGCCCTGGCTATCCTAGAACTCACTCTGTAGACCAGGCTGGCCTCGAACTCAGAAATCTGCCTGCCTCTGCCTCTGCCTCTCAGAGTGCTGGGATTACAGGCGTGCACCAACACTGCCCGGCCTAACTAGCTTCTATAGTTCATCTGTTTTGTCTTTTCCCAAGCATGAATAAATAAAGTTCGAGGGAGAGACCCAACAATTCAGACAGACTAGAGCGGGAATTGGGGAACAGGAAATGTGGCACATGCAGTCTCTTGGAAAACAGTTTTTCTAGGTCATGGCTGTTCTACTCCTATCTCCAGTTCAAGACACACCACTGCTTAAATTTGTCATTAATATCGTGAAAATGGAATTCAGCTGTTTCAGTGTCACACATTTTACTTTCCTGGTGCTGAGACTTTTTAAGTAACCCTGGCACATGATGAATAATGCCCTTGACCGAAGTTCTGAATTAGGGCTACGAGACGGTTCCGTGGTAATGCGCCAGCCATGCAAGCATGAGGACCTAAGTTCTAGTCCCCAACACCCATCTAAAAGCCAGATGGTGCACATCATTAATCTTAGTGTTGAGGGGGTCTGATAGCAATGGATACCGAAGCTTGATTGACAGCTGGTTAGCCAGTCAATGAGCTCCCTGTGCAGAGAGAAATCCTGTCTCACAAAAAAGAGATATAAAGTGAACCAGGAAGACAACAGATGTAGACTTTTGTCATTCAGGTGTATATATGCACACATGCATTTACACTTACATCATTTACATCCATATACATTTATACTACACAAAAAGCATAATTAATTTTTAAGAATTTAAATAATAAACAAAAGATCTCAGGTGAAGAACTTACTGGGAGAGTCAGCTAATTCTTAAACATCTCAGTCCTTTTTCTTTTCCATAAATGAGATTGATAAAACTTTCATAAGAGTTATTACTCATGAGTGTATTATGACTAATAGGGAAATCGGTATAAAAAAGATTATTAAATAGAAACTTTACTTTTATATATTCAAAGTTCACATCATCTCGTATGCTTACCTTTAGGTAAATAAAGTCATCTAGAAAGCAGAATTCAATTCAAAGTATACCTTCTTAACCTTAGAAAAATCATTCACTTTTTTTGTTGTTGAACAATGGTTGTACTTCTTATTAGCTGAATGTAAAGGTATATGAAAATTAGATTTAGTAGATTACACTGTAAGGAAAAAAATGAATAATTCTTGACCAGGCCAAGCAAATTACTTCTTTAGTACAATCTTTCAACCTCTGAAAAGAAAATTTTGAAGTTCAAAAGTTCAGTTCAACTAAGCTCACAAAAAAGTTGGCTTTTGACCCCAAATGCTATCTGAAACTTTAAGCACATATAATTAGACTAAAATCTTATTAAAGCAGAATTGCTGTTGGTTACCATTTCCATGCATTTTGCTTCTTGATAGCCATAACAGATGGCCAGAAAAATATGTAGAAGTAATTTGTGACAGTTACATACATCATTTTTTAAAATATAAAACAGGAGACTAAAGTTGGATCATGTTCATGTATAACATTTAATCTGTTTAAAAATGTACTCCCATGTATCAGTTCCAGGAGATAAAATGTGAAGGTTTCAGGTGATGGTTTTCTCCTAAGCTCAGCTCCAGCTGGAATGTAACAGAGCAAGAGAAGGAGAAGGGCAGTTTCTTCATATAGAAGGTGAAGAGAGGTATTCTACCTCCACCAGCCTGGCACGAGACGTGGAAACATCCATAATTAGATACAGCTTTTGAAGAAAATAGTGGCACTGTATTTTAAAGGACTTCGCTTGAATTTTATCTCCACTTAGGTTCAGACTACCTTTTGGCAGCTGGACTGTACACACACACACATACACACACATACATACATACACATATATGTATATATATACATACATATATATATATACATACATATATATATGTATATATATATACATACACACATACACACACACACACACACATATATATATGTGTGTGTGTGTGTGTATGTGTGTGTAGTTTCCTTCCTTCCCAAATGGCATAACTACATGCTCCTATTAGCCACTTCATTTTTAAATGAATATAGACATAGCATCATCCTTGAAACCTAAACAGTGCTCCCTATGTGATTAAATCATATTACCATTCCTCTAAAGAAAGGAGTAAAGACATTTGTGTGTATGTGTGTGTGTGTGTGTACATGTGTATACTGTACATGAAGGTAAGTATGCATGTTTGCCTTCTGGGGCATGTGCAGGGGGTACATTCATACATATGCACATGGGTGTTCATGTAGAGGCATGAAGTTGACATTGGGTGTCTTCTGTGTCGCCCTCCGATTTACTTACTGAATCGGGGACTTTGCTGAAACCTGTGACTTCTGTGTGCTGTCTGTCTTAATTAGCCAACTTGCTCCAGGTTCCTCTGCCTCTGCCTTCTGGGTGCTAGAATTACAGATGGCCATCATGACTCTCGGGCATTTTATGCGGTTTCTGGGGATCTAAACACTTGTCTTCATGTTTTTATGGCAAGTGCTTTATCTACTGAGCCATCACCCTCACCCTCACCAACTTTTGGCTTGCTGGCAGGTTTGTTATCTCGGTTTGCTTATTTAGTTGTTTATTATTTATTTATTTATTTAGTGTAGCCTTAGATTAATTTTTAAAGGACTGAAGAATTGTTTCCTTTACAGACAGATGCAGCTAATGTGTCATTTTATTTGTTATGTGACTTTTCTTGATGAGACATGAATGAACTTTTTTTTACCCAAATATGACGTCACTGACCGACCAAAGAAGTAATTATATCCAAGCTTAGCTTGCTGTCCAGGGACTTGTTGGGATTACTTACAGAAGCAAAGCTGTGATTGTATTTCCCAAAATATGAATGACTGAAAAAAACTCACAAAAAAGCCACTATCTTGACTTTTCTCCAACCTGTGCCTTTCTTGTCTGCTGGACCTTGGATCTGAGGACATGAAAGAATGGAGTAGATTACAGTCCAGTCCTGTAGACAATCTTAGGTCAGCTTCAGTATACTTTCACACGTGCGCGCGCGCGCGCGCGCGCGCGCGCGTGTGTGTGTGTGTGTGTGTGTGTGTGTGTATGTGTCCCTTTCTATCTCTCTCTGTTTCTCTCTCCCTTCTCTGTCTCCCTCCTGTGTCTCTTTCTATCTCTCTTTGTCTTTCCCCTCTCTCTGTCTCCCTGTCTCTGTCTCTCTATCTCTGTCTCTCTGTCTCTGTCTCTCTCTGTCTCTCTGTCTCTGTCTCTGTCTCCCTCTGTGTGTGTGTGTGAGTGTGTGCATGTGTGTCTGCTTACTGTTTGCCAGGTACTAAGTAGACTTTGCCAGGGCTACATCAGATGTGATGTTCTATCTTACCTCAGCACCAGAATCAAGGGAGCCAAAAATTATGAACAGACATTTCTGAAACCATGAAACAAGCAAACCCTCTCTGATTATATTGTTCTATTAAGTTATTTTTCACAGTAATGAAAAGGTTAACACAGTAACAAGAAAAAATACAACTAACATTCCAACACTTCACCATTTTGAGCCATTCAGTGATTACTTCTTTTTAAATTTTACATGGGTTCTCAAGACCATATTCAAACCCTGCAGCAGGCAGTTTACTGCTGCCTGAAATAACTAAGACTCCAGCTTTTGTCTTACTCTCAAGCCCTTGCTTCTGCAGCATTTTATAAAACTCAAAGCAAAAAGTGGTTTGTCTGGCCCAATGTAGTCAATGCATACATTATAGAGGTGGCAGCATTTAGACTTGGAAATAAAGGCTATTTGCAGCTACATGACAATACTTCGTCTCCCATTCCATTCCAAATGAAATTTTTGCTAATAAAGATCAGGATTTATATTCTTACAGAGGACAATAAACCAATGAGTGAGTAAATAAAAAACCACGTTTAAAAAAGTATAGAAAGAGACTCTAATGCAATTTCATCCCATCTAGACTCAATGAAAACAACACACTCTGCCTTCAGGATATAGGTTTTTATCTATACTGGTTGCACATATCTACTGATGTGTGCAACAGTTTTTAAAATGGATGTTAAACCCAAAATTTAGATAAAGCACAATGCTACGTCATTTAGTCATTTTTTCCAGTATCATCCTGTCAAAGAAATTCAGTATTCCATATATTCATGTTTTTATTTAAGAATTAGAAAATCATCTGATTAGTGTTGTTCATTGCAACTGTTGATTATGCCTTATTTTATCTTTCAGATTGGGTTCCACTGTTCAGCCCAGGATGGTCTAAAACTCATGGAAATCCTACTGTCTCACTCCCCCAAGTGCTAGGATTAAAAATGTGTACCACTGTGCCTGACCAAGTGTCCTTCAAGTCCAATATTGATGCAACTGTGAAATATAATTGCCTGCCATTTTCTTGGTTCAGATGGAAAGAGAGCTTAAGGTTTAAGATACCTGCTAAACAACTATAGTAGCTCTTAATCTGGAAAAGCTAAACCTGGCAATGTATGTCTATGATCCTAGAACCTAGGTCATGGAAGCACCCAGGAGGTCAAGGTCATCCTCACCTATATAGTGAGATGAAGACCTGGATGGGTTCCGTAACAGCCCAAGTCAAATGGGTTGCTCTATGGCACTGTGGGGAAGTATCAATGCCGTATTCAAGGACTATCTTCTGTCAATGTGATTTTGGTTAGTTACTATTGTAAATGAAATGACTAACACCATCACTTCACCTTAGAGTTGTCTCAATGATGTTACCTAGATGGTTTTTGAAAAAGAAGTATTTAATTTCCACAGCTCTTAAGAACAGTTATCTGAGAGAGGCAGAGATCATCCTTGCCTGTCCTCATGCTAAAAACTTCCCTTATACCGAATCCAGATACAGGAGATGAGGATATTGCTGGGGGAGGTGGGGACTGAGTAACAAAAATGTCTTCATTTTCTCTTTTGATCAGAGATGTGTTCTAGGTAGAATCCCCAGAAAGTCTCCTGGAGTATGGGTCTTAAATTGACACCTGCCAATAACTGTCAGCCCAACCAATTAACAGTCAAGCTTCTCTGTGGCTGAACCCTGGCACTGACCTGCAGCGTTGCAGAAAGAGCTTCTGGAAATCTCCCGAACTGCCTTGTCCTCGGAGGCCCTAAGAAATGAACCTCTATATTAACAGAGAGACAATATTAAACAGCTGCTCACAATTGCCTTCCAAAAGCCCTTGATTTCTATAATAAACAGAATTAAATTGTGTCCATTCCTGGTCCTAAAGAGCAGGGCTGGGTTTACAAATGTAGAGCAGGCCCATAAAATGCCATGGCTAAATGAAGCTGCTCTTGTAAATGGAGTAGCTAGGGAAATTCCATATTGAAATCGTGAGCCAAAGCTTACGAAGCAGGCACTTTAAGAGGGCAGAGACAAGTTTTGTTTCAAATATTTTTTTTTTGCTACATTGCTGTTAATGGAATTTAAAACAGTTTCGTTCGACAAAATGGGTCTTTTTATTTATTTATTTTGTCTCTCTAATTTGGTCTCTAATTTAGAGTGAAGCTACAAATTAAAATTGTTCTTCTTGTTTAATGCCAACACGTGTCCTTGGTGCACTCAAATGGCTTTGTCCTGTGCACCATCCATTAAAAGCTATGAGCAGAAAGGAGAGCTAGCTTTTGCCTGCTAAAATAGTTTTGCCAGTGACTAGAGGAGAAAAGTCTTTTTTGTCCCATACAATCTATGCTGGTGACAGGAATGTACACAAACTGTAGTGTAAATGGCTGGCTTCCTTCCACAGTCCTTACAAGTTCTGAAGCTCTGCAGGCCATCCTGTTGCTTATTTCTGTGTCCCATAAGGACACAGAACTGAGCTCTGGCATGCACGACAAGGGTATAGGATTCATAGAGACTATTTCTTTCAAGTCCTTTCCCTTCAAACGTTTGAATAAGAATCCAGCAGAAATCAGCACAGAAATTTTTGAAGAATGTAAGAATGGCAAGAAAATTACTGGTCAGACATTCTAGAACGCTTCCTCGCTTTAAAAATTCACATTCACAAAAGAACACACATGGTTTGCACTCATTGATGATAAGTGGATATTAGTTTAAAAGCTCAAAATACCCAAGATACAATTCATAGACCATGTGAAGCTCAAGAAGAAGGAAGACCAACGTGTGGATGCTTCAGTCCTTCCTTCTTAGAAGAGGGAACAAAATACCCACGGGAAGAGATGCAGAGACAGAATGTGGAGCAGAGTCTGAAGGAAAGACTCTCCAGAGATTGCCCCAACTGGGGATCCATTCTATACACAGTCACCAAACCCTGACAGTATTGCTGATGCCAAGAAGTACATGCTGACAGGAGCCTGATAGAGCTGTCTCCTGAGAGGTTCTGCCAGAGCCTGGCAAATACAGCAGCAGATGCTCACAGCCAACCATTGGACTGAGCACCAGGTTATCAACAGAGGAGTTAGAGAAAGGGCTGAAGGAGCTGAAGGGGTTTGCAGTTCCATAGGAGGAACAACAGAATCAAACAACCAGTTCCCTCCCTGCCCCCTCCAGCTACCAGGAACTAAGCCAGCAACCAAGGAGTATACATGGCTCCAGCTGCATACTGCAGTATGCATCTATACTGCATCCTCCAGTAGCCGAGGATGGCCTTATCTGGCATCAATGGGAGAAGAGGCCCTTGGCTCAATGCCCCAGTGTAGGGAAATGCCATGGTGGGGAGGTGGGAATGGGTGGGTGGGTGGGTGGTTCAGCACTGTCATAGAAGCAGGGGGAGGGAGGAGGGGATAGCAGGTTTCTGGAGGGGAAACCTGGAAAGGGGATAACATTTAAAATGTAAATAAATAAAATATCCAATAAAATAAAATCACATTCTAAGAGAAACATTATAGTAAGTGGTCAATGTAAGACCCAAGGTTAACCTGTAAGCCCAACCTGCCCAAGCACCACTTAACTTCCTGGAATGCTTCGAGTTTTTGTCGTTCTTAGAAAATAACAAAGCCACCTAAGAAAGTAGTGACCTTATGGGTTTGTCCTTGAAAGCCTCTGCAACACTTGTCTCAGGACCACTCAGTTGGTATTTACAGGGAATGGTCCTGACCAAAGGCTGTTATGGTCAGTATTTACCTAAAGTTTGCTTCAAATTTGGCTCACAATTGTAGAACTGTTTTTTCTCAGGCAAATCTCAAAATCAATGGTCAATATTTACATACTTTATGTCTTCTTAATTCCTAATTCAGATGTACGAGACAAATAAAATTAACAACAACAAAAAAATTACATCAAACAAGGCCTTAACCATTCAGGGGAAATGTGCCATCCTAGAGAGAAAGTTGATTGGCTGGAATAATCTGTGAAGGGGAAAAGATTTTTCTTTGACACAATCAAGTTAAATAGGTAGTTCTAGCTGCTTCCAACACCTCTTTTTTCTTGAGCAGAATAGTTTTGCCATGGTTCATGCTAAGCATAGAGAATTTCAAACATTTACAAGAGCATTTCTGATATCTACATACATCTCCATATATGCATTTTCATATATATATATATATGCATATGTATGTCTATATACATATATACATATATGTGTATACACACACACACATATATATAAGGGCTATAGAGATGGCTCAGGCATTTAAAGCATTTGTTCATCTTTCAGCAGACCAAAATTTGGTTGCCAGCATTCACAACAAATGTCTCACAACTTCTTCTAACTTCAGCTGCAAGGAATCTGATGCCTTCCCTGACATCCATGGGGACACCCTCTCTGCCCCCCACTAACATAGAAAGTAAAGAAAAAATAAATTGAATGATATTATGCTATAGCGTTAATTTAAAAAATGTCGTTGATTGATGTTGAAAATCTAATCAATTTTATTATATTAAAGATACTTGCAAAATATTTCCAAATAAGCATAAGAATGAAAGACAGTTTGAAAACTGTCATACTAGAACCTAAAAGTGAGTGTAACTGGTTAAACTGAGTTAGTTTTATGTCATATATAAACTTGTTCCCTCATGTCAAACACATATACATTCATACATTTTAGCATGTATATATGCGAATCATGTATTCCTCCAAATTATTTGTCTTTTGAGTTTACTTATATACAAAGCATTGCAGCTTATAGAACACATATAAAGAAAAAATCATATTGTATGTGTCAGCTTCAGTTTGTCCATGTATGTTTACTTGCCTTGCATATGTATGGAACTTACTCCATCAGATTAAAAATACACATTTTGAAACATCCAATGGAAAAAAGATAGCCTTTTCAACAAATGGTGCTGGTTCAACGGGAGGTCAGCATGCAGAAGAATGCGAATTGATCCATCCTTGTCTCCTTGTACTAAGCTCAAATCCAAATGGATCAAGGACCTCCACATAAAGCCAGACACTCTGAAGCTAATAGAAAGAAACTGGGGAAGACCCTTGAGGACATCGGTACAGGGAGAAAGTTTCTGAACAGAACACCAATAGTGTATGCTCTAAGAGCAAGAATTGACAAATGGGACCTCATAAAATTACAAAGTTTCTGTAAGGCAAAGGACACCATCAAGAGGACAAATCGGCAACCAACAAATTGGGAAAAGATCTTCACCAATCCTACATCAGATAGAGGGCTCATATCCAATATATATAAAGAACTCAAAAAGTTAGACTCCAGAAAACCGAACAACCCTATTAAAAAATGGGGTACACTATTGGTGTTCTGTTCAGAAACTTTCTCCCTGTACCGATGTCCTCAAGGGTCTTCCCCAGTTTCTTTTCTATTAGCTTCAGAGTGTCTGGCTTTATGTGGAGGTCCTTGATCCATTTGGATTTGAGCTTAGTACAAGGAGACAAGGATGGATCAATTCGCATTCTTCTGCATGCTGCCCTCCAGTTGAACCAGCACCATTTGTTGAAAAGGCTATCTTTTTTCCATTGGATGTTTTCAGCCTCTTTGTCGAGGATCAAGTGGCCATAGGTGTGTGGGTTCATTTCTGGATCTTCAATCCTGTTTCATTGATCCTCCTGCCTGTCACTGTACCAATACCATGCAGTTTTTAACACTATTGCTCTGTAGTATTGCTTGAGGTCAGGGATACTGATTCCCCCAGATTTTCTTTTGTTGCTGAGAATAGTTTTAGCTATACTGGGTTTTTTGTTGTTCCAGATGATTTTGATAATTGCTCTTTCTAACTCTGTGAAGAATTGAGTTGGGTTTTTGATGGGTATTGTATTGAATCTGTATATTGCTTTTGGCAAAATGGCCATTTTAACTATATTGATTCTACCAATCCATGAGCATGGGAGGTTTTCCCATTTTTTGAGGTCTTCTTCCATTTCCTTCTTCAGAGTCTTGAAGTTCTTGTCATACAGATCTTTCACATGTTTGGTAAGAGTCACCCCAAGATACTTTATACTGTTTGTGGCTATTGTGAAGGGGGTCATTTTCCTAATTTCTTTCTCAGCCTGCTTATCCTTTGAGTATAGGAAGGCCACTGATTTGCTTGAGTTGATTTTATAACCTGCCACTTTGCTGAAGTTGTTTATCAGCTGTAGGAGCTCTCTAGTGGAGTTTTTTGGGTCACTTAGGTAGACTATCATGTCGTCTGCAAATAATGATAGTTTGACTTCTTCCTTTCCAATTTGTATCCCTTTGACCTCCTTATGTTGTCGAATTGCCCGAGCTAGTACCTCAAGTACAATATTGAAAAGATAAGGAGAAAGGGGGCAGCCTTGTCTAGTCCCTGATTTCAGTGGGATTGCTTCAAGTTTCTCTCCATTTAGTTTGATGCTGGCTACCGGTTTGCTGTATATTGCTTTTACTATGTTTAGGTATGGGCCTTGAATTCCTGTTCTCTCCAAGACTTTAAGCATGAAAGGATGCTGAATTTTGTGGGACTGAGCAACTGCTAGATCTTCAGACTTCCATCCACAGCTGCTGCTGATCATTGTTGGGGAGTTGGACTACAGAGTACAAGTCATCAACAAATTCCCTTACTATATAAAGACTGCCTATAAGTTCTGTGACTCTAGACAACTCTGACTAATAAAATCTATTTTGCAGCCACTATTTAAAAAATGGGGTACAGAGTTAAACAAGGAATTCTCACCTGGAGAAATTCGGATGGCGGAGAAGCATCTTAAAAAATGCTCAACTTCATTAATCATTAGGGAAATGCAAATCAAAACAACCCTAAGATTTCATCTTACAACAGTCAGAATGGCTAAGATTAAAAATTCAGGAGACAGCAGGTGTTGGAGAGGGTGTAGAGAAAGAGGAACCTCCTCCACTGCTGGTGGGGTTGCAAATTGGTACAACCACTCTGGAAAGCAGTCTGGCGGGTCCTCCAAAAACTGGGCACCTCACTTCCAGAAGATCCTGCTATACCACTCCTGGGCATATACCCAGAGGATTCCCCACCATGTAATAAGGATACATGCTCTACTATGTTCATAGCAGCCCTATTTATAATTGCCAGATGCTGGAAAGAACCCAGGTATCCCTCAACAGAAGAGTGGATGCAAAAAATGTGGTATATCTACACAATGGAGTACTATTCAGCCATTAGAAACAATGAATTCATGAAATTCTTAGGCAAATGGATGGAGCTAGAGAACATCATACTAAGTGAGGTAACCCAGACTCAAAAGGTAAATCATGGTATGCACTCACTAATAAGTGGTTATTAACCTTGAAAACTGGAATACCCAAAACATAATCCACACATCAAATGAGGTACAAGAAGAAGGGAGGAGTGGCCCCTGGTTCTGGAAAGACTCAGTGAAACAGTATTCGGCAAAACCAGAACAGGGAAGTGGGAAGGGGTGGGTGGGAGGACAGGGGAAGAGAAGGAGACTTACGGGACTTTCGGGGAGTCGGGGGCTAGAAAAGGGGAAATCATTTGAAATGTAAATAAATTATATCGAATAAAAAAATTACACATTTTGATCATCATGTGACATCTCTTGTCCTACAGACCGGTTCCCAGGAAACACTAGGCTGCCGCTGAGCAGATTGCCAGGATTTGTGGTGTGTATTATCCTTAGAGATAACTCTGGCAGGTTCTGCCACATTGGAAGACAGATTCTGAGTGCTTCTTCAGATGTCACTCTCTTCCAGACAGAACCTTGAGCAATATTCCTGACACACGTAAGTTTGATGACTAAGCTAATGTGCTGTTATCAGGGAAACTCGGATGAAGAACTTCTATCTGGAAGAGATAAGATTCACAGCTCTGAAAAGTCACAGTGTATGGATGTTAAGATAAGCTATGCCAAAAAAGGTAGCAAATGCCCGGGATTATTTATTTCCCGATCTTCCACAACACTAGATATATTTCTCCCACATTTAAACTTCAAACAATAAGAAAATGTTCCAGTATAACATAATGTAAGTAGAGTTTTGACAAATGAAAATTAAAATGTCCTACATGTAAAAATATGTCGAAGCCAACCCCTGTGAACTTAAAATACCAAGGTGACAATCATTGCTTTTCTAAGTATTTCCTGCTGTCATCTTCATAATGTGTAACTTATGGACTAAGTAATAAAAAAGTATGTCAATATAAAATAATAGGAGAAAGAGGAACAATATATAGGCCTACATATATGTATTTATATGATATCCCATGGATATGAATGAACATTTTATTGCTCATTTATTTAATAAAACTATTTCAAGATAGGATTTCCCTTTTCTAGCATCCATCTATCTTTTTTAAGTTACATTCACTTAGTTCCGCATCAGGGAATGTTATGGCACATATATGAACTTAATTTCAAAGTTAAGCAGATAGTGAAATGTTAGCATTCAGCACTCTTCACATTAATATAATTATTCTTCCCCCGACACTTTTAACAGAGACTCCTGAAGCGTATGCTTGCCACTACGACACTACAAAGATTCATGGCTTTGATATATTACGCAATGCCTACAAGCCAACCCAAGCCCCCTTTTTTCCCTTTGTTTATTAGTCTTTGAATATTTCTTTCTGAGGTCACAGGTATGAATTAATGAAAGGATAAATTCACATGAGTTATGTATATGTCCTGATTTATGGCTTAGAATATCAAGTAAAACTCCATACATGGTAGTATCATCTAAATCACATCCTAGAGCGCTTGCGTCTTCTGAGCAGAGTCTAGGTCACATGCTGGAGAAAAGGACCTGAGCAAAAGAGATACCAGTTACCAGGACTCAACTTAAAACATTTTTCAACTTTATGACAGTGTGACAATGATACACAGCAGGGAGAAACCACATTTTCATTTCAGAAGTTCACTGTTTTTCTGCATTCTTGGAATAGGATGTCTCAACGTGACAGTCAGCCCCAGTGTGGCATATTGCCCAGTCAGCTCTGTGACCACAGAGATAAAGCAATAATATTACACTTACACTATGTTGTTAAGCTGCAAGGGTGGATAGCCTAGATGGATTGAATGTGTTTTCAAATCACTTTTTTTTCCATTTTTACAATGGATTTTTTTTTTTTACAACTGACCTAACCTCATAGTAAGTCAACAGGCGATTATATATGAAGATGATGAATTTTGGTGTCATGATTAAAATATTGCTTGTGTAGAATGACAGTGTTATAATGAGCCTGGTTTCTATTCCTTTTTTTTTTTTTGTAGCAGCAATCAAATAACTTAAAAATTCCTAGGTTTTATTTTTCTTCTAATTTGTTCAAATGCTTTATTGCTTTTCCAGGGGAGAATAGGCAAAATAAAGGTGAAATGATTTTTAAAAAGACAATAGTCATTATACCTATACTCAACAAATTTTTAAGTTGACAAAAATTTATCCTCATCAGGATATTTTTATCCTCACCAGTAATATTACAAAACATTTTCTGGCTAAAGCTTATTAGAAGGCACAGGATCCACTGTCACCCTTATTGTTATTTATTTATATTTCAACCTTGGGAGCACGTTTATGTTACCCTCACAACTTCCCAACAAGGGATAAGTAGCCCTCAGAGTAGAGCTCTGAGTATTGGCAAATATATTTGTGCATACAGCCAAGACCACAATAAATATCACAACAGCTTTGCCACTCCAAGGATCCTTTGATTCCCTCTCTTCCATTAACTATGAAGACTACATTGTAAGAGACTCTGCTCTCAACAGTTCTTCATCCCTCCCCGCCCCCCCGCCCCCCGTCTTCATCACTCTACTGCTAGTTTGACAGCTGAAATAATTCTTTTGTTATTCAGTTATTTGTCATTATATCCTGACACCCAAAGTGCACAAAACCTTTTAAAGATTACACTGTATTTATTATAGATGTCTTAGTTCTCTTAAGTTTCCTCTATTTGAGGAAAGAGTTAAATTCCATACCGCAATAAAATATAGAAATGGCTCAGCAGAGAGTGTTGAAAGCCAAGGAACAAAATGGCATAGTTTGTATTCTATGCCGCTCGATGAAATAGAAATAGACAATAAACCGAATGAAAAAAATATACAAGCTGAGATGGAATACGGCCAGAGAGCCAGTGAAGGGAAGGCTGTAATTAAGCAGGCACCTAGTGGATTAGAGAAAATTAGACCACTGTGGCCATGTTTCTGTAGCCAGCACAGCATGCTTTACACTCACTATAGTCAACAGCCTATCAAGCAGACTGTAATTATATATTTTTAATTTTGTTTCACAGGGTACAATTGTGGACTAGATAGAATCAACAACAACCAAGACAACTACCCAGCATCAATGATCCTAAGCTTGATACATAGGATATGTGAATGTGGGAGCTGTGATTAGATTTTCACTGAAGATACTGATTTTCTATTCTGCACACGAAGGCTTCAACCAAAGTCTCCCAGATAGGAATCACAAGGTAAATATCTGAAGAATTTCATGGCCAACATCCTGCACAAGAAACATCTGGCATCATAATCCTATAATAATATACATAGAGAATAAGGGCCTTGAGCTGAATTAATACATTCAGAGCATCTCAGGTCAGAGTGTCTACATTTTAAATGAACCCAGTTTGCTTAGGCACTTTGATTAGCTGGTGCACAGGAATATTTCTGAAGAAAACTGCATTAGCTTCCTCTTCCTTAAGGTGGATCTCTCTCTTTCTACCAATCTTGCTACTTGCTACTATGTCTATAAATCTCAGCATAGCCACTTTTCCTGGTCTTTCCCAATTCTGTGTCCTCAACCAGTCTCCCAAATGCCCACACTCACTAGGACTTTGTGAGAGATATAAATCTGACAACTTTACTCTGAATAGGTAAATGGTAATGAGCTTTTGTGCTATTTATTCTAAAAGATGTCTTTCTACTTCTGTCAAAATGATATTAAGACTGAAGATGAGATAGTAAATGAGAGTGAAGACAGGGTCCTTAGAAGGTTAGATAAAAAATATTTAATAATCACTGCATTGCATGGTGTGATCTCTGCCAAGTCTCAGGCCATACATTTGGCCAATACTTCCTTTTCTGCCTTCTCCAGATCATATTTCTTGCCCTACTCTCTCTGTCAGTTATAACTCTCAATTCTATATGGTGTTACTCATATTCAAGTTTTCTCAAAACTAGATAGGAACTATCAGTCTACTCCTGTCAAATATCCCCACCTACTGAGATTATTCTGAGTCCGTGCAGCTAGGAGCAGTCATTGAGTAGATAACTTTACTTCTCAAGTAGATAAATTATACACAATTGGAGGGGAGAGACTAGCAAATAAATATAACTGAACAATAAAACCATCGAATATTTAAAAATAGATTAAGAACCACATTCTCAGTTACAAGCATTTTAAACATTATTTCTTTGGTAAAACCTAAGGATTGAAAGTAGACTATTAAATAACTGCTGTTCATAAAGAATAATAGGAAAAAAATACTTTCACTGGATAAGAATAAGCAACTTATTTTAATGCCGTAACTCAAGTAGCTATTGATGCTCAAAATTACATAATTGCAGAGTCAAAAGGCAATTTATAGAGGATTTACATAAACACTTTCATTTAAAATACGGAAAAAAGTTACTTGATATATAAAGCAATTTACACAAGACAAACAGGCTAAGGTCAGAATGCCAATACCCAAGGGTCATGTATTGTCTTCGTTGATAACAATAAAATTGAGGGTGCTATTCACAAAATGAATCTTGGCAAATCAAAATCATAATTAGATATGTATTTTTATTCTTTTACAAAATCAAAGAGCTAATTTAATTAGCTATGACAAAAATGTATTTTATACAAGTAACTATTCACAGGGGATATTTCTAAAGGGATCTGATGGTTGAGATCTTTCATATTGTACATAATGCATACAATCAGAATATCCTAAAACATGCACCCTTCCGGGTTTCCAAAATGTAAAGTTGATCTTGATATTTTAATATAAATCATCTCTGGACTTCTTTTCATGAAAATTGTGCAGGCAAGTCCCAATTTATGAGCCTTTTGGAGATGCCAAACAGTTCTCGATGCGCAAAGATCTACTTAGACCCATCAGTGTATATCTCTCTAAATCTGATCTCTGATTCAATTTTTAATGACTCAAGTCAAACCTATAGATTCTCTGATTTTCCATGTGTCCTTTTATCCCAAAATATTAAATCTATCTGTATAGCTAAGATAAGTAGTATAAGACTTTATACATACTAAGTATTCATATGGGAAAAATGAAATATATGTAAATATATATTATATATGTATACATAAATACATATATAGTGTTCTTATATATACATATATACTATTATTGCATATAATATACACATATATTATTCTTATTTTTCATTTAAGAAAAGTGAAACATTTAGAAGTGCTGGTTTTATGCTATAGTCAGGATTTGAAGCAGATAAACTTAGCTATATCAAGTGTGCTCTCACACAGTCTGCACTGGCTTTATTTTGTTCTCCAAAAAATACAATGTTATTGATAAAAACCCTTTAAGAGTCCGAAGAACATTAGATCATGATTACTACAGAGTATACATACAAAATCATTTCTTTTGAATGATAGCTACTATTGTGAGCTGCCTGGGTGCTTAGAATTGAACTCCAATCTTCTGTAAGAAACACTGATCCACCTCTCCAACCCTCCAATAAATAATTTTTAAGGATTCCATTCTTCACATCTCATAATCACCTAGGCTATAGAGATAACCAAATATTAAATGTATTACAAGTTCATATACCAAATTTACTTGTTCCTAATCAGTTCTCCATGTTCCTAGAGGACAAGGCTATAGTACCAGATTTTGTTAAATTTATGTTTTCTTCTTATTTCATGTATTCTGAAAGATATAATGATATAAGGTAAAGATTGTAAAGTTAGATTTGTGTCTGTTTTATTTGTTTATTATGACAGTTTAAATTTGACACTGTTTGTAGACACTGAAATGTAGCAGAACAACCTACATGAGGACACAAATGGTAGATATGCCTTTCTTCCTGACTTACTAAATATAAAGCACTCCACCATAAAGCTAGATAGATAACTGAGGCCTGTTAAAATGTTGGATTTCAAGATACTAATGAGGAGCCAAAAAGAAAGAAGGAGGAGATATGATCACCATAAAATAAACATTATTTAGTAAGTATAAATTCTCTTGAAAATCATTTACTTGGTAAAAAGAAATCACTTAAGTTAGTGATCATAAAATATTTTCTCCATTTGAATCACTCAAAACTAAATAAAATCTACTTTGGTAAAGAATATACAAAAAAAGGTGTACAAAATGGAAAGAAGCTGATCTGTAAAAGGTGGTCACAGATCTGTGGATTCAAATAACAAAGAATATGTTAAAACTGCTTTTTACAGTTTTTAATTGAAATAGAATTATATCACTTTCCCCTCCTTTGCTTCATTCTAACCTCTCCCCAATATCTTCCTTTAAATCTCTTCCATGCCCACCCTCCAGCTGATAGAATCATTTTCTTTGATTATATTTGTTATAAATGTGATTGCATGTATGCACAAAAATAAATAATTACAGCCTGATAAGTCTGCATTTGTCATTTGTGCTTATATGGTTTCAAGGCTGGCCACTCCGTATTGGACACCAAATATACATGGAGGGACCTAATTCTCCTTCTCTGGATAGTCAATAGGTGCTTGTAGTTTTTGCTAGAGTTTATGAACCTTAGAAACAAATCTACTACCACAACTTTACTAGCTCAGGACAATTCTTTATTATATTTGAAATATTATCCCGATACATACAGATAATACAGTCTTCATAAAAGAATTCTTTCTTTACAGCAAATGGAGATGGTTCTGGAAAACCACAACTGGCCCCAATCAGAGATCAAAGATCATGGGGAATCCACACCCAACAGATACATAAGACTCCAGGAAAATGGCCAAAAAGAGGATAGAAAGATTTTTAGAGCCAGAATACCAGAAGGTCTGCTGTGAAATAGTCTCTCTTAGAAATGACTGCAAAGCCAAGACTGGAACATGAGTGATATCGAAGAATGAGTTATTTTGGAAGGGGAAACTGTTTGGAGGGTCTCACACCTGACAAAAACTAAAGCTATTTTAAAATATGGGAAGTTGTATGATGACTTCTGCTTCTGTCTTACACTTCTTTTCTTGGGGTGTCCAGGAGCTGCTACACGCCATGAAAGAAAGGATGGAGCGGAGCTATGTTCCATGGTCCTTTTCTTCCCTTTGGGTGTCTGGACTGGGATACACACCAGGAGATAAAGGATGAAACAAAGTCCTAATAGGTGGGTCAGCAGGATTCTGGTCCAGCACTATTTGAGCTTTTAAAAACAGCTCTCTTAGATGATAGTCATAGAAACAGCTTGTATACTTTATTTAGGTTGTACAAGGACTATATAAAATTAGAAAAGTGGGAGGGGGTTCCTCTTAATGGTAAACTTCATTGACTGAGGATTAAAGTTCTGGGGATACCTTATTTTTCTTGGAAAATCATTTTGGGCTGTTAAACCAGAGTTATTGCCAAGGGTTTCTTGACATTCCTCAGGTAGACTGTGGGGCATTGGATTCCCCAGTTAGGGTAGAGACAAGGAGGCCCTTCTGGGAACGGGAGTCCTCCATTTTAGCTGAACTCAGAGGAGGTAACCAAACATAGTAGACTTTCACCTTAAGGAACAGGATTTCCTAACACTGAATAGTTTTAAAAAAGAAATGTATATATAAATAATATATATACATATAAATACATACATACATACATATATATATATATATATTCACACACATAGACACAGCTATACACAAACTCGCATACACATATATACACATACACACACATATACAAACACCTTTTATTTTGTTTAATGAAACTAGAAATCTAGTTTGAGAATTGTTCTGTGGTTTTCGTTTTGAGAAATTTCTGTTTCAGTTTAGTCTTATGTGAATCTAATGTGAAAAAAATCATTTAAGTGCAAGATACCTTCAGGTTTTAGCCATGTTAAATCAGAGCAGTGCATCCTCAAGGCAATGGTTCGAGGCATTTATTTTATGTTAGACATGAGGAATTGCTTTTTACTTCAGATAAATGATTATGGGAATTATCCAGCCTTGGAATCTAGACTATGTACTCTCCATTCCTTTCCAAAATCTAAATTCACTCTTCTTAATAAAATAACAACCCTATCTAATTTTAATAAAAACTGCTGTTTTCCAAATGTGTCTAACTTTATCTTGCAAAAGTGCAACCTCCTTCCTACTTAAAAGGATACCTCTAGGGCTGAGTGTAACCACTCTAGGAAGTAAGAGGGGCAAAGCCCAGGTTGAATATTCTTCAATTTCTAACATCTGTCACCCCTCTGGGTGCTTGATATCCTTATATATTGAGTCTGCCTTTGTGACACACTGCCTATGTGTGTCTCCAGAGTCTACAACAGAGATGCCTGATCCACCACTCCTGTCTATTATAGTGTTGAAGGTTCCAACTCCCTTAGTTTACCATATGTGGATGTGAAAGACTGCTGTGATTTTGACCCAGACTTTGGCCCTCGTTTGAACCCGAAATGAACACTATCCTTCTGATCCACCTCGATCAGAGACTTCAACAAAGCCAACGCATTACTCTAGTGTTAGTAATGCTTCCCATCTGGAACACTGTTTTTGGATCAAATAGTTCTTCCTCCTCATTTCCTCCTAAGATATATTTCATGTGAGCATCTCTGTTGACAGAAACCAAATGTCAAAAGTCAGTGAGCCAAAAGGAGACTGTGAAAGACCGAAAAACTAAAGCACTAGAAGCACGAGGCTATGCTCACGTTCTGCTGGTGTCCAGAAATGAGGACAAAGGAAAGAAAAGCCCACAGATGGACATATTGACAGAAGTTAGCTTATTTGTGTTACAATGTCTTCAATCTGCCAAGTACCCAGGAAAGTCATTTGACTGATGAGGTCTATCCAACTCATCAGATGTGCAAATAAGAGATAAAGTTTTATTTCAGACTTTAAATAAAGATGTTTCACTCTGGAACAAGAACAAAACTCAAATGATTAATTATCTAAGTAATTACCTTTGAATGAATTTATAAACTGAAAAATATTATACAGTACTTGGGCACTAGGTTTTTGTAAAGAATAGCTAAATAGTGGCTGAGAATTTGGACAGCTTTAAGCAAAATAAATTTAACAATATATGAGCAGATTAAGAGATCCAGAATAATTTCCAAGTATTAATAGTCAATTTAACCATATAGAATAATACATATTTATAATGGAAATATTATGCCAATTTTGATATTGAGTGTTGTCAAAGCAAATATAAAGTTTTGTAGTGTATAAATCATTGTATATGATGTTAGATCATAAAATTGTTCAAGCTTCCTCTGTGTGAATGGCTATGCAAAACAGTTTGCAATATCACAGTATCACGTGTTATTCTAAATACCTAGGCATACATATATAAGCAATCTGCCTTCACTATTGACAGTTTCAGGTTAGTCTCATGTTTTACATGATCACTACAGTTTACTTGTAACCCCAAACCAATCCTATAAATACCGTGTCTGTCATTCACATGTTCATGTATGTACTAGCAAACGTACTGCACTACCCAGTATTTGTAGTTCATTACAAGTCAAGCAATTGACCTGGAGATATGGTTCAGTGGTAGTACTTTTGTTCAGCTTGGGCAGAACCTTAAGTATGATTCCTAACACATAATGGATAGATAGATAGACAGACAGACAGACAGACAGACAGACAGACAGACAGATAGATAGATAGATAAGATAGGCTTTTTGTCTACTTAAAGCTGTTATTCAGCGTTAAACATGTTTCAGGGTAGTGTGTGTGTGTGCGTGCGTGCACACGCACACACACACACACACACGCCTGCATACATATGTGTATAATGCATTTCCCATCTTTGCACTTCTTTAACTGTACAGCATGCTGGTGCCATCTCCATCTTAAAGAATGGAATCAAAAACAAAGATTACAAAACAATCTGAGACTAAGAATGCGAAAGGGACACTTGCTGATTTGGTTCCAGAGCTGACACCCGAAGATTCAAGACAGCTTGTCTAATCTGTTCTGGTTAGAATTTCCAGCTTTCTTTTTAATGATACAGTTATGTAGATTATATGTGATGTTGAATAACAGCACTAAGTAGACAAAGGAACTATCGTAATTAATTATCTATCAATATATCTATTTTTTGTGTTTATTATTACTAGGGCATCTTTATACAGAAACTTATAGGAATCCAACTAATGTATTTTTAGTTAGTAAAGTCATTGTGACAAGATGCTCATAGGAACTTAGTGGTCTCTGTTCCTAAGGAACAACAGTTTAGTATCAGCTAAATGTTTGCTGTGCAGTTATAGAATATAACACTTCAAAACAGTAACCGACTGCATATATATTACACATCATCTTTCCATGCATCTATCTGATCATGTATATATGATCCAAGTGTTTTTTAAAATGTTGAATATAGAAGACTTCTATTTCTGTTTATTTGTGTGTTACTTCAAGCCTCCTCTTACTGAGAAAGATAATTCATACATCATTTAAACCTTGAGAAGCAAGCTGAAGAAGAACTGACACTTTCTGAACTCCTGGGTGTGAGGATACAGACACCTGAACTGGGTTGTCAGTTGAGTGTCACTATATAGGATGCAAAAGGTTGAGCTTGGCTTGTGTAGGTAAGGACTTTTTTTCTTTTCCAAAATGACAGTTTTCAGCTGCAACATTGTTTGGCCATAAAGATGTGGCGAAAAATTACATATGTCTGAAAATCTTGAGGTTAGTTCCCAGTATTTGACCTGTTTCATTAATCAGTACTCTAGAGTTGTCATAACAAGTCTGTGACATGTTACACTTCTAATGAACTCTATGGCTGTTGCTGTTTAGTTTTGATTGGATAGGATTGAGACAAGGTCTTACCAGTCAGCCAAGGCTGGCCTTCAAGTCACTGTATTGTTAGGATTCACCTAAAACTGACAGTGCTCTTCCTAAGCCAGTCTCCAAGGTGCTGGAGTTACAAGAGTGTACAACCATACCTGGAGTTATATTCTTTCTCTAATTAACTAGCCAGAAATTGAATGTGTAGCTTGAAACTTTGAATACAGACTTACATAATTATTATATGCCAAAGCATATGACAAATATTATCAAATTATATTTAAAATATATGTGAACTTGGTAGTATTTTGGGAACTTGGAAACATGAATTTGATGTATTTTCCTTAAAGAAGTGATCATCTTATCACCTCTAACTAATATTTAACATAAATTACATGGGAGAAAACTAAAATTTTGAAAAGGTATTTAATCTGTTTAAAAAGATTAATATGCACTTTATAAGATTATTAAAGTATAAGGTCACAGGCATACAGTTACCTACAATTAGGATTTTGAAATAATAAACTGATCTTAATTTTTACTTCTTGACAGAGACCTTTTAAGGATTTGTAACTGTTTATAATCTCTCTGAACTTTAGAGTTGGCATTTCCTCTACTGAAATATTTTGTCATCAGAAAGCATAATTGTATTGCCTCCCCACTCTATCAGGGCATGTAAAAATTTATTGAAATGAGAATTAGAAGTTAATGAAGCCCTACAATTATTCTACAGATGTTCCTTGGCAATAAATGTTTATATTTGGAATATCAGTTTGTCACACAAGTCTTTGCAATGTTGTTTTTCTGGAAATAAAGCATGCAGTCTTTTGCAGTTCACTGCTATTAAGTAACCAACCCAATGCAAATATTCCAGTTTCTACTTAATACTTCTTCCTCCATTTAAAACCTATTCAACCCCATGGTGATTTGGGTTTGGTTTTGTTTATTTCATTTTCACATTTCAGAAGTGTTGAATAATAAAACTGTTCTCACAGATTACTTTCCCCAAAAATTGTTTAGATTCACTTGCAATTTTTCTCACTTCTTAAAAAAGATGGTCCCTCATCCCACATGTTCAAGTGTTGCTGAAGGCCCCAGAGAAGAAACTAAGATTTCAGCTACTCACAGATTATGCCCCTCCCTGAAAGCAGAGAGACCTCTTTCATGCAGGAGGGTAGCTGTCATATTCTAGAAAGAATAGTCACAGGCCTCACTCAACACAAAAAAGCATGACTCTCCTGAGTGCCGAATGCCCTCACACCTCCTAACTGCAACATCCCTGGGCATGTTAAAAATGAAATGCATTATCACAGGAATGTGAAAGCATGTTATGTAATAAAATAAAAATGGTTACAATTAAAAAAAAAGGGAATATATTCACAATAATACCATATCCACCCATATTTACTTGGCTTTCTCTTTGTATACACTATTAAAGATGAAGATATGCAGCCCAGAGAATCAAGAATATCTAAGGCATGACTTTCACCAATACCAAGATGTTCCCTCTTTTGAGATATATTTCAGAAATCATTTTTTAGAACGATAGCCAAATTTAAAGATTACATTTATATGATAGGGTAGTCCCTCTTTCACCAATTATGTACGAATGCTCTTAAGATCGTGAATGATCTCACACTAAAGAGATAAATAGTGTGTGTCTCCTGCACTGTCAGATGCTACTTTGTCTTTTTATGCTAATGACCACTTAATCAAAAAACTTTGATTCTCTCTTTTCACTCACATACCAAGTTGTGTGCATAGATATGATGATTATGTTAATGTTAGATGAAATAAAACTCTTTCGTGTAATAACAAACAACAGATATTAGAACTACAGTTTTGTTATACATAATTTTATTGACTTTGGCCTTGTCAATTTCATACATCTCTAAAGTTTACTCTGATTATCACACTACCACTCTCTCTAACCTTTCTTTCAAGTTTGTAACTCTCCTGCCCATATTCATGATTTTTGTAAGTGATGGTTGATTTGTTTTGTTCTCTTGAAATGCTCAGAGGTTAACCAGGATCATCAGTGCACCCATGACTTTGTAACTATTCATATGAACCTGACGATTCCTCAATGTACCATTAAAGAAGAAGATTCCCATCCCCTAGCATTTTTCATCAGGAAGGGGTAGGACCATATAAACCCCTCCCTCAAATGATGATGAAATGTTTATAGTTCCATTATTGTGTAGATATTACAAGCAACCATAGCTGATATAACACCATGACTACAATGTTTTGTCATGTTCAGAAGACAGACGTTGGTGACCCTTCTCCTTCTCTTCTTCATTATTTAGGTTTCTTCTTCCATGATATTCTGTGAGCCTTAGGGGAGGAGAGCTAAATGTCATTTTGATCTGAACCACCACTGACTTAGTCTCACCATCTTAAGCAGTCAGGTATTTCCACATTCATAATTATTTGTAAACCGAGGCACCCAGGAATAAAGCTTGGAGGAGCCTATGTCTACTGATGAAAAGCACAAATATTTAGACAGCAGCATGCAGCATGATAATTTAATTAAGCAACAGTCATGAGTTCACCCAGGACCAAACCCTTCTCAGCCATTTTTTAAAACCGTGTTTCTATCACCAGATATGAATTCACTCCTGAGAATTGGATCTTGTGAAATGAATTGTAAGTCCAATGACAGAATGGTTGGTCACCCCAATAACAGTTGTGCCAGTAGTGTTCCAGTGGTTATTTTTCTTACCTGTTTTATAGATATGATCTCTAACAGAAACATGAATGTCAAAAGCAGTTTGGCACTATTAAATATTCCAAGGTACCTTGCAATGAGAAATAATAATCGTTTGTTGATGTTGGTTACAATTTTTAGAAAAACAAATGGTATTTTATATACTGAAGGTAAAATTTTCTTTTAAAAAGTCAAAGTTAGCTATTGAATTACCATTTTATAAACTTCTGTCTATGCTGTAGATACTGAAATATGATTTGAAGAGTTGAAATTTCACTCTAAAAAAAACCCATATTTTCCTTTCCAAAAATTTTAACTGTTTCCTAACTTGAGGTTGTTTTATAAGTTTTTACCTTGGAGAATGATTGAACATTACATTTTTTATGAATATTGGTACCTTGTTGATTTCCAAAACTCTGGTCTGGACCTATTCAAAGATATATGTATGTTTATAATTTCATTTACAACCTATATCCTTGCCTGTAATGTTTGTATAAGATCATTTACCCATTATGAGATGCTTCTTATCTGCCTTTCCAAGTATTTCTAATAAATATCTGCTTAATGTTTTATTTAGACCTTGAAAAGATATAGGAATGACAGCACTGATGCTCCTTCAGTTAGAGGTTTCTTAGAGATCCTAATCACAATGCCTGCCAGACTAAGTATACAAGTTATTAAAATGACCAATATTGTTAGAGTTGATTTCTTTCTCTCTGAGCCATTCAATTTCATGTTTCATAACTGATTGATAGCTTTTCATTGAAGACTAGAACATGTGTGCATAAAACTCTAAAAAGAAATACTTTAATTATGTGTGTTTGTTTGTGTGTGAGTGTGTGTGTGTGTGTGTTCCTGCATATATATGTGTGGATTTGATGCAGTGTCCAGAAAGGGCGTTCAATACACTGAATGTAGTTACAGGTGCCACACCGTAGGTTCTAGGACCCCAAACTGGGTCTCTTCAAGAGCAGCAAATGCTATTAACTGCTGAGTCTTCTCTATAGGGCCTAAAATAGATATCTTGTGTGGTGGTTTGACTAAAAAATGGCCGACATAAGATAAATGCTAGGTCACCTGGGAATGAACTATAGGAGATATAGCAGTTTTGGAGTAGGCATTGCTCTGTAGAAGGAAGTGTGACACTGGAGGTGGGTTTTGATATTTCAAGGACCACTGTCTCTTTCTCTTCCGGCTGCCTGCCAATCCAGATGTAAAACTTTCAACTCATCCAGCACCATGTCTTCCTGTGGAGCACCATGACTCCCTCCATGCCAATAATGGACTAAACCTCTGAGGTTATAAGCCAGCCCCAAATAAATGTTTTTCCTTTATAAGAGGAAATTTTTTGGTGTCCCTTTTGGTGGAGCAAAGGAGTGATGCACAGGAGACATTCACTAGGATGGCAAATGGTGCCTTTTTTCAATTGTCAGATACAGATTTAACTATGGAATGGTGTACAGTTTAAAGTTGTCCAAAGAAAACATTTTACAGGAAGATACACACAAACCAACCTCCAATCACTAAATTATCTGAACAGCAGAACAGAGGTAAAGACAATCCAGGCCAAAGGAACAAGAGATACCTTGGTGTGTCTTTGAAATTTTAAGAAAGAAAAGCTAGTGAAGCAGAAACAATAAACAAATACAAGATCAATAATACATAAAAATAAGGGAATAGAGGCTTTTATGCAAGGATATAGATGTAGATGCTACTTGAGGTAAACTAGTTTCCTTAGGGGTTGGTAAATTGATAAAAAAAAATACAATGATTTCATAGTTTAAATAGTTAAAAATGTTAAGTAGCATTATTTTGCTTGTCAAATCATGCAATACATGGTACTGTAAAATAGAATGTTTAATCAGCTAAAGATGCTTAGTTTTATAGACATGGGTCATGAAGAAACCAGAAACCAAAACAGAGAGGATTCATCATCTCAAAGTACTTTCCATATGAAAATGAAATAGTAACATATAAGAATATGAAAATATGAATAATTCATATGTTTTTGATTTATATCAAGATTTTTCAAACTAATCTTAGTGTGTGTAAACATCAGTAGAAGTATGGTCATTATCATGTCAATTAAACTGGCTGTTAAGGATATTTACCTTCATATCCTTTATCCTAGATGGTCATTCTTCATTCTTAGAAGATCAGAAAAGCACCTCAGTTCCAATGTGGTGGCAAGAAATTTTACTGTGAATGACTTTGTTTTGAAACATCATCTGTTGAGGTCTAGCGTAGAGTCTCCTATAATTTTTAGTTAATTATTACAAATGTCCCTGTGACTTTGGGAATGGGGATGATGGTTGGTCAAGATGAGCTGCAGGTGATAAATTATTTATGAAAGAGGTGATAGTGGCCTTTACAAGGCCATAATGTAAATGGGGAAATATCAAGACTGACATTTTATGACTAAATTCATAAATAATCTCTACTCCCTTTTTCTCCATGCAGAAGACAGAGCCTAGTGATAGCTTATAAAGACTGGGGAGTATGTATATACAGGGACAGGGGTGGAAGGGAGACTAAGTAGAGCAAAGTCATTTCACACATGAAGATGTCATAAGAAAAGAAAAGAAAAAACAAAAAAAGGAAAGAAAGAGAGAGAGAGAGAGAGAGAGAGAGAAAGAAACAAAGAAACGAGGAAAATAAGGGAGAAAGGAAGGAAGGAAGGAAGGAAGGAAGGAAGGAAGGAAGGAAGGAAGGAAGGAAGGAAGGAAGGAAGGAAGGAAGGAAAGAAGGAAGGACGGAAGGAAGGACGGAAGGAAGGAAACAAGGAAGCAAGGAAGCAAGAAAGGAAGGAAGGAAAAGATTTCCCTTAGGAGCGCATCAAGAAGGAAAGGATTTCTGTTAGGAGAGTATCAGTAAGCATATCAACCACAAACATGACATGCAATATAATTCTGGTTGAGATAAGGCTGGAAAAGGCAAGTTGAGCAAAGACATTCTGAGTAAAAGGGTGTTTGAGGATAACGGCCTGTAAAAAACAAAGGAAAAGAATGAATGATAAATTAGAAACTGATGAGAAAAGAGGTGGACTAGATCAGTGGGAGTGCAGGGCATGCAAATGGATGTCTAAGAGGCAAATGGTACCCTAGAGTGCTATGGTTTTGATGGTTACTAGGATGACCTGGCACTGATGGCACAATTCCTTAGGTTCATGAGCAACTGATGCTGTAGAGTTTGGCATTTAAAACCAGGCTGGCTACATGGTGAGTGGGAAGCATGCCTGGAATCCACAGTCAAACCCTGTCTTAAATAAATAAGAGAAATGCTCAGACCAGGCAAGGAATTAACAGTGGAGAAATGAGAAATTATACCAAGCTAATTAGTAATGACATGAATACAAGTCACAACAAAATTACTTAGAAATCTGAGGCAGTAAGAGTTGTCTCCTCTGAAATGGTAGCAATTGAGAAAACAGTGAGGAACAAGCTATGCAAACATCTTCCTAAAAAAAAAAAAAATCTCAGCAATGAGTAAGAAGTCTTCAGGGTCAAAGCTGTTGTGCATGCTCATTGCACTACATATTCACTGCCTGCCTTAGCACCAAGTGATTAAGGATAGCGCAGGAGGTGGAAAAATGCGAAGAACATCAGATCATGGGGTTCAGTAAAGACTTTCCTTTTAGCTTTGTGTAAAAATACTTGTTATTTTTCTTATGTGATTACTGCCTCCATATGCCAACCTAGACCTTGTAGAGTTGCTCCTTGTAATCTAATGTAGGCTTAGAATGTTTTCAGCCTCTGAGACTTACTGCTGAATAAGCTCATCCTTTCTAGTTCTTTCTGACCTCTTGCTGGCTGACTCAACTCAGTTGTCTGGCTCAAACTCGTCTCCAAGCTGACTGATTCAATCTGATGTATATTTCTTGGCCTTTGATTGACTTTCTCTGCTTGGTCTCAAACTAACTCCACAATCTATTCTAATTTTCTGGCTCCTTCGCATTCTCTGGCTCATTTGTCTAAAGTACTCTCTCTTCAGTGTGTCTCTATATAACTGCCTGTATAAAACTGTCTCCTATCTCTCTGTACTGCCCCTCAAGTAGCTTCCCTTTCTCCTTTCTTCTCAAGAGAGGTGAGCATATCCTATTCTGTCAAATCTTTCTCTGATTCATCATTGTGTCTGCCACTAAATTAGACCTTACTTGCAAATATGGTTGGTTCCTTCTGCCAACTAAACTTACTGTTATTGTTAGGACTTAAAGGTCCATAAAGGATATGTGTAGGCTTAGATTTTACAAAACCCATTTTGATAAGAGTTCTCAAAAGCTTTGGCCCACCTTCTCGCTCACCATCCAAAGGTAGAAGAGGAAAAGGCAGTAAATCAGACAAGGGGATGTGAATCTATTTAATAGTAGCTCTTTGGAGTGAATCCAATCTCAGTTTGTTAGGATATCAGCAGTCTAGTTAGTTTCAGGATACCAAGAGTTCAAAAAAATGACCAAATACAAATCAGCAATGGCAGCATGATCCAGCAGAAACTGCTGGGCCTCCACCAAATCTGCAGAGGGCACCGGAATATAAGGGAAGATCCAAGACCCATCACTGTCTACTGAATCCTACTTATACTGCCTCCACATATCATGTGTCCTCTCGGGAGTCTTCCTTCAGCAAAATATCACATGAGTCTGCATCCAACAATACGACCAGAATTTTCCACTTCAGGCAGCCAGGGGAATTAAAGGTATGTGTTAAGACCATGTCTGTATACCAGCCAGAGTAGGCATGTTGCTGGATTAAAACCCCTGTACAACTTTGTGGACTTGGGCAAACACAAAGGTCTTTTATAAGGGACTGAGATGACCTGACATAGTAAAAAGAACTCTGCTGCAGGATGAGGATAAATTGTAATGAAACAAAGAGGATAACAGCTATACAAATAGAGTAAGGGAAAAAAAACAAGCCTTTCTGATTATTTGAGAATTTTTATATACTTACTCTTCTTTTCATATTTTATAAAAGCCTCTTATAATTTGGCACACCCCCCCTCCACATACACACTTTTTGAAATCTGTTCTCAGGGCTATTTGACATAAGAGTCCAAAGGATATTTAATTCCATTAGGTTTCATTCACACATGATGAAGAAATGTTATACATACTCTGTTGACCAAATCTAGCCCCATCCAGTATTTGGAAGGTTGCCTTTGAGTATTTCCTGAGTATGAATCCCTGCCTGGCACACTATGACTCATTGCTGGTTTTATAGACCTAGGCTCCATATGATCTCTTAGTAATTCCAGGCCAAAATTTTTGTTCCCTTGCATTGAAACTATCTCAATAATCTACCTCTTAATGTAGCAGATTCATTTCCTATTACCTGTCATTTAAATCTGTGGTTTCTCAATCACTGTCTCATAACAAACCAGAGAGTTCAAAGAAGGCACATTGATCACCATTTCTTTAGAAACCACTTGTTCAGCATAGTGTTGAAAAGAAAAGGTGAAAGTACTTTTCCCTTTGTTTCTAAGGTTGATAACCTTTGTTTCTGATTCAAATGACTAAATATCCTGATTTTTTTTTGAAATTTATGAGATTGACTGGGATGGACTAATGAAGGCTAAACCTCACATCCAAACTAAACCTCATCTCTCTCATGGTCCTGGCAGCAATACCAGTTTGTATTTTGTATTTTATTTCTTAAAAAAACTACCCATTATTTAAAATATCCAGTACCACAAAGCATGTGTACATATTACATAAAAGTACTCTTTATTATAGATGGGAACAAATCTAATTATACAGTAATAAGCACCATCAGTTATGGTTTATTTTGCAAACCAAGCTTTATAACAAAAAGTCACATATTCTAATTAATCAATTTATTTACTTTACATCTGGGTTGCAGCTTCTCTTCTCTCCTCCTGGTCCTTCTCATCTCCCTTTCTTCCATCCCTACCCCCTTTCTCCTCAAAGAAGATAATGGCTCCCATGGATGTGAAGATAGTAGAACGACTAGGTACATATCCTGCTAGGGCTAGTCAAGGCAGACCAGTTAAAAAAAAGTGATTCAGAGTCAGACAACAGAGTCAGAGACAGCCCTTGATCCTGCTGTTAGGAGACCCACATGAAGACCAAGCTGCACATCTTTCACATATGTGCAGAGGACTTCGGTCAATTCCATGCATGGTTGGTAGTTCAGTCTCTGTGAGACCCTATGGGCCCAGGTTAGTTAATTCTGTAGGTTTTCATCTACTGTCCTTGACCCCTCTGGCTCCACCAATCCTCCCCCTGTCCTCTTCCACAGGAGTTCCCAAGCTCTGCCTAATGTTTTGCTATGGGTCTCTGCATCTGTTTTCATCAGTTGCTGGGTGAAGATTCTCAAATGACAATGATTCTAAAGTCCATTCTGCATGCACAGCAGACTATTATTAATAGTGTCAGAAGTGGGCTCTCTCTCATAGGATACATTTCACATTGAGTCAGTCATGTGTTTCCATCCTCTCAATTTCTGCTACATCTTTATCTCTGCAAGACTTGGGCGTAAGGAAAAACTGTAGGTTGAAGGTTTTGTGGCTGGGTTGGTGTCTCTGTCCTTCCATTGGAAGTCTTGAAGGGTTACAGGAGGTGGCTGCTTCAGGTTCTATATCTCCCATTGCCGAGACTCTTAGCTAGGGCTACCCTTACAAATCCAGAAAGGTACTTTTAAAAATGTGTTGTTTTTACTGTGTTGAGAATGAAAGGCATAACCTTTACTTACTTACTTTTGTCACTGTTGCAACACCTGACTCTAGACATTTAGGGAAGGCAGTGTTTATTTGCACTCCAGTTTGAAGTTACAGTCCATCGTGTTAACAAATGTTTGATGGACAGGAACAGGAAGCAGTTACTGAGCTCATGTCCACTCAAGACGCAGAGAGATGAATGCCAATGTATGGCTATCTTTCTTTTCCCATGGAATGATTCTGTCCAAATTCGGAGCGAGCTTTTCTACCTCGATTAACATCAATTAGGTAATCTTTCATAGACATGAGTAAAAGATTAGTTCATCGGCGAATTTAGTCCCTGCAAAATTGCCAGCAATAACCATCTCAGAAAGATTACAAGAAAATAAAATCTGTCACGATCCAAATAAAAATTGTTGCTGAAGGTTGCATTAATTTTTAAACCTTTCAACAATCACTAAATATAATATAGTGATTCCTTTTGATTAAGAGACTATATTCTTTTGTTATGTGGTAACCATACATGAGCTCTGTACTTTGGTATATTAACCTTTAATCATAGAATCTTGGGTACCAGATCTCTGGGAAATTAAACCAGTACTTTTAATTATTTCAATTTTTAATATTATTTCTGATTACTTCTTAGCGAAAACATGTAAGTTCTATGAAATCCTCTGTGTTCCAACATGTTTGTAGTAATGTACAAACTCATTTTGCAGAAAACCTTTCATTTAGAGACAAAAGATTCTGTATAACCTCCACACGCCTGTTATGCAGTAACTTGTCAATCTGGGGGTGCGTACCAATCCTCCCCTGGCCATAGTGTAATTTAAAAGTGGTCCCAGGACCATTCTAGAGCTTCACTAAATACTGTTCAGTTTGTTCAAGAAGGGAAAGCTAAAATGAGTTTTAGGTACAAAAGGATGTTTGTGGTTCACATGTGTGTGAAGTCAATCTCTTTTTTTCTACTTTCTCCCTAAACTAAAATAAACTGGCAGAATTCAACTTCACTCTGGTGCTTTCTCCAAATATTGTCTGTCCCTGTATCTATTTTCCTTTCTCAATCTCATGGCTGTTAGATGAAATAGGATTGAAGTTCAAAATAAAGAAAATGTAATTCTTTTTGTGTGAGTCTTTGGTTTAGACGAGTAAACATCCCATCCACAGTGGAACTCAGATGTCCATGAAGTTGGTGCATGATGGTGGTCCTGTTTTGTAGCTATTATATTTCACTGCTTCCCCTATTAGCTTGAGTTTATTAATATTGATACATTTAATTTCTTAAACAAATGAAAGCATTTAGCTGAAGAGAACAAAATTAAACCCTCTGTGCCCATTCAGTGTGAATATGCTAGGCCCTCATGGTCATTTCCCTGTCATTTCATCATTTTTTTGAAACTCCAGAATAATAGAGGGAAAAACATATTATAGGAAGCAAGGCATGTGACAGACTATTCCTCATTTTCAAAGAATGTAAGCCTAGAGCAAGTCATCCCCTCTTAGCCCCCATGCACCAAGGTGACTAATAACGTGCAGGTGTGTCTCTTGTAAGATCTTTAGACCCTTGACTCTCACTGCAAACTTCTTTGTGACTAGTGACAGGATTCAATATCTCTTGCTTATTATTCAATTGAGGAAGCATTCTGAGCTCACAAAGGAAAACTTCTGATTATTCACCAAATGTTCATTATCTTCAGATATAGCAATCATTCTAAAAAGGGTTATCTGTACTCTCTTATCCTCTCTCTGAGTCTTTCTCGTTCTCTCTCTCTCTCTCTCTCTCTCTCTCTCTCTCTCTCTCTCTCTCTCAAACTTAGAAAACCAACTTTTCTCAAAGTAAAAAAGGACATTGGTAGACATGGTCCATGGTCACATAAGATGTTTCATCCGAATTATGAAACCTAATAAATAATATCAAAACTCAGTAGAGGAAAAGATTTGAGTCAGCTATTCTAGAAATTTATACCACATTACCCACAATGCCCAGTATTTGGAATGATGGTTAAGAAGATGTCATAATTACATAGGAAAAAATTAAAAAAGGAAGCCTAACAAATATCCAATTTAAATCTCCAAATTGAATTTGTTGTAATCACCTATTAAGTTGTGCTAAGAAGTAATTTTCCTTGGTGTTTATAAATAATTTTTTAAAAAGAACATGAAACAAAGGTAATTTTGTCATGCAGTAAAGGATTACATTTTAGTGCAAAAGCAAGTCTCTGCAGGGCCATCAGACAGCTTCCTGGAGTGGAATAATTAAGTTTGAGATTGCTGGCAGATACTGCAATGGTATTTTAGTTTATAGCCCTAAAGTCAAGGGACCCATTAAAATGAAATAAGTGAAACTGTGTTGGTTCCTTGTAGGCCAACTACCTGGGTGACATCACCATCATCAAGGTAACACACTTAAATTGTATGAAGCCACATTTAATAATAGAAACTCAGCCTTTCTGACATGCAGAAATAAAACAATACTCAAAGGAAAGGGATTTGACAGAAAACAAGTTGGGGAAGAAAGAACAATTAATTTAAAAGTCATTTGGGAGGCGATGGGATGATACAGTCATGAGAAAGTCACTAAAATCTGATATGAAGTGTGATTTAGCTTCTCAATGGGTTGAGAAATCAGGTTCTCATTGTGCCTTGCAGACAGTCTGTCTCCAAAGCTTAGTTTGGGGGACTGGAAAGATAGCTAGCGGTTAAGAACACTGATGCTCTTGCAGAAGACCCAGGTTCAGTTACTAACATCTACAAGGTAGCTCAATATCACTTATAATTCTACTTTCAGAAGAACCACTGTCCCCACCCCCTCCCAGCCTCTGGATATATTTGTAGTGATATTTGCATACCCAGACACAGACACACACAAATAAAGGAATAAATAAATGCTTTGCAAAAGTAAATAGAAAACAAAATGCAATGCTCTCATATGCACTTGAAGAGACCTTGTGATATGAGACCAACTATAACAAACTCCAGAGTACAGAGGCAGTGTCTAAATTCTTCTAAGAAACTCCATTCAGGATAAAATGGAAGCCTCGTACTGTGAAGCAGGATATACACACCTGAATCATTATACATGCATGATTTAAAATTTTTAATAGGGAAATGATGAAAGCCAAAATGTGTTCAGTGAAAGCTAAACCTTATTAGACTCTGTTCATCTGTTCATCTGTGGCACTGTAAAATAGTATCTCGCATTAAAAACGAATCAGTTATCAGTAAGCATGACTACATGACAGTGGTCTATTTAACCAGCATTCCTGCAATAAGGAATAAGTAGGAACTGAGATCAGAATAAATCCCTTCCTTCTTTTCCTCGCCTAGTGGAAAAGAAACAGAAATCGTGTTCTCGGGGCTCTCAGGAAAGTCTAGGTCTTGAGGCTTTTTTATCCCTACATTCTTAGGAAATTAATCCAAATATCAGCACATTAATCTGGAAATACTATTAAAATATGGGCGTTAGAATATCTACAACAAGAGAATAAAAAACATGCATATTTGGAAGCTTTAAATGCACCTGCCCTTAACTAGAGGCTCATAACGAGGTGGACCAGGCAAGAACGTGATGCTTCTACTGTCTCTTCTTTTCTTGCTCTTTTCTTCCTATAGTTGCAGGTTGCTACCTGCCTCCTTTCTGCATTTGGGTGTTCCCCTATCTGGGACCAGAAGAATATTGAGAGGGGTGCCCTGGAACACTGAAGATTAAAATAGCCCTTTACTCACGATCTTGATTTCTGAGCTTTGGGGTAAATGAATGCATGATGCTCAGCTGAATTACTATCTCGTGGGGATGACTGGGCCCCTGATATATGTGGACTCTTAGGACATTCCGCTAGACAAAGAACATTCAGAAGTATAGCACCAAACCTCAGCTCTTCTAAAGTCTTTGCGGTCTGACCCATGTCATCTCACTACAAGATGAGCATCGGGTTTGCTAGAAAATTCACAGGATCTTTCTCCTGACAAGCTCAAGGTGGCTGGTCCAGTGCAAGCCCAGCAGCACCTCCAGGCTGAGCCACCAAATCTGACCTTAGAATCTAACCTCAGAAAATAGTGTGTGTGTGTGTGTGTGTGTGTGTGTGTGTCGGGGGTGTTTCCTTTCTATGTTGTAATGAAGTATTTGCTATTTTCTGGCTAATGGTCTACTGAGGTCCTAAAGCATGTCCTCACTAAGAGTCTGTTGGAAAATGACCCTTTCCCTGTACCTCTCTCCCTTACAGAAATGTGAAACCATTGGCCTGACAACAGCACACTCCAAAACAAGTCTTTTCTAATCCATTACATAAAACTCTCTTGAGTCTACAATCCAGCATGTTCCCTGAGAACATAAGACAGCTTAATAATTAAGAATTTCAGCTCCTTTCTCCATCAGATATCAGGAAATCTCCAGAAAGAGGAGGCAGGAAGACAGTAAGAGTCAGATGGGAGAGAGGACACTGGGAGAGCAAGTCCTGAATCAACTGAGTAAAGTTCATAAGAACTCACAGAGACTGAAGGAACAAGCACAGGGCCTGCACACATCTGCACCAGGTGCTCTGATATTTATTACAGCTTTCAGTTAGGCTTCCTACAGGACTGCTAAATGCTTTGACCTCCCACGCTGGGACCTGAAGTTATAGCAGGACTAAGACTACAAGCCAGGCAGGACATCCAGTGGACAGAGGAAGACATCAACCCACCCACAAAATCTTCCACCCAAAGTTTGCCCTTCCTACAAGATGTGCAGGGATAAACAAAGATGGAATAGACATTGAGGAAACTCCCAACCAGTGACTGGCCCAACTTGAACCCATCCTGTGGGAGAGAGACAAATTCTGACACTATTGATACTTAGCTATTCTTATATACAGGAGCCTCGTATAACTGTCTCCCAAGGGGTTCATTTAGCAGCACATGGAAACAGATACAGAGAGCTATAGCCAAACATCAGGTGGAGCTTAGAGAGCTGTTTGGAAGAGTTGGGATAGGGTCAAGGACACCACAAGAAAATCTACACAGTCACCTATCCTGGGCCATGAAGACTTATAGAGACTGCACCACCAGCCAAAGAGCATTCAAGGGAAGGACCTTCGTCCTCTACACACATGTCCATTTGTGCAGCTTGGTCTTCATGTGGGTGCCCTAACAATTGGACTAGGGGCTCTCCCTGATTCTTGCTGGCCCTGGGATCCCCTTCCCTAACTGTTCTTATATTTTCTTAATGACAGAAAGAGAGTAGATCTCAACGGGAGGGTGTGATGGTTTGTATAAACTCTGCTCAGGGAGTGGCAGGATTAAAAGGTTTGACCCTGTTGGAGTAGGTGGGTTATAAGTTTCTCATCCTAGTTGCCTGGAAGTCAGACTTCCACTAGCAGCCTTTAGGTGAAGATGTAGAACTCTCAGCTCTGACTACATCATGCCTGCCTAGATGCTGCCATGCTCCCACCTTGATGATAATGGACTGAACCTCTGAACCTGTAAGCCAGCCCCAAATATATGTTGTCCTTATAAGAGTTACCTTGGTCATGGTGTCTGTTCACAGCAGTAAAACCCTAACTAAAACACAGGGGACTTGGGGATAAACTGAGACAAGTAGAGGGTGGGAAACTGTAATCAGGATACATGAGAAAAGATCTATTTTCAATAAATGTGAAAAAATTATAACCATTTCTTAAGCAACTGCCAAGTGCAGGCTCACAGTCACTTTGATAGTTCACATAAGTACATAGTCTAGGCTAGAAGAGAATCAGAAAGAGTCCCTTCCTTTTATACACCAGAGAGTCATCACCATTATGCAACCTATGACAGCAGCTAAGCTTACCAAGCTTACTAACCAAGGCCATAGGCACACAGGAGTTTATGTGTATAGCCTCCAGGAATGTGTTCTAGATAAAACTAAGTAAAAAATGGTCATTATTTGAGCAGAGCTAATAGTGTCCCTGGATTCTAATGATCAAAGTAATAAATTGTTTCCAGCAACTGATGGCAGAAAAATGTATTTAGTTCATGAAACATTTAAAATATAAGAGAAATAGATTCTTTGCTTTAGAATTATATATAATGAGGAAGTGGACACTTCAGAGCATGGCATGATAGAACATCAGATTTTCTAACTTGGGGTAGTGGTTTGAATATGCTTGGCACTATTAGGTATAGCTTTGCTGGAGCAGATGGGGCCTTCCTTGCTGGCAGTAGTATCACTTTGGGGATGGGCTTTGAAGCTCCTCCTAATGCTGAAGAGTCAGTTTCTCCTGATTGCAGTCAGATCAAGATGCAGAACTCTGTATATTGCTTTTAGCAAGATGGCCATTTTTACTATATTAATCCTGCCAATCCACAAGATTGGAAGATTTTTCCATTTTTTGAGGTCTTCTTCAATTTCCTTCTTCAGAGACCTGAATTCGTGTCATATCGATCTTTCACCTTTTTGGTTAGTCACACCAAGATACTTATTGTTTGTGGCTATTGTGAAGGGTGTCATTTCCCTAATTTCTTTCTCAGTCTGCTTATCCTTTGAGTATAAGAAGGCTACTGATTTGCTTGAGTTGATTTTATAACCAGCCACTTTGCTGAGGTTGTTTATCAGCTGTAGGAGTTCTCTGTTGGAGTCGTTTTGAGTCACTTAAGTGATTTAAGTCACTATCATATCATCTGAAAATATTGATAGTTTGACTTCTTTCTTTCCAATTTGTCTCCCTTTAACCTCCTTATGTTGTCTAATTGCTCTAGCTAGTACCTCAAGTACAGTATTGAAAAGATATGGAGAGAGGGGGCAACCTTGTCTAGTCCCTGATTTTAGGGGGATTGCTTCAATTTTCTCTCCATTTAGTTTGATGTTGGCTGCCGGTTTGCTGTATATTGATTTTACTATGTTTAGGAATGGGCCTTGAATGCCACTTCCGAAAGATCCTGCTATACCACTCCTGGGCATATACCCAGAGGATTCCCCAGCATGTAATAAAGATATATGTTCCACTATGTTCATAGCAGCCCTATTTATAATAGCCAGAAGCTGGAAAGAACACAGGTATCCCTCGACAGAAGAATGGATGCAAAAAAAATGTGGTATATCTACACAATGGAGCCATTAGAAACAATGGATTCATGAAATTCTTAGGCAAATGGATGGAGCTGGAGAACATCATACTAAGTGAGGTAACCCAGTCTCAAAAGATCAATCATGGTATGCACTCACTAATAAGTGGATATTAGCTTGGAAAACTGGAATATGCAAAACATAATCCACACTTCAAATGAGGTACAAGAAGAACGGAGGAGTGGCCCCTAGTTCTGGAAAGACCCAGTGTAGCAGTATAAGACAAAACAAGAACAGGGAAGTGGGAAAGGATGGGTGGGAGAACAGAGGGAGGGAAGGGGTCTTATGTGACTTTCGGGGAGTGGGGAACCAGAAAAGGGGAAATCATTTGAAATGTAAATAAAAAATATATCGAATAAAATTAAAAAAGAAAAAGGAATGGGCCTTGAGTTCCTGTTCTTTCCAAGACTTTTAGCATGAAATGAAGCTGAATAATGTCAAATGCCTTTTCAACATTTTGTGGAATAGTTTGAAGCATTCTATTTTGTGAAATAGTTTGAAGATTATTGGTGTTAGGTCTTCTTTGAAGGTCTGATAGAATTCTGCACTAAAACCATCTGGCTCTGTGCTTTTTTTGGTTGGGAGACTTTCTATGAGCCCTTCTATTTCTTTAGGGGTTATGAGACTGTTTAGATGATCTATTTGATCCTGATTTAATTTTGGTATTTGGTATCTGTCTAGGAAATTGTCCATTTTCTCCAGATTTTCCAGTTGTGTTGATACAGATTCAATGCAATCCCCATCAAAATCCCAACTCAGTTCTTCATAAAGTTAGAAAGAGCAATTCTTAAATTCATCTGGAATAACAAAAAACCAAGGATAGCTAAAACTATTCTTAACAGTAATAAAACTTCTGGAGGAATCAGTATCCCAGATCTGAAGCAGTGCTACAGAAAATTGTGTTAAAAACTGCATGGTATTGGTACAGTGACAGGCAGGTAGATCAATGGAATAGGAAATGGAATTGAAGACCCAGAACTAAACCCACACACTTATGGTTACTTGATCTTCGACAAAGAAGCTGAAATTACCCAGTGGGAAAAAGATAGCCTTTTCAACAAATGGTGCTGGTTCAACTGGAAGTCAGCAAGCAGGAAAAAAAATGCAAATTGATCCATTCTTATCTCCTTGTACTAAGCTCAACTCCAAGTGGATCAAAGACCTCCACAAAAAAACAGACACACTGAAACTAATAGAAAAAAACCTGGGGAAGACCCTTGAGGACATGGGCACAGCAGAAAAGTTCCTGAACAGAACACCAATAGCTTATGCTCTAAGATCAAGAATTGACAAATGGGACCTCATAAAATTACAGTTTCTATAAGGCAAAGGACACTGTCAAAAGGACAAAATGGCAACCAACAAATTGGGAAAAGATCTTCACCAACCCTACATCCGACAGAGGGCTAATATCCAATATACACAAAGAACTCAAGAAGGCAGACTCCAGAGAACCAAATAACCCTATTAAAAAATGGGGTACAGAGCTAAACAAAGAATTTTCACCTGAAGAACTTCAAATGGCTGAGAAGCACCTTAAGAAATGTTCAACATCATTAGTCTTTAGGGAAATGCAAATCAAAACAACCCTGAGATTTCACCTCACACTAGTCAGAATGGCTAAGGTTAAAAACTTAGGAGACAGCAGGTGTTGACAAAGATGTGGAGAAAGAGAAGTACTCCTCCACTGCTGGTGGAAATGGTACAACCACTCTGGAAATCACTCTGGTAGTTCCCCAGAAACCTGGGCATGACGCTTCCGGAGGACCCTGCTATACCACTCCTGGTCATATACCGAGAAGATTCCCCAGCATGCAATAAGGACACATGCTCCACTATCTTCATAGCAGCCTTATTTACAATAGCCAGAAGCTGGAAAGAACCCAGATGTCCCTCAGTGGAGGAATGAATACAGAAAATGTGGTATATTTACACAATGGAATACTACTCAGTAATTAAAAACAATGAATTCATGAAAATGGTTGGAACTGGAAAGTATCATCCTAAGTGAGGTAACTCATTCACAAAAGAACACACATGTAATGCCGTCACTGATAAGTAAATATTAGCCCAGAAGCTCTGAATACCCAAAACATAATTCACATATCAAATCATTCCCAAGAAGAAGGAAGGAGAAGGCCCTGGTCCTGGAAAGGCTTGATGCAGCATTGTAGTGGATTACCAGAACAGAGAAGTGGTAGGGTTTTGATCGGGGGAATGGGTGGAGAGAAGAGGGCTTGCTTATGGGACTTATGGAGGTGGGGGAGGGACCAGGAAAGGGAAAATCTTATGGAATGTAAACAAAGAATATAAATTCCCCCTAGTCTTAATGATAATGGACTAAACCTCTAACCCTGTAAGCTAGCTCCAATTAAATGTCTGCCATTGTAAGAGTTGTTGTAATGGTGCCTCAATATAGCAATGGAAACCCTAAGTAAGAAACCTAGTTATAAAAGAAATGATACATTTTCCCAGGGTTCAGGTGAGTTGCACACATGCCATGCCCCTTCACACAGGAGTAGAAAGTATTAGATTATTGCATACAATTTTGGGGGATTAACACATAACCCCAAAACCCTGAATTCGAGGTAGAGAATCTCACAAGGACATGACTCTTTTTCTTTAAGCCAGACTGATACCTTAAGGAACATTTCACATGGCATATTGTGCTGTATTAAACACTTAACACTACAGACCTTGCAGGAGAAGACATGATGATTAAAGTAAAAGCACAGAAATCTTGGCCCATGATCGATAATGTAAAGGTTTTATTTTGAGTTAAAATACCATTTTTATATAGTAACAACATAGATTTTATTTATTTATTTATTTATTTATTTATTTACTTACTTATTTATTCATTCATTTATTTACAAAGGTGAGGAACAAATCCAGGGCCTTGTGCTTCCTAGGCAAGAGCTTTCCCACTGAGCTAAATCCCCAACCCAACAACCTAGATTTTAATTTACCAAAGTTAGACTTTATATAAAAGAGTTTAACAGTATTCAAAAAAACTAATGTACAAATTACAAACATAAAAATAGAGATAAATGATACAAAAAATTATTCTCTTAACATTAACATTTGGTGACAAACTCAGTTAATAAAAATAATGACAAACTTTGGAATTATGTTTTGAAATTGTAAAATTACAGAAGCAACATGGGGAATGACCCCTTCCCATGACTCAACGCATCTATGCTGGGCGTGTATGCTGCTTGTATCCGGTACAAAAGAAGCATGGAAATTTCAGTAGAAATTATCATTTTTCAGTGTCAATGAAAAGGAATTAAAGAAATGAGTAAGTTTCAAAATCCATCCATGGGCAGAAGAGAGAACACAGCTGAATAAGAAAACATCAGATAATTAGCTTTCTGCAACTTTATGTCTCCTGTAACCTCTTTGGGAAATTTTTATGACAAATAACAATTATTGTGCATAATGAGAATTTTCTCTATAACATATATATATATATATATATATATATATATATATATATATATATATATATATATATGCCTAACAATATAGACACATTTACATACATACATATACATGCATACTATAGCATTTGACCTCAGTCCATTAAAAAACTATGTGAATATCTCATTAATTTACAGCATGTAGTCATTAATTATAAACCCAATTAAAAAGATAACATTAAAATTAAATGGAATATTCTCTTTATAATACTGAAAATACATTGCCAGTTAACATTGAGTTTATGGAATTTGTCTGAAATTTTAAATCGTAGGGTTTCTATTGCTGTCAAGAGACAACAAAACCATGGCAACTCCCACAAAGAAACACATTTAATTGGAGCTGGCTCACAGTTCAGAGGTTTAATCCATCGTCATCATGGCAGCCACAGGATGCTGGAGAAGTAGCTGAAAGTTCTACATCCAGATTGTCATCAGCATGAAAAGAGATTGAACTACTAGGCCTGATTTTGAGCTTCTGAGGCCTCAAAGCCAACTCTGTAGTGATGCACTTTCACCAACTACTACAATCAGGCCACACCTACTAATAGTACACTATTACACCATTACACTAATAGTACATTACCAGTTATGGAAGTTTCCTTTTCAACCAGTTTATGGAAGTATTCCCTTTCAAGCCACCAAAGTGGGCTATAGTTTTTCTGATTAAATTTAAAAAGTGTAAACTCTACCTACATGGGAACTCTTCAAATGAATAGATTTACTGTTAGTTGATGTCAGGTTGAAGGATTTTTTTCCTCATGAAAATCATTGCTTTTTATTAATATATTCTTTTTTAAATTTACTTTCTCACACACAATATATCTCCACTGCAGTTTCCCTCCCTCCAGTCCTACACCTACCCTCCACAGATATGCATACCCTGCCCCCCAAAACCCATACCTCCACACAAAAAAGAGTAGGCCTCCCAAGGACAGCAACCGCACATGACATTAGTTTCCAACAAGTTTTGGAAGTAAGTGTTGGAAGTTCCAACAAGAGTTTTGGAAGTGTCCTTAGAGGAGGAAGCAGGAAGGCTATAAGAGTAAAGAGAGGTGGGTGTGGAGAGGGCAGGTTATTTTCTGTCTAATGTATTCTATTCAAAGGCTCTTTCTAGGGCAATGAAGTCTGGGGCCTCTCTCATCAGAGTCATCACTGGGAGTAAGGGGTTTGGATACGTCCTTAATTTCTTCCTGGGAGGGCCCATGCATTTCCAGATGGCTGTAAAGATGGGGTGGAAGGACAGGGCTGTCCAGTCTTTACTTTTTACCTTCTTGTGAGATAAGCCAATCAGGTCCAGACCTCAGTGTCATAGTTGTTGCTGGATATCATCCAAGGGCCAATTGAACCCATCTCACCCACACCCACCCTCCACCCCCATGGAGGCAGACTTGGGACTCTTGGTGAGAAACAGAATTTCTTATGACAAATAGGATAAAAGCACTGAAAGCAGAAAAGGCTCCTGTGACTGCAGGAATTCTGGGGGACTCCACCAAGATCCAAGACCAAGCTGTAAGCCTGCCCACAAATTTAAGAAAACTTGCAATGGCCTTAAGAGCTTTTAACTGTCCCTTTACCAGTTCTTTCAGAGAAATTTAGAGAGGTGAGTTTGGTCTACACTTCAAGGTCAGAACAAAGGTCCTTGAAGGTTTCATTGACAGCTTTATATAAGAAAGAGTCACCTGGCAAGTAGATCTCAGTGAAGAATTATCTACATTGTGTTGGCTTTCAGGTGCATGTATTGGAAACTATTTTAACTAAGACCCATCCTACTGTGAGTAGCACCAGTCTCTACGCTGGATCATCAACCTGTATAAGAGTGAGAAATCCATCCAAAAGGCATTCATATATGCATTCATTTTTCTCTGCTTTTGGGTGGAGATCAGCTCTTTGCAGTTCCTGCATTGCTTTCCCATAAAGATGGCCTATAACCTGGAACTGTAAGCTAACAAAAACTGTTTATTATTTCTCTCCAACAAACAAAGGGTTTTTGGTTGGTTCGTTGGTTCATTGGTTCGTTGGTTTTGATTGCTTGCTTGTTTGCTTGGGGTTTTTTGGGGTCATGTTATCATAGAAAAGCGATTCTTGGAATTAGAATTTTGTAAAACAGGAAAAGACTGAAACAATAGGACATAGGATATTTACATATGACAACACAAACCACTTGTTTGGGTAAAATGATAAAATGTTTTTAGGATATTGTTTTCTTAAATAACTTTTCAGACTCTCCCTCTGTTATTTTTACCTTGCTGTCCTTGATGATGAAATGTATTTTGCTGTGAATCTTAAAGGATGCAGTAGGATTGGAAGTTCTTCAGGACAACAAAAAATAATACAGGCAAAACCTGTTGGTGTTGGTAATAGAATCTTCTAGTCTTTAATACAGTATTTGAATGTATTATACAATTAAAACATGCTTATTAATTAAAAATAATTATAAGCTCGGATAATTAGATCATGTTTAGTAACTCTGTATGACATCAGAGTAGCATATTTTGGAATGGAATGCTTTTTTAAAATTATCAATATATCCTTTCTTCTTGATCTGACAGTTTTTCTCCATGAATATAACAATACATAGTGTTTTATAGCGAAAGTAGCTGACACTTAAAATTATGTTTTATACTTAGAATGTGAAAATAAATAAAACTTCAATAAGCTAAGGTAGATGATTTTAAAATATATTTCAAGATTATAAAATACAGCAAATCTTACCTCACTCTTTATATAATAGAAAGTTTGATATTAATATAACTGCATATTTTAATGGTTAAGAGTATTATACATCTAATTGAAAGAGCCCATTGGAATCTATCTCAAATTAAATTAAACTCAATTTCATTAAATCTTAATTACTTACATATTTCTCTGAGCAGTAGCAAAAAGTCAAAAGACAGGATCCTGTCCTGATGGAGATTAAAAGCTAATTGGCAAGATCAGCCTTGGAAGAGGAACAAATTTACATAGCAGTATGGAATAATTGTTGAAGAGAGTTTGTGAAGCAGGAGGTAATCTAAAAGTTCAGCAGAGAGAGTGTTACAAGGAGGGACACTGAGAAAGCTTTATCCAGAGCAGGGCAATTTGAAAAGCAGAACTCTCCGAACTTCAAAGACATTGTCAGTCACAAGAGAAACATCTGTACATGCAGACTCATTGCTCCCCTACCATGTGAAGTATGTTTGCTGATATTTTCAAATGCAAATGATTAAGATATATGTCTGACATTAAATTTGCTTCATTTTAGAATCAGACATGCAGTCTAAATATAACGAAATATACTCAGAGCTACAATATTCTACCTAGGGAGAAATAACTATTGACCAATTTTCTGCAAATTTTTCATTTTTGAAACATTCTATTGGAAAACCGTTTAAAGTACGCAAGAGATTTCATTAACAAATCTCTGGAGCTATTTCAAAGGCACTGACCTTTGAATATTGATGAACCTTAGAAATAATATGAAAGTCATTTTTCCCCAGTAGGATGAGGCATAACGAGTTCTGATTATTTGTTTATGGATATCAAAAAAATGTCCTCCATTATGACTTTTCATATAATGCGTAGTATGTTTTATAAACATTATTTTTTGTATTTATAACATTGTTATTCTTGTTGTTATTACTGATTAAAACTATCCATTTAGTGCTAAGGGTAACTAACGTTCCTAATCCCATAAGTGACTTTTTAAAGTCATTTACTACTTACAGGCCCATTACCAGGAAAGATCCTGACAGAAATTGTGCCAAAAATATCATTATAACTCATTTATACTTGAAGGACTAGAGGGTTAATGCCCATTTAATCACATAGATTTATAAAAATTATTATTGCTCATTATTTCTCAGAAATAATTGTAACTTTTATCAAGGGTCTCTGTGATTTCAGGAAATAGCTTAATTTATAATAAGTTTTATTTTAGAGTATATTGGCCCACAAGGATACATAAAACAATCTTTTTTTTTATATTATACATATGTCCGTACAAGCCAAGCATGAATAGAAGACTTGTTCTTAAGCCACTTGTTCTTTCTGGCTATTTTGCAACAATCGTGATTTTCCAGAGCATTTTGAGGAGGACTTGTCTCCTTAAGGCAAGAGGCACCAGTTACCACTGAAGACGCCTGCTAGCAAAGAGGCCAGTAGAATGGTTCCTAGATGTTCTTTTCTTACTTTGGTGACTAGAAAGAGGGAAACTATACTCAGGAATGATGGGATAATCACAAATACATGGCATAAGAATAATGCTAAATATTCCCTTCCCTTCTTATCACCTGCTTTAAATGCTCCAGTCTCACCCATCACACTTCGCAGTGGGATGAGCAAGTGAGGATCAGACATAGCTAAGAAGCATTCTTTTTTAACATTCTTACAAAACACTCCCTTGTAAACATTTTTGCTCCATAAGCTTCAGAAGGTTCCCGTGCAGGGAAGACACCTGGAAATTAAAGCCTTACGGATTTCATGATAAATCTCACTTCTCCGTTCCAACAGGGTGTGGAAGTTCTATTGACGTGCCTTCCCCAGACCAAATAGTAATGACTACTGTTGATTTTTTTTTCACTCAGCTCACACATCACATAAACAAAACAGGCAATTACATGGATTAATAATAACCACAGACAGCACACGGATGAATTGCTGGTCCTGTGTTATAATTCATCCCACCGTCTCCCTCTCAGTTCCCCGCCAATAATGCTATCCCTCGTGTCTTGTTGCCATTTGTTCTTCATAGTGCCCTTTTTGTACAATAATATATTAAAGCACAAAGAAATTGAAAGATCCGTGAAAAGGCCACACTTCCCACTATCTATAGGACATGTTTCTTCTCCTACAACCTTCCACATTCCAATACTTAGGAGCGAGTGATCAGTTCTCTTGGATAGGGTCCCAGGCTGTCTCACTCGCCAACCAATGAATTAATATCGTGCATACATTTGTGGGCATATATTGTAAGCACTGTTAGGATGAACTTCAAAATAATGAATTTCTCATTTCTGTTACATCTGATAGTTCCTCAAGTATAGCGATCATAGCTATGCACACAACAGGTACTCTGTCATCTAGGAGAATTATTTCTTCAAGGTTCCTCAACTAAGAGACATTCAAACAATGTATGAATAGTTTGTTTCATGAAGAATAATAGGTTATTCTTAGTGAACAAGTAAATTTATCTTGAAAGAACTGCACCAACAAAGATGATTGTACCAGATTTCTGTTCTTACTATATACCTGAGGTAATAGATTTACAGGTGACCTTGTTTCATAGCTGCAGGACTTCTAGAATATGGTTGTTTTGACTCATTCATTGTGGAACTATGGCTAGGTAGTCCACCATGGAAGATACACATGGAGGAAGAAAATTATTTAGCTCATGCTTGAAATATAAAATGAGAAAGAATAAGGGAAAATATAAATAAAGACAACATGGGGAGGGCGGACATCTGAACCTCATTCAAGCTTGGCTTTTCCTCAAGGATCAGGGAATGATTAGATAAAAGCATTGTAAGAGCTTGCATCTCTTACACTGATTCCATGGAAACAGCATGTTCCAGACACAATAGGGCTGATACGTGTATGAACACATAGACACTGTGACAGCATGTACAAATCCTACATAGGTTCCAACTGCACGAATTCTGGTGTGGGAAAGCTCTGCTCCTAGCTACAAAGCTAAACTGCAGTTGATACTTGTTGGGAGAGAATCAATTTTCTCCAGTGGAGTGTCACTGGGAACATCAGCTACTTTCTAGGGAAGACCTCATGCCCAGGAAGAGTTGTCTAACACATAGCGGGCACCATGGTTATTTTGTGCACTTTTTGCTTTGTCTTGTTTTGATTTGATTGATTGTTTATTTTGCTTTAATGGAGTTTTCTTTCTTCCTTTCTTTTGGCATTTTTGGTTACTTTGACTTTCATTTTTGTTTGTCTTTTGTTTTAGTAAGAGAGAGAGAGAGAGAGAGAGAGAGAGAGAGAGAGAGAGAGAGAGAGAGAGAGAAACTGAGTGGAGAGTGAGATGAATAAAATCTGGGAGGAGTTGTGGAGAAAGAATATAATCAAAGCATCTGTCATTATCTTTCTTATTATTTTATTTTGTGCATTGGTGTTTTGCCTGCCATTATATCTGTGTGTAAGGCTGTCATATGCCTTTAGCCAAAACATTTGTATGAAAAAGTTTTAAGAAAATAAACTGAGCAAACTGAATATCTTAATTCCAAGATATATTTAAAAACTTACAGGAACCTAAAATAGTGCCCTCTACAACTAACCAAGCCTTTAGTCAGACGTTGCATGTATGAAGGGAAAGACTTGTATCAATTCCCTTCTATTTTTCCTCATGCCCTCTACACTGCACATCTCTGAAGAAAAATCCCAAATAACTTCACCAGAGTCAGGACTTTTAGAGTCCCCTCTGGCAGACCTATACATCACATGCTTTAATAGTGGCTTATATTTTTTTGGCTGCTCTATTTTTCTATTAGCTTCTACGTAAGTTCTTTCTCTGCTGCTCAGCTCCCATGATTCATGAAATGATATCCTTAAGTACAGTGTTATGATTTTTTTCTGGATCGGCTAATATAGACCTTTATTTTTGTCAGGAACAACAATAATTTATTTTGTGCTCTTGTATACTATTGCTTGGGTAAAAATGACCTGCTGTTACAAATGACCACAGGCCTATTTCACTGATGACCCCCCAAAACTTTTCTCAAAACTTGCTAGCTAACAATGATATTGCTAGGCCTCAGAGGCTAACTCATGACAAATGGTTAAATGTCCTCATATTCTCTGTATAAAACAAACAAACAAACAAAACATTTCAGTGATCTTGTAGAAATCTCAACACCTGGTAAAAGAATAAATAAATCTGGATTGCCAAAGAATCAAGTGTAGGGAAATTAAAATGGGCAAAGAATACTGATCTTTATATATCATACCACAAAATTAATCTAACCATTAGATTGATGTACAGTCTTTCAGACTTTTCTTTCATTTCATGTCCCCGAACATGCTATCCCCAGAAGCTTCAGAATAGTATAGCACACATGAGAATCAGCAGAAGACTATAGAAAATATTCATTGCTTCTAAATAATCCACAAATAAGAAGTGATTTTTAAAAAGCTATTTTAGCTGATGACTGGCACAGAGCTTTAATAGTGAAGTGATAGCCAGACATACTGTTATGATTTTTTTAAAAAATATATTGAGTAATTTTTATAAATGAGCTAACAACAAAAGAAGCAGTGCCTTCACAAGTGACTTATTTTAAAATCTCTTTAAAAACTTGGCAATTTAAAAATCTAAAGTATTGTAATTTGGCAGACATGACAAGGAGAGAACAAATAGAATTGACTATCGAGATTAACATGCAAACAAATAATAAGTGAAATAGAGATATATTTAAATCCAAATGGGACCTTACAATTTACAAAGTCAAAATAATTGTGTTTTTGTTGAAGGAATAAAAACATGAGATTGAATTGAAAGTATATATTTCAAAGTAAAACTTGTAAATTGCATCAACAAAACTTGACTCTTTTTTAATTTTTTAGCCACTTTATTTATTTATTTATTTACTTATTTATTTATTTATTTATTTGTATTCTGAAGAGTTTATAACAAGGGTCCATTCCTATAGAATTATTACTTGAGCTCTCCATTATTACTGGACTGGAAACATTTCTGGGGCCAAAGAACATAGCTGTTAAATATTTTTATAAGCAGAAAACACTACCAAAAAACTTCTTTAAAAACGGTTAATTCTTTCTCATTTCTGCCTCAGCTACATTCATTGTCAATCCAGAGAATTCATGTGGTGACATTCTACGTTCCAGTTTCAATCTTAGTCACAAAAGCAGGCCTTCTAATTCTGTCACCATTTTAGTGACAGGCAGATGATTTTGTACTCAGCTGACCTTTTCCATGCTTGACTGTTTGATTAGCAGCCCATTCCTGTTCTTTTACAAAGAAAGGTGGAATGGATTAACCATTCTGAATCCAGGGTTTTTCAGCAGTTAAAACATAACAACAGACCACTGCTGGCATTTAATGCAGACATTAAAATTCTAATGACTCATTCCCCTGTCACAGATGAGGAAAGGAATAGAAATAGACATAACATGAATCTGTTCTTCTGAAACTAATTAGAACAGAAATCTGAGACTGTGAAGACTTCATCCATTCATGTAAATCAGTGTCTTTTATAACTTGACAGGGAAGCCCTTGGGATTTACAGAAACTGGACTCTCTAGGTATGAAATCAGGTAGCTTTAGGAATCGGTATTGAGAAAAAAACTGAAGGTGATAGATGAAAAGACAATGTAGACCATGTTGGGGGGAAGAGGGGAGGTTACTGACAAAAGCAGCACATATCATTACTGATATGCATAAGTGAGAAGTCTTATCCAACAAATACCTCCAAAACTTCTCTGTTCATATTATATTATTTCTAGTCTGTGTTAAGAACCAATACGATAGGATTAACTTAATAAGAGGCTTTTAAGAAATAGAGTCCAGCATTATTTCTGTTGGGAGATAAGATCTTTCGGTATAAGCATGTCTGTCCTGAGGCTTGCTGTGTACACTGGGTTCATCTTGAGCTTATTGTGAACTTCCTGCCTCTGTGTCCTAGGTTCTGGGGTTGACTGGTGTATGCCACAATTCACAGTTACAACACTATAGTACAAATGATGTGAATTGTTCTATAAGGTAAATAGTAAGAGTTTCTTCATTCTGCGTGAACAAAACTGTGTACGCTTTGAATAATCTCTCCTGATTTTCTCCCTCCTTGGCTCTTAGGATCAATTATTTTACTCCCTATTTTAATTTGAGTTTATCATGTAAAGTTATTATCTGGTATTTGTCTCTTGCTTGTCTTATTTATTTTATTCACATAGGTGGTTGCTAATAATAATATTTTATTCTTAAAAAGGTAATTATATACATAATATTTATATTAATATTATATATAATATACAATATTAATATAAAATTATCCATGTATACATGAGTTGCTTTGTAGAGTATGATTCTACCTCACCTTGGAAGGGCAATCACTTCAAGATCTTGGGTTCAGTTCTCTTAGATATCTATCCAGAAATGTGAAGACAATATGATATAGCAGCTTGCTCTTTCCTTCTTTCTTTCTTTGTTTCTTTGTTTCTTTTCTTTCTTTCATCCTCTCTCTTCCTGTACAGGCTTGTTTTGTGTGTCAACTTGACATAGGCTGGAGTTATCATAGAGAAAGGAGTTTCAGTTGGGGAAGTGCCTCCATGAGATCCATCTATGGAACATTTTCTCAATTAGTGATCAAGAGGGGAGGGCCCCTTGTGAGTGGTAGCATCTCTGGGCTGGTATTCTTAGGTTCTATAAGAGAGCAGGCTATTCTTAGTTCTATAAAATCAGGGGATGCAAGACAGTAAGAAACATCCCTCCATGGCCTCTGCATCAGCCCCTGCTTCCTGACCTGCTTGAGTTCCAGTCCTGACTTCCTTTAGTGATGAACAACAGTGTGGAAGTGTAAGCTCAATATACTCTTTCCTCCACAACTTGCTTCATGGTCATGATGTTTGCGCAGGAATAGAAACCCTGACTAAGACAAATTGGTACCAGCATAGTGAGGTATTCCTGTAACAACCAGACCACATTTTGGGGAGGACTGTGGAAAGAGTTTGGAACTTTGGGCTAGATGATCCATTCAGTGTTAAGAGGTCTGTGGAATGCTCTGTAGGATATTGGAAGATAATGTTGAGAACAGTGCAGAAAATGGAGGTCTGGCTTGTGAAATTTCTGAGGGAAGATTAAAGACTCTTATCAGGGCCATGTTTTGATTATGAAAATTCTGTGATTTTGGTAAGCTGGAGCTGAAGAATCAGCTGTGAATAACAAGAAACCAGAACCACTAAAGTGAACCTTTGTGTTACTGGGACTATTAACGCTGCTTAGGTGGAGCTAAGAAATTAGCGGTCATTAAGAGGAAACCAGCATCACTGAGGTGAAATCATCTGGGAAGTGTATTCTGAGAGCACAGAGGGTGTATTCCAGAGACAGCCACTGTTACACTTTGTGCTATGACTGGACTTGATACTGTTTAAGAGTCACCTAGGTGGTTATGGTTTTGAAGACGTGAAGGGGTCATGAAGAGCAGCTGAGACTTGGCACTGTGAGAGGCTGAGGAAGACCATTAGTGAAGGTGCAACTTCAGTTGCAATTGATGGTCCAGGACTGAAGGGGTCATGCATAGGAGTTGAGGCTTGGCACCATGAAAAGAGCCTACGAGAGTCTATTGGTGAAGCCTAGTTACAGTGGAAGACAGTCACTGCCAGAAATGATCACCAGGAACAGCCGCAGCAGTGGAGTACAGGCAGCTGGAGCCTAGAAGACAATGTATGTGCTACAAAGAGCAGAGCTGGAGAAGTGACCCAAGTCCTTGGAGGAGCCCAGAAGATCGTGAGTTGGATCCCAGACATTGAACCATTGGAGTTTGAGTTTTGCTTTTGATTGTGACTGTGCTCTGATATTTTTCCCTCTTGATGGAAGAAAGTATTTTAGTGGAGACCACAGTTAAGAGAACTTTGAATTTTTAAAACACTTTGAATTTGAAAAGATACTGGACATTTTAAAGGGATTGAACTTTTAATATGTAAAGATTGTGGGACTTTTAAAGTTATTTGGATCTTGGGGCTGAATAAGAAAGTAAGGGTTGTCCATATATCAAATGATGTCCAAAAAGAACGCAGGAATGGCCCCTGGTTCTGGAAAGGCTCGGTGCAGCAGTATAGGGTAATACCAGAACAGGGAAGTGGAAAGGGGGGATGGGGGAACAGGGAGAGGGAAGAGAGCTTATGGGACTTTCGGGGAGTGGGGAGCCAGGAAAGGGGAAATCATTTTAAATGTAAATAAAAAATATCTAATTAAAAAGAAAGAAAGTAAGAGTTGAGGCTTAATAGTGATGTGTTTGTGTGTCAAATTGACTAGGGGTCAATTGTACTGGCTGTTTCTATGTGTCAACTTGACACAGGCTGGAGTTATCACAGAGAAAGGAGTTTCAGTTGGGGAAGTGCCTCCATGAGATCCATCTATGGGACATTTTCTCAATTAGTGATCAAGGGTGGAAGGGCCCCTTGTGGATAATACCCTCTCTGGGCTGGTATTCTTGGGTTCTATAAGAGAACCCAAGGCTGAACAAGTCAGGAGATGCATGCCAGTAAGAAACATCCCTTCATAGCCTCTACATAAGCTCCTGCTTCTGGTCCTGCTTGAGTTCCAGTCCTGACTTCCTTTAGTGATGAACAGCAGCATAGAAGTGTAAGCTATATAAACCCTTTCCACTCCAACTTGCTTCGTGGTCATGATGTTTGTGCAGGAACCCTGACTAAGACACTTCCTTCCTTTCTTCCTTTTTTCTTTCCTTCTTTCTTTTAGAAAACTATAGTATTTTACACAGTATCTTTATCACTATAAGTTTTCTTTTACACCTTGTAAGTCCTCCTAATTTTCCATAGTATACCTGTTTTAATCATTTTTCCTGTTTTTGTGATAAAGTACTTTAAGAAAAGTAACTTCAGGAGAAAATGTTCTCTTGTGTCATAGTCGGAGGGTACTATCCGTCATGGTGGAGAAGTGAGTTTGCCAAGAGGTTGGCACTGATGGCTGCATTGCATCCACAGGCAGGAAGAGGACTGGGAAGAAAGGATGCTCAGCTACTGTCCTTCCTTCCTTTCTTTTTTCCTTCCTTCCTTCCTTTCTTTTTTTTTTAAATGCAGCCAAGACAAAAGTCCAGGGAATGGGAATGGCACAATCTACCATACATGTTAGGGTGAGTCTTTCTACCTTCATTAATACAATCAAGATAATCACTCACTTGTAGGACTATAGGCTAACCTAATTAAGATAATTCCTTCTGGAAATCCCTGGAGGCTTGCTTTATAGTTGGTTCCAGATTCAGTAAAGAAGGCAATACTAACTATACACTAACCACTCCTTGTCTTCTAAGTTTCATAATTATCATAATCATAACAAATATGAGATGGTATATCATAAGAGCTGCAATTGATTTGAGTTATATATAGCGAAAAAAGAGGGGAGGTTATTGAGAAAGGCAGCCCCTCATTTCTGACATGCATATGTGAGAAGTCTTATCCAACACCTCTAAAACTTTTCAGTTCACATATTATTTCTAGTCTGTATTAAGAACCAATACTATAAGATTTATAATAATAGCAGATTTTTAAGAAAATTCTGGACTTTACCCATAACATCTGGGAAAGCATTTTTGCACTATTCAGGGACAATGCAACAATGAAAGCTGCCATGCCGGTGGGGGGCGGGGGGGGGGAGAATCATGATTTAGAGAGGGTGGGTGATTTATGCCAAAATGTCTGGTTTGAATCTGTGCCATATTTGTATATACTCAGAAAGGAAAGAAATAGGTTGAATCCTTAACTCTTAGCATATTGCATTTAATGTGTATTTGTGGAGTTTATTAGGATATGGATGCATCTATGAGGTTTATAACATTGGCCTGATAGAATTAATATCTACTTTATTTATTTATTAATTTTCATTTCAAATGTTATCCCCTTTCCAGTTTCCCTTCTGCAAACCCATATATATGTGTATATATATATATATATATATATATATATATATGCATAATAAAGATGAAGATGTGAAGACTCTCCACAAGTAAGAAAAGAGTTCTAAGAATAAAATTTATTCTAGCGGCCATTTAATCTTAAACTACTTAAATTCTACAATTTTGAGAGATAATTTTTTGTTGGTAAATCCTCCATTTATAGCTATTTTCTCACTAAAGCCTTAGCCAATGAATATACCATAAATTAAACACAAAGGCAAAAAAATCAATTAATAACGATGGGTTAGGAAGATTCCTTAAAAACTGTAGCTACTAAAACTAAAGCTGAGTAGAATTTTCCTATTGTCAATACTCAGTTGTTAGTCTTGGAGCCAGAAATACAAGTTAGCCAGAAGACAAATGGAGAATCATACTAGATACCCTCCCAGACATTACCACCCATGATCTTTCTAAGACTAATTTTTATTTGCATCATTCCCGTCTTGTAATTCATAATCAAGATCATTCATTTCCTCATTGTAATTCATAACCACAACAACTAGCTTCCAGTAGGTTCTATTAGCTCCTCGAGAAAATTACTAACATTGGGAATAGCTTTGAGAACCCCTTTAACCTGCTGTGCTGTTGGAATTCTTAGAGGATTGCATTGTCAAGTCTTCCACTGGACCTATGCGAATTAATGTTTTATGAATTCTAATTTGATAAGTTTTAACTAATTCCTACTTTTTATGACTGGGGAAATGCATGCATTAGTGGTGCATGTTTTACATGTTTATAGAATGAAACAAGACAATTTACATGTTTTTTTAAAGGCAGTCTCCTATAGATCAGTTTAGACTCAGATTTGCTATTTAAAAAGAAAATGACCTTTAACCCCTTGTCTTCTTTCCTCCATCTTCCAAATGATGGGGAAACAAATATATCTTAGTGTGAACAGTCTAATAAGATAGAAATTTATAAACCAAAATGAGGCCTGTCATTTCTAAAAATAAGAGTTGTAAGCATTTGTGATTGATGGTTTGACATAGATAGATAGATAGATAGATAGATAGATAGATAGATAGATAGATAAACAGATGATAGAATTCAGTCTTACTTTGAGGTCTAGAGGGAAAATATAGTGACTAATTGACCCTTATAAGACATTATGAGCTAAATGCACATGCTTGCATCTACAAACCACAGATAGGCTTGAGCCCATATTATATACTTTGCTTCTGGGGTGTGAAATGAAGTCCCTAAATGTATTTTAGCATTTGATGATAAAGAAATACTTCTTAATGAGTTAAAACAAAAACAAATGTTGCTCACTATATATTTACAGGCTACTGGCATTTAGGTGTAAGTTTTCCATTTCCAAACTTTCCCTCTGAAGCAATACAATATTATTTGTAGATTTGTTTCAAACAGCAATTAGATTAAATCTCCCTTGCTTGTCAAATTCTTTAGTAGTGTCACCATTTCATTCATTCTAGTTCTTGGGAAACACTTCATTTACTTTGAGAAGAATTTTCCAAAGGACAAAAATGCCTATTCTTTACTACTTCCTTCATTCTTTTGTTATAAACCTTCTTCAAAATGCAAATATTAAATAATAAAATATTAACGTATTAGTCTTTTGTTATTTATTTTCTTTCCCATTTGTTTTGGTTGTGTGTTCATTGTAGATGCTAATTTCACACTGGCTCATGGCTGCAGTATAAAACATTTTTTTTAAAAGATATTGATACTCCTGGAGAAATGTCTAAGTGAGTCATCATCTTTCTCTGAAAGGTCTAAATTGCATATATCCTATAATAAGAGAAAAAAAGAAAGAAACAAAGAAAGAAAGAGAGTGAGAGAAAGAGAGAGAGAGAGAGAGAGAGAGAGAGAGAGAGAGAGAGAGAGAGAGAGAGAGAGAGAGAGAGATATTCTTATCACACTCTAGAAATCTCAGTATTATGTTTCTCCGACATTTTTCTCAATGTCTAGCCATCCTCAGAGCTTTGTAACCACTACCTTAGCAATATTGTCAGTAACAGGAGATGCATTCCTAATGACTCTATGATGTGGACTCTGATTGTGTTTGATGATTTAACTGGTGCAGGTGATGTCTCTGAAGAGAGAAGAAGTATCCCAGAGGCTAAAGATTTTCTTTCATCTCCTAGTTATAAAAGCTTTTACTCTTTTTCTTTCTTCTTGTTTAGATTTACTCACCATTCAGCACCTCACAACCCTGATATCACACCAAGAAGCAAACCTGCCAATAGATAAAGATAAGGTGCAGAGTATGAAATGGAGTCTCATTGCCTCTAATAAGACCCTTGCCTTTGACACTTACGAAATAGCAGATGGAGATGTCAAAGACCTCTCAACAGAAGAATCCCCAGGGGCTTCTGGATAACCTCCTTAATAATAAAAATTTTGTCTGATTTGTCACCATGCGCTTCTTTATTTCACTTTATTTTACTTTATTTTTTGCTTTTGTGGGGACTGCGCACTCCAGTACCACTGAATTCCACAGCTGAAATTGGTAAATATATACATGCAAGTATTGAACATTAATAATGGTTATAATAAAACATGCTGCACAGGCTTCAGATAAGGACAAAACTACAAGGACAGTGAACGTGGATTAATAGGATTTTAAAAAAAAAAACTCAGAAAATGAAGATACTCCTTAGGAAAACTGTGAAAAGTCCCCAAATTTAGAAGCAAACAAAAAAATGTATAGAGGGCACACATCAGAAATTCTTATTTTTCTCCTTTGTACACAATATAATCATATTGGAACAAGCATCAAATATCGTGAAAATGAGTGCCTCTGTCTCTCTTAAACGTGCTCCCTCTGTCCCAATTGCCATTTTCAGGCCCAAGCCATCTGCACATCTTGAGTGGACTAGTGAAGTGTGCTTCAGCCCATCATCCCCAGTGTCTCTCTGTTTCCCATTTCTTTCTTTTGAGGGAGTTGGCAACTCCTCTTGGCAGGGAGTTGAAGAATTATCTTCCAGAACAGAAGCATTCCCATTTCATAGGATCCTCTTAATTATCTTTATAAAAATACAACATTTTATAAAATGGCCATTCAAGTCCTAAGGCTCTGGCTAGCCACTCCAACCTCCAGTCATAAATCCCATTTTTTTTCCTTTTTTACAGACCAGAGCAGAATCCTTCTCAGGTCCTTGAAATCAAAGTGAGTTGCCTCTCCTGCATACTCCAAACCTGACCCAAACACCTGTAGTGTCCCACTTTGTAGAATAATTGCCTTAAAATAAAAATCTTATTGAACTGTGATAATATTTTTCTTGTTAATCAACCCAGGCCTATCGAGTATTAGATAGTACAACTGTAACTATTACTTTATACATGATAATTACTAATTCTCAATTTACTACATATAGCCTAGCTCAGTGGAAAACTCATATATGACAAAAATGTAAGATTTTTATCTTAAATACATTTGTTCAGTAAGAGAGCTGATGTTGAGAACACAGACTGTCCCTCAGAGCCTGTAAAGACAGACAGCTTAATAGACATTTTGTTCAAGCTAGAGAGAATTGGGCTTAGTGTTCTGAACTCTGAACCTGTAATTTGTGTTGTTTCATTGTACAAAATATGCTGCAATTTGTCACAGTAGCAATATAAAAGTGATAACCTACCTAGTCATTACAACCATTCAATGTAAAAACTAATGCCTTTCTTACAAATGAAAAATTGGAAGCAAGGAAAAGTAAATATGTTGACAGATGGAGAATCCATTCTATAGCCTGTATCCAAATGATCTAACTTCTCTATATTGTGTTCCTTTATGACAGTAGAATAAGCTAGGAGGTACTTATGCTCCATGGTCTCTCAATATGTGGCTTTGTGAACAAAATAAGGATGCAAAATCCAGGATGTCCAGTTTAAGGAAATTTTGCTTGGAAATGGCTTCAGTTGTTTTTAACTTTAAATCAGTATAATTATGCCTTCAATTGTTTTACACAGTCCAAAGTCATTAAGACATAGGTTTGTCACTGAAGGTAACGACTTTCTCATTGTATCCTCACAAATAACATTATTAAATTGTACAAATACATAATATTTAAAGAACAAAGACTCTGTTAAGAAAATTTATAATGTGCATAGATGAACATCAGAGACTTGAAGTTAAGCTATCACACAAGAGTCCAACCATAGGTCTTTTTTTTTTTTAGTTATTTTTTACTAGATATTTTCTTTATTTACATTTCAAAGGTTATTCCATTTCCTTGTTTCCCCTCTGAAACCCCCCTATCCCATCCCCTGTACCCCTGCTCACTAACCCACCCACTCCTGCTTCCCTGACCTGGCATTCCCCTACACTGGGGCAACCAGCCTTCACAGGACCAAGGGCCTCTCCTCTCATTGATGTCCAATCAGGCCATCTTCTGCTACATATGCAGTTGGAGCGATGGGTCCCTTCATGTGTACCCTTTGGCTGGCCAGCCATTGGTCTTATTGTGAACAACAGACTATGGTATCACTTACATTTTATTGTGTATTAGAAGTGATTTAGAGATGATGTGGATGCAGAATGACAGGCAAGGAGTCCATCATTTATATGGTGGACATGGGTGCACACTGGACAGAAGGCAGGATATTTACTCCATGGAGACCGAAGGAAGCTCTTGTATGAAAAGCTGAAGGAGACAGCTTATGTTTTAAGCAAAACTTAAAATGTTATTTATGAAATCATAAATACATAAAATACATTTCCTTACCTTTTAACCTTGATGTTGACTAAAAATACCCCTTTAACTTTTATTTTAATTTTTTGGTTTTGAGTTTTATTTTATGAAGCACTAGAGACCTAACACTGCCGAGCCACAGTCTCCATTCCAGACCCATTTGCTCTTTCATACACATGAGTTTCCATTTGCTCCATTATTTCATTAGTTCATTGCAAACACTCTTTCCTCTTTTAAAAGATGAAGTCACTGACATAAAGAAAACCCCCAAAGATCCTGTGTCCAGAGTCAAATTTCCTGATGATATATTGTCTCCATTTCTTCACTCAAATAAACAATTTTTCATGTAGTTTTTAACTCTCTGTAGGAATGTCTAAGATTATCCAGCGTGGTTAAGTATTTACTTTCCTCTTGTTAATAGCAAAGTAATTTAAGTGTTGGTCAAAAGATGGCATTTTTGCTCTGCTTACCCAACGATAATGTACAGATTCTAATATAAAGGAACTTTTTCCTTGAGAGTAAATGAAGTACTGTGATTGGTGCAATAGATACATGATATACAACTTTTAAGAAGCTGGTCTTTTAGCACTAATATAATAAACTGAAAAGTAACAGCCAACTTCCTGAGAAATGTTTGTTACTAATAGAATCTGGCTCACAATGAATGAAATTGCAGGCATTTTAGGCCAGCATGTGTTTCTAATAACACTTGTATGTGCCACACAGCATTTTCAGACAAGGAACAGTGGTGACGTCAATCTTCAAGCTCTCTTTAGGTGAACCAGATGGCCGAGTGTGTATGCAATAAGAATTTTGTTAAACTGTCCAGAGAGAATAGTTTAATCATCTTTAAGAATGCCACTAATACCCAACATGTGTATTTTTAAATGGGTAATCACATTGAAAAACTCATGTCCCAAAATCCATTTCATGCACTTTTTATTTAAAGTAAGTGATAAACATTATCGAATTTTTAAAAAGAAAATAACAGTCTTGAAAATTACAGTTAAGACGTAAAGAGTCCCATGCATCACTCATGATTTTAGTCCCATAGTACCGATTCAATAGTCCTAAAATTTGCACCATGCTGCAAATCAATGGCATTATGCTATGATGCTACAAACCAGTAGCTCCAATTCATTTTTTATGTTTGAAAACCAAAAGGAGTCTCAAAAGAAGTTCAGAAGTTAGAAGAAAATAAGTAGAAAAGTAGAGAGAAGAACAGGAGGCAAAAAAAAAAAGACACAGCACTCTGATTTCTTTGCCAACACATAAATCCTTAACAGCTTAGAGCTCTGTCAGATACATCCTGACTCCATGGTTCCTATGCATTCCATACATACCCTGTCATGGGAAGAGATTAGCTTCTTATACTGATGTCATCAGTCTAATTGAGGTTGAAACTGCAGGAATCACAATAAATTGAGTTGGTCCAATGGAAAAAAAGTCTATAAACATATTCTAAATCTGATACTCTAGATTTTTATCCATGTAATTTCATTATACTCAGTGGCTTGTCCTGGAACCTGCCCAACGAGCTTCCTGAAATTATTAAGACATTAGAAAGTTGAGGAACAAACAATATATGAAGTGAGAAGTTTGAGGGGAAAAAAAGCTATTTTGTTGTGAGTGGTTAAGGAGAATTTCACACGATTTCAAACACACATTTAAAATATAACACACACAGTTGGGTAAGCGGGAACTAGAGAGTTGATCTGGAAAGAGTTGGGATGAGTATGGATATGACCAAACCACAATGCACTAAAAAGGATCAAAGAACTAATAAAAATGCAAAAATGTTTTAATTTGCATTTCCATACTCCAAGATTGAAGTAAATTTTATTGTTGAGTGTTTTGTAAATCCTTGTATAATCTTACATAACTGACATTTGTGACTTAACAGTTGAACAAATCTATTCTTAGACTTACGAGAACTTGGGTCATTAGAATATTACTGACTTGTCCTTTGTATGACTTGGGTCTCGATGTAATTTTTAAATTAGATGAAATTTCACAGAATTAATTTAAGTAATAAATATAAGAGAGAGTTCAAATTACTTTGGTAAGAGGGGGAAGAATTTTTTCTTGTGCTTTGAGGGGCAAAACATTGTACATATGTCTCTTAACTACTGCTTTCTTTTGTCTGTCAAAGGAGGCTGGATCCTACCTGAGTCGTCCTCTGTCCTGTGATGAGGCTGGAGAAGAGCTCTGTTGTTGTGTTCTTTCTGAAACTATTTAGGTTTTCTACTCATGGGATGAGTCAGTCTAACACAGGACAGATTATTACTAACCCATTTCCAGTCTTGTCTAACGTCAACCATTCACGAAATATTTGCAACCATTGTTGACTGTTCTCTGTAGCTATTTTCATTTGATTCTAAACTTGTCAAAAGAAGACTAAATTTATTTATGGCCTTAAAAACTTCTAATAGAAAAACATTCAATGTGTTTTTATGTGAGCTGTACCATAACGAGATTTTTTAACTAGGAAATACATGATATATAATAAAAAATCCAAAATGTTAAATTAGAATAATATTACACTATTCCAAAGAAATCTGTGCAATATGGCCACATTAAAGAATATTCACAAAGCTCTTTGGAACCAGTTTTTATGAGATCAAGAACCATCTACATGATTATAGAAAAGCTAAATTTACTACAAAACCTAACCTTTACAGTCTTGCCTCACTATCAATTCATGAATTATCTGTAAGAAATCTAATATTAAATCAGGAATCTAGAAGTCTTTTTAAGGAAGGAAGTTCTGTGAAACAATAGTAAATACAGCAGACAATGTCTTCTGTGCTAGCTTTGATCTGCTTACCTATTAATGACATTGTATAAATATAATTGCATAAGACTATATGAAGTCATTCATAGAAACACGAAAAAAATATTCAAATGGTTCTAGGAATCAAATTAAGCAACACATACAAATTTTAAATTGCTGTTAAAAGAGAAGTGTAATTTCAAAGCAGATACATTCACTCAGTTACAAGCAGTTTGACCCCAAGAAAATGAAAATAAAAGTTCTTTTTCTTTTTAAGAAAGTTCATAGAATGAAACTGTTTCCAAAACAACATGAGAAAACTTACTATCACAAACCAAATAAAGTTTGTAAAATTAGCACTTAACCAAAAATATAACTGTAAAATCTAATCTCCTTTGAGGTTTTTTTCCTGCCCCAGGATCCATATGCTGTCTGTCTTAACCATCACCATTCAATATAGGAATGTAATTAAATATTACTATTTTCTCTATATAAACAAGAAATTAAGTAAACATTATAGATATCAAACTTGTTAACAAGTACCAGATTGCAATAGAATTTGAAACCAGTTTAACACTGTTCTATATCCCATGTTTTAACATCAAAATATAGACCCCACTGATTAAAACAAACAACAATAACGTAATGTGATTAAAAAGAGCCCAGCAGGTAAAAGTTCAGTTATGCTGGATTATACTTTACATGGGACCAAATGCAAATCATGAAATCTGTATAAATAGATTAGGAAATATGTCATGTAATAATCACCCATAATACTTAACTAAGATGTTATTACATGAGAAATTAAACACACCTTGTGCCAAGAGTCAAGCATCCCCTATTTTAAACAGAGTCATCTAGACTAACTACATATGTTACTCAATTCGATCATAGCCATCCAATTAGGTACTATTTGGGAGTATTAATTCAAACATGTCATAGTAGAAAAATTCAAAGTTGTTATGCATAAATTGTCAGAGAACATATGCTAACCTTTACACAATCGAACTGAAACCCATTAAAACAGTTATCAGGGCTTCTAAGCTGACTTATTTTACTTTCCATTAAAGAACACTCATTTCCAATATTCCATTTTTATTAAAAAGTTGTAAAATATATTCTTAAGACACTTGATGGGCATTCTGTCAGGATGTAAAAGATTAACTCAGCAAGTTATAAAGGTTCATTCCAGTTAAAAGCAAAAATGTACCATGCATAGGGCCATAACTCATCAGAAAGGAACCAGGTTTTAAAGGATTGACATGAATACAAATCACTTCAAAATCTTAATAAATACATATCCTCATTCATATAGGATTAGTCTGAGGCCCTAGGTCTCCTAAGGACTTTTGAGTAACACACGTGTTGCTCCGTTGACCAGCGTTAGGATGACAAGGATTTAAAGCATGTAGCATCTGCCAGTCTAATTTATCCTTGCTGAACTGTCTTATAGCATCTTTTTTTCCTAAAAAATATTCTCCTTTTCTCATTCAACACTGGCAATGTACCAGATACTACAGTCACAGCTAAACATCATTCATCCTAAAAGTTTGAGCCTTGACCAATCAACTTTGTCAAATATTGGGCATGTAATAGCTAGTAGAGTCAGTTCAGTATTTCTGAGTTACCTCTTAACTTTACGTGAATTTCACATGTGATAATTTTCTACCATTGAGACTGAGAAAAAGAAAACCTCTTCTGCAATGAAGGAGAAAAGCATCCTATGTCCCATAAAGAAAACGAGATATCGGGCTCTCAGAGAGGAGGCTAATGGGTCCCTTAGTATTCAAGTTCAGTTCCCCAGGTTTGGGAATATTGCTAGCCTAATAAATTACCTTTTGCTCAAGCTGAGTGGATTTCTATTTCCTATCACCTAAAGACTTTAAAGTTTAATGTACTTTATCTCTGTGCAGCTAAAAGCACATGAAAGTGAGATCCACACTTACAGGTTATTTAAATGAAGAGCTAAGAATCTGTGCTAAGTGCTCATGTGAGTTTATATAATAATGTATAGTATGTGTGTGCACATCATTGTAAAAATATTACCATGAATACAGTTATGGCACATCTGTTATGTTTAAAATTGTATCTAAATAAACGAAGATAGCAATTGTCAAACTTAGAGATATATACAGTGAAGTGAAAATTAATAAAGTCTCATATTGGATGAATATAATGCTCCCATAAGCTAAGCTGTCTTTTAGATTATATATTAATATTTTTTATCTCTGGGGTTGTCATGAGTTTATTATAAAGGTTCATTCTAGTTGAAAGCAAAAATGTACTATGCACAGGGCCATAACTCATCAGAAAGGAACCATGTTTTAAATGATTGACATGAATACAAATCATTTTATAATCTTGATAAATATATATCCTCATTCATAAAGAATTAGCCTGAGGCCCTAAGGATGAATATTTTATACTAAATAAGTATTAAGGGCCTTCAGATATGGATCAAAGGGAAAAATGGCTGCTGTACAAACATGTGAACTTTACATGTGTGTGTTTCCAACACACATGTAAAATTTATGTGTTTCCATTACCCAGCACATGGAGTGGGGCATGCAAGTAGATCTGGAGAGCTCAATTGTGAGTCTGCCTAGTCCAAATAACATGTTCTAGGTTTCCTTAAACATCATGTCTCAAAAAATGATGTGAGGAGTTATAGAGGAAAATATCCAAAAGGGACCACTGGTCTCCACATGTGTATACATAGATGAAGGCATCCATTTACACATTCACATACATATGTATACCAAACTCACACACACACACACACACACACACATACCACTTGCACATGTGCAAGCATGAACACTGGCTGGTAGCAAAGGTGCAAGAATGATTTTCTTTAGATAAAGGAATTGAAATTATTTGGGTTGACATGACTCTTAGTGATTAGAACACACACTGCTCTGATATGCATGAGGCCTTTAATTTAATTCCCCCAAATAAAATAATTACATTGGTGCCTTAATTATTATTCAAGGTATCTCTTTTATTTTTAACTATTTAAAATTTTATCTTGATTAAGGACAATATTTACAAATAAGCTGCACCATGAAAACATCTCCAGCTTTTGAACTCTAGCCAAGAATGCTTCCTGTAAACATCTAATAATGAAATCTGTAATTAGGTAGGTAATAAATTCATGTACCTTAATTCTTAAACAGAATCCATACATTAGACCAAACAGATCTTTTCAGTAACACAGGTGTTGTAAAGCTATCACAGAATTTATAATATCAAGAAAATATCAGACATCATATCCCATAAGTATTCAGAATAACTGCAGTACAAACTTCACGTATATTAATGTCTTTATCATAAACAATTATGCTCTTTGAATAAATTTCCAGAATAAAATCCCAAAAGCAAATATATATTTTGAAATTGACTTTAAGAAATAATAACTATGAGCTAAACTTTGAATGATGATTTTGAATTATGAGTCATGCTTGGGAATGCAAAGAATTTATTTGGAAGTAGAATATGCCCTGGTTATATTCACTTCCACTGTAATTTTAAATTTAAAATAGGTTTTCTTCTGATTCATGAAAAGATTTTAAAATTATTTATACAAACATAAAGAGTAGTAGAAAGAAAGAAGAGCAAAAGAAGGAATTCTCGATTAATGATAGAGAGTCATTATAAAGCTATAATAAATAAGACCATTTAGGGCTTTAATAAAGAGCAGTTGTAAAGGTAAACAAAGTGATAATATGATAAGCTGAAAACCCAAAAGCATATCCACACATATAGACATATGACAGATGTACTATTTCTCACTACAAAAAAAGAAATGTTAAAATTGTCATTCATTATGGAGAAAAATAAAAGGGAAAACTTCCACACTACATTCAAGTGGACCCTGTTGCAAAACGAAAGACAAAAGGCAGAGATAAAGAACCCGGTGAGAACCCAGAAGGACACGCATGTCCTGAAAATAGAATGGTCACTGAGCAGATGGAGGAAAGGATCTGAGGGAAGAGGAGGGAAATGATATTGGTGCAAAAGACAAATATTGCCTGTTTTGTCTCATGTAGAAAAATACACAAAATGCCATTGAAGAACCCATTATTCTGTACATAACTAAAAAATCCTTAACAATAAACGAAGTGAAATGTTAAAAAATAAGAGAAAATATTTGTAACACGCATAGTCAGCTAAATACTAAAATGTTAATGTTAATTTTATCTGCATATTGACAAAAATGTTTAAGACATGTTTTAAATGGTCAAGTGGCACGAGAAGACTCTTCATATACTCAAACAATTAACTAATAAAACATTACGTGGGATCTCTGAAGTGAAAAGCCTTTCCACAGTGAAATTCACACTATGCTCCTTTCATAGCAAAATGGTGGTGGACAATTCTTCCAATGGTAGGAACCAGACAAAAATTCAGGGTGTATAAGATAACCAGAATTTTTTAAATGTGAACCTCTTTCTCAATGAAAACAAAATACTTTTAAAAAAATCAATAAAAGTCAGATGAAATACTTAATATTTATTTATAGAGAAAAATCCCAACAAATGAGTTCTCAAAAGCTGCAAATTGCCCTAATCACAAAAGATAAACATGTTTTAAAGTTATCTTTTGACTATAACATCTAAAAGACTATTTCTGTCGATATTTTTCCTTATAAATTTCTTAAGGCTTTCTGTTAACCATTTTAGCAATTTTTGGCAAATAGATGGAAATAGCATTCAATTTTTCATCATGATTAGAATTGGTTTTCATTATTAGTAAACCAGAAGTGCCTGCTACGTGTTTTGTCAGTAGTAATGCCATGTAGTTTTTGATAAATAGCTTCTTTCTAATTTAGAGAAAATTTAAAATTTTTATATATGCTATGGGATTTGGGGCCACTAAATTTTTCTTTTGGAGAGAAAATAGTCAAGAATGATGAACTTATTATTTAGATTCTTACTGATGCCATCTTTATTGTGAACTGTGTCTTATGTCACATTGATCAAATTCTCATGTTTGCTGATTACAAATATATACACATATATACACATATACATATGCATACTTAATAAAAGCAGGGAGTTAAAGAATAAGGAACATCAGATATGCGGAAATGTACCCTTACAATTTGAAATACATGAAATAGGATATTCAAATATACTTCCATGCCTATTTGAATATGTTCATGGGTTTATAATATGCAACAAATAGATGTTCTAATCCTCTTATTTAAGACACTTAAAATTTATACTTGTGCCTGTGAGTCACTGACTTTGGAACTGGCCAGAGAGAGTTGTATTCTCCCTAAACATCAAGAAGAACCAAGTCTAATCCAGGTCTGGAGAGGGGAGGTAGACATGAAGTCCCAACCTTATCTGAGGGGTTTTTGGCACTCGAAAGATGCTACGAGAGGGAAAGTTAGTTTTCCTTAAAAGAATCATCCCTCATAAGTCCACCAAACTCCAGAAGAAGGCCATATATCCAAGGATATGTGAGCAGCACAAATTCGATTTGATAGAAAAATAAAAGGCAGGTGCTAAGTTGGGTGGGAAGGAAAGGAGGATGAGTTGGGAGGAGATGGGTGAGGGATGAATATGATTAAAACACGTTTTGCAGAATTCTCGGAGAACTACAAAGATGATTTCAAAAATAAATGCCTAAAGGAAGAACTGAGTCCTCCAGTTACAAAACAAACTTTAATAGGAAGATTTTCAATGTACACATTTCTGCATTCAATTATTTTATTCATGGTTTCTCCATCACATAAACATATTTTTGCTACAGGATACCACAGATAATGTATGTGGTGGGTCAGCCTCAGGTCCATAAGTTCTGTGTCCTGGTGTGGGATGGGTCTGCACGGTGCACCTCAGGAGGACTTCTGGGAGGCATCCCTGAACCAAAATAAGTCAGGTGAGCATTTTAAAATACAGAAGGTATAATCATCAATTTGCTGTAAGTTCAATGAGACAGCGATAAGAGGAAAATGACAGTTTCAGCATGTTTAACTATGAATTCAGGCAAAGAAAATAACAAGGGCAAATGTATGAATTTCACATGACTTAATATCTAAATCATGAATAGATATTCTAAACTATGCCCAAGTTGAGCACACACACACACACACACACACACACACACACACATTAAAGTTAATGTTAGGAGGGTGCTACTTCCAGCCTAACTAAAACCAAATAGAGTGAGACAGAAAATAAGGCTATGAGAGAAAGAAGGAAGATTAGAAGGAAGAAGAAGAAAAAAGGGGGGAGGCTTTTTGATGACTGCTTCTATTTCCTTAGGGGTTATAGGACTGTTTAAACAGTTTACCTGATCTTGATTTAATTTGGTAAGTGGTATCTGTCTAGAAAATCATCCATTTTGCTAAGCATTTACAATTTTGTGGAGTACAGGCTTTTGCATTTCCCATGTCTGTTGTTACATCTCCCTTTTCATTTCTGATTTTGTTTGGCTACTCTCTTTCTGTCTTTTAGTTAGTTTGGCTAAAGATTTGTCTATCTTGTTGATTTTCTCAAAGAACCAGCTGTTGGTTTCATTGGTTCTTTGTATTTTTCTTTGTCTCTACCTGATTGATCTCAGCCCTGATTTTGATGAGGTCCTGTTTTTTACTCCTCTTCAGTGTGATTGATTCTTTTTTTTTTCTCTAGAGCATTCAGGTGTACATTTAAATTGCTCCTATGAGATCTTTCTAATCTCTTGATGGAGGTGCTTAGTGCCTTGAACTTTCCTTTTAACACTGCTTTCATTGTGTCCGATAAATTTGGGTATTTTGGGTGGTGGTTGCGCATGCGTTTAATCCCAGCATTTGGGAGGCAGAGGCAGGCGAATTTCTGAGTTCAAGGCCAGCCTGGTCTACAGAGTGAGTTTCAGGACAGCCAGGGCTACACAGAGAAACCCTTTCTCAAAAACAAAAACAAAAACAAAAACAAAAACAAAAACAAAACAAAACAAAATAGGGCTGTAGAGATCGCTCAGTGGGTAAGAATACTGACTGTTCTTCCAGAAGTCCTGAGTTCAAATCCCAGCAATCACATGGTGGCTCACAACCATCCGTAAGGAGATGCTCTCTTCTGGGGTGTCTGAAGACAGTTGCAGTATACTTACATAAAATAAATAAATAAATCTTTTAAAAAAATTGGGTATTTTGTGCATTCATTCAGTGGGGATGACCTTAGCTGTGACTCACAGCATTGGGGATATGGAACCTGAAGAGGTCATCTCCTGTAGCCAGGCAAGAATCCCAATAGAGAGATAAGGAAAATAACCTACCCACAAAACTTTCCACCCAAAATGTATACTGTCTACAAGAAATGCAGAGATGGAAGTTGGTGGTGTGGAGCAGAGACAGAGGGAGTTGCCAACCAGTAACTAGTCCAACTAGAAATCCATTCTATGAGCAAGCACTATTAATGATACCCTGTTGTCTTTACAGACAGGGGTCTAGCATGGCTGTCCTCTAAGAGACTCCACCCAGCTGCTAACTCAGACTGATGCAGAGACCCACAGCCTTAACAGTCAGTGGAGTTTGGGGATTCTTATGGAAGAGTTGGTGTAAGGACGGCAGACCTGAAGAAGATAAGAACTCCACAGAAAGTCCAACAGAGCCAACTAACCTAGACCCCTGGGTATCTCAGAGACTGAACCACCAACCAAAGAGCATACATGGGCTGGAACTTTTGCACATATGTAGCAGATGTGCAACTTGGTCTTTATATGGATCCCAACCCACTGGAGTGGGGACTATCCCAAAAGCTGCAGCCTATCTGTGGGCTATGTCTTCTACTTGGGCTACCTTGTCTAGCCTCAGAGAGAGAGGATTGCCTAGCCCTGAAGAGACTTGGTGGGCAAGGGTGGGGTGATATCTGGGGAGTTGTTCCTCCCTCTTAGAGTAGAAGAGGAAGAAGCAGGGGAAGGACTATGGAAGGGGTAACTAGGAGGGAGTCAGTGAGAGGGATGTAAAATGAATAAATAAAAATTTAAAACATTCTTGTGTGGTACCGTGTGGCTAACAGTTACAGATATTTGGAACTGAGATGGAATATTATGGGAATGTATAATTCTTAGAACCAAACTAGAACCTTGGTAATACATTCCAATTTTAAAAGAATAAAATAACAGCATATGGAAACTTTTGAAAATAATTTAGATTCAATGACATTGCAATTAGTTTCATCATACATAGCAAAATCCTATGAAATTTAAATATTCTTATAAACACATATAAAGGACACATAGAGGAAGACAGAAAACTGATGTCCCAGTTGCAAACTGGAAATTACCCAAATGGTGACCATTGGATAATTCATTGAACAAATTGTAATATTCTGATTGATAAAAGAGATCCTCTACAACACTAAAGATTAAGTTCAGACATTTGTATTGTTTTTGTAAACATAGAATTTACCCCGTCCCCTAAAATAAAGTCACAAAAGTACCCAAAAATGAATTAAAACTAGGCAGACAACACTTTTAAGGGATGATAAAGTCACAAAACAGAGGAACATTGCAAGGAAGCGATGAATGCAAGATGGACACAGAGGGCTTATGAATCACCAGAAAGTCTCCAACACTTAAATTGTTCAAGGGCGGGCCTGATTCATAATGATTCTTTAGATGATTTATTTTAGAGACTTCTGTGAACTGTGGTAGGTTTTATACACATACACACACACACACACACACACACACACACACACACACACACACACATATATATATATATATATATATATATATATATATATATATATATACATGTCAATATTTACAGAAAGTCTCTGAGAGGGGAACATATGGAATTAAGAGTTGGGTGAGTAAAAGAATCAGTAATTAAAAACAATGAATTCATGAAATTCTTAGGCAAATGGTTGGAACTGGAAAATATCATCCTAAGTGAGGTAACCCAATCACAAAAGAACACACCTGGAATGCAGTCACTAATAAGTGGATATTAGCCCAGATGCTCTGAATACCCAAGACACAATTCACATATCAAATCATTCCCAAGAAAAAGGAAGGAGAGGGCCCTGATCCTGGAAAGGCTTGATGAAGTGATGTAGGGGAGTACCAGGACAGAGAAGTGGGAGGGGGTTGATTGGGGAATGGGTGGAGGGAAGAGGGCTTATGGGACCTATGGGGAGGAGGGGAACCATGAAAGGGGAAATCATTTGGAATGTAAACAAAGAATATTAAAAATTAAAAAAAGAAAATATTATTTGAACCAAATCTAAAAAAATCATAATGGTACCCAACTTTTATTTACAGCCAACAACGAAGTGCTTTAAAGGACTGGAGTCTCTGGAACAGAAAGCAGATGGTTTGAGGACCAGGAAGCAACCAATGGAGGTGCTGAACATCCCGTTCAATGTTTCTGTTAGCATTTTTGTTTCCTTTTGACTTTTTCCTCCCACAGGATCTCATTAGGTTACGCAGGTTGGTCTTGAAGTTATGAACTTAAATGTTACTCTTGCCTCAGCCTTGAAAGTTCTGACATGATATTGTTGAAATAACTGACTTTTGTCTCCTATAAAGTACTTTTAATATTTCTAAATATTGTTACTCAGCAAATACAAGGGCAATCTTTTAGAAAATCTTTTTAGAAAATACTCATACTCATACTTAGCTTCTTCCAATAGACCGAGAGAAACTTAACTTAAAACATAACTTCATTGTGTTTTGACTTACCTCTCCCATCTCTATGATCTGCCTATTTAACCATTTATTATCTATCAGTGTACATTACATAATATTCTACTCCTCCTTTGATATTAAATTGGTTAGCAGGGAAATGTTGGATATTCATCATATGAATGACTAACTCACACACAGCTGCATTATGTCACCACTTTCTGTCATCTGACCGTTTTCACTTACAGTTATAAAAGATGGAGGGTTTCAGATCAACTGAAACCATTTTAAACTTATCTTAATAATTAAAGCTCAGCCCTTAGCTGCGAGGACATCCTCAATGCTGTAAAGTGACATCTGCTAAAAGCTGTCCATCCAGCTGAGACTTAGGACTTATGACACATCCTGCTTCTGAATGAAGGTAGCGTTTGTATATATGGGTAATGAGTACCACAAATTCAATTCTATTAAAAGTAATGAAGAAGGAATGTCAGTATAATTATCTGCAAAATTCTGCTCAGGCTTTTCCACGGGTCACGGTAATAATTGGCATGGGCTTATGAAAGTTCTGTGCTGCAGAGCCTAACTCTGTGGTCTTTACATGGACATTAACTCATAACTGGCCTATTTAGAGGATTGTTTGGTCCTGAAATTCAGTTAAAAGCATGTCAGTTAGAGAATGACCAGTTCACAATGGTTAGACAAAAGACTGTATATATTTTCTTATATGCATATAAACATATTTAGCTTATATGTATAAAAACATCGGCCATAAAATTAGAGATATGGTAGGTAGTTTTTACTAGCTGTACTAGCCTCTCTTTCCCAACTTCTTCCAATAGACTGAGAGAAACTTAAAATATATCTTCTTAAACTCTTTTACAAATCTTTCATCGTGTAAGTGATGTCTGTAAGAGAGGAGACAAACTGTCAGGCAGACAGAGAGAGAGAGAGAGAGAGAGAGAGAGAGAGAGAGAGAGAGATCCACAATGTTGGTATCTGAGGGCAGAAGACCTTGAATGTCAGCATTGACTTTCATGCTATTTTAACTAAGGTCTCTTGTTTGCTACTCCAAACTCTAGACTAGCTGACCTGTGTGTTTCTAGGAATTGTCTTGCTACTGACTCCCATTTCATCATAGGCATCATTGGAGTTAGAGATGGATACTACCACATCCAGTTTTACATGGGTTCTGGGAATCCAAAATCAGGTTCTCATGCATCAAAAGCAAGTGCTTAACCAACTGAGATGTCTTCTTATGCCATGTAAACCAACCATTAATACCACTCTACAGTCCTGTGAGACTGTAAGTGAAACCAAGCTGAACAACATCTCGTTAACACAGGCCATATAGTACATCTCTAATGGCTGCCATCAACAAAATCTACTACATCACACTGACTTAAATCTTACTACCTCTGCTTTACACATCAACTGGGGTTACAGAATAGCACAAATGGACAGCTGTAGCCGATGCTACAGCTCTGAATCCCACTGACATCACTTTTCATCCCTGATTCTGTTCCCTTATACTTGCATGTTGGGTGAGTACAGCTTAGGATGACCTTCCTGGAAAGAGTTATATCTAGTTATGTGATTACAATGAAACTCTTCCATTTAGCTCTCAATGTAAATGCCATCCTGCTACTGTGCCTCTACTGTCTTCTGGCTTGCTTGCTTTCTTTAGTAAAGTAAGCTGTCTAATTGTAAGTTTCTGTATAAAGAGACCCTAGTGATACAGAAATGAGAACTGCCTGTGGTCAACATCAATCAAAGAAGTGAATACTCCAAAGAAACTGATGCCTCTGTTCGACAGTCAGGAACAACTGAATCTCATCAGCAGTGATATGTACAAACTTGGGAAGGAAGTGCAGAAGCTTGCCATGACTGTAGTCATGGTTACAAAACACCCTGATATTTCCAAGAAGCAGATTTCTCAACCTGCATCACTAAGTTGAAAGAAATAATCATTCTTGCTCTAAAAAGAGTGACTTTGGGGGTGGCTTGATATGTAGCAATAAATATTGACATAAAAATAATAAAAGTTTTAAAATAGTGGCAATGCTTTTCTTTATGCAAATCTTTAAAGAGGAATTAGGGACCACCTGTCTTTAAAACTTTTATGAATGAACTCCAAAAATAACTGATATTTTTCAAAAAATGTTAGTTTTTAAGTATAAAACTTGATCGAATTCTTTTAAAATTAGTCTTCTCTCATGAAAATATCTCTATACAATAATTATCTAAGAAAGTCTTTTTGCCCAATTGATATATATATCATATTAAAATGAATTATTATTATAGGTTTAAAATGTTTTATAAAGCTTTGTATATGCTTTTATGGAGGGAAATATGGGACGAAAAGCACGATAATAGGATATTATGCATTAATTCCCAAAGTCAGAAATAAAGCCACTTATTGTAGTCTTAACAGTCTGTACAGAATCCCGGCATGCAGTATATACTAGAGATTTGTTTTTCTTTCTCAAGGAAAACAAGTAGATTTTGAAAAGAAGCCATGTAAGTAGAAGACAGATTTTAGATCCAGACTCTACCTACTAATGTGAGCTCGAGACAACTACCTGTTTCCTTAGGAAAATGGAAATTACAGCTAAATTTTATTAGGAAGCAACTAACAAGACAGAAAGTATGCTGAAGTCAACATGGGAGTTCTCCACTACAGCATGGTCTGGCACCCAACGTTAGAGAGATGTAAATGTGGAAACTAAATGACAGTAATTTGATGACTCTGAACCAAAAGTCCACTGGTTATTTCAAATAAAGTTTTCTAATTTAAAAATCTGAGATGTGGGATTTTAATTTGTCTAGGAAAATAAAGAATAACTTTGGATTGTAGAATATTAAAATGTTTGCAAAAATGCCAAAGGAATTGGAACATTTGCAATTCATACAAATGACCACCTCAATAGTCAATAAATACATTTCATCAATTTGTTAATAAATGAAGAAAATAGGTCAATGTAAAAGATCACTACCCTGTTAGATGTATGTTTAAAAACCTGAATATTAATCCATGGGAAGTCATAATGATTGCCAGTATAGACCAAAGAATTGACAAATGATCCCTTCCTTCTTAAGCTGCATTAATAATGGTGACATGAAAGTGACACACACTTGTATAGTTTTTATACCATCAAGGCTGAAAACTATTGTAGTCAAGGTAAGGGAAGAAAACCCACACTCATAAATTGCATTACAGTGAATAAGGTTTATTACCTAAGGATATATTTGAAACTACTCAACTAGCAAGGCACATATCTACCTACTAAAAAATTGTTATAGGTACAACATTACATCTTTTAAAATAACCCCAGTTTAAAAATATATAGAAAGTAGAATAACAAAGTAAAGTGTGATTTGCAGCCAGAACTAAAACACATAATGAAGTGTCTCCAGGAATTCTAAGTAAGTAATGACTTCTAATACCTGTAGATACTGCTGTATATCCTCTAAAGGAGGGCTTAGGATGAAGCAGAGTCAGATAGACCAAAAAAGGTGGAAAACCCAAAGCCTTGACAGATTTTCAATAGAAACACCATGTGACCAAAGTAAGGCCTTGTCAAAACCAAGTGACAAAAGCCACATAAGCTAAGCATCATCCAAAGTCCTATAAAGTATGCATCAGTTTTGGGCTAGTAGTTTGACGTACGGTTAAACTTTTCTACAATGAATGATAAAATGCATGTACCTTTTGATCTGATGATTTCACTTCTCCAAGTTTTTCTACTGATATACCAACAGAAATGCAAATTACATGCATAACATAAGGGGAAAATGTAGAACTAACTTAAGAAGATTGAACCTTGTTGGAAATATGACAATTATAAGCAATGATATAAGTATTTATGAACTTTGCAGTGTAAAAGTTCTGTATACTATTTCAAATGAAAAACTATTTAGTTAAAAAAAAAACATTTTTCTGTATAAAGTTAAACCAACACATAAATATTTAATTTGGTGAAAACGTGAAATATTATGAAGCAAGCACTCTTCACCTGCATGTCTACTCTCAAACAGACATCTGAATAAATTGGCACATCCTATAAAGTTTGTGCAAAATTATATAACAATTCTAGGTCATTTCAAAACTTAGAGGATGTCTGTGTGGTTTGGATTCTATTACATCATCCATCCATTCTTTCATTTGACTGTGTTTCTACAACGTGCACTGTATTACTAGAGATGATGGGTTTGAACTGTGTTTGTGAAAATATAATCCTAGGAGTCAGAGAATATGCCTGATAAGTATATCCAGTGTCATGAGGAATACAAGAAAGGCAATTGAGGATTAAGGTTTTATTAGCTTTTTGATAGAATTACAAAAGAGGAGCCAGTAGGCAGTGGTGTCCTTTAGAGATGGCAAAAATTAGTGATGAGTGAAATTAGGGTGTGGCTGATTGAGAAGTTCTCTAAAGCACAGGGTGCAGCGCTCAGAAGGTCCTTTTACCAGAGCTCCTGCATGTCAAAGAGGATGGAAAGACAGAGGAAGACGGATTTGGAGAAGTAGCTGGATACATTCCTGGACGCTATCGGCAAACTTCATGTCTTACAGTTATGGCAGAAAAGACAATCAGAAATACAATAATGCTTTTGAACAGTTTCTTTTTTACTTGTTTAATATACAGTTACTTGGGAAATGGTTTGTAGAGGTTGGCTATAGTAGACCTTGCCTATAATCATAGGGCTGAGATAGATATCTGGCTTGCTGAATGACTGTAGGAAACTCAATCTTCAAAACTAAACAAAACACAAAGACTAGTACAGTTAGCTTGGAGTCCTACAGAGGAATTGCCATGCTAAGCATTTGCTTTGTATGACTCCTGAATTGAAATTCATCTGTCCTGAATATTGTCACAAAGATGTTATGGTCTCATAAATTCACTCATGTGACCATCTCCATTAAATGGTAAGATGGTGCCTGATTTTAGATTTCTATTAATAATGTCTTTGCTTACTATTATGGCTTGTGATAAACCTGATCCTGATTTGTCCTGATTTCTTTTCGTCTTTTCTCTCCTTCTCTCTTTCCCAAATTACCCTCCGCCAAGTATCCCTTCCATCTCTTTCATCTCCTTCTACTTACATTTCATATTCTTTGATAAATAGCTCTTATTGCATTTTTTTTAATTGAAAGATACTTGAATACACAGTAGTGCTAGTTTCTAATTGTGTAGTGAAATGTCAGTCTGGACAGCTTTTACACTTGAGTCAAGAAAAGAAAGGTTTATGTTGTTACCAGGCTTTAATTGAAGCACACTTAGTATCTTTTGACTAAGTACTTGGCTGCCATTTTCCCATGATTACAAACTTGAGAGGAAGCTCCTCTGATAACTGCAGGGTGGTAATGAGAGAGCATGCTGTGCTGGCACTGAAGGACGCTGAGATTTCTCCCACACAGAAATCTAATCCAAGAAGAGAGGAGACTTAAATACAACTGTCTTCTTTTACAGTCTAAAGGAATACCGTGATGTAAAATGTAAAACGAAGTCATGTTTAAGAATGTAGCTTAGGGGCTGGAGAGATGGCTCAGAGCTTAGGAGCACTGGCTTCTCTTCCAGAGCTCTCAGGTTCAATTCGCAACACCCACATGGCAGTTCACACCTGTCTGTAACTCCAGTTTTAGCAGTTTTGACACCCTCACATAGACATACCTGCGGGCAAAATACCAATGAACATAAAATAATAATAAGTGAAAAACATGTAGTATAATATATATATGCAAAAAGAATGAAATAATTTTAACAGACTCACTGGTCTCTTCTTTAAGAAGAAAGTACAGTTGTATATGACAGAAAAGCTTAAGCAATAGTAATCAGAACACGATGAAGATTGTGTATGTTTGGTTTTAGAATGTGCCTTTGTTTTTATTTTGCTTGACATTTTGCTCCTATTGATCGTACTAGGTAGTCAAAGCTGGCCTTGAACCTACCACCCTCTTGCCTCTGCCTCCCTAGAATTTTCAATGAGCACCAGTACACAGAACTAGCATTCACTTTCTCCTGCTGTTGAAGAAGCTGGAGGTGTACCATTCAGGTACAGCAGAGCATCACGGCTTGTCTGTTTTGATATCTTGAGTGCATAGATTTCTGAGTGTTTGTTTCTTTGATGCTGTTGTTTCTTCCAAGGTTGCTTCCTGGAGTTAATGATTGTTCCAACAGTGTGAAAAAAGGAGAGGAAAGAAGGCCAGTGGCCTCAGTGGCTGCTACAGTAGCTCCTTTGAGGAACTATCCTCTAAGCTCTTCAAGAGCCACACCTAATCTGCTCTTTAATTTTTGCAACTATAGCTATAGGCAGTCAACTGCAGACAGAAATTATTAAACGGGAAAATCTAGAAGGAAGAAATTCATTAATTTCACATTTTGCATAGATCTGAGTAACATGATAAAGTCTCAAGGCCTCCTAGCCTGGAGGTGAGCTATCACTTTTTCTCATTCATAGCCACACAATATTTCCTTGGTGCCATTAGTTGTTTTACTAGCCATATCAGCCCTCAGATTGTCTGTCACATTGTTGCAATGACTGTGTTCAAGCCACTGTTATTTTACTTAATGGTGACTCTACAACATCAGGGTAACGATGGTGGAAATTTATACATGCCAAAGAGAAGCTCTAAAATGCTTCCTCTTAAATGAAAAAGTAAAGAAAAAAGAGTGAGAAGAAAGAGAAGGAGGAGAAGAGGAAAAGGGAGAAGAGAAAGAGGAAGACAATGTCATGGGGAAGGAAAAAAATGTCATATGCTTGCGTAAAACCTACAATAAGAACAAATCCATTCCTGAATTGTAGAAGAAAACTAAGTTCATTCAGTTCTGATGCCTTACCAAAACACATAAAGGAAATAAGATGAAAAAGCATAATTTGTGGGTAGAACACATGAACATTTTCATGAACAGCAACTTGCTGAATCAGAAAACATTGAGTGTCCATGCAAACATTAGTCTGATAGGAATGGAACCGCTCAGCTTATTGCAAGTATGAGATAACCAGTTACATAGGCAAAATCGTTTCAGACTGGGAGATATGACTAATGCTGGAGAGGAAGCTGGCTACGATTCTGGCAGAGTTAAAGTTGACAAGAAAAGAGGTCACCCAGGTGAAACTTCAATTTCAAAGAATAGCAGCTCATGTGGGGGAAGAACACTTTTCAATACACTTTTCAACTTTAAGAGAGCAAAGGAAAAAAAGAGGAATAAAATACAGTCAGCTTTCAAACACACCGTTCTTCAAAATGGCAGAGAAAATCACTCTTTTAGAATATGTAAGAAAAGGTGATAGTAACCCAAACTCATCACATACATTAGAAAATTATCAAAGAACAAATTGAATTAAAATATTTTAACTCCTCTCTCTCTCTCTCTCTCTCTCTCTCTCTCTCTCTCTCTCTCTCTCTCTCTAAGCAACACTTGGGATTCTCCACTTCTCTGTTACTTTTCAAGATCTCTTCATGTAGAATAAGGATCAGGTTAGACTTCTAAGTGAATCTGAGTAGGGTTCATTACAAAGGAGATTAGAGAATATAATAGATATAATAGTAGCTATAAGCAAACAAACCAAAAAATCCAAAAACCAAAACCAAAACAAAAAACCAAAACAAACTGTTGATCAGGTCTTATCTTCCTCATTGATTATATAATATATATATATATATATATATATATATATATATATATATAGAGAGAGAGAGAGAGAGAGAGAGAGAGAGAGAGATTGCCTTCAACTAGCAAAGCATTGTTGTGGACATTTTATTATACGCTTGTAAAATAAATGTTAATAAGTATTTAGCTAAGCTATTCCTATGTAGCAATGGTAACGTATTTATTAGTACATCCACTCTAAGGGTGTACTGTAAGTTAATATGTAGTATTAAATAAGTATCTAATGGGATAATTAAATCTCAACGGGAATATAATTGCTGAGTAGCATTCTAAAACTCTGGAGATATCTGAGCTGCAGCTCGTTTAATTAAAAGAATCTTATTCTGCACATAAGCAGGCAGTCTGTAGTCGCTCTCAAAAGCGTGCTCTTTACAGCACCTATTTTCTGTTAAAGCCACATCAGGATTTATTTGTAGCGCAGCGTGTTTTGTTGCAATAGTCTTGAGAGTTGTAATCCGTTTAAGCACTCTCTGCTTTTGAGAGCATTTTCAAACACTTTGGGCATGCAACTGTGTAAGCCCCGAGTGTGACTTAAGCTTTAGTATTTTAGGTTGCACCCAAAGCAGATATTTTTTTTTTTGAGAAATGTTAAAGTGTATGTTGATTTTGTATTCTGCTTGCATTCGTCGGAAATGACCGGCAATGCAAAGGGTTAATCATTCTGTTCTTTTCAAAAGCTTACAGTACGAAAACTATGTGACAGCTTTACTTACTGTCATTTCATGTTGATCCATATATCCAAAATTAGGTATTTAAATCAAGTGTGCACTCAATCATTGATTTTCAGCAGAATTTCTAACTTGAAAATTTTCAATCTTATTTGTAAATAGATCACAATTAACTTTTAATTAATCTAATTGAAGATAGGCACGATTTTTTTTTATAATGGTCACCCCTGCAGCTTTTTTAAAATTAAATCTTCCAGAAACAAAAAGCAATTTTCCTGATATACATCCAAGTCTGTCTCATTTTTAAATAAAGATGTCTAATAATTTTAATGAGACCATTCAGTGCAGGTTTTTATTTGGATATGGCTTTATTTGGATACGGAAATGCTTCAAAAGAAAAATAGAAAATTCACTCTTCATCAAGGAAATTTCTCTTTGCAACAGACAAAATTAAGTTATAGAAAATAATAATCAAAATGCAGCATTATGGAGCCCAGTTACTATATATATATGTATATATGTGTACATGTGTTTATGTGTATGTGTATATGTGTATGAGTATGCGTATGTGTATATACTATTCCTACTCCTAAGACTCAAGGAACACTGCAGAAAAGGAATGAAAAGATTGTAAGAGCTAGAGAATCAGGGAGTTTGCTGTGAAATTGTGTTTCCTAGTAATAAGGTCAGAAAATACACTCCGAAAGTCTTATCAACTTGGCTGGCAAAATGTGAGCGGAACAAAGATGCCACCAGTACCCATACCTGGGTGGACAGGGGGAGTTTTCAGGAGGCATGAGCCCTACACAAAGAACCACAGACAATTAAAAAATGTACAGAGTTGGAGAAACAGTCTCTCCAGGGAAGGGAAGAAGAATTCATGTAAATATATCATCTCAAACATTAAAGGGAACAATAAATTTAAGAAGAGAAAAATCATAATGAGCAGCAGCTCATCTTCTTTGTTTATCCAGAAAATCTCAGTCACTTTCCCATTTTGGACAACACCGAGACTGCTAATATATACAGCACACATGGGGAGAGCCTTCTCCGTTGTGATTCTTTTGCTAATCACGTAGCATTGTAAAAGGAAATGTCCCATTTTCTGGACTCACTTGTGTGGGAGACTCTTCCATATTGTCCTTAGTTCTCTTGAAAACTTTGTGACATTTGGGAAGGACAAATACTAGAATGTCGTGTGTGGGTCTGCGTGCACATGTTTATGTATCCGCGGGTGCACATAAGTGAAGGTGTGTGCACTTGAGTGTGTGCATGAGCGCACATTCGTAGTTCATATGTAAATAAGAAGTTTGGGTGTAAGGAGCATCAGAATTTGCCAATTTTGTGTGAAAGATAGTTTCTGCCTGAAGGTGCCATCCTTGTCTCTGTCACTGCTCATTAGCTCTGTACATCGTGGTGGTGTGCAGCCCTCAGCCCCATGCCCCAAGGCTTGGTGAGAACAACGGCTTTTCTGGAATCCCTCACTAATCCCAGATTAATCCTACCTGCATTTTCATCTCTATCTACCCTTTCTTGTGCAAAAGGGTTTTGATCAAAGCCAATTAAATTATCTTTTCAAGGACACATAAGAATAGCATTTCTGTACTGGAAAAATTTAAAGTTACAGAGATAATTCAGTCCTTAGGAATAAGAGAGCTGCAAGCAGAATATCTAGAACACTCAGTTCAGAGTGTGATTGCTTTCCATTTGGACTCATTAAGAAGAAATGGAAAAGAACAGCAAACAATGAAAGTGTGTTGCTTTGGAATGTGGATGGCTATGTGAGCTTAATTGTTACTTCCGGACATTTCTCTACTGAGAAAGTAGTACATTTGAGTAATGATAAACAAGGAGTTAAACTCAGAGGTGACATGGCATATCTTTAAAAGGGTCCCTTTCCCAGGCCTCAGGTTTCAGGTGGACTCAGCAAGTTGCCAGTTATAAGAACAAACTGATACTGTTTTCCAGGCTCTCGGTCATGCATTACCTGATAAATCACTGCTTTAATGGGAGAATGACTGAAACCTTGGAGAAGCTGATCATTCTATACCGTCCCCCAAGAAAACTGGACAAGGGAAGGGTAGACGAAGCAAGCATGATGAATTTTAATTTCTCTTTATAATTTGTCCAAAACAAAGTCTATAGGGAAGAGTCCTCCCGTGTTCTCACACAACTATTTGATGGAGAGTCTTAATCTGCCTCAAAGAATGAGTTTGTCAACAAGAGCAAAATGCCCTGTGACATCCGAATAAAAGAGGTGTGATTCTTCGACATGCATTATGTGTTAGACTCTGTTCTCAGATGCCTTCTTCTCCAATGGATTTTGTCTATCTTACGCTAGTAACTCCATTCAGTAGATTTTATTGCCATTCCAACTTTATGAATGAGGGAGCCAATGTACAGAAGGAAACTTGGTCAAAATCAAGCAACTGGAAAATGGGGAAGTCCAGACAGTCATCCAGGCAGTCCAGACTCTACATCTACATATTTCAGTGCCATAAAATACCGCCTCTCATTGGCCTTGCCTGACATCAGTGGGAGGGGAGGCCTTTGGTTCCATGGAGGTTTGATGCACCAGCTTAGGCAGACGCTGGAGCAGTGGATCAGCACCCTTATATAGGCAAAGGGGTTGGGGAAGGGCAGATATAGATTGGGGAGGTGGGTAGAGGGTTAACCAAGAAGGGGGATATCATTTGAGATGTAAATGAATGGAATGATTAATAAATTAAAAAAACAAAAATCTAAATCAAACAAAAATCACTGCCTTTCCTCAAGAAAAAAAAAAGCTTATTACAGAGGCGAAACAGAATTCAAACAAAGAGAAAATCTTTACTGTGTTTGTTATCCTGAATCCCAGATATCATTAGTCTTACCCTTTTCCTCCATGATTAATTGAGTGAACAAGTTCCACTGATTCCATTAAAGAACTTATAATTTGATTAGTTACCTTTATACATGTTTAGCTGTGTTCCAGCACTTAAACCAGTAAGAAATACTTGCAATACTCAGGTTAGAGGAGAAACCAGCCCCCACAGTAGGCATTCATGTAAGCCATTGCAGAGAGGAGTTTTAGCAAGATGTTTCAGTCAGTTGTGTTGTGGTTGGTGGTATTGTGGTGGTTGTTGCCGTAACAACTATCTAAGAGAAACAGTTTAAAGAAGAAGGATTTGTTTTCATGTCATGGTTTCAGAGGATCTAGGTGAAGTTCAGTCAGATGCATTGCTTTTGTGTCTGAGAAGGGGCACGGGATTGTCAGACCAGCGATTTGTGGCCTAGACTGCTGTCCTCCAGTGTTTGGGAAGCAGAATGCAAGAGAGGGGGCCTGAGGACAAGGATAGATCCCCATCACATGCCCCTAGTGTTTCTACCAAGGAGGCTACACTTTCAAAGTTCCCAGAATCACCTAAAAAAGACACCAAGCTGTAACCTGTCCCTGGATTAACTCATTGCTTAGGTCAGAGTCCTTTTAATCAGTTCTCAATGAGAGGACTCTAGTCTTACCAAGGCTTTTAGAGCAAAATGTTTCTATCTAAAACCAAACACAAGGAAAAGAATGTGTTCTTGCAGAGAGGAGCCTAGCACGTCTGTCACCTGAGAGGTTTCATCCAGCAGCAGATGTATACAGATGTAGAGACCCACAGCCAAGCATCACATAGAGCTCGGGGAGTCCTGTGGAGGAGATGGGGAAAAGGTTGAGGGAGCCCAGGGGATCAAGGACACCACAAGAGAACCTACAAAGCCAAGTACCCTGAGCCCATGGGGGCTCACAGAGACAGCCTGACCAACCAAAGAGCATGCGTGCATGGGCTGGACCTAGAACCCTTGCAGACAGCCTTAGGAATGTGCCGCTTGGTCTTCATCTGGATGCCCCAACAACTGGATTGATCGCGGGCCTATCTCTGACTTGGACTCTGTCCTCTGCCTTTGGGTCCCTTTTGGAACCCTTGCTGGGCTGCCTTGTCTGGTCTCAGTGCGACAGGATGTGCATAGTCCTGATGATACTAGATGTGCCGGGGTGGGTTAGTACCCAGGGTGGGCCTTCCCTTCTCTGAGGAAAACGAGAAGGGGAATGGGAGAAGGGGGTGGGAGGAGAAGAGTGAAAGAGTCTGATTGGGATGTAAAGTGAATAAATAAATTAATGAATGGAAAATAAAAACCTCCAACAATCATAAAAAAGAACAAATACATAATAATTCGGAAATCCTGACAGAAATTAGCTCCTTTTGAACTATTACTCAAATAGACACCTGACCTCTGTGGGCTTTGGATTAAAAATCGAACAGTTCAGGATTATATGATTAAGTGCATTGTTTGGAGGTCTGCAACTGTGCATTTTTACTGTGTACACACATACACGCACACACACACACACACACAAATACATACACATACACACAAATGGATAGGATGATAAGCAGAGAGCATCAGAGAAATGATGAAAATGACCTAGAAAAGAATGCAGATGAGAACTGAGCCGAAGATGGACCAAGAACCAGTGCAAAGCAAGAACAACCAGAAGCAGTAAATACCGATAAGATACCATGATTTTCGTAGGACTCAGGAACACAAGACATGCCGAGGTCAAAACCGAGTAAAGACTGAGTGAGCATCATGGGTAGAAAAAGATTAAAATGCAGAAGAGATCCTGTATGCGATGAGATCAGGTAGTGTTTAGACTAATCTGCCAATGATTTCAGGAAATGGTCTGATAGAGGTAATGATTGCATAGAGGAGAGGGAAGCTTTACTATATAAAATAGAGTTAAAATTTACTCAGGAAATAATATGACTACCTTGTGAAAGAATCAAGGAGAATTATGCAAAAAATTTTAGTTAAGCTATTTTCTATACAACTGATAGAAAAGTTTACTTAGGGTGAAGACCAAATCAGAAGTTACAGTGTTCTAGTCTTTTAAGAGATGAATGTCAGATATTTTTATCAACAATACATGCATCACAGATGACATATATTTCAAATTAATTTGCTATTTCCCAATAGTGATTTTTTTCCCTCTCAAGTTAATAGGTATAAATAATCCATGAAGAGAAACTTTTGCAGACTGTGCACTAAATAGATATGGTCAATTGGTCATGAGTTGTCATGAAAATGAGAAACTATTTTCTACCCAAATTATCAATGAAAGATACATATTAAATATCCCAATATTTTAGATGTATCAGCTCCATGTGTTCTTGCTTAAAAATAATGGCAGGAGAATACGACTAGTTGAGAACCCATCAAGAAGAGAGTTTTTTCTTCTTCTATCTAATGATTGCTGATTACTTCTTTTTAATTTGCCATGGGGTCATCCCGTTGTCTTTTGGGGAGCAGGGGTTGTTTTATTGAATCAGACTTGTAAGGCATGCTTACTATTTTATGAGATTATAGAGAAAGCATAATAAATTGTACTTACAATTTGAAAAAAAAAGACCATTAGAACCAAAGTATTTACTTTTTACTATGAAGCTGTGACTTCTCCTTGTGTTTCCCTATTAAAAGATTAGATATTTTTATGGGTTCAGTGGAATTGTGGAAATTAATATTGTGCTCCACTCTCAAGGATACAAAATTGCTTTGTCTTTAAGAAATACAATATTCAAGACAATGAGTATGTATTCAAGTACACTTTATATTTTTCCCACAATAGTTGAAAAAATGTTATTTTGGGGAACCTGACTTAACTGGAAGAATTAAAACTGCATATAGATAGCACACAGATAAATCTCTTTTCAATTCCTATCAGCAAGAATATAAAAATAAAAGCTGTTGTGTTAAGTAACTAATTTCCTTTGAAATATAACGAGACTTCACACATGATTTTTACATTTGAAAAGTGAGTTATCTCAAAGATCACATTCATTGCATGGGTTGGAGACTTCAGGTACTCTTGGTTTTCTTTAAACCCATGTTGTGGTTTTGTTTATTTGATACACTTAGTAGATCTCCCAAGATATGGACATAATATTCATTTAATTTTTGCGTATGAATTTAAAAACAACTGATGTCTTTGAAATCTCTTGGTAAAACATTTGTGTCTAGGGATAAAGGCTGGATGAAATCTCTCAGAATTAGAGAAAAGCTATTATTATTTACTGTACTAGACTCTATTCATAACAGATATTTTTGATAATAAACATTTTAGCATTATACTATTATGATAAAGCCAATCATAATACTTATTATTATTTTAAATATTTATTTTTTAAAGTTCAAATGATTTTAACTTTCTAGGCATTCTTTGATTTTAGTTTTGTTCCACCTACCTGCGTGATTATTGTTCAATTTACAAATAAAGAAAAGTCCAGCAAGTCTGCCTGGTTGCACATCAGAGGATTACCTTACTTCTGGTCAAACTAGTTTGTATTTCTTTATTAGTTATCTTCACTATAACTTAGATAAACATTAATATGAATGACATTTAGCTAAGCCTTTTCCTCATAATGTGTAATTACTATACACACACACACACACACACACACACACACACACACACACACACACATATATATATATATATACATAAAACAGTCTCCTCACCGCTGTATACATTGGGATCTTTCTAGAATGTTTCAGCAGATTTAAAAAATCATTGGACAAATAAATACTTAATACAAAATGGTGAAATATTTGCATATAACTAAAACCTATTTTTCAGTAAATTTACAATAGTTTCTAGTTTATCTGTAGTATCTAGCACATGTAAACACTAGATAAATTCTTATGCTGCTTGTTTAGGGCAAATGGCAAGGAAAATGTCTCTATACATTAATGGTAGACACATTGCTTTCCATCTGTAGTTGGTTTGATCCACAGGATATAGAGCCTGCATGTAGTTGGTGGCCATCTCTATATGTAATTAGATAAACACACATACACATATGTGCTATATGTATATATATATATATATATATATATATATATATATATATATATATACACATGTACATGTATGTGGCATGTATATATATATATAAAACGAAATACATATATATAATGTATATGCATGAATGCACATTCATTTCCATATAGTCTCCAACTTTCTTATGCCAAATTCTTACCTTAATTAGTACAGAGGCAGAATGAATACTTTCCCTTTGGTTCTATTGCAATGATATACCATGCATTTATTTTCAACCACATTAACCACATTGACCTTTGGGCAACATTTAGCAATACCTAGAAACTCTGTCTGAAATATATTTCCAAGTATATAAAGTAACTACTTTTGTAAGAGGAAAAAAATCCATAAAATACAGAAGACAGAAAAAGTCTGAGATTCTTGGTCCAAGATCGGGTAGCCCAGAGAACATGCTTGCAATTTAGGACTCCAGACTCACTTATGGGCTAGATCATATCAAACATACACTAGAAAATTTGCCTCCTGGATTTTATTTGGTTTACAAGGGAGAGACATTTGAGTGGAGAACAGACTACTTTTTTTTCTTCTGTTTTGATAACTAAATGGGCATTTGATATTAGAAATTAGGAAGAATTTCTATAGTCAAAGAAAAGCTATGATAATAAACATTCATCTCAATTTTTCTATCTTTACCGAAAAACTGGAAGCCAGCATTTGAGAGACTCTTTGATAACATTTGTTCTCATAGGTTAGAAAGCCAATTACTATTAGAGGAGTAACTGCCCAACATTTCATTGACATACATGACTTAGAAACACAAGTGGAAAGTAGTTCACAATGAGTTCTGTGAATCATTCAATTACCTATTTATCATTCTTTAGGGTCCTTGGGGATTTCTTGGTCAAATAATCTTAGGGAGCAGAAAGATACACAGGCAGCATAGTCTCTGGCATCTTATAGTAAAGAAACTCTGTTTGGTTTAATATCTTCCTAATAGTTTTAAACAAAGAAACATTGTTTATCATCAGACAAATCCTGCTGAGTGAAGATCTCAGTGCTGCATTATGGTGCTAAAAGAACAGTTTGCAAGGTTATTCAGTGAGTACAGAATTCTGAAAACGTGTGCCTACAAACACTAAGAAATAGGTATCAGAGTGGAGCTTTGATCTGATTTAGAATCATATTGTTATTATCTAACCATTAGGGGCAAGAAGTTATTAAGCACAAATGTTCAACTTAAAATTATCATAGAATTCATTTAATTTCCTGAATGATGTTCCTGTAGAAATTCACATGACATGAAAATCATCACATTTCGATATTTAGAGATAGGGAACCCTATTCTGAAAACTGTTCTGAGGCACAGAATTGGTAAGAGATAGAAGCCAACATAAAAGCAGGCTTGTCCCTGGCTTTGCCAGAGGATACAAAGATGTAATCTACCTTGCTTGACTTGATCTCAGTCCCTTGCGTCCCTTCAGAATCGTTTCCTGCAGCCTTGAACATTATGTACGTTTCTATTCAGTGCAATAGGCTTTGCAAAATCCTTGAGATTATTATTCAATATTTCCTTTAAATGCCTGTTCGTCTCTTATTGGAAAAGAAGTGAGTTAATTTGCACATGATGATGTATGTGACATAGTATAATAATTAAAAAATAATCAAAATCCCTGATGGCACAGAATGATAATCATATAATATCTATCATGCTATCCAAAGTATTTACTAATCCATATTCACCCTTACTTCAAAGAACAGCATGTAACAGCCCAAAGCTTAGAAATTTCCTTATGCCAAAGGATCCATGGCTGCCTGTCATGATTCTGTTTTCATGAAGGAAATTAAAATGAAACAGACCATATAAGACTAAATTTCATTATCTATCTGTCTATCTATCCATCAATCCATATATATATGGATTGATATATCTATATCTATATCTATATCTATATCTATATCTATATCTATATCTATATCTATATCTATATCTATATCTATATCTATATCTATATCTATATCTATCTATATCGATATAGATAGATATAGATATATCTATCTAGATAGATATAGATATAGATATAGATATAGATATAGATATAGATATAGATATAGATATAGATATAGATATAGATATAGATATAGATATAGATATAGATATAGATAATGGCAAGTTTCAAGGTCAGAAAGTAAATGAATCAAACTTATCTTATTGCAGGTAACATATGCCTGACAGATACTTCGAACAGTAACAGTTCTTTTAACACAAAGGAAAACCAAGTCCCCCGATGTTGCAATCAGTTTGGGAGAGGAGGTTGGCAGAGGTTAAGCATGAAAGGTACAGGAGTTAGCCACATTTTCAGTTACTATCCTATACCATGAAATACTACCTCAAAGTCAAAGCTCCAGAAGTCCCATACGACAACAGTAACTACATCACTGGTTGTTTACTGACATTTTATTGAGTTTTGTCGCTCATAGTTTTACATGTGATTGTACAAAGCATTTAAAAAGGGGGGGGGTGGAGATAAAAGGATTGTACAAGAGCATAGTGAGGATCCAGTACCTTGAAATTCATTGGTGTGCATGGACAGAATAATGTTATATGTGAATATAGGAGAATTCTGTGAGACCAAGATTGCAACGGCTACACATTTACTTCTAAAAGTGATTTTTTTTTTCATATCAGGGAGGAGTAGCTTGATTAGTTGTTAGTCTTCAAAATAAACTATTTTTAGAGGCATATATCATGAATTAAATGTAAATTGTGTCAAGAAGGAAAACAATATGGAAAACTTTCCCAACTATCTGTCCTGTTCCAACGTGCTCACATAAGCCAAGGGAGAAAAATCTGGCTCTACTGTTTTGAATATAATTTACAGGAAATATTAGATGTTAGAATATTAGCATCAGTGTTAGAATACATCGACGATGACATAGACATATCCACAAAGCATACACACACACACACACACACACACACACACACACACACACACACACACAAACACATCCAGCTATCTACAGCTCTGCAGGACACCACAGTTTTTTTATTATGCAGGATAGAAAAGTGTATCTTTACTTTCCAGTGGGGTATGAAAACAAGCATTCAGTGATTTTCTTTGTCCTTTGTGAATCAAAATGTCAGTCAAACCATCAACCATTGGGACAGTTGAAATTTGAGTCTTTGAAAGCAATGCTATATCATGATAATCAGTTTTTAGTTCCAGTTCTAATTTTAATTAGAAGCACACTGTGTTCCAACTATGAAGAACCCCACTCTTCCCCTGTATCGTGCTTCTCTACTTTCATGAGACATCCTTTGAAGTCAATCAGCAGAAACAAAGCAACTTTTAAGGTTTACACTGGTGCCTTGTATCTGTAGTTTCTGATTTACATAGTAAGAATATTTTCAGTGTTGGGCCAGTAAAACAAATGTAAATTCTTCTGGGTTAAGTAGGGTTTTTTTTTTTTTGAACTTCCTTCTTAGTTCAAAGACTGTAGCATGTCAACATAAAACTACTGGATCTCAGGAACAATGTCTACTCTACGTCAGATCTCTCCAAGCCTGCTTTACTTTCTCCTCCTTCAGAAACCTTCCTTCCACTTTTCTACATTGAAAGAAGGACTGGGGAGCCACTCTGATGCTTTGTATTGTTAGATATTTTAATAATCCAGAATACGTACAGCTCTGTGCAGAATTGCATGCAGTGACTCCAGTGATGGAAGATAAGGCAGACAGCATTGTGGTAATTATATTCGTGTGTGTGTGTGTGTGTGTGTGTACCGGATTATTTTGTGATAAGACTGTTGGTCATTAATTATTTTGTACAATGCATATACTTTTAATATCAATTCAATGTTTACTAGAGAGATTCATAATAAAGCTATAAAAAATCCACAGGGTTACAGGTAGCATTAAGTGAGGTGGTGCTCAACAGTCAGCAGATCAAAGGGTGAAGGTGAGTTGATGTGATATACTTGCATTTTAGAAACATTTATGAAGTATTGAAATTTCTATGCAACAAGAACTAATCAGGCTGAGAAATATCTCAAAAGGACTAAAAGCATGTTGTATTTTCTGTGGCATTAGAATGAAGAAAATACGTGACTTTACAATTTTTTCCTTGACACGTCAGTGATTTTAGGTACAGAAGCTATTTATCATTATAAGCAACTTCAGCCCTCCCCCTCTGTAAACTTTTTCTTTAAAATTTTAATGTAGGTGTTGTGTAGTTGGGTGAATTTTGCCAAACAGGTTCTGATTTCTACTGTTCATACTATGGTTAATAAACTCTAGCTGATTAAAAAAGGTTGGTGTTCGTGAACTGTTTCTTGATCTTCACATAAATCAGTTTCCCACTTACTTTTTTCATGTTGTGTGGGGGCAGCGAAAGTTATAAATGTGGAAATGTATAGTCGACATACTGTTAAGACAGGTGAAAGATCAAAAGCATATTTGGAATTGAGGCATTTTAATAGTAACTTAAAAGTGCTAGATGCAAAGTGATGATCCTAATTCAAAGAAGATTGGAATAATTACTTAAAATGATAATATACAAAACTACCTGGGTAATTGGAAAAAACATGTTTAATAATTGTAGAAGAGTTACCTTCTCTGAAATCTTACTAAAAATTAGACTGTGTAGATACATGTACAGGTAACAATTTAAAGACCATTTTCCTTTATAAAGCAAACATGATGTCATCAAGGTAAACCATTGACTTAGAAAAATGTCCCCTATGGCTTAACCAGGACACTATAACACCAAACAGCTATAGCAACTATCAATACTTAGGGATTATAAATGAAAATTTAGATGTCTAAAAACATATTTTTCAGATGGTATAAGACAGACAAGTGAGTTTACAAAAATGAGTTTAGTATTTGGAATCTATGAATTCTAAAAAAAAAAATTTCCACATAGAATTTATTTATAAAATATGTTTCCAAAACCTGTTTTTCTGTATATTGGTGTTCCTTCTGTGTGTTCACCTTCCTAAAACTTGACCTGGAGAGATCTAATATATAAGAATTAGGAATGCATAATAATTAGGAATGAATTCTAGTTAGGAATGCATAGTAATTGTTTATGTGACAGATTACGATATACTAAAACTGAGCAATTAATCTTTGTATTCTGGCTATAATATACTGGGAAGTTTGTATATAGTATTTTATATCAATTATTTTTCTTAGAGTAAAACGTCAATGCCAATGTACCAATTAAAACCAGATTATAATTTCAGACTGTTTATTTTTGACTCTTTAAATGTAAGCTAGCATTCACTTATGGTTAAAGCAGATTTTGTTTTTTGTTTCCCTGGTGGATTTTGTTTTCCTCCAAAGCATATCACAATTACTGTTTATTTCCTGGGAGTTTGATGCAGTCAGTGTTAGTGAACGACATCAAAAATTAAATACTTTCATTTTTATGGCATGGATACAATTCAGTTCAGAGTTGCTTGTTAGACAAAAGATTTCCCCCCTTCTTATAAGACTATAGTTGGTCAAATATCTGGCAAACATCATTAAAGTTACCACTTAAGTCAAAGGATTCATTACACTTTTAACCCTGGAGACTAAAAGCCTAATTTTTTTCAAGATTTTTTTTAGTGTATTAATTTTTTAAATTGTCTAGGTAGTCCTAAAAACAGCATAGATCATAAACTATGTTTTAATTTGGAACCACCATGGGCCTTTTTTTTTTTTTTTGGACAGGAAATTATGATTAACTTAATTAACTGCCTTTGCTTTTTACTGCTTATTTTTATTTTAATAAAATTGTAATTGTTCTTGTGCCAGTTCATTTTACTCACTAAGATTATTCTAGTATAAACTTGGACATTTATTTCCCATATGTTCAAATTTACTGTGTTAAAAACAAAGAGGGATGTTCACGAAATTTAAATGAATTCCAGCCAATTTTCTTCTTTAAATTTCTATTTACTTGTAAATATTATCAATTAGCAACATTGGCTATGCAACAAGCCATCAATATAAGAATTGATTAAACCTGAGGTCCTTTAGTTAGAGCCCTGACAAAGTATTTCAGTACTTAAGACCTCAAAGAGGTAAAAACTTCAAGCATAAAATATTACAAAAATATTATTTACTAGGAAGCAATAATTGACTTGTTTCATTTACATGACTTTCTCCCTTAATTGGCTAAACAGTGTGTTATGTATGTACATTGAGTATGTCTGGTAAAAATTTACTTCATGGAAAATATGCAAATGAGCACATCAGTGAATGTCATCAGGTCCTGAAGACCTAGAATCAACAAAGGTAATGTCGCCAGTGGCTTTACATGAAATGTCAAGTGGAAGGGTGGGTCAGAAACTATTGTAGCTGGGATAATCAGGACTAAAGGAATATACAAAACTCTACTGAAATGATGCACACTCAAGTACTTTACCTACTGTTTCTTTTGTTTAATTAGAGTCACATAGCAAAGAACGCGGGGATCTTAATTTTATGAAGCGTGCTGGTTATAATGTATGAGAGATTTAAATGACCCTTTCATCTTGATGCAAGAGCTAGTTACTGCACAATATGCAGAGGCCTTATATATACCCATTTATGTATTCAAGTGATCTTTCTTCAGGTTGTTCCTGGTAGAAATGGGGAAGTTACCTGTTTCAAACTCCAGATAAGGAAACACAAATTACCGCATATAGGAAAGTAATAATGCCAGAGTATGGGACAACTCAACAGTTGAAGTTCCATGAAACTGGACTTTTACTGATATTTTTATTTGGAATACTATTTTTTATATTAAACACAAGTACCTGTAGTCTGCAAACATAGCCTTATTTCTGTGGCTGCTTTAGATTTCCCCCCAGAGGAATTTTTTTTTTAGTTACCAAATATAGGTATTGGGTGGGTTATCGGTAATATTGGTAAGATTGGTAATATTCCCAAGGCATAGAGTGAGAAAACCGATTAATTCTAATACTTATGTTTCTCCTCCAAATTAAAATGCCTATGGATTTCAACAAAATATTGCCATCAATGGACTAAAATGGAACGATTCATGGATTCTTTAGAGATGGCTTTCAGATAACGGGTGCTCTGGCTTGACACAACTTCCTCTATCACAGACTTTACAGTGTCTACAGAGGACGGGCTAATTACAATCTCAAGGCCTCTCCCCTACATTTAAATTTATAGATGGTTAATGTGTAGGCTTTTGTCAAGTAAGCTCAAGGATATACCACCGGAGAAAATATAAGTTTGGCAAGCTCATTTGAGTTTTATTCTATGTGGGGCTCCTTGATCAGACACTGGTAGTATAGAAACAGCAAGATCTAGAAAGTTCTTTTGAAGGAGTTATCTTTGTCCTTCCCCCAGCCCTATATGTTGGAGAAGACAAAAATAATGTAAAATGGTCTTACACATGTGGCATGAAGTGTGGAAGGGTGCAGTGAGGGCAGGATGGTGTCAGAGGCTACAAGAGGAGAGTCAGAGGGATGGAGGAGGACAATCAACACAACAGATTGTGTGTTGATGTTAAAGGTCTTAAAACTCTTCTTGTACCAAGAATGACCTCTTTGCTATTACTATTGCATTTCTTAGCCAACTGAGGAAATCTAAATTTCCAAAGGTCTCCACCAAAATGCAGCTTACAAAAAGGGGAGATGACTGCACCACATGTGATATTTAAACCACTCACTGGGTCTTTAGTCATAAGTCTGGTGATGAGAGCTGGTTTGTAAATAAGCACACAGTGATCGATTGTCATTCTCCCACTCAGTGGGATCTATGCACCTGGCTTCAACACATCCCATTTTCCTGGTCAACTTCGTGTGCAAAGGCCTGTACCATGTTGCGTTTGGATAGTCAAGTTAGGCATTGTGTGTGTGTGTGTATGTGTGTGTGTGTGATGCTCACTTGGGTCACAAAGGTTACAGAGGGTTTAGATTCTTACAAACAGAGAAAAAGAAAGGCAAGAAAAGTCAAAAGAGGACTTGATAATATAGTACATACATCAAAGCAATCTCTTCTAAATCTCAATCAGTTGTTTATTGGTCGGCAAACAAGTTTCACTTTTACAACAAATATTAGTAATGAGGTCATCCAACTTGAGACCATACAAAATGGATCATAAATTTAAAAAAAATTATATGTGCTGCTAATTTACCATTTGTAATCCTACATTACTTAAAATCCTGTCAAATAAATAAATTTTCCTGTTAACAGAAAACTTAAAAAAAAAATTACTTCAAAATAATTTGACCTTTCAACTCTCACTATGAGGGAGTGAATTTCCTCTAACAATTGGTAGTGCAGGTGCCCACGTGGGGGTCAGACTGCGCATTCAGCACTTTTAACGCCTATGGAATACAGCATTTCACATGCAGAAGCCCCTCTGGCTCTATAGACACCAATTAGCTTCTAGAATCATAGCTACTGCCTTGGTGATGAACTGCTTGCCAAATATGCTTTGCATTACAACAGATGTGCCCCGGAAACATAAAATTTGTCCTGCTCTAATTTGCAAAATGACGTTGGAAGTACTCGGGCTGGATAAAGATATATAGCGAGGGAAGGAAGTCTAATTTTATTTATTTTATTTTATTTTTTTGTTAAAAAATAATTTGTTTGCATTACTAGAAAATGATTCTTATAAAGTGATAGCTTCATTTATTTATTTATTTATTTTTTTGCCAGGTGAAACTTTAAAGGAAAAAAAAAAGGTGGGGGAAAAGGGGACAAAAAAATAAAAAGAAAAGAAACAAGAAAGGAAGGAAACTTTGCTCTTTTACTTGTAGACAAACTTGCAAGACTAGCACAAAAGAAAAAGGAAATTTCTTCTTTGCCACTACATTAACAGGACTCAAATTCAGGAGGAACAGAAAGCAGACTGTATGCGCAATGCTAGTATCTGTACATTACATAGAAATTGTTCAATTTTGTTTTCTGCCATTAGTTTTATCATCAGTTAATACAGCAACTCATAAAATATGCATTTAGCATATAATTCTAGAATTCCCCTCCGTCAGATTATTAATTTTGTTGTTTTGCTTGTGTTTTTCACAGCTATTCTCGCTGTGAACTCAGGTTACGAGTGACCATGAATCGCTATGTGAAACGGCTCTGCTCTGCTTCCACCGCTGGGCAGCAGTCCAATCTAGATGCAGCATTGTTACCAATTTCAAACAATAGTTCTGGCCTTTAAAAAAAAATCAGGTCCTTGTAATTCTAGTAACAGCATCAGAGATGTTAAACATAACTCAACAAGGCCACAATGAGCGCCATTTTCTTCTTATCTCGTTCATTAACATAATGAAGTCTCCATCTGAGGGGAAAGGACAGGAGAGAATGGGGCGCAGGAGGAGCTCAGCAGTTAGCTTTCTCCCCTGGGCTGACCTAAAAATTCAAGTTAAAAAAAAAGAAAAGAAAAAGTCAGAGTCTCTCTTTTGAGAACAGCATCAGACGTCGGAGTACACACGATGACCACTGCTTACACATCGACTCAGAATGGTCCGCCAGGTGTTAGCAGTCCTGTTGGTTGCCATCTCCGAGTCATCTTCTATAGACTAGTGACCAAGTGCGCGGGTCCTTTGGAAGTCCCCTCCGGAGAGGCCCCGTCTTTATTGGGAGGAACTATGAATCCGTCGCTGCTGCCGCGCCCCAGCTGGTAGTAGGCGTGCAGCGGGTGCACGTGGTTTCTGGAGCCCAGGTTTGGCATGCTTTTGTAGTAAACATCTTCGGCGTCACCACCCTTGGCCGCTGCGGCTTCGGTCTGGGTGCTGGTGGTCACACTGTCTGCAGCGGGCACGCCGGCCAGGGCCGGCATGCTGGTGTACAGAGAGTCCCTGTGCGGTGACTGCAGGTCTTCTGTGTGCTCGTCGGTTAGCAGAGGGAAGAAGCTCTCGCTGTGGTCCTGGGGGAGCCGCCTCCTGCTGTAATGGTGTGGCTGGTGGTTCTCCGTGGAGTAAACCCTCGGGGGCAGCAAGGGAGCATCCGATTCCTCGTGAATGAGTTCCAGGCCCAGACTCTCCTCGTGGTTAAAGGACGCTGCGTCATCCAGGACTATGGCGTCATCTTCACTCCCACTGCCTAAGTTGTTCACCAGTTTGTTCATCATATTCCGGTTCTGTTCGCTGGAGCGCTCGTGGTTGTTCAGGTATGAAGGGATATAGTTGGAAGTGAGTTCCTTTAGGATCTTTTTCTCTAGGGCGGTCTCGTTGTGGTTATAGCCACGGTCTATAATTTGCACACAGTTGCTCAGGTATTCGCCGCCAGCAATGCTGTAACTGTTGCCATGGTTACCATTCAGTGGTAGAGTATCCATGACACTTGTATCCCTGGCATTGTTCAGAAGCCCCTCTGAAAAAGATTACAAGACACTATGACATTTATATCCAATGAGCCATCGAACATCACACACACACACACACACACACACAAACACAAAAGTAGAAACACTTAAGACTCTAAAATATGTATAAATTGCTAGTATTTTAAGTATAAAATGGAAACAAAAAGCACTATTAAATCTATACGTGTCAGCATGTATGTATATAATTCAAAAAATAGAAGTGTTATAAGAGAAAAAGAAATGTTCAAAGTAAAATTTAAAAAAGTTATTAATTTCCAGTTTCACACAAACAGAATCTAAGAAAGTGTATTTAGTTGTAAATGGCAAATTAAAATAAGATTTGATATACTCATTCACTGCTTTCAATTTATACATATTAAAGTCAGTTAAACCATCATCTCTAACTTTTCATATCTCTGAAACAACTACATAATTCACGTGTGTCACTTTGAATATGCAGCTCAAAATTAAGAGAAACATTTAGTACCTTGATATATAAGTATAATTTGGGAAGATTAAAATAATTTTGCATACAAAACTATAAATGGATTATGTTAAATTTGCAAATTATAAAATAATGCCCAATCAAATAAATGGCACTGTAAAATAATTTATACATGCTTTCAAAAGTGCTTGGATTCTTTTTGCATTTTTCTTCTATAATCACATTAGTTATTACTATATAATAACCCAACAGTTATTGTTTAGGGTCACTGGGGAATACTACAGAAGAATGTGTAAAAACACAGGGTTTGATTCCTAAAAGCATAATATTATTATTAAAGTTATCCTCTTAGAATGACTGATGACTTGGGACATATTAAAATTTACTTTTGAAGAAGATACACATTTTATTCTGGTAAGAAACAGCTGCAGGAAAATAAGTTTAACCATGAACTTCAAGGATTTTGCAGTCTCTTGAAAAAGCAGTTCAAGAATCTCTAATAGGTTCATAAATTACTTTAAGCACATCCACAAAAGAAAAAAAATCGCCTATACATTTAACCAGTGCTGGTAAATAAGGAAGGGCATGTCCAAAAAGTTCCTTGAAGGATTTTCTTAAACCTCTCGATACACTTCTAATTTGTGAAAATATCGCGCTCATTCTATATCTGTGATGAAATAATGTTTCTGAAAAGCCAGCTCAATGACAGTTGAAAGGGCATGTCACATGTTTACGCCAATTTTATATGGATTTCTGCATATTTGGCATTCACACAAAACAGTTTTCAAAAAAGAACATTTCATAAAATCATAATAAGCCGCCACCACAGACATAGGTTGAAGCGATTTATTTTCATGTCATAAAATATCTGGTACACAAATTCACAATGTTAAGAGAAAAAAGTAAATGCTTTAAAAGGGCTGAATATGACAGGTGACTGCTGTTACAGCGGCTGGCATGATAATGTTAAATGACAATGATTGTGTTGCTGATGCATTGAAACTTTTTTTTCTTTAATTTTGTTGTCAATGCATTTGGCATTGGGCTTAAAACAGCGGTAGAAAATAAAGTGGGCATGTTGCAATGGGACACAAGTTTAATGATGGAATGCACTAATTAAAATGAAAAGTTTATGGGTTACTTTGCAAAGGAAAATAAACACTTAATTTAAAAACAATTTAACTCACACAAACAATACATGAGACTCAACAATTATGTAGGTTATGTGACAGAATAAAAGAATCAGACAACAAGAGCGTCTAATCTCTATTAGCAGATATTTATAGAAGTTGATTGATAGGTTCGTTTTTCTTTTAAATTTTGAAATTGTGAGATGAACTGTTTTTAATAACTACATCATCTATATGTGATGCAATAAAAGTGAACTGAAAAAAATTACATTTGATATGCAATGTTTAGCTTTACTCCCATACTTGTCTCTCTGTAGGGCTCTAAACGACAGCATGAAGAAAAGGAAAGAAAAACAACAAGTAAGCTTACAGCGACAGTAGGAGAAACATGAGTCAAAAGCAAATTGATGATATGCAGAAAAAGGAGTCACGGAAACCATTTCCACCGGCCCCCACTTCACGAGTTTGTGTTACATGGTTTATCACAATTCAAACACTAAAATGTTAGTCAGAAAACAAGGGCCCTCCCGCTTAACACACAACAAATATCACAAGGCTTTAATAAGTGTTGCTACAGCTCACACAGGTTACTTATCCACTCATATTACACTTCAAATTGTCACACAAAGCAGAATAAAAAAGAGGGTGAGCTGTGACTATCTCTACTACTGTATTTTGATAGGATATGGATGTGATGGTAGAAAGTACCAGCTTATAAGGAAGGACATCCACTCTTAGAAATCAGTAGTGAAATTAAAAATAAAATACAGAAAGAAAACTGGCATTGAAGTTGACATAACTGTGTTCGTTCGTGCCTTGTGTTTCTTCTCGTTCCCTGCACCAGGGTTATTTGACTCCATTGAGCCTAGACAGATGCTGTTTGATTATTTGTTTTTGTTTGTTTTCAATGGGGTCAAATCACAATCTCTGTTTTACACATGTTGCATTGTTTATATAATATAAAAATAAAGGTATCTTTGTCTTCTATTAAATAAATGACAGGAATGTGAATAAATAAAACAATTTTAGAAAGATTACTTAAAAATTTTATTTCGTAAAATTTAAACTTGTATTAAAAAGCATAGCTAAATGATAGAGAATCTGTGTTGTTTAAAAAAATGAGAAGATCAGGCCTGAGCTTTTGGAAGCTCAAATTATTAACGTGTTTAACTCTAGGGGAAATATTAAATCCATCTATTCTTCTGCCTCTCAATAATTCCACTCAAAAGAGAAGGATTCCTTTAGATTGCAGTATCATCATACATTACAAAGTATTTTAGGAGTAGATGATTTAAAAGACAAGCCTTCATTTCTTTCCAAGAAAAATCTATCTGTAATCAGAGAGAATACTTTGCCTTGTTTTTTTGTTTATAGGAAGGTTAAAATATCCAAGAATAATAACCAAGGAAACTACTGGGCCATACCACTTCAGAAGACTCTGGCTTGTAATTCAATCAGTCTTTTTTTTTTTTTAGTATGAATATTTTTGTCAGTGTTTGCTAATGGCACAAATTTATGAGCAGATGTTTTCATATGTGCACACTTTGGTCGTATTCTCTGGCTGAAGAGGTAGTTTTATATTTTAAGTATTGACTGTCCTTTTAGAAAAGAGATGCATCACATTTAAAAAATATATAAAGTAAATCCCAGCTAAAACTTTGAATTTGCTTTAGAAGGAGAATTCAAAATAAACAGTGAGCTGTTTACCAACTGGTTCAAATGCTTCCCGTTTCATTTTGGCTCATTCAGCAAGGGAACTAAGATCAAAGGAGTCTGGGCCTGAACTGATGCCACACTGTTAATGCAGAGGAGGAAGAATCAGAAAGCTAGACTTTTCCTGTGCTGATCTGCCACATGGTTGTGGAAGCCACAAGGTAATATTAATTTATATTCTGTGCAACTTCATACTCCTAGCAAATATAAAGCACTCTTCACTGCATCCTGCCCTATGAGTTTGTGTTGTTCTTTAAAGTTCTTTAAAGCTTTAAAATAAAAGCGTGTTTATTTTGGTAAAATCATCTTTCTCTTCATACAGTGTTGTTTTGACACATATTTCAATGAGACTTATCTTTATAAAGTGTCTCATACTGACAAGACGATAATGGTCCAGAAATAATATATATGATATTTTAGATATTTCTATACATAGTCTTTCAATTTAGTATAACAAATGTATTTTGTTCATTTTTATTTCCAACTCCATACACTTCAGTAACACTATAAATACATTTTTACAAATTTTAAGAAAAGGCCTTTGCAAGCAAGAATGAAGACTTTCAAACTGAATGTTTCAATGCCTGAAAAGCATTGGCACAATTGAATTAGAGGATGCGCAAAACAAAATCAAGTGGCAATTCAATATGAACCACACTCGTACATACCAAACCACCTATATCTCATGAGAAATTTCACCTTGCCAATAAGAATATAAGTGCACTCATCTGAAAGCATAAGATTAGTTGCAATATGACAATCACCAAGATTTACTTTTTTGCTAGTTTTTCAAAACTTGCTCCAAACATTAGTATAGTTCCTTTACGTCTTAAAAAGAACTATAACATAAAGAGCTACACAATTTCAACTTTGACTTTGAAAAGAACAAAATTTTCTTAAGTTCCTTTTTTAAAGAATAATCATTAGCATTTATGAAATTTGGTGAAATAAAAGACAAATTCATCTGGATGAAGTCTGCATATTTATTGATAATTTTGTATAACAATGTCTAGTAATGAATTACATAACACTGTGTGTATATGGTATTATTTTAAATTTCACATTGTAAATATTTTGGTTTTATATCATGTATCTTGTCTAGGAACATAACCCAGGATGGCTTTAAACTTGAGTTTGAGATTACTAACAAGGCTTCATAACTAGAACTCACTTATATAATCATTTTTTACATGTGTTCCATATTTTAAAATCTCCTTGATTTTTGGATAATGACATAAAGGTAAATATTGAATTAGGAAAAACATTTCAATTAAGAATTACTAGTTTTTTTTCCACAAGTAATTATAAATTATATATGAAAAGCAAAACAAATGCAATCTAAATTTAGTGTTTAAAACAATTGCTAACATCATCTGTAAACATAATAATATTGAGAACACTTAATTAGCAAATATGGTACAAATAATCACTTAACATCATTTAAAATGAGCTAATATCTCAGCATGTTTTAAATTGTTTATAATGACATATTTACTTGTTAGTTGGCCTATGAAAAATAATAAAGAACAAAGGGCAATGTTTTTTTTCTACCAGACTGTTCTGCCAAACCACATCTGGCGTACTGTGTAGGGAACAGTTATAGGCACCACGACAGAATAGGGACCCTGACAAACAAGAGACTGTGTAGAGAGGGAGACTATGAAATAGGTCAAGACATGGTCTCACTTGATAGTTCTGTTTGATTAGGGAAACATAAGGAAAGGGGAAAATCCATTGGCTGCCTTTAATATTAAAAAGATCACCAAAGGATAGCACAGCACCAGCCTCTTTGCTCCAGAGGCTAACCTAAGCAGCATACTCAAGGTGCTCTACACACATATGAAAAACAAACTGAGCACTTCAGCCATAAATAAATGGGATCCTGAGGTGTGGAGGACACTGGTGGAGGAATAATTGATCCTAACAGACATCAGCAAATGAGGATTTTATGTTCTCTGCTCCTCCCCTCAAAGTCTTTGAGCAAAGATGCTCAAAGTCTGTGATTCTTAGGCATGTTGTTGTTAAGAAACTTGGAAAAATTAGAAGTCCCAATTATTTATTTGCAAATATCTTAATGTCACCATTTAATAGCTAACTTTGGTACTTTCAAAATAGCTTTCAGATAATTATTTTCATCCGGGAAGGAGCCACCCTGGCAAGCTCAGACGGTGTGACATGCTGCTGGCACACTGCAGTGAGTGGCCACCTTTAAGAACAGGGCATAGATTTATGCAGTCACACCACATTCACCTGAAACTAAATGAAACATGAACAAACTACCCAATATTCCAATTATAACAGAAATAAATTGCTAATCTATCACATTCAGTTTAAGGAAAGTAAAGAAACATTGTTTTCAATAAGTGGCTCCCTTAGGTAGGATTTCTATTTTGTGCAACTTATACTTGAATAATTTTTGTGGTCTTTCTACATGCACAGAAATTGGATACTCAAAGATGCTTTTGTGCCTATATCAAATATCTATGCTCTTAAAAAAAAGAAAGCAAGCTTACACTATAAGATTTTTAAAGAGATACATGCTTATAGTTTTTTGAGAGAAAAATTTACATATATTTCACGCAAGACAATGTGACCATCCTCACAGGAAGGCACAGTATAAAAATGTTTTTGTGGCTTGCCTGGACCAACTCCACTAGGCTTTGTGGGAGTTAAGAGAGAAGTGGGTGGCTGCTGCCTCCCAGCCTGCTTTCCCTTCTGTGCTTTAGGTCAATGCACTTTCCCCTGGAGTTAGTCTAATGCTTTCATCAATACTAATGTCTGGTGCCCAGAGTGAACTTCATGATACGGCAAAGGAAGATTTATTTCCTCAATTGTATAACGTTAAGACTACTGAATCAAGTCTTCCTTTATCTTACTTACCTTGGACAAATATTCTCATGTCTCACAATAAGTGTACAGGTATTTAATATAGAAATAAATATAGAATAACGAGGAGGGACTGACACACCACACGATACATTTCATAACAGGACAGGGAAAACAAACAGACTGATGGATCAGGCATTTGCTTATCAGAAGGGGTCTACTCACTAAGGAAACCTAAGGAAAATGGAAAATCAAAGCAACATGACGAGTAAGAAGTAAAAGAACTCTGTGTGTCTGCTTCCAAAACAAAGAAAAGGCAGGAGGAAAGCAAATAGATTGTGCCCATCGAAGCTACATAAAGTGGGACTCTCACTTGAAAAAATTTAAGATAAACTCCAGCACACCTTGTGCGTTGTACATGCTGATAGGAGGGTTGTTACAGACCGCCGGTTCCCCGAGCAGTGTATTATAGGGATTGTTAGTACCATGCGGACGAAGCAGTGCATTGCTTATAAGATGATTAGCCATGGCTCCTGGAGCAGCCCCGTAGAAAGACAGAGGAAAAAAAAACAAAACAAAAAGGTCAATCAGGCAAATGTGCTTGAAAAAAAGAAAGGAAACATTTAGAATGACAACAGTTGACATAGTCCTGATTCCAGGCAGCAGCTACATAGACTAAAAGAAGGTGCCACTGGTACACACATTTCAATGATGCACGTATTTGAGTCAATGGGAAAGAAAGAATTTACAGTATGGATTAAGCCACATTTAGGGTGCTCTCTTTCCCAAGGGGTATGCAAGAATCAATCTCTTTCCCATGCTTGCTAAGAATTGAAACCAAAAATTAATGAAAATAAATGAAATCAAAATACAAAGCTAAAGCCAGGAAAAAAAGAAAAGGTAAAAATGCAGAAAGAAAAGCCAAAACTAAACAAAGGCATTCCCTCATTCACAGAAACCATTGAATAGTTTTCTTTTTTTTCATGGAAGTTAAAAAAAAAGAATAAAATGCTACAAGTATAGCTGCACATTCATTTGGAGAGCAACTGTGAACACAATGGAAACATTTGATATTTCTTAAAATTCTATGAAAAATATTTAATTGAAATAAAATAAAGTACAATTATTCATTCATACACCATAGTACGCATACTAATCTGGTGGCCTGACAGATATGGCGAATATTATATAGTTGTTAATTTTAAACAAAGTAGCAACTTTATGGTATTAAGCAATACAAACATACATACATATATTTTCCATTTTCCAACTAGTTTTTGAAACAGATATTCGTAGTGTCTAGCATATTAGCCTAACGATGAAAACCTGCTGCTTACAACACCAGTGGAGAACATGGAAAAGATAACATGAATAATTATATTGAAAACACTTAGGCCATATATGAAAATGGTATGTTAGATTATAACTTATGTCAGATGAAGGGGGTAATGTGAGTGAAAATTACAAGCACACACCCTATCAAGAGACAGGTGGCATACACAGGTATATGGAATTTATATATGTGTGTGAACATAGAAGCTGTAGACTGGGAGAATGTATTTGTTCTGAGCTTATGAGAATTTGTCATTCAGTATTGATCTAAACCATAGAAAAGACTTCCAGAAGACAACGGTTAAAAGTCAGTATTAAAGCAAAACAAAATCTACTTGGAAACAGGTTGGAAACAGTTTTCATAGAAAAGATGCCCAAGTATTACGAAAGCTCATAACATAAAAAAACCCTGTAATTACTCATATAGAATGGCTTAAAATCATAATCAGATACAAAATAAAAAGAGTTGCAACAGTGAGCGTAGGAGAAGAACACAGATGGATCACTTGTCAGTGGCGGTGGGGATGGAGATAGAAAATGACAGCTTCTCTAGGAAACAGTTTGGTGGTTTCTCATTAAACTATACCCTCTCTATGTCATCCAGCAACTGCATTCTTGTACACTGATTCTGCAGTCACTGAAATCCATGTTCATGCTACAATTTGAAAATGAAAACTCACAGCAGCTGTATTTCTTAATATCCCCAAACAAGAAAGAGTCTGCATTTCTTTCAACTGGTGGATAAGACAGACAGACAGATACTGTCATATATCTTACTATGGAAGATGGCTAAGCAATCAAAAGAACCAACCATCATTTACAGTAAAAACTAGCCAAATCTCTATGAACTATAGCAGGAGAGAAGGGTCAAATCACAAATTCATATACTGTGTTATTCCATTTATTATTTATTATATAGTATATAGTATTTATATATTAGGAAATCATGAAAAAGGAAGCCAGATGAGTGGTTGCTAACAATCAAAATGGTACATGGGCGTGGTCACAAGGGCCTATCTTGCAATAAGAGAAATATGAAACCATTCTGCATACTGACTGTGAAAGTGGAAGCATAATCTTCCTGAATACGAAACTGCACTCAACAAATCAACATAGCACTCATAAAGGAGCTGAAATAAAGATGATGAATAGAGCGTTACAGATCAATATCCTGGATGCGACACTCAGTTTCAGAAGACACTGGCATATGTGATAACTCCACCTTGTTTTATATAATTACACACAGGTCTATAATTACTAATAATATAAATATAAGCCTGGGTTAGCAACACAAAACTCTTTTCCACTCATAGTAATATTCTAACAGCAATAAGGGAAAATTAGGCAACAACAGTGTTCATGTTTTTAAAATCATAAATCTTTGCCTGGTAAGATGCTAGTTACTTGACAGCTCCTTTAACCACAAAAGTGAAAAATCAAGGAATTAATTTAAAGCAGCATGTATCTTGTCAGCACACTAAAGATGAAAATATAAGATCTTTCCATCAATAAGTCATTGTTTGTCTTCTGTATATCCTGTGTGGAATGTGCAAAGAAGTCAACAAACTTCTTGACTACTAAGTATTCAGCATTTGCTGGCTGACGGTACCCTGTATCTTCATTCAGACCCTCCCTTGCCGTGCAGTGTGAGGCCTGCTCTTATCCCCTTAATAAGTCTGTCAAGACATAGTTTCAACAAAGAATTATACATATGAGCCATTAATTCTTTAAAGTTAAAAACAATTTATTTCAGTGCCTTTCTGACAAGACTAGAAGATCCTAAAACTTAAACATTTATGGGGTTCTTTGGATTTTTACATATTTATGATTGTTAGACACAGGATTTACTCCATAAAACATTTTTAATAACAAATTATATGTAAATTATGTCTACTACATAAAGTTGGTGTTCTGAATCAAATAATTTCCCTGTGTGATTACTCTATGTAAATAGACAATGAAAAATATAACTTAACATTACTAATGTTGGAACCTTAAAAAGAGAAATTCTCAAAAATATTTACATTCCTTCAAATACGAAAAAGGGTAAGGTTTTAATTCTGAATCTCTCTATATGTTCCTTAATTACCACACTCTATCTAACAGGAGTTAATTGGAAAACAAACTAAAGGTGTGGGGGGGAGTTCTCACATGTTTTAATTATTTGCTTTGTATGACAGAAGATTAAAACTGTGAACAAGAGATGGTTTGGTTGCTAAAGCGCTAACCCTGAAACCAACCACCCAGGTTGGAGCCACGTGTGGTGGTTGACCACACACCAACCACTTCAGTGCCGAGGAAGTGGAAGGGGATGTTTCTCTGAAGCTTTCTGGTTTTCATTGCTAAATTAGTAAGCGCCTGGATCATTGAAAAACGCACTCTCAAAACCAGCCCTGAAATCTTTTACATACAAATAGACTCAGTAGGTTGTGGAGATACGTTTAAGTGATATATATAAATACATATGTATATGGAATAACAAAGAAATAGAAGCCAAGAATTTGAGAGATAGTAAGGCAAGGTGTAAAAGAGAGAGGATAGGGGAGAAAAGAAAGGGGGAAAGTGATGTAATTATATTTTGCTAGCAAAATTTTCAAATTAAAAACAGCTATAAAATGATCACGATTTTTCTGAATACACCCACCTCTACCTACCCTAAAAAGATGGAAAATCATAAAGGAAGAGAGATGTGATAACCATTTGCTCTGGCCTGCTTTCACAGACACACATGCACGCGCGCACGTGCACACACACACACACACACATACACACACACACAGAAGTTTGAAAGAATTCTGTATAAACAAGAAGGTGATGGCTCAATATTTTAAATTTTTTATTATTGTTTATCTTATAAGAAATCCCAGAATATAAAGGGAAAATGACAAACATTGGGAGTGAATTCTTGTGATGCTATTAAAGTGTTTACAGATAATCCCTTTGGTTGTGTCTTTCTTGGAATAATATTCCATGTCAGTTCTCAAGAGTTTTATTTGATTTTATGTTTTAGAATGCTGGAGTATAATTTCAAAGCACTTTAGACAGTGCAACTATGGATATAGAAAAACAAGCCGAGTTCTAAAGTTGATTTTCATCGACTGGGAAATGCTGAACACATTTGGTGAAATGCTTGTAGGTATTAAGATAAGTATTCAGTACATAAAACCAAATTCAGTCTCGGACACCTAACTTTCCAGACGAATACTTCCTCAGATTCTGAAGCATGTCAGAACCAGTTAGTTACTGAGCCTAAGTCACAAGGAATGACCAACAGTCATCATGGGATGTTCATCTAATCTTCATGCTATAATCATGAAGACATTTAAAAATAATTTGGTATTCTGGAATAGAAATGTATATAATTCTTTATTTTGGGAATAAGAAGACTTTTTCTGATAAAATGAAAAGAATGACTATCTAAAATTCAGTTTTCATTTTTACTGTCCTCAGCCTTTTATATAGCTCATGTACCATTTGAGACCAACGTTAGTTATACATGTGTTGAGTATTACTTCAAGTGAGGGCTTTGGCGGTAAGAACAAGAGAGGGTAATAGTACAAGATGACCTGCTATTTCACAAACAGCATAAAGACAGAGATTACTCCAGGAATGTGTTGGCACAGAAGAAAGGAGAAAACATTAATCAAATCATTGCTCTTTTCAGGATTCATCTGATGTTAGAAATCACCTTTTCAAAGCTGTGTTTATACCACATAGCTGTTTTTTAGAGCAACCTTAGCAGGTCCTAGCTGTCAGTCAGCATCCCTTAAAGGGAGCAATCCTTAGGAAGTAGGAGTTCCTTATTCCTACAGCTTGCACTCACATGGGTGTAGACAATTATACTTTTGAATGGTGGCACCGACTATGCAGAGAGAAGCAAACATGAAAATTAAATTCAGCTTGTTCCCAACGCTTAAATCTTTCAGTTGAAAACCTGCACAGAACCTGTCATCTCCGATCTCTTGTGTTCAAAGGGACTTGTATCTTTTCTCCCTGGCTGTCCTGCACTGCACTAGTCTGACACAGTCTGTTCTGTTTGCTTCTGGCTGTTTCCCCAATTGATGGAGGTCACTTTGAATTCTGAAACTGTTCTCCAGGAATCTGTCTACCTTGTCGCTTCCTCTTTCCTGGAACTGACTTCTGATTTGTAAACTTCCCTTCTAGCAGCTGTGAAATTGCTGAAGACGTCCAAGAAGTTCAGTGTTTACAGACCATCTGTCACTGTTTTTTAGCTAAAAAGTTTAAGCTTACTGGTTAGTTAGTTTGAGACACAAATAAGTGTGTGGAGACCAAAGGTAGCTAGCTCTGTGGAAAAGTGTTTAAACTGCAGGGAAACTTAATGCAGAGGCTGTCATAAATGCTCTACCCCAAGTGTGTAACAACCAACAAAAGAAAAAAAATTATCCTCTGCTTAATTAATGAAAAACTCACCTGAGACTAGGGCTGTCTATGAGTCATGAAATCAAACTTGAGTAGTTTTTAAGGAGTGATTCATCTTTATTTTATGGGTAAGAGTGTTTGCATGTAAATATGCCTATCACTTTGCATACTTGGTTCCTGCAGAAGCCAGAAGAAGCCATCAGACTCTCTGGATAGTTGTGAGTCACCCTGTGGGAGCCACAAACCACACGTCTGCAAGATCAGCAAGAGCCCTTAACCTCCTACCAATTTGAAATAATTTTTAAAGTGTGGCCATGATCCGAATGATGAAGGTATTTTCTTCTTTGCTTTGAAAACAATACTGGCTACATTTACTATTGACATTGTTCAGGCAGAAATAAACAATTTTAGAATTATTTGTGGTGATAAAATGTTTTGCAAATGCTACTGTTTGGTAGTAACAATAATGTCTGTAGACAAACAAACCAACGCATCTCCCAGAATTCAAAGGGGAAATAAAAAAGCTAAATTAGGCTAAAAATGAAGTAGCTATGTAGAAATGACTATTTCCTGGTCTGAATGTGGTTATTACCTTCTCGTATGTATATACTTGCTATGGAAATGAGATTTAGATGTCTAGTAAAATCTAAAAAGAATTTAAGACTGGATTTCAACATATGCACAGTTATTCAGAAAGAGCCAATTCCCTCAGCCTTTTATTTCTGATGTAAGAAAGATGGACATCAAATAGGATATTCACACGCTATACTAAACAACCCAGAGAAGCTGCTCTTATGGATTTTGAGATAATCAGGATTTAAAGCCTGGAAAGGACAGTCATTTACAAGGCGGATACTTCATTTTTCCCCTTTATGAATATCTAAAATTTAAGACTGATAGCAAAGGCTTTTGAATTAGTGAACCACAAACAGTGAAATAGTGAGCCTTATTGTTTCAACTAGGAGTTTCCCCACAGAACACACTACCTCTTTCCTGTGGCAACAGAGTGCACATTCTGATATCAGGACGTCAGGATGACAGTGTAACGTGGGTTAGTTCAGAACAGTATGCTTTCAAACTGCAAAGCAGGAGACAGATCTGAGACAGCATGAAAGTCTGGATCACACTTGAATGTCTGTTTTATCATTTGGAGAAATATTTCAAACAGCATTTCTTCTTGACAGCAAGCTAACAAAAGTATACTGATAAGCTCTAAAAATAACTTGATTGGTACTCGGTACTATGCCCCACAGTGTATTTTAATGTGCTCACATTTCTCATTGGAACACCAAATTTAGATGTCAAAAATTGTGATTTGAAGTCTTAATGATTCAATAAAATAAGAGAATACAACCTTTCCTTAGAACTACAGAACAAAAAGCCTCATGTTCAATGTCTTATTGTTTAAAGAGAAGATGATGCATATCTTTTTATCTTAATCAGGTTTACCATGATAATTATTTTCCTTAACTCATCCTCCATTCTGTTCTTTGTAATTCTATCTTGTTTGAACATATAGTTTTTTGATTCAAGGTCATATAAGACATTGGAAGACCCACATGCAAATAATTAAAACAGTGGGTTTTTTTAAGCATTTTTAGGATCCCCTTCAACACAAGAGATTCCAAACGAATTTTATTCTAATCCTTCTAGTTTAGTAATATTCTCTCATATGCTTTTCAATAATATTTGATTATTTTTGATTAAGCTATACAAAATAGCCTAGTAAAATGAAAGTAGGTAGATTTTTTTTTTTTTACAAAGAGCCTTTTTAAACCTCAGAGAAACGATTCAAAGCCATTATTTATTTTAAATATTTGGTTTTCTCCCCATTACTTTTTCTTTATAATGAAGAAATAACTGTCGCCTATTAGACAGTGTGGTCAATATTCATTTCAGTTTTGTAGTCATATACTATGGAGTAGATAATCTCATGTATTCAACAGAAACTCATTTATTAAGAAAACAACTAATGCATTCTGTCTGGTTCCCTTAAAATTATGTAAATTAACTAGCAACATAAGTTCCTATTTTAATGTTTCATTTCAAACAATGAATGAAGTTACAAAGTGTCAAAGAAGCAATATTTTGTTGAAAGTCAAGAGCTCATTTGTCATTTTTTTCTTTAGTCATAAATTGAAGACCTGACACCTTGATTTATCACACTGTGCACTTTTAATAGCCAACAAGTTTGCTATTAAATTTTAATCAACCTGCCTATTAAATTTCATTCAAATGGTTTGGAGATATTTCAGCTTCTTTTAATAGCTAATTCATTTGCTGGGAATCTATTAAGATGGATTTCAATGACACATTTCCTCCAAAGTAGAGAATAGCTTATTGTTAGTTCAATATAAAATGAAGGACGCTGAATCTGAGTTGTAGCCTCTTCTTTAGTATTGCAGTTCGTTGCTTTGGGATGGAACATGAAGAATTACCTGTCTCAGCCCTTGTACTTTCTCTTAATTGGTTCATGTCCAGAATGGTGAGGTTGTCTATAACTGATATTTAAAAGTCAAGTTTGTAGGTCAATGTGTGTATTATTTCTACATTACAACACATCTCTAGAAAGTTGGCTGGAGCGGTCATATCAGCTCACATGCCCTGGAGCAGCACAGATTGTCAAATTCTTGCTGAGACTCAGTAGTGTAAGACTTGCATTTTGCTACCTCCTGTCATTCATATCATGAAACATGTTTCTGAACAGAGAGCCTGTTTTCCAAAATTCCTATTGTTTTTTGCGTGTCTGTTTTGCTACTTTTCTTTTTGCTTCTGAATCACTGAATTTTATTTAGTTTATGTGTGGATAATCCTTATACAATCTGAACACTAACCTCTTCTAAAAAGTATTTATATCTCTGATATTTATTGTCTCCCTTGCATATGCTGTTCTGTTTTGGTTTTAATTCTAACCTATGCGTTCTTCTAAAAATTTTTAAATTTAGGGTTTTTTTTTTTTTCATTTGCTGTTTTCTCTATGGTATCAAATGCAACACAGTGACCCTGTTACTGAAGAGGGAATTGGTGTGCTGTATATTTAATGATGGTTTCAAAAATTAATTGGGAAAAATTGCCACACAGAGACTTGTAATTTAACCAATAGTGGTGGGATTGCGACTTGGGATCTCCAATGAAATTTTCTCACAATAGATGAAGCAGCTGCTCTTAAGTGTGATGAACCTATGTTCCTTTTTTTCTTCCCTTTTGCTTTGTCTCAATTAATTTCATTTCTGCTGAAATGATGTGTCACTTTAGTCCAAACTGCCACTCTGAATTTGCTCGTCTTGGGCACCTCATTGATGAGATAACAGGTGTGTTCTACCAATTCCCAGCGAGGTTCACTTCTAAATTTCATGTTTTGTGGTCAAACATGTATTTATGTGTTCTATTGACCTTTGTACTAGGACTAGTGCTTACAAAACATCTCACTGAGGCCAAAGTTAACAGACTCACTTTTCTTTTTTTTTTTTTTATATTTTTATTTTCTATATTCTTTGTTTACATTCCAAATGATTTCCCCTTTCCTGGATCCCCCCTCCCCATATGTCCCATAAACCTTCTTCTCTCCATCCATTCTCCAATCACCTCCCTCCTTTTTCTCTGTCCTTATATTCCCCTCCAATGCTAGATCAATCCTATCCAGGATCAGGACCCTCTCCATACTTCTTCATGGGAGTCAATTGTTATGCGATTTGTCAGGCTCACTTTTCTTAACCACAGAAAATAGCATCAAGCCTGAATTCCTTCTTAATAAAAATAACAGTAAAAACAAAAACAACAACAAAAAAACCTCTTTGATTCTGGAATTCATACATAACTCACTGATTCATTTCCTAATAATCAAAATCATCATAATATGAAATTTGTACGAAGTTAATCTCAAAGATTAAATTTCATAGGTTTAGTCATTTTTGTCAATTATACTTCTGAATCCCTGAAACTGTGGCTGCTTAGTAATATAAAATAGTTTCTCAAGTCAAGAACATAAAACTTTTAGTAGAATTCACTATCTATTTTTGGTATTTTTTTCCTTTTCTTTTATTGGATATTTTCTTTATTTACATTTCAAACATTATCCCCTTTCCGGTTTCCCCTCTGGAAACCCCCTGATCCACCCCCTCCCCCTGCTTCCCCACTCATCCACCCACTCCTGACTCCCTGTCCTAGTATTCTCCTACACAGGAATGAAGCCTTCACAGGACCTAGGGCCTCTCCTGCTATTGATGCCCAACAAGGCCATCCTCTGCTATGTATGAGGCTGGAACTGAGGGTCCCTCCATATGTACTCCTTGTATAATTTCTTTATTCTTGGATTTTTCTTGGTTGGTGGTTTAATCCCTGGGAGCTCAGGAAGTCTGGTTGGTTCATATTGTTGTTCCTTCTATGGGGCTGCAAACCCCTTCAGTTCCTTCAGTCCTTTCTCTGACTCCTTCATTGGGGTCCCTTCACTCAGTCCAATGGTTGGCTGAGAGCATCTGCCTTTGTATTTGTCAGACTCTGGCAGAACCTCTCAGGTATTTTCTTGTATTATGTCACTTATATACAATTGCTTTCAAAAGGCCCACTCTGAAAAAAAATTGAAATATAAAACTGAAATCAATGCATCAAACATATATCTGAAAAAATTAAATGTTCTTTCTTGTATGTGGATCTGTGATTTTTTTAATGAAGGTGTGTAGAGGTGTCAGTGTAGGCGCAGGCTATCGAACTGAAGAAGGTACAATAAGGGAGAGAAAGAGGTGTTGAAAGTGAGCATTGAAGAGACTTTTGTGACATGACCTGGGGGTGGGGAGGGGGATGATACAAGGAAGGGACAGGAGGTGGGGACAATGAAGGCAGGGGCAATTTAACAAACCAATTCTTTCTGAAAATGTTTTAATGAAATATGAAATTGTTGCATGATATTTTCGAAAGTATCCCTGAAGTATGTGTTGAAGAAATTATTTGAGAACAAGGAAAATCTTGACAATTATTGTGTTGAGGAGGCTTATTTTGCATATTACCATAATCCACCCACCGCCTTGTGTTTAGACTGAGGATCTTTCAGATAACACTGTTTCCACTTCTTTAAGGACTGATTCTCTTCCGTCTGTTCTCATGTCCTCTCTAATATTTCATAATCCACTAATGCTTTCCAAAAGTTGAACATTCCCTTCCATAATACTGGGCAACTTATGTAATAAAGTAGCCACATTACTAGATGGTGAATTATGAAGAAAACATAATGAAAATCACCAGAGAATCTATCAAGCATATCCTTGATATATGAAAGTTAGACTGAGCTCGTGAGGTGTAAGCCTTTGTTTACAATTAAATAAACGCTATTTTAGTTGGATGTATGTACTTATATGTATTATAATTTATACTTTTTCTAATAAGTATTTTGGTAATCATATGTCACTTTTCACATATTAATTTAGTGATGTAATAGAGCTAATTTTGATTTACTTCAAATTTATAACTAGTTGTCACATTAGGTAATGAAAGGCCACTTAAAAAATGTGTGTATTGTGGTGTTGGAAGGCAGAGGCTATGGGAAGGAAGCAGATGACTATGGGGATGCTTGGCCCCGGCTTTTGTGTTTTCTTTGGTTTCTCATGCCACAAGGTGAACAGTTTCCCTCTAACACCTCCTTCCTGCCATAGGTTGAAAATCAGTGGAACCCATTTACTCTAGATGGTAACCTCTGAAATGATGAACCAGAAAAGTCTCGATCGTTCTTTGGTGGTCCACCATCACAGTGAGATGCTAACACAGAACCTCAGTGTTCAGAGTGTTTCCTTTACCGAGAAGAGTGCCACCCTATCTCACACTGCATCCCGACATCGGTCCTAAACAGGCGATGCCGAAATAAAAACCCAAGGTATACCTCTAGAAAATCAATGTAAAAACATTTCACAGGGACATCAAAATTGCTCTGCAGCCTTACCATCAACAACTTACCAAGGATTCCTCTCACTGTGCCCTGATTTTCATACAGGAAAGATAGAAAGAGATCCTACAGGTAGGTGGCTAGCAGTTGACTGAGAACTCTCTTTGTGAGGGAATCGATGAAAACTTTAAGTAAATATAACAACCATAACAAACATAAGTGCTCACTACTGTACAACGTCCTATGAGAATAGACTATTTGATGGAACCATATCACAGGGCAAAGTGCTTCGGAAGCACTTCCTCCCTCCCTTCTGCCAAGAAATTAGAACAAATAGCTTTGCCCCTGACTCACTTAAACTGATCTGTAATGTATTTCCTTTTGCCCGTGGATGGGACATCCACTATGAACACATTTGGCCTCCTTGAACTAGGAATCGCATTAATACCATGACTCCTCTAACTGAGTCAATTTCTCACCTTATGATGCACTTGGTTATTAAATTCGATTTCTAGAAGAAGTTCCTTCATCTTATGGTACTCCTTTAGGTTTAGTTTAAACTTTGAGTTTTCATTGATGTCACACACAAAGGAAGAGAACTGACATAGAATGTCCTCACCCCGGTAGGGGCAATGAAAACACCAGAATAAATACAATAGTGGAAAGGCTGAGTTATGCCCCAGAACGCTCATTTGCACCTCGTAATGATTGCTCGTAAGAAAACGTATGCTGAGCGTGCAGCCCTGATTTATGAAGATGTGCTATCACTATAAGCAGATTATTAAATCGTTTTGCAAACTTCAGAAGTAGATGTCAGATTATATTAGGAGCCGGTTAATATTTACAGTGAGCGATTTTATAATCCTTCAGAACAGCGAGGCTTTGGGGCAATATCACTTATTTTATACACATAAATCAAATCGTATTTACTGATATTAATAAAGTGCACGGAGTGAGTATGCTGCTTTACCCTAGTAACTTTAATTTATATAAATCATTAATCACAGTCAAACGCCCCTTACATTTGTTCATTTGCATTCGCTTTAAAAGCATAAAAACAAAATATGTTTGGAAGCCTGAATATTAATGAGGCAGCAGGTGATTTATTGTGAAGTTGCTTCTGCTTCAGTGACCAGGCCTCCTGAGAAAGACAACAGGGGCTCTGAGAAGAAATGCGTTAAAAACAGGTCTACTCACATCTCTGCTCACTACACAATGGTTATTTAGCAAGGCTGTCTGAATCGAACTACTGTTCTCTAAGCTTCTGGAGGGTAGGATGGGGTTTGGAAGTAAACAGGAGACAGTGTTTGCTTACACCACGATATAAGGAAGCGGAAAAATAGGTTATCTTTATTTGGTTGCTACTAGAATATAGATTCAAATCAAAATGGAAAATAAGAATAGATATAATTTACATTTCTTTCTAACTTAGGAGGGACAAATCAGCTTTACTAAATTTTCCCTTTTTCTCTTTTTTGGGTTCTCCTAGATCTAGCATCATCCTAGGTAAATCATCACTCTCTGTTTCACTTGGCATCTAAGGAACCCATTCATCCATCCCACTGTTTTCTGGATAGTAAAAAAGAAAGGAAATGCCGAGCACTGAACAGTGAATTTTAATGTTGGGTTCCTGGAGACACTGGCAAGACTTAGTTTTCATTCCATTTAGTTCCTATTCCAATGACTCTAAGAGGTTTAGGGCTTGGGCAGGAGTCACTGAATTAGACTGTATAATACTGAGAACTACAGTGTGAGGCTATGGAATTAAGTCAGAACTGGTAAATGTCTTCTGGTGGCAATCTTTCTCTATGTCTCCAAACATGATGCTAGCAGATCAGGCCAGGTTCTAAAAGGCAGTGTTCTTATACATCTATGAAAATAGTAGCCACAGGCCATCACAATTTTACTGACTAGATATATGGATTAGGGATGTTTATGCCGATCTATGTAACTCTTAACCTTGAAATGAGAATCTAGCTGCATGAATAAATAAGCACCACACATGTAGAGGTCATGCTTTCAACATGAAATAACTCAGTATTGCTTAGATTAGCTACCTAGAGCCTTTCTCCTCGGATCTCCATACATGATATTTAGATCATATTAACTTGTGTGACAAAACAGAGGTAGGGAAGTGATGGAGAAATGAAAGCCTATGACACTAGTCAAGCCATCTCACAAGAAGAGGGAAAATGCTTTTTCTCTTTTTTCTAATTCAGAATAAGCATAGCTCTGGAATTACTGCAGCCTAAGGCTAGGGTTGTAGCACCCCAGCACACTGGAACAGCCAGCCTGCAAACCTCAATTGTAGACAAAAATGTCTGAACTCAACCTAATTAATTAAATAAAAGGAAAATGTAATATAACCATAGTACTTGTGATAACAAAAACATAATAAAACCGTATTTCAAAATCATAACTTCTATATAGAAATAGAAGAAAAATTGGAGTAATCTAAATTTTCAGTTACTGTTAATATCTTACAATTGTATTATCCTAGAATTGTTGAAGATGAGATTCCCTGAGCATAAATGATGAGCTGGAGTTAGGAGAGGAAAGATGACTGCATTACCTTCCCTCTAGTGCCAGCATACAGGAATAAGGAGAAATTTTGATTTATGTATATATAGTCTTGGGAGCAGCTGGGGTTGAGCGCAACCACAGCCTTCCAACAATACAGTAAATATTTAAGTCAATCAGTAAACAAATCCTCTTGCTGACAATCAAGCTTGTGGAAATGTTGAATTCTTTTGGAAGTCATACTTTGCTGAAACTCTACATTCATCATACATAGTACTATCAAAAATGCTGCTTTGGTAGTGGCTCTGGTTTGAAGAACTAAAGATTTGCCAAGATGCACAATACTGTGCCAAGAATATGTAAAGCTTTACATTGAAAATCACCAATAACACTTCCAGAGTTTTATATAGCACCAAGGAATAAAGTCCAGATAAAACTCAAGTTTTTTATACTGGAAAATCTAGAAAGATAATCTGATATAGTCAACATATGTGATGCAACAGGTTGATTAGAAAAAGAATATCTGAGATGGAAAAAAGAAACCAAAGAAACCCAAACAATAACAAGGAGTTACTTAAAGTTTCTCTGCCCTGCATGACAAACTCCTTAATAGGGCCTGAGTGGGTGTGACTGAAAGAAACTAGGTTAAGACATACAAAATCTAAAATGATACTTTTCTGCTATACTGAGCAGTAATATGAATTAGGAAGAAAATATCAATTAAAAATAAAAGTTTCTTAAACCATAGCTTGTAGTTTCTATGGGTCAACACTCTTAAGGTCAAAAATGGAAGTGCATATCTAACTTAGATATGGAATTATGTTTTCTAAATTTCATAGCAGAACCTAAGAATGAATGGAAGGTTAGAATATATGAAGATGCAAAGATGTTATAGCTAAAATGTTTATTTTAATAATAGAGAATATAATCTTTTGAGCACACAGATATGATTGTTTATGTTGCTGAGGTGACTGACGTGTTAATCTGGAAATATGAATCTTGGACGTCACATACCTAAATATGTTACACACGCCTGAATGCAGGGAAGGTATGATCCTGGGGAATAAGACAAGATTAAAGAAGGAGATTAAAGGCTATCTTTAGAGATATCATATGAAGAAATAAATTTTCAAAGTGTTCTAATCACATGGGGGTTTAACAAATTATTAGATGAATTGCGGAGGCTCTTCTGGGGCTCTCTTTTCCTAGTTTAGATGTTATTTGATAGTGGATGGATTCAGGGCTGAGGAAGAGTCACTTCTTTTTGGGAGTGTGGCCATTTGAAGGTTGGCCACGCCTCAATGATTGACCCCATACCCATAAGTCTACACACAGCATTAATGGCTCTGTAAGTTAAAATAATAAAAATAGGTAAATAAACTAAAGATATGAACTTGAAGGAGGATGTAAGAGGTGGTCCTAGAGAGGGCAGGAGGGGGATTATGAATGTGTTGAGGTACATGGTCTACAGGTATGAACTTTTCAAAGAAAAAAAGAAATAAAATTAAAGGGTCGAGACATCTGGGGAAGGGTGGTGTGTCCCCGGGAAATTAACATGCAGGAAATGAAAAATGTCCAGATACATGCAGCCCCACTCACAATGCTGAGTAAAGAGAAGAGTATATGTCTTGAAAAGATCACAGCCAGAACACACCTTACATAAACACATGTTATCACCCTTTCCCCAGCTCTTTACTAAAATAACATGACATGTCATAAGAACTTTAAGACCCTGCAATTAACAGCTTCATTAAATATCTTCAAAGGAGTAGAAATCGGTCAATATAAAATTAGTTCATTTCCTTTTATTTTACTTAAAATAGGCCCAGTCATCTTTGTATCACTATATTCCAAAATGATGAAATTTGAGAGGATTTATGGGAAATAAATAAAAAAGCAGTGTTATGTAATATTCTTTATGCTAATGTCAGAAAAATAGCTCACTAAACAGTGTATTACTAATCTTACATAGAATGGTGTTTTTACATTAAATCTGATTTCAATACTAGAGAAAAATTAATCTAGTACATCCATTCTTACAATAAGCCTAAAGACTAGCATATCATTCATGTCCCAATGTCTCACCCCTTTCTAAGAAACAACTCTGCCTTGGCTGCTGGGATCTCCAGAATCAAGATAGTTTGGCAGGATCTCACTGAGAAGGCTAGTTTCCTTTGTAGGGTCAAACTGCAAAACCACTCCAGATGGCATTATGTAACAGCAAAGAACCTCAGTCACACAGGAAGCAAATGAATTTCCAGGCCACTGCAGCAGAAGTGAGCATTTAAAGGGTAAAGTGCAAAGATGTTTATGTCTGTTTAAATTTTCATGAAGAAAACATAGGTCCTATATTGAAAAGGAGAGGCCTGTAGAGGGACTTTCAAAAGGAGCGTCGTCTAGGGAAATTGGGAATTAAAGGACTTAGAGTGGACCTGTTTCATTTTTGTGCATTTTCTTGTTTTTAGATGAAAATTCCCCACTCACTATTTTCACTCTTCACAACGTGATACAGAACAATTTAAATCATCACTAATTACAGGTACAATCTCAGTGGCTCTAGTATAAACCAAACCTCAACAAGGTTGGAATAAACCATGAGTGTCTGTACCAAACCCAGCTTGCATACTACTTGGCCAAGCACTTTGTGATGTGCCGCCCTCTGTTGTGAGGTTATGTTGAGCTCTGATATAAGAGTTCTTAATCATAAAGCAGAAGAGTTGAACAATTTCTAAGTTAACAGTATAAAAAGAGTCATGGAAACAGACCGAAAACAGTCCGATCCGTTTGTTTGACATTGAAGATGAGAACAACTGTGCTAGTAACAAAAATAATTTAGTTGATTAAAGAAAACGACAGCTTCCTGGATAAAGCTGCAATGTAAGTGCTTTTCGACATTCACTGCAAACTGTATTCATTTGTTTCTATGGCAGCCATGTTATTTCTGACTCCTCTCTCTCTCTCTCTCTCTCTCTCTCTCTCTCTCTCTCTCTCTCTCTCTCTCTCTCCCACACACCCATATGCACACATAAACACAAGAGTGAGAGAGAGAAGCAGAGAGATACATTTTGATTGACTGCTTCTCTCACACACAAAATGGCAGATTATGCTAACTTCCTGTCAAAGTCTATGTGATGACCTTGGAGCATCTTATCCACAAGTGTTATAAGAAAGCACCCCCCCCCCCGACACACACAATATATATATATATATATATATATATATATATATATATATATATATATATATATATATATATATTATAAGCATCATTTTCACTCCTAGCTCTTTAAATATCCAAGATGGTCTGAATGTATCTTTTGATACTAAGGTGAGAGATAATTTTGATTTATCTTGCCTTAACTATGAATTAGATAGTATATTTTTACTTCCACAAAGATGATGAAATTGCTCCCTACCTGGGACAATTGGAGCTCTATGATGCTTAGCAGAGTATATAGCCATGTAATTACCCATTTTCAATACATCCAATGAGGCCTAACATCCCACCAGTTTATAACAGTGGCAGATGATTAGGAAAAGACATTTCTTATGTTATAATTTTTTTCTGAGAAGATTTCCTGAAAATTCATTATTAAAAGAAAAATTCTGTGGATAATGGAACACAAACTGCACTCACCAGGGCTCAAACCCTGTAAGATTTCATTGTACATGGAACAGGGGTCAGAACAGACATACGTGGCAATGCATTTAAGAACTTCCTACATTCTTCAGGAAAGCAATGGCTAGGAAACATCATTCCTAACTACCTCTGTTGAGCGATGCTGAGCTGTTGATGTCTCCGGTGATGAAGGACGACTCTGACTGCTTACGGACGGTGTCATTCCACATTCTCCGAATCCGGCTCTGAATTAAGAGGGAAGACGAAGACAAAGCTGTGAGAAAGCAACTTTTCCCACACAGTTTAAAGTTCCTCTCAAAGTTAGAAGGGGTCGTTGCTCCTAGCATCTAGTGACGCATTTATATCCACCTCCAACACAGTGGAGGAACATCAGAAACAAAAGGAGCAATGCTATTGTCCTGTCCTTGGGTATTTCTGTAGATACTCATGCCATAGCAATTAAAACTATGGATAACAGAAAAAGTAAGGTATGATACTGGTGTAAAAATGTCAAACAGAGAGAGAGAGAGATGTGTGCTATACAAAGCTTGAGTTTCAAAAGTAAAGCAATTTAGGAATTCAGACTCTTGTAACATTCCAATAATAAAAGAACACAGAACACTATTGAAATGCTAAGTTACATTTTTCTATAAGTTTTTCAAGGAGACCAATGACAATTCAGAGATTACATACCTCCTGATTTTTCTTTTGAGGAGTTAGAAAGTAGATAGCTCAGCTGTATTTATCACTTCACAGTAGGAAGCTTTATAGATACCTGAAAAGTCCTCCCTTATGACTTAGGTTTCTAAATTCAAATTTCTAAGAGGAAGATTCCTCGAAAAGAATGTTTTAGCCCTTGGGAGAAGTTTTCAGTTTTATTATGTCTTGCCATTTTATTAAATTAGGGGTCAAAAAATATTGATCTTCTGAGGAGAAATCATATTTCCAGATGTTGTTCCAGAGATGAAAGGCTCAGTAAGAAACTTTGTTGCTACTAAGAGTGAACCCAAACTCACTAGCTGGTCCAGGTATATTTAAATAGTAGGAATAGTTAACCTTGGACTCTCTGACAATCATATAAGTCATACTTCTCCCAGACCGGAGTGCAGATGTATGCATATATGGCAGACATATGCATGTCGGTATGCGTATATGGCAAACCTCATCATCATTATCATCTACCGCAGGATATGTCATAGAATACGGAGGTGAAAGGAGAAATTACACCGTATGCACACATAAGATACCTCCTTGTAGAACGATTCAGAAAGACAGAATAAATGGCATATTACTGAAGAAAAAGAGACAATGAGAAAAAATCAGTAATAAAATCAATAAAATTCAGGAGAATTTGGTCGGAGGCATTCAGATGGCTTAGGAAGATGGGACACACGGGAGAAAAACAATGTGGACAGTCTAGTTCCCAATCTCAGGGTTGGATTGACAGATGCTCATTCACTTAGCATGCTTCACAATTTCATGCTCATTACATAATATTTTTTTGTTTTTAAACTACTACATACTACAAGGTGAATACACCTAAATTATAATAAAATAAGTGATGAAAGAGAAAGAACAGAGCTATCACAGGTTTATCAAAGTGAGGAGAACATGCTGCTGTACCGTAACATAAAGTCTCCCTGCATATTAATCCTACTAATTGTATTGATGTTGGCCTGATTCCTGTGTGATTAATCTTTTATAAGTCATTACCACCAGGAAGTAAGCGAATGGGACCTGAAAATGAGGTCTGTGACTCCATCACACCCCTCCAAAACCACAGTTACTAAATGTGAATAACATCCTTTTTCTGAGGCAACCTTCACTTCAGCTCTTGAAAGAATCAAAATCTAAACTTGCATCCTCTCAGCAATACTTGGGGATGTCTCTCTTGTCCCTTTTCACAGCTTCCTCTCCCATCCTTCTTCACAACCACAGGCTCTCTCAGTCTCTCCGAGAACTCGGTTAGCTGGCTAATGACTTCCTTTCTGATCCAGAATTTGCTTGTGCTCTTGTTCTCAGGCGTCACAGACTAAGTCTTCATTCTCCCTGAACTGTAGCTTCCTGAAACCCGTTCTCTGGCTGAGAATGCTGCTCAGATGTTAACATGAATATCAACCTCAAAAACCAAACCAAAACAAAACAAAACCAAACCAAAACAAAACAAACCAAAACAAAATCAGAAGCTCAAACTTTCTTCATGACTGAATCTATAGGATCACCTGGAGTCTTTACTATATCACTTTATATCTCTTTCCAGAAGCTTTCAAAATCTGATTCTAGATTTTTTTCTCTTGGCTAATAAATTCTAATTTATCAACATGAGAATTAAAGTTCTAGAATATAAGGAAAGTTATCTTTAACTGTTTTATCCCTGGAATTTGAAAGATTTATGGCATTATATTAGAAACACTCAATATTTCTAAATTCAAAAGTAATATTCATAGATATATTTATATAGATATTATATATAGATATATTATATAGATATTTATATATATTATTTTCGAGGTTCTCTGATGTAATATTTTTATTCATATGCCAGAATCTTTTCATCATTTTCTTTTATAATGCTGAAAAACTTAACAAATTCATACAAAACGTCACAATTGGTTTTAAAATTATATAAATTAATCTTTATTTGACAGGTGCTTTGCCTGCATGAATGACAGTGTACCACATGCATGCTGTATCTATAGATGCCAGAAGAAGGAATTGGGTCCCCCAGGACAAAGGTTTGAGACAGCTCTTAGATGCCACGTGAGTGCATCAAAGCCAGGTCCTCTGGAATAGTAGTGCGTACTGAGCCATCTCTCTGACCATTCTTTGTTGTTGTTTGTTTGTTTGTTTGTTTGTTTGTTTTAATCAAACATGGTGTAAGTCATTAACATTTATATAGGGTGTTATTGTCACAATTAATAAAAATTGGTATTATGTGATGTATAAAAAGAATGTAGAACTCCACTAAAAACTGCAAAGGTGAAGAAAAATGCAGCTTGAAACAGACGTGATATTCTACCCTATAATAGTAATACTGATAAATGACAGGAGCCACCGATTTATTGAGAGCCTCCAACTGTTCTAGGCTTTGCAGACATTAGTTTAATCATGACAATCTAAGAAACTACAAATAACGCTCCCATTTTACACATGGAAAACCAGAATCAATCATATTCAAGCCTTGTTCTGAGTAAAAGAAAGGCTGAATACTGACGACCCCAGCTCTTAGAAAGCTGAAGAACTAGGGTATCAATTTGTGGAAAATATAATGAGACCTATCTGTCAAATAAAAGGAAAGAATCAATAAGAAAAACTCATTTTTTATTACAGCTGGTAAATGAGAAGATTTGTGTTCAAACCATAGTGTTCTCTTCTATGAAATCTAACATGATTTTATTGAACAGTATTACCTAATCTCATTCTTCCAAGGCATTGCTAAGTATTACATGAGTCTGTTATAAAAAATTCTCATACATTGTATTTTCATGAACAATATTTATCAATCAAATGGCTATACAGTTATAGGTAATGTGACACTAATGTGGAAGTCAGGCAAGGTACAATCAAGTAGACTGTATGTATTCTCAGACATTTCAACTTAAATGCTACTGAAACTATTTATTACAAAAAGAAAGTGAGTCAGAAGTTATCAGATGGAAATAATCACAATTAGCAAGATGGGAACTTTGAATGTAGCATCATCCTGATTTTACCCTTATTCTTATGTTTATATTCAAGTGTATGCTACACAGACAGAATAGTTCAAACCCACAGATGTCTACCCACCTGAGCAAATGCATCCTCCAACCCTAATGTGAAACTCTAGAACCACAGAAAGCTATCAATGTGACAGATTATAATTAAAGTGCTAGTGATTACACAGTATGTTTGAACTAAGTCTCATGATTTGTGGTTCTTAAGATATTTAATATAATCTGATACATTTTGGAAGTTATAGGATACTTGTTAAAATTAAGTAGGCTCTATATTTGATTGATAATAGGATTATAGTCTTATTTGCAAAACATAATAAAAGTCCATCACGTTTAAAAATGGTGTTTATGGACAACTTTGATTTATAAGTTCCCATGCATACTAGACCTGTGGGTCTATAATCAGTTGATGTGGTTAAAATAACCAGATATGTTCCTCTTGCAAATAAATTTTTGCAAGTACAACCAATTGATTCTGTTGAGATATAAAAATAATTGTTTGTGTAAACTTAATTTAGAAAGATTTGTAAAAAAAAAAAATGACAAATGTTATTTGTTGGGCAGCTTGGAGAGATGCTTGCCCAGCATGTGCAGGGGCCTTGGTGTGGCATGCAGCAGTACAAAAAGAGGTCTAAAAGGTGAAGACTTTATTTAAACTGTACTTCTTCATTTAAGCCTTCCTCGGAACAATCTAGACATAATGATATTTTCAGCTAAACTATGGAAGATTAGTTTGCCAGTCTTGACACAAATGCACTAAAAGCCATACAATCCTACATTGTGATCTGGGGAGACAGCAAACACTTTACCTAATCGCTTAGAAAGTGTCCTTGGTCAGGGACCATTTAGCAATGTTTCCTACTGGCCTGAGAAGATCAGCACAGGTCACCTACGCCAAGGATGGTTCGGTGGCGTTCATCACTGCACTTCAATATTTAAATGCATGACATTGTGGGAATTTTTTACTAAGCATGTCATATTTTGCTACTTTTCCATTTAATACTTTTGCGTCATGGATACGAGTATTTTGGCTACATATATGTCTGCACACCACATGTGTACCGTGTCTGCAAGGCCCAGAAGCCAGCTTTAGATCTCTTGGGACTGTGAACCACATGTGGATGCTGGGAATCAGACCTGAGTCCTCTGGAAAGGCAGTCAGTACTATTACCTGCTGAGCCATCTGTCCACTCCCATGTATTATTTATATGTTGGTTCAGTGTGTAACTGAGAATTATTATATCTATGGAACATGCAAAAATTTTGAAGATCAATTTTCATATTTGAAGATCAAATTTCATTTCAATAGGACATTCTTATGTCATTTGTAATTATTTTAGACTGTGCGTTTCATAATCGTAACTTTCATTTTAATCTATCCTTTGAGAATTCCACGCAGTGTACAGTGCATTTTAATTAGATCTTCTCTCTACTCCCTGCTCCAACTTCTTGACTTTCCGCCATGCTCCCTTCTGATTTCATATCCTTGGGTTTTTTTTGTTTTTGTTTTTTTTTTTGTTTTTTTTTTTTTTTTTGCTTGTGGTTTTTATTTGTTGGTTGGTTGGTTTTTCTTACGACCCACTGAGTCTAATTAGCAATGCCCATCCATTAACTGGGTGTTGGGCCATCTACTGGAGGACGAGCAACATATAAGAAAGGCACTATCCTTGACACAAACTGAATTTCCCTTTCCCAGCAAGCATTATCTCTGGACAGCCCTAAAGTCAGAGAGGAGTGTCATAAGACCCACCCACATTTCGGTTTTTTTTTTCCTGCCAATCACACTAAAACCAAACCCTTGACATGGCAAAGACTTGAGATAAGTGTGATCGCAAAGAGCAGCGACTTAAAATTCACCACAGGAAAGAGTTATTTCAGCTCAGGGATCTAGTTGTTTTTATTTACCTGTGAGCCCGTGGAGTACCTTCCTGGAGTTCGAGAACCAGATGTTTTCCCTGAGCCAATCGAACTCTCCGTGCTTTTCCCACTACAGCAATGCGTGCGTAGGCATTTCCCATACTCTTTCCGAACCTAGGCAACAAAATGTGAACTTCTATTAAAGCTTTGTCCATTTCAGACAGGAAGTAAGGAAAAACTTTGTAACGTTTGTTTTCGGGAACATAATCACTTCCTAGCTCCACAGAAACAAAATAGGTTAATCATCTATTTTCCAGCGCAAAGTAATTAGATTCATGGTGCCAAATTTAAATTTCACACTCCTGGAAATTTTGTAACTACACATACTTCCACTGCATCAGGAATACCTAATGGGTATTTCTTCGTAATTCAAAGAGAACATGTACTTGAAAGTTCAAGACAGTTTTTAGCTTTATTAATTTTATATATAGTGAACTCTAGGTTCACTATAGGGCTTTTCAGTACTGTTATTTAGATAGAAATCTGTAAGAAAGTTGAAAAGACGGAAGTAGAGAAGAGAGGAGATAGAACTGAAGACAAATGATTTAATATTGAAGGACAGGAAAAAACTGAGCTGGACTAAGCATTTCTTTTAAATCTATGTTTCTTGTGTTTTTCTTTTAAAGTTAAAATTTGAATATGTAAAGTAAAATACTTTAATATATTCCCAAAAAATGTATTAATAATTACACAGAAATACAGCTACTCCTGAAACTCACTTTATAGACCAGGCTGACGTCAAACTCAGAGATCTGCCTGCTTTTGCCTCCCAAATGATGGGATTTAAGGTAGATGCCACCCCCACCCAGATGAATAAATTCTTAAACCATAATATAAACCTATTGGGAAAATAAAGATAAACAGCCATAATTTGTGTGTTCAACGTTGGGAAAATATCAAGAAGTTTGTGGTAAGCCTGTGACATGTTTAAAATTTTTATTACTGCAGATTTAACTGAAAAAAAAATCTGAAAAGAAGTCTTATCTCCAGCTTTAAAAAAATACAACAAAAGATATCTCGTGATACTTAGTGTATACACACTTAAGTGTCCACAGTGATGTGATACTGTGCCCATTATTGTTTCACAACAAATTCTGGTTTCTAGGAAGGGCTCACACTGCTTGACTGTTTCTGTGTGGTACAAATGGTACCATGGTTATCTTCAGTGTCAACGTGATTGGATTTATAAATCAGGTGAACACACCCAGGGGTGTGTCTTGGAGGTCTATACCTGAGAGGCTTAAACAAAGAGCCATGCTGAAGAAAAACAGTACCATACCACAGGCTGAGGTCCAGACTGAATAAAATGTCCAACAAAAGGGCATATACCACACCAGCATGCATTGCTGTCTGCTTCCTGACTGAGGACTTAGTGTAATGTGGCCAGGTGTCTTATAGTCCTGCCCACTTGCTTCTTGACTTCACTTCCAGAACTGTTAAGACATCTCAAACTATGAGCTCAAATACGGTGCCTTCACACTTATTTTGTCATGGAAAGGAGAAAAAAATAGTACAAACAGGAGGAGAAGAAAAGGACATAGCTTAAAGGTCTGAACACTTGCTTAATGTGACGCCAGCATTCTCGCCTACCCATAAGGAACAATGACAGAGTGAAATCAAACGCGGAAGAAGAGACCATGCTGGGCATCGGTGGTGTGACCCAAGCAAGGCTTATCAAGAGAGTTATGAGAAAGCTCTAAATAAATAGCTTAGAATTATTCTGTTGAAAAGATAAGGCTGAGAGAGAAAAAGAGAAGGCAGCAGTCTGTTCTAACCTACATGACAAATGAAGTAACATCTTATTAGAATGGTTATTAGAATAGTCAGTATCTGCTGGGCATTAATTATTCTTATGATAATGTGGAAATGATTTGATTATGACTTGAGAAGCCTAAAAAGTAATTCTTCAACCAAGATACACATTATGGCATAATTTGGATATCTGTCCTAAATTTCGGAAGCATCTTTAAAAACTCTGATGTCCTGTATTCTCACGTTCTCAGTCCAGGGCATCCAGCCAATGATTGTTTTCCATTAATCTACAGTCATTTTTTTATTGGAACAAATACTGTAATGGAAAGAAAAAAAGGGAGAAGAAAAATTTGGAGAAGCGCTCTTTCTCTGGTTACCAAAGAAGCACTGACAAGCCTGACAAACCATAGGCGTTCATTGTGAACTACTTTCATTTTATAACCAAGACTGAATATTCTGCACTGATTTTTATAAATAAACAGTGAACCTAGAGAAACAGTGATGAAAAACTCCATGCCAGCTGCACTACCACAGGATTCAATGTGGACAATGCTTCTCTGCTCTGATATAATTAAAGTGTTCAGCATATGTCTTCATGGAAAAATTTAACATGGGCCATATCCATGAAATATCTAATCTATTTCACGTGATATGTAATCTGAGAATGCTAGTTTATTTCAGTGTGATGCAACCGAGAATATAGATGACAGGAAAGAGAACAAATTTTACAAATGGAATAATTTTTCCAAACTCTCAAGTAATAAATAATCCTGGAAACACTGAGGGTATACTGAATAGGTACATTCAAAGGCAACAGGGAGCAATTTTAATATAGCTGGTATAAATATTTTTTAAAAATCTAATACAGATCATAGAACCTATATTAGAAAATAAATTTGAGTTCAACTAGTTTAATTGCTATTTAAGAGTTCAATTAATCAAAAGTAACTTTATGAATATCAAATCCCAAAACTGGATATTATATTTATTTTTAACCAAAATGCATAAGCAATTTTAAGATCAAAGTTGTATTGATAAAGTTTCCCCTGAAGGTCTTCAAAAGAATTTTAAATATATTTCCACGAAAACAAGGCCAAATACTTGGCTAATTTTTGTAAGAAAATCTCTCCACTTGCTGATGCTGAGACATATTCTTGACACTAAATGAAAATGCCACCATTTCTTTAAACTGAAAGAAAAATGATTATAATTTATTATAAACATGAAGATATGTTTCCAATCATGGATTAGTAAACATATCCACTAAGTACTCTGTACTCAATACTTTGGGGTGAATTTGGAAAGTTTATCTGTTGGAAACTTAATCCTAAAATTAACACGTTGATGCTATTGGAGGTAGGGTGTCTGGGAGGTAATCATTACTTAATGAGGTCCTGTGGTAGCAATAGTAGCTTTCTGGGAAGAGAAAGCCAAGGCTGCCTGCTGTTGCTTCTACCTTGCCATGGGATGCTTGCCACCTTGTTATAAGGAGCAAGGAGACCACAGAAGTACAACACCTCAATTTGGGCTTCTCAGTCTCCAGAGGGAAGCAATAAGGACAGCTCAATCCTTCATAAGTGTCTAAGCTGGACACTCAGTTACAGCAAGAGAACACACAAAGTCAGTACTTCTAAGATTTTGTGACAAGACTCATTTCTGTGTATATATACTTTAAATTTTAAGCATACACATTTAAAATATAATAATTGCAATCGATTTATTTGAAAATCAGAGGGAGCTAAGTGAATTTGTTCCAAGGTCCCTAATTTCCTGAGTTCTGTCTAAAGGAACGCATACTAGTTTAATACATATAATTTAAAATCTGATTTGTTAGATATAATTAGAATTAGAATTGTATACTTGCCCAAAGGTTCAAGGGCTTGACTATTAAAAACATTTTAAAAACATTGTTTTATTTATGTCAGTCATATCTTTTTATAAAGTAAGAAAATAAAAGGATTAATTAAGTATGCTATAAAGAGTTGCTAATAAAATGCAATCAAATCAGTTTATTTATAAATTATATTTATTTATTTATTAAAAGTTAGCTATACTACTCAGTAGGTAGTTTCTTTTTTTTTTAAGAACATTTTTTTTATTCGATATAATTTATTTACATTTCAAATGATTTCCCCTTTTCTAGCCCCCCCCCCACTCCCCGAAAGTCCCGTAAGCCCCCTTCTCTTCCCCTGTCCTCCCTCCCACCCCTTCCCAGTTCCCCGTTCTGGTTTTGCCAAATACTGTTTCACTGAGTCTTTCCAGAACCAGGGACCACTCCTGCTTTCTTCTTGTATCTCATTTGATGTGTGGATTATGTTTTGGGTATTCCAGTTTTCTAGGTTAATAACCACTTATTAGTGAGTGCATACCATGATTCACCTTTTGAGTCTGGGTTACCTCACTTAGTATGATGTTCTCTAGCTCCATCCATTTGCCTAAGAATTTCATGAATTCATTGTTTCTAATGGCTGAATAGTACTCCATTGTGTAGATATACCACATTTTTTGTATCCACTCTTCTGTTGAGGGATACCTGGGTTCTTTCCAGCATCTGGCAATTATAAATAGGGCTGCTATGAACATAGTAGAGCATGTATCCTTATTACATGGTGGGGAATCCTCTGGGTATATGCCCAGGAGTGGTATAGCAGGATCTTCTGGAAGTGAGGTGCCCAGTTTTCGGAGGAGCCGCCAGACTGCTTTCCAGAGTGGTTGTACCAATTTGCAACCCCAACAGCAGTGGAGGAGTGTTCCTCTTTCTCCACACCCTCTCCAACACCTGCTGTCTCCTGAATTTTTAATCTTAGCCATTCTGATTGGTGTAAGATGAAATCTTAGGGTTGTTTTGATTTGCATTTCCCTAATGACTAATGAAGTTGAGCATTTTTTAAGATGCTTCTCCGCCATCCGAAGTTCTTCAGGTGAGAATTCTTTGTTTAACTCTGTACCCCATTTTTTAATAGGGTTGTTCGGTTTTCTGGAGTCTAACTTCTTGAGTTCTTTATATATATTGGATATTAGCCCTCTATCTGATGTAGGATTGATGAAGATCTTTTCCCAATTTGTTGGTTGCCGATCTGTCCTCTTGATGGTGTCCTTTGCCTTACAGAAACTCTGTAACCTTATGAGGTCCCATTTGTCAATTCTTGCTCTTAGAGCATACGCTATTGGTGTTCTGTTCAGAAACTTTCTCCCTGTACCGATGTCCTCAAGGGTCTTCCCCTACTCAGTAGGTAGTTTCTACATTAACATTAATATTTAAACATTTTATGTCTTCAAATTCTTCTAATGTAGGAAGTAAAGATGTCAGGTAAGTGTGAACTGCAACTTGCTATCCTTCAAGATTAAATAACTATTTACCATGGTCCCTGATTCCTGAGGACATTTTCTACCTTTCCCTAGTCTCTTGATTTAACAACCATCTTTCTGTTTCTCTTGGAATCTGTTATGGTTTTATTCTTTCAAAATTTACATATTGCTCAGAGAATTTAGCTTCCCCAACTTCCTTCCCTCCCTTGCATCCATTAAAATGCCAATGACCATGTTTTCAAGCTTTCTCCTGTCTTTCATTTTATGTGTGGTCTTGATTCTCATTCTATTACTCTGAAACTTCTTTCTTTCTCTATCTTTTTCCTTACCATTTGCATGTCTCTTCCTCTTTAAACCCATCAAGTGCAGCTAATTACTATCTGGTGGCCATACCCAGTTGCTGTACTTCTGGGTATACATGCTACAAGCTAAGCTGTCTTTCCCAGTGCCCCTAAAAGTTTAATTGGTACCATCTGTGGAGTCTGGTCTTACGGAAAGTGAGTAGAAGTGACACAAGCCACATCCAGATGGTGTCTACAAGATTCTATTTCCTTCCCAGATTATCTACTGGATATCATCACCCATGATGATAACAAAATGATGTGTCGAGGACTTGCTAAGCCTTTTCTAGCTGAGTGCCTTCATGGGGCATTTCATCAAATGGGTCAGTGAGTGAAAATAACATACAGTGAGTTGAGCTACTGAAATTCTGAGAATATTCTCATTTGACAGACTTTATTCATTCAATTCTAACCTGTCTAGGAGGTAAATTTGTCTCCATTGGCATAAAACTCACCCTTTCTAATAGGTAAGTGACTGGTCATTATTCCTCTCTCCCATATTTGTGACCATAGGAAAACATTGTAGACATTTACTATAAGCCAAAACTGAAACACAATAAAATCGTCTTATTCTTGTCCTTCTTAAGAAGTAGACATGAATCTCAATGTCTGTTTTAGATGGTACTTTGAATTTTAGTCTTGGTTGAAGAATTCTTAGGGATAGAGAACATACGTCCTCATTTCTGCTGTTTTCCAAAACAAAAGGAATGTCTTGCTGTTACTTTCTGAGATCAAGAATTATTTTTTCCCTTCATTTTTTAGAGCCACCTTTTTAAATATTTCATAATTATTTTTATCACCTCCATGTCAACCTATGAGGAAACTTGGGTAATGGGGAGGTCAATTAATGTACTAAAATTCAGAGAAGCTTTTACACAGAGGTCCTAAGGACTGAAACATGGGCAATCTGGTCAAGGTTCCATGTTAAAAACAAAACAAAACAAAAGAAAAACAACCTATAGAGGCACTTTTTAAATAAAGTTGAAAAGTATTGGAATGGAAAAGTCAATCTTATGACTTAAAAAATATGAAACAAAGTATTTAATTACTATATAAAACAAAATATTTAATTACTATATGAAACAAAATATTTATTAAAAGTAGCTTTACTTTTAATTCCAAGGTTAATTCTGAAAGACGGCTTTCAGAAAAATCATCACTTTCATAACCAGATTCTCAAACATGCAGGTGGAGATTTTTACAGTTTACTTGCTTTGAACTTGGAGACTCTTATAAAAAGATGTGTCCTTTTAACCTTTGGGGACTTCGATGATAGACCCTGATGGTTAATTCTCGAATTCAATTATGGAAACCAGAATACAGATACAAGTAACTTTTAATGAATTATTTTATTTGCTTATCAATATATGAAATCAGGAAATTAGTAAATCTATTCCATGATTTATTTTGAGAAATTACTTTCTAAAATACAACTTCTATTTTTTTCTCCCTGTAGATATACACAGATGTCTGCAAGAAGTTATTTTTTGAGTACTGTGCAGATAATAAAATGTTTTTCTTTGGTAATTTGATAATTGCTTTCTCAACTAATATTTTTTTATTTTATGTATTTGGTGTCATTATTAGTAAAAGTAAATTATAAAAATATGTGTTTTGAGAAAGTACAGTAATGTATTTCATTTCTTTTAAAAGAAAAATAATATGAATGCTACATGCTAATATGGTTGGCATCATTTCCTATCATGAGATCCATGCCATTTGAAATGGAAAAACTCACCTTTTTCTGTAGGACACAGTGGAAAATGAATATAAACATTCCCTGTAGAGAATTGAAAATGGTGAAGAGATACGCCATGATGACTGTGCTTTCATTAATATACATGAGTCCAAAGGCCCAGGTCAATCCTAACAGGCAGAGCAGAGCTATTGCACCTATAACCCATGACCTGTGAAGAGAAGAGAAAATTCAGGGTTAGTAAACAATGAGTCCTGTATTAAGGAAACCATGTCCTATGAATGCTAGTGACACTGAAGAAAAGCTAAGGTAGGTTTTACTGACAGAAGTATGAGACAAGTGGTGTAAGAGCTTGAAGATTTTGATGGGGACCACAAGTTCAAACTTGAGGGGAGATACATGGATGAAAATGTTATGAACACAGAAATTCATTTAAGCAAAAGCAGATTTGTGCCATAAATTATTTATGTGCTTGCAAAACATATGCAAATGGTATGGATATGTAATTACAGTGAATGGGAAAGGAGAAAAGTCTTTAAAGATCTGTTAGTCTTCACCAGACTACTTGGTACATCTGAGTGCAAGCAATCATTTAATGTTTCATCTAATGCATTTGTACACCGCTTTTTCCAAAGTTCCTTTCTTTTCTAACAAAATTATTATATTTGTTGGGAGGAAAAAAGAAAAAAAAAACTCTGACTAGAAGTAACCAGTATTGGAAGCATTTTGTTTTGTTTTGTTTTGTTTATTTTGAGAAAAGGTTTCTTTATGTCGTCCTACCATGCAACTTGCTCTGTAAACAAGGCTGGACTTGAAACCTGAGATCTGCCAACTCTGTACTGTGAGGGCTGGGATGCTACCCTGTTTGAGCTACACTCACCCAAATGAAGCAAGTATTTAAATGTGATTACGGTCTTTTGGAGCAAGCAATCACGGGATACAGTAGTAACTAGTGGTCACAACCTTTTAGCCTTCGGGTACTGTCTTGTAGATCTTATTGACTTAGGTTTTCAAAATCGGGCCTTTAGGATCTTAATAGGCTTAGGATGTCTTCATCTCTTAGAAGTGTCTGCAAGCTCAGGGAAGAGGATGAAGCTGAGAATGGGGATGGAGTGGTGTGAATGGAGTCCTATATCAGGAAATAAAGGTGAGCCACCTCTACTCCATTTGCTTCACTTCCTCCGAGATGACATGTCATAATGGTAATAAGTGGGTGACAGGAGCTCATACATCTGTGGTCATACTACACATTTACTATAAACATAAGATGAACTATTCTGATAGACAGGCCTCCCATAACTGGAATTGAAATCCTTCTCAACTTGGGAGTAGAATGGAAAACAGGACTGAAAGCATCCAAGATCTCTACACATTCGTAGCCCCACCCCTTGCTTTCCCAGGATCCCTTCCTTGAACACAGCAAATTTACATTTCTTTTTCGGTATGCTATCATCTTTCATCTTTGTTTTCCAAGGAGGAAATATTTAGGGGGATTGATTCTTAGCAAAGCAAAGAGGAAAAAATAAATAATTCACCATAATCTGAATTTAATTATTAATTTTTAAAAAGATTTTAAGACATAGTCCCAGAGGCATATTAAAATGGTTTGTAAATATTGTTATTTTTCTTCCACACAATCAGGCATCGTTATTTCAAATTTAAAGGTCCACTAAATGAATCAGGTTTGCTGTATAATCCATCAACATTGTTGAATCAAGGAGATTTGCTCTTGCATTTGGCACATTTGCTTATATGAATTAGAAAAACACCTTAAATGTTAATACTTATTTCACAACTGAACTCCAAAATGTGGAAACATACAAACAATAGTTCTCGGGTTCTGACAGATATCAGAAAAAGGAAAAATAAACAGAAAGGATTATCATTAAATACAGAGGAAGTATCTACTTAGATTTAGAGACCAAACGATGTCACAAAATACTCAAGTCAGCCATTATCCAGTAGAAAACATACAATGGATCGAAGGGTTAAATGATCTAGAACTGCGGTGAGCTCTGATTTCCAAAGAAGAAGATAAGCAAAAGCATGAAGCAGTAAGTGTGATGGGGTCAGGGATGGAAACAAAGGACTCTTCACCAGAAGAACAAACTGAAAGTCTACAGCAAAGCGGCCCACAGGTGGCCAGTCTTAGTTGATTCTTGCAGGACAAATCAGTTTTCAAATTATAAGCAAATACCCAATTGTTACCATTATCTCTCCACTTGTTAGACTGGTACAGACTTGTCACTTTGTTTCAAAAATTTCAATGTATGCATAAGCAATGAGAATATTTATTATGATACAGGTGTCAAATTTCAAAGGAAAAGTTTGCACATGTAAAATTGAATCTTTAAAAGTTCCTTTCTGTCTTTTTTAGATATAGTTAATATAGGTACTCATTAATACTTATTGTAACTGGGTGGTTTTATATCCACAGAACTGCTATAAAGGTACACTGCTAAGACACAAAATATTTTAATATAAATGATAGTGGAACACACAACTGAAATTTGGATGTAGCATGGAAGAACATCACTATTGGAGATGTCCAGGAAGGACAAGTCTGTACCATAGAGAAGTGCTGGGACTGAGGCACTATAATCAAGCGATAGATAGATATCCCATCCACAGAAGTGAGGTGGGATTCTTTTTCCTTGCTGGCCATACACTTTGGTGTTCTGCATGTACATTGTATGCCAGTGTCTCCTGCACAGTTTGCTCTTCTGCCTCAGTGTGAATGACAGAAGCTCTAGTGGTTTCTCAGTACTGATCTGACAGCTGGTTCATGGGACCACACTGATAAATGCAATTTATCAGCCATTCAGGTCATTCTTACTTGATGAAGGGTCTGTTATCCTCATAGCTAAAGAATGCATAGACATAAAGACAAGAACACCAACATTAGCATTTTATGATAAAGAATTTCCTGTGGGAAAAAAAAATATTCTCCTGTTTCCTGACCAAAGCCCTTTATTTCCCACCTCTCTAAAAGGTATCATAACCTTCCCTTTATATCCAGAAGGTAAATCGTAAAATGACCAGGAGAACTTAAATACCAGGGAATAAAATCAATTTTACAATACTGCAATATCCCATCAGAGACTCAGCAATTCCGTTTTTTCATCATGTGCTCATATTACTTGTGACTTGACAGAGACATTTATTTCTTAGAGATCACATTTCTCTAGAGAATGAGAAATTTTATGAGCAATCTGAAAATAAGGCTTGGGGACATGCTTAAAATGATAGATGTTATGTCACGTAAAGGTATCTCTTCTTCTCTAATATTAGTGGGTAAGATGACTTAATTATGGACAATATGCCTCTATGTAATTTTAACACAGAGATGATGATTAACCTGAGTTAAATCTGATCACTACAGCTCCCTTTCTCCCTTTTTCTTCTTGCCAAAAGCAATATATTTTCCTGCATTATGAATTCACAAATGATGTTCTCAGAAAGGCCCATCTGTGATGAGTTTTGAATAAAGAGAACCACTCATAAAAACCCACTCTCCAGAATGATGAGATGGTAAATAGTGGAATGAGAGCCTCGTGTGTCAAGCCCGCTGGCCTCAGGTTTACATACATCCCAGCCCAATCATTTACTGGATATTTGATGCCAGGCAAAAGCCAATTAACTTGTAGTGTGTCGTTTTATGCATCTATAAAGTGGTCATAATTAGAATCTAAATATACTCAGCATTATTCTTGTAAAAAATACAATTATTTTTGGTCGAGCAATGAAGTATTTTTATAATTGCTAGACTGTCTAAACTCAAATACAATAAAAATTTCTTCCCCAAAAGAGAAAATACTCAATACATAAATATTGAGCAGTTACATGTCCGAGAAGATGTTTAGGAAGTAATATGATGCAAAGAAAGAGATGCCGCTGAAATAAATCAGTGGATGGAGCAGGGAGTGAATGGATTTGTGTACTTCACTTTGTGAGAGCTAAAGAGGACTGAATATCTAAATACATCAAGCCAGAGTAAAGATTAAAATTCCATTTATATGTCACATCGGTCATAATGCAAATGATCCAAAACCTCACGTAGGTGGTCATATGACACTAAGTGAAACAGTTCTAGAATATTCCATCATCACAGAAAAGTTCTATTGGATAATGCTGAACTAGACAGGTTAAGAACATTTTAGGCCAATCAATATAATTACAAAGGATGCTTAAATTAAGCCGTGAAAATGCAAAGATAAAAGAATGTCTAACAGTTGCTTATGTTTGCTATAATGTACCCAGATAGAAAATTCATGTACCTTTATATAAGCTATAAAACACAATGGTAATATTTATTGTTGCATCAAATCTGATTGCATCAGTATTTTTCATCTAGGATGCCAACTTCAGGATTAGAAATACATTCTACGCTAATTAACTCAGAATAATGTCAAGCTGATATGTGCAACCGCTAGCATACAGAGCTTCAAGCGAAAGCACTTTACAAAACCGAATCAAGGTTTACAAATATTTCAAAAATTAAAATAGCTGGGCTGCAGTAGGCCGACTGACGTGTCACGATTTACCTTTAATATGAAATGTCACAAGAGAAATCAACATGGGATTGCTATGGCAATGTGGTGCCATTATCAGCTGATCCACCAAGCAGAGTCTGCTAAAACCAGCTTTATCCAGTCACTGCAGGCATGTGCTGAGCAGTGCTCACTGGGATGTGAACAGAAGTGAGTGTGACATTTCTAGGTCTTACCAATTAAGGGATCAGACTGGGGCTCGCTCTTCCGTTTGTTCTCCCCTTTGACTTAGAGAAAGAGACAATAGAGCCTCGAATTCTGATTTAGACACTGCTCAATACTAATGGTGAGCTGATGGATGGGACTTAGGCTACCTGCCCCTAGACTCTCCTCAACAAAAGTTTAAACCCCTGGATTTTGGTATCTTTTTACAGTGGCTTACCAACAACATATTTTTTTTTAATCTTTTGTAATTCTAAACTCATATTTAATATAGAAATTCATAGTAAAACACAAAATAAAATGTTTGTGAGTTCTGTGTTTTCCTATACTAGGACATAATTAGCATACAGCGAATTTAAATCTACAGATCACTATACCCTGCCTATGTCAATAAGTTCCAGCATTTTTGCCAGATATTACATTAGCACAGAGAATTTAAGATTACTTTCTCTCTCCAAATCCAAATGAAACAAGTTCTTTGCGAAAATGTTTTATTTCAGTCCTAGTGATGCATAAATTTTTATTTAAATAGTATCACAAAATTTACCCAAAAAGTTGACATTATTGTCTAGATGAGAATGCTCACTTAAATTGTCATTTGAAAATTATGCATATCATTGAAAAAAATCACAAATCATGTAAAAAGCTATAAAATTATAACTTTATGAACACATAACTAAAAGTAAATTTTCAAGAGAGGTTTTATAATCAAAACAAAAACTTATATACAAACAGAATGATGTAATAAATCAAAGAATCAGTATAGAAAGATGATGAATAAATACAGGCATGAGCAAATCCAGTTTGTTCCAAGATACCTTTTCTCTTTGTTCAAGAATTATTGATTTGCCGAAAATTATTCTGGGCATGCACTTTTTGAGAGAAATTCTACTCAGAAATTAAAGATGTAGCTAAAATAAATTATTAAAAGAGACAAAATACCCCATGCTATTATAGTTTCCTTTTGGAGACTTATATATCTTTGGAATGGGCTAAATATTATTTATGTAAGGCTAGGTGTGAAGAAAGAGTAATGAGAAATATGTTCGAGAAGTTAATCCTCAGGTCCAAAGATCTGCTCATTGATAAGTTACAGAAGTAATGGAAAAGGAAGAATGCAGACCAGCCTGCTAATCCTGTCAGCTTGAAGGCCAGTACACTTTGGAATGCACCAATCCCCTGGTTAGCCTTTGTGTTTGTTGCGTGAAATTTATGTTTAATGGAGCAAGAGAGCTCCTGCTATCCTGACTAGTCTCTTGACATTTTCGGCTTTAGAATACAGTGGATTTGCTTTCCCGGATACAAGAGTAACTTCCACAAAGAAATGCAACATTCTCTTTTCTTAATTTTCTCTGAGTGATTGTAATAGTAATAATGTGTGAGCAAACCATTTGCATTTTTATATTTATACCACAATAGCATGGAAAGTGCTTGATCAACTAGGTATCACAGAAGCCCCAGATTCTCTATATTTCTTGTTCAAATGTGGTTTATGTTATTGGGACAGCTCCAGCTGAATTTATACAACTAGAGTCTATTATCATTTTGTATACTACTACCAGAAAGTTAAAAGGAAAGCTATTTACAGTTTAATCTAGAAATCTGAGTAAAATAAAGATGATGGCTCTTTTATAGCCATATATTTAAATCACTAAGCATTAAACACATTAAAAAATCTTAGAAAATATTAAGCAAGTATTATATAAACACAGAAACTATTACTAACAAAAATGATTTTTAACTACAGATGTTATTGGTACTGAATTATTACTGTCAAAAAAGCCATATTCCTATGGAATTTACCAAGACGAGAGCAAAATGAACTACACCAATAAAATGAATAATTTAAAATAGAATATAAACATTTTTGTTGGTGGTGGTGATTTTTTTTTTTTTTTTTGATTTTTTGGTTTTTTCGAGACAGGGTTTCTCTGTATAGCCCTGGCTGTCCTGGAACACACTCTGTAGACCAGGCTGGCCTCGAATTCAGAAATCTGCCTGCCTCTGCCTCCCAGAGTGCTGGAATTACAGACCAGACGTGTGCCACAACCACCAGGCCAGAATATAAACACTTTTATTCCTCTGGCTTTATGTGATTGCAATAAAATTGAAGATTTAGAAGCAAAACACAAAAACTAAATCTTCAATCTGCAATTAAGAAGAACCTAATAAAATAGAATCAATAAATGTCGAATCCATGCCTTAAAATTCTGACCATAGTATTTCTATAGTTGAGGGACTGGAGAAATGCTTCAGTGATTAAGAGCACTGGCTCCTCTTTCTGAGGACCAGGGACCAACATAGAAGCTTATACCTGTCTGTCACTCCAGTTCCCGGAGATCTGCCCTCACACAGGCATACGTGAAGACAAAACACCAAAGCACATGAAATATAAATACATTAAATACTGATCTAGAGTTGAATGTTATTTCAAATTTTATAACTTTATATCAACTGAATTGATCAAAATTTTATATTTATCTATAAGAGTCTATAAATACTAAGAAATAAAGTAAATATTGAAAAGTGATTCATGGGTACATCTTACTAATTTCCAGTTAATATTTTCATCTGTGAAATATATAAGCAATCAATTGATGGGTAACAAAAATAGAGTATGAAACTTGGGGTTCTTTTGATAGAAATTTAGAAAGTCATTTATTCCGTGATGCTATTCCTTATTATTGTTGGCATGTGAAAAAACTGAAAGCAAGGAATTCGAAATCAGCCTGCTTGAGTCTGAATGCCTTCTACGTATGTTTTCAACTACAACCTTGGACTAATCACCCTAATTCCAACAGCTAACTGTCCTTTATCTCAGAAAGTACACCTTTCTTCATGGGGTTGCTGTATATATGGAATGTAAGATCCTAGCACATTTCTGCATGTGAATATCTAAGCACTCTAAAAAACAAACTAAATATCAAAGTACAATATAATATTTGCTATTACACAAACTTATGTCTTTATGTAGGGACCTGGTAGTCTCTAAAAGGAGGCTGGAGAGAAGGTGAACACACACACACACACACACACACACACACACACACACACGCATACACACACACACACACACACACACACACACACACAAACACACACACCCTTAGCCAGGGTTCCTTTAATTCTCTCCTAGAAATTCAATGGAAATCCAAGGAGGATCCAATAATAACTGCACTGATTACTTCTGAGAATTTTTTTTAAGTATTTAAATGTAAAGAAGGAAACATCATATAAAATAACTTTTTATTTTAGACTTAATAAAAGTTACAGATTTTGTTATTATAAATTGAAATACAGATAAATATCCAACTAATGAATGTTCAAAGAGAATCTCAGAGTTCACTGGCAACTAGTTCATAAAATAAATTGTGGCTCAGTGTTCACAAGTCTATTCATGATGGAATGCTTTCTGTGGGACCAGAAAGGAAACAGGGTAGAGGTCCACGCAGGAGGGTGGTGGTGGTGGTGGTATTTTTAAATTTAGAATTGACTTCAAAAGAGAATACCGATAAAATATGAATAATAAAACTCTAAGACTAACATAATATACTATAGAATATAAAAGGAAGATGAGAAAATGGTTTTTATTCCTGGTTTAAAGGAATTTTACTCACCCTTGAGCTTTGAGGCATGGTGGCACACACCTTTAAACCCAGCACTCAGGAGGTAGAGGTATGTGGATCTCTATGGGTTCAAGGCCAACCTCTTGGTCTACAGAGGAAGTCTGACTTTTTTTTAACTTTTTTAAGAACATATATAATAGAAGAAAATGTTAACATTTTGATATAATTGTGTGTGTTTGTGTGTGTGTGTGTGTACACAAATGATGAAAATTTATAAGAAGAAAATATCAGGTCAAGTAATCTCTTAGTTTAAAAAAGGAAATCTAGGGGAGAGAAGGGAGCTTACGGGACTTTCTGGGAGTGGGTGGGCTAGGAAAGGGGAAATCATTTGAAATGTAAATAAAAAATATATCGAATTAAAAAAAACAAAACAAAAACAAAAAAAATTAAGTGCTAGAGGGAAAAAAAAGGAAATCTAGCAAGAACTGTACCATCTTATTAAAATTAAGGACTACAGTAGGAAAAAAATCTTAATATTTAATTATATAGGCATCTGATGAACACTAGGGAGATTCTTGGGGTTTGCAGCAAATAATAATAAAATGAACTATCTTTTACAGACATTGCCACAGCTAATCAAGCAATACACAGTGAATTCAGTGAAGTAAAACCAAACCAAAACATAACACATCAACATAAAGCAACTAAGAATTGAATAACTGCAGTGTCAATCACTTTTACAAAGAAAATGGACTAGCTTTCAAATTATATTTTAGTATAAATGATAAATTAACTGCTAATAATATCAAAATTTTAGCTTATAAATGATTTCTGTTTATGATCCCAGTTTGTTTTCTTAATGTCATAATGAAATGGCTTAGCTTTAAGTATAGATCAATCTCAGCTCTTTTACAGAGAAGAAAGACTTAGTGCCACCATTTCAAAGTAGCTGGCCTAAAACAGCAGCTTCCATGGGCAGATGTGAATAGTGTCCTAGAATGCCTAATTTAACAGCACATGAACAAAAAAAGTGCCAGAAACTTTGATGACAGACCATTTAAAAAAAAGCACATAACTGTGTAGTCAAAAGACTCAACTGTCACTGGGTCTAAGCCAAGAGAAAATTAGATTAGGAAATGTCCACGTGTGGACTGAGCAGATGAAGAAGGCTGCCACTCCACTATACTGTCTGCACAGTCAAATATAAATAGAGTGCTTTTATATAAATAGCCTTTCATAGTAGGTCACCAGTGACATATATATTGAGCACTTTTGAAGTATGGATAGGCAAAATATGATTTGAAAATCAAGTAACATTGTTATTGTAAACAACTATGAAAAAAAACAGATAAATAAGAGAAGACAAAGTGTTTAGATCTGCCTGTTATTTCTGCTTATAGGAAGGTATTTCCTCTTCAGATGTAGAGAAGCTAATATGTCAGGCTGGGAAGCCATTTGAGGCTATTAATTTGCCAGTCCTAGAAATATTAAATCAATACTGAAAACAAGTCAAGCATCTGTAACACTAAATACGAACACAGAAAGGTTACTGAAATTACACACTGTAGATCCCAAAGTAAAATTTTAGTCTCACCACTCTAAGGGTTAATACAACATTTACAACTGCAATATCGTGTAAGTTACCTGGGGAAAAATATTTGTCCCACCACAAAATGTATTATCTCTGGTTATTCACATGTACTCTTTAACAACCCACTTATTTTGTATCTGAGTTGAAAACCATAGAGTCACATCCCTTTCTTCTTAATTTTCCATAAAATTACCTGCAGAGTATGTCAACATAAAACTCCCCTAGGAGTTAGGATCAGTGTATGTTCTGCATGTAGAGTGCTTGGATTCAATCCTTAGAGTACACATGTGTCTATTAAATAAATTAATGGACAATTAAAAGATAAATCTATTTCATACATTGAGGCATGTAAAGTATTTGATTTGACTAATCTGGAGAACAAATGGTGTTTAATTGCAATTATTCTCAGATATTTTTCATTTTCTTAACGCTTTACACTTCACTCTATTGGGATGAAAATCACAGTTCTATGAGTAACTAATTTAGATTCAGACTACGAAGCTTTCTAGTCTAGTGGTACACATCCTGTGAAATATAAAAGCAGTCTGAGTCCAAGGTCTATGTAAAGAACAAAGGAAATGCTAATTTCTACATTTTCATTATTAAAGAAAAATTTTCCCCTTGGGAAGTTGCTCAGGATTTCTCAAACATCCTTAGACAGCCATTGCTGCTCCCATATCTGATATAATCCTAATTATTTGGAGGGGAGAATGAGAAAAATAATTTAATCTCAAGGTATAGTGCATAATTGTGTGCTTACAACTATCATCCTTCAAACTGGTTTTCTCAAATGTCAGCTTCCAGCTTATGGAGTGTACTTAATGCATTTATTCATAAAACATTGTTCTCAAGATGGTAAGGGAATTTTAATGCATTTTAAAGAAAATGCCTCCCCAAAGAGGCCATCCTTTAATACTTCAGAGCAATCAAAATAATAGTCTAAAAATGCATGTTGTGAAGAGATTGGCAATACCACTGACTGGGTGCAAGGCTTTGTGAATCTGAGACTGATACTCAGCTTTTAAATGCTGGAATCAAGACAATCAGTGAAGGGCTAAGTAATGTTTAAGGAATGTTGTAACTAGCTTGAGCTAAATCTTGTCAAACAATCCACAGAGCTCTGGTGCTGTTTGGACTGTATTACTTCACTTCAGTTATTTCTGATGTTATATACATCAAGACAATAGAGGACGACTGAAAAAAAAAAAAAGACAAACCACATACACAAACAGAATTACCTTAATAATGAGTAGATTTCATATAATAAATAATATGAAAACTTATTCTGATACTAGGCATGCATGCATAAGTCATATGTATTTGAAAAATATTTGTTTAAAACAGCTCAGAACATATGTGGTGGTTTGGATAACAACACCCCTCATAGACTCATATATTTGAATACCTGATCCTTAGTTGGTGGGACTGTTTGGGAAGGATTCAGTGTTATGGAAGAAGTGTGTCACAGGAGGGGGCTTTGACGATTCAAAATAATTTGGGCATTGCTATTCATTCTCTCTCCCTCCCGTTTCCCTTCCCTTTTCCCTTCTCTTCCCTTCTCCCTTGCTTTCCCTTGCTTTCCCTTCCTTTCTCTTCCCTTCTCTTCTCTTCTCTTCTCTTCCCTTTTCCCTTCCCTTCCCTTCCTTTCCTTTCCTTTCTCTTCCCTTCCCTTCCCTTCCTTCCCTTCCCTTCCTTCCCTTCCTTCCCTTCCTTCCCTTCCTTCCCTTCCCTTCCCTTCCCTCCCTTCCCCTCCCCTCTTCTCCCCTCCCCCTCCCCTCTTCTCCCCCCTTCCCTCCCCTCTTCTCCCCCTCCCCTCCCCTCTTCTCCCCCCTCCCCTCCCCTCTCCTCCCCTCCCCTCCCCTGCCCTCCCCTCCCCTCCCCTTCCCTTTCCAGGTGGGTCTTTGTGAGTTTGAGGCCAGACTGGTCTGCACAAAGACTTTGAGACTAGCCAGAACTTCACAGTGAGAAAATGTCTCAAGAGAGAGAGAGACAGAGACAGAGTATCCTAAAATATTTTACTTACTCAGAAAATTTGAAGTTTATGAACATTTTTATTAACTGTAAGTCTGTAACAGATTTATGCTCTCATAAAGCTCAGACTCTTTTCATATTATTGCTGGTAGTATAAAAATGAGATAATTTTTTGGAAAAAAAATAAATATAGGTTCTATATTTATATATAAGCTATATATTCATATATATTAATATGGAGGAAAATATAAGCATTAAAATCTTCCTGTGAAATTGTTTTATTTTTCAAGCTTATGACAATTTCCCTTCCTTTTTATTGAATCTAATCACTCTTGATTCCATAAAGTATTAATAGGCTACTGATCAAGCTGAATATAATTATGACTTAAATGTTTCTATCAACATTTACAAACATATTACTCAAGTAAAGTTTACGTTTTGGCATCTGCAGCTATTTCAGGTATTGTTAGCTGAATGTTTTCAAGATGCTTTCTTAGGCTCCTTTTCACATGACAGGCCTTAAAACTCACTGAGGACACGTTATTTCTATTCTTTAGAATGACAGAACTTGCTATTTATTAATCAAATGAGCATTTCACTCTTGGAATCTTTTTTTTCTTTCCAAAAACAAGAAAAGGCTAAGTTTGTCTTTTAAAAAGAGGATCATATGATGCATAATTTTAATGATACCATATGGTGTATAAAGCCACACAAATTCTAATGAGATTTTGATAGAAACTAAGCGCAGCTTCAATGTGGAAAATTCAAAGACTCAGAGGAAGCAGAGTATTTCCACACACAGTTGATTACATTAAGTAATCACAACATGACAGGCATGGCACTGCAGGTCCCCAGTTGGAGCATCTCAGGAGACCAAGGCACAGGATCACATGAGTCTGTCAGTTTGCATCTAACCCTGGTGAGACCTCACCTCCAAGATTTTTCTTTAAAAAAAAAAAACAAAACATAATATTCTACAATTGCACCAAATATATGATGTGGTGTTTTGCACATATGATTACCATTAATTATGCAAAGGTCTGTAAAATAGATGTACTTAATTTGTAATTAGAGAAAAAAAACTGATTGTAAACGGTTGGAGTAACTTGACAAAGACATAGAGCCAACCATCCCAGGACTGAAGACAGGCATCTACCCTAGATTGACAGTTGGGTAGTTACTACAGTTTATCAATACCCACACTAGCAACTTGGAATGAAGAAAGGAAAACTAAATGAATCCTCTTAGCACTCAGTTGGATGACTTAAACAAATTGGGAATGGGTAAAATCTTGTGTATAAACACCTGTCCATAACAAAAGGAAAGCAATAGATATAAGAAAGACAAAGAAAGGTTAATTTCCTTATTTCTTCCAAATAAACACAAAACTTTTATTATTTCCTTTTACTCCTCAAAATAACTTGTGGTGTTACTTAATAAAAATATTTTAGAACTCTTTTACTCTATAGTAGAAAATAGGTGATTAAAGAAACTGCCTATTTTTATTTTGAAGGATGTCATTGAATATGCTAAAGATTCCTCATGAATTAAACTACGTATTCATCAGCCATAGTGTAATTTAATTATTTGGGCTGACAAAAGTTCAAGAATAGTGTATATATGTATATGTGTGTGTGTGTGTGTGTGTGTATAATTGTTTTAATTGTATTAGATTTTTTGCTATGATTACAGTGGGCTCTGAATACAATAAGAAATCAATGAGGAGCTGGAGAGATGGCTCAGCAGTTAAGAACGCCGACTGCTTTTCCAGAGGTCCTGAGTTCAATTCCCAGCAACCACATGGTAGCTCACAACCATCTATAATGGGGTCTGATGCCTTCTCTGGTGTGTCTGAAGAAAGCAGTGGTGTACATAGATATATATATGTATAACACATATTTTTGAAAAAAGAAATCAATGAGAAAATTCAAATGATTGAAATTATTTCTTTCTTGTAAGAACCTATTTTGATTAAGAGACAAATGCAAAATAATAAGCTAGTAGATGTGTATGATTTAAATTAATTACTTTCCAAGTAAGCCTGAGAATTAGCATCCTGCATTTTCTCTGTTATTAGGTGAACTATGTTATTCCATGCTATTGTTTGTTTTTCACAGTATATCATTAATACTGTAATAAACGAGACAAATAATCTTTCCTAATCTTAAAGAAGCTTATTATGAGTACCCTGGGGTTACTGTGAAATTGAGGAATAATGCAATTTGTTTTTTAAAAAGGAAAATAATATTTAAATTATATGTGGAATGGAGCAAGGAGGCAAAGTGAGCAGAGGTAAAACTTGAGGGACAGAGCACGAGCCTAGAGTGGACTGAGGGGCTCATGATAAAGAAGGAAAGTAGGCAGTGAGATGGCAAAAACATCCACCAGGCTTTTCCAGCTTGGACTAGAAGTTTGGACTTAAGTGTGCAGAGCCATGTTGGGTGTCATGCCACATGGTAGGAACTTGACATTGGCCATGGACAAGGGCTTGGGGCAGGAATCTGACATTAGGGCATAATAGGGAGGTAGGTTACAGCAGGAATTTTTATCCTAGAGTGAAGTGCTCAGAGTGAACTTGACATTGGTCAAGCTGAACGTCTCCTAGCCTTTGTTGAGCAGGGAATCCAGCTCCTGTAGAGTCAGGATCCAGCTCCCTAGGTAGAGCACTCAGAGTGATGGTAAAGTTTATTGTTCCTCCAGATCTACAAATTCCTGAATATAAGCAGGTGACCCACCCAGATGCCTGAGCAGTGGAGCCAACGCCCAGCGAACAGCCTGACCACTTCCCTGGAACTCACACCCCCACCCCCAGAGGATGGGAGGAGAGGCTTGCCCAAAGTGTTAAGTGGTCTGACCTCCATTAAAGTTGCGGTCTCCATCAGTAAACTATCTTTCTGGCCCTCGTTCTTTTCGCCCCTTCCCCAGGCATTCCTCAGCTTCTGTTCCAGGAACCCAGTTCTCAGTAGCTGCAGGCAGCTACAGACTACAACAGTTAAATTAAATATACTGGGACCCTTTGAAGAGTTTTATTCCAACTGTTACTTTACATGATTGAAGTAATACTTTCAAGACCCATCTCTCTAGATGGTGGCAAAAGGAGCCAAAACCAATATGATAAAAGAAGAAAACAAGTTAACCAAACCATCATTGAGACTGTGAAAAAGACAATAGTGATTAAAAGAAAAGGTGGGCATAAGAGAATGAGGAAGAAACACAGTCAACAACATGCATGTATGTATATGTGTGAATATGTAAAGTGAACACATGTGAAAAATCATTTCTATCACAAATAAAGCTATATTAATTTAGCGATTTCTGTGGTAATTTCTAGAAGGAGTAATAAAAAGTATAGTGATTAGCTAAAATGCCAATATGAAAGATAAAATGGGATGCAAAATAGTGCTGTTAATCAAGGGAAGGATGAAAGGAGGAACAGTGTGAAGTGCACAAACTACAACAAAATGAAACTAATATAATGAACCCATGGCATCAACTGTTACATTAAATGTAAATGGAATAAATATTCTAACTAAAACGTTTAGATTTATGATACCAAATTTTAAAAAAGATCTAAGTATGTGCAAAAAAGTATGAGAACCGAACCTTAGCGAGAAAACAAGTACATTAGAAAGGGTTTAAAAGCAAAGCTGTCATGCTTCAAAATTCCTGATTATAATAATCTGGAAAGTGCTCCTGGGATTTCAGTCCCTCATAGAGGAATGGTTTGGAAATTACCTGTATGGTGTGGTTGTTTTAAGACATGATTAAAAATGTAAAATACAACCTAAGGGACAATGAAAAATGATCAATAATTCTTTATTGTTAAGAATTTCATTAATGTATTTTGAAGCTTTGATATGATTAAAGGCATGCATGCTTGGGATTCTTTTTCTTGATAGACTGTTTCCTTGCCACAAACAAACTTTGCAGTTTCTAATGATCCTTTAGATTTAAAGTAGCCACACAATATGTCTTATGTTTAGTGTTAATGAAAGAAAATGTTCTCTACACTTGTATTTTAAATAAAATTTCCTACAGATTTTGAAAAATGCTAAAGAATCTTTTCTTGAGAAGGATTTATTTTCCTCCCATGTATTCTCTTGATCGGTAAAAGACCATCTTTCTTTGTAGAAGTGTGAATGGAAATACCTCAATGTATTAGTCTATTTTGTTTCCATCAGCATATGACATTACATCAATTGTTACTTCCTACATTCTGTCACAGTGGACAAAATATAGCCTTCCTTGCTTCTATTAGCACAGCAGAAGAATGTTCTTTTTGACCTGTAAGGTGCTGAAGGGTTCCATCATTGCTCTGATGTGATTCCTGGGAATTCCTCAGTTACTAACTCATAATGATTCCCTATCTCCTTTCTTGCATTTTTATATGTATACTTTTTTTAAATTAATTAATTTATTTTAAACTCCCGATTTTATTCCCCTCCAGGTCCACCCTCCAACTGTTCCACAACCCATACCTCCTCCCTGCCTGCTGTCTCCATGAGGATATTCCCAACACCCACACCCACCCCACCAGACATCTAAACTCCCTCAGGGTTAGGTGTATCCTCTCTGACTAAACCCAGACCCAGCAGTCCTCTGCTGTATATGTGTTGGGGGCCTCATATCAGCTGATGTGTGCTGCCTGGTTGGTGGTCCACCTTCCTTGCATTCTGAACAAATGCAGAGCCATAGTTACAGTTCAAATTTCAAATCATCCACTCCAGCATTTTAACACTAAGTCTTCCCTTACTGAGTTTTGACAGGGTATCATCAAAAGCTTTATATCTGATGGTCAGGAATGAATCACCATTCATTGTACAGTTTCAAGGAGGGTATCATGACTCAGCAAAGTGAGATACACTCTAATGACTCTAAGCTTGTAAGCAGTTAAGACAGAAATCAAATCAAGGTATTCTGAACTATAACTTCATTTTGCTTTCTATTATAAAACTTAATGGGAACTATGCCATTAAATAAAATTATTGGCTTTGATGTGTTTAACTGTTCTTCTAAACAACACCTGCTACCAAAACTACCCAGAAAAATATAGTGTATTTTATAATATATGACAGTCAGTACTAAAATAAAGTGAAAAAGCTAAAGAAATATTACAGTGCATTAAACGGTTCTAAAACCATTTTGAAATTAAAGACTGCATTGATTTTTAACCTTTTAGATGTTGAAATGAAGACCAGGTTTCATTTTTTTATGGCCAATAGTACATTAAAAATTACCTAAATAATGTTTACAGTATAAAACAAAACATATGGAGTCATAACTTATAGTGACCTGCATAAATATGTCATGCTCCAACAAAAATTAACTGTGAAATGTCAATAGTCATTGTCAATAATATCTCAGTCTACTGTGATATTCTCAGACACCAGTCATGGTGACTATGTCTGACACCAGATATGCAAAGGTGGGCCATGCGAGACATGACAGCTCTCTCACATAGCTCACAAGATGGCTGGAGCACATGGAAGTTACATGTGCCCCTTGAATGTCTTGAATGCACAGTCATTTAACTAGAATCCTTTATCCACGTTGACACACACGACATAGATAACCTGCATGAAAATGCCATTTAGCACAGGTGTAGATAAATGTGCGAGAAAGACTAATGTGGGTCTCAATGTTAAAATCTTCAAATATCAAAACCATTAAGTAAATTAAAATATACTTTGCACATAACAAGGAACTCAGAGGCTTTTCAGAAAATGAAATTTAGCATTTTTGCTGTATCGTCATTGTAGGTTAAGATGAAATATGAATATTTTATAGTTCTGCATACTTATACTTGTCTGAAAATACAAATGTAAAAAATTTGTAATAAATATATTTTCAAAATGAAAGGATAATTGAGTAGAAATGTTTCCTAGGAGATTTATCTCCTAGGAAAAAATTTAAGTGTTTCAATACTAGGAACATATTTTATTTAAAACAAAACAAAACAACAACAAACAAAAAATTACAAAAAAAAAAGCAGAGGCTCAGAATCATGGAGAGGAACGTCAAAATCCAATTATAATGATCCAAAGTTTCAGATTTTTTTTTTCTCTAGACTTTAGACAACTTCAGGTTTTAATTTTCAGACTCGGAATTCTCATTGAACTATATACAACCTCTGCATAAGCATTCTCAATTCAGAAATACTTACAAATATAAACTATTTTTAGACCTGGGCATTCTGGAAAAGACATACTCAACTGTGGGAAGCCATCCTGAGCTATTCGGACTTATGCTTACTCATAGGCCTAAGGTGGTGGCTGCTAAAATATGAGAACAATTAACTAGAGACTTCCCCATGAACTGTCAGTGCGAGAAGATTCCCGAGAATACCAGAAGATGTTCCTGCCCTAACCGCAGAATGTTCCTGCCAGCTTTAACTCCAGATGACCAGATGACCTCCTCGCTTCCCGCTTCCATCACTAGGGGTGTCTCTGCCCTTCCCTCCTTTGTCTGGTGTGAAGATTAATTCCTTCTCTGTAAGCCTTAAAACCCACTTACCTCCCCAACATTAAATGAAGTCTTGACACAACCCAGACTGACTCTGATTTTGTTAGCGTGCTTGGCTTCCCTTTTCTCTCCCCACCCCCCCATTTTTGACCCTCAGGTAGTGCCCCTTCGGGACCCGGGAATAACTGGACCTGCTGGACGAGTCACTCAACCTTTGCTTTTGAAGATCAGGGAAAGCTCACCTCCCTTCTCAGAAGGATTACAGGACAGCAATGAGCAATAGCTACATGAATACTAAGAATCAGTTTTTCAGGTTTGTTTTCCAGAAGTGTAACTGTAAATACTATCAGTTCTTATCCATTAACAGATGCAATGGCAGGTACCTTCACTGCAGAAGCCATCATAGCAGGTACCATCTTTTCAGGTACCATCACTACAGCAACCATCATTACAGGTAACATCAGTGCAGGTAACATCACTGTAGGTACCATTGCTGCAGGTACCATATTTGCATACATCATCACTGCAGGAGACATAGCTGCAGGAAGCATCACTACAGGTCCCTTTGCAGGCACCTTAGCTCTGAGGACTAGCATACAGTGTGAGAGATTTCATATAGTCACTGAACCACAAAGCAGTGGCTGTTTTCATTTACGAAGGCTGCACTTCTTAAAAAGTGAATGAAGGTATTAAAAACACATTCATAGATTGCAGATTACAGGGATTACAGGGAAAAGTAGGTTTGGAGAAAGGGTTTCTTTACATTGATTATATGCTGGTCAATTTATCTCAACTATCAATAAATTACCTTCCTCAACAAAAACAATACATTGAAATTGGACATCATTCTGTCACATAATTTTTGGCAATATATACTATAAACTATAAACAATTTTAAAGTACACTCTGTAAAAACAAAACTAAGTATCACTTACTTGATATTATCAAGACAGCCCGATTCAGGTTTCAGTATGGCAGTATGGTGAAACATTTTGTATAAAGCAATCCCGAGGAAGATTACATTCAGCTGAAATATAAAAGGTAGTGTTTTGTAGATAACCAGAGTAGCAAAAAAATAAAGCCATTCCCTGTAACGCATGAATTGTTCTGGGAAATCAGTTCTTAGTAGACTTTCGGAGAATTGGATCACTGGTGACTATCTAATGCTTTAGCAAAGGCAAGAAGCCAGCTTTGGGAATTGTGACACCACAGAGTTACAAAAGGTGACTGTGCCAAGTCCACTCCAAATACAAAATCAGTGGCCATTTAGAAGGATGCTGTTGAACTTTTCAAATAACTCAAAGCCCGCTGCATGTTTACGAAAACCAAATCCCCCGAATACAGAAGTTATTCTAAAAGAGCTGCTACATTTACATTCCATGAACAGGTCTCTAGACTGATTAATCATAGATACTCTCCATTTCAGTTCTTAGAAATGCACTTTTTCAGATGCTAAATTATTAACATGTAAAAATATTGCATTGGTCAGCTGGGGCTGCTTCCTGAGACTGTTCCAGAAAATAAATAAAATGAACTAAAATAAGACTCACTATGTGGAGCAGGCTAGCCTTGCACTTCTTGTCATCCTCCTACCTCTGACTACTGAGTTCTGGGATTACAGACACACACTGCCACACCGGGCTACAAATCCAAATCCAAAACTCAGTATGTTTTGAATGCATAAGTAAAATGAATTAGAAGATGCTGGTTGAATTCTGATGCTAAAATAAACTAAGTTGTAAGCAGGTGGTCTCTTGTGGTATTGTTATGCCACAAAACAGAAAAGATCTCTATAATTCAAAAGAACATAGTCTAAGAGGCATAACCTAGATGCCTTACATGAAGATTATAAAGCAGCAGTTCTCAACCTTTCTGAAGCTACAATCCTATAATACATTTTCTCATATTGTGTGAACCTCAGCCATAAATATATTTCCGTTGCTACTTCATTACTGTAATTTTGTTGTTGTTATGAATGGTAATGTAAATGACTTTGGAGACAAAGGTTTGCCAAGTGGGTTGTGACCCACATGTAGAAAATCATAAAGCAAGCCATAGGCTGAATGGCACTTGAACCAGGTGATCAGCTTCTACAATCTACAACTGGGGACTGATGCAGACTAGGAAAATTCATTAAATGCTCCACTGACATTCTCCCTCTAAGGCAGCTTCACAGTTCTTCAGCAATGATCTCTGAGTCTCAAAAGTGAAAAATCAAAAGAAGCTAAACCAAACAACCAACACTGAGTGGCTATAAAAGCTTAATGGGAACTGGATGCAATGAGTGGGAAAGCCTGGTCTGAACTGATGTAAGCCAGTCCAGGGTCATTATTCTGACTTACTTCTCTTTCCATTTTTTTTCTTTGTCTTCCTGTAATGATATTTGGTTATAAGATGACTCCTAGTCTCACACATATCTGAGTAATGGTCAATGAGACTGGTTTTAGACACCAGGCTTTTCCCATGATATGTGTGTGTACATACACATACATGTACACATTTTCATATGGACACACAGTAGGGTACCTGCCATATTGTCACTTTCAAGTCTGAAACATAATTCTTGAGGACTCACATGAATGAGTGAATGAATAAATAAATAAATACTCTAATTAATAACTAGCTGTTCATCTAGATTTCTAATTCCTGTTTATTTTCAATTTTAATTATTTCAAAAAAAGGAAGGAAAATATGCTGTTGTCAAAGTTAAAAGTCATCATTGTTCAGTTGTCTAGACAGCTGTGTGGTCGACATTGGACTGGATTCCTGTGCAGGCATTTACTTTTGCAAATGCTTACTTTCCTTTTCCAACAGTTTTGATGAACTACTTTACACTATAAACGTAGCCTATAATGAGTGTCTAATTGCTTGAGTTATGTAGGGTCATATAAGTACATGCTTTCCCCCAAATTAACCTATGTAAATTTAAGAGAGCTAGTACATGGATAGTGGAAGTTCTTATTTCTTGACCTGGGAAGTGCATAGTTAATTAGGAGTTCTCACCATAATTATCAAGGTCGCTGGTCCTATAAAACTCCAAATGAAGTAGGTGTCAAGGCGAAGCCAACATCTGCAGTGAAACACAAGGGAGAGAAGCCATTCAAAGACTGGGTCCAGGACATATATCAAGAGTGAGCAGGTGACAGAGAAGAATGTAAACGGCACAGTATTCCACTGGGAGACAGGAAATATTACATGGCTTGTTCATTTAAATGCTGAATTATGTGCCCGATTTCTGACAGCACTGTTGATGGAGTAAGATAATTACCCCTAGCGAAAGCAGGGAAAAAATGGCACCAGGCCTATTTGCTAAGGCCTTTTGTGTCTGTCATTGAAACCTTAGAGGGAAAAATGAAAAAGCCTTACACACAGCCATTAAAGCCAGTAGCTTTAAGCTATCCTTTTCTCTCCAATTACAGTGCTGCATAACCTGTCTGTCAGCTGTCAGGCAAAGTGACATTTTCCTGTCAGGAAGATCTGAGGAAAATTCAGTACAAGGAAGAAATAAATTTGGTATCAGAAGATTGAAGTTTAATTAGGTTGGGCAGCCAACCTTTGAGTGTTCTGAAGCCTAAAAGGAAGCATGTTACTGCTCATGCTTCTGGGATTGCAAGTGGTCCTTAGCATCTGAAGAAGTTGATTCATGACCTAAAAAGTAAATTATTAATCACTTAATTTCAGGCACATTTAGTACTCCCCCCAGTTCGTAAAGCCTCTGGGAAATTACATTTCCATTCTTCACAGTGACAGGAAGACAAAGTGAAAGTGACTCGTTATGAGAAAGATTAATGCAAATAGTGAGCAAATTATTTGATGTTAAGAATAATATCTTGAATAATTTGCCACTTTGCAATATTGGCGGCATAATTAAAACCAGAGCATTTACACTGGTAAATACTCAATAGCTGTTTCTTATGTGCTCTACATTTGTATTCAAAGCCTTTGAATATGCTGCTTGTTATAATAATGTTAAGTAAAGAGTTGCAGAGCACCTGAAAGTTATCATGGAAGAGTTTCACACATCATTCCAATATTGAACTCATAAATAAAATATTGTCTTTCATTTGATAAAACAGTATAAAAGTTGAAAACTAGAGTAGGTCTATGTTTGCTGACAGGATACATTTATATACTGAAGGCTGAGGATAGACTCAAAGACCTATGAGGATCTGAGTTCAGTTGTCAGCACCATAAAGAAGAAAGGAAAAAGGAGGAAGGGAGGAAGAGGATAAGGAACAGGAGAAGGAAGAAGGTAAGAAAGTAGGAGTGGTTGTTCAGTCAAAAGGCCATATAAAACAGTGTCACATATTAAATATATATCCATTTAATAAATTAAATAATGATTTATATATGATGTGATATGCATACATATGTCCATGAAATATATATATATATATATATATTTGTTTCCAAACTCATGCTATTAGGGATTGTACTATACAGTAGCATGTAGATACCAGAATATATAGCCCTAAGGGTTTAGCTATGTTTTATCTAATAATTACTAAAAGTATGCCAAGATACTTAAAGTTTTCACTTGAGTGATAGAGGCAGTGATTATCATTTGTTACAGTTTTCTTTTGTAACTTTTTTTTCTTTCTTTTGTAATTTTTCTAAAATGATTGATAGCTATACTTTTAAGGAAAAAAACTGTCTCTAAAACCAATCTCTAAGCACCTGGCTATCTTCTCTTACCTTAAATCCATATAAACTGATTTCAGTAGCACTAAGGTAGACACATCATTCAGACACTGAATACTAGTCCATAAGTTTTACTTAGACTAGATGGTTTATTATGGTTCAAGTATATATATATGAATTCTATTTGAAAAAATATTAGCAATTCGAGCTTAAATTACTAGGTGTATATTTGTTTGAACAGTTATCCATTTGCTATGGTATTTAAATATGTGTCATAGAAGAAGGGTATGATGTTGCCTATGAAAAGACGTAAGTAAGAGAGGTCTCTTCACTTAGGATCATCGTCTTCATTTCCAGTGAGGGTGAGCTTGTCAGCCTTTAAAGGAACTCTGTGTGTGAACAACTTGAATAAGTATGGGAATTTCTGTCAGTATCTATAGGTTCTTTACAGACTAAATTTCCCTTCAAGCTAAAGGCAATAAAGAACAAAAGAAGTACATTTCTTGCAGATTAAATTAGATGTTAGCCTCATATCACTGTTTAAGTTATTTCAACACAAGACAACATGAATAATAAATTTTAGAATAATTACTAAGAGGACAATCCATTTATAGCTCAAAATATTTTTGGAGAGGTAATCTAAGAACTAAAGCACATTTTTTTAAGCAAATAATTTTTATTATGGAAAAAGTATGCTTCAAGTTCTTCCAGAAAATATTCTTTTACAGGTAATAGATGATTTTAATCATATTAGCAGTGATTTGGTTCAATTAAGGTTGGCATAAAACTTAAATATCTCCATACATTTTGTTTAAATAACAGAATGACATTAACTTTATCCTTACCAAGCTTGATTAATCTAGAAATATCAGCTAGCAAATGCTTTATTTTAAAATATGAATTTGGCTAACAATCTCTTCTAGATGTGGAAAACAAGTGACATGTTATTTTTAGCCTCTAAGAAAATTCTTCAGTATCTATTTATTTAAAATGATTTAAATTCCCTTCGTAAGTGAGCAGGGGAAGAGGCAGTCTGAAACTCAACATGCACTGGGTAAATCATGCCCCCATGCCTGCTGTCTGCACTTTACTATCCTCTGGAATCTGTGCGGAAAGAATGCCTTTTCTAATTTGACTGCCATATGGCCATACCTGCTGTTGTTTTTGGCTGCATGCTGGCTTTTGCAAAGCTCTCTGCATTTCATCTCTTTCCCATTACCCACCTACAAAATTTGCATGGTGCCTGCCTTGTTCACTGTGCCAGGATCAAAAGAACTATCCATGACCATAATGAGAATAATGGTATTATATACTCATGTTTGACCATATATATCTATTCTACCCCACAACATTCTCAACTCTGGCCCCTCTGTGCTAATTGGATAAAATCCAAAACCACTGGCTAAAAGGAGACCAGATCAGACTAGTAAGACCAATGCTAAAGGAAAGGAACAATTCATCATAATAAATACTCAAAAAAAATCAGATTACAAATGGTTAAATCTACTTCTAAATACAATGGTTTATCTAAATACCACAGTGATTTACTAAGTAATAGTTAACTAGCAAAATTGGAAAGTTTGATAGGCCATTCGTATTAATTTCAAGACACCTCAATTTTGGATTTTTAAAGGATTTTCAGTCTATTGTGTATAATTTCTGAATTGTGCTTTTAAAAGTACTAAAAGAAAATACATGACCTACGGGTGAAAAGAAACTCATCCCCACCATCCTCCCTCTTACTTCTTCAATACAAAATACATTCTAGAATACAAAGGAAGACTTTTCAGTTGCCACATCTGCCTTGTTTTTTTTGTTTCATTAATGAAACACAAATGTGCCATTAAAATCATCTTATTGTAGTGTTTTTCAAAGGATAATAAAATACTGCTATTTACAAGATGCCTTATTACATTGAAATAATTTTATTGGTTTCAACACTCCAAAGAATCAATGCTAAGCTACAAATATAAACTATTTTCCTCTAGAATTGTTCTCTGAAATCCAGGACACATCCTTAAAATTAATAGTAAAGGGGCTGCTATCACGTTCCCTTAGAATCAATTACCTATTTAACAAGAACTACTTCTCATGTAAACTCAGAAAGAAATGAACAAATTATCTTCTTATAACAGGAAAATGAATTCCTTAAAATAACACAACAGAGAAAATATTCTGCTAAAATATATCCTCTTTATAAACTAAACTACAGCTCATCAGTTTGTTCTCACAACGCATACTGAAAAGGTATGCTTTTATTTTTAGAAAAACAGCAAGGCCAGCAGCTGGGGGACACAACTGTCACCCATTGCACGGTTCATGATATTGAACCCTGTTGTGGATAGCCCTGGGCTTTAAATTTGATGCTAATTCGACTCCTGGGAGGGGCCACAGGTGAGATGTTAATCTTATATACAAATGCCTTCTGAACCTTTTCCCCACCTTAACTTTTCAAATAAAGGCTAGAGCCAATGACTGGGCAGGAGGAAGGAGGAGGAGCTGGGAGTTTGGGGGAGGAGAAAAGGATTGATGGGAAGAGGGAGCTAGAGAGGATTGACAGAGGGGAGAGAGAGAAGCACCTGGCCTGGAGAAACCCAAGTTATATGAGGTAACATAGATGGGAATAGTGTAGTGTAGTGGGAGATCTGCCCAGTCTAGGCTTTTTTGCTTGTGTTGGTATTGACTGAGTTGAGATTTCTTTTACCCGGTAATTGGGTTGGAAAGTTACAACAACAGAGCCCCAGTCAAAGCAGCCTACTGTAGTTTCTCATCCATAATTTGATGGAGAATAGATGAAAACATATAGACTAAAGTGTCAATGGGAAATATTAATGTAACTAGAAACCATTTTTTGGTGTCATTAGATATTGAAATTTATGATAATGATACATCAAGTTGTCTTTGAGTTTGTAAATACCATAATCACCTTTTTAGGTCATTTACATATATGTCTATATTTATACCCATTTTGTTAGATATTGTGTATATAACACTATATTTGTACCATTTATTATTTATTATTTAACTGCCCACTTTTCTATTTCTGTCTATGTAATGTCTCATATCTCTGTCTATGTAATGTCAAACAATTAAGGAAAAAATAAAAGAAACATGGGAAGAAACAGAGAGGGGAAAACAGGCAGATAAACTACAAGCACTAAAGAACGTAGCTCTAAACTTACTGCAAAATACAGTTGTTAATGACTTTTAAGAAGTAATTGCCATGGAATCATAATATAATTCAGAGACCCAGAGAGGCTAAATGCCAAGGAGGACTCAAGAGAAGACACATGGGTCTCCCTGGAAAGGGGGAATAGAATAGATTTTGCAGGTGGACTCAGGAAGGAGGGGTAGACCCAGCAGGGCTCAGGTATGGGCAGGGTGGAGGAAGAGAGTTCTGGAAGACAAGACTGGAATTGAGGTTTCTTCTTCCAAAGGTCAAAATAGCAATGGGAGAATTGTAATCTCTAATTTAATAAATGGACAGTTTTTAGCTATTTAACATATATTTTAAAAAGTTGTTTATCATAAAATTTATATTTATTCATTTCTACCAGCCAGATATAGAACCATTAATAAAAGATACAACTTAGTTAAGTACATATTTATTTTGCAATTTTATGTAATATGTAATCCCATGTATCTGCATACATGCATACATAATCATATATAAATGCACAAGTTTATATGGCAGCGTAGTTTTGTACAATTTTTATAATCATCTTTACTTCACAGGCTAGTAGTGGTGAGGTTAGTAGTGGTGTCTGGATTTTATTCTAGTCTACCTGACATCAAGGCCTCTTCAGCAGGAAAAAGATATGTACAAAAATAAAATGAAAATTGTAAATTACTTGATAAACATGCATTCTCAAGAAATAGATAAGAATTCTACATGCTATATATAATGTATACATTGAAACTTTAGAAAAATATTAGAATTCTCTAAACATGTTGCCTCTTGAAAATACATTATTTTTTATTTTACTGAATGGCTTTAGTGCAATGATCTATATAAATAAGTCACATATCTGATTATTTTAAATATGTTTAATGGTTGTAAAACTGCCAGAGTAATCAGGGTTTTTTTTTTTTTTAGTTCATCAAACTCACATCATGTCTAATTTTTTCCCTTCCTTACAATATCTGAACTCCTCTTTGCTATGCTGTAGCTAGAACCTATACTGAACATGTCATATAAATAGTAGCATAAAGTATATGTAGTCTTTTTTGACAGACCTCATTGCAACAAAACAATATTTTAAAGTTTATCCATTCTGGAACACTTAATAATACTTTATTTTACTGAGAATACTATTCAATCATATAGCTGTATCATATTTTGTTTTTTAATCTGTTGATGATATAAGGGGCCTCCATTGTTTAGTTATCCAAAACGATGTTATGGGTTTTTTTGTTTTACTGGGTCATTGGGTAACTGTAACTTGTTTGGTAATGTGAAAGGAACTTGTTTTGCTAAGGCTGATCTCAAATCCATGGTCCCAAATTATCCATCCTTCCTCCAAATAACTAGGACTACTAGCCTGGCCTCTATACCTAACTATATTGAAAAAAATGTTTAACCTTTTGAATGAATCCAACTTCTATGTCTTTAACCTTTATTATTATTTCTTTTATTATTGCTGCCCAAGTGGATGTAGAGATTCTAAATAATATAATCTCCACTAGATGTAAAGTGGCAGCTGTGGACATTTTTAAACTTCTTTTTATCCAAAATTAACTCAAGTACAGTGTGCTACTTTGGTATAGTCCATTGCCTTATAAAAAATAAGAGGACAGTGGTCCTGATTTCTGATACAGTTCTGAAGTATAACTCCTCCATAGAAAATTGTTCACTCAACCTAGTATTATTTCATATGGTAATAGCTTCATTCCAATCACAGGAGTCCTTGGTAGAAACATGGTGGCACAATAAAATCTCTGTCTTCAATATATATACAAAGAAAGCATGGTTAAGGTATTTAAATGTGTATGTATTTTCCATATACACACTTAATAAGTGCTACCTTGTTGTGTCATCAAAAAGTATGTCTTCATTGGCTCTACTATTTCACATATCCAACCTAAGTCAGATGCATGAGCTGATGGCACAGTCACTGCTTAGAAGTTTCGTATCAATTAAAATAAGAATGCCTTGTGATGTGCTATAATTATTGCATGAATACTACTTGTTGAAAGACATTATGCTTAGCGATGTTAGATGATTAGAAATTGTGCAAAACTTTATAAAATAAATCCATGAATAAGATTGTCGGATACTGTCAAGCTCAATGTTTCTCGTTTCTTTCTTTGATAACACTATAATGTAATTGGATAATACTATAATGTACTGTCTTTGTAATAATCAGTGAACACTTTTCATCTTAAATGGCTACTCAAGTTATTTAATAAACTGAAATAAAGATATGTGTGGGATTTTAGTTAACACAGATTACAACTTTATAATTTTTCTCAAGCCAGGGAGCATGAGGTCAAATGCAAAGATGTGTAGATGGTTTCATGGTGATGTTTCAGATTGCAATATGATGTTAATTCTTTTCAGGAGCTTGGCTCTTTTCTGTTATCCATGGGTTTATGATTGGTTAGGAGTGTTCTTGATTTAATCCATGTACTTAGAAGGCCTGTATTGATTTTCCTGGTCACACGTTATCTCTTAGCCCAGCCTCTGGCTTTACCCCATTGCAGTACTTTTGCTTTTCTGGGTCCTCATTTTCGACTCTTTCCTCTAACCCAATCAGGATGTTATCCTTTTGGTTGTACACATGAGATTATGATGAAGGTCCTAAGGGCTGTTGAAGTTAGATAGGCTACTGTCTGAGTTGTTCATAATTCTGTAATATTTTGATAAATGTTTCAGGTGATAAATTCCTAGTATTTAGAACTTTATTTCAGAACATTCCTATTTGAATTATTGTTAATCTTCATTATAATCACGGCATGACAGTATCCCATGTGATAGTTTCACTGACTGTCCAGGAGAATAAAACCACGAAAGATCAGAGATAATACATGCTCATTATTTTGACCTGTAATACACTATTCAGGGGCTATTTTTTGAAAGATTTTTGGTTATTTACATGGATTTTTTAAATGCTGTGCTATTGTGTCCAAATGTTATTGTAAGTATATTTTTGAGTATGTGTCAATTAGACTAAAAGATTTTATTATACAAACATCAGAAGATAATGACTCTTTTATGATCACTGCAAATTGATGGCAAACTAAACAACATCTTAAGATGAAACTATGTATGCTTGGTTCATGAGTATGTGTTCTGTACATAATAAATTCAACAGCCTAATAACATTTCATAGAAAAACACATCATAATCCATCAGCCAGATGGAATATGATAGTTATCCCTATCTGTATCAAAATAACATTTATTTTACTACAAGACAATTTTAACTCTAAAGTTATCATCTATGTTGCCATCAGTCTCTTTCCTAGAAATATAGGCTGTTATTATTCAAGGTTTCAGGTAGAACACCTTATTATCACTATAATGAAATGATTAAATGAAGTAAAAGGAGGGAAAAGTAATCTATTATTTAGATTACATTACAATACTACACTACATAAATTAGCATTGTTCAGGATATACTCTAAACATCAAATTAGAATAAAAGTTAAGAATCATGAAATACCCAAGACATAAGCATTTACTTTACAGAGAACAATAAGAAAGGCTCGCAATATCTTTGATTTCTGGATTATCATAGTTTATATTAGACTAAGCTATCAACAGTTTTATTGTTTTTAGAAATCAGTGAGTGTATCATAAAACATAAGATATACATGAAAATTAGAAATTTTGAGTGTCTTCTGAAGTTCTGTGAACAGTTATAGGCATAATAACAGTTATAATTTATTTTTATTTTAATGTACATTTGTGGTTGGCCTACATATATGTCTGTGTGAGGAGGTTGGATCCACTGGAATTTTAGCTACAGACAGTTGTTAGCAGCCATTGGGATACGGGGAATTGAACCTGGGTCCTCTGGAAGAACAGCCAGTGCCCTAAACATCTAAGCCACCTCTCCAGCCCTTATATGAATTTCTTAACTGAAGTCTTTCTGATAACTGCCAAAATTTTGTTTTGCTGCAACATTTTACAAAAAGAAAAAGGTTGATATAGTTCGCAAGTCTATGAAAAGTCAGAAGGAATAAACAAAATGCATTTAACTGGAATAAAATCAAAGCAGTGAACAATTACAGGGACTAGGCAAATAGAAGATAATAAATACCAAGTTGCAGAATGCAGAAATCCCACAAATTTAGTCAAAACTCAGTACCTTAGCTGTGGATACAGCTCAGTGATAGGGTGGTTGCTTCATATGCAGCAAGCCAAGTTCAATGCCAGAACCACAAACAGAATTAATTAATTAAATTAATTTGTTTTAATTTTATTTAAGAAGATATCTTAATTAAGTCCAAATGGAATTATGACACATTAATGTCAGGAGTAAACACCAAAATAATAATTCCTTTATAATTCTTGAATCCTTAATGAACAAAACAATCCTAAACAGATATTCGGTTCAGTGAACTCCCCAAAGTAGAAGTTAAATATATTCTCCCAATAGATCCTGGAGTCAACTTTGTGGATGGTTTTTATACATAAAATAAACAATAAAATGCTTCATTCCTGTCTGTGATGGAAATGGAGCAGAGTTTTCTCTATTTTTCCTTTTCCTCTTTTAGTTATCTTCTGTCATCTGTCTCTATTTTGCTTTGCTTTTGCTTGGGAAAAATCGTAATTGTATAACTCGGCATTTAACAGTTGTTTAGAATCAAGTCTGGGAAGCAAATTATCCTCTATTCCCACAAAGTAATAATATCAGTAAATGAGACCTACTTGTCGTGGGACAGGAAATTAAAATAATGGTGGCCAAGGCTTTAACCAAGTCACTAGGGACTATGTATTATTGATTCTAAGAAGAATGACTGGAAATGACATCTGTTTCAAAATGAATGACCTAGACACAAAGGATACAAGTGGACTTAGTCCTGTAAGGCGAAGATTTACAAATAACTCAGGAGAAGAGATAAATATTGAAAGAAAAACAAAAAAAAATGCAAGACATTCAGCAAGCAAGATGGAACTGCTTAGGAACAATATTGGAAATTGTGTAAGGTCACACATAATGATATAGCTAGGCTTAATTTCTTAGAGGGAGAGTGCATTAATTAAAATGCAAAATTCTGAGACCCAGGGGGAGTGATTTGCTAATGGGCTTCTTTATGGGTTGATGAAAATATTCTAAAATCTGTGGTGATGAGTGTATAACATTGAGAACATATGAAAGCACTTGAAGAATAGACTTCAAAGGAGCATATTATGGCTTGTGAGCCATATCAATAAAGACATTATTCAAGTAGAAAGAAGAGAGCATATGATAAGTCTAATTTCTCTCTCCTAAGACATCTTTAGAAGCAAAGCTGGATACAGCATTTTGCTCAACGTAGTCTGGTCCCACAGTTGTGGGATGGAATGAATTCAGATTTGCCTGAAATTTACATCCGACTTGAAAATAATTGTCACATCGAGACAGATAACCTATCCTGTCCCTGTATTTAAAAAGAACACAGCATAAATGCAATGGTCTCCTTTTAACTGTATCAGTAGCGTCTGAGCCCACATGTTCTATTTTAACTACGCTCTCACTAACCCTGGCGTCTTCTTTCTGCCACTCCCTCTTTAGGAATCCCCATTTCTGGGAAGCAAGCTACTTTATTGCCAGCCTCTTCAGGCTGCTAGTGGCTGGTGGAAAGCCGTGAAATCTGGCTTATTAACTTCTGTACAAACTGATGTTATCTAACCTTGTCTGAGACTTCACTGCTGCCTCGAAATCTTTTTATGAATGTCTAATTGGCTCTTTCACACATTTTTCCATAGACCTCGACTTAAAGCTTTTCAAATCTCTTGTCCTCTTACAATGACCTCTCCACTTCACCGCAAAGAAGTCAACATCTTTTGCCTGGTGGCAACTGTTCCATGGTTAGAAAATACCTTACTCATTCCTTACCACATTTCCCTCCAAAAGACAGAGGTTATTTCACCATGACAATAAGAAATTCAACTGCATTTGAAATAAACCTAATGGTTTATGAAGGGTTTGTTTACACCCATCTCTATAATGATAGACAAGTCAGGATGAATGTGCTTGATTTTTCTCATCTATAAAATTTATACCACAGGCATGGTGAATTCTGAAGCTACCTTCAACACATTCAGTTACGGTCTTTCTAATGTTGTGTTTAGTTTTATATAGATATGTTTTTAATCATCCTGGGACCTTTCCTTTCCTGAATAGCCTAGGTACACTTGAAAACAAATTCAAATAATAACCACTTTTCTCTCCATTAATCTCCTGTCAGCAGGATTCTTCTCAGCCTGTACATTCTCAAGACTTCAACCTTCACCAAGTCTTCCTGTATGTATTTTGTTTGTTTTATTCCGTGTATCATTTTGTTCTGCATGCCCTGCAAGAACTCTGACAGAGAACAGAAGCCTCCCCGGCTCCTGTGACACCCTTTCAAAATTCCTCCATTACTTTCAACACATAAACCAATACATTCAGCAAAACTACTTCAGGGTATAGATACTATCTGAAGTCTCTGATAACTTATTTTTTCACACCTTCCAATTTGTCTGGTGCTTCTAGCACTGTCTTGAGATAGCTGTTGCACAGGTCAAGTGACTTTCTGTCTCCTGCTCATCTTATTTGAATTAGTTTTGCCATAAATTGCCACTGGTTCTGAAAGGCTAACATGAAACCTTCTCTTATTTTCTGTGGCCTTGGGTCCCAAGGTTTTATTCCTCTCTGCATTTAACTTCCCTCCTCAGTGTACCCCTAAAATGTAGGGGTTTCTTCAAGTGAAACTTCCATTCATTGTCTGGGATTTCTGTTGACATGAAGGCATTTTGAGCTGAATGATTTTCTTTATTTTAAAAACTATTTTTTTTTTTTTTGGTGGTGGTTTGTCTGCCTGTGTGAGGGTGCGAAACGCCCTGGAACTGATATCACAGACAGCTGAGGGCCATCAAGGGGGTGCTGGGAATTAAAGATGGGTCCTTGAGTAAAAGAGGATCAGCGCTCTTAGCTGGTAGGGCCATTGCTTCTAGCTCCAATACTTCCTTCTTCTTTTTCACTTTCTTTCCTCCTCTTCTTTCCCCTCCTTCCTCTGTGTTTGCTAGACTGGATTTCTCTGGGTAATCCTCAGCTGTCCTGGGACTTGCTCTTGGGACCAGGCTGACCTCTAACCCAGAAATCTACCCGCCTCTGCATCCTGGGTGGGCTGGACCACCATACCCTGCCTGATGTCTTTCTATTGTGTTGCACTTCTATATCTAGCCACATGTGTAGCAGAGGATGGCCTTGTTGGACATCCACAAGAGGAGAGGCCATTGGTCCTGTGAGCTCAATGCCCCAGTGTAGGGGATGCCAGGGCAGGGAAGCGGGAGTGGGTGGGTTAGTGAGCAGGGGGAGTGGGGATGGGACAGGGGGTTTTCAGAGGGAAAACGAGGAAAGGGGATAACATTTGAAATGTAAATAAAGAAAATATCTAATTTTAAAAAAGAAATTTGAAAATATACTGAAAACGAACTGTATTACTATAGTCCAATATTGATATAGAAAAAGAGAAAAGAAGAGCAAACTGCGCCTGCTCCTTCAGGTTGCCTGTCACTATAAATACTCATCTGGGACTAGCACTATCAATGAATAGAAGCCGGCAAGGCCAACAGTGACTCTGTGGGCTGAGAACAGTTTTGGTTTGCTGTGCATATGGCTAAATACTCTGGAAAATAATATAAGATTATCGAGGTTGCGATCTAAAAACATTTTGCTGTTCTAAAACCGCATCAGAGTTTCCAATAAAAATTAACCTCACAACAAATACCAAGCCAAACATTGAATCATAACTCTCAGTTGCTTCTTCAGTTCCTTTAGTGGATGCTGTGTGGGTAAATCCACAACGAGAGATTCCAAAGCTTTTTTACCTTGAGGAGATCTGGGCAGGGGGAGAGAAGAAAGGCACTACTCACACTTTGTCTGTTCCGTAGCTCCTGTAGTCCACTGCAGCAGACACGGCCACGATGAGCGCCGGCATCCCATAGCCGACCAGATAAAAGTATTTCCTACGGGAATGCTCACTCTCAAAGACCTCCACCAGCATGATGTACAGCTGCACCCCTTCTAGAAACATCCAGGTGAAGGCCGCCAAGAAGAAGAAATGCAAAAGAGCTGCGAACACTGCACAGGCAATCTAGAAGAAGGAACCCAGGCTTTATTTTCCGAACTAGCTTGTAAGTCTCCTGCCCAACACAAAACTAAACGGAAGTGGCTATCAGCCCAGCGATTATAAAATAGGTCTGCAATAGGATAATCTGGATAAGACTCTTGGGAGTATAAACATGAAAATGAATTAAATATAACCTACTTGAACTGCTTTTTATCTTAATTGCAGCTTATTAAAACAAGGAAAATCATAGTATTTGTGGGGGAAAAAAATCTATTACGAGCCCAAAGATAATTACCACTGAGATTAAGCTCAAATTTTTAAAACTTTATAGTTAACATTTAAAGATTTTTAAATATTCCAACTATGAAAGTGATTCTGTATATAGCCATAACACAAATGTTTGGTAGGCTAAGACAATAGATTTGAAAGTAGTCTAAACTAGAAGTATGACTCTGCTTCAATATTTAAAATAAAATGGGGGGGGGAGGAAATAAGAGAGGAACAAAAATAGATTAAGACACAAAGAAAAAGAGAATGATGTTAAAATTGATTTTGTTTTGGTAAGTGTTTCTTCTGAACATGGATTAACATGTCCGGTTTTCCTTCTATTTTTTGATTGCAGTGCTGGAAACTGAAGGGGCTAAACAAGAGCTCTGGCGCTAAGCCTATGCTCTCCTCAATATCTTCAGTTATAAATGAAAAAGAAAGGAAGAAGGTTCCAAATATGTGGAACACACAAACACACACACACAAGGATCAGCTAACTAGTAAGAAAAGGAAGACACTTTAGGGAGTAACACGACCCCTGTATTTTTATATCAGTCTCCATATTTATGTTCACCAAAGACCGGTTTTAGGCAGTATCCACTGCGTGGTGAAGTTTATCATAACATATTAGCATTGGAGAATTAAAATTCAAATACGATTCTACATGAAAGAAACTATCAGTATTTTAATTAGAGGTTAACTAAAGAATAGGATATTTTCCTCAAAAAATAACACAATGGTTCATTTGAGGATTTTAAGGTTAGGATTTCAACTATAAATTTTTTGTAATCATAAGGCTTTAGCTTGAGGAGGAAAACATGTTCTTTGATTGCTTATTCATATATATGCATTTATGGGGAAAGCTATTACATTAGGTATATGCTAACCAATTAAAAATATATTCACCATAATTGTATCCTTTGCAGTCATTAATCATAAAGGCATAATCACAGATTTGAAAACTGCATTCTATTCTACAGAACATCATGCATATGAATGCACAGTGGAGATTTGCATTAAGTGAGTGAATTATTTATCATACCCACAAGTATTCTGAAAACTACAAAGTAAAGTTTTCCTCTCCTTTGCAGCTCTAGTCATGAGAATTTATAAATGTCTGAACCAATGTATGGCTTTGTTCATTGACACTGTAAGCACAAACTAGCACGGATACTTCTGGAAAGAGTTTAGCAATGTTCTCCCCAGACTACACATGCCTTAACACAGAGCCCATTAGCTACTTACTTAATGGAACTGATACCAGAAAAAAATAAAACAAACAAAAAAAATGACAAAACAAAAAAGGCTACAATGCACTGAAATGTTGATAACAGCTTCATTCACAATTGTCAAAAACAAAATGTACTTCAGTGGGTTAACTGATATTAAAACTGTAGGATATCACCAAGGGTAGAAATTATTCTGTGTTTTTTTTAAAGGGACTATTTGATCATAAAATGATATGTGAGAAACCTAGTATATATTAGCAAGAGAGAACAACCAGTGCAATAAAATTATATAGCATATGATCCCAATAATTTGGGGAAAATTCAAAGCTACTGGAGAACATAAGAACAACTAGATGTCATGACTAGAGGAGATACAGTGATGGACAGAAGAAATACAGAGAATTTTCAAGACAGTAAAACACACTGCATGTGCAATAAGAGAGAATATGTGTATGTGTGCATATCAACAAAATACTTAACACCCAGTAAATTCTAATGTAAACTATGAACCATGGACTTACAGTAATAAAGATATGTGGATAAACCTTCCTCATTAGTCACAAATGTATCTCTCAAGTAGGAGGTGTAGGTGACACAGGATACTATACACATGTGTAAGCATGAGTTACATGAACAATCACAGTATTGTATGGAACCCCAGAGCCTGCTGTAATAAAGAAATAAAAAGAAATGTGCACCCCATTTGTAAAGTTCACTGTCTCTAATGGGAATGGACTTGAAAAAATGAGAAGCAGAGGAAGATATAGAAATCACTGTCTATGAACTAAGCAAAGGGAAGAGCCCTTGCTAGCATGTTCCTTCCCAGTGTTGGTAGTCCTACAAAGCTAGAACTGTGGGCAGACTTTGCTGTCAGCAATATAGCTTACTGGTTGGTCGGTTCTGTTGATTCCAATCAGGAAGAGAAGCTCTGCCACGAACAGGCTGATACAGAGGTTCTTGTGAATCGTGTTACGGTCGCTCTGGAGCCCACGGAAGAAGCAGAATGTGAAGATGCAGATCAGGAGACAAACAAGAGACAGCAAGATTCCAACCCATGTGATCACATCCAGAAGGAGATCGTGGACTGCATCGCTGTGCTGAAGACACAAAAGGGACCATAAGTTGCCTTTGTATATGAATGATAATCCATTGTGGATACAAGAAGCATGATTCTAAGAGAACACCAAATATCTCCCATACTGACAACAAATGGGAAAACTGAATCACTTGGGCTTTCTATTCCATAGTTAAGATTTGGGAGTGTCAATAAAATTCACTGGCTTCAGTCTCAGTACACATATTTCCAGGATATAAATAACTGAAGGAGATCAAGGTGACTCTGGCTAAAGACTTCAAGGTCAAACTGTAGGTCTTCACCTACATTACTTTTTTGTACATTAAAAAAAAAGTTGCTTATGTAAAATACTTTCAAAACTATAGAATACACATTTAGGAAATTAGTGCCTCAACTGGTTTTTGAATCATCAACACACATTTAAATGTATAAGAAATATACAACTCCTATAATAATCATCTATTTCAAATTGACTTCAGAGAAGTATGCATTTGAATAAAAACATTTAGTTAACTTTGACAAGTAGCTACATATTTTATCTGAACCACATATTTAATGGAAACTTCTCTGGTATACAGGATATCCACAGGACTTATATTCATATTGGATTGCTTTAGAATTCAAAATAACATGTTGAAGCAGTAACTTGAGAAAAGAAACAAAGTCTGTGCATGATCAGTCTACTCCTATTTCTTGGGTTCTTTCATAGCCATTAACACCTAATTCCTACCAGCAATGGAAAACTAAACCATTAAGTTTGATTTGTGTGATTGTAAACAAGTGAAAACTATGAGACTGACTCACAGACAATTCTCAAAAATCTAACTTTACTTTAAATAAAGCAACCAGCCAGAAGACCTATATGGTAAATCACTTATAGAAAACTGCTAATGATGCTAGATTTGCCAGGTACATGGTACATTTTGAGTAGCCAGAGACCAGGTAAAATTTAAACCAATAACATTTTTTATCTGTGAAGATCATACACACAGTTTTCTTAGTACCCATGAATACCAGTGTCAGAGGAGGCCGGAAGCTTCAGATACCCCTGAAACTGGAGTAAATAGGCAGTTGTGAACAGCCCAACATGGATTGTAAGAGTAGAACTTCGGTCCCCTGAAGAGAAATATGTGTCCTTAACCACCAGGCCATCTCTCCTGCCCTTCATACATGTTTTACAATCAAAATTCCACAGTATCTTCTACATTAAAATAGGCAGATTAATATTAGTTTCCATTCCTTCTGTTTTATTTCATTCTTCAACTTGATAGTGTGGAAAGCATCAAGATGAACTTCTTGAAGCCAGCCATTACAGCAGAATCTGCATCCTGTTCATCAGAGCACTCTCCTCTCGGAGGAAGCACTTACACGGGTCTTATACCACGAAGTCCTTCCCTAGAACTGACCGTGAAATTGGTTTGAAATATTCCTGCATAAGCCAGCTCCATTTCCCAGGAAAATCACAAATCATGAAAGAAAACTAGGTGAAATTTTTGTTCAAAATGCTTTGTTCTCCTAAAGATATTACTAAAACAGCCCTGGGTCTCTGATGGTTAAATGACTTTGTAGTTTGTGAGTAGAGAGAGGTTGGTGCTGCCTGGTTCCCTGAACAGAGAGCTATTTGCTCTCTACTTTTCCTCAAAGGGAAGAAACTGCTGGAGTAACAGGCCCCGGTGTTCAGCACAGCAGTCTCCCATGATGGGAAAATGGCAGGAACAATACTTTCTCAAGTGTATCCTAAAGACCTAAAGCACTAAAGAAAAATAGAGGCGGAAAGTAAAAAAAAACCCACGTTTGTTTGCCTGGGTGGTTGTCTTATTAGAAATGTATTTATTTGGTGCCTCTGTAGACCCTTCACAAGCCCCATACAGAGTTGTTGAGAAAAGAATACCAGATTTCAAAATGTCAGCAACAAAATACATAAGACTCAAGCACAGAACAATAAAACCTGGTGATTAACTCGCCCTTAATGGTGTCTATCTGGGAAAACCTTAACAGCCATCATCAACATGTATGTGTTACTAGGATAAAACACCCTCCTGATGCAATGCAAAATTTAAATATTGTCAGTATGATAAAAAGGAAATAAGACAACTGACAATAAATCATTCTAAGAGGTATAAGCATATAAAATACTGCGTTTTTAATAGTTTGCCATGACAGAATTTCAAGGAGTTAGTGCTCCTATAGATAGATAGATAGATAGATAGATAGATAGATAGATAGATAGATAGAGACAGACAGACAGATGAGATAGAGATAGAGATAGAGATAGAGATAGAGATAGAGATAGAGATAGAGATAGAGATATTATTGGAAAGTGAAAAACAAGCTAACATTTCTGAAGTTTGGGGCTTGTGAGCCCTCAGTTATTTGTAACAAATATTACAGATCTTTAGGCATCTATCCTGTTAGTATCATGTCCCAAATTACAATATGTGCACATAAATAGTATGGTATATAAAATTCTCTATAAATATTTGTTTTTGAGCTAGTTGATTTCCATTCTTTTGAGAACAAATGCCTAATACTTAGAAGTAGAGGGATTTCAAGTTCAAAGCCAGCTTGAAATAAATAACAAGATTATCTTGTGGGACTGTCTCTCTTTCTGTCTCTATCTGTATCTCTGTCTCTATGTCTCTGTCTCTGTCTGTCTCTCTGTTTCTCTCTGTCTCTGTCATTGTCTCTGTCTCAGTCTCTGTCTCTCTCTCTCTCTCTCTTTCTGTGTGTGTGTGTGTGTGTGTGTGTGTGTGTGTGTGTATTCATAAAAAGGAAAGAAGAGAAAGAGAAATAGAGAAAGAGAGGGTACTCGGGCAGAAAGAAATGAAATCTGGAACTCACCTAATCCCAGCCTGTGATGTCACCTACCTAAATAAAGATGAAAGTAAGTTAAAAGTTCTAAAAGGATTATAGAGTGCTATAAGAGCTGAACCTTTGGGGCTGGAGAAATTGATTGCGTAGGGAATAAGAGCACTAGCTACTTTTCTGGAAGACCTGAGTTCAATTCTCAGCATTCACACAGCAATTCACAGCCATTTGTAACTCCAGTTCCAAGGGATTTAGTCCATTATTCTGGCATCAGTGGGCCCCAGAAATATGCAGGGTATACTGACATACATCCTGGTAAAACACTTTTACATAAAATCAATTCAGAAGTAGGAGGTGGAAAAGTAGGAGGAAGAAGAGGAGAAGGAAGTGAAGAGGAGAAGGAAGTGGAAGAGGAGGAGGAGGAAGAGGAGAGGAGGAGGAGGAAGAGGAGAGGAGGAGGAGGAAGAGGAAGAGAAGGAGGAAGAGGAGAAGGAAGTGGAAGAGGAGGAGGAGGAAGAGGAGAGGAGGAGGAGGAAGAGGAGAGGAGGAGGAGGAAGAGGAAGAGAAGGAGGAAGAGGAGAAGGAAGAAGAGGAGGAGGAGGAGGAAGAGGAGGAAAAGAAGAGTTCCCTCTTTGACATCTTGCTCTGTTTATTCAGTTTGTCTAGCTCTATTGGCCTGTTCTGGTTTGTTATGTGAAATCTCAAGTACATTCCAAGGCCATGGTTCTAATTTAATTTGCCTTCAACCTCAGTTCTCTTCTAGAAGAAATTCATGAGGCTTGTCTGTCTTTCATTTACATATCTCCGTCTCAATGGTTGGGTTTCTTTTCTTTTCCTTGAGTTACCTTATCTAAAATTTTAAATATCTTTCTCTTTTATTGCGTTCCCTAAAATACATTCTCTATAGTGTTTATAAAACTGTATAATTTATAGTTTCTTAATTTTGTATTCTTCACTAAAAAGTAAGTACCAAAATAATAAAATGATGTGCTTGTTTCATTTTCCATACCATAGATCACAGAGACATGCATACTGTATTTACAATCAGTTAGGCTAATTGAGTAATGAGTCTGTATCGTATTTACTTGTTCCTTCATTCATCTAGCCAGAGCAGGTAGAAGTATATGGGAGGGGTTAAAAAAAGAGAATTTGGGAAATGTTATAATTATAGTCTAATCTCAACAAAAGAAAAGAAACACACACACACAATATATATATATATAAAACTTATGCTACTGGTCTTGGAAGAGACCAATATGATTCAGTAGGGTTTCAACTAAATGCATTTGGTTTTGTTCTTCTAAAGCTGAAAATCAAAAGTGGAACCTTCGTGTGTTCAGGACTATTCACCTCACTTCTAGATTATCAGAAGCTTTGTCTACATAGAACCAAAGTAACCAAGTTTACAATTAACTGTGATTGACAGCCAAGTGTGTTTTTTTTTTCCATAAAAATACTTACTAAAACTTTTGCTGTTTGTTAGGTAGAAAATTTAAACTATCAAAAGTCTACAGGCTTGATGTAGAATGAGTATTAAATATAAAATAAATATTATTTTAAGATACCAAACATTATAAGAAAATGAATTATCTAATTTCAACTCCCAAAATTTAAAGTTTCTTGTGCATCATTAGGACTGCTTAGATGAAAATGACATCCCATATTAAATGTCCATCCCATAATATTTGAAAATAGTGTATTTCACCACCTGAACTGTGAATTCATTTCTATTTATTACTTTTGGGTAATGAACAGAAATGACATAATTTCATGTATAGATCCTTCCTTATACAAAAAATAAGCATGCAAAACAAAGACTTAGATGAGAAACTTGCTGTAGGGATCATAACTCATCAGTGCATGTTGCTGCAAAGAATGCTCAGAGGGCTTATAAAACAGAAACAAGACAGACAAAGAAAATTCTTGAAGGAAACCATCTTCCTACGAGAAGATGGGGAGACAGCCTCTGAGGAGCATGATAAAATACTCAACATGATACAGTTTCAGGAACTTCAACGATTCTTTTCTCATTTGTTAGAAATTCTTACTTAAAAATAATTTTTCTCGTTTCTCTGACGTTTCTATTCGCAGGGGAAGTGACAGATATTTTTGTAAGAGTTACAGAAAACTTCTAATTTTTCTTTTAATTTTTTTCTCACCCAACCTGCTTCTATATGTCACAAAGGACAGCTCAATGAGAATGACAGGAAGAGAAAGGATAGCTTAGACAAAGTACATGAGCAGCACTCTGACCACGTAAAACTCAAATATGTCAACACATGCATACACCCAAAGAATGCAAGTCTGCAGTCATGAAACAGGGAGATGAGACCTTTGGCTCGTAGTTTTAAAAGGACCTTAACCTAGAGTGCAGTAACCACTTTGTGTGACTGTCTTGAAAGTACCAATGCTATTTTAAAAACAAGTTATTAGCACAATATATAGACTTTTCAATATTCTTCACTGAGACTACACCCTGTTCCTAGATGAGTTAGATACTGAATTAATTACTTTGATTCTCTCCAGTTTCTTCTTTAACGAAACATTTCTAACTAAGTGCATTCCTGAATCATTCTAACTTAACTGTGAACAATGAGACAATAAGTATTCATGTGTTTTACATTCTACTTACAGTTATTTTATTATTAGAAAATTGCCTTTTAAACCTATTTTGTTCTGAAATACTCAGAATTCTGTTAAAATATGAACTTTTTTCAATACACTAGGACATGTGCTTCACGTGTCTGTATAATGAGATAAAGCACGGGTTGGAACTGTAGGTATCACTGAAGCTTATAGAATTAAAAAAAAAAGTCTGTTTTCTAACAAATGTAGTTTGGGGTCTCTTAAGTTCCTGGAATTTCTCCACATCTTGGAACCCAAGCATGAAGGTTACATCCCAGACTTATGGGAGATAAAGGGCTCAGTGGCCTGAAACAATGGTATTTTTCTGTAGAACAAGATGAAATGCACAGTTGAGTGGCCCAGTGAGAAGGACTATGATATTCTTTCCTGCTTCTTTATAGCAAATTAAGCAACTAAGTTCACTCCAGACTTTTATATTTATATCAGAATCAAATAAACATTAGTATATAATATATTATTAGTATATATATATATATATATATATATATATATATATATATATATATCGTACTATATTGAACAGGTACGGAGAGAGAGAATGGACAACCTTGTCTAGTTCCTGATTTCAGTGGAATGGCTTCAAGTCTCTCTCCATTTAGTTTGATGCTGGCCACTGAGTTGCTGTACATTGCTTTTACTATGTTTAGGTATAGCCAATGACTTCCTAATAAAACATGTTTTGCACTCACTGATAAGTGGATATTAGCCTAGAAACTTTGTATACCCAAGACATAATCCACAAATTAAATGATGTCCAAAAAGAATGGAGGAGTGGCCCATGGTTCTGGAAAGACTCAGTGCAAGAGTATAGGGGAATTCCAGAACAGGGAAGTGGGAAGGGGTAGATGGAGGAACAGGGGGAGGGAAGAGGGCTTATGGGACTTGCTGGGAGTGGGGAGCCAGAAAAGGGGAAATCATTTGAAATGTAAATAAAAAAATATATCAATAAAAAAAAGTTAAAAAAAAAAAACCCTGCTCTGTACTTGCTAAATGATCTACACAACTTTACACAATGACCAAAGGCAACATGATTTCCTCATCCGTGAGTGATCATAGTAAAACTTTTGGTCATTTTTCAATTGCCTCAATATGTGCAGACATACTTAATTAGAATTCAAAAATTCTAGACATGGAAGTAAAAGAGTCTGCTGCAGCATGTCTAGAAGATGGCTATCAGTGTCATTTAAGTAGACAGCACAATAGGAACTTTCTGCAAAACTAGATTCTTAAGATGCAGTACAAATGATTTCTCCCTAATTTTGAAATAGGTGACAGATAAAAGTAAAGAAAAGTTATAGTACAACAAATTTGTAATGGTTCTTCCAAATTGATTGATTAAAAAAAAAAAAAAAAGACACACAGAGCCTAGAAAAAGCTGCATTGACTCCTGGGGGTTTTGAAATTCTGTATAAATTTAGAAGCAAGCACAAATATTCCAAGAGTTCCTTATTCTTTAAACTGTAAAACTTTCCTAAAGATGCTGACAGTAAGGGGCCCAAGAGTTAATGAAGAATTTCTTATTTGCTACAAAAAACAAAAGAACAAAAAAGAAAAACAAAGCCATGTTGACTATATAGGTAAAATTAAGGCTTTAAAACTGTTATTCCTGATAGTGGTTTAACACATGTTAACATTCAGGGAACATGGCAGTGTCTTCAAATCATAGGTGCCCATAGACTTTCAGATAAAATATTTGTTCATATTTCCCTTCCCCCAACTCTACACAGATCTTCTCCTTTCACCCTTATTAACGTCAAATTCTCTGTGTGTGTGTCTCTCTGTCTCTGTCTCTGTCTCTTCCTCTCATTCTCTCTCCCTCTCTTGCTCTTTCTCAATAGAAAAGCAATCAGGCAAACAAACATGATTGCAGCAAGAAGAATGGGAAGGAAATACAAAGTTTCATTCCTAACCAAGAAACCATTTGTAACTGATGGCTTCTGGGAAAAAAAAATCAATTTTCTACAATGAAAGGACACTGAATATATCAACCACATTTTGAGGTAGCGTCATATTGAGAAATAGTTGGCCCAAACAAAAAGACTATGATCATATTGTGACTAACAGATCTAATTACTTTGTCCTCATAGAAATTATCAAAAAAATAACTGAAAACAATATTGGATTAGGAGTGAAAACTAGTATATTTTCGGTTCAGGTGGTAAAAACCTGTATGAGTCCAAAATATTATCCACCAAATATCTGCAAATGCAATATGTGAATATTTCTTGCATTACTGCTATGTGTCGGGTACTGATTAGAACAATGTAAATGTATGCACGCACAAACACAGATATTCATCTGGTTTCCTTAGCCATAACAATTTCAGATAAAAGAAAATAAATAATTGCTAGGCTTCCTTTTTTCCATTTTCATGAATAAACTTATCATATTTTATACAGAATTGGGTGCTTCAGATACTGATCTTGAGGACAATGATCCTTAAGGCTTAAAGGCAATAAGTGAAATAACAGTCATTTAAAAAAATAATATTAAAGCTTTCATGGTTTTGCCAGGCAGCAAATGGTTCACAATAAATCTTTAAAATGAAATAGTTACACATTAATAATATGCTGAACAAATTGACTATACCTTATACTGTACGGAATAGGCTACACAAAGTGCCTTAATTCAGAAATGTTTTATTTACATGATTTTAGCCTAACTTTTGCAAGTTCTCTTATATGTGCATGTTAATAAGCTATATGAGAAAACGTTCTGGACAAGATTGCCTAACTTCTCTGGAGCCCAGTAGTGCTGTAGTTGTGTCATGAATTTGCCAGACACAGTAGAATGTAAAAAATAATAAATGGTCCCCATGCTAAATAAATCAGACTTTTGTGATTTGGAAAAAATTGAGTGCAGTTAGAAGACCCTTCAACTGGATCATACTAAAAATAGTATCAACAGCAGAAATAGTTTTTTTTTTAAAAAAAAAAACCAGGATATTTATTTTAAGTATTGATTTATAACTGCACTTAAATATCTTAGTGTTGACCTTAAAGGGATTCAAAGTGTCCATATGCCTAACATTTTGCTAAGTTTAACAGCTATTTGCAGTTGTGATAATATCTTGCTGCAAGTTTCTAGTTTGATAATTTCATTGTGGAAAAAAAAAATCTGTTCTTTTCAAGCCAAAGTAAAGTTCTGGTCTAAACTTCTCTTTCTGGGAAAGCAACTTGAAGAGAGCTGGATATGTATTTACTTAGAAACTGGGATGAGTACCTAAGCTTTGATACCTAACTCCTTCCAGAATCAAGAACTTATAACAAATAGAGAATAAAAATGTATTAGTGAATAGTAAATCAAAAAAATTGATATCATCAGAAAACTTAGTAATATCAAAAAATCATTCTATATTTTGCTATTTAGTACCTAAAAACTTTCCTAGGGAAATCTTAGAAGTACATTTTATTTGTATCACTAAATCTGTTGATAACGTGAAAGGAATGCACAAGATAACTTGCCTTGTCTCAGTTTCTGTAAACAAGTGCCTTTAGAAATCTCCTCATTCTCTCTAAGGCATCATCACCACCTGGCTAAGCCTCCTCCTGTATCCACGCAGTAGCTTCACCTGCCACTTTAGCATGTTTCTTACACAACACTGATTTTGATGATCACCTGTCCAATGACTTAACTCAAATGTCTATCGAACAAAAAAGAGTATGCCCCTCACAAAAAAAGAACATCATTTTAGAAGGAAGTGACAGTGTTTTTAAATAGATTTCCATGGATTCTTCTTAATTACAAAAACGTTCAATATTCTCATATACTGTATGATTTCAGCAGTCTCACACACCTTAAACTCAATTAAGTAATTCATCATAGTAATACTAATAGGGCAGACTCTGGGCACACTACTGTCTATTTGTACTCCAGTATCTATGGTGTTGAATTCTTGCCAGGAGTCAGGGTCCTGAACAATATTCACTTTGAAACATTGAACCAAACATGAGACATGGACTGTATCAAATGACTTTTTCAGGCATGAAAAAAGCACAGATAATGATTAAAGTGAACTAAAGAGCCAGAAAAGATTGAAATACCATGTAATACATGAGCAGTTCTGTCTCAGGAAAAAAACCAAAACAAAAAACAAATCAAAACCCAATAGTTCTACTGGAAGACTGGAGGAATTTTATAGATGAATTATACAATAGATAATAGATTTGCTTTAACATAAGAATCTTTCAGCAGAAGAAAATTTAACGTATTTACCAAAGGATATAGGAATGGGGTATTATAACATCAGGCATTTACTTACAAAAATATAAAAACACAGCAAAAAGAAGCACGCATATATATATATACCAGGGTAGATATGTGGAAATTTTTAATTTAATTAGATAAAAGTTTATTATTTATCAACTTTTCTTTTTTTAAATAGGAAATCACTTTTATTGAAGCAATTTAATTTCCTTATTTTAACAGTAAGTGTAGAGTGAATCCTAAAAGTTGATTGTTGCAGTTTTAATCTTCTTATCCCAGCTTGTATCACAGCCAGTGACTTCTTAGGTGTGGCCTTGTCCTTTGCAGAACTTTTTCTCATGGATAAAAACTGATCTAATTTAGAATGTTTTAAGTCCAGTTCTTTCATCAACATCTTCATGTAGAAGGATTCTTAAACAATTTTTCTGCACCCAAAGTTTTAATGTATGAAATTTAAGTCACAAAGGGACAATGTAAGCAATATTTCTGACTCTCCTACCCTTCACTGCTAGAGTGAAATTATAAGTATTTATCAACTTTTCTATAAAAGGTCTATAAAAATAATGGAGCGAAAGTAATAAAAAATAAATATATGTTGCTTTCTCATCCTAATTCTAAACATGAGAATGAGTCCTGAATTACAAGGAGAGACCTGGACAACCAAAGCTCCATCTTTAAAGAAAATTATTTCAAAAAGATGTAGCGCATGTTCGTGGATGCTAATAAGCTGTGCATCTTTTCTCCCTTGCCAGCACAGGACATTTCCAGACATAGTGGTTCCCCGCTGCTACAGCACAAGAATACAGCCTCCTGACTAACCTGATATATAGGTAAGACACAAAGAATTAACCAAACAACAGTGTACAGTGTCACAATAGTAAACCGGAAACGTAGTAAGAAAAATCAAGCATAATTCTTTTTGTTTTATAAGATGAATGCTCATTTTAAAGATATAGTTACTAAGGTTGTTAATTTAGTTTTACATTTTAAAACCCTTTTTGCATGAAATTTTCTATATTTGATAAATATTAAACTTGTAAGTTATCTAGTGTTTTGTCTTAAATAAACACACTTTAGTATTGCAGGCAAACCATGATTTTCAATTCACCTTCATCTTGCCATACAACAGATAGACCATTAAGTGAGGAAAATAATTTGGGAAGTATCAGTGTGCAACTTCAAGCATTGTACACTAAACATTTTATTTCCACTAATGCAGCACACTTCCTAATCTAATAAAGTATCTTTTTTCTTTACACTTGAAAGAAGGAAAATAGTCCTTTTAGAATATAAGAACTCTTAATGTGTCAGCAGAGCTTTACACTATAAAATTGCCTTTTTTTTTCTTGTAGCTTAGAAAAACTCAATTTCTAGTGCTTGGCACACAGATGCTCTAAAATGGGATTTAAAATTTCAGACAGGTGATATAGTTAGGGTCCTGCTCAGCAGGCATGAAGACCTGGCTTGCAGCCCTATAACCCATATGGGGAAGGAGAGAACTTAGTGCTGTGGATGTCCTGTAACTTCCACATGTGTTATAGCATGTACATGATCATATACCCATGCACAATACAACAAAACTTAATAATAATATACAGTGTAAGTTTTAAAATCAATCTTTAAACAAAGGTTTACACATTGTGATTATTTAAATACATTGATACCACATTAAGAGCAAAATTCACAGTGGTTTGCTTTTTTCTTTTTTGTTTTTGTGGGTCTTTGTTTTGAGGCTATGGAAATGGCAATGAGACATTAGAATTGGGTTTAGACAATACCATAAATTTATGGGAAAATATGCAAAAATCAAATTAAAGAATATGAAAACATTTTATAGATGAGGAAAATAAATGTCAGGTTGAACTGATATGAGAGGATACAGATCATTTTATTACTAAATCATAAAAAAATTAAAAACTGGGAAGAGAAAAGTTACTAGAAATATAAATTTCCATAATCTATTCTAAAGTATTTGTTAGGTTTTTGAACAAAACCACAGCATAAATGTTAACTCAATTAGTTTAAAACAGATTGGATTTAGTTTATATCCTTCTCAACTTCTACTAGTCATGATTCCACATACAAATTGATTTTTTTTTATTTTTTCACTTTTAAGCTTAATGGATATGCCTTAATATATTACAAATGCTATTTCTGTTTTGTATAAAATTATAGTCCCTAAGTTTGTATAATGATTATTTTTGTGTCTAAACAAGAGGCAATGAAATATTTTTGTAGACAACAGAAGCCGAGAGAAGCAAGTGCAGTTAACCAGCTGCAGCTGTGTTGCCAACTTGGGGTATAGGGTAGCAATTTGTAAAAGTTACAAGAAGATGAGAGACTTTTTAAATGTCACTCTAATTGGCTATTGAAAGAAAATTATGAACAGCGGTTGATGACTTGTGGTCCCTAATTAAAGGAAAGTTCCTCATAGCACCAGCATTATTAGTCTAACAAACCATCCCAGAAACAGAGATGAAGACAAAATCAAACAGCAAGCCTTTAGGTTGATCCTCAGATCATGCAGGAGGCAAGATGGCGTTCACTTTAATGGATTCTAGCCACTTAGTCAGACTGTTTTCTATGTACACAAGAAAATAGATTGCTAAAAAGAACAAAAGATGTTCCTTAACAGAAGAACTCCCAGTCCCCAAAAGACAGTCATGTCAAAACCTAAGTATAAGTAAAATAAGCCATGTATAAAGTATTTTTGAAGACACATGAAAATAAAGATAACTTATTAAGTGCTGATTATATGCCAAACCTAAAATCTTTACAGTTGAATGACTAAAGAGCTTTCTAATAATGTAGGCTAGGAAATGGTAGCATTAGTGACATGTTACAAACAATAATTTGATTATCCACCATAACTTTATGGTATGACCTTATTGCAAAGACACCAGATACACTGGTGACAGAATATGGAGAAACCAATTTGATTCTGACCAAGAAGTTTTCTCTCTGCTGGCTAACCTGATAATATCAAAGTGATTATACAGTCTGCTTGGAGGAAAGTCATTAAACTATTCAGCTGTGAACCCTCTGAACTACAGGACCAACTAGAGTAGAAACTTATACTCATGGATATAATAGTGATACAAATGTTATGGGGACTATGAACTGCTTTCTAACTGGATTTAAAGCCTGCTTCTCAGGAGGGAATATTTGCTTGGTACTAAAAATGTGGCCTGTAACCTATGATTGGGAAGCTAATATGTCCCAAGGGTGAACCCAATATTATTATTTTCATAAATAAAGTAACTTTCCTCTAAATCTGTGTCTATCTTCCCACTGATAGATTAGTAAATCTATCAGTTACTACCAGAGAAGACTATTTCGAAGAAGATAATGATTGATGCAGAAATTCATAACTGATTTTAAAGAACAGAGCATAAGTTCTGTGCAGTACTCAGCCACAAAGAGTGTATATATCACACCTTGTTTCCTCCTAATTCTCAGGAATTGTCACAGGAAAGAAGACAGAAAAACCTTAAGAGCTTAAGATTGGGAAGGAATACTGAGAAATAATGTCCTCTTGATATAAAAGACCATTGCACTGATGACCCTACCAAGGCTGAAGTTGCTTACCTCAGACCTGAAGAAGATCAAGACAGTCTTAATTTCAGCATGGAAAGGAAAGTGTCTGAGGCTCCCACCTCTAGTTAAGGAGCTATTGGTAGCTGATGACTCCTTAGAAAGGACACTGGTTTCTTTATGGGCTTGACCTCTGGTAGGCTGACCATGTTCTAGCTAATGGTCTTATACTTGTGAATATGTGGACAGCACCTTGTACTCAGTGGGCTTACGAAAGAGAGAACATGAAGTTGAGAAGGGGTGGGATATGGAAGTCTGAGAGAAGTTAGGAGGAGGAATGTGGATGAATACAGTCAAAATACATCGTAGACATGAAAAAATTCTCAAAGAATTATTTAAAAGTATTAAAAACAAATATTTCCAATTTTAATAGGAGGTAAAGCCCAAAGTTAAGCTATCATATGAATGCATGCCTGAAAATACAAATTGATTGATTTTAAGTTGTTTTTACTTCTCACTTTTTACTTGATGTTTTGGTTTTTTTCAAAATTAGACTAGTTATGATTTTTGTTTCAGTACTTCACAAATAACTAAAACAAACCATGAATTTATTTCCCTGTATTAAAGAAAACATTTTTAAGAAAAAAGAAAATGAACAAAAACTAGTAGTGTGTTTTTTCACATATTTTGAAATGTCAAATAATTAACATTATTAAATATAATAATTATATTTGTAAAAAAAATATAAGCAAGAGAGAGAAAGGCATCATAAAAATGTAACAAATCACTTTATGAGCATGTGTACTTACACATGGGGAATTAGAGAGAACCCTGTTTGATAAGTATATTTGGTAAGTATGGTGATAATTATTTATAGACTATGAGATGTCCAGTTTCACTGTTGGTATAACACATATAAATCTAATAGTAGATAAGTATTTCTTCCCTAAAAATTTCCTTAGCAAAAGTATAAGTAATTCAAGTAGCATTGTTTGCAATTACTGTGCATCTAATCAACTTATTAATATGTATTCATGATATATATTATCTATTAAAGTTGTACTTTAAAGAATTCATTGAATAATACCTAATCAGTAAATCTACTTTAAAATCTATTTTTTTTTCTACCTGATTTGAGATTTTAAAACGAGCCCCTGAATACTGATTGCTCACTTTCATATAGATTTTTGGTGCTAGATCTCCAATTTAGAACAAATAATCAAAATAGGACAACTTAAAATCTTAAATAAAACAAAATCTACTTTAGCCCATTAGCTTTTACCTTAATAGAAAAAAATGGCAGTGAACATAAACAAAATGTTTAAAATCCATATTTAATTTTCTTACAAATATTAAACTGTATGATTAGAAGTACTTTCTTCCTTCTATTGTCTGTCTAAGTAGACATTTCTAAAAATTTTTCTCAGCATCGTGTTCAACAAACCTTTATCACATTTCTCCCTGGATAAACTGTAAATTTCTTAAGGTCAGGGGACTAGCTTGTCTTACTCCCCATTGTATTTCATGCACGTGGGGGTAATTTGAAATTTTAAACAAAGAGCATAAGGAAGGTAGCTCTGTGTACACAGAAGACTTCTCCTGTGCTGGGTGGAAGGACCAACGTTTTCCTCCATGACCACAGCACACCTGATGTGTTCGGGGAAAGTCTCACACAATGGGAACCATGGACAGGACAGGAGAGGAGAGGTCACAAGTTGCTAATAGGAGTCAGCATTTCTGAACTTGTTATCAGTAAGATAAGGAGTCTTTGGTGATTGACCTAGGCTGCTTCTTAACAGATTTACAGAATTGCTTTTCTGAGCAGTGATGTGGTCTCACAGAGCACTGAGGTATCCCTGTGGCAACTATTCTGAGAAGAGAACTCAGAGAGACAAGTAGAAGAGAAACTTGCTAAAGGGGGCATTAGCCAAAACTCAGCAAGGAGGCCCCAGCGACTTGGAGCTAGAAGATAACAAGTGGATGCCGATATCAGGCTCTCTGCTGTTCAAAGTGTGTTAATTGACTAATAGGCAGCATCATTAAAAAGAAGAAAATCGGGTAGCAGCGGCGGCTGCGGCGGCGGCAGTGCAGCAGTAGCTGGTCCAGCTGAAGGGCCATCAACAGTGGAGCCAGGGCGACACAGGGACCAGTTAGACCCTGCGCCCATGACCACTGACCTTCGCTGACCAGTCGGGCGGCAAGCAGCTGCAGTTGTGCTGCGCCTTTCCTGCACGGAGGCCACTTCAGAACTCGGCCTCCCACCAGTCAGGAGAGGTGCATCCATCTTGGTTCCCGACTCCCGGGATCGGACAGACTGAGGTACACAAACATAATCTGAGGCCAACACCACGGTGGTCTGAGCCCGACGGGCGTTGGCCTGCACCCAGGCCCTGGGCTGGTCGGGGGCCATCGGGGTGCCAACCCAGCCAGGGGTTTTTTTGCCCAGGCCTGGGCGCGCGCCGCCACCATTTTGCCTGCAGGACAACAGAGAGCTCTGGCGGGCAGACCTGTAACAGGCATGGCCTGAGGCTAACAAAGCGAGGGTCTAGGCCCCAAAAGGCACAGGACTGACCCCAAGGACTGGGCGGCTTGGTGGGCCATCTGTGAGTCAACCCGCCCAGGGGATTGTTAGCACAGCAGACTCTCCCGGCGCTTTCAGGGAGCACGGGCGCGCACGCCTGCCATCCTAGTCACCTGGCAGACCCAATTAACAGTCATAGCCCTAGGGGAACTTTGCTCAGACCTTGGCCTCCCAGGCTTTTGCCTGGACTCAGGGACTGGGCGGCCAGGCTAACCTTGTGTGCGACAGCCCGGTTGGCGGATCGGCTGCCCAGCGGAGTGAGCAGAACACAGGGGAGATCACAGCAGCATACACCATCGGCACTCCCTGGGGGTGCACATGGGCTCCATCTGCTCCACAGACACAATCTGGGGCAAGGCCTCAGGCAGAAGCCCTGGGCTCTACTCCCTCCGCTTCCGGATACAGATCAGCCTGGGCGGCAGCACCACATCTCCAAGTCCTGCAAGTGGCTAGCTGGGCTTCAGGGAGGCCAGCTGGGAGAAGTCAGTGTGCTCCAGTGAATCCAGCGGGCCCCAGCGGGAGCCTTCGGGTGCCTGCTTTGGGATCTGAACAGCCTGGGCAGCAGCACCCTGTCTACAAGCAGTGCAGGAGGTAAGCTGTGCACCAGAGGCCAACTGGGAAGGGGCAGCTTGCACTGGTGAGTCCAGCACTGACAAGACAAACTAACACCAGTGAGAACTAGATGGCAAAAGGCAAACGCAGGAACGTCACTAACAGAAATCAAGGCAATATGGCAACATCTGAACCCAATTCTCCTCTACCAACATGTCCTGGATACCCCATCACACCAGTAAAACAAGATTTGGATTTAAAATCACTGGTCATGATGCTGGTACAGGAACACATGAAGGACATACTTAAAGAAATACAGGAGAAAATGGATCAAAAGTTAGAAGCCCTTGCAAGGGAAACACAAAAATCATTGAAAGAAATCCAGGAGAATACAAAAGCCAACAAGGAGGAAATGCAAAAAACACTTAAAGAAATACAGGAGAACTTTGGTCAACAGGCTGAGGTCATGAAAAAGGAAACACAAAAATCTCTTAAAGAATTACAGGAAAACACAAACATGCAAGTGAAGGAGCTAAGCAAAACCATCCAGGATCTAAAATCAGAAGTAGAAACAACTAAGAAAACTCAAAGGGAGACAACTTTGGAGATAGAAAGCCTTGGGAAGAAATCGGGGGACAGAGATGCAAACATCAACAACAAAATACAAGAGATAGAAGAAAGAATCTCAGATGCTGAAGATTCCATAGAAACCATGGATTCAACAGTTAAAGAAAATGCAAAATGCAAAAAGCTTGTAACCCAAAATATCCAGGAAATCCAGGACAAAATGAGAAGACCAAACCTAAGGATTATAGGCATAGATGAGAGTGAAGATTTACAACTTAAAGGGCCAGCAAATATCTTCAATAAAATTATGGAAGAAAACTTCCCTAACCTAAAGAGAGAGATGCCGATGAATATACAAGAAGCCTACAGAACTCCAAACAGACTGGACCAGAACAGAAATACTTCCCGTCACATAATAATCAAAACACCAAATGTTCTAAACAAAGAAAGAATACTGAAGGCAGTAAGAGAAAAAGGCCAAGTAACATATAAAGGAAGATCTATCAGAATCACAGGAGACTTTTCACCTGAGACTATGAAGGCTAGAGGTCCTGGGCAGATCTCATGCAGACTCTAAGAGAACACAAATGCCAACCAAAACTACTATATCCAGCAAAACTCTCAATCACCATAGATGGAGAAACTAAGATATTTCATGACAAAACCAAGTTTACCCAATATCTATCCACAAACCCGGCCCTAAAAAGGATAATAGGAGGACAACATCAATGCAAGGAGGGAAACTTCACCCTGGAAAAAGCAAGATAGTAACCTTTCATCAAACCCAAAAGAAGATAAGCATTCAAATTTAAAAAATAACGTCAAAAATGATAGGAAGTAACAATCACTATTCCTTAATATCTCTTAACATCAATGGACTTAATGCCCCAATAAAAAGACACAGACTAACTGACTGGATACGTAAACAGGACCCTACATTTTGCTGCTTACAGGAAACACACCTCAGGGTCAAAGACAAACACTACCTTAGAGTAAAAGGCTGGAAGACAATTTTACAAGCCAATGGTCTCAGGAAACAAGCTGGAGTAGCCATTTTAATATCAGATAAAATTGACTTTCAACCCAAAGTCATCAAAAGGGACCCTGAGGGACACTTCTTGCTGGTCAAAGGAAAAATACAAAAAGAAGAACTGTCAATCCTGAACATCTATGCCCCAAATGCAAGGGCACCCTCTTTCGTAAAAGAAACTTTATTAAAACTAAAAGCACACATTGCACCTAACACAATAATTGTGACTTCAACACTGCACTTTCCTCAATGGACCGATCAGGAAAACAGAAACTAAACAGGGACACAATGAAACTAATTGAAGCTTTGGACCAATTAGATTTAACAGATATATATAGAACATTCTATCCTAAAACAAAAGAATATACCTTTTTCTCAGCACCTCATGGTACCTTCTCCAAAATCGACCATATAATTGGTCACAAGACAGACCTCAACAAATATAAGAAGATAGAACTAATCCCATGCCTCCTATCTGATCACTATGGAGTAAAAGTGATCTTCAATAGCAACAGAAACAACAGAAAACCCACATACACGTGGAAACTGAACAATACTCTACTCAATGATACCTTGGTCAAGGAAGAAATAAAGAAAGAAATTAAAGACTTTCTAGAACATAATGAAAATGAAAACACAACATACCCAAATCTATGGGACACAATGAAAGCAGTGCTAAGAGGAAAACTCATAGCCCTGAGTGCCTCCAAAAAGAAAATGGAGAGAGCATACATTACCAGCTTAATGACACACCTGAAAGCCCTAGAACAAAAAGAAGCTATTTCACCCAGGAGGAGTAGAAGGCAGGAAATCATCAAACTCAGGGCCGAAATCAATCAAGTAGAAACAAAGAGAACCATACAAAAAATCAACAAAACCAGGAGCTGGTTCTTTGAGAAAATCAACAAGATAGATAAACCCTTAGCCAGACTGACCAAAGGACACAGAGAAAGTATCCAAATTAACAAACTTAGAAATGAAAAGGGAGATATAACAACGGAAACTGAGGAAATCCAAAAAATCAGCAGATCCTACTACAAGAGCCTGTACTCAACACAACTGGAGAATCTGGAGGAAATGGACAATTTCCTTGACAGATACCAAATACCAAAATTAAATCAGGACCAAATACACCATCTAAACAGTCCCATAATGCCTAAAGAAATAGAAGGAGTCATAGAAAGTCTTCCAACCAAAAAAAGCACAGGACCAGATGGCTTCAGTGCAGAATTCTACCAGACCTTCAAAGAAGAGTTAACACCAATACTCTTCAAACTATTCCACAAAATAGAAACAGAAGGAACACTACCTAATTCCTTCTACAAAGCCACAATTACGCTGATACCAAAGCCACAAAAAGATCCAACAAAGAAAGAGAACTTCAGACCAATTTCCCTTATGAACATAGATGCAAAAATACTCAATAAAATTCTTGCCAACCGAATCCAAGAACACATCAAAACGATCATCCACCATGATCAAGTAGGCTTTATCCCGGGAATGCAGGGTTGGTTCAACATACGGAAATCCATCAATACAATCCACTACATAAACAAACTCAAAGAACAAAACCACATGGTCATTTGATTGGATGCTGAAAAAGCATTTGACAAAATTCAGCATCCCTTCATGCTTAAAGTCTTGGAGAGAACAGGAATTCAAGGCCCATACCTAAACATAGTAAAAGCAATATACAGCAAACCGGTAGCCAGCATCAAACTAAACGGAGAGAAACTTGAAGCAATCCCACTGAAATCAGGGACCAGACAAGGCTGCCCCCTTTCTCCTTATCTTTTCAATATTGTACTTGAGGTACTAGCTCGGGCAATTCGACAACATAAGGAGGTCAAAGGGATACAAATTGGAAAGGAAGAAGTCAAACTATCATTATTTGCAGACGACATGATTGTCTACCTAAGTGACCCAAAGAACTCCACTAGAGAGCTCCTACAGCTGATAAACAACTTCAGCAAAGTGGCAGGTTATAAAATCAACTCCAGCAAATCAGTGGCCTTCCTATACTCAAAGGATAAGCAGGCTGAGAAAGAAATTAGGGAAATGACCCCCTTCACAATAGCCACAAACAGTATAAAGTATCTTGGGGTGACTCTTACCAAACATGTGAAAGATCTGTATGACAAGAACTTCAAGACTCTGAAGAAGGAAATGGAAGAAGACCTCAAAAAATGGGAAAACCTCCCATGCTCATGGATCGGTAGAATCAATATAGTTAAAATGGCCATTTTGCCTAAAGCACTATACAGATTCAATGCAATACCCATCAAAATCCCAACTCAATTCTTCACAGAGTTAAAAAGAGCAATTATCAAATTCATCTGGAACAACAAAAAACTCAGGATAGCTAAAACTATTCTCAGCAACAAAAGAAAATCTGGGGGAATCAGTATCCCTGACCTCAAGCAATACTACAGAGCAATAGTGTTAAAAACTGCATGGTATTGGTACAGTGACAGGCAGGAGGATCAATGGAACAGGATTGAAGATCCAGAAATGAACCCACACACCTATGGCCACTTGATCCTCGACAAAGAGGCTGAAAACATCCAATGGAAAAAAGATAGCCTTTTCAACAAATGGTGCTGGTTCAACTGGAGGTCAGCATGCAGAAGAATGCGAATTGATCCATCCTTGTCTCCTTGTACTAAGCTCAAATCCAAATGGATCAAGGACCTCCACATAAAGCCAGACACTCTGAAGCTAATAGAAAAGAAACTGGGGAAGACCCTTGAGGACATCGGTACAGGGAGAAAGTTTCTGAACAGAACATCAATAGCGTATGCTCTAAGAGCAAGAATTGACAAATGGGACCTCATAAGGTTACAGAGTTTCTGTAAGGCAAAGGACACCATCAAGAGGACAAATCGGCAACCAACAAATTGGGAAAAGATCTTCACCAATCCTACATCAGATAGAGGGCTAATATCCAATATATATAAAGAACTCAAGAAGTTAGACTCCAGAAAACCGAACAACCCTATTAAAAAATGGGGTACAGAGTTAAACAAAGAATTCTCACCTGAAGAACTTCGGATGGCAGAGAAGCATCTTAAAAAATGCTCAACTTCATTAGTCATTAGGGAAATGCAAATCAAAACAACCCTAAGTTTTCATCTTACACCAGTCAGAATGGCTAAGATTAAAAATTCAGGAGACAGCAGGTGTTGGAGAGGATGTGGAGAAAGAGGAACACTCCTCCACTGCTGGTGGGGTTGCAAATTGGTACAACCACTCTGGAAATCAGTCTGGCGGTTCCTCCGAAAACTGGGCACCTCACTTCCAGAAGATCCTGCTATACCACTCCTGGGCATATATCCAGAGGATTCCCCACCATGTAATAAGGATACATGCTCTACTATGTTCATAGCAGCCCTATTTATAATTGCCAGATGCTGGAAAGAACCCAGGTATCCCTCAACAGAAGAGTGGATGCAAAAAATGTGGTATATCTACACAATGGAGTACTATTCAGCCGTTAGAAACAATGAATTCATGAAATTCTTAGGCAAATGGATGGAGCTAGAGAACATCATACTAAGTGAGGTAACCCAGACTCAAAAGGTGAATCATGGTATGCACTCACTAATAAGTGGTTATTAACCTAGAAAACTGGAATACCCAAAACATAATCCACACATCAAATGAGATACAAGAAGAAAGGAGGAGTGGCCCCTGGTTCTGGAAAGACTCAGTGAAACAGTATTCGGCAAAACCAGAACGGGGAAGTGGGAAGGGGTGGGAGGGAGGACAGGGGAAGAGAAGGGGGCTTACGGGACTTTCGGGGAGTGGGGGGGCTAGAAAAGGGGAAATCATTTGAAATGTAAATAAATTATATCGAATAAAAAAAAGAAGAAGAAAATCGAAGTTGGTATGTGGTAATGGAATGGTACTCTCAGCAAGGCAACATATTCATTTAATAAAATGGAGGGAGAGAACTTTGTGGGAGAATGGTGATCCTTGTTACATAAGGCTTAATGCAGATTCTTCTCAATGTATGGTAGTTTGACTGATAATGGCTTAACCTAGAATACTTTGAATAGGATGGTACAAAACCAGAATTTTATTGGGAATAAAACCACCCTTCAATTTTGAATTTTAGTGTAACAAGTTGTATAAGGGTACTGGTAGCAATAAGCTGCAAATAAATATCAGCCATGTCTTCAAGAGAGTAATCAACCTATACTTCACATACTTCATGAGTAAGCTGTTTTGTATATCATGTTTTGTATTCAAAACTCATTATATCTTTGAAATGCCCACCTCTGTCTCCTGGGCACGTGTAAACATTCCATTTTACATTTTCACTACAGTATTCAATAAATTATATGACAGTCTGCATGTCACTCTAAAATAGACTTTGTATAGGTGATTTTATGAAATTGCAGAGAAATATGTGTACTAAGAGCATTTAAACTAAACGAAGCTGGGATTAAAACTTTGGTTTGCTCCATATACTGAATCCATTTATGACTTATGGCATTTTAACTTACAATGACAGAATTGGGATTTGATTACAACCCAAATCAAGAAATACCTGTAGTTATGTCGAGTCACTAGTTAGATCTATGAGTCTAGAAATGAACATTGAAACCTAGCAATTGGTAACTGATGTTTAAAATCATATGACTACATGAGGTCAGCTAGGGGGAAAAGCAGTGATTTACTATACTACATTTGGCCCAAGTGATGATGAGAGGGCATGCAGGTGAGGAACAACCAGGAAAGAAAGCTAAATAAATCCAGATGCTGAAGAAAGAAAGAAACAAAAGAGTGTTGTACTCAGATAAAGTAATGGAAACGTTACAAGAATATGGCCAACTCATTCTCCACACATCACCTAGCTAACCACATCACATTCCTCCTACAGATCAAGACGTTTCATTAATAAGAACATCATACTAATTGAGGTAACCCAGACTCAAAAGGTGAATCATGGTATGCACTCACTAATAAGTGGATATTAGCCTGGAAAACTGAAATACCCAAAACATAATCCACACATCAAATGAGGTACAAGAAGAAAGGAGGAGTGGCCCCTTTTTCTGGAAAGACTCGGTGAAGAAGTATTCAGCAAAACCAGAACGGGGAAGTGGGAAGGGGTGGGTGGGAGGACAGGGGGAGAGAAGGGGGCTTACGGGACTTTCGGGGAGTGGGGGACTAGAAAAGGGGAAATCATTTGAAATGTAAATAAAAAATATATCGAATAAAAAAAAGAAAAGAAAAGAAAGGCACTCATAAAAAAAAAAAGCCCTTTCTGAACAAGAATGGGCAGATCCATCATCTTCCTCTACATCTCTACATCAAAAGATGGGTCTCAATAATCCTCAGTACCAGGAAATTTGAATGGCCGAAAAGCACCTAAAGAAATGTTCAACCTCCTTAGTCATCAGGGAAATGCAAATCAAAACAACCCTGAGATTCTACCTCACACCAGTCAGAATGGCTAAAATCAAAAACTCATGTGACAGCAGATACTGGTGAAGTTATGGAAGAAGAGGAACAGTCCTCCATTTCTGGTGGGATTCCAAACTGGTACAACAACTCTAGAAATTAGTCTGGTGGTTTCTCATAAAACTGTACACAGTACTACCTGAGGACCCAGCTATATCATATATACCCAAAAGATACTCCAACATGTAATAAGAACACATGTTCCACTATGTTTATAGCAGCCATATTTATAATAGCCAGAATCTGGAAAGAACCCAGATGTCCCTAAATGGAGGAGGAATGGATACAGAAAACATAGTACATTTACACAGTTCACTATTTAGCTATTAAAAACAACGACTTCATGAAATTCACAGGCAAATGGATGGATCTAGAAATTGCATCCTGAGTGATATAACTCAGTCACAGAAGAACACAAACGGTATGAAGTCACTGATAAGTGGATATTAGCCCAAAAGTTTGGAATACCCAAGATTCAACTCACAGACCAAATGGAAGTAAAACAGAGAATGGCCTTGTTGGTCATCAAAGAGAGGAGAGGCCCTTGGTCCTGAGAAGGCTGGATGCCCCAGTATAGGGGAATGACAGGGCAGGGTAGAGAGAGTAAGTGAGTTGGTGAGTAGGGGGAGGAGGGATTGGATAGGGTGTTTTTCGAGGGGAAACCAGGAAACGGGATAGCATTTGAAATGTAAATAAAGAAAATATCTAATAAAAAAGAAAGAAACAAAATAAATAAATAAATAAATAAATAAATAAATAAATAAATATTATTATATGAAATAAAATAATCCTCAGTACCACAGCCTCACTTCCATACCCTTCTGCTTATCCCCAAGCTCCTCAAAAAATGTAAGGCCTTGAGGGCCAGAATTAGAAACCTAATCACTGGTGTTTGGTAATGCATAGGATAAGCGGGAATCAGGCAGTTACATGAATATAGAACATGTAGTACATTAGAAGGTACAACAATAACCTTATGATAACTATATTACTACCATCCTCAAAATGTGGAAAACCAATAAAAAAGAAAACAAGTGTTTCTAAAAGTAGGGACAACTCATAAATGAGACCAATGGACAGAACTCATATAGATAGCTAAGCAGACAGACATGGATAAGGGCAGTTCAGTGCTCAGTAGAATCCCAGAATGAAAACAAATATCAAGATTTGGTATCAATAAACATCAAAACTATCCTGTCAACTCTTTCTTTCTTTTCAAAATTGTCAAACAAATAATCTCATATAATCTAATATTCTTAACTGTATATAAACGTTACTGAGACATTAAAAAGGGGTAACTAGTATATACAAATACATGTGGTCTAACTGGTCACTGTATCTCTCATTATGTACAAATAAATTATTCTATTTCAATGGAAGTTTAATGCAAATTTGTTAATGCATTTCATTTTAGGATTCTAGCAGTTACTAGGCCCAGTATTTTCAGGTCTCCTCTAATCACTAAAGTGCCAAACTTATGTTCCGGGACCAAAATGGAGCTGACTGGGGTAATCACTGGAGACTGTGACTCAAGACACACATGAAACATTCTGTGTGAGTGATTACTAAAGGAAGGTATTGATTCCCATCTATTTTGTCTCTAGTTGACACACAATAGTGGTCACAGTTGTGATTCTTTTAAAATGGATTGGAGAGTAGCTGTTAGGAAATGAACTGAGTCCCCCAAAATGGTATTTTGTTGTTGCCTACATTTGATCCATTTTTTCAGAATTTAATGCCTTGGCTGTTTGAAATGTAGGATCCAAGAGCCCGACTAACACATTCCAGAATTAAATCTATCATTTGTCAATGTGGCCAATCCTGCTAAACTCAATCAGTTTGAAATGCTTCAACAAAATAAGCCTTGCAGTCCCTTGAAAACCAGAATCTAAACTGTGTTGAAACAGCATTTTATTTTTGTGTTGCCAGCTGGATGCAGATCCCATCTTCTTCAAGGATACCTGTGCCATCTTTTTCTAAATTCTAACAACAACAAAAAAATCTGTGCAGCAGGAAATTACTTGCATCCTTGGCATGATGTATGCAAACCTTCTGCCAGAGTTTTTAATTTCTAAAACGTATCGAACATTAATAGCTGTTCCATTCTTACTGACGTCATGGAGATGAAATTTCACAAGTATGTAATTGCTAATTTATCTCTCAGAGCATATAACTAAGGTAATACATTTTATGTGTTCTTTTGTGTTCTAGGTCTAGCTAAAATATATATTTTCCTTGCACACACACACCCACGGTGACAGACTTCTTTTACTAGTACTACCAAACTGTGTGCCGCCATTTTGATAGTCTAACTCTTTCCACAACTGGTTTCGGGGAGCATCTGTGCAAAAATGGAAACCATTCTGTTGCCATAACTTTCTAGATAGGTAGCTGTGCTTAAAGTGCTTGTAGACTCACTCTCTATGTATACTCTGAAGTGCTATAAAGAGAACTCTAATTGAGGTCTCAGAGATTTCAAGGGTAATGGGCTGCCGTTAGATGATGCATACCACAGTGCCGCATTTCTGTAGAACTCAGGTGATTGTAAGAATTCTGAGTTCAGGTTTTGTGTGCCTCCCCTTGTTGTGACAGTTAAATGTGGTTAATCAGTTTGAATTTCATAGGTCATGTAGTATGCGGGTATGTGTTCAGACCCCAGTCCTTAGGTATGAATGTTAAGTTCTTTGGACTTAGTCACGTCACTACTGAAGTCTTCCTCTCCAGATGCTGGGCAGCCATGTTGTATGTGGTGCAATATTTTTTACATGGATACTCTGCATATTTTTCATAGGATTCTCAACCATCATATTTAACTTTTTTGTGAGTTTCTTCATATGTCTTCTTTTGGGATATTCTTTACAATTTTCCCAGTTAATTCACTAATTTCTTAATAGAAATCTTATAACCTATCAACTCTAATCTAGGAAATTTTCCCATCTTTATATATTCAATATGTCCATAGAACACTGCAAAAATTTCACTCTAATCTCTTCTGTAATATGATGAAACTGTATATGTGTTTGCTTCCTCTATGGAAAACCATACATTTCTTGCATTTATTGATGGCCTCATTTATTTTGTGCTTTATTACATTGTACATCAACAAAATTGTCCTGAATTGAATAGTTAAACTGGATAAAAATATGTATTATTTCAAATTGTATTCAACCTACGAAGTAATTTGCCTTAAAATATATCATCTATCAATTCTTAAAGTTGCATAGCTGAGTAAGTTTTATATAATAGGAAAAATTTATGAAAATTTATGAAAGTACATTCAGTCATTGTTATAGCCAATTTAAGTTTTTAGTACTTATGTTTTTAAAAATTCAGTGTCTATTAAAATTATGATTAGGTACTCTAATATGATATGTTAGGAAAACAAAGGTTTAAATGTTGACACAATATATATTTCGCCCTAACAAAGAAAACTATTTTATTAACTATATAAGATTATATTCTAATCTCATGCAGTGTGTGTGTGTGTGTGTGTGTGTGTGTAGAAAGGGCTCAGTGGTCAAGAGCACCTATGGTTCTCTTAGAAAACCAATGTTCAATTTCCAGCACCTACATGAAGAAAGAAGCATCTAATAACTCCAGTTATAAAGGATTTTAAGGCTTCTTCTGGCCTCTGGGGCTCTGCACATATGTGCCGCAGACATACACATAATCATAAATCTGACCACATAAGACAGAAGTAAACAAAACTCTAAAATAGTAAAGCAAATATGATATACTGTATGATTTGAGACTAATAATTTTAATATATAACATTTTATTATTTTATTATATTTAATGCATAAAATATTTGAAAAGTTATAGGTTATAAAATAAGATATTAAATATTAATTTAGTTTATGACTATTATATATAGAAAAATGTATTTTTCACTAAATATTTTGTCCAAAAACTGTCTGGCTTTTATATTTTTTGAGTCACATAAACAACACAACCTAGCTCTTCTCTCCCAATATTTATTGATTATAATCAACAGGGATAATCAACTCAGATATTGATTCAGGCCAATTGAACCAACATGTTTAGAGAAGCAAGACACTAGGATTCCTAGTCATTCTCAAAGTATCTTGTTTGAAAAAAAATAGAGATCTCCAATCTCTGAACTTTAGGGTCTAACACTTCTGCGTACAGACTGACAGTCCTTCTGTGTTAGAGGATATGCTAAACCCCACTTGGTCTTCTCTCTTCCATTGAAAATTCCTATTTCTCTTTTCATAACTTTCTATGTAGAAAAATCCTGTCATGCCAGAAAGATACAGACACAGCCATCTTAGCCAGTTTCCAACTGGGATTCGTTGACTGGAATGGGATGTCCATTCTCCTGGACTGCAGTACGCCAATTCCTCTGTTCCATTATACTCTGTGTACCACTTGCTTGCGTTATTTTTCCAGGAATCAGATTGACAGTGTGCCATCTTCAAGGTATCCAGTTTCGGCATCCATTAGCCAGTCCCTCTTACACTGTCCATGGGGTTATGGTATAACACTTATTTGTCTAAATTAAAATCAGGGAGGCTACAGGGAAATGTATTGAGCAAACTCTGATTTTATGATTTTTATATTGGTAAAAGAAAAGAAGCAGTTATCAGAACCATCCAAAAGCATATGGCTGAAATATGAGAGACCCTGGCTAGAATTTTTAGGAAAGAATTGACTTGTACAACTCAGGATATTTAGAGGTACAAGCCTGGTTGTACGTCAGAGCATTCCTGCTTTATGGTATATCTTACCTTAACCTCCACATGCGCCATCAAAACCGCAAAGTTGGTGAGGTGGTTACAGGAGCAGGTAGTATGTGTCTTGTTGGTGGTCAGGAGTCGACAGCCTTGTGTTGACCAATAACCTGTCATTGTGCGCTTGGAATAGCTCCAAAATGAACAGTTAGGGTTGAAATTTTCTTCTGACTGCTATGGTGGAAAAAGATCAATAAAGGCAATAACTATTTTACAATGGAGTAAATGAAGTAGGTCCTTTCTTTACTGACAGCACAGCCCCATGCTCTGCTGTAATCCTTACAGAGCTGTGTTCAGTACTTTCATATTAAGTGGCTCTCATCAATTTGAAGTGAAATTGAATACCGGGTATTTATTCTGTCTGACTAGAAGTGAGATTACTATTTTCCAAAGCTGTTCATACCACAATGATGTTACTAACACTATTGTTGGGAAAAAAATTGTAAAACGATGGTCTTTTCCTTACATTTACAACTTCCAGATTTGTATATGTACAAAAATAGATCTTTAGACCCAGACAAGATTGTGTATATAACAGCATATGAAATACTGTCCAGTTCAATATAGTACACTACAAGCTCTTTTAAAAACTGTGTGGTGTATATTTATATATTTACAATATATATAATATTGTATTATATATTACATCTAGGGGCAATATCATTTCTATAGGGAAAAATTAGCATATTTCATATAAAGACAGGCTTTATTTCTTTTTCTGGCCTATGTTTTTCTGGTATGTTTTTCAGAAAACAACCATGTCTGCACTCATTAATGATATATTCTATGTTAGATAATAGATAAATATTAAAAGAAAATTAATATATATAATATTCATCCACAACAAGCATAAATGAAATAGACAAGGAAACATGTCGTTTTCTTACCTTGATATGTTTAACAGTAAATACCACAGGATCAGCCAAATACACTTTATTACTGAATTCCTTATTTATTGCTGCTGTAATAACAGGGGAATTGACGATAACCGAGTGATTTGTGGACATAGCTTCTGTGCCCAACTTCATACTGGCATTCTCCGTAGACAAATAAGGACCCAGATTATTATACAGGACAAAGGCCACTCTAATCTCTCCTAAAATAAATGCAAATATGAGTTAGAAATTGGAAGGAACAGATTATGTTTCTATACTCCGCTAGAGTTCGCAATACTAGTTAGATAGTATGGACAAGATAATATAATACACATTCACAGACATAAAACCAAACATTCATTTGCTTGGTACCAAAGTACTGAGCATCTGATGAGGAAAGGGAAATTGAATTACTCAGTTGAGATCACTATATATAATTTCTTTAAGCACTGAATCTGAGTCTGAAATCCTGTCTCACTGTGTACTTGAAACTAAATTCAAGATGCTTCCTAGAGCCAGAACCAGAATCCAGAACCACAAAGAACAAGATGAAGATCATCTCCTTATATTCTGAAGAAAAATAATGTGCATAGCTTCAAAAACCCTAACCATAAAAATTGAAAAACAGAACTTCAACAAAGTTAAAATTTTGAACTTATTAAAATATAACATTAAGAAAAAAATATGAAACCACAGACTAGGGAATATGGGATTCTGGAATAGACAGAGCATCCATGCTTGTCAACAGTACAGTAATATAAGACACCTAAGATTACCCAGCGATATTAATGGACAATTTAAGGAAAAATACAACAAAAGCCATTTCTATTTAAAAAAAAAAAAAGGTAGTTGGAATCATTAGCGATTAAAGAAACAAAATGATAAAACTACTTTTGCAATACTATTTTATACCAACTTGATCCTAATGTTTATATGGGCTTGATACAGTTCAAATCCTTGTACCCTACTGATGGGAAGACAAAATTTTGCAGTGACTTGGAAACACTCTGACATTTTTTATAAAGCTGCATTCATATTGACCCTTCCTGGATAAGTGAGAACATTTACCACAAAGAAAACAATTTGCATGAGACTTTTTACAGAATCCTTATTGATCATAGCTTCTATCTTGAAAGAAATCAAAGAAAAGAATAAATACATCACAATAATAGAATATACTAGGTGTCAATACAGCATGAGATATTAATAAATGGAAAATATGACTGAATCTCAACGTGACTTTTTGGATTACTCAATCTAGGCAGAAAATAGTTTGTACTGGGTGATTTTAGCAATATGAAGTATAAAAACAGAATGATAATAAAGATATTTCTTTAGAAGGCAAGACCAGTAAGTAGCACAATGGAAAGTGACAGGTAATAGGAAACATTTAGTTTCTAAGTTGTTTATCTTTCTATTTTATGTGTTATCTGTGAAGGTAAATATAACTGTCAGATTTCTTAAAGTAAACTCTCACATGGATATATTTCATTGTGTTTTAATCATACTACAGTGGATTATTTTTTAAGTAAGGACACTAATTGTTTTTATTTGTCTAAGAACTCAATAATCATTTTCTTTTTAGGACACCATTTCCACAAAGTCACAAAGTCCTTCTACCTTATGATTCTTTGGGATAATTCTCTAATTATGATAATTTTTAATGTTTACATTTCCCCCCTTTTGTTTTCATTTTTATCATTACTTTCATGGTAAAAGTCAAACCCTATGTCTTAATTCTATTATGAAGGCAGAGTTGGGCAAGAAACAGATGCTACCCTGATCACTCCAGTTATGAAGATGAGAAAGGCAAAGTCTCTGTCTTTAAATCTCAAGGCCAAAAAGAAAAAGAAAAAGTTTATGTGTTAAATGAGAAGCGTGTGTGTGTGTGTGTGTGTGTGTGTGTGTGTGAAGGGGGAGTTAAAGAGGTATGAATGCCTTATATGACCGTGAATGCCTTATATAAATATATTTATATATTTATGTGCAGACTTCATGCCCAATAGTAGATGGCCAATGGAAAATAAAGTCAATGGCACCATTGGGGTTTCCTTGTCTTACAATGAAACTCATGCCAAAGCCTTTTTTTGTTTTGTTTTTTGTTTTTTGTTTATGTTTATGTTTTTTATATGTTTATGAAATTCCCTATTTGGGGAATTTATATATAGAACATATACACAGGCTTGTTTTCCCAACCAGCACTGCAAACAACTTCTATGAGCACTCCAGGCAGACACATTGAATCAGATATGATGACTTCAGATTCAGACAGGTACCAGTGACCCCATGATATAAGTGGCTGCAGTAGCAGGGTTACTGTACCCAGAGACATTCCAGAAGTTTTTGTGTTATGTGGTAAGCTGTTGTTTCTTTGCATCCATTGTCTTTTTAATAATCTTACAATGAGGTTGTAATAGAAGCTATATGAAGAAAGCGGGGATTCTTATGTTTACCTATATCTTGTAGCACACCAAATCCAAATAATAGCAGTTCACTGAACACTTATCAGTTACAGTAGAGAAAAGGCTATCCTTCGATATCTAGGATAAAATTTAGGATGCTTGAAGGCTATACTGTGTATTATTGAAGCATTGTTCCTATGAGGTCCTATGGGCTTTGTTCCTGTTGATTTAGAGGTTCGTGTTTTGTTAATGTCCTCATTACTTCTTGTTCTTATAAGATGGAATGGCATCATGCCCCTGGGCATTAAGTAGAACTGTTATGACCAAGGCAGTGTGCGCACTGTCTGCAATAGTCTGCACCAGATGGGTCTTAGAGCAGAGAGCAGAAGTGGACACATACCTCCATCCCTTTACCAGAAGCTCTCTCCAATGGATAACGACTAGCAAATGAAAATTTAGGTTTTCCCAAAGGAATCTCACAGGGGAAATAAACTTCTCATGTGCAGACTTCATGCCCAGTAGTAGATGGCCAATTGAAAATAAAGTCAATGGCACCATTGTGGTTTCCTTGTCTCACAATTCAACTCATGCCAAAGCCTTTTTGTTTTGGTTTGGTTTTGGGGGTTTTTTGTGTGTGTTATTGTGTGAGGTCAATCTTTTATTTTTATTTTTATTTTGTTTTATGTGTACATTGTTTCTCTCTTTTACCTTACAGGCCCTTTGCATACATACTGTGGCTTCTAGCTTAGTGTTCTTATTGGATTCCTGAGTGTGAGAATGAGAGGGTCTCTGGTACTTTCTCCTAGGCGCTTATCCATCCTTCTGTTTGTTGGATTTATCCTATTAGAATGTGGTAGTTTTTGTTTTATTTTGTTTCATTTTATTAATGTCCCTTAGAAGCCTATATATTTTGTAATGACAGACAGAAAGGGGATGGATCTGGAAGGAGCAGATAGAGAAGAATCCAGAATCAGGATCTTTTATGTAAAAGAGAAAACTAATTTCAATAAAAGGAAGATAAAATGGGATGATAGAGAAGCTACCATGAAAAGACAAGCCCTGCTGCAGGACCATGTATGCTTTGGATGATGAACATAATTCAAACTATTTAGCATGATCACAGGTCACGAGAGAGAAAAGATATGAAGTGGTACAAATAAGACAGGCAGGGGCAGGACTCCCTCGGTCAGGTGGTTTTAGTCCCTGTGTTACTAGAAACAAACTGGTGAGAGTTCTGTCTAGGAAGGATGGGAAATGAAGTTAAAGTTAAATAAATGGAGCAGGACTTGTAGAACCAGAAAGGAAGTAGATGTAAGGATCTGTTTCTATGTCTACAATCTTACCACTGCTTCAGACATGTCAGACCTAGTCCAGCTGGCAGCACAATAATGAATTCTACGTTTCCTTTTAAATGATTTCTAGTGCCTTGACTATATTTTATTCTGATGACAGTGCATTAAAGTGGTTGATAGGATTAAGAAAATCCATTTTCTTTATTTTTATTAAGATTTATTTTTTTATTTCTGTGAGTACACTGTAGATGTCTTCAGACACAGCAGAAGAGGGCATCAGATCTTATAACAGATGGTTGTGAGCCACCATGTGGTTTCTGGGAACTGAACTCAGGACCTCTGGAGAGTAGTCAGTGCTCTTAACCACTGAACTATCTCTTCAAAGCTATTTTCTCTATATGAAGCAACAGTTCTGATTAAGTTAGTCCTACCTCAGGTCATCTTCTTACCACCTAACAAGTTTTTCCTGCCTTTGTGAGATTTTATTATTTTTAAGATTGGAGAAGCTAGGAATACACTTTCTTCCTGGGGTTACTTCTACATTTACACTATTTTTTAGTGAATTAAATTTAGCACACCAAAAAATTGGTGTGCTAGCATTAGAGTTTGTTTCCAACTTACCATTTCGGCCATTTTGCTTTAATGTATTTGCTGAAAGCTGGATAGTACTTCCGTGTCCTGTGTTTTCTGGAAATTTTAGATCTTCTAGGTTTCCTTCTGTGCTCAGCCTTGCAACTTCTAGCTCTGTTCATAACATAGGGGTGTCAGTGTTCTGTGAGAAATCTGCCGAAGCTACAAGAATTTCTGTAACCTCTCAACTCTTTCTATAGACAGGATTGAAGATTTCTTGGTCTATTTGTCATGTTAAAGGCAATCAATTTGTTCAAAAGTATATAGTTAGTGTTTTTACTTTATTTACAAGATATATAAGAAAAGATGTTCAAAAATTATGGAAAGAATTCAAATGTATAATAATCAAGCCTAATACTTTAAAATCAAGTCTAAGACCTTATACTTTTTGATCTTTGCTTTTTAAGTTAATTTTCAAAATGTTTTCCATATTTCATGAATTACATAAAAATTATTTTATACTCCAGAGATGTACTGTCACATCAATATTGATCTACCTACAAATCGAATAAAATATAAAACAGCTTTATCAAATCTCCTAGAATAAAATTGTCAGCTACATCCTAAAACACAATAAAAACAGATTTATATTTATTCGAAGGGATGATACAACTTCCAAGCATTAACATCATCAGTCAAATGACTTGTTTCTTATAGAATATAAATAACTCAAACATACTAAGAAGACAAATAATTCTTGCATTAGGAGGTCAAAGTAGTAATCAATGTAAAACCTACATAAATACATGCATACATAAGAATTCTACAAGTAAATTACTTCAGTGAGCTGAAGAAATCTCTAGGTAATACACCGAATATTGAATGTCCTATGGATGTTAACATGCATGAATTCTGATCTTCTTACACTCTCAGGAAGAGACTTAACAGTTGGACATCATTACCTATGGCCCTGAGGTATTTCTGTTTTCTTTACAAAGTCGGTAGTAGGTACATCCACACATAGAGACAAATTACCACATTTTTCATTGCTGCTGAAAATTATCCTACTTTGAAAAATATAATAAAGTATATCCACAAGACTGAAACATGGCTCTTGACTGGGGGTGTCAGCTTTTTTTTATCTTTTCCTGCTATACAAGTGACTCTAGACCTTCTGTCTTAGCAAAGGTCACTTACGGATATTGTCTGTATTCTCCCTGACAATGTCCGTCTTCAAAAGGTTATCGGCTAACACAAAAGCACTCTCCTCCACAGTGTCGAGCAACATGGTGGCTGCACGCAGTTGATCGCTGGTAGTCAGGTCTCTCCACGCATTCAAGGCTTGTGGCTGAAGGAGGTTGTTAACTGTCTCCACCATCGCCTAGGAGGAGACCAAAAGAACGGCACAAGTCTCTAGTGAACCCGCGTAGCTGTCAGGAATCCAGATGTACATGCTGCCCAGCAAGCAAAGAGTAGCAGTGTGCGTAAGATCACTATTGTCCCAGCCTCCCCTGTGACATGCTGCGGCAGAAGCATTCATCATGTTTCTGTAAATCCCTCGCTGAGACTTTGCAAGCCTGCCGTTGTCTTCCTTTGAAGAACAACAAATAGAACCATGCTTGTTTCTCAGAATCAACAGCAGAGGCTTCAGTAAGACTATGATCGCATAATTAAGGGATTTGGCTGAGGAAACAGTAGCACATAATGTAAACCAACAAGTTTGCATTCTCTACAGAAAATAGCTTTGTACCATACAGCTCCGAAAACCCAGAGGTTGACCACAGCAAAGACCGAATGGATGACTACACATAGGGGATGGCAGGGACTTGTTGCCTACAGGTTGTGGACTCGTGAAGCAAACGTTTTCCCCTTTGTCTTATTCTCACCTCCTCCCTGGCTCTCAGCCAGCTATGAAAATGTCAGAATGGAGAAAGTATCAAAGCATTTATATCATCAGTCACTCTGAATATGTTGTGTAGTGTGAAACCCTAACACTGTTTACCTCTCGGGAAGAGAGTAAACAGTTGGACATCATTACCTGTGGCCCTGAGGTGTTTCTGTTTTCTTTACAAAGTCAGCAGTAGGTACATCCACACATAGAGACAAAGTACCACATTTCTCATTGCTGCATGCAGAAGAATAATCTCTGTAGCTACCATTTATATATCCCCTGTGGTTTCCTTTATGTGGTAGGTTGCAAAAGGAAAACAGTTCTCCCATGAAGGCTTGGGTTTCATTCAAACACAGAAACCAGCAAAATAGAAAAATACAACACCTGCAGTTTGAAAGTGATCATCCCTGAACCCATTCATTATGAAGTATGCCTCCAATGCAGATAGAAAGGCAACTAAACAGCCAGCGTAGACACAGTCTCTAGGCAGCACACGAGAGTTTTAAAACAGGATGCACATTACTGACACATTGGCAAAGGGATTGGCTCAGATGGGAGTCAGATCCTCTAAACTGCTGGGTTTTCTTCTGCCTGGTGTTTTCATAGGAACTAAGTAACAACTGTTAAAGATTCAGCTTCATAATGAAACACCTTGGCTGCCAATTAACACCAGCTTCAAAAACTAATTTGCCTCTTGATAAAGTTGGGTTTTTTTTCCTTGATATTTTCAAAGCTACCCCAACTTCTGGTCAAAATGACATCATTAGACTTTTAAGTAAAATAGCCTTACATCTTGTGTACTTTGCATTAATAAACATAAGCATACACACGTCACGGACCACCAAAAATGACCTGTGAGTGAATGCATTTGCCTTGTGTGCTTGGCTCTGTCGTGCTTTTCAGGGTTGAAGTATGACGTGAGAGTCACACAAAACATTTCCAAACCACAACAGCATTAGCTGCTTTCCAGGAAGTATTCCATGGGAGTAATGCCAACAGGACATGCCAGAAATCAGGCACCAGTAGATAAAACAAGAAATGAAGGTTTAGGTATTTCTGAAGCCAAACAGTCAAACAGCAAATATGGAGCTGCCGAGTGAAGGGACCATTTATCCTAAGATTAGATGTTCCCCAGAATTCATCAGCAATGCTCAGTAAAGTTCCACAAAGAATTGAAAGTATCCCTTGTCTTGAAATTGGTGTACCCATCTTCACTGTTAATGACTTCAGCAGTCACAAAATAATCTGACATGGAGTATTTTAATCTTACCTTAAGGAATGGGTACTGAGAATATTATAGTATTTCTATTCTGTCCTTTGTTGGTTTTAGTTAATATAAAAACTGCTAAATGATAAAAAGTGGAAAAACGAACAGAATGACCATCTTTAAAAACGCATCCCAGCAATCCTATAAATAACATGTTTCAAAATCCAATGATTAAGCCGAGAAAGTGCATAGATGAGTCTAGAGATCAGTAATCCAATCCTCCCCACAATGAAAGCCCAGGAACAGATGGCTTCACTAGCAAATTCAACCAGACATTTAAAGAATTAATAGCAATTCTTCTCGAGCTGTTCCAAAAGGTTCAAGAGGAGGGAATGCTTCCAAATACATTTTATGAGTGAGCATTTCTGTTCTGATACAAAAGCCCGACAAAGCTGCACAGGACATAAAACTACCAGTCCTATCCCTGATGAGTGTGGATGCATAATTCCTCAACAAAAGGCCAGCAAACCAAACTCAATAGCACATTAAAAGAACCATCTATTATAACCAAATGTAATTTATTTCTGAGATGAAAAGATAGTTCAACACATAAAATAAATGGATGTGGTGTACTTACTCCCTTAAAATAAAGGATAATGTCACCTTATTATTTCAATAAATGAAGGAGAAGCATTTAACACAATTCAGCACTTTTCATGATTAAAAGCCACCAGCTAACCAAGGATAAAATGAAATGACCTAAAAATAATAAAGGTCATACAAGAAAATCCCTCCACTAACATGATGAACAAATCAATAAATTTGAAATTGTGGCTTTTAAGGTCAAACGTAAACCAAAGAGGCCTACTGTAGGTGCTTCTACTCAAAATAATTATTTGAGGCTATAACCAGAGCAATTAGACAAGAAAAAAGAAATAAAACCTATCTAAATTGGTGATGAAAGGATAAAACTATGCCTTATTACAGATTAAAGAAATACACAGGAACTCAAGAGGCTCTATTATGAAAAATCAACAGTAACATAAAATCTGTGAGAAGCAGTAGACTCGGAGCCTGTGTACAAAAGACCACTTTAACTAAAATCTGTGTCTTTTGATTAATGCCAATTACTGCCCAGTAATCTTTGTTTTGCAATTAAAGAACTGTAAGATGAAATATTTTCATAAGTACAAATTTTGAATACATTTCAGCAATCTTATCTTCCTAGGCATGGTGTAGCCTTTAGAGATGTATTTAATTAAAATTTAAGAGATATAAATAATTTGCAAATTTTCTAAAGAAGAACAGAGTAAGTTTTTTCTTGATGAGTTAATAATATTTTTAAAACAATCTTTAAGAGATGCTAGTCACTGCTTTCAGCTATGTACCTACAAACTCTTCTAGACTGTTCCAGTCCAACGGTCGCACAGATGGCCCTCATTAAAATCCATGCTTCACACAAGAAACACAACAGTCATGATATTCAAAAGGCAATATTAAGTATGAGGCAGGGTTGATGGATATGAGGGAGAAATACCAAGGCTTAGGGGAGGAGGTAAGGGAGATATATCAGGGTGTGTGTGTGTGTGTGTGTGTGTGTGTGTGTGTGTGTGTGTGTGTGTAAGAGAGAGAGAGAGAGAGAGAGAGAGAGACAGAGACAGAGACAGAGACACAGAGACAGAGAGAGACAGAGACAGAGAGAAAGAGAGAGAGTATGCACATGCATGTATATATGAACATGTGCTCAGGCATGTTTGTGTGTGCGTGAAATTGTCAAAGAAAAAAAAAAGGAAATCAACCACCTACTAATGATTGGAAAGACTGATGGAGTCTCCTTGGCTTATGTATCTGAGTAGGAAACTTGGAACCATATTGCTAACACTGGAAATGGGAAGTAGTTCTTCTTGTACCTTACGACCAAACCAGAAATAAGTATAGTTCACTCTTATAGATACTTTCATAGATACTTTCATGTCATGCCATATGTGAGGGGGAGAAGAGGGGAAGGAGTTTCCAGTGAGTAAGTGTAAGCGAAGGTTGATCCTTCGGTTGCTATAACAACCACATGATAATGAGACTTAGAAGGAATAAGTCTTCTGCAATATAGACTGATTTTGTTTGTTTGTTTGGTTTTGTTTGTTTATTATTTTGTTTATTTTTCCAAGACAGGGTTTCTCTGTGTAGTCCTGGCTGAGACTCCCTTTGCCGGCCTGGCATTCAGAGATCTACCTGCCTCTGCCTCCCAAGTCCTGGCATTAAAGGAGTGCACCTCTGCCAGGCTTGCAATGTTGTCTTAAAAATTTAACATCTTACAAGACATAACTCCTAATGAATACATGACTTGATGGCTTCAAGAACAAGAGAGTGGTGACCTATGAAAATTTAAAAGGCATAAGAGCACAGCAGTGCAGGCATGTTGACCCTTCTACGGGTCAAACAGCACAGCAACATCTACTGTAGCAGTTTTCTAGTTAATACCGGTTAAGTTTTCTAAAAACGGATGGAATACTTGTTGCCATTTAAACGAAAGTCAGTTAAATAGCCACAATTCTGTAATGAAAAAGAACATAGATATTTGATTTTCTTAGAATATTTATATACTTGTTATTTTATCATAAATGATAGCATCTAAACACCAGACGGTTTTTGTTGTTTTAAAATTGGGGTTGATTTCTACTTCTCAGTTTTCATAGAATCAAGCTTATAGTTGTAGTTTAAACACTAACTGATGGTTAATATACACTAGCCTTCTTTAAACTTGGAGGAGATTCTTGAACTTCAAGGTACAACAATACTTACTAATTTTTCTTTAATTTTTTTAGCTGAACATTTATATTCTAAGTTTGAAGAAAATAAGGTTGCCCTAGCTTTATCTTATAGAAGCTTTTATTCTCACCATTTCATAGGACTTTACATTGAATCCTGGAAGGGGGAAATTACTAGATTGTATTATAAAATTTGAAGACGTTGATTATAATCAATGCTGACCTTGCCAGAAACCAAATATAAATTAATGTACCTTTTTACAACAGCTTTACCCTGAATGGAAGATGGGCACTAGAAAAGTTCATTCAAGTCTACCACAAAATATTGGTGTGGCTGAGAATAAATAATACTTTCTACCAAATTGATAAAATAAAGCTACTCAACAAAGTAAGTCTTACTATATATTGGATTAGGAGAAGACAATGATGGATACTGCATTTCTCATTTTATAGTTGCCCCATTAGACTCTATAAATATTGCACCATTTGTACAAAATATAAGTGAAATAGCTCACATGTAATTTAAAGATATGTGAGTACCAGAGATAAAATTTTTTCTATGTGTATGTTGACATCATACAAAATTGAACTCTTGTTATTTAATTTAGACAATAGACATTTTCATTTAACTATTTATTTATTTTGTGTTTTTGAGACAGAGATGCTCAGTGTAACCAAGACTGTCCTGGAATTTACTCTATAGACCAGTCTGAAACTTCGAAATTCACCTGCCTCTGCCTCCCCAGTGCTAGGGTTAAAGACATGCAGTCCACTGTCTGGCTCATTTGACTATTTTTAGGCATGCCACGTAATTGTGGTACATTGCTAAGGACATTTTATAATTCTACTATCTATATTTTGAATTGGAAGCTTTATTTATTTGATAAAACTACTGTGAAAGACTTTGGGGGAAAACAACTATTATATTTTTGCAGTGACAACTGCTGTAATAATTCCAAGAGTATCTGCTTGTGAAACAGTCTAAGATTTCTTAGCGACTACCCAACAGAGTCAATGGTGGGAACCAGGAGTGGGCCATCTTACCCAGGTGAGCAGTAGTTCCCAGGCTGGAAAGTAAGCAGAACCAGATGGGGAGGGAACTCATGGGCCCTTCTACCTCCACTTGAAAGCCACAAACGCCAACAAGTGACAGGAAACACTTGTGAGAAGTCGAATACATTAGAACTCTTGGAATTTTCTAATACAAGCTTTTAAATCACGAGTTCCATCAGTTTTTAGCTCAGGTTTCATTCACTAAAAGTTATTCTATTTTTCTTCCACAGTGAACCTGTTCTGTTTTCTTTATATCATGTATCACTCCCTAAGAGTGTCTCGTATATTCATTTACATCTATGGTTATTTTATTCCTCCCACTGGAAAGAAAGGAATCTTTACAAGAATTGCTCTAGGAATCACTTATAAGGGCCAAAAATAATGTTCAGTCACCATTTTCTGAGTGTATGGCATACAGCAAAAGTTCATAATTTAGCCAATTTTCCATTTCATATGTGTGGGGGCAAAAAAAAAAACACTCTAAAGGCATTGAATTTCTGAATCAAACAGCAAAATAGAATATAACGGGTAACATACCTTAAATAGATATATTTCAAGACTTCTTATTTCGAGACATTCAACAGGACAATGGCATCTTACTATGTTTGAGTTGCTATAAACCACGTTGTATATGAATTTAAAATGTATTATTTATAGTTCCTATGGTTGTGAATTAGATAATCAAGGCACTTGCAGACTCAGTGTCAAGGGAAGCCCCTGTTTATCCTTACATGGTGGATGAGAGAAATGAATTTGGCAATCTTTCATAAGGCACTGATGCCATTCTTGAAGGTTCCTTAGTCTCAACCTAATCCTATTCCAGATACTCCCCTTTTGGATACCACAACAATGGGCAGAGAATTTCAAGATATGACTTAGGAGAAGATGGAAACATTCACATTACAGCAGACTTCATTTCAAACTTATTCATGTTTACCAAAGTTTTCTGTATTTTTAACTTCCTTTCTCACTAGATGATGTGCTTTAGAAAAGATATGCTTCCACAGAATATATTAGTAGCAATTAGGCTAGCATAACTGACTTTTATTAGGAAATAACTAATGACAATAAGAAACAATAAGAAAACTAAAAGCATCCTTTTTTATTTGTATAGCTTTTTGATATGTCTTCTGGAAGAATAAAGGGGCAAATATCCCCATGGTTTTGAAGGTAAACACTGTGAGTTGGAGGGAACTGAAGAAAGAGTTGGAATTCAGGAGGAAAAAAATGTGCACTACACATTCCCATGGTGAATGCAAGCCAACATATAGTGAACAACATAATTATTTTCTTTGATTATTCTTTAGTTTTTACTTTTGCAATGTTGTAGATAGACTATTTTGTGTATTGTATGGACGTATCACCTGTCATTTAAAAAAACATATGGCCTATAGAAAAGGGTAAAATAGAAGGTAGGATGTCTGGGAGACAGAAAGAATTCTGGAATTGAGCCAGGCACAGAGATTTGCCTAGGAAGATGTGAGGAGACAGGCACATAACAGAGCACAGGTAACCAGCCACATGGCAGAATGTAGGTGAAAATAAATGGGTTATTATAATTATGGTCTAGTCAGAGATGGACCTAGATATATAGTAAGGAATTTGTAAATATATTTTGAGTCTGAACCTTATTTCTGAAGCATAGGATTTGGAGAAAGAGCCAGACATAACTTGTACAATGGGTGCTATATTGTTTATTATTTTAAGGTAAAGAAGCTGTTTATTTAGACAAAAATGGGGAAGGTGATTGTTGAGGTTTGGTCTTTTGTTATGTATTGCAAGGCTAAATTCTGCACCTGGAGGCCTAGTTACCTACCAGTGAGTTACCATGTTTACCAGCTTTTGTTGTGCAAGCGCTGTTCCTCAATTCAAACCTATTGGTTAAATATAAAAACAGTACAGCCAATTACAGGTTTTGAGTTACCTGGTTGGAGGGTTGCAGACTGAAGAAAGAAGAAGGGTAAGAGAGGGGGGAGAAAACACCCATGAGAAGAAATGAACCCTGAACACACGGCCAAGAGAAACAGCACATATTTGGGGTGCACCAATGGAGAAGTAGCCAGTCCAGCAGTTAGAAATGCAGATTAGGATTTACCCTCCCTCCCCCCAGTAATTGCCAAAGCCAAATAAAACACCCACAGTCTGAGTCTCATTCATTTGTAAACTAGATAGGGATATGTTCAAACTGGTTCAACTACAATAATGTAAAATTTAGCAGTTGAAGATAAAACAGGCATACATTTAAAATCATGACTGGAACAGGTGACCATTATGCTCCAATCTGGATTTAGATCTAGATTCAAATCAAAATTTTAAAGGTTACAGTCAGATTTCATGCAATTCATTAAGGCGGTAACAAATGGGACGTGCCACAAATGAAGTCAGGTTAGGACCGAGAAGAAAAGCAGGAACCTTTGCCTCTGTGCTTTGGTTGCTCCAAGGTATAAGACCAGCACACAAGAGAGCTAAACATCAGCAGCAAAAGGCACAGCAAGTCATAGATCCTTGTTAGAAATGTTCAAGAGAAAAGAAAAGACCAGAATGTATTGCATTTGAGTGAAGAAAAAAATTATATTTGCTTGGCTTAAGCCAAATTGAGGACAAGGATGAGCTGACAGATTAGTGATGTTCAGTGCATTTGAAATTCAAGAGTAGGTATTCTAAAATAGTACACAAATTTAAAGGAGGAAATCGCAGACCTCCTTGGAAAAACTGATTATCAATCAAAGTAATATTTCACTCCTATTGCTGGGATCATTTAAGAGAACTTCCCTGATCTTCTACAGGATCTGGATTCAAGACCTAGAAACCAAATGAGAACTCCCAACTGTCTAACTCTAATTCCAGGGAATTCAATACCTTTTCCTGGCCTCTGAAGACACTAGGCGCATGTTGTGCACAGCCCCAGATGCAAAAAACACTCATTCCACGAAATAATTATATCAATATGAATAATGTTTAACTCCTTATGTCAACATCTGTTTTTTTGAGATCCTCCTGAATGTAAAAACATTCTGGGAAGGGAAGGGAAGGGGAGGGGAGGGGAGGGGAGGGGAGGAGAGGGGAGGGGAGGAGAGGGGAGGAAAGGGGAGGGGAGGGGAGGGGAGGGAAGGGAAGGGATATGATATCAATATTTATCATAATTGTGCACAACAATAATGATATATTCCTAGGGACAAAAAAAATGGAGCAGAGACTGAAGGAAGAGACATCTGGGGACTGACTGCCCCACCTAGGGATCCATCCTCTCTGCAGACACCAAACCTGACATTGTCGCCATTGCCAAGAGGAACTCGCTGACAGGAACCTGGTGTGGCTGTTCCTTGGGAGGGAGGGCCAGCAACTGACCAGTGCAGATGTGGATGCCTGGAGCCAACCATCAGACTGAGCTCTGGGACTAGGTGGGCGAGCTGGAGGAAGGACTGGAGGAGCAGAGTGGTGATTGCAACCCCATAGGAGGAACAATATCAGCTGGCCAGACCACCCAGTGCTCCCAGGGAATAGACCACCAAAGAGTGTATACACCAAAGAGTGTATAAGGAGCAGTCCACAGTTCCAGATAGCAGAGGATGGCCTTGTCTGACATCAATGAGAGGGGAAGCCCTTGGTCCTGTGGAGGTTTGATGCCCCAGCAGAGTGGGATGCTGGAGTGGTGGGGTGGGAGAGGGTGTGCGGGTAGGGGAGCACCCTCATAGAGGCAAAGGTGAGGGAGAAGAGGGTAGATATGGGATGGGAGGGTGTGGAAGGGTAACAGTGGGATATCATTTGAGATGTAAACCAATGGAATGATTAAAGAAATAAAAATAATGCTCTCTTCTTCATAATACTTATATTCATGCTTAAACTTTTCTCCTATCTCAATCTTGGAATGTACTGGGGAAGAAAAAAAAGCCTCAAGAATTCTGTGTGCTTTCTCTCACCCAGTGTACTTGTTTGACATATATAGCTGTGTTCCGAATTACAGCATAGTGGTCAATGTCAGATGCTACAAACATTGTGGTTAACTCAGTGTTAGCTCACTCAGTGACATTAGACACATTAGTGATGTAATGGCCAATTCCATTTGTTTTAATATACTTTTTGATGTTTGAACAGGACTAAATTATTGAGGGGCATTTCTAAAATGATATGCACATCATCCTTGATGAGATATTTCACTATATAAGTTCATTCATACACTGATATAAATATGCTCTATATTTATTTATAATTTTAAAAATTAAAGGCAATTTTCTTTGTTTTTTCGTTTTTGCTTCTTGATATGAAGTTCATCAGCTGAGAATAAAATAAAGCAAAAGTTTTAAATCATAACTGAATAGGACACATTGTGATTCAATCTGGATTTAGATATTGATTCAAATCAAAATTTTAAAGGTCAGATGCTCAAAAAGTCTTCAAAACAGTTTATAACTTGCAGGTTTTTATTAGAAGTCAAGTTGAGTGACTGATATTTACACATCTGATCAATAAACCAAAGGTTCATTTTATAACCACTGTCATTTAATATTATTAAGCGTATAAAAATGACTAATCCCTGAACTCCCTTTTATATTACATTGAAGTATTGGCATTTTCAAGTCTTAATTAAAATTAGATTGTATAACACAACTGACCTTAATATAGTAATAAGAACCTTTAACAGAACACAAAACTAGAATTCTGTAGAAGAGACAGTTAATGAGAGCCCTTGTTGGAAAGAAAAAAAAAGATTGTTTTCAAGGTACCATTTGATTGCATTGCTTTAAAAGTGTACTTTAATTTAGGATGAAATGACTGAGTGCTGTCAAAGCAAATGACTGAGTGCTGTGTTATATCACAGAAATTAAATACAGCTATGGACTTGACTCTCACCTTGTTACAGACTCAAATTAATTCAACAAATATTAATTGAGCACCTTCAATGTTGCAATTGATTAGAAGGCAGCAAAAAACTGACAGCTGTTCTCCCTTCCCTCTATGATATAATATAGGCAGGGCAGACAATTAAACAGGAAATTAAAATCCAAGATGGCAAGCACTGTAACAATAGGAAGAGGTATAAAGACTATCAGAAAAGCTCTGCAAAGACGGGCATTTCCAAACTGAGTTTCAACACTGGCCAAGGAAGCAGGCATGCAGTGTTCTGCCTTCCATACAGTGTAACTGATTATTGAGGGAAATGAAAACAATTCCCCATAATCAAGCAAAAAGCCCAAAGGTTCCCATGGCAATAACAATGGACAAAGGCTAGGTTTCAGGAGCCTTGCAAGCTATATGGAGACATTTGCAGTTCTTCCCACAAACAAAAAGAAGTCATTAAAAACATTGTCAAGTCAGGAAGTCAGATGCATCACCACGGTTCATATGCATTAACTTTTAATTCTCTCAAGAAGCCACTAATGTATAAATTATTACCATCGTCACGTTACAGTGAGAAAATTGAGACCCAGAGAAGTTAAGTAACTTGATAAAGCTAATTAGCTACAAACATGGGGTAGAATTTGGGTTCAAATGGGAGTCTTGTGTTCTATCTCTGGGGATGAAGAAAGGCAGAGTTTTCAAACACATCTACATGATTTGTAGATTAATTAAAGCCAGTTGGTAAGGGGAAGAAAGAAGCTTATGGTAGGCACCAAAGAGGAATTCAATCAAAATAACTGAAAAAAAAGAAAATATTGTGGTTTCATGCTTGAAGAGTAGTGTATATAAGTTTGTGTATTAAGAGATTGTAAGGAACTTGATGAATATAGATTTGACTATTTTGACTTGCTTATAAAGTACTTGAATGACACGAGAAAGATCTAAATGAGTCTAGCATCACAAACTGAAGCAGATTGATAGAAGCCACTGGAATATCTAACTGCATCCAGAATAACTGAGTACGTGGGGAAGAACTTATGTCACAGAACCATTAACAATAGAGGAAACTTGGGGAAGGGCAGTCAATAATTTCTCATTACAAAGACTGGGTAAGAAGCCCAGGAGAAGAATGCTGCAGGCACTTATACAGCACTTTGGCTGAAAGACATTGACTCCTTTCTTGATACTCCAACTTGTACAAATGCAGGACCAAAGTTTGGCAGCTTGCCAGCACTTAGCATCTCTCTCTTCAGAGTCAGACTCCTGCTTGACTCTGAATAAGAATGCTAATCACTCCAGGAGTGTCTGCCTACCTATCATAAGTCATCTTCCTTCAAGGCTGGAGGCACAAAGAGAAGGTGATTGTCCTACACCTGTAGTTGCCTTGGATACCAGCAAGAAGAAAAACTCATAGTGTACCCTTCTTCCTTTGCAGATGAGAGCAATTATGTGTAAGTGTAAAGCTGTACCCCAGAACAGAAGGGCTCATCTTGTAGGTAACAAATTGGTCCTTTCCAGTGATGAGGGTGATTTAAAACCAATGTATTGGGCTGCTTTGGAGGAACTAAGCTATGACGAGGCCAAATTGGGCCACATCTTGACAAGGCCAAATTGGGCCACATCTCGACGAGAACCACTTCATATGCTTACTTCTTACACTTTCCTCCAGTTCTTCAACTATTCAAACCTAAGGATCATGCCAGCTCCTCGGAGATGAACTCAAGGTTTTTGGGTCCCCTTTATTTTTCTTTTTACCAATATGAGGCTTAACTCCCCATATAAGTTTTTCATCTCCATGCATCTCTAACATGCATGGTGGGCTATACCTCTGGATTTAAGTTGTTGAGACTGCCAGAGCTTCCCTAAGGGTTCCACCACTTTTAACATTAGGGGCCAAGATGTATCTCATTGTGAGTGTATGTTCAAATTCAAAGATCATCCTTGGCTGAGGGTGAGTTCTAGGATGGCCTGATCTACCTAAAACACTGTTGTTTTTTTTTTTTAATCAAAACAAAAATTTCACCATCAACAGAATGAACAATTAGAAGTCTTCAAGTGGAAACATGCCCCTCAAACGTTCAATATAGACTGTTTGGAATCAGATACAAACAACAGATATAGGAATGAAATTCACTAATTGTGAGAGTGGAGACTGAACATAAAAAAAATGAAGGTGGAAAAATCAGTTATGGGATAGAATTTTTTCATGCTGCCTACTGTGCCACAAAAGAAGACACTGAAACATTAAAAGGAACAGTAATTCAAAAGAATGGTCTGTTGAAGCGGTAACATTTCTCATCACAGGCATCAAGATCACAGAGATCTAAAATAATGAGGTCACCATGGGAACAACTCAAAGAAAAGGCCATTAAGCATTAGGCTAGGAAGTGCCCCAACCTTAACAGTTTGGGGAGAAATGGAGGAACTGTTGAGGAAGCACAGAAACAGGAGCTAATTGGTGGAAGGAAAACCAAGTGAGGTGTCCTTATGGGAGTACATCAGGAGGGAAAGTCAAGAAGGACAGATTTTTCCAATGGATCAGATAAGATTAAATTAAATATCATGTATATACACACATACATAAACACCCATACAAATACAGACACATGTGTACATATACACAGTCTAAGAATTAAAGAAAAAGAGATCATGAGTTTGAAAGAGTGAGGCAGTGGTGTATGGGAGGAAATAAGGAAATAGAAGGGAAGAATGATGTGGTTATCCTATAATCTCAAAGAACAAAAAAAAAAGTACTCACACACAGTTTTATTATAAAAACACACAGATTCAGATTGAACACTGAGCATTGGTTTAGCACCATTATATGCTTAATTGTCTTGAATTAATATTAATTATTGAATTAATAATGACCTTGACAAGGGCCCATTCAGTGAAGTACTAAGGTCAAAGGCTGGGACAAGTAAATTTAAGAGAAAATGAGAGAAAGGTACTAGTGGTAGTATAGGTCCACAGATACAAGATTTATGCTGCAATGGCCATTCTAGTAGGCAACTGGAAATACAGGCCTGCAGCATTGAATAAGCAGCAAGTGTTTAGAAATCTAAGAGAAGCTCAGTGGAATTTAAACACCTAAAGATACAGAAGGAAAAGTAGCACTGCTTCTTTCTAAGAGGCTTAATGTCAGAAAAGGGAAGTGATCTTAAAAAGCAGCTTGATAATTGCTGCCATGGGGGTGGGGTGGGGGGAGACTGAGTGTTATATAAACTCATGTAAGAGGGTATTTATGATGAATAGGACAAAGAATGTAACTTATAGTTCCTGACATATTGAGTGGGTGTTGTCAGATAACACCAAGTTATTCAGATAAGAAAAGGACAAAAGAGAGGAAAAGTAGAATTAGTCCAAGCAGAAGGGATTGTGATAATTCAAGCTCAGAGCCCTGAACTCTAGTAGTTGGGTGCTTTGGAAACAGATGATCCAAAGTTACAGGGGGAGCCAGTTAAAAGTATGGGCAGTTGACAAGAGAAGTCAGAAACAAGGACACCATAATGCAAAGGTGGAATACTCTTTCGTAAATAACAAATGGGATCAGTGGACAGTCTTTAAGTAGGCTTAAGATCCCATATGCATTTTAAAGTATGACTCACTTAGTAGTGGGGCTTCAGGTCTTCCTCCTCTCTCCACGTTGGGATTTTATTTAGCTTGACCTTCCAAGTATCTTGGGCATACTATGGTCCAAAAGTTCATATGTGCAACTATCCTCTGTGTCAGCAGCCTCTATTGGTTTGCATTTAATTCTTACCACTCTCCTGCTCCCTTTACATAAATGATATCTGAGCCTTGGGAAGAGGGAGTGTGGGGAGCTGTTGGAATTTGAAAGATGTAGAGAGAGGAGGAGTCAGTTTTCCTGAAGGCTAAGTCCTCTGGTAGGTTGGCTGGGCTCAAGAGGAAGTGCACGCAAACAAGAATACATAGGCAGCACAAACTGAACTGGGTGAGCAGAGAGGAAACAAAGTTGTGTGGGTGTGTGTGGGTCTGGGGGAGCTGAGGGAGAAAAGAATATGACTGAATACATGGTAGAAAATTCTCAAACAACTCATTAAAGAAGAAAAAGTGAACAGCGGAGCAAATGGAACAATGGAAGTATTCTGATATCTGTAAAGCAATTTGATGACACGTATGGATATCAGAGGAAAATAAAATTTACAGCCAAATTCACACTGCAAAAGTAAAATATTGTTATCCTGGCTGACACTTTTAAATGGTGTTCAAATCCAAATACTTTCCACAGCCTGCCGATTTAGTATGATCCTTCAACCTGTTGGCTATGATTATGTTGGTCTTTGCATTTCCTTACCTCTCCAACAATCCTCACTTGGCTAGCTTTTCTCTTAGTACCGTGGGATATCTTCTCCACCTGGGCACATGGCTCATTTCAGCATGTCAGGACTAAACTTCATTCTCAGCACCCTAGAATGTCTTCCTTATTCTACAACAGTCCTGTCAATGTTATGACTGTTACTTATTCTTCCAGGTACTACTGCTGTCATCGTAGGGCTACCCTGATTTGCTGATAGCACTATTTCATTTCCCAACTCCAGCTGCTGAAACATTCTGAGCTATTCAGATTTAATGCTAACTCATGGCCCTAAGGTGGTGGCTGCTAAAATATGAGAACAATTAACTAGAGCCTTCCCCATGAGCTATCGGTGCGAGAAAATTGCAGAGAATACCACAAGATGCTCCTGCCCTAACCGCGGAATGTTCCTGCCAACGTTAACTCCAGGTGTCCCCACCTGGATGACCTCCTCGCTTCCTGCTTCCATCACTAGGGGTGTCTCCACCCTTCCCTCCTTTGCTCGTGTGTGAAGGTCAATTCCTTCTCTGTAAGCCTTAAAACCCACTTACCTCCCCGACATTAAATGAAGCCTTGACACAACCCAGACTGACTCTGATTTTGTTAGCTTGCTTGGCTTCCCTTTTCTCTCCCCCCCATTTTTGACCCTCAGGTAGTGCCTCTTCGAGACCCTGGAATAACTGGACCTGCTGGACGGGTCAAGAGTGGATTCCTGCCTTTCCTTTGGTATCCTGCCCTTGAACAGCGTGTGGGTGCAAAGGGTCTAAGGTCACCGGATTGAGTGAACAAACACAGCACAATCAGGCTGTTCTCAAATAAAATCGATTAATTATTTTTCAAGAGCTCCTGCATTTCAGAAGGAATGCTGGTGAGAAAGTACGAGGAATGTTCATAGCCCTAATTCTAACGTAGTGTTTTCATTGGTTCAAAAAAACCCAACAACAACAACAAGACATAAGTAAAAATTATACTAATATTAAAGGGAACTATGAACTTTAGGGAATGCCATGTCATTTTATTTATCCTGTACTAATGTAAGATGTTTATGAAAGGAAAAAAATCTTGCTGAAAAAAGGTGGGATTCTACAATACCTGGCCAAATATTCTGTGAGTCTAAAATATTGCAAAATAAATATGGCATATTGTTTAAAAGCAAAAAATAATGAAAATATAGAAATTTGTGAAAACCCAAAGTCCAGTTTTAGAATGCAGCCCCTTCAAAATATTAGTTTTGACAATTTTCACACTGGTACATATTTATGTCAAAAAATGTTTCCTTTTTATGTCAAGTGTGTCTGTATTTGTAAGTGTATATATATGTATATGTGTATGTGTTTGTGTGTGTGTCTGTGTCTTTGTGTATATGTGTGTACATGTGTTGTATGTATATGTGTGTGCATGTGTATGTTTGTGGTACAAAAATTTAACCCAGAGTCTTTGCACATTCTGGACACTGGTCTATGAAAATGTAGCTCCCTAGCATCCCCATTGTTATTAGACAACCACTGGGCACCATATTCTGCTTACTGTTGTGTCCTTTCATTGTAGAATTTCACTGCATGAACAGATCAGCCCTGGAAGTCTGATTAGAGGCTGTTGAGTGAATAGTCATTAGTCCCTTATTTTCTGCTTCCAGTTGAAGATTTACACCACAGTGTGACTGGAACATATGTAGTCACCTTGCCAAGGGCAGGACTGCCGTCCATGTCGACAATAGGGTAAAATCATGGAAAACCTTAGGAGTTGATCTCAAGGAGAATCTGCACTTCCTACCCTGACGTGAGTATGAGGAGAGGCTGTGGTTTAAGTTGCCATACCTGTGTCTGTTGTTGGCTGTACAAAATGTATGCATTAGATAAGGGAAATTAGAACATTATAACTCTATTGGGAGCAGTCCTAAAGAATCGTTTGCTTGGTTCTAAGCCATCAGGCAGCTACGTTATTGAAAATCACACTTTAAAACATCCATTATTTTTCTGACCCATACCAGAATAGCCAATGACAGTTTCTAAAATGTATGATCGTCAATTTGTAGTGCTATTTTTTATAACGTTTTTTTCTTCTGGTTAGCTATGTAATCATAAAGCATTTTTGAAAAATCACAAAGTAAAATGGATGTGTATTCTCTTGATTTGCACACAAATAGTATCTCTTTAGGTTGTATATTATATGCGTTTAAATTTTTCCCAAAGGTCGATGCATATTCAGAGAGTAGTGAGGTACTGAACGGGGCTTAAATAAAATCTTGACAATTGAATCATGACTTGGACTTTGATCCAAAAAAATAAGTGAAGAGACTATAAGTTGGTGAAGGGAATAAGAAATTTTTTTTTCATTTTGTTTTAGATACAAACATTTTACTTGGAAACAGAGTGATGCTTCCCTTTATCTTTATTGGAATTACTCTCTGGAACACTCATAACCCATTTCTATACAAATAGCAGCTGGAACATGTACCTCTCTATAGGAAATGTACAAAGAGAAGAGGCAGAGATGACTTTTCAAAAGGCAATCATCTCTGCCGGGTCACAGAAGGCCACCAGGGCAATTTTTAGAGATTCCCAGAATGACTTTCTGTCTGTGTCCAAACAGGATCTCCATCAACACCTGTCATTGTCTTTTGGATGTCTTTTAGAGTATGAACTGATCTGTTCAAACTCTTAAATAACACCTGTAGGAAGTACTCTACTCTTACTATACACCATTTTACTGTCTTTTGATTCAACAATTGCTTTGGAGCAGCAGTTATTGTCTCTAATGTATCAGAAGGGATTCTAATAACCATTCCTTACATAGCGAGAACTACTCCAGTTTTATAGATAGAAGAAACTTCCTTTAATCTCAACAGTCTCTCAGCATTAGGTTTAGGTCAACAGAAACACGCAGGGTACAGATTTATATATATATTTTTTCTCTTACTGACACAAATCACGTGCAGATTCATCAAGCTGTGAAATATATTAAGTTCACAGGGCTTTAACAAAGGGTTACGAAACCACAAGAACCTGCTGTGATTCAAACTACTTTCAGATGTCCTTTTAATTATATTTAATGAAAGTTTGGGTAGGCTTTCATGCTTATGGGCAAACAAGGAAATCCACCGAACGAATTGCTAAAAGTACTCCCTGTTGCTGTGGTTAATATACTACGTTGTATGCACACTGCTAGCCAATTTATTCTAGTCACTTTAACAAGGATACCCAGCCTGACAGGCCACACAGGATAGTATCACAAGTCGGGCAAAGCACAAATCATTAGAGGGCTAAGAAAGTTGTTTGACATGCACCACAGAGCTCTTTGTCACACAGCCAATTAAGTGACCAAACAAGGAACTTGAAAATACTCATTAATTTCTTCCTAGCAATATAAATGGAACATAGGCTCCTTCTTGTCTCGTGCACCGAAGGCACCCAAGTAAAACTGGCATAATTCAATTTGCACTTTGTCAGAGGTGCGAGTAGCAACTTTGGTTCACCGAGAGCCTGCATTAGGGACACAGAAATGAAAAGCATGTGTAAAAATCTTCAGATAGTTTTACCAAAGATGTCTGGGCTCTGTGTGGACTTTTTCACATCCATCAGAAATCGGGAGCAGTTGGATGCTTAAAAATTTAGATCCTGATTTTTGAGCAGGTGAGACAATTCTGAGCAACATTTCTTCTTCCTTGGGCTGTGGCTGGAGAAAGTTGGCTCAGGACCTAATAGAGCTTATGTCACTTACAGAGGATTCAAGCTCTGTTCCTGGTACCCTTGTCAAGGGATGCACAGCCACCTGTAATTCTAGCTCCAGGAGCATCTGATGCCTGCAGCTTCCAAGGGAACCTGAACTCCTAAGTGCATGCTCACACAGACATACACATAAATAAAAAAATAAAAATGAATTAAAAAAACAAAGAACTTGGGGTGAGTTCGAGATAGCAGGCTGTATGCTCTCACCCCTAAGGCTGCTCTGTATAGAGCCATACTGGGGAGTCATGCCACATGGTAGGAACTTGACCTTGGCCAAGGACAAGGTCTTTGGGCAGGAATCTGACATTAGGGCATAATAGGGAAGTAGGTTACAGCAGGATCCTGCTCCACCTAGGGTAGAAGGCTCTGCGTGAAGGTGAAGTTCTTTGTTAGTTCTTTGTTCCTCCAGATCTATGAATTCCTGAATTAAGCAGGTGACCCGCCCAGATGCCTGAGCAGTGGAGCCAACACCCAGTGAACCACCAGACGACTTCCCTGGAACTCAGCCTGGGGTCTGGGGGGAAGGGCTTGCCCAAACTATTAAAAGGTCTGACTGACATTAAAGTTGGGGCTTCGATGGGTCCTGGCCTCTTTCTTTTCACCCCTTCCCCATACATCCCTCAGCTTCTGTTCCAGCCATTCTTCTAAAACTAGTCACATAGAGCATTTCAATAAATAATGACATCGCCCTGTCAGTTGCTATACCTAAAAACTTTGCTTCACATCTTCTTTCTCTGGCTTTTCAATCTTTAGGTGCATTCTTTCTCCCATTTTTTTTAATGTTAAAAATCTGAGTTATTATCTCAGCATCCAGCACAAGTACACTCATCAAAGTAAGTGTCTATTCCGGATTGCTCAGGCTGCTCAGTTCTTACTTCTCAGACTGAAGGACGCAGGAACTTGCAGAGGTATACAGGGCCTTAACAGTGGCTAAAATCTCTGTGGTGTGCATGTATACTGCTCTTTAAGCCAAGCAGGGTTACAGACGTTAGGGAGAACATACTATACCTCTGAGACTTGAGGAACAATAACAAAAAGCTAAAAGGCGTATTTATTAACAAAGAAAATGTTTCAATTTTAAAGCAGAAAAAAAAACACACTTGTTCTTAAGCAGTTTGTTCAGATGTATATATTATTACCCTATTTCCCAATTCTTATTAAAAATCACACCAATCTGAATGGAAGCATAGGGTCCTATAATGGTTCATGGATCACATTTCTAAATGTTACCTCATTTGACCCAAGACCAGAGAGTCCTGAATCTACTAAGCTCACATGTTTCAGTGTGTGTGTGTGTGTGTGTGTATGTGTGTGTGTATGTGTGTGCATGTGCACGTGTGTCTGTGTGTGTGTGTGTGTGTGTGTGTATCAGGAAGAGAGCAAAGTACAAATGTTGAGAAGTTGGGTGATACAGGAAACCTGATAGATTTTGTAAAAATTGATAAAAAAAACTATGTAGGGCATCACTCTGGAAAATAGTCTGATAGCCCCTTTAACAGCTTTTTCTTTTCTTAAAACTTTATTTTTAAATCAGGGTGTCCTTTGAAAAGGAAAGAACCTGAAAATCAAAATATGTGTCTTAATGTAACAGTACAAAGTGATGATTACAGTCACTGAACATAGATGCATTGTGTGTGTATCTGTATGCATATATGAGTGTATATTAACATCTGTGTGTGTGTGTGTGTGTGTGTGTGTGTGTGAGAGAGAGAGAGGGAGAGAGAGAGAGAGAGAGAGAGAGAGAGAGAGGTTGAAAGGATAGAAAATACAGCCTAACTCTAATGACCCCAAGAAATCAGGAGTTTAAAATGCTTTCTCACTTTGTTAGAAACTAGGTAAAAGGTCACATTCCAGAACCCGCCCTTTGTTTAGACCTAGCAGAAAGGCCTTGAATAGGTGATCCTGGCCCATAGGGTAACTGGAAATGAGCTAAGCTTATCTTGCTCCTGTAAACTCCATTACCCCTAGGAAACTAATTGGTCCACTGAGCGCAGGCTCCCAATAATTTAAACTGATTGGCCTAAAAACTATGGAGTGGTACAAATTGATTGGCTCACATTTCGCGGGCTCTCCATGCTAAGAAATGATTGGTTTGTGATTTGCGGGCTCTGTCGTAAACTTATAAAAGCTGTCACAATTCAGCACTCGGGGTCCATAGTCCTCTAACCCTGCGTGGTGCATGGCTATGGAACCCAAAATTCTGGAATAAAGAAATCCTCATGCTATTGCATCGAGACTGTTTCTCGCGAGTGATTTCGGTGTTGCCTTCCGGGGTGTGGGGTGCTGGGGCACCCTCGGTTTTTGGGGGTCTTACAAGGTAACTGTTTTAGTCTCTTCCATTTCTAGAATAGAGTATACACATAACAATAAATATAAGACAAATGACAGATATTGCTTCCTAGCATCGAGTAATTAGGCAAGTTAGGTTTTAGGGCTGTCGGAGTAACTGAACTATACTTAAGTCCTCAAATAAGCTTCAGATTCCCTGTTCTCTTCAGTTATTACTGTGTGATCTATGGAAATCAATTAACACTTTGTGGGTCTCCATTTTCACTGTGAACATAATGAAATGTGAGAGTTATAACAGAATGTTCTTACAAATATTGAATAATAATGTATGAAATTTTCTTTCTTGCCTGTGATCTTAGGATGTATGCAAGTAAAATAGGAAGAGTTCATATGGAGACAATCCTGTTTTATACATTCTGTCCCAACATATAAATAATTAATAGAGAATACTTAGCATTCTGCAGAACAATATCTATATAGCTTGCTTAATAAATGTTCTTTTTAAATTTTGTTTTTTTTATTTTATGTTATGAGTTTTGACTGCATGCATGTCTGTGTGCCACAAGCATTCAATGTTTGAGTAGATCAGAAGAGGGCATTGGATCCCTTCATACTAGAGTTACACAGGTAGTTGTGAGTTGCCTTGTATGTGCTAGGAATCAAATCCAGGTCCTCTGTTCTTAAGCTCTAAGCCATCTCTCTGGCCCAAATTTCCTTAAGGTTAATAACAAGCCATTGCTATTTTTCACCATTGTGTGTGTGTGGGGGGGGGGGGGGAGGGAAACAAGGTGCACATCAGGAGAGCAGTACTGACTAGTCAGTATTACTTCTGTGACCTTGGCCAGTCTTTTTCATCTCCTTTTGTCTCTGTCATGTCCCCTTAACTCCAAGTCCCCTTTTGCTAACACTACATCATAGTAGTTGTCTTATTATATTCCTATAGTAGTCTTATCTCCCATTATGAAGTTCAAAATTCTCTTTACAAATGAAAACAATGCTCTGTTATGGCTATACTTTCATTTATTATCTTGAGACAATGTCTTACTAAATATTGCCCAAGTTGATATTGAAGTAACTCTGGGGCCCATGCTATTCTCTTACTTAAAACCCCTAAATAATAGGCCTGCATTACCAAGCCAGACTTCAAAAAGATAATATACCCCAGACAAATGAATGTCCTTTTATATTGTGCTAAATATCAATTTTTATCTTTCAGTAATTGGTAGATATTTATTACTACAACATAAGTAATAGATAAATAAAGAAAAGTAAATTGTATTGGACTCATGTTTGTAAAATCTTAGAATGCAAATTGACTATTTCTGAGAATTCATGTGTTATTTGAAAACCCATCCCTGTTTAAATTGTTCACATACTGGTCATTTATAATCAATAGCTGGTAGATCTGATTTTATTGTGCTTTTGTTTTGCCTAGAATAAAATCTAGGTGTGGTGGCTTGAATGAGAATGTCCCCAGAGGCTCATAGGAAATGGCACTATTAGGAGGTGTGGCTTGTTGAAGTAGGTATCGACTCCTTGGTGTAGGTATGGCCTTGTTGGAGTGGATGTAGCCTTGTTGGAGTAGGTGTGGTCTTGTTGGAGTAGGTGTGGCTTGTTGGAGGAATGTGTCACTGCTGAGGGGGCTTTGAGGTTTCAGAAGCTCAAGCTAGGCCTAGTAGTTTACTCTCTCTTCTTGCTGATCCAGATATAGAATTTTCAGCTCCAGCACCATGTCTGTCTGAATACCACCATAATTCCAACCAGGAAGACAACGGACTACATCTCTAACCTATTATTAAGGGTTTTCTTTTATAAGAGTTGCTGAGGTCATGGTGTCTCTTCACAGCAATAAAAGCCTAGCTAAGCCACGATGAAACAAGAAAACATAAAAGATGGATTTTTATAATTCATAAAAGAGATTCCTGCTCTTAAAATGATGAACTGAGCGTTAAATGGATTCAGGTAGTAAAACTTGTCCCTGAAATAATCTTTTCATATGTATATGAGAAGGCCTCATTTTATAGGAATCTAGAGTGGTAAACAATCCTGTCAGACTGAATGCCAAAAGCCTTTCCAGTACATGGGGTTCCTGTTTCATTGATGGCACAGAGAATGACCTGAGAGTATAAACAATGGGTAAGTTAAAACTCTTCCTCACTATTATGTCACAGATGTTTTTCACAGCATTTGACCATTGAATGTTGTGGACTTGAACTGTACATTAAGATCAGAAGGAGCATCTTGTATTACTGAGCAGAGCATTTCTGTACCACCGGGAGCCTCTGTTTGTATTGTGTCTCATCAGATATTTAGTCAATAGCTGAAACATTTATTCACAGTTAGTCAATTATAACACCAGGAAATCAGCCGTGGAATAAACTGTGCTATTAATTTTCCATTGGAGATTCATGTCTGAATGACCATGCATTTCATAGATTTAAATACCAGAAAGCTAATTATCCCAAAAGCCCTATTAAAAGGATAGCATAGATTACAATTGGAAGCATTCCTGGCAGGGTTGCAATATTCTCCCACCTTTCTGCAGTGGTGGTTCTTCCCCTACCCATCATGCTATGTGTCCCCCAAGGATATTTTTCTAAAATCGTAAAATAAGCCTTAACATTTTCTTATTCACAAATATTCACCATTTCATAAAATAAATTTAATACAAAACTAATCCCCATAATCTTCAGTGCTCAAATTAGTTTTTTTTTCCCTCTTAAATGATTCTTACCAAGTTCTCTTATTTTCCCCCATGCTGTTGCCTTCAGACTCAAAATGCACCTCATAAGACAGGAGTAATATTTATTACTGTTCTGTTTTTCTCTTAAAAAAAAAATTCAAGTTTGAAAATGCTAAGACCAGGGATCAGAATCGTTTGCCCCATAATATGGCATCATGGCGTTCGAGACATCACCAAACACCAAAAGCTACTCACACTTTTCCCACCAATCTTTCTTCAAGGAAGTAGGTCAGAAAATTGGGCGATTGGGGGATGTTTTCCATGACCTTGTCCTGAAGCAAATTTTAGGTCTTCATTTTGAGAGTTACCCGTTCAACTCCAAAGAGAACCGCAGGCCCAGAGATGTCAGAAATCTGAATGAACGTGTCTTGCGTGTTCCCCTCAGTTTACTGAGGTTACATCACATCATTTCGTCCAGACACACTCCTCCTCATTTGGCCCACGGTTGACTCTCTTCTCCTCACGCCCAAGTACAAAAATACATACATATCTCTGCCTCTCTGGGTTGTCTTTCTCAACAGTGTCCACATCACTTAGAGCTTATATTTAATAAATTACTCTGCCATATCTCTTGTTATGCTTGTCAAATTTTTGCTAAAAGGTCCTTAGCCATTAGACCAGATGGGTAAGGGGGAAAAAATCTTTCTCCACCTTACAGATGAAAACATGCTGGGTAAGTCTGTATGTCTGAAATTTAAGACTTCCAAAGCCCCTTGAGTGCCTGAGAAAACAAGAAAAATACCATATCCTGTCAAGGCAAGTTCTTTATTTCCCCCATATGATACTAACTAAAAAAAAAGATGAATAGAATTAAACCTATCAATACTATCTACTGGATGCTAAAACCCTAGGGCAGAGACTACTTTGTATTGCTTGTTAACTCTTGAGGAAATGATGGATTTCTTGTTTTTTTTTTAAATGGGTCAGGAAAAAATAATGGTGACCAAAGAAAACAAACAACTGTCTGACTAAGCAAAGTCAGGTGTTCACTCAGCACAGTGACTATGCTGTGTTTTCATAACATGAATGATTCTCCACTAAGGTCATCTAATTTCTTTTCATATGATTTTAGCCAGGTGGCTTTCTATTTATTAATCAAATATCCCAGCTTTATATTACCTGAAAAATTAATAGATGTGAATATTCAGGACATCAGAAAAATACAAATGGACAAACTGATGTAGAGTTTGGGGAAACAAAGTCAAAGTTCCCATACTATATATAAAGCTGAACGAACTGTTAAGGTTTTAACTTTGTACAGCTTCACAAATACTAACTTGGCTCCTGAGGCCATTATTCCCTAAAGACAAATGGATTTGCTTATATAAAACACTATGAATTGCATTCAGAAAACATCAAGTTAACAGGCATAGGTTTCAGATCTCCCCTTTGTCTTTAAAGGAAAAAAAACCAGATAATAAAATAAAACAAATCAGAAATAAAAATAATGCCCGGTATGGTGGTGTACTCCTTTAGTACTAGCACTCTGGAGACAGAGGCAGGGGAATCTCTGTGAGTTTGACTCTAGCCTGATTTACAGAGTTCCAAGACAGCCTGGGTCGTTACAAATAGAAACTGTGCCTGGAATATTAGATAGATAGATAGATAGATAGATAGATAACTAACTAAAAAAAGATGGATAGAATTAAACCTATCAATACTATCTACTGGATGCTAAAACCCTAGGGCAGAGACTACTTTTTATTGCTTGTTAACTCTTGAGGAAGATAGGTAGATGATAGATAGATAGATAGATAGATAGATAGATAGATAGATAGATCGATAAATAGATAGATAGATAGATTCATAGATAGATTCATAGATAGATAGATAGATAAGTAGATAGATAGATGGATAGATGGATAGATGGATAAGTGAGAGAGAGGAAAAAGAGAGAGAGAGAGAGAGAGAGAGAGAGAGAGAGAGAGAGAGAGAGAGAGAGAGATTTTTTAAAAAAAAAAATACCTTCCCACCATCCCACTCAAAACAGATAAAGCAGCCCAGGGAGATGGCCAGCTTGTTTGAGTATTGTTTTCTTTCACACCGAACAACCCATTTTGTCTGGAAACTAATTTTGCATAAGAGAGGAACCTAATCACAATCCTGTGTGGAGTCTTCAGTACTATTTTGGACAGATCTACATCATATATGGATTCATGCCTTCTATGATTCTGATTAATAATTCCATATGAACTGATTATCTACCATAAGTCAAATCTACCAAGTGACTATGAAGGAACAGAGACATAGGTGTTACACCAAACACAACTCTGAGATGACGACATTCATGCCTCAAGCTGCACCTTCCGTTTGCTCAAAGGCTATGTTCCTCAGGCTTGACAGAATGTGAAACCATCCGCTTTCTTTGTACCACAGACTCATTCTTTCCATTCCCTCCCTGAACATACTCCCTGAAGTCTCTTTGTTTCAATATGACACATTACCACTTTTTTTTTCTCAGATGCCCATGCGTGTGATCACCAACAGAGACAATTCAACAACTTTACACATTTATAAAAACACAGAAAGTACCTGGACATAGGCTCTGCAAGAGCGCTCTCTTTTCTGAAGCTGAATCCATTAAGACAGCGGATTAAACACAGAATAGAAAAAACAAGTTAGTGACAGAAGAAAAATAAAAAGAAAACATCTACATAAACACCTTACTTTTTGATTCACTACTTTTATAGAAGAAAATGAAGGCTATGCAGCAGTAATACAGTGGCCAAAACCCTTTTTGTAGAGCAGCCCACCTAAACAACAGATGGTGGAAAGCTCTTGATAGAAAGAAACCTTTGAATAAATTTAGTAGAAATTAGTACAAATCAATAAACATTCATGTGAAATGATCCAGGTCACATCTGGTTAGTTATTCATTCGTGAGCCACTAGTGGAGACATAAGATGTTACGTCAATTATGCAAAAAGTTTGGAACCCATTATATTACTAAGAGATTATGTGTGGTTTTCAGGACAGCCTAGATAGTTGACATGTGTGCTCATATTAAGTGTTCATTCACACCTTCAAAGATCCTATTATAAGGAAGATAGAAATGCCCATTCATTGTGACTATTTAACCCTAAGGGACAAATACCAAATGTCAACTTCAGATTAACAGAGTGTGATGCATTTCCTGACTTGCTGCTGCTTTTATTTCTTACAGAATTCGCTTTGACAGTCTTGGCCAAAATAGAAGACATTTTAGAAACTGGTGGAGTAAGAAGCTTGACTTAATTTGTTTTTGTTGACACAAGTTTGTGTTTAGGCTCAAATATTTTCTCCTGATGCTCAAATGAATAATCAATAACTCTTCATTCATGGTGTTTAAATGAGTGACCCAAATTTTTATAAATCAGACCGTGGCGGGGTTCATCTTTTTTTCCACAGTGTTATTCGGTTCCCTTGGTTATTACTCTTGAACTGCAGAATAGAATTCAGTTTTAGGGAGCAGTTACTCTGACACATTTGGGGTAACTAGGTACTACTATACCAACTGTAATTCGGTCTTTGAGGGGCCAGTAACTGCTAAAGAATGAAGTCAGGAGTGAGAGCAAGGCTGTCATTCAGCTCAGTGACTTCCATCTCAGTAATGTAGGGCTCTGAGGCCTCCAGAATGTCACTGTGGGCGCAATTGATTTGTACCTAGTTGACTTTGCAAATCTGATGGGCTATTCTGGGCCTCTACCAAAGTAGGAACCACAGGAAATGAGAGCAAGGCAGCAAGCAAGTGAGTAACCTTTGCCCTCCCATCCCCCTAGCCCTTCATGCAAATTAACATATGACAAACTGCATTATATAAACAATTGAGGAGAGCCAAATGAGAAACAAAAGAGAGCATTAAGAAGCCCCAGGAATGGAAATCTGCCCATTATGCCGTTATTTGATATTCAGCCTAGGCAAGCTGATTAGCTGTAGCCAGTTAGAATGTGACATTAATTGCCAGCTTTACCTGATACCCTCAGACATCAACACCATTTTTTAAAATAAAGTTACAAAGGATTGCAATAACAAATCATGCTATGGATATGACACATTAATAAAAAATCAGTACTCCCATCCCATTAGGATAAGAATAGCTGGCAGCCATATTTATTAGTAGCATCAAGTCAGCTATGGTCACATCATATTAAAGTCACAGCATGCCAGACCTTATAGGCACCTGCTGATTATCCCACCGGGGGGCTTGGTTGTGATTCTATCAGGATACGAGTCAAAAAGAAACAAAGGCAAAAACAAAAACAAAGAAAACAAAAACCCTCCTCCTTGCTCAGTGGAAAAGAAATCTAATATATTATATCTAATAAACAAAGAGTAAAATTGCATCCGATTACAAAAGATCAATTTGCAGCAAGAGCCATCTCAGTTAAGATATCTAGCTTTTTAATTTTGAATAGTTATTATATAAAAACATTTCTCATTTTCAATGAGTGTCAACCTTTCCCCACCAAGACAGAACTACAGTTAGTAAAAGACAAATGTACAATGTCTTTATTGTTCACTTTTTTTATGTTTTAGTCAAAGGGAAATATTTAAAAAATGAATTTCTTAGAGGAACATTAGTCAATTTTTTTCTTATTTTTCAAGTTGGGAAGACTGTTAATAGTTCAGTCACAGAATTCAGTTACATCATTCGGAAGCATTTTCATTCATTTGATGCTGTTTGAGACCAAGAGGTTAGTCTACTATTTAATAGTTACATGCATAAATGATATTCTTTATAAATATGCAATTTGCCCTTTGTGTTTTTGATTTATATAAGATATTTAGCAGATAAAATGTTTATTAAAGTATGGAAAAATCTAAAGTTTACTTTTTCAAATGTAGCATATATAAATTTGTATACTTAAAATTAAAATTTACAGAAATAAATACAAAACTCTGAGTCATTTAAAAACTAAAATGAAGCATGTATTAAAATCTAATTTCTTGTCTCTGCAGCACTTAAAAGTATTGTTAATGTTTTCTATATTTCTACTTTCTGATTAAACGTTCATTAAGCAGTCTATTATTTTGATGGAGTTTATAGGAAACAATAACCAGTTACATAGACCTACACTAATTCTGCTACAATTTAACATATAAAAAGATTGAGAAAATACTAGCAAAAGTCCAATTGCAAATATAAAATGCATATCATGTGACTGTTACATATGTCTCTAAATTAAAAGTCAAATAAGATTATAATGTCATTACAATGAAATGGTAAAGTCAACCGAATCTAAGGATTGGTTCGCTTTGAACAATGAAACTTGAAATAAGAGAAACTAAACAAGACTGTCTCACTGAGTTTACTTCCAACGGAAAGGTAGACACAGCTGAGGTTCTCACCTTGTTCAAGCTGCGGGCTGCGCTGTCTTTTCCACCTGGTGTCAAATTCCTGAGCTGGACATCCAGGAGGCCAACCAGCTGGTCCATGGCACGAACTGAGTAGGTGATGTCCCCAGCGTTCAGATGATTTCTGGTCTGTTCTGCTAGCTCTCTAGCAATATTGGCAGCTGTTTCTCCAGATTTCAGCTATTATGTTTAAATAGAAAGGGAAAAAAACCAAAACAAACAAATGTTGTCCATGAGTATTTTCATTGGCCTCCTTTAACAATTTGTTTTGTCTGCAAGTTAGAATTGTGTAGGAAAGAAACGGTTCTTAAATGCTATGGTTACCTCAGAGCACTCTACTACGTTTCCTGATAACTCATTCTTTTCTTCAAAGTCTGACTTTAGAGTCTTGTCGGTAAGGGGCTTTTTGTGGAAAATTCACTCTAAAGATTATTTCTCACCTCAGTTAGTCATTTGGGTTGTTAAGTCTGAGGTGTGTCCCACTATTTTCTCTGTCAGTCTCTAAATTGAAGTTTGATGAGAGCTACTTGTGGGTCCCTAATCTATATTCTCAGAGGCTGTCCACACTTACTTCATGCCAAGATGAGCCCTTAGTGCACTGGGTGAATACTAAGCAAACTCACCAGTTTCTAAGATCTGTGAAATGTACTCTCTAGAAAAACCCTACTTCCAACAGGGTTGTGATCCTTTTGTAAAACACATAGTTTTCTCCCAACACATCAAGTAGCCAATTACTCGCTAGTTTCTCGTGTTTTCCCTTTCTGAAACATGCTGACTTTTTAAGTACATACTTTTAAAAAATCATGTGAGAGCTAAAGATGTTAAAATAACCAAGGACAATATTCTGTGCCTTCCTGAATATACTTAATAGCCTTGAGACAAGAAAACATGAACATAAATTCACTCGTGAAGAACGATGGGAGATGCCAATAGAGACTGATAAAGATCATGATGTGAATATCTTGTTGATATTGTGAGGCCTTGCCAGCACCATGTGCAAGAATTCACATGAAATTTCACATACTAGAACAATGAGATCATGATCTTGTCAGTTCAGAACAAGAGAAACACTGGGAAGGTGCAGGATGCGGGATCTATTGGTCACAGAACACACATCTCCTAGAAGTTACAGACAGAGCAAATGGACTCAAGTACAAACAAGGTCAGGGTTGAGGCATCCAGTGCAGAACAAGGCCCTTCCTAGTTAGTTGCCTAACAGGAGGAGTGGCCCACGATCGCCACGATCGCCACATCTACACTCACAGGGCATGTGTTCCACTGCCTTCTCTAGCCCCCACTCTCTCTACCTGCATCTTTTCTTTCTGTCCCTTTTCAGGTCATCCTTTTATTTTAACGAATAGAAATCCATCCCTAATCATATAAGCCCAAGCCACCACAAAGAGACTCAGCAGATTGTATATACATGCATATGTACATGTGTGTATATATGTATATGTGTATACATTATACAGTATATAATAAAAAAGAGAACATCGATTTGAGAAGGAGTGAGGGGGAACATGAGAGTGATTTGAGTGGGAACCAAAAAGAGGGGGGAGTACTGTAAATATATTTTAATCTAAAATTTTTTTTTTTTGATTTTTGGTTTTTTCGAGACAGGGTTTCTCTGTGTAGCCCTGGCTGTCCTGGAACTCACTCTGTAGACCAGGCTGGCCTTGAACTCAGAAATCCGCCTGCCTCTGCCTCCCAGCGTGCTGGGATTACAGGCGTGCGCCACCACCGCCCGGCCTAAAATTTTAATAAAAGATAAAAATTAAAAAATCTAAAAACAAATGATCTGAGAAATATCTTAAGAGGTAAATAAAAACCACTTCCTGGTTCATAATGTTCATTATTTTTTTTTTAATTTGTAGAATTAAATTTAAATAGTATTTTCCATTTCTAAAACAGTCTTATAGCTCATTTTCACAATAAAGAAGAATATAGTGCAAATCTTTCTCTACAGATTCCACTTTCCAGGGAGAGTCTTCTATGTATCTTTCTAAACTGTAACATATCCCTCACTATTTAAATATGTGTGTATTATTATTTAAATTAGTTTTAATAATTTAATTATTTAATTAGTTTTCTTATTCTGCTGTGTTATATAAGGCTGGAAGTATAGATTATAAACAATCAGACAACCAAAAATCTTTATAAATTATCTCCCAATGATTATTCAGGATGAACCAAATAGATTAGAGCAGTTAGTGAGACAGAGTCCATTCAGGGATGCTTCATGTGCACAGAAGGACCAGACTATCAAAAACAAAATGACAACAAACCTTAAAAAAATAAATTGGAGTGATTGGAACATCTACATAATTTACAATCAGACACACACACACACACACACACACACAAAGACATATATAAAAATCTAATTTGAAATGTAATAATAGCAAGCACTGGTAAGGTTATGAAAATGAATGTAACTCTCATCCAATGTATAGAGCAAAATATTGATGCTGATTCTACTACTATTGGAAATAAGAAATAGTCTCTAGATGTCAAAAACATAAACATTCAAAGACATCCAATTAAGATTGTGACTAAAATCAAAAGAAATTATAACTTTTTAGAACCAATCAATTATAATGTACAGTGTCAACAGTTTAAAATTATGAAGGCGATTAATGCTGTTGACATTAGTCTTTAAGATATACTTCTAGAAGCATATCACTTATAAAACATTGCAAATATGCATATATATATCACAATTTTTGTGCTTATGTATATATCAATATGAATATACTAAAATATACTAAAGCTTGACAATTCAGAAATAATAGGAAAGTCCTTATTATTGATATTTAAGTTTAAAAAATACATTATACATATGTAATTAACATATTATTTTATGAATATAAACATATATAATATATAAATGCTATTAACATATATAAAGACATTAGATATTGTTACTAGTAAGGTTATTGCTAAAGTTAATAATCAGTATTTTGCAGAAATTATTACATAAAATAAAATATACAGAAATAGAGTGCACCAAGTATAACGATGGGTTCATAAATTTCTTTCATATCTTTATATTTAAAATACCTGTTAATTTTCTTTGGAGGTGCAAACATACACTTCCATATTATTATATCATTAGGTTTGAGAATAAAATGAAAAAAGGGTTAAGGTTTATATGTAAATATTTAATTTTTTTTCATGTATAGTTGTAAAACATTAAAACAAGATTATTAATCCAAGGCTGATGATGAATGATCCTGCTGTTTATATACATACTGATAACACAGCAATGCTATCCTGGGAGCCACTGAATCACTAATGGATTATTTTCAGAACAGTAACCATATTTAGCTTTCATGAAGTATTGGCTTAACCTGGGCGAGGCGGTATGCACCTATAATCCTAGCACTAGAGAGGCAAAATGGAGGGGTCACGGCATGCTCCAGGACCATGGGGCGGGGGTGGGGCTATACAGAGAAACCCTACCAAAACTTAAACAAACAAAAAGGTATACCCAGAATTCTTCATTTATGAAGAGAAAAAAATCCCACTACACACATGAACACTGAGACTAAAAGCTATGGAAGTTGTGAGGGGGAAAAAAAGTATGTGCAAAAACAGTTAAATTAACTAAAAATTCCTGTAACAATTCTGTCTCTTGTCTCACTGAGCCTTAAAACTGAATAAATCACACACACACACACACACACAAACACACAGTCCCTGACAAATGGAAGATGGCTCATTTGCCTTTGAGCACCTTACCTTCTATTACTTGGGATCTTTAGGCTAAGGTCTGAATGTGAAATGTCCCTTACCACGTAGCCCTCTACAGTTGGCTCGTCTTGGGACACTGAAGTACCGTTAGGACATGTTCTTTGATGGGAGGATTGGGTTATTGGGGGAGGCATTAATGTTTGAAAACTCAATCCTGGTACCTGCTTACTCTGTGTTCTGCTTGCTTGAGCCTACCACCATGATTCTGCCCTCCATCATTCCTCCCCCACCACAATGGAGCCTACTCCCAACCTGAGCCAAAATAAACCTTTCTTCCCTGAGGTTGTTTATTGTAAGGTATCTGGCCACAGCAACGAGGGGAGAAAAGGTCACAAACAGGAGTAAGGTACATGAAAGTAGATAATACTATTTGAGCAATGCAAGAATAATACCACAAATGTTTATGATGTATCATGGGAATACAGCACAGGGAGTAAAAAAAAAATCTGTGGAAAGGAAGAAGAATAATCAGAGGCAATGCGAAACCTTAAAAAATAAGTCTAGTGTTACTTGGTGAGACGGGAGTGCTGAAGAAGATTATGTACATACATGTATATAATATACATTATTATATATATGTATATATACATATATGTATGTATGTATAGCACATATAAATCTTTGCTCCTTTAGGTTGTTTTTGTCAGATATTTTATCACCATGACTGACGAAGATGACTCAATGCGTGCCTCAATCACTAACCACTCCACCAGGAGTTAAGAAGCTAATTGGTTGAGTCTTTCCTCTTTTCCATTCTTGGATTGGAAAATCCTCCTCCACTGGTGGAGGCTTTATTTCTGACACGCTCTCTAGGGCACTGGTTCCCAAGACAAGCTTCCTGGGCTTACTCTGGTAAAAATTTCTGCCTAGTATAAATTGCATATGTGCATGAATACTTAAAGCTAATTTTTATTTTTTATTTTATTTTTTAGGTAGGAAAATATGCCTAACTCTATCAATCTGTTTATTTATCTTTGTATCTATCATTTATCTATGTATTGATTGATGTGTCTACCAGTTTTATATCATGAATACATCATTTGAGCAATAGCTCATTTAACCTATACTCACATTTGCTCTTTATTCAGCACATTAATCAGTGTACTATATAATAGATGGAGGGGCTGTATCACTAGGCCTCATTGTGCCTTAGTCCTTACCCTCTCACTGAACTTCACCCTTTGCCCCATGATTCAAATTTCTGTGCCACTGTGTTAAGATCTGTAAATACAGTAGTGAAAAAGATTATTTGCATAAATGTCTTAATTACTAGTAGCAGAAAGTTATTAAAACGTATCTCTACACATCCTTCGTTTTATTGGATGGACTGAAGAAACCATGTGAAGTAGAACTGTTAGTAAGGATTTTACCTGGAATGTGTGAGATTATGAAATAATTTGGGAAATGCTTCTCTGAGGACAATTTAGTCTGAAATGCAGTGGAGAGGAAGAGATTAGAAATAGAGGCAGGTGCTGAATTCCAGGCAGAAGGCTCAGTTGGTGGGAAGGAGGAGCACAGAGCCCTAAGGTTGGCTGCACGTAGGGTTCCACAGCTGGAGTTTAGACAGCTGGAGAAGAGCTCTCTAAGTGAAAGAAACAGCCCTTGTTCATGCAAAGGTTGAAGGAAATGGGAAGGTGCTATCCAGATTTGCACGTGAATGATGACACCTTAAAACATACAGAAGAAAGGAGCCAGGGTGACCTGGGTATGGGAAAGGCTTGGGGCGTGGGGAAGGAGAACTGGCTGAGGAGGACTTTCTATAGGCACTTTCAGGTCTCTTAATTACTGCATCTGGAGTGGGAGGTAAGGGATGTGCTCCTCCCAGGCTCTGTTTGACAGAACTGGATGGGGACACCATAGCCTGGGCTTTCCCACTGTTCCCACAGCCTGAGCTCAGTTTCATGACCACAACCATGTTTTCCTGGGGACCGTCTCTCCGCTCAGATTCTCTCTACTGGCATCTGAAAGATCTCTCTGATAACCGTAATTTTCTCTCTAGTTATTGTGACTTACAATGATTAAATTCTATATTAAAACACATACAGATTTTTAAGCTGCTTCAAGTTTTTGTTTGTTTGTTTGTTTGTTGCAGAGGCATATTTGAAATAAACCTTTTCCTCACTTAAAATTCCTCTTAGGTATTTTTCATTAACTGCTAATAAAGTTATTTCATATATATATATATATATATATACACACGTGTATATATATATATACACACACGTACATACTGAGAAATTTCATGAGTTTTATAGGATTATTAAATTAATGCCTGTATTCATGTGGTAGGATTATGCACAGGACTTAATCCGTGGAGAGGAGGCCAGCTGCTATTGCAAAGAGATACTGTGCTGATACACTGTACCCTTTTAAGTTTTGACACAACCAAAAATAATTTTTAATTAAACTTTAAATCATCTTTGAGATTTTTATGAGCTTTATCAACCATTGATGAGGAGTTAAAAATATGTAGAAATTACTTACTACATTACCATACAGGTAAGGTTCTGTTTCTTTGAGTGCTTTACCTATTCTAATGTATAATATCTGAGCCAAGAGAATATGTGAACAAAATGTACTTATGTAAGAAATGGAGCTGGGCGTGGTAGCACGCGCCTGTAATCCTAGCACTTGGGAGGCAGAGGCAGGTGGATTTCTGAGTTTGAGGCCAGCCTGGTCTACAGATTGAGTTCCAGTATAGCCAGGGCTATACAGAGAAACCCTGTGTCGAAAAAAAACAAATCCAAAAAAAAAAAAAAAAAAAGAAGAAGAAGAAGAAGAAAAAAGAAAGAAAGAAAAAGAAAGAAAAAAGAAATGGAAGTAAATTAAGTAAAGTTTCAGAAACGATGAACTGTTGTGATTGAATCTGCAATCAACTAATAGACATTACTCTGGGAAGGTGTGTCAGCCTGTTCATGGTGCCCAGAAACAAAGAATTCCAAGGATAAAGCAATGTTGCTTTTGCCTGCCCAACTTCTGTCCCACCAGTGAGTAAATCTATGCTGTTGTTACAACTATGGTGGCCACACTTCTGACACTGGGACCTAGCTTCTTTGTCTTTCAAATGTGGATTAGAGAGCAGTAGCTCTCCAGGAATCTCCCAGACATTTAGCTCCAATTTGTGGTTGCTGAATCATCCAGCCTCAGACATTTTATGTCAGCCTGACAGACTAAGCAGTTACCGAGGTCTCAATCCTTCTCTGTGTGTAGACAGCCATTGCTGGACTGCAAATTCCCTAATGTGTAAGCCAATCTACTACATCTCTTTTTAGTACATATGATTATTCTCTTAGTTCTGTACCTAGAGAATTGTGGCCAATACATCCCAGAATCTCTGATAAGATTAAAAGAACTATTTACATGCATACTATTTTTAATCAAAGAACCTTAAAATAAGACCTGTAAGAAACAGAGCAGAATTCAACCTGGTATTCTGGGGGAAATAACTGGATTATTTTGTATTATGCAGTGCTAAAATTATGTCTAAAACTCTATAAAACATCTTCAGAAAACCCAGGAAAAATACCACATTATCTCAGAATCTGCCAGTAGGTTATATAGAAACAAAATAAAGGGGACTTGAACTTGTCATGAAGAAAACAAAACCACTGCCTGTGACAATTCCGCCAGATCTTTTTCACATAATTGCTGGAGCAGGCCAAGCAGGGGGAAGCATTCTTCACTCAGCATACATAGAATATGGGAGCTGTTCAGAAGGATCAATATTAAAGACCAAAATGGAAATACTCAACTGGTAAGATAATACGATAAAACACACTCTAAACATATGCAAAATAAAAAAAATAAAAATTCCACTTTTGAAATGCTGAGTTCAATATGGAGTCCAAGTTGATGCCAGAGATAATTTTGTAGTCATTCATAAAGTGGGTAAGAGAACAGAATTTGGTGTCATATATAGTTCAGTGTGCTGGGTTCTGGCACAGCATGTTTCTATTCAGTAATACTGAAAAGTATTTTTAAGCCAATTTGAAGATCTACTAATCTATAAGTCTCTACATATTTAACTTCTTTTTATTATTTTGTTCAACCTTTTATCCCTACATTTAGCCATCTCCCATATTCATGAGGGTTTCTTTTTAAATGTGTTCCTGTCCCCATTGGAATAAAAATCCAATGAGTGTAAATTCCTACCCTTTTCTGCACAAGATGTACTTCTTTTTATTAAAAATAGTTATTACGGAAGAATCCTAGCTAGTTTGTTTATAACAAATTTCTTTCTAAGTTTATAAAATAATTCTCTTTAGTGAAATGTAATCTAACGTCTAATGTCACATAAAATTTGCTTTTTAACTTCATCAATATATAAGTAGCCCAAATTCATTTGAATGTCCCAACCACTATTATTTGTTGCCTGTCTTCTTCCCTCTAGACTGACTGTTGGGAGGATAGCATAATTCATTTTTTTAGTGCAAATATTAAGTTTGCTTTATCCATCTAAATAAAGCTTCCTATATTTTAAATTGTATATTTGAAATCTATAATAGTGCTAATAAATAGCAAGTACATATTCCTATTCAAATTAAGGATCTATTCTATTTTACATATGGGAAGATTGATAGAGATATTAATGTCTTGTCTACTAGAGTTCAGCTATAAAGCACTTTGGCCAAGTCCCCAAGTGTTCCTTAGCAGTCCTATGAAGCCGTGGAGGGGGTGGAGTTATCGCTTCAATGTAGGCACTGAAGAATAACATGTATCAGATGAAGCCAATGTGATTAAAATTGAGCTTTGGGAGAATATTAGGTATTGAGGGTAAACCCTTCATAGATGGGATTGGTACTTTTATAAAAGTAGTATTAAACAGCTGCCTGAACATAAGTACTGGCCTTCCTGGAAACTGAATCTGCTGTCAACCCTATGTTAGACTTTCCAGACTTCAAAACGATAAAGGGGGGAAAAAGCCACATAGTCTATGAATATGTAATGATAATCAAATAAGGTAAGACAGGGAGGCATCACACTTCAGGGAATATCCACTCATACAGGTAGGTACTACTGTGTTTCAAGGAAATGAGAGAGCAATATGTCATTACATACATACATACATACATATACATACATGCATACATACATATATATATATACATATTTTTTTCTTCAGTCTTTTAACATGGTTGGGAAAAACACAGAGGAAAAAGTAGGGGAGCAGGTGACTATATAAGTAGTTTACTTATATACTGATGAAGTTGAAAGAACAAGGGAAAGGCCATGGCAAAGGTGACAACAGAGCAAGAGAAGTGGGGAAGAAACATGCATGGAGAGGCAGGAGCTGGAAGAAGAACTCAATCTCATTCATATTCAGAAAGCAGATCTAACAGACATAGCCAGGAAGGAAGGAAGGTAGGGAGAAAGGAAGGAAGGGAGGGAGGGAGGGAGGAAGGAAAGGAGAAGAGTGGACAACGTGAAGAGAGCTTGCTAGTGAGTGCATGTGGCTGTCAAAGTGAGACCGGTTGAATCACAGGTTAGCCAGTATGTGGGTAAGTAGAGTGTCCTAAAGGTATGGCTTCCCTGAGTCTTCTCTGTTAAAGAATGATGGAGAGAGCTCAAAAGCTTTTTCTGAGCCCTTTATAAACTTACATCATGGTTATAAATTCCAGTTGGCTAAATTCTTTAATTTAAATGTAATTATAATATATCCAAACTTTATAGACTCATAAGGATTAAGCAGAAATGCTTTGGAAGAGCAAGACCAATTTATTATAAAACAAAACATCTCCTCCATGAATCAAATGGGCAACAGCTGTCTGGTCTTTAAAAGGAATTATCTCTTTTGTCCTAAGATTAGCAGTGCTGTAGAGGAAAGGAGGGAATTAACTATCATTATCAGTTCAAGTCACCCGGTAATTTCTGCAATGAAATAGCCCAAGCATATTCAGAAATTATCATGAAAACACTCAGCTTTCTAGGTGAATTATTATTGAATTTATATTAACCCCTGGGCTAAGTATCTAGGGAACTTTTTTTTTTAAAGTTGCTAATGTAAAAAGATACGCTGCTGATCTCTTAGTCTGATCACATCCAGGGAGAGTTATTTGCCCCAGGGTCTGAGCTACATTGTAATAAAATCAAAGGACATAAAAGCTGTGGCAGAAACAGTGCCGAAATTGGAGAAGCCTCATTATGAACGGCAGCAAGTCTGGAGATGCATATGTAGGAGAGCCACAGAGTCAGTAAAAACCACAGCTCTTCCTTGATCGACGGTGCACAGATAGTTTTAGCTCATTCGGTAAATGATCTACTGGGTAGGTATTTATGGATTATTATACAGAATATTATTGAGGATAAGCCTGGTTAAAAACAAATACAGAAAAGAGTAAATGGCCCAGGCAGGCTTTTAGGAAGACCATCATTTGTATTATTTCTCAGGCCAAAAAAAATATCTTTCAGAAATTTCACAGCATGGCTAATGTGCTATAGCTGGACTCTGCATTTCAGAAGTGCATAAATCCACATAAATTGCTGTAATAAAGATCCATCCCATAGCCCTTTTGGCATAAATGCACATCTGGTCTCTGTTTGTAATGAAATCAATTCAAAGCCCCACAGTGCATTAATACTAAAAATGTTCAACATATTGCAACTGAATAAGCCCAAATTTGTGTCTGAAGATGTCATCACACACGTGTGTACTTTTAGCACTGATAAATGACTAGGTTACACAACATTCTACAAGCTGCTCAAGACTCAAGAGGTAGAATTTCCTGTATTATTTTATTATTTCCAGAGAAGAAATCCATATGCAATAAGCTTATTTTTTTTCTTGCTTGATCGGAAACGCCTCTTGGATGTTCATTAAACATACAAGATGTTGCTTAAAGTATGATAGAAATGTGATTAATAATAAACTTACTATAAATAATAATGCCCAACTTAGTATATATTCATATATATTCAATTTAAAAACAACAAAACCTTGGAATTAGCATTTCATGTATTAAAGGTTGTCTTTTAATTTTAAATTCTATTAAAATAAAATTCCATTAAAATGTTCTATTACAGATTAATTTTTAAAGTATTCTCTTTGTTTTTCAGTACAAGGAAGCAACAACAAAGAGATAGACCCTGCTAAGCTTCCCTTATGGGCTTCTTATTTACCTTCTGCGTTATGTGATTGACCCAAGGAGAAGAGCAGTTGCTGAGATCTGGTCCTTGGGGATCCCAGATTCCATCAGGAGCAAGACATAGGTAAGTTGATACACCTACAGACAGAAAGAAACGTTCCTGTTTCAAATACTCAAATCATACTTCTTAGAGTCACTTCATGTACGTATGTATATGCATATATATGTGCATATTTAAGAATTAGGTAATTGTATTGAGATAGTATCTGTTAGGCTCCAGAGACAATGCTTTGAAAGTAAATGAAACTGGACAAATGCTTAAAAAAAATTAAAAGAATTCAGCATTTTTAAGAATTTGTTGGCAACTATCATGGGTGTGGGGAAGAATTTCATGAATTAAGACCATGGAGAGCTTGTTTGAGTGGACCTTGTGTTCTGTTCATCAGGGTAGGATAATATTAGCAATACGGGATTTCAGGGAAACTAGGTGGGAAACTCAAGTAGAGAAATGTGTCACCTTTGGGAGATGTCAATCAAGACTTGTGAATGGGGCTTCTGCTGCTTGAAGTTTTATTTAATGAACCTGGAAAGGCTGGGTCATAAAGGTCCTTGATCTATTATGCTAGAAATTAGTGAAGATTTTCAAGAAGAAAAGAGTGGTTAGATTCAGGTTTCAGGAAAGCAACCCCGGTGGAATAGAGGATGGATCCAAATATTGCTGTAGTTAAAGTGAGGAAGCTAAGACCAAAATTCCAGGAGAACATGGCCTTGGGGCCTTACAAGAAAGCAGAGATCTGCGAAATCAGGGCATGGGTACACTGACAGGACCCTTTACGGCCTGGGAGAACTTCAAAGGGCTACACTGATAGTCTTCCTCGAGTTTCACAGGACGGTGATGATCTGTTTCTGTGGTGTAACGCACTTGTTTTCAAATAATGGTTTTCACTCATGCTCGCCACAACTGTCTAGAACAGCCAGAGATTGCTCTCACTTCTCTCTTGGAGAAAGACGAACTGACCTTAGAAGTAAGAATGAAGGAAGTCTATGTGTCTTTCTGATTCCAGTGCAACAGAAAACATTAGAAACAAGTATTCCCCTTCCTTTTCAGAGAGAGAAAGAAGGGTGCTAAAGTTTTAAGCACTTTGCTAAGATGGGCACTGATAAAAAAAAAAAAAAAAGGCCATTTCTGGTGTTCCCAGCACTCTGTATTATGGACTCTAAAGTTACATATCCACAGTTAAAGGAATCAAAGGAGTAATGCCCCAAAACAGCCCATAAGAACACATGTATGTATATCAAATATAAATTACGTAATACACAATACATTATATAATATATAATGTATAATGTATAATGTATAATATATAATATATAATATATAATATATAATATATAATATATAATATGATATATGATATATTTGAGGAATAATATGCAAATATTTATTGGAATGTCAAATATTATGAAGTTCAATGCAAATGACAAGAAAAGTAGAGTATTTTTCTTAAAATGGTAACTATGACTGTACCTTGGTATATAATAAATATGGCAGAAATAAAAATAGGTTCATGGGCATCTATTTCTTAATTATGTCCTGGAAGAAGTGGGATAGATTGTTCTTACTTAGTTCAATGCTTTTCAGTAGGAGATGGCTCCCACCAGACGCCTCATGACCACGTTGAGTACCTTTGGTTACCAGAGAACAACTACATAAAAGATAATTCATGCTTTTCTCCTTTTTAAAATGTAAGATATAGATCACTGATCATCATGTTATGTAGAAGCCTGCACACCTCAGTTTCACTATTAATTTCTACCCACTGTTGAGAAACACAAGACAAAATAAAGCAATCTAAGGACAGTACAGAGATGTTGCAGGGAACATCTGGCTCTGTGGAACAACAGCTGACTGACTTCAAGCACTAAAGGAAACCTATTACTCAAAAGCATTCCCACCTGTGACTTCTGCAGATCCTCTTACCAAAGGCTGACCATGGAGCACTCATTTGGTGGAGTTCATAGCATAATCAATTGTTAATAAATAAAATGGATGGTAACAACAAAACCGAAACAAAGAAGAGGATAGGAGAAAACAGGAAAGGAGAAACAAACGAAAAGGAAACGAACTTAATGTGAAAGAAGGCAAACAGAATCGCGGAAGTCCTGGGCTAGGCTGGCTGGGGCAGGCTTACCTATGGTTCCTGCAGGACATGGCTGCTTTGCTACTTGACCCTGTCGGGTCTTAAACCACATGATTTCTCGGGCTTCCACAGCCTCGCAGCTCTCTTCCATAGCTGGGATCTGGGAGGCTGCAGATGGCAGGTGTGTGGTAACGTCATCCGGCACCTCTACCGCTGGGGATGGCGTGCTGGTACTGCGGTTTCTTCTTCCGGGCAAGGATGGGGTGGTACTCCTCCCGATGTTCCAGGTTGTGGTCCGGAGGGTGGTGCTGGTGGTCGTGCTTCCCATACCCAGGGGTCCTGTGGTAGAAATCCCTGAAACACAATTGGAAAACAAAAGAAAAAAAACAAAAAAAAAATCCACCTACATTGCCTGCTCATAGTATGACCTCAGGAAGTCCCAAGATCAGAAATCAGTTTTATTTGACACATAAAAGAATATTAGGAGACTAGAAATCCATGACCTCATTTGCATTTTAGACATGGTAAAAACTTGCCAGTACCAAGGCATCTGAATGCCACTAAAGTACTAACCATTTGACTTCTCCAAACAGACGCTTTTTGGGTGGTTTTCTTTTTCAACTATAAGCATAGAAAACAAGATTGCGGCACAATAAGACTCTGTAAGCGTCTCAATGCTCTCAGCCTTTCTCACAATAAAGAATTAAAACCATAAACCCTCTACTTACAATTTTCAAACTAGGCATAGAGAAAACTTAGATAAAATATTATATTCATATTAGATGCTGCGGTTTGAATGTGAACAGTTCACCACAAGTTCATTTGTGAAAAGTTGGTCCACAGATGGTGGCTTGAGAAATTGTCCACTTAGGAAGTAAGGCCTAGCTAGAAGAACAAGGGCCAGTAGATGGGGAGGTGAGGCGGGAAGACCTATGTATAATATCTCAGCCAGGTGCCAGAGGGGGCACCTGCTCTCTGATTCACCCACTGCCTCGGATAGAGCCATGCCTTGTCATGCCCTGATGGCCATGATAGACTATAGATGGTAGATGGTAGATGGTAGATAGATGCAAAATAAATCTTCTCTCTCTCTCTCCCTCTCCCTCTCTCTCTCTCTCTCTCTCTCTCTCTCTCTCTCTCTCTCTCTCTCTCTCTCACACACACACACACACACACACACACCCCTACTTGCCTCTGTGTGTGTGTGTGTGTATGTGTTTTCACTCTTGTTCACAGGAACAATATGGACCAAGTAAGTTGTTCTTACTTCTCTTTTGGAGAAGGAGGAACTCTTAAAAGTAAGAAAGAAGGAAGTCTTTGTTACATTTATACATATGTATATATGTTACATATTTAAATATGATATATAAATATATGATATATATTAATTTTATATGTGTGTAATGTATTAGATAATATAAGTTAATATAAATATAATAGAGGGAAAATAATAAAAGGAGAGAACAGAAACAAAAATCCTTACTCATGCAATTAACGAAAATAAAGGCCACAAATTTAAGGGAGGGCATGGGGGAGTATCTGGGGGAAACACAAGGGGGCAGAGTGAAGGAACAATATTGTATTTGTATTATAATCTCAAAGAGAGCAATCCTGACTATAATCTCTTATTATATTTGATTTGAGTACCTTAATGGTCTACATTTGGAACTGACCCAGATTTAAAAAACAACCAGGTCTGAGTTATTAATGTGAACTGTAAGCACTTCAGAAAAAGTTCTGTCACTGAATTACTAACTTCACTTATTAACAGGGGACTATGAGACATCAGCTCCAGCCTGGTACAGGCTAACTCATACTAAGAGACTTTGGAGATTCTTATGACAATCTTATTTTCTTTCATAAACTAACTGCACAGCGATACAAGTCTGAAGGTCAGGTCTCAGTTGCCGCAGAAGGGATGAGCACATTCATGAGAGAGAATTTGCTATCCATAAAACTTCACCACCCTGGACTGGAATGGCAGAGGCAGAAGGGATTGCTCTTTGAACATCAAACCACTGTAATAGTAGATTCCTAGTGCCATGCTCTCTGACGTCATGTTTCTCAGTTTCTTGGTGTGCCTTACCATCTTAGTTTTCTGCTTTCTCTTTGTCTTCTTTGTACATGAAAGTAAAGTGGGCGGGGGAAATGGTAATGCAGGCTGCTATACCTACAACTGTTTCAGGCTGAGACACTCTGTGCACCAAATTGCAAAACTTGGCAGATTGTCTTCTCTTTCTTCTATCTGAAACCCCTGCAGGCTTTCCTGTCTTTCTCCAGTCACTGATAGACTAGGAGTCCATCACTGCTGGTGAATGGATACAGTAGGGCTTTTTCTGATAGCAGCCACAGCAGAGTAAAATGGTCATACCCTTCAATACTTATTATTCTAATATAAGAACTCAGGGTTCATAAAACATAGACATTAACTTCGATGTCTGCTATAGATTAAGTAACTTTTAATAAAATATCTCAAAATGTTTAATCTATGACTAAAAATAGATTTAGAAATCAGCAGAAATACATCAAAACATTGGAAGGTAAGAATAAATTTAAAATGACGAATGTAACAGTATTACTCATTTTTTTTTAAAAAAATCACGTCAATGGAATAGAAGAATATTTTGATTTTTTTTTCAGGTGAAAGAAAATTTTTGGATGATAGAAAATTTGACTTCTTACTCCTGGGGAAATAGTAAGGAAATAGTTAAAAGTGAATCTGACATTTTTTTTAATTTTAAATAAAACCAACTCTTATGTGTACTTGTGAAGGGACCACTTAGAAGAGCTGTTAAGCTTTTTGACAAGGACTATAATCTTTTCATTGATAATGAGCTGTAGTTTTTATTTCAAACAAAGCCTCGCTCCTTCTTTGTCTTTTTTAAGTTTGATCACATAAAAAAATGGAGGCTTGTAGAGTTACCTGTTATTAGCTAAATAATCTTATGCTCAAATTAACTTGTTTGCGAACCTCTTTGAGCTAGAAGGGAAAAATAGTTTTAAAATAGAAATTGTTTTTCAATTGTCTTCCTTCTCGAGAATTATACAGGCACTGCAGAATGCTTTCGAGATGAATGCCTTGTTTAAAACAGGATATTTTAATTAGCACTTAACTAGGAGGGAGATTAGTTCAGCAATAATTTTCTCCATAAAAGTACATGACTGTACCTAGGTACAAGACAATGGCAAACTGCTACAGGAGTTTTACTTACGGTGGCTCCAGCCTTACAATTTTCAAGGAGATCTTTTAATAACGATTCAGTGTGCATATCACTGTATTCTAATTAAACAAGCCAGGTTTTTGGAAGACTATCTCACCACAGCAAAACATTTTAGAAATGGAGCCACCATGTAATGGGAATGTTTCCTTTTTTATTTTTTTCCTTAAATTAACTCAAATCATTTTCTTCCTTTCCCCAGAGGTATGTCTTAAGAGTAAAAACTAGACTGGGTTACTCTCCCTTTCAAACTCTTGAATGGTTTTTGGTTACTCTCTAAAGTACAGCATGTACTTCATGCTCAACCCTCCCCCCCCCCCCCCCGCCCCTGGCGGCCCCCCCCCCCGCCCCCCGCAAGCTTCTTCAGGTCATTCTGAAAACTCTCTCATCTTTTGACTCATTATTTAAATCACGCCGGAGTCACAGTCCCCTATCTGTAGTCTCCTTCTCTGACATGGGGCCTTTGGCCATCGGACAGAGCACCTCTGCTCCATTTCCATCTCACCACATCCCTACCTCTGTTTTGGACAGATGACTCCACCGAAGAGCGTTTCCAGCCTCTAAGCCTGGCTTATATGCTAGCACATGTTTTGTTGAAATTATTTCTTTCAAATTCAGCCTCACCAAGGGTAACAGCCCTCTAGGTTAAGAGGATGAACGGAAGAAGCAGAAGACGACAGAGGGTCAACAACAAATGGGAAGACTCCACGGCAATGGAGTAACATGGCAGAGCTAAATGTCTCTCAATAATCAGTCTAGAAAATCTACCTGACTGATTAATCTATGCTTATCACTAAAGAAAACCTCTAGACAACACAAGTGTAATAACCTGGGAACATGAACATCTTTCCTTGAAAATGACTCTATTTCAAGGTAGTCATAGTGAAACAGGAAAAAAAAAATCAGCTCAACACAGACATCCTAATTCCAAGAATCAAGATCGAATTTCTCTCCTTGGAACTGTGTCACTGAAAAATGCCTACAAGTGGAGACTGTCCAATTCTGTTGGAATTTCAACAGAGTAACTGTGGATTTTAACCATCTATCTTCGCCTCTCAGCCTCCTCTCTGCTAACCACTATGCTGGGATCCCATGGGCCCTGTTGGATGCCAGCTTTTGGCAGAGTTAAGTACTAGTGAAATATACAATGTCCCTTGAGCTTGTGAAAAAAAAATATAAAAACTTGTCTTATTGATAGATACTGACAAAAGAAATATCTGAATCCCCAGAAACGCTGTTGTGTGTTGGGGTTCCAGCTCACAACACATGTTATGAGAGAGTCTTGATCTTCCAGGAGGAAAGGATGTTGTGACAATGTCTCAGCGGATGCTGCTGTGCCATCTCTGCTGAAGACAGCAAGCCTAATCAAATGGCACATAAACGTCTGCGTGCTGTGTAGCCTGGAAAGGATACTGTGCGAAAAGAATCAGTTGGAGTGGCTACTTGAATTTAGCATTTTATCTTTGTTGAGAATTGTGCTTAGTTGTGTTTATTACTTTGTCCAAACTGAGTGAGTCTTCATAGCCTTCTTCCCTACCGCTTCCCCCAACAAAACAAAAAAATCCTTTTAATTCATCTAAGTACCGTCTCTAGTAAAAAGCTTTATAGTAAAAAAAAAAAATAAGTCAAATAATAACAATTATTTTTTATTATTTGACATATTTTCTTTATTTTTTCCTCTAGCCTGTCTTAAGCAATTATTACTTGGAACATTAATGAATGTTTTGTAGAATATACAAACAGAAAAGTGTGAAAACAGTGGCAATTTTTACAGTGATTAATGTTTTACAATACACTTGTATATTATGATCAAAATTATAGTGACTGGTATTATAAATGGTTAACTTTAACACTAAGAAACACGAAAGCAAATCATGATCCTATAATCAGGAAGTGAACTGTCGCATGTCCTCCTGTTGCGTGTCTCAGGTTTATAATTCTTTGCTATGAAAACTGGCCTTGGGCTATGTGCAGATCTGGGATTCTAGACCTGGGAGGCAGTGGCCTGATCACACAATTATAGGCCAGCAAGGGCTGCATATTGACAGTCTGTGTCACGCAAGCAGGAGCCCTCAGTTCTGCTCAGCAGTACAATGCTTGTCTAGCACACGCAAGGTCCTAAGTTTGATCCCTAGCACCAGACAGCATCCCATGAACTGAAAAGAACGTCCACCGTCATTAGCTGCTTTATGCTTCTACAATTATCAATCTGATGTAAGCTTTTAATACAATAATGAGGGAATAAAACAATTCTAGTAAAGCACTACTATCCTGGATTATACAACAATCATATTTGGGATAAAGAGCTTTTTAAGAGATGTAATACTTAAGACAGAAAAGAAAGCCATGTAATCTTAATGTAAATTTCACTTTACAGACAACATGTTGTTTTCTACTCTGGGAAAACCTACAGGTTTTTTTTTTTTCCAGTTGTCCATTTTCTTCTTCCCTCTCTTCAAAGCATTATTCTCTCTGCGGTTCTCCTGTTACAAATGTTTCTTTTGCATTACGCTCATTTCAATAGACAATGCTCTGGCTGACTGCAAAGGCACTTTGGGCACTGCACTTGCCAAGTGCTCATTTGGATCCAAGGTCCATTACTAAAGCAAGCCTCCCGAGGGCCCAATAGAAGAAGCAAGAAAGCTAAAACCATCCCAGTGCTGAGCATGGCTTTTGGCTACTTGCGCAATGCAATGCTCAGGGTAGAAAGACGTTCTCCCTGATCCCCATGGTGAGCAGTAGGTGGCAGCATATTTGATTAGACACAGTCTTAAAAGTGAAACACTACTATGATGCATCAAGAAATTATCCAGTTCCTTTCAAAATTCATTTGTAGGACTTGGCTGCATGGCCTCTTGAGAGTGGGAAACCATAGACTATCAGCCATGTAAGAGGGATATTTATTTCTGTAATTTGATCCACTTATATCTCCTGGTTCTCTCTTAGGATATTATCCTTATTGTAAATAGAGAAAATTAAGTGTTTTAATAAACATGAAATCATAATGGCCTTATTATGTATGATAATAAGTGAAAAATATAAGATTTTTAAGGAACTTTCTTTCAAAATTATCTGCTACATCTTAGATCCCAGAAAGCCAAAACCACTAAATTTTTTATACTATATTTATGCTTCCATTATTTGGGGGCACCCATACTTATCTTTATGATTATTTTACATATGCTTTGATTATGTTCCAAATATATGTTGGGTGGGTAAAATCATCTTCACTAGGGAGCTGACAGAAGTCAATCTGCTCTCCTACGTTTAAATCCTGCATGCTTATGAAATCTCATGTGGGTTTCCTGGCAACTTTGTGTAGTTGTTGAGTGACAGGACCTGGATTCAAATTGAGATCTATCAAAATCTCTCTCTGTACAGTAGGACAATGCTGCTTCTGTAGAGTGAGCATCTGCACATATTTATACCTGAGTAAACATGTAATAGATTTTGGTATTAATTCGGTCCAAGAACTATTTTTTAAAGGTTATCCTATGACACAGATACAGTGGGAGTTTCCCACATATCTAAGCAATATTATGAATACAACGCAGAGACTGCTCTGACTCAGAAAACAAGCCTGTGAGAAGCTACCATTCATAATCTACACTTTAGAACAACAGAAGTGAGGCATCACGTGACTGGATAGTTTCCCAGGCTTACGAATTCAAAATAAGAAGAGAGGAACAACTGGAACAACCGTAGGTTTCCTCTTCTCAGTCAAACTCCGAATATGGAGAGCCAGTAGTTGACCTTTGACAGAGCAGCTGGTTTTCTCTAGTTGGGAGTGGAGGACGCAGGCCTTACGGTGATCCCCTACTTTGTTGAGGGCATTTCTAATTCTTTTGTCGGCTCAGACCAATTATATAACGGAACTCTCTTGCTGCCTAAAATAATGTTCGGCTACAAATGAGCAATGAATGTGCTTCTCCTACTTTTCTAATTTATTACGTGCCAAACAGTGCTCTGTCACTTGCAGTCCGTAAGTGAGACACAGAGAGGTGAGACTTCTAGTTTTACAGCACTTGGAAGTAATAGACTAGTATTTCCTTTATTGATTAAAGTTGGTCTGTGACAAATCCATGCACCTTTATAGTACATTCTGTTCACTCTCAGCATCTCCTCACTTTTCTCTCCCACCCGTTAGAGCTCATCCTTAAAGGACCCTTACCCACAGGCCTTTGCACTTTCTGACCCACTGATTCTAACCAGGACTGTCTGCCTAGATACAAATTTGGAAACGCCTATTTTAACCTGCTGGGCTCCCTCTGGTACACAAAGGCAGTGATGACCTGTTACTCAGAATCCTCTAGGGAAAGGTAAGTCCTATGAACCCCTCCCCCTTCCTCTTTATCCAGGAATGGCTGTTAACTGACCCATTCTTGTCCAGGCCCAGCATCAGCAGCCACAGCTGTGGTGAGATCATGACTGCAATGGTTGGGTCAAGCTCTCCAGATAGCATTTTGCATCTCATCTCCATATCTTTCAGTACTTCTGGATTTTTATGCCCTGCACCCCTGCCACCCCTCACCCCCACATCCCCTCCCCAGGGTCTTCCTAAGTAGGCACTGAGTCTGAGAGGGGTGGTCTACATGTCCAGTTGGGGCTGAGCTCATAAATGCTGTGTGTTCAAATATTGTTGAAAGCCATGAATCTCTGTATTCACCACTTTTACTGTGCTTGGTGATGGAGGGACAGCTGGATTTAGCCAAGCATTAACATGACTAGTTTGACTCCATATTCTCTGATGAACTGATAAACAATTGATGTAATTTTTCAAGTGTCAAGAGTATAGTGTATGTGACATGCCTATAAAATAACTGGATTGACTGTGGATACTTAGAGCATTTACATTTCCACATGCATACTTAATTTGTAGGAGGCTGAGAAGCATACCAGAGTGGCTAAGGCTCTTGGTTGTTTTTAAAAGTTGTTTGTTTATATTTAGAAACTAGAAAGGAGGTATTGCGATCAGCCTGCACTCTATACTCAATGACTCTATAATGTCTGAGACAGTGCTGTGTGTGTGTGTGTGTGTGTGTGTGTGTGTGTTTTCATTGGCCTAGAACATTCTACCTTACAAGCAGCATTTGACTTCATTCTGAGGAAAGATGATGATAAATGGGACCTCTTGAAACTAAAAAAGGCATCTGTAAGCCAAAGGACACTGTTAAAAGGACAAAATGGCAGTCTAGAGATTAGGGAAAGATCATCATAAGCCTACATCTGACAGAGGGCTAAAATACACAATATATAAAGGACTCAAGAAGCTAGACTCCAGAAGAACAAATAACCCAATTAAAAAAAAAATGGTCCATGATTCTTATTCTAACTACAGTCATTGCATTAATCAGTTTTCAACTCTTAGGAACTCAGTTGTGTTCACTGCCCCACTGTTCTTGAAATTCCAGCCTCACATAACTCAAGAACATCACTGTTTTGGAGACAAAGCCTTTTAGTAAGATTGAGGTTAATTGTGCTAATAGGAATGGTCTTTAATCTAAAATGACAATTGTACTAATAACAGATTAGTACTTAGCCAGTATAGACAGAGGAATGACCAAGGGAAAATAAGGCTAGGGTTAGGGTTAGGTTTACTCTGTGGGCTTGAGCAGGATATGTCTGAAGAAATTAGACTTCAGACACTCTGATCTTGGATTTGAAAGCTTGGTATTTGTGAGAAAATACAATTCTTCCTCTAGGACACTGACATTTTGTTTTAGTTTGACTAACAAAAGGAATATAGTATCACTTTTTAAACAACATGGAAAATATCCCTATGTTTGTTCTATGTAATGTTATCTCAGGTGTACATTTGTGTGACTGCCACCACTTGCAAGATGTAAAACTGCTCCACAACAATAACAGAATCCCATTAGGCCAGCTCTTTGCATTCACATCCAATTACCTCCAGCCCTATCTCCAGGCAGCCACTCACCTACTCTCCATCTTTGTCTCCATCATTGTCTCAAAGATGCTCTATAAATGGAGTCACACAGCATGGAGCCCTTAGAACTGACTTCTCCCCACTGAGCAGGAGGTTCTTCAGGCCCCTCAGGCTATTACTCGTGTCAGTAGTAAAATCATCTCTTTGCTTCACTCCATAGATGCCCACAATCTAGCTTTCACTTTATAGTTGAGGTCATTGTTGGATAGTGAAAATCAGTTGTCTTGGTTACAAGCTCCCAACCAATCTGACCAACTCACAGACCTTAAATATGGCTTTGAAAGCCTTATAATCTGTGCCCTTCATACTTTGACTCCTTTCCTAGTAGCCACTAGGTCTAGAGTTCCAACATTTCCCAAACTGCCTTCTCATCTTCCAAAGCCAGGTCCTTTCTTTCTCTGATATACCCTCTCTTCTCAGTTTTAACCCTTCTTGTCTCCTGGGCTCCATGCCCTGAACTCTACAAAATAATTGATCCTAATATACTGTGCTTGTAAAAAAAAAATAGAAATGATGAATAAACATATAAGAGATGCAAATAGTATATGAGTGTTTACCCACAGAAATAATTTAAGGGAAAATTCTATTTGACTATATCTTTTCTACCTTTATCCCCTCAAATCTTCAGTGCAACATATATAAAACAGAAATTTGGATCTTTCCTGTGAAATTGCAAAGTACATTTGCAATCTGACACATAACAATATTATCAGTGACCATAGGTAAAGTACTGCACAGCGTGTTTTACAGTATAAGCCTGAAAGATTATGAAATACAATCTAAAAATCATGAGCTGCTTATAGCCTATCAGAAAACACAAATGATAAAAGTTTCAACGTAACCATTAAATTTGCTCAGCAATATTCGTACCATTTTGCTAACAATGAATCTCTCCACTGCTCCCTTCCTACTATTACCCAGCCTTTCAACTTTGAAATTGGTTTCCAATAAGGAGTAAAAATTAAACTAGCTTAATTATAGGCAAGGCTAAACAGAATTCAATATCAAAGAATGAACAGTCTGCATATACTTAAGTACATGGACAGAATTTCTTAGCAAATCTCTAGTGAACAAAATTGATTATAATAACGTTTAATAGATAATGGAAAGATGCAGGACCTAACTATTAGATCAAAGGTCTGGTTCCTTTTAGATGCTGACAACTCAGAGAGGTCAGATCCTTGAAGAAACCAAGCCACACCCTGCTGCTCAAGCCTAGGGTTGAGATTTAAGAAGCTGCTCAGTGTTCAGTTTCTCTAGCTCCTAATCCATGGCCTTACCCTGCACCTGACTCGTCCACATCCCTGGTAATGCTGGCTATGCCATGTGGTGTGTAGCATCCCATCAGCATTGATTTCTCCATCCTTCCCATTTCGTTTGCTTGCTTTGTGTCTCCCTAACCTCTAATGGGGTGAGGGGGTTTGCACATTCTGCTTGCTCATTCTCCGTGTGGAGCAGAGAAGTGTGGGATTGGGATTTAGCTTTGATTTCACTGTCAGCATTCAGAGCCTCACAGGGAAAGATCTCCTTCCAGGAGGCTGTGTTCCCAAGAGGAAGAGAATCAGTCTGAGGGAACATAATTCTCTTTTATAACATCTTAATAGGAACCTCCCAAGAAGACTTGCAACAAAGGTTAGGAAACACTAAGCTGCCATGTTTGGCGCTGTATATCAGAGGCAATCAGGAAACTGAAGCCCATAGTTTAAGAATCAATTTAAAAAGTTAATACTGTCAGGTACGTGAACTTGGAAACAAGTTCTCTCCGGCGAAGACTCAGTTAAGAAATTTGCCTGCAGTGCATGGCACCTAAAGCCTTTCAGAAGACCCAGCTAAGCTGTGCCCTAAGTCCTGACAAAACAACAACAACAACGAAACAACAAAACAAAACAAAACCTTCTTTCAGAAATTAAGACATTTTAAGTCCCAGCTGTTAAATAACAGCAGTGCTATTTGTCAAAGTGTAAGGCCCATCTGGATCAATTTGTTTGTCCTGCTGCAGTAGTGGTTTAAAAGTTGGAATTTGATTTTGTGTTCATGTCCTTATTTGAGCAGGGATTCTCAACCTTGCCAGTAACTGATGTTAGGCTACATAACACTTTTGCATGTCTGTGGGCTTGAGGACATGTCCTGTGCATTGCAGGATGTTTAGGGACATCCCTGTGCTAATTTATCCACTAGATGCCAGTACAGTCTCCATCTCAGAATGCCACTAAAAACTGTGATATGTATTTTGAGGGCAAAACCAATAACACTTTAGAAACTACTGAACTACAGGCATTTCCTCACCTACTTCTAATCCATGTTTACTCAACAAATTGGCTAGTCCACGTAGATAACAGGATTGAGATCTCTTAAATGTATAATAATCTCTACCAGAAATGGATGGACGGCTGCTTTGTAATTTGTGAAATGGCTCAAAAGACAATAAATAAAATGAAACTGGATAGCTTTCAAACACACAGACTATGTTTTCACCCTGGTCTAACAAGTTGTTCTGAAACACACCTCCACTCATCATGTGCTGTTGGTGGAAATGTGTTTTTATTTTGCTGTTTTCCTTAAGGAGAACATAAATAACAAGATAGGAGAAAAACAAGGAAAAGTGGGAAGCGCAGCTCCCCTCAGCTGCCTCTCTGAGGTGGGCTGGACTTGGAGGCATTGGTGAGAAATGTCTCCACAGTGGCAGCTTCATGCTCCCTGACTTCAGACACTGCACTACACAGTGATTGTGCCAATCTCTTGTTTACCACACTCACTGCATCAGCCTAACAGCATGTTCAAATGCCTCTAGTGTCCAGAGCTTTCTGAGTGAAGCCATTAGCTCTGACACAGGCTCACTTTGCAGAGGCACTCTCAAGCTAAACATATAAGAAAGGAAGCTGGGGGAAAAAAGTCAGTCTTGCTCTCTGAAGCACATGTATATTTTACTTTTCCCACTTTTTTATAAAGTCAGATTCACATCATTATCATGCAAACCATAGTGCACAATGGTGCATCTCAAACAAAGACTCTTAAGCAGGGGCTGTCATTTTCTTATTGGTCCATAATTTTTTTCCAAGAAGGAGAATATATAATCAAATAATTTCTTAGCAAAATGAATCCAGGGAATGAATATAAAGTGTAAGAGATGGACAAAAAGAAAGTGAAAATAAAAGATGAAGACCACTGTCAAGGTTATAGTTGTTGGCATTTCTTCTAGGCTCTGCTCCATTGTAACCTGGCAACAGCCAGGTATGCCTGACTCAGTATAAAAGGGGCTGTTCGCCCCTCCTCACTCTCTTACTCTCTTACCTTCTTACACTCTTTGCGCTCTGTCCCTTCTCTCCTCATTCCCCTTCCCCCTCTCCCCCTCTCTCCATCTGTTCATGTCAAGAATCTTCTCTACATTCTCTCTCTCTCTCTCTCTCTCTCTCTCTCTCTCTCTCTCTCTCTCTCTCTCTCTCTCTCTCTGCCTTTTTTCTGTCTCTATTCTGTCAACTCTCCTCCCCATGCTCAAAAGAAACTATTCTTTACTGGCACTTCAGGGGGAAGGGATGTCTCAGCATGGACCTGCAGAGGCACCCTCTCCTACCTCACCATACCACACCTCTATCAAACATATACTTGTTCTTTTTTCTTTTTTAAAAAAAAACCACGAAAGTTGTAAAAAAATATGCATTTACTATAATTAAAAATGGAATAAAAAAACTAGAACATAGTGAAGTAATAGAGAGGTGGTGTGCCCTGTACAGTGACAAACAGAAGACTGGAAAATGATAACTGGGTCTCAGGAAAGGTTGTGTTAGATACATACATTTCTTCAGTGGTATTAGAGTCAGGTAAAGCCTGGTACATTTGGGTGATGATGCAAAAAAACGTGAGCAGGCAGAAAAGATATTTTACTTTGAATGAAACAGAACTAAAATTTAGGAATTCTTGAGAACTAGAAGGAGGGAAAACCTGAAGAAAGCACCAGACTCACAGTGAATGTCTTGCCCAGCAAATGATTTTGGATTTCTAGGATCCAAAATTTTACTTGTGAGCAAATAAAGGAAAACCATACACATACTGTCGCAAAATTATTATTCATTACAATCCATTACATATTTATAAGCATATTTTGCATATGCAAACTACTGGATAAATTGAACCTTTTGTAATAAACCAGGATTAAACAAAATATTATTAAAATTTGAAATCAGGCTTATAAAATAAATGACAAAATATTTTTACAGAATGAGAAAATGAAATCATTTTCTTCTGTTCCTATTTAATAGATAATATCTTAATGAAACAGCACAAGCGAAATTTTTGGGTTTATATAAGATGATGTGCATCTACTGAGGAGCAGATGGAAAAAACACAAATATACATCACTAGAGGTTAAACCAAATGATCTACTTTGTTGTTATTGATAATAAGCAAAATCTATGCTATATACATACATGCTATATACATTTATGACATAAATAGTCAGATATAGCAAAGCTTTTACAGAGCCTAAGAAAACAGCAAGAGCACATGAGACCTAAAAATGTGTCTGTCCGCCTCTTGCTTCTCTTGCCTCTTACTCTCCTAGCCTCTCTCTTGCTCCCTCTTGAGCTCTTCCCTTCCCCCTTCCCCTCCTACCTCTCTCCGCGTGGTCTTGCTTCTCTACTCTCTCCTTCTCTCCTCCTTTCTCTGTCTCTACTACCCTCTAAACTCCCTTCCCCATGCCATGAATAAACTATTCTATACTTAAAAAAAATTATGCATCTTTACAATGACGTAAAGCTGGATAAACTAAGCATCACACTGGAAAACAGCATAAATAATAGAAAGTATGACTAAAGATGTGGATCCAATGGTAGGATTAAAATGTCTAGATTTTTTATGATTCTTATTCCACATAGTTCAATGTGGGTTATTTTAATCTTCTAAATTTTTACCTTAAACTCCTTACCATGAAATTAAATAAATGTGTATTTAGAGATAGGCCTTTATAGAAAAATTAAAAAATAATATTGCACTTGTCATATCAGTATTGACATATTTACAATTTTATCATTACTATCTTCTGTGCTGAGTTTAAAAAAATACAGAAAATTGGTCTTAAAGGCAGATTCTTTATGTTATTATGTATATCATAAAATACTAGAATGCAAAATTAGGTTGCATTCTAGTTCTCTGCTGAACATTCATAGAAAGAAATCTCAGCTATGTTCTTTTTTTGGAATATGCCACATGCTCCTCAAAGTGATTTACTGTCATCAAATACACATAATTGCAGCATTTTGGTTGAGTGGCATTTCCTATAAAGAAAGGCAGACTCACCTGCATTGTAAAAGCAAAAAATCTCTTATTTCTTATTGAGTATTCCAACTGTATTTGGAAAAGAATTTTGATAATATAATTAGTTTTATATAATTCATCCTAATTGGATGAACTATGAAGTTCTCCCATTTATTCTAAATATTGAATAAATGTACCAGTTAATATGTTGTTTAAGGGAACATGTGACCTTCATTTACAAAGGTGCAACTTATGACTCAGTTTACAAGACACATGTATAGTTTTAGTCTTAGTATTCAGTAGTTACTCTTCAATATCTACCTCACATGAATTCATTTGTAACTATTTGGGGAAATATATTTATTGCATCATCTTGGGAGGAAAATGCTACTGACTATCAAAAACCATCAGAAAGACATATGGGGAATCGGAGCCCAGTCTGTTTAATCCCTGAGGTAGATCAGTTGTCCGTACAGAGGAAAGTTTGGATTGTTTCCTTCTTTGTAGCCTTCCTAAATTCCCACTCTTGCTTCACCTGCCAGAATCTTTTCCTATAGGTCTCGCTTCTACCTCCTATCTCGTCGTGCACATTCCTTTTCTTCTTGATTTTTTAATCTGAACTCTCAATTGTACTCATCCCATTGTCGTGATACCATTGACCTCTCATAGGACCACCTGATGGAAAGAGAACAAGTTGTCCCCAAATCATGGCACTTCAGAATTTGAGGAAGCAGCTGACCTAGATCATAGAAGCAGGAAAAAAACAATGCATCTTTGTTGAAAGCTGTGAGATCAAAGCTATGTAACTCCACGGTGATAACAGGTTATAAGACCAGCTTTCCAGCAGTGATCCCATTCCCCCAGGAAGGGACTGTCATCAGGAGTATCTTGAAGAATCAGGCTAAGCTAGCCTTGCTTAGTTCCCATCTCCCCATTACTACTGGGTCACACCATGTCTGGTTCAAACCCATCTCTCTAAACTCTTACTTTCTTCATTAGATTGAACATAGATTTATTTTTCTATTTATTTTTTTATTCTGAAGTTTTTGGGATCGTCTAGAACTTGGAATCACTTTCCTTTTGCCAGTCTGCTTTTGTCAGAAGTAAGCAGGGGAGATGGTTCAGGTTGGTCAAAAGCACTCACTCCACAATACTTGTTAGTAGAGCTCTACTGGAACCAAGTCACAGCAGGATGTGGTTGGTGGCTCAAGTCTGCAGTCCTACTACTATGAATGAGACGCTGAGACAGGAGGACTACCAGGAAGCTTGAGAGCTACCTAGCCTGCAGTATGCAGAGCAGCATAAACAAAAAGGACCCTACCTCAACAAGTCAGACGGAAATAACCTATTATCAAGGCTTATTTTACACACACACACACACACACACACACACTCACTCCTTTCTGCCATTAATAATCAATAAATAAATAATCTGTTTTTCCTAGAAAGATGAACCTGTGATGGTAATTTATTTTCTTTTCTCTTTTAGAATCTAAAAGTACCTACCATTTCCTTGCCTCATTGGTATATACAGTAAGGCACGCACACATAAAAATAAATTCTAATGTTCATTTACTTTTAGATGTGGTGCCGCTTACTTTCCTCATTGCTATGACAAGATACCAAGCAGAAAACACCTTGGAAAGGAAAAGTCACAATGTCAGAAGTGTGGTCCTGTGACAGCAGAAGCCTGAGCTGACTGATGATATCATGGTTATCAGACAGGAAGGAGAGAGCTGAGATTGGAAGCAGGACCAGGTTATCATGTTCTACAAGGCCAGCCTTCTGTGACCCACTTCTCCCAGATATCCTCTCTATCCTGTAATGGTTTGAATATGCTTGGCCCAGGGAGTGGCACCATTAGGAGGTGCAGCCTTGTTGGAGGAACTGTGTCACTGTGGGCATGGGCTTTGAGATCCCCTTCCTAGCTGCCTATAAGCCAGTCTTCTCCTAGCTGCCTTTGGACCAAGAGGCAGAACTCTCAGCTCCTCCTACACCATGCCTGCCTGAAGGTTGCCAGGCACCCACCTTGACGGTAATGGACGGAGCCTTTGAACCTGGAAGGCAACCCCAATTAAATGTTGTCCTTATAAGAGTTGCCTTGGTCATAGTGTCTCTTCACAGCAATGAAACCTTAACTAAGACACACCCCAAAGGATATACAATCTTTCCAAACAGCACTACCAACAAGGTATCAAGTGCTTTAACCATGAGCCTATGGGAGACATTTCCCAGGGCAATTGTCTGTTTTCCTTTTTTTTTTCTTTTCTTTTTTCTTTTCTTTATTAGATATTTTCTTTATTTACATTTCGAATGTTATCCCCTTTCCTTGTTTCCCATGCCCCCTCTCCCTGCTCACCAGCCCACCCACTCCTGCTTCCCCGCTCTCACATTCCCCTCATATTGTTCCTCCTATGGGGCTGCAAACCCCTTCAGCTCCTTGGGTCCTTTCTCTAGCTCCTCCACTGGGGACCCTGTGTTCATAATCTAAACAGGTACATGCATATCTCTTCAGATAGTTACTGAAAAATAGATGTGAGGAATAGAATGACTCTTCTCCTTTTTATTTATAAGAAGAACTGAATGTTAAATCTGTAAGAATTTTACATGATGTAATCAACTAAGTACCATATGCCACTGTAATCCTAATAGAATACACATCATCGTTTTTGTTCATAACTTGACTCTCAGAGAGCTGCTGAATGCCTGAGCTTACAAAGCACAGAGTTTTTCTTTTGTCTTGTTTAAGTTTGTTATTTGACAAGTACATGCAGGCTGATTGATGTGACACTGCTTTTAATTCTTAAAATTAGATTATGAGGTAGGAGAAAATAACTTGTCCTCCAAGAGGGCTTGAGAGCATTCTCAGAAGACTCCTGTGTTTTAGAAAGTAAGAGAAATGTCTCCCTGGAAAAGTGTGTGAGGAGTATCTCAATTCAGAGATAGCTAGAGGTTTGGAGGAGCTGGAAATTCTGAGCATTGCTAACTGTCTGTACAGTGAGTAGGAGGAAGAAAGTGAAGTGGTTGGGGGCCTTCCCTAACCACAGCTGAATTTCTCTTTTCACAGAGAATGTGTTTATCTATGTACACAGAAGATGCATCTGCCATTGTGACCACAGCCCATCCCGAGGAAGTTCAGCAGCTCAGAGGCTGTGGAAGCAATGTGACCACACAGAACTCTGTGTGTCCTATGCCACCTGTTAGTCCCTTTATCATAGCAAATAATTAGCATCTCTTCTCTCCTCTCTGCTGGTTTGATACTTCCTTTGCATTTAAGCATAGAGAGAAGGAAATCATGGGAGTTTAATATGTTCACCCCAGTCCAGAGGTAGGCCTTGGCTGCAAAATGTTTGAGATGTGTGTTTGCTTTCAAGAGATGTTAGAACGTGGTTCCTTTCGAATGCCTGAAGACATGTGCCACAAGACTAATCATCTCATGAGAGAGATGTGAAGATTCACTTTCACGGCAAACACAGACAGGTGCTTCTTACTGGGGTTATACAAAACTGCCGCTATACTGCTGTATATTTCCTCCCAAGTGGGGCATCATTAAAGCTTACCACTCAGTTCTTCTCTGCTCTTAGCTGCCCTCTCCTCTCCCCTCCCCCACCCTCACGCTTATTTAGGTACCTGAAATACTCTACAATAATAATGAAAAAAAGGAGTCAAGAAGAAATACCAGAAGGAGCAGTTGTGTGCAAAGAAACATAGGGCACGTGTTTATGGTTTCCTGTAGCTGGGATCTACAAGACCAAAAGGAAGGGAAATTTTGGAAAATGCTGGCTTTAAGTGAAACCTATATTATTTTTTACAACCAAATAGAATTGCTTGTTGACTTTCAAATACTGAAAGATTTTTAGGATGCAATGTGATGTTTGTAGAGTACATGTCAGGGTTAGAAGACAAGTAATGCTGTTAGAGTGACATTGTTGCAGGTGTACAATTTAGGGTCCTTGTTATTTCCTATATGTGGTTATGATGTAATCAATTAGGTCAGCACATTTAGTGTTGAACAGCAAGCAGTCTTTCAGACAGGGGTCTGTTTTAGAAAGCCTGTCTGGGTTTCAGGAATCAAGTCTCTAGGAAGATTTAGAAAACACACAAAAAATAAAGAAATAAAGAAATAAAGAAATCAAGAAATAAAGAAAGAAATACTTTTTTAAAACTATAGAGACCTATTTTATTTTATTGGTTTTTTTGAGACAGGATTTCTCTGTATAGCTGTCCTGGAACTCACTCTGTAGACCAGGCTGGCCTTGAACTCTGAAAGCCGCCTGCCTCTACCTCCCAAGAGCTGGGATTAAAGGCATGTGCCACCACTGCCTGGCGTTATGTTCTAATGTAAAGAGGTTTTGGGTAAATGTAGGGAATGGACAGCTGACTGCTAAGAGACATAGTTATTGACTGCTTAACCTACGCAAAATAGTTCTTTTCATCTGGAGCAATTTATCAAGCATTTATTTGTTCTGAAGACAAAAATATTATCTCAGGAATTAAGTGAGACTGGAGACAGAACTGGGAAATACTTAGCAGACCCCAGCCATTTAAAACTAACTACAGACTTGCAAGACTTATCCTTACAGGCTGAAAGACTCCTGCTTCCACACCATTACTTAGGCATTTGGCATCTTTGGGGTGATAGCCCCTAAGTGAAGACACACAGCACACAATGAAATCAGACCTCAATCGCACAGTTGTGCAGTACCACCAGTTTCTGCAAACTGTTTCTTTCTGCAAACTGTTTCTTTCACGACTCTTTGGGGTCTATATTCAGAGAGCTCCCTTGGCTCAGCAAATATGACATTTTCCTTTTTCCCCTTGGTCAGTTCAGCAGCAGATTCAAAGGGATCTTGCTTGAAAATTCCATTACTCGTCCAGTTTCTGACAGTGACCTTAGCTTTACTTGTGGCCTCGGCAGTATAATATCATTCTAGCCGCAAATAAAGGAAAGTATAGATCAAATTCTGACCTTCTTAACGCGCTACCATTACTAATACTCTTGCCTGTGTTTGGAGCAGCAAGGAACTTCCAAAATAACATCCAAACGTGTGCCTTTCTGCTGGGTTCCATTTAACATAGGTGCCGGTACTCTGTGTCTTTAAATACTCAAGACTCAAATACAAACCAGGAAAGGGCCTGAGTTTTATGTCCAACACGCTGACAATCACTGACACTCAATGAAAGGCTTTGAGAGGGAGGAAACTCACTCCTTGGCTTTCCTGTTCTGATATGAAACTAAAATTCAATTAGGGAACTGCAATGGACTTAAGGAACTTACTTTTAAAAAGGACTATTTCAAGATTTTCTGTTGATTCACTAATAAATGATAACTTAATCAAGGTAATCATTGATGGGCACATTGATCTGAAAAGAATATATAAATGGATTATCAACTTTTAACAAGTGAATTCTTAGCTAGGCACAGCTTTAATCCCAGCATTTAGGAGGCAGAGGAAGAATTCACAGAGGAAATCTTCGTGAACACGAGGCCAGCCTGGTCTACAGAGCAAGTTCCTGTTCAGTTAGGAATACCATCTCAAAAAAAAAAAAACTGTCTAAAAACAAACAGACAAATAAAAATAACCCCCCAAATAATATAGTAATTAATTAAAGTTTTTTCTTTGATGGAAATGCTGGGTGTGTCTTTAATCCCTGGGCAGGCAAAGGTAAATGGATGTCTACAAAGAGTTTCAGGACAGCCTGAATTACACAGAGAAACCCTGTTCAGGGGAAAAAACAAACAAACAAACAAACAAAACAAAAAACAAAAAGCAAACAACAAGCGAATAAACAAAAGTAAAGTCTTTTATCAGTTACTGAATTTCTAAGGATAAGCTACAAAGTATAGTTCCATTCAAATATGCTCAGTTTATTTTTAAGATTTTTTTCCCAGTTCTGTTGATTGGAAGCAAGGCAACATGGACTCTAGATAAGCATCCCAATACTGAACCTTATCCCCCAATCCCTTTTTCAAGATTCTGATGATATGCTCTCTAAGCCATATAGACAGTCTTCCTTTTACTCTCCTACTAAACTAGACAGCTCAGAAGAATCAATGCCGGCCAATCATCACAGGGGGAGTCACAATGCAGGATTTCATTCCAAACCACTGTTTGAACATAATTATAATACCTTTAAAAAACCCAGACATTTTAAAAACTATGTCAGACAAAAATTGATATTTATGAAGAGATGCTTGCGTGATTCCAATCTCTTCAAACTGTGCCCCTCATGTGGGCAGCATCTTTTGTGCCTTTTCCTGCCAGAAATAAATTACTGCCCTGAAGTTACAAGATACCTAAATTCCTCTTACAAACTAACAGTAAGAATTGTGTTAAATAATGTCTAAAAAGAACATTTTTTCTTTCTTTCCTTTTTTTTCTTTTTTCTTTTCTTTTCTTTCTTTTTTTGTTTTTGGTTTTTTTGTTTTTGTGTTTTTTGGTTGTTTTTGTTTTTTTTTTTTGTTTTGTTTTGTTTGCCTGTATGTATCAGTGTCTATCGGTATTGTACTTCTAAAACATCCACTCTACCCTGCTTTTCATAGTTCAATGAAGTTGAGGGTTGGTAATGTCTAAGAATGAATGAGGTCTGGGCACAGTACAAGAGAAGCCTTTATCAGTAGTGTTTGGCTTTACATTGGTGAGTTCAGCAGCTTCTGTATATCATAAAGGATCAGAATGGAAGCAGGACCCTGTGTTCAAACTGTTGGGTATCTGTGCTGGTTTCTAAGATCTGAGATCTCTGTTCGTTACTTTGGTGGCGTAACCAAGACGGTGAATTTAACTTTATTTAAAAAGCAAGGCCCTCCTCCAGGCAAAAGAAAAGAGAATAAATAAAACCCCAAACTTAACACAGTTAGTTTGGCTTCACCTATGGGATTGGAGACCAGTGACCTAGTAACAGTGCTGGATAATACCGCTCAAACTTCGACAAACTTCGAAATCATTTGGAGGCCTTGTTGTCTCTAAAGATAGCAGGCTGAGTCAAACTCTTGAATTTGCAGTTGTAATATTTGCAGATATAACAAGTTACCATAAAAGGTCAATGCTGTGGGTCCAGGGAATAGAGTAGGCTGCAGTGCTTGCTATAGACAGCAATATCATCTATTTATGGAGACTGGGTATAGAGACACTTAGTATCCAAGGCAGTGGTACTGGCCTCAGTGTACAGAACTAAGTGCTACCTGGAACTTGACCTGAACTGCCAAAGATATCCTGTTCTTCTTTCTCTCTTCCCTTCTTTCCCAATATCAAAGATATCGATGTTACAGTAACCCCTAACCCCAGAGGAGCAAGAAATTTCTTCACTCTGTCTTGCTATTTCCCTGAATTAAAAGGAGTAAAGTTACCCCCTTCCTGATTTCTGGATATCCCTGGTGACTATCTTGAGTCATTTGGGCTGTGCAATGGATACAGCTGCTTGGCCAACATTCTATAATGTATAAAACGTTTTGAGGAATATCAGGCTCACAGGGAAGAGCCATATGTAAGCATACCAGCTGTCTCCACTTCCAAATGATACTTTATCGTCCATTAAAGCCTCATCTTCAAGTCCCTGCTCAAGCAAAGACTTGGGAGAGCAACAGCAGACCCATCTTACCACACTCCGGCTTAACTACTGACCAGATCACTGAAAAAGCCAGCAGAGTGACAGTTAGGCTACACATGGGGCCTTATACCTGATGACTAATCAGAAGCCTATGGAGTACCAAAGACAAAGGATTTGCTTTTGTTCTGACTGCTTAGTACATCTCATTTAAGTTTTATCTTTCATTCCATGAGCTTCTCAATTTAATATAGCCCTCTAATCCAATCTTTCATGATTGATTGTGAAACAAATAAATAATTATTAGACATTAGTCTAAATCAACTATGTTGCTTAGTTTAATTTTCATAACAACCATGAAATTAGTGCCCCATTTCCCAGATGTCCAGTTCACTTGGTTATGTATTAGTGTGTGTGTGTGTGTGTGTGTGTGTGTGTGTATGTGTGTGTATGTGTGTGTGTATGTGTATGTGTGTATGTTGCTGGAGACTAAATTTAGGGCTATATGCATGCTAAGCCTGCTCCCTACTACTAGGATATATTCCCCAGGCCTCCAGTTCACTTCGTATAAACAATGGGCTCTAATTCTAATACATTACCATTGTAAAGTCTTAGCTTTTAAGAATCAAGATGTACAATTGTCTCCCAGTTTCCATAGGGGATTGATTCCAGGATCTCCTGTAGGTACCATACTTTGTAGATGTTCAACCTCCTTGGATAAAATGGCATGAATTTCATGTTGCTGGGCCATAGGTTCCAACATACTTTACATTGTCTGTAGTAAGCTTATAAAACCCAAAACATTACAAATGTTATGTACAGGATTGTAATGCTGTCCGGTACCCTTACTCCACTAGAAGCAGATGTTAATATTTTCTATGTACAAATATTTCAAACTGACCCAAAATGACAAGTGAATTAACACAATAGTCTTTGGCATGGTGGTGCGGGGAAAACAACACAGACAGGGATTAGCACAGAGTTCCTTTCCTGGCTCCATCACTTCTATGGCTGTTTAAATAACTTTACAGTTATTGGGACTGTTCTCTTATTGGTCACAGAAGCATGATGAGGATAGTAATAATGACTATCTCAAAACGTTATGATGATCACTAAATGATAAGATATAAATTACCCAGAAAAGTAATTGCCAAATGACAGGCACTCTTGTAGCAGCTATTAATAACATGGCATTCTGGGGGATGACTGACTGCTCAGGAATGGGGCATGTCAACGACAGCGCTCAGCCACAGCACTCAAGCAAAGTACCACAGATGGAGCAGTGGATGAGAGGATTTGTAGGAAGCTGGCAACAACAGGGTGGCCCAGATATTGGCACGAACACAGCACTCGGATGCCAACATCATAAAAGTCTTCCACTCCACCCAGATCCAGAGAGATAAAAGGATTAGCTGGCAGCTGGTGCTACCCTATCTCTGCCCGGGGGCAGATTTTTTCATTTTCCAATCAGCAATGCAAATAATTTCACATTTCATTCCAACCATCATAATTCAATTTTGGACAATGCTCGTGTGCAAAGGGCACAGGTTTACCTCGGCTCTGCTAAGAAGAGATATTGGAAAGAGAGTGGACGGGTCAGGCCTCACTGTTCTTCAAGAAGGACTCAAATAGCACACACAGCACAACTGTGCTTCTTCATAGTGAGACACATGTTGTGAACCACCAGAATGAAATGTCTCCATAAGAAATTCTTGAGTGTGCTTGTAGCTAGGAGCTTACAATGTCCCAAAACATTTATTTATGATTTTTTTCAGTAAGAAAATTTCTACTTTGAAAAATATCCATTAGGTTATAATATGATACTACCTTGCCAATTTAAAACTCCTTATAAGTTATGTGTGTACGTGCCTGTGTGCAACACTGAAAAGTATCACAAAAAAAAAAAAAACATTCATTCCTTAAATGTCAACAATTAGGCATTGAGTTGACTCTCTTCAAAGTGGGTTTACCTGCTAGGTAACTCACTTTTCCTTTCAGGAGAAGTAATAGTGTCTTAATATCACATATCCAAGAAGGCTGTTGTAGATTCATAACGGTTTCTTTCTGGCCTTCCATCAGAGTTGAGCTACAAATATTTTCTAGTGGGGCTTTTAAATTTCATGACACTTGAATTGTTTCCATTTGCTGCTGAAAAGTGTGAGCATGTTCGTGGTTCTGTGTCGTGCTTTTCAATGATGTACAAACTAGAAGGAGAAAAAGTTAACGATGGGAAATGTGGAGTTCAGTTTACTTGCACACACTTTGCTGGGAGCTTTATTAAAGTGTTCTTGGCCATTGCTTTTCAACAAGTGGAATTAGGGGGAAAATCTAATGATATCAAGAGTGAAGTGGAAGAAAATGGAATTTAGAGACATCTTTGCCCTTGGCACCATTAATGCTTTTGTTATTCTATTGAAAGTGATTTCCTGGACTCAATGTTTTACTTAGTTTATTGCTGATAGATCTAAGTTAATAAAGCACACAAGATAGCGAACTTCACATGGTAAGTAAAAACCATCTGAATGAAATACATAAAACTCATACCAAGCTATCCCTAAAACAAACTTTGCTTATTTAAGCTGAATTCTAGATGGGGGGGGGGAAACCCCTGCAAAGTATGTAAAAAGAATGAGATGAGTTTGTAAGTACTCACGGCACAGCATGTGGTTACATATTTCAAGCATTTAAAATGGATTCAAAATGATGCAGGATTATTCATCATACTAAGACGTTGTTTTGGACCCTTAACATTTCTTCTACTAATTTCTGTTGCCCTGATGGTATTCTAATTCTAACCACACACCTTTGGCCATCACTCCAGAGGTGTGACTGCTTTCAAAGCCATTGTCATAAATCACTGTGTGTGCACTGTTAAAAAATATTGGTGTTTGCAGGCCAGGTTTCTTATTAATTAAGGGTGAGTAAAGTAGGAACCTTAAACTAAACCCAAACCGTCTTGTTTTTGAACAACTACCAGGGACAAAAAGCTATTTTGGAGTGGAATTTTTTTTTGTCTTTGTGGTTTATACTCCATCTCTAAGAGAAGTCAGTAGGAAGCCAGGGCAGGAGGCAGCTGGAGGCAGACACTGAGTGAAGCAGAGATGTGGGGTAATGGCGCTTACTACCTTGCTCAGTTGGCATTTTTATGCATTAAGGACTCCTGTTCAAGGATGGCACTGCCCATACTGGACTAGGCCTTTCTACATCAGTCATCCATCTACAAAAGACCCCAAAAACTTGCCTACCAACCAGTCAGATGGAGGCAATTCCTCATTTAGTTTCCTTCTTCCCAGATGCTTCAGATTGAGAAAAAAACTTAATCAACACAAGCATAGTAAGAAATGCCTGTAACCCTAGACAAGAAGATCAGGAGTTCAAAACTAACATCAGCTACATATGACACTAAAGTCCAGCCTAGTGGGGATACACTGAACCTTGTCTGAAAAGAAGAGAGATCATTTGAGGGGAAAAAAAGACAATAATATTTCTTGATATGTGAAAATATGCAAAATTCAGATTTTAGTATTGATCAAGTATTGATCTTGCTTGTTTGTCTACATGACTTTCTTGGTTACTTCGAAGCAACAACCCCAGAATGAAGGAGTGGTAAGAGACCTCAACCTACAGAGCATGAAATATTTATTCGGTCTTTTACAGTAAAGGATTGCCAACTCCCGTTCACATCCTCTTATATACTGCCATCTGGGCATGCTTTCTCCAGGGACCCAGAGGCAACTCAGATTAGTATGCTAAAGCCAATTTTTCTTTTTTCTTTAAACAAGCCAATTTGGGATCTTAATTGTGAGAAATTATCTATAAGTCCTTCTATGTTCTTAATACCTGTCAAGGTTCAAGTATTGAAAATTAGTCCCCTGGACAACTGAAAGAATCACACAACACATTTCTCAGCCATAGAGTATTTCCCAGCTGCTTAGAATCTAAGCTTCCTCCAAAGCTTTTCAAAGCTCTCTATGGAAACCCATTACGGTACTGAAACATTCTTTGGTACTATGCTCCATCACAATGGAGGTCTCTAGTAGTATTTGGTTGGGAGGAATTTGAAACCTCTAAAACAAACCGATAGGCAAACTTATCTCATTGTCTGTTTTCCCCTTCCCTTCCCTCCCCTTCCCTTCCCTTCTCCTCCCTCTCCCTCTCCCTTCCCTCTATTCTTCCTTCCCTTCCTTTCCTTTCTTTTCTTTCTTTTTTTGCTTTCTATACTACCCACTTCCCTTCCTTTATTCCTTCATTCAATCCCACTGATTGACGGAGTGAGTGAGTGATTGACAGACTATCACTGTGCGGACCAGGCTGGACAGCCACTCATTTCTCACTCTCTTGTAGGCAATCCCTTTATTAATTAGTGAATGACTAATTAGGAGGGTCCAGCCTATTATGGGTGGTACAACCCCTGGCCTGGTAGTCCTGGGTGCTGTAAGAAAGCAGACTGTACAAATCATGGGGAGCTGGAAAGATGGCGAGGCAGTTAAGAGCACTGACTGCTCTTCCAAAGGTCCTGAGTTCAAATCCCAACAACCACATGGTGGCTCACAACCATCCTTAAAGAGATCTGATGCCCTCCCTTGGGATGTCTGAAGACAGCTACAGTGTACTTACATATAATAAATAAAAAAAACTTAAAAAACAAAACAAACAAACAAAACAAACAAACAAACAAACAAACAAACAAAAATCACGGGGAGCAAGCCAAGTAGGTAGTTCTCCTTGATGGGCTCCACATGAGTTCCTGCCTCCTGGTTCTTCCCAGTTTAAATTCCAAGCTTGGCTTCCCTCAATGGGCTAAGAATATGTAAAGTAAAATAAACCTTTCCTCCCCAAGTTGCTATTAATCATCTTGTTTAATAACAGTGATAGTAGTACTAATTAATTCAGATGTTCTCACAAGAGCTAGTTAATTTTTCTAATGAAAATAATCCTTAGTAACATTCCATATTTTTATGGCATAGTTCCTTATTGATAATCAAGTCATATAATAACAAGGAACAAACAACTGTCTTCATTCTTCAAGTGTATTTTTTTTTTCTAAATTAGGCTGTTCCCTGTAAGTATTCTTTAATAAATAAGCTAAGTCAACTCTATGAATATTAGGCTCCTGGTCTGGTTATTTATTTATTTCTCTTTGTTTTTAATTAACTTTTCATTTTACAGTAAGAAAAAAATCTGGTTCCTAGTTGATTACACAAAAGGTGCAAAGATAATTACAGATGTTTGCCATAGACTCAGCCCCAATTTATTTTAATATCTTACATTATTACAATGGTGTATTTATCTCTACTAATACACCACTAATAACAAATATTGCCTGAATTCCACAATTTATTTATAGGTGTTTCATTCTTTCTCCCTGTTCCCTTCTCCTTTCAGTATAACCTAAGGGGTGCCAATATATTCAACTGTCACATCCCTTTGGTGTCCCCTGGCCTGTTATTTTATTTGGCTTTCTTTATTTTGCCTTTTTTAAAAAAATACTTTTTTAAGAAGTATTGGTGTTTTCTAGTTCATTTGTCAATGCATGTTTGATATACCTTTATTATTTTGTAAATGGGAGGTAATTTTTACTGACACTGTAAATTTGAAGAAATATAACCATAAAGGTAAGGTTTTTCACTTTCCATATTATATTTGGTGATACCCAGTATAGTTTGCTTTAAAAGGGTGGAAATAAAACCTTCTCATTGGTTAGCTAGTTGCTGAACATAAATTACAAAGCACTTGTGATTCCTTACTATACACTATGTAAGCATTTATCCACGTTTATCAGTACGGATTCATGGATCTTTATATTATATTATAGAATAAAACTCATTATTACATTATTTATTTCACTTCTCAGAGTATTTCCTATTTGGCCATGGGACTTATTTGGATTGGCTGTGATTGTCTCCAGGTCTTCACCACTTCATTCCATCACTTGGCATAAACTTTCTAGTCCTGTAAGATTCTCCCAGTTTCCTCCTCATTCTGTATTCTTCCAGCTCTGGACTTGGTGTCAGCTATTCCTCCATGGAGCCTGCTTTCTTTTATTTGAGAAATCATATTAGAAAATAAGAATTGGATGCAGATGGTTTGTTTTAGTTTTACCTTGGCTTCAATTTTGACAAGGCATTATCCAGTCAACTCTATGAATAGCTTTCCTTATAACTTTTTCAGTTCTTTCGATGAATACAAAAAGGAACATATTTAAATGTTCTTCAACCATGGAAGAAGCAATAAATTCTATTGGTCTTAGTGTCCTAGGGTAGCTATTGCTATCATAAAACAGCATGGAAAATAGCAACTTGGGGAGGAAAGACTTTATTTCTTCTTACATGCTGTAGTTCAGTAACTGGAGAAATCAGAGCAGGAACACTGGTCAGCAACCTGAAGGCAAGAGCCTTCACAGAGGTCATGGACAAGTGCCAGTTATAAGCTTGCCTCCCAAAGCTTGCTTAGCCCGTTTTCTTATACAACTCTGGACCACCTTCTGAGTAGTTGTACCATCCACAATGAACTGGACTGTCTCACATCAATTTTGCTAATAAAAAACAAAACAAAACAAACAATACAACTCCCTACTAGTTTACCCACAGGCCAAGCTTGTGAAGGCATCGTTTTCACAGTTACTAATTCTTCTTCCTCAATGGCTCTGGCTTATGTCAACTTCACATAAAATTTAGCAACCCAGATGTTTTTTGACTTATACATATGCAAAGAATGAGGATTTCGTAGACCATAAACTATATTACACCTGTGTACTTGTCATTTTTATTATCAACTTGATAAAAACTCAAGTCACCTGGGAAGATAGAACCTCAACTGAAGAACTGCTTTCATCAGATTGTCCTGCGGGCATGTCTAGTGGGAATTGTCTTGGCGGCTGACTGATATGGGAGGGCCCCGCCTTCTGTGTACAGCTGTTTCCCAAGGTACATAGCCGTAGGCTTTATACAAAAACTATCCAAGGAAGCCAAAGGGAGAGAAAGCAGTAATAAGAAGTCTTCAATTGTTTCTGCTTCAGTTTTAGGTCCAGTTTCTGCCCTGATTTCCCTCAATGATTAAGTGTGACTGGGAAGTTTAAGCCAAATTAACCCTTTCTTCCTCAAGTTGATTTTGATCATGGTGTTCAATATAACATCAGGAAGCCAAATACAAACAATCTGGGGGGGATAATGGTTGTATATCTACATTGATAAGTAGTAAAAGAGACAAACGTACTTTTTTTTAAGTAATGGATTTCCATAGTACAGACTATAGAATCATGCTCAGAAATCACTGTCCTTCCCTCACATGGATGTCCGCTGGTGAGAGCTTTATAGATTTAGCTATTCCTTTGAGATTTCAAAAGAGAAACAAGGAACGTAAGAACAAATCTCAAACATTAAGAATTATATGAAAACAGCAACTCAAGGAATGCAAATCACGTACTGTATGAGACACTGCTTCAGCAGGTGGTTACCAAATAACATTGTAGACAGGAAATTGAGGACACATACTTGGTTATTTTTAGAGAGAGGGATGCTCCTCAATGTAATTTAGTAATTGTGATACCTTGTAGGTAGAAGATGCACTCTTTGCCTGGTAATTTTAGACACTTAGCTTTTGATTTTCTGGTCCAAAGTGAGAAGGGCTAGAACGTAAAGTAAATGGCAAATGATGGAAACCAGCACACAGAAAGCTTCCTGATGGTATGTGGAAGGGACACACTCACAGACAGTGCTGTGCACTAAAAAGAACAGCTGCTCATTCTCCTGGCTTGTAGCACAGAGATAAGAAAACACTCATGATTTTGGAGAGCTAAGAAGTGGCTTTGGCTCTTTATCACATCGCCTCTCTGGTACACCTGAGTTTGGGCTAATGGGCTAACTCAGTACAGGGTCTCTAATAGTTTCAGGATACACAGTCTGGCTACCTAAAAACCTACACAAGAGGAAGAGAGAGGGGAACATTTATTTCTACCCCAAAACACCTGGAATGAGTTGAGGGGAGCTGGATATCTGGGAAAAGCTTTTGCTGAGCAGGAGTTTACAGATTCCTAGGTACATTGGGAAGGTCAAGGCTGGTGGCCAGAGAGTAACCTTGGAAGTACAGTGTGCTCCCCAGAATCGAGCAGCACCCTAAGTGACTTGACCATCACTGCAAAATCCATAAGCCATTTTATCAACTTATTCTAGGAGGGAGGAATTGTGAGAGCCCTCAATTTTGTACTTGTTTAGTCAGAAGTCTAGGATTCATCTGGCTAATTTTTGATGTCTACATAGAAGATAGTCTTGTGAAATAAGGACTTAAGAGTTTGCATGAATTCTGTGAATTAGTTTCAGAATTATAATGAATGGAAATCAGTTGTTGCCAAGAAGAATGCATAGCTGATGTCAGAGCAGTGTTAGGAAACATCACACACACACACACACACACACACACACACACACACACACACACTATAGAAATATAGTGTAGAGAAACACCAATACGTGTCAAGGGCATGTTTAGTTTCTGAACAGTTCTTAATTCCAAACTTTCTTCTCTTAGTGTCTGTGGTGGTTTGAATGTGTTTGGTCCAGGGAGTGGCACAATTAGCTGGTATACCCTTGCTGGAGTAGGTGTGGCCTTGGGGCAGAAGTACTGTGGGGGTGGGATTTGAGACCCCCCCTCCTAGCTGCCTTAGGAAAAGAGGTAGAACTCTCAGCTCCTCCAGTGCTATGCCTGCCTGGACACTGCTAGACTCTCCACCATAATGGTAATGGACTGAACCTCTGAACCTGTAAGCCAGCTTCAATTAAATGTTGTCTTTTATAAGAGTTGCCATGGGCCTGGTGACTCTTCATAGCATCACCCTAAGACAGATCCTTTATTCTTCACAAGCAACTTTTCTTTTAGTGAAAGTGTCATTATTAGACTTTTTTAAAATTATAAATTTAGGAGCTGGAGAGATAGCTCCGTGGGTAAAAGCACTGACTACTCTTCCAGAGATCATGAGTTCAAATCCCAGCACCCACATGGTGGCTCACAACCATCTGAAAAGAGATCTGATGCCCTCTTCTGGTGTCTGAAGACAGCTACGGTGTACTTACATATAGTAAATAAATAAATCCTAAAAAAAATAAAAAACAAAATTATAAATTTAAGTTTGTATATTTAATTTTGTAATAAATAAGATTAGATTTGGCATTGGCAACAAGGATAACCAGGAAAGAGTTGGTGTCAGTTACAAAATGAAATTAAGCATCACTCAGAATCCATGAACCCATTTGAATTTAATTCACGAACCAAGAAAACAAACAAGTAAAGAAACACCTTTAAAAAAACAACAAAAACAAGCTGGGCAAGAATGTCTGTCTATACCCTTGTCTATGCATCTGGGGACAGTTTGCTAGTACCACCTATCACATGAGGGGTTGGAGAGAGGGCTCAGTGGTTAAGAGCACTGTTTGCTCTTCCCGAGGTCCTGAGTTCAATTCCCACCAACCACATGGTGGCTCACAACCAACTGTAATGGGATCTGACGCTCTCTTCTGGTGTGTCTGAAGATAATGACAGTGTATTCACATATATAAAATAAATAAATCTTTATTTTAAAAAAATAACTACCATATGGGACACATGATTTTAATTGTCCTGACAGCCTTGAGGCAAGCCTCACAAGCTCAGCACGTTAGGTCACTAGCAGTGGAGACCAGACCTGGATAAATAATAAAAAGTAAGCAGAGTATGGTGGCATGTGACTGTAATCCCAGCATTTTGGAGACTGAGGGAAAATGAGTGCTATGAGTTGTGGGCCAACCTCGGCTATAGAGCAAGCCCATGCCTAAACAACAACAATAACAAGAATATCAAGCATTGCTTACCAATGTATTTTGTTTCTTTTGTAGAATAAATAACAAGAACAGAGAAATCTTATAAATTAATTTCAATTATACTAAGCGTTGTGACTTTCTCATTAGAGAAATTAATTTATTAGTTAATAGATCTACACCATGTGTACAGCATATGCTAGAAGAGACTATTTTAGGTTCTTTTGTTTATTTTTGATCTTTTAGCAACCACGTGAAACACGATAAAGTAGGACATTAATGTTAAGGATTTTACTATGAAGCATTTTCATTAATGAACTAGTTAATGTCATAACTTTGATCAAGTTTCAGTTACTGTAACATAGAACAAATGAGGCCTGTTGAATGACATTATAAGGATATAAGAGTGCAGTAATTCAAACACACATAAAATAGCAGTGGATATGTGTGTGTGTATGTGTGTGTGTGTGTGTATGCTTAATAAATATCATTGAATATTAAATATCAGTAAAAATGGTGATGAGGCAGGATCAGAGGAATAAATGGAACATGATTATCTAATTTTTCTGAGATGCTTGCTAACAATCCAAATGTTTGCTTCTCTTAACCACTGAAAGAGCTGCAGCATCAGAACCTCTAAAATACATTTCCGGACTCTACCCCTCCGATAATCCTTGGCGTATTAAATTGTGACAAAATCCAGGCTTGTCATGCAAAAGGCTTTAATGCATATTAGCTTACATATGTTACGTATGACTTACGTTTGTAAAAAGAAAAGAAACTATTAATTTCTTGAGGCAATCAGAAAGAGTAGTGCTAGTCAGTCTTGTCTTGGAGAGTCCAGATTAGAATCCCGTTAGATGAACCTCTGCAGGGAAGATAACGACACTACCAACATTTCTTTCTTCTTTATCAATAGCTCCTGATGTTAAAATGGTGCTTACATATCATAAAAAGTTAAATTTTAATAATAAATTTAACTGGCACTAGAGATGTTGCTAAATTCATAGAGTGCTGTCAAGGTATTATGGGAAATCCTGGTTTTAGATCCCAGCACCGAATGAGACAATGAGTGGTGATACATATCTAAAGTCCCAGTGCCTCGGAGGTGGAGGCAGAAGGACCAGAATTTCAAGGCGATTTTCAAGTACATATTGAACTAATGATCAGTCTAGGCACATGAGAGTCTATCTCACGACATATCCTCAAGTTCCTACATGTTTGTGTGTATTTAAATGCATACACACACACATGTACATGAGGTATCAAATTTTGTCCAAGGACAAAAACTACAATGTAATTTTTAGATATTTTGAGAGTTTATATTTTTCCAAATTTAATTTTATTACTAAACCAATTAAATAAATGCATTCCATGTCCTGGTGTTTGCTTAATATTTAAACACACTAATGCAATATCAATGCTAACTAACCAAAGTTTAAAGAAAAATATACTTTATTACTATTTTTTAGAATAATTCTAACTTGTAAACAAAACAATTTTCTCATTTTCATCCTGGTAAAGGACTAATATGTAAAATTTGAGATAAAAATGTTAAATTGTCTTGGGGAAGAAAAAAATAAACCTATGCAGTTAGTATATATTTTGGTTATATTAATGTGGGATTTCTTTTCTTTATTTACTACTACATAATCATCTCCACACAAATTAAAAAATATGCGGAATCTAACCTTTTGTCTTTTGGGTATGTGGCAAACAAATCTTTGCTAGGAAGGTGGAAGGGGTTGTTAAGGGTTGTTTAAGGCTACGGGAGGAAGAACTGAGGGTGAACATTAATAAGATACATGGCAGAAATGCACAAAAGTGCCAAGGAATGCATAAAACTATTTTGAAATAATTTCTATTGTTTAGCAGTGCCTTTTGAGATGGAAACTCCTTTTGAGTTTCATTTAAAAAAAAATGAAACTTCTGTCCTTCGCTGTATGATGCCAAAACCAGAAAACCAATTCCATATTGTATCAATGAGGGCAGTTTACTTATTTCTAAGACAAAACTACCTTTAAAGGTATCTTCAGAAGCCATAAATCGAAAGTTATGTTCTTGACAAAATTTCTGCTGAATCTGTCTTTTAATAATAGCCACTAAATATAAATGAAAAACACAATTTCCCTATTAATGCTACAGATCCCTGGTGCGCGGTTTTCAACTAAATCGACCCTTTCCTCCGCCTTATCCTTGCACTAACCCAGGGTGATTTTGAACCTCTTCAGATATTTTTCCTGCCCTTCCTATAAATCATTATGTTTAAAAAATAGATAACATACACGGATATTAAAATATGTGATATAAAACAGATGAAGTAGGTGAAATCACACCTGTTCTAAAGTAATAGATGGGAGGCATTCAATTCCCATTTCAGCTGTTGAATGATTAAAAATGTCTTTTGGTTCATGTTTTTATTCATTTTCATTATTAGGAGTGTGGATTTTTATTTCAGAAAGGTAATGCCACTAGGAAGGTGATTTCTATTTGGGAATTAAATTTGCAGTGGCAGTATTTTCTTGATGGTGATTCATTACTTATTTTTTGCCTATAGTTCTCTCTCTCTCTGTCTCTGTCTCTCTGTCTCTCTCTCTCTGTCTCTCTTTCTCTCTCTCTCTCTCTCTCTCTCTCTCTCTCTCTCTCTCTCTCTCTCTCTGCTTTGTTGTTTGGTAGGTGATAACTACCTACATAGCATATGGATACAATTTTAGTTTTTCCCTTTATGTTTAAATTTCTACTTTACCTCCCATTGTATATAACAGAAAAGATCTTTACCAGGGTTACAAAGAAGTAATTCCCTGACCAAATAGAGTGTCTATTTTACTTTAAATGCGGGAAATAAAATGTTATCTAGAGATCTCCTATGGAGCCCGTGTCTTTATGCTGTCATTTTCAGTAAAATGTTCCTTCAAAGCTTTGGGCTCTCTGCTCTAGGACAAAATTAGACATGGGATCTAAAACACTTTAGGATTAACCACTTAGTTATGAGTTAAATTTATAATTTCAATAAGAATGGCATGAGAAGATGAAATGATTCCGGAACCTATTCTATTCTCTGTCGTTTACGTGGTATTTAGATAATGAGCAATAGCATCCGAGGCTGGGACAAGAGACTCCGTCGTTACATTTGGCTAAGATCTGGTGTCTACTCGTATAATGGAAAGAAAATCAATACTAGCTCAGAACCATTGGGAGGCGGGCGGAAGCCGACAGGCACACAGCTTTAGCATACTTTTTGGTCTATGGCGTGTGATGAAGCATAGGAGGGGATGGAAGCACATGGCCAACGTTTGAGCTAAAGGATGCCTTCTTGCTGTTGTTTACATAAAGATGCAAATGAGCACATATGACAGTACCCAGGTCTTAGGAGGAAAGATTTTGATATAAACAATGGATAGAGCTAAGAAAGTAACACATAATAGAAGAATTGTCTTATTTTTTCTAAAAATCTCCCTGAGAATATCTATTTTGTATCATAATTTAGGCAAACATTCTTCAAGTCAATGTGATCTGCAATAGCATTTTGTTTACATGTAATAGGTTTACACCTGGAACACATCCCATCATGCTTACTAGAATTTGAAAATATTTTAAGCAGTCCTCAGAATAGGAATAAACTACATGTGTTTGGGTATGTGGGTTGCATTACTCTTTGTTTGTTGAAAGTGAAATCTCACCTGGTGTTTAGATATTGAGGGAGTATAATATTTGTGAAAGCTGGAAATCATACCTAAAGACAATGAAAAGCAGACACTAGAATGAAACGATTCAGAATTGTTTTTGAAACTCCACCCATAACTTCTATATAAAATGAATAAAAAACAACTATATATATGACTTGGGGTGTGTGTGCATGCCTGTAATCCCAGGACTTAGGAGGCTGAAGAGAGAAACACGGGTTGCAGTAGGTATAGACTAACTGCATAGTAGAACTCAGTCTCAAACTCCGATGGTTCTCAAATTAGAGTCTCCACAAAAGTACTGCATAGAAAACAAGATATGGTGGAGTCTTATAAAATGGGTAAAAAAAAGGCTTAATTATGCTTGGTGTGAGAAAAGGTATCCAGTTTTAAATCTTATTTATTTATTTATTTATTTATTTATTTATATATTTTAGATTTGTTCTTTTTTCGAGACAGGGTTTCTCTGTGTAGCCCTGGCTGTCCTGGAACTCACTTGGTAGACCAGGCTGGCCTCAAACTCAGAAATCCTCCTGCCTCTGCCTCCCAGAGTGCTGGAATTACAGGCATGTGCCGCCGCCACCACCACCTGGCCAGGTATCCAGTTTTAAACCACCTCTTAACACACCACACACACACACACACACACACACACACACACACACACACACACGAGAGGAAATATTTTAGTGAAGGAAAAGGAGAGTTCATATGTTCACATCCAGGAATCCTTCCTAATGAGTCAGACTTTCAGTGCTAAATGAAGATTGAGAATAAGGGAAGACGTTGTTGCCCAAGGGAACAATCCTTCATTGGTAATGTGCTGCTAAAAATCACTGGATTTAAAGTGAAATTTGAGCATCTTTATAAGCAGACTGGGACTCTACAAATAGTAATAAGAGTTCTAATAAAAGACGGTGGCATTGTAGAGGAGGCTATTGTGAGAAAAGGACATCCTCAAATAGAGAAAAAAAGATCGATTGAACTTAAGAGAAAATAAAGCAAAAGGAAACCCAGACCGATTTAAAGACAGTAATTCTTTTATAACCACTGCTGAGACATTTCATTAGGAGAAAATTAGTTATTGCTATCACGGCTACTGTGCATATGGCTCCTAAGTTGTTAAGATGTATATACTCCCTCTAGATGAGGGTTGGCTCAGTTATGAACTACTATGGGAGCTTCATAAAGCATTCGTTGAATATATTACTATGGACAGAATGCTGGAAGTGGAGAATTGGAGTTTCCTCCATCGCCTCTGTCATGATCTAGATACACATAACATCATGAGCTGTTTCATAATCCTCACTATTTGGTTTTTGGTATCATTTGCATGTGGAATAGTCTTTAGAGCAAAGATTAGTTAAACGATGACCGTTAAGCCTTTAGAAACTCTGGAGAACTAAGAACCAACATTTTATTATCCAAACAACAGCAACAACAACAGAAAAACAGGTAATTTATATGGAATTTAAAATGTGGTTCTTCCAATTGAAATATGACTACTATTTGGAAATAAGGTTATTGCAAAAGTGATTAAGGGAATGTTACGTATTTGAGTGGTGTGGGTCATTATTCTGATATGACTGTTGTCTTTATATAGAGAAAAAGACACACCAGGGAGAGAGAGGTATGGGAAGACAGAGACCATGGAGGTTGGAGGTATGCTAATGCAAGCAAAGGTTCCTGGGACTCTCAGTTACTGAGGATGCAAGGAAGTGTTCTGCTTTGAGCACTCTAGTTCCAGAGTTTAGAGAGGTTTCTTGAAAAGCGTCTGCATGAGACCTGACCCTTCCACATTCAGTCTTGGATCTGGGAGAGCTCTTGTGGTCTCTCCACTCCCTGGAGAGCTGACAGTGCCTGACAGATACTGGGGGAAGGGGGAGTCATTGTCTTCAGTGCATAGTTCAACATCTATGCCCCCATAGGGAGCCTTGGTTCAACTCAGCAGGTAATAAAACAAACACAGAACAAGAGACTCAGTAGTAGAAGGAGGACTTGTTGGTATAGGGAGGGGTTGGTGGGTAGAGGGAGATAAGAGAGTGATCAGGTGAAATTGACATGAATATATGAAATTGTTGAAAAATTCTCACTAAATTCTGCACTAATCAAATTGAATCCAAGAAATAATAATAATTATTTATTAAAAAAAGAAATTAGGGCAGGAGATTTGATACAGGAAATTTCCAAAAAATCAAAATAATCATTAAAACAAAGAATACCAGGAATGATTCTAAGAGACATTGTATATCCTGGAGAATGTAAGACCAGACTCTCAGGATACATGATTTCAATAATAAAAATATTTACTTAATAAATTAAAATTGCATACACTACTTCAGTCATTAATGCTGAAGCTTAACACGGAATAAAAACAGCTAACTTACTTAAAGAACTCTGCTCTTTAAGTCTTCCTTGTATATTCTTTCTTAGTAGTTGACTGGTAGGCACTGTATACCCCCCCCCCCTTTCTTTCCTGCAGAAACAGTTCAGTTGTTTTTGACTGACATGTACTGTTTAGATTGGCATAGTCCTGGAGATGACAGAATTGGAAGGTGTTTTGAACCTTCTGGAAGTGAGTACTGAAGATGTTCTTAAATCCATTAGTGGTATGCCCTTCAGGGAGACTGTGAAGATAAATCTAAAAACACACAATAAATATAATTTCTAAAAGTTTGTACAAATTTTTAGTGGGGCAGGTCTTCATAAATATAGGTCTAGTCTAGGAGGAAAATTTCCACTACTACTTCTTAGGATCATGGGAAGATTTAACATTTATTGATATATGTTCAAAATAACAATGGCTTATTGAAAAGGATCATTTTAGGGGTAGGAGTCACAGCTCAGCACTTAAGAATACTTCCTGCTCTTGTTGAGATCAGTTCCCAGCACCAGCATCGGGCAGCCTACTACTACCTGCACTTCCAGGGGATCTGAAGTCCTCTGGCCTCGTGTGGGGGGCATGAAAGCATGCAAGGACACCCACATACTTGTTGGCCTTTCCTCTTGGCTCTGCCCAACACTTAGTTACTTAGGAACAGCCAAGTGAAAACCTCACTTGCTATAAAAGGATTGTTTGGCCTCTCTGGACCCCCTCTCTCTCCCTCTCATTCTCCTCCCCGTCTTCTCCACCTTTCTCTTCCTCTCTCCACATGTTCACATGTTTCCCACCTATAGCTCTCTTCCCTTCTTTCTCCTCTCGTGTTCTGTCCCTCTCTGTCCCTTTCATTTCTCACATCCCCTTCTCATGCCCCCAAATAAACTTCATTTTATACTAAACCTGTAGTATGGCTGGGACCTGGGGGAGGGGGGAAATGTCTCAGCACAAGCCCACAAAAAGTAAATACTTAAAGAAGGAGGAGGAAGAGGAGGAGGAGGAGGAAGAGGAGGAGGAAGAAGGAAGAGGAGGAAGAGGAGGAAGGAAGAGGAAGAGGAGGAGGAGGAGAAAGAAGAGGAGGAAGAGGAAGAGGAAGAGGAAGAGGAAGAGGAAGAAGAAGAAGAAGAAGAAGAAGAAGAAGAAGAAGAAGAAGAAGAAGAAGAAGAAGAAGAAGAAGAAGAAAGTTCAGTTGCTCAGTGCCTTTAATTCCAGTACTCTGGAGACAGAGGTAGGTGGAGCTCTGAGTTCTCTCCAGGAGAGAGGAGACACCATAACTGGTACATAAACATAAGTGCATTTTGCCTCTAAAAAGTCTTTCTGATCTACAATGGTTCCTAGAGTAAATGGAAGCAGCCAATAGGAAGGAGAAAACACAAGAGCACCCTCCCTCAGGAATCTCTATGAGCCACACTCCCTGCTTATATTTATAAAGCTCCTGGCTAACACATATTCTCTGAAATGAGAAACAGGAGCAGGAATACACCCTTCTTTGAAGCAACTAATTGGTCTCCTCAAATACGGAGTTGGAATACAGCAGAAGAAAGGAGAAACAATGCGAGACTTTTTTTTAGTTGTTTCTGCTACATCCACATTGACTATCACAAAATTCACATGCATACTTTGATAGGGCATCAAATTCTTCAACGTCTGTGAAGGAAATGAACCAACTTCCACAGAATGAAAAACGACCCAACCTGTTTCTCTGTTGTCCTCCTACAGCTTTCTGGCCCATGCTGACAGGTTGAAAGATTTAATCCCCTGGTGTTCTTTACTTAGCTTTTCCATCAGTGTCCTCTATGGACTGGAGAGAGAGGAGCGTGTAATTGTGGGAACTACAAACCTCTCTTTAGCTTTTCTTACCTACATTTCCATCTAGGCTGCTATTTAGAGCAGCCCTTAATGAACGGATGCCAGGACACCTGCCTCCAATTTCCAATCCGTGTACGATCATTCCGTGCCAAAGCTACATGCTACGTGCATTCAGGAGTGGCGCCACCATTGAGCCCATCTCTTCAATCACAGTGCACTAAAGTCACCTGCCACTAAAAGCAGCAAATGATGCAGCTTCATATAAAACACAACATGCATTCACCCTCCAGCCTTCAGATAGTCACATGGCCAATGATCTCTATTCATCTAGAATCAATACATTAATGAGATTTTGACTTCCTGGACAATATAGCTGATTTTTTTTAAAAAAAATTTTTTTAAAGCAAAAGCATCTGAGAAGATTACCCAGATGCGTTCTCTTTGGGGATGGGGAGGGGGAGAAGGGGACAGAGATACTGTAGAGTAAATGCTTTGTTTTCCCAGCTGTCTTTGAGTTTATACGCAAGGGCAGAAGAAAACAGAGCTGACTGGCCTTTCAATAGGCCAGCCCCTAAATGAAAACCCTGAAAGAACCAAAAGAAAGTGGCTAGCATGTACATCTTCTAAAGAAACCTTTTAATTGCACAAAAGGATATGAAATACATATCATTTCCATCAAAGGTATTAGAGAAGAACAAATGTATACTTGGTTATACATTTATGTGTATACTGTTGAAAATTTGGGGGGTATATCCGTGTAAAAAAATTTACCCAAATAAGTTTTTTTAAAAGCCAAATGCAAATATTTACCTGCTCTTTCATGAGAGTGAGATTTTAAAGCATATTATTATTTTCGCATTTCTCTGTAATGGCTGCTTTTAGTCCACAAAGATGGGACTACCCACAATTTATTTACTGGTACCTTTTAAAAGTCTCCATATCATGAAATTCTGTTATACACAGAAAAACAGATTTAAATCAGGCTTTGAGAGTTTGCCATTTCATCAAATTTTCCCTTAGGAGTTTCAGCTAATTAAACAAATGATTGCAAAATATACCCAGTGTCAACCCTGCTGGCTCATACTAAGGACAACTGAAGCCAAATTTCAGTCATCTTTCTTTATGGTTCCCAGCCCAAGCCCTCACAGTATCCCAGAAGGCATGTGCAGTACAGTCCCAAGCCAAGCCCTCATTGTATCCCAGAAGGCATGTGCACTATAGTCCCAGCCCAAGCCGTCACTGTATCCCAGAAGGCATGCACCCTACAAACAGCACTGCTCTTAAGAATACAAGGAACTCCAGACTCAAGAAAACACAGACAGATGCAACTGAATTCCATGTTCTAACAGACATTCAGCACTGGATACTCTTCCTCGGGATAAAGAATTTATTTCACTTCATCCAGAAATACATATCCAAGTATTGGGAGGCTTGCCTAGTAAACAGGAGGCCCTTTATTATGTCCCTAGTACTGAAAACTATTAGAAAGAAATTGAAAGTGTGTGTGTCAGGGATGAAGGAAAGAGAGAGGGAAAGAATGAGAAGAAAAAAAGAAGCAAAGAAAAAGAAAAGCTTTTGTCAAAAAAAATCTGTGACTCAGAAAGTAACTAAAGCTGTAACCTTCCCTCCAAGTGGCATGTTGAGATACATGCTTCCTGAACCTAAACCATTTTAAACTGTTTCCTTCAGGTGCAAACTCAAGACCAGTAGGCAGTTCTTTCTAGATTCTTAAAAAAAAAAAAAAAGGTTTTCCTGTTTGTCCATTCCATGTGATCCTACGTTTGCCACTGTTCACTGACTCTGTCATCTTAAAAAACAAAAAAACAAAACAAAAAACAAAACCGAAACAAGAGAAAATTTCTGTGCTGCCTTAAATTAAATCCCAGAAAGTGAAAGGGACCAGAGACTGGGGAGGGTGGTCAGTTAGCCAGCAATAGGCTGAGAAGAACCAAAGGCTGATTGTTTTCTTCAGTGTCCTCTTGAAACTCTTAACTCAAAGCCCATTATGACCACCTGAATGGGGCTTTCAAAGCTGCCTTCTGCAGAAGCAAGAACCATTTCTCCTTAAGGTCCTTAAGGTAGGTGGCAGATCTCACAGCTTCCCTGCCTCCCTACTGGAAAGAAGCAAATACATTCAATGCAAATACCTCCTGACTTCCTAGCCCAGATTTTCACCATCAAGCAAGACTATTAGCCTTGATTCCCACCCCCCCCCCAACCCCCTTGAAGCCTCAGGCCTTAGGACACTGCTAGGCCAGCTCTTTCCCAGGGAGCTACAGTTCACACCCCCACATGCCATTTCTAATTTCTACCTATCTTTGCTTCCCATATTTGAAGGAATCTGTTATCAAAACTGGTCCTTTCTCTATCTAGATTCTGTTAGGGTCAATAAGCCCTTCGGTTTTAAGAGTTCCTCTTCTTAGATGGTTGGACATAAAACAAAGGGGAAAAAAAGAAAAAAAAACTTGACAAACAACACCAGTTTTAAAGGCAAATCATGGTGAAATTGTCACCTTTCTCTATCCTTCTTATTTTATTTTTCTGTTAATTCAAAAAACAATCTAGCACCAGGCGTTGGTGGCGCACACCTGTAATCCCAGCATTCTGGGAGGCAGAGGCAGGCGGATTTCTGAGTTCGAGGCCAGCCTGGTCTACAGAGTGAGTTCCAGGACAGCCAGGGCTACACAGAGAAACCCTGTCTTGGGGGGGGGGGGGGACCAATCTAGCTGGCACAATGCCTGTGGTTATAAGTTAGCTACCATCCCAGAAACAAAACAATGCAAGAGTAAAGAAAAATAAACAACAACAACAAAAACCAAAATAAAACAACAACAAAAACATACACAGAAAATACACACACCACAGACAAGAACAGGAAAAGCGACTGGCACTCCTAAAGAGCAGGTCCAACACCGCCCAGGTAAGGAATGGCAGACTGAAGCTCTGGTTTCTTATCTGTTCTCTTCTAAACAGATAACCCGGCTGGGAAGTTATCTAGGAGGAAGTGACAGAATTCCTTCCTGACTTTGCAATCTGATCACCCAGATCTATCCTTTGTTTCTTCAGGCCTCGAACTCAGAAATCCTCCTGTCTCTGCCTCCCAAGTGCTGGGACGGAAGGCCTGTGCCACCACCACCCGGCCTGTTTCTTTGTTTTTTGAGACATGATCTTACAATACAGACAAAGATCACAGAAATCTGCCTGCTTTTGCCTCCCATGTGCAGAAATGAAAGGAGGCACCTCTGTGCCCAGCCTGGATCTCTGGGTTTTCTATGTGAAAATGACTTATATCTGTTTGGTTTCAGACCCTAGGGCAAGGGACTGAGGTGCATATTTCACATACCAAACAGACCTGGCCTCCAGGCAGTTTCTCGCAGCATCCCTCAGTCTCTACCTGGCATACCCTGTCCCCAACCCCCTGAACTTTCCAGCCCAGCCCCCCCCTTCTCTCTCCACCCCCTCCTCCCTCCTTCCTTTCTCTCTCCAAAGGCAAGCCCTTCTCTCTTGCTCCGAAATGACTCTCCTGGCCTTGGCCCATCCTTTGGGCCAGTGAACTCTGAGAACAGTTTCACAATAAACCTGCCTTTAAGATAATCTAATCTGGTTTGCATTGGCTCATTTCACTGTAGGCAGAGAAAGAGAAATAACCTATCCCATCTTCCATATCTTCTACAGAGTTAAACAAAGGGGTACAGAGTTAAACAAAGAATTCTCACCGGAAGAACTTCGGATGGCGGAGAAGCATCTTAAAAAACGCTCAACTTCATTAGTCATTAGGGAAATGCAAATCAAAACAACCCTGAGATTTCACCTTACACCAGTCAGAATGGCTAAGATTAAAAATTCAGGAGACAGCAGGTGTTGGAGAGGATGTGGAGAAAGAGGAACACTCCTCCACTGCTGGTGGGGTTGCAAATTGGTACAACCACTCTGGAAATCAGTCTGGCGGTTCCTCCGAAAACTGGGCACCTCACTTCCAGAAGATCCTGCTATACCACTCCTGGGCATATACCCAGAGGATTCCCCACCATGTAATAAGGATCCATATCTTCTAAATGATCTTAGAGTCTCATCTTTGGAGAAAGGAATGCTAACTACACAGACCATTGAGGATGAAATTCTCCCACGTGGTCTGTTTTGTGTCCCACTTCCTGTTCTGGTGAAACGTAACACTTTTGTCACACTTTAGGATGAGAGCCCTGGGCCTGCGTATAGACATGACATCATAATCTGCACCAAAGAGGAAGCATTACAAACTGTTGTAGCCTCCCTTAAGACTCAATCCTGGCCTGAGCTAGAATCCCCCCATGCTGACTCTGAAAGCTGATGTATCAGAAGACATGCTAATGAGAGGGGAGAAATAATTTCCCCCTCCAATTACACAATATATTTATTCTTCCTGGAAACCCTTTCTCAATGCATCCTGCCAGCTTTTCTGAGCCACTCAAAAAATCATAGCACTTCCTTTTTTCTTTCTATCTTACTGTCTTTCGGCCACTGGCCCTAAGCCTAGGAAGGCTTTCGATGCCAGTCTGGCCTCACCCACCCTAAGCCACCCTGCCAACCGATAGTTTGCTGTGGGTTCTGAGCCTACTCATTAATTCTCTAGCACTTCTCCATCTCCTTCACTCCAACCATTGAAAGGATAGAAAATAATACAGCCTAACTCTAATGACCCCAAGAAGTCAGAAGTTTAAAATGCTATCTTGCTTTGTTAGAAACTAGGTAAAAGGTCACATTCCAGAGCCCGCCCTTTGTTTAGACCTAGCAGAAAGGCCTTAAATAGGTGATCCTGGCCCCACAAGGTAACTGGAATTGGGCTAAGCTTATCTTGCTTCTGTAAACTGCTTACACCATTACCCCTATGCAGGAGTTCACACAGCTATAGACATTCAAGAAAATAGGAAACTAATTGGTCCACTAAGTGTGGGCTCCGATAATTTAAACTGATTGACCTAAAAGCTATGGAGTGGTAACAAATCAATTGGCTCGCATTTCGTGGGCTCTCCATGCTAAAAAATGATTGGTTTGTGATTCACGGGCTTTGTTGTAAACTTATAAAAGCTGTCGCGATTCGGCACTCGTGGTCCTCAGTCCTCTACCCCTGCGAGGTGTATGGCTGTGGAACCCAGAATTCTGGAATAAAGAAATCCTCATGCTATTACATTGGGACCATTTCTCGCGAGTGATTTGGGTGTCGCCTTCTGAGGTGTGGGGTGCTGGGGCACTCTCGGTTTTTGGGGGACTTACACCATGTGATAGTTTCCTAAGTTCCACTGCTGAACACATCTCTGGATTTCTAAGGTCATAACACAAAAAGGATAGGGAGCTTTTTCTCTTCCCTCTCTCCTGGAAGCTGCTGAAACTTTTTTCTTTACAGCTTGCCTGCCCTGAAGGTTTTGTCTCGAACACTAATAAAATTGTCCTCAAGCCCCCTTTCCAATGTATTTCGAAATCTTTTTATTAATGAGCCTAAGAATTCAAAGAAGGGAACCCACACATTCCTGGGTAACATTACAGCACAGGATTGAAAACTATCAATTACGGTGTAGCCTGTTTAGACATTGTTACAGCAGATATGCCCTTCCTCCTGTTCTCATAGGGCTCAACTCTGCCTCCAAGTTGCTTTCTCAGAAAAGCTCCCGTATCACAGCAGGTACTTATATGCAGTGTCGACCTTTGTGCTAGATTCTTGGCATTGAACCTGTATTTCTTTACAGACTGCTCCCTGTATGCATTTCAGAAGTGAATGCAAGGTAAGTTACAGGTAGAGTCTCTCCTTTTTATTAAATTTAAACGACTTCTTCCTTTTGAATCACACTGAAGACATCAAGAATTGAGATAGCATCTTTAGATCTTTACTTAAGGAGTACATACATACCCTTTTGCTTCCAAGCAGAAACATTATACTTCTTTGTTTGATGCCCACCGCCTCGTCCCAACTGGATTTCTGTTTTGCTTTTGAAAAGCAAAATGTGACTCTATATCCAGCCTAGGCTGAACTTAAAACGATCTTCCTACTTCCGCCTCCTAAATGATGGAATTATTAGCATGAATCATCACATTTGCTCTGATGCTTTGATTAAGAATTATCTCCCAGAGTCTCAGACATTAGAACACTTAAACCCTATTTGGTGGTGCAGTGTGGAGAGGCTTGGGTGGTACAGCCCTGCTAGATAAAGCACATCACTAAGGAAATATTCAGCTCCTTTGAAAGCCTTGTCTGCTTCGAGTTTGCTCTTGCTAATTTGTGCTTGAAGTTCAACATGTGAGCTCTGTGTATTCTGCTCTAGGGACCATGTCTGACTGCTGCTTCTGCCCCATCATTATGAACTTTAACCATAAAGCCTTCTACAATTTTAGTCATGATGACTTATCACAGTAACAGAAAAGTAATTAATATACTGCCTCCTTTAGAGTTTTTGTGTTTGTGTGTGACGAAGTTTATATAACAAAGTTGGTAACCATCAAGTTTTACAACAGAAGACGCTATGATTATGTGTATGTTTTAGATATCTGGCTTTATGAGCCAGTGCAGCATGACTGTACATTTTCATATTCATTCAGGAACATTCAATTTGTTTCATATACACTTCCAATAAATAAAATAATCCTGTTTATATATTTGACAATCTTATATGAAATAGACTACTAAGATCAAGGCATTCTATAAACATTTCCTGTTCATTCCTGTTTCTTTTTATAGACCCCACTTCACATTACATCTGGTAAATAATATTAAACTGCTCGGAATACTTTAATTATAGCTTCACAAATTGTTTATGGAGGTTTTTTTTTTTGGTTTTAGATAATCTCTGTACCTAAGGAGACCGTCAGTATGGCACATAACAATTTCTTTCTCTCATGTTCAAGACGGTATTCTGCAACTGTGGTTATTACTAAATATCACAATGAGGATGTTAGTCATTCTGAGGTCTGGATAATGTGAATCATGATGTGGGGGATTTGGGAAGAACATAACAGCTTTGTCACTAGCAGCAAATCCGGCAATCCCAAAGCTGCCCTACAGCATTAAACTACTCTTGCTTGAATGCCATCAATGGGGCTTTGCCTTCACGTGGCTTTAGAACAGTGCAGGGCCATGTCTACCTAGACTCCGAGAAATGCATTTTGTTGGCTGGTGACAGAGCAATGATATTTTCCTTGAAGACTAGCATGGCTGTTATCCACCAGCGGTTTTATAAGAGATCCTTGTCGGAGGCCCTTGGAAACAGAAAGCTGGTTGATTACTACTTCTGGCTGAAGATCTTTTGATTCATTAGATGCTGAGTGAAACCTTCTCAGAGCATCTCGAACAGCTGTCTTTTTCTGGAGGTGAAGCTGGCTAATGGTTCATCAATTATTGCCCAGTCCCATTGTTTCTGGGCCTGTGGTGAAGGGTGGCACTAGTCAGAGAACATGGGCCAGGGCAAGCAGCTTACCAATCTGAGGGAGGGAGGGAACGAGGAAGAAAGGGAAAGGGTGAAGGAGAGTAAAAAGGTAAGGGAGAAGGACCAGAGACAGCATATAGCTTCCAAAGGAGAAGACTTATAATCTGAGAGACTTCTGCTTGAATATTGAAAACAAGATTAAATAAAGTCAATAATAGCTCCAGAGGCGGAGCAAGCCACCAGTTGACCAGGAAGTGGTCAGAGGATTATTAAGCCAACACTATAAAGAGTAAAAGTGAGCCAGAAGGACAAACAGAAAGATGCACAGAAAGGAGAAAGGAGGAACAGTTTGAAGGGGTTTGAGACTGCATGAGAGAGGGGCATTCCTTCTGGGAAACCCTCTGAGGAAGAAGGTTAACTGGGTACATTCTCTTCCTCTCAGAGCTAATAGGTTTTTGTCTCAGCATCTGGCTCTTAAGTCTTCATGGTAAAAAATCAAACCATTGAGATTTTGTTAAGAAAACACCAGTTGCCCATCTTGTTCTCACTTATAAGTTTCTATAATTCCAACACAGGCTCACAGTGTGAATCCATACACAGATTAATCCACCAATGGAGCCAGAGCTTCTCGGATCTACTCATTTCTCCACCGCCCCACCACTGCTGTATTTTGGTATGACATTTTCCTTCCCTTTTCTTCCCTCTCCCCTCTTTCCTTCTACGACTAAGGCACATATCCATCAAATTCTAGTCATCCACTCAGATTGCTCATATCTGAACCTCTTATGCATCCTGTCATTTGCATGTGAATTATACCTGTAAATTAAACTTTGTTCTTGTTAAGATGTCTGGCTTGGTCACTGTTCTATTGCTTTGAAGAGACGCCATGACCCCAGTGGCCACTCTTATAAAGGATTTACCTGGAACTGGCTTATGCTTTCAGAGGATTAGTCCATGAGCCTCACAGTGGCACATGGGCGGACGTGAAGCTAGAAAAGTAGCTGAGCTGGGAGTTCTATAACCAGATCAGCAAGAGCAGGAGGGGAGTAATAGTAGGCCTGGCTTGGTCTTTTGAATCCTCAAAATCCACTCTCAGTGACACACTTCCTCTAACAATGCCACACTCACTCCACCAAGAACACACCTCCTAATCCTTCTCAAGTAGTGCCACTTTCTGATAACTCAGCGTTCAAGTATCTGAGCCTATGGGGACCATTCTTATTCACACCAACACAAGGTCTCTTGTCAGTTTCATTCAGAGACCTCAGCAGTTAACTCTTACACTATATATATAGTTATCTCTGCCATATCACACACACACACACTAATAAGTGCTTACTATTTACTATCTTTTCTAGAGACCTTGCTATGACATCAATAGCTGGATAAATAACTTATATCTCCAAGTCTTGACATATTATATTGCATTTTATTTATTTATTTTATGTTTGTGTACATGGGAGATATCCTGCCGTAGCATCACACGTAGAGGTCAGAGGGCAATGAGCCATGCAGAAGAACATTATCTTTTTCTACCCCTGGAATGCCTAAGACTAGGCTGGTGGCAAGTACTGTTACCCACTGAGCTATTGTGGTAACTCTAGTCTTGGCATCTTATTCTATACTATGGATGAAAGACTCGACCTTGAAAGTTTTCATAAGAACCAGAAATAACCTGGGAGAACAGCATTAGAATTTCCATTAGTCAGTGGTGCATTTATTTTCATTTCATTTGCTAATAGAATTTCTAACGGTGTTCTAACTTAGAAGTGTGTAGAAGTTCTATGACTAAGTTAGACATATAACCATCAAAATCTAATCATGTGCTCAATGTTACTTTTCCTGAGCCAGCTGTATTTTCATCTGAATTACACCTATAAATTAACCTTTGAGGTATTGAGTTTCATATCTTTGGGTCTGGTTAATTTCCATGTGTGATTTTCATTTTACAATGAATAAAGTTTAAAATAATAATAAGAATAAAAAACAAAAAAACCTCTAGCTTGGATTTTAATTTTTCTTCTACTAGTCAGCACAACTTTTACAATTCCAGCTCAGTAAAAGTCAGACTTTTAATTGCATGTTTATAAAAGTAAAGATTTTACATGATAGAATAAATAGAAATCACTTTCCAATTTTTCCTCAATCATGAACATAATAAAAAGTTCCATAAAAGTAAATTTGCTTGATAAATACAGTGATTTAAAAACAAAATGTTAATAAGCACTATAATAAGTATTCATGAATATCATTGTTATTCAAGAAGGAATATTAGCATAAGGAAGACACTTCGCTTCTACATGACTTTGACTTAAAAATATGGGTACTTCGAATTCCCTTGCTTTAGAAATACATAACGTCGTCCTCAAAGTCACAAATCAAAACTTACTGACAACAGTGAATGAGTCTAAAAAGTCTCCCATCTTTTAGTCAAAAGCATCTGCTCTGAATCCAGAGAAGAAAAACATGTAAACAAAACTGCTGTGGCTTTTGTAAAGGGAACACTACACTTAAATTCTTTCCTCTTGGTTTTTACAACATCTTTCCTACAAGATTTCAAAACTTTCCACCACAATTTTTTTTTCACAGTAGACAGCATTAATGAGTTTATATACTTGGAGAAGAATGTAATCACAGAATGCTTTTTCTCAGTGATCATGGAATTTTGAAATGTAAATGTAATGAAAAGTTTGGATAGGTTAAAACTGGGTGGTTAATTCAACTAATCTATGGGAATCAAGAAAGAAATTAAACTTTAGAAGTGGGATCTCCTAAAGATTACCTTTTTCTGTTGATTAAATATTCTTTAATCCCATTATATTGTTTGGTGTTTGAGAAGGGGTCTCCTGTAGCTCAGGATAATCTTGAACTCACTATGTATGAAAGAATAGTTTTGAACTTCAGATCAGTTTCTCGCCATTTCAAAACTGCTCAGCGAATAGATGTGAGTTACTACTCCGAGTTCAACAATCAGTTTCTGAAAATAAACCTAATCACTTCTTCCAAATTCCCAGTAATTTAAGGTCTCTTATTACATAGGGCATAGACCTATTGCTGGATAAAGCAGTGGGAGTAGCAGGAGGGGGAACCTTTGTTGGGCCTGTGCCAAGGTGTGCCTCTAAGAAACCACAGCACAAAACAGAGTGAGAGGTTTATTGTGGGAGAGGGGGAAGAAAAAGATAATCTTAGGGACAGACAGAGAGACAGGGAGACAGAGAGACAGAGAGACAGAGATGGGTATCCATAGTCTTTTCTGTATAGCACTGGCAGTGCTAGTGGGTAGGGATGCAAGCTTCTGCCATTGAGTCACTGAAAGTCAGCATGCAGGAACACCTAATTTGCAACATCTATATCCAACAGGGAAAAGCAAATTACTTTCAAATGTGAATTTATCAATATCATTAGCTAGGACCTCTTCACTACAAATATACACAGTCTGTGCAAATGACAATTAGACTATGGGCTTCTTTCACTTTGCCATTACAAATTACTGTTATGGTATTTCATAACATGGGTTTCCTTTACAATTTTAAGATTAAACATAGTAAATAAATATCATCTATTGAATGCCTTGGCCATTGGTACATGCATTAAACTCACTGTGTCCTGTATAGATTTATTTATTTGTGTATTTATTTGTGTATATATATATATATATATGTATGTATTTATTTATTGGTGATGTAAAGCTTAACTCTTCTCTATGCCCACCTAGTTTTAATGCTAATTTAACCACTCAAATGGCCCTACAAGAATCTGGCTATTTTTTCATACAGAATTTCCTGCTGCTCTCATTTCTCTTACTATTCATGAAGAATGCAACATGGTTTTCTTAGCAATGTGGTTTGTACAAACCAGCAAATTAAAATAAATGTGAGGTGGATATAAATAAAAACATGTTTATTTTAATTTCCAGGTAGTAATGTTACTTAGATGTTTGTATTTTGCCAATAGCCCCCCTCTCATCTCATCCACAGACACTTTAGAGATTATTGCTTTATATAAATCTGGTGATTTAAACAGAGGGAAAATCAATGAATTTGGACGAGGACAAACAAGTTTGCCAGCAGATGTTCCACATAATGAAGGCAGGTTTTTGAAGAGGCAGGTGCAATATAATGTAATGCCTAAAATTAACCTGTAAACTTCACCTGCCCAAGAAGCAGGTAACTTCCTGGAATTCTGGGAGTTGTAGTTCTTGGAAAGTAACAAAGCCTCATGGGAAAGTACTGGGACCTATCAGTTTGTCACTATAATAAGCCCCTGCCCCAGGTGGCACTAGGATATTCCAGCTGGGAAATTCCTGGGAATGGTCCTGACCAAAGTCTACCTCTTGGTCAGTATTTGACATTTAATGAAGCTTGCTTTAAATTTAGACCAAATTGCTAGAATTGGTTTTCATTTGGTGAATCTTGGGATTAACCACAGCTGGGAATAAAACACGATACAACATATTCAGACCTCTGACATGTAGCTGGTTGGTGGTTTTCAGCTCTTATTCACCACTGTGTGGTGCTTGAATGGTGTTTGAATCACCTTGGGGCTCACCAATGTGAAGTTCAATTTGCAAGTTTGGGACTTTTTGTTTTTGGTATCCAGGCAGCCAGCCTGTTGAAGAGCTCTGCCCTTTTCTCTTCCTCTGACTCCTTGCCAAGGCATCCGACTTGTGAAACCAGCACTCCAGGGTTTGTTCTTTTGAGAAGCCCGCAGAGCTAAAGAATCTCAGAGAGAATGTGCTGGTCTCTCAGTGAGTTTTCACCAGAAAAAAATCCTAGCAATACTACTATTGCATTGCTTATGAAAAGATCTTCCCCTATCCCCAGGCTAAACCCCAATCCTCCAGTCTCTCAAGTCACAGAGTTATTGGTAGAGACTCTATGTGACTGTAACCACCAGGATAGATAGGGGGAAAAGCTAGGAGGCAGCTGTAGTCATGCTAATTACAGACTGGTAATTGCATTCCTTCCCAGATTCCCATTTTCTAGAACATTAGAATTTAACCTTTTTATTCTTCATTGAACATCTTTCCCTCTTCTCTCCTTTTAAAAAAAAGGAGATTGTCGTTTCCAAATGCAGTTTCTTTTCAAAGCTCTGGCAAGAAGGTTAATGATCTTCTGCCACCTTGATTCCCTGAAGAGTAGCAGAATGCAGGCTCTACCAGATGGAGGACAGCTAGGTCAGAAATTTTGTAATCTCTTTGACAGCTCTAGCCTTTTGTATACACAAGATAATCGTAACGTAGACTTGGAATCTAACAGAGATTTATTGAGTAGCATTCAATTATTGCTATGACTTGGTTAATATTTTCCTTTTTTGTAACATTTGGTTTCTCTATAATAGGGTTGGACACTAATTTCATTTACAGTTGAACAGCCTTTGAGATTCCCTTTGCCAAGAATTTGGTTTTATTGCTCCAGCACTGGGGTTCTTATTGGATAGTAGTTTAGAAATGCCTGAAAAGATCTCCACAGAGAGTTAACTTCAATTGGAAGCCATGACAGGAACTGAATATCTCTCTAGCAGGGATCTTGAATAAGACATGGTGTCTTTCTGACTCAATTCTCCTCAGCCTAAAGAAAGGGGCTACAAGGTTTCACAGATGTCAGCAGGGGTAATCAATTCTTAAAATCCACAAAGTACTAGTTCCTCATCCTCTTTTTCTTTCCCTCAGTGTCTCTTTCACAAATCCAACCTTCTTTTTGCACCATCTCTTTGACACGGTGCCTATTGATGTTGTCACTGTTAGTTGAATACTTGTTTATGCTGCCCATCTGAGAAGGCTCTGGTTTTAGCTATTGTAAGAAATACATCATATGAAATTGCCTTCATACGGTTTTTGAAAAGATTTATTTTTTTTAGTATGTGAATGTTTTGCCTACATGTAGGTATGCACATCTTGTGCATGTCTAGTTTCTGGGAAAACCAGAGAGAGATTCATCTCCTGGACATGTAGCTAAGGAAGGCTGTGAACTGTCATCCAGGTAAGGGAACTGAACCCAGGTTCTCCATTCTGAACTGATGAGCAATAGCTCTAGGTTTCTCCCCTTATTCTACTATTAACTCGACCGCACAGTATTATTTCTAGGTGTATGTCTCCTGCTAGTTAGATAGATTCTCTAAGGAGAATTTCCATTTTGTTTTTCCCCAGAGGCTTTATTACTAAGCCATAATCAAACTTGAGTATTACTAAAGCAAACAAATGATTTATACACATTACTTTCAAGAGATGTCTGTTACTTAGCATATCTGAACATGGGACTCTTTATTAGAAGTGACCCATATGTTAGCCTCTTTTTAAATTTCACACATAGAAAAATGCTTTATATTCTAGAATTCCAAAAGTTTCTCAATTCAGATTTATGTGCTTAAGGGACTGTTTAGGGGAGAGGGAAATCCAGTAAAACTGATTTGGATGGACTCTTCGTTTGTATGGCCACTAATTCCAGAGGGCAACTGATCATAAATTAAATGTCTGACATTCAGTAATGGATGATTATATCTGACATAATGAAGTTATAATGGAAGGTGTCCGTACACTGCTTGACTATTAAGTGCCCATTTATTGTCCCTGCACCAGGTGTGATGGTGATAGCCTATACAAATCATCCCCAAGAAGTGTCAAAATAGGCTTCTTTGCTGATAAAGTACCACACATGTTTATTAATAGAGCAGCTTGTCTTAAGACTGGTCCATCTGCTCATTTAAAACAAATCTTTTCCCTATAAATATTTCAGTTTAAAACATGACCAACAGCGCAGATTTTGAGAGCAGCAGGAATGGAAAGGAGAGGAGGAGGAGGAGGAAGAGGAGGAGGAAGAATAGGAGGAAGAGGAGGAAGAAGAGGAGGAGGAAGAGGAGGAAGAGGAGGAGGAGGAAGAGGAAGAGGAGAAACATGGCTGAGCTTAAATAAATTTACTATAAGCATGCTCTTTGGGGGAGAGGGTTGTGAAGGAGCTTTTCATATGCCCTTTGCCTTAGAGTAGGGCTGCAGCCATGTAGGGCTTCAGGAACAGTGCAGTCTCCAGCTGTGCTGAAGCCAGGTGGGAAATACCAAATTTCACCAAATGTTTTCAAAGTACACGTTTTTGTAAAGTGCAAAATGAGGCACTCAATTAAGCAGTCCTTCAGCACAGCAGTTCATATGTGTTTTTAAACTAATCAGAAAATATTTTAATGACTGACTTTATAAAAAAATGCTACTAGAGGTATTGATGGGGTGGACTCAATTTCACAACTGTGGGTCTACTTTTAGAAACTCATTTTCTATAGGACACTCACTGCATGTTTTTCATATAGCATTGCGGCAGAATACAACAGAAGGCACTCACGAATGTCTACTTCTTGGTTTTCTTTTTCTTTTATTTCTTTCTAGGTTCTTTTCTTTCTTTTTTTCTTTTTTCTTTTTAGCTACCAGAAGTAAAAGGCTAAGGCATCCTCCATCTGGTATGTGGAATTTTATATGCTTGTGATGCAACCTCTGAGTTCTGTGTTGTGTCTTTAAGGACTTTTTTTTTTTAATAGACCAACAAACAAGTGTGCCCTGAGGTGCTTTCTCAAATGGACACACAAATTTGAACTAAAAAATAGTACAATTGTTCAAAACATAGAAACAAGGAGACTGCTTGGGCCGTTTGGAGACTGGAGGTGGTGCTCACTTCGGGGCTTAGGCTTCATTTATTCATCCATTAAAAGCTAAATAAAGGCTGGCAGGCATGCCTTTCCATTCCAGGAAAGATCTTTATCAGACTCAGTATCACATGAATCTAGCAGTCATACTTTTCTAAATAAATTACATCATGGGATAACTAACCCCTGATAACCGAGGGCCAATTCAATTACTTAGAAAAGGCTAAAGGTCCCAGGCACTCTTGAAATTATTTTGTACTTCTCCTGAAGCCTGAAACAAAACTTCTTCCCGATCATATTTCATGTGGAACGTGTTTTCACAGAATTAGAAATGGGCAGTCATTAGTGCTGACACATACTGCCCTTATCTTCCAGAACACTATCAGCATCTCCCCAAATTATTCCAAATTAGAAATCAAGGAATTATATTTGTCTCTCAGCATAGCCAATACATCCAAACAGTCATTACACTTAACTGTTGTGCCTATGAATCTATCATGCCTTCTTTATTCACTAAGAATGTCTATCCGTTTGCACTCCTGATAACCTTTTATGAAACAACCAATTAATTATCTATGCTTTACCTCAGTGCCAGCATAAATACCCCCTATGTAGAGACAGTATCACTTGTGCCTTTCATGTAGAAAGTTCTTTGTGCTTTCTCACTGTACCCAGAACATTTAGAATGACTAGCATCGATCACAATGAAGCACTGTCTCAGCTGCTATTTCTTTGTGGTTATTTTCTCAGTTCATTAGATCATGAAGTCTTACTAGCTGCTAGATTCAATAGAGCTAAACCTGACACTAGATCAAGTTCTTGAAATCTACCAACCAAGAATCTAAGAACATTTTTGCTCTAATAGGGTTCAATATTCTTGCCCAGCAAGAGAAACTGATTTCAAGACTTGGCAAATGTGGGCATTTTGCTGGTTGTCTATTAGCAGGGTATGCTCTGATTCTCTGTAGAAAATGTAAGCCTGGGGCATTTATTGGAATGCAGACATGAGTTTCCTGAGGCACTGATGCTGAGGGCTCAGACTTGGTCCTGAGGGTCAAACTTGCCTGTTTCTAAGCCCATCCGCACTAACTGGATCAGCGAAATCACACATCACAGAGGGACCAGGAGCTAATGGGGAAAATGGAGGAGAAGGAGAGGAAGGGAATCTTCAGAGAACTGCCCTGGAAAGAGAGAACTCTGTAAATGAAATTTTAAGGAAAGGCCACACCAGTATGATTGGATTTACTTCCCTCTGGGCCAGTTTCCATCCTGTAGCTAGAGTCATCTTTTAAAAATTGGAATCAGATTATGTAGTACTCTGTGTAAAAACCCTTCAGGGATACTCACAGCTCTTAAAATGACCTCCCCCCTTTCCTTTCATTGTTTAGAAGGCCCTGCATGGTCAGTTTATGCATTAGGTCCCTCCTCCATGTTCCAGAAACTATCTTATCCACTTACTGGGCTTTTATCTCAAGAAAATATAATACTTCTCTCCTGTGTCTGCTGCAAGATGATGAAATTCTGACCAATTCTATCCGTGCACAAATACCAGAGGATTTGGTTTATGAACAAATGAATAGCATAAATTTCTCATTCCAGAGTGTTTTTGATATAGTATCCTCAAATTTGATTATGGCAACTGATTTTCATTATTCTTGGTTTGGTCCTGTATCGCATCTCCTGAGCATCTTTTCTTGACCATCCACCATGTATCATCTCTTTATAGCTATACCAATAGTTAATTATAATCATTGTGGCCTGTCAATAATTCACCTATCATTCATTTTCCTCACCACAAGATAATGTCCAAGAGGGTGAAATCTATTTTCTATTGTTCACTATCTTATAGTCTGTTCTTAAGGTACCTCACGAGTGGTATTTGCTGTAATTGAATCTTGCAAAGATTAATTTGACTTAATTAAACTGTCTATATCTGAAAAATATTGTAGTAAGATTCCAGTTGCCTATAAATCATAATCATAAACAATGAGTGTCTGGTGTGGTACTGACCATAGTTCTTCTGATGCCCTCGACATTTCTTTTCACAGTCATCTCCACAGTGAAGACAAGATTTGAACTAATTTTATTTTCTGTCTTTCTGATACCGGGAATAATTTACTGTTGGACATAACCATGGTTTCCATGACTGAAGGTTCTTTCTGATGTTTTCTTGGTGTGAGTTGGTGAATTGCTTACCCAACAACTGAACTGTAAGTTATTCATAAAAAGATGCAATCCTTGAAGTGGTGCAAACAAATACTCACTGAATACTGAATATGAGTCAAGTCTTTTAGGAGAACACAGAGACATGCTGCTATGTAGTTTCTACAAGACTAATAAATTAACACATAGGCCAGACATTTAGTGTGTATCGTTCAGGAAGAAATATACCATTTGTTACATAAAATTGAAATTGTATCATAATTATGTCAGCAGTGTTGGAGGAAGATAAGGGAACATAGAGAGCTCTGTTGGGTACTTTCCTATATCTTAATTATCCCTGACATATGGGCTTCAGACTACAGCAAGAGAATATTACTGAATTAAATTAACCAGCATTTGGATAATGCTAAACAGGGCATAGAGTCATTTCCTTCCAAAGGCAGAAAGTGACACAATCTTGATGAAAAAGATTGTTGGAAACTCTGAGATACTGTAGCTTTTAGTTGCATGATCAGCACATAGGGTATCAATACTGAACACATGGAATAGTCACATTGATTGCTGTATTTAACATTGTTGAATAGATTCTGATGCTAAAATTAACCAGCAACTAATACTATGTTTCCATGGACTGTTAAGAATTATAAATTATCACTGGACCCAGAGGTGGAACTAATGGAGAAAAATACTTATAATTAAGAGAACCAAGTGCCTCCTGGTGTAACGGTATGCTAACTGGGTGTTAATGGACAAATAAAAGTTAACATCAGCATTCCTTTTGCAGAAATGCTTCTCTGTTAACAGTTGTGAAGAAAACTATTCTCATTGTTTTAGTACTAACTATGAATTTCTTTTTTGAAAACCTTTACACTTTACAAACTTTATGAAAAAAAAAGGGAACTGCTAACTTTCATTAGCTTATATACAGTGTTTAAGCTATGTTTTCCAAGGTGCACTGTTTTACACACAAAGAAAAAAAAAACCAGTATGTTGAATGTGAATTTATAAAAACAAAACAAACAATAAGACTGAACCTTCAGTACAGGAAACTAGTAAGAACTTCTAAAGACATAGAACCTCTCCCCAAATTATATACAGATTGACTCTATAGAGGAAGCATTTGACAATGAACACACACACACAGACACAGACACACACACACACACACACACACACACACACACACACACACACACACCTACAAATTGTATCCTGGCCAAAAAAGTGATCTATAAAACTATAGATTTCATCTGAGAACTAAAAGTACCATATGAGAATATGACTACAAGTGATATTGAACAAAGAAGCAACAAAACACTTTGAGAAGAATTAATAATTTCTGAGTCCCAGATGTAATAGTAACATGGACAATAACATTGGATATGGAATTATACTGACTGAAAACAATCAAGTGCTGTACTTTGAATCAGAATGCTCCCCACAAGGTCATAAGTTTGCATATGTGTCCCCTGTTTGGTGGAACTGTTTTGTTGTTTGTTTTGTTTTGTTTTTTTATTAGGAGGCATTGTTGAAGGTGTGTCACTGGGCCTAGACTTTGAGGTTTTAAAAGGTTTTGGGCCATTCTCAGTGGGCCCTCCCTTTCTCTCCCCCTTACTCTCCCCCTCTCCCCATCCTCTCCTGTCAGCCACTCCCCAGAGACATGTGTCCCTGCCTGCTGCCATTCTTTCTGCCATGAAGGTCTTGGGCTCAATCCTGCTGAACCTGTAAGCCCCCAAATTAAACCTTGTTAAAATAATCCATCTTGGTCATGGTTTTGTATCTCAGCAATAGAAGATTAGTCACTAAGATAACAGTGAACTGAATTCCTCAAAAAAAAAAAAAGGTAACTTTGTAAACACAAAACAAAAGTAAACAAACAACAACAACAGAACCCAGGTGATTCAAATCCGTTTACATGTGTCTAGCAAAATCTAAGAACAGGCTGCTTGTCTTTTTCTGGTACTACTTAATCTTGAGAATCTACATCATGTTCAAATAAAATCAATATGAAAAAGGAAAGGAATGTTCTCAGAACCACACAATTCAGATTTGAGTCTGCAGGCTTAGGTAGTATCAGCCAAATGTCTGCTACAGGCAGTGAGGTAATGAATTTTCACTTTACAGGTATACAATTACTTTCTGGTGATTATGTCACATTAATGTTTGTGGAGAAAGAGTATGGTAAAATGTAAAATAAGATATACAACCATACATAAACGATAATAGCATATCAACTTACACATGTTTGTAATACAATGACAAAATATATTACTTCTGTTTCAAATGTGAAAGTCCTTTTGTATTCATAAGAAGAAAACTAGAAATGGTGAAGGACTTTATTAAAAATAAGATTAAACCTGGGATGGTCAGGCCCTTTTATCCCTTGCTGGTAATATATTCCATTAAGCAATACTTGTTCTAAGACATACTGTGGGAAATAAAGTCAGAGTTCATTTTCTATCCATGGTAACATGCCCTAGTACATTTCTGTACATGCTTTCAGTCCTAATATTGGTTAGAACAGTTTTTTCCTTATGAAGGCAAAATTCTCCATGTATATTCCTGTCTCTGTCTCTGACTGTGTCTCTGTGTCTGTGTCTGCTGTATGTCTCTCTCTCTCTCTTACACACACACACACACACACACACATACACACACACTCACCAGTAATATATCCTGCTTCATTGGACTCACGAAAATAATGAACTAATACTGTGTCAACTCCCACAGACCAGAGCAGGGAGCGCACAATGAGTGTGCTCATACCAGGCCCAGTCAGGAAGTTGGTATTTCCAGGAAATCCTAAACAACATTATGAGTGACTTCATTTGGTTAATACATATGAAAGAAATATGTGGATTACCGTTCATTTGAACATTCAGCCCAAATGTAATCAACATAGATTAGGAGATGTTCCTCAGCTGTACAATGAGTTCACTAACATTCCTGCGGACCTGGTTTCCATAGCTCGCACCTTTCCCACAAGCATATGTAGTAAATTTTAGCTGTTATTTCTAGTGTATATCAGCACCTCACTGCAAAGACTTGTGGGTTTGGAAAATAGTTTCTCTCAGAAAGGGAGCGACTTGACTAATACATTTCTGTGAGAATAAAGGTAAAATACGACAAACAGATAAAAGGTCCAGCCCTGACTGTAGCAATCTCTGGAAAAGCTGGGCCAGGAGCAGTCTTCAGAGAATAGACACAGAGCTGGGGGACAGGCAAAGTTCAGATAACAACCTGGCAGTGGCTGCTTGGAGGTTGCTTAATCCTTCTGATATTCCATGTGCTCAGGCAATAGCTCCACTGAGGGAAAACCGAGTCCACAGAAAGGATCTTTATTGCTGAAGCCCATGGGGGGGGGCGGGGCAAAGGTCAGAGTGTCATAGGACATGCCTTTATTTAAGGGCCAATTGGTACTAAAAATCTCATTGGCTGAGCCAATGCCTATGGAGCATTTTGCCAAACTCTGGTTTCCTTCACGCTAGGCTCATGCTGAGGACAACACAAGTAGCCTGAAGCCCTAATTTGCAAACTATCAGATCGCTGGGCTCTCTTTAAGAATTTTTCTCTGCATATTAATTATAAACCACAAGAGACCAGCCAGATGAACTAATATTCTTCTGAGTGATAACTGTTGAGTTTCATACAACTTGTTTGGAAAGCATGTTATTATAGGCTTACAAGATCCTCATTCTGATAAAACTGAATAAAAATCTATTTTATCATTATGTGTAGAAATTTGTTTCAGCCTTTTCCTCTGAGGTAGTGTTTGTCTTCGACACTGAGATTTCTTGTATGCAGCAAAATGTTGGGTCCTGTTTACATATCCTGTCTGTTAGACTATGTCTTTTTATTGGGCAATTGAGTCTATTGATGTTAAGAGATATTAAGGAATAGTAATTGTTGCTTCCTGTTATTTTTGATGTAATTTTTATGTTTGCATGGTTACTTTTTGGGGAGTTGTTGAAAGAAGATTAATTTCTTACTTTTCCTAGTGTGTAGTTTCCCTCCTTTTCTTGGTGTTTTCCATTCATTATCCTGTGACCCATGAAGGTCACAGCAGTGTCAAATTCTCAGGAATTGCAGTTATAGTTAGTAGTGAGCTCCCCTGTAGCAGCTGGTGATCAATTCTAGGTCTTCTGCAAGAATAAAGGCTCTTAACCACTGAAATATTTCTGTAGTCCCTCACAGTATACATTGTATTATATCCCATCTCAAAAAAATTCTGTGTAGGATTTAGAAATATATGCAAGAGTGTTTGGAGCACTTACTGAATCATGACTTCAGTGGCCATATTACAAGCTTCAATTTATTCTCTTGAGAAAAATGTCGGGGAAAGCTAAGAAATGTATGTGTCATTTTTACAGTGTGTACAAGTTGGTAAGATAGGGAAGTACCATCATAGACCGTTAGAGAACAGGCCTGGAAACTCTTGAGGAAGAAGGACAGATGTCATGGTCCAATTTTATTTTAATCAATCTAAAATGTTTTTACATTTCACTGGATGATAGTGCGTGTTAACGACTCTAATTTCTGATGCTAAATTGTTGGCTAAAGACTATTTTTTAACGTGGATGCATCAGGCAGCACCATCTGCTTATTTTGAACTTTAAAAAATATTTTCAGTGTGTGGATTTGCTCATTGTAATTTAATTCACACATGGAACTTAATGCTTGGCATTACTCTACTTCATTGATTATGTGCCCACTGAACCACGATTATCTTACTGAGCTTATTAGAGAAAAAATGTTTAAAAATAAACATTCTATTCAAATGTAAGTAAACCTTTTAGCTTTTTTCTCAGAATGCAAGTTGCAACTTTAATTTTTAAAATGAAAAAGTAGTGTGCATTACTTTGTACTAAGCTCCTACCAATAGAATGTGTGTGTGTGTATGTGTGTGTGTGTGTGTGTGTGTGTGTGTGTGTGTGTGTATTTCAAAGGCAGGATGATCACTGCTCACCATTATCCTGGAAGGCAGCATCAACTCAGTTGCTATCAACTTTTTATAGATAAAAGTATCCAAAATATTGTGATTATTAATATTACAAAAGGAAGACTTCATACTTCCTTTTGTTTATTTTGTTGTTTGTTTGTTTTGAAACTTCCTGTGGATTCATGTAAGTACAACTGCCATTGATGTTGGTGAGGACAGAAGGTCAGAGAGTTTAGGAATAGGCACTTCAATTCTGGTCTGTGTGGAAATGTCCCTGGTTCTGTCTGGACAAAGACTAAAAATCCCAGAAGGGGACACTTTGCCACACCTAGATGCCTGGTTGTAGGATAATTGGATTGAACCCCAGCCACCATACCTCCCCCTAGTTTCTGCCCTACTTTCAATAGATGTCTCCAGACTAGTAGTGTAATAGTGCTCTGCATTTGGTGGATTCCTACCAAAAACTCTGTCCTTATTTTCCTTAAAATTCCACCTCTAAACTGTAGTAAACTTTTCCCTATAACCTACTCACCTACCTGTGTTCCATAAATTTTATTCTTTGAATTCAATACAAGAGCTGAATCAATTGACTCAATGGAAGGTCTGTGTGACCAGGAAGCCTTTGGCACTCCTGAGTTAAAAAGTCCTCAGGAGGCAAGGAAGCCTCCATTGTCCTTGAAAGGACACTGAACCTCAATTACTTGTTTCAATGTGAATTAATCCCTGCTAAGGTTGTCACTAAACTGAATATGACAACACTCTGAACCCCAATTACTTGTTTCAATGTGAATTAATCCCTGCTAAGGTTGTCACTAAACTGAATATGACAGCAACAAAATATCAACCAAACTTATAAGCAAAGGATCAACTGAAGAATATGCCCTAACAGGTACATTTGAATCCTAGATTACATAAACTTCTGCTTTGGATTCTGACACCAGAGTCTTCACAGATTCTCCCACAAGCTCCTTGCCTGGGTAATGCTGTCCATCACAGACATGATTTTGAGGGAGGACATTTTGCAAATGAAGAGTTTGGAGGCAAAGTAAAGAATGGGAGAAGAATCGTGGACCACATAAGAGATCATTATGTCTGTTGGAACTGGAGCTATAGACTGGGGCTGCCAGGTGTTGCTGGTCATGGAACCCAGGTCTTCAAGAATAGAAGCCTATGCTCTGAAAGGTGGAATTATCTCTCTAATGCCAAGAACTGCAATTCTTAATTAATCCTCCTAGGATCTACGATTTACACATCTGTCACAAAATATCCAGGGCTCCAGAATTTCTTGCACTTTTATTTGTATAAAATTGTGAATGTGTCTCAAAAGCAAGGCTATGTTTTCTATGCAGATATATATATGTATATAATGAGGTCCATTAAATTGACTACAAATTGTAACAAATGTTTTAATAATAAAAGGTTTAAAAACAATAGTGCTTCTAGACAAAGCCTTTTTTTCTTTTTAGAAGTACTGATTAATGAGACATATGTCAAGAAAAAATACTGTAATGGTGAATGCTGATTCAGGAGCTTGTTTTTATTAAGTAGTTTATGGTGAAGGCTGTGACTATTTTTTCTATTTATAGAGGCATCTCTGGTTAATTACCTTGTAATGTATTGTGACATTAATGCACTAGTAAACTACTGGAATTTACACTCCTATTCAGTAATAAAATCTGTAAATTGAAGAATGCACATAAAGTCATTGCAGGCATAAATTATGTGACCAAATGCCATGTATGGTCACATTGGACTTAAAGAACAGAAACTCTCAAATTTACTCATTAGTGGGTAAGTGCCACTGAATTTATATTAGATGGCTAATTTACAGCCAGAGAGAGTACCACAGTTTACTCAAGAGTGTTTTGTAAGTTGTTACACTATTTTTCTTTGGGTTCCTAATAACACACTGGACATAATTAAGCTGCACAGAATTAAAAAAGGAAAAATCTGAAAAATAAGCAGAGAAATGCCATACATTTTCATAAAGAATGACAGTGCACAGGATAGATAGTTTGGACCCATGAACTAAACCCAAAGAGAGTCATCTGTGAGCCAGCATGGAGAGGGTCATGACAATCTGAAGCAGATGTAACTGTGTACACATGTTTACAATATGTAAAAATATATGTATATATGTATATATAAAGGATAGTGATTTCCTTTTCTTTGAAGGATTTACTATAAAAAAAGAAAGTGAGTGTTTGTCTGTGTCACTGTATGCTGGGTGTGTCTGTGGCTGTCCCAAGAAGCCAGGACAAGTGTGTTAGCTCCTTTGTAAGCCATCTGTTATAGATGCTGGGAACTGAACTCTGGTTCCATAGAAGCAAGCACTCTTAATCTTTGGGTCTTCACTCTCAGCATCCAGTTTTAAAATGTAAGATCAAAGTTATCAACCATGACTTCATCATCTCCAATCACAATTAGTATTTATAAAATGAAGTAACAAGTTCATCTAAAGTAGTCCCACTGACTCTGAAATAAATCAATAGAAATTCTGAGTTCTCTTCCATGTTATTAGCTTCTTAAGCCAATACTGTAAGCTACATTTGGGTATTTTAAATATTTTATTTATATTATTATATTCATAAACAGAAACTCTAGTTTCATTATAAAAATATATTCAGTTTTGTAAAATACAAAAAGTAATATTTAAACCATTAAGTAGTTCCTGATTTGTTATCATGTATGTTAAATAGGCAAAGTAATGCAGAAAAAAGGGAATAAAGAAAACAGAGGGAGCAATCAAACCATTGAGATAGCTTTCCTATATTCAATGTATATTAAACTATTATACAACTTAGGAGAAAGAAAAGCTAATTGGCTAGCTGATATTAGTTGACCTGTGGTTCCATGCAAATTGTTACATACTCTCTCAAGACTATTATAAGTAGCATTCCACATATTCAAAAAGTCTGACACCATCTAGACTCAAATAAAAATCTCCAACATGCAAAAGCATTCTCTCCCTTCATCATCTCCCTTTTCCCTCTCAACTAACAGAAGAATATGAATATGTAGAGAGATGTATAATTTGACTGTACATAAAAGTAAAACTAGTATACAGTCTATTTAAAAATAGTCAATGACTATAAAACATTTGGTAGATAGTAGAAATACTTTGAAGCTAGAAACTAATACTGTTATTCCATCTCAGTGTCCTTTCTAATATCCGCCTTTGAATGAAATGTCCGTCTTTGAAAACATGCAACCTTTTTATGTAATGGGATTTTGATAACTTCTCATAATCCTCTCTAATTAAACTGTCTCTTGGATTCTTTGTGTGTGGCATGTGTCTATGCATGTAAGTGTGGGCAGGTATGTGTGCAGGGCATCTATGTGAGGAGGCATGAGGTAGAGGTTGGATGTCTTTGTCGTTCCCTCTTTATCTTATTCACTGAAGCAGAGTCTCTGAATTCAATCCAGAACTTACCATCTGCCTTGTCTGGCTAGCCAGGTTGTTCTGTAGATCTCCTGTCACTTGTTGTCTAGCCATGGAATCGCAAACAGATCACCAGGCCTATCTGTACATTTTATGTAGGTTCTGGAGACCTCATCTTTATAGTTGTGAGGCAGGTGCTTTAACCACCAAGTCATCTGTGCAGTCCCTAAACGTGATTTCTTAGTAAAACAAACAAAAGGCTGTTTTACATGAGGTAGTGAGTAGAAATGCAAATGATCAAGCATCTTTGGGTTAGTTCATGTTGAGGATTGTGTGAGCATGAGGAACTATGGAAACTGTCACTCTGTGAGGACTCCATGTTGCATGTCTATTGATGCCTTCTTTATTTGGGTCCTGTTTAGGCAACCATGTTGAAGAGAATTCATGATGTAGTTACTCTGACTTTAGTATTTTTTAAGTTAAATAAAAAGGCTCTATATAGTCTGGGGTAAGTATTAAGCATCAGTGGCTATGAGTGATTATTGTTCATTCTGTATCAGCTCAAAACCACCCATCAATCCCAATCAAAGGGATGCCATTAAAAATCCTGGTTCTTAGCAATGGCTGTCTACTGTGAATTTCTCAAGGACTGGTATGAGGCAGGTACTTAATATGTATTGTTTCCTTCTGATAGGCCTGCCAGACTGGTCTAGTAGATTTTGTTGGAGAGATGGCAGAATAACCTGGTTCCAAATCTTATTTTTTTTTTCTTATACACTGCTGTGTGGGATCTACCAAGTGCTACTCTCCTTCATGCCCCCGCCCCTCATAAGCATGTTAAATTCCACCTTTAGATCTGTGAGGTGGTTGAAGACACTCAAAGCAAGAGTGTCTAAAGCTTCCACATCAAACATTTCAGAGTCATTCTAAATTTACTTTATTTATACATGGCTTTACAAATGACTTAAACTCTACTTCTTCATGTGTCTTCCCTAACAAGAGATAAGTCACCTCTTCTCTTGAAGTCTGAGGTTCACTACTTGGCTTTCTGTGATAAATAAGACATTAACTAGCACAACTGAAGGAGACACTCGACCTCATGCTAGCCTTTATATTACTGGAAACCACTTCTGCTGTGACAGTGAAGGTGGTAGACTAGATTGAGGATCAACAGGAGGCATAAGGCCACTTATATGACAACAAGACAATTATCAAAAATGTGTGACACATTCCCTTACAAATCCAGCCAGAGTGCTGACCACTAAGAATCCAGCCACATCAGCACAAAGTCAGTCCAACCAATCATCACTGTGATACTATGTTTGCTGCCTAGCTTAATAACATTTTCGAGTAGATTCTTTATCCACTCCAGCCATGACTTTATTTAAATACTCTTTCTCAAATTATATAATAATTTGAGATAATAACTAAAGAATGGAATTTGATAAAGTACTCAAATTAAATAGACTTTCAGCCTTGGTGAGAACAATGTTCTAGTAATTAGCATGTACAAATCAATGAATGTATTAATTTACATTCATGCCTATTATTTGTGAGGGATTCTGTTGTTCTCAGTGGCTATCTCCATCACTTTGTGTTGCTGTAGCAAAATATTTGAGAATGGATAGTTTAAAAAAGAAGATAAAATATTTTTTCCCACAGATTTGGAAGCTCTGAAATTCAAGAGCAAGAGGCTGTCAGACTCAGTGTTGTAAGGAGGTCGTTCCCCAGATCTAAGATGATCACTTTCACGTGGCAGGGTAGCAGTGCCTGCCTAGTTGCTTCCCCTTTTATTTCAGCATCAAAGCATCAGTGATAGTAGAGGCTCTATTTTATAGCTATTGCACTCAAGGTTAAGTTTCAACATAGACTCTGGAACAGATACAAACACTCAAGGTACATTAGCTTAGTCAATCAACACAGCCACATCAGAGGCATCGTTTGCCCTATCCCTGCACTACTGAGTCAGATACAAACCTCCAACAATATTTTTCAGATCCTCTTATCAGGCATAAATCCAGTTAAGTGCGCCATCATCTTTTATCTTAATTATTGAGAGTCACCTTTCTTTGCCCCACACCTTCCCCAACTAGCTCATCATCTACCCTGATGTCACAGAGATTATCCTTGTCTCCAGAACTGATACTACAGTATATAATTCATTCTAGAGGAAACACCCCAAAGGGGCTTTTTCTCAGAACAAAGTACAAACTCCTTGGTATAGAATATGGAATCCTTTAAAAGTTGTCATATTTCATCATTCTAACCATCCCTTCTAGCATGCTCTTTTAAGAACAAAAATAAATTCATACTTTCTGTGTTGGTTCATTGTGCTATCTCCCATGGGATTTCCTTATGGTCCCTGTAACTTCTTCTCTTGTAAAACAGAAAAAAATTATTTTCAGCAGTGTTTACTCTATTACATTTTACTGCAAGTGATTTGGACAGAAATCACTGGAGTAATTTCCACTATGGTCCAAGCTCAGACCAGTGTCTGGGATACAGCAATTAGGACATTATGTCCTCCAGGAGCAAACAGACAAGGGAAGAAAGCACACACCCTTGCCAATAAAATACAGTGTCTTCAGGGAAATAACTAAGGTACTTGGGCATAGAATGATTCTCTGGAAATCATGGAACTCTGCCAGACAGGTGGGAAAGCACAACCTCCTGGTCAACTAGAACCTTACAGGATGCACAGCAGATAAGAGACTTGTGCCAGCAGGAAGTGCTCAAACAGAAGGCATGTGCCAAAAATGCACACCTAATGACACTTGCCAAACCGCTGATGGGTTTATTAGAAAATGTGCCATGTTTAAGATGAAAAGATTAACCCTCATATACTTGTTAGTTATGAAACTGGAAGGCATGACTGTGGAACATGAGGTTTGAACACTATAAAACATTTTGAAGATTAGAGACTGGAATGTTCTTAAAAACAGAAAAATGAATTCAGGCTTTACATATCCTGCTAATAAATGTTACCTTTTAATTTTTTATTGTGCCTTAGTGATAAAAAATATTTCCAATTGACTTTTGTTGACATCCATGTTTTAATTTATGTGATTTTTCAAATCAATAATAATATTGACATCACAAAGACTTTCAAAACTACTCATTAAAAAACTAATTTTCAAGGAAAAATTCTTTCACTGTGAGTTTAATTATGACACTGCAAGCAAGTATTCTAAAAAAAAATTAATGACAGAAAAAAAAATCTGAGCAATGATCTCATGATCTATCTCCCTGAAAAGGATTCAAATAGTCCCCTTTTATGCCCCAGGATACATAGAATAAATAGGATACATTGGAATAAATGGACTCATCTATTTCTTGGAACAGTATTTCATGCTTCTGTTTATAAGATTTTCTGACCCATTCTGACATGCTACTTTTCATCTTCATTTTTGAAAAGGTACTGCACTACAAATGCATATTACAACCACATCCAGTTTCATTAATTCCCCTGGCTCAGCACCGAACACTGCTTCTTTTGCCTCAAGTTGAGAAAACTCACCTCTCACAGGGGGTCTTTCTAGGTCCGAGTCAAGGTGAATTGGTGGAGAGATGTAGGAAACTTGACCATGATGTACTGGCCCTGTGAACACAAGAGAAAATGTTCAGACTTCTTAGGGCCCATGATATGTTTCAGTGGGTAAAGGTAACTGCTGCCAAGGCAGACTACCTCAGTAGGATCCTGAGGCCAACATGGTGGAGGGGAGAAAATGACTCCAACAAGCTGTTCTCAACATTGAATCTCAATATACATGGCCAGAGTATTTGCATACACACATTAAATACAAAAACACATAATAGCTGTCTTTAAATTTTTTACTGTGTTCTAACATTTTTATTCCACATGGAAAGAACAGTCAGTGTACATTATAAAATAATCTTAAATGTAAACCAAAACATTAGCTAATTCAAGTGATTTTTCTTTCTAACAAAGATGGATCATTAAAATGATTTAGTTAGGAGTTCCCCTTCCTTCGTTCCTTCCTTCCTTCCTTCCTTCCTTCCTTCCTTCCTTCCTTCCTTCCTTCCTTCCTTCCTTTCCCCCCTCTTTTTTGACAAGCTCTTATGGGGCCCAGGCTGACTTTACACTTGCCATGTAGTCAAGAATGACTTGCCTATATTTCTCAAGTGCTGAGATTACAAATACCTACCTGTGTGTGTGTGTGTGTGTGTGTGTGTGTGTGTGTGTGTGTGTGTGTTTAATATTTAGTTTTTCCTTCAGTGATATTATAGATGATTATGGAGCGATTAAACTGGGATTTGAGAAAATTTGAAAACCTCCAAATTCATATATCCATCTGATTATTTTAACTTTATTACAAAGAAATGAACTTCCAGTGTTCTGGCTCCTGAAAACTGACTCCAGGATAGTAGGCACTGCCGGCTATATTTATTTCGCTGTCCATAATTGCTCAACAGTCTTCAGACGGGCACCTTTTGGAAGGGTAGCGACTGGATAGCACTTAGGATGGTAAAACCCTGACACACATATTGTTCCTTAAGGCATTTCTCCCCCAGTCAGACTAGAAAGTCAATCTAAGCTGCTTGTTTTAATTTGGTGGAAAAAAAAGAACTAGCCAAAATTCTAACAGCAAGTGGATGGGTGGGTTCATTCTCTTTTCTTAGAAAGCCTTCTCCCACACATCGTGTGCGTCTTTGTAACATATTTTATCTCATAAATAAAAATATGAATGTTGATTTGAAAAATAAAATGATCATTTTTTTAAAAAGTTCACTTATATTCCCAGCGTTGGGGACATAGTACAATTATGCCCTCCCTCACCCCCAACAACAAACACAAAAGAGAAGTAAGGTGACATGAATTTACAAAAAAAAAAAAAATCTAATGTTCAAAGTAGCTATCATTTGGACCGAAGATCCAGCAAGTAATTAGGATTCTGAAGCAAGAAAGAATAATTACGAAGTCATTTTAAGTTCTGAAGCAACTTCATACAAAGAAGACTTGGGTGGAAATGGAGAAGCTACCCCTTTCTTTCTATGTGGGAATATGTAGTTATACTTCACGCATTTACTATAGCAATTTACAGGGTTGTTAATCTCTTTCCCCAAACAAGGAAAGTTAATGATACATAGATTATGATAACAGTTAGAGTAACCTTCCCGTTTTGAGTAATATTCGACTTGTAATAAACACCGCTGATTCCTCTTACGAGGCACATTTCAAATAATTAATATGGCTCCCCGTTGATAGGAGCTGCTGCGGCTCCCAGCGTTTCTCTCACTAACAGTGGAGATGGCAGAGCTGATATAATGCACACCATCCTCGGAATGGTAACTAAGAATATTGCATATCCACTGCTGTATTCCAGTGGAATACTTAAGTCACTATTACAAAAGGAATGCGTTACTAGTCATGCACAGCCCATGCTTACTATGGCTTATTAAAAAGTTTGCATTAGCTTAACTGTAAAACCACCTGTTCAGGTACATTGTATGGTTGGCTGAAAAAAACAAAACACAAAACATTTTTGCTTTTTAAAGTCTGGTATCAAAGTGGCATGAGTCAGCATAAAAGGCTAATTTTTGTAAATAAAAATCATATATCACTGACTTGGCATTTGCCCCAGTAATCTCACTGCATGAAATAATACTGGATTCATGACTGCTACTAGAATATAGCTTTTTGCCATATTTGACAATAGCTACCAGACGGCTCCCAATAAACATCCACCTGCACATGGACTATGCGCACTGTAAATGTGCACATATTTTAATGCAAAGAACCAAACAGGAAGAGACGGGCAACTTTGTCAAGCACCAGTAAGGCTGGGAGTGTTATGATCAGAATGTGGTTTTAATTTATTATACCACTTTTACTCAAAGAAAGTCTTTGTGCACTAAATCCTTTGGAAAACATGAGCAGACTTTAAAGAGAAGCATTGACTCTTTGTAACTGTCACTCTTACATTCTGTTTGAAGAAAAGGAGCTGTTCATAATGTTTTCTTCTTCTCTGGCCTACATGTATAGGGTGTCTGGAGCTTATACTGTGGGCACTGAGACAGGACTCTTGGAAGCTAGTTTAGAATCATATTCTTTCTTTGTCCTGGGAAAACTCTAGCAAACAGAAGATGGAGTGTGCTAGCTAAAGCTACACTGGCTGGACATGACAATCTGTCAAAGGTGAGGAAGACACTGCAGTTCTGATTTGGAGAACAGATACTAGTAAGAAGCCTGCTATTGACTTGTTAGTTAGCATTAGCCATATGATTGGAAATCACCTTTCTAGCATTGTAGATCAGTGGTAGTCATATATTTATCTTCACAAACATAATTAAAAATATAATATCTTCCTTACTGTGGGGCTAAGATCAGTCACCAGAGCATGGTGAGTACAACTTGCAGTTTGAAATGTTACAACTGACTGCAAAGTCAGAGTCCTCCCCTCTTTATTAAGAATTATTTCAAGGGGGGGGTCTGGAGAGAGGGCTCAATGTTTAAGAGGACTGACTGCTTTTCCAGAGCATCGTTGTTTGATTCTCAGCACCCCATGGTAACAACGGTTGCTACCTCTAGTTCCACGAGATTTGACATTCTCTTCTGTATTCCAATCTCTGTACACATGTAGTACACAGGCATATATGAAATCAAAGCACCCACACACCAACACTGCTTTAAAATTTTGTAAAAAAGAATTATTTCAAAAGAGTAAAATTCAATAATTATTTAAAAATACAATGAAAGCCCAATAATAAACTTCATCGTAGATTTGCTTAGATGTTAAGACAGATGATTTCCAACAAAAGATGTGCTCAGGGCTAGGCATGTTCCTTGTTGGTAGAGACCTTGCTTATGGTGCTTAGGGTCCTGCATTCAATTCCCAGCATTACCAAGAGAAAAACAAATTAAATCAGCTCAAAACAACATCATCAGGTTAAAAACTTGGTGAACAACTCTGGTTTAAGTAGATTCAACAAGTCCTCTTAGATAAGTGCATATCTGCTCTTCAACCATAAACACAAAGGTTTGCTCTTCCATACTTGACTACTCCTTAAAATCTTAACTTATACACTCAAATGTATGACAACTGCAACTAATGATTGCTAATTCTACTGTCCCAATTAAAAATATCCTTTTATCCATTGCTCTCCTGAATTTCAGTTCATGCTTTCCCGAATTTTGAAGAAAAAAAATACTATTGAAAATTTTATTTCAATTACATTGAGTTAGAGAAGAAACATTAGTATGTTTATTGTATATTATTTAAATGGATTTGCATACTATTATTATTGTTGTTGTTGTCATTTTTATAGTTTTAGCTTATGCAGCATGGACTAGCTCCAATGTGAACCTGATAACTGGCTCAGGATGACTTTCAACATTTGATTCCCTTCTTCAAATTGCACATACAAGGAATAAGCCCAACTATGAAAATTTTATTTTTATTACATAGAATTAAGTTACTATTTCCAGGAGACTAGAACATTTCATTAGGCTTATGTTGTAGTATTTTACCTTTTCCAAGTTGAATTTTTCGTAAAGGTTTAGTAAAAATTTCTTGATAACTTGATCCTTTTTTTATTTTTGGAATGGACCTCAAGGGCTTTATTGGTCATATAGCAGTAAGAGGATGCAGTAAATAAACATAATTGTTAGTATTTGCTGATGATTAGTTATTGCCTCTAACTAGTTTTTTTTTTATTCAACTAGGCAAATACATTGCAAACAACATCATAATGATTTTCTGTTGTATTTAAATTGTAAGCTTCACTTCTATATTTATATTATTTCATTTCTTTGTTCTATGGAGTTAAAGTGTTCAAGTGAATTGTATAGGCTTCAGTTAGAAAGCAGGGGACCCTCGTGTCTCTAACGTCATTTTAAACTTAATTTTCTGTAATGTACATGTGTTGAGATTTCCAAAGACGATTAACAAGAACAAAAAAAACTAAAGTTTTATGTTTGCTTGTTTGTTTGTTGGTGCCTTCTAGGTGATAAGCTGTGTCAAGACGGAGCTGAATATATCCTTCCCAGTGCCAGCTACCACTGAAGTGGATAGAACACACGCTTTCTTCTTTCCATGAGAACGTTGTGACTGCAGATGGAGCTGTTGATGTTGATGTTGATGCTCTGGTAAAGAGCAGGATTCTGTGATCCGAATCAGTGGTGGGAATGACTGACAAGGCTTTCTCAGGAAGCAAAAGATCTACCCACAGCATAGTGTGCCTGCTGGTGATGAAGGGACATTTTTACAGACCAATACCAACTGTTTGGTGTTTCACTGTGGATAACAATCTCAATGTTCTTACTTGGTTAGTGTGTGTGTGTGTGTGTGTGTGTGTGTGTGTGTGTGTGTGTGTGTGAGAGAGAGAGAGAGAGAGAGAGAGAGAGAGAGAGAGAACAGAACAGAGACAGACACAAAGAGACAGAGGAGAGATTCCTGGATTGACAGATACTGTGCTTAGGTGGTTAGAGATCCAAAGAACAAGCAGTATCTGAAAGCATTCAGCCTCTCTAAAGAAGAAGATGTCATGATGTCTGGCAGTATAATGTCAGAAAGCCCTTAAACAAAGAAGTTAAAAAGGCTAGGACCAAAACACCCAAGATTGGCCTTCTTCCTACTCCTTGAGTTCTGCATCACAAACCCCAGCGTAATAATTAAGAAACATAAGGAAGAGACTGCTGACTAAGCTAAATATTTGGCTAAGAGAATGAAAGAAACCTGTGTGTGTGTGTGTGTGTGTGTGTGTGTGTGTGTGTGTGTAGGTGGGTGGTCAGGGTGACTTCCAGGAAGAGATTGCCAAGACACCTAAGCTGTTGTTACTAAGAACTTGTACTTCTGAGACCAGCCAAAAATAAGTCTTTAAGAATAACAAATAGATGATCCGTTCTTTAAACAACAACAACATCAACAACAACAATCACCATAACAAAAACAAATGAGATTTGCATGAGCCACCCTGCAATATACAGTTTAGGCATACGGATTATTTTAAGGCAAAGACAACTGAGAATCAACACATGTGGAATAGTTCTCAGCTCCCTATCTGTCTAAAAGCAAAGTCTCCATTTCCATCTAAGATATCAGTGGAGGAGAGAAACTGCCATGGAATGTGAAGCGAAGTGTTTAAGATGAGATGCACATCCGATCTCACTAAACAAGTCAAAAGTTCAGTGAATTCTCCATAATTTTCCTATCTGTTGTGCAAGCAAATCATGTCTTGAAGAGCAAATTCTTTCTCCTTTGTTAAAAGAATAGTTAAGTCTCTGAATGGAACTGTTAGTTTACAAATATTTAGATACTAATAAGAATTTTGTGTTTTCTGTCTCTAAATGGCCTTTTGCTAGGTGACTTTTCAAACTCAAAGAAGATTAAGTTAAAAAAACAGGTAAAGTTTTCCTTCCTGGCAAAGAAGATTGACTGACAAAATTAGAGATCAGCTTCCAAGTTCATTTCCATTCAAATATTATTGAGATCGAATGACTATATATATATATATATATATATATGTATGTATACATGTTTTCTAATATATCATATATATATATACATATATGTGTTATCATGCAAACATGCATATATATGCTGTGATACAATTCATGTACCATAAAGTTCCCTCACGTTACAATACAAAGTTTTTAGAAATATCTATCAAGAGACTTGCACAACTCACCCCTGTAACTAACTGTAGACCAATTTCTTCACCACAAAAAGAACACCTCCAGCTTCACCAGCCCTCCCTCCTCATTTCCTCTCAGTTTATCTCTGCTCTAGGCAATCACTTAGCTAATTTCTTTCTCTATAGATTTGCTTATTCTGGACTTTTCTTATAAATGGAATTACATGTCCCCCCTTTGTAATCAGCTTTTGTCACTCAGCATAAATTTTCAAAACTCATTCATGGCGTAAATCATTACTTCATTCCCTTTTCTCATCAAGCAATTTTTCATTTAGCAGCTACTCCATATTTTATTTATGCAATCATCAATTCATGTGATGGGTACTTCAGATAATTTTCACATCCTGACTATCATGAAAACCTGTTAGGTCCTTGCAAGCTGGTCTTTTTGGCTTATTTTTCTTCGATAGCTTCCTGGGAGGTGGATTACAGCATCTTATGGAAATCCTCACCCTACTTACATCTTTTGAGAAACTGCTAGATTGATTTCAAAAGACACTATCATTTGGCTTTCCACAGCAAGGTAGCATTCAGAGAAGCATGGTGACACTTTCCAATTTGGTTACCTTTTAAGATGACAGAACGATAAAGTCAAGGTTGGCCAGATGTTGAAATAATCCCACTTACAATGGCTGAAATGCAGAGAATAAGCAGTCTCTCTGAGTAAAGCACCAAATATATACATACATACATACATACATACATACATACATACATACACACACATACATACATACACACACATACATACATACATACATACATACATACATACATACATACATAATTAAAACAGAGGCTGTGGGCTTAGCGTTGTATAGTTCATCCATTCTGAGAGGATACAAGGAGAAGATACTCTTGTAAATGGAGAGAAAAGATGAGAAAGAAGAGTAGGTTATGCTTGGAAATTAAAAATTTCAGATATTCTGTGCTGGGCATATCAAAAATGCAAAAACTTTTGGTCTGGTCAATAGAGCCCAGAGCTGTAGCGAAACTGTCAGGCTATTGTACATTCTGAACAAGAAGCATTTTTCTCCTTTCAATGTCTTTTCAACTTTCATTTAATTTCTATTCATTGAAGAACCTCATGCAATTTCTACTAGAGTTCAAATATAGAAAGGATTTGACCAGCTTTCAGTAGGGCAAAGGCTTTTTTCTCTCTCTTTCTCTCCCTTTCTCTCCCTCTCTCTCTCTCTCTCTACTTCCCACCACCTCACTTGCACATCTGAGAGCAAAAAGACATTTTACAGAATCACAGAATTGGGAGAGAAAGACATTTAATAGCTTATAGCGCAAACCCACATTTTAGTATGAAGAGATTGACAGCTTGGGGATCTGAAGCATTTTTTCAAATGACAATCCGAGTGGTTGTCATTAGGATGATGTTAGAGACAGTAAGAAAGCATCCAGGAGCATCTCCACTGTGCCACCTGGGAAGCTGCAGTGGAAGGCATTGCTTCCTAGCTGTGTGGAGCATAGCTCTTCAAAAGTCTGGAGATACTAAGAGGTTGAGATCCATTTGTTCATGGAAACATATATTTGTTTTCTTCAATTAGAGGCAGACACACAGAAGATCGTACTTCTCGTCACAAGTTTCCTATACCAGCATGCAGTTTCTGTTACCCTTTAGCTACACAGGGCAGCAAATAAGGCACAAGGACCTCAATTGCCTCATTTGTATGATGGGCTTATAAAAGCCCTGACCTCAGAGGTTATTGTGAATCTGTAAATACGAACTAATTAGAACAGTGTTTGGTAGAAAATGAAGTATTTAGCAATGTTTAGCTATTTTAATTACAGATTCATTCTTTCATTAATAATTCATCAGCCACAGGTACCCTTTAAAGTAGTTTGCATTTATCACACAATAAAATGCTAATTCATATCCTTAAGTAGATGGAGAAAAAGTAAGCAGTAATCACAATTACATCACCTATATTATGGGCTCTAGGGGCTAAGCACAAAAGAAAGGCTTAAAATTGGGCACCCGGAATTCCAGGCAGGAGAGACAGGCTTCAATTTTTCCAAGTATGCTAAGTGAGGACCTCATTTAGCCGTCCTGACAGCATCTGAAGCATTGGAGAGATGACTTTGATGGACAAATATGCAGAGATCTAAAGGGAATGAACAGGCTGGTCTCAACAGGTAAATGTCCTTGCCCAAAGACCCACTCTCTACCCTGGAAAACACACAGAGGTGGGAGAAGAAAACTTTCCACCTTAAAACAAAAACAGTCCTCTGATATCCACGTGGATACATACAGTAATGTGTGTGTGTGTGTGTGTGTGTGTGTGTGTGTTCAATTACAGCAAAATTAAAGGTTCGGGTTCAATTTCATTTAATGAATTAGCTCGTGTGTTGTAAACTGAATCCAGAAGCCTGGTTGCTAACCATGTTAACCACCTTTCTGTAATAAAACACATAACTGAGATGAGAGCATTGATAAAGAAGAAATGTTTATTTTATTATAGAATAATAAATTCTATAATATAATATACAATATTATATCTCAGCCCCTGTCACTTGGCCCCCTGCTTTTGAGCTTGTTACAAGGCATCAGATTTTGGTGGGTAGAGACAGATATGGGGTGCCCACCTCCTTACAGCCTAGGAGTGAAACAGGATAAGGCTTAGGGTACCCACTGTCACAACAACCACTGAACTGTTTTCTATGGCACCCCACCATGTCAAGGTTCCACCACGCATAGAGGCCCCTCCAGTTCGCTGAGAGGTACTTAAGCAGATAAGTTGGGGTATCACACTCAAACCTTAGGACCTGATCCGTGTTCTAGTACTTAGCTGCAAGACTGGACTTCAATCGGTTTTTGATGATTAAGATTTATGCTAGCAAATACGTTGGTATAAAAGGCTTCTTTTTCCTCTCTCATCTCACTTCAAAGGTAGACATACACTTATAAAAATAATACTGTCACCACTGAATGGTGCATAAAAACAGCATACATAAAATACGGAGACAAATGATTTGGAAAGTGACCATGAAGTAAAACCGTATTTCATCACAATCATGCCCTCACTGGGTTTCGTATTTATGTTTCTTCTCTTCTCATTTTTTTCTTTACTTTTCATATAGCATTATAATCGAGCTTCATACTTATTGTCATGAAGGTACATTTTATGCTAATTTGTGTTTACTTAAAATTTTAATGTTTCAATTGATCCTTTTGATTATTTTCCCCCATATATTTTTTCCATTTAAGAGCAATAAAATACAGTATTATTATTATTATGCTTTGAGAAGATTTAGCACTAGTGTAAGTCATATTTCTTTGCTCATCAATAAAGAAATTATTCATGTGAGAATAATATATCCTAAAACAAAAACATATTTAAGAATTACATATATAATTTTTCTCATTTGTGTTGGTAAACAACTCTGACAGCAGCTTACCTTTATCATTAAAAAGTTTCATTCATATCGAAAATAATCTTTATTCCAGATAGAAACTACCAAAGGTCAGTGAGTATGTCTGAAAACCTGCTCATGCCTAGCATGATAACGAGCTTCCTTTTCTTCACACTCTACTCTAAGCATAGCTTCAGGCATCATTAAAGTCAGCTTTCCAGGGACAAGGTTAGCACCAATCAAAAGCAACGATTAAAAGAGGTTTCTAAAGATGCCAATTTGACACCTTCTGCTTCTGATTTCTTCCCCCCACCCCTTGAACTCATTGGAAAGACTAATTTAATATTTTCATTTCTATGAATGAGAGTGTGCCTGCACGAGTTTATGAGTACTGCATGTATGCAGATGCCTGCATAGTCCAGAGGGCCTCTGATTCTCTACAAATGGAGTTATAGGTTGGTGTGAGCTTCCAGATGTGGGTCTTTGAAACCAAACCCATATTGTTTGCAATAGCTGTAAGTGCTCTGGATGGTTAAGACATTGGCATGCCCCCCTCCACCACTGAGGGATTGAGCGACACACCCATCTCAAAAGCATTAACCCAGAATTGCTTCTATCTAAAGGAAATGCAGAATCAATGAGTAGAGCAGAGACTGAAGGAAAGGCCACGCAGAGACCAGCCCCCCACCCCCACCACCACCAAGGGATCCATCCCATCTGCAGATACCAAATCCAGACACTACTTCTAATGTCAAGAAGTGCTGGCTGACAGGAGCCTTGTATAGCTATCCCCTGAGAGGCTCTGTCAGAGCCTGACCAATACAGATGCAGATGTTACCAGCCAACAATCAGACGGAGCAGGGGACCCCAATGGAAGATTTAGGGGAAGGACTGAAGGAGCTGAAGGGGATTGCAAGCCCATAGGAAGAACAACAATTTCAACTAACCAGATACCCCAGATCTCCCCAGGACTAAACCACTAACTAAAAAGAACACATGGAGGGACACATGGCTCCAGCTGCATATGTAGCAGAGGATGGCCTTGTTGGGCATCAATGGGAGGACAGGCCCTTGGTCCTGTGGAGGCTCGATGTGATCCAGGGTAGGGGCATGCTAGGGTGGTGAGACAGGAATGGGTGGGTGGGTGGGTGGAGGAACACCTTCATATATGCAGGGGGCGGGGTGGGATAGGGAGTTTGGAGAGGGGAAAATGGGAAGAAGGACAATATTTGAAATGTAAATAAATAAAAAATGACATCTATGCAGCTCCTCCCTTCAACTTTTAATCACACATGTAATTGTGAATTTAACAACATAGTAAGGACCAGAAAAACAACCTTATGCCTGATTTACCGAGAGCGTTTGCCACTGATGGAGTGAAACGTCACTGACACATTTCTCCATGGTGGGCAGTGTAGTATTTCTGGACCCAGAGACAGAAGGTTGGTGTTATCTAATGCAAAGGTGTGAAAACATTTCTTTGGCTCCAACTTTTACTATTCAACTAGCACAAAGCATTAGATATGACCAAGATGACTCATCTTTCTACCTACAGTCTGTCAAGACGTGGCAATTCCAGGAAAACATGAAAGTCACACTGTTGGGGAAAATTTACAACTCCCTCTAACTGGGGAGACAGGAGGGAAGAGGAGAGAGGTCTGGGCCAAGGGCAGTGGTAGTACAGAGGAAGTCTGTGATGATGTATGTAAACAGAAAGCAGGGAGAATGTGAAAATCACACGATTAAAACCAAGGAGCCCAGGTGGGGCAGTCACAAATAGAAGACTGCCAAGTTGTAAATCCTTCCTAAACGCATTGAAACAAGCGGCCAACAGTGAATGTCTGATATCTAGCTCAAGAGGTCTATTCAAAGCCTTTAGTGATTTATTTCCTGTGTTGGTTTGAATAACAATGGCTGCCACGGGTATATTTGAAAGGCTAGTCATAGGGATTGGTACTACTTGATAATAATTAGGAGGTATGGCCTTCTTGGATAGGTGTGTCTTTGGGGGTAGGCTTTGAGGTTTCAAAAACTCAAGTAAGGTCCACTGTCCCTTCTCCTGATGCCTGCAGATCCAGATGTATGACTCTCAAGGTCTCTTCTGGCACCACATCTGCCTGTGTATGGCCATTCGCTCTACCATGATGATAATGAACTAAATAAACTCTTGACACTGTAAGAAAGCCACAATTAAACACTTTCCTTTATAAGAGTTGCCTTAGCCATGGTGTCTCTTTATAGCAATGGAACATTGACTAAGACATTTCCTTCCCAGATGGAACATTTCCTGCCACAGAATATTTTGAGACAAATTCTAGACACTGTATGATTCCACCTATATTATCCTTTGCATCATTATCAATACTATGTAGGGGTTCTTCCAGCCTCCTACAATATTATGCTGATACCTACATGTTTAAAAGACATTAAATGAATTTAATGGAGAATTATAAGCAAAATAAAATCTATAAATTAGTAAGACACGGAAGCCTTCCAGAATGAACAATATTCTATTGATCCTAATGTTGAATATAGTTTTCAAAGAATTTTGATGCCCGCAGATATAGAACCAAATGTTTTATAAAACTAGAGAAATATTTTTTCTTTCTTTTTCTCCTAAATATTTTTTATTTTTAATGACAGAAAATATTTACCTATCTGGTGGAAAGATTATTGGTTAAATAAATTGGTCTGGGATGTTATGATACAGATATATAAAATTGGCTTAATACTAAAATTTAAGGTCAATTGTCCTCTTTAAAATATAACTCAGGTCACAGATATGTTATGAAAAAGAAATTAACAGAATATATGAAGATGGTTAGTATATAGTATATAGCAAAGAGCCAATAATTGTGTCTTTCCTTTACTAACCTATTAACATATGCTTATATGTTTATTTCATTGTTATGTTTGTGACTTTTTGAAGTTTTACTCATTACTATATATATGTGTTATTTGATAATAAATCAAATAAAGAATATTAAACAATGTTAATATTTTAAATTATTTTGACTATCTAATTTTTATAGGGACAAAATTGAGACATAAAAAATTTGTGTACCAGACTCTTTCTCTTTGGATTCTGCTAATGCCCTGACTGTGTCCAGTTACATCTTAAAATACAGAAAAAAATTGGCTGCTGATTCAAGTTGTGTAATTTTCTTTTCTAGGTAATAATCAGATATTACATTTTAAAGGATAGCAGCTATTTTGCTTGTGGCTGTGATAATAAAGTGTATTTAATATTCTCAGTGTTTGCTCAAGAATGAGTCACGGATCATTCTCACGGTGTGTGTTAGCTATGGAAAGTGCAGAATATGACTTTTGTACAGATTCCATGCTGGAGCTTATGATATTGAGCAAACTTATACTCCGGCAAATGATGAACTAAAAAGAAAGGATCATGAATGAGGTCTCATTATTTTCCCATTAGCCACTTATTCATTTGGATATTAATGCATGCTACTATGTGCTTTGTACAGGAAACACATTACTGCAATCTCAATTCTTAAATCTCAAAATCCAGGATGTATAAAATTATGGACTTTTGTCTGATAAATGGATTTTTCAAGAATAGCAGATAGCAAATAAATATATGTAACACAGCAAGTATTCAGTAAGTGCTCACTGTTATTTTTGTATGCAAAAGGATGAACCTCATAGTGACAGATTAGGTGAGCATCCCAGGTAGGGGACTCGGGAAAGTCTGGTGGACAACCCGTGAGGACTGGGCTCTCACTGGTTCTTTGGGTCAGAGTCTGTTTTTCATATGTATGCTTCTAATTTTCTTGCAGTGTTTGGAAATTTAATCCATTACATTGTGTGGTATATTCTTCTTTTTACCTATTTTTAAATAGTTGTATGTGTATCTTAGTACATCTATACTACGCTGAACATTTGGAGGTCTGAATATGAATTATGGGATCAGTTTTCTCCTTCTATTACGTGGGTTCTGGAGGATCAATTTCAGGTCACCTGGCTTGGCAGCAAGCACTTTCCCTTGCTGAGCCATCTTACTGGCCCTTTCATTTAATTTGTTTACTTCCTTAATTAATTAAATTTTCTTGGTAGGGATAAAACCCAGGATTGATTGCTAGGCAAGTGCACCAATGCTGATGCACTTCCCAAGGGCATAGGTCCATGTAAGAGAAGGAAGAAGTGAAGAAGTTTCCATGCTATACACTTTCTGACCAATAAACAACATAAAAGTCTTAATTTACAATTTTCTTCAATTCATACTTTTGCTTATTATTCAATTCACCGATCAGAACTTAATTCTTACCAATGTGGCAATATACAGCTTAGCTATTAAATTTCAGGAACACATATAAAGTGACATAGGTTTTTATATATTTACATTCTGTTATGAAAATGTATATACTATTGACAATCTTGTTGATGTGTTTTTCAGAAAACCTTTGTTAAAGGAAATATGATAATAGCAAATATATGAGTACATTTATTTTATTTGCATATAAATAAACACAAATTATTACCAATTATTTTAAGATTTCATTTCTTTTGTTCCCCTATAGCTGAGGGCAGAACCCAGGACCCTGAGGTTGCTAGATAAATGCTCTACCACTGAAGTAAATCCTTAAACCTATTTTTAAGTTGCTTAAGTGAACATTATTGTGACTTTGTTGCAATTTTGAAAGTCAGAAACTTAAGTCATTTTTTTCTTCTTTGACCCACTTTCACATAGTTAAAAGGCTACATTAATAAAGATTATCCATAGTTATATTAGATATGACAGTCCCTAAATAAGTCTTGAACTCATGTTAGAATTGCTATTTATTCTCTCTGACCTCAGATGTCACTAGAATATTCTAGACACTGAGAAACTCAATATATATATACATATATGTGCATATATACTGTGTCTGTACATTATCCACCAAAGGTTGTTCAAGGTGCTCTGGAAAAAATTTCTTTACCATGTGGACCTCAGAGCAGTTTCATAAACAAAAGTTAAAAGTGTTAAGTAGATTGAAAGTCTGTCATTGAAAGAAACTGAAAACCTGGCATACACTGGCACTATATTTTGTTATTTTTCTCTTTTCAGTGGAACTGAAAACAAGGGCACACAGACAAACACACCTGCACCTGCATACACACACACACACACACACACACACACACACACAAATGGAACTATGTATGTAGGGGAAAAGGTTGCAATGTGGAAAAAGATATTAATATTTCTCCAGAGAAAACTACTTGCTTTCCAACTCACAGATGATAATAAGCACAGAGAGAAGCACAGCCCAGAGTCCCAACAGAGAGCTTCCTCCATGAACCATGGAGCTGGTCTACTGCTCTGCTCTAAAGTCTGTCCTAGCATACTGAGAAAACATTTAGTTGTATTTTCAGCCCTTCTGATTTAAAAAAAAAAACCCTCAAAATATCAGTTGAATATTTGAATATGGAGTCAGATTAAAAGCACCTGAAACAAGGATGATAAATAGGCAGCAGCACACTGTTACCCTTTCTCCTATCCACACGCTCAGAGAAGTGCCCTCCCCCACCCCAAATGACATGTGGATGGCTAGGTTTAATTGAACAGATGCTACCATTGACAAATGATATACAGAAAGCCCACATAGACATGGAAGCTGAACAATGCTCTACTCAATGATACCTTGGTCAAGGAAGAAATAAGGAAAGAAATTAAAGAAACCCCACCCAAATTTATGGGATACAATGAAGGCAGTGCTAAGAGGAAAACTCACAGCTCTGAGTGCCTCCAAAAGGAAGCTGGAGAGAGCATATACTAGCAGCTTAACAGCACACCTGAAAGCTCTAGAACAGAAAGAAGTTAATACACCCAAGACGACGACGAGTAGCTGGCAGGAAATCCTCTAACTCAGGGCTGAAATCAACCAAGGAGAAACAGATCTCAACTCAGAAGGCTCTCCTCATGGTTATCCTCTTGTAGTGCCCACCAAACTATACTCCATGCCAACTCTCGATTCTGCAGCTCTTAGCGAAAAAGACAGGAGGAACAGAGCAACTTTGGATGCTGTGATCATACTAACTCAGTTCATAGAAGAGTGGACTTTTAAAATATATTTTAGTCATGGGTCAAATGCTCAAAAGAATTTCGAGTCAGGGAAAGAAAAAAATGAGAGGTTTTTTGTTGTTGTTTGTTTTTGTTTAGTTTTTGGTCAGCATATGCATGCATATACATTTAACTTAAAGAAGGGTCACAAGGATATGCTTACTCGTCCTACACTCAGGTCAGAACTCTCTTTCCTTTTTACCAATCCATTGGATCTGTGAGGATCAGGCAGGGTGACAGACTTCAGAGCCTGACAGCATGTTACTTGACTGAGATCAATACATGTTGGCAGAGACTTTAATTCAGAAACTCAGTGACAACTCACTGCATTTGGTGACTTGCAGGAGCATGATCAAAAAGACCCAAGTGTAACACTACATGAATATAGAGAGAAATAAAAGAATATAGGTATTTCCCTAGGATAATAACAGTAAATTTTACTATCTTATTCTTTTCAAGACATTTAAAAATATTGCAAAGAATGAGATAGCCTGTAGTGAAATTTTGACAACTCCCTTCTGCATGAGAAAGAAAAAAAGGTATACGATGAAAAATATGAACACTATGCGGGCTGTTCATTTCTGACATATTTATTCTATTTGAATTTTGGCAGTCTCAATGAAAGGAATTAGGAAACCTTAGAACTTAAATATGCACACAAAATATAGGAAAGGTTGTTAGTATATTGGAGGTATGAGATCTTGTTGTTACCCTTTCTCCTCCTAGCCACATGCCAAGAGAAGTACCCTGTTCCCCAAAAAATGACAAGTATCTGGCTACGTTTAACAGAACAAATGTTACCATTGAAGAATGATAGTGAAAACTGTCAGAATGTCATTATTTTATGTGTGATCATCCATGATGTTTCCTTTGTTCATAGGTGGATTATTTTTTTTTTGGTGTGTTTCTGAAAATGTTATCCAATTTTATTACTGTAATTGAAAATGTGATTAACTGTATCATCAGATTTTATTATATTTACAATAGTTTCTTTATGAACTTTTTCCTGTTTCTTTACTCGTCTGTGCCTCACTATGTTGGAAACCAAACCCAATTTTTTCTACCTTCTAGGTCAACACTCTGCAGCTGAGGAATATCCTTTGCCCTTGGTTCTTTTTTTTTTTTTTTTTTTTTTGACATGGAAAGCAACACTATACTTCAAAGTATTTATTATTAAAATTAAGAGAGTTCATGAACAAGTGTATGATTCTACAACTAAATTAAAATGGTAGGTAATTCTTATTCATAGAATGGTTTTAAGAATCATATTTGAGGAAATAAGCAAAAGAAGATATGAAGAGTCCTTCCTTCACTCAAAAAAATGCAAGATTTAATGTTTTAAAAACACAGTGTTAGATAGTTCAGTACTTAAAAGGGCTTGTGATGTCAAAAGAATCTCTGTTCAGTTACCAACATCCACATCAGCAAGGTCAAAACTTCTGTAACTCTGGCTCCAAGACATCTGAAGATCTCCCCTGGCACTGTATGCGCACTAATGCACTACACAAAAACACATGCATGCACGCACACATACAAAAACAAAAATTTTAAGTTTTTTTTAAAAGAATGGAGAATCTGTATGTAACCAAATAACACACAGCATGTGAAATAGATTATACTTGGAATGAGAGTAGGTGAATTTCTAGAGAAGACAATATGGAATTGATAGCTTGGAATCCCAATGTTAACAAGAAAAGATGGCTTTACCTTCTGTTTGCACAGCTTAAAAAACACACATACACAAAAATCAGTAAAATATAATCAACTTCAAAGAGCTTGATGTATAATTAGACAAATTATCCAATCAAATGCATACTTTCATAAGGGCTGCATTCAATTTCTGTTGGTATTGTTTAACAAAATCTTTAAAATAATTTTCATTAATAATAGTGAACAGAAATGGGAATGTAAAAGAGAAAATCCATTCTATTATAGCCTCACTCTTTTATTTCAAACAACAAGTAAGCTACACCTACTGCTTCTAGTGGGAATTAAAATGGTAGATAATTCTTATTCATAGAATGGTTTTAAGAATCATATTTGAGGAAATAAGCAAGGAAGAAATGAAAATGTCTCCCAGGACATATTTGTAAAATTTATAGTTATAAACTTTGCCTTCATTGTTAATCTTGTTACATTTAAATAATAACTAGGAGAGCACAGAGATCGCAGCTTTGTGTATGAGCTTAGGTAGGCTGACTAACATTCTAAATTTGAACCCTAACACCATGGATGAATTATCTAACAGTTTAAAAGGGGCTGAGGCTGTAGAGCTTAGTTGAGTACGCCAACCTTGTATTCAGAAGACCCAGGGTTTTATTCCCAGCCTGCCTCTTCCACACTGCCTCATATCTTAGATTAGAGGCATGGCCAGAATGTTCCTGGAGCCTGGCTTGGCTCATGGGAGAACAGGAACATTCCTTCATGAAGTATAGTCACAATAAAAATTTGGACACAATATACAGAATTTTGTCTTATAGAGCAGCCAAATTAAAATAGCCGAATTGATGTCTAGACTTTGAGAACTTTAATAGCGTAATATAAATATTTTAATTGAGAAGCCAACTCCATTCTTTGGAACTCAGTGTATCTCAGTGATTAATTTCCTCAACTTAGTTCTAGCTAATTTGACTTGGACTTTTCTCACAGTAAAACAAAAAGCAATGTGACTCACACTCTGTGCGCAAACATGTGCATATGTGTCTGGGAAGCCAGCATATTGTTCTCCCTTTAATAAGTATGCAGGTTAAAAGGAAAGAAATCATTTTAGCTCTTCTATTTGACCACAGAACAGTCTACTAGCATACTATATAAATATATTCAGTCATATATATATTCAACTAATGCAACTTACTACACTGCTTTTCAATGAAGAAACTTGGGGAGGTAATAAAGCACATCCCCTTTAAAGTTATTAATTACTGCTTGTAGTCATTTCAATGAAAAATGTCCTCTATAGGTTTATGTATTTATTCCCTTGGTCCCTGGCTGGTGGTGGTGTTGGGTAGTTTATAGAACCTTTAGGAGGTAGAGGCTTGCTGACAGAAGTATATATCACTGGGGATAGGCTCTGGAGTTTATAATCCACCCCAAGTCCTGTTCTCTCTCGTTCTGCTTCCATGTCTGGACAACATAACTCTACCTCTTGCTCCTGCCACCATGCTTTTCCTAACTGCTGTTTTGCATCCTGAACCATGATGAACTCCATCTAAAATTCAAAGAACATGAATTTTCTAAACCATTGTGAAGTACATTTGTTTCTAGAGATTTGTTACATTAAAACTCAAAACATGTGGAACAGTGTTTTGTAGTGACAGTGCATTTCAGGTGCACTAGGCAGCAGTAATTACCTTACCTACCATGCCAAAGGCAGCTTTAGTGGGTACTAACTGGACTATTATTACGTCCTGTGTAGATAGAGTAACAATGTCTTCAGGAAGCAGAGTAGTATTTCTACATGTTACCTGTTGTATGTAAACTATTTGGACTTGGAAAATTATGCTCACGTTCTACATGTAATGAGAAACTATAGTTTCAATGAAGAAATTCTTTTATTTCTGCATTTATTTTAATATGCAATAACGTAAATTACTTGAGATGAATGTGAAAATCTATTTTTACAAAGGTTGAACACAAATTAAACTTTTAATTAAAGGGTATCCAGCTTTCTGGTTGGGTCTATAAAATAAACAAATAATGCATAATATTTTTCAAAACATATCCACTGTTACAATGTATATAAATCATTCTTATTATTTTGTAGTATGTGCTAATGTAGTTAAAGAGTCTTAATGTACTAAATGCTGTGGACTAATAGTCAAGCATGTTGACTCAAAATATATATTAGGACAATTAAATGCAAAAAGCCATTACCCATAGTTTTCTCATAATAGTAACTTTAATAGTTAATTTTATTAAGTTCCACTGACTAATGTGACTTCTAAATATAGATATAGTCATAAATTTGTGTAGAATTGTATGAGATTTTATCCATAAGTGTAAAGTAGAAAGGCAATATTAAATACTACTCTGTTGAATTATGTCACTGTACATTTTGGAGGAAGAAAACAAAGACCAACTCAATTATCTTTTAAATCTGGTGCACTTGCACAGTTAATGGTATAAGCCAGCACATTGTATGCAAAACAAATATGAAGAAGAAGATCAGAACTGAAACTCTAGTGGGAAATAAGTCTGGACACAAAACAGGCAATCAGACTTGACCAAAGAAATAAAAGTCATTGACCTTTCTTTCATAACATATGATTTTAAAAAATCATTTCTAAACCTGCTATAGTTTGATTATGAAATTCACTCCATAAACTAACTCATGTGCCTAAGGATCATTCCACCACATGGTTCTATTTTATGAGGTTCTGTACACCAAAGGACATGGCATCTAGCTTTGGAAAGCAAATCACTGTCCTTGTTGGCAAAAACTTCGTCTTGGCCTCTTGTTCCCTACTCCTCTTGGGTAACATGAGGTGGACAGCCTCATCTTTATATATTCTTCCTCCTATGATGTTTTATGGTTCCTTAGACCTCAAGCTATGCAATCCCTGAACATGGGTAGGAAACTCTGAAATACAAAACTAAATCATTCATTCCTCTCTTGAAACAGCTTCCCTCAAGCATCTGTCAGAAAAAATAGCTGACCAATGCAATTGACTTGGTCTTATTATATTGACAAGAATACACACACACACATGAATCACTTTCAAAACTTTCCTATTATATCATAGGTTTCTTTCTACAGGTATAGCAGGACCGTATCATCACTATTGTGGTATAGAGACAAATGTTAACTCTCTAGTTATGACCAGGAAATAAGAAGAACCATAAAGTATAGGTCTGTGGTGATAGTAATGAGGCTGGGAACACTTATAGAAGCATGGAAGTTATCAGACCCTCCATAGCATTTCACCTAGTGCACAATCCCATTGTCAAAACCTTATATAGCATCAGCATGTAGTGAGGATACTGACACATCTAGAAGGTAAAAGATAAGTTGGATGCAGAACATCATGATTCAGGATCATGAGGTTATCATTTAATGATGGCGATCAACTCTGCACAGATGCAGCTACTTGGGCATCTTTTAGTTGGGTTCCCTTAGGTCATTCCAATAAAACCATGGGCTTGCTAAACTAGACTTGGGTGAGATTTTTAGTTTGGTCTGTCATGGATGTCCTGCTTGAACATTTCATCTCATTACCAACTTTTAAACATTGTATCAGGGATCCATAGTATTATAGTTTATGGACTATAATTGTATCTAAAAACATGAAGGTTTTATAGACATGTATCATAAATCTTTCTGGTTATGGAAATTCATAAAAAAACTATAAAATTAAGAAAAATTAAATCAAATTAAGTATCATTCCTTTCCAGGAAAGTTGTAGAATTTACTTTGGTATATCAAGTTGTGAAGGGATAGTTTACTCTGACTTACAGTTTTAGAAGTACAGATTATCCATGTGAATCAGGAGCACAATGTGTCTACATTTAGGAAGCGAAGGACAAGAAGGAGTGCAGAACAATTAATGTTCTTTTAAAAGAAACTCACTTCTTCCAGCTCTAAAGGTTCTACAGTGTTTCAAACTGGGAAGGTTCTTTTCCATGTCAACTTGAAGATTTTACATATCAATCTCAGATCTCTATTGCATGGGATAATTTTTTTCATCATGCATTAATTTTTCCAGACAGCAATTGATTTTTTTTCTCGTTTGTGGTTAGGAACTTTTCTGATGGTATTACTATCTAAAAGCCACTGTGCTTTCTATCCAGAAACAGGGCAAATGATGGCAGATACAGGGATGGCCCCCTGAACACAAGTCATTAGAATAATTATTAAGCAATTTTAGTGAACTTTTTTTCAAGTTCTGTGATAGTGTATATCGATCATGACCTTGATAATGTCAATGATCACCTATGAGATAACCCTCTGAGCACATCTCTGAGGGGTGTCTGTATTTTGTTAACCGAAGAGAGAAGACTCATATTCGATGTAGGCAGCCCCATTCTCTGGGCAAGAATCCCAGCCTGAATTAAAAGGGTGAGGTGACTGATATCAGTGCTATTATTTATCTCTCCCTGCTTCTGCTTACTGTATGTATAGGGGCAGAGTGGTACTGAGAAAGACTGCCTCACATCCCTGACCACTGTGTTTTCCACCAGTGCAAAATAACACCCAGGGATTTGGGCTAGTGATAGTCATTTCAGAAAAAGAATGTTACATATTTTGTTCATTGTGTTAAAAGTTGGAATCAAAGAGTCAAAATAATGATCAAGGAAAAAAATCTTAACTTTAATCACACTTATGCATCTAATTTGCTTGCAAAATATACTACATGTATGCTTTTCCACATTAACAGATGGGGTAATAGGCAATAATTCCCCAAAGCTACAAAGAAAATCCAGGAAGGAGATTAAAACCAAACAGATAATAAGAATGATAATTCAATAATTAACATTAATAACACCCTGGCTCCTGATATGGAACAGTAACACAAAAGAAACAAAAATTAACCTAGGAATTAACTGAGAATTTATTTACATAATAATGAATTGAATACACAAAGAATATATGTTGCTAGAACTTTCCCCCAAAATAAAGTCAGTTTTGGATGAACAATGTAGACTTTTCTTCTTTAATCAATTTTATTTCTATAAAAGTTTAAAGTATAAAATGAGGATAACTATGGTGCAGGTATTTGTTAAATGTTTAATTGCCTGCTAAGGTTGGTGTTTAGTATGTTAAAAATTTACCTTTTTATTCTTAGACAAACTATGGAATAAAATAAGTCAAATAGTTTCTAATGTTGCTCCTACATTGACAATGGGAAACCACACTGCAGCAGAAAACTTGTTTGAGTTTTCTGTCTTTGCCTCAGTACCATGATAATTTTGGGAGAAAGGCATTTCTAAAATCCATAGGTAGAATTTAAATTTAGAACACTCTTGGGTAGGGTGATTAAATTCCATACTTGTCCAAAGTTGAATGGTTGATGTTTGGAACTATGATTTTTTTATGCACAGGGAAGGCAAGGTATTCACCCATCTTAGACATCAAAGCTCTCACCAAAATTTTCATAGCTTTATTCTAAAAAAACTCTTTTATAAAAATTTTTATTTTTTATCAACTTTCACACCGCTGCTAAGGATACTGCTGATCTCTTGACTTCAAGGGACACTCCTGACTCAGTGTCTTAGGTACCTATCTCAGACTTAGGGAACCCTCTGATTCAACTTCTTGGGTATCTCAGACTGCAGGCAGGTGCCCCTGATTCAAATTCTAATTCTCATATATTATAAATTCGCCTTGTTGAAAATCTCAATAGGCCCAAACTCTCAAAAAAAAAAAAAAAAAAAAAACAACAACAACAACAACAAAAAAACCCAACCCTGGAAGTTGGAAAGGCTCATTTAACTTGGCTTGCATTGATCCTAGAAGATCAGGCGCTTTTATGAAATGATTTGTAGAATCACATCGGGTTTCTGTAGACGAATAGTAAGGGCATAGCCAGCCTGAGGAAAGAAAAGGCTGTAAGTGCAGAAACAGAGAAAACTGTGGGGCACGTAGAACTACCACCAAGCCATATCATCTAATTACTACTGCCCCTGCTTGCCTGTGGGAGAAGACGCATTGTAGAATGCTTTTTGTACATTTTCTCCCTTTCTTCCTTTTATTTCATCATTATTATTTAATCAATACGCAAGGTAATGAGTTGCTTTATGAAGTTCTCACAAATGCCTGTTTTGTCCTGAGACAATTTCCTTTTCACTTCGTGTCAGTTATGTGTTTAAATCTAGAATGATATCAAGTTCCTGAATTTTTTTTAATTTTGCAAATAACGTAACATTGAAGTATAGGTACCCGGGGAGAGTAGAGTCCACTGACACATGGGGATGGGGACAGGCTGAGTGTCTTTGTGAAAGCATCTAAGAGGTATGCTAGAGAATCTGCTCTAAGAGCCTCCTTACTGTAGATCCAGAAGAAAGTTTGTATTTATTACCAAAAAAACAGAGAATTCAAGTGGTCCATTGCCTTGTGGCTTTTATTAGGCCACAAACTCCAAGGTATAATAAGATATAGGATACATGATAAGATATAGAACCATAAATATATTAAGATGTCTTATTAATAAATAGCATCAAATTATATATTTTGTTCTTCATAGATGCAGAGTATTCTATTTGTAAAAGTAAAATTAATAACAACAACAATAATAATGGCAGCAATGATAACAATAAAAGATCCTTTGATAAAGAGTAGCAGTTCTGTTGGTTTTCCCCAGGAATGAGGCTTACTTCTACCAAACAAGGGGATCCTCGGTGAATAGCTGAAAATAATTCATTTGCACATAGCAATTCATAAGCTAGAAAAGTGACATAGTTCATGTATATATATATTTCATTTTCAAATTTGCATAACATATCCAGTTAAATGGAGATGATTTCAAACGATTTGCTCAAGGTCATGTCTGAACCAAAAGGAATGAGACACAGGAATTCTAATCAGCTCTCTGTCTCTAACCATTCTTTATGTGTTCTTTATAAACCATTTGGGCACAAAACTTACATTTAAAAAAGAAAATAGCTATTATTTTCCATTTGATGTACAGGAAGATCCTGTGAATCGTTTCTCCAATTTCTCATCTGTAGGCCGAGATAAAACTATTCATGTAAAATGAATTTATTGCATAGGAATTTCCTGAGCTGCTTTAGCGTGAAAGGCGGTTGAGAGATAAGGCGTTATTCATATGAAAGCAACAGCAATGAGTTTCTTCAGAATAACTTGCAGTTAATATCTACGCCCAGAATGGTCATTAGTTCACTAGCAAACACGACAGAAGACTGAAGGAGCCTTCTAACACTCTACCTCATTTAGGCTCTGCGACTTGAAAATGAACAAGTGCTTCTTCTAACATGGCTACCCTATTCTTTAAACAAGTCAATCATTGCCAAGTACATTCGAGCTCCTCTTCACGGAGAGTATCTCCACAGGCAAGTGAACAATCAGCTTGTCTTTTCTTCCCAGGAGCCTTGCGAACAGGAAGCTTTTATTTGTTTCAAATTGGAAGAAATAGATGACTAGAAATGAATTATGACTCCACTGATCAGCATTATTTTCCAAAATGTATTCATGGGAAAACATCGGGCTCATTATTTAAGGAGAGACAGGTGTTCTCTTCTTAGATTAATTGGCTTAAAAACCAACCAATTTGGTCTTTTTCAGAAAGTATTACAAGCAAAAATTCCCTCTGTCTTTTAAATACGTTAGTAAAGGACACCACAAAGGTAAACTCCTAAAGAAGAGGAAGTATGAAGGACAATGAGTAGTAATAACTCATCTACTCTGCCCTCCCCTTGTGAGGGCAATGCGACCTCCTGGCTAGTATCTGAGGAACAATGATTTTTTAATTCCCTGACTGGTAAACAGGTTTATAAATGGAAGAAAGGGGAAAATACTTCTGAGCATTATCAACTAAATTCTGTGCGATGTTTAAGACTCTCAGTAACAATAGACACCTGGCTCCCTCCAGGGTAAGATATAATTACTAGGCATGGTCATGTCTTTTCATCTTTGGTCCTGACCTTATAGAGATGTCACATTGAATTCTTTGTATAAAAAGTATTTTCCCAGGATTATGATATACTAAGTCACTATTTTGACTTCTACAGACCTTTTAGAGATCTGAAATTCAGTTTTTACTTGACCTTAATATTCTTATGTTTGGAAATGCATACAGAATTCATGCACTGTAATGAATTAAGTTAAGATTAGATCTACATGTCATTGATGGGTCAGAATGTAGGATAAGGTTCTATTTCTTATTTTATTATTAATTTTTTTTTTTTTTACAAATCTTACTATAAAAAGTAATAGGGAATTAAGAGAATCAACTACAAGGTTTAAATTCTTGTTTTGAAAGTGTTTAGCATCCATATAGCAGTCCCATAGAGAATGGAGATGAGGATACAAGTGAAATAAGCTAGTCCAGAGGCAACTAGCAGTTTCAAGACAGGATGGACAGGTAGTGTAGACAGCTGTATCAATAACACACCTGATTTCCAGTCTCCAAATGCTAAAAGGGAAGGCCCACTCAGGGACTCCTGAAACAAAAGTTCTCAACAGGTCATGCCCTAGAAGATGGGGTTTCAGAATCAAACCTGTATTAAGGCGATAATTATAGCCAAGTTCCCCAAAAAATGATGGATTAAACTACAGTAGGAAAGTGAATTGGAGATGGAGGTTTCCATGTGATATCATCTACCTTCTTTCTTAGTATCTTCCTTCCATATATTTATTATCTGATAACTGAAAATAATAAATTCTAGTTCTGTATTATGTATTCCTCTATCAAAACTGTTCTTTTTATTTTCAATTTTAACTTATTTTAAGAAAGAACATAAATGTATTATTAATTTGCTGTAAGAAAAGGGATCTATTCTTCATTCCCTAACTGGGTTACCTTGTCTGACCTCAGGTAGAGAGGATGTGCCTAATCCTGAAGAGACTTGATGTCCTAGGTTGGAGTGATACAGGAGGGGGAGGGGCGGGGCTGTGCAAGGCTGTAAATTAATGAAAAAAAAGGATCCATAACAATGCATTTAAATACACAAATAGGGAGCTATATAATATCCTCAAATTTAAATTCAGGACTTTGTTTTTAATGACAGTATCATTTAAATCAGGGAGGATTAACTTCCAGTAATGTCACAGTAAATGTAACCAATTTTTTTGAAACTAAGCACTTAAATATGAACTATGTGAAACAGGTCAAAACTCACAATAGCCTGGACTAACTAAGAAAAGTTAAACTTAACTTGGTTGTTAAAAAAGTAGGGTATAAAAGTTACAGCACCATCTCTATGAAAGAAATTAAATGCCTTAAATGTTTTAGTGATTAAAAGTGCTCACTTAGGTAGAAAGCTCAGGTCTTTAGCATGACTCATATGTAAGGGATTCAAATAGAAAGACTTTTATTCTATTTTTAATAACAGGTGCTGAGAAAGGGCATGGTTCATTTATGTCTTGTACTTTGTATTTTACATTCTGGTCCTATTATGTAACACTTTGTCAGTGACTTCTGGAACCTTCAATACTAGGCTTATATAATGTTTAATCTACCTTGAACATGTTTTGGGGAAAGTAAAATATAATTAAAATTTAATTACGTTTTACTAGAAGCTAAGACATTCCATCCCTTTGAGAATTGGGATGACTATTAGACATTTTTCATATGAAGTGATGATTAAATACTTAAAGTTTAAGTATGTTAATTAGAAGAAAGTTTTGTGTGCTCTTAGTATGTGTCTCTTATGCATGTTCTCTTATGAGAACATTTCAAACAAACGCTAGTACATTCAAATTTTTGTGGGAAGAAAAGCTTAAATAAATATAATTTCTGTATGCAATTATAATATACTTTATAAAACATTCACCAGTTATAATGAAACCTGAGACTTGTATTTAGGCAGTTATACTCTTCTCTGCATAGATGGTTACTAACTGATCTGCTTTGAAGTGTTTCTCCCAGAAAGTTCCTTATAGAATATTTCTTTAACTTTGGCTTTCATGTGTTCATCAAGAACAACTTATACTATGCAAGTTCAGTTGTATCACTCTGTGGAAGAGTTCAACCACATAAACCAATGCATAAACAACTGTAATCCTACTAGTGTGTGTCATTTAAAACATACTGTCTACTTATCATAACCTTCAAAAACTGAACCAGTCTGAAGATGCTCTGATGAGAGTGCTTTTACCCACATATGTGAGAGACAAACGAGGAATTTGTAAAATAGGTTCTATGTTGATTTGGTTAAAATATTTCCTACTATATACCATTTTTCATGATTATTTAATTAAAAATGGGGGTTATGTATGTGACTGTGTGTGAGTGTGGGATCATGGGTGTAAGTCATCCAGAGGCCAGAAGAAGACATTAGATCCCCTTGGGCTGGAGTCAGAGGTGGTTGTGGGTAGCATGCTCAGAACTGCACTAGGATCCTCTAGAGAACTGACTCCTAATGTTGCAATCTTCCTAGTACTGTGATCTCTTAATACAGTTCCTCATGTTTTGGTGACCCCTAACTATAAAATTATTCTTGCTGCTACATCATAACCATAATTTTGCTACTATAGCGAGTTGTAATATAAGTATCTGTCTTTTCTGTTGGTCTTAGGCCACCCTTGTGAAAGGGTCTTTCAACTTCCAAAGGGGCCCCAACCCACAGGTTTAGCACCACTGCTGTAGACAAACAGGACATGGAATTAAACTCTGAGTCATTTCTCCAACCTTGATTTTTGTGTTTAAACTAATAGAGATTCCTTATAGAGACGAAATCCTACCCATTACAATGTCATCTGTTACATTAGAAAATAACCTGTGGGAAGCTAAATCCTTCTACCCAAGATTTATCAATACTTAGGATAATCAATTGACATGCTTAGCCATTATTCATATTTTTCCTTTAAACATAGAATGGGAATTAAGTAGTCAAAAGTTTGGTGTAATGTTCAATTGCTGTTACATTGTCTGAGTGGTGCTATACAGTGCTATGGTAGCTTGTGCAGGTTTCATTATAATCAGTCATGTTGTTGGTCTCCAGTGTGAAGAAGCCAAAATGATCTGTCTTATGCTAGCACTAGTAAAAAATTTTAATGTAGATATTTTTCAGAGTACCTAGATAAGGAATTATTTTATATGGGAAGACATAAGTTTATGAACTATTGAAAGTTCAGTTTGTAGCTCCTTTGAGCCCTCTTCTCTTAGACAAAACCCCAAGTACTCACTGGGAATTGGGAATTGAGTCTATCTATCTATCCAACTATCTACGTGTTGTTATAGGCAGGGTCTCATGCAATTAAGTTGACATTAAGGATGACCTTGAATTCTGTGATGGCTTCAATGAGAATGGTTCGCAGAGGCTCAATATTTTGAACTTCTCCTTCCTTGGTGGAATGTTTTGAGTAGGATTAGGAAGTGATCTTTCTTGCGCTTTCTCTCTCTCTCTCTCTCTCTCTCTCTCTCTCTCTCTCTCTCTCACCGCCCTTTGTTCCCTATCATGATGGAGCTCTAGTGTTATTCAAGCCCCCATACTCCCACCATGATGACAGTGTATGAACCTTCTGACACTATAAGTCAAGCTCCAGTTAAATGTTTTCTTTCATAAGAGTTGCCTTGGCCATAATGTCTCTTCTCAGCAAACTAACAGTGACTAAGACAAACTTCTTTTGGCTCTGGCTCAAGCGCACCTGTCGAAGAGTGAGCCATATTTTTCAAGATATCTGCTGACATTTAGATAACATCATGTAATCATCGAATTTAATTCATTTTTATAATACTTTCAATTGAGATATCTGGCGTTCAGAAATGTGTTATTCACAAATTTAATCATTTGGAGGATATAAGAGAACCATTCTAATTTTTCTTCTTGTTTCTAATATCCTCCCAAGACCAACTTAGTAGAAAAAATTAAGAAATATGTAACAACTGTACTTTAATTAATATATTTTGTTGCAGATGTTTATTTTTTTATGCACAGGTGAATGCCACTGGCAATCTTCAGTTTTTAATTATAATACTGAAGATTCTTTTCAGCAATTAGTATAAGATTTAAGGGTATTTTATTGTGATTGTGGAGGGAGACATCTTGAATATGAAATGTTATTTTCTTTCAAGAAATAAATGATTATTTCTCAGATGCTTGGTTTACTATTTCTACAATCATATTAAAAAGATACCTTAGTTATTTTCAGATGAATTCCATTCTGTTTTTTAGAAAGGTAAGAGGCTCTCAAACCCAGATCTTACTCTGAACTATACATTATATTTTAACAAACTTGCTTGTGCTGGCTAGGTTTATAACAATACCACAAGCTGTACTCATCTAGGAGAAGGGAACCTCAATGGAAATATTGTCTGCATAAGATTAGGCTTTAGGGAAACCGGTAGTGGATTAATGATTCATCTGGGAAGACCCAGAGCATTGTGGGTGCTGCCACCCCTGCACTGGCAATCCTGTTACTAGAAAGCAGACTGAGCAAAGACGGGGAGAATGCAAGCAAACATCTCCCTTCCATGACCTCTGCATCAGTTTCTACCTCCAAGCTCCCGCCCAGCTTGACCTCCTGTCCTGATTTCCTCAATGCTAGATGACAATGCAGAAGTGTAAGCCAAATAATCTTCTTTTTCCCTAAGTTCTTTGGTCATGATCTTTCATTACATTAAAAGTAGCCATAACTGAGATTGTGCTGAATAACACTTAGAGCACCTAAGGTAAGGGTGTCTTCCTGAGTGCCCAAGAACTCTTTCAGACTGATGTCACATGCTTTTGTGCTATCCATTCTTCCTCTTTCTGATTTTTTAAAATTAGGTATTTTCTTAATTTACATTTCAAATGTTATCCCCTTTCCTGGTTTCTCCTCCCAAAACACCCTATCCTATTCTCCTCTTCCCCCTACTCACTAACCCACCCTCTTCCCTGTCCTGGCATTCCCCTATACTGGGGCATTCAGCCTTCTCAGGACCAAGGGCCTCTCCTCCCTTTGATGACCAACAAGGCCATCCTCTGCTTGGGCTTCATTTCGTCTGTGAATTGTATCTTGGGTATCCCAAGCTTCTGGGCAAATATCCACTTATCAATGAGTGCATACCATGTGTGTTCTTTTGTGATTGGGTTACCTCACTTAGGATGATATTTTCCAGATCCAACCATTTGCCTAAGAATTTCATGAATTCATTGTTTTTAATAGCTGAGTAGTATTCCATTGTGTAAATATACCACATTTTCTGTATCCATTCCTCTGTTGAGGGACATCTGGGTTCTTTCCAACTTCTGGCTTTATAAATTAGGCTGCTATGAACATAGTGGAGCATGTGTCTTTATTACATGTTGAAGAATCTTCTGGGTATATGCCCAGGAGTGGTATAGCTGGGTCCTCCATTAATACAATGTCCAATTTTCTGAGAAACTGCTAAGCTGATTTCCAGAGTTCTTGTACCAGCTTGCCTGATTTATCTCAATTTCTATGTTATTTAATTGAACAGTGCTGTCTATTATAGCCACATTGTCAAACAGCCTCCATTGACGCAATGAGTGAAGGAAGGGGTAAATAAAAGAATCCTTAAAAGTAAAAAAATATATTTATTAAAAAATAAAAACTGACTGCCTACCAGTCACACTGAAGCCTTAGAAACTTTAATAAAAGGATATTGGCATTTGACAACAGCCATTGAGACACTGAAGAGCTTTGTACTAGTCTGAGTGAAGATAGACTACATTAGTACTGTCACAAAGTGAACACTCTGCCTTAAAGTTACATGTATTATTCAGGAAGGATCAAAATTATTTCAGGCTTATATCTTCTAAGTTTTAAGAGGGATACCTATGTTGTTCGATTATATAATACTACACAACTAATATTACAAAACCACGGTAAAAAAATGTGTTAGCCTTCTTGCTTTTCTGGATTACTTTTAGGTAGCTTAAAAATATATAGTCTTAGCATACCAGGAAAAAGCAATTGCTTTTGAAGAAAACAATTTTAAAAGATGCACTATATCTCCCAAATTTTATTTATTCTCTAAAAATACTTCATTGATTTAATATTTACAACGAAGTTTTCACCAAGACCATTAGTTTAATCAAGAGCTATGTGCATCAAAAAGTTGTTGCAGCATGACTCAAAGCTCTGAGTAATGTGATCTATGTGCTATCAATGGTACTGTGTTGTAATCTTGTATTTGATTAAAGAAAGAAAAGTAGACGAGTAGCAGCAAAATTTCTATGCATTTATGAAGATCATTTTTGATACAAGAGATCATAGAACAGAGATTCAAGGACATTTGGTCACTTCTGCAAGTCAGCTTCAGAAGATGTCTTAATAGTAAAATCTAACAATTTTCAAAATAATTTTCATTCCATTTTAGGCACTAACGATACTTCCATTCTTCACCCCCAGATCATACAACCGTTTTACATGAAAATTGTCAGGTAGGAGAGTTGTGGAATCTCATTGCAAATTTTACATAATTTTCAAAACAACCAAGGTTTGAGCAGTAGAAAAGTATAATAGAATTAAACAACACTGACAAATAATTTAAACTATAGTCTACCAAAGGTTAAGATTTGTCTTTATATATTTTTTTAGTCACAAGTTCAGTTTCCACTGAAAGAGTGATGGATGAATACTTTCTCTTCCAGAGAGTTCTCAAAACTCAGTGGAAGATATCTTTTGCCTTCCTCAATTTCCCTACAACATGTCTCTTAGCAGCCACTTACACTTGTCTTTTTATGTTTAACTTTTACTTGGGAGTTACATGCCCATTGTACAAAGTACTTTACACATAGTAACTTATTTTCTCTAATAAGCCTGACATGCCTACAATGTTATAATTTCACAGGGACAAGGAAGAAGCTCACAGACCCTTATGAGATTATCACATCTTGTAGTAGGTAGCAGGTCTCTTTATGAGCCCTGAAAATCTTCTGATCTTTCATCAGTTGCCTAAGAGTTCCTACAACACCCACCACCCAAGCATCTTCTTGACTGGCTTTTACAGAAGCTTCATTTTTTTTAATTAGATATAGTCTTTATTTGCATTTCAAATGTTGTCCCCTTTCCTGGTTCCCCCCTCTCCTGGAAATCCCATAACCCATCTCCCCTTCCCCAATCAACCCTCCCTGCTTCCCTATCCTGGTATTCCCCTACACTATGGCATCAAGTCTTTCTAGGACCAAGGGCCTCTCCTCCCTTTGGTGTCTAATAAGGCCATCCTCTGCTGTCTATTGTGTCTGGAGCCATTGGTAACTCCATGTGCACTCACTGATTGATGGTTTTGTTCCTGGGAGCTATTGCTTTTAAGTTTCTTTATCCAAAGTAAGCAACAGCCTGAAGACATGAGAAAAAAACCAAAAAAAAAAAAAAAAACCAAAAATCAAAAAACCCTCTTCACCTGTTTTCTATATTATTGTTTCCAGTTGATTATTAATGTGATTGAAAAGTGAACTGCATTGGTCTTTCCCAACCCAGACTGAATGCTGTTGATAAGAACTGAGCCTGTGATGCCTTGAATACTGAAAGCCTGTGCAGATGGAGATGAACAAGTTTCTGCTTGTTAAATCTCAGCAATCTCACTAAGATAGTCCAAAGTTGGTCATTACGCCATAGTGCATTTTTATTGGAAATGAAGTAAAAGACCTCACATGCTGAACCATATAATAATAACAACAAGAACAATAATAAGAAGAACATTCATTCACAATAGATTATATTTTTCTATTTAAAATGATTGGTAGGTACATGACTAAATCCATTCGATTCCTGATGTAATTACCCAGTATGCTAGGGTGTTCCTTCTCAGTATCACTCATCTACCAATGTTGCTTTCCTTGTCACTGTCATCTTCTCTGCCATTAGTGATTAAGCTACTGTGGTGGAGAAAACCAAGGACAAGGGACAACTTTCTAGTCTAAGTCTCATGAATCAGTATGGTGACTTATTATTTTGAGGTGATTCAAGCCACTTACAAATACGCTATACACTATTGGGCCAAGTTACATAATTGGCATGGGTTTTATTTTTCATTAAAACTATCAAATATTGAAAAAATCATAGAGCTTAATAGAATTTATCTTAGTCAACATTTCCTCATCCCCTGAGCCTCAGATGAGTTTTTGCTAAATATCTTATTTAGCTGAAAGTAAATCCATGTCAAACACAACTTTTATAGGATTTGTTTTCAGGGCCATGACTTGATTTCCAACTGCCTTGCCTTTATAACTAAACAGTATTTTTTTAATCTATAGAGTCCAGGCTCATATTTTATCTATCAAATCTCCCAGATAAGTGTTTTGTGCATAATGTACACTTACTCAGTGTTGAAAAAATGAAATCAAATATTTTGAGTATGGTCATAACTCATCTAGGCAGAACATTTATGGAGAGACTTAATATATAATTGAGAACTGCCACTTTTCAAAATGTCTATTGCCTGTCTTATATATCTTGGCTTTCATAACTTTTGGCAAATTCTACTCAGATTATATTCCTGTTTGTGACATTTATAAACAAATAAGCATATTTTTCTTATTAAAAACAATACCTGCCTTAAGTCTATGGAAATCCAGCATATACATTCTCATTTTGTGTACTTGTCTCCACAAAGAACCACAGCTAATGCTGATATCACAAAATACTACAACAACATCACCTTCTACAATAATAATAAAACCCCATATGCACCTGAGACTACACTGAGTCGCCAATGTGAAGTGCAAGTTTAACCTCTTTGGGGCCCTTGGGCAGACTGGATGTCACATTTAAACACTCTGACAGTGTTCGCACATTCAGTGTATTGATTACTACATGACAGGCTAGTACTTGGACCACTGAAGTAAATTTCTGGTAACACCCAGTCTAGTAGCAGAGCCTGGGGACACTTTCCTTATCAGAAACCAGAGTTCTTAAGTGGGTTTATGACACAACAAACTCCCTTATAATTAGAGGAGAAATCAGCAGTCACTATGGGATTCTTTCCAATTATGGATTTCCTAGTGCTTGAATTAAGAGGTCTTTGGAACACTCAGACTGTTCCTATCAATATGTCTGAGTTAGCTCCTAGAATTCCAGTATCCCTGGTGATCTGCCTGTCTCCTTTACCGGTAGAGTTGTCATTTTCTATCATAGCAAATTTATTATTAAAGATGATTGGCTTGTTGTTATTGCTAAAAGAAATGTCCATTTTTCCACCATGGGGTATTTTTAGTCAACAGAAGGAAAATTACCAGAGGATCAGCAATTAGCATTTTCAGTATGTTACAGAATTTATATTTATCTGCTTTAGTCTTTTGAAAGTAGAATAGTGAACGATTCTCAAATGATATTTTTAAATAATCTGACCAATTTCCCCCTTTGCCCAAGGGGTATTATGTTCATCTACAGATGACTACCATTAATATTTTTAGCATTACTTATTAAGACTCATGTCTTCAAGTCTTGTTCTGTATTGCTAATTAACCTCTTCATTACCATAAGCACACTACGAAGCCACACTACTGTCACAATGTTTTTTAAACAGATAAACAAAATTGTGCAACATAAACACAAATACGGAGGCTCATTGTTCATACAGAACCACACACAATGGCCAGTGTTACAGCTATAATCAGTGAATATTATCCTTAGTCATCATTAAAAAAGCATGAAAAGAAATGGAGTATAATACAGCTGCCAATATCAGAATAAAAGGGAGCTCGTGTATCTAGGATGAAGCCTGCCTCTTTTCCCATGGTAACTATAGATGTCCACCACAGGATTACCCCCAAACAAAAGGAAGCCAAAGGAGAGGCTAAACTAGAGAGAAGAAATCTCTCCATTAAATATAACATTTTGTCTAGTGTTGGGGTCCACTTATCGTTCTAGCGCTCAAGGCTGAGGCTGAAGAATCATGATGAGTTCTAAATCAGCCTCATCTGAGTTACAAAGGTTAAACTGCATAAAATGAATAAATGAATGATCATATGCAATAATAGTTTGATTTCAACTTTAAATTTTGCACGCGTGCGCGCGTGTGTGTGTGTGTTTGTGTGTGATATAAACATTATCTAAACACAGGCAATCTTTTTTTAAAAAAAAAAGGTTTATTTATTTATTATATGTAAGTACACTGTAGCTGTCTTCAGACACCAGAAGAAGATGCCAGATCTCTCTACGGATGGGATGGTTGTGAGCCACCATGTGGGTGCTGGGATTTGAACTCAGGACCTTTGGAAGAGCAGTCACTGCTCTTAACTGCCAAGCCATCTCTTCAGCCCCCACCCGCTCCCCCCCCACTCTTAAAAAGTATATAGCTTATGAGAACCCATAAATACATCAGAATGTTTAAATCAGTTGGGCGAGCTCACCAGATGTTTGCGCCCAAAGAGAAAAATGAGAAAACTAAGGCTATGACCAGAGTTTATGTATCAGCCTGATTGGGGTGGCAGGTTCTCTGGATCTGAGCATCCCTAGAGACCTCCTCTGGCAACGAAAAGTGTCATTCATGCTGGTTCTCAGAAGGCAGAATAAATGAACACAGGAAGAAGGAGTGGTGGGCCATAATGTGGCAACACAATGTTTCTGAACAGCTCTTACCCAGCCATACTTAGGGAAATCGGTGAAAATGGCTGGAAGAAAGCACCTGTCATGTGTGACATATTACATGCTAGCACACCTGCACAGATTAGCCGCCTGGATGAAAAATTCAAATTGTACTGTATTCCATTCTTCAGGATGAAATATCCCTTTGCCTTAAAATATGGAGATGTAAGGGTTTACCTGCCTTAAGGATGGAACCCCGCTGCTTACATTACAGAATTCCTTCCACTACAGAACAGCTCTAATTTATCTTTCTCCCCACCGTTAACAACACCCCTCCAACATGGGAACAGAGGAAGATGATTTGCAGAGCTCTGTGTGACGGCCTAGGCGCAGAGAGCTCTTCTCACTGTGCCAATTTCTCCCATCTATTCAAGGTGAAGATAAATGGCACCCTGCTCTGCCAGGACAAGCTCACAAAGGGACGTGTCTATCCAGGATCAGGCTGCTGCTCCTCTCTGACAACCGCCCAGACTGTAATTCGATGAGGACACAAAGCAGGACCATTTAATGAAACAAAGTGATGTAGTTCCTCATCAGAGCAGCCTGAGCCCACAGAGGCGGCAGGATAGACATGGCCCCACAGCCTCCTAGTGCACTCACACAATTACTCACAGTAAGGCAGAAGCTCTGCTCGACTGTTGGCACACCTAGACCGGTGCTTCTTTGTCTAACCCAGAACCTTAATGTTCTGGGGCTTGCTTCCAGCACAGGATTCATGCCTTAGGACTCCGATAAAATGCAATGCAGGAAAGAGGTAGAAATGACCATTTTAACATGCTACCAGAGTGACATGTATCCTCCTTGCAGTGAGTCATTAGACGTGGAGTTTGCCAAACACGTAAACAACGATAACCATCAAAAATACTCACAAGGGGAAAAAAGGCAAAGGGTAATCGTATTCTCATAAGAATATGAGTTTCTTTATTAATCTACAGGGATCATGACTTAGACACTAATACTAAATTTTTCAGCTGCTTATCAAGAATAGAGTCTTGGATCTCCTCTCATTATTTCTGAGTCAATCCAGGGTACAATGTGACAATTTAAATTTGTACCACATAATAACTAGAATACCTTTTGACCACAGGACTGAAGTGTACTCTATATGCACATACTTACTTTTGTTAAAAAAATATGAAAACATTTTGCCAACAGACAGTTGCTAAAAAATGAAAGTGTTTTCTTTCCAGATAGTTAAATAAAATTGCAAGTCAAGACTCTAATAATTCTCTCCAAGTGGTTTTGATATGAATATTACATGACTATGTCTGCCACCACTGGTTCTGTCACCAAGAGCACTGACTTGTCCTCAACGAACATATTCCCTCTTAGGGAGAAACAGTAAAACCATACAAGAGGTGACAGCCATATGTTTCTATGAACAGTAAATACCTTAGACTAGTAATTTTAAACTGATTTACTACTAAAGCTAAAAGTACAATGTTTAATTAGCTATTGATTAGAATGGTTGGTCTTCCTTTTATTCAAATTCAATGAAGGTATGTTGATGCTCATGATTTTCTTTCTATTTTTTTTTTTTTTTTTTGCCTTTTTCTGTTTCTGTTCTCAGAAGCATCTGATGAAATCTAATTACAGCTGCTGTGGGGTGTGGACCATGCACTGGAGTGGAGCTTCAGGAAGTCTTCTGAGTTTCCGTGGGAGCAAACTCAAGAACATGCTAAGTGCTGCTTAAGAACTCTCTAATCAAGAGCTGGAAACAGACTCCTGCATGCCCAGGACTTTTAAAATTACAATAGTAATTCTTGGTTATAGTTTTATTTTTCATCTTTAGTTATTAATAATGGCCAATTGTTCGCAAAATAGTAAATGGAAAATTCCAAAAACATTACCTGACCTATAATCCAAATCATTCTTGTTCCTAAGATGAAAAGCACCTCACATTCTCCTCCAAAGTCACACCGTATGCCTCTGCACTCTCCCACGTGCCTCCGGCCTAATTTATTAGATTACCAGTTGTGGAACCGCAGTACTGTCGGCCAGAGTCCAGCAATGCCATCAACCCCAGACCGTGTTAGGGCATATATTTTATTTTATTATTATTTGTTAATTTCTTACTGCATCTAATTCGTAAACTAAAAGCAATGACTAGTGTGAAGGCTTAGAGAAGACAAAGTTTATGCAGAATTTGGTGATATCTGGTGAATCCTGCTTCTACATGGGCTGCTTGAATGCAGTCATTATTGAGAAAGGGTACACTGCACAGTTATTTTATCATTAGCTCAAAGAAGAAATTATCGAAAAATAGGGTAAGAGCCTTTCTTTCACATTATTTATTAATAATATTTTGACATTTTTCAATTGTTCATTCCAATTCCAAGAGGGAATTTATGATTCCTAAGATGAACCATTTTTTAAAAGTATCCTTCAATTTTCATCAAATGTAATATTAACACGCTCACATTTAATCAGTTTTGTTTAGCTTTATGTATTATATTCCTCGTTGAGGCTCCTTTATTTCCATAAAAAATAAACTAAGAGCACAGGTTTATATACTTTTATCTCATTAATGTATCTTTGGTTATGAAGTCCCCAGCAGAAAAAATAATTGTTTTCATTATCCTGTGTAGCTACAGTTAAATTATTCTCAGAAATGGTTTACATACTTAATGTCAATTATAAATGTATAAGCATCCCTAATTCTGTCATGTATCATATGATTAATCTCTGGAGGTTAGTTCAATCAACTTTAGGATGTAATATTCTAACAATGAAAAATATAATGGTAGCTCATTAGTCCTTAAGGAAATAGCCCCCATTCATTTAATGTTCCATTTGTTTATCAATGTGAAAACACACTTATTCCCTTTGTATTTCTCTCCCTTGTTATCTCTTTTCTTCATCCTAACTTTCATCATTTTGCCAATGCAGCTCAAAGATAATGAGCATGAGACTATAGTTAGCACTACATGTGAGAGTTCAAAACATGGATGGAACCAGCTAAGTCGATTTAAATGTCGTAGCGATCTAGTCCTCCAATCTCTAAAGTCCTTAAAATTGCTCTGAATCTCTGCAAAGTTTCCAACTAATCCTTCTAATCCTCCAGTAATTAAATCTTCATCTTCAAGTATTTCCAAGAAGCTACCACACCACGGTACCACATCATGCAAACCACGCCATCAGATACTCATTTAGACTGTGTGCCATGGTGAGTAATTTCTTGAGATGTAAATACGAAAGTATCACATCTTTAGGATCCCAAATTTGGCTCCTTTGAATTCACATCTACATTTATAAGCTGAGTTTCTTGGGACTGCTGACTTTCTAGGGTTTAAAAGGGATAAGGTATGCGAAATCTAGCACAGTTGGGTTGATGGATGTTCTAAAACACTAGACGAGTTTGCTGGCCTTTACATTATGTTTGGCATATTCTTGCACAGGTTTCCTCACCCAGCTCGCTCTGACTTAACCCTTTGTGTGCATACATACATTCTCTACCTTCCTTTTTCCTCGCATCTTATAATATGACTTCTTCATTCTCCTGTTGTTCTTCATTCAGACAACATGACAAAGCTAAGCTCACCAGAGTGACAAAGACTGTAAACACAGCTAATCATTTTCTTACATTTACATGTGGGTAGGATATATCTCTGTATTATTATTATTATTATTATTATTATATTTTTAGAGACTTAAAAAAATGTGAGGACAATGTCTCTCTCTTTAGTCTCACCAGAAGAGGGCATCAAATCCCATTACAGAAAGTTGTGAGCTATAATGTGGTTGCTGGGAATTGAACTCAGGACCTCTGGAAGAGCAGTCAATGCTCATTCCTGCTGAGCCATCTCTCCAGCCCCTAAGATTATTTTTCAAGGCTTGAGTTTTACAGGTCAAAAAATTCAATTCATGAAGTACACTGTATGAAAAAGAAGTACAAAATAATTTTGAGTCATATCTTCAGCAATAGTAATAGATTCATAATATATGTGAAATCTGTACTGTTGCATAAAGAACACGGAAAGATAACCAGCTCATCCAAAGCAAATGTAAAGAAATGTTCTCCGTTCATTTTCAGAGGGATCTTTTAACAGGTCCTAGTCTATACAAACAGACAGTATTATAGATTTTTAAATCTATCATTTATGTATCTTGAGTTATATCATTTATCAAAATTATTGGGAGACTTTAGATTTCTAGTAGAATAGACTAAGAAGTAGATTTGTACTTAAAATGCATGCTTGTGAGCTGTTCCCTAAGGTACTTGGCCACTACTTCAAAGGTTGAAAAGCAGATATTAAACACATATCATCAGACTTAGCTATTTTAGCAGCTAATATGTAATGCCGCGGAGTCTCTTTTCTCTGTTCTAGTTTGGCCTGAAGGATGAGAGTCCAAATGAAAGATACTCCCCACCCCCATACTCAGTAATAACATTCTTGCTACTGTTGCCAAGCATTCAAGGGGGGAGGGGGCACTCCTAAGGAACTGCAGAGTTATTTCAGTTCCACCTGTCTGCCCTCTGGTGGACATGCTAACAAGCAGTGCTACACCCTCGGACGAGAGAGCTGGAGAGCATGAGAAACTCACTCGCAAAGAAGTCATCTTCATATGCGCCTGCATGTTAAGTGTAGAAATCATTTTGATTATCTTCTAATAGGTATTCATTTGTTAGAGACATCGCTTTGTAGAGAAAAAAAGAAATTCTGTATCTGTGACCCCTATTTCTATCACTAGCACATCTACTAGGAAGGGCATTCAGATGTCAGGTTCATAAGAAACACTGGGTTCAGCTCTACAAAAGGAGGGCTAGTTCTGCTTTGTTACAGCACTGTAACAAAGTTTTTATATTCATAGGCTGAAGAACAGATGATGTCATTCTGGAAAGTTTAACCCTTAGCGATGAGAGAAAAATACAGGAGCGGTAAAAACTGTGGGAGAGAATTCGGTTGACTTGGAGTTGGGAAATTTTGTTAAGTTCTCCTGGTGCTTCTTGGAAACGCAGCATCAGCAATGTCAATCAGCAGCAGCTGTCACCACAGGCAATAGAGAGGCCTGGGAAGAATGGGAGGGAGCTCTCCCACACAGGGAAACAGCTGATGAACTAAACCTCCAGCTGGGACCAAGATTAGCAACAAGTGGCGAATGCTGCTTCTTTTTGCAAATTTCACTCAGCTACAAAGATGGAGGCGAACCAAACTTTGGAAACAGCAAGGGATGTCAAGTGGAGCTGAGAAGGGACTGTGACCTGCCATCCCAGGAGGAGCCTGACTTAAGTTATCAGTCCTTTCTCATTCTGTTTCTTATCTCGGGTGCACCACATGAGTTAGCCATTCCACAAGCAGATCCAGCTCCCTAACAAACATGCGGCGCTTTCAAAACGTTCAGGATTCTCTGCCCAGCACTCACATTACTCAGCTGTCAAGGTAAAGGGCTCAGATATATGATGTGAAAATTACATTTTAACGAGGTGTCATGTGTGTTTAAAGTTCTTATTCATCACTACATAGGCAGAACTTTTGCAGGAGACAGGAATGCACTAATTAGCATATTATAAGGACAGAAGGTTCACCTAAACTGCATTGTTCAACTGTTGTGCACAGGCTGTGTGCTGTTGCTTTAGAACCTGCTCTCCTCAAGCAGGGGGAAGAACTGCTCATTTGCATAATCTAAATGGCTTTCTGAGAAAACTAAGATTATATCTGGGAAAAAAGAGCAAGTTGGGAGGAGGAGGAGAAGGAGGAGGAGGAAGAGGGTGGGGGACAGGGAAGAGGATGATGAAGAGGATAAGGAGGAAGAGGAGGAGGAAAGGGAAGAGGAAGAAGAGGAAGGGGAGGAGGAGGAAGGAGAGGAGGAGGAGGAGAAGGGAGGAGGAGGAAGGGAAGGAGGAGGAGGGGGAAGAGGCGGGGGAGGAGGAGGAGGGGGAGGAAGAGGAGGAAGAAGAGGGTTGGGGGACAGGGAGGAGGATGAGGAGGAGGAGAAGGAGGAAGAGGAGGTGGAGAAGAAGGGAGGAGGAGGGGGAGGAGAAGGAGGAAGAGGAAGGGAGGAGGAGGAAGGGCAGGAGGAGAAGGAGGGAGAGAAGGAGGCATCAGGCCTGTAGCATCTGTCTTCAGCATTCTTTCCACAACACAGATTGTCCCATGACTTTGTCACTCATGTTTCACAAGTAGAGGTGTATATGTAGCCATATTAAGTTTAGGAAAATTGGAAGCCAGGCTTCACTGTCTATTCGTGTAACAAACTCGACTTTACTTCTGTAGGAAACTTTTGTAAATTTGACAAGGGATCCTCTACGTTTTTATATGAACAGCTTAGGAGGAAGCTGTGAGAGGCAAAGCAAATATCTTACCTCTCACTTCATTTCATTAATAAATATTGATTTAGCACAAAATGGCTTGGGAGGAAATACAGCTGAGACAGAGGGGAAGGGAGGAGAGGGGAGGGAAGGAGAGAGAGAGAGAGAGAGAGAGAGAGAGAGAGAGAGAGAGAGAGAGAGAGAGAGAGAGAACAGTGACTGAAAGCGACCCAAGACCCAACTGGTTGACCAATGACAGATCTGTCAGAACATCTCATAGTTTCAGAAAAATGAATCCCATATGAACATCACTCAAGTCATCTCTGAAATAATTAAGTGTTCTTGAAGATAGTTAATGTACAAGGTAGAAATATAGATATGTGAGGTAATGATGGATGTACACCACACATTCACTTGATCTGACAGGATGTTGACGTCATTAAAAATAGATTGTGAAGAAAATTCTAGGCTCAATAGTTACAGATCTGCCACTCTGGGCAGATGTAATAGTTATAGATCTGGCTCTCTGCCCACCCAGGCATTCACCCCTACCTTAATCTCTAAGGCAGTTACTTATAAGTGTTTCTTTTACAGGTTACCACACACTAACCCTCTCCTTTTTACACATAATGCATTTTCAGTAGAGGACAACCACCATCCTCGGACAATTTTCACTTTCTTTAAGTTGCAGGAAGCCTTGCATCTTGTCAACTACTAGAAATTTGTTCACAATAAAGAAAGAAAATTCTTTGAACAGCTGCCCACCTTCTTCCATATTATAAGACCGCTAACTTTGATTTCTCTTAACTGCTTATGCAGGAATGTGTATTAAGTGTTGGTGTGCTTCCATAAACCTATTCAACACATGCTAAACTTCTTCTAAAATGATTTACATATTTAAACGTGTATGGGTGTTTTGTCTGCATGTATGTCTGTACACCATATGAATGTCTGGCACCCACAGAAGCTAGAAACTTTCTTGGATCCCTTGAACTGGAGTGACAGATAGTTAGCGCCCTTGTGGGTGCTGGGAATCAAACCTAGGTCCTCGGGAAGAGCAGCCAGTGCACGTAACTGCTGAACCATTCTCCGCACTCTAAACTTCTTTTGCCCTAAGAAAACTGACCACGGAGGATGAAGAAGAGGGGATGGGACTGGAGAGGCTGGCAAGATTTCAGACAAGTGCCAAGCAATAAAAGTTCCACGCAAATGCTGAGAGGGCCACTCAGGGAGCATATGAATAACATTTCCATTCTGTCTGTCCCTGAAAAAGCAAGACTAGAAAGTTTCATTTCATTCATGCAGGCGTTTCTGAAGTCATTCTGCAAATTATTGTGGAACACCTGTTTATCAGGCAGTCAAGAAAGGCTGTAAATAAAAATGACTAAACAATATCAATGGGCATATCTCATTGTGAACCCAAGTCTTATTAGCATCCCTCCAAAAAAATTATTTGGGGATTCTTCACACTGAGTTCCTAATGTGAAGCATAGCACATTATTAATATTTTTAAAAGAGATTTTTGCAGATATAATTGAATGCCAAACGCGGATACTAAATAGCAGCATCAGTGTGACTTCCTATTTATTTTCACAGTAATTTCATGCTGAAAAACCACACGAAGAGTGACAGTTCTGTGTTTGATAAATGCCTAATAAACGATGAGAGGTTAACGTTCTGAAACTAATGTTTTCTGAGAAAAACAAAAAAAAGCAAATATTAAACTTCTAAGCTTTTCTAAGAAGAATAAGCCTTAAATGTATCCCCAAGACAAACTTCAGCTACAGTCTAAAATAAACACTTGAATTAAATTTTTGTATAATTTAATTTAAAATTAATTTCTTCACACACTTGTTGGTGAAAACAATGTTTCACCAAGGTTTCCTTTAAGAAAGAAAGCAAACATAGGTGTCTGTAATGGAACCAAACTGGGGGACTCTGGGAATTAAACTCTTGGGAATTAATTTACAGCCAGGAGATGAGAAAGGGATTAGAATGAAATGATTTCCAAACCACTTCTTAGACGAGCTCTGGGAGCAAAGGTTGTCTGACTACTACTCTTAAAAGTGTTTCATAAACGCATTAGAAAAGTGATTTCATGGTGGAAGAACAGGTACATATTCTAGAGTTCAAATCTATGCTATCGAAATTTACTGCAGTTTAGACACATGGCGTTTTATCTAAAGAAGGCTTAACACATAGAAAGATATATTTTAAGAGATTATTATAAAGATCTTTGAAAAAGTAATATAAGCTACAAATTTTTACATCTCTCAATATAACTCACGGATAATGTAGTGGCTATTCCTGGTTGTCAACTTGACTATCTCTGGAATGAACTACAGTCTAGAATTGGAAGGCTCACCTATGATCCTAATTTGGAGGCTCAGAGATATAAGTTTCTGACCTGGATCTTGGCATGGAGACCTTGAAGCATACTGGCTAAGACAAGGAGATCTCTGACTTCAAGATCATTTGGGATTAAAGGCAAGGAGGCACACGCCTTTAATCTGGGCCACACCCTCTGCTGGAGACCCACAAGCCAATAATCTGGGCCACACCCTCTGATGGAGACCTACAGCCTTTAATCTGGGCTACACCCTCTGCTGGAGATATGTAAGGACACTGGAAGAAGGAAGATTCGCTCTCACTCTTCCTTGCCTGCTTGCTTTGTGGGACTGAGAAACTGCTAGATCCTTGGACTTCCATCCACAGCTGCTGCTGACCATTGTTGGGGAGTTGGACTATAGACTGTAAGTCATTGGCAAATTCCCTAACTATATAAAGACTATCCATACGTTCTGTGACTCTAGAGAACCCAAACTAATACAGAAGTCAACTGTCATGTAGCAAACAGGTTAAGCTTACTAATGTGTTTATCTAATAAATGTATTGTCTAATTAAAGTTCAACAATATGCTAAAATATGCATGATTTTTTATATTTCGATGTTGCCAAAGTCAAGACTTAAATTATGCATATTTTCAGCTAAGGAGTCAGTGTAGAATTCAAGCCCAGGTCCTTATATTCTCATGCTCAGGTCAAAGGCAGATGCTGCTTATGGGTAAGCGTAGCTGAGTACACATATATGTACACACACACTCACATACACACATACACATGAATACATATACATACACACATATATGTATGTATAATTTTAGAGAGGTATATTTGTATATTTGCCTTTTATCTTCCAAAAGTAAGTTTTGTGAGATGCAGAATAATTACATACAGGGGAAATAAAAGAAAAGTAACCCTTTACATGGTAATTTGAGAGTCCTATTTATTTCCTTAAACAGAACACAGCTTAAAATGAGAGGAAAATGCCTGGCAAGCAGGAACTACACTTTTGGTCTACGTTTTCCTCTTCCTCGTCTCTCCTTCTCTTCCTTCCTAAGATTTTGGCCATAAAATGTTTCCTTTAAATTGAGATTTCTATATACTGACATAGAAGATCTACAATAAAAGTCAGTAAGCATTCACTATATGCAGCTGCTCTGAAAAACGCTAGAATAATTTACTCTGAAAAACACCCAGCTGAAGCTGTTTTTGTGGAAGAAGATGAACAGCTTCTGTTAATGCTAATTGAAATCCTCATATCCACACACACCATGCATAAAATTTACTTCTACAGTTTCTCTTTCCACCTCAAAATTGTAGTAGGTCCAATGCCAAAGTACTAGCTGTTTAATTTGAGCATCCATGCATGCAAATTGATATTTTTTTGGTGATTATGTTGACAAATTCAATACAGGTGAAATCCCACTGTTTGCAAAATCGACAAAGTTTTCTAAGCGTGGTCATTCAAAACAATGAAAACTGAGTCTCTTTTTTTAAAAAAAAGCAATTAAGTTAAAATAAAGTTCATAATTTTTAAAATATTTTTCCGCAATAACAGAATATGAATGAGTGTGACACTAGTGTAGGACCAAAGATATCTATACTTTAAGTACTACAAAAAATAAATTTAAATATAATATACATATGCTTCTGGGTTCAGCCTAGGCTACTTTTGGCCAGTACCTAAATGCATGGAAGGAAGGAACAATGTTCATTTCCAAGGATAATTTATGAAGTCTGGATGAAGAATTGCGTTAGTTTGCTAAATTCGAAATAGCAATACTAATGAATTTTATACTTATTCCAGATTAAAATAAGATCCTTTAGCTTAACCAGTTAGTGATGGTGCACACCACACCATTTGTTCTGGCACTTGGGAGGCAGAGGCAGGCAGATATATGAGTTGAAGGTCAGCCTGGTACAGGGCTACACAGAGAGAATCAATAGAACTTGAAATGTGTTTATTCTTGAACTGCAGTATGGTAAACTACAGGTGTTTTTTGTTAGTTTGTTTTTTTATTACTAGAAGTTATTTCATGTCTCAGTGGATTAAGAAAAAAAAGACTACATGTTATGCATAAACAGCATTATCACAGCAAAAACTAGAGTTTTTCAGTTAAGAAGATCATAGCTGTGAGATATGGACTCCATGCCATTCTCTAAATTACTGCATGTATGGGTTCTCACTGGAGACGTGCACCAAGTTTGAGAGCCTTATAGTTAGTTCATGCTGTAGCTGGAAATGTAGTCTAGGGGAGCTAGCCTTTACTCCTTGAAGAGATACTAGAACCTGTTACTGGAGACACTGCAGACTTTGTCTTTTGTAGAAAAAGTTAATTCAACATAATATCAGCATTACTAACTTTGGAAAGACATGACATCACACTAGCTGAGCTTCCTAAAGACTAGAGAAATTGGTACCAAATCTACCATTTCCTTTGAGGAAGAGGTAGAAAGCCTTTGTTCATTTGTCTATTCAACAAAAGCCTATTGAGCCTTATTTCTATGTACACAATATATTATATGAATGCCTGAAAAGAAATAATGATCAGACATAAACATAATAAAAGTCTGAGTGAGGCATGCTTATTGGACATAAGGAATGTAGTTCTGTATGAATATGTGTATCTAATGGGGTCAGTTAGAGAGTAGAATGCCATGCTCATAAGAATAATGCACATAATTCAGAAAATTAGAAATAGCAACAACTAAACTTTTTCTATCTTTTATCAAGGGAGGGTTTATCTGTGTAGTCTTGGATGTCCTGGAACTTGCTCCTCTTAGACAAGGCTGGCCTCAAACTCTAAGACATCCCACTTTTTTCTGCCTCTGGAGTTCTGGGATTAAAGGCATGTGCCACTACCACCTGGCAACAACTAAACTCTTAATGACACAAATACTTTATTTTCACTTACTATATTATTACCAACATTTAATACCCATTAATTTGGACAAAAGTATTATGCCAAGTCACAAAATTACACTTGCTGATTTTTTTTCTTAATTTACTTTTGAGATAAGATCTCAGGCTCTGATCTAGTCTTGCCTGAAACAGCCTGGCCTTGAACTCTTGGCAATCATCTTGTCTCAGCCTCCCAAGAGCTGAGTTTACAGGCATGAGCCACCATGTCCAGGCACGAGCCACCATGCCCATCAAAAACCAAACAGTAAAAAGGAAAAAAAGAGTACATTCCTCTTTATGTAATATTAAAAGTCAGTAGTGTGTTCCAGAAATGGAAAGCATTCAAAAAAGTGAAATTCAAGATTATTTCAGCTTAATCATGACAGTGTTTTAAATTATTTTATTTATTCAAAGATTTGAATCATTGTGTTTATGAGTTATTAAGTAGGTTTTCTGAGACATCTCCTTTTACATCATCCACACTTCCCTGAGGGTGGGTCTTCTGTATCATTCATGGGGGGTATAGTTGTTCTTGTCCAGCTCCTCTAATATTCTGTGGAGCTAACCTTTTGGTGTGTTCCAAATGGAAAACAAAACAAAACAAAACCATTCTCTAGGACATTCCCCAATTAATGTGAAAAGACAGATGCAATCTTAGCAGAAACTGTCTATACTTCATTACACAAAGAAATGACTATGCTTTAAAGGCAAATATACTTCACAGAAGCAGAATGAGTTAAGAGACAAACCATGCGAAGGACTCAGTCCTTTCTCATAGCTCCACATTCTTAGAGAGGAAATAATCTCAACCAACCTTTCTAAAATGAAAAGAAAATGAATATTCTTTTTTAAGATTCCCAGGCCAGAAAATTGAATAGGAAATTGAATAAAATATTAAAAGTCATATTACTGAGAAAGAAAGAAAAAAAAAACACCCTGTAGCTTTTCTCAGGAAATTACCAAAAAATAAAATAAAATAAAATAAAATAAAATAAAATAAAATAAAAAAATAAAAATAAAAAAATTCAAACTTACCTGATCTACTATCCAGAGGTCCAAAGTCCAAAGAGTATTTCACAACATGGTAGTTATTCCACACATAAAGCAGGTTGTCCCTGGGATTGTAATCCACAGCTGCTATGTACTGATATGAGTTGGGAAAGGGTACATCCACCAGGCTATCCTTGCTTTGGTCGGTGTTGTAAATGTAGTCAATCTTATTACCAGTGGCCTCATTGTCGTCATCCTCATATACAGATTTGACCACGTACAGAATCCCACAAATCATAAATGCATTAGAGGCTGACCTTTTATCATACGCCGTGTCCCATGTCCCCTCAATCCTTAGGGTGTACGGGTTCAACTGGCTAATGACAATTTTGCCATTGTTCTGTTCTGTTGCATAGATTACCCACAATCCATTTTCATCCACTGCCAAGTCTATGTCAGACTTGCCACCCCATCGGTATGGGGAGGTGTCATGGTAATTAGCATTTGCTATGATTGCCTCTCCACTTTTGATCCTAGTCCTCAAGTCAAACTTTACTATGTTCCTCGTACGCTCCTTGTTGAAGAAGAGGGCACCATCATATACTACAAATCCAGTGCCATCCACTCTGTGAGGGAGCTTGTAGGTAGTTGTTGGCCTTCCAGCAATGAAGTCATCTTTGGAGGAATACTCTGTCAGAGTATCAGTTCTGTAGGGAGTCCAGGGCATATAGTAAATCTTGTCAGAAGCCTGTAGAGGGTCTTTGCACCATGCCCCAGACTGGTGGTCAGATTCAAACAAGTGTTCACTCTGGTACACTCCTTTTAGCAGTCCAGGACAAAGAAAAACTGTCAGGAGGGAAACAGTTATAATAATAAATATATTAACTGAACTGTTTTCACTTGTTCTTATTTTCAGCAAACAGAATGCAACTCTAACAAGAGACACCCACCACCTATTATTTTGTGGCTTTAGTTTTTTTTTTCTTTCCCCCTTTGGCTATACAAAACATCCTTCCACATTAATTTTGGATTTATTTGCTTCCAAACAATTAGATGTCACTTGTTGGGAACAGTTAGCCTTGCTGTGCTTTTCTGAGTTTTACCTTTGCAAACATGAATTTTGATGCCCGTCTGTTGTGTAGCATATGTCTATGACTTCTATAGCCATATACCAAAATACCGAGTTCACACACGAGGCTTTTACTAGTTCACTGAAGAACTGCATCTCATTTGAGAATGATAATCCACTGTTTCCACTCTGATGAAATTGGCTCCTCAGTAGTTATCATTAAGAAGCAGATAGCCCCCGTTATTATTTTAATAAAGGAAAAAAATCTGTAACACAGGCCACTGAATCTTGTAGCAAAAACAAACAAAAACCTGAAAGCTGCTGTAACACACAGAGCATGCAACCCGTTCAATTAAAGATGAGTGATGGATGGATACTGGAAAGGAAAAGAGAAAGGGAGAGAAAGAAAGGAAAGGAAGAAGGAGAAAGGAAGGAAAGGTGAAAGGTCACAGAAAAGAACCCAGGATCTAGATTTTAATCAGTTAAAAATGCCCTGTTAAGTACAGTATTATTGGAACTTAAAAACATGTACCTTTTACTGTTACATGAGAAAAGCACTGGGAAACAAGATTACTTGCTAAATTTTGCTGCTCATACTTCAGAAGGAAAATGGGCAGGAATCGTATGATTCTCTCTCTCTCTCTCTTTTTGCTGTTTAGTATGATTCGCTGGAGAACACTGTTATGTGTGTCGGTAAGGACACTTGGCAGGCTCATCTGAAATGAAGGAGCTACCAAGCAACGTTTCCCAAAGGGTGGTTCTTGAAGCAGTTGTGCCACAGCTGAATGCTGCCCACGAAATAAAAAACGGGCCTCGTAGCCACATTCAATCATGTCATGGGACAGTGAATGAAACCGTGGCAGGGATTGTAATAGCTTAAGCACATTGATGAATCTCTAAATCGGAAGTTAGGTGAGCGAACAATTTGATCCTGGGAGCCTTTCCACCCAGCCACCTTGGATGACTGTGTTCTGCCGAACCTGCTCTGGGAAGCGTTGCTTGCATTTATTTGCAAGGCAAACACACTGAAAAAATAACCATGCAGTCTGCTGTTAGGTTTGAGATTATTAGAATTTTCCTGGGTGAAAAAAAAAGTTAGGAGATCACAAAGAATTGGATGTTGACCTGCTTTTTAATGAACAAAGGATTTTTCTTTTGGTGTTAGTGATTAGCTCCTTAGTAGTAACTCGAAATACAGAACCCCTGAAGAATTGTACAGGAGGAACCTCAGCTATGCGTTAAGCTTGCCTGGAATGAAAAGCTATCCCTAGGACACTCAAAGGTTTAATTTTAAAGAAATGAAACCCTTTGTGGGAAAAGTTGACCTTCACAATCTGCAAAGATAGGGGCCATTATAAATGTGTAATCAATGATGATATTGATAGCTCTAAAACTTAGGTGTTTTAATGTGAAAGACTTTATTATAAACATAATAAATACTCTTGGACTCAAAATTGTATATAACCTTTCTAAGTAATACTGGGCCCTCGGTTACTAACAGCAGATGAGTTTGCGTGTGTTCAAAGTGGTGTGGCCAGAGTCACTCATGTCATTTGGGATAATTACGAAGAGTATCTTCTCCCCTTTCTCCAGGAGTTAAGAGTTAATGTAGACAGAGAGATATAGCAGAGCTAAGGGAAATTAAGAGAGACTGAGGAACAAATCTAAAGCAATCATTATTAACCATGCCCACCGGATTTCTAATTACTAGTTTCAAACAAAGAGGAATAAAATACAGTGTTGATGATCTCCTAATATTAATAATCTGTGTTAGGATCAAAGGAGCAAACCAGGACTGGTCAGTAAAATAGATTAACGTGAAGTTGAGCAGCAGAAGTAGTGAATAAATTTGCATAAAATAAGAATTAATAACAAAATTATTTAACTAAATGTTAAACTGTTAAATAACTTAGCCTATAAATAGTATATAATTTATGAAAGGTATTTAATTACCTTTTTGTTCCACTTCTATTGGAGAGAGAGAAGTAAAGAGAGAAAGGAGAAAAGAGAATAGATTAATGGTACGGTATTGGCCAAGCACTTTTAATTCACCTTTTCCAAACTGAAAGTAAATAATTTATTGCAGTCATGCTTGCGTAATTGAATGCTATGGTGTATCTTTTTTTTAAAAAATCATTTCACCAAAATAAATACTTTCAAATAAACATAAGATCTAGTATCCAGCATAAACATAGAAAATTACTATAAAAATTAATACGGGGGAAAGCAATAACCATAGTTATGAACACAGGTAGGTACATTTGGAAGAAAGATCACCAAGTTTATACACTGGAACTTCCACCCAGTTTGGTTAGTTTCACTTACAAATAAGATAGTGGATAGCACTACTTAAGAGAATAGCTCTCCTGGTTTTGTAGCTCACAGAGGTGACCTGTTTAGAACAGGCTCCTCTGAAACTCATTTCCTAGGACCATGGGAATGGGAAGCTTGTGAGAGTTAAAAAAAAAAAAAATACAACTCGTGAAGCTACAAGCTGATGGAGGAGGCTCCTACCCTGAGAAAATGGGTGCACTTGGAACTGTTACTGAACAAGCTTCCCTTCTACCCTCAAAACGTGACATTAAGATGGAAAAATGCTGTCTCATAAAAGTCTCCAAACAGTAGAGTAAAATTAATAATGAGCTACGGCCTCTATCTGTTTCTGAAATCCTCAACTAAGTCAATAAACACAGGAGCTTCTGAGAGGTGTTATGTGTATGTATGTCCAATTTTAAATGTTATGATAAAAATATGGGGAAATGTATCATAGCCATGAAACAACAATGGGCCCCTTTGTTACTTTATAAACAGGTGCAATTTGCTTTTCGTTTTAACAAGCAAAAGGGGCTGACCAGAGAAAGGCAAAGATTTGGAGGAAGGATGGGATCATAGTCAATCACGAAAAAAAAATCACAAAGCCCAAATGAAAAACTAAGGCAATTTTAGTAGAAGGGGTGACTTGATGATTGTTATCACATACAAATATACTGAAAAAAATCCACTGATAGTTCAAACAATATACCAATCAATAAACCAAACAATCAATACTGCATTCGGATAATTATATTTGACTGCACTGTCTATGCGTTGACATACATTTTTAGGGATTTGTTTCCTTTAAAAGATAAATTGTAGACTTCTTTGAAAGTATAGTATTGTCCATTAGAAGAAAAACCAGTGTGCATATATCCCTATATACACATACATGCTAAAAGTATATGTTTATGCAAAGGTTGCATCTTACTCATTTACATATATGAATTTTAACACTATTTCTACAATCCTTTCAAAACCCCTATTACAGCATCATCACCATCTGCAGTTACTCTTTATTAAGCAACTACTGGACTGTGGGTCAATACTGGCCCACAGAAAGACATATCTAGGAGAAGTTCAGCCGAAAATAAAGGGTGGTAGCACCAGAGGCAGCCAACTCTCAGGGTGAGCTCATTCTGTTGTGATGGAAATAGGGCCTGGCCTGGAAGAAATTTCTCCCAGAGCAACAGCATAGGATGTGACAGCAAGAAAAACTCTGTCTGTTTATGAATCATTCAAATTTGCTGAGGCCCAAACTTCAGGGGAAGGCAGAAAGCAGAAAGCAGAAAGCTACTGGTTGGGCTGCCTAGAGTCCAGCTGCCACACTCTTGGGGCTCTAAGTCAAGTAAGTGTGTATAGTTTTGGTTACTGGGCCAATCCATTTGATAACCCAGCTTAGATATACTGTGCCTGCCACAGGTCACCAGTCCTCTATTACAGTTAATTACAGTAAGCATTGAAATCACATGTCCTTTAATTCTACTTTTATAAAAAGATAGCTTTACTTAAAAGATACATACCAAATTTAAACTAAAAACAAGGGTATATTCAATCTGACAATGAGGGGAAGTGCAACTGGCAACTTAAAACTGACTTACTTGAGAACCTCAGAGTTTGAACTTGATGCTCATTACATTAATGACTGACCTTGGGAATTGGAAGTGGACAGGTTCAATTTCTAGTCTAAGAAGGATTTCCAACTAATCAGTTCCTTCATTTATTTTTATTTCCCATACCTCTTTTAAAAACACTAATATTTGTATTCTAAAATACCAGAACTTCATTCTTGTTCCACATAAAAAATTACCCTTCTGAACAAATATTCTAATGTGTTTTTAGTGATATAGTTTACTTGTTTCAAGGATTTACTTTTATTTATTTATGTAGTCATTTCTCTCTGTGTGTGTGTCTCTCTGTCTCTGTCTCTCTGTCTCTCTCTCTCTCTCTCTCTCTCTCTCTCTCTGTGTGTGTGTGTGTATGTGTGTGTGGTGTGTATGTTTATATGTATGTGTGTGGTGTGTCTGTCTGTCTGTCTGCCTGCATGTTTGTTGTTCCTAGAAGAAGCTGCTAGAATTCCTGAACCTGGGGTTACAAATACTAGTGAGCAGCCTAATGTCAGTGCTGCCAATAAAACTTGGGGTCCTCTGAAAGAGGAGTGAACTCTCTCAAGTAGGTGTCTCTCCAGCCCCATGATAAGTTTCTATACTCCTGCAAGAAATACACTTATTTTTAAATTAGGATACTAGGGTACACTTTAAAAGTTGTACAGATATACATCTATTATATTGTGTGAATACCATCTTATACTTCAACTTTTACTCTTAAAAATATTTGATCTCCTTGACCTCAGCGCTAGTTTGGTAATATTTTGATTTTCACCTTTCACATTAGTTTCATTTCTAGGAACTTGGAATGCCCTGTAGAGTGGGCCACTCTTGCCTTGCTACTTTCTGCTATTCAAAATGAAGATTGATTACTCAGTCCTGCTTTGGAGAATAATTACTATGGTCTTGCCATGTCATGACTAGCTGTAACTCATTCATCATTTATTTGCTATTTTCAAGGCTGAAGTAAAGCAGTCCTATAATTTAAGTCGAAACAAGCTCACACAAATCATATTTCCATAACAAAACCTGGCAAGATGACATAATTTGTCAGTAAGAAGCTTGGTCACATTTAGCATTGTACAGCCTTGGCTGATTTCTGAATCTGATGCTAGATGCTAACCTACCCTGGACTGGAAAATCAAATGAAAATGAGATAAGAAACAATCCTATGAATGTTTCTTTTAGAAGTACATAACTCATGGCATGGGCACATAGCAGATATCTAATGAATAGCTCATGAATTAAGTACATCATCCCAATAAAGGTGAGTGTTTCTGTGTTTAGGCCCTTTCAGCATGCTGGAGAAATAAATGGAAAATCAGGTAAAGTTACAAAAGCTAGACTGTAAGATCTTTCAATATTTTAATTCATATAGCAGGAAAATAAAATACACAAGAAAGTAGCATCTCCAACTTAGTCAGTACAAAACTGGAAACAACACAAAAGTGGAAGATCTTGCATGTTCTACTGATAGAAAAAGAAAGCTTTACTAACAGAAAAAAACACTGCAAGAATCTAAAACTACAGACCTAAAGTGTTCCCTTCTCTCTTCTGTGTAATGGCATCATAAAAAAATGAGTTCTCTAATGATAACTGTGTCGTAGCCTCCTTCACGATCTCCTGTCTCTTAGCCAGTCCTAGATCCTGAATTCTGACATGATAGCTGTCATTTGTTATTTGCAAATCCCTTTAAAAATGAGTCTCTGCCTCTGCTCTCTTCACTTTTAATCCTGAAAGTATTTTTATTGTCCATTCAGCCTCGGTAAATATGTTTATATATTTCCTTAACGTGATTTCATTGCTGTCCTTCATCAAACATAATGCTGTAAACTATATCCTGTGGTTAGAGTAAATGGCAAATTCAAACAAAAGACAACTTTATTTTCTACACAAGGAAGACACTGAAAAAAAAAGCTTCCATATACATACATACATATATATATATATGTATATATATATATATATATATATATATATATATATATATATATATATATATATAAAAGAGTTTGAACTGATAATGATATATCAGTTCAAACTCTTTTTTTATAATTTCATATAGAATACTGTGGAATTATAATCTTTAACCAGTAACAGTATGGATCACAGACCATACAAATGCATTGTCAAGATTCATCATACTGCATTGCAAATTACACAGAAACAAATTTGTTGTATGCTTAAAACTGTTAGAGCCATAACTGAAATCTATGCAACTTTATCTAATTCTGATGTTAAATTTTCTTTTCTAAAAATGTAAGTTATAGAGTGTACATTTCTGTCTACAATATAAAGATGCCAAAGTTACAGTCTCATAATCTCTCCACAGTTCTATAATATGCAAATGAATATATATTCACAAGGAATATAATACATATAAAATATGAAATACTTTACTAACAAATGATATTTTCACTGAAGTATAGTAGTATTTCAGACAGAACCGCTTTCCTTGTGACATATATCTTAGAGTGTTGAAATCGGTTCAGGCAACCTCACTACAGCCTGAGAACTTAAAAAAAAAATCAATCCATGCAAAAAATATATCATGCCCAAAGTCACTTATATGAGCATAATCCAAGTCCACAATAACCGTTTCTACTTAAATAGCACATCATAATGTAATATTTTTTCTTGGATTTGCTTGATTTAAGTCATCAAACAACATTGAGATATGTTATTTATTACTTCTACCATAGAAAACCTAAGAATTGGAAATGTTAGAGGACTTGAAAAAATCCTGGCACATGCCTATCATGCATTTTCCTGCAAATGTAACCTCACTTCACATTTTCCAGTGAAGAACTGAGGCTTAAAGACTTATAGTTCTATAGTCTACATGTGAGAATTGGTATTCAAACATAAAGATTAGTCTTGCTCACTACTGACCTTTAATCAAAGATGGCCTACTCATGCCTACTGCCAACACATAGAAGTACCTTAAATAATACTTGCTAGCCTTCAATGATACTTTCAAAGAATGGTATTCCATGACACTCCTTTTAGAGGTGTGTAACATTTCTCAGGGGAATAAGAGAGAGGAAATGGGTTCTAAATTACTTAGCCAAGTAAAAAAGGGTTTGTATTTTTATTAGAAACAAACCTTTGTTCCAGACCTCCTGTCTACTGTCTCTCATTATTTTTTTTTGAGACAGATGATTGTCTCTTTCATTTCCAAGGAAACACAAAATCTCCTTATGTAAATGGAAATAAGATCTGTGAGGTTCATTAAAATTTTTGGTGTGTTGCGCATCAAAAATTCTGACAGACATCTGTCTCTTTCAGTAAACAAAGCGCTAATCCTTTATTTAATGAGATACAGGAGTAATCTCTGCAGTTCAGCTTCTAAATTATGTTTTTCAAATAATACTCATGCATCAGTGAATAGAAGTGCCATTCATGCACCTTGTCTTACAATGGCTTTATATAATGTGTTTCCAAAATTAACACCTCCTAATGAATTTCATTTTGGAGTGTGGAGATTGAAAATGTCAATAATTCATAAAATGCTTTCTTCACCAGGCACATTCTAATTTAAATACTTAAACATAGGATCTATAGATTCTGCAGACACAGCAATGACTCTTTATTTTGTAATAACATTCTGTTTCATTGATGGATCAGTAAAACCTTTCAAACTGCTAATTTAATCTTTTAAAAGAAAATGGCTATTAGCAGACTCTTTTGAGAATCTCTCTGTAATAGCTCTATTGTAAATAATAATTTTTCAAAGTTATTGTTAGTACTTAAAATCAATACTACATTTAGTTCTTCAAGGATGTACCCTTGTTGTAATGATTTGTCAGTACTGTATAATAAGCACGTGAGATTTACAGTTCCTAAACAAAAATAAAGACAGTCACTTCAGTGTATAAGACTCTGCATGTATTGTTTTGTGTGTCCTGTGCAACCTCTGTCTGATATGATAGCTATTAGTAATGTTGAATATATCAAATCTTTTGACTTTTAGAGTTCTTGTTAATCTTCTGTAGCAGGAATAACTAATATCAGCCTATGTTTTCTGAGTGATTATATATGGTGTTCATATAAAAACAGAAAAATGGAAGATGTAAGTGGAGGAGTTGGGGTTCAGATCTCTCACAGTTTCTAGCAATGACTGCCATGTTAGCTACTGTCAGGTCTCATGCTCACAAAACCCTGAACTTTTATTTATGTTTAGGCAAATAGGTCTCCTCCTTTGGGAAATTTACAGTCTAGCATTTGGTGAGTTTCAGGGAGTTCATTCACCCAGGGCAAGTTATTCCCGACTGTCTTCCAAGGAACCTGAGGAAAGGTATTTGAAACAAACCCACACAAAAGCGAACAATGAAGGGAAATTAAAAACAGATTCAGCCAAGGAGAAGCCAGTAATATCAAAATCAACACTTGTGAAACTAGTGTAAGAATGTGGAGGAAGTAAAGCACATTCTGGTCATTTAAGAAACTCATGTAAATGCCTCGTCAAACTTAGACCTATAGACATTAGATAAGAAACAAAACAGGTTTTGTATGTGATGATTATAGGGTCAATATTCAAAATCAGTACTAAATATGTGATTTCTAGAACAAATATTAACTTAAGTATAGACGTTTTAATAGAAAGTATAAAGTTTTATGAGTTTAAAATCACTCAAAGATTTAAATATATGTATTTTTTTAAGTGTATGAAGGTTTTACCTGCACCTATTGCATGCCTGGTCACTAGGAGGCTAAAAAAGCATCAGATAACTTAGAATTGGAGTTACAAACAGTTCTTAGCTGCCATTCGGGTGCTTGGAACTAACCTCAGTGCCTCTGTAAAAGCTGTAAATGCTCTTAACTACTCAGGCCTCTTCTCCTTACACACACACACACACACACACACACACATTTCTCTGGCCATATATCTATCTGTCTGTCTGTCTATCTGTCTGTCTGTCTATTTTAGTGCTTTATAAAATATAGAAGTCAACTCATAGTAAAATTTCAAGTCTTTTTATTTTTAGTTTAAACCATCTCTTATTATTTCAGAAATACTTCTTGACTTTCAATAACCCAAATAAATTCATTTTAATTTAAACATTCATTATACTATTAAATGTCTTATTTTAACCATAAGTATTATCTATTGAATCCTTCTAAAAATTGCCTATATTTTGGGGATGAGATTCATAAAATACGGTTTTAGCTTTAATTATATACAGAAACATATCAATATAGAAAGAAATAAAGTGAGTTTAGTAGAATATTTGTATGGACTCATACGTTTAAAATCTATTTAGAAGTATAGCACTGAGAATAGTGTCATGACATATACACAAGTCACCTAAAGCAAGAAGCCAGCACCTGACTTCAATCAGTAATGTCTAAAAGGGAAAAGAAGAAAGAAAAAGAAAGAGAATCACATAAAAGAATACATTGTTTTCTATTGAAAAGAACACAGTGGGGCAGTGGTGGCACACGCCTGTAATCCCAGCACTTGGGAGGCAGAGGCAGGTGGATTTCTGAGTTCGAGGCCAGCCTGGTCTACAGAGTGAGTTCCAGGACAGCCAGGGCTACACAAAGAAACCCTGTCTCGAAAAAAAACCAAAATAAATAAATAAATAAATAAATAAATAAATAAATAAATAAATAAATAAATAGTTGCTTGACCGTGTCCTCACCTGAAGTAGGAGCTATTCTGGTGACACTCTTGATACTTCTTTGCCTTTAGTTGTTGTTAAAATGTATTCCTGACAAGTCAGTGGCATGATTCCATCATCCTAGCTCTCTTAGTTAGGGCTACTACTTCTGTGATGAAACACTATGGTCAAAGGAAGTCAGGGCAGTAACACACAGAGCAGGAACTTGGAAGTAGGAGCTGATGCCAAAGCCATGAAGGAATGCTACTGAAGTCCTTGCTACTTCTGGATTTCTCAGCCTGCTTTCTAGCAGATCTCCTGCCCAGGGTGACCTTGCCCACAATGGGCGGGGCTCTCCCACATAAATCACAATCAAGAAAATGTTCCACAGGCTAGTCTACAGCTTGCTGTTATGGAAGCATTTCCTCAATTGAGGATCCCTCCTCTTAGATGCTTCTACCTTGTATCAAGTTGTTATAAAAACTAGCCAGCACCCCATGTAATTCCCACTCACTGGACAGCAAACTATTTTACTCATATTCTACTTGAAGTTCAAACTGCATACAGCAGGGTTAGTCACCAACCTTCTAATATGGAATGTAAGATTCATATTACATTCATGCTTTCAAGAATAACAAGTGTTCTTCCATGATTTACTTATGAATGTATGTTTGGGAAGATAATGTTTATAATAATTTGGCCTTGGCCTAAGGAAAAATATGAGAAAATCTATACAAATGTAAAGAATATAATGTGGGGCAAGAAGCAGAGAAACAAGATTCCACAAACAGAAATGACAAGAGTAAGCTTTCCCTTGCATTTTGCTGTTGGTCTTGTTATTTTGTTTTCTTAATACTGAGTCGACATCTGCTAGGAAACTCACAAACCTTTTTGTTTGTTTGTTTTGGAAAATGTGTCAAATAAAAGGAAAAACAAATTTTAGGGACTAAAACAAATACCATAATCTTTTTTCCTCAATTAAACCTCAAGAGCAACAATATAATCTACAGTCCATTCATACAATCTAACCTCCAACTTTCTTTTCTTTAAAAACCATCTGAAGAAGGGCCATATTCTTACTTCATAATGAAGTGAAAAACTTCTTACAATCAGATAAAGGTATTTCCTGTTGCATTTTTAAAATTCATATCAGCACTTATTACATTTAATACAAATGTAAGTACTTTCTAAAAATTGCATATCTACTACATAGCATGATCTTTTAGAAAATGTAACTTTAAAGACCACATATACTTCAGATACAAAGTATCTCAGAAACCTATCAGAATATGCTTTGTGAATCTACTATAAAGTCGTATGTTTGTACATCAGTCTCCATCAGTCAGTGCTATGCCTTATCTCCTACAACGATGCCTAAAATAGAGAAGCTACTTCAATTAAAACATTTGAGGCTTTTTAGGATGTGAGACTTCTCCATCCCCCATGTCCTTGAACAACTGGTCCATTTTCATTTCTAGTACAAAGGGAGAATTAAAGATAACAGAGTTGAAGGAAGGATGTGGGCTATATAACTGCTATGCCAAAGTGTATTTTTTCAATATTTAAACAACAGCACTCTTTGCTAATTTTCCTTGTTGTTGTTGCTACTGCACCAATCACGTTTAAAAAGGCAGAAGGAACAGCTAGTCTGCTTTGCTCCATCCAGCTACATTTTAAATATAATGCCTACTAAAGGCAAAGAGTTTCCATTGGGGAGCTTTTAAAATACAGTCTAACAAATGTAAGCCTGAAATCAGAGAGTGTTTCACAGAGCCAGCAGCTATGTGCTGTCATAATGTAGGAACCTCTCTATGAACGTATTTAACTATCACAACAATGCCTGAATCTCAGAATTATCACCCTGAGCTGCAGCTTAAAGGCTGAGTTTGATAATACAGTTTTACAGACAAAGAAAAGTAGGGTAGGAAATAGTGAAATATTAATCAAAGTTCCCAGTTCCAGAAGGAGACAAAACCGGGGATTTATAAGATGCAACCTGGTTTCTTAGGTTTCGTCTAATTGATGTTCTACAGCATCAGGAAAAGTTTACAAGTCAATTCATACCAACAAACTTCTCTCTTTTAGAAAATAAATTAGCATATGTTGAGTTCCTTGTTTTTAAGTGTCCATGGGTTACAGTCTCAAAAGATCAATCATGGTATGCACTCACTAATAAGTAGATATTAACCTAGAAAACTGGAATACCCAAAACATAATCCATACATCAAATGAGGTACAAGAAGAACGGAGGAGTGGCCCCTGGGTCTGGAAAGACTCAGTGAAGCAGTATAAGGCAAAACCAGAACAGGGAAGTGGGAAGGGGTGGGTGGAAGAACAGGGGGATGGAAGGGGGCTTATGTGACTTTAGGGCAGTGGGGGACCAGAAAAGGGGAAATCATTTGAAATGTAAATAAAAAATATATCGAATGAAAACAAAAGTGTCCGTGGGTTAAAGTACATTAAGAATGGGATAATAATTTGAATGATAATTCATTTCCAAATTTCATCTTGTTTTGTGCTTCTATACATGGCCTAGAGAATCTAACTTTTCCTTGCAATTATATGATGTGCACATTTGGGGGCTGGCTTTTAGGCTTATTATGTTCATCAAATTGCTATTTAGTAACCACCAACAATGGCAGTTCAATTGAAGTGTCCCTTTTCGCTATTAGTGCATTATGCATTCTATGTATATTGATCAGAGACTGATGCAGTTCTATCCTCTACTAATAAGTCCATTGACTTTATAAAAGAGAGAATTATAATAGAAAATATTAAGTTTTAGAAAGCCAACAAATACATACAATGAAGCAAGACAGCATAACTCATGGGTATGCTTTAAAGTTTCGAAAGTGAAGCTGTTATCTTTAAGCCAAACACAGTTTCCTTCTAACACTATAAAACTGGTCTCTTAATGTTATGTACAAGTCAGCTTGTGCGTTTTTAGGATTTGCCACTCTTGTATGAATCTTCTCTCTCAGTTTAGTGAACTATATATTATCTATTTGAATTCAGGGCCATTAAAGTCTTACAAAACGTTTATTGCCCTACACAGATTACTAGTCCTGTCACTGAACAGAGCCCTCTTCCTGGTTTATAGCTAAGGTAGCATTTCTTCACGACATCAATAGATTAAACCATTTACTACCAGAAAAAGTAAGTGAGAATAGAAAAAACTAATTCTGAAACAAGTAAACTCAATAAATCTGTCTAGTTGTCTGATGTTCACTTTCATTTAAAATCAGTTCATATTTATCTCTCAGTCCTTGAGAAGGAAAAAGAGAGAGGTTAATTTCCTTGTTTGCTTCCCCTAGTAAGCAGTGCTTTCTTGTTTATGTTAATAAATGTCAGTTTAATAGAACCAGACCTATTATTTTCGATATGTACTTTGGATTCATAGGAAATGATCAGTGAGGGCTATAATACATTTTTCTTTAAAAAAATCTATCTATTGTTTTTAGAGGCAAGCAAATCCTTTATTACAAAAAAGGCTATATAACTAAGATAGACTGAACTTTATGATTCTAGTTTGACATCTTGAATTTACCATTAGAAAAGTAGCTTACTTTGACTAGTAGGAATTCTGTCCATTCGTTCATTCATTCTTTCTTTCATTCACTTAGTGAATAATCCTGGGGATTAAAGCTAAGGTGCCATATACATCTAAGTAAGCACTCTACCATTGTTCATTGTTATAGGTTTCCACAGTGATAGTTAAGGGCTAAAAATGTCGGAGGGATTGCTAGTAGCTTTGTCAGTACTATTGGAGAAGTAAATTTCTTTTAGCTTGAAGGAGACTCTTCTTCAATATCTTCTCTTTCTGATCCTCCCTCACACAGGTACTAATTATGTACGATATTTACATAACTATTCATGGAGAGCTATCCTGACATTTTGATGAAACATTAGAAGTTAGAATAGATGCTCATGGGTAATACAACTTTCTGTGTTTTGTGTGACAATATCGTTTTCCTTGATTTTGCTAAACAGAGTGTAAATAGAACAATAAATGTTCATTAAAGTAGACCATGCCCATACCTAGAACTGTATTGTATATATCATATAGCAGTGAAAAAAATTGCAAAAAATAACTCAGATAGATGCCAAACATTTTATTATGACACATTTGATTTTCTGAAACTTGGGTTGAATGAGTGCCTTGGTTTTATTTTTATGTACTATTCAATACAAAAAACTTCCCCTATTATTGTAGAGAAACAGTTTGGTTATAGGACCATTATTTACTTAACCAACCCTTCTGCAGTGAAATATGTCTACCCAGGTATGTGTCCTGTCATGTAGCATTTATCATGTAATACCATGTATAGTAATCACCTCTGCTCTAACATCAGCTTTTATGAAATCTCTTCTCTTCTATGACGTTTGCAGGCACATCCCATGCGGCTTAAAGATTTTCTGAGTTTGAAAGCTAAGTCTTAGGAAGACTATTTCGCTGTAATTTATCCCTTTGAAGATACCTTTCCAGTTAAGATGTTAAATAGAAGCATGAAAACTAATCAAATTCAAGAATTTAAAAGATTATTTATAATGTTAGGCATCTTCATATGGTTCAAACATATTAATATTACCTGATTAAATTATAACAGCCATCTGAAAAGTAGTTACAACATAAAATATTCAAAAAGGGTATGAAATGATTAACATTTTATTGAAATCCATTTATATATCACTCTGTAATATCTATATAAAACTAAACAATCTCTACAAATATCTGTGCTTCTTTTGATACAATATGTACAAATATTCCTATGTGATCCTGTATAGAAACATTTGAAAGCAGAGCTCAATGCAAGGTATTTAACATGGAGGGTGGGGTGAGGATGATCTCACGAAGAAAGTATGGAAGGACAGAGAATGAAAATACAGGGAATAATAAAAGTTGTTATGGTTTACTTAAAAAAAAGTAACAAATTCTACTCAGCTCCTTAAGAATATACAGAACTGCTTCCTAGACCCATCCAACAGAAGTGCAGGAAGCTAGTGTTATTACAAAGAGTTTTTCCCTACATCTGACAAAAGGCAATGTTTTTATTGTCCTTGTTGTTGTTGTTGCTTTGTTAATCAATACAGGATCTCTCTGTGTAGCCCTTGCTGTTCTGAATTTCACCATGTGAACCAGGCTGGCCTCGGACTCTTGAGACCCACCTGCCTTTGCCTCCTAAGTGCTAGATTTAAAGATGTACACCATCATGCCAGGTCATGATAAAGGATAGTCTTAAACATCACAAATTTCCCCTTAACGCATGGATCCCAAGCCAATGGCCTTAGAGAATAACAGGGGTCAGATTATCACAAGACAACCATAAGGCATCTGGGAAGAGAAGTGGATAATAGCAGTGGACCATAACGCTCATCCAAAATGAGTTGTTACCAAATTTGATCTAAGTCAAAATTGGGTCACCGGAGTGCAGTGTGAGTTCAGAGGCATCCACTATAAAGTGTGCATATGCCTACGTACATTTTATCAGAACAGAGACTAGGTCTCCATCTTCAACTTTTACATTCTAGCAATACACTTTCAATTTTTTGTCATTTCAGTTTGATACAATGCTAAGGAGTTTTCTTTTTCATACCAGCTTTTCCCTACTTATTCTCCAATAAAATGAAGGTTTTTCCATTTTGTTTTGAATTCTGCTACCACAATATTACTAACTTATTTTTGTAACCTCCTTTCCAATTATTGGCAAATGGGAGTTGAAATTTCAGAACGGGAATTAGAGGTCTAACTTTACACATTCTAGTGTTGCTGCTGGAGAATACAGAAGAGTGGAACTTGTGGCCAAACCTGTTTATGCTCTAAGCAATTCTAGGCACAGAGAAAGAGGAAGATGTGTGCATATGCCTACGTACATTTTATCAGAACAGAGACTAGGTCTCCATCTCCAACTAGATCACCTGCTGTGAACTCACTGTCAGCTCAGCCAGAGCAGGGGACTCAGGTTCTGAGAGAAGTCTTAATTCTTTCTGCAGGTTCATCTTATGATAACATTTACTTGAATTTAGTCTATTGTTCATGTTTCCTATTTTGATAAGACAAACTGGGTTTCAGTAGACCTTTATCATAAGAAATTATTAAATAAATCAGTCTTGGATAAACACAAATGATCATGCTATGATCTCTTGGCCTTAAATGATATAGAAAGGGAAGGGTGAAATGATTTAATTATAGCATAATCTCAAAAATGAAAGAAAAAGTTTAAAAGATATAGCGAAGAACAGTAAATAGGCTTTAGTTCAGAACACTGCAAAGGCATTCTGATTTTATTTGAGACAGGCTATCTCTTGTAGCCTGGGTTGTCCTGGAATTTCCTTTTTAGAGCAGGTTGCCCGCAAATTTAGAGCTCTGCCTGCGTCTTTCTCCTGAATACTAGGTTTAAAGGTGTGGGCTAGCACTGCTCAGTGGAATCCCAAATTCCTGAAGAATAATAAAAGTAACAGGACTATTTTAAGTTTTAATTTGTATATTTTCATTTACTGATTTATATATAGAAAAGTCAGCTCTTACAACATTTTAAGAACCTGAGTCCAATGTAAACATAGATCAATGTCAAACTAACGAACTTCACGTTGAAGTTAAACTACTGACAAGCAAGCTCATGACCAAAGAATGTATTATTTGGTAAGGAGTAGGCATACAATAAGTTGCTGATTGGTTGGCTTTATGACGTTCACCATAGATTAATAATTAGTGTCTCGATAGGAGAAGACCATAGGGAAAAAGGCAGGTGCATTCCATGTTTACAACAAAAGTATAACTTCTTTCAAAATGCCTTCTCACTGGAGAAAATAAGCACAGAAACAATAAAATGCTGTAAAATGTAGTGCGCTGAGTAATGTAAGCATGGTTTTAAAGGTCAAGATCTCAATGCTTTCTATACAGTACATATATCCATACGAGTTCATAGGGATACACTTCAGTGATTTTTCACTGCACATCTTACACTTGATGTCTCTGCCATTACTTTTCGATGCACAGGATATGCTGTAAAGTCTGTGCTGCAGCTCATCATTGTCTGGGTATAGGGATGTTGTGCCATTCCGACATTAAGGTTTAGCTGGCAGACAACCTAAAAGCATTTGATGGCAGTTTTTGTCAAAAATAGACATTGAAATCTTAAAATAATATGTGTAAAAGCAAGAAAATAGAACAGACACAGTAGAACAGGAAAAGTGAGTTACGATAACTATAATGGGTAGAAAAGTCACAGATGACTTCAGCGAGGACAGATCCTGCCCTCCATCAGGCATCTCATGAATTTAATTTGATAAGCAAAAGTGTCATATCAAGGGTGGGCCTCTGAGATCATAAGCAACGCATTCTGGGAACTGCCACACACTCTTTGTAATCACAGACTACACATTGTCTATGTTAAGATTTTACTGCCAAAGTTCATGGCTGGCTCATCTTCTGGTCAGGTAGACTCTGTGTGCCAGCTGGATTCTAACTTTGTAAAAGATGGAGAAGACAGATAAAACATCTGTCATTACTTCAAATACTTCCTGTAGTAGGACTATTACTATTCTTATTATTATTATTAAAGTATTTTTACAAAAATAAAAAAGAGCAAAAATATTTGATTACATTGTTCATAAATATTGACAATAATGGAGAAATATTATTTATTAGGAAAGGAGAATCTTTTCTAATAAAAAGTATTTATTAGAAAAGAAGTAGCATTTCTTAGAAAAAAAAACCTCTTATATATGAAGTGGTGCACCAATTGCTTCTACTTAGCTTTGAAAGATCATGGGACGTCACTTTCCTTAGGTATCATGTCTGTTTGTATTTTTTAATGGATAAATCTCTAAAATTTCTGTAATTATATTGTTATTACAAATTCTTCAGAGCTATGCATTCATTTAAGAATGAATGATGTGTATATGTGTGTGTAAGTGTGTACCACATGGGTACACATGCCACTGGAAACCAGGACAGGACAATGGATCCCTTGGGACTAAAGTTAGGGATCATTGTAAGCAACAAAACATGTGATCCAAGACCCTAACTCAAGTCTATTGGAAGAGCAGTGGGTGTTCTTAACCCCAGAGCTAGCTCTTCAACTCCAAAGGTTATGTAAAAAACTGTATTAGCACAATTAAAAATGATTCCTGGATATAATGTTAATATTTGCTAGTGAAGGACTGTAGCAGACAGTATATGAGAAACAACCCAGCCAATGTAGAGGAAATACCCAAAGAAAAGCCAAGCAATGCACAACAACAACAACAACAACAACAACAACAGTAGCAGTATCTAATGGGAGTATATACACTGTATGAAAGTCTTATTAGAGCACCTTCAGACCAGCTAATAATTATATTCACAGGGTTTCTGTCTGAGGAATTATGTAGTACAAAATGTATTGTAATATTTAATGAGTTCAGAACAATATACCAACATTCTGATTTTAGATGTATTTTAACACACACATACACACACACACACACATTTAATATAGGCAGTACAACATAAGTACCTTTTATGTACATAAACATAATCTATAATACACTAAGTTCAGTAAATTCATTGGAAATTCTTCTAGAAAATTAAAAAATACAATAAACTGGTTATGGTCAAGTTGGACTGCCAACAAACGGAAGCAGGATTGTCACCTAGGTTAAGACACTGGTTCTTAATGCCGGGTCCATGGAGCAGTGGTAGGGTCTCAAGAAGATAAAGAACATTGAGAAAGAAGTAGGAGCCCAAAGGGGCTGTGAGGCCAATGTTTCCTTGATGCAAATTTAAGGATATCATAAAATTTAAAATTTAGCCCATGGCTTTTTCCCAAGATAGAGCTTCTTCTTCTCTGCTTGTAAAAAAAAAATCAGATATTGCTAGTTCAATATAATAAAATCACTGATATTATTTAACTTCATAAATACAGACAAAATTTCACAAAGACTCTCTACAAAGCCTGGGATGTGATTTCAGAGCCAGGCTCAACTCTCCTACTGATTTCTCTTAGGAGTTGGACTCACTCTCTCTCTAGTTTATATGGTCCTAAGGATCAAACACAAACTCACTCTGAATGCTGAAGAAATACACTACAGACTCAGCCAAATTTCAGGCCTTGGCTTAGTGTTTTGTTTTGTTTTTTTTATTACAAAACTGTGGTAGTGGTTAAGTGTTAAGTTTTAAAGAATAGGTTTAGTTCTGGTTCTATTACATATCACCTAGGTAGCACTGAGTAAATTACACACAATCTTTCTTCACTTGGCTCTCTTCATGTTAAAAAGGAAAAGTAAAATATGTCTCATTGGACTATTCTAAAGTTTAAACCATATCCAACACAGGGCAATCTTTTTATTTCCTTCTCCCCACCCCTCCCATCTAATTCTCCCATGTGTGTACACATATGTACATGCCAGGGTAAGTACATGGTCTGAGGACAATTCCTGAGGATCTGTTCTCTTCCTTTACCACAATGTCATTTTACTGACCAACCCTACCCCGGATATTTTTATTATTAGCAAATGATTTACATGAATGTAAGATCAAGGTTTGAATGCAAAACAAGACAATGTACTATTTTTCTTTCATGGACTTATACTTTTGCTAAGGAGATGACAGACTAATGTAATAATTATAAATTAACTATGTAGGCTGCATTAGCAATAGAATATTACTAATTAATATACCAAGTTATATAAATAGTAAAATTTAGGAAGCAAATGCAAATTTCCATATAAATGTACAGTGGATAATGAACAGAAAAAGATGAACAATTAGGAGAAACTCAAGGTGTGGGAACTTAAAGGATAATTTGCAGGAATAAAACCAGATACCTTTCAACTTGCCAGTTGAAATTGAAACCATCAATTCTAATTTTTAACTGACAATATCTATATAAATATAAGACATGCCCTTTTTAATCACTTAGTTTTTCTATTTCTAGTTCAAGACATATCAGCTATTTAATGAATTAGAATTTCCAACGAAATTTTTAAATAGAATGACTAAAGGCCTTGAAAATTTCACCCATACTAGCAGATGAAACACTATCCTTTAAAATACCTTAACTATTATGTTAAAACAGTAAATTAGAAGAGTCAAATCTTCCTGTAAAGTATTATAGGCAAATTCAGAAACGTGGTAAAATGATATTTAACAGGACAGATCTGGACTATACTTTGGATAAGACAATTGATAATGACTTTAAATCCCTCTGTATCCTAAATGACACTTTTTTTTTTTTGTTGGCATAATGGCTGATTTTTCTCAGGGGCAGAATAAATCCACAAAACAATGCTAAGCTATAGCGAGCTGGCAAATTTGGAAGTGAGCTCGTACAACTGCCAGATGACCTGTGAAAACGATTTCTAAAGGGGACGTGAAATCTAGGGTAAGCTGAATGTTGTATTCCAAATCCAATTTAGGGAAAGTTTGCATTTTGACGAGAGAGAGGAATACTAGAGAGAGGAATACATACATGCCCGGAAGAGTGGGTCACCAGCAGGAAATTTAAACTACACAGTGCAAAGAGGCAGAGGGGAGGGAGGCCCCACAAGGCCAGCGGCAGGGACCGGTTAGCACTTAGGGTGGCTATATCAGTGCTCTAGGTGCAGAAGAACAGCTCGCAATGAAGAAGAACAGGGCTGGAGCACAGGAGAACGATAACACAGGAAATGCTGGGATTTCATGCTCCTGTATTGTTGAAAGGGTAGGGGAAAATGATCTGAGTATATTCGTAAGTGGTGAAAAAATATTATAAAGATTTTTTCAAAGATTTAAAGATCTGATAAATAAATACTCGTGGGCTTTAACATCGTTCCACTGGCTCCATCTTATGAAAGTCAAGGTCAGACAAATACCTTTGAAATCAGTAGTCATGACAGGGTGCGCTAAGTGAAGTCAATGCTTGTGAGGGAACTTGTATTGTGACTTTTTGGGAGTATCCTTACTCTTTGAGATGCATATGACGTGCAGGTGTGTTCTGAGCGGTACCTGGGAACGCTTAACCCTTTTCCTATCAATTTTAAATGCACGGATACCAAACAACAAACACTGAACACGTGTAGCCTTCATCAATTACCATTTATGGGTTCCCTTTAAAATCTTTCAGCAAGGACTGATGCTTTCCCGTGCGTGCGGGTTATTCGGCTGTGTGAGAGCAGTTCACATTAGGTCCCTAAAAAGAGGACGCAGAGCACGCCTTAGACACCATTTAACCCCGAACGCTACTTAGATAAAAGATTTCAAGTTTGTGCTGACAACTGCCCAGTCCTCCGGAGATTCCATTCTCTCTATATGGCCTCTAAACAAGACTTTTATTTTAAACTAGGAAATGTCTAAAATAAACATCAAAGCAAACAATGGAAGAAAAATATCGTAAGGGAGGATCATATATCCTGGTGAAGGAAGGGAACCTAGATTCTGTGATGACAGTTTGGTCTTTTTTTAGACCCCGGTCTTTTGCTTTTATTGCTTCTCTGAATCACTGCCCAGCAAGACTGTCCTAATTTGTTATAACTAACAATAGAAATAAGAGGGCTTGGATTGGTATATTATAAATGAACTTACTTTTCCTAAAAGTATACGGTGTCATCCGACATGGATGTTTTAATTGGAAATTCAGAGATGCATTTTGAGATGCGGGTGGATATGCAAGTGCAAATGTTTATGTTTATCAGATTGATGTTTGCCACAAGATGTTTACAACAAAATCATCGAATACTAATTCCCAGAATAACTCTTTCTGCACTCAAGCTGAGTAAGTGAAAACAGTGACTGTATTTATTGAAAATGTACAGTTCTCAAAGGCATTTTCACAGTAGAACTGAAAATGGTTAACACATCTCGGCACAGACTAAGATGCCAGAAAAAGAAAAAACAAGAATTATGGCACGTATCTTTTCTTTTGGATCCCCCTCTGAATATTTCAATATACTTAATTACTACAACTTTGTAGGGACTTTGTCTCCATGGTATTTGTTTGGAAACTGTGGCAAAGAGAATTTGAATAAATTATTAAGTATGATCATTTACAATGATCAAATGACTTGACAGATGAAACTCATTAAATATCAAAAAAAAAGTTGAAGAGAAAGCATCGGATAGATAAATGGCTTTTGTAGCATATATAAGACCATCCATTTGATCCACAGAACTGCAAGGAAAACAAGACACAGTGTTACTGAGTTAAGGCACAGGCAATTTTCTGAAATAAATGAAGAAAGAGTTGGTTTCTGAATGTTTAAAAACTGAAAATAGAATCAATCACAGATTATTTAAGACAGATACAACTTTTTTATAAGCAGCAAAATCTAGAAAATGCAGGAGAATAAGACTCTAAATGCTGTGATGGATATTTACATTCATATTTAATATATATGATGAAAATATATATGAATTATGCAAATTTGTAATTAATGATTGGGGGAACACGGATATTCATAGGTTACTAGCTCATGTCTAACAATAACTTAAAGGAGAGCATATTCTGTAAGTCAGTGATCACCTAGAGAGTAACAAGTAAAAGAAAAACATAAATGCAAGACTGGATTCACATGCCTCTATAATAAAATTGATGTTGGATGAAAACTTGAATACTCTTTAAATGCCAAGCTATGATTAAAGAATAACAAAATAAAATGTAAGCTGGGCAGTAGTTGTACATTGTTTAATCGCAGTACTCCGGAGGCAGAGAAAGATCTCTGAGTTCAAGGTCAGCCTGGACTACAGAGCGAGTTCCAGGATAGCCAGGGCTACACATAGAAATCCTGTCTCAAAACAAACAAACAAACAAAACAAAACACACACACAAAATAGGAAAATGTAAATGCAAATTATAAAATGACAAGGTCACTCTCAAAGATATTTTCATCTTGTAAGAAAGCTGTATAGTTGCTAGGACCTTTTAAAAATTCATGCATATTTAACATAATTGACAGCAAGATGGAAGGAACCAACCCCCGATCATGTGTTTAAGGAAATGAAATTGGGCAGAGCCTTGGGAATAGAGGGTAGGCCTGTTTACAGTTCTCAGCTATATACTGTGAACCTAAATGATCTTAGCAGAAAGTCTAGAGGTTTAAAACAAGAAACAGGTTTATGTAGTAACTATGAGAAATGCAAAGAACAACACTCAGCAGGAAAGGCTTGAGCATGATGGGGCTTATGTTATTAGCACCATTTTTGTAGGCCAAATGTCTTTAATAAAACGTTTGTCCTGTATGTGATCAGCTTCCAGGTCAGATTTAACGCACGAATACTTACACTGAGCTCTTTTTATTTAAATTTTCTTCGGTTTCTGATTCATGGCTTTTCTTACATTTTAAACTCTGATCCCTTACAGCTAAATTCAATAGACTATGTTCTTAGCATCATGGTGCTATATTGTTTGGCTCTTGATAAGTCAAGATCTTGCCTTTAGAAACATCACCATATCCTTAATTACATCCCTTTTGCTAAAACCGTGCCTGCAAATACATTTCCATGATGCAAAAAAAAAAAAAAAAAAAAAAAAGATGCTGAATTCCCAACAAGAAACACCGTCCTTCAGTCATTTCCCTATATTATTGATGATCTTTAGGAGATGAGCTGAGAGGGAACAAAGCAATTTAATATTATGTATCTCATAAACATTTTCGTTGATTCTGACTGTAAACTGCTTATACCGCCCCACCAAATGGCTGGCTCTCAATAGAACATATTCTGAGGTAGGCCATTTTGCAGAATTCTATAAAGCTCCCTATTGTTTCAAATGTCTTTTAGTCCTGGTGCCACTGCATTCTTTGCTGAATTTCCTAGCTTTCTACTTTAACACACTTTTTTCATGCATATCTTTGCAATGTCTTCCATGCTCGACCTCTGGTTTCTCCATATGTTTGGTCTCCACCCCTTTGTTCTTTCATTGTTTTAGGGTTTTTCTAGTAGTCTCAAATTTTAAATTGCACCTGTAGACACAAGATGCTGATGTGTTGAGTTTCTTCTTAAAAGATGCATGCATAGCCCTACTTGCCTCTACATGCTTCTGTCTGAAAACTGAGACCAAACTCACCCCTGCTTACCAGTTGGGTATCTCTGGTGCCAGCAGTATATTATAAGAGTATCTTGTAAATTAAATTGGGTTTTCAAGTATAATTCTCTAAGCAGTGATTGCTGTTATTTATTAGCACAGTTCTATCCTGACTCTCTGACTGCTGCATAATTCACAAATCCCTCAGAGCACCACTTGTGTTTATTTCCCTGATACACAATGGAATCCGGCATACACAAAACTTGCTTTTTTTTTTTTTTTTTTTTTTTTGGTTTCTATCAAAGTTTCCTCCCTAACTTACAAACCAAACTTTGGTATTTATCTGCCAAAATTCCACAATTGTAAGGTGCCCTGAATGCAAATGGCACAGTATTCTTAAAAGCTGTTTCGGTAATATATTCATTTTCTTTAAAATTAACCTTAAGTGAAAACTCCACGTTCTTCTAAATAAATTTATTTTCTGCTGTCTTATGCAGTAAATAAGCCTACTGCCATTTCCCAGCTGAAAGAAATTTCTTTGTTCACAGTCCCATTTTGTGATATTTATAGAGGTAGATTTAGCTATAGATTTTAGAAAGAAGTCATACGTGTTGTGAGTACTCTTAATTTTGCATATATTCCTTTAACCATTTTATACTACTTATAAATAATACAATAGTTGTTGAATTTATTTTAACATACTTTCATAGACTGGTGCATACACAACTTTTTCCTCCTTGATCACTCTTATCTCAAATGATGTGTTTATCTTTTCTGAATGATTCCTGTGGTGTTTGAATATGTTTGGCCCATGGAAAGCGACTCTATTAGGAGGTGTGGGCTTATTGGAGGAGCTGTAAGTTTGTGAAGGCCTGGAGGGCTCTCTTGCTCAAACTCCACCCTGTGTGGAAGAGTCTCTATTGGCTACTTGCAGGAAGAGAGTTTCCTCCTGGCTGCCATCTTGATCAAGATGTAGAACCCTAGGCCCCTTCAGCAGCATGTGTGCCTGCATGGTGCCATGCTTCCTGTCATCATAAAAATGGACTGAACCTCTGAAAGCCAGTCCCAATTAAATGTTTTTCTTGATAAGAGTTGCTTTGGTCATAGTCTTGCTGCATAGCACTTCAAACTCTGACAGTTACCTTATCTACTCTATCCTTCCACATATATACCTACCTACAACTGCATATGCATCCACATTTATCTATTCTATCTATCTATCTATCCAACTATCTATCTATACATCTATCATCTATCTTTCCATCTAAATATTGATAATTGATCAAAATTCAGATCTTATCTTACCACATTAAATCCTAATTTCTTTTCAGCACAATATTTTCTTCTAAATAAATTCATCTATTTTCTGAATGCACAGAGCATCACATTTCATACAAACATGAAGCATCAAGATTGTTTGTATATAACTGGATAGGTTCCTAGAAGTCTCAGTCTTGCGTTTGGAATAACTGAATGAAGACCATGACTGGCTATACATTGTAACAAATATAAAGCTTAATGGGTCTGGTTACCACTATAAAGTTTGTATTCTGCACTCAAACAAGAATATGTTCTTTTAATATTAAAACTTATTTTAATCCTCTTAATAAGTTTAGACAAGTCTTATAACTCCTTACCTAGTTCACAAGACCAAGTTGGACCTGGTGCCACGCCTGCCTTTCCAGCTATCTATTTTACTAAAACTGCTAGATTTGGTACCCACTGCAGTGAAGGGCTGTAGCAATGGATAACTAATCAATGAATATTATTGAGGAAGCTCAGCTATTAAGATTAATAAGAAGTACAAAATTATTTAGCTTTTATGTTATTTTAGAACATGCCAGATATTAGCTTACTGAATTCTTCAGGTTTTCAGTGTTTTAAAAATATCCACTACATTGTACCAGGACAGCCCTTCAGAGTCACACTCAGAGGCCTGTTCCTGGCCCCCTCATTTCATTTTTCCATCTCTAAACCTGAGAAATCCTTCCCAGTGGCCTGGCCCGAGCACAGGGATTTCACAGATACTATCAATTTCGTATTTCTAAGTGCTCACAATGTCTTTGGATGATAGATACTATAGATCACAAAGATCCATTACAATTTCTGATAGGATTACATTTTGAATGGGATTGTAGACAGGAGAGACCTTAGAGAAAGGAGCGCACAAATGACTTAAGTGAGATGCTAAAGCCCGAAGATAAACTAATTTAAGTCAGAGCTGGAAAGTTAAAGAGAAAGTAATTTTAACTGAATTGAATAATGCCACCCATCGTGTAAGAATAGTATTCCATTTACATAAGATATAATTTTAAAGTGGATTTCCTGGAAGTCGTCTATGTACTATATATAATTATCTCAGATGACAACAGGGTCTGGAATCAAAGGTTGCAACAGCTCTGAAATATATGCCACATATTTCTGAGAAGTGAAATGGGGTAAAAGTGTTTTCAAGGAGGGAATATAGAAATGGGGAATGGCTTTATTTGGGATTTAGGAGGGGTTAAACACAGAACTGGGAAAGAGGATAAAACATATTAAAGATGTCTGAAAGTATCATAAGTCATTATGTCTATGTACCTAAAATTACATATAAATCTATGAAGGCATATGCATACATAATTTAATGATTTAAATGAAATCATTCCCTCTGTGTGGGCAATGTTCTCCACCCCAATAGGCAGAGACTGTCTAGTAAAACCCCAACTCTAAACAGAAGTAATAGTTTGTCCGGGTTGTCTAAGTACTCACAAAATATTCTAGGCTACTGTTGTTTTCCATTGGTGCTTCCTACAGGTAGAAAGTAAACCCCTATTGATGAAGACACCATTACTTTGGACACAGCAAGCAAAGTACCTGAGATTTGACCTGAAGTCTCCTTCCCTGAGGACTAGTTTTTATGGTACCATCTTTTGAAATTAGAGTATAATTACATCATTTCACTCCTCGTTCCTTCCCTCTAGGTACTCCCTTAAAATCTTTCTTGCTCTCTTTCAAACTCATGGCTTTTTTCTTTAATTAATGTCACATAATTTCATAAATATAACCTCCTCAGTTGGTATAATACAGTCTGTATGTATGTGATCTCAGGGTTGACCCCTTGGTATTAGATAATCTGGTATCTCTTCCATGAGGAATACCTTTTTTTTCTGAATATTATTCTCTAGTAGTCCATATTTTGTTGATTTGTGTGGCCTAGCAAACTTTCCACCTTGCACATTTCAAAAGAAGATGCTATGCAAGTATCCAAGGGAAGGGAGGAAGTAATAGTAATACTCAGCTATTATGCCTACATACCCAAATAATGTCGATTCTTGCACCATATTCCTAATAGTGCAAGAGGTGTTCACATACCTTGAAGGCAATCTAATGCTCACTAACTAGATCTTAAGCTTTATCAGCATTGAAGAAACCATCCTACACTAGAAACCTAGCCAACAAGTCACGATTAGTGAAGCCATGGACCTTGGCAAAGAACCAAAACTGCCAATTTACTAAAACACCACAATTCCTAACTAAAATCTAAATATTTTTTCTTATACCCACAGGTAAGTGTAGTCCTCAACCCTGATCAATGAAACTTCCCTTGGCAAGAAAAAAATCATTACAGAAAACCATAACCAATCAAATGTAGAAAACAAGATAGTATGGTATCTAGACTTAATTGACAAGTCTATAGAACAATTCTTACAATTAAGGATCTTAAAGAAAGAGGAGATCTTAAAGAAAAGAGGCCTTTGAAGGATTGTAAGGACAAGATGAACAGGAAGTCTGCTATTAGATTGTATCTTGTAGAAATGCTAGAGAAGCCACATCCATGAAGCCTTATCACCATGCTGTCTAAAACAGACTCAGACAATGAAGACACTGATAGACATACTAACCTGCAAGGTGGAAAGTTTACTAGACTACATGAATCAACAAAATATGGACTACTGGAGAATGTTCAGAGCAAAAGAAATGGTCTTCCTCATGGAAGAGATCCCAGATTATCGAATACCAAGTGGTCAACCCTGAGATCACATACATACAGGCTGTATTATACCAACTGAGGAAGTTATATTTATGAAATTATGTAAAGTCAGTTAAAGAAAAAGAAGCCATGAGTTTTAGAGAGAGCAAGAAGGATTTTAAGGGAATACCCAGAGGGAAGGAACGAGGAATGAAATGATGGAACTATATTCTAATTTCAAAAGTAAAAAATTATCATATAAATCAATGTACAAGTACAACAATTTCTGTAAATAACTTTTGCCTCCAATATTATTATGAGCTATGAAATAGAAAGACTTTAGAATATCAGAAGAACTCAAATGTTGCATCTCTAGAGGTCTTAGCTTTTAACCCAAGGGTTAACAGAAAGCCCTAGTTAATGTTAAATATTTTGGAATGATTCAGTAAACTTCTACCTCACCTAGCCAAGTAAGTGTTGCAATTACTGCCACAAAATAAAATGAAATGAAATAAAAATGATTGGAAAGTCTAGACAAAAAATTAAGAATAAGCTATATTTTCTTTGATGAGTTACACTTCCTTAATATCCAAAGAACATTCAGCAGTAGTTCCTAGTAGTTTCTAAACTGTATCTCTTACCTGATTGGTAAGGATGACCAGGTATAGTCTAATGACCATTTGTGGGGTTTTTGTGGCAGAAGCATCTTCATTGTTGCTATGTTTTGGATCTTAAATGTTCCCAATAGGCTCACTGGTCAAGGCTTTGTTGTCAGCATGGCACCCTCAGAGACTACAGAACCTTGGAGGGCAGAGGTCCAGTGGGATGTCTTTGTCACAAGCACATGCTCTCAATGTGAAACGTTTCCCTTGTTCTTTCTTCCTCACTATTCTTTTACATCTTAGTGACGAGACAGAGAGTTTAGCTCTGTAAAATACTCTCCATCTCCCAAGCCCACCCTAACAATTTCTGTAAATAACTTTCCCCCAAATATTATCATGTATCAGTGATACAATGTACTGGTTTTTGTAGAAATCTTGGTGAGTTCTCCATGAAACTTCAGCTCTTACATTCTGCATTTGCAAGAAGCTAGAGTCACATGACAATGGATAGTTCATACCAGCACGGGCTAATAGTTCATGCCAGCATGGGCAGGGGACATGGAACAACTTGCTTTTCTCTCTCTCTTTCCCATTTTTATTCTTTTATTAATTTTATGTATATGAGTGCTCTATCTACACGTATACCCATGTGCCAGAAGAGGGCCCCAGACCGCATTATAGATAGTTGTGAGCCACCATGTAGTTGCTGGGAAATTGAACTTAGGACCTCTGGAAAAGCAGGCAGTGCTCTTAATCTCCTAGCCATGTCTCCAGTCCCCAGTCTTTTCTCACTTTTATGATTTTATGACTTTTTTCTTTCTCTAAAGGAAATTGGCTTTGAAAAGATTGATGCTCAAAACAGGAATTCTGACTTGGGACTATGAACTTTTGAAACTGGTTAACTTCAGGAGCCTGAAGGATTGCATGCATATGCATTCGGAAAGTTACAGAATGTGTCGGGTGCTTCTATAAGAGTTGAGCTGATCAAAATGCTAATGGGAGTTGGGTTAGAATGGAAATCTGATTTAACAAGACACTAGGCTAGAAGTAGCCATTGTTACTTTGTGGCACAGTATTTGAGACACAGAAGTTGAGTCTACAAGTGGCTATTGTTACTTTGTAGCACAGAAGTTGAAAGTAAAGCTGGTAGACTGCTTAAGGTGACAATGGAAATTTCAAGGCACCAAAGTACTCAAGTCAAGGCACGAATATTGCTGGCTTCTTATGGCATAGTTTGCCAACAGGATCAAGAATAAGAAGGAACATAAGAAGAATCATAGCCGAAATACATGTGGCAGATGTTCACTTTGGAAGAAAATGTGTCCAAGAAAGATATGATTGACTAATATACAAAAATCTCAAGTCTAGACCATAGGTGCTTCATGAACATCTCAAGAATCAGATAGGGTATTCATGTCAGAGATGCAGAAATGTACATTTTTTGCTGAGTTTTTCCAAAAGACATTTCTCAAGAAAGCTATAGAGAGCCCTTCCATCCTCAGAGATATTTATTGATCTTTCTGATGTTGAGCCAATAAATTCCTGAGAAGCTACAGTGGCCATGGTTCAAGTAGACAACACATTGCTGGTAGACTTCTGCGTTGTCATATGCCTCCAGCTTTGCAAGAATAAGAAATTAAGAGCTAAAGCATCAGGGAGAGCATCACCAAGATTTCAAAAGAAAGCCTGAAGGACCAAAAAGTGCATTGTATGACTAGTCTACCTAAAAGACTCTCTTGGTTAAATGTGGAATGGTCAGAATGAACTCAGTGCTATGTAGAGACTTCAGAAGGAAAAAGGGACCACAACATTTGCCAAGAAACACTATAGGAACCATGCAAAGTCAGCCTAGACATATAAATACCAACATTACAGTAACAGAATAAAGCTGCCTTAGGCGGATCAATGGAACAGGATTGAAGATCCAGAAATGAACCCACACACCTATGGCCATTTGATTCTCGACAAAGGGGCTGAAAACATCCAATGGAAAAAAGATAGGCTTTTCAACAAATGGTGCTGGTTCAACTGGAGGTCAGCATGCAGAAGAATGCAAATTGATCCATCCCTATCTCCTTGTACTAATCTCAACTCCAAATGGATCAAGGACCTCCACATAAAGCCAGACACTCTGAAGCTAATAGAAAAGAAACTGGCGAAGATCCTTGTGGACATCGGTACAGGGGGAAAGTTTCTGAACAGATCACCAATAGCGTATGCTCTAAGATCAAGAATTGACAAATGGGACCTCATAAAATTACAAAATTTCTGTAAGGCAAAGGACACCATCAAAAGGACAAATTGGAAACCAGCAAATTGGGAAAAGATCTTCACCAACCCTACATCAGACGGAGGGCTAATATTCAATATATACAAAGAACTCAAGAAGTCATATCCCAGAAAACCAAATAACCGTATTAAAAAAAAGGGTACAGAGTTAAACTAAGAATTTTCACCTGAAGAACTTCAGATGGCTGAGAAGCATCTTAAAAAAATGCTCAACTTCATTAATCATTAGGGAAATGCAAATCAAAACAATCTTGAGATTTCACCTTCTACCAGTCAGAATGGCTAAGATTAAAAATTCAGGAGACAGCAGGTGTTGGTGAGGATGTGGAGAAAGAGGAACACTCCTCCACTGCTGGTGGGGTTCCAAATTGGTACAACCACTCTGGAAATCAGTCTGGCGGTTCCTCAGAAAACTGGGCACATCACTTCCGGAAGATCTGGCTATACCATTCCTGGGCATATACCCAGAGGATTCCCCAGCATGTAATAAGGATACATGTTGCACTATGTTTATAGCAGCCCTATTTATAATAGCCAGAAGCTGGAAAGAACCCAGGTATCCCTCAACAGAAGAATGGATGCAAAAAAATGTGGTATATATACACAATGGAGTAGTATTCAGCCATTAGAAACAATGAATTCATGAAATTCTTAGGCAAATGGATGGAGCTGGAGAACATTTTACTAAGTGAGGTAACCTAGTCTCAAAAGATCAATCATGGTATGCACTCACTAATAAGTGGATATTAACCTAGAAAACTGGAATACCCAAAACATAATCCACATCAAATGAGGTACAAGAAAAACGGAGGAGTGGCCCCTTGTCTGGAAAGACTCAGTGTAGCAGTATAGGGCAAAACCAGAACAGAGAAGTGAGAAGGGGTGGGTAGGAGAACAGGGGAAGGGAAGGGGGCTTATGGGACTTGCGGGGAGTGGGGGCCCAGAAAAGGGGAAATCATTTGAAATGTAAATAAAAATATATCGAATAATAAAAAAAAAGAAAAAAAAGAATAGAGCTGCCTTATGTTGTGGGAGCCTATATTCCAGGAGAGTATACCATAAATGCTAGCTACGAGTTGTATAACAGAATGTTTCCTCACTAGATTTCAGTCTTTCTTTGGTTCAATTCCTTTTTTATTTTTATATGTTTTGTTATTTCTTGTTCACTCCACTTAGCACTAGGAATTTATATGAATTCTTGTCCACCATTGTATTTTGTAAATGTACAATTTTCTTTTCTCCTCATTCTACTCCTTTTCCTAGTCCTGTTACACTTTCTTCTTTTAAAATACTAGCTCAGATGGTTAAATCCTTGCTAAATGTATTAATATTTATTTGTGAGACTCTTGGCAATAAACTGTGCATTTGCACTTGTAAGATGAATGCAATTACAGTCAATTTTATAGTTTTACTATGAAGTCTATATGCTTGTCCTTGATATAGCCATTTAGGAAAAGGTGAAAATTAAAGTTATAGAATCTAGAGAGGGGTCTTTGTGTCACTGCAGTGATACACCTGTGAGGCTGATATGTTCCTCCTGATTTTTGGCTCTGGGTTTTCCATACAGTGGTTTTATTGTACCATTTGTTCCCATCATGATGTTCTATCTTCTCAGAGTGACAAAATCACCAAGAGAAGCAATCATGGCTTGGGGTCTCTATAACCATGTGCCAAAAATAAATACCCCTCATACAAGTGGCTTATTTCAGGTACTTGTAACACAGTAAGCTGAGAATCACAGGTGCTAAGTAGAAAACACAGGCAGCTACCATTGGATCAGAGAGGGAACTGCACAAGTCACACAGGCCATCTGACAAAGGTCTGGGGCCCCATGTTTGCACCATATGGTAAGTGAGAATCCTATGGATTTGTCTGAGGTGAGTATAGACTAAAGTTCAAAGGGATAACCATGATTACTAAGCATTACAAAAATATGCTACAGCTTCTGGGCTTGTTCCTAGATAAACCAGGATGCACAAAAATAAGAGATCACAGGTTTTTGCGGTTTTTGGTTTATGTTTTTTTAGCTAGTTGGTCTTTGTTGTTTGTGACTCTAGTCTTTTATTTGGCCTTTTTGGTTCAACATATTTTTACTATTACTCAATGTGTGTGTGTGTGTGTGTGTGTGTGTGTGTGTGTGTGTATGTATGTGTGTGTGTGTACATGTTGCTCAATATGTACACATATTTTACTATTATTCAATATATATACATTACTATTATTCAATGTATATATACATTGATGCTAATTTTAAATTCCATTTTATTCTGCATATTATTTCTTTATTTACTTACCTTTCCAATGTTGTCCCCCTTCCTGGTTTCCCCTCAGTGAACATCCTGCCCTGACCCCTCTACGAGCATGCTATCCCTCTCACCTATCTACTCCTGCCTCACTGCTCTGGCATCCCCCTACTCTGGGGCATTAAGCCTCCACAGGACCAAGGGACTTCTTCAGCTACCTTAGTCCTTCCCCTAATTCCTCCATTGGGGTCTTGGGCAGGGCTGAGTCGGATGGTTGGCTGTGGGCATATATATCTGTATTGGTCAGGCACTGGCACATAATTTTGTTGATACATCCAGTATTATAATAGTTACTTGTTGTCTCATCTATTTAATGATAAGTACTGAAGTTGTGCGTGTGTGTGTGTGTGTGTTAAGATACTGATGTTAGCACTTGAGTTGGTTTATTGGCACTAACAGGTTTTATACTGGGTAATTGGACATAGAGGACCTATGAGTATAAATAAGAAAGATGTAACTCCTGATTAAGCAGGTTTCATGCAACTGCATAATCTATTGTTCAGACAGAATGCTTAAGCAAATATTTAGAATTTGAATGAGGATAAAAAAAATTTAGAATAAATCTGAATCAACGGAATTAAAAATGTAAGCTAGGTAGACATTAGTTCCACTAAGTAATTAAATTAATAAATCATAACTTCCTCCATGATAGTAGAGAGAGAAGTAATTAAATTCACAGTTAATAAACAATTTTCATAGAAATGAAATTGCCAGTAAGATGTAATATAACAATACCAGTATGGTTCTTGGATGGGTTAAATCCTATCTCAAGAAGCATAATAATTTCCAAAATGTATATGATATAATACTGCTGGCAAATCATTACTAGAATCGGGCATGTCATTTTTTTTTTTTTTTGCTGAAAAATATGCCCAATGACTACCTGTACTCAATGAGTACTTGTGCTTGATCCACAAGTCAGAAAACGGACTGAGAGCAAGGCTCTTAGCCATCTTATTTTGCCCATCTTGTTAGTTGTGCCATGGAGGGTATCTAATGTGGTACCCATATTGATAGACAAATACTCAACACCTACTGATTAATCAAAAATTTCATAAACTGAGTCATCTAATTTTCTGTAAAGTAAATGTAAATTATTTTCCTTCTGATGCACACAGCAGACATACCTAATAAAATTAACTTCTAAATATGAGTGAAAGGATAATTACATTATTATATGATGGCCTAGATTAAGATAACAAACAGCATTTAGAAGGCATTCTGTTTTGAAGTCATTATTACTAACTTTGACTTTGAGGAATGTGGAAAAAAATTCATGTATCCTCATGTGTATGCATGTTCAATATGAGAAGCAACAGCATTTTAGAGACCACCATTATCCAATTGATAAGTGGAATATCATATTGAAGACTGGAAGACAATATATATTCACATAGGAGACTCTTCAGAAATCACTGAGTTCCTTGGCAAAGAATTTGGCCTACCCACTGCTCCTGTCGGTGGCTTCAAAGTGTATCTGTTTCCTATTACTGCAGATGGTCTTTACCAGATTGCAGAAGATGCTATTTAATATTAAGCTAAGGAAAGCTGACACTACCATTCTTGTCTTGCCAAATATTGGGAAATTTAATTAAATAGACATTTGACTTCAAGAAGGCAATGTTGAAAACTAAATAAACTTTATCCTTTTAACCTTATTGACTGACCAGAGTAACATGAAAACATCAATACCTCTGCACAATGAGAACTGAAATTGGATGAACTCTGTGTCTGTCAAGGATGTGATCACTAATGGAGGTGGCAGAGCCAGACTACAAATCAAATTATTCTGATGCAACAGCTTCATCTTAAGACTTCACATAATTTCCATCCCACCACTTTGAAACATCTTGTTTATTTGATGATATTAATTTCAGTATCATTATAATACTACAGCATGCAGGTTACACTTAGGGCACTCTGTTTTGTTTATTATGTGCAACATGAAGTACATTAAAATTTGTGCAGCTTTAGAATTAGCATTTTCTAGGATTCTCTAGAAAAGTGGGCATGATAGTTTAAAGGCTAACGGTGATTTATCTTAAAGCATTTCACATATGCTCTCTGGGAAACAGATTTATGCTTAATTAAAATGGCTTATAAAAAAGCAATAGTCCCTCCCACTAAATTCCTAAGGCAAGTGAATATTTTACCTTATGATGCAAAAGGAATTTTGCAGTGAGATAAAATGTGTAGTAACTACAAATTAGTACATTATAAGAGGATTGCACACAGCAAAGTAATAGAGGTGCTTTTTCTGCTCCAATTAATTTTGTTTCATGTTACCAAATTGGAGATCACTAAACTTTAAAAAGCTAATAATGAAAATGGTCCTTAAGTTTAAAGACTTTCTTTTCATAGACTTCAGAGTTTTATTTATCTTTGGCTTACCTTTAAAATTATTTTGAAATTATATTACATCAATTTCCCCTTTCCCTATCCTCCCTCTAACCCTTCTCATGGACCCCTTGTTAGTTATTTCTCAAATACATTATATCTGCTTCTTTTTCTTTTAAAACATACACACGCACATGCACACACACGCACACACATGCACACACTGCTGAGTCCATATAATGTTATTTGTATATCTCATATGTATATGATTCCAGGAATGACTACTGGCCATTGAATGACAAAATTGGGGGTCACACAGACACTATGAAATACTGTTAGGCTGCAAATAAAAATGAAATAATGCAATTTGCGAACAAATAGCTGGACTCATAAAAGACATTATATTAACTATACATTACCCATTCCCAGAAGTACAAATAACATTTCTCTAACTGAACATTGACATTTTAATCTGAGTTGCACATTGTTTTCATTTTAGAAAATCATGATAACAAAAGTAATAACACATTTGCTTAGAAACAGGGGGCACATGTTACAATGATCTGATCTGATCAGAGCACATAAATCCCCAACAAAATCCCATTTGTCCATATTTGCTTCAGAGCACATCAATGTCATCTATGATATATTGAAGAATTAACTTCATTGAGTCGTTCAAACTATAATAAATTCACAAAGTACCAGTTACCACAAGAGATTAAGCTTGGAAGAAGTTCTTCAACTTTTATGTAATTACTTATACTAAAAATGACAAAGCTGAAAGAAGAGAGGGAAAATAGAATTAGGAAAAAAGGAGAAAGAAGAAAGGAGGGAAATGGGTAGAGGGGAAGACAGGAAGGGAAAGATAGAGAGGGAGAGAACAGGAGAGTGGAGCCTAGGAGAAAACCTTACTAATGCTCAGTAGGAAGGGAGACAATTTTTAAATTTATATTTTGTGTAATTCTTCATATAGCTTGAGAGAAATAGATGACAGAATAAAGCAGAGAGAAGAGAGTAAGAAAGGGATGACAAATATACTTAAAAGATAACAATATGATTACATAAACCTGTAACGTTAAATGAAATGTTTGAGAGGACAGAGAACATTTAGACCTTATCTAGAAGACACCAGTAGGAAAGGCTTAGCAAATGGAAAAGGGTAACAGCCACTGACCCTGAGCTCTGAAACAAAGTTTAAGTTAAATATGGAATTTCCAGTGAATTTTTGGAGTAAAAAAAAAAATCATCATTAAATTGGTGGATTCTTGTGCTGCAAGATAAACACTAAACCTTAAAAGTATATATCATTGCATTAAGGAATCAAATTCTCTACAGCATTTCTGCCCGCAACAGACATTAGTTCATGTGTATGAATCATTCCTTTTCTAAGCAGGACAAAGGTACTTTGTCTCTTCCATCAGGCATTTAGTTTAGTAAGTTCCATGACAGGCACAGACGTTATGAGCTACCCCAAACTTTAGTCAATGATGATTCCCGGTCAAATCAGTAACAAGACAAAGAAAGCCTATGCCTCAAGTGTTAGCAAATGCTTACCCCTGTGATGTCATGGCGTCAAATTCTTTGTCAAGAGAATTGAGTTAACAATCATAGTTTCAGTCCAATTTGCTTTTGCCTTACATCTACCTTTAGCAAATGTTTTACTAGATGCCAAATGGAAAAGTGTCTTTCTACCGTTTGAAAAGTAAACAAAACAAAACAAAAAGCCAAAAACCAAACCAACCCCCGCAAAAGAAACAAACACAAAAGAAAACAAACAAAAGCCAGTTACAAATAAATGCTGTGATAACATCCGTTTTATCACCTATGGAGTAGCACAAAATTCAGTTTCAACATTAGCAGAATTTCTGAATCCTCTGCACATGAAACATTTAAAAACATGCCAATATTTTCATGTTGACTCGTGGGAAATTTCCCTAGATAATTATTTATGAAGATAAACAAGATATAAGTATAATCTCATTGTGCTTCTGTAACAGCACATTTTCATGTGTAACTCTCCAAAAAACATATAAAGGGAAACATGAAGAAATTAACTGAAATATATATTCATATCCCTCTAAAATCATATTGTGTGTGATATACATGCAAGTATGCATTTCAATCACAGTAACTTAAGGAAATGGGAGTGCCATTTTTTTATGCACATACAGTATTTTTCATCATTTGTCTCCTTTGTTTGGAAATAAGGCCTCAGCGTGTAATGCTAGCAGGTGGCCTGGAATTTCCTCTGAAAATCAGGCAAGCCTGGAACTCAGAGATGTACCTGCCTCTGCCTCCAGGAGTGCTGAGATTAAAGGTGTGAGCCACCTCACTTGGCTCTGCTAATTTGCCTTTTTATATTATATAACCTTTTTTAGTAAATTTATTTTATTTATAATGTGTATGTTGTATGTAGGCTCATGTGAAAGAAGTTCTGAACAGAAGCTACTGATGTTGGATACCCATAGAGCTAGAGCTATAGACCGTTTCAGATGCCCATTGTGGGCATAGAAGCTGAACTCAAGTCCTGTGTACAAGTAATATGAGGTCTTTACTACTGAATCATCTCTATATCCTCCACTCTGTAACAAGAATTTTAAAAAGACTTTTTTTTTTTGCCTCTAAATAATTTGCATCCCTGTGGAAAGCTTAGTTTTAAAATTGTTACTTTCGTCACTTTAAATAAATAGTTCTGTCTTAACCACCACAGCACTGGCACTTTGGACACCATAGCAGTAGGATACCAATACTAACAATGTTAACAAACATTGGCATGGGCAGAACATCATACATAAGGTGAAGAGCAGGACAAGGCTTTTGAGTGTCTGACAGTGACACTTCACACACACCTGCACGGGGTGTCCTTCCTTGTGAAACTAGATCATACCAATGAGCTCACCCCTATGTCCTGATGAAAAGCCTTTAGAAGTCAACCTAAATTCAGCACAGGATTTTTCTTTTAGGTACCATGTCCCTGAGAAATAATGAATTTGATGAAATCTATAAGCCTTAATGTCTCTGTGATGTGAAGAGATTTATATTTGCTCTATCATAAATTAAAAGAGATCAACAGAAGATTCAAAAGGACTTCGGTTCAAATTCCTGTTAGGCAAAGATATTTGAATGAGCTATTTAATTTATATTCACAGTCTGCTTAATTATAAAATAGAATCCAATATTGGTGCAGGTTGCCCCGAAAACATTCACAAACAAATTTTGGTATAATTTTGGCTGTGGCACTTCAAATTTAAACAGCATCTACTATTAGTAACTTGCTGTTAGCTGTCCCTGTCAATTTCTTGTTTTCCTTTATGATTGTGACAAAGGAAGAAAATCAAGTAGCAGAGTCATCAGCTATTTTTATTAAGTATCTCAGCATATTCTTCCTCGATCACTTGTTTGCCTAGCTGTAGGCTCGGAAGTCACTCTAGCATCCACTCCAATCAGAGAATAAGCTGCTAAATGTTTAATGATTAATTTGCATCAAATAGTTACCTAGCAACCATCTCTAATATAAAATTAGATCTGATTTTCTGTGAAGCCTACAGCCTATTTAATAAATGGTGCAAAGACAGAAGAATACTAGTCAATGCCAAAATGTTAACTCTTAAAAACACATTCACAAGTAATGTTTTATGAACTTGAATCAGAAATTAAACCACATTTAAAAATATCTTGGTTTTGGAATACTCATGTCTCAGTTTTTACATATAAGCTGAGTATCATAATGAAAATAATTAAAGAAATTTTTTATTAACACTACTTGTATTATGGAAATTTCAAATTCTGTTACATAAATAAATATTTAAATAGTCAATACAACACTGAGATAATCACTTGCATTAAGAAATCATTTTTCTAAACCATCAGATCAATTGAAATATTTATAGTAAACAGTAAGATTCTTCATCCATAATATTAATGAATATTCATAATATTCATGGAGGTAAGTCCTGCTTCCACTAAGCTAGTTAGAGAAAGAAGGAAGGAAGAGTAGAAAGGAGGAGGGAAGAAAAGAGCTTGTCATTCTTCTTATAGGATAATGCTAATTAATCTTGGAAGTTCAACCCTTTTAGAATCAATAATAAATGAACGTTTAACCGATTGACACTTCTTGGTGCTCAATCTCCAGCCTGTGGATAAAGATTAAACACTACGCAAATTATCAGCTCATACCTCAAGGGACAGCATCTAGTGGAAGTGATTTCTATATCTATATCTATATCTATATCTATATCTATATCTATATCTATATCTCTGTCTCTGTCTCTGTCTCTGTCTCTGTCTCTGTCTCTATCTCTATCTCTATATCTATCTATCTATATCTATCGAGAGAAATGAATTCTTCTTGTATATACACACACATATATATATATATATACATATATATATATATATACACACACACATACACACACACACACACACACACACACATACACACCCCTAGAACTCATGAAAAGTTTATTAGATTTAGTGCTAGTAAAAAAATGTGAACAATACTGATCAATGAGCAAAGGAATGTCCTCAAGACATGGACTAGCAAGTTTGTCATTGTTCATCTGTCATTCGTTCTTAACAGAGTGCACATGACATGTGTGGCAGAGCTGTTGTTCATAATTCATGTGTCAATGTAAATACCAGTGCTGATACAACACAGCGAGGCAGTCTGGGTTTGTCTTCCTAACATGGGTCATGGTATTCTGTTATTGGCATCAAGTTTTCCCCTGCAGGTAAGTTGCTTAGCTTGGGTACACAGCCAATAACAGATCTAGAGAGGTCCAGTTCTGCTGTATTAAAGTCCTCCTAGATCATAATATAAATAGCCAGCTATGGTTTTATTAGTTTTATCCAAGATAGAAAAGAAAGAAAGCCTTGCTGTCAAAACAAACATATTTCACATTTCACCTCCAACAACTGTGAATATCATCTCACTTGTGAAATTTCCTGTTATCTTGAGTAAATAACAGTAAATGAACTGTGGAAGAGATAAGAACAGGACAAGAGAGAGAGAGGGAGTCAAGGAAAACAGCCTGAGTTCAGAGGGCATAGAGAGATTCATTCCTCCTTTGCTCTGCAATTCCATTAGGCTTTTGTTTTGCTTTGTTTGAAGAAAACTTTTGGCATGTCTGAACTTGCTCTGTTAACTGAGCACTGAATTCATTTTTTTCGAGCAGATCTAAATACTAAAACTGACAAAGTTTTCCTACAGAAATTTGGATTCATGTCCTAAGGCTTCCAAGAAGCAAATGGTTAGACTGTAGTGATTTACAATGTTGGGCACATCAAAGAAAACTCAACACCCACCATCCCTAAAAATGCTCATTTGCTGTCTTTTTTCAGGCATTTTGAACTAAATTTATGAGAAAGGCCATGACGTTCAGGATCCAGCCATATGCACAGAAGGATTGCACTTTCATAATATTGAGAAAGTTGAATTTTTGATATTGCCATATGTCATCATTAATTGCCTTAATTATAGGCCATACTGAAGTCAAATGAGAACCAAAATGCCACATAGTCACATTAAGGCGATTTTGTATTCTGAAACTTCTCTGAGAGAAACTGAATTAAAATGAGGTTCCGTGTACAATGCCAAATTTCAATAAGAGAGAATATGTTTTCGTCTCTTACACTCTTGAAAGTAAGCCTTAATCTCCCTTACAGATTGATTGACAGATTATTTTGGAGACTTAAAACACTGTTGCAAGAAATAAGAGACCTCAGCGGGCAACAGAGTCAGTGGGTTCTGACCAAAAGACCGGAATTTCACTACTTTGTGAATTAAAGCAATGTTTACCCTAACACAATCATGAAGATAGGCTTGCCTTGGTCAGTGACTGCACTTAGAACATAACAACTAGGTATACAGACCCATTTAAAGAGGGCTTCAGTCAGTACTTGTTGAAAGAAATGAATGAGGGTAGCTGGGGGGGGGTGAGGGTCCCTGGATGCATTGAGAATATTGACACATTTGAGAACAGTCACAAAAGGGACTGTAAAGGGAAGGGAGATGACCAAATGTGGGGGAAAGGGGGCTGACTGTAAATCTGATTGTACTGAGGGCTCTGAGCACAGGAGGTAGAAAACCAATAAGCGGTGCCCAGAGACTCCGTACAGCTAAGGGTTGTTTTCAGTAACAAGCAGTGGCAGCAGTTAAGCCCAAATGGAGTATCGATCAGGCCGTTCAGGTAATAAAGACAAGCAGAAGCCAAGTGAGGTGAGGGAAAATTTGGGAAATTTGCCTAACTTAGCTATTCCTCTGAAGTTAAAGATAGTAATTCTGTAAGGAAAAGCTGGTTTAGGACAATCTCTGGGAGTGTCAGGGCAGAACTCAAAGTACATTGCTAGTTTCAAGCTAAAAAAGAAAAGTGAAAGACTAGTTTGTGATCTTATACCATAGTGAAGGAATTCTTGATGCCAAGGGCTGCCCAAATTGTGGAGATAGCTTGGCAGCCCATGGAATTCAAAGTGATAGAGTAGGAATGCCCTGACTCACCCAACACTGAAAATTGTCTGATTTCAGCTTGCATATTAACCGGACAAGTCACAATATACTTAGAATTCACTTATGTGAAGCTTTGTGTAGTGTGACGTTCACAATGCAAAGCATTTTACGTGCATTCCATTTGGTTTGACAGGCATTATGTTAAACAGTCCTTATTTATAAGGATTCTATTGCACAGCCAGTACATGAACATTTTATCTAGGTTCTCTGTTTTGGCTGAGCTAACCAAACCCTCCACCCAAAATTGAGTAATTTGGTCTCAAGAACTAAAGCAACTTAATTCTTTTGATCGTCATCTCCTCAACCATATGGACTCTCGGTAATGGTTGCTGTGAGTGCAGTTTATCAATCCCCTACTGACTCAAACTCACCAACCACTGATTACCTCTAGCAGTGGCCAACTGAGAGTCAAAAAGAAACCTTTCAAATTTTTTCTTACTGCCCCTCTCTCTGCCCCATATTTAGCCCAGCCTGTAAGTAGACAGTAGGCTGTGATTCTTGAAGCTGAGACCTTGCATTTTTTCTCCCTCTGAATGAAAACCTGAACTGTCTTTAAGTCATGCACTCCCTGTTAGCATCACACCTAGTAGTAGTAAAATAGCCTCACTAGAACTCAGCTGGTATCTCCTGAAGCCAGCATGCAAAATCAACTTCATTTGACTCCACAGAGCCACAGAAGTTATCCTTTTCCATGCATGGGAGCGCCAAGTAAGGCACAGTCAGAGAAAACGTGGGAGGAATCTGAAATTATAAATATGCATTTGCTTTAGATATTTACTTAGAAGCAGACCTCCGTGTCGCTTATTTTTCTGATTTACATTGCTTTGTGTTTTAGCTGAAGCAGGAAAGCAATCAGCTGAGTGAAGAGCAAATCCATCCATAATGGGTGGTGTGAAGGACTAAATCATCTTGAGTTTCCTTCCCCATCTTTGACTCTAAATTGATATGATTATGTGGAAGATGACAGGATGACGGCTAGATTATGGGTTCTTCTTGGAAGCAAAAGGCCAGCCGTGTTCACATTATTGGCAACATTTGGACTTTGGACAATGTTTCAAAATAACAAAGTCTTAAATGTTAAAGAAACTAAATTAAATTAAGACACATACAGCAGAATTAGAGTACACATTTAGTTCAAATACTCAAATAGTTACTGTCAGGAGTTTCTGACTGCTTAAGGATAGAGAAATAATAGAACGGAAACTCACTACATTTATTTACTTATTAACGTAAATCATATTTTCACTGCCAACTGGTTCTACCTGCTTGCTATTTTTCTGCCTTATGTAAATGCAATGTATGTGATACAGTGAAGTTTTACTATCAAATTAACATGTGTCCTTTTTGCTGCACTTATTATTAATATAGTTTTAAAGAGAATGAGCTAAAATGACATATCTACAGAACATGTAGACTCATTATAGTCATTGCATGGAAGTCATTGGAGGACACACACACACAATCACACTCACCGTCAGACATGGTTAACCCTAGGAAATGATTTTCATTTTGTCTATTTGTGGTTACATCTTCCTTTATATTTTATACTGGTCCTAGATTTTATATCTACCATATAGAGTCATTCCATTAGTCTTACTTCGTAGGGTCTTTCTTAAAATACTATTTTGCTGGAAGAGACCTAGGCTGGCCCAGCAAAGCATCAGCCCCTCCACGGCAGAATACTAAATACTTAATCTGCCAAGATAGCTCAGCAGGCAAATGATCTACTGCAAAGCCTGGTAACATGCATTTAATCTCTGGGATTCCTAAAGAGAAAGAGAACACTGTTTTCAGAAGGTGTCCTCTGACTTTCACATGTGAGCAGAAGTATGCATGAAGACAGGCACATATACATAACAATTAAGGAAATATGTAAATAAGAATGGTATTTATGCTTAATTACTTTGCTGAACTAACAACTTTATTTTTTCCTGAATCTTGACCTCAGGTAAGTAAACTCCTTAAAGATAAAATCTTTTCTTCTTTTCTTCTTTCCTTTCTTCTTGCTGCCTACTTGAGCTCTTTGTGAAAACAAATATTCCATTTTGTTTTCTAAGTTAAACGTGCCCAGTTTTTACCTAAATATCTGGTATGGGGAGAGTATTCAAGAAAGGAAAGATGGTAAACACAGGGGTGTCCTCCGAGCAAATAATAGTCTACTTCAGGACAATTGCTGTGCACAACCAAAGCAAGCATGTAGGTCTAAGAAAGGCACCTTAGGAAGGGCAGAGAAGAGAGGATTCCCACTTGGAGCTCCTGTTTTTAAACAAGGTGCCATGGTCTTCATAGATACTTTATAATTTTGAAATATAAAGTTTAATTATAATCTGTGATTCATCTTCAAAATCTTTAAAGATTATTGCTGTGTGTAAGAAACTGATATAGAAAAATTATTTGTGAGAAAAAACAAACAATAACAAATCGCTACTGCTAGTGAGAACAGTATGTAAGGAAAGAAAGGGTATTTTTTTCATTAATCTTTTTTTGCACAATTAGTATGTACATGATCCTCATTTTTATTGAAAATAATTGTTAAACTAATAACATCTAATTGGCAGACAAGGGTTTCTTGTAATTACTGTTCTGCTGATGAACAATAATTCTTTTTGAGGAGCTATTTGACCTGATTCCCCTTTAAATCATTTAATGCATATTTATTGACTATTTGCTATATGTCTGAAAAGGAATTGAGGTACTGGAAACTAAAATAGGTTTTAATATTTCTTAATCTTTAAAAAATTGACAGTATTGGCTAGTGTCAGGACACTGAGTTAAGAAATATGCAACCACATATTAACAGTAAAACTAAAGAATGCATACATAAAAATACGCGTCAATTTGAACATTAGTTGCAAAAGTAATTACTTAAAAGTATTCTGTTGCTTCATAAAAAGGTGGAATTTGAATACTAAAAGTATAATGCCTTTTTCTTACTGATAAAGAGACAAAACTAAAAATTATATAATTATTTTATGTATTAATTTTTCAGTAATGCTCCTATCCATGCCTTTTCATAAAGATAATGCCCATGTCCCTATCTGGATGGCTATCGCGAATAGCAGGAGAGTCTTAAGTACTGTAGATTGCTTTAATCAAACACTGTTGTCTTCTCCAAATTATGTGTATCCTTCTTTAATTTCTTAGCAAAAACACCAGGAGAGATTGCATGGATATGTAATGTGTGCTTTACAGTTCTAAAAGAAAGAAACAAAGAGCTGGGGAGAAAAGCAGGCTCTGGAGGAGAGACAGGCACTTCTGCTGGTTAATGTGCATGAAATTGTATGCTTCTGGAAGAAACTAGACTTGTCAGCAGGATACAAAGGAAAGATTCTCTCCTCAGAAGACTTGGAGTGGGAGGCTCATTGTTTTATTGTTTTCTCTCTTACACAAGTGGTCCCTGTCGCTGAGCTAAGTGAAGGCAGCTCTACTTGAAGATGCCGCAATCCTAACCTCAATTCAGGTCAGAAGGGCCGGGCGCTGGATAGGAAGAGAGGGGATCAAAAATGAATGTTGGTAAATGGACAGGTTTAACCCTCTCAGTATGTGGGTCATTTCCTGGGAAGATAATACCTGCTAAGGAGGAAAATTAGACCTTAAAAGAAAAGGCAGATTCTATAAAAACCACAGTGGAAACTAATGGGTGACAAGAACAGAAAAATGTATTGATTCACCTGGCCCACATTTCATTAGAAACAGAGTACCTGTGAACACAGACAAGGAAAGACAGAATGAGTTAAGATGACTTAGTAAAGGTTGACCATAACGCAGAGGAGGTGACAAACAGTGAGGACGAAGCACCCAAAGAGAGGAACTTTCCAGGGACCTGCAGTCAGTCGTTTCCTTTCTTTTCTCTTTTTCTTTCTCTCTGCTCCCACCCAATGACATCTTCAAAATCTACTGATATTATACAATTAATTGCATTCATGTTTTAGGTAAAACTATTGTTCAACTATAGCTATTTATTGAGTCCTAGAATCCTGTGACAAATATTATAATTGGAGAGTGAGGGTGGAGTGTGGATCATGGTCAGGAAACTGGGTTTGATGGTCAGTTTTGTAACCATTTCCTGGTTAGTTGACTTCCCTTACTTAATGCAATAGACAAAGCCGAATTTTAACCTACATTACCTCTAATGTGTTTTATTATTAATACTATTTCCTATATGTTTCTGTTAACCCTGAAAATTATCGTACTATAAAAAAAATCTAATTTGCAGGCTACAAAATTTCGGTTCAATTGTTGCTCTTCTAGAAGATTTGATGCCAGTTCCCTTATTAGTTGGCTCACAAGTGCCTGTCACGTCAGTTTCTAGGTACTTAACACCTTCTGGCCTCCACAGGCATACCCACAAATCTGACACACACATAGAGAAATACACACATAGACATAAATAAAAATGAGTAAGGTAATTCAGTGCTTCTGATTGCCTGCTGCCATGCTTGACTGACCTAAGTTTAATGCCTAGGATCCACATGGAGAAATGGACTCTTACAATTTATCCTTTGATCTGCATACATGCAATGCTGTGTGCATATGGATAGACATAACACCCACACATACACACACACACACACACACACACAAATAAATAAATGTTTAAAATGTTAATATTTGCTTGTGAATTACACACAGGGTTTCCTGGATAGTTTTCCTCTTTTTGACATAAGACATGGGAACCTCATTTGAAAAAACGCCTCCATTACAATTTGTGAGGGCAAGTTGTTAGGGCACTTTCTTCATTAATGGTTGATAGGGGAGGATCTAGACCACCATGAACAATTGTATGACTTGGCAGTTGGTCCTGGGTGTTCTAAGAAAGCAGGCCGAGCCACTCTTAGAGAATAAGCTAGTTAGTAGCATTTCTACCTGACTTTCCCCTTAGTTCCTGTCTCCAGGTTCCTGTCCTGAGTTCCTGTCCTGACTTCCCTGCAAGATGGCCTGTAAGCTGCAAAACGGAATAAATTCTTTCCTCAATAAGCTGCTTGTAGTCGTGGCATTAATCACAATGGAAAACTAAATAATACACCATTAATGAGCCCAATGTAAGAAAATCTTCAACAGTATTTCTTCTTCCTATCAATGATTAAGACGAAAACTTCTATAGCTACAAAATTTACTGTGCTTGTTACAACAATGATGATACATCCCTGAGTTCATTATTTAATCTGTGATTGTATGAATGTCACTGAGTAAGCTTACAAAAACATAGATAGCAGAACCTATGATGTTCCTGTATGCTATAGGCTCTGTATCTTAAACTACATACATGTAGCATGTAGGCTTGCAGGTGTGGCAAAGTAGCATTTGTGTATCTGAACACATATAATCACATAAAAGGCACGGTAAATGTACTGAGCAAGAGGAACACTGCAGACTTATGGGACACATTACTGGACCATAGTCATATCTGGGACCTTGCCATGCTTGGAACTCCATGACATGGAACAAATGTAGATTTTATATTGCATAGCTTGTGGTCTTTGTGTGTGTGTGTGTGTGTGTGTGTGTGTGTGTGTGTGTATGTGTGTTACATTAGCACTCATGTGTATTTCTATATATATGTGGCATATGAGTAGACATTTGTGTGTATGTGTGTGTATGTCACACACACCTTGGTAGCCATTCCTCAGGTGCCACCCTCTTTTGTCAGTTTTTTTCCCTCATTACTTACTTCGACACCAAGGCATTCTGACCCACTAGTCCCAGGGATTTGCTATCTCTATCTGCCTGGCCAGCACTGGGTTGTAGATGAAAACAGATTGACCTCAGGTCCTTAGTCTTAGAAAGCAAACATTTTACAGAATGAACTAATCTCACAGCCTGCCGTGTATGCTCTTAAGTTTAAAATGGAACTGAAAGTAACCATTTGTTTAGCAAACTCCATAAGGCTATGGTCTTATGTGAATTGTTCGTTTAACCATTGAACAGAAATTTCAAGTGTAATGTTTAAACCATAAATCTTAAGTTACCCTAACACTAAATCTCGTCAGGTTTCAAAGTTTTCTGTAATATAAACTAAAAGCAATTTCTTAAATCACTCTAGATAAGAAGCTCATTATAAGTTACAGGTAGCATTTACATGATACACAAACTAGTTTATACTTTGCAATTTTATGTTGCATTTGGAAAAACAAGCTTGTGGTGATTTAATAACTCTTTAATTAATAGCTAACAGCAATGCAAACTCTTTAATAAATAGCTAAGGAATTATGAAGACAGGATTGGATCTGTGCAACACATTGGATTCACCACATGCATGGGATAACTGAGTCAGAAGATAAAAAAAAGATAAAATGAAATAAAAATCTTGTAAAAATATCAACAAAAATCTATAAGGCTAAATATTACAGCCCCTTATGAGTGGGTATTGGAGGCAGATAATGTCTTAGCTCTGACTTTTTCTAGTTACACTACACACAGGGCATGTATATAACGTGCTGAGCAAAAGGTTCCTCTGCAGTAAAATGGTGATGTTCGTAATTCTTAGGGAGTTGTGAGAGTAAATATGCTAATGTATGTTAACCTTTAACCCCTGGGATGAATGGCAGGTGGTGACATCAATAAATAGTAATGCTAAGATATGTGTTTCCTGCATTCAGAAAAGCATGCATTTCATGTTTAAGAGTTGAATATTGATCTCAGTCAGTACTTAGTAGATCATAGAAGGTCTATAGAGGGAAAACTAGACCTTGTTCATGCTTCCACGGACTGAAAATTTGGTGACTTTTAAAATAATCAGATTGTATTTCTGTGATTCATTGTCCCATTTAAATGAATACAACTTGCCAACAAGTTTTGATGTTTTCAAGTTCTTCTCTGGAGCAAGGGTTTCGTGTATCTCAGGCAGGCCCTGAACTTGCTATACACATAAGGATGACTTTGACCTTCTGGTCCCCTGGTTTCCATCTCCTTGGTGTTTGTATTACATACGAGGACCACCATTCACATTTTATGGTATTCTAGGGATCAAACCCTTGGCCTTTTGCATCCTTGGCAAGTACTCCCTCAGCTCCACAGCACCTTAGACCCAGTTCATGCCTTCTCTGGGTGATTTTCTTTCTAAAATCATATTTAATTTGTGAAACGCATTCCAACTCCCCATAACCCTTTAACAAGTATATTGAAGAGAATTTAAACACAAACTCATAATATAGAGCCACTAGTGTGTATGTCTAACTTTGTAATTCTTCAATAGGAAAAAATACAGATAAATAACATACTAAGAAATATCTTATAAAGCAGGCATAAAATTTTGTGGTTATCAGAAACCTCCAAATATAGATATTAAAGAATCAGGGTTTTCCATCTTTAACAATTTATTAGAGAAAAGACACGGTTTTAAAAACCGCTTTTTAAAACTACGTGAGCAATGTCTTATTTATATGGATATGATTTATGCAGAGGACATTCCAGAATGAATCTGGAAGAGGCTTTTAGGGTTATTTCACATCCTCAAAGAAAGGTGATGAAATACAGAACAACGAGACAGCTGTGAACTGTTTCATTTCCTTAACAAATTATATAAAAAAAAGTACAATCTGACATTTTATCTCTGCTTTCGTGTTTCAAAGTACGAAATTTAGAATATTAATGTAGGCTTTACAAAACTATTTTGGAAATGAAATCTTGCCTATTGTGTATTCTTTTTCATAAAATGTCTCTTTAACTCTGTATTCTACCCACTCCACCAAGATCTCATTATGCAAGCAATGTAGAACTGTCTCAGTTCAAAGATGGTTTATGCATTTCATTCCCTAAAACATCACTGGTCAACAAAAAAATGGTCACTAGGAGTTTTATCCTTTCCACAAAGGCCCCTGAGGAGATGATGAATATATGAAACCCAACTGAGAGTTCAATTAAACCAATATACCAAATGCGTTTTTCAGAATAAAGAATATTAAGTGCATGAAATGCACTGAATTCACACTATCCAGTCATGTTATAATGACTCAAAAATAAAATTTTATCCTGTTTCATTATTATTTTCAAATTATAATTCCTTTCTGGTTGAGCAAAGTTCTCTCTATTTTTGAAGCGTGCGCACTTCCAGCTCATGAGTAATGTGCTCTTTCTTGAAATAAGCACGAGTGAGCAAGCTCAGAGCTGTCTCTTGGCACGCCAAACCTGCTGATCCCCAGATATTTTCCCCCTTCTGAGACATCAAAGGAAGTTAGATCCTGGGATTTGTTTATGATCCCAGGTGTTCTCTCTCTCTCTCTGGCATGAGCTGAATATCTAACACAAGACTACAGGATTTCCTGTGTGATTTTCACTACAAAACCCCATGAATAATTAACTAGTAAGATAAAAAAAAATCTTTTGTGATGATGAATCTTCCTTTGGGATAAAAAAAAATAAGTCAGAAAATGCTCCATTTTTAGATTATTTCATTCTTCATTATTCCTGAAGAAAAAAAATAAGACCACATTACTGCATTACTGCTCTATACCATGTCTGATCTAAAGGCTGCAGACATACTCCTTGGGACTGTATGAAACAGACTCTGAGGTGTTACTTAATTAATGATCTCCTTTCACTTTCCAGCTTGTACCCTGTGAATGGACATACATCTGATTTCCAAAGGTTGACAGTACATAAAACGTACATATGAATCAGACTGGAAAAAAATCAATTTTGATGGATATAAGAGTATAAAATTTACATTTACATTCAATTTCTACTTGCTCAGTCTTGAAGAAATTCAGTGTGGATATCCAACCTACTTTTTGCTTTCTTTAAGCATTGCATATTCTTGCATTAAAAACATTGTTACCACAAGCATTGATGGACATTATTATCAAAATTATGCATTATCAAAATTAGATGCCATAGGGACAAGCAATGAAGGAAGGGTCTGGACCTGTAAATGTCACATCCGTTGCCTTCTTTATATTTATGTGATATTTTTTATGTCATCACAGAGAATACATGCAAAATAACAGTAATATATTTTTAAAAGAAAAGTATAGGAATATACATACTATAAGGGACACATTCATACTGCACTTCAAGGTATTTATATGTTCCCGGACATGGGTCTGGAAATACATCAGGACCTGCCACCACTGCACACTGGGTTCTGTTATTGCATCTGAAATCAAAAGAAAGAAATAGTAAATTTATGCAAGCTTAAATCATCATGAATACCATTACACTGACATTATTTTGCCTTCCAGTTATGTACAACTAAAGGTTTGCTGACTTAGGACTCCAGACTTTTAAAGGAGGATTTGAAGTGTGCTTTAGGAAATAAAACACAAACATCTATCCGTGTGTTTTCTTCACAGTAAGTTATATTTGCTTGAATGGGGCATAATTTTGAAGTAGCACTTAAGAATTACTGAAGTAATACGATGTCATTCTTAGGACACTGGTAATGTGAATACTTGACAGGATTATTTAAGAGGAAAGACCTCCCATATCAAAAATGATACTCAACAGAATACAACTAAATATTTTCTTAGACAGTTGTAAAACAAATTTAATGAATGTGATAAAATTTTCATTAAGTGAGTGAAAAGTTATCCTTAAAACCTTTATCCACGCTTAAAAATTTAGTATTTAAGGGTCAGTGAGATGGTTCAGCTGGTTAAATTGTGTGATGTCAATCCCCAACACTCATCAGGTAGAAAGCAAAAATAAATTCCATTGCACCTTGGCATGTGTACCGAAACACGTGTAAGCACATACATGCACACAAATAATTGTAAAACTGTCTTAAACTTCTTACTTAAATAGAGAAATATGTCTATTCTGCACAGCTTATATTAACTGCATAAATAACACCCCTTTAAAGATCTGACTATCCATGTTTTGACATTCCATTTAATAGTGACAACAACCTCACAGATTACATGCCATTTGTCAGTGTTATGTAATTCAAAAGGGGGGCTTTACATTTTTGAAGGTAAGGAGAACATATTACTATTACATCAGACAAACCCTCTGGGGCACTTGCATAGTATTAGATTAAACCAATTTGGGCTGATGTATCCTTGAGGAAAAAAAACATAGAATTAAATCCAATCACCTCTGAAGAAGTATCTAGCCCTCTGTGGCCTCAGTACATAGTACATAGTAAACTATGAGCCATGGTTTCCCAAATACATACTACTGGCATGGTGTGTTTGGAATGACCCCACTGAGTATTTGTTTTATGGTCTAGCTTGTTCAATTCAGGTGTGGAAAATAAACTTAGCCCTACATTAGAGCTAAGGTTTACTCCCACTTTCTTAAATGTTTCATTCCCTGGTACAACCCATGCCTCAGAAGACGACTAGGACCTGGATACGTATATGAAGTAGCAGACACAGCACTCAGTTTGATGTAGAGTAAAAAATGTATTTACATAAGACTCATCTTTCTCATGTTAAATAAGGATTTTGTTTAGATCAAATTAAGATTAAGTATTGAATATATTTTATGTTATGAGTTAAAAACTAATTCAAGTGAAAAAAAACAAAAACATAATTAGCCCAGCATTTAACCCAAAGAGTTAACAAGTTCTAACATTCTCCACTATGGATGCAATGTCTGCTCCTTTGGCCAGGCTGCTGTATCTTAATATTAAGGTAAATGTGAGTACATTTAACACACAAGACAATGAAATATCCTGGAGTATATGAATAAACAACAACACTGCTTTCCTATTACAAAGAAAATGCAATCACAGAACATATATCACACTATCACAGGATAATTGTAGTAAACCAAAACAATGTTCACATATTACACAGATTATATGAAGATTGATTATCTGCACTAAAGAAAATTTAAACAATCTTTACTGATAATATTAGTTATATTTTGTATCTTACTTCATGTACATCTAAGCTGAGCTTGTATGCAATGAGACAGTATATGTGAAGAGGCACAACATTTAAGAATTCCACGTGATAATATATTCAACTTGTCTTAGGTAAAACAGAACTACTTTATAATTCTACTCTTAGAAACATTGACTGTTTTAGTTCAGAGTATTCTACATATCAAAGGAAGATTAGCATGTTGAAATCTATGCAATGTTCTCTTTATCTATGGTACATTGTAATTTTTGTATAAGGCACACCATAATCGCAGTAGTAGGTGTTTAAATATTTTGAAGAGTTGTGAGATTTGGAAATCAAAATGAAATGAAATCTTTCCTCTTAGTTTTCTACCAGTACCTCAGCTACTAAGTCAAAAGCTTTTGAACAATTCATAGTCTTGTAGTAATTTCAAAATCATAAGTAAAGTCATTCTAATTTATTATACATGAAGGGAGAAATAAAATCTAATGTTCTTATATGAGATATTTAGATGTTGCAGAGTTTGTTTTAAATATAAATATAAATTAAAAATGATTTCCAATATTATTTAAATGTTATATTACAGATATTTTAAATTCACTAAAGAATAAAAAAGACTGAAATAATATGTTCAAAGACACCTTTGTCCACTAATAAAATGAAAACTCTGTAATCATGAAATATTGAGGGATTATTTATATCAACATTACTTGTAGTCTTGCTTTCATTAGATAGTTTATGTGAATATCACCTCTACTGTAACATTAATGTCATTGTAAGATGACACTGACAAATTTCAGCTAGAATTCTAAAAGAAAAAGTCATTATTAAAAAAAATCTACAAAACCTCCTTTTCTTGTCTGGCCAGAACTTCGAGTACTATATTGAATAAATTGGAAGAGAATGGACAGCCTTGTCTTGTCCCTGATTTTAATGGGATTGCTTCAAGTTTCTCTCCATTTAATTTGATGTTGGCTGTTGGTTTGTTGTATATTACTTTTATTATGTTTAGGTATGTGCCTTGAATTCCTGACCTTTCCAAGACTTTTAACATGAAGGAGTGCTGTATTTTGTTAAAGGTTTTTTCAGCATCTAATAAAATTATCCTGTGATTTTTTTCTTCGAGTTTGTTTATATTGTGGATTGCATTGATGTATTTCTGTATATCGAGTCATCCTTGCATCCCTGGGAAAAATCATACTTGATCTTGTTGAGTGTTCATTTTGATGTGTTCTTGGATTTAGTTTTCAAGCATTTTATTGAGTATTTTTGTAGTAGATTTACACAATGGAATACTACTCAGGTATTAAAAATGATGACCTCATGAACTTTGTAGGCAAGTGGATGGAACTAATAAATATCATCCTGAGTGACATAACCCAGATCCAAAAGGACATACATGGTATATATTTACTTAACTCACATACCATATGAAGTTTAACAAGAAGGAAAGCCAAAGTCTAGATGCTTCAAACCCACTTAAAAGGGGGAACAAAATAGCCACAGGAGGCAAAGGGAGGGAGAGATCTGGGTGAGAGAGGGGAAGGGGAAGAAAAAGACAAGAAATGGTCACGTATGGAAAGAGACAGAAGAGAAACATAGAGGGCTCAAAGAATGAAAATAAATAAGGAGCAGTAAACCACCAAACACAAAATTCCTGAAACTAGAGTTTTAACAAATATATCAATAAGGTTTGCTATTTTATTATATCGCAGGGTCGGTGAGCCTATTACAAAAGCATATTAAGTATAGCTATATGGTTGTTGTTTCTGTCAGTGTTATTATCATTACCTTGAGTCTGAGTTTCGAGACAAGATTGTATTCAGGTAAATGGGCACATGTGAAGGAAACTATCAATGCAAGCAATGTGACATCAAGGAACATGTAAAATGTTTGGTTTGAGGGTAGAAACAGCAGAAAATATAAACACATAGAGGTATGGGTCATCACCCATAAAAGACCTCAATCAGAAGAAGGTAAATCTCAGAGGTTTCACCCTTAAGCCAAGACTCCAGGCAACTACGAAAAGCAGAGAGCATAAGGAATATTCTCTCACAGGGTTGAGCAGACCAATTGCTTATTCAACACCAAGATGCCAGCTCTGAAATCATAAATATACGACCAATGCAATATTAAATGGTCTCAGCAGGTTGTATTTGTATACGAGTTTGTGAGTGTATGTGTGTATGTGTGTGTGTGTGTGTGTGTGTGTGTGTGTGTGTGTGTATGTGACAATCACAAATAAACAGAAAAGGTCATCAATCTGAGAGGGAGCAGATGGGGCACATGGAAGACATTGGGGGGAAGAAGGAAATGGGGGAAATGACATAATTACCTGTTAATGAAAAATAATGAAGCACAAATTCATATTTCAAAGCAAATACATAAAAACAAAACCATGTAATGCTGAGCACTATAAAACAAACAAAAAGGAAGAAAAAAAATCCCTTCCAACTACATGACAAGTTCTTTCTTACATGAAAAGTACTCTCCCTTATATATTCTAGGATAAAACCTAAGATTTTTAGTTAAAAGCCTTTCTTCTGGTAATCTAAACTTAGAGAACTTCACATGTATCCTATATTGCATTACTTTTAGTTGATCTCATTTTGCCAGCTTATCAATGAATAAAAGTGCATACTTAAGATATATACTGTGACCTTTTTAATGTATGTACAAATCATAAAAAGATTCTTTCATACTGCAAATCAAGCTTACTGATATATAATCATCTAATGGAGTCGTGTCCTTCTTTGTTTGAAGAAATGATAATCTACTCTAACTGCAAACTTCAGAGCATGCTAACTAAGACCACCATTCTGCAAACTTGACAGGCAGCCTACATGCATCCTCTATTTTCAAATTTTACATCCTTGGATCAGGATCTGTCTCTTTCCACTGCATCTCAGACATAGGCAACCTTCGTTCTATGCTGTTTCTGTAAGCTTCATGTGCTCATAGCCCTGGAATTGGGCTTTAAAATGAACAAACCCACACACATTATTTAGAAAACAGTTGCTGTCCTTCCACAGTGTATGAAGTGTAATGGTGACGTCTAAGCCATAATCTTTCCATCTTTGAAATCTATAACAGTGGTGGGCTAGAATTAAGAATGTTTTCAATTAAAGATAAAAGGAATTGAATTTGCATCACTTTATTGCCATCTACATATGGAATCGTTTGGAAGCTGAATCTCCTTTACTTGCATCTAGAGTGAGCCAAACAAATTAAAATGTCTACTTGAATTCATTATCTGAACGTGCGACGAACAGTGAGCCTGCTTTTCCCTAAACGTGAAGGCGAGCATTCACAGGACCTATATCACATAGAATGTTAACATACAGTCTCCATAATCCTCCTATATTATATAGCATGGTAATGTATTTCATATAACACTCATACAATGTATTTTATACTATATTGTATGCTAATATATTCAGAAAACTCTGGACTAAATGTTAAGTTAATATATGTTAAATGCCTATATTTTTCTTAAGCAAGTGGCATATCCCCTTTCCCAAGTGTTAATTAAAAAATGCAGTAATAACTGGATCTATTTTCTGGTATGTCTTTTGCTAGCTTATTGTTTTGTCCTTAAATCGGAGGCAATCTTCATTGTATTTCATGAGACTACTGAAGAAAACATTGTCATTCTCTGAGCTATAGAAATGTTCTCTAGAGCAAGCCGGGCCTAAGAGGAAAGGTTTTGTAGAGTAATTTATTCGAGAAAAAAGATTTCTCGAATCTTTTTGAAATGTAAGTGTTTCCAAATTTACACTTATAAACAAGAAACCAAATAAAGAATAATATATGAAACATTTGATTTGTATTATATGTTAAATTATGAATATGAAAACCTGCAAAAGAAATTTCATGGTGCGTGAGGGAACATTTCTTCAGCTTTTACATACTGTTGTTTAATAAAGAGCTGAAAACAGATTAAATAGTAAAGGGCTCAAATGTATATATATATATTTGAATGTTATTAAAAAATAATTGGCGGGAGTGGAGGAACTGCTCGGCAGTCAAGAGCACTTGTTTCTCTCCATGTGATGTGGGGCTGGTTTCCAGCCCTTACATTGGGTGTCTCACCACAGCCTGGAAATCTAGGTCCAATTCTGATGCTCCTTGACTCCTTAGGCACTTGTATTTATATGCACATATCCTCTGCCTCCCCATTTATACATACTTAAGATTATGAAAATCTGACTCAAATATAATTCAAAAGCAAACAATAGCATAGAGGCTTCCTTATGTTTGTTTATATCAAATGCTGTTTTCAGCCTTGATCAGAGATGCACAGTTTTGCAGTGAAAAGCTATGAATGTAGAAACTCATGGCTGCTCAGTAAGTGCTGTGGGTAAGACACAATTGAACACTAACTCCAAACAAGAACACATGTATCGTCCCATTAAATGTCAGGAAATATAGTAAAAGAGGAAACAGAATATCAAAAGGCAGAATGACTGAGAGAAAAGCTGTGAATCTATCGTCCGGTCATGACAAGGTAATAATGAACTTACTGGTGTTTCACTCATCTGCATTATATTTGCACAAAACTGAGTCTCTCAAAAGACAGTCATGGATTAGAGAGGGGCTCAAAGGACCCTATTCCTCTCTGGCGACCCATTGGCCATTGGTGTAATCACCTATAGTTGTAAAAGCACTGAAGAACTTACTGTGCCCCAAGTGATAGTTTTACACCCTTGCTTTTATGGATCTACATGGTACACTGCATACCCCCAGTTACGCAAGACGATAATATACTATGTTAAAGTAAAATCCTCTGCTATATCTCATTTAAATAAGAAAATTTCAATCATAGGCCACTCAGCAGACAACCTTCCTAAAAAGAGTGGCCCAAAGAGGTGATGATCCTCCTGTCATCATATCCATTGGTAAAATAACCACATTTGGGAAGGATATCCACATACTGATTGTATACCATGTTAGGGCTTAGAGGTAACTGTTCTCTCTAAGATCTTATAGCTTATAAGTCACTGATCATCTGAGGGTCTGGTTGCCAGGGAGAAGATGATGGAAATACAGAATGGGTTTGTAGTAGGAGACACAACTACACTCTCAAGTTTCTTCTTCCAATAAGGAGCACCTACCTGCTCTCATTATTTCATGTTCAGTAGAAATCATATTTAATTTTTTTAAAAAAGAATGATATTTCTCTGGATTGTATACTTCTTATGTGATACAAGTTAGTACTTTAAAATTTTCCTAGAATTGACACAATGGTACTTTTTTATTATAATTTTTTCCATAGTCTATGTTTACATTCCAAATGATTTTCCCTTTCCCGGTTCCCCCCTCCCCATAAGTTCCCTAAGCCCTCGTCCCTCTGCCCATTCTCCTATCAAACCCCTCCTACTTCTCTGTCCTGGTACTCTCCTACAATGCTAGAACAAGCCTTTTCAGATCAGGGACCTTTCTTTCCTTCTTTATTTTTATTTCTATATATTTATTTCAAGTACTGATTTCATTTCTATATAAAATTTGTAGGTGCTAGTCACTTATGGTATCTGGTATAATGTCAATATGTTCAGACATCTTTGTCCTCTGGCTCTTACAATATTTCCACCTCTCTTCTGGTGTCCCTTATCCCAAGGTTGAGGGGCTGTGTTGAATATGTATCAAGTTATTCTGGGCAAATCCAATCAATTGTACTCTTCATTTTGGCCAGTTGTAGGTTTCTGAAATTTTCTCTTTCTATTACAAAAATTAGCCACGTTGACAAGAAGCGACAACTACTTTTATTTATGGGTATGAAGACCAGTATTTAGAATATAGATAGATATTATCCTGGCTTAGGAAAGTGGCAGTGGTAGACTCTTTGCCAGAGTCCAGGATCTTACCAGCTACACTTAGTTGGATAGGTTCATAGTACCAGTAGAACATTTCGTTACATTGAGCAGGCTGAAAGTCTAATTAGACAACTATTGGTTGTTTCCAAGACATAGGCATCACTATTGTACCCTTGGGAATATGTTGTCATAGTGGTCATTGTTGTGGTTTGGAAGCATTGCAGATAGGTCACACTATTGATTGCTTTTTTGGCCTTGGCAGCATGACTCTTTTATGTACTACATGGGGTAATCCTCAGGGAAGATGCTTCCAACTCAATTCTGGCATGATTCCTCAGATTCCTCTGTCTGAAGTGTTTGAGGAGTTCAGCAAGAGGGTCCTTAAGTTGTGTTCTGGGAGCCAACCAAGAGCAATGGAAAGGCTATATAATCATGTTATTTTGTATAAATAGTTTGTACTGTATTTTAAAAGTAAGTGTGTGTGTGTGTGTGTGTGTGTGTGTGTGTGTGTGGTGTTCCCATCGAGAGATTCAGGTACAAGTGTGCTTGACACACATGTAGAGTTCAAAGAGAAACCTCAAGTGCTAGAGTTCTGGCATCTTCCATTTCTTCTGAAGACAGGATGCTTCATTGACCTCGAACAGCATCCTATGGAAGAGCCTAGCTAGCCCAGGAGCTTCCTGGCTTGTCTCTGCCTCGCAGTAGCACTGTGCCTGGGATAACAGCAGCGCCCCATGTCTGACTCTTTCCAATGGTCTCAGAGATCCAGGCTCAGATCCTCAAGCTTGCATGGCTCGCCCTTATTGGCCGAGCCATTTCTCCAGCCACATTTCCCCCTTCTTTGTGGACTGCTTAATTAAAAGAAATGAAAACTTTCTGATAACTAACACCCACAAATCAAATGTGTTTATAAATTCCAGAGTAGACCTTACTATCCTCTCAATTATGTTGCTTAATCAGTCGAATATGTGAGGTAGACACGGGCTTGTAATATTTTCAAAAGTGATGTTTCCGTTTATTTAATCATTTAAATGAATTGTATTTTGTGAAAAAAGTAAAATATGAAATCTGAGATGTCATGTTCTGATTTTATGTATAGATTGAGATTAATTTGATGCTTAAAGGCAATAAATAGTCCAATACAAAATATATTCCAAAAGGATGTAGATAACTTGTAAATGACAGAGTTTAAGCTATACTATATTTACTACTTAAACTAATAGCAATTAGATAATAATAAAGCATAGAAATGACTGATCCAAAAATTTAATCTGATAAGTATTAATAAGGAATTCTAACTATTTTAAATAACTTTATATGTACTTGAAGAAAGCATTCTAAATTTACATATAGGATGTTGACCTCCAGGTACTTGGGTTCAAGGTAGAAATATAATGAAGCAGAAAGCAGCTACACACTTTAGGAAAATAGACTTTTCTCCTTTCACTGGACCATCATGTCAATAATTTTATTTTCATTAAAAGTTTTAATTAAAATTCTCTTGGTTAACTTTAAATAATAATGAGAAATTATTATATAAAGGAAGTTATGCTGAATCCACTTTTAAATAATTGTATTACTTCTATCTTTGCTTAAGACCTCCTTACAGATAGAACATGTTAGTTATATATCTGTTTACTCTTTGATGCTAAGATAATGGAGTATAAGTAGGTATTATAAAAGAAACTACTACATATGTGTGTGTGTGTGTGTGTGTGTATGCTTTACCTTAGGAAAATATTTTTAATCTAAAGATATTCTCAAACCATAAAACCTTGCAAATTACTAACATTTTGCTATTTTGCTTTACTTCTCTGCAATGAAGGTTATATATATATATATATATATATATATATATATATATATATATATATATATATATATATATACATAGTATGTCATGGAGAAAGGCAAATAAGTTCAGCCACACCTCCCTCCTCCTCGTCCCTTCCTCACACTGTCCAGTCAACTCCCCATACTGTGAGCCCCCTCACTCCACAGCATGCGCCTTCTCAGTCAGCTTTGGCTACAGCTCCAACTTTCCCATTTCCTTCCAGTTCATCGTGCTCCATTTTTTAATTTTTCAAAATAAAAAATGAACCCATTAGCATGGCATACCAGACTCTTCACACATGCCCTGAATTTTCCCATTAAATTAGTCTCTGGAGGTTCTAGAATGGAAAATGCAAAACATAAATATTTGAAAGTGAATCTGTAAGTTATAATGTCTTCCATTTATGTGTTATAGAAAGCAAGAGATTAAGTAATTTCCCCAAGGCTAAGAAACAATAGGGACCATGGGAAAAGAACTAAATTCTCTTTAATCCCAATTCACAGTATTTCAATTTTCTTTCTTTATAATACCGATCGAGTACAAAAATACATAGGATGAGATAGTATGTATCATAGTCAGCCCTTGTAATCTTTAATATCACAGATTTCTCTTTAGTATCGAACAAAGATTTTACATTTAATCAGCATATATTGAGTTACTACCCATATATAGTTGAAAAAGAAGAAAGGTCTATTGGAGAGCTGTATGTAGGAGCTTAAAATATGGAAGGAAAAAAAATCACATGACCTAAAATTTGGTATATATTGGGTTGGGAGCAAGAATGGGTATTCATACATACACTCATGCACAGGTGATATAAAAATAAACATAAACACAATAGTCATTGCTAAGTGCTTCGCTGAACCCTCCAAACGACATGTATTAGTCCTTGGGACCTCAGAATGCCATCTTGTTTGGTGACAGACTTGTATTTGCCAACAAACTGACATCAGATCCTAATATGATAAAGCCCTTTAAGAAGAAGAAGATACCTGGGCACATAGGAATAGATACACACACACGCAGAATGATATATGGTGATGGAGGCAAACACGGAATGAAACAACTATAAGATCCATCCATTTGCCTCTCTACTAATGCTGACACTTCCCTAAGTCCTTTGAATCAGCAAAGGGACCCCGTCTTGCACTTTGACTCTTCTGTCCCTACAGAAAGAGAAACTGTCTGCTGTTTTAAGCCTTGTTTACAGCACTTTCTCACAGTAGTCCTAGTGTCTAATACATATTATTAGTTGAGAATAAGAAATATGGGAATGGGTTGGTTGTAAGAATTGACACCAAAACTGATTGTTATGGGATGGATGTCAATCAGTTTGGTGAAATTTCTAAGGGATGATGTAGATGGTATTTCAGGCCGTTTATGCACTCACTAATAAGTGGATATTAACCTAGAAAACTGGAATACCCAAAACATAATCCACACATCAAATGAGGTACAAGAAGAAAGGAGGAGTGGCCCCTTGTTCTGGAAAGGCTCAGTGAAGCAGTATAGGGCAAAACCAGAACGGGGAAGTGGGAAGGGGTGGGTGGGAGGACAGGGGCAGAGAAGGGGGCTTACGGGACTTTCGGGGAGTGGGGGGCTAGAAAAGGGGAAATCATTTGAAATGTAAATAAAAAATATATCGAATAAAAATATATAAAAAAGAATAGTAAATAATAATGAAATAAAACAAAAAACAAACAAAAACAAACAAAAACAAACAAAAACAAACAAAAAAGAGTGGCTGGCACTCAGGACGCAGAAGCAGGAGGCTTCCTGTGGTTTACATAAAAAGGAAGCTCAAAGATATTCAGAGTTATACGGTAACTATCTATTATTTAAAAAATCTGAGAGAGAGAGAGAGAAGAGAAAGAAGAAGAAGAAGAAGAAGAAGAAGAAGAAGAAGAAGAAGAAGAAGAAGAAGAAGAAGAAGAAGAAGAAGAAGAAGAAGAAGAAGAAGAAGAAACGACACAAGGAACAGAGAGGACATTCCTCCCGAACATGTGTTGGTAATATCCAATGTGCTAAAAATTTTCACAATACAATTATCTGGCATAAAGAAGGGAAAATATGTTTTAGAAATTATGTTATCTCAATATAAATTATGGAGCTAGTATTAGTTTATTCTGGACTGAAATCATGGGATATTTTATAAGCAAAGGACAATGTGGTCTCTTTTCTTTGGATACCTATGAATCTGTTGTTATTCAAATCATTGTAGTGCATGCTTGAAAGCAGAGGGATCTCACAGAAGAGATGCAGAAAATAAACGAAGTCGTGACGATTTAGAGTTGAAATCAGCAAGTTTTAGCAATTGTTAGAGCTGACAAGAGTTAAATTGAAGAAGTCAAGTTGGGCTTTACGTTTGAAAAGGAGTAGCGAGAGGAGCACACCTCTAAAACAGTGGAGGTCAAAGATGGCACAAGCTGTCCTGGACCTACTTTTGAAAAGGTTCAGGCATCAGGAGGTTTGTAAAGATCTGCTAAACGCCCAGTGTCCTTTCACAAGGGCTGATCGATCCTCTGCAATGCTCTGCTTTAATATGCAGTGGCAGCAGACCGCAGTGCTATTTTGTGTAAGAAACCTCATTTTTCCATTTTCATTTCAATCCCTAAGCTATTCAAATGTGAAAATAAATCTGAGATGTCAAACAGAAGAACGAGGCTAACCATTCTAGTTTTCCAATAAAAACTTCTCCAATGTGTGGTTGTTTCTAGTTCAGTACTCATAGGTTTAGATAATTACCATCTGTGTTTGTCTTTCTCCAATGTACAAGAAATACCCTAAATTTAAAAGGAAATCTCCAATATCTCTGAAAACCTGATAGGAAAAGCGATTCCAATGGTTACATCATACTGTTTTAAAAGGGACAACCTTTATTCTTAGCTTTTAGTGTTAAATAAGACTTTCTCGCATCATTTTAAAAGATTCAGTCTCTAAAGATAACCATAAATACATAAAAATAAAATACCCACAGTATTTGGTAAATACTGGTTTCATTTACCATCAATGGGTAACAAATTTATGACTGTGAACACACAATTACCTATACACATATATGAAATAAGTATATCCACATATATGTATAAACACACACATATAACATAGGTTTTGAGAGATATAGAACTTGGGTGTGTGTGTTACAGACTTGACAGACATTCCCTTGAGTTTCAGAAGGTGGCTGTTTCCTCTTGTCACATTCACAGAACTGGGGTGTACTGCAGAGCTGACAGACTTTCCCTTGAATTATAGAAGGTGGCTGTTTCCTCCTGTAGCATTCCCTACAGTGTCATTATGAAGTGAGGCATCAGTTTCAAGGAAAGTCACATTCGTAGTTTTTTCTGTTACAATAAATCGTGATCACAAAGAGACAGTGATATGAAAAAGAAATTATCAGCAGGTTACAAATAAGAAATCTAAATGTGATGGACACTCAGCAAGGTTATGCGCCCTGAAAGGTGTGTCTCATATTCCAGGAAAGGAAACAGCTATGGAGAGATTGCCAGTAAGTGACACGCCACCGTGAAACATATAAATGGAACAGATAGAACACCGAAGTTGACACATTCTTGAAGCTTAAATGTCCAAATGGGCATCCCAAAAACTGAGTCGAACATTAATAATTAGCAAGTACGGTGACAGATGCTGGAGCAGGAAGTAGAAAAAAATAAGCAGACTCATTATTTCAGTTCCCTCTGATCTACAATGCAGTGCTTCCCTGGCAGGAAAGAGCCACATTAAGAGCATGAAAATCAACTAGATTTCAGTTGAGCGGAGCTGGTAAGATGATATGATACATGCTCCTGCACACATGGAACACAGATCTATACAGTTTGGTCTTCATGTGGGTCCCAAAAGAAGGAAAGGGGGCCTATCCCTAAAGCTGTTGCCTGTCTGTGGAATCTGTTAGCCTAAGTCCGAGCTTTGTCTTGTCTGAGGGAGAGAGGAAGCACCTCACCCTGCAGAGACTTGGTGTGCTAGGGTGGGGAGATACACAAGAGAGCCTTCTACTTCCTCAGAAGAGATAAGGAGGTAGAGTGGGTTGAGGGACTACGGTAGGGGGTACCAACAGGGATGTAAACTGAAAAATCCAGCATTAGGGAATCAGGGCAGGGAAGCAGGAGTGGGTGGGTTGGTGAGCAAGGGGAGAGGGGATGGGATAGGGAGTTTTTGGAAAGGGGATAATATTTGGAATGTAAATAAAGAAAATATCTAATAAAATAATAAATAAAAATAAATAATAAAATAAAACATACTAGTAATTTTTAAAGTAAAAAAAATAATGATAGAGATAGATATGCTTGTATTGCCTTGAATATTACCTAGAAATCAAATGACTCACTTCTGTGCTTAGTTTCCAAAAGCTAAAAATGGGTCAAGAATGTTGCAGGTTTAATGAATGCCACCATGAAAAGGAATGTCAGTCATGGGACTCCAGTACACTTCCACCAAAAACGTTCTCTCAATGAAAGTTTCATTAAATAAAGGGTCATGTGCAAGGTTAACCTCACATAGAAACAATGTACTAATGTACCACACTCATATTTTAAAGACATTTTAGACACAGTTAAAGAAATAAAATCAGAAGAGACCATAAAAAACATTTATAAAATCTACATAATTAACTACCGAATGAAAAGTATTATCTGTAGGAATTCCCTTTTGTAGTAAAGTTCTTATTGAATGCATTATTTCAACATGAAAACATTATCAAGAGCCATTGGACAAATATGTAAGAGACACCAGTCAATCACCAATCCAGAGTTTAGCACTGAAAAGGAAGCAAGCATTGGTCTTTGTAACATTAATGAATAAAACAATCAAAATACATCGGAACCCTCCGTTAGAGATGCTAAGAAAGACCATTAGGTGTCAATTCAATGTTTAGGCTAATATTCTACAAATGTGATTTTTTTTCCTTGAAATTTTGAACTATAGGGGCTGTGTAGACAACCTGAGCTTGAATTCACAGTAACCATGCAAAAGACAGCACAATGAAACACTCATGTGATCTCTGCTCTGGGATTCAGACAGGAGAGAGCTCTCAAGTCTCTCTTAGCATTCTACCTAGCTCAAGATGAAACCACTTACTCTAATACATTCACCTGATGCCCAAAGTAGTGTGGCTGCCCAGTCTTGAATTTGAATTTCCAAGACTATGAGTTAAAGAACCATCTCCATTTATTAAATTAGTTGCTTCAGGGATTGCATCTTAGTGACATAACATGACTAATGCAAATCTGCACTCGAGACTTCTATGCTAATAGGAATACAGTCAATTTTGCTTTAAAACAACACTCATTCATGCTGAATTTATATCACAGTTTAACATAGTATTGAGCACAAAGAAATCAGTGGGATTTTTAAAATAAATAAATTTTCCAGTGCAGCAAAAGGCAAAGTTCTTGGCTGCTATTGATTACCAGAGCAGACTTATTCAAAATTATGAATGGAAAAGACAGACATTTGCACAAAGCCAATTCAATGTTTAGGTTAATGTTCTACAATGTGATTTTTTTTTCTTTTTCAGGATGTTTTCTAAGTTTTATTCATTTTATTTGTTTTTCACATCAGTGTGACTTATAAGTATGCTCAAGTAAACATTTTACTACTGAGTGAAACCACAGAGAATTTGCTAATGACGACTACAAGACTGTACTGATTGCTGCTCCTAAAACAGCATATTTCACATATACAGTCTTTGAATTACACACAGAGATGGGGAAGCAGTATTGCATAAGGTAAGACAATCAGCTTTAAAATTAGACAAACTTGAGAATGCATCATAGGTCATCGCCAGCTATAAGAGTCCCAAGTTATTTACTCTCCTCTGTGCCCTAAACTGCTCATATCCAGAACTCAGACAGTTCCTGAATTTTCTAGCTTACTGTATGAATGACCAGAAAATCACACAGTATGTAGTCATAACCTGATAGTTACAGAAACAGCACTGCTGAAAGCAAGATGTAAAGGAGGCAGAAGAGGAAGAGGAGCAGGAGGAGGAAGAGCAGGAGGACCAGGAAAAAGAGGAGCAGTAGGAAGAGGAGCAGGAGGACCAAGAGAAAGAGGAGCAGTAGGAAGAGGAACAGGAAGAAGAGGAGGATGACAAGGTAGTGGACAGGAGGAGAAGCAGGAGGAGGAGCAGAAGGAGGAGAAGGAAGAAGAGAAGGAGGAGGAGCAGGAGTAAGAGGAGGAGCAAGGGGAAGAATAGAGGGAGGGGGAAGAATGGAAGTTGGGTGACCAAACAGAAGAGAGGAAGGGCTCCAGGCTAATTTAAAAAGAAGTATTCAGGTGGTCTCTCCAGATACATATGTCGCAGAGGATGGCGTTATCTAACATCAATGGGAGGGGAGGGAGGCTTCATTCCCCAGTGTAGGGAGATGCTAGAGGGGTAAGGCAGGAGTGGGTGAATGGGTGGAGGAGCACCCTCATAGAGGCAAAGGGGAGGAAGGGGAAGGGCAATGGGATGGGGGACTGGTGAAGGGGTAACCAGGAAGGGGGATATAATTTGACCCAGCATTGTAGGGGAGTACCAGGACAGAGAAATGGGAGGGGGTGATTGGGCGGAGAGAAGAGGGGTTATGGGACATATGAGGAGGGGGGAACTGGAAAAGGGGAAAGCCTTTGGAATGTAAACAAAGAATATGGAAAATAAATAAAAAAGAAAATAAATATGGCTGCTATAAAAAAACAAAAATAAAATAAAGTAAAATAAAATAAAATAAAGAAGAAAAGAAGTATACAGAGAAATGATTTCTTTTCCCTTTTTTCGTCTTTTTATCTTTTGTATTTTACTTTGATTTTGAGATGGTGTCTCTTAATTTTTCCTGGAGTTCATTATCTACATTAGGCTGACCTCAAACTCAAAGACAGTCTCCTGACTCTGCCTTCCAAGTGCTAGGATTAAAGGTATGCCAACCATGTCTAGCCAAGAGCCACATTTTTAAATCACTGTCACTTTGCTAATTTTTCTGCATACCTAGATATACAACAATTAGCTACTAGGATTTCTTTAGAGTGTACCAGATAGCATGACTGTGTGTTTCTAGCCATGCATTGGAATGGCATGGAACATAAAAGAAAGAGAATGCTACAAAGTCCACAAGTGTTAGATTCTCAGACCACATACCAGTGAAGGTAAGAACTGATTCTCAAATGTTGTCCTTTGGTCTACATACCCAAACCATTAGATGCACTACACAAATACACACACAAATACATACACACACACACACACACACACACACACACACATTATAGACACACTAACAACTACAGTTTTCAATGAATTGAAGAATTATAGCTGACGTTGCTTTGGATGGACCTATTTCATTCCACCCAGAATTCTCCCTTTATCTCTGTAGAGTAAAAAATCATATTCTTCTTTCAAGGTCATCAAACTTGATTAGAACTATACTTGTATCAATGTCATTAACTTCCTAAAAGCCCCATCTTTGAATATTTCAATGCATGGATTTAGGAGAGAATTTTTAATACAGAGCCCCCTTTACGGACGTACACTAGTGATGAGTTTCCCACTGGATTGGGAACATTATTTCAGTTTTAACTATTACTATCAACATTCTGTCCAAAGCAAGTGCTCAGGCAATAATACATTAATTGTTCTATTGGTAGTCATCACATTTAACCTATGCATATAGGAAGAAAACATAGTTGTTGTAGTAAGAGTATGAAATTTGAAATGCAAAGATGTAAATACAATCAATTTTACAGCGGCTTATTGGTTCTATGTCCAAGTGTTTTTCTGGGAAACCATTTTAAAATCTACATTGCAGCATGGTTAAAGATGTCTGTACTGTATATATATATATACAGTACATACATATATATACATACATATGTATATATATATATTAAAGTTTGGTGAGGTTTTTTTTTTCTTTCTCACAGGTCAGATAGTAGGTATTTTAGAACTTGTGGCACAGAAAATTTCTGATGTAATTACTTAATCCTAATCATGAAAGAAAGAAACAAAGGCTATAAAAGAAGCTGAATTTGTATGAAAGCCTGAAGATATCTGCTTCATAAACCAACCACATCGAAGACTCTGGGCATTAATAAAAGAAATAATACTGGTCTACACTTTTCAGAGAAGGTGAAAAATAGCATACACATAATTACTAAAATTTGATTTTTCTGCCTGCTTTGTTAGCACAGGAGGCTGAGGCAGGAGCACCACCCTTCTGAGGCTGGCGGGACTGCCAGGGTCAAACAGTGAGATCTTGTTTCAGAAAGAAAAACAATTTACAACTTAAAAACTAACTGATATTAAGCATTTCCTAATTTTAATAATATTGCTTTGAATTTTGAGTATTTTCTTGATTTATTTAAAAAGAATTTCAATCCCCAATTTCTCCAGTCACTTAACACTTTTGTAAAGCATATTTAAATTGTACATTTTACAGTTACTCAAGGTGCCATTGAGTAATTTTTTTGTAATACGGTGTTTTAGTTAGGGTTTCTATTGCTGTGATGAAACACCATGACCAAAAAGCAAGTTCAGAGGAAGGGTTTATGCTGCGTACACTTCCATGTTGCTGTTTATCACCAAAGAAAGTCAGGACAAGAACTCAAGCAGATCAGGAACCTGGCAACAGGAGCTGATGAAGAGGCCATGGAGGGGGTACTACTGCCCATGGCTTGCTCAACTTCTTCTCTTATAGAACTCAGAACCTCCAGCCCAGGGACATTGCAACCCACAATGCAATGGACCCTGTCCCATTCAGCTTTAACTGAGAAAGTGCCTTACAGCTGGATCTCACAGAGGCATTTCCTCAACAGAAGCTCCTTCCTCTCTGACAACTGCAGCTTGTGTCAAGTTGATACAAAAAACCCAGCCAGCACACATGGACATATAATTTTGTCTTAAATATTAGTAGATATAACATTGTTTTTTTGGTTTTGTTTTGTTTTGTTTTCATGACAGGGTTTCTCTGTGTAGCTCTAGTTGTCCTGGAACTCACTCTGTAGACCAGGCTGGCCTCTAACTCAGAAATTCTCCTGCCTCTGCCTCCCAAGTACTGGATAACATTGTTTTATTTTGGTATTTGTAAATAGTCAATATAAATTTACTTTTAACATCAATTTTCTTTCCTTTTAATGTTTTTATGGAAAATAATTTTTATATTTTGATCATTATTCCTCCCCTTATTCCTTCCAGATATGCCCCACCCTTCCACCCACCCAGTGATCTTTTTCACTTTTGAAAACAGTCTAATAAACAAACAACTCCAAAATAAAAAAAAAAAAAGGAAAAAGAAAGAATACTGAATACACACCACACACACACATATACACACACATGTACATATACATGTACACACAAACACGCATGAATAAGACAAAATATGCTCAAAGAAAACAATGTGACCAAAGTCTACAAAAATAACTGTATTGGCCATTCCTGCTGGACATAGGCCTACCTTGAAGTGTGGGTAAGGTACCAGGATATCAGTTAGACGCCATTTGAACATTATTAAAGTCATCCTAAAAATCTATTTTTTGACAAATAAGTCTCAAGAAAAGGATATATTCTCCCACTCCAAAATACAGGGCTCCTGCTATTAGGAGTTCTTATTACAAATATCAAAAGCATTTTCCACTGTTCATACTGCAGGTGATAAGTGAGGATTTTGTATACTACAACCTGTCCCGATTTAACTAATGAATCAGAAATATTAGCAATTTTGTCATAGCTTAACAGAAAAGATACAATATGTTTTGTGATATTTTCCTGATTCGAGGAACAAAATATTAATGGTTTGTATTTGAAGTCACATTTATCCGTTTTTATTCCATTTGCTTTGTGTAGGGCTTTTAAATATCCTCACAATATGATATAAAAATCATTTCTCTGTTCTAATGGACAGTTAATGATTTGATAAAATTTTTATTCTCTTCTCATTCAGAAACTGCCTTTCCAAATGAGACCTTTGCTCTCGATGTTTTCAAATGACAAGAAAAAAATAATTCCCTCTCAAGGACATAAAGGATTAAAGCGAAATATGAATAATAAAGTAGCCATGTGAATCTGCCACAGTTATTGCTGGATACTTATTTATTTTCCACTTTTGCTTCATTATTGGACTGCTCAGACTCCAGAAGCCATTGAGAAGAAGACTGGGGTTCTGTGCCCTCAATACTCATGAGCTTGACCAGCTGCGTCCTGTATAACGGTCAAATAGCCTCTTAAGGTTTTAAGGCCCAGAGTCAAATTATTAGTGCTCATTTTGGTATATTTGCTAGTCAGTTTTGTGAGTCCCCCAGGTACCCATGACACCAAAATGAGGGAAATTAACCCCTGAAAAATATCCTGAAATTAAAAAAAAATACAATAAAGCAACAAGACCATAGAGGTTTTCTTTACATATGTCTATCTGGTTTCAAAATTTGGGCAATATGAGATTACAGAAAATATTCAATAGGGAAGCTTCAGCAAAGACAAGTTCATTGATAATATGGCTGCACATGAAATGGGAAAATGTGTGCCTTCATTCGACCTGACTGTTAATATGATATTTTATTGACTTTTGAGAGTTTGAGGCAGGAATATTCATGTGTTTTGATCATAGTCACCATGACTCCTCTCATCCATTTCATATGATCCCATCTTTCTGCCATTTTTAACCTTAAATTTTGATTTTTGAAGAATTTAATATCTGAGAATCGTAATTAAGTAATTTCCATCCCTCTTCCCCTCCCACTAACTCATCTTTGCCCCCACAACTACCCACTAAGTTAATGGATTTTTTCCTGTTTCTTCCTCTGTTTCTATATGTCAGGTCTACAGTTAATTGCTTCAAAAATTTATTATACATACTAAGAAAATGTACCACACCTGGTTTTGATAACAGATAACTGGCTTCAGCACTGAGTAAAACATTAGTTATCAGAAAATGGGGGGGGAGGGGCTACTCTAGCACACACATATACAGGTACTTACCTATTTTCAGTTAAACAGTGTATCAATATCTTGTAGCTAAATTCAAGGATACAGAAATTACACTATCACCATCAGTGACCAGAATCAGATTCTATCTTATTTTGACTAGTTATATAATTTTCTACTTGACCCAATTATTTTTTCATTTATGAAAATGAAAATGAAACTAAAATGTTGATTTACCTCTGAAGCAACCAGGATAAAAATGATAACAATCATTTAAATTATGCCAGAAGAGGTTGTGTGATTTTCTCAGTATAGAAAGAATGAAAGCATAGAGCACTGAAGTAGAAACAAATCTAACTCACTCTACAAAGTATATAAATATGCTATTAATTTATCCAAAGAAAATAAAACATGTCCAGAAGCAAAGAATAAACTACAAAGGAAAATCAGATTTCCTGGTGCCTGAAGGCATACAAGCAAAAGGCAAACACAGTCAAGAATTTAAAAAGAAGAAAGAAAAGAAAAGAAAAAGAAAAAAATACGTTTACTGCTCAAGTTTTTAACAAAATTTAATGGGATAAATTTATTGCTGGTTTTAAGGATTAATTACTTGTAGATATATATGTCTATAATTACTATTTTATATAGAATAATTCCATGGGATGGATTTGAATTCAAAGAACATGTTTGCATCGTTTTCCCTTGTGGTTTCAGAAAAAGTGTTCGACAAAAACTAAAAGAGGCCAGGTTTGGTGGCACTGGGATTTCAATCACATATTGGGAGTGCAGATCCTGAAGTAGGTAGGTCCCTGTGAGTTCAAGACCAGGCTGTTTGAGTTCCAGACCTGACAGAGATACTCAATAAAACTTTGTTTCAAAAAAAACAAAAAAACAAAAAAACAAGGAACATGAGGTTAGAATTTGAGCAGATGTACTTTGATTATGACTCCTCTCAGATCCATCTAGTATGCTCTTTGATTATATATATATATATATATATATATATATATATATATACATAGATAGATAGATAGATAGATCAGACCCATCTAGTAGCTGATCTTTGATTATATATATAATCAAATAGAAAGGGAAATTTTTTTCCACTTTTTTTTTATTCGATATATTTTTTATTTACATTTCAAATGATTTCCCCTTTTCTAGCCCTCCACTCCCCGAAAGTCCCGTAAGCCCCCTTCTCTCCCCCTGTCCTCCCACCTACCCCGTCCCACTTCCCCGTTCTGGTTTTGCCGAATACTGCTTCACTGAGTCTTTCCAGAACCAGGGGCCACTCCTCCTTTCTTCTTGTATCTCATTTGATGTGTGGATTATGTTTTGGGTATTCCAGGTTTCTAGGTTAATATCCACTTATTAGTGAGTGCATACCATGATTCACCTTTTGAGTCTGGGTTACCTCACTTAGTATGATGTTCTCTAGCTCCATCCATTTGCCTAAGAATTTCATGAATTCATTGTTTCTAATGGCTGAATGGTAATTTTTAAAAAAAATTACCACATAGAAAACTGGACCAATATTGTGATGACTCAGTTAGACAAGAACTGAAATGTTGTGTGAGAAGTTCTCAATACGGCCTGGCACACAGTAGCTACTAAAGGCACTCTTATCGTCCTCCTTCATTTATTAGTTAAAGGAGGTAATGAGGTTTTGTATTCTAATTTGTTCTTTCTACCCTGGTTAGAGAATAGAGATGCAGCTTATTAAACACTGAGGTCTCCCTGCAAGATTATTGCATGTCATAGAAAACTACCGTTTTACAACCAAACCCCAAAACTTCTTAATGCAAATTACATCAGTAACTGATAAGAAAGCCAGAGAAGAAAAAACCCTTAACTTGATTAACTCAGTGACCCAGGAAGGAATGCATTTCACTTCCATTTAACCAAACCAGAAAAGTACTCACTGGGTTTTTCCTCTTCAAAAATCAAAAAGAAAAAAAAAAGCAGAGTTCATTCTCTCACTCTTAAAAGCTACTCACTAGGATTCTGGATTAAATATATAGGAATGCTTCCTTCCTTATATAGGTATATTTCTGTCTTTAAAGATAGTAAGCTCTAGAGTATTTAATGGACTATAACCGTTAAATACAGGACACCTGCATCACACACCTCTCAGGTGGCTCAGTTACCACAGTGGAAGAAGAACTGGAAGAGAAGAACCAGAATTCAGGGAGGACTGGAACCGCATCCTCAGGACATAATCGAACCTGTTCTCCCATGAACTCACTGCAGCTGTGGTTGTCTGCACAAAGTCAAGTCAAAGATCCAACATAGGACAGAGAGAGGTGCAGGTACCCCACCCCCGGCTGAGAAAGTTGATCACTTCTGGGGGATGGAGAGTCAGTTCTCCCGGAGAGTGTTGTTGCTGGTAACCTGAAGATGACCTCACACCCACAAGTATATGGACAGCACAAATAAGACAAAACGATGGGAGGAGCTATGGAGTAGGAAGTAGAGGTGATCAAGTGAGTGGGTGAAGACTGTATGGGTGTGATTAAAACAGCTTTAGTCATGAGTGGAATTCCCAAAGAATTAATAAAATGTTTATATTTAAAATGGAGTTTCCACTCCTATAAAAGGACTTTGAATTTCCTCTTCTACTCCACGTCTGTTTCTCTCACACAGGACATAATCCCATGATTACCAGTAACCTGGCCACGTGAAGTAATGATATTCCCTTTGGAGACATGACAATACACTATGACATTTTCAATTGAGACAAATGAAAGCCTAGAGCAAGTGTCTATTGGAAAGCAACCGGAGCAACTAAGTTGTGCCCTTCAGCCTTCATGACAAAACCCTCAGTGAGTCAGAGTTAAAGCACTAATGCTGAAGTTCGCTTGGTCTGGACAGGTGTTTGGTGACGAAGCACTTACACAGTTCTCTTCTTCCTTTCTGTTGGTAGTTCTATCATAGAAATGTATTCAAGTTTTGTGTATCCACTATGCTATGAATCAATATTCATGATTTGATCTCTTCTATTACCAATATATCAGTTTACTATAGACTCTTTAATGACAGTCTCTTGCAGTCTAGGTTGGTGTCAAACTCTTCATAGCCAAAGATAATATTTAATCTCCCTACCCTCCTGCCTAATTTTTTGAGTGCCAAGAACATAGGCATTTATCACCATACGTAATTTATATGGTGCTGGTAATCAAACCCAGGGTTCCGTGCACACTAAGGATATACTCTATTAACCATGTTAGACCCCAGCTTACAATGAGCATTCCTATACAAGAATGCTAATTTATCCATGTTTTCATTACTGGGGAATATTTTTTTTTCTATTCTAACCTGTATGTTGTCTCATGTAGAGTCAAGCCAATTACTGTAATCATTGAGTTTCTTTGGGTTTCAACCTTCTACTAAGGTATTTTGGGGTTCAACTCATCCCAAGCTGTGGGGTTCTTTTGTTTGGTTTTGATTGTTTTGCTTTTTATCTATTCATTCTTGTGTTGGGAACAGATGATTGTCTTCTAGTTTATCTTACCATTGGTTTCTCATTGAAGCTCATAGTATTTTTCCAGAGTACATATAACAAAGTACCACAGAGCCAACGGCTGAATCAAAAGCCTATATTGTATTTTCTTTTTGTCTGGTTTGGTTGGCATTCTTTGCTCTTTTATGCTTTCCACTACTAGTAGCATGTTGATTGCAACTTTGATTACAACCCAAGTTCTTTTTCTCCCCCTGCCCTCTCTGTATGTGTGTCTGTTTGCTTCCAAATTTTGTCTGTTTATAAGGACAGCAGACACACTCAGAAATGACCTAATCTAATCTGGTCACATCTACCAAGCTGTCACTTCCTAAAAATGCAATTATATTCCTATCACCTATTCCTAATTAGGTACTAGGAGTTAGCACTGTAACATGAATTGGGTAGGCACTGAAGTTTATCCCACACAAATGTCTCTTTAACATGATCTTAATACTTGGTCAATTATTGATAGGTGTAACTTTTTAAAAGATTTTGATAATTAAAAAATAAGTACTGAATATACATCATTACTACCACTCTCCTGTATCAAACTTTTACAAGGCTGCTCCCCAACACCGACTGTCACAAGTAAATTTAGTACATCACAGTCTACATGAAAAATATTTTTATTGGTTGATGAAAATATTAAGAAACTGCATAAAAGTATATTTCTATTATTGTTTCATCCTTTTTGGTTTTATTTTGTTTTATGTATATACTAAATAAATCTGAATATATGTAAATATATTTTTATTATGAAGTGGGCCTTACATAGCTCATGCTGGCCTTGAACAAACTATTCAGCCAGGACAGAGTCTATGTTTATTACCTCTACACTGGGATACTGATGGCAAAAAAACAAGGAGCAATTAAAGAACCCTTCTATATATGGAAGTCTTGGGAATTTTTAAATAAATGTTGTTCTATACATAAATAATTAAATAAATAAATGAAGAAAAAAACAGAAATTGTGGTATGCAAATGCAGTTCCAGCACTCTGGAGGCTAGGGTAAGAGGATCAAGAGTTTCAGGGCATCCTGTCCTGCATGGACAGGGCCAGGTCCTCTTGCACTACATGGTTAGAACTTCCCCCTTGATATACATAAAATGGAAATAGTGTACCCTGCATATACTAGAAGGAATCATATTAATTTGAATTCTAATTAATTTACTTATTACTTTTATAATTTTATCTTTGGAGAGGCTAAAACAATTGACTGTGTAAGTTATCTGGCTTTCTTTTACCAAGAGTTTAAGGAAGACATTAAAACTTTCTCAATTCTGAATAAAAATATCAGCCTAATATCTTTGTTTTTAGATAGTCTATCTAGTTCTTCCTTCTCATATCTTTTAATTCCCCATTCATATGTGATTTAACTATATAGTTTTAAACATAGTAAATTTTTCAAAATCAATAATTACAATGTTTAGCAAGTACATATCTGTATAACAGATATTGCACAATTTATACAATTTGATTGTAAAACAATCAGTGGAAATTTGAATGAGAATGAGAACTTGGTCCCCAGACAGACCAAGAGTATTCTTAAATTTTATGGTATTTTTGAAATTATACTTACATTGTTATACATGTTCCCCTTTCTGTCTCCAATACCTCTCATATACCTTCTGTTACTTTCTCTAAAATTCATGGCCTCCTTTTCTCTAAATGTACACACACACACACATACACACACACACACACACACACACACACACATTCTTAAATGGATGAGTGCAACTTGTTCAGTCTGTATGTTATCCGTATTTGTATAACCTCAGGTCTGACCACTTGGTATTGTCATAGTTGATTTATAATCAGCATTAACCTTTAGATTCTGTCTCCTTTATTTCTCTCTTATAAAAAAAAAATACACAAAGGTTCAGGTAAGCCTATATTCCATACTAAATTCAATTTATTTTCACTATTAGGAAAACAAGTAGTTGTACCACAGATCCGTTTTTGTTAAGTTCTACCTGTAGGAATAAAGGAGCAAGAAAAACTGGGGTTGGAGTCTCTGCTCCCTTCATTAACTTTACCTTCTTCCCCCTCCTTCCCTCTCCTTCTCTCTTCCAGCTCTCTTACTGCTCTTCTCTCTCTTCTTCTACTTCTGTCTCTCTCCTTCCTGTCTTTCCATTCCTTCCCCCTCTCTCTTTTTAGCATGCATTCGAATCATCCGTTCATAGCATGTAATAATAAGATGCATAACTTTACAGAATAACTGTGAAAATAATTAAATGTCTGTAGTCACAACAAAATCCTATTAACTATCAGCATCAGTCATGAGGCTTCAAGTTTAAATATTTACAATATTATTTCCAAAAATCTGTAGATAATGAGTCTTTTAAAATGTCAATAACATGGACTGGTATACAATAATGTATCAGTGTTATCAATACATCTTATACTAAAGAAGGAGATTCTCAACAAATGAGGTACACGTATTCAAAATTTATACTTGAATCAAAATTTAAAAAGAAAATAGAATTGTGTGTAACTCTTCTTAGCAACAGAAAAATAAGCAAACAGAATTTTGTTGGGCACAACAAGGCTCTGGAAAGGGAAAAAATTAACTTCCTCTTACAGAACATGGAAGATCAAATATGGGTAAGACTCAGACTCAATTCCATCACTGACTTACCAGGTACAACACCAGACTGTTAATGGAAATGTACAACAAAGATTTTTATGCTTCCAGGAAGGAGAAGAAAAATATTACAGTGGAAGGAATAACACAGAGGGCAGGCTTCTCATTGATTTTTAAGCAATGTATGCATTGATGATGACAGCTACTTCCGTCATTAACTAAGAAAGAATAAGCTAAAACAGAGCTGTAAAATCCAATCAGATTGTTTCATTCTGCATGGACTTGCACAATTTTCACACAGCTATTTTCTCTTTCTTAATATGGAAAAGATTATTTCAACCTCAAAAGTTCTATTATGCAAAAATAAGTGGTTTCAAGTAAGCCCTAAAGCAAAACAAAATAAAAAAAATCACCCAGGTATGTGTCTATAACATTAGGAATCCTAAAGCTATAATAAAGGGATTTTGATTTCCCAGTAACAATCCCTTTAAAGACAACAATACTTTACATACAGGCAGATGAAAATGACAGAAGCAGCTAGGACTGTGACTTGAAATTCATCCTACTCAATTTTGATCTCTGACTAGCTGTTCATGTAGTTTTGTAGCATCAGATGCTGCCTAAACATTCTATTCACAGTTATGTCATGGGCCTCTCAGTGATGGAGATTTACAAATAAGCATGGGGTTTTGAATAAAATCTTAGCTGTATGCTGTTCTTTGCAAAGTTGGTAAGCTACGTTCATTGAACTAATGTGTCCTATATGAGTTGGTTTTAATTTAATTATTTCGTCTTCATTGAGGAAGATAGCACAATCAGTGAAGATACAATAACCAATCTTTATGCCATTCATAGTGGTATTTTATAATTATTTCAATAACAACGATGAAGGGGAGAGTAAGAAGATCATAAACAAAGAGAATCCATTAAAAAAGAAGTTCTACAGTCTATGTTGGTAGTTTCTGATCATTGATTTATGCACGATCAGTTGCATGGGATTCTTTCAATATTCATAATTTTTATAAACTGTTCCTTGATCAAATTCTTTAAAGAAACACTTGGTTATTGTACATTGATCAGATTTCTAGATTCTAGAAGATCTCATGGCCCCAATGTGGACATGGAGCCTCTACAGTGTGACAATGTATGGAACTCCATCAGACGTACTGGACCATGAAGAACATTTTGCATTTTATTTCCTGAAAAACCAATAATATCTCACTGGATATGACTAGGCCACAAAATTGAATTTGGAACATGCAGATCCCAAGAAAGGCAAACTAGGGGAGATGCCTCCTGATACAAGCACGAAGGTGTAAACTTAGGAAACACAAAATTTTATTTTTAAAACTGGCAAGCACAAGAGGAGAATCGAAGATAAGAACAAAAGATGATGCTATGGTTTCTGGCCCAAGAATCAAGAAATGAATGCCATCATTAAGGCAACTTGGCATATTCCATCCCGATATCCAGCATTTCATTCACTTCATCATACGTACCTAGTTCACCAAGTACTATTGGGACGAGTGAGGTGTCTTGTGAGGAGAGAGGTGATCCTGTTTCAGTGAACACTGCTTTGCAATTCATCTACAAAATTCACAGAAAGGCACTGCAAGCAGACAACTACATGACATCTGTGCTGCTTTCCTTTGTCCGCAAATCTTGTACATTTCTATGTCGGCTCTGAGGTCAAATTTCATCACCTACTCTGAATGTTCTTGCTAATCTCACTTGATCTCTTTGGCTGCATTCCTTGGAATCAGACGGATAAGTATAATTCTTCGAGCCTTTTTTTAAAAGTAAAATCAATTTTTAAACCTTAGAAGTAAGACATATTTGAAAACAGGGAAAGGTGATGTATATGAATCATTAAAAACTGTGAAATGGAAAATAGGAGAATGAGAGAAAGAAGTAGCGTTCTGATGCATTCTCCATTCTGTGTCCTCGGAAAATGTGATCGCAGTGAATAGCATTTTATTTTAATTTTTTTCTTTTTCAATTAATATATTCTGTACTGTACTGAGATCCCATTACTTGCAGCAAAAGATTGATGATTAAAACAGAAGTTCCATGAATAATTATATATATATATATATATATATATATATATATATATATATATATATATAATGGCAAGAGTGGAAAATGGCTTCACCTTTAAAACATTATATCAGGTAGAAAGGTTAAAATATGTCTGAAATATTACATGTGCATAAACACTTGAAGGATTTAATGCCCAATGCAGTTTTTAAAATCCTGGGATAATGTAATGTTTCAATCTTTCCATACCAATTTATATCTTATACAGCAGACCATTAAATTCTATGTAAAGCATAATAGCTTTGACGTTCTGGTTTCTTTGAAGTAGTTTTTCACATTTTAACAAGGTGGGCACGCAGAATGTATAAAGGTACAGATCTGTCACATTGCTTTTACCCTGGGGTGTTAAAATGGCAGTACTAGAAAGAATTTGCCCAAGGTTGGCAGAAATTTTACCAATGACTTGGCATCATAATTGATGGAAAATCCGAAGCAGAAAGATAGACTTGATTTGGAGTAGTTGCTACAGCATGTTGGGCCAACCCACACGGATACAATTAACATGTTTCCAGTGCAAATAACTCTGACCATGGATCTCTATATTATGATTATTACATGAGTCCAAATAACAGACTTGTTAAAATGGAGAGAAAAAATATTACAGCTTCAGATACTAATAGTCAAAGTTCCCGAAAGAACACGCATCATTAATCTGCATATAGTAATTTACACAGTAAATGACAGTGGGCCATGGACAACCCCATAGGGTCCTCAGGAAGACAGCAAGATAAGCATCTCCCTCACAATTTCTAAGGTCATCAGCACCCTCCCTTTGCAGATATTACAAACTCCCCTTTCAGAAAGTGAAAATACTTTTCGCCTCCACTGTTGCTTTAAGTCAAAGAAGATTTCAGAGTCTCCACTTCTGAATGGTAAATTTCACTGAGTCTCACCCCGTTTATCTGCAAAGCAAACCATCCTCACTGCAGTCTCACTCGGGGTCTCGGCAGTGGCTTGTCAGTTCATTGCTGAAACTTCACCTCACGTTACAGAGTGAGTCTGAGGATTTTACATATGGGACATTATATTTTGTTTCATAGAAATAAGTGTTTGGTAAAGAGAAAGAACCAAAGTACTCACACCAAAGGAGCACTTATTATTTGGTTTTGTATACTATCACAAATAATAACATCCCAAGGTGGTGGTGGTCGTGGTACTGATGGTGATGCTTCTCGTCCTCCTTCTGGTCCTCCTCCTGCTCCTCCTCCTCCTCTTCCTCCTCTTCTTCCTTCCTCCTCCTCTTGCTGCTCCTCCTGCTCCTTCTTTTTCTTCTTCATATTAAGATTCTATCTTGTGTTTGTTGTATTTTGTTACTGTAAGGACCTTATTCAGATGAACTCGCGTGCATTATTGTATTGGAGATGAACTTGACCTCCCCAATCTCTTTGGCTCCACCTCAAAATGCTACACCACCATGCCTGACTGTATAAAGATTCAAAAAAGGATTTACCTCAAGGCGTATTTTGAAGTAAATAAGTTGAACCTTGGCAAAGTAATTCTCAATGATTTTGCAGCCATCTCATGGAGAAGAGTAGCTATTCCCTCCAGACTTCAATAAGAGCAAAATGTAACAAATAAACAAAAATGTGATGAAAAAAATCTGTGGGAAAATGAATGAACTGTGTAACAGGGAACCACACCAAGACTCCCTCTGTTGAGAGTTTAAGATGTCAAACTGATATTTAAATTTACAGCTTTGAATTTTTTAATTTGATTATACTCAGCGGTAAGATGAATAAAAAGTGAGATTGCTTAAGGTCTTCAGCCATGCGTAAGCCTCATTAAAAGGGCTCATCAATCTCCTAGAAAAACTCTGTATTAAAGAACTGAAAATATGTATTGATCGAGGCTCGCTAATCCCTCAGACACCTTAGCAGTCTGCAGTAGGTAAGCAGACATCAGGGAGTTGGGTGGTAGTGAGAAGAGACAGACCTCCATGCCAAGATGCTCCGTCACCCAGTAGCTGTGCATCTGATTACTGACCGTGTTGTTTAACCTCTCTGTACTGCAAACTCTTTCACAATAGTATATGATAAAATAATTTGGGTGGTAGTGAAGGATTACTACATGCACATGTAGTACCAGATTCTGCGTCTCCTTGGTTGGGATGTCAGGACAAGAATGGGTGGGGTCCGCAGTCCGCCTCTTCCCTTCAGAGGTCACTACCTATCATGCCAGAGGGAGGAAGCAGACTACTGGGCAAGCAGGATCCTAGACTGCTTGGAAACAAGTGCAGCCATAATGGGTAGCTGAGGTGGGGAGGTTTCTCAAAAAAAAAATAAATCTTGGTGTTATTGCTGTTTTAGGCAAAGGCCTTCTCCGATGATTTTTAATAAAGCAGCTCTCTGAGATGATCTTAGCTTGTTCCTATTTCTTTATTGGGTGTGAGTTTGAAATCATACACTTTATTGGCATGAACCAAGGGTCGTATAGTTTTGTGGGGAAGGGTGTGAGAATATCCCGGGAGGGAAAGGTGGAAGGCTAAGGCTACTGAAATTCTCATTACCACGGAAAGGTGTTTCAGGTTCTGGGTACCTGACTAACTGCCCCTGACAGCCTGGTTTGGGGTCAGCTATTTAAGTGCTCTGGGGCAGATGTGAAAAGTGGGGGGGGGGGGAGAGGCCTGTTCCTGATGGTTTCAGGATGAGATTCTAATCTCAGTGTTTCAGATTTCTGGGGTTTGGACTTGCTTAACCTCCCTCGTTCTATGCCAGTCCTTCTGGTGGCACTGTCCAGTGCCCTATGTGCAGGTAGTCATGTTATATAATTATAATTATGCTGCATCCTTCTTGCAAATGATACTAAATTAACCATTAACTCCAAAAAGTCATAGATCCTATCAAATAGGTCTCAGGCCTCTCTACTTGAGTTTGCTGCTTAAACTTACAGTCTTATTTCTCCTTTTCCGTCCTCTTTTCTACCCAGTGCAAGCTCCCCATGTATTAAAAGAAACATTTGACCAGTGCATAGTTTTATACTATCATGGTCTTAGAGCAATATAAATAATATGGGTTAGGAGGGTACTTTTTTACCTCTGCTGTATCCAACCCACATATAATGTTTTTTATTTAGTTTATTAAAATAAATTGAGCTTTTTAAGAACTAGCGCTTGTCGTCAACAATCACTAATAAACCATCTAGGGTAAAAAAAATGTATATGATAATTTTGGGAACAGATAACTTCTATTCACCATTCTGTAACTAAAATATTTTTTAAAAAGTAAGAAAAAGCAAGCTAAAATTTTATCAGCAGAGTAGAAATGTCCTTAAAATCATGAGGAAAAAAAATACAGTAACTGGCAATAAAAATGTTATCCACAGGAAACAAAGGGGTTAGTTTTATTTTAATGTACTTGAAAAGGGGCAAGTCCGTGAACTCATGAGGCATACTCTTGTGTTAGGTGGTAAAATATAATGACAAAATCTTTTATTTAAAATAAGGACGAGGACCCAAAACACATCTAACTGCATTACTATGTCAAACACATAGTATTGTGATTCATAACGACATTTAATTTGATTTACTTGAAAATTATACCTTTGATACTATTTCCTTTTAAATATTACAATAGTAAAACTCAGGAAGTTTATGTAATGGTAGTTGCAATGATGAATGAGAGGAGTTATTTATTAAGGCCTATGTCACTTTGAAAGAATTTTCCACCAGGATCCAGGACTTCAAGAGTTTTCTTTAATACAATCAGAAAAGAAAACAGAATTGCTAATAGGAAGTAGGGGATTTATAAGCATAAATTCGTACATATTATTCTTCAGTGCTTTCTTTTTCTGCACATATGTGCATGTTTGTATGTGAGAGTGCACTCCCATGTGTGTGGAGTCAAAAACTGACATCTGCTATCTTCTTCTTTAGGCTCCGCCTCGTACTGAGGGGGCCTCTTCGGTTGACTCTCCGGTTAAACTTCTTTACGCTGTGATGTTCAGCTAGTCAGAGTGCCCGAAGCATGTCTGTCTCTATCGCTGGCGTTCTGGATTGCAGGCCTTCTATGTGAGTGCTGGCCATCTGAACTCCAGTCCTCATATTTTGGCGGAAGGCCATTCATACACTAAATCATCACCCTAGTACCCAAACATGTCAATAGTTCTAAGACCCACATTTGACTTGTTGATTGGTGGCAGTTCTTGATCCCATTGACTAAGTAGGAAACTCACTTTACATATGCTACAGTGTAAAGCCCCGCAGAGCATACTGACTGCATTTTATGCTATACCATAGATCTAAGGGTGAAAGTAGTATTTAAAATATTTGAGAACACTAGCAGCATATATAGTAGCTCCATTCAGTTGCCAAGTAGACCAGTGTTTACAGAAACAGGTTATATTGTGAATTCTATTGGGATACCAAACTGATGATAAGAATTTTAACCCTAAAAAAAAAGAATATTTAGAGATGAAAGCAGTGTAGCTGTGTATACAGAGCAAATTACATTATCTCGTATGAAAGTTCATTTAATCAAATCACAGTGACATATGTGACTTGAATCAAATCACTAAATCATAGCGAAGAAATCATCTCATTGATTCGGGTAGAACTGAAAGCAACATTACTTGACATCTTTGACCCGTTTTCAGCATTGGTATAAACTAACCAAATGCCCCTCCTCCCCAAGAGCTCTCAGGGACTAAACCACCAACCAAAGAGTACACATGGAGGGACTCATGGCTCCAACTGCATATGTAGCAGAGGAGCGGCCCTTGGTCCTGTGAAGGCTAGATAGATGCCCCTGTGTTGGGAGGGGATGCTAGAACAGTGAGGCGATGTGGGAGTAGGTGGATGTGTGTGGTAGCACCCTCATAGAAGCAGGGGAAGGGCGGATGGGATAGGGGTTTTGCGGAGGAGAAACTGGGAAAGGGGATGATAACATTTGAAATGTAAATAAAAAAATATCCAATAAAAAAGACTAAATAAATAGATAAATGCATAGTCTAAGATGTCAAATATTTAAGAGTTCCACATAGAAGTGGCACATTTCAGAAGCCATTTCATCCTTGTTGAGACATAGGAACTTACAAAAATACAGGAAAGATATGCTGCCAATGGATGCGTTTTCCATTGTTTACAGTTAAGGATAAGCTTTAAAAATCTACTTGGAGTTCACTGACCCAGACTTTTATGCACATTGTTTTCTCCAAGTAGTTGAGCTATCTTGACCAGAAGCCTTCCTCACACTAGTGGGATCCAGTCTCACCTCGAGTTAGTCTCCTGTGCATTTACAGCTTTGTGTCATGCGTTTCTGTATATTTGTCTTGCTAAAACTATTCTCAACATTAAAAGAACTTCTGGGGGAATTAGTATACCAGACCTCAAGCAATACTACAGAGCAATAGTGTTAAAAACTACATGGTATTGGCACAGGGGCAGGCAAGTGGACCAATGGAATAGAATTGAAGACCCAGAAATGAATCCACACACCTATGGTCACCTGATCTTCGACAAAGGAGCGGAAAACATCCAGTGGAAAAAAGATAGCCTTTTCAACAAATGGTGCTGGTTCAACTGGAGGTCAGCATGCAGGAGAATGTGAATTGATCCATTCTTTTCTTCTTGTACTAAGCTCAACTCCAAGTGGATCAAGGACCTCCACATAAAACCAGACACACTGAAACTAATAGAAAAAAATATGAATTCTTATTAAATTATTACCTCACGGTAGCTGGCCCCTGCAGTAGACAGGAATGAATAGAGATGGCTAGCCAATAGGCAGAGAGTAAGGAACCTTAGACTGCAGCTCTAAGTGAGATGTCTCCATCACATCCCTTCTGGGCTCAGAGAACCCTGTGGAAGTGGAGACAGTGGAATAGGCAGAGGGAAGAGCAGACAGCAAGGACACAAGCCCATCTAACTCAGTAGGGTTGATATGCATGGAAACTCACAGAGACTGAGGCAACACACATGCAGCAGCACAGGGCCTGCATGGCTCCTAGAGTTGAAAGGAGAAGTACACACATGCTCCCATCCCGAGGCAGAAGCAATATCCAATTGATAACCACGTGCAAAACTTAGGTTCATTGAAGAAATGCCCCTCTCTTAGGCACACACCTAGCCATAGATAGTCAATGAAAATTGAACACAATTGTATCTTTGGAGGTCCCTTGTCTCATAATCTGGTACCAGGTTGAATTTTATTATTATTATTATTATTATTATTATTTTAATTTTTTATTTTCTTTCTCCCTCCTTTTACCCCTGTCTGTCTGTCTGTCTGTCTGTCTCTTTCTCTCTCTCTCTCTCTCAAGATCCTTTGCAAATATATATTATGGATCCTGGTTTTCTGGGTTTTGCATTTCTGAGTGTGCAAAAAAAATATGGTTCTCTGCATATTTATCTGTATCTTGTGCCTTGTCTTGGGCTTTTTTCCCCTTCTATTTGTTTGTTTGGTCATATTCTGACATGTTTGTTTTATCTCAATATATCTACTTTATTTCTTTCCCTTAGCAGCCTGTTTGTTTTCTAATGAGAAACAGAAAAGGGATAGATCCAGATGGGAAGCAAGGTGGGATGAGTGGGAAGAGTAGAGGGAAGGGAATCTGTAATCACAATATTTTATTTGAAAAATAAAATCAAATTTAAACAACAATAACAGAAATACCAAATCAAAACAAAGATATATTCACTGAAAAAACTTCAGTAAAAGGAACATAATCCACTCTTACTCAAAATCAAATATCACAAAATACTAAATAAAATTATGTAGTTATGCATGCTATTTTACATAAAACCATTTTATTTAATAGGTTCATTAGTAGATGGACAACTACATAAAATAAATGGGTTTTACTATATAAAAATTGAATCTAAAAATATTTTGTGTTTTGGTTAAAAAGCACAGTACTAATATTGAGTTGTGGTTAATTTGTCTTTAACAAAAACCTAATGTTATTATCTTTACTTTTGCCTTAAAATGGCTACTTGTTAAGTAATTTAAGTGAAGTATATATCATTCTTGTAATGTCTACTATCCCTCATCACAAGGCAATACTTTAGAAATAAAGTTTTTCAGCATGAGAAAAATTTAATCTCTCTGAGAGGACAAATCATATATATCAACACCCCAAAGTACTTAAATTCATAAGCAGAAAGGACCCAAGTTAGGTGGTATGTGTTGTCTGTATATAAGGAGAGAAATTTTAAATGCCTTAGTTCATCTACATAGTTACATATATATGCACATAAATGATAAAAATACCATTTAATATTGGTATATAACACCAGTTAATGTTAATGTATATATGTATGTTTTATGTGCTTATATAACTAAAAAAGCCAAAATTTAGCATATAAACATCTAACATTCACAAAGTGGATTCAAGTCCTTTTCCAAATCAATAGGACCACCTATTTGTATAAGTGTACGTTTTTCAAAGTTCTATCTACACAGCTCTTTTGCTTCCCTAACCCAGGATCATAAGTACTTTATCTACCGTGCTCACTACTTTATTCCAGAGCTGAGAACTCCACTTGGCACACACCAAACATTAAATAAATAATGGCTGGGTGACTTGACTGCATGGCAAACAATACTTTGCCTTAATGTAATTACACCCAAAGTTCAAAGTTCATATGGCACTGTTTCATTTTCTACATTTCATTTCGTACATTTAAAACTCTGTTTGGCCCAACATCTCTACATAGGCAATTTTTCATAATATTTTCTGGTTTTACACTTTAAAATCTATACACGATTTGGACATGATTTCAGCAAGCAGTATATGCATTTCTAAATAAGAGGTGCACATTTTCTATAAATTTCTCTGAAACAGCATATAATTGATGCATACTTAATAAGAAAAAATATTTTTAAAAAAAAACATGCTAAATCAGTTCTGAAATGTTATTTTCTATCTGTAGATAGCAAAATACATAAGCCATATTTTCTGTCCCTTAAATACTAAATTAAATTCTATTATTATATACAAATTTAATTTGATAGTGATATTTCTTCATTTCAAAATTTGACAGACATTTTGTAACTTCAGGCACTTAATATCAAGAACGTCAGCTCTTCTCAACCACGGTTCTACATGATGAAGCACACATAAGATGATGTGATCATCTTCTCAAACCTTCCACGATTTTTTAAGACACGTATACTTTCAGAATCGCAGGGACAAAGTGGGTCATTATATGCTTAGAAAAGCACATAAGGATGATCTAGGTCAAGTCAACCAAAATCAACAAGCCTTAAGGAACTATAAGCAAATCTGTCGCAGGATTAACATTTGGAATAGGATAGGAGGTTTGTTGATGGGAAACCATGCAAGCTCCTCAAAGGTGATTGCATCTCAAAGAACCAGTCCTGGGAAGGCTGCATTCTAAACTTTATGCTAAGGAATGCAAATGGGCCTCCTACCTTGCATTACAAACTCATTCACATTAAAGTCTCCTTGAAACAACACAGAGATGCAGTGACAACAAGCTCTACCCAAGCATGGTGCTGTGTTTAAACGCCAGTTTTTGTAGAGTTACACAGCTTTTCTTCCCTAAGAGCAACATCGCCTATACAATGTCTAAAGCAAGACTTGTTGGAATGAACATGAATGCATGTTCATGAGTCAGAAAAGGCCAATCAACTGAGAAGCATCTTAAAAAATGCTCAACTTCATTAGGCATTAGCGAAATGCAAATCAAAACAACCCTGAGATTTCACCTTACACCAGTCAGAATGGCTAAGATTAAAAATTCAGGAGACAGCAGGTGTTGGCAAGGGTGCTGAGAAAGAGGAACACTCCTCCACTGCTGGTGGGGTTGCAAACTGGTACAACCACTATGGAAATCAGTCTGGCGGTTCCTCAGAAATCTGGGCATGACACTTCTGGAGGACCCTGCTATACCACTCCTGGGCATATACCCAGAGGATTCCCCAGCATGTAAAAAGGATATGTGCTCCACTATGTTCATAGCAGCCCTATTTATAATTGCCAGAAGCTGGAAAGAACCCAGGTATCCCTCAACGGAAGAATGGATGCAAAAAATGTGGTATATATACACAATAGAGTACTATTCAGCCATTAGAAACAATGAATTCATGAAATTCTTAGACAAATGGATGGAGTTGGAGAACATCATACTAAGTGAGGTTTCCCAGTATCAAAAGATCAATCAGGGTATGCACTCACTAATAAGTGGATATTAACCTAGAAAACTGAAATACCCAAAACATAATCCACACATCAAATGAGTTACAAGAAGAATGGAGGAGTGGCCTGGTTCTGGAAAGACTCATTGTAGCAGTATAGGGCAAAACCAGAACAGGGAAGTGGGAAGGGGTGGGTGGGAGAACAGGGGGAAGGAAGGGGGCTTATGTGACTTTTGGGGGAGTTGGGGTGGGCTGAAAAGGGGAAATCATTTGAAATGTAAATAAAAATATATCGAATAAAAAAAAAAGAAAAGGCCAATCAAGGCTTTAAGTTAAAGGGAGAAGTGTGAAAAAGAGTCTGGGCAGAGGCATAGAATTAGGTATGTTAGATGAGGCTGGTACTGCTTATTCAGACTTCACAACTTATTCCATGCAATTGTGTTGGGGTTAATGTTAAAAAGGTAAACAGCTGGACTTGCTGGATGGGTGTTTGTGGAACCTGCTCAAGAGCAAGTGCATAGGAAAGCTGGCCTGGCCACTCATCTGACATGCCATGTGTAGGCGAGGGAGAGATGCCCTCCCTTCCTTACCATGCTTGGCAGGCTGGAGAGCTGTCCCAGCCCCTTGGTGTAGGAGGGGGTCATACCTCAAGTGGGCACCACAGTAGACCTGGTTCTGGTGGCATGGGTTTGGGTGAGCTGCCCAGAGGCCGTGAGAGCAGGGGTGCTATTCCTGCCCCTTCTAGCAGGGGCATTGGGAGAGCTGGTCCTGGGGAATGTGGGTTCAAGAGACATGGATAACACAAGCACCATCCAGACGCAGGTCCAGAGCTTGGAGTGGCCCACCCCAAGATGTACTTCATCTATGACCTGTTGGAGCATGTGTAAGACCCGGTCCTACAGACTCAGTGCTTCAGGATCGCATGATACAAGGCAATGGTGTGATATCTTAGAAGAGTTCCTGTGATGATCCTGTATTAATACTGTAGGAGAAGCCAAAAGGCCTTGAACCGGACTAAAGAATCAATGCAATGAACATTTGCAAGTAAAAATGTTTAGACAAAAGGGGGTACTGTGGCACACAGTGACACACTACACCTTTAAAGGTGAGATGTTTTCATGTTTTGTTCTCTCTCTTTTTTTTTAATCTGTGTTTTCTATTTTCTTTTGCGTGAACGTCGGGGGATGTAAGATCAGGAGGGAGATACAAAGACACACAGAGATGAGTGGAACTGAGGTACGTGATGTGAAAGTCACAAAAAAGTAAGATGTAAAAAAATATGTAAACAGTTTTAAGCTAGACAGATTTAAAAATTACTTTTTATTCAATTGGTCTGTTAACATCATTTATGATTTTTTCAATATATTTTCCTTCATGAGTAAAAAGATTGTGGTTTAGCTGTTTAGGTTATTGTTACTATTTCCTTAATCCAGTACTGTCTTGTTAGGTATCTTTCATACATGAGGCAGTCTAAAAATAATGAATATAATGTTTAAGACTGTGAGAATATACTGAGAAAAAAATAGATGCTTATCAAATGCACTATGCTCCAGCCATTCCTATGTCTGCTTTAAATGGGCTATATCCTTTAATACAACAAATAGGTAAAATTTTGTTTCCACCTTTAAAAACTGACACAACATCTAAGAACATTTAAGTACAGTTTTGCAGAATCAAGTAAGCAGTTGATCTCACAATGAAATTAAAAACCTCTGTTTCCACTTCTCACTGGTAAATAATGTCACCTTTGGGAAAGTGTTGAACAACAAGAATGGAACAAGATAACAAACAAAATGGCTTTCTGTTTTTTATCTGGATTTCCAGAGTGGTTGTACCAGCTTGTAATCCCACCAACAACGGAGAAGTGTTCCTCTTTCTCCAAATCCTTGCGACCATCTGCTGTCACCTGAGTTTTTGACCTTAGTCTTTCTGACCCTGTGAGGTGGAATCTCAGGGTTGTTTTGATTTGCCTTTCCCTTGCTGACAGGAGCCTGATATGTGTATCTCCTGAGACTCTGCCAAAGTCTGACAAATACAGATGTGGATGCTCACAGCCAATCACTGGACTGGGCATGGGGTCCCCAGTGGAGGAGTTAGGGGAAGGATTGAAGGAACTGAAGGCATTTGCAACCCAATAGGAAGAACAACAATATCAATCAACCGGTACCCACCCAACCCCAGAGCTCCCAGGGACTAAACCACCAACCAAAGAGTATATGTGGAGGGACCCATACCTCCAGCTGCATATGTAGCAAAAAATATTTATCTGGTATCAGTGGAAGAAGAGGCCCTTGGTCCTGTGAAGGCTCACTGCCCCAGTGTAGGGGAATGTCAGGGTAGTGAGGTGGGAGTAGGTGGGTAAGTGGGGGAGCACTCTCATAGAAGCAGGGAGAGGGGGATGGCATAAGGGGTTTGCAGAGGGGAAACCAGGAAAGGAGATAATATTTGAAATGTAAATAAATATCAAAAACACAAAAAGAAGTAAAAGAACAGACATGGGTGGAAAGAGTAATACTTTTTTACTTTCAGCTTTCACTTGAATAAATTGTGGACAATTTAAAAAATATTCTCCTGTTTATTAAGACAGGTATAGTTATTTTTATTCTTTAAATTTCAGGCAAAACTAAAAGCACAAAGGAAAGAAAAATTAGAGGTTGTCCAATTTTACCCAAATTAATTAATTGCTATCTTAGTGATGGTGAACTGAAGGCAAATGAGCTCTCCAGCAGAATTAACTCATTCCCACTAATCAAAAAAATACTGTTAGTTATACTAACAATAGCTAAGACTCACATTCATATTAATGATCAGAACATAGTAACAAAAAGAGGAGTAAAGAAAAGAAAACCTTAATATATGATTACATTTCAGTGCTGAGGATTTTTATGACAACATTTTTTAAATCTATGTTGTTCACTTTTTAAAAACCTATCTTCCACTTATTTATTCCCTTCTCTCATTTTTACTACTTTCTACTTGTAGGTCACATCCTTCTGCAACATCCTCCCTTCTGAGGCCACGTCACAAGAATTCCTTTATTCCTTTATTATTCCCCTTCTTCTTTCATGGTTCTCTTTCTACTTTAACACACACACACACACACACACACACACACACACATACATCCCATGTGCACATGTACACCCATACACAGAGAGAAATTTTTCATCAATTTATATATTTATTCACTTTTAAACAAAACATGATTCTTTGTCCTCTTAGTGCCTACCATAAGAAGATAACCACATAAAGTCAGTTCATAATACTAAAACTATCTTAATAGAAGTGAAATTTACATGAAATATATTCTATAGAAGGGGAGAGAGCTCTTTATCTACTGCAAAAGAGATAGAGTATGAGAAGCATTCAAGAGACGATGAAGACTCTAATACTGGGTCTTTCTTTCTTCTAGTTTTCACTTTCTGAAGGATCTGCTACAGTCACACCCTTGAGCCCTGACAAATTTCAGATGATCCCATATGTCAGTAATACTTCAGATATTTCAATTACTTTTCACTTCAGTCTAATTTCCCATTTCTAGATTCTTGCAGCCTCTCCCTTTCTTACTATTGTGCACTGTGTCTCAAAGTTTTCTCTACTGTAATGCTCCTAAGACTTTTAGAAGGCAGGAAAATTAATTGTATGAGTTGAATGTATTGCTCTATAAGGAACCATTCTTGCTTGTACTTTGCTGCCTTGTCAAGACCATTGGATCCCCCCAGCTGTATTTCATGAAAGAAATATAAAACAAAAACAAAAAAGTATAAGGGTGTTTAATTCTAAAAATATGGAGAAAGACATGAATTTGAGTTCTGTATGCTTATAATCTCATTTTTTTTTATTCCTTGCATTGGTTAAAATAGAGAACTTTGATATGGATGAAATTTATCCTTTCCAGGATAAGTAACTACATACTTGGGTTCACTCAGCAGTACCACTCAGGAATTAAATCTGCTTCCTCTAGAATACAAACCTCTTTACTAGAATATTCTTTTTATATTTTTTACTTTGAAGTAGCTGGTACAATCCCAATGAAATTTGGGTTTATATCCTACGACCTTTAACAAGAAACCTCAGTGACTGCAATGGTCAGATCATACCCTGATTACAAAAAGTGAGTTATCTTGTGAGTGTCAACCACCATTTATTTATTGGATCTAATACATAAAGTTACATATACAATGCCAGTCAATTATGCATGTACACATATTTCCTGGCTAGGGATGACCCCACTCACGATTACTTAGCTTTACAATAATGCAAGAGTGGCATATTCTTCTTCTATATTCATTGAACATAGAAAATGCCTATTTGGAGGAGTATGCACTCGCACTGACTTGTTGTCAGGGTACTGGAAAGTAGTATTTAAAACACCAAAGAAGAAAAGTATACATTAACCGGGCTACAACTTCAATCTACTATGGTGGCCTGCCTGCAAGGTGACAGAGTACAATGGTGGAGCAAAGCTTCTGGGTGTGACAATCAACCTTGTGGGTGGAACTAAACAGCCTTGTGGGTGGAACTCACCAACCTTGTGAGTGGGACTAACCAACTTTGTGGGTAGGACTAACCAGTCTTGTGGGTGGAATTAACCAACCTTGTGGGTGGGACTAACAAACCTTGTGGGTGGGACTAACCAACCTTGTGAGTAGGACTACCCAACCAATTTCTGATTGGATTTAAAGTTCACTTTGTGAGATGCAGTAAATCCCAACACTGTTCAAGTAGCCACAAACCTGAGACTACAGTCCATGGACTATGGGAAAAATTAAATACTACTTTTCTGATCAAGGATTATATCAACAAAATGACTCTTAATGACATTCTGCTATACCCGTAAATCAGTATCTTGCTCAGTCATCATCAAAGAAGGTTCTGTCTTCAGTCGAGAGATTAAATACAGAAAGCCACAGCTGAACAATATTTAGAGAGTAGGAGGAGTTGGAACACTCAGCCCTAAATAGTCTATCAATTCCCTTCCCCTCATACCTAGGGGAATCCTGGAGAAAGAGGCAGAAAGATTGTAAGAACCCAAAGAACAAAAGGCCTTCTAGGCACAGCAGAACATATGAATTCACAGAGATGATAGCAGTATACACAGTATTTGCATAGGTCTGGGCCTGATTGGGTTCCAGTGTTGAGAGGGGAAATTGCCCTAGTCCACATCCAGAACCCCAAAGCTGTCTCCACTGATAAATACTCTCAAATAAAAAAATGGTTTTTTCAATGGGGGTCTCACTGAGAAAACAAACCACTCTTACAGACCCCCCTGCTCAGCAGAAGGTGGCCAATATAAATTGATGGTATTTTTGAAGGGTTGTTTATTTGTTTGTCGGTTTCTGGAGGGGTTGTTTGTTTTTTTCTGTATCATAATGTTTTGTCTGGGTATGTATACAGGCCTTTGGTTTATATATTACACTTCCAATTTTGTGTTATAATCGAGATTCTGTGTTCGCCAACATGTGTGTCTGTGTCTCTAGGTGTTTCTTGTGCTTTTTCTTTAGCTCCTTATTTGTTTGCTTTTGTTTTATCTTATTTCATTCTTTAAATTATTTTTAAGTTCCTCTTCATGTTTTACTGAGAGCGATCAAGAAAGAGTGTGGATTTGGGAGGGTGGATAGATAGGGGGACACTAGAAGGAGCCGGGGAAAAGTGAACCATTCTTAGAAAATATTGTACGAAAACAATCCATTTTCAATAAAAAAATAAAAGGTGCAAAAATAGGTGCACTGAAGAGAGAGCTCTAAAACCAGAGGAGGGATAAGGTGATGATGAGTGTGCGACACCCACCCTTGTAAATTCTGAAGCCCTGTATTTGTCTTAAATAGCACATGCATCTAAACCAATAGTAATCACAAAATATATTAGACCCCTACCTTATACATAAAAGGTTTATCTGTTCACAAACTTAAAATACGGTGAACAGGGATTTTGTGAACAATGCAGATGATCTTTGTTTTATAATTTGGTCTCTTAGGGATCAAAATTCACCAACCTGGCAACTATGAAAACACACATGTAAAATCAGAAATCTAACTACAGTAAAATTCCTTCATTGTAGAAGGATGCGGAAGGAGCTCATATATACTGATAAGATGTATACCATACCAGTCCATTGGAAGCAGACAGAGTGTCTTCAAGAAACTATCACCACAAGCACTTCATAAACTAGCTATACCAACATTGAATATATGTCCAAAGTATTCAAAGTCAACAGGCAACAGAGACCTATATATCCTCTCTTATTATAAAATTACTCTGGCAACCCATCAACAGATGAATGAAAAAAGATAAGGAGAAATGAGAGAGAGAGAGAGAGAGAGAGAGAGAGAGAGAGAGAGAGAGAGAGAGAGAGAGAGAGATTGTTTAATGTAGCTACAAAAAATGTTACATTGTTTCTGGAAAATGGTTATCTGTTAGAGATCATCATCTTAAGCAAAATATTCAAAATTCAGAAAGACAAATGTTGCATGTTTTCTCTCAGATCTAATTATTAACACCATCACCATTATTATTTTTACATATTTTCACATAGCCCAAGATGGCCTGAAAACTGCTCTATGGTATGGAATAACCCCGAACTTCTGATCACCCTTGAAATGATGTCATTACAAAACTAGGCCAACTTGACTAGCTAGAAGTTAGATTAACAAAGAAACAAACAAAAAAAGAACAAATAAAAGAGGATTTGGGGAGGGGGAGAAAAAAGCAAGGGATAATTAAGAGAAGAATTATTTTATTACAGGTCAAAAAATGTCATAATGAAGCTCTTTATGAAATTAGTATATACCAATAAAAATTGAAAATAAGAGAAGGAAACATCCCCAAAATTTTATGCTAGGATTTTATAAAAGTAATAAAAAGAAGCAATATTTGTCAAATAATATATCCAAAAATTTACTTTAAGAAAAAAAGAAAGACAAGGCTACAGCAAAAAATTAAGTATCCATTCAATTAATGTTTCTCAGTTTATCTAAATAAGAGGTTATATAAGATATTATAAAATGTTATCTTTATTTATTTATTTATTTGTTTTTATTTATTTATTTATCTCCTGGACCAATGCCCAAAGCATTTTTTTTTACTTTTATGTTTATTGACATGTGTGTGTGTGTGTGTGTGTGTGTGTGAGTGTTATGTCTGAATTGTTATTTCTGAGCACACAAACATGGCACAGTCCTGTACATAGCCTCTGTAGTTCAAAGAACAATGTGCAGTGGTCTGACCTCTCCTTTTCCCATGCTTACTAAGGAGCAAACCAGTCTTCAGTCTCAGAAGCAGGTCCTTATCCGCTGAACCATCTCCCAGACCCCATCTTCATTTTTTTAAATGTTAATCACACTGTATGGCAAGTAGAACTGAAAGCCAATGTTTGTTCTAAAACTCCAGTATTCATATTCCAAATATCTATCAAACAGATAAAGGATCTTGTTCAATGTGGGTGGTTTCCGTCAATGGGTAGAGAAAGGCTCAGAATCCAGCTGGAAGGACAACACTTTTAAAAACAAACAAATAAAAACCAGCAACAACAACCAATCAAAGGACAATTGCTTCTCTGTGCTCCTCATGCTGCTTAAGATTCTCTCTAATATGTAGGACAGCAAAATGTAAATTTCCTTCGCTGCGTACTACAACGAAAATTATTCTCTAGTCAAGATGACACTGTTTCTGCCCAGGAGCTGTTCCATAGCTTTCTCTCTCAAATTGCAGATACAAATGGTTTATAAATGATTCGGTAAACCTTTAACTACAAATGCACACATTACTACACATATTTTATATTTAATTGTTTCAAAAAACTATTACTTCTAATAACATTCTCTTAAAGTATACTCCTAAATCAATAATATTACACAATTATGTCTCCCTAAAATTATTTATCACATTAATACTTTATTTACTTCTTACTTGTCATTAGTTGATATATTTTTTTTTAAAAATCCCTTTGATCAGCTTAATGAATTGATTCCTCTTAATTTGCAATATGTGTGTTATGTATTTTCAACGTCTTCTCTTGGGAAGACACAGTATTGCTACTGAAGTGGATGCGCGCTCAGTCTCAGAGATGCACATTTTCCTTGTCTATTATTTTCAATAGAATAAATGGCTTTCTTATAGTAAAGTGTTTCAGAATGATGATGCACAGAGTTTGAACTTGATTTCATATAATCGTGATTTCGTCTACTATCCTTGAAAGTACAAACACAGATGCGTTTGTGAGTCTTTCTAGCATAACTTAATGTTCCTTAGACAAGGAAAAGGCGATAGCAATAGCAGGAAAGCAATAAAATGGCCCACTGAATTGTAGGAGGTAGGCTTTCTTGTTCGTTTGCCTCTTTGTTTTGTTCGGCAGTGTTGCTTCGTCTTAACACTTCATGATTCTCCAATGAGCATTTTCGCGCATATATTCCTCTCAGTTGAGGTACCCAGAAATAATGAACTCCTAGCAGCCACACCATGGAGGGCATTACACTATTAGTGTCTCTCTTCAGAGACCATGATTGATTATAGAAAAATAAATGTTTCTATTTCCTTCTTTTAAGCCAGTGGCGGGTTTGACTAAGCATTAGCTCTAATGAGGTGTCGTCGTCACATTGTCATCTCTTCATCTATGCTAATACCTGGTACCAAGTGGGAAGAAAGTGGAGGAAAGGAGACCATTCCATGTGCATCATACTTGGAAAATGTTATACAATATGGCCCCCTTTTAGGCACATAGAGAGTCAGGTCAGGAAAGGCTGACTTTTCTGAGGTGAGTTTTAATAAGAGATAAGGTTAAAGAGAACATCCTCCCGCACGCAATGTGTCCTTTGAAACTCTTAAATTCTTTTACTATTAGACTTAGTATATTTGCCTTTACTCTCTTAGCTGTGATTATTATGCTAAAGTTGCTTTAAACCTAGTGGGGCTTGCTCTTTATATTTCAGTTGTAAAGATCTCAACAACTGACTACTCCCATCCTGCAGCGAAGGCATTTGCAGCATACGAATGGGATAAGCAGTGACTTTAACGGCTTCATAGCGGACAACAGAAACTGCTTAGCAAGATCAATCACTATGAACCTCATGCTACAAAGTTTGGAAGAGAGATCCCTTGCAAGTTTGCCACTTGGGATAAATTCATTTTTTTAGATGATTCTCAATGAAAGCATGCATAATACTATTAGAGATAGCACTGGGCCTGCCAGTCTTTGAACCTTTGGCTCTACAGATGAATTTTTGAATTTGCAAATATAGTTAGGAACAGAGTATTTTACTTACTGATGCATTAGTGACTCTAGACAGCAGTATTCCTTTTTGTTTCCATTGTAAAAATATTATTTTCCATTTTTGTTAAATATTAACAAGAGGAATAAATTCATTATTCATCAAGTATCCTTGCCAACCTATTTTAAAGTCCCCCTCCTGCTGATTTTGATGCCTGCTGTTTACAGTGTGTATCACTGCCCCTTTTTTCACAGTTGGGGGCTTACACTCTGTAACATCAAGTACAACTTTGTTCTCCTATCATGCTTTTCCCTAGGATGATATACTCCTGACTTTAATTCTAATAGGCTATATTTCATTCCACCTGATCCTAATATTACAGTTGACTGTATGGCTGCAACCTGTAAGCAGGACACATTCACCTAAACCTTATAATACATAACAATCCTAAGAATACTTTAGTAAAAATTTCCACAACACAGAAGTTCATATTAAATAGTTCATGAAAATTATGAGAAGATATTCATCATGTTAGTATGCAAACCAAAGTAAGATAAATATAGAAGATAGAAAGCATGGTTTTGTTGAAGTCTGTACCTAAGGTTCCCTCAAACCAAACTAAAGAAGAAATCTAAGGAGAGCAAATCCCATTGAAATACCTTGCATATGACACATGTATGTAAATTTTATAAAAATCCCATCCTTTTATTATTCAATATATACTAAAATATCGAATGTATTCAAAACACAAACCCATGGGTCAAGTTTAGTGGTTGTACTGGCTGGTTTTGTGTGTTAACTTGACACAACTGGAGTTATTACAGAGAAAAGAGGCTCCCTTGAGGAAATGCCTCCATGATATCCAGCTGTAAGGCAATTTCTCAATTAGTGATTAAGGGTAGGAGGGCCCATTGTGGGTGCTGCCATCTCTGGGCTGGTAGTCCTGGGTTCTATTAGGAAAGCAGGCTGTGCAAGCCAGAGGAAGCTATCTAGTAAGGAACATCCATTCATGACTTCTGCATTAGCTCCAGGATCCTACCCTGTATGAGCTGCAATCCTGACTTCCTTTGGTGATGAACACAAATGAGATAGTATAAGCTGAATAATTCCTTTTCTTCCCAGCTTGCTCCTTGGTCATGATGTTTTGTACTGGTATAGAAACACTGACTAAGACTGTGGTCATGGGGAACATACAAGGAAATCATAGGAGATTTAGGGTTCCCACACAAGAATATGGAAGCCCATGTAACATACTACATATGATTATAGCAGTTCAGACCTAATTAACTTCATTGACATTTTTATTTAAGAATATTTGAATAATGTATTTAATTATTTAGAATTGCTTAGAAATGGTCCAATCTTTGAGGTGGGTTCATGAAATATAGTGCACAAAGTTCCCCTCGTTTGGATGTAAAGGAGGACTAGGATCAGACTTCCCCTTTTATCTTTTTGTAAATAGGACCTACCGCTGCACAGCTGGACATAACCATATTAAAGTCAATATTCACCTCTAATTGCCCAGACTGAAATATAGTGCATTTCTTCACATATTCTGCATCTGACAATAAATAGTTTGGTGTAGTTTCTTAAGTAACAAAATCTATACCCGTTGCCTTAATCTGCAATTTTTTTTTCAAAAGCCTAAACTCGACAACTTTTGTTTGAACAACAGAATAATTTATTTTCTAAGTTAAGAAAGAAAACATTTTATTTATTCAACATGTTTATAAACATTTATTATTTCAAGATTCTCTTAATGTGTGTCCATGAATGTACTATAGGTAAGAAGCATCCTGTTACACAAGGAATATCCATTGCTCCAGCAAATAAAACATGAGTATTTTCAGGAAAAGCACAGCTAGTCATGAATATTTCCACAACCTAGCTTCTGTATACTGTTTAATGTTGGCTTTGATCTCTTGTGGGTCTTATGAAAGGCTGAATCTCCTGCAGGGAAAGCCAGTCTCCCAACAGTGCATTGGATAAAATCCACAGGGACCTCATAACTGAACGAATGGTATCAAATTCGTGCCACTATCAGACCACGAACTTGTCATAAGCTTAAATTGTCCACATTTCAATCTAAGTAGTATAAATGACTTGCTTTTTTTAGTCATGGAATCAACAGTAACATTTTCCAGGAGAAAAATTATACAGATCCCATTTCACATTTCAACTTTATTGTTTTCGAATGCCCAACTTTCCAGTTTCCTGATGTAAGTGGATTGGAAATTGAGCCATACGACAGTAAGGCAAGATGTCAAAATGATATTCATTTAGAGATGTTTTTCTCTTAAGTCTGTTATCTCACAGTATACCACAAATGGATAGAAATTTACAGTGAGCATGATGGGAGAATCAATTAGCTTCACAACAAAAATCTGTGCACTGATTGCAGAGTGGAAAAGTTGCCATGCACTGCAATATATATATATCAGCAGAGCAGATATCATGGGAGCTATGTAAGATGGTCTGGATTTTGATACGATGTCCCAAAGATGTCTCCAAGAAAGGGATTTGAAGGGACAGCAGATTTAGTCATTTTTCTGTCCCTTATGTCTGTCCTACTGAACAGTTACAGGAGATTATTAGGATCTAGAATGGAGGAAAACCATGTTTCATATAAAATAAAATCACTCCTGACACTAATATATTGACATGTGCCTTAAGCAACTGAAGTTTGGAGATTATTCATGAGAGATTAAAAAAAAATCTGCCTATGACAGATTGGTTCTGTGTATTCTGGTTGTTGACAGAAGGGCTTTCAGGGGAAAATAAAAGTAAGTATTTTTCTCTGTGATCTAATTATTAAAAAACTGATAAATAACTGTCACCTTTCAAGGAAATTGCTAATGCTGATTTATGCAAACATTTCCACCTCAATGACATTTTATTATTTATTTTTGATGTCTGTAAAATGACTTCAGATCTCAAAGAAATAAAACACCTTTTCTTTAGAAGCACTAATGAAATCTTCCTTTCCCTGTGGTTAGATCCATTTTTCTTTCAGCCTTCAGCTGACAAGATAAGAGGTCTAGAGAATCAACTGAACATTTGAATATTTTCTATATTCTTACTAATAAGGAAAATGTGATCTTTTCAAGCTATTCCACGACCCCATAATAATCTAGATGAAATTACACCTTGAGAAATTCTCTCTAATGATTTCTGAATTTAGGGTACTGTTTTAATCTGCCGTAACACTTACACTAAATTCTGAATCTGTTATTAAAGAGGTTCTGCTATCTCCATATACCATCAGTCTGGATATAAGGACACCTTATATCAAATTTATTATTTTTAAATTTGAAGTCATATACCTCTAAAGAGTTGTGCTCACATACCCCAGGGCAGTGATTCACTGACATTGGTGTCACTGAAGACAGAAAATAACAGATTTTTCAGTTGAGTTTAAAATCAAGAACAGGTTACAGAAATGTGACCATCATGCAAAGGAAGGCACCAGTTTAGAGATTTCTACAATGTGCGCTGAGGGGATCACATAGTCAGCAGAGTGCCTCCCTGCATGCTCAGGGCCTTGGGTGTGATACTGCCTGCTTATAATCCCTGTCCAAGAGACAGAGAGCCAAGTTTAGAGGTTCAAGCTCATCTAGGTCACATTAGAAATCAGAGGCCATCCTAGTGTATATGAAACCCATTTCAAAACAGAAAACCATCAACCAAAGAGTACACATGGAGTTACCTATGGCTCCAGACCAGCAGAGGATGGTCTTGTTAGACACCAAAGGGAGGAGAAGCCCTTGGTCCTGGAAAGACTTGATGTCTTAGTGTAGAGGAATACCAGGACAGGGAAGCAGGGGAGGGTTGATTGGGGAAGGGGAGATGGATTATGGGATCTTCAGGGGAGGGGAGAACCAGGAAAAGGAACAACATTGGAAAGGTAAATAAAGAATATACCTAATAAAAAAAGAAAAAGAAAACCCAAAGCAAACAGTGAAACTCACATAAATATAACATCTATGCTTGAAACTCTTTATGCAAATATCTCAGTTAGTATCTGGTCCTCTAGATCACCCATATAATATTGAAACGTTAATTAACCCATCCCACTTTTATTGTCCACAGTGGCAATGGTTAGAGAAAATATACTTCACTACATCTGATAAATATTTATTGTTAAGTCTTTATTAGTTCAGATGCTTATGAGGGATCTTATTTATTAAAGGAAGCGGAAGACTCCATGTCTACTTTGTACACGTTTTATTTGCTTTTGTAAAAATGACTTCTCAAGGAATACTTAAAATTTTTGATAGAATCTGGAAGGTCTTAATTTAATATATGCATTATCTTGATGTCACACATTTGAAGGTAACATTGCACAGGCCCAAGGGAAAAGGATTAAGACATAACAGTATCAGGTGAAGCTGTAGAAGGAGGATCGTATACAAACATAACTAGCATGGTCCTCTGAAAGTGTCATGTCCAGTTTTCTGAGGAACCGCCAGACTTATTTCCAAAGTGGTTTTACCATCTTACAACCCCACCAGCAGTGGAGGAGTGTTCCTCTTTCTCCACATCCTTGCCAACACCTGCTGTCTCCTGAGTTTTTAACCTTAGCAATTCTGAGTGGGTGAGGTGAAATCTCAGGGTTGTTTTGATTGTTCCCTAAGACACTTGCTCCACTATGTTCATAGCAGCCTTATTTATAATAGCCAGAAGCTGGAAAGAACCCAGATGTCCCTCACTGGAGGAATGGATACAGAAAATGTGGTATATTTACACACTGGAATACTACTCAGCAATTAAAAACAATGAATTCACGAAATTTTTAGGCAAATAGTTGGATCTGGAAAATATCATCCTAAGTGAGGTAACCCAATCACAAAAGAATACACATGGAATGCCATCTCTGATAAGTGGATATTAATTAGCCCAGAAACTCTGAATACCCAAGGCACAATTAGCATAATAAATGACTCCCATGAAAAAGCAAGGAGAGGGTCCTGATCCTGGAAAGGCTTGATCTAGCATTGGAGGGGAGTACCAGGACAGATAAAAAGGAGAGAGGTGATTGGAGAATGGGTGGAGAGAAGGTTTATGGGACATATGGGGAGAGGGGAACTGGGAAAGGGAAAATCATTTGGAATGTAAACAAAGAATATAGAAAATAAAAATATATAATAAAAAAGAAACTTCACCCCTCAATACAATTGTGTTATAATGAAAAACAAACAAACATAACTAACAGGAAAGTGAATTCAGGCGGGAGATGGCCAAGGTCCTCAGATACAGAGCAAACTCTGCTAAACACCATGGTATGAAGTACGAAATAATTTCAAAATAAATTTTAAACACAGGGGTGTTTTTTTATTTGACACATGTTTACTTCTTTAATTTTAAGAGTTAAGCCATTAAATATTAACAGCCCTAGAAATTAATCAGGGACATTCTTACTCATAAATGAGTTATGAAACCTAAAACATGTTTCAGAGCAGTCTTTAGGATACAGTCTAAAATAGTACATACTGCACTTTGCACCTTACATATTAATTATGTATATGTGCATATCAGCAGAGCCAAAATTTATTATTCCAGTAGGTGAACAATAAGAAACAATGTAGAATACTCTGGGAATACAGATAAGTAATTTTTAATTAATATCAACATTAAATAATCCAGAATTGGGATATATATTCTCTATTCTCCATGCAAAGTTGGCAAATAAGCAAACCAATAAAAACATTATTGGCCATAATTTCCCAGCCTTGTCCCTGCTGTGGCTTCCTTACGGCAGTGAACAGCCTGGCAATTGATAGGACAGCTACATAAACATTGACTAATAAGTATTATCTTCTAATCTAAAAACAAAATTACATTCTTTTAGAATTAATGGTGTGTGTTTGGGTGTGTGTGTGTTTGCTTGTTTGTGTGTGTGTGTGTGTGTGTGTGTGTGTGTTCTGAGACTAACACAGAGAAATGTGTTTCCTTCTACTATGTGAGACCTAGGGAACTGACAAATCCCTTTAGACAGTAAGCAATTTGCCAGCCCATAACAGAAAATTACTAAAAATTTTCACTTTAATCATTTTAAATGTGGTTTTATTATTAAAATATAATTATATCATTTACCCTTCTCCCTTTATTCCCTCTCATCTGTCTTATGTCACTACCTCAAATACCACCTGCCGATTTTTTTTTTTTTTTGGCATCATATGCTCTTAAAGTCCTAAATTGGATAACCATTTAGGGAGCTCATCCCTGGGAAAGACTAATTATGCCTTTCTCCAAGTCACTGAGTGTGGGTAACTATTCATCTAGGGGTGGAGCTACACTAGACTGGAAGAGGGAAACGTCTTAATCTTAATCAAGAAAATAAGTTCTGCAGACAGTATTCACTGGCAAAAGGCCAACAGCTACTTTTAGAATATTGCTCAAGACTGAGCTGCCTGCATGCCACTAGCCATGATTGCAATTATATTTTTCAGTCATGGCTTCAGGTTTGTTCATGAATAAATGACTTAGGTTACTCTCAATTGATAGTACAGATAAATACATAGCATTAATTCCATGTAATGGGAACCTTATACATCAAGTCCTTAAGGACTTTGCCCCATTAAAGAAAAATGGCATGAATAGGAGATAAAAGTGATGAGTGAGAAATTTACTTCCTGACTCCTGTTATCTCCATGTGCACATAGTAAAACATGGGAAAAGGCCAGCAAAAGTCACAAACAAAGAGCAGGAGAGTTATTAACAATCAAAGTGCCTGACTCATAAATGAGTTATAATCATAGCGTTGCCAATTGTATTTCTGTTTTTCTCAAGTATAAAAAAAATCAAAGATAATTTCCTCCACTTAATCTGATAATCTTAGGCAGATTCTGTAAGTGGAACCATGGCATCTCTAATAAACTGTGCTGAGAGAAATTATTTCTAATAATTCTATAAATATTTAATATAATGGGGCTAGAGAGATGGTTTGGTTAATAAACGTATTATGTGTTTAAGTGGACTTGAGTTCAGTGCTCCCCACTTGTACTGCTTGTGATTCCAGAGCTGGAAGGCAGAGACAGGAAGAGTCCTGGGGTTTGCAATCTAGCCTGTGTAACTGAACCTATAACATGAAGCAATGGATCCAGTGAAAAAAATCATATTTCAAAAAAAGGTTACAGATTGAAGAAGGCACCAGTTGTTTATCTCTGGCCACACCACATACACACACACACACACACACACACACACACACACACACACGAACATGCATGCACATGCACATAAAATAAGCCATATTTTACTAGTATTAGGCTGAAAATGCATTTGGTTGTGAGATTCATCATTCGTGGCAATTCTTATTTCTACTTTCAGGTCATAGCAGACACCAAGTAGACACCAAGACACATCTCTTTCTGACAAAATATGGTTTCCTCGGTTGTTGTATTTAAATTATCAAAATGAAATTTTTGGAGTGGGAAAGATATCCCGGTGATCAAGAATATTTGCAGGTTTTCAAGAGGACCCTCCCAAGTCCACATATGTTGGTCTACAACCTCTTTCAATTCCAACCAAATGAGTCTGACCAGTCTTCTGGTATTTAAAGACATGCAGGTATACAGTCACACACACAAACACACACACACACAAAGATAATTTCCTCCACAGATTTATATTAAAAAGTGACTTTTCCATGTCTTAATTACTAGTAGCATTGCTAGGAAATTATGTTAACACATCAAACTCTCTGAGAGTACTTTTCCCTTTAATTAACACAATTCTTACATTCACTCTATGCTACAGGAATTCATTCTCATATTACAGCAGATAAGCAAAGAACTCTAAACAAGTATAGAGAATCCTATTTTAACCTTATGTATTTGTAAAACTTGCTTCATGTTTTTATTTTAAAATTATATTGATCTAAATATACGTAAATGCCAACTCTATTTGCTTAGAGATTTTCCTATTTCTTTGTATATAATTTGAAACAATTCTCGGCATTTCAAAATCAGTTCATGGACAGCTGTCCAGCAGTTAACTTGATCTTCAGGAGAAGAAAAATGTCTCTGGCAGGAATGAGCATCTGCCCTGTTTGGAGGACACCACCACGGGGATCCAAGGAGCAAGGCCAAGAGAATCAAGAGATTGGTTTAAGAGGCAAAGTTACTTGGGTAAATGTGAGAGGCTGGCATTCCAACATGGAGGCCAGCCAGTGTAGCATCTCAGATTGTATAGATGTGAATATTGTACTCCTGTGAGCCCCAACCACGATTGCACAGGGCCTGTTCCCTAAAGTAAATCTGAGGATTGATCTTGCACCTTTCCTTTTTTGTGTTCTACAAAGCATGAACAGTAGTTTCTGATCAGGTCCTCTCCCCCTTTGTTATACATGCAATTCAGCATCTTCCATGTGGCCGTGGCTCTTTCTGACTGGACTTTAGCCCTTCCTGCTGCTCCCAATCCTCTGCCTTTAGTTTGAAATCAGGGATCTTCTTGAACAATTCAAAATTTAGCCGTGTGTCTACTCTGTCTTAATCTGCCTGTACACCACAATGTTTTTGCAGACAATAGATGGTAAATGAGAGTGCTCATTCTTTTTTTCCCCTGGCATAAGTGGGCTCACCAGGTACTTCTGAGAAGTAGCATTCATTGATTTTTAGTGTTTGCCACAGACGCTTATCAACCATCTTCACTTCTTGGGAAATGCCAAGAATTCTTTCAAAAAAGCCAGAACTGAGAATCTTCTCTATTCCATGCATGCACACAAAAAGAAACAAATGATTATTTATTCTTTGAAATTCCAAGTTCTGTGAAAATTGCACTGTGATTTCCTTTGGAAGTAAAAGTCAACATGAGATAAGCTCACCATCTTCCAAGAAAGCCAGAGAACCATTTTACTGCAAAGTAGATTTTTTTCTATTAAATAATGCTTTCTAATTTTTGAAAAAAAAAGACCCAAAGTGTTTATGACATTTTTTATTTCATCTTTTACTCATACTGGGTCTGAAAATAATTTGAAGTACTTGGTTATTGCCAGGAACATTTGTTTTTTGATACAAATGAATCACATACTGCAAATTATAGCAAATGACTGTTTCATTCCCAGGTATGTCTTAGAAAACAAGAAAATATAACACTTTCTGAAATTTCAACCAATCACTTTTAATGTAGAATGCATGGAATCCTTTTATTGTGTCTTAGGATTTTAATATCATCAACTTAAAAGAAAGAAGGATCATTTGAGTTATCACACAGTTTTAAGACATTTTTGGCCAAGCTTCACTATACAATTTTGAACATTTGAATAATGGCATCATGGAATCCATTAACTATTTTATCTCTACATGAAAATGTAACAGCATTTCTCATTTTGTCGCTGTGGAAATTATATTACCTGGAATAAATATAAATGTTTTAACATTTTTAAAGAATTATATGGCCAGGCAGTGGTGGCGCACGCCTTTAATCCCAGCACTTGGGAAGCAGAAGCAGGTGGATTTCTGAGTTTGAGGCCAGCCCGGTCTACAGAGTGAGTTCCAGGATAGTTAGGGCTATACAAAGAAACACTGTCTCGAAAAAGAAAAAAAAAAGGAACAAAAAAAGAATTATACGCTGTGTTTGTGTGTGTATTTGTGTCTGTGTGTCTATGTGTGTCTGTGGGAGGATATATTCACATGACTGTGGGTAACAACAAAGGCTAGACGATATCAGTCCCTTGAAGTTTGGGTTATGTATATGTGATTGCAAGCTGCTGGGCATGGGTACTTGTAGTATTCACTATTAACCAGTGGCTGAGCCATGTCTCAAATTCCATTTATATAACAGTTTAAAGTTGTACTTCCCTCATTCAATTCATTGAATTATCTTGGTCACAGCTCTGTGGAAGAGTTGGGGAGGGGTTGTCCTTAAGGAGATCTATAGGTCTCAGTCCAGAAGCAACAGACAGCCTAGGAGAAGAAGGCTGTTCTATACTTCAGTGCTATTTCCTACAGACCACTGATGACAAGAGAAATTCACAAAAAATTTATATAGAAAATTGAGAGGGGAGCAATGTTGCCATTAATTAAAATCTCAAATTTTAAAGAAAAAAAAAAGAAAACACAAGAATTATTTTTTTGTGACAAGTCTCTCCTTCTCCAGAATTTTTCTCTACTAGACCACAGGTCATCTAGTTACTGAAACACTGCAAGATCAATGTTAATGATCGATGGCAATGAAGAAGAATGCTAATAATGATCGATAGCACTGATTTCTTTCATAATTAAAGCCACAATGTGTGTGTGGGGGGACATCTTTGTTGATTTACTTAGTTTGGGTTTTGTGCTCAGCAGTTCCACTGCTCCAGAGACTACAAATATTCTGAGATTGTATCTGTGACCAGGGTGACCACTGGCATTCAATGTAATATGAGAATGTCTTACATAGGAAAGCAAGGGAAGGTTAGAAGGAGTGATGGGGCTGCTGCCTGTGGTTTTGAAAAGTCATTGTTCCTCCTTCAGTTTTCCCTCTGAAAACATTTTGAGAGAATGAACTCTTCAGTTGCAAACTGTTGGGTGTGTCTAAAGTGATTATTTACACAGCCACCAGGTTCCAGTCTGATGGAGGCGGGGCCTCTTAAGCAAAGAAGAATTTTGCTCCTGTTTTGGGACCTTTTATCCTATTAAGTGAGGAGGGGCTGTACAGAAAAATTAGCATCAAAACATAGTGAAAGGTAAGCCTGAAGTACCTCAAATACCTCGGATAGATTATCTAGGAGGCATTTCCTTAAACATTTAACTCATATGTAACTCATAGCATATTTCCCAGAAGCGATTTTTAGATTCAAACCCCACTGTTTGGATTTAATGACTTCTATCCCACAACACAGTCATCTTGGTTTAAAAAAATCTCCTGAACTTACACCGCATTGGTTAAGTCCCCGCCTAAGCAAGTGTTGGAGATATGGCCTTGCCTTCAATCCCTCCTTGAGTTCTGATTCCACTAATCACTAATGTAAAGAATCTGGGGCCTGTTCCTTATGCCTATTCCATGTTTTCTGAAATATTGGCAGATCGAAATGACATTGCTTAGACAAGACTTGTAAGAATGAGACCTCAATTTTATAGAGATCATTGCTTGAAATAGCTTAATTACATACAACTGAGAAAAAGCCATAAAACCTGGTGTTCAATACCAAGTTTAAAAAGCAAGACACATTACTTATCAATATAGTGGCATTTTTCTAGTTCAAAATATAGCCTATCTTAAAAACGTAGGTAAGCTTCGAACTGGTAACTTTGGAGAAATACTGTTACCAGTTGTGATATAGTATGTGTAACCCGGCATTATTTCTAATAAAATATTTTGTAATTTTTTTCACACACAACACTAACTTACCTTTGAACTTTGAACTTGGCATTTGATATTAGCCATTATTTTCAAATTTTCCAGCATCGGTTTCACTTGAATGAAGAGCTAGACTCATCTCTCTGGTTGCTTCCTGATCAGTTCAAGGTAGGGTTTCTTAATACAAGTGTCTTAGGCAGTTTTGACTTGGTAAAATTTGGGTGAACAGGGCTGGTACCCTGAATATTTATTCTAGATATCATTAATACCTTCCAAATACATTTTTTAGGCATTGACAAACATCCACTGGAAGAAAATTTTATCTTGAGATAAGGAAAACTGGCTTACCTATATTCCCAAGTGATTGCTATTGCAATTTGATGGCAAGTTTATCCTATTGGATACGTCAATCATTTGTTGCTAAAGCAAGGATAAAAAGACTTTACGGTGGGCTTATTATTTGTATTGTTCTAGTTTTGAATGAGAGAGTCTTGAATACCAGGGATCAAATGAAGTCATGCTTTAGAAGCATAAGAAGCTGTTAATCCAGAGGGAACAGAGAATACCATGTCAGGATGAATTAGCAATGGGTCGGATCTTCATCCCTAAGGAGGTCTGATCCACTGCATTCCCCTTTATTTATATATGTATTGATTTTGAATATTTTGCATTGTTATCTTCCATAAAACTGAAAATTCATATTTTATGTATAAGTGTGTTTGCCTGAATATACAAACAGGTAAAACCACGTGTATATCTTATTCCTGAAGATCCTTTATAACTGGTGTTCACGAGAGTTGTGAGCCACCATATGGGTCCTGTCAACTGAATATGGCTTCTCTATAAGAGTAATGAAAGCTCTTAAACACTGAGCCGTATCTCTGGCTATCCCAGAAAAAATAAGAGATATGTAACTTATAACCACCCAGAGAAAAATATATTATACACAATTTACTTATTACAAAGCACATAAACTATTTGTAAGCACAAGAAAGTCTGAAAAGTCAGTGTGCAGAATATAGAAATGGCAGCAATTCTAGTCATCTGTTTAGGAAGATATACATTCATCATTATTTTTGGAAATACATAGGAGCTTTTCAAAACAACTCTTTTTAAATTTTCTGTAAGATCATAGCCTAGTACTGACAGACTTACCTCTACAACCACTGGCATGAAGCATAAAGGGGAAAGTGAATTTATAAATATAAAATGCATATTTTAGCAGATAAGCAAATGCTTTTATTTACCATTTAGGTAATAAAACAAGAATGAATAAAATAAAAAAATGAAATGAAAAAAAGAAAAAAGCAAGAATGAATAAAAATCTGAATTTAGAACAGCTACTCAGGGTCAATGAACAGAGTATAAAATGTGTGCAAATCTTGTTCCCAAATTTGCAGCTGAAATGCATTGCTAATTGAGATAGTTTGTTCATAATTCTAAAATGTATTTAATAGACAAAAATTCAGCACAGAAAAATTTTTTGTAATTTTTTGTAGTCATTAGAAATAAAAACATGCTCTATGGATTTCAAAAGCAACTAGATTTAAATAAAAGAGTAGAGTTTAGGCAGGACCTATTGAGTAGGTAAGGAGAGCAAAGGTGAGGACTGCTTCATGGAACTTAAAAGAGGAACAAAAGATGTTTCTTAGACTGGGATGTACCACAATTGCTAATATAGCCATAAACGGGAAACTACAAAGACTAAGAAGTAAGGATGAGTCTCAGTGGCAGGATGATTTGCAGATGGCACTGAGGACCAGCAGGAGAGGGAGAGAAAACAAAAGGGGGAAGGAGAGGGAGAAAGGAATTTTATTTTATCATTTGTTGGAACTTGGTCTGGTGCTGGTTTGCAAATGTTAAATTCTGAGCCCCAAAATTTGGTTGCCCCAAGACAGGTGGATTCTCTCACACACCAGCCTTTGTTGTGTAAAACTTCCTCTCCAATTTAAAACTATTACTGTGAGAGTGGAAGTAGGCCCAGCTTCGATTACCAGGGTAGGGATCACAGATAGACAAGGAAAGAAAAGGAGGAAAAGGAGGTGAGAGAAGATGCACCTTACCCTCAAGGGACAAGACTCTTGAGGCCCCAGGAAGTAGGAAGGTCTGGTGGGGTGAAGCTGGGGTGGTATATTCTCTTGGAGATGTGGGGAGGAATGGTATGAGGAAAAGTCAGAGGGCAGATCAGGAAGGGGATAATGACTAGCCTGTAAAATAAGACTAAAGAATAATAATACTAATATCCCAACCAAAAAAAGCCCAGGACCAGAAAGATTTAGTGCACAATTCTACCAGACCTTCAAAGAAGCCCTGATACAAATATTCCTCAAATTATTCCATAAAATGGAAACAGGGGAACATATATAATTTATTCTATGATGCCACAATTACTCTGATATCTAAATCATACAAGGACCCAACCAAAAAAGAGAACTTTAGACCAGTCTTGCTTATGATATCAATGCAAAAATACTCAATAAAATTCTTGCAAACCAAATCCAAGGACACATCAAAACCATTATTCACCATTCACCACGATCAAGTAGGCTTCATCTCAGGGATGAAAGATTGTTCAATATATGAAAATCCATTAATGTAATCCACATATAAACAAACTTTTAAAAATCATGTGATCATCTCCTTAGATTCAGAAAAAGCATTTGACTAAATACAATACCCCTTCATGTTAAAAGTATTGGAGAGATCAGGAATTCAAGGCCAATACCTAAACATAATAAAAACAATTTACTGCAAACCAACAGCCAATACCAAATTAAATGAAAACATTCTTGAAGTAATCTCACTAAAGTTGAGAACAAGACAAGGATACACAGTCTCCCCATATCTATTCAATATAGTACTCGAAGTACTAAGAAAATAAGACAATAGAAAGAGATCAAGAAGATACAAATTGGAAAAGAAGAAATAAAGTAATCACTATATGCAGATGATATGATAGTATATATAAGCAACCCCAAAAATTCTAACAGAGAACTTCTCCAGCTGATAATTTCAGAAAGGTGGCCAGATATGAAATTAACTCAAATAAATCAGTAGCCTTCCTTTATACAAATGATAAACAGGCTGAGAAAGAAATTAGGAAAATGACTCCCTTCACAATAGCCACAAATAATATAAAATATCTTGGGTTAACTCTAACCAAAAAAGTGAAAGATCTGTATGACAACAAAATGTCAAGTCTCTCAAGAAAGAAATTGAAGAAGTTCTCAGAAAATGGAGAGATCTCCCATGCTTATAGTATAACGCAGTAAAAATGGCCATCCTACCAAAGATAATCTACAGATTCAATGCAATCCCCATCAAAATCCCAATACAATTCTTCAAAGACATGAAAAAAGCAATTCTATCTGGAAAGACAAACAACCCAGAATAGTAAAAATAAGTTTTAACAATAAAAGAATGGCTGGGGGAATCACCATCCCTGACCTCAAGCTCTCAAGTTTTGGCAGAAAAAAAAAAAGAAAGCATTTTCAATAAATGGTGCTGGTCCAACTGTCTGTCTGCATGTAGAAAAATGAAACTAGACCAATATTTGTCTCCTTGCACAAAATTCAAGTCCAAGGGGATCAAGGACCTCAACATCATACCAGATACACTGAATCTAATAGAAGAGAAAGTGGGAAAGGGGCTTGAACTCACTGCCATAGGGGGAAATTTCCTAAACAGAAATCCACTGGCTAAAGCTCTAAAATCAAGTATTGATTAATGGGACCTCATGAAACTGGAAAGTTTCTGTAAAGCAAAGAATATAGTTAATAAGACAAATTGGCAACCGACAGATTGGGAAAAAAAAATCTTCACTAACCCCATATCTGATAGAAGGCTATTATCCAGAATATATAAAGAACTCAAGAAGGTAACCATCAAAAAAAAATGATCCAATCAAAAAAAATGAGGTATATAACTAAACCAAGAATTCACAGCAGAGGAAATTTCAATAACTGAGAAGCACCTAAGGAAATGTTCAAAGTCCTTAATGTTTAGAGAAATGCAAATCAAAACAACCCTGAGATTCTACCTTATAGCAATCACAATAGCTAAGATTAAAACCTCAGGCGACAACACATATTTGAGAGGATGTGGAGAAAGAGAAACACTCCTTCATTGCTAGTGGGATTGCAAAGTGCTACAACCACTCTGGAAATCAATCTAGAGGTTCCTCGGAATATTGGAAATAGATCTACCTGTAGACCCAGCAATATCACTCTTGGGAATATACCCAAAAGATGCTCCACCATTCCACAGGAGCATGTGTTCCACTACATTCATAGCAGTCCTGTTTATGATAGCCAGAAGCTAGAAACAACACAGATGTCCCAGGACAGAAGAATGGATACAGAACATATGTTTCATTAACACAATGGAATATTACTCAGCTATTAAGAATGAGAACATCCGAAGTTTTGCAGGCAAATGGATAGAACTAGAAAATGTCATCCTGAGTGAGGTAACTCAGACCCAAAAGGACATGCATGGTATGTACTCACTAATAAGTGGATATTACACCAAAAAAAGTACAGAATACCTAAGATGAAGTCCACAGAATTCATAAAGGTCAACAAGCTGAAGGGCCCACTTTAGGACAGCTCAATCCCACCTAGAGGGAGAAGAAAGCAATCCCAGGGGGAAGGGAGGGAGGAACCTGGGAAGAAAAGGGAGTGGGTGAGGGGAGGAGGGGAACATAATCTGGTATTGGGTGAGGGAGAAGGACTGAATCCCTGAGGGTGAACAGAAAGAATGGAAACAGGCAACCTCAGAAGGTAGGGGGTTGGGGGGGGGACCCTCAAGAATGTACCAGAGACCTGGGATGTGAGAAACTCTCAGGACTCAAAGGGAGAGACCTTATATGAAATGCCCTACAGTGGGGAGAGGGGACTTGTAGACCTCACCTCCCTCAGAAAGACAGGAAATCAAGTGAAGGAGGGGGTTACCATCCCACAGTCAAAACTCTGATTCATAATTTTTCCTGTCTGAAAGAATTGCAGGGATGGAAACGGAGATGAGCCTGAGGAAAAGAAGGTCCAGAGACAGGCCGAGAGTGGGGTCCAGCTCAAGGGGTGGCCCCAAGTCTGACACTAATACTGAGGCTATGGAGCGCTCACAAATAGGGCCCTCTCCTGACAGCACTCTGGAAGACCCAAGTAGCTGAGTCAGATGCAGATATTTGCACCCAACTAATCCACAGAAGCCATTGACCCCTGTGGTTGAATTAGGGAAAAGCTGGAAGAAACGGAGGAGGGTGAACCTGTAGGAGAACCAGCAGTCTCAATTAACTTGGATCCCTGCGATCTCTCAAACACTGGGCCATCAAGCAGGTACCATACACCAGCTGATATGAGGTCCCCAACACATATACAGCAGAGGATTGCCATTCTGGGTTCAATCTGATAAGGTGCACCTAACCCTCAAGAGACTGGAGGCCCTGGGGAGTTTAGAGGTCTGGTAGGGCAGGACGTTGGGGGGGTGGGGACATCCTTGGGGAGACAGAGAGTAGGGAGGAGGTATGGGATGTTGAATAGTCAAGAGTGTGGACCGGGAGGGGAATAATATCTGGGGAAAAAAGACTGAATAAAAAGAAGGAATAAAATAAGAAGTAGCAGCAGCAGCAGCAGTGGGAGGAGGAGGAGTGGGAGGAAGAGGAAGAGGAGGAGGAAAGGAATAAATGAAGGAGTGAATAACTGGTGGTCTCCATAAGAAGTGATGGATCAGGATGGACCAGGAACATGAGCCTAAGTGAAATGCTCCCTGAGAACAGACTGATGGAGCCGAAATAACTCAGGCACGACTCAAACAGCAAATACACAGGGTGGGGGGCACAGCTGGGGAAGAAGAAACACATTAGAAATATAGATTAATATCCACTTATCAATGATTGCATCCCATGTGTATTCTTTTGTGATTGCGTTACCTCGCTTAGGATGATATTTTCCAGTTCCATCCATTTGCCTAAAAAATTCATGAATTCATTGTTTTTAATTGCTGAATAGTACTCCATTGTGTATATATACCACATTTTCTGTATCTATTCCTTAGCTCTGAAGCTCTGAATACTGAAGATAAAATTAGCATATCAAATGATTCCCATGAAGAAGGAAGAAGAGGGTCCTAATCCTGGAAAGGCTTGATCCAGCATTGTAGGGGAGTACCAGGACAGAGAAAAGGAAGGGGGAAAGATAGGAGAATGGATGGAGAGAAGAGGACGTATGGAACATATGGGGAGGGGGGAACTGGGAAAGGGGAAAGCTTTTGGATTGTAAACAAAGAATATAGAAAATAAAAATATATATATTTAATAAAAAAGAAATATAGATCAGAGGTGAATCACCCAGTAATTGTGCTAAAGCTGATTTTAAAAAATCCATAGGACCCTGCCTTGGTTATTGACATGGGGAGCTGATCGGGTCTTATTCATAACTAATAGAGTTTATTAAAATCCAGTTACAATCATGGTTCCTTATCATAGTGTAAAAGGAGTCAGTAAAATATGTGTCAGATATGTATCAGACAATAGTACTTCAGAGTCACCTTTTCTTGGATACGCAGTCATTCGGGTAAATTACGGGAACTGGACAAATCCCACTGGGTCACAATTACGCTACAAAGTGTTTATGTCCCACAAAACCTTTATGTGGCTTAAGTTGCTCAAATTAACTTAAGGATTGTCACACCTCAGACATAAATTAACAAACTGCATTCCACACAATATTATATAGTATTTTTTTAAAATTTCACAGTACTGAATTGCTACTGAAGGAAATACTTGGCTCTAAAGTCATTTGGAGGACCCCGTGTTTCCCCGGGGGAATAGAAAAAATAATCAGAGCCCTGTGTATTCTCCTCAGGCAAGGATGTTCTACTTAAATTCCTTGGAAAGGTAAAAGGCCTTTTATAAGACTAATTTGTGGAGGAAGAATAAAAGGGCCTTTTGTAACCATAATTTCTAAAATACCTTACCTCGGTGTTTGGAAAGTTATTTACCTGATAAGACTGGTCAGAAATAGTGTATATTACTAAATTTACAAATATATGTGGTTTGGGGATAGCCAAAATATTAAAAATGAAACTATAGCTGTATCAAACGATAAAGAGAAAGATATGATGTCTGTGAGAAAAGCAAGGAGCACATGTAGCAGACACAGAGAATAATTCTAAAATGAAACTACTACTACTACTACCAAGAAACAAATACAAACTTCAGTGTCAGTGTATCAAGAGATAATATCTGTAGCATTCTGTTAAGATGCTTGCATTGGTGAAAGCTTCATTAGTCTTCCACCCAACTCTGGGAGACTCTGTTCGCTAAGTCAGTTCAAACGCCTGCATATCTCAGTACAAACAAATTAAAAACAAAATGTTGTCTAAAATAAACACAAGTGGATGCTTGGGAAGCAAATGGCTGTAAATAATTGAGCAGCATCAGTCCTCTTAGGTGGAAGGATTTCTTCACTTCTTTCTGGCTACACAACTTATAAACTAAGGGCGATACAACCCCCCCCCCCCCCGTAACATAACAACCATCATCTTGTCTTTTCATTATTTCGTAGTGTGTTTTCTTCTCTCACATAGCAGCATCTCTGTAGACTTACACTCTCAGCCAAGGATTATTTACTCTCCATACTAACAGGTCCAAGAAATAGATCCAAATGTTTATTTTCTGAGATTGATAGCACCAGTAATTAGGATTACTAGCAGTCTTGGAAAGCCTGCAATTCTTTTTTTTTTTTAACCTAAACTCAAACAAACATATATATTTATATATTGAGACCAGCACGGATGAGTGAAGAACAGACGTTGCTTTCACTACTTGATAATTCTAATTACAAATAGACATGATTCACATAGCTTCCTAAATACAACGGATAAAAAAAAATACTTAACAGAAACAACTACCAGCTAATGTTATTTTTTAAAAATAAACAAATATCTAGTAGATAGTAAAGTAGGGTTTTTTTGGGTTTTTTTTATTTATCTATTTATTTTATTTATTTATTTATTTTCTTAGCATCTTGTCAAATACCCTGCTTTTGGGAACAAGTTCCCCAGGAATGGCCAGATAATGCAACAGAGATATAGAATCAGCAAAGGGGAGTCCACACAATCTTGCAGCCTGAGTGAATGACAGTTGGGGGAGGGGGATGCTTCTTTATCCTGAACTCAGTAGGTAGAGATAGATTCAGGTTGTTCAAAAACATAGATCATATCATTTTTGTCCCCAGACCTATGTTTTCACTTCCTCTTGGTCAGAAGTTTAGTCATCATTGATAATCAATAACAGAACAACCGAAAAACCTTCAGGCCAAAGCTGCTACAGTCATTCTTTAATTTTGGCCCCAATACAATATTCATGTCTATGTAGAATTTATTTAGACATCTAATCTTGGTGTTCTTTTGTTCTTTGGTCAGATGACACCACAGTGGCCCTGAACCCCTGTATGAGCTAAGTTTTCCAAGAATAGGAGGTCTGAATAGTTTATTCTTTTATCATTTATCCTCACCGTTGTTTGTCCATCAGTTTAAGCCCCTGTGTAGAGCAGAGATACTTCTACCCAATCTAACTTTTTTGCTGTATCTTTTCCTCAAGGGGCACCACGATTTTAAGTAATCACGTAAATTCCTAAGCCTACAGAAGAGGCTTTAGCTTGATCTGCTGCCAACTTAGCTACCCACTGAATCGTGTTTACCTTTGAACATTTTCTTTTTTCCCGATTATCTTGCTCCTGAGTAAGTACATGGGCAGATGTTTCAAGAGTATCTCGGAGTCAGAGCCTCGTAAGATCTCGGCCGTCTTTGAGTCACAACCTCTAGTGCATAAGGAAGAATTTCCAGTAGCTCTTTAAGGATAGCTCCTTAAAAGTCGGAGCGGGAGTATGCTCAGAACTTCTACCTTGGGGAAGCTTACAAGCAGTACTCCTGAGAGAAGCCATAAACTATTCGTAAGAAATTTCCCATCAATCTAATATCCCCAAGTTGTACAAATATTAAAAGGCCCGGAGGATGCAGCGCATGAAGATCAAGACGAAAAGCGGCAGACTAATCGACAGCAGTAGCATCACTCTGCTCCGCTTTGCTGGATCTTTGTTAAGAAGCCAAGTTGACTTTAGACTTGTGTTGTTCCCATTAGATATGGCTATGCCATTATGTTCCTCTAACAACTTGTGTTTACACATTCGCAGGGTTTTGTTTTTTTTTTTAATGAAATCTGGGTATTTTTAAGGAAACAACAATAAAAACAGTATACTAAATAAAAATAAACTCAACCCTATAGTGAAAAAATAATTACTGCATAAGGGACAAGAATAAAACTGGAACACATTCATTTTATTATCTATGAGCTAAATCCTTGATGATGGAGAGTTAATCTCCTAAAAACTTCATTATATAAAACATTAGTCGCCACAGAGTATTTTGTTTCTTATGTTTATTTTATTAAGAAAATATATTATCTTCTCACTTCTACTTTGAAAATCTCATAAAACTTCCCACTCATGAAGACTCACTGATCCCAAACTTATAAAGTGCTATGTGTTTTCTTTATTACCAAAGCTATGCAAGTTTCAAATTACTCTCCGAGATCACTAGTGAATTTACATTTGCTGAAATAATCCTATAGATAATGGAGTTCATATAAAATGTAAAATGTTGCTAATATTAACAAACTCAAACTGTGTAGTTTCAAGGGTTGAGTATCTTCAGCTGGAAACTCTGAAGGCAAAGGAAAAAAATGCTCAGTAATTTAATTAGCTTCACGGAATACTCACAGCATCAGAAAATCAAGAGTGCACACTCTCAGGGTGCCAGTGAATATTTCTTTGTCAGCAACTAGGTGTTAGTAAACACCTGGGAATTTATTTAAACCTTCTGTTCTTTGGTTGACTCATTCTTTAAGAACAGTAGTGTTTTCCATGTCACTCACGTAAACCAAGAAATGGTTAAATGAATTTGCTTCACACTAACTCCTTAGGGAATTATAAGATGCTTAGGAAATTACCTTAAGACCTCTCCTTAGCATCCACTAGAAATTCCATTATCCTCTTTATGACCATGCTGGGACCAAGATCCAAATTCATAGGCTTTAGTGGACAAACCCAATGCAGACCATAACATATTCACAAGATATTTTTGGGTATTTATCCCATGTCATCTAATATTTTTTAAATGTCCCATTTTGGTTTTCTTCTTCCTTAGAAAAAAATTCCAAGTATTCTAATATTTCAAGTTCTACAGACTGAGGACAACAAAGATTAGAATGAAGGTTCGGAAACAATTTCACTGGGAACAGAAAGATGGCACAACAGTTAAGAGCACTGATTTCTCTTCTAGAGGACCCAAGTTCAATTCCCAGAATACAGAGTGGCTCACAACCACCTGTAACTGCAGTCTCAGAGGATCCAATGTCCTCTTCCAGCCTTAGAATGCACTGCACTGCACAGTCGTGCCCAGATATAGATGTGAGCAAAACACCCAAACAGATAAAATAGATCAAATGGTAAAAAAGGAAAAAGAAGGTTGAAGGCACTTAAGCAAACACAAAACGACTCAACCTTCATTAAGCATTTACTAAAAGTGAGCAAAATCAATCGCAGGTTTTGTAAATCATATATAAAAGAGAAACTCTAGAGGTGGATCAGTCGTACCAATCATAATGATGTTTCTCTACTGAAGTCATATTTAGTATGATTTTGCTGCAGTTGTTTAGCAAAACATTTATTACCAATTACGTGTGCCAAAGTTACTAAGAACACTACTCAATAAAAAAACAAACAAACAAACAAAAAAAAACTGGATATTTAAATATTTTAGGTCACAGCTGGCTTAAAGTTCTCAAATCTCGTTCCTGTTACATAGGGCCCAGAGGCATGGAGTTTGGTGTTCGACTGTGTTTCTTAGAAATGGCAGAAGCTAAGGACAAGGACGATAGATAAACACGGAATAGGGGAAGCTCACTAAGTTCACCCTTACAGGAAGCATTACAGGCAGCTAAGGAATGCCTTGAGCAGGAGAGTCTTCCCCAGGAACGAACACACCAATTCGCTATCCGGTACCAACCGGTCAACCCTGAAAACATACGCATGCATGTACATGCAGACTGAGCACACTGTACTTATGTATTTAGGAAAAAAAAGACACACACACACACACACATGCACACACATACACACACACACACATGTGTACATACAACAGAAGGGGCCTGTGAGTTTGAATGGAATCAAATAAGGTACATGGGGATTGGAGGGAGAAAAGAGAGTGGAAAATTATGGAATTATATTATAATTCAAAATACAAAAATAATTGGATAAATTTGGTCTCAATATGAAATACTTGCTTTCAAAAATGAAATAAATAATAATTTCTATTAAAAAAAAAACAATTTCCAGTAGCTCTCCTAATATTTCTGGGTTTAAGATAATACCACCAGAACCAGATTTTCTTCTCCCTTAAAGTTTGTTAAAAACCAAAAAATATAGATATTTAACAGATAACTTCTTTCAAAGTTAAATGAATTGCTAAGTGGACTTGGTAGCATACTAGTTGACTGGTCATAATAGATATAAAAAAATGTACTATGTGGGAAAACAGAAGTTTTCTTTCAAATAAGACCACTGCTGAATACCTCTAATCTGTATATCAGGGCTGAGGGAACAACTTATCTGCTCTTTGCTACTTCTTTCTATCCTTTACAACAAACACATAAATATCAATCCCATGTGCAAAATACATTGGTTCTAAATCAGTCTAAGAAAATTCTAAAAATTTAAAGTTTGTTGTTGGTGTGTGTGTGTGTGTGTGTGTGTGTATAATTTTGAAGGAAGTCATCAAATATTCTGCAGTGGATCTATCACAGTCACAGACAAGTGATTCATGTGTATACTCCCCATTATTTGAAACACTTACTAGGTTACTAGGTTATGTACACACAAAATCTGCCACTGGCATCTCTTCCTTTACTGTTAAAGAAGGTTTTATTTTTCAACTGTGCTAGAAATGAGTACAGCAGAAAACAAGATCTCTTAGAAAGCTGTAAAGTCCCCTGTAGTGCTGCAGATATCAACTGCAGTTTAACTTTAAAAAGGTGAGATGCAATTCTCTCTCTCTCTCCCTCTTTCTCTCTCTTCTGACATATCTCCTCTGTGATGATAAAGTCTGAGAATACAATACTGTTAAAATACCCATGAAAGTAAAATAAAATGGAGGCATTTCATGAGATCATAAATTTCTACTGCATACCTTTCATGACCTATGATCCTAAGTTAATTCAAATGTTAATGACAGACTTACCTTTGTCTGAATTTATTTTTATATCTCTTTCCCCTGACCCCACTGAGAAATTAAATAATGTTAACTCCATTTTAATATTTTAACCATATATATATATATATATATATATATATATATATATCAAGGATAAACACACCCATATACTCTCTCTCTCTCTCTCTCTCTCTCTCTCTCACACACACACACACGCACACACACACACACACGAACAAACAACAAAAACATAGGTTAAGTCGACATTGCTAAGGAGAGAGGGAGAATCACACCAACTGGCCTGGAGAATCTTGCTACAGTGATACAATTTCCTGAAACCAACTTATTATAAAGATTTCCCTGTTTTATAAAAGTGTTAGAAAATAATTATACTTGAAATGACAAAGATGTGGCATATAAAAAATATTCAGTGGCAATTGAACACAGCAAATATATTGAATGAGAAAGGCCAAGTTCAAACATATCTTATACAAAATCTTTGTTTAAATTACAAAATGAGCAAATCTAAGTTAAATTGTTCAAAGCTTCAGAAATGAGAAGTTCTTAAGAAGGGGTACAGCTAATGTTCCCTGTCTTAACCAGTTTGTTAGATATATGAATGTGTTCAGTATGTGAAATTTCCTTGGGCTGTACACATTTGATTTATATAATTTTCTGTATGTATACGCCAGTAAAATTACATGCTCACATAAATACACACATATATATTTGTGTATAGACATACCTCTTTGCAAATGCTTTCTCAGTAGGCATGCATATATAAAATAAGATTAGGAGGCCACATATGCTATGATATATCCCCAAAAGAAAGCTTAAATGTCAATGCACATGACATTCAGATTTTTTACATTTAGAAGGAATTGATGTCGAATTTCTAACAAGGGCTCCAGGTCAAAAATTAAAGAAGCATCGAACTTGCATATTATCTAGTCTTTCTATGGCAGCCTGACGTCATGTGTACCCAATGAATAAGCAGAGTTTTGAGAGGAGAGTTTGATTCTAAGCACTGGCATACTTGGAGAGGACTGGGCTAAATGAAATATGGGGACATCCTGAATAGCCACAGTAGGAGAGGCTACTCTGCCTGTGCCTTCCCCATGTCCTTACACAGCTTGTATGTGAGTGAGTCAGTGTCAACACCTTCACGACCAACAGGCTCTCTGATAATACCTACCAGAATGAAACTTCCTTTTGTTTTTGATTTCCACAATAAATGCAAACTTGTAGAGAATAAATGCCAAGCTACATTTTATCTGTCCAGATATTTTATATGCAGGAACCATATCTGGTTTGCTAATTCATCAAACTGGACTAACTGTCATAGAAAACACCATTTGCACACTTTGGAGAGCTGGCTGAGTTAGTGGCTCAATTATCGCAGTTAATAGCTGAAAGCAACACAAAACTCCAACTGAAGTCTAGAATGAGATTTCCTGAAGTTACGCAGTTGCTAAAGGTTTTTTATACTAAGATCCCAAAACTTGGCCAAGTAATTCTTCTAACACACTGTTATATACAAACACGATGCAAAAAGAATAGAAGCCATGTAAATATTAATGTTGAGAGAGTTGTTAATGAACATGACTAAATCAGAAAGCAGTAGGACACTAAAGTGGTTCCTAGATAAAAGCATTAACTTGGCATTCTCAAAGCATACGATTACATGAAGAGAACCATCTATGTAATAATTTGGACTGTCTGATGGACACACTCAATGAGGAGCATGTGGAGTTTCAGAAAGATAAATAAATATACTCCATCATTTGAGCTAATCTTTCAGTATGCAAAAAAGGTAGAACAATAAATATGAAATGTTAAGAAGGCTAACCAGATGGTAACAATGGCATGTGGTCATTTAAATATGGAAAATGTAGGTGCAATTTGCGTGTGTGTGTGTGTGTGTGTGTGTGTATGTGTGTGTGCAACCCAGATCAAACAAAGGGACCAAAGACATTCCAGCCTCAAGTATGGGCAATTCTGAGGTGTGTGAGCAAGACGGCATTTCTCAAAGGTCTATCAGACAGGACTGTTTCCCTGCAGATAAGTGAGGATGTCTGTTCTCATATTTCCTTTATTTCAAGGCACAAATTTTTCATACTTAAAAGTTAGTTGGTACTGTAGTTTATGTAACTTGTCCAAATTTAACACAAAGTGTATTTTATGTGTCTCTTTGTCTCAACTGTCTAAGCTGTGAGATTTAAGGGAACAAGTTAGAAAGGCTTTTTCACAAGTTGTTGCAAGGATATAAGTAATAATAACTTTCATACTTAGTAATAATCATCCCTCTAGACATACTTAATATTTATACCCTGAGACATTTTTAAAAGCTGAAAATTGACAACAAAAAATCCATTTATCTAATATACACTTCAGAAGATGCTTTTCATTTTTATCTCATTTTTAAAATATTCTTCTGATTAGCATATCTGTGTTATTAGTATTTCTAATGTCATAGTTGGTTATTACTTCCATTATTTAATGTGGTTGGCATGACATCCTAAGAGTTCATTATAAAAAAGCTGGGTAGCCTTGGCCATCTGACAACAGGGACCCAAACTTCTCTCTGTAAGGATCAAAACATTTATTTTGGAAACTGAAAATGCAGTACACTTAACAGTCCAAAGAGGGATGAGCGCAGTTCTTTCAGCCTACTTGAAAAGGTGACCAGGAGAATGTACTCAATGGGATTAGTTGGTGCTGAAGGCACGTCCCTGCTGAGCTGGGTCAGCATGGGTGTGCAGCCTAGGTACTTCAGCATACTGAGATGGCCCACTATTAATAATGTTTGTAATAATTACACGATTATGGATTATTTTGGAATTGTATTAATGAATGGACTAAAACAATTTTAAGGAGAGTCTTCTATAGAATAAAACTAAAGCTCAAGCTTTTGCTATACCTCAATTACTAACCCCTGGAAACCAGTGCTACCTTAAAAAAATAAAAGCTACACCTGTTACAGAACAGATCCAATCTTAGTCTGATTACCCAACCGAAATAAATAACTATTCAGCCACTATGCCATTTTTAGCAAAGCTTCCCAGAGTCAATATTATACCAACATGGAAAAAGAGACTAAAATCTTTTAAAAACATTTTACCTAGACTAGATGGAACCTTGTCAATTTTGTCATAATGAAGACAAGTAAAGAATTACCCAACTTTTATCAAACAGATCCTTAATTTCAATATCTTATGTTTCTTCACCTGCTTTAGCATAAGTTACTCTTTTATCAACAGACCATCCTAAGTCCACAATACGTGCAAATTGAATTGTCCCTCCAGCATCCTTCAAATGAGGTGTTCATCAGACATGTATGTTATGATTTCTATTAATAATTTAGACATCCTAAAGATATTGACCTTAATAGTGTATTGGTCACACATAAACATATAAAACAATTCAAACCTTAAGGAATAAATTGAGTCCAGTGAGGCAGTTCAATGCATAAAGATGCTCAACTCACAAGGCTAAAGATGTTAATTTAACCCCTGAATCCCGGTAAAGGTGGAAGGAGAGAACCAACCTTCCAAAAATGGCCCGAGTGCTGTGCCTCCACAATGACATTGTGTATTTCCTGCATATTGTGCATACACGATAATAAAATTTCTTAAAAATGAGAAATAGCTAAAGTAAGTATGAGTTTCATAGCCAGAAGAGAAAAGTTTTAATCTCTTTTGTATGTGTTACATAGTTAACTCTGGAGATTAGGTACAGACCACTGTTCACTGTGTGTGTTTGTGTTTTGTGAAGTTATTTAGTTTTCTCTGAGTTATATATTCCCCTCATTTAATAATCCCTTAATAATGACATAATAATAAATTATGTCTGAGTTAAAATACTTAGGAAAATGTGCACCTATTCAATTATAATAGGTATTCAGTAAATGCATCACTTACAGCTGAATCTCTTAATAATTAATAACACTGATAAAATAGGAAGTATGAAGATATATAAAGTGAGCAACTATTTCCAAGAAATGATTATAGTAGTGAAGAAATGTTTAATATATGTTTCCTCTCCTTTCCCTCTGTCCCTGTGTTATATGCATAGATAGATAGATAGATAGATAGATAGATAGATAGATGTATAAACACACATTATGTACACTCATATGTAATTAACATATAAGGAACTTTTACTATAACAAATCTATTTGTAGACCCATCTTCTTAGAATCAAATAGTTTCCCTTATCTCATGAATGGACATGGTAACTTAGTTTATACATTTTGACATGGTAGTAATTTAGTCAAACATATTAAATCCATTTCAAATACTATACTGCGAGTTAGTATTTTCTTCATTTTTCCAGGGTAAAATAATTCTTTATCAATTACATATTGCTGTGTTCTGATTGATGATTATGTAATTTACTTATTGATTTATTTTATTTTTATGCATGTGTGTATGTGTGTATGTGTGTGTTGGCCTTTCTGCGTGTGCACCACAGGTGTCCAGGTGCTGAAGGAGAGGAGGTCAGAACCCCTCAAACTGTAAATATAGGTAGTAAATGGTTTTTGGTTTCCGTGTCAGTGCTTGGAACCAAACTTGGGCCTTCTGCATGAGCATCAACTTATCACTAGCCCCTAGTGTGGCTTTTTGTTTTCTATATTATTTGCATTCTTAATTCTTACATAATTAGGAAATATTTGTGAATAAGCCTTTCTCCACACTATACATTTAAGAGAAAATTCTGACTTAGAAAATTTTGTCTCTGCTACATATGCAGCTGGAACCATGGAAACGGGAGGGGGTGGGTTGGTGAGCAGGGGGAGGGGAGATAGGATAGGGTGTATTCAGAGGGGAAACCAGGAACGGGGGATAACATTTGAAATGTAAATAAAGAAACTATCTAATAAAAAAAAGAAAATTTTGTCTCTTTTATCACCAATCCATTTTTAAAGAACACTATCAGTACACAACACTAGGCAGACTATATCATTAAACTTACTAATAACGCTACTGAGTCTTCTGCTGTCCAACCGCCATGGTGCAGATTGGAGCACGGCTGTTCCAGTGTTACAGGGTGTGATCTACAGTGGAGACTGTTCATTTCTTCTAAAACACACCACCTTCAAAAACCTTATCCACACTGTCTATCGAGCAAATGTACACTGACTTTTGATACCCGTGCAAGGAAGAGGTCTGGGGGCACCGTACCTTTGAGACATAATCTTATAGGCATCTGGCAGATAACACCGAATATTCTCCATCTGAGCAGGGTCCGAGTCACAGATCTTGTCATCGGTCCTCCCGTAGTTGGCGCTCTCGATCATGATGACGTCGGTGCCCGGACAGCGGAGCTCAATGGGGTAGCTCTCACAGGAGAGCTCCCTGCGGACCACTGCCATGGGAATTGGGGCGCGGCTGAAAGCTACAGAAAAAGACATCATCGTTAATGCACATCCTAAGACATTACACACTTTTGCTTTTCCAGTACCCGGGTTAACTACAACAAGGGCTAAAACAGCTGGAAACAATAATTTGAAGTGACATGGGATATTTCTCTTTCTAGTAATAACAAAAGACAACCCCTGCAATCTAAATATAACAATAACTTCTTAAAAGTCTAAGCTGTTTTGGAAACTGTTGATTTCTTCTAAAAGACACCACCTTCAAAAACCTTATCCACATTGTCTATCAAGCCAAAATAGTATTCTGAATTTTTTAAAATGAAATTGACGTTTTCAGGAGAGGCATGTCAAATGTAGATAACTGTTTTTAAAAACAATAAAAATATGTAGTTAACCAATATCACATTAAAATCGAATGTAATCAATTTTCAAAATTAAATTACTCAATTAATTTAATTTCAAAATTAAATGGAATCAATTTATCCAGATTTAGCCAATTGATAAATAAACAATGGCACCATGTGTTTATTTCAATTGAATATCTTATTTCTTTTTGTGAATTACTTGAATAAGTTTGTACAAGGTATATTGTGGTAAAATTATTGTAATATTAAGAAAAATCCATATTTATCCTCTATGATTGACACATGTGAAAGTTCTGGTTCTCACATTTTAAGTGACTAGTACACATGTATACTTAATTTTGCCACAGAAGATATCTATCTTTTTATGTCGATATTAACATTTACCTTTCCTTGCCAGTACACCACTAGAAGAAAGTCAAATGTTTAAATGTCATAAAAACTAACCAGGTTTTTTCTTAAAACATATAATTGAAATTATAGTTGAAGTATTTTCCAACTGTGAAATAAGTAGATTTTTAAATATTTTTTATGTAAGGAACAGATAAAATTGGCACAGTTGGTTAATTCCCTAATGTGTCCATCTATACAAATAAACATTTACAATATATGGATTTTTTTCTAAGCATGAACTGTGGAAGAGTGGGCTGTGAGGAGAAGCAGAGACGTGAAAAAAAGAGGCAGAAGATAAATGCTATGACAATTTTGACTATAGAAATAATGACTTCTTCAAAAACATCTATTATTTTAAATCTGAGAGTGGCACACTTGTCTTATTTCTGTTTGTATCATAGGCTCCTTTTAAAACTTCTGAGCAGATCACTGGAAGTACTTCTGGCTGGGGCTGGATAAATAAGGGTCAAGCACACAGGCTACACTCGCTCTACAGCGTCTGAGTTAGTTCCCAGCACCCACGTCACAAGACTCTTAACTGACTGCGACTCCAGACCCTGAGAATCTGATATCCTTTTATGGCTGCTTTGGGCATCTACATTTATGAATATGTACCCCGAAACAGGCATGTATATTTACACAGAATTAAAAATAAATTTAAAAATTTAAAAAAATAATAAAGAGGACTTCTGCTTGCATTGTACATTTGATTCCAGAATGACTGCCATTCAACATGCCATATATCTCAGTTCTGTTCTTTTTTCCTTCTCTTACACACACACACACACACACACACACACACACACACACACACGAATGTAGCACATTGTAAACACTGACCACATACATCATGATTATTATATTATCACCATGAGAGTTTGACTATAATGTGTTCTTACTTTGTTTTGAGTCAACATTTTGTCAGGGTATTGTCACGAAGGAGAAATTCAGTATCTACCATTCCTAAATTAAGACATCCCTGCTTATCATCCAGGAATTCATCTCACTTTCCAAACATTCATATTTCTCTAATATTAAGATTCTATCCGCATGAATAAACACATTTTCTCTTATTTGAATTTGAAAGTAAAGAAATGACTGAATGATAAAAAGGCTCCAGGTTCACGAATCCAGTTTCATGAATTTTGTCTCTTAAATAAGATCATATGGGTGTTATTGCTTTCAGAAAATTTATTTAAACACAAAAATTATAGAATGCCTTAAAACAAACTTTGAGCATTTGTTAAAAGACAAGCTATGCCTGAACCTTGGTCTAGCTAGTTAAGAAGAATTAGTTTGAAAAGCGTCTGAATGCAGCATGTATCTGGCGATATTATGATGATGTCCTCAGTTAGGTTGGAATCAAGTTAATTTAACAAAGAGAGAACACATAAGCGATTCACACTGACAGAGATCGCGTTGGACTAAATGGACAATTTGGCTGATTAAACTCATCAGTCAATTTTGTCAAAACATTGACATAGCTTTAATCTGGGTTGTCACTGTCAAAAATATCGTTAAGATCCAAACACTAGACAGATGCAGAGTCAAGTAAAATGTGAAGGACTAAATTTTCCATGAATCTATTTTGGAACTACAAAGATGGCTCTCTCTCTTAACCCCTCCCTCCCTCTCTCCCTTTCTCTCTCTCTCTCTCTCTCTCTCTCTCTCTCTCTCTCTCTCTCTCTTTCTCTCTCTCTCTCTCTACACACACACACACACACACACACACACACACACACACACACGATATTTTATATAAAGCTCCAAGTTCCAACTGTGGAAACTTTCTTCCTTTTAACATGAAATTCATCCATTTGCTAACCCAGTGACAAACTTCCCTCCACAAACAGATGTGTGTGTTTTGAAGGAATGCATTCCTGGAGACTACAACATCACCTAGTTAGCTACTCAAATGGCTTCTTAAGAGTAATGCTAAACGTCTTCACAAACAAATACGACAAAAAGAATTTTAAAAGAAGTACTTCTGGCTGCATTGCGCTCCTAGTTCCATGTGGGCTGCTTTTAAAGTCTTTATTTTTCTTCTCTTTTAGATTTAGACACACCACATACACACAAACACACACACACATGCATATACACTGCACATGTACATGAGCACATACAGTGTACACTCAGGCACATGCACACACTTGTGTGTATATTGTGTGTGCATGTGTGTGTGCCTTTCTGTGAAGGGAGAGAGAGAAACCAGAGTCTCAGAATGTGCCACAAATTCTACGCTAAAGATACACCTAATAAAAAAATGATTAGGTTGTTGTCATAATTTTTTTTAATTTTTTTAAGAACTTTTAGGCATTTCTTTATTAAAAATCTCTAGTTTTTGTGGTTTCCTCTTTGGGATCTCTCCACTATCATCAGACCTGATCAACGATGCCTGCTGGTATATGCTTTAATGGACCCATGTGTTTAATAACTAAATATAGAGAGACAGGAGGCTGGAAGCTAGTGACCAAACAGGGCTTAGACATTTTCTCCTGAGCTCTAATTAGGAACTAGAAACTTTCCAGGCTAACTGTAAGTTACAAAAACGAGACTTTCAAAGACAGTACTATATAGGGCATAGTGGGTCGTTAGAAGATCACCAATAATGTGTAAAAACCAAACAGGTTAAAATACCAGCAATGAATTACTTAGTTGAGGATACTATACTACATAAAGTAATATAAGTAGTTACACTGATTGTGAGATGTCAGAATAAAATTGGTATATGCATAATTACTGGCTCACAAATCTGTATTTCAGGAGCAGTATACAGAATAGGACCACAGTACTATTGTAGTGGCACAGGAGTGGACTACTGAGTAAGGGAACAGGGACAGAGCAGAAAGCTCAGAGTCATCAGTGGTCCCTGGTCTTCTGAAGGTATCTGCTACTTACTCACTAGAGTAAGTACAACAAAGGGGGTATTGTCTATAACAGGACTATCTAGACTATGAAACTAAACCACTAGTCAGAACAATGAAAGATGGGACCTTAAACAGTTGTAGGAGAGGTGAATACATCACTTCATTTCTTCTTCATGTGCAACGATATAATTTTTTAAAAAAAATGGTTATACATAAATGTCCATAAAACAGGTAGTATCTGCATCCTGTGCTATTTGCTATAATTGGAGAAAACCAGAACAGCCCACATTTGTATTTATTGTTCATTCTTTCTGTTACGCTTTATGTATTTTTAAAAATAATAATTCTGCCTAGCATTTTCTTTCATAAGAATATATGAGAAACCTAGAATAAAAGGCTAATTTGTATTATTTAAATAAAAGACATTCCTTTACGACAGTAACAGTAGAGAACATATTGGGTCTATGTTAAAGAACAAAGCAGCCATAAGATTTGATGGTTAAACTCACAAGGTAAGAGACAGAGAAACCAGGATGGGAACCAGGTCCCTGGCATTGACATCTGCTGGGTTGATATATGCTGCTGTGAGCAAACTCTTGTAGGAGCTGAATATACAAAGACCCTTAAAAGGACAGAGCTGTAGATAAGATAGCCTAAGTAGAGAGTATAGGCTGTTATATTGCTTTTAAAGAGAGTCATTCAGTAGTTTTTATTATGCCTTGTGAGTCTTTGCTGCTCTTCCATTCTTACTGAGTTTTTCTTTGTCTCTGGCTACCTTTAGTGACTCATTCCTGATGCATGTGGTGTGGAGGCAATGACTGCAGACTCTTCAGAGTAGTTCAATGAATCCTAAAGCAACTTCAGGCCAAATGTTAATGGAACTCAGGCAAGCCAACAAGGAAGGAAGGGCATGTGAAACTGAGGACCCCTGCTGACAGCCACTGATACTTCCACATAAAGAGTCAGTAAGGCAGGCTGGAAGCCCACCACCCACAGATGGCCTCTGCTTAACTGCAACACATCATATAATAAAACTATTCCCAGGTTCCCAATGCACAGAAATTAAAAAAGAATGAGTACATTGGTTTTAATCGACTGAGTTTGAAACTACAGAGCAAAACACAGAGCTCAGCCTGTAGGAATATCTACAGTTGACTTTGAAACCTTGGATACTGAGTAATTACCACTCCAATGAAAGAAAACTATTGCAAACAGCCCATGTGGATGATCCAATATTACCTCCCTTTTATTAGGAAAGAAAACATTAGCTCAACAGATACTATATGTAGCATGCATAATATGTAAACAGCACTGAATTTTGAGAAGATGATAAAGAGGAATTTCTCTTTTACATCCCAATGATTATAAGAAAAAATGATCTTTTGAAAATTCAAAGATAAAAATGATTTTCACATCCAGTGCATTCTGAGGAAGAAGTTAATTGTACAAGCAGACTGTGTTTCTTAATCAGAGATGGAGATATGATGCTACAAGTTACATATTTCTATCCTTTGGCAATGGTTTTGGCAAAAAACTTCATCACTAAAATTTTTGCCATCAAGCAGATATCAACTTTCACCAATTAATGGAGGCTTTGTTACAATTTACTTAAATATATATGTTTTCTCTGGGCCATTGGTATATGCCAACACATGGAATAAAAAAAAAATGTGTCTGAAAGATCCAGTCCAAAATGTTTGTCAGTGAAGTATCATTGGAAGCCCAAAGAATATCAACTCCACATCTGTTTTAAAGGTGCATCTACTAACACTATTCTTATACCCCAGATTTAAGTCTGAGTACTTCAAGAAAGAAAAATTTTAGTGATGTTTCAGTACTCAGTTAAGTGAAATACCTAGACAACTGAGACTGACAACAGAAAAAAGAAGAAAAAGCCCATTACTTTGTGTGGTAAAAAACAAAAGCATAAAATTTAGGTGATACAATGTAAAAAATTAAATGTGAATGGAATATATCTAATAAATAATGAATTATAAAATATCTTAAATATGCAGTATACATTTGCACACACACACACACACAAAGCTGTGGACTTCAACAGAAATAGTTTTATGAAGGCTGTTTCAAATGCAGCAAGTACTTGAATTCACATGAAATTGCCTTTTCCATTTCCACTTTTTAACCAATTACTAAATTTTATTCTACATTTTCTTCTATTTAATTTACAAGAAAACATCCCAGATTGTATCTATTTTCACATTATCATAATTTTCCCAATCTTCTAAATGTCAAAAACTCTAATGTAGATGCTTAACATGTCCTTCATAATTAAGAATCATAATTCACGATAAACAAGAACTCAGGAAAATGATTATGTACTTCAAAAGAAACTTTTAAAACAACCCTCCATGTTTGTTCTCCACATGCAGTGATCACACACAAATGTGGCCACTTGAAACATAAGAGATGCATGTTGTCTAAAAGCCCCTTCCACCCTCAGGCCTCGGGTGGTCTTGCATTGAATGGGGGCTGAAGTGTCTGCAGCAGCTGCAGGGGTACAGCATGAAGTCAAGAAAGTGGTTGAACGTCATGTGAGTGGACAAGGTCTCAAATTGGGTAGGAGTTGTCCATGATTAATAAGTCAGTTAAAGGAGAAGATAGAATGTTGAAAACTTAGAAGCAAGAGAGAGGATGTGGTCCTGTGACCGAGAACTCAGGAAATGAGACGTTCTTCATCACCTTGAGACAAGACAAGAGACTTGCTCTGTGAACTCTGCAACCATCTTTAAGGGGAATACAGTAATGTACATAAGCTAAATGTTCACTGAAGTAAATGTGCCATGGCCCATAGATGTTTAGTATATACGAAGAATATTTTGTAAGAATATGCAAACAGAAATATTAAAAAGTATCAACTGATTATTGGTAAGATTTTGAGATCTGTGATGTAATCCAGATGAAATATAAGAAATATTCCCGAAAAAGCAGTTATTAAAAAAAAGATACACAGGCATATACCTTTAATCCCAGCACTTGGGAGGCAGATACAGTCAGATCTCTGACATTAAGGCCAGCTTAGTCTACAGAGAGAATTCCAAGATAGCCAGGGATACACAGGGAAACCCTGCCTCAAAAAAAAAAAAAAAAAAAAAAAAAAAAAAAAAAAAAAAAAAAAAAAAAAAACCTAACTAACCAACCAACTAACCAACTAACTAAGTGATTGATTAATTAAGTAAGTGAAAACAACATGACATAGTAGGAAGGTGAAGGAAGGGAGCATGAGAGTTGAAAGGTATGTGGAGGGGCTCGATCTCACTAAACTGCTATAAAAACAGTGTGTTGGTGTATTACAGTAGCAATAGACAATAATATATGGAGTTTTTATCATGAATAGACTAAGCCATTACTATAATCTTCTATAATAATCATAGTTACAATTTTAGTAAGACCCAGGTTATTAACTCTGGATATCATAATTTTTCTTTAATAAAAATAAAAAATCTTTAGCCCTCTCATTGTACTGTTACTCAAAGAAGCATAACCAATATTCAAAAATGAATGAATTTTGGATGATTTCCTACTTTGATGCACTTTCCTACCAGATTACTCTGAGCTGGATTTTCCTTTCTGTAGACTTTTGGTGGTCGTCCAGTGTTCCCAAGGTCCTCATTTGATGTTGATGTATTTCCCTCTGCTCCCTAATTTATGTCTGACTATTTGTCATAGAAGATTTCACTTAAATTTCATTCCTCACAACATTTAAGCTAAATTCTGATGACATCTGCCAGGCTTTATTTCAAGATTGAAATTCTGGGCTTATTATATGCTGATAAGTTAATAGTTTGAAATTATATGCATGTGCTTATGAACTTTTCATCTATCCTCTTCATTAATCCTGACATATAACTGCATATAATGTAATGATAGGTATGTAAGTTATATATGTACATGGACACAAAACAATACATATGTAACTATATCTCCTATGGGTATTATATATCTTATGCAAAGTGCTTTCGAGTTATTTTTCTACTAGTGATGGTTTATTTTAGGTTTATTTTGGTATACAGTAAAACTATACTATTTATCTTAGTTTAACTTCAAATATATTTTCATGATAACTTGGTTTGTACAAATGTCCCAGACATAGACTGGTTTAAAGGAGTGGCAGAGGCCACTTATTTTGATAAACTATTTCACTTTAATCATTTTTCTAAAAAAAAAAGGCTTTAATGCATTTTGTTTATTTGGTTGTCTTTCGATTTCTCAAGAGAGGGTTTCTCTGTGTATCCTTGGCTGTTCTGGAACTTGCTTTGCAGACTAGAATGGCCTTGAACTCAAAGATCTTTCTGTCTCTTGCCTCTGAAGTGTTAGGACTAAAGGCATGCACCAGTACTGTCTGTTGCTTAAATGCATTTTAAAACAGACTTTGTTTTTCCTTATATGTACTCTTTTTCAGTCTATACTTTGAATCATTTTGAGTTTTCTGAAAGAAAAAGATTGGCCATTTCTAAAATCAAATACTATTTATAATAAAATGCAAACAATATCCAGTATTTCAGATTTAATATGTTTCCTTGGTTGTTTGATGGAGCCAAGCTTAGAGAACGATGAATAAAAGCTAGCACGGTTTTAAAATAATATATGATTCTGTAGAAGCATTTTTTTCTTTTTATATTTATAATCAATTTTACATGACCAGGTTTTTTTCAAGCATTTCTGATCAAGAGAGTTCATGGGTTAAAAATAATACAATTTAATATATTTCTATTTCACAGATAATTATTAATATATAATTGTTAGCATTACAGGAGTATTAATTTTTCAAGGGGAAAACCTTTCTAAGTATACAAGTTTCTCCTACCAGGGAGAATGGGGAATTAAAAACTAGAATTGAGAAACATGACTACTCAGTCTTGAGAGTATTCCCAGGGTCTGCCATTTCTTTTACTGTATAATGAAGATTTTAGAGACTTCAAAATTGAACAAAAAAACCTTTATTTTTCATTCTAGGAGACTGTAACTAAAAATATGTCCAGATGTATCTAAAATCTGTATATTGTAAGGAAGTAAAACATAAATTCAGTCTGACTACTTTAGGATGTTACTTGAGAGAAAATAAAGCATGGAAGAAAATAACAATGAATAATATTAATTTTTTAAATTTACTATCATTAAAATAAGGTATGTATCACTGTTATTTTGTGTAGGTTTTCTTTAAGAAATATACACAGTACCTTTATTTTGTTTTTAATACATCACCTTTTTTCAGGTAGCATTTTTTTAAAAAAAATAAGACATATATTGTCTTTATTTTGGGACAAGTTTTCTTTAAATAATATATGCATTATCTTAGGTAGGTTTTTTATTTTCCAAATACAAGACAGAGCCTGCCGTATATCAGCACACCTCTTATTACACTTAGTGCAATGCGGAAGCCCAGTTTATGACTTAGTCAGTAAGGAACTTGATGCACAACCATGAGGACCAGACCTGAGCTTAAATCCCCATAAGCCAAATAGAAGCGAAGGACTCTTCTATAACAGCAGTCAGCCATGGAGAAAACAGGCACTGATGGGTCCCTGGAGTACATGAGCCACCTAGCCTAGATGAAATGACACTCAGAAAACCTTCATCTCAGACAATCATGTGGCCTGAAATCTAGGAGGGCATGTGACCTCAACCCCTGTCTTCTACATGCACACATGTACATATGTACTGATGCACACCTCTGTGCATACCCAAAACAAATACATAATAAACAACATAATACAGAATACATAATACACATACATACACACAGACAAAAGTGTGCGCGCACACACACACACACACACACACTGATTGCATGTAGAGAAATTGACCCAGTTTATTTCAGAAATTCCCCAAACACTTGAAAATCTATTGGATATTTTGGTGAAAGATGAGCCTTCAGAATCCAGCATACCAAAATTTGTTATTCGGGTGGTCTCAATTGAGGCCAGATCACACAATGGAGTCTTGCAACCACATGGCAAATTTACATCTGGAATAATTATAAATCTCCAAGGCATTTACTTTCATATGAAACAAAACAATTCAGTATTATTCATGGGGAAAGCAAATTGTTACATAAATAACAGGGGTTTATTTTAATCATGAGTTCCTGTTATATAATTTATAGTATTTTGAGATGTTACATGGCTACAAAAACCATGAATCAAAGAGATATACTTAAAGTTTATTAGGGATTGAGAAATATGTTTTTCAACCAAGATAAATTAAACAATAGATTCCATCATAATCGTTTTCTTAATTTATAAATGTATCATAAAATTACTCTTTTTAAAAATTTATAAGCATAGAATATTGAGTTTCTTTTCTTACCACATGTGTGTATCCTGAGTTTTAACTTTTAAATACAGTAGTGTACTCTGCTATTAACTGGTTCACAGCACCAAGTAAAGTCACATGGAAAGCTGAGCAAATTGTGGTTTTCAACGAAGCACAAAATGACGCAGAAAGAGAATAAATGCCCACACAGTATTTACACATGGTAAAGTTTCTGCAGTACTTGAAGATCACTTCTAAGCTTCGGCACAGGCATTGTAAACACACTGGAATAATATCCACATGTTTAAACGTGATAAATTGCATGATTATAGTGTTTTGTATGTTTTATGGGCTTGTTTTCCTTAACACTAAATCTATTAAAGCAAGTTTTGCCAAGAAAAGGAATTTAAAAGAAGCCAACAGAATTTTCAAACACTCTCTTAACAAATGTTATTAAAATCTTCAAAAACACATAAACAGTTCATTTTGAAAAAAAAATATTATCTGATGTGAACCTCTTATTTGTAAGCTAATACAATTTATTTATCTATCTACTCAACCATTCATTTGAAAAACAGCTGTTGAGTTTTTATTATATGCCAAGAAATGAGCTTTATTCTCTGGGAGATGAATATGAATGTAATGAATATCAATGTTATGATTCCGGTCCAAAAGCTATTAATTCTTTAGCAACTTTTGCAAACTTTATGTAAGCAGGGGTAGATTAAATGAGGCTACTAATTTGGACCTCACTCTAAGGAATTAAATCACTTCTAAAGCCCAGTAACAAAATATAGTGGTCAGCCAGTAACATTCATCCAGGTCATTTATGTACTGCTAGGCTCTTCAGTCAATATAAAACATGTATATAGGGCTGGAAAGAAACCTCCTTGAGTTCTGGCACTTTCCACTCAACCATGAGGACCTGAGGTTTTTATTTTTAGATTTAAGTAAACATCTGAGTGTGTTGTCATATATTTCTAATTTTAGTGCTGGGAAGGTAGAGACAGAAGGATCGTGAGACATTGTAGCTCAGCCTGTCTAGATGGTGAATGCCAGCCTCGGTGTTCCTTGCCCAAGAAAAGAAATGGAGAGTGATAAAGAAAGATAGCATATTGTAATGTCTAGCCTTCTCCCCACATTAGTACAATTAAAATTTCAGAGCCTTGTCTACAGATGTAAGTACTTATCTCATGACACTTCCTTTAGTTCTGTCAGTTACTAATGGTTGCTTGCATAGTACTGTGTAGTAGATGCGGAACCACCAGAAGGTAAGAAAAGGAAAAAAGAGTGTGGATGCATTAATAATAGAGATTCAATTCAGGCTCTATATATTCATATAATTGTGGTAAGAGGATTAGGAGAGAACAAAGAAAGAATAGAGTGTGTAAGCTGGAGTACCTTAAAATGCTTATAGGTACTTGGTGCGGGGCTAGACAAAAAGAAATTAAATTGAAAACCAGTAAGATTAGACAGTGAAAAAGACATATTTTAAATGACATAAGGTAATATAGTCATCACATAATTATTATGTTAAAAGATAAAAGAAAATTGAATGTAGGAAATAAAAGGTACCGTTACAACTGGAAATATTACCATGCAACAAGTAGATAATCAGAATTATTGACTGTCTCTTGACAAGACAAACATAAGTAGCCAGTGAGATTACTGAGCCTGTAAAGGCATTTCTTGGCAATCTTGACAACCTAAGTTCAAATCCCTGGGACTCACATGATGAAGAAAGAACATCCTCCTACCAGCTGCCCTGTAACCTCCATACATGTGCCGTGCCATTGTGCCAAGGAATATACACAGACAGAAAATAAACAAACAGAAATAAATTTAAAACAAAAAGAAGTCAGAAAAGAAGACAGTTAGGCAGGAAGGATGTAAGAACGAAAAACCAATGTCTGATGGGCATTGGTGAGTTCCGTAACAGACCGAGATTGCTGAGGAAGTGTACCCAGACAGAATTCACAGACAGTGGGAAGACAAAGGTTCTCTTTAACCTTTACAAGACTTTTCTTAGTTAAGAACCACCAGTATGGTATTCCTCTAGTGGGAGAACTGAGGTGTGGCTTTGGAACACAGACCTATTGTGGCCACTACTCTATATATTCGTAACAAATTCTTTTTCTAACGTGCTAGGATGGCCAGCCTTGTTTTGGGTGAGAGGAGTTTGAAATATGGATATAGACTTGATAATTTTATTGAGTCAATTTGGCCAGCTGCTAAGAGTTACTATAACCTGATGGTTCATAAAGAACCATCTAATTATGGCATTTCTGTAGGTTTAAGATAAAAACTTTGGTAAATGTGGTGTCCAGTTGTATTTCTTTGCTCTTAGACTGTGCCTCAGTCTTCACATGTTAGAAAGGGAAGGCATCTCCCTATGTCCTGTTCATAAGGGTATTCATCCCATCCATTTAGGTTTCCTCCATCTTGACCCAACCACCTCCCTAATATCATTCCAAGTGATTAAATGTAAATGTGAGATTAGAGACATACAAATGTCCAGTCCATCGGAGTTCCTAAAACATCCCTGAACTTACTTTCACTGAACTTATTTTAATATGCATGGATCATTAAACAGGCATCTCAAAACTGGGAGCTGGTTTATTGAATCAAGATATGTACTGCCAAGCTTGGCGAAATGAGTTCAATCTCTGCTTCTCCCACATGGGTACAAAGAGAGAAAGAGTACTTCAAGTTGTCTGCTGCTCTCCACATGTCTCCTGCCTAATGTCCACATAGATGGTCCCAAAATAAATATATTCAAAATGCAGTCATGCACATCTCCCATTTGTCTGACTTCACAAGCTCAGCCAGCCTTCTCAATGCCTACAGTCTTGTGTCTAGAAAAGTAGGGCTGATCAGCTGCAGGCTGCTTTAAACTTATGAAAGCCATTTTTTATCCCATGACACCGAGCTTCTTGTCCTGCAATTTCAAGCAATTATACAGTGTTTGGTAATTTCTTTCCTGCTTTAGAAATCTATTTCCTTATCATGAGATGTGGAAAGTGAAGGACAGATGTGATTAATACCATCCTTAAAGCTCAGAGTCCACGCTGAAAGTGATTGATGATTCAACATGGGGAGTTCCATGTCCTGTAGGTTGGGATGTTATATTTTAGTAGAACAAATAGATTAAATTTTTTGTTGAAAGAAAAAGAAAACCACCGAAATAATCCCTTCAAAATAGACACAGGGAATAATAAAATGAACACATATGTACTGTTAATGATAATAAACAAAGTAGAAGACTGCTAAATTACTACATGAAAATGGCAAACTGCCAAAAACTTCCTGACATAAGCTGTCACATTCGATTCATAATTTTAGCTTTTACTAATATGGCTTCAGTTTCCTCACAAGCAGCAGAACTATGAAGACCAGGCCAAAATGGCACTCCCTCACCTTAATAGGCTCAAGCTTTTTTAATACACAACACAAACACTGATACAAAGTTTATTTTGAGAGTAATTTAGGTCTGATAATTAGACTCAAAGCTATATCACTTGCCTAGCATTCACAAGGCCCTAGGTTCAATATCCAGGACCTGAAAAACAAATACTCAGAAATAAATACTGGAATGTAGATCAGAAGTAACGTTAAATTAATATGCACTAGTGCCAGGTTTAATTCCTAATATAAAAAATTAAAAAAAAAACTTAAACAAAAAATAATTTTTTTTACTCTTTTTTTCTTTTTTCTTTTTTCTTTTTCTTTCTTTTTTTTTTTTAAATTTTATTTTTTGGTTTTTCGAGACAGAGTTCTCTGTGTAGCCCTGGCTGTCCTGGAACTCACTCTCTAGACCAGGCTGGCTGGGAAATCAGAAATCTACCTGCTTCTACCTCCCAAGTGCTGGGATTACAGGCGTGTGCCACCACGCCTGGTTGAAAATAAAATTAAGAGCCAAGTAATTAAAGACATATGTACATTTTTGATAGGGAGAGAAAAAGACCATTTCAGATATTTTTTTTAAGACTCAACCTTCTCTACCACATGTTAAAATCCTTATTTCTCAGTGTTTATATTGAATTGTAATCCCTCTTACTCAAAATGAGATTTTATTTAGAAACACGTCTTTAAAGAGTACAATAGCTAAAATTATCTCATTAGAGTGATCCACTTGTTCTTATAAAGGGAAAACTTGGACACACATAGAGAGAATACACCAGAGAGTGAAGTCTGAAGACTTCATAGCCTTGAGCAGAAATCCACCAGAAACCTTCACTTCATATTTTCAGAGCTTCAGGGTAATAAATTCTGTGTTTAAGCTGGCCACATTGTCCGACACTAGCCCTAATAAGTTAATAATCTCCTGTGGTGCTGAGATCTGAGCAAATTCTTGCATAGCCCCATCCTAAGAGCAAAATAGCTTTAGACTTTTCACAGTCACGATTTTGAAATTATAAATCCTCATAACACATAGTCTAGAAATCCAAAGAAGCACAGGAAATTACAGGGGAAGGCTGTTTTAGAGAATAACATACCTAATCTCCATTAATAGATCCTCCAATCCAAATCATCAGACTCATTAGGCATAAATTGATACAGCTACTTATATTTCTATTCCAGTTCCACTTTTTTTGTACCTTCAACAAGATTAATTTTCTTATGAATCAGTGGTGTCAAAACAGTGCATCATTAAATATAAATTTTAAAATGACTTCAAAGCACCCTATGATGAGTTGGAACATTATATTTAATTATACATAAAGATGGAAAATCTGGGTTTGACAAAACTAGCCAATAATAGTTACATGACATGACAAAATAAAAACAAAATTATTGAGGAGTGAATGAAGTTGATCTTCCATCTAAAGACAACTTCCAAACTCAATTTCATTGAGAAGTAAAATAATAATTTATGTGAGTATTTTTCCTAAGATTTATTGGTTGAAATATAAAAATATTTATGAGGCAGATATGGAAAATGTTGTTACATGAAGAAAAGAAAAATGTCCTAAGAATACCTGTTCTCTAAGATGAGGGCTAAAATTTAACCAGGAAAAAGCTAGATAAATGGCTTCTATTCAAAATAACAAAGTCAGTAGGTCAAACTGACCAAGAGATGTTGTCTCTCTCCTCTCTCTTCTGTCCTCTGCTTCCCTTCCTTAGTCATTTGGGTTTTGTTTATTTGTTGTTTTAAATCAGTAAGTTTGCATACATATTCCTATGGGAAAGAAGACACATCAGAAAACCTGTTACTTGTATCAAGTCTAGAGCTGGAATGAGGTTATGAAGGAGACACAATTTGAATCATTACTTGTTAATGATTTAAAGGTTTGTCCTCCAGAACACACACTGTTTTCTCTCAACAACCTTCTAAGGCCATAGGATGAGGAATAGAATCCAGCCTTCCAAATTATTTTAAAATAGCACTTTAAAATGATGGCAGATGAACAGAACTGAGATTTTTCTTTCTGTCAGATATTTAATATTCAAGCATTACTCTCCAAAGGGTGAGGAGTATGCTTCATTAGCCATTGTGGCCAGCATGAATTATCTTATGAAATTTTTCTTAATTGTATAAATCTAGTGAGTTACCAACTACAGGTTTAAAAACTGACAAAAGGCACAATCCAGCACTGTTCCCTGGATTCTCCTTCTGCTCTGTTCCACTCACATGGTTAATGGGAATGCTCTAGCTTGGTACCATGATAGACTCGTGGGGAACCAGGGAGAAGGGAGGGTTTCCTCAGCGTTTAAGTCGGGACTAACAGCATTGGAAGGGCTTCCTTTGTAGGCAATGAGTCAGGAAAGTGCTTCTGGAAATGTTGCTACTAGAATCTCATCCTGTGACTCAGTAGAGGGTGGCTACAGATCAAAAGCAAAGAAGAAAATTGCCTTGTTGAGAACATCGCCATTATTAAAGAAAAGGGACATTCGGGGAGTGTCAGGGGGTGTCATATTCTATTGTTCAAAATTACTTTTAGAATTTTATTTATGGTATCATATTGAGGACACCTCCACATACCACAATACCTGAGGGTAGAGATCAGACAGCAACGCTGTTGAGCAGGTTCTGTTACCTTTCTACATGGGTCAAACTCAGGTCACCAGGAGGCAGGTATCAAAATCAAGTCTCTCCATTTGTACATAAAGATCAGTTTTCCGGCTTAGTCATATTACCAGCTCACAACGTAAAATTTTTGTTTTATAAGGTATACACTCTCTCTCTCTCTCTCTCTCTCTCTCTCTCACACACACACACACACACACACACACACACACACACATATCACCAGACAAAATGTACATCATAATGAGCAAATACCATCCTTTCCTCTTCAGGTAGCGAGCCATACACCCCTAGAAGGATACAAGCAAATAAGGGACAGAGGTACAAATATTTTATTCTTGATTTTCTTTTTTCCTACATTTTGAGTCACACTTTCCTCCCCTGATGGCACTGGCAAGAAAGAAAGTAACACATAACAAATATGTCAACACTCTAAGTACAAAATATTATAAAGCATGAACATTTGTGCTGGGGATAGCAACTGCCAGCGTGTCAGACTCAGAGCCTATTAGCGAGCAAGGACGAGCCAAATTCAGCCTAATCATACTCAGCGGCGGCGCGGTGGGTGCCATCCAAGCTTTTATTTTTAAACTTTTCCATTTCCTAATTTTTATTTAACAATTCACCAAGGCCACCAACAAAGGCAGCTCCCCCTGGCAGATGATGGACAAGCAGTGCAAGAAGACATCCCACTCAGCAGACAAAAATGAACAGGGATGGAAATACAATTCATAAGCATTGAGTCATCTCTCTGCAAATAAATCAGTCCATTGACTGCTCAGACAACAGAGGCTGGAACGCGATGGGGTGAGGGGGCGGCAAGGATTGGGGATACTGGTGGTGTTGACAGCAAGAATTAAGTAGCTACCCTTGCTGAGTGCTTCCTCTGGGCCAAGCACAGTACTAAGTGTATTATATAAACTCTCATTTATCCCTTACGTAGAACAATACGTGATGAAATTCATAATCCTCAAGTATGACTAAGCTCTCGTTCTGCACCAATACCTCTGCTACGGATTATTCTCATTAATCCTCATTTAAAATGACTTTACACACAATGTTCTCCTTTGCTTCTTAAGGCAAAGTTGTATAATCTCCCCTTTACCAATAGAGCAAAAAAGGAAAGTTCAAATCCTAGGACCATTGTTCAACAGCATTTTGGAACATTAAACTGGATTTGGATACAATGGCTATGTTCTTGGAAAGCTAGGAAGTCGTTCCCATGTCTGCCCCATGCTTAATAAGAACCCTCTTTAGAGTAAAGTAGGCTCATTGTAGGAATCCTCAGAGATTCTGAGAAAAACAACTGAGTAATCACCAGGATGTGTGCCCAGAAATTTTAAAGAAGGAGATATGAATGTAGATAAATGATAGTGATAGATAGACAGAGAGATGGATAGATGACAGATGGAGGATAAACACAGACAGGAGAAGTTAGGTGATAAGAAATAGTGAGATAGGCTAAGAAGCAGAAAGCTCTCTACAAAAGGGAAACCCATCTATTAAACTTTATCTCTTTAGTAAAAGACAAGGGTCTCAAGGGTAAAACAATTATACATTAGTGTCTTACCAAACTGCAATTTCAAAGCGTCATTTTCTTTCTTACTCCTAAAATGCACCATAGAAAAATTCCAATAAAGAAAGTTGCTAGGCAATTTTTGTTTGTTTGTTTCTTTATTGTTTTAAGATAGGGTTTCTCTGGGTAAATTCTGCTGTCACTCTATAGACAAGACTGGCCTTGTACTCAGAGATCTGCCTGATTCTGCGTCCTGAGTACTAGGAAGAAAGGCATGCACCACTACTACCTATCTATTTAGCAGGCAAATGTTTTAAGTAGTATTCTATAAAGTTTCTATTCAAGAAGAATGTTGTCAAATTTTACAGTAAAGAATTTGGGGTACTATGTGGGAGAAGATAAGTCAGCATATATACATACGAATGTCAAAGAGAAATAAAAATCTTATGTTGGATGAACCCTACACATCCGATAAAATATGAAATTTATTTTTTACTAACCTCAAAACCTGTGACACTTTAGCAATGACCTCTGATATGCTCTTCACTCACAGCTATCTTAATCAATAAGGTGCTTCTTGCATTATTAAGCTAGGCACACAGAATTCCTAGGTTTTATAAATACTTCCATTCCCATAATCTGATTTTTTTTCTGACAAAATTATCAGAGCCATCTTAGATCTCTCCCATGATTTGTATAAAAGAACACAAACAAACGAATAAAAACGCAGGATACCAAATTCTGATCAATGATTCAGAGCCAAAGAGCCCAAGGGCAAACTTCCACTGTAAGGAAACCACACCCCGTGGGAGATTTCTAAGGTTATTTTTGAGTGCTCTTATTAATTGTGACTCTAGAGACCTGCGGCACTTTAGCATTAAAGAGTGAAAGACAAGCAGTCAGCCTGCTGGATAATTTTACATTAGTAATGACTTATAAATGCCACTGAAAGGCAGCTCTATCCACTGGAACTGTAGTGCCCATCATTAAAATGCCCGGTGCTATAGTAGCATACATTGATAATAAATGGGTTATCGACTTTTACTGTTTTATTTTCACTAAAACTACATTGTGAATCTATGGACTCCAGCAATTCCTGGTGCCTGAGGTCTGTGAATCAATGACATATTTGTAATAAAAGCAACTGACCCATGCCTCCATTAAGAATCCGTAATGGAAATTTGTTTTAGATTATATATGTGCACAAAGGTTCCTGCTACTTAAGGATGAAGGAGTCTGATATGTGTCTGTGTTAAGAATCATTTTAACTGAGAGCACATTCAACATCATTAATGCTTTAATTTAGGTTCAAATTATTATGGGCTCATTTTAAATATTTTTCAGAAGAAAATATTGATATACTTGGAATGATCTAACATTTGAGACTACCCTCTACCTCACATCTGAACCTCAGGCCTTATTTCACTAATGGTGAAAATTATCATGCTTTGGGCCAGAGAATATAGACAGAAGGCTTTCACATGGGAAAAGTGTTTTTCAAGTGATGTCTGGTTTACAAGAGTTAATGCCTGCATTTCTATGATTCTGGAGACAATGTAGAATATACTATCCTCAGCTTTTCTTAAAAGATTTGAAGAACTAACAATGTGAGAGTCCCTGTTATCACACTGTAGATAAGGAATGCTTACCCAGCCCTACAGGGATTCTCACCACTGCAATCTCTGACATCTAGCGTCCAACCATCCTGACTGTGTAGTTTGGGTCTTTTACAGGTCTCTTAACCTTAAGCATCTGAAAGGGTGACACTCAACTTTGGATATTTAGCACCTACTTTTTATCATTAGGTAGATCTTCCCTCATGGAAGTGATTATCAATGTCCTGTTTTAGGGTAGGGCAGTCTTTGGACAGTTATTTACTGCTCTGTATAAAAAGCTGTTGGTTTCACGCATCCCCCAAGTCCTTATTCTTCAGAACTAGCACTGTCTCCCAAGCTCCCACGGACATCATTGTCCATTCTCCACACTCCTGTTCATTCTGCCTCGGTCACCCTGAATCCTCCCCCACTTGCTAAAATTCACTTCCCTCTCACGGAGAGTTTCTTAGATATTCCGTATCTCTAAAATCACCCTGTTGTTTAGAGCTTCTCTGAGTATGTTCCCTGGGATCCTGCTTCCCTTTCACGGTCCTTCCTATGGAGCACGCGAGGAAATGTGTCATATATTCTTCTTATCCTCATATATTCTCTTTTATAAATTTTTATATGTTTTTATTAAGTGTATGTGCATTGCTGCTTGGGTGTCCATGTATCATGTATATTGAAGCGCCAGCAGAGGCCAGAGGAGGGTATCAGATTGCTTTGAAACTGGAATTACACATGGATGTGGGTGCTGAAAACTGAACCCATGTCTTCTGCAAAAGCAGCAATGACTCCTAATTCATGAACCATGTCTCTAGCTCCAAACCAATTTTTTTACACTTTTATGCTCTGCCTGCTTCCCCTAGAATGCTTTCCACAAGCGTATAATTTATCTATCACTCAAACCCCTCTTAAACTACAGTATTCTCAGCATCTGGAACACAGACACTTATTGAAAAGAGAGGCAGAATATAGGTCTCCATACATATGTAATATATATATATATATATATATATATATATATATATATATATATATAAATTTTATTTTTCCTAAGAGCTCTATATGCCTTTTGCACACATAAGGCTGAAATCTGCTACCTTTTTAGTGGGCTAAGTATATAACATATAAAAGTAAAATGTGTAGGATCTCATCATTTTAGCCTAAAAGTAGGAAATAACTTTTCCATTTCAGAAAGGAAAAAAGTGTACATATGTGAAGGTATCCTTCTCTCCCCTACTAAGGCAGAGAGATACCCTCTGAGAGGCAAAATCTTACTAAGTAGCATGTGACTCCATTTTTATTTTTAAAGATCTATTTATTTATTATATGTGAGCACACTGTAGCTATCTTTAGACACTCCAGAAGAGGGCATCAAATCTCATTAAAGATGGTCGTGAGCCACCATGTGATTGCTGGGATTTGAACTCAGGACCTTCTGAAGAATAGTAGGTGCTCTTAACTGCTAAGCCATCTCTCCAGCCTCCAGCCCTGGTTGTGGCTCCTTACAACCAGGTTGGCCTCAAACTCACTTGCCTTGACCTCCTAAGCACTAGGATTAAAGTGCTCTACCAACATAGCCTACAGAACTATTGTCATCATTTGTAGTCAATATTCTCTCTCTCTCTCTCTCTCTCTCTCTCTCTCTCTCTCTCTCTCTCTCTCTCCCCTCCCCCCATCCCTGTCTTCCCATTCCTACTTTTTCTCCCCCTCTACAAGTTAATAGTGTATGTATAGTGGTAAAGAAATGAATGAGAGAAAGCATAAATAAAAATAAAATCTGAAAGCACTCATTTGGTAGAGAAAGCCCTTATAAACAAATACATCCCCTTAAAATGCCAAACCATTCAAATATTTTTAGAAAGGCTCAAGTCTGCTTCATAGTAAATGTCGCTAGTATAATATAAATTATCTTTAAAGAGCTATAATTCCAAACTTGAGCAAGCTAAAACTAATTAGCTCTTTAAATCTTACAAATGAACATGGGCTACACTGTATTCCAAAACAAGGATTCAAAGAATGGCTGTAGGATTTCTGGGGGGTGGAGTGTCTTTTCCTCCTTTTAACAGCTTTCACTCAAAAAACTCTCCCTTCCTGAGACTCACAGCTCAAGTAGTAATTTAAAGAGAATGCCACATAACATTGATATGTAAATTTAGATTGCTTCAGTACAACAACTCTTCATTTGCATAAGCTAATTTCAAAATGGGCTGTTAACTCTGCTCCTGGCTTCAGTATGTGGAGGCCCCAAGATGTCAGTCCTAGGAGTTAATTGAGAAGTTGAGAGAGCTTGGGCCAAGTCTACAAAACATCCTGTTGCCTAGACACTGATTAGCCTAGCACTTCCACTGGGCAAGACATTGGGAACAGAATCAGCACTTGATCGAAGCATGCACAATGAAATTAGATAATTGAAATTTCCTTTCAACTGAACTTGTTATAGAAGAAATTATAATCAGTCCTATCTCTGCATGTTGAGGTCATCCAATGATCAATACTTCTTTATGGGGAAAAAAACGAGAAAGCCATACAGCCCATTCAACCAGTTATGTAATCAACGTGGGAGGCTTGCTGTATTTTAATGCTAAATAGCTTAAATTGTTTAGCTTTACTTAGTATTCTGGAACATATTATTTCTTTGTGGGAGAATAATTGTTACATTTTTAACCCAGCTAAAGAAAACTTCTCCCTTGCTCTTCTAACTAAAATTATAATTGTTCAGGTTTGAATAGAGTCCTGAAAGTTTGTTTATACATATTCTATTCCTTAAACTTCTATTAAATTTGTTCTTCGACAATTTCTCCCCTCTATATCGTTCATCCTGATTACCATAACACCTCTTATATCTTTCCCATCCTTCTTTCAGTTCCCTCTTCCTTACATTCCTGATGATTTTTAATTAACAAATAATGAGTTAGATAAAATTATGAGATTTTTTTTTTCTGCAAAGTACATTTTAGTGAGTCTCCAGTCCTCCATCTCTCCACACCCTGCTACCTGTGATCTCTCTGTAACCAGTCTCTTCTATCAACATGTCCGTCTATCGTCCCCTGTGTTCTTTTGCCCATTTTTCTTTTATAACTTTTCTTTTCATCTCAGTTATAAGTCCAGAGATACTTATGTTCAAGACACCTTCTTTCCTTCACACTGACATAAAATTTGATATGAGTCTGGCTAGACAGTTACTAACATCTCATGTGAAAGACATGTCTAGGATTTCTGCGATTTGTAAATGTGTCAGGAATAGGCTTTTATTGTATGCTTTAATGTTTAACTTGTGCGATTAAGGAACAACAAGCAAAAGGTAATTTTTTTAATTCGATATATTTTTATTTACATTTCAAATGATTTCCCCTTTTCTGGCCCCCCACTCCCCAGGTATCCCTCAACAGAAGAATGGATGCAAAAAAATGTGGTATATCTACACAATGGAGTACTATTCAGCCATTAGAAACAATGAATTCATGAAATTCTTAGACAAATGGATGGATCTGGAGAACATCATACTAAGTGAGGTAACCCAGTCTTAAAAGATCAGTCATGGTATGCACTCACTAATAAGTGGATATTAGCCTGGAAAACTGGAATACTCAAAACATAATCCACACATCAAATGAGGTACAACAAGAATGGAGGAGTGGTCCCTGGTTCTGGAAAGACTCAGTGTAGCAGTATAAGGCAAAACCAGAACAGGGAAGTGGGAAGGGGTGGGTGGGAGAACAAGGGGAGGGAAGGGGGCTTATGTGACTTTCGGGGAGTGGGGGGCCAGAAAAGGGGAAATGATTTGAAATGTCAATAAAAAATATATTGAAGCAAAAGGTAATTTATATGCATGAAAATCACTTGTTATGATATATTGCTTGATATGAACAGGAGATAAAAATTGTTCAAACCCTACAGAGACCCCAAAACAACCATTCTTCAGAGATCTCTGGTGGAGGCATGGATGCAGAAGACCTCTCTTAGTCCTGCTTATCTATTACTCCCTAAGTAAATGAACACCACCTGCTTCTCAGAGCTACCTGTGACCCCTGACAGAAACTGAGGTGGCAGGCACGCACACAGCGAGTAGGGCCAACCAGACCCAGCAGCTCAGCCTCACATTCTCCCTAAGCTCAGTCTGTAACTTAAGTCTTTAACCCCTCCTCCAGACCACACCCTCACTGGTACCCCAATCCCAGGACCCTCCTCTTGCACAGGAACTCTGCCTTTACTTATTTTTTATTATTTTTTTTCAGCTTCAGCTCCCTATAATAACATTCTTTATCCTGAAACTCTGGGCCTCTATGGCCTGTGCATTTCATTTTTCCAATTAACAACCTGAAAGCCACCACCTTGGCTGCTCTGCTACCTAATGTGACTCTACCCCACATCCTGAGCTAAGTTCTACCAAGAGTTCAGAAAGGCTACAAGAGCACTCAAATAGGTCTCAAGAGCACTGAAATATTCCCAGGTAATTTTCACCATACTAGGAAAGAACTGAAAATATAAACCTTTTGATCCCAGTATTTGTCTGCAGAATCACTGGATCTTGAGAATATTAGTAGAACTGGATAGTACAAGATAAAGACCAAAATGGAAGACAAATTAAGAAGAACAAATTAAAAAGAGAGAAAGGAAGGAAGGAAAGAAGGAGTGAGAGAGGGGGGAGGGAGAGGGAGGGAGGGAGGAAGAGAAGGAGGGAGGGAAGGAGGGAAGAAAAGGAAAGAAGGAGGGAGGGAAGGAAGGAGGGAGGGAGGAAGTATGCTTGGCCATTGTCTTAGTCAGGGTTTGTATTCCTGCACAAAAACATCATGACCAAGAACCAAGTCAGAGAGCAAAGGACTTATTCAGTTTATTGGCTGGTTTTGTGTGTCAACTTGACACAAGCTGGAGTTATCACAGAGAAAGGAACCTACCTTGAGGAAATACCTCTGTGAGACCCATCTGTATAGCATTTTCTCAATTAGTGATCAGGGATGGTGTGGAGGGGAAGGGCCTAGTCCATTGTTGGTGGTGTCATCCCTGGGCTGGTGGTGTTGGGTTCTATAAGAGAGCAGGCTGAGCAAGCCAGGGGAGGCAAGCCAGTAAGGAACATCCCTCCATGGCCTCTGTATCTGTTCATGCTTCCTGACCTGCTTCAGTTCCTGTCCTAACTTCCTTTGGTAATGAACAGCAATGTGAAAGTGTAAGTTTTCCTCCATGACTTGCTTCTTGTTCATGATGTTTGTGTAAGAATAGAAACATTGACTAAGGCAATCATGATACTAAGAAAACAACTGGCAGAAGAACAGAGAAAGACTCGGTGTAGCAATACAGGGCAATACCAGAATAGGGAAGTGGGAAGGAGTGAATGGGGGAATAGGTGGAGGGAAGAGGGCTTATGGGACTTTTGGGGAGTGGGAAGCCAGAGAAGGGGACATCATTTGAAATGTAAATAAAAAAATATATCGAATAAAAAAAATAAAACTGGCACAACACCTCACACATATAGAGAGGACACTGTGGTTAACCTTGATGGTATTATCCTTCTGACACAACTTGGAAATCTTTTGAAGATTTCCTAAGTAATAAATAAGAGAGAATGTCTGTAGATATAAATTGTGTACACTATTGAGAGCGAAGTGCATCTCGATAGTATAAAGCTTCTTTAGCATGCAGGAGGCCCTGGGTTCTACCCTAGCACTGCAAAGGAAAAGTCTGTAAGTAGTTACCTGAACTAAAAGGATTATAAAGCAATTGGCAACAGGCCCTGAGAAAGAATGTTTTATCAAAATAGTACCTGGTAGCTGAAAAAGTCAGCTAAGTAACATGTGAGCCTGTAATTGTCATTAACCCATCCATTATGTTTCTATCCAGTGAACTCCTTAGCATGACACATATCCATGGGGCACAAGCGATGCCACAGCAGTTCAGAGGGCATATTAGTCTTGCACAGGACCTAAGTTCATTTCCTACCATCTGCAATAGGAAGCTCACAATCACATGTAACTCCAACTTCAGAGAAACAGACTCTGTCTTGTGTCCTGTGAAGACAGTCATACTCACATGTATTTACATAGACACATACGCAGAAACTAAAATAAAAACTAAGTATTAAAATGTATATCATACATATAATTAATGCAGATACTTTTCTACATATATACCTACCTAGTGAAGAGTATACAAGCCAGTGCTTCAAAAGTGTCAGGCAAACTTTTAACTACTAAGTACACTTTGAGTTCCCTCAAGATATACTTTAAGTACATAAGTAACAAGTTACCAACTGGTAGAATTGGCATAGTCAAAATAATTCAATATATCTAATAAAACCTTGTATTTGGTAGAGAGATAACCTCCACATTTCAGGATAGTATATGTTAGTGTTGTACAAATGTTCATTCCTAGATTAGTTATGAAGTTATAACTTATTAGAGAAGTTGGCAAGTCAAAAATACAGTTGATGATTCTAACTTTTCAAACAATGGAAACACAATACTACACAAAAGTAACAGAGTTTCCAGCGAGATGTAATGGCTGATTGGAAATCGCAGGCCATATGCACCCCAACATTGGAAGAAAATGTGGGAACTTTTATTTCTAGAAGAAGGAAAACATCAAAATTTATCGTCTGGAACATAGTTTCTAGTGAATGCATATTAATGTGAATGGGGCAAAGTGATAGCATTTTAATTGAACTTGTATACATGTATAAATACCTGCTGTACAGAAAACATGTAACATGGAGATACATTTAAAATTTCAAACTTAACTCTTTCAAAATATTAGTATCTTTTTTGCTCTGTAATTACTAACCTAGGTTTTTTTTTTTTTTTTTTTTTTGAAATTCATACAAGACCTAAGATTTGGTTTATTCTCCAGTGTTTTCTTTCTGTGAATTCATGTAGCAACCCAGGGATGACTATATTTGTTTGAGGTGAATGTATGCAATTTGTAATCGGTGCGTATTACCTAATAATTAGGGATTAAACAGCACAAGAGGTAGCAAAGGTTCTTAACAAAATCACCTCCTTACATAATGCTACAGATGCTGTCACAACTTACAGTTAGCCCAACGTGGCCCTGTATGAATATGATGTAATGTTCCCTAGCATCTGAGATATTCATAAATAAATATTCACAGTTCAAGGTAAAATGAAATATTTGAATTTTGAGATAATGTTTTCATTGATCATATAACTGATTCAAAACTATATAAATAATACTATGTATTTGATGACATCTGATACATATATATATCCATATCAAGTATTTTATACATGTATGTGTGTGATACACACACACACACACACACACACACACACACCACAAGGCCACACTAACAGTAGAAAATGAGAAGGCCTTGACTTACAATGTAAATGCTGAGATACTAAAGAATCACCTGAATTTATAGATCAATTATTTAAGAGGGTAACAACTTAGTTGGCCAGCTCCCTAGATTAATGACCCATAAATTAATAACTATATCATGGTTTTAAAGCTCAGTCCTAATGTCTTAAAACCAATTAGCCTCACAGAGAAGACCACTTCTGGACTCATATATACACTGATCCTTTATCAGCCTTTAACTAGCAATAGCACCAAGCCAGCACTTCCCACACCAAAGTACCTCGAAATTTTTCTGTATTGAACCACAAAATGGTTCAACAGAGATCAAAGGACATCAAAGTATTCCAAATAATCCTAATATGGCTTTGCATATCTAAGGGCAAGGTAAATGGGTAGACTCAGATGAAGACCTGACATGCCATGAAATAAACCCACGGGTTCTTAGTTTTCTTTTCTAAAAGAAGTAAATGACTTTCGTCTTGTTATGCTGGCTCTTTTATTAACAGCATTGTCTATTTCTTCAATATCCTTGATGTGGCCTTATCTTTAGAGGAAACACAAATCCTGGTAGGACAACCACTTGTCTTCTAAGTCCAAACTTACCACAAAGACATGTAGACTTCATGTATAATTTCAGTGTGTGACAAAGTAAAATAATGAATATAAAAATATGTTTGCAAAGATGAATAAAACATATTTGATATGTTTGCAATAGATTTCCTTTCAACAAATATACTACATACTGCATGAAACTCAAGATAGGATACACCTTCCAACAGACTTTAGTTCTGAGGTTCAGGTTATCAATAAATTGCACAGAAGGTAAAATTTTAATCAACTTATTAGGTGATTATGTTGTTTATAAATTACTAGATTACTTTACAGTTCAAATCATAAAATTATTTTAAAAATGCTATAGGTATTCAAAATGAGTTGTAGGTATAATTCAGTCTTTTGGGGGTAAAAATCATTTAAGTGGGGGAAAATGTTTCAAATATGATGCAATCTAACATTTTACCACAATAGGAGTAGAATTGAGAAGAGTGTGTGTGTGTGTGTGTGTGTATACCCGCATATATACAAACGCATATATAAAAGCTTATATATATATATATATATATATATATATATATATACTTTTCATATATATATAAAAGTACATATATATACACTTTTTTATGTTTCTTGAGGAAGAATGGTATTGTGTAGCATATTCTTGCCTGTTATTTGTTATATAGTTAAGGTTGAAACTAAACTTACACCAATTCTCCCGCTTCAGCCTCCAGAGTACAGAGATTATAAGCATGAATCACTGGATTCAACTCAAGAGTAAACATTTTAAATAACATGAAAATAGCATCTAGTCTTCCAGTGAGACTTGGATGTGATGACAGAATAAACAAGGATTGCTGAATAGTTTTGTTAAAGAAAAAGCCTCTATTCCAAGGTGGCAATTAATCTGAGGATTGCAGAAGCACTTCCCATTTCAACGAGGCTGAGTAGTCTAAAACAGAAAGAATAACTAACGCGATGCTTCCAAGTGAGAGCGTTGTTAAAAACTGCCACTTCGCTGAAAGGTAATGGGTGAGAACAGAGCAGCCGCAACTGTCTGTCCAAAATAGGAGGGGCAGTGGGAGGCTGCATGCAGAGGCATATGTTACATTTACCGTACATTTACTGACACAGATTCTCCTCAGGCCACCACTTTAAATAGTAATGTAATATACAATAATTCTGTAAATTTGGCACACTTCATTGGTCTCCAAAGGTGTTCACTGAATTCTTTGGAATGCTTTTGTCTGTAGTTAAACTATACTGTTGTAGTTGATCAAGAAGAGAGCTCTGGAATACATATTGGTTGATATTTCCATTTAAGAGGCAAGATGGAAGTTACTATACTTTCTTACAATGCAAATTATTTCCCCTTTATTTCACTGTAAGACTGTACATGCATTTCTTTCATTGTAAGATTGTACAGCATGGATAATAGTTGGTTCTCAGAGGCTCCACTACACCTTCTTAACTTAGATGTAAAGTGAAAAATGAGGCTTCATATATAACAAAAATCTGTATGGTTGAGAAATACATGTGCTCACTGGGCAGGGGTAATAAATGCCTGTAATCCCAGGACTCAGGAGGCAGAACTGGCAGATATCTGTGGGTCAAGACCAGACTGGTCTACAAAGTTAGTTTCAGGAAGCCAGGACTCTGCAAAGAAACTTTTCCCACAAAGTTGACAATAAATAGTAAATAAATGGATTGACTAGCAAGGAGACTGACTTGTAGGTAGACTAACTTAGTGACTGGGTTATTAGTGGATTGAGACAGACATCCTATTCAGAGCAAGGGGTCCTACATACTATATTCACGGCAACATAGAAATCTCTGTCCGTTCTGTTTTTAGGTAAAAGGTGAGCAGGAGAAGAAGAAATAAAACTGAGAATACAAAATACAATTCCATATGAATCAAGTTTCCAATGGATACTGGATTCCAGTTTCCAATGATCCATATGATTCCAGTTTCCAATGAAACTGTCAGATAATTGAATATGTTCCAGTTAGACTTACTAAACTAAGTCACTGTTTAAAAATACAGACAGAGCTCATTTACAAAGGAGACATTTCAAAAGGAGGGACGATGCTTTAAGAGCAGCCTTAGAATATGTAAGGCTTGTGGGTTTCCAAGCCAAAACACAAAATAAAATTCACATGTATGTTTCCAAAATGGTAATGCATATGATAAAAATGGCAACTTCACCTATAATGATTAATATTCAAGATAAACTTGACTGGATTCACAGTCACCAAGGAGATGGATAAGGTACAACTTTGCATATGTCTGTGCTGGCATGATTAGAGAAAACTAGCTCAAAAACACACCATTTAATCAATGGGTTGTGTTCTTACTTAATTCACAGATGATGGTATTATAGAAAGAAAGGTATTTTAAATAAGGGGGTGGTGACTAAAAGAAGAACATAGGTTACTAGAAGTGTTGGGGTTCTATCCATCCTGGTCTCTTCCTGAATCCACCTTCTCTAAGTCTATAGATAAAGCAACTAAGGAATTAATCTTCTGAATCCATGAACCAAATAAACCATCGCTCTCAATTGGTGGGTTGTATCAGGAACTGTAGTGCTTGTAACATCATAGTAATTAATACAGAAAATTAGTTTTAAAGTAATATGTTACAATGCTTAAACTTATGCAGATATTTTTTATGTCTTTGGAACCGGTTAGTGGGCAAAGAAGTTTGGGTTCAAAAGGCAACACCACAAAGTTAGGCTGGTAAGCCCATCGGTACTCAGATCACAACAACAGGTGCCCTGCCCTGATGCCAGGGAAGTATCTTTAATGTCTGCTCTACTGTTCTCTGATCTTATTTTGGCCCTACCATTTCTGTATTTCTAAATGACTCCTTCTTGAAATGGGGATGTTTACTCTACGATATTGTATCTTGGGATTTAAAAAAAAAGGATTTTTTTTCAAAAGTTCACCACTATTATACAACCACATTGAGTGTTTCTCAGAGAAGGCTTCAGACTTCGAATTTGTATCAGTATTAAAACTTTAAGTTTATGAGGACTCTTTAATGGATTGATTCCATTCTGCACTATAAGATAGGTATAATGGGGGTATTCTGGGGGTACAGAATGGAACAGTATATTTTAAAGTAATGTACTTAGGTTTCAATTTGTCAAGAGATAGACTTGTGATGATTAATCTTACTGACAGTATTTAGAATTACCTCCAAGACAAGTGAGGCACGCTTGTATGTATGGTTTTTTTGTTGTTGTTGTTGTTTTGTTTTGTTTCATTTTCTATATTCTATATTCTATATTCTTTGTTCTGTGGCTGTAGAGAGGGTTAACTGAAGGGAGAAGACAAACCGTGAATATTGGAGAAACAATCTCATGGTCTGTTGGATTAGACAGAATAAAGGGGAAGAAAAGAGACATCCAGGAGCGAATCACCATTTCTGTACCTATCTTTCCACTCTGCTATCATTTGAGCATCCCACGACAGCTCCCCCTGCATGATGGACAGACGAACCATGTGTAACTAGAGCTTGGATTCCCTTTCCTTTCATCGGAGTTTCCTTCAAGTGTTCTGGTCAGAGCAACAACAGAGTTAAGAGATACACCATCTGTGTTTTTATGCATAGAAAAAAATAACGTATCGTACCATTATGATTGGAGAATACAGAATAATTATCTTGTTTGGATAGGACTGAGCTACCACATTATGTCAGCGGGTTTGTGTTCTGTTGTGTTCTAGTAGAAAAACTCAACTTCTAGACACTGATGTGCTCATGTCCCACAACAATAAATACTGTGTGCTTTAACTTCTGCCTTCACCTCAGAATCCTTGTTGTTAGCCTTTTGTCTAGGCTCCTCCGACTCACAGTTACCTGGCAACAGCCAGGTGTGCCTGACTCACTATAAAAGGGGCTGCTTGCCCCTACCTCTCTCTTGCTCTCTTACCTTCTTGTTCTTGCTCTGTCCCCTTCTCCCTCCCTCCCCATTCACCTCCTCCTTCTCTCCATGTGCACAGGGTGGGCTTCTATTCCTCTTTCATTTATCTCTCTGCTTTTCTCTGTCTCTAATACCTTCTCAACTCCCCTCCAAGATCCCTGAATAATCTCTCTATACTGTACTGTCATGGGGCTGCTCCCTCAGGTGGGAGGGGTGCCTCAGTATGGGCCCACAGAGGCACCCCACACCTGACTGCACCTCCACCAAACATATTCTCTCTCTCTCCTTATCTTTTTATAAAACACAACTCTTGTGACTGTTGGACACAACCAGATCCTCTTAGGTGAGCTATCTACTTCAAGGTCCGGGCCTTTTATTCACAGGATAGCTCATTCTTTTCTTCCAGAGATTCAAATACAGATGCTATTATGGGATAGCAGCACTATTTTGCTAACTATGGGGAAAGAAAGTTCAGAAAACAACAGTAACAAGAATAAGAAATTAACAAACAAAAAACAAAAAATTAATAGCAAGCCATTAGATGAGGAATCAAAAGCAACTCAATTCTGTGAATGTACAGCCAAAGTGAGAAATCAGGGAAAAAGAAGGAGGGTCCTCCTTGGGTGTCAAAGAGGCAAAGGGACACCAAGATGCAAATTAGGATGGAGACAGAGAAATGAAATACTGCACCTGGACAAACAGAAAGACATGGGAGATCTTAGTAAAAGTGATGTCCATGGAGTGATTAAAATAGTCTGAGTGGGGGTTCTGAGGAGAGAGCAGAATGAACCACCATGTCACTTCAAGAATGTGCAGTTCTGCTGCGCAAAGATCATCCCTTGAAATGAAATGGCACAGACAGGAGATTCGCATTAAAGTCAACCGTTCCTTCCCTAATGGACGACCGTGCAGACGACTGCTGTAAACACTTTCAGAGTCTGATGAATTCAGATTCTTACTTGAAAGAAAAAAAAAGGAGAGAGATAAAAGCTCACATCACAACTAGCTTAAAAATATGAATAGATAAAAATTCCAGAACAACAAGAAAGCCTGCCCAGTGGGTGTTGTTGGCAGGTAGATGTGTGAGTTTTGTTTTCTTATAAGTTTTTCTTTAGTTCCCATTTATTTTAGAGCTGAATTATTATTTAGTATTTTTTCAGTGATGATTTAGATATGGGATAGTCTCTACGCCGTTTATTTCAACAACTAAAATCGGAGTATAAATATTTGACTTACAATATACATTTGCTCATAATGTGCTATCAATTATGAGTGCAATTGCAGTCCGCTAGCTGCAAAGCTATGTGTTAAAACCCGTGGAGGCATGATATGATCACAAATGTTCCCCTTAACTCAAACATTTTATGGGAGTACCCAGACTTGTGTTATATTCTTGCTTTTATGTATTTGTCAACCTACATGGAAAACTATGCAATTAATTCATGTCAAAGACTATATGGGGCAAATAACCCCCTTAGCAAATGTTTGACTGAATTCCCCACAACCCCACATAAATGTGGCTGCTTATAGGTATGGAGAAACTGGCTATAACACAAGGTAGGATAGTTTCAAAGCCACAGCAGGCTTAGGAATTAGCAGTACAATACTTCTCTATGAAAGCTGTTTGCTGGCTTTCCTGATGGGCTTTCCTTCTTAGAGATTATTTGCTCTAACAAAGCCAAGGCCACCCTTCTTGCACAAAGGGACTTTGGATAACTGAGAAGTACACCTTTTGGCAGACAATTGTCTCTGGAAAGGGAACAAGGATTTGCTTTCTGGGTAAACCACATGTTAGGATTCTGTTTAAGCCTCGCCCCACAGTTACCTGGCAAAGGCCAGGTAGGGCTGGCCCACTATAAGAGTCGCTGCTTGCCCCTCCTCTCTCTCTTGTCTCTCTTACCCCTTGTCTCTCTTGCCCCTTGCCCTTTTGCTCTCCCTCTCCCCCCACTCCCTTCCCCTTTCTCCAGTGGTCATGGCCTGCCTCCACTTCTCAACAATCTCCTTCTGTCTGCCTTTCTCTGCCTCTGCTATCCTCTTAACCCTTTTCCCCATGCCCTGAATAAACTCTATTCTATGTTATACCATAGTGTGGCTGGGCCCTCAGGGGGTAGGGATGCCTCAGCATGGGCCCGCTGAGGCACCCCCTTCCCTCACACCTCACTACACCCCAAAGAACGTTATCCTTTACCTCTTTATCTTTCTATAATCACAACCCCAGGGACACAGGGTTCACACGTCTTTCTTTTCCCTTCTTGAGAGCACTTTTGGAGATGAGCTAGGAGATGGAAGCACATCACTTTTAGGGAGGAACACCAGTACTTCAATCCGTTCTCTCTTTATACTTCCCTGACAAACACGTCTTCAAGGATACTACTGCACGAGTATACAGAAACGACCATTGCAGTGTCTAGCTACAAGACTCAACTACATGTGACTTGCCCAGCTGTCAGTAAAAAAAGGAGAAAAAACCACCAGAATCCAGCATCTGCTTCCCTCACTAACAGCCAGCTGTTTTCTGTTATTCTCACCTGCTGGCCATGTTCTCTCAGGATGAACTCTCACTGGGGGTGAAGAAAATAAAGACAGCCAAGAAAGCAGAGTAAAGCTATTTCAGTAACTTTTTTCTCCGTTTCTCAGCGGAGGACATGAACTCCTTCTTACCAGACTGGCCCGCATCTTTAGTTCTCTATAATTCTCCCCACTGCTAGCAGAACCCGCCCCCCACCCCCACCCCTACTCTTGTTTTACTCCATCCAGGGCTTCTGCTCTTCCGGCTTCTGGGTCATAACAACCCAAGCTGAGTCCCCTGTTTGGGGACTACTCCTCGCAGTGTTTTTCTGATAGGGTTAATCCATACTTTAACTTACTGTTTTTGGCACTTGTCAAATATGCCCCTTTCTGTTCCTAAGAAGTTACAGTAAACACTAAATCCTCAGAGTGTCCTGATTTCACCTCTTAAAGAATACTCATCAGCCTGGACACTGAATTAGGTTAATATATTGACACAATGAATGCAAGTTCAAATATACTATAGGATTGAGGCACAAATATTTAATTCTTCAATTTCTTTACTTGTTAAAAATGCCTATTATGATATTCACATCGCTGATTATTTGCGCTTTCGTCTATTTCCTCAATAATATCTTTGAAACAATTCCTCAAGTGAAGCCTTATTTGTAATAATAAGAAAATAATAAGAAATTTATCAATACCAGCCTCTGGCCAGCTCCTACATGGCCTCTTCCTGTATTCAAGTCTTAACCTTTTATTTTGTGACTCACCAACTTCAACTAGGCAGGGCCATGACCGTGGGTTTTGGAGTTACCCAATGAGGCTCTGTGGCCTGGCCATAGATACATAACCAACGACAATAGCTCTGCCTCCCCCAAGTTTCTTCTTCCTGCCACTAAGTTGAGGAAAAGGTAAACTGATTTCAAAGTTATCATGGAAGTGAGATGGAAATATAGGGCAGTTTTTCAGGGACTTTACATACTGTCAGGTCTACCTGATCTACTCACTGAAACACATGAGAACTCAGAGACACCCAGGCTAGACACACTTTTTTGGCCTGCATAGAAGTGTATCAGAGCAAGAGGCAAGTCCACCTTTTCCATGCTAGAAATCCCATTTGTCTTGCTACAATGGCTGCATATATTGCCAAGTGTCCATGTATAAAATCTCTACCATACATACATTTTATTGACAGGGTACTCTAGGGATACAAGATTTCATTCTAGATTTAGATTGCCCAGGAATCTTGTTATCAATAACGGATTGTGTTTCTTTCCCTGCCAATGGTCTTATGCTTTTGTGCTGCAATGGATAGCTTCTCCCTCATTAAATCTACCTTCTGAACAGCAGGATTATGTCACACCTTATCCAGAGAAAGCAAATCCCTTTCTCTTAAGAGCCATATGGTCCTCGGGCATAAAGGAATTGAGGTAAGTAGTTGAAAATAATCCAGTCCTCCTTTTCCTACTGAGCTTTCATTTCATACTTGACTACAGTTTTCTAATCCCCACTTTCAGTTTGGGTTGCAGTATATGCCAAGTTCACAGCAGGTTGAAAATCTCTGTTGATCCATTGAGATGTGGGGCAGTGCATGACCAAGTTTGGCAAGCATGAGTGTTGAGACCTTTAAAAACACATCAAAATAAAGCAGAGTCTGTTGTTACCATTGGTTCTACTCTGTACTTTTTGGGGACTAAATGGCCTTGCTGCTCCCATTAGGGACTCTCCCTCTGGCTGGCAGATTCCTAAGTGGGGTCTGACCCAACAGCTGGCTTTACACTGAAGGATTAACTAAGCATCAGCTGAATTCTTTTCAACACACACACACACACACACACACACACACACACACACAGCATGCTGCAGAAACAAGACTTACAAATGAGTGCCCGAAGACTCATCTCTCACATTGACCCCTGGGGTCAATGATGTCAGAGAAACTATTTCTGAAAAGAGCCCCTGAGTGGGAGGGAACAACCAGGGCCCACAATAATGAGTAGCTCTTGAAGGTCACAGCTGTTGAGCAGCTAATTGTAACTTGAAAAGCTGAGTCCTGAGTTATTAATGATCTTGCTGATAAAGATTTTTTTTTCCCCCAGCTAGCCAGGCAAGCTTTCATTTCAACTTTGACGATAAGGAAAAAAAGTGTTCTTGCTACAAATGTGAGACTTCTGTTGGTTGAGTGCAGTTCTGTTTTGCTGGCTGACTGTCCCTTCTTCATACTGACAGTATAAACCAGTGACACCCCCATTTAAATTGATGTAGGCCTTCTAATTCCAAGATCACTCCTAAGAGAAGAGATCATCAACCCCACTAAATATTAGTTTTGGCTTCTTGACTGTTATCTGTTATAAACCCGACCACATGAGATCAAATACATAATTTACTCTAGGCCAAAAAAGATCCTTTCATACTTTATAGTCTATGGTATAACACAGAAAGACTCTATTATATAGTGTAAAATTGAATTGTGGGAGATGAAAATAATATTTCCAAAGGCTAACAAAGGTGTTCTGGATGATAAAATGAACTTCTTGCCTTTTAAAAGAAGTTCTTAGAGCAAAACAGTGAAAACATGAATAAACACAAAGCTATCATTTGAAAATTAGAAGCACACAGGACAAGAAAACTCTATCACCCCAAGCCTCCCCCCACCACCCACTGCCTACTGCCCCCCCCATGTCCACCTCTACCCCAGTGGTGAGGTTGATCAGTTTGCTTTTATGTAGCTAGTCATGGCCATTTATTTACACAGAGACTTAGTTCACAAATGGATATTTGCTGGCTGACTGAAATCAAGCACTTTAATTACAGTGTCATTTCGACTGGAAGGCTGTTCCTGGTGCTCACCACAGCAAGCCACTAAGGTACTTGAATGAGCCCCTGAGGCTGTGGAAGCATGATGCAAGGCTCTCGCCTGCCCTCCCCCTTTGTTAAGCCAGGGGATTACCGAGTAGCTCCCCAAAGCCCAGAAGTAAACAACTGAAGTCGGAATTGTAGCCTTCTACACCAGTGCAAGTCCCGACCAGGAGAACAACAGTAGATTGCCCCTAGAAGCAGAGGGCCTAATTATTTTACTGGCATTCAGGTTTGGGGAAAAAATCTACATGCAGACAAACGCTTTCTTTTCATGGGCAATACACCAATCTAACCATGGCAATATTTTAAATGCTTCTTTATGATTTCAGAGGCGATGACCTCTGAAGCATAAATATTTATTTACTTTATACTAGTACGTACACAATTTATTTCATAGGCTTAATACATATACCTATTTTAATTCAAAGATTTTATAGCAACATAAGCAAAAAAGCTACATGTATGCCTATCCATGAGCATTCTAAGGTCCTTAGTGTATTTAAGGGCTTTGTAATGTCATCAATATTTATATTAATTTATATATGCTGCCCATAAGAGAGAAATAAATTTCCATCACTCTATTAAATGAGAATCGCTCTATGAAAATGTGAACGTTTTTATCAAACCTCAATAATTATTAGTTATAAACATTTACAGATGCTCTCAAAATAATATGCCCCTCACATAACTGTCAGTGCCACATGCTGTATTTTCAACAGATTTTATGTAAGCAGGGTTGGGGGAAGCCTTGGTTATGATGTAATGCATTGTTTTTAATCCCTTAGACCTGGAATAAGAACAAAAGGATGGATTCTGGAAGACAGACTCTGTCTTTGTTCAGTCTGTGATCACCGAAGGCTGAGCTAGAGAACTACAGGAATAAGAGCTGAAATGATTTTGACTATGCATATACATACACATGTACATGTATAAACACACACACACACACACACACACACACACAGAGTGTAATTTGCTTTAAGATTAACTCCAAGTGTAAATGTTAGTTTGCTATTTCTGTCTCTGTCTCTTTCTCCTATGTGTGCATATGCACAGAGCATAGGGGCATGTGTGTGTGTGTGGGGGGGGGTGTTAGTGACTAACCACAGGGCCTCCTCTATTCTCACAAGTGTTTTATTATTGAGCTATATCCCAGCCCTATGGTAAATTATTTCCTTATGAATCTAGAAAGAGCCCCAGGGAACAACTGACCTGCAAAACATCCATGGACATGCATATGACGACATTTTTACTACCTTTCTCCACCTACATTCTCACTTTTGGGACAATCCCTGACCATGTAAAACTTCTTTCTTCGCAGGCAATATCTCAACCACAGTCTGAAAGTCTCACTTAACTCACTTAACTCTTATTGTTTCCAAAACATCTACAGCATCATAGTCTCCAGGAAATATGTGACACTGAAAACTAAAGTCAAAGATTCCTACATAAATGAACATCTTTGCCAACTGTTTCCTTTGATGTACAGATAATGAAAATATGAATTGGGAGAATTCAAAGTCATAAGATGTCTTATGAATTCAGTCATTTATTTGATATACTCCATTAAAATTAAACACGTTTTTTAGCTGCAAACTTTTTGGTACATTTCAATACAGTTATTTACATAAAACTTGCTCTTTTGTTTCTTAAGAAACAAAGAAGAAAAAAAAAATCACTGTTAAGTGTAGGATTCTTATGACCAAACTCAAATTAATAAAAGCTTTATACTATTTCATCAAATACCAAATAATATTAGATTGGGTGAATAGTACCTATAGCTTCTCCTATCCACCGATGTTATAGATATGGTATTTTACAAATTATCTCATGTCATAGTTTTGTAGGTAGCAAACAGGAGCTTGTATGTAAAGTCACTATAATCACTGTACAAGCCAGTACCTAGGGTTAGCCTATGATACATTCAGTATGTCATTGCTGTTGTAACAGACCATTTGGTGTGTGACCAAACAAAAAATACAAAATCAGTAGATATATCATATGTGTTAAATTATTCACTGTATAGTTATGTAGTTTTGAGAGACATATGTAGAATTAATAAGATATACTGAGAATAGAGAAAAATGGCTGAGTGTTTGTAGGTGGGACACTTTTCATTAGTGTAGAGAGCTCTGACTTTGATCTCTCTAAAAACGGGGCAGGGAGGTGAGGGGGATCAGTAACCAATAGGCATGATTTATAATTAATGGAAGAGAGGTCTGTGGGGCAGCAAAAAGAACAGAAGAAAAAAAAACATACTTGGCCAGCAGCATATCTGATGGAGAGTTATTATCTAGAATACATATAAAACCAAGAAACAAGAAAGCAAGCAACCCAGTTAAAGAATGGATTAATGAAATCAACAGACAGTTCCCTAAAGATGAATAGCAAATGTGCAATAAATTCATCATAAATACATTTTACTTCACCATCAGAGGGATTCAAATCAAAATAACACTGAAGGTACACCTTCAGTTAGAATGTCAGTCATTAAGAAGACAAACAAAAACAAAATCTGAACCAAATATGGACTAAAGGGAAACCCAATATACTGCTGATGTTCATCCAAAATAGCACAGGCTCTGTGAAAACCACTTTGGAAGGTTCTCAAAAAATTAGAAATAAACCTATTCTACCCAGCCAAACTCCTCCCAAGTTTGGCTCAAAGCAGTCGATGTCCAAATGTCACAGAGATAACTACAAATCTAAGTTTATTGCAAAACTACTCACAATATTCAAGTTATGGAATCAACATAGAAGTTCCTCAGCAGATGACTGGATAAGGACAATGTGACAAATAGACACAATGCAATTATTTTGAAGCTATAATGAAGAAACAGGTGATGGAAAAATGTATCACAATCTTGTCAGACGGAAACATTTGTAACCAAAAAAAAAACACAGATTAGCTCCATCTCTTAAGATTTTAATTTAACTAAAAATATGTTTTAGGAGTACAGAGAGTAAACAAAGCAAAAATAAATAGTCATAACATGTAATATTTCACCTGGAGGATTCCTTGAAGTAAAATAGAGGTTTCTTTGGCATTTATGCCTTGTCTATGGTTCTATCAGTCAAATGTCTAACCACTTACAGTATAAATAGGTAATACTTGGTGGACAGCATCTACGATAGTAAAATCCAAGGTTTTGTTGTTTGTTTGTTTCTTTGTTTTGACTATGTCCTGGGAGGTGGTCTTACATGGGAGGGCATATGCAAATTTTAAAAAAATTCATAAAGTTATTTTCCCAAATAAGACCAAAAGTTTAAATGAACATAGTTGTTTGCACTAGGAATCGTTGCCCTAGGGAAGCAGAAGTAATAAGATCACAAGTTCAAGACCAGCCTGAGCTACAAAATGGAGAGACAAAAAGAAACACTGTCAACTGGAATCAATGTTTTTCATTGCTGTTGTTTATAAATATCTGGGAGGTTTATAGAATAAAAAGGTTAGTATATGTATTATTAAATATAGAAGCTATACTAGATCCAATTTTTATATATAAGAAAATAGAAATATTTCTTGTTCATATTTTAGGTTCATGTTTATATGCTATGTGAACATTTTATCACTGTGCTATATACTCTGAACCCCAGGCTCATAATGATAATTGGTTGTATTAAAGAATTATGTCATGGTATAATTCGTATAGTTTAAAATTATCTTTTAAATATTCTTCAAGTGTGTGTGTGTGTGTGTCGGAGGGATGGGTGGTGTTTCTGTGTGCTGTGTTTATGTATATGGTGTGTTTGTGTGTATAGTGTATGTGTGAGAGTGTTGTCAGTGTGGTGTGTGTGTGTGTGTGTGTGTGTGTGTGTGTGTTTGGCTTTAGATGCTGCTACAGACTACATAAAATATTTTTAGTCATAGGTTCACAATGTATGGCACTATATAGTCTGTTGTTAATTTGCTAATTTTCATCTTATTAGAATAATCCCAGTGTCTCTTATAGTTTGAAATATTAAAACATTCTCATAATGGCAATTTTAATAGTTCATTGAATTGTATTCGCATATCTTCATTTGAGCTATGCACTTAAAACCTGCTTATTGGTCAATGGTCAAACTGAGTGTTAGGATGCTAAGCTCTACCCCACAATTACCTGGTAACAGCCAGGTAGGCCTGGCCTACTATAAAAAAAAAAGGCTGCTCCAACCCCTCCTCTCTCTCTCTCACCTCTCCTGCATCTCTTATTTTCACCCTCTCAGCTTCTCTCTTGCCCCCTCTTAGGATCTCCTCCCCTCCCCCCTCTCTCCATGTAGTCATGGCCGACCTCTGCTTCTCTACTCTCTCCCTCTCTCTGCCTTTCTCTGCCTCTTCTACCCTCTTAACTCCACTCCCCATGCCATGAATAAACTCTATTCTATACTATACTGGTGTGTGTGTGGTCCCTCAGGGGCAAGGGAAGCCTCAGCATGGGCTCCACTGAGGAACCCCCTCCCCCCATACCACCATATACAATATTCTCACACCTTCTTCTCGTTTTATGATTACAACACTGAGAGGAAGCAGGACGTTGCAAAAGGAAGCAAATCACCAGCTGACCGAACTTCTCCATGTTTGTCCTTTATACTTGCAGACCTATCCCTCCATTGCTGGCTCTTCCTTTACACTGGGCATTTGATAAAGTTCCCGAGGCAGTAACTTATCAGTGAGAGTCAGAAGCTCTCCTGTTTCCCCATCCATCCAGCTTGGGCTTCATCATCGTCTAGTCCATGTGGATGACCTCCCTTTGGATTAGAATCAGCAGAGGTTGCCAGAGGAGTCAACCTCGGGCAAATTTGGAATTTCACTTTAATTAACCAATCGCTTCCAACAGCGTTGCCTTCCGTGGTTTCCCCTGACATAACTTAGCCACAGAATCTGTTGATGCCTGTGCTCTGCTCTGGCAATCTCAACTTCAATGACTTCATGGATTCTTCCAGACAATCCCAACTTTTATTGTAAGGATTGAGTTGCCTACTGACATCCAGATGTGCATGCTCTGTATCGGCTGCATATTTGCACCCCTATCTCTTTACTTCTAAGATCAAACTCCTCACTCAGTTCTGAAAAGCCAGTGTGACTCATGAAGTCCTAACTCTGGGAATGGTTCCACCCAGCCACCTAGGTACCTTTGATCTTTCCTTACCCTGTGCTCCTATGTCCAATTAGTAGCCAAGCATGGAAGATTCAAAGTCTAACCCTCTCCTCACTCCGACGATCTCCATTGCTATGGCTACTGCCCTCTCTAACATCATTACCTTCTCTCCTACAGCAACAACATAACCAATTTTACTTTCAAGTTCTCCTCTATTGGAATTTTCCCCACAATCCCTGCTGGGCCTAAACTGTAACTATAATTAAGAATGTTTAAAGAATCTCCATTATAGGCAAAAGTGATGCATAAAGTTCTAACCTGGCAAGTTCCAACCCCCTACAGGAGGCCTCAGCTCATCTTGCACTTTCTCTCCCATTATTTCTTTCCTCATATCCTGTCCATTCTGCTACACTCTCCTCGCTACATAAGAATGGGCTCCTTGTCTCCTGCTGTAGCTTTGTTCATGTTATCCGGTTCACCAGAATAGCCTCCTCTCTACTATTTTCCAGCTGTGCATACAAATTGTCCTATGGACAGGGGCAGGTAGAATAGATAAAGCTTTTTAATACACCAGGGGTGTATCGGTGCATTGCACTGACTCCATATTCCACGACATCATGGGGACAGCTGTGCAACTTGCTTACCTCAACTCGCTTTAAGCATCAACTATGTTGTTAGTAAGGACAGGAACAGAATTTGAGAACTTCCTATGCCACAGACACAACAAATAAGCAAATCAAGTGGACTAACAGTCATGTTCGATGTACTGTTATTCTAACACACAACCCACAAACACACCTCATACAAAATCCACTGTTTCATTTTGATGTTTTGCCTCAATCTAAACAAAAATATTTCCAAATAAATCACTTCTCATGAGCGTTCTTTTATATATCTTTGATACTTGGGCAAAAATAATGAGTTTAAATAATTGCATTTTTGAAATAACACATTAGAGATATTATTTGTAATGTAATAAACATAAAAACATTGTTATTTCTGCAAGTACGTACCAATGAACTCTGCAAAAGATAAATGCAAAGACAAAAATTATCTTCACAAAGCAAGGAAAACAAACATGGTGTCCTGATCGTGTTCTCTACCCTCCTCTGGCTTGCCCTATCCTGAATTGCCACTTTGAATGTGTTCTGTAAATGCACTGAGGGTTGACTTCCCCTGCGTGAGAAATGCTTCAGCTCTCCTCTATTACAACACATTGTTTGAGGAAAGGTTTTCCAAGTAACCGATATCCTAATCCTAAAACAACAATGTCAAAAGGCAGTCATACTTTTGTATATGATTTGTATTTTCAGTACATATCTAGAATTCTCACAAGGCAGATACTCAACCAAAGAAAGAAAGAATGAGAAGTATACATCTGATCAGGTTTCATACAGGAAACTTTTTGAAGTCAGCACATTAATGGTTGCCACCAATTCCCAGCCCCATGCCTCTTCTTCCTCTTTCTTTCCCTCTTCATCCTCTCCCTTTTTTTTTTGGAAGTTTTCAAGGTAGAGTTTCTCTCTGTAGCCTGGACTGAACCAGAACTCACTTTGTAGAGCAGGTTAGTCTCAAGTTCAGAGATTCACTTACCTCTACTTCCCAAATACTAGGAATAAAGTACATGCAAGCATATCTGGGACTTACTACTTAATTTTTATAACACAAATACTGAATCAGAAAAAAAAAAGCATCATCACTGTAAGAATTTTGAAACCCCTACTCATAGAAAGAGAAAACAAGTAGATAAAATGGCAAGACAGAGAAATATTGACTGTAGCGTTTTATTAAAAATTAAGATTAACTACTTAAAAGCCACCTAGGGAGAGAAAGGTATGGCAGTTTTACAAAGGCAGGTGGCACAGAGAACAAGCTAGACACAGGTGAAGACAGAACAAGCCAGAGAATAAGAAGGAACAAGATTAGAACATATTGCAAGGAGGTCAAGCAGAGCAATTCAGTGAGAAGCTGAAAGGAGCTGGATTGAAATAGTCAGCTTGGAAGATTTAGAGTGTAAGAAGGCTAAAAGCTTCTAGACCTAGGCCTAGGTATAGTTAGAACGAGAAAGAAATACTCCAGGCCCAGCCTAAGCCATGTATTCACCTAGCTTGGGTACCGCTCTCATCTCATTCCTCCATGTGAAGAAATAAAGATAATTTCACAATATTGAAATCTGTGCTCATTAACATCTTTATTTTCAATAGGATATAACCCTTCACTATTTAGATTATATGGAAAAAAAATAAAGAAATGAAAAACAAAAACAAGAACCTAAAAAATTCCTTCAAATGATGCTTAAGGCCACAACACATTTTGTTTACATCTTAACACCTCTTTTCTTTCTCTGGAGATATTTTTCTCTTCTTCCCACATAAACATATCATGAGAGTTACACAAGAGGATTCTAAGAGCAATGTGCAAAGAACACGTTTTTCATACTATTACAATAGAAGTCTCCTCTAAACTCATGAGCATCTCCAGGAGATGACATAAATGTGAATAGGGACTCTTTCTGAAATAATATTAAAGTGTCATATATTAAACAAGAAAGCTAACACAGCTCTTTGAAGGCCACATTATGTTATTTTCTTACAGCAGGAGTTATATCCAAAAGGCTGGGGTGGTAAAACAGAAGGTTTCCTATTACCATGGCAACATTTATCTCTGTTCTTCTGTCACAATTTCTGTCATCTTCTTATCTCCCCAGGAATTCTCAGACCTCACCTAGATGTGTCAGATTCAACTATAATAAATAACAAACTTTGAGTAGGAATTTTTCTACTTAGGATTATGGGGAGTGAAAACTTACCTCTTTACTGTCCTGATAAATAACAGTAATCAAAATATGAGACTAACAATGTTTCATTTATTCCAATGAGTATACTAGGTGAAAAATGAAATCCATAAGAAAATGAAGATGCATGGTTTACGCAAAAGATCCCCTCCCCTCTCTCTCATATGTATGCACACAAGTAAGCATTTCCAGACTTATTTAATTCAAGAGCAGGAAGGTAGTAGTCATTTGTGCAGAACAGTGATCAGGCTGGTGACACATCTCGATGGTACAGCACTAATTAAGCATGTGTCAAGTTACAGGTTCAATTCCAACCACAGGTAAAAGCAACACCATACCCTGGTTTACTCAGGAGTGGTGATACATGCCTGCCATCTCATCCCTCAAGAGATTAAGAAAGGGGGTGGCTGCAAACAAGTCTGAGTCTTGCCAAAGTTACACAGGGAAACCTGAGGTGCATAGTTAAAATCCTCTCTGGTATCCTCCCTAAAAATGAGTAAAAAGAATAATTGAAAATAGAGGAAAGTATGCCAGTTCTACCATATATCAAGCTTAGCTGCTGAACTGAAAGGACTCATAAAGCAGGACCTTCCAAAAAAGACAGATAATGTCTGACAAAGGTATGGGGTAAAGGGTTATGACTGGTACATCAAATTAATGAAATTCTCCCTGCTTTGTTCTTGGCTAATTATGGTATTATCAGTCCCACTTCAAGAAAACCTCCAAGCCCAGGGTACACGAGTGACTGAAGAATGTAGTTGTTAGGATGCGATCTAAGTTAAGAAAAATGCTGCTGTCTGACTGTAAGCCTTTTCTCATTAGCATTCTGGCATTTTGTATGCAGTTGACTATGTTCTTCATTTATCTTAGGATCTACAACTTGCTCTATCAAGCTAGTGAATTTGTGGTATCCAAAGGAACTGACGGAATTCCCAAATCATGGTTTTACACGTAACACAGCAAATGAACATCTGCCTCTCCTATTATACTAGCTTTAGTCATTGTAGCGCCTCCCATGCAAAATAATAGAAGGTTTACAAGTGCAGCAATGGGCCAACAACTCTCAAAGTATAGCCTTTGTGGGTAGAGGTTTTATTTTAAAAACTCTTAACCAACAAGAACATCAACCATTTCCTTAAAATAAAGCACCACTTTACACTGTCTTCAAGGGAAAAGCTATTTTAATAATCAGTTTTAATTAGGCAAGAGATTAATCAAGGTTCATTTCTGAGGAATTCTCGAAAGACATGTGGAGATTACTTGTGGTTATTATTCTATTGAAGTGAGTGCTATGCTACACGCTAAATGAGAGCAAATATGAGCAGAAGGATTTCTTGTTTCTCCCTTGAGGTTTACTAGAAACTCTGAACCAAAATCAATCAAACAAACAAAACAAACAAAACAAAAAAACAAAACAACAAAACTACCAACCAGATACTAAATATATCAAAGAGAAGATAGAAAAGTTCAAAATGTAGACCTAATCTCATCTCCCTTGTATCTCTGCCAGGCATTACAGGGGAGTAAAGGAAGAACTGAATGAAATCATCACAGATGTTCTTGTGTTTTTAGATATCTTATCATTCCTGGCCAAAACAATGCTATTAAACCATAATACTGATATTCTTAGATGTTTAATGAAAATGACTTTGGTCAGCAATGCTCTCATGCTTACTTAGCAATTCTTACTAATATTACCTTCTACGGTTGTCACCCTTATCTCAGGAAGATGGAGACCTGCTCATATTTAACAGTTTAAACCAGAAGTTGTCTTTGTCTTCTTTGTGGTTTCTCTGACTTACGTACACAGTGAATCTTTAAATCATATTGCCTGGGCCTCATTGTCACTGTTTCAGGTCTCATGGGAGCTAACAAAGCTCTCAGGGCTTCTTGGATGCTATGCACTAAACTACACCCTCCTCCCCTTCCCCGTAGTTGTGGAAATTGTCTCTTTGGACTTTCCTTCCCGGAGTCAGAACCACCAACACAAGTAACTCATATTTCCTCTGAGTCATTGTAACTCTCCATCTTGTCTTGACGGCTCTATTGCTTTGTTTTACTTTGTTGTTGTTTGTCTTTGTTCTTTTTTTTTTTTTTTAGTTCTTTTTTTTTCTTTTTTTTTATTCGATATAATTTTTATTTACATTTCAAATGATTTCCCCTTTTCTAGCCCCCCACTCCCCGAAAGTCCCATAAGCCCCTTTCTCTTCCCCTGTCCTCCCACCCACCCCTTACCACTTCCCCGTTCTGGTTTTGCCGAATACTGCTTCACTGAGTCTTTGTTCTTAATGTACCATTCCTTGTTTAATTCATTCAATGTCCACAATTTTTCCTCATTGCCACCTGAAAAATGCTAAATTCTTTATAATGTAAACTCCTGTTTTTGTCTGATCCAATCCTTGCTCATTTTCTCTGGATCATTTTTAGAATGTTAGCAAGCTATCTATCATCTGCACTCGATGCTCCAACAACACTGAACTTCACCTTTGCATGTCTATTAGTGTCTTCCTTTATCTCTGTGCTATACTTGTCTGTCAGAAGTCATTGTAGACACCATTTCATATTCAGGAGCATAATCTCTGACTCAGCAAGCCAAAGTAGGTAGTCCCTTCTCCTTCCCCACTGCACTCTACACTCAGCACTTAATTGCTTGCCATGTCCAAAGAAGTATTGGCAACTAGAGTCAGTAGACAGGGAATACTGACTAGACTCTATGGGGACTTGAATTAAGTGACAAGAAGGCAAAAGACAGGAGAAGGTTTGTTGGTTCTGCAGCTGAGAGGAAAAGATTAGCATCAGAGATGACAATACAAAAAAAATGAACAAAAGAAGTCTTTTTGAAGGTAAGATTATTAGTTGTCAAATGCACACACACACACACACACATTGGTTTAAGTATCACTTATTTGGGGATCTTCCCATGTTTGGGTATAAACAGGAAAGGCCTGTCCAAAAGCAAACACTCCTTCTGTCAAAGAGACTGAAGACTCACAGAGACATCAAATTCAAGGATTTCTCTATCTTTGTGTTGCTGACTCTTGATATAGTATCCATCGGAAGTCTGTACTCCAAATATTGTATATGAAAAATAAAGTGCAAAAAATGAATGAAGTAGTATTAAGTCTATAGACAATTCGATTTTCATGTACAATAGTTCTAACTATTAAGTGGAGATTTATCTTTGTTTATCACTATACTGGAAGCATTGCCACTTGTAAACACTTACATGAAAGAATGAGGAAAAAATCCAGATATGTTACAGCTTTATGTCATTCTCCAAAAGGACTGAAATAATGTATAAGCATAATTGTATTAAAAAGTCAAAAACAAGAGGCAAAACAAAACAACAACAACAACAGCAACAAAAATCATTTGACTCCTGAGGGATGAAAAATAGGCTTTAAAATGATTCAGGATAGAATTTTAAGTATATATATATATTTTTCCCTGGATTGCTTTAGCTGTTTTCCAAAAGAAAACATGTATTAACTTAGTACAGTCTATGTGGCCTTGGTGGGCGCAGGAAGCTATGGAAAATACTTAGTGACTTTCTTATGTATCTGCAAGAAGGTTACTATTAAAGCAACAACAACAAAGTGATTTAAAATGAGCCTACCACTATCATCTTGCTAAACGGACATAGTATTAAACTGCTCTCTAACTTCCTATCTCTAGGCTCACATATTCTTTCTGTTCCCAGATCTCCTCAGAGAAGTCTATCTGTGCAGTGAATGGTAGTTAACATAAAAATGCACAGCTAGTCAAAAGGCAGAGAATAAATGTCCGTGAGTACTCAACCACATATTGGGCATCTGTATTACCATCCCTGAGACTCAGAGACCACCACGGAAGAGATGACCGAAAGATTGGAGGAGCCAATAGAAATTACCAGAATAAAATATTTCTTTAGGACTACTGTATTCATAGCACCTGTGGCTGCCTACAGAAGACCTGCATAAGATAAAGCCAGTCATCAGTCTATCATGGAATAGGAAGGGGTTCATATGCCTCTGCCATTAATGGAGGAGCTATGCATAGCTTATGCTTCTGTGGGAGGGGAACAATCAGTGTTCTCTGAGGGTGTGGCTCTTGGTAGATACACTGAGCCCAGTGGATGAATGGTCCCATACCCAGGAGATTATAAGCAGGATAAGTTAGACTGAATGAACTATTTCAAAAAGAAAATAAAGTTGGGGGGTATGAAAGTGGCAGAACATATACAGGGAATTAGGGAAATAGTAGGAAGAGAATGTTATCAAAATATATTGTCTGAATTTCCAAAGGAATTAACAAAAATATTTTAAAACATGTTAGGCTTCCTCTCTCTTCTAGGGAATATTTTAAGATCTGGATTTTGGTTGTGATTGACTTGAAGTTTTCTCCCCCAATGTGTAAGTGCGCACACAACACAAACACACACACACATACACACACACACACACACACACACACACACACACTCTCACATTTTACTATTCAGTGAATCCTGGTTTCTGTGAATCCAAACCCTCATTACCTCTTCATTTCTATATACTCTAAAATGTCAAATAAATTCAAGGACAAACGTCAAAACGTCATCTCAAAAATGTGAAAAGACATCATTGTTCTGTCGGCACGGCTGGGTTTGTTGTGTTTTTACTTATTTGTTTGGTTATTTCTAGACTAAGAGAAAGGTTACTTTTAAGGCAGTATGAATTTTATTTCTAAGGCACAGATGGATCGCATTAATATTGGCCTTCATTACTTAAGGTGTTTTCAGAGAGTTATATTTTTAGAGCGTCTTCATCCTCCAAGATCTTGTTGCTCTTTCTTTGAGAAATATAAAGGGATAAAGAAGGAATATAAATTCCCTGACATCTCCTTGTTTAAATTCTGCATATCTTTTCAACTTAAAGAGTGCAACACCATATGAATCTCTTCCTTCAGTATATTTTTTAATACAACCTAAGTGCTCTAGCTGTGTGTACTCACGTCACTTCGGGGAAGGATTATGTCCCTGTAATATTTACTTATTCCTCTTTACTCTTTTCGTGAGAAACATTCTCAAATGACCTTCAGTCTTGCTGTCACGCTGAAAAATTACTTTCACAGAACAGCAACTTTCCAAACGTTTCCCAACCATAACAGATTTATATGGTTCTTTGAGCTGCCTTTGTGTCACACAGCCTGCACCTCCATTTATGAGCTTCCGGGCGATCTGTCCAGTGCCTCTGCTTTCCCCATTGTTTAAAATAGAATACAATATAAGTATCTTATAAATGCATTTTCCATTTTAGAAGTGTGTGGTTTAAAACACTGCCATCACCCCCACTCACAACTACCACAGAAGAAATGATGATTTGCAAGGGTAGACTGGAGCGCACTGATGTAAAGAGGGTGGCTGGGGGCACAAAGCCGCCATGAACACAGTGATCTCCATGTCCTTACCTCCTGTGCTCACTAGGATTGAAGAATTGAGTGTAACTTTCACTGGTCTTTTTAACTTGAAATGGATTTATTTTTTTAAAGGCTTATGCATGCAAGTATGCAAGTATGCATGTATGTATGTATGTATGTATGTAAGTATTCAATGTATGTGATTACACTGTAGCTGTCTTCAGGTATACCAGAAGAGGGCATTGGATCCCATTATAGATGGTTGTGAACCACTATGTGATTGCTAGGAATTGAACTCGGGACCTCTGGAAGAGCAGTCAGTGCTCTGAACCACCAAGCTCTGTCTCCAACTCCCCCTCTCCCCCGAGATGGATTTATGATGTCCCTCTCTTGATTCCTGCATTGAAGCAAAGCATTTTTATTTTGCCACAATGGGTCTCTGTCAAAAGTCACAATCAATCCAGTGATGTGTGCTTCCCCCTTTGTACTTCTTACATTCTTTTTTCCCTTCAAAAAAAAAATTATAGGGTAGACAGGGTAACTTGAAATTCATAGAATTCGGCAAAATATTCACCCGTTTTTCTCACATTATTTCACACAAAGATATGAATGTTATGTTCCCCAGATGAAATTATAGGGATAAGACTACTCCCTATAACTATGGAGTTTTGTGAGGAAAAAAAAAAAAACAAACCAAAAAATTTATGGTATAGAGTACTGGGGAAAAGGGTATTTAATTTTGTGGAAACATTATATAATGCTCCTCAATGGAGTTTCAAGAGTTGGACACCACTCAATAGCATTACTAGCTGGGAAGCAAGACCGTTAGTACATTCCAACTTTTTCATGAGATTATTAGCTTGCCGTGAGGTTTTTATGCTTTGACTATGCATAATTTCTTACCAAGATACTTTAATCATAATCTTTTCAAAACCTTGTTAGGTTCTATTGATGAGACTTTTCCCTCCCAAACTAGATGATCAGAAACATTCATGCTCATCTTTCCTAACCTTAGAAATTTTTACAGTTAGTCCAAGGTTTTGCTGCAAAGGTAATTTGAAGCTTTCGGCAATAAGCCATAATAGTATTGCTAACTCAACCTTAATTTTTCTTTGTGTCTTTGTTTTGGTTTTTCTTTTTCGATAGGGTCTTGGGTAGCCCAGGCTGGCCTGGAAATTCACTCCATAGCTTAGGCTTGCCCTGGACACTAACCCTTCAGTCTCCCATCTCCACAGTGCCGGGATGACAGCTGTGTATCAGTTTCCCAAGCTGCCATCCTAGCCATACATCTTAAACAAAATATTTCAAAATGATAGTGTGGCTCTAAAGCTGAATTGGCATGCGTTGCTAAATCAGCTGTTAAGGTTAGCCCTGCGGGAAACACAGGCCACCAGCAATGTAGAATGTAGTATGCACAGAAATGTGGAGAGTTGCCTGAGACTGAACCTCCCACCAGTCCCTGCCCAGCCACCCCAGCCCTTTCCCCCTCCGGCCGGCCGCACCTTGGGCTGCAATCTGTGCTCCCGGGGCAGCTGGTCCGCGGACTCCTCTGGCAGCTCCACGTGGCCCCTGTCCTCGATGCGCAGTAGACCGTTCTGCAGCTGGCTGCTGAAGAAGATGTCTGGGAGGGAGAGCGCCTCCTGGGCTGCGCTCAGCATGTCGCAGTGGAGCAGCGAGGGCTGGATGTCTCTCACTGTGCTTGCCACCTGCGGGGACCGCAGGGCGCACCATCAGACCCCTGCATATTCAGGCCTCAGAGGAGCCCAGTAGAAGCCACCCCCAAGGCGGGCCTCTACTGCAGACTTAGGACCAGCCACCCCAAGCCCCACTCAGGCAAACCCAGGGCTGAGGCATGAATTCTTCTGTCCTGTTGATTACAAACGCTATCTTTATTACATAATAATAATAATAATAATAATAATAATAATAATACTCAGCCCATTCTTCACGTGATCAGAAATTAAACACAATTACAGAAACTGAATAAGCTACTAACCTACAAAATACAAATGTCCTCTATATGTTAATAGTCTCAGGGCTTTGGGAAACAATTTATGGGCACTAACTACCCAAGTGTGAAGTTAGGGATTAGCTGACAATCTCAGTTTTTACTTAAAAATGCTTGACAACATAAAGGGGTTTTGTTGTTGTTGTTTTTTTCTGTTTAATCTTGCTTTGTTCTGGTGCAGAGTTAAATGGCTGTTTTGTATTTATTTATATGTTTTCTGGTCATTATGCTAACATTTCTGACAGGAACTGTATTAGGAGCTGTGACAGACATTAATGGGAAAAGATATACACACAATTTTGCCACTTATATACACAGTGATTTATACTGACAAATGTTGCATATTACATAAATGAATAAATATGGAAGACCAGGACAACAATGATAAAAAATATATACACATATGATATTTTTTTAAAAAATTGACACAACAATCATATATTTTATGCTGTAAAGAAAACCAGAGCTACATAAGTACATGATTTCATTATGGTGAATTGACAAACAAGAGGCAAAATTCTCTACACTAACTGTAATTACTTCACTTAATGAGAAAGATAATGAAATCTACCTGTCGATAGAAAGCTAATGATTTACAAAGCCAAACACTATACTCTATATATACATTTTTAACCAATACAGGTTCTTCTTTAAATACATCTTGTTATTCTATATGGCTGACATTAAACGGTGAGGAAAATCTTAGAAAATCAATGAAGAAAAAGCACAATGTGTAATCATCTAATACAAGGTCATATAGTGGTATTCTAATACCTTGTTATGCATTACTTGCAAATTAAGAATATAGTCCTGTAACTACAACACATAAAATGATATAATCTTTACAGAAAAAATATAAATTTTAATATAAAATATAAATATATAATATTACGAATTCAGGAAGTCCACCTGATAGAAAATTCTAAATTTTATGACTTTAACACTGATATAAAATAATGATTTACATTTAAACCAGGATGATATACCATTATTAAAATATACACCAAAACAGTCCAAACACCATCCTTATCAGCTACATAAATGGAAAACATCAAAAAGCGTGTTTCAATTGCTTTAAGAATCTATGAAAATAAAAATCTCCGCATAATTGCTTGCTCGCATATTTCACACATTGGCATAAATTTGATGTCACAAGCCCTTCTCTATTCCTCCCATCCCATCCCCGTGATAATGAAACCAACTTTGTATATTTTGTGGAATTAACTACAAATCCATGTTTCTGAACATCTTTACAACCACTCTGCGTTAAAACACTAGTGAAATTATGCTCTATAGTATGTTACGCTACAAGCTTCTGTCATAATGGCGGTGAAAGATTTTGTTCCATGCCAAGTTAACCCGCAAGCCCATTTGAAATGATGGGAATGTGCACTTGTTTGATTTTATTCATTTGGCAGGTAAATATGGCGTCCTCTTCATAGGTTGGCTCCTCCTTGATGTTAATGTATAGGAGAGTGGGGTGGACAAAGCGGACTGCACGGGTACACAGGTGAACCATTTGCCTAGAGTGGGCCATCGAGGCATACACACCAAGAAGAGAAAAAAAAGTGCCACATAGATATGGCCAGTTCTCAGAAAATATAAGTGCAGCAAACGAGGAAGACTGTATTTGGACCTTTAAGAAAGACATTCATTGGGGTAAAACTCAAAGGGTGAGTTTTTAAAAATAAGATCTGAGCTTACAATAGCAATAACAACAACAACAACAACAACAACAACAACAACCACACCCTACCATCCTATGACAAAAGCCATACAAATCAGAAGTAAAAAGGACTTGGGGCTCTGGCAGAGGTCTGCTGTGTGGAACTGCCTTGAACTGTTCAGGAGGAGGCTCAGCTCCCTCCGCGTTTGGAGAAGTCAAGGAGAATGGCCCCAGATGCTAGAGAGTAAGGAACAGCCAGCTGTGGAGTTCTGTATGTCATGGTCATATGTAAAGATCCTGTCTAGGATAAATTATTGTGAGGAAAGAAAATGACACGACGGAAAGATATACAACAAACAAACCACAAGGATTTCCTTTGAAGTAGAGATCAAATATTCACCACCAAACCAACCCAAACCCCTATTCTACAGCAAACAGGGAGAACTCTCAGTTCATTGCACTTGTTAAAATGCACATGTGATAGAATCAGCATAAGGTGACAAATCCGATTGGGTCCGGATCTATATGAACATCCTCTCTATATGAACTACACAAAATATAGTCCAGAGCTAAGCAGGAAGCAATCAGGGGTCACAAAGAGCAGGTGGGCCTGAGGAAAGAGCATGATTTCATGAACAGAGTCTGAAGAACAAAAAATATATATAACAGGAAGTTAAAATGACATGAGTCTTAAGTTGGAGGAAATGGGACTCTGGTGTGCTTGATGCAATATAGTTCACACTTACTTAAAGTCACCACTCTTAGGAGTCACCTTAGAGTGGTGGTCACAGCCAAAATTTTAACTTTCATCTTTAAAATAAATATCGCACATACTACGCTTAAGGTATTGCAGAACTTGGAAGGATATACATGCTTCAGGTATAACTATTCATCTCATTTGTGTTCCTCAGAACTACTGCACAATTTAGTTATCAAAATAACCACAGTCAGTTAAAGATCTGGCAATCCTCTGGAATCTTATAAGTAGAAAAATTCCTTAGCTCATATTATTAAAATTCCTTAGCTCATAGCAATAACCTTTGCTAAAATCCTACCAGCTTTAATGGGTAGAAGCTGTAATTAGATGCATATGCTGTCCCTGGGGCATTCTTGCATTTGAAGAAGAGATTCTTCCTGACAAGTAAGGTAATACCTATATAGGACTCTCTACCTACTTATATACCACTTCTAAGTTCTACACATAGCTGTAAATATCAATCAATCAAACAAACAAATACGTAAACAAAAATTACAATCTAGTTGGCCTTTGAAGCAAGGTGCTCTTTGGATACTTGGGGACATCCATCACATTCTTGGTGTCTTTTTTCTTCTTCTTCTGTGGATTTTTAAAGAGAACTGGTACTTTTCAAAGTTGCAATGAAAAGTATGGCTAACGTGGCATGAACAGGTTTGGTTCTTAGCAATTTTCTCTTTTAGCCTCCCCCCTCCTACATATGCATTTGAGGTTATAGTTTGTATATAGAATTTCAAGATGGCTACCAGATAATGTTGCTTCTAGAAGAGGCAATAGGAGAAGTGCAGCATGCTTTCTCTTTTGTAACCTTCACAGAAACATGAATTTCATTCTAATTATTAAAGCATCACATATCTGATAAGGAGTGATTGGTTTAAAATGGTGCATCTGTGGTTTTCAAGTTTGAATGGCTTCGTGTTCATTAGAAGCCACGGATTTCTTCCTTTATCTATGTCATTTATCATTTCTTAGGTAGATGCTTTCACCACTTAAGAATTTCCCTTCTGCCTTGCTAGTGGATCGTGTCCAGAAAATTGGCTAGAGGAGATATGACAATCATTAGTGTGTAGCACAGTGGATCAGTGAAAGTATTTATGCCATGCCTATGTTTAGCCTGTCAATCAAAGGATGCCTTTCTATGACAGTTTCATGGTGCTGTTTGCATATGGGCAGAAATGAGAAGAAATGAAAGAAAATTAAAAGTAAGTATTAATAAATAAAATAGTTTTGAAGGCAGTGTTGGAATTTTATATTCTATGGAGCACATACACTTGAAATAAACACTAGAGTGAACTGTGGTGTACAATCCTGTAATGCTAGCAATTGAGAGGAGGAATTTGCAGGAAGGCTGCAAATTCATAGCCAGATCAGAGTACATGGGAAGGATCTTTTCCAAAACAATAAGGAAGAGGGGACTGAAGAAGGAAGAAAGGATGGATAGTGGGAATGATGAACAGAAACTATGAGAATTCATTGTAATACATGCTCATAAATCAGCACTGACTTTTAAAATGCATGCAAGCAACATAATGCACACAGAGCAGTTTATAGTATACATGTAGGATTATATATATACACACAAATGTATATGTGCATTTAACAACAATTAGTGAAAAAAATTGCCATGACTTTCAAAGAGAACAAGGAAGTGTGTCAGGGAGGGTATGCAGTGAGGAAAGGAGAAGGGGGACATGATATAATTATATTATGATTTCAAATATTTTTAATCAATATAAAATATTTTAATCAAATAAAAATTTCAACATATGTCCATTTCTTACTCCAAAGAAGTGTGAGCATCTCTGCTTTCTTTTCTCCTCAGTACAGCCAACTGTTTAGTCGCTTCTTCTAAACAAATTTTGATCATCACCATGAGTGGTAGCCCGAGTAAAACAATTGGCTGTGAAGCAATGGTTTTGATACTTTCGGGAGTTCGAAAGCAGTAAGATATGAGAGACTACTAGGGTTCAAAGTGGATCAGTTTCCCCACACTAGGGATACCTCATGTGAATCGCTTGCTTCTAGGTTTTTAGGCTGTACTTTACAGTGTCCTTTTATTAGTAACTTAAGTATGAGCCATATAGAATTTACAAATTTACAGTGTATGCTAATAAAGCTCTCATGGCAACCCGTATGCTCTTTGTCCTTCATCACTGGAAGTCCTATGTATGACCTCTCTACCCCTCAATCCCTTTCCTCAAACTATGGCTTATAGGAAATCTCCCTACTCTCCAAACTTCTCAGTGCAAACTAGTTTCTAGTTCCCACAAATCCTCCAGGTGTTCACTACCTATCTGAAAGCATCATCAAAAGTCCTCATATTTTCTCCTGTTTTCTTCCAAAACTTCCTTTCATCATGTATTAATTTGATCCTCGTGGTTCAAGGGGGGAAAAAAAAAAGCCCTGCTCCTTTCCGCAACTAAACTAGAAGGTTTCTGATTATAAATTCTACTCTTTCCATCATGTGCTGGCTCAACCTCAGAACACTGCTCTCATTGTTTTGGTTCTAGTTGACCTCAAAGGTCTAGGGAATGAAGCAAGGAAGAATGAACATGGCGTACACTGCCTCAGAAAGAAGCATGTAAGAAAGCATTGTGAGATCTTGGCTTGAATTTCCCCTCAGTTGACCCTCTGACCGTATCATCGCATCTGTAGAGTGTTGAGTTTGATCCTTTTTTTGTTTGTTTTTTTTTTTTAACCATTATGCACAGCATAATGGTTCAGTAACTTGTTAAGAATATTCACTGAGCTAGTCTGAGCAGTACTATGTAACTAACGAGAAATCACTGACTGAATTGAATAAAGTATAGGATGACGTAGTTGGAAGAGCAATGGGTTTTTGATCTTGAATTTTCCTTTCTCCTCCCCCTGGAGAATTTGATTTCATTCCTTTTGGGGGGAAAAAAAGAGTTCATTTGTTTGTTTGCTTCTTTGTTTTGTCTTCTCTTGTAAACCTGAAAGATACATGTTCAGGTTTAGAACTATGTTGCTAGAATAGATACTAGCAACATAGTATCACCCATAAGAAAGGTTAACTTTTCCTCACATTCTTTCTAAGGAGTATGTAATTGCTGCATAATTTCTCTACAGGCCTCATACAAATATCTAAAAGTAGTCTCAAAAGCTCTAACTTTGCCATCTGATACGGATACCCTGAGTGGATATAACCTTGGACATGGAACAAAATCTGTTTTAATTCTATATTCTTAAAGAAAACAGTTCAGTGATGATGACTTGCCCTCTGTTGTAAGATAAAGCAACTTTTATAATAATCTTGAGTGAGTATATACCTGTGTAACTTGCTAGATTCTCTTTGTAGATGGAATCATACCATACAATATAGACATATTCCAACCCTGTGTTGGAAAACGAACTATTTGTCCTTCAGACTCATTTCCTGACCCTTCTCAACAACTTAGCTTTTGATGGTGAAAGAAAATGACATAAGTTGCAAGAGCTATGTAAGACAGGACTCTAGTGTCAAGGTCATAAGCTTCTCTGTAGATGAAGCTAAAGGCACCATTATTTTGCAGTGCTGGAAGCTAATGTCTAGAAACTATTTTTGAAAATTTGCTTTCTATTGCATTTTAATGCAATAAGTATGCAAGAGAAGAGAGTATTGTATTGGACTTATATTGGCTGTCTAAACTGTAATGCTACAATACAAACTTCAAACCCTTGTGAACAGGAGTAAGTATGCAGGTTCTGTTAATAATTTTTATTTACAAATTTGGCTTTTCTCCAAAAGACAGATTTATTTTCATTCAAATTAAAGGAAAAATGCTTATTACATATCTTACTCATTAAAGGAATGGCATCTAACTATAAATGTATGTTTCTTTTCCAACTAAAAACACCTGCTTTTTGCAAACAAAACACAAACAGATTGTGATTCATGGTTAAAAAAAAAACCTCAAGCTTTGGAATGTTTTTTCTTCTACAATCCTCACTCCTGTCATCTGCTACCCTCTTCAGGAATATTAATTTTTAATGCTATGGAAGCTATGTGTTCAGAATGCTATTAAAAAAACAAAACAAAACAAAACCAAACAACAACAAAAAAAGCCCCAAACTTTCCTTAAAATTCTCGGCCACTGTGGTATGGGCTACTCTTCTTCAATCACACCGCCCATGAAGCGTTGATGTGTGGGCAGCATGAGCAGAAACAATGTGTAAATTCACAGGCACAGACTTATTAGTCAGTTCTGCCTCTCTTTGTTAAGTTAAGCGAGACGGGCATCTATTGAAGAAGAGTTGAGAAGAATACTATTGTCACCATGTTGTTTAGTTTTTTTCGCCTTAGGGCAGCAAGAGATTTTTGCCACCTGCATCTCATTCACCCCCATTGTCATTGAAAACACAAAAGGAATGTCTAAATGCTAGTCAACAACTCGACAGGTATGCTAACAAGTGCAAATGTCATACTGATCGATTAAATCATGTTGGAGGTACATTCACAAATTGATTCATATATATATATATGTATATATATACATATATATATCATATCATATATATGATGATTCATATATATGTTGCAGGAGCTCAATGCAATGCTCCCAAAGATCCATAGCCTATACAACAGACCTATCATAGTTATTCCAAGTACCAGCTCTTGTGAAGGATTTAAAATGCCTCTTTCAAGTTATTGTGTAAGGTTCCTGGAGGGAGAGCTGCATATCAGCTTCACATTTTACCTACAGGATAAAAGCATTTGCCTTAAGTTTTGCATGGTCTCACCAACTTCACTATTGGAAGTAGGGGAAAACGGGGAGCAAAAAAACATGACTGTTAAACAGCACCAGTGTTGATTTATAAGGAGAACTCCAGTAAAGAGTACTCTTAATCTAATTTGGGTAATATTTATAACTGCTATTTCTGTGGTGCCTCTAACAGCTCGGAGAGAACTGGCAACGTGTGAAAGCAGACTGCGTGTTCTTTTTATAAGTACGGGAGTTGGTTTTTTTTTCTCCACCTACATGATTTAATCGTATCTGAATCATTTTTCCTCCTGTCATCTGTTATTCTCTGATACAACAACAAAATCAATCTGTTTTAAAGTCATCTAAGTCCAAGAGAAAAAGAATGAAACGCTGCAGAATACCACTGTCATGTTTTCCATATTGTTTTCTTTTTATTTGATCAATTCAATGATCTCTCAATCGGTTGATTGAACTCAGCCGTATTAATTTGATATATATCTAATGATATCAAAACGAGACCAAGGCTGCCACTTGCTATTCAATGTCCTCAAAATAGGAAGAAGAGTGAAGACAGGAACTTGTATTGGGACTACAGTCTAATTAAAAGCCACAGCTCTGTAATCGGAATAGCTTTTCAACACTCTTTAGAACTGTTCCAAATGCTGATCCAAGCTTAAGATGTTCATTAGTAACTCATTAAAGACTTAGCTACAGTCCAGTGGGTGAGTCTTGAACATGAGGGTCTTGATGTGTGTGCAAATGTGTAGACACATAATTAAGAGAAATTGTCACATTCAGGGATTAAGAATATACAATGCGGTCTTTGAAAAATGCTGTTGAAAGCAAGTGACCCCAGGATGGTGTTGCATTTTAAATTTTGCTTACATTCCAAGTCATTTGTTTTTCCTTTTAATTCCTAAAGGTATTTTTTAATGAGCTCTTTCTCTCAGGATTAAATGCATAAGGTTGTGTGTCAGGCCATTTCTATACATCATTTTATTTAGTCTTCAGACTATAACAGAGTTGTCCTAATTACCCCTTTAACAAATAATAGTGCTGTGATTTAAGCTGGTTCGGAAAATGTATGTTGAGCACACTGGAATCTGAACCAGAAGTCTAAAGCTAGAGAGCTTCAGATACGACTCATCAAAACACTGCACATTGCAACATGAAACCAGCATAGATTAGCCAATATATAAGCTTTATTTTCAGGCTTTGTGCTAGCTGCATTTTGGAAATAGGCTGGCATCTTTCATGGTCCCATAACGGAAAGCAGGCAGTTACAGGCAGAATTTGTTAGCTACATATTATCTTTACATGGATACATATGTATTCCTTTCCATAAAGGAAGGGAGCTAGTCATAGCCAGCCTATGTTAGACATGTAATATCTTTAGTTCCAATTCCTTCCTTCCCAAGCAGTGCTTTTCCTATATGGTAAACACAACTGGCTGAAATCATGAGTGCCCTGTAACGCCTTCCACCCTGAGGTTCAAATCTCAGTTTTCCTGCTGGATCCCCTCTCTTAGCTTACTTGTCCGTCGACAGGTGCAAGGTGACACAAAAGGACACTAAATACGTTATTTAGCTTTGGTAGGAAAGCATAAAACTATAAATTTGCATAATCTTCTTGAGATACACTGAAGGAGATACTGTTACAATTTCAACATGTAGTATCAGCCTCAGAATCACACGTTAAAGGGTTTACATTGGTGGAGCAGTTGGTACTAGAGCTTATTTTCCCTGCTTCTCTCTCCCTGTGTGTCTATGTTCTTTCAGTTTCTCTCTCTTTTTTTGTCTTGGGCTCCCCTACACTTCCTTTTTCTTCACTGCCATCATGCATGAGCCAAGAGCAGTGTACTTGATCCGTCTCGATATCCTGTCTCACTGGGACCCAGAGCGAAGGATGCAACCAAATTTGATTTGAATTTTCTGAGCTAAAATAAATCCTTCATCCTGTCTAGTTTATGTCTCAGGTATTAGTCACAGCCACAGAAACATGAAGGAATTCAATAGGTTGCAAGACATGGTAGAGGGGGAAAAAGTCTATGGAAATAACATTGCTAACTTTATTTTATTTTATTTTTATAATTTTTTATTTTCAATATTCTTTTGTTTACATTCAACATGATTTTCCCTTTCCCGCTTCCCCCTTCCCAATAAGTTCCCTAAGCCCTCTTCCCTCTGCCCATTCTCCTATCTACCCCCTCTTACTTCTCTGTCCTGGTGCTCCCCTACAATGCTAGAACGAGCATTTTTCAGGACCAGGGACCTCTCTTTCCTCCTTCTTGGGAGTCATTTGATATGTGAATTGTGTCTCGGATATTCAGAGTTTCTGAGCTAATATCTACTTATCAGTGACAGTATTCCAAGTGTGTTCTTTTGTGATTGGGTTACCTCACTTAGGATGATAATTTCCAGTTCCAACCATTTGCCTAAGAATTTCATGAATTCATTGTTTTTAATTGCTGAGTAGTATTCCATTGTGAAATTGTTAACTTGATGGATATAATTCAATGGGTGGAGAGATATGGGATGAGGAATGGTAAGACGGAGGAACTGAAGGGGATAAAGACTGGACTGTAAGAAAAGATTAAAAATTAAAGAAACAAATGGGTAATTAAAATTCTAATTAACAAAAGACACAATTTTGAAAATCAAGAAGGAGAAACATTTACTCTCTAGCAAAAGAAGAAACTTTGGGGAACATGGAGATAAACACTGTTACGACATTTTCCTGGGAAAGAGGAATTGGAAAGTGGATAACAATCAAGGTACTATCTCCCAGTATGAGACTCCCCAATAACTGCTTACTTAAATTTTGTCATCATAGGAGTATCCTTAAATGATGAATCTTCATGAATCAACTGCATAAGTAAAATTGGAGGACATAAAAATGTGAAGAATTCAAAATACATTATAATTGTTTTGACACAATTGGTTCTATTTGAGCAAAATCTCTCATAATAGTCAGTCTAAAAAAGTATATACATTAAACTTGTATATACTATAATAGAAACATCATGTGTTCTCTTTTAAAGAATATGTCATTTATAATTTAATGATAGAGAAAAACCAACCTATAGTTAAGAAATCAATAATTATTTTTGCAATGAAAACACGAGGAGCAGTTGCAGGTCGTGTACATGACCAAAATGCAGATGACAACTGTCCAGATGTGCTAAGTAAGAACTGTGCAAGACCCACAGACAAGAAACGCCACCTGAACTCTGAAAGCGTAGACCTGTTACTCTCCTTCATTAAGGAGTTCTGTGGTCCTTCAAAATGCTAGACAGAAGTATCAGAAGGCTCACTATTTCCATTCCTACACAGATGTCAGAGAGCAGTGAAAAGACACCCAAAGAAAGCATGCTACATGAATGTTCAGGCAGCGTGATAGGAAGCAGCCAAGGAAAGGAAACGATTTACATCTCCACCAGCTGACCTGAAGCCTATAGTGTATGCCTACAGTGGACTATCATTATGAAATAAAAATAATTAGGTAATTATACATGTTAAATATGAGTAACTTTGAAGGGGCTGGGGGGGAAACAATCATAAAGGACATGAATTATCACAAGCAATTTATATGAAGAGTCTGGGAAAGATTAACCCATTGGGAGAGAAAATAGATATTCTGGCTTCCAGAAAATTCTTGGAATGCTTAGCAGGAGGGAAATGGTTTGGTCAGCAGACTGCATACTGTTGTGTGCATGGAGACCTGAGCAGATTCTTACAAACCAAGTGGGAATGATTGTGCTGATCACTGTATCTTAGCTCTAAGGAGGTGGAGACACGTGGGACCCTGAGGTGTCTGTGCAACCTACTTGGCGAGCCCCTTGCCAGTTAGAGACCCTATCTAAAATGGAATAAATAAAACAAGCAAACACACCAGAGCAGAGGCAACCACTCACACACGAAGACACACAGACCTGAGGCTATTCTTTAAAAACCGTTATTAGTTTGGAGTGCAGTAAACTCATAGCCTGATTCAACCAAGACGTTTGTTTTTGATTTTGATTTTGTTTTAATGGAGATAAAGTGAGATAATTCAAATATACATTATTTCAGGAAATTTATATTAAATAACTAAGAAAATCATTGTCCCTGCAGCTCTCAATTTGAGTCTCATTTGATTAGTCTGTTCTTAGGTATGTGATTTTCTAGTTCTATTCATAACTTTATGAGTCAAAGGGAATCTAGCTTAGTTTTATGGATCTGAGGTTTACAACTTACAAACCTACTGACTCTGCAGATTCTATTTTAACTACTCCATATTCTGCCTATAAAGGTACTTTGTATACAGGCAGGCAAATACATCAAAATTCAGTAAACACAGTGTGTTTATTCATTTATTCTTTCCTTAAAATTTTACATATCTGATATAATTTGTGCTGTGTTTATAACCAAATATGCTCATGTATGACTGTATATGAAATTAAGCTTACAAAAGATCTAGGTAGAAAAAAATCTAGGTAGATTGATTGGAAATATTTAATGATTTTGCCCCCACTCAAGCTTTTTTCTTCACAGGTCTCCAAAAAGAATTCAAAATTCATTGGGGTTCTTGAATTTTACTATCGTGAAAGTTCTTCAATAACAATATTTTTTCTGTTTACATGTGCATGTATGTGTGTGTGTTTCTGTGTATTTGTTATAAAAATAGTAAGGGCTCCCATTAATTCTGAGGAAAACTTACTGTACTCCTCCTCCACATCACTATCGTTTGCTTTGCTACATGGTCTGATGGGGACAGGCTGGCCTCAAGTTCACTATGCAGCTGTGGTGGGTTACCTAGAGCTTCTGATTGTTCTGTCTTTACTGTTGGACTGTGGCGATTACAGGCATATTCTACCAACTCCATGTATTACATGATTTTAGCCCTGAACCCAAGGCTCTGTGTATACTAGGAAGCAATCTACCCTCCAAGCTACTGCATTCTAGCCCCAAGTGCAGTATACTGACTTTTCTGAATACTTAATTACACTGCAGAAAATAATATTGTAATGTTGAATATATACCTTTTGTACTCCTTAGGTTTTATTTGTTATTACAGCAGGCCAGATATGTGAACCATTTTAGACAAATTGTAGTGACCAGAGCAAAACTGTAGTTTTCGTGTATTTCAAATTTTCTAAGGCATTCATTAGCCCATAAAATGATAACTATTTAATTTTCAAATTGTATATAGTATAAGGAATATATACAACTATGTATCTTTATAATGCTAGTTATAACAGTAATGTGACTATGTTCTTCATTACTAATCCATAAGATATGAATTGAAAAGTCATATTGTCTTCAGTTCATAGAATAACTTTAATTTTTGAAATAAGACCAAATGTGTAAGATTTAATGCTAATTTAAAATGAGCAATATAAACCAAATATTCTAATTGAATATATTTTCACCCATACATAACTATATCAAACCCCTAAGAATACTTATTGTTACGTATAGGGACAGGATTTTGTATTTACTACCAACCCCAACCCTCAAAATGCCAAACAAATAAATAACGTGACCACTATGGTCTTGGAGGTTGCTGATCATATTCAACTGAAGCTTCAAGGCATTCATATTCACACAAAATATGTACAGATAAAACAGAAAGCTAATCAAAAGTTATTATTCCTGTTTTTGTGTGGAGACCTTTGATTACTCTGAAACTGCCACTAATGTATTTTTCATAGATTCTCAACTAGACTAGCTTACCTGACAAAACACTTCATATTTTCAATAGGTTTCCTTTGAAAGAAAAATACAAACAAATAAACATGCAACCCCGCAAACTACTATTTCTAGCACTTTGACAAAATTTCAATTAAAACAGAGTAAGTAAAATAGAAATGCATTTAAAAGTGAAATATAAAGTTTAACCTTGATTTATTAGTTAAAAATCCTGGAAAAAGTAGAACAAATTCCTTCTTCTTTTGAATGTTGCCTCCGTATGAATGATTACATAGTTATCCAAATGGTCTCATTTCAAACCAGGGCACTGTTGCAATTGAATACGAACTCTTTGATTGGCTGCTAAGAGATACTTTGCCAATCATAAAGGTATGTGATGTGTAATATGACTGCTAACATAAGATCGCAAATATGAGCAGCATCCAAATACTCAATAAGAAAAGGGAATACAAGCCTAAAGAAGAGGGAACAAATGACGATTATGTATTGAAATATTTTATAATTTAATCAACATTATATACCCAATTGCAGTCAATTTCCACCCGGAGCCTAAGAGATACTAAAATAAGATATATTTCAATCCCACAAAGCTGTCATAACATCTAAGAGTTGAATTTAAGAACGTGCTATTTTACTCTTGTACACATTCCTGATAGATTTTCACCACAAAAAAAAAACACATAAAACATAGTCCCAGGTACAAATGCAAATGTGAAGTTTTTTTCAGTTGTGAAACTTCACATAGGAAGTTTTAAGTAAACTGCTATAAACAAAACATGGCGTTAGGATCATACCAATATTTAACACTTTGGTATTATAAAAAGTATAGTAATGTTTACATTTTAAAATTCTTTTTAAAATGGCTAATACAGATTATATTGGATGTATTAGCATTGCCCTCACATACCAATATCATGGCATGCATTTTTGTGTACAGTGGATTTGACTATAAAGTACTTTTGCTACTCTTACAAATCACCTGTGCTGGCAACATAAATATTTCAAGGACGATTAACTTCTAAAAATAGCAAAGTGGAATAGAACTCTGAAGTCAACCTGCCACCTTCACCAAACAAGACATACCTTCATAGAGAAAAATGTAAGGCAAATATGTAGGAAAATGTAATTTGGACTTGTCATATTGGTACTATTAAAGTAATTTAAAATGTATAAATTAATAGAAGCACTATGATATTAACTAGCATACACCTATAAAATTTATCTTAATATAAATAAAATATATAAAAACATAAATATATACACAGTGGCTCTGGTTATTATAAGTAACTTAGACATCATGTAACATAATAGCCTATAAAATCCATAAATATATAACTAGAGATTTCATGGTAAACAATAATAAATAGACGTGCAGGAGAAAAACATGCATAAGGTACATCTAAAGCTTTGAAATCCCTTTCTCTCTCTTTGAAGATGCTATAAAATACAATTTCCCTTTCATCATGCTATGCTGATTGATTACATTTTCCATCTTCTTGGTGGTGAGTCAGTATAATTATAAGGAAAGTCTGAATAATTTGACGAGTAGCTAAAATATCTTAGCACCACAGCACCCTTTTAAAACCCCAAACCACTGGCACTTGAAAGTAGGTGCAGCCCAGGACAGGATAGCCTCCTTTAGGGTCTGCCATTAAACTTTGATGTGCTGTATCAATCAGGAGTCCCAGCAGCTAGGGGTGGTGGTGCAGTCCTGTAATCTATGTCACTGGAAAACCCGTGACAAAGGGATTGCAAATTTCTGTGCAATTCATACTCTGTCTAAAAGCACACTGTAAAGATCTGGGGAGCTGGTGCACACTTCATTGACTTCATGATAAATAAGCATAGGAAAATGATGGAAGGTTTATACCATGACTATTTCTATGCCTATCCAGATCAATAAAGACCTAGAGGTGCAGTGAGTATGCGCAATGCCCTGGTCCATTCTCACGCCGAAGAAGCCCCAGCCCCCAACATTACTGCTAGTTTTGATTCTCCAACTTTCCTTTCTCTAGACTTTACCTATAAAATGATACAAAGTAGACTTATTTTGATGCAACTCTTGAAAAGCCAAGAACTTTACATCACTTTTCAACTTCTTTCAGTCTTGCAGTTATATGTCTGATGGCTCTTGAGGAAGAGGAAAATCATGGAAAACAGAAAAGGAGAAATACAGAGGTGCACGGAGACACAGACTGTGGACGGATAACATATAAGCAGAGACACTTCCTATTTACAGCTGCATGCACAGAAGCATGTATAATGTGTATGCACTGATTATTTTCATCTCCTGGTGAAAACATTGGTCAGACAATGTGGAGCATTGGGAAGATTATTAAACTAAGATCAAAATTATAAGGATTAGTCTTTTATCTTAGTTCCTAACTTATTTAAGTGCAGATCAAATAAGAGTAACCTATTGACAATTATTTGCCACTAATTCAAGAAATGATATATGTATCACTACACGTTGGTAATATTTTTATCTGATAATAATAGTATAATAGTTTTATGTGTATTTTAGAAATTCATACAAACCTTGAGTCCCACGATTGAAATAAGTTTCTTGTTTGTTATTTGATTGTTTTCCTGAGACTCGGAGTAATGGCAAGGATAATTTTGCCCATTGCTTGCTTACTGCTTATGAGTTTAGATTGACATCAAGGTAAGTAAGGCATAGAAAAATGATGGAAGATATATGAAGTATCTACCACTACACTGGTAGTTCTACACTTATTATTTATCTGTTGCTAAATATAGTCCTGCAAGAATTTTCGTCTTTTAGATGAAAACTAGGTTTACAGATTTTTAAGGTACTCTAAACCTCCTGAATGGCAGACATACAAATCTGTATGTCTCTATCTCTGTATCGTTAGCATGGAGCGCGCAACCTTTATATGATAATTGATATCAACTAGTCTGCTGAGACAGGTAACAGAACAAGTGGCAGAGCTGATTTTTTTTTTCAACATTTATTTCTGACTTTAAAAACCTAATCAGTCTGCTCTCAGAACAGACAGGCAGCTGATTAAAATGCCTGTCTCACTTGCTCTGGAATTTCCAAGATATTGTATGTTATGAGGGCTGCCTTGATTGAAATTGGGTTCAGCTGACAGTAGGACCTGTGCCAATGAAGAGGATCCTCGTTCAGACTTTCCTTCTTGTTGTTAACACCAGTAGAGCTCCTTTGCCACTCAGCACTTCCTTATATATATAAAATTTATAACAAATGATGATGATAACAACAGGTTATGGCAACAAAGCCAAGGAAGTGTTTTGAGGAAGACCTGAACTAAATAATCTTATGTTTGCGGTCATAGAAGCACTAGGCATACATTTTAGTTCTACCATTTGATGGTTCAAATCATGCAGTATTTCATTGAGCCCAGACTGGCAGGAACACTAATAATTTCTGTTCTATTATATTTGAGCTCTAATCAGTAGTGCATTTCTCTTGTGAGCAATCTGGATATCAAAACTGATCATTAAAGCCCTTTCTTTTCTGCAAAGTTAGAAAGGGCATCACATAATCTAAAAGAATAAAAATAGAAAAGATAAACTTATCCTTGGAAAACCTCAATATTACTTGGGCTGCAATGGATAAACAACATTAAGGTGAATTAGGTAGTCTAAATATAAAATAAGACAAATTTGGTTCTTAGTACAAACATAAATTAAGTATATACTAACAATTTTTAAAGGTGTTTACTGCTCCGAGTTTCTGGTATCTTTTCTCTGTCTGCCTGTCTCTTATCTCTTTGTATCTGTTTCTGCCTCTCTCTCTCCATCTCTCTGCTTCTCTGTTTCTCTGTCTCTGTCTCTCTCCCTCTCTGTCTCTGTCTCTCTCCCTCTCTCTCTCTGTATGTGTGTGTGTGTGTGTGTGTCTGTGTGTATAAGTGTGTGGGTTTGTTTGCCTAAGTATTCAATCAGATAATAGGCCCTAAAACAAAGAGTTTTGATCTATGACTTTTCCATGGTTAGGGATAAATAGTATGCATGAGTTATATGTTTTAGAAAATTAAAAATATTGATTATGAAATGATGACGTCCCTTACATCACTATTTCGGCTATTCTAACCAACCTCTAACACAGTAGTTTTACAGGGACTTTCTGGATATGTATTTATTATATTAATATACATAAAATTATAATTCTTTCTGAATATCAACATTAAAGGAATCATCTCTCATGATCAGCTAATTCCACACTGATGCAATTTCTAAAATAAAAATAAATTGTACGTCAGGCATGATGTTAAAGGGAATTGAAGACTTGTATGAAGACTTGTTCTGTGAAGGTTGGATACTTTATATGTGTTGTTTATTTAATCCTCAAAATGATGTAATACATATTTTTGATTTTTAAATTAAAAGTGTAATCTAAATGGCTTTATATGTGTGGATAATTAGAAAAAGAATCTGATTTTAAATGACTTTTTTGTTAATATTTATCACCAAATGTTAAGACTGTATAAGAGCTGCATCAGTACCCAGATTAAGAAAGCATCAATAAATGATTGATAAGTCTCCTTTAAAACAGGTGTTTCTCTGAAAATTTTACAAGTCAAAAGCTATTTCTGTCTTTTAGAGACTTGTTAGAGCTGACTATACCGAATGCAATAACATTAGAGGAACACTTCAAAAAATACAGAAGTTATTTTATCCTGTTTACACAGACAGCATGCAACATGTGCTCCAGTTTAGGACCAGGGATTTCAACGGACCAGTTAAAAACCCCAAGTAGCTAATGAAGATGAAAATTCTTTTTAGGGGCTCACTACCTTACAGTATTGGGATACCCACTAAGCAAACCCACATAAACCCGTGTCCTTTAACTTTGCTGTAAGAAACAGGAAACTATAGAGAGATTAACACCTTCACTTTAACGTAACACAAAAACTTTACACTGTAAAAGGGGGGACCTATATGAAACTTCTAGTGAAATTCCATAAATATCAAATTGTAGGTTGGACAAATGTACGTTATCTTCCCGTGTGGAATAAATACATAATCTAGAAAAAAATTTAAAGGTACATATTTTCTTAATTCTCATAGTGAGGTAACTATCAGGAACTCTACATGAACAATGGAGTATAGTCTATCATGAGTTTAACCAGTATTTTCTGTAAAATTACCTTTTTATAAAAGTTGACATATTGTTCATTTTATATTTAAGAAGGTGTGTAATGAATCATGTTTTTAGCCAGAGATCACAGTTTGAATTTTGTGTATTAAAGGTTGTATATGGTGATAAACACCAAATTAAAAACAAAGGATTGCTTCTTATGGGAATGTAAATTCTGCTCTCTCCCTAATGCTCATTTTCCTAAATAAAAATGGTTTTGAGTAAAAAAAAATGAAACTAAATATATACTAAAGTGTGTTATTAATGACCCAGGTCATTTTTTCTGTATCTTAGTAAATTAAAGCATATAATATGCAGGAGCTCTATTTAAAATGAAAAAACAAAAGTAGACAAATCTTTTAGGTTGTTTTTGGATTTCAATGGTGTCTTTAAGAACTCCTACTGGAAAGCTGTAAATGTATAGCTCAGAGTATATATTTTGATACTTACTGATATGAACATAAGGTAAGAAAAGGCTACACCATCTCAAAGGGAAGGTTTCAAAGAAAGGACCTGTTGTGAGGGAATGGGACTCTGAGAAGTCAACAGAACTTACCATGAACCAAAGGGGCGAAAAGCATCGTGAGGATGAGAAGCTGAGGAGACCACATGGCTGTGTTCTCAGGGGAGAATGCCTCAGGGATGGCCGGTCTGAAGTGAAACCAAACCAAGAGACTTCTGGCTCCTCTTCGGTATTCCAATATCAATGATTACAAACCAAACACAAAAAAAAAAAAAGAAAGAAAGAAAAATTCCTCAAAAATAAACACTGATATCCCAAGTCAGACACCTGCAAAACACAACAAAAGAAAAAAAAAAGAAAAAGAGTGGGTTAAGTGATGAAGATATTCACATGTTAGTTTCTTGAACAGTTCTTCTACTTTGTGTCTTAAATATATTTTCCTCTTCTTCATTTTAATGAGCAGAGACGTCACAAACAAAATGAATTAGCAATCTGAAAGACATTACTTATAAATTTATTACCAGTTTCTATTCAGCCTCAAGCCTGCGTGAAATAATTCTCTCTACTGGACAAATTCATTTTAATATTCTAAGGCTAGTATGCAAATACAGATTTAGGGGGCTTGGTTTGTACAATTATTTTACCCAAATAAAATATTTACTTAGTATTAGAGTAAATATTTTCACTTCTCACCATTTGTGTAGATTGCTTTTAAAAATAAGAGTTGTAATTCACGCTATTCTAAATATTGAGAATGACATTTTAAAATAATTTTATACGCTCATTGATTCAATATTTATGTTTATGTTAGATGATACTCTTTACACTATCATCTAATACCACAGTACAGATAATCAAGATGAAGTACTGCCTAAATCACAATTTTGATGAGTCTATACCTACAATCGAATTCTCTTTAGGCCATTCTAAACACTCTTTGGTATTGTTGTTTTTTTTTTCTTTGTTTCTGCTTTTTTTGTTTTTTTGTTTTTTTGTTTTTTGTTTTGCTTTGCTTCGCTTTGCTCTGCTTTCTTTTTTGTTATGACCCTCAGGCTACTCAGGCTGGCCTCAACCTGACTGTAGCTGAGGATGACCTTGAGCCCTTGATCCTCCAGACTCCACTTTCAAGTGGAGTTCAGGCAATCACATCAAGAAAACATAAAACAAAATAGAAAAGAAAAACAAAACTACAACTATACATACAGTGAATTGGTAAAGCTCAACACAATTACTCTATTCAACCAACTCATCTAATAGAGAGCACTGAATATTTTTGAATTAGACATGTAACTGTTTTTTACATCCCTAGACAGTGTGGGATCCTGCAAAAGACGTTCACTGTATATTTAGGACACTAAAACTTTATGTCAGTTTGTCAAACTGGACTGTTGTGCATGTCTCTTTCTAAATGTTTGCCCAGATTTACATAAAAAAATTTAAAAAAATATTGATGGCACTGTTATCAGATTCATCATACTTGAATCTATCAATCTTGTACAAATTGGTTCTTTATTTTAAATTCTTTCATTCAGCCCTAATGATTAAATTGCATTTTCAAAATTTTCAGATATGGAGTATAAAACAATAAAATATCTAAAAAGTAATTTTCAAAGTAAAGATATTTACTGAAGAATGTATTACAGGTTGGTTAATCAGCATCAATATGAAATTCCAAATTTAAAAGGTTTCAAGTTCCAAAATATTTTGAGCATTTCATGACACCAAAAAGGGGGAAATTTCATACCACAATCAATGTGATAGTTTACCATTAGGACACAGCCTAAAGAGAGTACTACACAAAATTATCATAATACTATGTGTACAAAAGAGGGGTAATGCATAATGAATTTTATGTTAGAACCTAGAGCCCATCCCCCAAGATAGCTCATTAAGCATATGAAAATATTCCTATATCTATAAATAAATATATGAAATATAAAACTTAGTTCTAAGAATTTTGAATAATACATATTTCAGTTTTAATAGGCCTCATTTTGCTAGATACAAAATATATATTTCCTGAAACACTTGACTTTATCATGAGCCAAACCTTCAAATTTTAAAGTACAGTTGTATCACAAATGTTAGCATAGAGGTGGGAACCAGACTGCTGATCCATTAATTGTCCTCCTGGTATTTGCTAACCTTAAGTTAGCCTTTAATATTACAGTGCCTCAGTATGTGATGGGTAGAATATTACTGACATGATAAACACAATATGATTCACGTGTAACAACATAATACTTTATTTAAAATACAGTGATATATATATATATATATACATATATATATATATATATATAGACAAAATAATCAGTCTTAATGCTTAATAATACACACAAAAGTTTTAATGCCTGGGTTGCTCATAATTGACATGCACATAAACCTGCCTATTTTCTGAGTATTTGTTCCTCAACAATGAAAATTTTATTTTTTGTAGCTTTCAGGTTATCAGTAACTCATCTAAATAAACTCATTTTTTTTTAATGTAAGTCACTTTGATTAAAACTTTTTGGAAAACAATCCTGTTCAAAGGCAATGAACAGAGAAAGATTAAGGATGCTGTAAGCCATATATCACAGTGTGCACTACGCCTATGAATTGCTAATGACTATTCCAGAGTTGTCAGCATTCACAGTGGCAATACATCACAATCTATGCCTTAAGGACAGATGTGTTGTGGGGCTGGGAGCCTTGGGACTGGGAGGTGGGGGCCGGTCTCAGTCCGGGAACAAGAGAAGAGTATGTCCAAATCCTGGAAATCTCGTTCTGAGATCAGCAGTAGGTTCATATCCCTGGTCTTGCATGATGCATCTCTAGTACCCTGATCTCAGGACATTATGTGCACTCACCCCAAGGCCCCCAGTCGCCCCTCCCCAAGGGTTTAAATACTCTTTGTTTCTCCCATTATCATGAGCTGACTCTCTGATGCTGCCTCCCTCCAGTTCTTGCTGTGCTCTTGACGCCGGGCATGTTGTGCCTCACCTCCCCCATCAGAATCTGCCAGTTGTGATCCTGCAGCTAAGGGTGAGGAAGCGGAGCCTGAACAGTAATATACGACATATTATGCAAAATGTCTTCCCCAAAGCAATTATCCCTGGAATAGTTGCTATCAATGGGTGTCTTAATAGTATTGTTAAGGAAAGGGATCAGGCAGCAAGGGGAAACACTGATGATGATAATACAGGTTCCTCCCATCACCATTCTATAGGATATTAATAAGGGTGGTGAGAAAATCATTGGGCTTGGCCAAAATATTTGCATCCAACCAATGGACAGAAGCTGCTGACCCCTGTGGGTGAATCAGGGAAAGACTGAAAGAAGCTGAGGAGGAGGGCGACCCTGTAGGAGGACCAGCAGTCTCATTTAATCTGGAATCCGGAGATCTCACTAACACTGGAACTCCAACCAGGCAGCACACACCAGCTGATATGATGCCCTCAACACATATACAGCAGAGGACTGCTGGGTTTGTGTTCATTCAGAGAAGATGCAACTAATCCTCAAGAGACTGGAGGTCCCAGGGAGTTTAAAGGTCAGGTGAGGTGGGCAGTGGAGACATCCTTGTGGAGACAGGGGGATGGGGAGGAGGTATGGGATGTGGAGCAGTCAGAGGGTGGACAGAGGGTGAGGGCAATAAAATATAGAGTGTAAAAAAATTGATTAGTTAAGTCCAAGTGAAACATGTATTTTCAATGAAGGAAAGACCATCCAGAGACTGCCTCACCTGGGGATCCATCCCATATACAGTCACCAAACCCAGACACTATTGTGGATGCCAACAAACGCTTGCTGACAGGAGCCTGATATGGCTGTCTCCTGAGAGGCCCTGCCAGTACCTGACAAATACAGAGGTGGATGCTCTCAGCCAAACATTGGACTGAGCGCAAGGTCCCCAATGGAGGAGCTAGAAAAAGGACCCAAGGAGCTGAAGGACTGCCCGGACAGGGAAGCAGGAGTGGGTGGGTTGGTGAGCAGGGGGAGAGGGATGGGATAGGGTGTTTTCAGAGAAGAAAACAGGAAAGGCGATAACAGTTGAAATGTTAATAAAGAAAATATCTAATAATAATAAAAAAGAAATCTGAAGCCTTCAAATATCCATATTTTTAACACAAATACTATCTGCAACCAATTCTCAAATGTGCAAGTGGCTGCAGCCCTTGCTCACAGTGAAAGAGCAAAGGGCCTGCAGTTGGTGCCCTGTTGTTGCCCATACAAATTCCCTAACAGTAAGACTGTCCCGTGTAACTTGGCTTTGAAAAACCAAAGAATTACCACAAGGTTCAAAGACCTTTCTCTTCTTTAAGTATTTGTTTGAGGTTAATGGATCTTATGTGAAGTAACTAGTAACAAAATTAAAGTGGAAGTAAGAACTTAAATGTTTTACACATACATTTTTAAAAATAGTTCTATCCTCCTTTGGAGACTTATGAGGAACAGAATCTAATCTTTCATGCTTTCAAGTAGTTTAATAAATTTGTGAGTTCTATGTGTGCACTGAAACATTTGTGCACATTAAAACATTTGTTCACATTAAATGAGAAAGAAATGGCTTAATGGGAGAATGAATGGTTTAGAATAAGGGCAAAGTTGGAGATTGTAAATGACAGCATATTGCAGAACTTTAGCCATGTGGCAAGATGCTCAAAAAAAAAAAAAAACCCATAATGTAGAAGGTCCTACTACAATGGAATAGAGTGTTTCAGAGATAATGAAAAGAAAAGTGAATTTAAATTAATGATATTAAACATGTCAGTACATGAAATAACTGGAAACAGCCTCTAGGACAAGGGCAAAGTATTTAAAGTGAGTACATTCTTTAAGGTTATAGTTTTGCATACTGCTCAAAACTTCTCAAACTGTTTTTAAACTTATGTACCTGACTTTTAGTCCTAATATAGACTTCTATTCAGTTAGTATGGATATCAGCAGATGTTGTTATATGGAGTCACTGAATTCACAAACCAATTGTATTTAGGTAAAGCCAAATATGACACTACCAAAAATAATGCTTTGTTTCCAGATTTTCATAACATTTTGTCATACATCCAAAAGATCCTAATACTGATTTGCAGTTGATATGTTATTTAAGGTCAAAATTTTTTTCATCAGCATCAACAAGACTTTCAGATAGGGAGGTATTATTATGAATTTGGTAGTGACATCTTATATTACTAGATATATACTTTATAACACATTCAAGTCAAATACACTGTGGAAAAATAAAATTAGTCGTATGTATATATTTGACTTAAAACAGATGGTAGTTTACTTTCTTTCATTTCTTCAAATAGTCCCAATTTTCTTTTAAAAAAATGAATCTCATCTATTATCATAAAGGACAAAACACCAAAAACCAAAATTAAACCATAAGAAGTAGCATAAGGGGGGGCCACTCTGTAAATTTTGAAGGGTGCAAGAATCAGCTTTAGGTCCATTTTATTGGAGGGGATAAATTATCTACACTCTCTATACCTTACTGTTCATATCTGATTTAATACTTATTTTACCATGTGACCTAAGAATTAAGTAAAGGTAATATATATTAAGAAGTTATAATGATTCCTGGAAAAAGTAGCAATTCAATAAAGGAGAAAAGCCCTTAGATTTCCTTAATGATGGGATTTATATTTGAAAGTTGAGTTATGAATGTGAAATGAGATTGCCCTTGTGTGTTAGGAAGCTAGAAGGGCACCTGATACGCATTTGTGAATTTCTAAGTGAAAGGGTAAATGGAATCAGAAGCTGGAGTGGTTTTAGGTTTCTGATCATGGTATGAAGAAGAGAAAAAAAGAAGAAAATTCTTTTGGACAAGAAAAGTCTGTAAGATATCTGCCAGAATTAGTGTGGTGGGGCCTTTCAAGTACCGAACTGTTATTTAAAATACAGATTATTTGACCACAAGAACTATAGAAAAAATCTGTTATTGTCAGTATTATTTTTCAGACTGGAAAAAATTAAATCAGAAGAGAAAATAATACATAACAGCTAAGGATGGGTAAAATGACACAGCCAAAAAAATCATAAAATTGGGAAGGTGGAGGGAGTTGGAAGAAAATGATGGCATTTTGGCTGGTATTTGTAGTGTCCTCAATCTTCCCTGTAAGCTTTGATTAGCTTCAGAGAGATCACAAGTTAGCAAAATTCAATGAATTTCCAAGTTCATTTTTATTTCATTGATTCTCAAGTGGTTTTAACGTTAGAATTAATTTTAAAGTTACATTAAACATCCATTGGGCAAAGAAATGCTAAAGTCTACATTTTTGAAATGGTTATGCTTATCTCTATAATTATATTTTAAATAGTTGCAGTTATTTTTGTTAGGAAACAAATCATCTAGGATGGCTATATGAATAAGAACTTTTCTTGAATAAAAGTCTGATTTAATTGTCTTTCTGACAGTGTTATGTTCTAGTAAATGTTTATCAATATTAGCAACAAATGTGAATTTAATGAATGTTGCTATTTGGGGCTTTAGGGCAGTACATCTTTCATGCACAAAATAGACTGATATTTTCTACAGGATCACTTTCTTGTAGAAATGCCCTTGAGTTAACCTCTCTTGAAATCCCACAAAGCACCAAGATGGAGCTTATTTCTAAGAGAATCAGAGTAAGATAAAGATCTGTCGCCATTGATATATTTAACCATAAATCAAAGCAACTAGTTTTAAACTAAAACTACACCAATAACCTGTGTAAATATTATGGGAAATAATTCAATTATCAACAATCAGATAATTTTAAATGAAAAAGGATGGATGTCGCATTATATACACAATACCCAGTATAAATCTTTTGCTCTTTACAAATAAAAATATGGGGTCGGGAAGGTCACTCAGAGGCAAAGTGTATGAAGTCAGGAGGTTCCATTCTTATAGACCAAATGAGCTCATAGGTTCTCAAAATTTTATCAGAATTTTGAGTTTATTGAAAGAGCAAAATGATCATTTAAAACTCCGATAAAACATATTAATTCCTTTGATATGTCATTTATAGTACTTTTCTTATGAGAAATACAAATCAAGAAGGGTAAGTAAGCTACACATGGATTATTCAAAATATAACAGAGAGCTTATCCAAATAAGTTTATGTGGAATAGGAATATGAACCAAAATTTGAAGAGTCAAAAAAGAGAGAAGTCCTCTTAATAGAAGCTAACTCATTTAATCCCTTATGCTTCCAGTATTCTAAGAATATTCCACACACTAACTCACTAATCTGACCCAAAGAAAAGTATTGCTACTCCCCTAACGTTCGACTAGAAAGAGGCATTTTAATTCAATCTACAAATGAGGAAAATGAGCATTGGAGCTGTTGTGGTATTTAGTGTGAACACAGTTCTTTAAAAAAATGTCCCTCGTTTTGATCCTGAACAGTTCAGGACCAAGGTTTGTTCTGTCTAAAGTGTTTCATCACTCCAGTTAAGCGATTCAGTATCATAGCTGGTCAATAGGATGGAGCTTTTGGCATGTAGTCATTGCTACTAAATTTATATGTTGGCATGTGATAAAAAGATAAGAACAACTAAACAAGGAGATAAACAATCTGATACTGAGAATCATATAAGTACAGAACCTCAATAATTTTTCTACTGAATAATTGTCATCTGACATGAGGCATCTATAATGGTCATTTTCACAGACACCATGTTTTCTCTGAGTGTGGAGTAAGAGGACTGGATTCATGGCTAGAGGAACCTAGAAACGACTATCTTGGAAATCCTCAGGAGGAAAGTAAAGTGCTTCTTACATTACAGAAGAACTTAAAAATTACAGCAATAGTAATGTCCGAATAAAAGTTTTGAAAGAATTTTAAAATGCATCAATATAATTTCACTGACCATGACTTTATTTCTGTTATTAAGCATCCTACAGTGGGAACTAAAATAGTTCATGTGTTATGGAAGATAAAAAAATTATCTTCAAAGAAAGATATTTCTGACTTTCCCCTACTTATTTCCAGATCATGATACAAAGACCCCAGATATGTATCCATTAACAGGTAATGAATCTGTTTTTGTTTGTATGTGTGTTTGTGCACACATTGTACATGTGTGTATAATGAATGTTTGTGTGTGTACATGTGTATGCATTTATGTGTGTATATCTCTGTGTGTATATATGCATTTGTGTATGTATATGTATATGTCCATGAGTGTGTGTATGTATGTGTGCATGTGTGCATGTGTGTATATGTATGTGTGCATGTGTGTGTTTGTGCCTGTGTGTGTGTGCATGCGCCCCTGTGTCTGTGTGTCTGTGTTTCTGTGTTTCTAAAGATTGATTATGAAGGATTGTTCCTTCTCAGGGTTGAGTTTTATTTTTAGCAGTTTTGTACCAAATTAACGGCTGGGTCCATGCTTAACAGCTATGACGTAATATCCAAACCATTTGTGCCACAAGCACAACTACAGCAATTGATTCAGAACCAACATAATCTTATTTCCTCCTGAGTTTGGAATGTTATCATTTTCAGTGCAACTGATACCATAATAAAGACAGGGAAATCATTATCTCCTTTTCGGGAGACAAAAACCTGTAAACCAGATAACAAGAACCATGTCAGTCTACAGTGTGCATTTTGTGAACTGAAAAAAAAAAAGGAGCAAGTCATTTCTAAAATAATTTTCCTAAAAACAATGGCAGTTGTAAGTGAGTGAATAAACATCACAATCCAAAAAGTAAGATGTGCAAAACTGGGGAAATTGCAGCCAAATCCATGGCATTCCAGCTCCTCATAGGTAAGAATACATACACTGCCTGTTATGACTTTAGAAGTAAGAGGAACAGAAGGGAAGGAACAGCTCTTGAGAGTATGACTTTGCCATAGTTATCCCGGGTTTCAGTTACAATTTTCAGTCAGTACTAAATATCTATTTCACATAAACAACTTGAATTTTAAACATTGATTTCACGTTTTATAAATTTCCAATAAGTGGTCCTTCAAAAATTTTATAAAGCATTCAGATTTTTGTAAAATGGTATGTTGTGTGTGTTTGTGTGAGTGTGTGTGTATGTGTATGTGTACAGAGAGAGAGGGAGAGAAACACACAGAGAGAAACAGAGAGAGAAAAAGAGAGAAACAGAGAAACAGAGGAACAGAGAAACAGAAACAGAGACCCAGAGAGAGAGAGAGAGAGAGAGAGAGAGAGAGAGAGAGAGAGAGAGAATGAGAACAGAATGAACCTTAAGTTTTGTATTTGGTAAACAACGATTCTACTGTTGATATATATCTTCAGACTATCTACCTACCTATCTATGTATCTATGTATCTATGTATCTATGTATCTATGTATCTATCTATCTATCTATCTATCATCTGTCTTCTTACTAAGTTTTCCATCATGATTTTGAACATCTGAACTTTCTTGTCATATCATTTCAAGTAGCTGGAATTATAAGTCTGTGCCACTCTCAATTACTAGAAAATTCTTAAGAAAGTATATCAAAGTTCAAAGATAGTTACTTGAGAATCTTTGTACTGAAGAAGAAAGGAGAGTATATGTACGAAATATTTAAAATAGTCCATTATTCAAGTTATGAAGGCAATGTGTCATGTTTTGTGATTCACAACACTGTACAGGCAATCTTACTATAAACAATTCACTATAGTTAGCATGCAGTAGCAACCACGCAGCTGAGAAAATACACTTCTGGAAATTATCTCATCTAAGCCAGGAGCCCCAAGACAGGTCTCAATTAAACACCCTTGTTAATGGCTCATTATGGAATATCAATGCCTGAAATATCTACAGGGAGCCAGGGACCTTGACTGTCAACAGAGAATTTCTAAGATTGTATCATATGATGCAATATTTCTTCTTCAACTTTGGTTTTATTTTAGTTTATTTAATACACATTTCTGGTCTTGCTGCTAAAAGTTAACACAGCAACGTTTACCAGAACACTGTTTGCAATGAAGTGCATCAAAACATCGTATAATAATTATACATTATTATTAATGTATTAATAATAATTAAAGTAAAAATAATTAATGTAAAATGTAATAATTAATATTTAGCATTTAGAAACAACTGATAAATTCAAAAGTGGTCATTTTACAAAAGATAAGATTTAAGATAGCTCCCTGAGAGCTCCCAGAGACTGAGCCACCAACCAAAGAGCATGCACGGGCTTGTTCATGGCCCCTGGCACATATGGAGCAGAGGGCTGCTTTGTCTGGCCTTAGTGGGAGAGGATGGACATAATCCTGTAGAGATGTGATGTCCCAGGGTTGAGGGATTCCAGGTCTGGGGGTGGAAAACTATATCAGAGGTGAAGGGGAGGGGATGGGGGAAAGAACTCTGCCAGGGGGATAGAATACTGGGAGGGGTGCAGCATTTGGTGTATAAATAAAACATAATTAATTAATAAAGCAAAAATAAAAAGGTAGCTGGCTAGCTGTCAATCTATTTTTCTCAGATAAAAAACAATACTAAACATAAAGTAATTATTTTAAGTCTTTAAATATTATTATTTTTTTATTTTATTAGGCTGCATATCAAATATGTACAATGAAGTACAAACCATAGAGACCATGGAAGTATATTTCTGCTTAGTTTTATTTCACTCATAATAATAATACAAAGAATACTTGAGGAAGAGATACTGGCATTGCAGATTCTAGGAGAAGGAACCCAGTTATACTGCTCAAAACTTGCCCTTGACTCTTAAGGGGTTAATTTAGATGCAGAATAGAAATGACAATGTAAATAGATCTCTAAACAAGACCATGCTTGCTCTGTTTATCTTGTACTAGTTGACCAGTGGCAACATTACTACACACACCAAAGAACCAAGACCCAGGAATGATGTTGCACATGATGTTTTTGAGAAAACAGCATGTCAAAATACAAAGAGTGTATGTGGCAGGTCCTGAAAAGGTACTTCCTGAATAGAAAAAAGTTCTATATATTGGTTTGGTCAACTTATTAGAAAAAAAATGTATTTGGTAAAGGAAAATATACCAGGTCATTTTATATGCTCATTATTAAAATAATTTACAATAAAACACAAGATTGCCATAAATACACTAGCTTGTATATATGTGTATGTTTATATATGCTTAATATAAATCCACATGTAACCACAAAGGATGACATAAACCCATTTATTAAAACAATCCTATTTTATCAAATCAACTGTGAAGCTGTAATGTTAAACAAAAAAGTATGCATGAATATTTATAATCTAGGGTCATCATTATCTAAAAGTGTACCTTCTGTATATGATAGTGTATTTTATAATTCACAGAATCATTCAATTAATACCAAGCATTTGTCATTACATTTGCAAAAGTAGAATGAACGATTCCTGGAGACAGTAAATATTACCATACTCTTTATGCTACAGGTAGGTAAACAAATAATTTAAGTAGAGTGGTTTGATTTTAGACAAAAGATGTTTTGGTTAATGAAAGGACTAGGAAGCAAAAGGATGAGGCAGTCTTATTCAGGGTTATAGGAAAGTACAAGAAGAACTAGCAGAAAGTAGACACACATGTCTCACCTACACTCTATACCTCCCACTTTGATTACCTATTCCATTCAAAGTATATACAACTTGATTGCAGTGGACTCGTCCAACTTAGATTGTATAGTGATGGCTACTACCAGTTTATAACATATGCTATATGGTTATTTCATGTTACATTGGACTCAATTCAGTCTGAGCATGAGGTCATCTGAAATAAAGATGTGCAAGTGAAATGAGAAAAGAAAGGTTGAAAAGTCTCTGGACAAAAAAGAGGCTGTCCAGAGAATTTTGAGAAAGATTATAGTTAAGAGAACTTCAGGACTTGAGCATAGTACATGGAGATAAGAATGGATCCATTTGCATTCTTCTGCATGCTAACCACCAGATGAACCAGCACCATTTGCTGAAAAGTCTGTCTTTTTTTCCACTGGATGGTTTTAGCTCCTTTGTCAAAGATCAAGCGACAGTAGATGTGGAGGTTCATTTCAGGGTCTTCAATTCTATTCCACTGATCTACCTGCCTGATGCTGTACCTATACCTTGTAGTTTTGATCACTATTGCTCTGTAGAACTGCTTGAGGTCTGGGATGCTGTTTCCCCATAAGCTCTTCTATTGTTGAGAATAGTTTTTTTCTATCCTGGGTTTTTTGCTGTTCCAAATGAATTTGAGAATTGTACTTTCTAACTCTATGAAGAATTGAGTTGGAATTTTGATGGGGATTGCATTGAGTCTGTATATTGCTTTTGGCAAGTTAGCCGTATGGATACTTTAGTCCTTCTTAGAGGGGGGAGCAAAATACACATGGGAGGAAATACAGAGACAAAGTGTGGAGCAGAGACAAAGTGTGAAGGAAAGACCATCTAGAGACTGCCCCACCTGGGAATCCATCCCATACACAATCACCAAATCCAGACACTACTGTGGATGCCAACAAGTGCTTGCTGACAGGAGCCTGATAGAGCTGACTCCCGAGAGGCTTTGCCAATACCTGACAAATACAGAGGTGGATGTTCTCAGCCAACCATTGGACTGAGCACAAGGTCCCCAATGGAGGAGCTGTAGAAAGGACCAAAGGAGCTGAAAGAGTTGCAGCCCCACAGGAGGAACAACCATATGAACCAACCAGTACTCCCAAAGTTGACAAGGACTAAACCACCAACCAAAGAGCACACATGGAGGGAACCATGGCTCCAGCTGCATATGTAGCAGAGGATAGTCTTGTTAGACGTCAAAGGGAGGAAAGGCCCTTGGTCCTGAGAAGGCTCGATGCCCCAGTATAGGGGAATGCCGGGACAGGGAAGTGGGAGTGGGTGGGTTGGTGAGCAGTGGTGGGGGGGATGGGATAGGGTGTTTTCAGAGGGGAAATCAGGAAAGGGGATAACATTTGAATATCTAATAGAAAAAAGATTAATAAAGAAAATATATAATAGAAAAAAGAAAACTTCAGGAAACTCTCTCATTACATTTTATTTTCTTAATTAAGATGTTTCCTAAAATGGTTTAATTGCTTCAGTTTATCAAATGACACACAAGCTAGAAAATACACTGGTGTTTCTGTAAGTACATGACTTTTTTGCTCAGTTTTCTCAGCAGATCTGTGAATCATAGGGATAATTCAGGAGCACCTAGCTTCCAACATAACCCCAATTGCTAACCTGTACAGAAAGATATATGTTGTTATTGTTTATCGCCTGACTCCAGCCAGAAACAAAGCAAGGGGGCACAGATTGACTGTGATGGAAAAATCTATCAGACACAACCCAGCTGGCAGATTAACACAAGTGGGATAGCTGAATCTTTTAAGCTAATATTGAACTATCCTCAAAATTTATTTTATAGGAATGACAGATTAAGGATCTTGAGAGGTATTGAAACTATTTTTTGTTTTCGAGTCTTTTTTTTTTTAACACAGTGACTGTATATCTGTGCTAGTTTATATCTTGTATCTCTTTTAAATTAAACATGTATAGCTTCAGGTTTAGGTTTTATTAACATGTCAAACAGGACAGAATAAGATAACAGTGTGCAAATAGATCCAAAGGTACAGTCCTCCTTTCAATTAGACCTTATTTAAATGATATTTTATAGTATGATATTTTCTGAGTTATGCAAGACACCTGCATTTTAGAAGAAAATGTATTGTGGCTCATATAAAGAATTACCACAATACTACATTTCAATGATTTGCATGCAGCAGGACCAGGCCTAATAATGAACATTAGGACATATAATTTTTCCTTTTTAAAACTGACATCAATAAATTAAAGATGATAACTTTATTTTATGTAAGAATAGGATTATCATTTTATTTATAAAGCAAAGTTGTGACATCTAAAAAGAAACATATTAAGCTTTATTCTTTTTTACTAGTATTGAAAATGCATATTATAAAATCTTGTTTAATAGTTAAATACAGACATTCTATAAGGTCTTTATAAAGGGAATTTATTTTTTACTTAAAATTATACTCTCTCCAAGCATAAACATCTACATTCAATGAATTTATTTTATTTGATGACTTGTCAATATATTGCCTTGAGAATTATTTTTTCTCAAAAAACTATAGTGCTTTTTTTCCCACATGAAAGTCATGCACAGTTTGTGCATGTTTCTGCTTGCCTTTTAGAATTAGCTAATTTTGAGGTGTTTTCCTCCAGCTGTTATTTTACATGTGAAGAGACTCATGCAACATACAATAAGTGCATGCATCATGAATACCCAAAATGCTGTCAGAGCATGATCACCTTTGTGCTCTATTTTTTCCTATTTAAAAATGTTTTTATATGTTCACTATGTCACCCCAACTTGGAATCAATAAGTAATTTTATTCAGGATGAAGAGATGCATGAAATGTTTCAGATATGCCCTGCCTTTGAATTAATTAGGTCATTGTAGTAATTACGGTATTGACAATTATACACTATGAGACCCTGGAATTAATTAGGTCATTGTAGTAATTACGGTATTGACAATTATACACTATGAGACCCTGGAATCTAGAAACCAGTGAAAGTTATTATTTCAGCCATTAAATTACTAGAGATGTGTTGGTTATATTTTAATTTTATGATTACATACATTAGTATTAATAATTAAACTTTTCTCAGCCAACAATCTCGTATTCTTTATATTTACTATGATTAAAATTATACAAAAGTTAAATCAATGGGTGTATTTATACATTTATAGACATACATATCTGTGTATGTAATAGCAATAAGAGAAAAGAATTTTTAAAGTTGAGGTGGGGCATGGAAGGGGTTGGAAGAGAGATATTTAGGAATGGCTGGAGAAAGTAATACAATTCTATTGTAATTAAAATATATATTTGTAAATAGAAAGTAAAAATATTTTGACCTTTACAAAAAAAAGAATTCTGAATTGTATTTGCATTTCTCTGATGACTTGTGATATCATAAACCATGTTATATACTTTGTCAGGTTTTTTGATGGTTTGTTTTGTTTTTCTAAGAAAGGGTCCTGTGTAACCCATCCTTGGCACAGATTTGCTATCTAACCCAAAATGTCCTGACACTTGTGATTTCCATCTCCACATCATTAATGGTGCAATTACATGCATGTGTTACCACGTCTATCTAATCAGTTCACTGGTGCTAGTAGGTTACATGACTTCCTGCTATGTTTGAACAAGAATGGATGGATAAATAAAATATGATGGGGTTTCAGCACACAAGAACAGTTTGCAGAGTAAGTGGATTTGGTTCCCAACACCAGAATCTCAGAGCACCATATTGAATTTCCAAAACATTTCAGAAACTCAGGAGAAGACACAAAGAGAGAGCCACAATGAAAAGGGAACAGATGCCAGGAGAACATCACATCTCCTTATGAGGAAAATACCTGACTTAAGTGAGATGTTTGCTTTAATTCTAAGATACATTTTATAACTCATCAGACCAAAAGCATCTAGTAGCTTCTCAGAGACATGACCTCTCCATCTCTAGTTTCCCTTTCTCTCTCGTTTTGCTATTTCACTGTGACCCAAAGAAAAAGCTAAGGTGTAGTGACATTATTACCAGAATCTTGCTGGCATCACTAGAGACATACTTACACAACTAAAATTCAGTGTGAGCTTGTGAATTTTAAAATTAAACAAAGATCTAAATATTTCAAGAAAAAAAAGTAGCATTAATCCTTTTGGCCTAGAGTTATCCTCAATGGCCATAAAAATTACTCTGACATACATCAACATTTTACAGGCTATGGGAGACTGTTCCAAATGAAAAGTGATTATTATTTTATGTTCTATTCTCCAAGCAAATTTATAAGGAAATAAAAATGAAACATGTGACTTCAGACATTTTATGGAGAAATTAACTAAAATAGTTTAATATATGTAAAAAGTACAAAGTCCATATTTGGATAATTATGGTCTGTCAGAGTAATGAAAACCCTTAAAACCTTCAAGACTTTTTATAAGAGAAGTAATGTAATATATTAAGCATTAGAAGGTAACTAGTTTTTCATCACTTCTTCAGTAGAAATATGTGAGTATATACTATGCCAGAATTAAGTTCTTTAAAATAACAAACATTAAAGAAGTTTCATAATATTAAGTCTGGAGATAATACACTGTATTATCAACCACCAAATACACTGTAAGGCACATTTTCATTATGATCAGCACCATAAATTCCCTAATCCCAGTGAGAAGGGTGTTGTGTTAAAATGTACTCCTTTCTCAACCTCTGCACCAGGGTCCTAGACACATTTCTAGCTGGGACTGTATTAGCCAATGACTGAATCATCTGAAGAAAATTGAAAACTGCAGCTGGAAAGTGATTTCGCTTACTTGGAGCTAAAGGGTATATAGTTTAAGTTCCTTATCCCATGACCTTCTGGACTAAGTACATTGATCCTGAGATTTATTTTACAGGAGGTTAATATCTTTGCAAGAGAAACAGCAAGTTATCAATTGTGTAGAGTCATGTTTGTATATGTGTATCATTGATAATTTATAGAAAGTGCTACTGTCTTTGAAATATAAATAGTATATGTACATCATTGATAATTTATAGAAAGTGCTACTGTCTTTGAAATATAAATACTACTATATAATAGAAACAGAAAACACCAAGACATTACAGCTTGATGGCTTGCAGCATTCTCCCTGAGATGGTAGCATTACACCTTTAAGTGAAACTCCTTAACCTGTAAAGTAAACAACTACAGTGGCATCAGGAAGTCCCTGAAACTGACTAGATTTACACGGCACCTCCCAAGAATAATAAAATAAAAATGAAATAAAATAAAAACTGTTGAGTTACTCCCAGATGAATAATGATATATAGAAAATTCTTAAGACCAGATCAGATGGTGGAAAGAAGCTGAAATCAGCTGAGCTGCCTGGAACAGGTTCCCACTAACTGAGATACCTGGAAAGGACACCTGCCAACCTGCTGAGTTTCCTGTAGTCTATGTAGTATACTACAGTGGGCTCTGGTGAAATTTCTGCTCCTGTAATTCATCACCCATATTACTTTAAGTAACAAAATAAAACTAACTAGTTTATCAAATTAGACTTTGGTAGTATACAAACTTTGGTCTGTCGAGGGCTCCCTATCTGTCATGATGTTATGCTACATTTCCCCAGGAAAAGTCTTGCCACACAACAGCTGACTGCAATGTCAAATCAAAATAGAACTGGGAGTAATCTTGATGTAACAAGAAAATGTATTAATTGCTTCTAGGCAGTTGACTTTTGGGATGTGTGATCTTGTATGATGATACAAACAAAAGCTGTAATAAAGTTTAGCTGTCATGGAGCTGAAACTTTCTGAGAAACTATGGCTATAAAAATTTCTAAGAATAGAATTTAGTTGGGCATCCTAGTACATGTCTTTAATACAGGACTCAGAAGGCAGAGATACATGGAACTCTACTAATCTGGCTTCTATAGCAAGTTCTATACTACATTGTAAGATCATGTTTAAATTATAACAACAACAACAATAACAACAACAACTGAATTCTTAGGTTATATTTGATAAATATATCTATATTATGAATTCTCAAACTTCAAAGAGAAAGTTTTGGCATAATCTATTTTCGTTTATATCTGCAAATCATTTCAATGGCTTTACTGAGTAAAATGCCTTTGTGGAAGAGATGGGGAAAGGAATAAAATATCAAATGAAATAGGTATTAAAGAACCATTCCACTTGTAAAGTATCAGTACATGGGATTATCTGTTGCATGATTGATTATGCTAAGACAAAATACAAAGTCCTGAATTTATAAACACAGAAGTCTGGAGAAGCAGTATATGAGGATATTGTTTAACACTGCAACTCTGAGGCATTTTATGACCCAAATTGAGGACAGCTAACAAACTGTCCCTGAGGCAAGACAAATAGGAATATTGCTAACCTTCCTGAAGCTGTAGAGAAGCTGATTTATCCTGTAGAATCAAGTCTGAATTTGTAACTAAAATGGATGCACAAGATCAGGTCTTCTGAGATTAAAGGAATCATCATTTTCCCATCAGAGCATAATTTGCAGATATGTTTCCCCGTGAATGAGATCACGACTGTAGTTTCCTGCTCTACATGCATGTAGTCTATAAATTTATAGAGCTAATAGAATTTAGAAGTCTCATTTATCCTTCACATAATATGACCCAATTGAAACCTAAATCCTTGAGATATTACTAAGACTTCTAAGGAAACTGAGGAGTGCTAGAAGTTAACATTGGCAGAAATTTGACAAAACAAAGAAAAGATGCATTTCTTAAATATTCATCATGACTTATACTAGGTTGTTATAATTCATCATTTTTTTCAAAATGCAGAGTGTCTTTGATAACACTTCCGAACTCTACCTATAACATTCAGCTCTTCATAGCATTTTTTTCTTTTTACTTCGAGAAAGATGTAGGACCATGGGAACCATTAAAGAATGACTAAAGATAAATCATATATCTCTGTCAGACTGTTGGAGATAAAAATCTTCATTTAAGTAGGATGGAAGTTTTTCACACTTCTCTGGGCTTAAGTTAACATAGTACTGTGCTAAAGATATTCCAGCTTATTCTGATTCATTCAAGAATCTAATAAATATTATTTTTTATATATTGAAGGAATTTATGAAAAGCGAGTGGAATTAAGATAATTACAGAACAAATTAACAATAAACAAAACAGGCACATTCCTTTAGCAAGAGTTTTTAGATTTCCAATTTGAAAACTCAAAGGACAGGGTCCCCAATGGAGGAGGTAGAGAAAGGACTGAAGGAACTGAAGGGGTTTGCAATCCCATAGAAAGAACAACAATATCAAGCAAACAGATTCCCCAGAGTTCCCAGGGAGTAAACCACCAACCACAGAGTACACATGGAGGGACCCATGGCTCCAGTTGCATATGTAGCAGAGAATGGTCTTGTGGGAGGAGAGGCCCTTGGTCTTATGAAGGCTCCATGCCCCAGTGTAGGGGAATGAGAAGGTGGGGAGGCAGGAGTGGGTGGGTGGGTAGGAGAACACCCTCATAGAAGCAGGGGAAGAGTTATGGGATATTGGTTTTCTTTGGGGGAAACTGGGAAAGGGGATAACACTTGAAAAGTAAATAAAAAAAATCAAAAAGAAAAGAAAATTCAAAGGAAGATATTTCTTTCATTCTACTGTTGTTTTTTTTATAATAGCTTTCTAAATCAGCCCACACTAACATATAATAGACTACTATGAGAACTACATATATTCTGATAGAAGATAAATCACTATAAATTTATTAATGATTAGGAAACAGTGATTGAATGAAATGGGACACTTATTCATGAGTTTAACCATCAACTCTAAACTTGCAAGGAGAGGCTGATTCTTCTTTGGAGGAGATAAATGAAATACAGTATGTCTACACTGAGGTATAGTTATGCTTTAATGAAAAAACTGGTAAGCCCCTGTGTTAGGCTTGCAGATACAATGGACATTTTCTCTTAGGAAGAGCTACCAGGACGTTGAAGACCACTCATTTCTTCATATGGAAGAAAAGAAACTGCAGGCAAAAGACTATTAGAATGCCTCTCATAATGTCCTCTGCTTGTAATTGTTGGGTAGATGTCCTTCAACAAATGTATGAAAATATATTATCTGAGCATGTAAAAGTGATATCGTAACACAGATGGATCTGATTTAGCATGAATTTCACCTCCATAACCTCAACTGTGGTAGAAGCAAAGGTTAGCACGCAGGAGCCTCCTTCCATGCTTTTCATTTTCCTATGCAGGAATTAATCAAATAAGATGAATCTGTGAAAGATGTCCAGGGCAACATTCTGGCTATCTCAGAATTGTGCTGTTAGTGTTTTAGATTATCATTGAAAATTCAAATTCATTCTTACAAAATATTCAATATGCTAGTTTTAAAGTACAGGCACAACTTCAAATCTGTACCGTTTTATTTCCATCAAAGAATAATCCACAGCTGATATATGCCTGGATAGGCTTCATGGCTAGAATTTCCAGACATCATCACACTCTTCCCAATCCTACCACAGTCCAGGCTGCTTTATTGCTCTCCTGACTTCACAGCCTGGATAATAAGGCCCAAAAGGACAGGTTCATGTTTTATTCATCTTTATGTCACCATCAACCAGCACAAGGCTTGACATCTAATACGGTCAATAAATGTCTGCTTCACTAAATCAAAGAAAAAACCGCCAGTGATTAAGGTTCTTAGCTACCAAAAAAGGAACCAAAAAGTTTAAAGTAAAAAATCAGAACAGCTCTTTTTGAAAAATATTTTTTTAAAGCTAGACCAAAGAGATAACAAGCACAGTTGTTCACTAAGTACATAGACTCTATCCTGTTATAAATGCAATATAGATTTCAGGCTCATTTCTTCTCCCTGATTTACCTATTGAAGGATGAAATTATAATTCATATTGAGTCACAAGAATTTGAAGAAACGTGTTAAAACACAATTCACTCAACAAAGAGTGCTGGAGGCATGCAGATTTCTTAGTCTAGAAACTTCTCTTAGTGATATATTCACCGCCTCCAATTTTATCAGAAGGAAGAACTGCTTTTTATAACACCAAAGTCTTTAATTGTGTCTACTTTGCTGCAGTTACCACACAAAGTCCCAATGGCAGAGACCCGAATAATAATAGGTACTTTTTACTACTGATCTCTATCGTCTACATCAAATTACTTAAGAAAAAAAAAATTATCCTTTAGCACACATATCAAAACACACAAGCACACACACACACACACACACACACACACACAAACAGAAACATGCATGTGTGCATATATGCACACTTAAATACATACCAATGAACATTTCTTTCCCCTTTGCCAAAAGACTCACCTTCACAGCAAATGAGCATTGGTTAAATTTTCTTATATTCTCTATTCTCTAATTCAGTACAGGTTACTTCACTCACTGGAAATTTACCCAAAAATGCATTATTAAATCCAATGTCTAATTAGTTTATTCATAGTACTCATAATCACTATGCTCCATCAGATTCCTTGACTCTAAAAAATGCAATCATCTGTAAGGAAGAAACTTAAATGACAGTAACTACTGTTTAGTATAACCATTTAAAAAACCCTAACAAATGAGAAGGCTATGCCCTGAGGAGGTTAGATGAAGTCCATTATGAAGAGAGAACTCTTTTTTTTTCATTTTTTTTATTAGATATAGTCTTTATTTACATTTCAAATGATTTCCCCTTTCCAGTTCCCTCCCCCTGCCCACCCCCCGCGAAAATTCCATAAGCCGTATCTCCTCCCCCTGTTCCCAAATCAACCCTCTCCTACTTCCCTGTCCTGGTATTTCCTTACACTGCTGCATTGAGCCTTTCCAGGACCAAGGGCCTCTCCTCCCTTTGATGTCCAAGAAGGCCATCCTCTGCTGCCTATGTGTCTGGAGCCATGGGCAATTCCATGTGTACTATCTGGTTAATGGTTTTGTCCCTGGGAGCTCTAGGAGTACTGGTTAGCTCATACCATTGTTCCTCCTATGGCACTGCAAACCAAGAGAGAACTCTTAAATCAAAGTCTTCACTTACAAGTCTATCAGAGTGCCCTTCAAACTGGATCTTTCCTTTTACTATCTCTGCTACATCAATATCTCAAGTCTCACCATTTTGGTTAGTAACCCCAAGATGAACCCCAAGGACTCCTATCTGCACGTTCCACATCCATGTGTAATTATTGCCACTTAATGCTGGGCAGCACACATCCCAACCAATAAAAACTTGAAGAAGAGGTGAAAGGGCAATCCCGGGAGAACCAATAAAGAGTGAGTGACTTTCTAGATGTGCTTTGTGTCTATGCTCTTGGTCCAACTTATGGCCCTTTGGATAATCACATAAACGTGAAACGGGATGCTAGACTTGATGTGCCTCATGTGACACTGTAGCCCTGACCAAAGGTGGTACTACAATCTCAGGAGAGGAAAAATAAGCCCGAAATGCTGCCATTTCCAAGCAAACTCATGAATGCCAGAAAGAAGAAAGTGTGCTTAAGAGGCTAGTGTGTGTGTGTGTGTGTACCTATGCATATGTACCAGCAAAGGCCATTTTGCTTCATGGTCATTATTTTAAAACTAGTTGTATTATTATCATATACATATACATATATATACATATACAAAAAGTTGACGTGATATTAATTTTCAATGGTGTATAATCATGACGAAGGGTTTCTGGCAAGCTCCAACACAATGAGCATGGCTCTGGCAGGCCTTGCCTTCTCCACATGCCTTCTCCCATGCCTTGTTAAAGCCATTAGCCTGCATCCTTAAAGCTAGTCTCTAAGGTCCATTTCCTTATCCAACTGCTTTATCCTGAGGCTAACTACCAAGCTTCCGTTATCAAACTATGGAAATCCAGCAAGTCAAAGTCACCTTTGGCTCACTAGTTAACATGTCCAATTAAAATTAAATACCCAGGTGCTGGAGAGACAGCTCCGCAGTTAAAAGCACTGACTGCTCGTCTGAAGGTCCTGAGTTCAAGTCCCAGCAACCACATGGTGGCTCACGACCATCCATAATGAAATCTGATGTCTTCTTCTGGTGTGTCTGAAGACAGCTACAGTGTACTTACATATAACAATAAATAAATCTTTAAAAAAATATAAATACCTCAGTCTAGCATGGGGTTTCCTTTTGTATCTTTATAAAGACCATTTTTCTCTGTTACATCTGTCTCCTCTCTACCCAGACACAGTCCTTCAGGAAAACTCCCTCCCCCTTGCTTGTTCCTTTCTCACTCTCCCTCATTCTCCTTCTACTCTTATTCTCTGACCTCTGTCCCCCTGGGGCAAATAAATTCCCTTTTGTTGAGAACTTGGTCATGGGGGTCCCGAACTGATAAGTTTCCTTTTCCATAATACACACAAGTTCTTAAGTCCTGATACACATTGATAGAAGGAATTAAGATTATCCTAGACTTCTGAAATAAACCACTCATAACTATAAAATATAGAAGATTTATATAATTCAGTGTATTTATTTTTTGATCCAAATCGATTTGAAGTATGCATACGAATATTAGTCAGCATTAAAATTTCTGTAGAATACTAAAAGAAAAGTTTTAGAATAAAACAAATCTGTAAATGCCTGAGAGTCATAGAGACCAATACTAGAGACCAATACTAGAGACCCACACTTCCAACAGTTAGATGGATAAACTGCAAGCCCAGTCGAAGCTCCAAAGCAGAACCACCCAGGTCTTACGAGTGTAAACAACCATATCTTCATCTTATCTAATGAATGAGTTTGCATGTTCATCCCTGCCCTGAACGCACCAGCGAAGGCCATTCCACTTCATGGTCATCATTTTAAAACCAGTGGTATTATCATCCATCAAAAAAAACAGAGAATAAGAGCTCAGAATAACACATAGTTTTCCAAGAAAGCATTCTGTAGGCAAGATGTAGTGGTAGAGAATTGATTCCCCTCAGGCAGGTGGGTAACAGAGTCTGGACTCAGTAGTAATTTCCTAAAGAGATCAGAAGGCTGATTGACAGTTAATTACTTACAATGTCGGTAGCACTTTTCCATAAGAATGTAGAGCCTTTCAATGCTCCCCAAATTTGGGCAGCATCCTTCCCATGTGTAAACACAGCAAAGACGACAGCCTGCTGGCTGAGTCTCATTCAGGGACACGAACAGAAGGGAAATGTTTAATTCTAACTGTTCATATAGTTTCATTAACTTAATTGATTTTGTTTTTCATTTTAATTAATATTTAAAAGGGAGGATTCTGTCCCCAAAGGATAAGTTTGATAGGCATCTGAGGTACATTTGTTGAGTCTAGAACGGAGGCTCTATAAGCCACATTCATGTCTGCTTGCCAGCTCCACTGTAGGAGCCCTTTGTAAGGTCCGTTACACAGAAAACAAGGATGTCTCACAACTGTTACTAATTACCCCCTGCTACATCCAGCCACTCCTGGAAAAATTTCAGCTCTAATTCTATTTGCAGAATGCAAATCTGCAAGACTTTATCTGTATTTTGGACAAAGCATCTCTAATGCAGTGAAAGGAAAGTGTATCCATGCAGTGAATTATTTATCTAAATTCTAACATTCTGCATATTACAAACTATTGAGGACACTCTCAAAAAAGATTTTTTTTGAGAAAGATGTTCCCTTCCAGAAAGATTTGACAAAAGCAAAACTGTTGAGAATACAACAAAACAAACAAAATGAAAAAGCAGACCTGGTGTCAGTGAAATCTGGATTTTCAGTTGCTCTTCCTAATGATTCAGCAAGGCCACAGAATCGGGGAAATAACTGCTGGGTTCAGCTACCAGGTATGTATATGCCTGGCAGTAAAGTGCAGTTATGGTTTAATAAAAAGTTTTCCTGCAATTGCTTGAACAATCTTGGCAGCCATTAGAGTAGGCATTACGAAGCCATGGAGGAAATTAGGCCCGTGGCCTAATTTCAACAATGAAGGTTTTACTTTGTTTCATTTCCAGTTATGCTGAAGCACCTGTTGCAATATATACTGTGATAATTTAAAGAGCTGCTGTTCTAAGGCTTTCATTACAATAAGGAAGTGCCTGTTAAAACACCATAATTGATTGATACCATGGCATACAAGTGAAGGAAAACAGAATGTATATAAACGTGTCAGAACAGAAGTTCACATATATTACATCAGTTAATGTAAAGCCACTGCACATGGCACATAGCATTGGCCTATGGATAGCTAGAATTTACAAAAAAGTAACATTTTATGATAATGGAAAAAGGCAATAAAAGGACAAACTCTTTCACATAATTTGGTCTCTTGCATTAAAGTACTAAGCTAGACTCCATTTTTGTTAAATCTGGGTATGTCTGATGCTCCTGTAGAATTGTACTCAACCTATCAGCATTCAGATGAAGGCCAAACTTCAGTACCGAGAAGTAAAATTTATGTGGTTATCATTACAGTGATTTTCAAAGATGGGTACTGGGTTCAATGAAATCGGCATGTTCTGTTTGCTCTATTAAAAAAATTCTGCAGGCAGGGCAGTGGTGGCAAACTCCTTTAATCCCAGCACTTGGGAGGCAGAGGCAGGCAGATTTCTGAGTTCGAGGCCAGCCTGGTCTACAGAGTGAGTTCCAGGACAGCCAGGGCTACACAGAGAAACCCTGTCTCAAAAGACAAAAAAGAAATCTGCATCTATGTTTCCATGCTTAACTAGAAGCATCAAAATAAGCTCTGTTCTTCAAGGATAGACGCTTAGTTTTATTTTATTATCTGTGCTAGTTGTTTAAATTGTGCATTTCTAAAATTAGAAATCAATTGTCATAGAAATGAATATTGTCAAGGGACACATTAGCAATTTATCAGGAATATATAATGATAATTGAGCTATATTTTCATTTAATTAAAAATTATTTATCATGGAGTGACAAATTTAGATAGAGCTAAATATATAAATCATCCAGAAATAAATTTTCATATCAAAATAATTAGGTAGCTCAAAGTTAAAAGCATGGGTATTTAGATCACCATGAGTAAATGCCCAGAAAAGGTTAAGCTTTATTGAGTGTTCACTCCCTCACTTGTCGTCATCTTGTAGTACAAAATGATCTACTTTTACATTTCACTTTTAAAATTCTTAACAAGAATTGCATGCAATTTTGTCTTTGGGATAAAATTGTTAACTACTAGACATGGAACTTAACCAAAGGGACGTCTAGCAACTTAACAGTTGATTTCAAAGATGTAATTGAGGAATTATACACAGGAGATTGCATGCTAAAATAAATGTATTCATAAAATTTCACCAGAATCAATTAAAATGAGAGAATTTGAGTACATGAAAAGCAAGAGCATTGTTGATCAACAAAGAATGTTCCATATTATGCCATATATTTTATTTGGATTTTATGAATATTTGTAATAATTACAATCTTTACGGCATGCACAGTAGATTTGTATGTTTATTTTTTAAAAGATTTATTTTTATTACCTATTTATTTATTTATCTATTTATTTATTGATTGATTGATTTATTTATTTATTTATTTATTTTGGTTTTTAGAGACAGGGTTTCTCTGTATAGCCCCGCCTGTCCTGTAACTCACTCTGTAGACCATGCTGACCTCAAACTCAGAAATCCGCCTGCCTCTGCCTCCCAAGTGCTGGGATTAAAAGCGTGCACCACCACTACCCAGCTTATTTATTTATTTTATGTATTTGAGTACACCAAAGTTCTTTTCAGACACACTACTAAAGGGCATCTGATCACATTACAGATGGATGTGAGTCATGAAGTGGTTTCTGGGAATCAAACTCAGGACTTCTGGAAAAGCAGTGAGTATTGTTTTTGTTTCTTTGTTTTGTTTTGTTTTATTTTGTTTTTATCACTGAGCGATCTCTCCAGCCCCCTATTTTGTGTTTTTTTAATCACAAGAGATCCGCTCCCAGAAAGAGCCCAGTAGTCTTTTGAGTTTACATTATGTTTAAGAAAAACTTCAATAATTAGAAATTAGAATTCAGAATGACATCCTCTGTGTTTTGACTAACACTGTGGTGTTTTTTGAGCTGTCTCACGTTAGCTATAGTTTGTTCTTTCCAATCCAGCCAGTCTAGCGAAATCATCTCCACATTTCAAACGTGAGCATTCATTTTACTTTAGGTTATTACGGAATCTTTGGAAATCACAGCCAAGGGGGTTTCATCTCCCATCTCTCAGACATCCCCCTTCTCTCGCATACAGATGCGTTCTCTTCAATGAACACTTATGTTCCTTCTCACGTCTCTTTGTATCTAGGAGCTGAGAAAAGATGCACTAGGCTTAAAATGTGATGAGTATATTCATAATAAGAACATTGCTTTTTCAATAATCAAAATAGTTTTCCTGGTGCTCAGGACACTTTGATCAGTCAAAAGGGTAAAGTCTGACAAAAAGACATGTTGTCACACATGGGAAGAGGTAAAGAATATATGTGGGATTATACATATCTTAATAATTCATAATAAAAACGAAAGGTCATAAATCACTTTGTTCTTTTATTTATTTATTTATTTATTTATTTTATTCCATATATTTTTATTTACATTTCAAATGATTTCCCCTTTTCTGGCCCCCCACTCCCCAAAAGTCCCATAAGCCCTCTTCCCTCCCCCCTTTTCTCCCATCCACCCCTTCCCACTTCCCTGTTCTGGTTTTGCCCTATACTGCTACACTGAGTCTTTCCAGAACAAGGGGCCACTCCTCTGTTCTTCTTGTACATCATTTGATGTGTGGATTATGTTTTGGGTATTCCAATTTTGTAGGCTAATATCCACTTATTAGTGAGTGCATACCATGACTGATCTTTTGAGACTGGATTACCTCACTTAGTATGATGTTCTCCAGCTCCATCCATTTGTCTAAGAATTTCATGAATTCATTGTTTCTAATGGCTGAATAGTACTCCATTGTGTATATATACCCTTTTTTTGCATCCATTCTTCCATTGAGGGATGCTTGGGTTCTTTCCAGCTTTTGGTTATTATAAATAGGGCTGCTATGAACATAGTGGAGCATGTATCCTTATTTCATGCTGGGGAATCTTCTGGGTATATGCCCAGGAGTGGTATAGCAGGATCTTCTGGCAGTGAGGTACCCAGTTTTCAGAGGAACCGCCAGACTGATTTCCAGAGTGGTTGTACCAATTTGCAACCCCACCAGCAGTGGAGGAGTGTTCCTCTTTCTCCACATCCTCAACAACACTTGCTGTCTCCTGAATTTTTAATCTTAGCCATTCTGACTGGTATAAGGTGAAATCTCAGGTTTGTTTTGATTTGCATTTCCCCAATGACTAATGAAGTTGAACATTTTCTAAGATGCTTCTCAGCCATCCAAAGTTCTTCAGGTGAGAATTCTTTGCTTAGCTCTGTACCCCATTTTTAATAAAGTTATTTGGTTTTCTGGGGTCTAACTTCTTGAGTTCTTTGTATATATTGGATATTAGCCCTTCAACTGATGTAGGGTTGGTGATGATCTTTTCCCAATTTGTTGGTTGCTGATCTGTCCTTTTGATGGTGTCCTTTGCCTTAGAGAAACTTTGTAATTTTATGAGGTCCCATTTGTCAATTTTTGATCTTAGAGCATAAGCTATTGGTGTTCTGTTCAGAAACTTTCCCACTGTACCTATGTCCTCAAGGGTCTTCCCCAGTTTCTGTTCTATTAGCTTCAGAGTGTCTGGCTTTATGTAGAGGTCTTTGATACACCTGGAGTTGAGCTTGTTCTTAATGCACATTGACACCCCAGAGCAACTGTCTAACACTGATTTGGTTAGAGATAACAGATTCTTTTTTTCAATTGGATATTTTCTTTATTTACATTTCAAATGTTTTCCCCTTTCTAGGTTTTCTCTTCAGAAATCCCCATCCCATCCCCCATCCCCCTGCCTCTATGAAGGTGCTCCCCCACCCCCACTCCTCTCTTCCTGCCCTGGCATTCCCCTACAATGGGGCATCGAAAACCCTCAGGCCAAGGGCTTCTCCTCCACTGATGACCAACAAAGCCATCCTCTGCCACATATGAGGATAGTGCCATGGATAGCTCCATGTGTATTCTTTGGTTGGTGGTCTAGTTCCCAGGAGCTGGGGATGGGGGCGGGTCTGGCCTGTTGACACTGAGATAACAGATTCTTAATTGTGTACTCCAAGACATAAATAAATCCCTACCGTTTAACTGTCTAGTTTTATCTTTTCTGTAATAAAAGATACTCATTTCAAGATTTTAGTGAAGTTTTTGTAAACAAAATTGTTTGAGGTATCTGGCATGAAGGTTATTCCCAGTTGTCAACATGACTATACCTGTGATGAACTATGATCCAGTAATGAAGGGTGCACATCTGTGATCCAGATTTTGGGGATGGAAGGCACAGGCTTTTGATCAGGATTTGGAAGCACAGTAGCCATGAAAAGCTTAAGCCCAGGCAAAGTGATAGATCCCTTAAATCCCAGGAGACAGAGGCAAGCAGATCTCTGAGTTCAAGGCCAGCCTGGGACAGAGCAAATTCCAAATAAAGAGCAGCATATGTCCAAATGTGATGGTACACACCTTTCATAGGTACCACACCTTTTGTTGGAGGCCTACACAAGGACAACAGAAGGAAGGTTCCTTCCTTTTCTGATTGCACTTACATGCCAGCCCATTTGTTGAATCCTACTGCCTCAGTATTCTAGCTTATAAAGAAGACCAGCTGGAATTCCCAGCTGTGAGGAACTGAGCAATTACTAGGTTCTTTGACTTCCCATTCACAGCTGCCCATTGTGGGATTTGTCGGACTTCAGACTTTAAGTCATTCCAATGATTTTCCTTAATGTACATTCTGTAAGTTCTGTGACTCTAGGGAACTCTGAATAATACAACTAGGAACTATATCAAGCATCAGAATTCTTTATATTATTATTTGTAATACAAAGTCAGTATCCAGAATAGAGGGGAAAAGGCAAGTTAATGCGGTTCTCAAGTACTTAAGAGCTCTCTTAAGAGCTCACTATGCTTTGACATAAATGAACAACAGATCAAAAATAAAAACTACATTAAAATGTAAGCACAGTTGCATCCTTTCTGAAATCTTGCAGTCCATATATAGCCCTGCACATCTCCCAAATGTGACATCTTTCAACACACACACACACACACAAAGAAAACATCAAGAAGCTCATAGAACATTACCAGAAATGACATGCTAAGAGCGAACTGTTTGATTTTTAAATTATTTTCTCAACTTGTGTATAATAATATTTCCTCACAGAATCATTTGTTTAAAATATGCACAGGAAGTCACTGTTCATTTCTTCAACAAATATTTATTGAGTCTCTACTTTGCACAAGCTATGAAGTCTGAGGACACAGTAGGAGCAAAACAGGAAATACCTCTGATCTGATGCAGCTTCAAGTCTCATAAGGATGTATAATTTTCCAAACAACTCTACGCCCACTGTTTTACCATGAAGTAGCATGAATAGGACAATGTAAAATACATTCACACACACCCTGATTTATATACCCCTGCTCCACTAAGCCAGACAAACTGTAACTTTAGTAAATGAATATGTACTGGGATTTATCTTGGTAGGCATAATATACTGAGACAAATAGATAGAACTGTTAAAATACTATGTTTTCCAATAATAAAAGAATATAGTATGATGAACAATGTTTTGTAGTAATTTTAGGAGTGATAACTTTTACCTGTGTTTTCAGGTAGTATCTAATGTATGGAATAATGGAGAAATAAAATTCAAATGGGGACATTCAGTGGGAATTCCTTTAAATGCTATTATCAGCTTGAAAGCACTTTGAGGTTTTTCACACTTACAAATGAGTTTACTCATTTTCAATGTATTATGTTCCTGTAACACAGGTGTTTGTCCCACAAAAACTTCACATATACTCTTTTACATTTCAAGTGCTAGTCTTAGAATCTAAGACAAATTATAAGGTAAATAATAATAGGCTAATCTCAGAATAGATTATCTCTTTACAATTGTATTCCAATCACCTTAAACATAATTCTGTATGTTACATTAAATCTGAAAACACTTTGTTTATTATAAAATTGCATAGCTATCCATAACTTATGGAGTCATTATCTAAAAATCTCTTTGAACTATTTCAATAAAGCATTCCAAAACTAAAGAAACTTGTTGTCAGCAAAATATTTACGGTTAGAAAAATATGTCGGAAATCTTTGCATAGTGTTGTAATTTTGTTTTGTTCGTGTTTACAATGGAAAAGTCTATGGACATCATTTAAGATATTTAAAGTACGATGTGACATTAAGATTTTTGAGTTGTGCTCAGAGATGTCTCAGTAGATAAAGGCACTTGGCACTAAACCTGACAACCCCTAGGGCAATCCCCAAGACACACAGTAAAAGTAGAGAACCAACTTCCTCAATTTTTCCTATCTTGTAGAATCAATGAGATTACTGGTCTGAAGCACAGTGTGTAGGTGAGGCATTTATTATGATTGCATACAATCATGACAATAATTCACAAAAAGTATATTTTTAACATACTTCAAATTAATTTTCTAAATGTATTCACATCAGAATTTCAGTGTTGAATGTCAATTAAAGAGATTCCATTTATGAAGTAGATCACTTTCAGAGACCTCCAATTTTTTTTTATCCAGCTTGAGAACTTATAGGCCTCACAGAACCATCACATTAATCTGTTGACTAGCCTTTCTACATCACTGCCTAAAGCATTTAGCAATTACTCATTATAAATGTAAGTTGATCTTGAATTATGGAATGTAATGAACTGAGGAATGCTCTTTATAGACTTTATTTTGAGATAGTCTCTAAAATTTAAAGCAATTTAAAATTAAGTGACCAAGAATGAATATCTTCATATTAAAGTAAATGCAATGTGTGTGGGGGCTTGTCATAATATCAACATCTGTTTTATGCCATATAAACAATTTAGGCAAGGCAATATTAATTATAGTTCTTTAAAATTAATTTATTTTTAATATATTTAAATATATTAAATATATTTAAATGCCCTGGCTATGCAGAGATAATTAAATTTTAGCCTCAAATTGTGAATTAAATAGCAATGGTGTCCATACAAAAGCAGTATTTTAATACATCATACACAAAATTCACACAAAAGGCAAAATTGAAGACATAGTATGGAAGACATGAAATACAGAATAAAATATCCCACTCAAATGAGTGGGACTGATTTACCATGTCCCAGCTAATAACTACAGAGATGAGTTTAATTTATGAGAGTGAGACTTGATGTGCTTATTCAAGTTTGCCCTATCTTAGTATGACAATATATTCCCACTGTGTTGAGCAGCAGAAAAAAGTGCAAGTGATTTCAGATATAACACTAATATAGTTAATTCTTTTCAGTACAAGAAAATTAAAGTATGTATATATCAGTTGAAAATATTTTAATACATTTTATTTTGATTGTTACTTATGAAGAGCTTCATGTAGGTTCAAATACCTTAATTACTGTTAGGAATATATGTGTAAAAAACAAAATGTGTAATAATAGTTCTTTGAAAACTTGACTCTAAGCACAAGGTCATAATACTACCTGTTACTTGGCATAAATAGCAGAATGTTCCCTCCTTATAACCAAGAGTGCTGGTACTGCATTGCACCTCTTTTGAGTCTAAAAATCTATAAGAAGTTTTCTAGTTGTCATGAGTGCATATAATCAACTAAATGGTAAAGAAAATAAATTATACTCACAAATAATATGGGATATATCTGTTAAGACTAATAATAGTATTGGAAGAGTGACTACAAGCTGAAATAGCTCAGGTTGTAAATCAAGGTTATTTCTTCACCACGATCATTTAACAATGTTTCAGTAGCAACTACTAAAGAACAAAAGGAAAATAATTCAAGTTGTTAATAAATAATGATCAAACTCTAAAAAAAAAGAAAAAGAAAAAGAAAAACTGTTCCAATGCCACTTCAGCTTAAAGAGGTCTAGTTTTGAGTCTGACTACATGATTGACATAGTCAAGAAACATGGGGGGAGGGAGGGGAACTGGAGAGACGGTTCAGTGATTAAGAGCACTGACTGCTCTTCTAAAGGTCTTGAGTTCAACTCCCATCAACCACACAGTGGCTCACAACCATCTATAGTGGGATCTGATGCCCTTTCTGGTGTATCTGAAGATAGCTACAGGGTACTCACATAAATTAAAAATAAAAAAAATCTTTAAAAAAAAGGAACATGGAGTACCTGTCTATAAACCACAACTGTCAGGTGGCTTGTTACTGTGAAGAGGCTTTGAGTGGTATGCTGCAATGACCATTCTTTACGAATCATCTGCTGCTTCTTTCATGTCCAATTCTAATAAAGTTGATCTCTGTTTCTCCTCCAACACTCAGCTGAGATGCCAACCATTCCTTCCCATTCTTCCCTTTGGTGACATATGAGCCTCGGGCCATGGGAGGAAATAGAAAACTTTAGAGTGTGGATAGGCACCTGAAATGGGAGGCGTCCATTTATACAGCTGGGGTGAGACATTTCACGGGTACAGGTGTTTTGTGGTCACTCAGGGTCTTGAAAGTCTCGCCTCACCTACACACTGTCAGTCAGACCAATAAACAGATTGGTTCTCTAAGTTGATTTGACCTGTATCATCTCTTTGGTCTATTGTTTGGTGTCTTAAGGTGAACAGACTTTTATTCATACCTTACCAGAAAAGTGGAGAGAATAACAAATGATGTATTTTAGCAGAAGTAATCCAAGAACTACAATGTGTTCTCCTACGTTTCTACACACTGCTTTACCCATACACAAAAATTCAGAAAATTAAGAGAAGTTATTTATGAGCCAAAATAAACCCTACCTTTCTTCCTTAGAGATGGGGATAGGTGTGTATGTGTGTGTGTGTGTGTGTGTGTGTGTGTGTGTGTTTGTGTTGCTGTTCCTTTGGTTATTTTTGTAAGCATTAGTGCTGCTAACATCCTATTTCAACTTTGTACACCTATTACTTCTCTAACTAGGGCAGCAGCTTTTTCTACGAGACACAATGAAATTTGAGAAAACAGTCATTTATGCTGCGAGCTGAGGAAAAGAGCTCTCTGACTATACCCAAACGTGACTAATCTTTAATCACTTCAGTGCAGGGCTGTGTTATTTAGTGTTGGCTCGCTACCTTTTGCCAAGAATCAAGCACTGTACAGCCATTATGTCTTCAAGACAATAGCTGTTTATCCTGGGTAACACTGCTAGACCTGTCCAGGCAGACTGACCCAAAACACTTGGCCAAGTTTAAAGTAGAGCATTCATTGAAACTTCGAATCTTCTTTCCTGGTCCTATTTCCTGAAATTCCAACTTCTGTAAACGACTCTTAACAATAAAGAATTTTGTGTCAAAGGACAAAAACATCACCAAGTGAGCATATCCTTTGCTTATAATGTTTTAGTATACAGAGTATGTTTTCCTGTTGACTCATGTGGACAGGCTCAAACTGACAAAATGTTCTAGAGGGGAAAGACATGAAGTGACCCCTATTTTGGAGCTATCTTGTTTGTATCTGATACCCTCTTATCCCTTCGAAGATATCTTTCACATACACTCTCCTCCGCTTCCATACTTGGGAACCCTGTGTTAAACTCTTCCACTAAAGTATGAAGCTCACTGGGTCTGGAGCTGTCATTCTCTGCAGAAACATCTGCATTATAACTAAAGCCTACTATAGATTTCACACACTCAGCAATGCAAAAAGATTAGTGGGTCCAGAGGGTCCCTATATCCATTTAACCAGTCAGTAGAGATAATCCTAAACAGGGCAATTAAAATGAAAGGTCAAGTTAAACTTTATAACAAGAACTTACTTGATTACCACATAAATATTACATTTTATTATATCTCTTATATAGCTTATAATAAATTCTTATAGAATGACTGTATTTCTGTCTGTTTGATTCTTTAGTTACATTTTTATTTAACCTAGAAAGGCCAGCTAGTCAGGATCAATGAATAAGATAAAGAATACATTTCAGTTATTCCAGTAAGAAGTAAAAAAAACTGGACCTGGAATATATATCTCACTAATTACTCAGATGTATTACATGACAGTGTTTATACAGATTAATTATCATATATGAATAAGATAAACTAAACTTCAATTTTTGACTGTAAGCAAAATTTGTTGATACATTTAATATATATTTTGTTATTAAACTATAAACAAAGGTATAACTTTATAAATTCTCCTAAACTGTCAAAATGTATTCCTAATTGATCTGTTTTCTGTTTACCTCATTAGAATATATATACAACAGGAGGGCAGAGACGTGATTATTTTTTATGTTGTATAAAAATTTTTAACCCAAAATAACTATCAGAGGTCTCAAGATTTTTTGATTATATAGAAGTCCTGAGTTTGATTCCCAGCACCCACACAGAGGCCAGCAATAGCCTATAACTCTAGATCACGAGAATGTAACACTCTCTTCTGCCTCTGAGAAAAATATCACAAGATAAATAAGTGTACATGCAGACAAAGACACCCATACACGTAAAATAAAAAAACAAATTTAAAAATAATAAAAGATAAAATAACTACAAGAGGGCACTAATTACATAAACAAATAGTAAAGACATGTTTATATAATATAAATGCAAGTATATATGAAGAATAAAATATTAATATAAGGACAATATAAGAAATATAAGGACAGTCCATATGGTAGAATTTGCATATCACATATTTCTCAGGTTGATAAATTTTGAATACTTTAGAACTCCTTTGCCTTAGCAATTATCTAACATAAAGTGAAAAGGAAACAATCAGTTCTTTAAATCCTGCTGTTCCCTGCTTACTATGAAAACAGAAGCCGGACAGTGGTGGCAAACTCCTTTAATCCCAGCACTTGGGAGGCAGAGGCAGGCAGATTTCTGAGTTCGAGGCCAGCCTGGTCTACAGGGTGAGTTCCAGGACAGCCAGAGCTACACAGAGAAACCCTGCCAAAGAGAAAGAGAAAGAAAGAGAAAGAAGGGAAGAAAGAAAAAAGAAGAAAGAAAGAAGAAAGAAGGAAAACAGAAACTTTGAGAGCACATCATCTATTTGCCACAAAGCATCAAGATATTGCCTGAACAAATGTTATTGATGGTATTTTAGCTCCATTAATTTATTTAAAGAAAAGGGGTGTACAGGAGATACAAAAATAAATGAAAGTGAAATTCTGAAATCCTGGAGTTCTGTGGGTTATATTTCTTTTTTAAAAATCTTACAACACAGTTTCTACTTAACATCTATCTTTTTTCTTTTCAGTGTTTGATTTTGTTTTGTTGATTTTTCACAGAGTAATTAAATTACTATGGTTCCGCTTTCCCTTTCCTCTCATCAAGGTTCAGAGGACACTCAAGATGGGTGGCAGAGGAGATTCTAAGCTTATAAAGATCAGGGAGCTTACTGTGAGATAGTGTCTACTAGTAATGTCAGAAGCTATAGCCATAAACTCTCACTAACAAAGATGATATCAACAAACATTCCAAACTTGACAGGAAAGCATCTCTAGATTGCAAGCCTACATAAAGAGCTATAAGCAACTCCAGGACTGGTGGTTCTCTTCAGGGAAGACTATACTAATTAGTTGTCCAGTGACAAACATCCCAGAAAACATATGCAAGAATCATTAAATATAAACATCTTATATTTAAAAGTATGTATATGTGTGATTGTATATAAAGGTACATACAATACACATGCAATAGTAATTCCAGTTCTTTAATCAGGCACCTAAATGTCATCTAGAAAAAACAAACAATAATAATAATACTGGAAAAAATACATTCCTTAAATGTTTTCTATAATATTTAAAACTAAGCTTAGTTAGAAATATTAGGGCAACAACTTTTGTTTATTTGAATAGTAAATTTCAGAGACTTGGGAAAAATGATATCTTGTTGGTTTATTTTTTTGAGACACACTTTTTCTGTGTTAACAGTGTTAACTATGCTGGAAACCACTTTGTAGACCAAGCTGGCTTCAAACTTACAGAAACCCACCTGACGGCCTCTGCCTCCTGAGCAGTGAGTTAAAGTGCTGCATAAATGAAAATCTAAGAGTAAAATTCTGAGATATTGTTATTTTTGTTATTTATTTTCTAAAACAGGTTTATTCCAAAATAAACCCTGTTTAGAAACTAAGTGTTTGTCATCAGTTTCAATAATGCATTGAACTAGTACACGATCAGAATGCATTACCAGATATACTGTTTCTTGTTATAGATTATTTTAAGTGTTGTGGACAATTATTAGTATGCCGCTGATTTTAGAAATTCTCATGAAAACCAGGCTCAAAATAATAGTTGATAAAGCTTCACAAAGTTTAAATTGTAGATAAAGTATTTTATAAATGGCAATTACTTTTTGTGTGATAAAAACTAGATACATTATAAATATACTTACTTTTTTAATGAACATGTCTAAACAAATACAAAAATGACATTAATACAAAGTCAAAATTCCCCAATAATATGACTAAAATCTACTGTGTAATCAATATTTTTATATTTGGTCCCTTAATTCATTGACACAGAATCTTCAACACTACGGCAAAAAGATACATGTATTATCTAGATAAATCCAATAGGCTTTGGATTTGGAAGAGCTTTTGAAATTCAAAGCACATCTATGTACCTTCTGAAATCAGAAACCATCACTGAAAGACAATGGAAACATATACACACTCTCTCTGTCTGAGTGTCTTTTCTCTGTGTATCTGTCTCCTCCTCTGTCTCTCTCCCCCTCTCCGTCACTGTCTTGCTGTCTCTCTCTTTCCCTCCCTCCCTCGACCCCCTCCCTCCTTCCTTCCCTCTCTCCTCCCCTCCCTCCCCCCCAGCCTGAAGTCTTGCAGACAAGCACACTATCACAACAACAATTAGGGATCTCAGATCTCATCAGGTCTAATCATTTTAGAAGTCAGTAAATAAAGCGCTCTAAGAAATGGCTCCCACACATACTGCGGTGGCCTTTCCAAGTGGAAGAAGAAAATCTGAAGTGCCAGCCCAGGTCTCATTCTGGAAAGCACACTGAATCTGACAGTCACCAACAGGAAACAAGTCAAAGGGGATTAGAAATGTAAATTGAAAGCCCATTAATTTAATTAATTTCCCATTATTTAACAGTATGTAATTTGCATTTTAACAGAGTTTTGCAGTCTAAGCCACAGCAGAACATCACTGCTCCATGATCAAGTCTGAGAGGTGGGCTTGTAAAACTGCAGCCAAAGAAGAAGCTAACACACAGAATTTTCCTACTTTAAATCGCTACCTATGTTTTTTATAACACATGAAAAGGCAGGTGATGTAATAAAAGCAGCCTGTATTAAAATATTTCATAATCAATTTTGCATAACTTCCAAGTGAAGCACCCTGAGTCCCAAGGGCAAGCCCGTAATTGCTACAACACAACCTTACGAAATAAATTTTAAAAATACTAATGACTTAATCTGGAAAAATAATAATAAATCTATTAGTAATTAGGTGACTGGATTATACGGTTCAAATCAGAGTTTAGTAAAAAAAAAATACTAAATGAAAGAAATGATAATAGAAATAGCCAGTCATATTCTGAAAAAAATATTTGATGGCAGCGAATATGCCTCTTAATTCAGAAAAAGACTATTTCTAGGACAGCTTAGAATCATAGAGTAGCTACGTAATCTAACACCAGAATTTAGTACAACTATTTTCCTAGTTTCCATTTGCCCAATGAGAATATAAACTCCATGGTTCCTGTTTTGTTCTCTCTGGAGGTTTCAGTGTCGTCGGACACAATGCTAACTCTTATAAGTTTGTTTATGGAATGCATCATTTATTAAGCATGTTTCCAGTCTGGCCTCCAGAGGTGCCAAGGCTTTTGTTGTAAATTACCTTTCTTAGTTGCAGGTTCTTTGTCTATGACTCACATCTTAACAAAAATATGTTCAACTTTGAAGATATTTCAGATGTGTGATTTAGCCTGCCTTTTCATATTTAATAACAATGCTTTGATGCTGCTCCTGCCAATGTCTGCGCTCCTTTCGCATTCCTGTGATTGCCTCTTCGCTGCAGGAATCATGTAGTTTGAAGCACTTGCCTCTTTGAAGTGTTTCAGTTTCTTTGCACTCCATAAATTTACTTAGATACCAAAGCAAAACGAAGTATCAGTTTAGTCTGAGATGATGAAATTGGTCTGGGTCTCAATGAGGTTGTTGTTTAGTTTATTTTAACTGACAGAAAAAAATATATAACATAGGCTCCATAATGAAATTTTTCATTTATAATCTGCAAAAATCAGAGCCTATAATGAAGGTGTTGGAAATAAACAAATAGACTATTTATATTTTCCTGGGAGTAGATTTAGAACTAAAGAAACTTCAAAGAAAGACACTCCTGTTACTTATAATGTAAAGAGAATGAAGAAAGAAAAAGCCAATTACATATTTGCAACTATTCAGTTCATATTATAAAAATATTTTTTGCATATGATGATCCTATAAGCAAATGTTAATACGATATGAGTTTGTTGTGTATTATGTATGTACAAAAGCAGAAAGTTTAAATATATATAAAAAGGGAATAGATAACAAAATATTTCTGTGCATAGACATACATCAACATAAATCAAAGTGCAAAATCAGGTGTTCTAAGACTCAAAAACGACCCAGTTTTGCGATTTTTGATTTAGTCACGTTAACTCCCAGGCTTCAAATGAAGTTCTTCACACTCCAGTTCACTGTAATAATGCATTACACATTCTCTTCCAAAAAGTCATATTTGCATAGAGTTCCACTGTTTGTTTTTTTTAAAAAAACTGAGGCTAGTCTAGTTTTAAGTAATTTTAAAGTGCAAATGTCTGTGTCTTTTTATAAGTTACTTTAGTTTTTTTTTCTTTTTCTTAAAGAAGTATAAATGAAAGCAACTCAAGCAAGACCATCAATGAACAGGGGCATTTTCCCTTAAAGGTCTTTCATTCTCATCTATGCCTGAATTCACAAAATAGGACAGGTTCCCTTACACTTTATATTTGTGAGCAGAACCTTTGCTGTATGCACTGTTTCAATCTGAATTTACTCAGAGTTTCATGAAAGCCATAGTTCCAGGGTAGGTGGGCAGTGATAGCTCAAGCTTCCCAAAGGGCTTGGCACTTTACAAGACTAAGCTCATTTATCATTTATAACTTTAGAAGGGAGTTCTCATTATTCCTAACCCGCAAAGAGAAACCGAGGACCAGACAGTGGGAGTCATGAGCTGAGGGCCACTCACCATGAGGTTTCCAGAGCCAAGACTAGAAAATCAACTCATCTATTTTCATACTTTCCATCACATTCCACTATAAAGAATCCTTATACATCAGTTAATTCACACTGTACTGTCAAGCATATTTTTGTCCTCTATACAAATATCTTATCATAATCATCTTCAAAGAAAATTATGATTTGTTCTCTTAATTCTAGGTGTAGGATTTAGCTTTTTAGTTATCCACACTTCTTCCAAACAAAAATGTACTGAAAATGTATTTTTTTAACTACTACAGAGTTTCCAAACATATATATGAGCAGTTTGATATATATATATATATCCATAAAATGCAAAGAGAAATGTGTTTCTAATAATAAAAATGTTAAGTAATTAAAACATTTTTTCTATGAATTCTTTACTAATTTTAAATCATAGAACAGTTACTTAAAATAGTTTATTAAAATTCAGAGGATCAATAACTTTGAATTCCTAATCAAAATGGCAAATAGCATAGTGTACAGATATAAAACCAAAGAATGAAAAAATTCCCCAGAAATTATGAAAAGATAACATGCTACAAATTGGGTTGCTTAGATTTGAAGGGAAAAGCACTTTGACAAGTCATGAAGGCTCCGAATTCGCAGCAGATTGTGGGCATGCCATATTCGTCTGAGCTATGCCAACAGTGCTGCTGGAGTGAAGCAAACACACGATCAGACTTCTGTGTTTTATGCCTTAAACCTCTTTTCATAGTTGACCAGATGCTCTGGGTGATTTTAAACACACTGCAAGGATCAGTTAAAGGAAGCTCACACTTTCCCAGCACAAGTTCAACAAAGAACAACAGTTTGCCTTCCTGTTTAGAAACCAAAGAAAACTGAGACCGTATCTGCGTGTTGGAACATCACCATGAATGTAACAGTTCAGGTCAGGTTCTCTGGGCAACAGATGCCTCTGAAGATATTGAAGATACACTTTAGGTGCAGGGGAGGTGGGGTGCGGGGGTTCAGGAGTGCAGGGGTGCAGAGTGAGGGGTGTTAAGGCAAAAACCCCAGGGGGTCTTAGAGAAGGGAAACTGGGCAGAGGTAGGACTGAACATGGATTATAACACAGGCTGTGGCCTAAAGGGGTGGGGGAGGAGTGGGGGGACGGGCTGTCATTTTTGATGAAGCAAACAGGATGTTTTGGGGTTTCTAATAGTGATGCTTATTAGTGAAACTCATCCTTGTAGCAAAGCCCCACCTTCAAGCAAGTTACCAATGTCCTTCCTGAGGAAATCTCACTCAGATTCAGCTGAAAAGGGAAAAAATCGTGGACACCTGGAAAAGCTAGACCTAAGGAGGAACTGGTTCAGGAAAGAGGATCCCTCATAACCTCTTCTTTGTCGTGTGTAAGGGGAAAACAAGGGCTTTGAAAATGTCCTGAAGTCACAGTTCAGTACCGCTAACTTTAGTCGATTGTAGCAAAAATTCTTTTTCCTCTTTCGGAGGTCTGCCTTTGAGAGTGGCTTCCTGAGAATTCTGGAAAGATGACCTTTGTTTCTTATTCTACTAAACTTAAGTCACTGCGGTGGGTGGCCAGACTAGGAGATGTATTGACATTCGCTAAAAATGCAAATTTGGAAGGAAAGTCAGGTCTGGGAGTTGCCTTTGACCATGTAGATACACTCTATCTGCTGTCCTTTCTTGCAGTGAGGTATTGTTTGATTATGATGGACATCTACTTAAATTTGAACTTCTGTTTGTATTCAAAATATTAGTTACCTTCGCTCCATGCACCCTGACAAATCTAGGATTTTTTTCTTTTTACATATTAGGTAAATAAGCGTCTTGTTTACACTGTTGGTGATATCTAAGCCAGACTGTTCGTTATCTGGAAATTTTTGTGTCTATGAACACTCAAAACCGTTATTACACAGCTTTAGAGATAACTTTTATTACCCGTAATCTCACAAAATACCTACCACCATTCACATACCGGCTATATCCCCCCCCCCCTGCTTTGCCTTTAGAATAGTTTATATTCTACATGTTATCTGGTGTGTGGTGTGGATGAAGGTCAGTGCATTTGTATAAAAATGGCTAACAAATCCTCTCAGGACTGCTTCTCAAACACTCTAAGCTTTTTTCTAAATATTGTGTCCATAGATTTTTATCATTTAATCAGCTTGCATTTATGCCATGTATAAATTATTAGAGTATCTTTTATATCAAGCACTTTGCCTATTATAGTAACAAATCTATTTCTTGAAAGAGTAAGCTACTAAAATCTATATGGGTGGATGCCATTGCAGCCAAGAACAATACTGTTTGTCTTTCCAAAGCACCCAAGCTCTATTCCTTGCACCCACATGGTCATAACAATCTGTAATTTCCAGTTCCAAAATATCTGACACCCTCTTCTGGCTTCTGTGGACACTACACACACAATGCACAGACATACATGCAGGCACAATAGCCACATGCATCAAAAAATAAAGTTAGATACTTTTTAAAAAATATTAAATTAGGCACTTTAAGAATAATAAAATGGTTGAGGTGCTTGCTGCAAACCATGACAATATGATTTCTGGAACCATCATGGTAAGAAGAGTAAACCCTGGGTTTTGGCAAGTTGCCCTCACACACACACACACACACACACACACACACACACACACACACGCACATATGCATACATACACACACACAGAAGCACACACACAATAAATAGTTAATTAAATGAATAAATAACAAAACTTTCTTGAAAAATAGCTAATGAGGTTAGGGAGATGGCTTTTGGGTTAAGATCCCTTGCTAACTTTTGTAGGAATTCTCGGTTTCATTCTCAGCATTTGCATACTGGGTCCTAACTATCTGTAACTCCAGTTAGAGGAGATTGATACCCTCTTCCTGCCTCTGTTGTGACCAGAAATGCAAATTGTGCACTTACATCCACAGAGACAAGCATTCCTACACATAAAATAAAATCCTTTGAAAATCAGATAATGTTGTGGTCAGAAGATAGATACTATGGTAACAAATATGTTTCATCTACTTATACAGATAGATTTATAAGTAAAAAGCTAAATAAATAGCTTCTAAGTGTTAGTCTAAAACATAATTACAAGGGAACTGTAATTTTACAATCTTTACAGTGTAGCAATAATGCCCTTATTTGTGTGCATGTTATGATAGCTAAAGCCTCACAAAATTCTTCTCTGATACTGACAATTATAGCCCATAAAGTTTATCGGTCCCCTATGGTCCGAGGCTAGCTTTGAACAACTGATCCTCCTACTCCTACTTATTGAGTGATGGGTTTATATGTATACCGCATCACAACTATCTAGCCCATAACTCTAAACTTAAACATTTTATAATCAGCCTTCCCTCAACACTTTACCAAGACTCCCATTTGAATATCTAACCAATGTAAACCAAAAAAAAGGTAAGTTAGCAGGCTCTAACTTTCAACTCTGTCTATGTTACATTACTGAATGCTACTTATGATTAAAAATTGCACAGCCTACCTACATTTGCATAAGTTAATAAAAGGAGAATGATAATGAAATGTTTAAGGATTTTTTTTCCTGATGAATTTAATGAGGAGTGAAAGCTTTTCTGTATTCTTTGGTATCTCACACTGTAGAATAATTCTAAATTATCCTTAGTAGCTCCAGGGGATAGTATGTCCATGAGAGAAAATTGAATTATAGTACCTAATATTGTGTGTCACCTAAATCTAAGATAAAGACTGGAACCTAATGTTCATAGCTACTGATAGACCTGTTGGGCTTCTTCTTGTCAATCCATTCACAAAAGATGCTCTTTTAGTGTGGATCCAAAATCAAGTTGGAAATGAAACAAATGGAGTAAAAAGGCTTCATTCACCCCCTAGATATGCATGGTAAACACACTATGTATCTTTGTTCCACAATCGACATGCACTGTGGAGCAATGCACAGGGAGGAATTGTTGAGAGATGCTATTGGATTATACATTTTACTTAAGCCCTTTCAAATGTGTTGGTATAAGAAAGTCAAAGGAAATTTAAAAAATCTCAACAGAAAAATGAAAACACTAAAAAAGTGTAGTATTCTGTAAGCTTGCAAATCCCTTCTTCTGGTTTCATTTTTTGGGAGAAGAGAGTTAATTTATCATTCCCACTTCATTTTCCACAGTAGCTATACACTGGAGAGTCAAGAAAATTACGTGCAAGACAAGAGAGTCCAGAAAAGTAGTCAGTTGCTTCCTGCATATATATATATATATATATATATATATATATATATATATATATATATATATATATACAATACTTTAATTTATGAAAGTGAATTTATTAAGGGTTTTTAGTTAATAATTTAAAAAGTGTGCTATGAATCTATTTATTATCCAAACTCTAAGTCAAGTGAACATTTTAAATAATTTAAAACCATCATCTACCCTCATGGGAAGGAATGTATGGCCAGTTTCAACTCTCTATACACAAACAGTATGTCCTCTTTACCCTTCAAAGATACTAATGATATTAATTTGAATCCACTTTGAATCTATTCACTTGAACCCCAGAGGGCTTAAGAAATAACACTGGTCAAATAAAACCTGTGGTATGAAGTGTTAGAAACTTGTTATAATCATCTTGTCATTGAAACATCATAGAACCTCTGAAATAAGCCCTTTATTATCCCTAACGCAAAGAAGAAACCAAGTCAAAGAAAGACAGGCAAAACATCTTGTCACACGGCTTTAAATAGACTATGATTCAAGCCAAGACTCAAAACCACTGTGCTGTTTAGACTCATTTAACCAAGTACTTCATCCCCCATTATGGTCCCTGTATCTACTCCCCATTAGGTTTTTCAGCAAATATATTTTATCCCTGAGCTTAGAACTCCAGGAAGTTAAATGAACTAATGGACACCTGACTATTTAGAAGCGAGAGTGAAAGGGAAGATTTTTATTTGTACACTAATAGCAGTATCAACCACCATTGCTGTTCTGTGCACACCATTAGCTAAATGCTTGGGTCTAATATAAACATAATCATGTGTAGCATTATAGTAACCTTTGCCAACCTGCAGTAAATATGAGTATTTGCTCCAAGGTCAGTAAGCGGATGCAGATAGTAAATCTTTTTGCTATGGACAATCTTAACAGCATTTGCCTAGATCAATGATTCTCAACCTATGGGTCATGACCCCATAGGGGGTGGGGGCCACACCTCAGATATCCTGGATATCAGATATTTACATTATGACTGAGAACAGTAGAAAATTTTCAGTTATGAAGTGCCAATGAAATAATTTTATGGTTGGGGTCACCACAAGATTATTATTACCATTATTAATACCATATGGTATTAAAGGGTCGCAGCATTGGGAAAGCTGAGAACAGCTGACTTGGATGAAGGCTAATTTCCTTTTCATTATCTACACTAAATCATTGAAGGAACCTCTCCCGGTGTGTGTGTGTGTGTGTGTGTGTGTGTGTGTGTGTGTGTGTGTGTGTTGCGTGAGGACTGAATATGGGACATAATCCATACTCTATAAATGCTTTAGCACAGAACTGCATCTTCAGCCTGCTATCAGCTAGTAATAGATTTACTATTTTTTTGGCTTGTGTATATTGTATTTGGTATGCATGTATCTGTGTATCTGTGTGTAGGCAGATATGTGTATGTATGTGCATGTGCCTCTGGAGGCCTGAGGTTGGTCTTGGGAGTCTTCTTCAGTGACTTCTGCTTACTAAGGCAGTGTCTCTTGCTGAATGCAGGGCTTCCTATTCAGCTAGATTTGCCAGCTTATGGAATCCTGATCCTGTATATGACCTGTGGGATTACAGGTGACTGTCACATCCACTGGGTTTCTATGCGATTCTATGATGTAAACCTTGATCGTCCCATTATGTGGCAATTGTGCTGGTTTGAATGACAAATGGGCCTTACAGTTTCAAATGTGGACACCTGGCTCTGGTTCTTGTTACTGTTGCTTGTTGAGCTTTAGGTAGTGGAGCCTTGCTGGAGGAAATGAATCACGGGAGGTGGGCTTTAAGGCTAACATCTTCAGGCCACTACATTTTTTCACTTCTGTTTCCTGCTTAAGGTTGAGCATGCAAGCTCTTACTTAACTTCCTCTCTTCTGCCACATCTCATCTGCTGTTTTCTGCCATGCTTTGCACGCTGAGATAGCCTCATCCCTCTGGAACTATAAGCCAAATTAAACTCTTTCTTCCATAACCTGCTTTTTGTCCTAGTATTTTATCACAACATAGAAAGCACCATGAGTGCTTTTATAATCCTCCAGTCCCAAGCCCCAGTGTAGTCAGGTATAGACTTGCACCACTAGGCCTTGCTTAAGTGCCAATTTAATACTGTGTCACCTATTGGTCCAATTCCTCCAAAAGGGCTCTACCTACCATCATTCTCTAGTTCTCAACAATGAAACTGTATCACAAATCCATCAAAGGGTTAATCAACTAATCATGTTCCCTTCACTCCCATTATCAAGCCTGTCTGATGCACTTTAAGCCTCCCCTGTTCTAGCAAACTTATTTAATTGGCTACCAGCTGGTTCATCTGATCTTCATCTTCATTCCTGTGTTATTATATTCATATATTAGGGTCTTTCTGCACTATACTCCTATTGTTTGCATGTGGAAATGGAAGGACCCTTAGTAGTAGTTAAATTTTTCATTGCCATGGTGATTGGATTAAGGGGTACCAATGGGTTTAGTGAAGGCAATTTCAGAATATGTCTATGATGGTTCCCCAGAAAGTTAGATCATCAGAATTTAAATGATTTGTTGATTAACCCTTTGATGGATTAAAATACAATTTCATTATTGAGAAGTAGAGAATGATGGTAGGTAGAGCTCTTTTGTAGAAATTGGGTTTCTGGGCACTAGAGAGCACAACTCTGGTGGCTATGTCTTTCCATGAACAAGTATTCTGCCCAGAAGTGAAAAACAGTGGAAATGGAAGGAACCTTAGTAGTGCCTTTCACAACTGATAATATGGTTATAAGCAAACCAAATGAGACCATGTGTTGATTGGTCCTCTTCTATAGAGAAATGAGTCCATCGTTGAGATCCAGGATTCTAAGTCTGCCTTTGTAGTGGGTGCTTTAATGTAAAAACCAACATTCTGGTATGGTAAGAAGAACTGAATATATATGTCTGTTTAAAATCTAGTAAGGATTAAACATTTTTAGTTTGCAGCCTGTATCCTATTTCAAATGTCACAGTGAGATATGAGAGACCTGGTGGGGAGCTACAAGAAGATTCCTAAGTAGTTGCCTAGCCCCTACTCATTTGTACGTGGGTCATACAGAATCTGAGCATGCGCTTACTCATCTACACATGAAGATGATAAGACTAACATTCTAGGATCAGTCTGAAAATGCACATAAATACACAGAGTGTCTACCTCAACCTTTCCAGGATTTTTGAGACTCAGCAAATAGTAAAACTATATTCTGTACTGTAAGTATCCAGATAGAGTGAAACTCATTACCCCAAGTAGTATTTGTAATGATAAAATACTTCATAGCAATAAATAATCCTATCAAGATGTCAACTGGACACAATAAAATCCAAGGCAAATATGGCGGCATTTGCCTATAATCCCAGAACTTCGGGAGGCTGAGACAAGAGGACGTGGATAATGATGGATGGAGTGTCAGAATGAGTTACATGCTGAGACAAATGTAGTCTTAAAATGAAAATGAAATTGGGAAATACAAAGTGTACATGAAGCTGGAAGAATATGAAAAGAAATTATGTGTGTATGTGTGCTGTGTGTGTCTGTGTGTTATTTTCAAGTAGGAAAAAGCTACTTTAGTTGGCCCAGAAGATTTTGGGTTAAAATACTAATGATACTAAAGGTGCTAATTATTGAGGCTTGATTTTTGATATGACTGTAATGATAAATACTGGCCCCCAAGGCCTGGTTGCTCCCAGGAACAGGAGATTCCCCAAGAACAATGTGACCTTGCTCTTTAATTTAAAACTATAGGTTAAATAAAGATGCTGACAGCAAATAGCTGAGAAGAACTGAGATACACAGAGCCTGGAGTTCCCAGGCTTCAGGACTAAGGAGACCACAAGGAGACAATAAGATGGAGAGAGGAGAAAACCATAATGATACAGGTGCATCGTGAAAATACAGCCATGAGGGCTAGCCAATAGAATTAATATCTGTTTACCACATGAAACATGACAAATTATACCAGGGTTGTGAATGTGGAAATAGATTCCAATATCATAGAAGGTAGATACCTTCCCAGATCTAGTGATGATTAAGGGATACTATAATGATAAAGGTTGCATATCTTTGATCTAGGAACTGAATGATCAAAGGTGGAGTAGAAGCTCTGGATTTAGATTAATTATTTTCAGAACAGGTAATGAAGTCAAACATTAGGTTATTATTTCTGAAAAAGTAAAAGTCTAATGATAAACCTGATTCTAAACCAGGTACATTCCAGCTTATGCTTAAATTTATTTCTGAAGTCTAGGGCTATGTGCTATATGTCACCTTAACTACAAATGATTTTCATACTGGAGGTTCCAGGAACAGACAATCACACTTTCTTTGTTTTTTGTTTTTTTCTTCAGAAAACTGTTATGATCACATTGCAATCAGATCTTTGTTTCAGGAGGTTGCTATGGCCAGTGTGTTATGCTTATATTTGATTTGCCTATCCAATCCTCTATTAAGAAAGCCCCCACACCTGAGCTGTAAAAACTCTTATCTTCCCCATGTCCAATGCTGATCTCTTGAACCCTGCCTTAGGGAGAGACTGCAAGTATATATGAATAAAAGAACTTTCGTCAATGAATTCACCATGATTTGGGTCAGTGGTCTTTCTCTTCACATTTGTGGATCGACATTAGCTCAAGAAAAAGAGTTAGGGGAAAATAAACTCAAATTGGACACTGTTCTACTCTGGTGATGAAGGTGGAGTACGTTGTTCACATGGAAATGAGATTGAGGACTGATTAATCACAAGGGCCATGAACACAGCATGAAGACAGTAGAGGCAGAATTCCAGTATACCTAAAAGCTTCCCCACTGAAGGAATTAATAATCATACTAAACTGAGAAATGTACAAATGAAAGGTAGGCCAATATCTTTTCATAAATGGAACAATACTTCATCCCTAAATGTTATTGTATTAAAAGCACAGAATACATCTGGATATTGTAAGCAAGAAATGCTTTCAAATTTGAGTAACTAAAATCTTTCTTATCTGAACTAGAAAATGATAAACAAATGTTTGCCATTATTCTTCATCGGGATTTCAAAATCAGGATCAAACATATTCACGAGGTATTTAAAATGACAACTACTCGAAACTGAAACCATCTAAATCCATTGTAACTGAATTAATGTCTTTTGATATGAATCTCACAAAATTTATAGTGAAATTTGTCCTTAGATTCCCCCATAACTCTCACTGAATCACAACAAAGCTTTTGAATCTTGAAGTTAGTTATGGCCTGTCTCTATTCTGTTTTGTCTTTGAAAAATTGCATGGCAAATTTTTCAAAGAAGAAGGAAGTATTTATAGGGAGATAAAATATTACAGAGCTGGGTATTGTTCCCAAACCAGCGACAAGAATAAAGAGAAAATATTCCCATGAAACAAATTATATAACACGTGATTGGTACTCCCATGCTCAAGATCAGAAAAATGTGGAAAAAGAATAAAATGCTAAGATATGTTGACTTTATTTGAACATCTAAAAAGCCTTCCTTAGATCAGATGATAGCCATAAATCTTTTAGCACACACTGGTATTATGGAATACTAAACAATATATCTGCTTATGATAAATAGTTTGGCTTTATTTTTAGGAAAAGATAATTGCGATTTAATATTAAGTAAAATTAAATACCAAGTACTGAAATATTCTTAGGCCATGAGTTCCTCTAAGTCACATCTAACATTTGAAAACAAATAGAGTACTGTATTTGTACAGACAATCACAGTGAGGATGCAGTGAGATTCGGAACCATTACCTCAGTGGCTGCTAAGCATGCTACATCGCATAAAGCCGAGACCAAATGGCTTTAGTTGGGAAAACTACATGACTTCATTCATTTGAAGCTGACTGAACTTGGCAAGAAAAAGGGGCAGAACAGTGCACTAGATTTAGAACAAAATGGTTTTGTATCTAACTCCTTTTAGCTTCTGTTTAAAATGTTATAGAGTTTACTTTATGGTTCTGTGATACATTCCATTAAACATAATTTAGAACAAAAAGGAATTTAAATTGAGAAATACTGCATAGCAGAGACTGACATGCACAAGAGTATTTTACATGCCTACTCTCTCTTAGCCATAACAACACCAACAAAGAAAATGCCCATGTTTAGGAAATCAAAACTGTAATACATGCATGTGCATGCACACACACACACACATGTATGTGTGTGTGTGCGTGTATTTTTCACTTATGTGTTCACTGTATTTTTTGAAATGTTAAAGTATAAATGAGAGAAGAGAGATGTTTATCCATCTAACAAATATTAAGACAAATTATGTAAAAACAATATTACATTCTATTTATCTGGATGGGCAAGTGACCATGCCATGTCACATATATGGAAGTCAGAGAAGAACTTTACAACTAGCAGGAGTTTGTTGTCTCCTTACATCACTTGGAACTCGGATCAAACTCTTACAGTATCTGCAGTCTTGATGTCAAGGCCTCTTAGCTCCTGAATGATTTCCAGGGCCCTAACACATCCTTTACCTTGGTTCTTCTCTCCAACTCCTTTGCTTGCAGGTTTGCACTAGCAACATCACCGCACATCTCCTTTTCAAGTTAACCCTGAGTGGCAGTTGCCCTTCTTTGGTTTTCATGCCTTCCTGCTCCCTGCATCCCTTTCTAGACAGTTAGTTAAAGATGCTAAGTTTTCTCCAGACAAAGCTCCCAACATTCTCCAATCTAGAATCATATGATAAGTTCATCTCCCTGCGTATCCCAGCCTATTTTTACTTTATCTAAAACTAAATTTCATTTATGTGTGTATTTGATTTTTGTTTGTGCATTGAGACTGGGTGTCACTATGTAGTGCTGGCTCCACTGGAACTTGCTACATGGACCAGATGTTCTGGACCTTACAGACATCCTCTTGCCTTGGGAATACTGGAATTAAAGGCATGCATGCCAATCCAGACTCTATGCCAGCTCATTTTTAAGGTTAAAGGGCATCCATGGTGTCTCTTGTACCCAGGATTGTTCACACTTCACCTGTCCTCCTTCTTCTTCTTTCATGCTACTAATCAGCATTCCCTAAGATTCCAACACTAGGGGTTGCAAAGATGGCTCAGTGGTTAAGAACACTGACTACTCTTCCAGAGATCCTGAGTTCAATTGCCAGCAACCACATGGTAGATTACAACCATCTGTAATGAGATCTGACGCCCTCTTCTGGTGTGTCTGACGACAGCTACAGTGTACTCACATACATTAAAATAAACATAATCTAATAATACTACATTTGCCACATATTTTTAATATACTGATTTATGACTTGAGGTTCAACTCATATATAACTCCTAGATAACTCCTCTATGCGTTTCAAAATATTTTTATTTGAACTAACATAGTTGTCAATGAAGCATTTTGTCTTTCAAAAGCTTGAACTCAAATGGAAGCATAAAGTAGTGCAGGGGATTATCTTTCAGATGATTTGTTTTTGAGGCACTTTCTGTGTACTACACTGAAAAGTGTAGGTGAGATAATCAGTTTCTTAAATTGAAATTAACTTAATATGATTTTACCAAATTGAGTGAAATTGTGTATAACAAATATTTGGCAATTTTGATAAAATAAATCCTGGAATTCTTACTGTTACTTTAATTGACACGATTACTCATAATTTTCACTGTGTAACACAAAATATGAATTTAAACATGAATATGAGGGGGCAGCATCTTGAATCACAGTAGCTAATTAAAAGCAGTGTTTCTACTTAACAATTAATGCTGAACTTAGAAGTCAAGTATCTGTAACGGAAGATACTTGACAAACAAGGAAGGGTAGAAATTATGTCCATCAGAATACTGAGGCATAAAATGGTGAAAAAGTTAATTTTGGTGACTATCCACAATGATAAGTGGAGTACTGATTCAAACACATGAACATCGTCACTAGAGAGACCAGTTCTTACTATGGAGTCATTTAACTAGAACAAAGAAATGATAGCATTAAGAAGGCATTTAGAGGAGGTTGGAAAACGGAATTTTAAATTTTAAAAAGTTTTTTTTTTTTATAAAATTGACATAAAGACATTACTAAGACATGAAAAGTGGTCTATCTTGGCAAAACATCATGATTCATGACCAAGGTTTCTGGACTGTCTAGCAACAGTTGGCATGCATTACGGTAGATAGTGACTACCAAATCACACAGCAGTGGCTCCTAAAATCTTGTAAAATGTGAGGATAATGAAGACCATTAGAATATGAAGTTGCAGTTCATAATTAGTTTTAGAAAGCTTATCCAGTAACAACAAGTAAGAGGAATTTGCAAGGGTGTCCTGAGTTCAATTCCCAGCAAACAGGATAATAGTATGATGTGAATCTTAATAAGATAATTATGATATCATCAGCCAAGAAATATATGAAGTAGATAGATTTGTGTAAAGACAATGATGTTCTTTGAAAGCTACAGGCACAGTCATTAGACAGGCATTTGGCAACAGATATTGAAAGCTAGAAAAGAGAGGGTTATAGATTACTATATAAGAACTATTTTCAAAAAGGTTTTACACTGTGTACAAGAATATATTTGGATAAAAGAAAGAATGAAAATAAATAGCAGATAAAAAGAATTTTAGGGTTTGTCTCTAACTGTTTAAAGGGAAATTAATTAATTACTGATGGTGTCAGTAAATACTTGGCCAGTGTTGGGCAAATAATTTTACATCTCTAAGTCCTCCAATGTTATTCTTATCATTGGTATAATATTTAAGAAAGCGCACATTACTTCCTAGACGTTCATATAGTCATTTGAAGAAGAATGACCCTCATAAGCTCATATACTTGACTGCTTGGAGTGGCACTCCAGGGAGTGGCATTATTGGGTGGTCTCTCTGGTTGGAGGAAGTGTGTCACTGTAGGAGGGCTGTGAGATTGTAAGTGTAAGCCAAGCTAGGTGTTTTTCTGTCTTCCTGTAGCCGTCAGCTCCAGTTGTAGAACTCTCAGCTACCTTTCCAGGACCATGTCTCCCTGAACGCCTTCATGCTTCCTCCCATTATGACTACAGACTAAATAAACCTCCGAACCAACAAGCGAAGCCCAGTTCAGTGCTTTCCTTTATAAATGCCATGGTCATTGAGTCTGTTTACTGCAATAGAATACTTTGACCAAGACAATTATCTCAGTAAGTCAAGTATAATCCTGCCATTACTAACACTGTGGTGATGATGATTATAGTCATTCTTTCCCATACTGCCAGGAATATAGAGAAGTTACAGATGCATGAGAATTTCGGGAAGATGAAATATAACAGAAAATATAGTAATGAGAACATCACAAGCCAGCATCACACTGGGGTTTGTCATGTGTGCTCTGATCTCAACTTCTTAAAAATAACAATTCACCTTCTACTAATTACTTGTATAATTACTTTCAATCATGCCCATAAGCAAAAGCCAAAAGGCATCTATGCTATAGCTCTGATGTCTGAGAAAGTCACTGCAGGCAACAGATGGTGATTTAAAAATAGCAGCCTTGAGTCACCTGTGATATGCCTTGAGGTGCCCAATTACTTCATCCCTCTTCTCAACTCTGTCATAATTTCTAAACTGAATTGTGGAGCCAAGAGCCAGGCTTATCAAAGAGCCAGGCTGTGTAGTAAACAAAGTATAGAACAGATGCGCCATTTATGCTGTTAACTGATAGAGTTGTGATTTTGTTACATGTTAACTATGTATACAGATGCTCCATGTAATGTGTCAACATGTGTGTACACGTAAAAGAAATTGAAATGGGAAGTGAAGGCTTGGTGACGTGCAGAGAATATAAGAAAGAGAGAAGAATTTTTTTTCTGAAGTTTCTATGTCTAAGGGCCATCTTCTCAAAATAGATAGGAAAGCTGTTTAAAAATTCAGCCAAGTTGATATTTATGTCTGCTTCCTTAGCAAGAAAAATGTCATCTCTTATTTATAAAACAATCACTCTCAGGCATTACTGGGGGGAAGATATTGAAAGAACAATAAACTTGGAGTTAGGGCTGTTCTTATCAAACACTGTCTTTTAAGCCACTGAGATGTAAGTCTGAGATATAACCTGTGGTTTAATACATCTCGGGCAGATGGACAGAAATGCTTCCTTTATTAGATGACCTGAAATCAGGAAATTTCAACTTAAGAATATATTACAACAGAATGATATTTTCTTGAATGCTTCTATTTTGCTGTATAGTTTATTTTGTAACTTTCTGTAGGGATTTTGCCTCTTTTGCCAGTACCATTGAATAACAGTAACATTCCATTTTCAATTTAATATTTCATATCCTATGTAGCATGGTTTTGCCAAATCTATGATATCTTCCCTTGTTAACGCATTAATTCATTCACATGATGGTTTCACATATATAATCTGATACATGAGGACATAGTCAAAGGCAGGAACGTTAGCTATGGTCTATAGACTCTGTAACATAAATAATATAAGGTTGGCTATAAGAAGTAGAAAAAAAGCTACCAACCCAAATGAGATTCCCAGTAGCTATGAAAAACAAGGTAAGTATTGCTAAAGGGTCATCTACAAATACCATTTAATAAAGCCAGCAATTGCATTTCGTTTGAGTTAAAAATGAGGATATGTTTGTCATTATGATGTGGAGAAACATGCCACTATTATGTGGATAAGAGTGAACTCTGGTTTGCACATGGAAATTGAAAAGTGTCATATGATTAGGAGTGGGAGAAGCGAGCATTAGTTTAGCATGGAACACTGTATGTTCACAGTGGTGCATCTATAGGACAGCCTTGTGCCGAAGAGTTTTCCTGAAAACAATTTGACCCCTTCAGTATTCGTTTGTGCATTTTATTCAAATGGAAGTGCTTCATAGTTTTTTAGCAAACCTCATGCCAAGGAAAATGGAACATGAGAGAAATTTCCATAAGTTACAAAGTTACAACAACCAGGTAAACTCACATAGCAGTAGCAGTAAGAAAACACACAGAGAAGTGTTAAAGATCATGTAGACAAGACACGGTGGGTTGTGAATGGAGCAGGTAAAGAAACCTGAGGTATCAAATTTACCATCATTCCCAACAATCCAATACCCTATTTATCTATCCCCCTCCCTGTTATATTATGGTCTATGACAGGTTGATGATGAACGAACTCAGATACCAAAAGGTGCACAAATGAAGAATATTTCACACTTTATTAACTACCTTAATATTCAAAGTATTTACAAGGTTTATATCATATATGAGGAAGAGTGTTCAATTCTATTTTACTTTATTTTATTTTATTTTATTGAGACTATATCTAAAGATACACATGCTTGCAATATACATGCTAGGGTAGCCTGACAAACTTGAATTCTCCATCCTCCTTATTTACATGGATATGCCACCACATTTAGATTTTACTTTTTAAATATCTAAAGTCAAATTTAGTACTAAAAGTGTACTTTTGGGCTACTGTTTCTTTTACTGGAAATAAGATTCTCATAAATTCATGTGTAGCAATAGTTTAAAAAGAAAATGATACACACAAGTAACATCATAAAACTGAGCAGGTTCTATTTAGGAACACACATATATATTAATATATATTTAAGAAGATGTAGATGCAGGTATAGATAGGTATAGGTAGAGGTATGCATGTAATAACAATTAGTGATGAACAAGTCAAAGAAAGTGAGCAAGGAGGGGTGTATGGGAGGGTTTGGAGGTAGGAAATGGAGGGGGAAATTATGTTATTATATTATAATCTCAAAAAATAAAAAAAATATAATCTCTTAAAGCTTGAAAAGAAATAGCTCAGTGTTTAAGAGCACTTTCTGCTATTCTACATTACTAAATATTGGTTCTAGCATCTGTGTTTGGTGTCCTACAGAAACTTGTAACTCCAGGTCTGAAGCCTGCTGGCCAAAATGAATGCATGCATGTGCAAGTGCTTCTACACACACACACACACACACACACACACACACACACACACACCCCACGCACATACACAACATTCAGAAATGAGAAACACTCAACAGATACAAACATACATATATACAAATAAAAGTAAAAATGTCTTTAATATACAACAAAGACTATACGAGAAAGAGCCAAGAATGAAACCTGATACACTATTATCCAAAGATGCAGAAGAATGAGTATACAATAATTTCCTGGTACTTATGTGAATGCTGAGAGATTCACCCAGAAGAACATGATTCTTTGAACAGAAACCCACAGACATGTTTGGAGTGATAATTTTTTTTAAGTTATAAATATTAACTTTAAGAAGTTTATGAAATAGTTATATTCTTCACATCTTTAAGATTGAATTTTGCTGTAGCAATCATAATTTCTAAACTTTATAAGCATCATTCTATAGCCACATAAGAATCAATGTAGCAAAATGTTAGGAGTGAATACGACATGAACTGCCAGCAGATGATTTAGCAGTATAATTTAGCTCAAAGAAGTTCTTGTTGCACAGGCAAGAGGTTGTATCTAAATGAATGCATAAATAGGTAAATGAATATTTAGTGGTCCACTGTTTAAAGAGGCTTTAACTGTTACATGTACCTATTATTACTTAATAGTCTAACATGAAATATTATTATATTGTGATTTAAGAATTGTATTAAATGTCTTTTGTCAAAGAGATCACTCACTAGTGACCAGTAAACATGCTAACCGAAAGTGAAAAAGACCCAATGAAAGATGCAATTCTATCTGATAATGAATCTAAACTTGGAAGCATAACCAAAAGACTCTATCTAATTGTGAAGATTTAAGCAGAAAGGTAATGAGCTATGGTTCACCTTTGGGATGATTTCACTGGCTTCTTTTTTTTTTTTTCAGAATGGAGTGCAATGCCAGACAAGCAGCGGGTGCAGTGGTCCAGGAAATGATTAACACTTGTGAGTATGCATCTAAGAGATGATGCGATTTTATCACAAGTAACGCATATTTTCAAAATGTGAGCTTTTAAAGTACGGAAAATGTATTGGAGACAAATTGACTTGCAGGGTCTATACATAGAACCTTACAGTCAGCTTTCCATCTCCTCACTGATAATAGGGACACAGGCATTTATAACAAATGTACTGATGCGGAAACTTTGAGACATTTAAAATGAATCCATAAGTACCTGGTGGGTGGTAGAACTGAAAGGTTTAGAAAGAAACCATTACTTTCCACTGGCTAAATTTGCCATTGTATTTTTTTTAAATATTTATAGTCACGATCATGAACTCCTTTGGAAAAAAAATGATAAATTCTTGTATCATGTAAAAGAGTGAAGCTAATGGTAGTGCCAAAGTATCATTGTTAATTTTAGAAGCTATTTATTTGCACAAAGATATCAAATTATAATAGGTATATTACAGGAAAGCTAACAAAATATGATAATTTTATATGACAATATATGTTATTAATACCGTGGGTTCTGCAGACATGGCAAAGCAAGATTATTCCAGCATTTAAAAGTGTGCATTACTCTGATTTTACTTCAATATTATCTTTCAAATACAGTATTACAAAATTCATGTTCTACAAATCTGAAATCCTCCTGTCAGAAAACATGAGTGATATTTTTACATTTTGGTATCCATGCAGCCAGAAAAAAAATCTTTTTTTAATAAATGTAAATTAAAGTATGTGCAAAGTCCATTTTTATTACAGAATGAAAGTGATGACATTCATTTCTTCAGTTTCATAAACCTTAATTTTTAGACCTGTTACCAGTTAAACCGTGCTGAGTATGTTTTAAAATCATCTTTAATCAAAAATTAAAATTAAAAAAATAGCATTTCTCAAGAAACTTGCTTAATTTTGAAATTATTCAATGAATAAAAAGCAAAAAATCTACTAAAGAGGATTTGTAAAAAAAAAAATCTGCTTGATTCAAAATTATTAACTCTCAAAATGAGAAGAGTTTTAAAATAGCATGATTCATGGCACCACTCAATAGACATGTGCTTGCTGATAATGACAGAGGAAACTGACACTTTGCTGCTAAAGGAACAGCGTTTTTCTTCTTTTTCTTAATAATGATAACATTTTATTGAATATTATCTTCATTAATATTTCAAATGCTAAAGCCTTTCCCAGTTTTGCCCCTCCCCCAAACCCCCAACGCCTCCTCCCACTCCCTGTCTTCAAGTATATGCCCCTCCACCCGTCCCACTCACGCCTCCCCCTGCCTCGATTTCCCTTTGTTGGGGCATTTCTTGAGCCTTCACCGAACCAAGGACCACTCCTTGCACTGATGACAAGGCATTTCTCTGCCACATTTTTGGCTGGAACCTTGTGTACCCCTTGGTTGATGGTTTAGTCCCAGAGACTCCTGGGTCTTCTGTGTGGCTGACATGTTGGTTCTCGCCATGGGGCTGTAAACCCCTTCAGCTCCTCCGGACCGACCCTCCAACCCCTCCATTGGGGACCCCACGCCCAGACCAACGGTTGACTGCTAACATCTGCCTCTGTATGGGTAAGGCTCTGACAGGGCCCCTCCAGAGGCAACCGTGACATGCTCCTTCACAGACCACAGGAAGCTCAAGAAGAAGAAGGACTGATGTGGGGGTGCTTTGGTTCCTCTGAGAAAGGGAACAAAATACTCACAGGAGCAATAAAGGAGATGAAGTGTGGAGCAGAGACTGAAGGAAAGGCCACTCAGAAACTGCCCTACCTGGGGGATCCATCCTATAGACAGTCACCAAACCCCAACACTATTATGGACAACAAGAAGTGCATACCAAAAAAAAAAAAATCAAACAAACAAACAGAGGTTTAAACCCACTTCTCATGGCTTATCATCACAAGCATAGATCTGTGCATCTTTCAATCCTTATCTGAGAAGGCTCTATTTGAAGAAGATGGTCATGAGCACAGTGACCTCCAACTGGCCAACGTGGGGAGAAAAAAAAAAACCTCCAGGATATTCATCCCAAAATGGAAGACATCTCGACCATACCACCTCTTACAAACCTCTGAGATGACTGCAGAAAAAGAGGTGGAAAGAATGTAAGAGCCAAATGCAATGAATGACAACAGAGTATCTTCTAGACGAAGCAAGAGAGCTGCACAGATGAATTCACAAGATTTTGGTTAGCATAAACCTGTTCAAGTCCAAGTCAGACCAATTTCCAACCTGGAATGTAGAATTGGACACACAGTCCCAACTGTAGCTGTCAAGTTAGATGTTAGGATAGGGAAAGACAATTTCCTCAGATAGTGTAGGCCTTAGTAAGTAAACCACTCTCCAGCAGAAGAACATACATCTAAGGATATTTGAAGAGTAGAAATACATCTTAAAGGATTAAAAAAGTATATGGGATATGAAATCAGGTGGATACATAGTGGGGAGTAGATTTGGATAGAGTTAAGAGTGGGAGCAAATATTAAACCAGGCAATGAAAATCTCAAAGAACTAGGAACATTTTAATACAAATGAAAATGGAAGCTATTTGGTAAGCATCTATTACATAATCTGACTTCAAAATAAAGACTAAAAAGAATGATTTCATATTTACCATTTGTACACAAAGAATTTTTTCACCAGTTACCATCATTTTTTACTTAAATTTGTAAGTACATGGCCTTTACAACACTGCTTCCACTAATACAAGAACCATTATGTCAAAATACCCTAGAACATCAAAGCTCTAGAAAATGTTTATCAAAAGTTCATTAGAATTCACATTAAATGAAATCAAACTTAATGAACAGAATTTTCTGATTTCCTCCTGAGACAACTGCAAACTATCGAAAGATACCAATTATTACTAAATCATATCTTCCAGGGGCCCCTAATCAATGTGTTCATTCAACAAACATCTTCTATTATCTAACCAAATTCAGGCCATTGGTACATGAACTTGAAAAACAACAATAATACAATATCAAATTTTGCCCAGAACAGGCTTACATTCTGGATAAGGAAACAGAAATGGAAAATCAAATGGCTGTCATTAAGCAGGAGGCAGAAATTTAATAAAAGAGGTGTCCTTTGAAACATGCTAGAAGATACAATTATCAGAAGCTGATGAACGATTATTAAAGGGTAATGAATGTGAACAATTGAGAAGTCTTTCTAAAGTCTCTGAAAAGAAAGAAGCAGTATTTACTGATATGAAGAAGAACAGAAAAGTAGAAGACTTTGCAGGGGTGAGTGGATATTTTCATAAAAATATTTTTAAAATATTAAATAATTTAAAATACTAAAATATGAGGTATCAGACTGAGATTACAGAAAGATTTTGAGGCTGAAGATCCTACAAAATAAACTATATATGAATACATTTGGGGTCTGCAATTTAGAGTTGTTCCGTACAAGAAGAGCATCAGAGGTTGGTTACAATAAACGTCTCAAAGTAGAAGAACAAAACAAGAAGAACTTCAACAGTCGGGGATCGAGCAAGAAAAGAAAACTAAATATATTTCATAAAACTGAAGACAGCCAATGTATGTCCTTCAAAAGTTTCAGAAATTATCAAGTTTTGTAATATAAATATTAAAGCTTAATGTACAGAAAGGTTGTTTTATAGATGAAAGAAGTCTTTGCTACTAAAAGAGGAAAATATTATAATGAAGAACTCGCCACTTCAATTTAAGATTAAGTAAAAATAAAAACTTAGTTTTATTAATTTGTATTGTGTCTTGATTTAAGATTCAAGCCTGGGCTGGATTGTAGAACAGCTGGAAAGCTTAAATTTAGAACATGTGAGTCTCTGAGTCTATCCCTTTGTACAATAAAGAATGAAAGACATGAAGGCATGGAGGTAGACTTGGAGGATGAAAGGCAGGAAGGTGCGAGCAAGACAGGGGGAGGGGAAATTATTTAAAAGCTCACTGCTTCTTATAATTCTAGGGCATGTTGGATAAAGAAGGGCTGGAGTTATAACTGGTGAGTGGGGAAGAGCTATCTCACAGGAGAATAATCATAATCATACTAACATAATAATTTGACTTAGAAGTTCCAACAATTTTGTCTTATAATTATTAGCAACACAAATTTATGACATTCACAGACTCATAAAATGACAATATAATTACAATAATATCAAGAACTATGTCAGTTTCAGGTAATTGGTTTCACACTAGTTAAGAAAACGTCAGTTGGTGTATACATATTGAACAAAGCAAACCGTTCTGCAAAAGCTATCAAAGAGCCTACTAGCCTCCATTGATTAATAATGAATACAGTTGAAAATTTTTTACTGTTAGAAAATTTGTGAATAGAAGTTATGTCCACTCAACAATCACAAGAAGCTGTGAAAATCTTGCCCTTATCCCCTTTCATCCTTGAGAAAGGTAGATTCATTAATTTATCCAAGGTCACTTAACAGACACTTCTTTTCCTACTGTTATTATACATCATCTATTGGATTAAATTCTTGGGGACATACACTAAAGAACAGCACTAGACAAACATCTAGTGAGCAATTACCAACATCAGATCCTTTCCTGAATGTGGTGTGATGTTAATCTTCCTTTGCTCTCATTCCATTCCAATTACTAATAACAGTATCACTCCATAAAAGAATTTGGAATCTTCCAATTCATTCCATTGATTTTTAGTATTTTTCTCTTTGTACTATTTGCATGATAACTGATTAAATGCTATCAAGAAAGCAATTTTAGAACAGGCTAGTCTCAGTGCATCCTTTGGAGATGGTAGTAAGCAGGTTTTGTTGCCAGAGACAGTTTTCTCAAAAGAAGAGCTGTCTTCTATCTCTAGTGGTCATCTCCTGTGGCAGGTTCAGCCTGAGGAAGACAACAGCTTCCCCTGACAAGGAACAGAACGGCAGATGCTGTCCAACCAGGACAGTCATGGGATGACAGCTGCCTTTGCCAGATGGCCCTCGCATCCACTGGTCTTGTTTTATGGCAGGATTGTTTAAGCACCTTAAAGATTGTGTTTCATGGTCATTGTAGTTTACCTGGTTGTGCTCCCTCGAGCCAGCTGCTTCAACTCAAATGTCAGAATCTATACTCAGAGAATGCAATATCCAACTTGACTCTTTTCTTTGGACCCAAGTGATGGTAGTAAGAACAGCAAAGGTAATTACCTAGTATCAACTATCTATCTTACATGACTATAGCTCACACTTTGGGGAAAAGGCTCAATACTTGTAAGAATAGCATCCATAATCAATGCCTAGTTGAACCTAAATTCAATGGCTAGGTTTTCACTACTTGGGGAGAATTACCTTTTTAATTGTTACCTTTAGGCTTTCCTGATGCAATGCTTTTAGTAGATTCTGATATGTGAATCACAGATATATACTAAATTCAAAAGAAAGAAAAAATTGGTTCCACACAGCTAGTTAGTGGGGGAGTCAATTTCTTCATATTATCTAAGAGGAAAAAAGGAACATTCTATTTATAAGAGATGAGGTAAGAAAGAAATTAGGCACATTATATTTTATCAAAGTTTATTTGTATTTGTATCTTAGTTTTATATTGATTGTGGGTTTTAAGTACAAGCAATATCAAAATGTACATTTCAGGAGGAATGAAATATCTTGGCTAAAAGAAAAATGAGAAACAAAAATACATTTTCATTTGAATCCAATATTGCTAAAGCAAGTTGCATGTAGGCAGTCTTATTTTTTTTCCTTCAAAGGTTGTACTCTAAATTGAAATGTCATTGATACACTTTTATAAATCAGAACTGCTAGTTCATGTATATTTTATTCCCTATACCAATCCTTTTAGGACATAATTAAAGGCAAACAAACAGAAAAGAACCAACTGGAATCAGTGTGTCCTTCTGAATGACAAGTCCGTCATACCTGCAAAGCCATCTCATCAGCAAGGCTGCCGCGCTCATGCTCATAAATTTGACAAGGCTGGTTGACTCCCTTCCAAGCCCATTTACATTTAGAAATATGTAGCCAGAGTAGATATTTTCCCATTAATTTATAAAGTGCTTCAGTTAAGATGAAAGGCAAATGGCTGGTTTGTTTCCAGGGCACAGCTTACTATTTTGACTACCTTTATACAGAGGGTTGAATATTAACTGAAATCCAGTACAAATCTTGCTGCATTTCAGAGGAATAATATTTGGATAGGATAGTGTAAGTCTGTCCATGGGAACATCTTTCATTAGCGCCTCTTAGACCAATATATGGATAAAACGAGTTGCCCTTCAACTCTACAAGCCATTATTTCTAATTAAAAATGGCCTCATAAATATCCATTTAATATGGTATCTGTGTGGTAAATAAATGTAGGCTATCAGTAAAACACTCACCAAGGACATTACCTTAAAAATTACTTCATTTTCAAGTGTGTCTTCCTAATTAAAATGACTATTTCCCATCCATATTCCTGAACTGTGATTTATAACGTCATAGTTTCTGAATATCCAATACTTAAGCTAGACAAAGTCCCAAATATGAAAATCATGCTGCCTACTACATAGAAATTTAAACATTTACTGGCTTTTCCCTATATATGCGTAATAATCGAAAGTTCTTTCATGATTTACATGAAAGGGAGAAAGTAGATAATCTCTAAGAATTACTTTCTCACCAACAGCTTTTCACAAAGCTAAAGCAACAAGATTAAAATACAATTATATTCCATTTGCCTTAAATTAGCATGCACAATGGCAATGGGCAGTAAGATATATGCACATAACTCTCAGTGACCCTACAGACACCATTTCCAAGTGCCCCCTTGTCTAGTGGTTGATTCTCCTTCTCTTCAGCTTTTCTGCTCTCCTTTTCCCCCCCATCCCTTTTACGTTCAGGAGGACAACACAGATGATGGAAAGACAGAAGGCTCGTGTTTCTTTAGATGCAGGTGTGAATGCTTCTCTCATAATTTTATAAGAAACAAATCGTTTCTTTTACAAAACTGCCGTTAACAAGTTTCAAGCCTCGCCTATTGATGGCAATCATGTCTTAATCTGAATTGATTTATGTTACCTGACAACACTGTGACTGTGACCTGCCTTATTGAGATGGTCAACAAACATCAACACTATCTTCTGAAAGGAAAAATAAATATATACCTAGGGACCAAGTTAAACCTAGAACTAAAACCATCAATATGTAGGAATAGCAATAATTCAAATAGATTATTTCACTAGCTAATCCTTACTTTCATAACACCAGAATTATGTGGGTTTTGTATATGTGTGTGTATTATGTGTGGGCGTATCATGTGTGTGTGAGAGAGAGACAGAGACACAGACACACACACACACACACAGAGACAGAGACAGAGACAGAGAGAGAATCTACATATGCTACTTGAAACATCAGGTAGAAAATCAGAATCTAATGTTTCTCTCTGTCTCTCTCTGTCTCTCTCTCTCTCTCTGTCTCTCTGTGTGTGTGTGTGTATGTGTGCTTGTGAGAGAGAGAGCATTTGTGTGTGTATGTTTATGAGAGAAAGCAACAGACAGAGACACTCAGAGAAACAGAGGACAGAAAAATGGTTTGAAACACAGACAGATAAATATAGATATATAGATAAGTAGATAACGATAGATAGATCCAATTGATATCAAAGGTACGGGCTATGCATTTTATAAGTACAAATGCTCATAATTGTAACAGTGTTACACTTTTATCATCCCAGTTTTGCAGATGAGGAAATAGTACTAAGGCATAGCACACTGTGCCAAGTGGCATAGCTGCTAAGTATGGAAGGCAGCAGGCTCCCAAGTATACTCCCACACTGCATAAAAATATAGTGGCTGTAAATATTTGAATTTGAAATAATTTTCTGACACTAGACTTTTCAGATATAAAATGTGTATTACCTAAAACTGGAGGTTTTAAAAAATTTACTTCTATATCATCTACAGTGGCATCACCCTTGTCTTTCAGGTTGCCTTTAGCTTTCTCAGTAATGTTCATCAGTTTTAACCTCCTTTGCCAGCATCCCAGCCTCCACTTCTTCAACAGAGGTGTTCAATAAAGCCCAGCACACTCCTAGGATCCTATTCTATAATCCTTCCAGAGCTGAGGGTGACCACTAAAACATGAGACTCAGCTGTTCTAATCAGGTTTGATTTTTAATGCTATAAACTTTATTATTTAATAAATCATGCAAGTAAAAAAACCTCACATACCAATAGTCACCATATAAATTATCCGGATTTTTTAATCCCAAAAGAATGCATCGACAATTTCTTGTGTACCATGGAAGTTCAACTTTCAGATCTAAGAGTTTTACAGTAATTTCTTTTGCCTGGAGATTGTATTTTTTACTTTCTGACTCCAACCTAATCACCCTGTACTCTTACCTAGCTCACACTAATAAATGCAGTCTTCTACAAAGTATAAAAACTCACGGTTTCTAGTTTGGGGTATGCTGTTCCCCATGTGGTCTCTACCTGTTCCTTCCCACCATTACAATTCAAATAATGTTTGAACTTACTTCAATGATTAATACTTTATGATTACTAGATTCATGGAGTTGATCCTCAATTCCATAGTCTACATCTTGCAGTAAAAGATTATATAAAATTGCTAAATACAATTGTGAATTTCACATCTATGGTTTTTTAATCTCAAATGAATACCCATTTCATAATTAAAATCTTGGACATATTTTTTTTACTCCAAGAAATGAATGTCAAAATTGACCATATATGAAGAATAGATATCTACTTTACTGGTGAATTAATATAAGAAAAGGAATTATTTTTCATAATCTTTAATGTTTATCAAATTCTCACTGTGAAAATTGCTATTTTTCTCATATAAGCTTAAAATCTTTTATGTTTTCAAATGAATACAGCAATTGAAAACTTATATATAACTTTAAGTATATATTACATTAATTGTACATTTCTGAAAAAGCTCCATAAGTTACAGATTTATTTGTACATTTACAGAAGTAATATTTTGTACCAATATAGCTTCTATTAAATATATAGAACAATATCTTAGAAACCTTGTTAAATAACATAACCATGTATGAAATGAAATGATTATAATACTTCCAATTTGCCATATTTTTGTGAATGTGTAAATGTGGCATGTGAGTAATAAAATACTATTATATTTCACAGACATAAAGGCAGTATGTTTGACATACTCATGGGTATACATACTGAGAAAAGTTTTGATGGATTCATATCAATAGCCAAATAACAAATTAACAAAGATATTCTAGCTAGTTATATTTCTCGATGCAACAAAGTTCATTCTTATCTAATCAAATATCACATTTGAATTCTTAGTCTGCACAGTTAAGTTTTTAACATTATGCACTAACAGCACAGGTGTTACTGCCTCTTTCAGACCTGGACAAACAGCCACAAACAAAACAGTAACTGCTTTGTTAGTGCCTTTGAATGAATAGAGTTGCTTTCCATAAGTAACAATTATGTAAGTGAAAACATTAGAAAAATATTTATAAAGTTGATATAAATTAACTGGAAACTCAAAGGTTTCATGAGTATTTTTAAAGATTAAAAACATTATGAGGGACATGAATTCATGATCTATGGTGAAACACCATGCCCTATGAGTGCTATTCAGTTTTCTGAATGCTAAATCTTGCAGACACATAGTAGTCAGACAGAAATTCACATAGTAGATAGACAGAAAGGATCTGTATTGTCAAGCTTCTTTGAGTCGTAAAAAAATTATCAGGCTTGTAGGACTAGTCACTATTTCTCTTCTAACCATCAGCTATTTGAAAACATAGGCCATTTTTGGTTGAATATATTATTCACATGGGAATCATGATTTATTTAGAAATGCACGATTAGGAAATATTTTCATTTATTTTTCTGGGATGAATGTCAGAGAAACAAAGAGTGCCTCTGAGTCAGGGACGAGGAGACATACGCTTAAACGTGACCTTCAGTTATAATTGCTTTTTGCTGTGGATACTATGCACTATGCTTAGACCTCTTGCTATTCCCATGCATCTCATTTGATCCTCCTTGAAAAAACTGTGAATTTGTTTGCAAGATGCCATTTGCCAGTTTTATAAAACTGATAACAGACAAGTATTTCACCATGGCTTCTGTAGTCACTGTGAAACAGAGCTAAAGTTTAAATATAGGTCTTCCAGTACCACTCTGATATAAGTAGGAAGGGATTACTCATCTGGAATGTAAATGTATGCACGGTAGATGACAGGAAGGAGAGATTTAGAGACTGGGGTGACAGTTCATCAGCTAGAGTGACTGCTAGGCAAACATGAGGACGTGAGTTTGTATCCCCAGAATCTAATTTAAAGACTGGACACAACTTTCTGCCTATAACTGCAACTTGAGAAAACAGAATCAGGCATATCTTGCTAAGATCACTGGCCTGACAGCCTAGTCCAAACAATGAACTTCTGCATCAGTGAGAGACATGGTCCAGTCCAGCTCTGCCTCTGCAAGTATAAACACTGTGTTTGTACACAGACATGCATGTATATATTCTACTACTACTACTACTACTACTACTACACACACACACACACATACACACACACATACACACACAGCACAAGAACAAACACAAATAGTTGATGGTAGAATAATATAAAATCACTTTTAAAGTTATTTTAAAAATGGATCATTTAAAATAATCTAAGTATATTTTAAACTCTGAGAATAACACCCAAAACTCATAATGTTGTATTAAAAAAATCTACTGAATACATGATGTATGAAATTTTCTTATTTTCTTTATGTAACTAATTGCTTTACAAGCTATGTGTTTGAGAATAAGGATAATATAATACTATTGAAGCCACAGTACATTCTAAATAAAGTTCTACTAAATTTTGGGGCATAGAATTTCTCCCATGTCTGAATTATAAAACTCTGAAAAATTGCTTATTTTACAAGATCTTCTGTGTGCCACCTATATATGCAAATCGGCTTTTAGACTCCTTCTCAGATAACAGCATTAAGAACTCAGCCACATTAATCCCATTAATACTACTGAGTAAAAGAGCAAAACAATGTTTGGGACTCATTGGATAATGAGGATGTTGCTTTTTCTCTTCAAGTCCTTTTTGAATAAACAATTTGCAAAACTGACCATGTTGAACTATCTTAACAAAGCAAAAAACCCCTTTCTGAGAGCAAATATCTTCCTGCCTCTCTATATGTATATGTACATAAGACCTCGTGTGTGTGTGTGTGTGTGTGTGTGTGTCTGTGTCTGTGTGTGCTGCCAGAAGACAAAATAGACCACACTCAAATCTGTATGTAAGAAAAACCAACAACGCATTTACTAACACTTTGAAGACTAAAACGCATCAGACATTCAGAGTTTACATATGCTCAGTTTCCGTAAAATACACTTAATTTCAGATTATCAGCTGACAATATTCATTTTGTGTTTCCTTCTTATTAACAAAACTTCAATCCTCTTGGCACAGTTCATTTCCCACCTCGGTGAGAAATTGCATTTCTATTCTTTCGGCGAGAAAGAACACAATGTTTGGAAACTATCTAAAGAATGAGCATCACTCAGAAACCAAAAACATTTCCTGTTCTCCTTTGTACCAAAGCAGCCATCTCAAGAATGAAAACAACGGTCTAACAGGAAGACGGGAGACCAGACACTTACAGCTTTAAGGGCCAGCCATGCCAATGAGATAAATTATTAATTCATCTTTAAGCAACCTAGAACAACACTAATGTTCAAATAGAATATCTGTAGGAACTTGATCATTGTTCCTTAAAAAGGTCCAGCCACTACAAACATGTCATCAACTCAGTACCTCTTAGCCTACTGCTTCTTTTTGTTTCTTTCCTTAGTTGGCTTGTTGGTGTGGGAGGCTAGAGTTTTAGTTCAAGGCCGTAAGATGCTAGGCAAGGATCCCAATGCAAACTACCTTTAGATTTCTGAACCATTATGTCTTAAAAATGTTTTTCTTAAAATTTCTCTCTCACCAATGTCTATTTTTTGGAAAAGTGAATTCAGTTTCAAAAAGAAAGAAAGAAATGTTTTCCAATGTTTCACTGCAAAGGGGAACTTGACATTTCCCTAGTCATGAAGGATAAATAAACTACAGTAAAATAGTGCTGCTATTAATTTTGAGACCATGCAGACTTCCTACACATACTTATCTGTGATGTCATGATTACTAACGTTTGCTTATTGTTTCCTTTACTTTTTTTTTTGCAAAAAATAAGAAAAAAGAAAAAAGGAAATGAAAAGTTGAAGAGCTGCCTGTAGGAAGCTCGCATAGTAGTCCCCTTAATTCTCTTATAAAATAGAAAAGAGAAGACACTGTGATAGAAATGTACTCTCAGATTCACTAAGTGATTGGGTTTGGCCTCTATTCATGATTGCGTCTGAAATGTCAGTAACTCATAGCAAAGGGCAATGCTGTCCTGCTCTGATTATGGCTGCCAACCCAAGTGACACATGAATGAAGACTGGAATTATGCCAGTTAAAAATTCAGGTAGGAGCACCTGGTGGGCATTTCACAACCATTTGCAAGAATCAATAACTCTGGAAATGCAGGAAAACACTAAGAAAAGCAGAGTAGACTATAAACTGCCAAGGAGGGTATATTTTGGATGTAGGGAGTATGCATTTATATGAGCTTTGAAATGAAAGTGCAACCATTGGTCTCAGGAGAAGAATAAAACAATTTTAGGGCGTAAGGATTTTTAGGACAAAAATATGGCTTTGCAGGTAAAAGCAAATGCCACCAAGATTGATAACCAGAGTTCAATTCCTGGGACCAAGCATGCCGTAACCAAAGAACTAACTTGCACAATTGCCTTCTGACCTCCACATACATGCTCAAAATCAGGCACCTGAACATGCAATATACACTATAGAAATAAAAAAGTAGGAACCAAAAATGTAAGGAGGCTTATTTAAAATTTCTCAAGTGTAAAACACACACACACAGAAAGAAACACACACACACACACACACACATACACATGGATACATGCATACACAATCACAGCAAGTTTTTTTCTAAAGCAGTGTAACTGGCTGCATAACAGAAATGAGTAATTGGTACACCAGTATCAGCATCAGCCCCTACCAGGTTACCTACCATCGATGTGGTATTCAACTATTCAGGCAAATCTACTTTTCCAAATGTTATTTCTATGAGCACTGATCTAATTCGATGCTCAGATACCATTTTTTTCTTCCTTTATCACACATTGAAATGGAAATAAATAACAGATCATTTGTAGAAATTGAGACTGGTTTATTATTACTGTCTTTTAATGTTAATTGTTTTTCAGATTCAGTTCAGGTATCCACAGTTGGAGAGAATATGGCTGTGAACTATGGTGAAGATGACATTTGATAGCCCTTCTTCCAATCTTCCAGGTCTGACCTCCTTGCCACCTTCTCTCTAGCAATGTTCCCTGAGCCTTAGAGGTGTCATGATAAATGCCTTGTTTAGGGATACGCACTCAACTATCCCTATTCTTTATGCCTGGTCAGCCACAAATCTCTGGTCTCCCCACAGTCCATCAGAAAGAGAGGTTTCTTCATTAAGGATAAGAATGTCAATTGCCTGTAACTATAGACAGAGGTAGGAACATTTTGACACTATGTCAGAAAGAAGTTCCACCTAGGGTCTATGACCCTCCTGCCTTGGGTTTTTTGTTTTTTTTTTAACAGGGTTACAAAGTCAGGTATCATTATCTCCTGAGCAATTGTCCCACCAACACCCAGGCCTGGATAGAAGAAATCTAAAAGGACCCTATGTTGGAAATGCAAATCAAAACAACCCTGAGATTTCACCTCACACCAGTCAGAATGGCTAAGATCAAAAACTCAGGAGAAAAGAGGTGCTGGTTTCAAATTGGTACAACTACTCTGGAAATAAGTCTGGCGGTTCCTCAGAAAACTGGGCACCTCACTTCTGGAGCACCCTGCTCTACCACTCCTGGGCATATACCCAGAGGACTCCCCAGCATGTAATAAGGATACATGCTCTACTATGTTCATAGCAGCCCTATTTATAATAGCCAGGAGTTGGAAATAACCCAGGGGTCCCTCAAAGGAGGAATGAATACAAAAAAATGTGGTATATATACACAATGGAATACTATTTAGCCATCAGAAACAATGAATTCATGAAATTCTTAGACAAATGGATGGAGCTGGAGAACATCATACTAAGTGAGGTAAGACAGTCTCAAAAGATCATTCATGGTATACACTCACTGATAAGTAGATATTATCCTAAAAACTTGGAATGCCCAAGACATAATCCACACATCAAATGATGTCCAAGAAGAACTGAGGAGTGGCCCCTGGTTCTGGAAAGGCTCAGTGCAGCAGTATAGGACAATACCAGAACAGGGAAGTGGGAAGGGGTGCATGGGGAAACAGGGGGAGGGAAGAGGGCTTATGGGACTTTCAGGGAGTGAGGAGCCAGGAAAGGGGAAATCATTTGAAATGTAAATAAAAATATATCAAATAAAAAAATAAATAAAAGAACCCTATGTCTCACTATAATTTCTTACTGATAGACTCATGGTAAAGGGGAGTCATCTGACCCAACTACATACCAATGGGTAGTACCAAAGCAATTGTTATAAAGATGCCTTTGGTTAAACTAAAGAAATCTCAAAGCAAAACCACAAGTCATGAATCTAGAAAAGGGGAAGGTAATTAGGAGAATGCATTCTTAGGAGGGAGAGGTTGGCATGAGAATAGAGTAACCAGAATGCCTTATGCACGTTTGAAATTGTAAAAGATCTAAAGTATATATATATAAAAAAAAACAAAGAAAAGAAATGTCACTTTAGTTGCCTCTTAAAGTAATTTTGAACGTTAACATTTTAATAGGTATAAAAATAGTAAAACAGAGCTTTGGCTTTCACTTAAAACCTAGTTCATGCAGATTTTAAAACTATTTCTTTGTAGTAAAGCTTGAGGACAGGGATGGTGATTCCCCCCAGCCATTCCTTTATTGTTAAGTATTGTTTTTGCTAATTTTTTTTTTGCCTTTCCAGATGAATTTGAGAATTGCTCTTTCCATGTCTTTGAAGAATTGTGTTGGGATTTTGATGAGGATTGCAATGAATCTGTAGATTGCTTTTAGTAGAACGGCCATTTTTACTGTTAATTCTGCCAATCCATGAGCATGGGAGATCTCTCCATTTCCTGAGATCTTCGATGTCTTTCTTGAGAGACTTGAAGTTGTTGTCGAACAGATCTTTCACTTGTTTGGTTAGAGTTACCCCAAGATATTTTATATTATTATGGCTATTGGGAAGGGACTTGTTTCTCTAATTTCTTTCTCAGCCTGTTTATCATTTGTATAAAGGAAGGATACTGATTTATTTGAGTTAATTTTATATCTGGCCAGTTTGCTGAAGTTGTTTATTAGCTTGAGAAGTTCTCTGGTAGAGCTTTTGGGGTTGTTTATATACACTATTACATCTTCTGCAAATAGTGATACCCTTATTTCTTCTTTGCCAAAATTTGTATCCCCTTGATTTCTCTTTGTTGTCTTATTGTTCTAGCTCGCACTTTGAATATTCTATTGAATAGATATGGGAAGAATGGCATTCTTTTCTTTTCCCCAATTTTAGTGGGATTGCTTTAAGTATGTCTCCATTTAACTTGACACTGGCTGTTGGTTTGCTGTATATTGCTTTTATTATGTTTAGGTATTGGCCTGAATTCCTAATCTCTCCAATACTTTTAACTTGAAGGGGTGTTGTATTTTGTCAAATGCTTTTTCTTCATCTAAAGAGGATAGGGTTTCCATCCCACAGTAAAAACTCTGACCCATAACTGTTCCTGTCTGAAAGAACTGCAGGGATAGAAATGGAGAGGTGCCTGAAGAAAAGAAGGTCCAGAGACAGCCCTAAAGTGGGATCCAGCTCAAGGGGAGGTCCCAAGGCCTGACACTATTACTGAGTCTATGGAATGCTCACAAAAAGGGACCTATTATGACTGCCCTCCAAAAGTCCCAACAAGCAGCTAAAAAAGTCAGATGCAGATATTTGCACCTAACCAATGGACAAGCTGCTGACCCCTGTGGTTGAATTAGGGAAAAGCTGGAAGAAGCTGAGGAGGAGGGTGACCCTGTAGGAGGACCCTCCTTAAAGTAATTTTGAAAGATAACATTTTAATAGGTATAAAAACAGTAAAAGAGAGCTTTGGCTTTCACTTAAAACCTAGTTCATGCAGTTTTTATCACTAGTGCTTTTAGTAAAGCTTGAGGTCAGGGATGGTGATTTCCCCAGCCTGTACCCCCATGATCTTTCAGACACTCGAACACCAATCAGGCTGCATACACCAGCTGATATGAGGCCCCCAAAACATACACAGCAGAGGACTTCCAGGTCTTGGTTTAGTTAGAGAAGATGCATCTAACCCTCAAGAGACTGGAGGCCCCAGGGAGTTTACAGGTCTGGTGGGGTATGGGTAGGTCTGGAGATTGGGGCCATCCTTAAGGAGACAGGAGGATGGGAAGGAGGTATGGGATGTGGAGCAGTCAGAGGGTAGACTGGGAGGGGATTAAAATCTGAGGTTTACAATAAAAAACCTAGTCCATATAAAAAATAAATTAGAGAATATAATTTTAAATTGACTGTGTTATACAACTTATGGAATTTTGTTCTAGAACTAAATACATGTCAAAATGAACAGTTTTTTTTCCCCTCTGAAGATAATCTTCTGTAGTCATCTAAACTTTGTAAAAACAAATGATTGAGGAAACATGATAAATGGCAGACAGGGAAGGTGGGAGAATTTGATATTTCACTGATGATCAGACTCTATTTGACCTCAATGAAGAATAGTTCACAGGATAAAACAGTATCATAGCTTGGAAAGTGGTCCTCATCTAGGGTCCCAGTTTAAAAAAAAACATATTGCTGTATTAAAATGCATGTTCTTAGTCTAATGAGTAATGCAGTCATATGAAGAAATATGCTATTCTTGAAAATCACTTTAGGCGCTGGATAGACAATTCAGTGCTCAAGAATATGGGTTGTTCTTCCATAGGACCAGGGTTTAATTCCAGGCAAACTTGACATTGTCAAAACTCCTAGATTTTATAGTTAGTCATCCCACAGAAATTTCTATCACAGTCATCTAATGTTCCAATGCTAAATTCCAAAACCACATAAAGAGCAACAGGAAGCTATCTTAACAATGAACAAGAAATCTTAGCAAGGAAAGAAAAATAAAAAAGAATATGACGAAAAATTCAGAAAATGAAATTTAAGATTTATGTAAAAGTGCAATCATGCCCTGAAAGTCAACAAGGAAAGACAAAAGGAAGAATCATTCACTTTTACGACATAACAATACAATTACAACATAACAATACATTTGCTTAATTTAAAAAAAAATGGGCTCCAGAAAGGATGAAAAAACTGAAGGAAGAAAATCAGAGAAACTGACACACAAGTTCTCATTTCAAACTATTCTCAATCTGGAACATGCCTCTTGACCTTACTGTGTTGACCACACTCTTGGGACTCACTGACTGAACCACGAGGCTTGTAACCCTGGCTATACAAAGGACTTCCTATTGATAAGAAATTCCAGAGTACACTGAGGTACAGATGTAAAAAGTGACAAAATATCTAAGGTTTGATTTTATTTATTGACGAGATGGACTGACAGTTAACACAGCATCTTCAACTTTAAATAGATTTGCTACTTCGTTGCCTGAAATTTCTAAGTGATTTTCTTTTTTTGAAAGTGTTTGAGAAATCTATGAAATATCCAAATTTTTTTCTGCCATTTTGTAAATAAAATATAAGCACATTCTTGCATCTCAGCTTAGGAAGTGCTTGAGATTTCTGAAAGATCATGAATGTGGAGGAAACTGACTTAATAAGGTAAAGAAAAAAAGATTTTTTTTGTTTCCTAGCAAGAGCTTGGAAACAAAGAGCTGTAGGCCAAATTGCATGAAAGACACAAAAGTTCCACCTATGATTTGAGCATACAAGTTTGGTAGAATTTCTTAATGCAAGCATAGAACTTAGCATATTAGAAATATTTTTGGCAAATAAAAGTCAAATTTGTAATATTATCTTTATAGATGAAGTAGAAAGGACCTTTACTATTCGTGACAGCACTTGATGTATGAGATGCACTGAAGAGTTTCACACTCTGTGTTATCTCTGTCACTAAAGATGTGTAACTTAGATATCATGAAGAAACAGGAAATGAAGAAATCAAACACATTCTTTTTCTATGCAATTATTCTGTAGGTTTCATAAACATCGATGTAAAAAAAATAAAAGACAAAGACAAACAAACTATTCCACCAGATAATGATATTCAAGAATGATTCATCACTGAGTGTAATGCATGACTAGGAAACTTCTTCTGTCATAAATAAGATTAGGACAACCAAAGACATCTGAAAAGAAGTTTATAGACAAGACTATCTCTGAGGCACTCAGCCGGCACAGTCCCAGAAGGTCTCACCCCCAAGAACACCAACGTATGCTGTCTAATGGTTTTACCAGTCATCCTCAGTAAGCAGAGGCTCACAGGATAATAGAGCACATCCAGCACTAGTACCCCTACTTCCTTTGGTCCTAACTGCCTTGTATCTCCCAACGATGAGGGTCACAGTTATTTATCACAGAACCCCTGGCATCCATGTGTCCACCAGGCAACCCACTCTACTGCAAAACTGTATCAGAAGTTCTGCTCAGAAATGATTGCTGGGTGCAGGTTGGTGGAGGGCTATGTCTGCAAATGCAGCAATATTAAAACTCAGTCAGAACGGAAATCCTATAAGCACTAAACGATATTCTTCAGACACACAGGAAGGGTTTCTAACCCAGTCCTGATCCTGGTACCAAGATGGTGGAGAATTTGAAATATAAGATTCAAACATATGTATTTATCATTAATAAAGAATAAGAGAGTGTGAACTTCAGGAGTGGGAAGACCATGGTACTTAGACATGGAGAGAGGAGGGTGGAAATCTTGTAACTACAGTAATCACATATAAAATTCTAAGAAAATATTTAATTTTTAAAAATCACTAATAAGCTGTTGGGGGTTGTAATCTCTTGGAAATTGCCTCCTCTATAGTGGACTGGCCTAGAGACTCAAGACTAATTGCTCTTTCAGGGCCTGCAGTAACCATTTGCAGTGGGTCCTGCTAATTAAGCTATCTCTTTTATTTATAGTTTAGGTAACACTATCTAGCACAGTTATTTCCTGATTTTCATCCTAGCTGTGTTTACAGATTTATCAAGTTAAAAAACTACAAGCTATTAAAAATGTTACCTTAATTCTTTTAAAGAAGCAAATAGGGTAAAATTCAAATAACTGTTCAGATTTTTATTTTCCTTCATAATTTAAAGGAAATTGAAACCACACATTCAAAGCCTCAGATAAGTCATTATAAAATCCTAGAGGATTCGCACTCATAAACAAAAATATGGCTGTAATATGCTCTTTCTATCTGAAAGTCCTTACTCTGAGATCTCCTAACTAAAGTCCAGAACATTACTTTTTTTCCTCTCAAAGATTTGAATTTCAAGACATGGTAAAAATGTCATGGGAGATCATTTACCTTTATAGTAAGGAAGGCATGGCAGGTCCCAGTTACGATGGTTGTGAGCTACCATGTGGATGCTGGAGTCTCGAACCAGGGTTAAGTACCCTTGAACCTGGGTTCTCTGGAAGAGCAGTACCCACTCTTAAGCACTGAGTCATATCTCCAGCCCCCGTCAAATTTAGACTTGAAAAGATATATAACCTATCTTCTTCTTAAAGATTTTGCTAAACATTAAGTATGAAAAGTGTATGTTGATTTTATCTGGTACTAGATTACTTTGCAAAGAGTCTCTGAAGACATTTCTTTTATTGGATTCACTAATAGCACCCTGAGACTGAAAATTAATTAATTAATTAAGGATACAATAATGATTTGACATTACATAAAATTTTGAAAACTAAATGTTATGAATCTTCCTAGAAGGCAAAGCTGGGGATAGAGATACCAATGGCTAGAATTTTACAACAAACTAGCCTTTTTTTCAATGATGTATGTCTCAATTTTGATTAAAATATAACCAGAAGAGCAATATAAAGAGTATAGCAATACGAGCTTTCAATATTTCAGTAATGTGATCACACAACCAAAATGATTGCAACTGATGATATGTTAAAAATCAATATTGGGGCTTGCAAGATGGCCCAGTGTGTTAAAGTGCTTGCCATAAAATTTGTGATGGGAACACACCTAATTGAAGACGGAAAAAAAAATAAACAAGTATACCAGTTACTCACCTGACCTGGGAGTCATAGGTGTGTGTGTGTGTGTGTGTGTGTGTGTGTATACCTCCATCCAGATTGGAATACACACAAAGAGCGTGGAAGGGCATAAAAAAATGAATGAGTCAAGAGAAAATATTTGTTAAACTTTGGCATTAAGGCTCTAGAAGTACTTTGAGATTGAAGAACCAGTATTTTATTCCTTTGAAATAGACACATAAGAATTAATTTAATATTTCCACGAAGAAGCTTCTTGATGTGTAGGACTTATCAAGAGCCAATAAAATATTTTTCATTGAATTATCCAATGCAATCAGTTTCACTGAATTTCGGAGGGAAAAATTAATGTGAAACTTAGATTTGAACTTCTGTCTAAATGATGTCTTTAGGTTTAAGAGTTTTTAAGTGTACAATTATTGGCTGATGTTTCCTTATATAAACAATCTAGGGTTAAACATTCATTTCCAACCTAAGTACTGGTTGGGTAAAGACTGTTTCCATAAGTCTTTAAACTGCATTTATGGCCAGAGTCCAAATAATTTCCCAGTAAAAGAAAAAGAGAAATGGATGTGGAATTTCTAGTATCCAGTTCTCATGCAGGGAACAATGAAATCAATCTTTATTCAGTCAGAATTGAGTCAAGTGTTTGCAGCCATTAGAAAGGTGGTAGGTAGAGCAGCTAATGTTCCCATGGGTGAAAAATACACACTGTAGGGTGAGGAGATTAAAAATAGACTTAATCTGCCAACTGGGGTCTAGCAAGGTCCAAGGTAATGCGGTTACCAAATTTAAAATGCAGTGGGGAAAAAGTGAAAGTTACTACAAAATAACATTAAAAATTTCCACAACCTGATATTTTACAAATTAACGTGCGCGTGCGCGCGCGCGCGCGCGCACACACACACACACACACAGACACACACACAGTATAGTTTGTTTAACTTTGGTGAATTTCCTAAGACAAGTTGTTAAGTTTTAGTCAGTATTTCATTTTAACTCACTTCTCTACATTCTTTTCTTTCACCTATTATCCCCATCTCCTCTACCTTTGTGTCCCAGAAGTGATGTAAGAGGGACCGCCACCACATACGTTCAGAGGGTTATTTTTTCAAATGCATTCCTCATAAATACACTGCGGAGTGTTAACGACAGAACATTCCTTTATAATTTTGAGTACCAGGTTTACAAAGAATCCTTTCATTTATTTTTCCCGTCATTTCTTCATTCGTTTCCCAGTGAATTCACTTGGTCATTTGTACAGTTCATATGCGTATGCTTGTTGCTTCAAAGGTGTGCATCTGTTAAATTAATGGTTATAGACAGGCGCAGGCACATGAGCTAATCCAGCCTCCTCCATCTCTAGAGATTGCATTTCTTGCTGCTTTCAGATTCTTCAAGTGATTATATCATGACAAAGAGCTATTCTAGTGGCCTGTTGAAAGGAAAAGTGAGAATCAATGTTAACCGAAAACTGATTCACACTAGTCCTTTCTCTGTCATTCCTTGTGCACATCATCGAGATGTTATGAGTAAAGAAGATGAGGTTACTGTGTGGTTTGAAGCTGCAATGCTTTCAGGGAAGAAAATTGACAGATTAACTTTATGATTGTGGTAGTGCACTTTCATACTTTACTCAAATCTTAAAGAACACAGATGATTTTCTCATAGTATGTTAAGAAAAGAGGATTATATATACTAAGGACTTACGTACTTCTGTGTCATAAAGCATAAATAAAAAGATATTCTCAGAAGGAATACTGCCTGAGTATAATTCTTTAATGTATACTTTTCAATGTCTTTCGTTTTGCTTCTAGATAGAATACAGTACCCCAATTTGTCTGTACTATGAATTCTTCAATATTTTTAAAGAATTTATGCATATGAGTACACTGTCTATCTGTCTGTTAGCTCAGCAGAAAAGAATATCAGATTGCATTAAGGATGGTTGTGAGCTACCAAGGAGGTGCTTTGAATTGAAATCAGAACCTATGTTCAAACTGTCAATGCTCTCAACCCCTGAGCCACCTTCCTAGGCCCAATTTTTCAAAATCTTATTAAAATTTTATAAAGTTTCATTGTTTCAGAATTAGGCAATGGCTCCAAATCATTGACACTAAAACATAGTAGTCTTGTTGAATTACATATATAATTATTTATCTCACTCAGAGAATACTACCGGAATGTCCTAATGCCTGCGTGAATCAGGCTAAAAGAATTATAATCACAATATTTTATTTAAAAAATAATGTTGAACCTTAGTTGTAATAGGAAACCATTCACTTGCTTTTATGACAGTTGGAACCACAGAATGATTTGTGGCTTGTGGCACACTGTATTAACAGAAGGAAATGCCAATGACATCATTGGGCCATTAAAGCAGATAAGTTCACCTATTAAAGAACAATACTAACAGTGTTTTATATTTTTGCTAACCTGGCATACTGAGTAAGCTACGCTGAATATTTTCTTTTCTATAAATACATCATTAGTTATACAATTTCTATCATTTGCCCCTACATATATGTATTTCCAATATTTAATAATGCCAAACATCTAACCACATTATTCATTGTGCTGTATCCTAAGAAAAAGAAAATTTTGAAACTATTCAAATACAAATTCAAAAACGTTTTCCTTCTAAAAATAAAAGTGAGTTATCGTCTATAAGTAAAGGAAGAGCAAAAACAATTAAAATAATATGAAGAAAGAATAAAGTTCTATTTATTAACCAAGGAAACTCTATAGATAAAAAAGCATCTTTATTGTTTTCCTTATCAATACATTTCATCTTTTAAACACATTGCAATTGTTGTTACAGCATCATGTACCTCAAACTGAAAATAGTAAGAATGTGTATGTTTGACCCAGGGACAGCAGATATCCAGGTAATTCTCTGAGTCAGGGTCACTGGTCACACTAGGAACTCTTGCACAATTGTTAGGTGATACACTGTTCATATAACATAGTGACCTCAGCTTAGAGCAATAGCTTTCCTTTCCCACCTCATCTCTGTGACTTTGTGCAGAATTTGTATTTTCTTCTTTTTTCTTTTTTTTCTTCGATATATTTTCTATTTACATTTCAAATGATTTCCCCTTTTCAGGCACCCCACTCCCCAAAAGGCACATAAGCCCCCTTCCCTCCCCCTGTTCTCCTATCCACCCCTTCCCACTTCCCCGTTCTGGTTTTGCCCTATACTGCTTCACTGAGTCTTTCCAGAACCAGGGGCCACTCCTCAGTTCTTCTTGTACCTCATTTGATGTGTGGATTATGTTTTGAGAATTCCAATTTTCTAGGCTAATATCCACTTATTACTGAGTGCATACCATGATTGATCTTTTGAGACTGGGTTACCTCACTTAGTATGATGTTCTCCAACTCCATCCATTTGTCAAAGAATTTCATGAATTCATTGTTTCTAATGGCTGAATAGTACTCCATTGTGTATATATACCACATTTTTTGCATCCATTCATCCATTGAAGGATACCTGGGTTCTTGCCAGCTTCTGGCTATTATAAATAGGGCTGCTATGAAAATAGTGGAGCACGTATCCTTATTACATGCTGGGGAATCCTCTGGATATATGGCCAGGAGTGGTATAGCAGAATCTTTTGGAAGTGATTTGCCCAGTTTTCTGAGGAAACTCCAGACTGATTTCCAGAGTGGTTGTACCAGCTTGCAACCCCACCAGCAGTGGAGGGGTGTTCCTCTTTCTCCACATCCTCACCAACACCTGCTGTCTCCTGAATTTTTAAACTTAGCCATTCTGATTGGTGTAAGGTGAAATCTCAGGGTTGTTTTGATTTGCATTTCCCTAATGACTAATGAAGTTGAACATTTTTTAAGATGCTTCTCAGCCATCCGAAGTTCTTCAGGTGAAAATTCTTTGTTTAGCTCTGTACTCCATTTTTTAATAGGGTTATTTGGTTTTCTGGGATCTAACTTCTTGAGTTCTTTGTATTTGTTGGATATTATCCCTCTATCTGATGTAGGATTGGTGAAGATCTTTTCCCAATTTGTTGGTTGCCGATTTGTCCTTTTGATGGTGTCCTTTGCCTTACAGAAACTTTGTAATTTTATGAGGTCCCATCTATCAATTCTTGATCTTAGAGCATATGCTATTGGTGTTCTGTTCAGGAACTTTACCCCTGTATCGATGTCCTCAAGGGTCTTCCCCAGTTTCTTTTCTATTAGCTTCAGAGTGTCTGGCTTTATGTGGAGGTCCTTGATCCATTTGGAGTTGAGCTTAGTATAAGGAGAAAAGGATGGATCAATTTGCATTTTTCTGCATGCTGACCTCCAGTTAAACCAGCACCATTTGTTGAAAAGGCTATCTTTTTTCCATTGGATGTTTTCAGCCCCTTTGTCGAGGATCAAGTGGCCATAGGTGTGTGGGTTCATTTCTGGATCTTCAATCCTGTTCCAATGATTTGCCTGCCTGTCACTGTACCAATACCATGCAGTTTTTAACACTATTGCTGTGTAGTATTGCTTGAGGTCAGGGATACTGATTCCCCCAGAATTTCTTTTGTTGTTGAGAATAGTTTTTAGCTATCCTGTGTTTTTTGTTATTCCAGAAGAATTTGAGAATTACTCTTTTCCAACAAAGAAAGAGAACTTCAGACCAATTTCCCTTATGAACATCGATGCAAAAACACTCAATAAAATTCTTGCCAACCAAATCCAAGAACACATCAAAATGATCATCCACCATGATCAAGTAGGCTTCATCCCAGGGATGCAGGGTTGGTTGAATATACGGAAATCCATCAATGCAATCCATTACATAAACAAACTCAAAGAACAAAACCACATGGTCATTTCATTGGATGCTGAAAAAGCATTCGACAAAATTCAGCATCCTTTCATGCTTAAAGTCTTGGAAAGAACAGGAATTCAAGGCCCATACCTAAACATAGTAAGAGCAATATACAGCAAACCGGTAGCCAGCATCAAACTAAATGGAGAGAAACTTGAATCAATCCCACTAAAATCAGGGACTAGACAGGGATGCCCCCTTTCTCCTTATCTTTTCAATATTGTACTTGAGGTACTACCTTGGGCAATTAGACAACATAAGGAGGTCAAAGGGATACAAATTGGAAAGGAAGAAGTCAAACTATCATTATTTGCAGATGATATGATACTCTACCTAAGTGAGCCAAAAAACTCCACTAGAGAACTCCTACAGCTGATAAACAGCTTCAGCAAAGTGGCAGGTTATAAAATCAACTCAAGCAAATAAGCTTCCTATACTCAAAGGATAAGCAGGCTGAGAAAGAAATTAGGGAAATGACTCCCCTCACGATAGCCACAAACAGTATAAAGTACCTTGGGAAGACTCTTACCAAACATGTGAAAGATCTGTATGACAAGAACTTCAAGACTCTGAAGAAGGAGGAAATGGAAGAAGACATCAAAAAATGGAAAAATCTCCCGTGCTCATGGATCGGCAGGATTAATATAGTGAAAATGGCCATTTTGCCAGAATTTGTATTTTCATTTTTCTCACTTATTTCAAGAGAAGCAAACAAAATCTGTTCTCAGGATTGATACATATACAGTAATTTTAGATGCACATAGCAGGTGTTCAGGGCCTTCTTAATCGGCGCTAACTATTTTCACTGTGGCTGGTTTTACAATTTCATTGACTGACTCTATAAACTGTTGAGGGCTGCTTACTCTTCAAAATATTTCTGACGTCTTTCAAACACATTTAGATGAGCAACACAAAATATACTTGCAACCATAAGCCACATCTGGTAAGTGTATCAGTTTTGCTTAGGGCTCTAGTGACTACCAGATGTCGAATCGCATACATCAAAATGCATGCTGTTTTCTACTGTGGATGACCACTGCATGGAGGAACGATGCTAATTATTCAGAAATTTAGCAATTGGCAAGGAGAAAAAAGCTGATTTTTGCATTCACTGCAAAGATGCTTCTAACAGAAGACTGACAATGTCAGGATTAAGATCTGTATTTCCAAATCTTAATTTGTCCCTGTTTTTTGCTTGTCTGTCTTATTTTTCCTAATCTACATCTCATCATTTTAATACTATATAATCTTCAGTTTATATTTTTCATCTCAGAAACAAGAGATTAAAATTGGTTGAAATAAATGAAATATAGCTTAATATTGGCTGTAGCTTAACAGACAACTTTCTTTTTTCACATTTCTTTTTTTTATTATTGATATATTTTTATATACATTTCAAATGATTTCCCCTTTTCTGGGTCCCCACTCCCTGCAAGTCCCATAAGCCCTCTTCTGTCCCCCTGTTCTTCCATCCACCCCTTCCCATTTCCCTGACCTGGAATTCCCCTATACTCTTGCACTGAACAGACAACTTTCAATCTGTAGGAAAACAAAGAAACATTGAAAGGTTTTATTGTCATCATAAATCTCAGACTCAATAAACCCATTTGTATATTAATGTATGCCTTTGGATTATCTAGTTCCTCTGCCACGGTTCAGAGCATTAAGGGTTAACAAATACCTTTAATATAATAATGCTTATCACAGATATTAATAAGAAAGGCACACAATTTCCCCAATACTAATTACACAGACACTGAAAAGAAATCGTGAAAACCTAGAAAGCTTCATCGCTCCTGACTTGACAGAAACATTTTTTCACTATAGAAAATAATGACCCCTTTCAATTATGATTTTGTTTTTAATTCTGCAGGCTGAGTAAGATGTACAAGCTCCTAAAAGAAATCTGAAAGTGAGGATTTACAAAAGGGATGGGTGGTGTGATGGAGGCAGCTCTGGAATGGGGGAAAGTGTGAACATGATAAAATACAATGTGCCAAATTCCTAAAAAATAACATTTTTTCAAATATTAATTTTCCACGTATTTTCATGGATGCCAGCAGGTACTACAAATACTTTCCCAGATCAAATCTAGGAGAAGGTTTAGCAATGGATTTCTGGTTAAGTGTACCCAAATTAAATCCTCATCCTAATTTTATTTATATCCAAGTGACTACACTTATCCCACCATTTTATCTGACAGTTTTACAATTATATTGCTTACATTCAAAATATGAGTACACTTTAATCCTATTCAGAAAGCCCAAAGAAAACAGGTTTTTTTTAGTTCTGTAATTAAAACCATAACTTAATTATTATTCTAATAGTTTGCTCTTGATCTTTGTAGTTAATGGATTATTTTTTCTCTTTTGAATGATACTATGAGGTATGTGTTGAAAAGGACAAAAAGTGACACAGTATTGATTATACTATATTACTCATAAAGTCAATGCATCTGGCTTTAATAGAGCACTGATAAAACATTGACATACTAAAGACTTTCTCACTTCTCAGCATTAGTATTTAGAAAGGCATCTTCTGCAATAATGAACATTGAAACACAACAAAATGTAAACTGCTGTAATTCTATACTTTACCTCAGTAAATTACTTAAAGGTTAACAGCCGAAGGTTACAGACCAAGGATTTAGTCTAGATTTCTGCATACCAAATTTAAGTTACACTAAGAAACAAAAAACAAGCTACTCATCATCAAGTAACTTACAGTGAGGAATTACAGAAATGGAATGATTTTTTTACACAAGCTTTTTACATTTTGTAGAACAAACTTTCTGAGTGTCCAGGTAGACTCTGAGCCCGTACAGAAGAGTTAGACTACTCTTATTTTATGGCACACAAATATATATTCTTTAATATAATAGTGGTCTCAGAAGGAGTATTTCTTTCCTTGGAAACATTATTTTGGCTTAAAATTACACATTAATTAGTGCTGTAAATTGAGTCATGTCTATACCATGAATGGATTGTAAATATCGTAACACTAGAAACTGTTAACTATTTTATGTCCAGATAAAGATTAACATTTTGCAACAGAGCAGCTTTTGTGGATTAAATTGAGTACCCTAAAAATTTCCATGTTGAACCTCCAATTCCCACTGAGCCTGAATGTGTAGACACAGCTTCTGTGGGAAAAGTTAAATTTCAATGATGTTACTGTTTTTTTAAAATAAAATTCTTCTCTCCATATTACTTCATTGTTGGATATGTCTAATCACCAAAAGTATAAGATTTATATTTACATCAATCTAGTCTACAAATCTCTCAGATACTAATTGTCTATGCTACAGTTCAGCGAAAATATGACCCACTTTCTAACTTTAGAACACATTCCTTGGGTTAAGGAGTCCATCATGCAGTGTCAGCCCTCCCCAAGCAAACTTCAGATACCAGGCAAAGGTCTGAGATGTCATTTATGCTTCTGATTGAACAAACATACAGCAGATGCTTTCTTTATCAACCTCCTTAGTTAGGTTCAAAGACCTTGTTGAACAAAAGTTCAGAAAAACACTTGCTAGAACGCTGATTCAAAGTTGTACAGTTAGTTGAGTTGTATGACAAAAACATACAAATCACACACACACACACATTCACAGAAATATGCTTACTTCTGAGTGTAGTCACTTAGTCATGCATGCACACAGATCCATTAAGCACAGAAGACACATGCATCAAATGCTATCTTCAGTGGCTGCTCTCTCAGCATCAGCATATGTTAACCAAATTAGAAGCCCTTTGCACTCTGTCCTTTGGATTTTAATGGAAACTTAACTGCACTGAAATGGCTGATTAAGTAATTGGAAATTGGTGATCAAGTCAATTTCTAACTCTCCATCTTTGGAGACTGAGAAGTCAGACCAAGCCAGTCCCAGACTCCCAATCACACATTTGGTTGTCCTGGCAGCCAAAGCCTATGCTGTGGGTATCCAGGAGTCCAATGTCATCAGGCATCTAAGATACAGAACTGAAGGAAATAACCAAAGGTATTTTTGCTTAAAGATGACCAGCATTTTGAGAACTCTTGTCGGAAAATTGGGAGAGAAATAAAATGTACACTGTTTATCTTGTTGAAGGGTGAAGCCTTATAGGATGGCTGTTTTTATAGGAAAAGGACAAGGCAGCATTATGAAATGTGTGTACACTAAGGGCATAAAGGCCATGTGAGGACAGAGGCGGCAGCTGCATTCATGTCAAGAGAAGAATGCTCACCAAAAACTAAACCAGCTGTAACTTGGGATGTCTACTGTGCAGAATGGTTAGAAAATAATCTTAGATTACTTAGCCACCAAGATGGCATTTTGGTACGGCCAAAGTAGAGGAGCATAATAGATGTCTAACACCTTTGAGACAGGGATCTCTCCCTCCCCTCCCCTCCCCCTCCCCCCTCCTCTGAATTCTTGTTTGAGTAAGAGAAATATCAGGAACAAGTACCTTGCCAACCTTTATTCATTCTGCTTCAGTGAAGAGAGGTGAGTGTTCTAACAAATGGGTTAAAGGAAAGACTAAGACACAACAAACTTATGTATTCTCTTATCTTGCTACTCTATCACTGCACAGACAAATACAGGAACTCAGTGTATTTTAAAATAGGTTCACAGTAGCATCATGCAACTAGAGATTTCCGTATCCTGGTATGGTTGGAACTGATGACATCCTGAGGGGACATGTTTGAGCTGCTATGACTTACAAAGGAAGCATGTCCTCTGTTGGCTATTTCATCACCAGCTGGAAAGAGTAGAGCCTATCTTGAAGAAGTAGCTTGTTAGGGCCCTGAACGGAAGGCTGTACCTGATCCTAGTTCCCTTCCTATTACTCTGTTCCCTGTTTGTAATGAGTAGCCTTTGCCACATGCAGGGGTAGCATTGAGTTCTGCCTCAGCAAACAGCACCAATGAATATGAGGAGAAACTATGGTTTCCTTCTCTCAGCTGTTCATGTCAGGAACTTAAAGTCTGACGAAGGAAGGCTATTGTAGCTGCCTGAGGAAACCACATTGCACAAATAGCTCCTTGTTTACCTATCATCTTGATTTAAAATCAAATGTGGGGGAAAAGGTAGTGTAGTGTAAGTCCTTGTAGATGGTATCACAATTGCTTTTAAAGAGAAAAATCATAAACGATGATACATTTAAGGAACGCATATGCAGTAATTTTGAAAAAAAAAAGCAAAATCTACAAAGAACAAATTTTGTTATGCAAGTAGATAATTTTAAAAACTATGAGTAAAAATATGCAAAGTTTCCAAAAATGAAATCAGTAACCAAAAAATGAAAAATAAAAGACAATCAGTATAACCAAAAATAAATTATGACACTGCCTGGATCTTGTCTTGGGATATAAGAATGCGCTTTCATATTTTGGATTGTTAGAATAAGCCAAATTCATATAAAGATTGCAAAAAAATTATATGCCCTCAAAATTGAGGTTTCACTGGAGCAGGCCTATAGCCCTCATTAGGTTAACAGGGTAGTCCTTGCTTCCTGCAATGCAGAAAGTGGTTCCTATCGGGCTTCTTAATAAACAGCTTTCTGACCCTTTCAACAGATTAATGGTCTGTAAAGCACCATTAAAGTGTAAGACAAAAGCACTCATCCACGCCTAAATATTCATAGAAGAATACCGAATTTGCATTGCCTAATATGAACATATTTCATGTAATGTTGGAGTATAGTATAAGAATTATTAGCCTGGTTAGTGTTTGCAAGAGTTTCAAGACTGAAGTGGAGAGAAGCTTGCCCATTTCCTTATGTTCAGCAAAATGTCACTAGACCATATGTTCCTTGAAAGATAAACCGAGATGACAGCAATCTCAGGAAAAATTAATCTGTAATAGTGTCTTAATAAAGTGTTACCCCAATGCATGGAAACTTCCACTTAGGGTGACCACTCTATTTCCAGGATACAGACCTGCCTCAGACATCGCTAATGCGCCATTATTTTCATTTTAGCTTAAATTAGAAAAGATAGACCACAATGCTATGATAGTGTCAATTCTTGACAAAATGTAGGTTTCAAAATAAGATATTCTGCATATGTTCTTGGTGTTCTGTGACTAGTGATTCCATTCATTTTATTTATCATATTGTCCATGTGAACACTCAACACATTCTGAATTACTTACCTTCTGTTTTGGATTAGAATGCTTTTCATGCTGATGACTAAACACATTTAACAAAACAGAATGGATAAGAGCTACCAGAGCACCACGACTCTATTGAACAATCATAGGCAAAGCACCCAGTTTTGAAATTCTTCACCACATTTCAGAGGAAAACATCTCAGTGGGAAAAACCAAAAGCTCTCTTCCTTCCACAGGACCAGTCTGAAGGTCCCAAACACCAGGACCATCGGTTACTTTAAAATGAAAATATGTATATAAATCAGATAAATTTTAAGAAATCAGAAGGGGGCTAGAAAAATAATTGTTAGAATCCAATGAAAACAGAGGATGCCCATGAGAATTCTAACAGACTGCTCGGTGTGTTGTGTGATCACGTGACCTACCATTAAGCAAATATAATTAAGGCAAAGGGAACTGTACTTTTTCTTTCCTCCCTGTCCTGCCCCCTTTGGTAACTTTAGCTACACATATGGAGCATTTTGTTTCACTTCTGGTTTACTTTCTCTTCATCAAAGACCCTCACTGTAATGCCTTCACACAGGGCTCAGTGTTGTGGTTACCATGGAAACCATAATTCTGAATGTCCTAACTTGTGTGATTAAAATTGAACACAAAGTAACATTGATGGTCTCCCACATTTCCAGGACCACCAATATCCAATTCTAATTAGCAGCACAGTAGCTGGTTTGGAAGGAATAGAGAGCCATGGCTACCCCAGCCTCACGCTGCACTCCTCCCAGGGAGCACAAGGACAATATAGAGTGCTGAGCCTCTTACAAAGGCCTGGTTCAAACAGAGAAATTACTTCTAGTTGACTTCCATATCCCCTGGAGAAAATAAAGAATATAGTTGTCTTCTTTGTATACCCTATAGGAACTTGTCATTTTGTTTTTAATGTGGTGTCCATTTCACATGCCTGTAGAATTACAGCGGAATTCTACAATGGTCTGATCTACACATGCAATAAATGAGAATGTGTGTTTTATTTCCTCAAATATTATAATGATCATATTCATCTTTATAATTACTATCCTTTCCTTTTCTCATGGAATCAGTCCTATATATTTTCACTAATAAGTTATAACTATGTTTGACATATTCATAAGTTTGTAAATTTACCAGTGTCTTCGCCTTCCTTCCTTCTTTTCTACAAGTGCTCATGCAGAAGTTGACAAACTCTTAACAATCCCTTCAGGAAGCACTCTCTCTTAATGGTCACTTTCATTTCATAAAAATTATATTATTCAAAAACACCGGCACAGACCTTGTGTCTTCGTGCCTATTGCCTTCATCCACTGCTAAAGACAAATGCATTGGCCAATGCAATTCTTTAAATAAGGAAATTCTATCTTGGCAATCCAGTACCCTTTTTTGGTTTTATCATGAGACCATATAAATGGTTTTCTTTCTGTTTTCTGAAAGCCAGAAGAAATAGTTTTAACTTCCTAGAACAAAAGTCTTAAACATTAAATATTTACAATCAGAAAAGATACATTACCTCCACAAAATTTTAGGGTACTTCTAGTCTAATTTTAAAAGACATCTCGATAAAATTGATTACATATCCATTTCACATGTGTTTAGCAATTTTAATAATTTACTGCAGATGAATGATGTTCTCACTGTTAAAACCTTCTCCACTTCACCTAAAAATCAACAAAATTAAGGAAATCTACCTAAAGTAAAAAAATAACTACACTATAAAATATTTTTTCATGAAATAAAATTTTGATTTTTTACCCAAAGTAATCTGTATTAGCAATAATATAGAATTTCAGGGTCAAGTTAAGCTCATCAACAATGACCTTTATTGATAAACCGTTAATTGCTTATGTGAAAAAATATTGATAAAATCTTGTTTAATGCTGCAAGTTACACACAGTTTAAATGTCACAGATCTTTCAGAAAAGATATAAGTGTTAGCTTAGTGAAAGAAGTTTTTACTGGACATACTATTTTGCTATTTGAATGCAGACAAATTTTAATGAACTTATAGACAATCCTTACTTCTGAGTACCCTCTACTTACAAACAGAGGATTGTCCTGTACTACAAATGGTCCATTCAGGACTTTTATTTCCAATTAGAATATGTGAATAAATTCAAGTGACCCCAGAGAAAGTTATTGTTTTCTTTGCAGTCAGAAAGGAAGAGATAAATGTGAAAAAGGCACTTGGGAGGGTAAAGAGCAGATAGTGTCCTGAGGGTGAGCTAAGCACAGGAATAAAATAGTCAAAGCACATGCAAAACAGAGGTGAAAGATAGTATCAACAACAACCACAACAATATTTTATACATTCTTGACATCTGTTCTGAAGTATCTCATTAAATAGATGCTATTTTAAAGAAAACTTTTTTGAATGTGTCATTTATTATTTAACAGATGCACTAAAGGTTTCAAATATATTTTAAGTGGTGTTTTATACCATGTGTTGCATAAATAGAGTTAAAAGAATAAAAGAACACAGGAAGCTCAAAAGAGCAGGGGTAATAAGCCAAGGAAATCCTGTGGAAGCCATGAGAAGACAGGGAAGCCTGGCGTTAACCAGTACTGAACGAGGCTGTTTCTCTACAGTCTCATCATGAATTATTCTTGCTAAGAAGTCTGGCTGGAGACTTTAACCATGTATACCTTTACTGTTTTAAGTGTTACCAAACATACCAAAAGAGATGAAGCAACTTATGCCAGTGACACAAGACTCCTATATCCTCAGGTTGGATAACTCTGTCCTTTCTACTGGAGATTCTTTTATTTTTTTAAAGTACCATGAGAGTTGAGCAAATACAGTATTCAGCAATGGTACCTACAAGCAATTAATGATTGTTTAGAAAGGAAAGTTGCCCTTCTTTCCTATTTTCAGTTATATTACAGAGTGGGTAGTGGATAAAAACTGCTCACGAGATAAAATGGCTGAGACCTTGGTTCAAGTAATTCAAAAGGGCAATGTTATATCCAGTGCAAATCAGATCAACATTGTCTAGATTTGGAAGAGAGCTCTGTGTGCAACAAAGTCTGCCACCAAACATTGATACTTGAGTTCAATTTCTGGAACATATATGGCAGAAAGAGAAAATATATGTCTCCAGTTGCCCTGTGGCCTCCCATGTATACAGTAGCATATACAAACTCATGTTCATGTCACGGAAAAATAAATAAAATTTTTCCTCTCCAGATTAACATGCCCAAATGTTATTAGGTAACCTGATACATGTATTCTCATTAAGGTTTTATCAATATCTAGTTTGGGCTGATTAAGGGCATTATCAATGAGATTAAAGTAATTTCCTCTTTCTTTAATTGAAAGATTTTTATCACTATCTGCCGAACATGAATACGCTAAAAAGACAATTTTTAACATTTTAGTTCTTAAAAAATGAACTCTGAATGTTGACAAAAGTTCATTTTCTTCTCTGGCTAAAGTTAAATGAATTTTGGGGGTGGATGATCTGTGTGTACGAGGAAAATGTCAAACATTTGAATGGAAAAGCTCTAGCTGCATGTAGTCTTTACAGGAACAAACCGATTCATTCTTTCTATGTGAAAGTAGGTGATAGGTACAATGTAGAAATTCTGAATCGGGATGAGGATTTCATCCATACTGTATGTTATAGGAGGTGCTGAGTAGACCCAAAGGTTGGTTCATCATTCCTTGTGTGAGTCTTAGTGTTAGCTCTCAGAAGACATGATTAGGAGGCAACATGAGCTGCTCTTCTCCACCTACACTCAAGTCTTCTCTTCCACAAAATGTTTCTTCCTAAAGTTCCTTTCTGTTAAATCCATTCCCTAGAACGCTGTTGCACCTAATTTCAATAAAAAATATTTTCAGGCTATCTTTTAAATGAAAGCTTTCATTTGTTGAGATAGTTTGCTAAGTGGCTTACATAACCTTTTAGAAGTCTTTGCAGTTTCACCAAATTGAATGGGAAGGATCAACAATAAATCTGTGTGTTTTAAATGTAGATAAAAAATTCAGCAGTGAGGGAAGGAAATGGAAAAAAACTGGAAAAAAACCCCAAAAAAATGTCAATCAGAAAGAAGTTACTAGAAATTGTTTGGAAAGTCTTGGTCTATGGAAGACTGGAAGCTCTAATGTTTTGGGATGTCGCCTTTGCTTTCTAACTGTCATGCCAGTTCTTTGATTCCATGATGACAGGATAAGGGCTATATCAGTGGGCCTCTAGGGAAAGGAACACAAATATCTGGCATATTTATATCATACCCAGATGGAAACTCAAAACTTCATTTCCAACGCTTTATTACTAAATTATCATATATTGATAAGAAAAAGTATTGCCAACTCAGTGTAGTTTACTCTTAATGACATTGAATAAAGGTAAATACAGTGTGATGAAAATGTCATTTGTTGAAGTAGTAACCAAAGATTTATTCACTCGTGTCTAGGAACAATGAGATATAATTTAACCAGAAGTATGGGTTTAGAAACCAGAGTCCTCTTCAACCTCATATCTTGATTCCATGTAGATCCCCACCAAGTTCAGGAAAATCTAGCCATTAACAATTTTTGGCCACAAAGTCAACATATAAAGGATCGCTTCAACTGCACTTTTAAAAGGCCATTTGAAATGATACTCCCAGGAATTAAATTTGTAGATAAACATTTTCACTAATCATGTATTGTTCTAGAACACTGAAGACAGCAGGAGGCTAAATCGAGAAACCCCTTTTTTTTTTCTTTTTAAGCAGTTAAACTTTTATTTCTCTATACTTGTTAGAAAAAGTATGTAAGGTAAGCACTGGTTACATGGAAAAGACATCCAAATATATTCAAGGAAACTTTGGAAAGTTTTAAATAAGAGGAAGTTTGGCTTGTAACTCATTTCCTACTGCTACCATGATCCCAATCTAAACTCCAACCCCAGCCTCAACCTGGATTCCTTCCCTTACCAAAACCCTAAAACTAACTGGGACTTTAGTGCTTAAGCTTACCCTGAACCTAGCAATATGTGCTAGCCGAATTCCAGAGGCATTGAAGTTCTGTATCAAAGTGAAAGTTAAAGGTGTTGACCAAAACCTGCTTCAGAGCAGAAGGCACTGGAACTTGTGGCCCAGTTTACTATCGCTTTATCACATGTTCAATGGATTTCTCACATACCCAAGGTTTGTGGAGGGGAAACCGGGAAGGAGAATAACATTTTAAATGTAAATAAATAACTAATAATAATAACAATAATTAATAATAATAATAATTATTATCACAGTAGCTATTCTCTCTCTCTCTCATGTGTGTGTCTCTCTCTGTGTGTGTGTGTGTGTGTGTGTGTGTGTGTGTGTGTGTGTGTGTGTGTTTTGCAGCAGGGTTTCTTTGTGTATCCCTGGTTGTCCTGAAACTCTATAGAACAAGTTATGTACAAACACAGAGATCTACTGGTCTCTGTTATCATCTGCTAGGATTAAAGCTGTGTGCCACCACCACCACCACCAAGCTTCAGTAACTATTTTTGAAAGGAGCTTTTTAAGTATATAATACTAAAGACTCACTAAGTGCCTATCCTTGAAGAGACTTGAAGTTCCAGGGTAGGGGATAGGTATCCAGAGACCCTCATCAAATAAGAGGAGAAGGGTAGGTGGGGTGGGGGACAGGGGAAGGATTGTGGGAGGAGGTGACTGGGAAGGGAGCACTGAGCAGAATGTAAAGTGAATAAGTAAAACAGTTCAATTAAATTTAAAAAATTTGAAAAAAGCCAAAAAGAGTCTCCTCAATAATCTTTATTCTTATTCTTATTTAATAATATTCTATCATTATCCACAAAAAAAATGAGTATCTATCCAAAACACATTAAATGTCACTGCAGAAGTAATCTGGTCTTGAAATGTTCATTTTCTTATAATATGCACTCTATTTTAAGGCAGTAGAAAAAAATCTATCTACCTGTCACCACTTTCTAAGAGCTTGTTTGAAAACTGTTCCTTGTTTTCAAGTTTCTACTACAAGTATCATTACATTCAGCTATCAATAGACATTTCCACCCAGTCTGCAGTCAATTTTCTAAAATCAAGAGAGCACTGTTATTCTGCAATATGTAGGCCAGACACTGATATAGCATGAGCTAAATAAATAACAACAATGCTTATTATTATTCTTTGAGAAGAATGCAATTGTTATTCTTTGAGATTAATAACATCCTTTGGTATTTAGAAGATGCGATGTAAAGAATCAGTGGTTAGTGTGCATGACACAAAGTAACCCAAATGACAATTTCATCAGTATTCCTAAAATATATATGTTTGAAATATTTTTTTTATTTTTTAAAATGTGCACTCAGTGGCTGGTGAGATGGCTCAGATGTTAACAGTACAGGATGCTCCTTCAGAGGACATGGCTTCTGTTCCCAATAAACACACGGAAGCTAACAAACATCCACAAAATTCCGTTCCAGAGGATCTAATGTCCTCTACCAGTCTGCACGGGTATCAAGTATGTAGAACACATATATGCATGCAGACAAAACACTTGTACAAACAAAAGTTTAAACATAAATAACTTTAAATGCATGGCCATTTTAAAAACACAAGTATTTATCCAGGCTATGCTTCAAAATTAAGTGAGTGCTACTTAAAGAAATAAATTATTGATGTTTAAAATCCTGATAAAGGTTAAAAATTACAATTCTCAGTAAAAATGCCTGAAAAAATGATCGTGGTCTATGAGTTCATATTTTCCACATATATAAATAACATTTAATTTATGTCCAGAGTTTTGAAAATAAAATTTGAAAAAGCATTATATAAGATTCAGTTGTTTAGAATGCATTGTAGATTCCTCTCCACTGCTACTTTTGGCTTTCATTGATCACAATTTTTAAGCCTTTTAAAATTTCCTCACCACCAACCTCTACAAATTAAATACAAACAAAGACTTTTTGTATTCAGTGACATAAGATCATCAAAAAATTACAGCATCATTTTATTTTAGAGCAAGAAGTTCCTTTATGGATAATCGAATGCTTCCCTCACTAATTGGACAAATGAGAATACTACAACCAAGAGAGAGCATATGATGCACCCTGGGTCTCTTAGCAAAGTAACCACAGGCAGACCCATGATGAAGAGAGTTGAGACTTGGGTTCTTCCCAGCAGTACCACATTTGTAAGTTGGGTAAAATTCATTTCTCAGGGTACATAAAGAGATAAGATATTTACCGGATGGGTAAAGGATCACACCTGTTATAGAAACACAGTTTTATAATGGCTGTGTGTTACCTTGGTTCCTACTGTGAATACCCATCCAGTGCTTGCTTAGATTCTACATTTATTCTTCTAAAGCTTAATATTTTAATCTGTGGTATTTTATCTGTTATAAACACTATTATAAGTCTATTATAAAAACTTTAAAAATATTTTCTTTGAGGTCCTTCCTATGTAAACAGCACTAGACATGAGAAGTCACATTACTTAAGCAAGTGAATGTAGCATGCAGTCTAGAAAGCTCCTAAGTGATTGATATTGTGTGTGACTAACCTGTCATCGTGTACTGTAGCAAAAATGACACACTCACAAAACAGAATGGAAAATGTCACAGAAAAAAAAAAACAGAAAAACTTTCACTCAATGATGTAATTTTCCAAAATAGATTCAGGGAACAATAAAACGTCCAGGCCTTGCAAGACTTAAGCCAATGTTAAGAATTGCTGAAACTTGAAGTTTTAAGTTCATAGCTTTTGCAATACCAATTTTTACAACAATAACAATTTAAAAAGAAACCATAAAAAACTTCATCAAAATAAAGCATGAACACAGTAATTCAATACATCTCATAACTATACAAACCCAGCAATCCTTCTTAGGTATTTACCTTAGAGAGATCTTGAAAACTTATGCACACAATCACACACACATAGATGCACTCATACACACACTCACAGTACATAATTGTTTACAAAACTTCATTTTTATCACTTCCAAATTGGAAAGCGAAAATGTTTTGAATAGATGAATAAATGAACTATGATACGCAGAGTACTCAGCAATAAAACTGCAATGAATTAATGATGCAATCAACAAGAATGGATCTCAAAGGCATTATGCTGTGTGCACACAGTTGGGCTCAAAAGGGACCATATTGTACGGCCTGTTTATACATCATTCTGAAAAACTTTAAAACAAGAATAGAGAATGACCTATGATATGCAGGGGTAAAGGGAATGAATACACAGGTGATAGCCACTGAAGGAAACAGGAAGACAGTTTTAGGTGATAAAATTGGTTGGTGTCCTGATTTGGCAATCATGATTTCCCCACAATAAATCAAATTCATGTCATTTTACAAAGAAAATAAAACACACTAATGAAGAGTTTAAGGTGGAGCTAGATAAACACCAGTTACAGTTCTAAAACCTGCTTATTAAAATTCCTCAAACATCTAAAGTGTTTAATTCCAAACTGCTCAATGGACAAGAAATTCAAATGTATGTGCTCTGTCAGAATCAAGAAGAAATGCTCTCCACAGTGAAACCCTGTCTTCCCAAAAATTTAATCCAGGACTGTGGTACAGTCCAGAAAACACAAGGCTGCATGCTGTACAGTTTAAGGTATTCGAGGGCTATAGAATACACTCAAAACCAACTAAAGCAACGTTGGGAGTCTATTCTCAAAAATTAAATATTTAAAAGTTAATACAAAGAGACTCCAGGTTAAAATTCAGTAGTGGAGGGCTTGGGTAGCATCCACAAATATCTATCCTCAATACTTAGGAATTCAATAAATAAATCAATCCTTTTTACATACATACATATATACATAACCAAGTAAAACAACATTTGGACATTGTAAAGCAGCTTTTGACACCAAAGTTTATACAAATAAAGCTATGCGCAGCAAAGACACTGAAAGCAGGATACTTGGTAAATGCATATGATTTCATTGTTTTGTTTTCTTGTTTCTTTAAAATCACAGTGAAAAACAGTTTATATTTATTTTTTGTTTGTTTGGGTTACTAGGTGATTTTGTAATCTGCCAATGCTGCCTTTCCTGATCACTGTTTCGTGGTCTGCTCTTTGGCATAAACGGGCTGGCAGTTTCAGCTGTCTTCTCCTGATGGGCAGCTATCTATCCAATGTCAGACTTCTATTTATGCAGATTTCCAAAGGCTGCTATGTATGCGTGCGAATTCTGAAGGGCACTAACTATGTGGCTGACAGCCTGTGACAGCCACTAAGCATGGCATAAGTAGAGAGGATAGTATGAATAATCCATGAGCTTTCCCTCTGCCCCTGGCTAGCTTCACAATCCTGTACTTTCTGTGTGGCCTTGAAGTTAATTAGAAATGTAATTTCCTAGCAAATCAAATTTTGTTTTACTTTTCTATAAATAAAGAAGTGAAAGAAAGAGGCATTAAATGACCTTAAGCCTAAGGCCTTAATATACGTAGAAATCATTTTCACCTAAAAATTAACAGTCTGAATGTTAGTCCCATAAATCAGTTCTTTATGCTTACATACATGATATGTAAAGTAAGTGGATCTAATATGAATATATGTTATATTGTTATAAAATAGAGAGTATATAATAAAGTATATAATTGCACAAAATGATCTATGTATGTATAGTATAAATATAAATTATTTCTTTATAAGCACACACACACACACACACATATATTTGTATTTAAAGAAATGTTAATAATGTGATGAATCACAAACAGCATTGTCAGTTTCCAACCTGATAGCTCTTCCTGACATCAGCTCTGCTCTCAAATACAGTAATGAAGATCTGTCAACTTCTCTTTGGAAGTATGCTCAAAGGTGTAACCACCACTAAATCCTAGCTGTAGTCTCAAAATGGATTTTCATTTGACAGCAACTGAGTTCTTGCAAGAATAGTACAATCTATTTGTTTACACTCACATTGTCACCTATAATATTTCTAGCTAGCTATCCTATGAGTCCATGAGCTAGGACAGTGTCAGAGCTCAGCATGTCATAAATACAGTATCAACACCTAAGACACAAGAGGAGGGATACACTGGAGAAGACCTTCTTTGAAATGTGCTTAACCACACAATATCAAACTGAAGTATGATTCTAAAAGATATAGAAAAACCAAGAGTTACATCATAAGTAGGAAATTTCTTACATGTAAACTTAGTGTGTGTGTGTGTTGTGTAGGTGTGATGTATATACTTATTAATGAATGTTTGTACATTCATAATGCTCAGGTATGTGTTAAAATTAGTATACAGACCCATACTAGACATTAGGTATCTTCTTCAACTTCTCTCCATATTCCCATTTTAGTGACAGGCACATGAAGTTCTTCTCTTTGGCTGGGCTTTCTGTAAAGGGATGTTGTCAGGATCTATCTATCTTGAGTTCTGCAGCACTGGGTATTAAGTATGCAGCCATGCAAGTTCTTCTGCTTGCCTGGCAGCACAGGAACTATACTAAATGAGGCATGTCTCCGGGCCCTACAGGAGCTAATTCAAAGGTGCAAGGATCTACATCTGCAATAGGTGGAGATACTTACAGCCAACTCTTGGACTGAGGTTAGGGACCCCCATGGAAGAGTTGAAGGAGCTGAAGGGGATTACAACCCCATAGGAAGAACAATAATATCAACTAACCCAGATCCCTTAGAGCTCGCAGAGACTAAGCCACCACCAACCAAAGAGCATACATGGGCTTGTCAGTGGCCCCTGGGACATATGTAGCAGAGGACTGCCTTGTCTGGCCTCAGTGGGAGAGGATGGGTAGGGGGATGCAGGTGGGGTAAGGAGGCGGTGGGTGAACCAGCACCCTCTCAGAGTTAAAGGGGAATGTGGGAGGGTGTACTGGAAAGCGGGACAACATTTGGGATGTAAATAAATAAAGTAATTTAATAAATAAATAAAAACCTTTCTAAAACAAGACACAAGGAAAAAATCCTTGCTCCCACAGGCTGTTAAATATTCTGAATTAAAAGAACGGAGGCAGAGCCACCCACCGCGGACTCCCAGTTGTGTACTTTCAATTTTAATCAGCACTGTGTGGAAGAGTCCAGCATGAGAGAGGGAGGTCTGGGTAAGGAGACAGAGTATCTGAGAAGAGTGGGTAGGAGAGAGACAAAGGCTGAGGAACTTGGTGGAGGAGGATTCTGAGCACTGAGAAGCCAAGCCTGCTCGAGTGCCCAGGAGGTTGAGACTGAGTTGTGAGTTATGGCAAAGGTGGTGAAGATGGCTCAAAGGAAAAGATCTCACACTGTTTCCCTTTCTCTGAAGCAAGGGCTGAGTCTGTACACAAGGCAGTAGCCAAGGGGGTGATAGAAAGAGTCTGGCAGAACCTGCTGATGGATATACCACATGTGGGCAATTATTGTAGCATTACTTAGCGCATTTATACCTAGGCACTGGAAAGGGGGAGTCAACAACTGAACTCTTGTCAGGATGGTATTACTAAATGACCTTTATTGTTTTGAAAAACATCAGTTTGTTGTTGGATGGTTAATCACATCTCAAAGTAGGCATTTATTGTGGCCTTCTCCAGGGTATCTCTCCTCTTGAGTCGCAAGCATTGTTACTGTATTTCAGACATGCTGAGCTCTATATAATGGTGTGTGGTAGACATTTTTATTAACCTCGTATTACACAAGACAAAAAAGAAGCATAGACACAGTAAATAACACATGAAAGGCCATGTGTCAAGTCTGTCACCAAACCGGGAGCACATCTCCCTCCTCCTCAGAGGTGTATGGTGTCTTATATTAAAATGGAGTCTACAGGTGCCCAGTACTGAGAGTTACAAAGAGGTGCACTACAAAAGGAGCAACTGGAGATCTGGTGTGGTGAATGTGTTGTGTCTCTTGATTTGGTGGACTTTTTATGGTTTTCAGTGCTTGTCAGAGCAGACTGCATACTTTGAAAGTAAGTTTAGCACACATTGCACATGTATGTATTTAAAAATACAACAAAGCAAATAAAGACTGACAGGACAGGTTAGAACTGTACAGATACACTTGACCACAAGGAGATTGTTTTCCTCATAATACATACTTTGTTCTTTGGTTTCTTGTTTCTAAAGGAAACAACTCTCATATTTTTGTCTAACTCTTGAGAGACTGTCTCACAGAGTAACTCTAGTTTGCCTGGAAATAGCTCAACGAACTTCCTGCTTAACCTTAAATTCTCTGATGTAAAGCAGACCTCACCATCCTCAGGCCTCAACAGCTTCTGAGGAAAATGTTTGTGGAACACTTGATTTAATTTTTTAAAGGAATTATTGAACAAGTCTGATATTTTTATCAAATTAATTTACCTCAATGTATCACTGAAGTGATGTCTTAGTAGATGAATGTCTACAGGATTTAGATACTAAGATTAAAATATGAACAATGCTGAGTGATTTATCATATCTGCTCTCAAAAAATGGATAATATTGTTTGCATAAGTACATGATATGGAGAAAAATATCAAAGACAAAGAAATTGAGAAAGAACATTTAACACAGTGATATCAGCTTAAAATTTTTCATCTACAAAGGTTTTTCAATGTTACCATAATCTTAAGAGACTGAGTGTTTGCTTAAGGATAAATATAGAGTCTTGGAAAATTCATTGAGGGTAATTCATAATAAATATTAGCTTAAGGAATCAAAAACAATAAATATTAATCAAAATATAAAGAGTAATATGAAAATCAGAAGCCTTGATAATTTTTATTGCATATTTATAATAATTCATTTTTAAACAAATTTACAGCTACTTTACAAAATTGCTTTGAATAGCTCTAAGAAGACAACAGAAGCCTAGTGTTTTTGTAAAGGACTGAAATCCCAGTACTCTGGAGACTGATGAAGAAGGATCTGGAATTAGGCTACTTAATCAGACATTGTCCACAAAACAACAACAACAAGAAAAAGAAAAGAATAGAAAAAGACAAGGAAAAAAGACAAAGAAATACCAATTGTTATCACTGATTATGAATAAAAGGACATGCTATACCTTATGATTTCCTTGAGAAATTATGTACTATCCTAATTTTATACTCTGAAAATTTTCCTGTTGAACAAAATAAATATATTTGTAGTAAATAGTTCAATTTGAAAACAATATGCTTTATATATTAAAACCTTTATGGCATGAATGAGTATATTTATATCAATTTTGGAGATAAAAGAGAGCAAATGATATGAATTTGACATCATATTTCATCATATGAATTTTACAAGAATGATATCAATGCATTGACCTGGTATCTGTGTACGAATAGGATCACCTACATTATTTATTGTTCAGAAAATATTATTTTCCAAAAATATATAAGAAGTGAAAGTACCATTTGAAAATATATTTAAAAAGTTAAACATGCATTTTCAATTTGGTAAGTCTCATAAAACATGTATTAATTTGGCTTCACATACTGTAAATTCATTTTTAAAATTTTAGCATATGTAATAATCTATTAATTACCTTAATTTGCTCTGTGATTGCTAAAAATCCATAGCTTTGTCTTCTGACTTTCTGAATTAATCATTTCTGCAAAAATAAGATAAAAGATAAATTTAGATGACAAAAATAATTTTCAGGATCTCTACAACAGAACTAATAAAGTTTTATTACTACTCAAGTAATCTATTTCGCCACCAAACTTAAAACTCTCCCAGCAGAATGAGAAGTAAAAAAGCCTGAAAGAAATATGATGCAATTTTAATAAGACTGTTTAGTAGGAATATAAGTGACCTATTTAAATATATAATATGAATATTTTTCTACTTGAGAGACCACAGAAGATGTCAAAATTATATATATGGAGTTTGGCTTGAGCTTAAATGATATTTTACTAAGGTATTCAGATACTATTGAAAATTTTAATAAATGTTTTCTAAAATGTTCAATAGTATTTAAATGTGTGTGTGTTTGATAGAGCTAGGGACAAGGAGACCAAATAATAAAAATAATTATAAAGATCTAAATAAAATCTAATGCAAAAATTAAGATATATCAAAATAAATTTATTTTAATGATTTTTCAGGATATTATGTTTATTTTCTTTAAATTGTCACATTTCCATTTTTAAATCACTAAACTAACAACCCCCACACAAGACTAATTGCCGAAAACATTAAAAGGATGTTTTCCTTTAAAATATTTTATTTGGCAATTTAATATATCCTTTCAGTTCTGTAACTACATCAATTTTTAAACTTTCCAGTAAGTATATTTAGGAATTTATATAATTTACATACCCAGTAATTATTCTAAAATTTATATTTTGGATTCTAAAATTTATATAAATATATATTTATATTTATAAAATATATACATATAGTTGCAATAGGAGTGTTTTTGTTTCTTCTAAATTATAATAATCCACAGCCCAAAATAATAACAAAAACATTATCTATTCTATCATCTTGTTCACAAATGGATATGGAATGAAATATGGAGCAAAAATCTGGACTTAAACTCAGTTCATGTTCATAAAAATGAAAATTGACTAAAATTAAACCAAGTATATATTAGTAGAAAGTATCCTCTAATATAAATTTTTGATCTGAGTTGGTGATTTTAAATTATGAAAGTAACAAGACTTGCTATATTTTAATAAATGTTCAAAAGTATTTGAATACTTAGTAGCATTTTTTCACGATCAAGTCAACTCCACATTTGAATCACAAACTTGACTACTCAAACAAGCATCTCTTTTAAAATCAATTGCTCAAAATATTCTGAATAATCTTCTTTCAACCAATCCTAACATTCTTTTGGTAAGCAGCGGCTTAGTGTATTACTGTCTCCTTGCTTTTGAAAAATGTATATTTGTCTTTCTGAAAATGTTTTATATAAGTAGAAAATCGTGAATCACAGCATAGACCTGCTCACGAATATCTCCCTTCAGGTATTTTACATCACCATGGAAATACATTTTGATATTCAGAGAGAGCTAATCTTCAAACATCACTTCCTCTCAAATGTGGTAAGTCAAATGTGGTTTGTGTTCCTTTGTCAACCCTGTATCTGTTATGTCCTCTACAGCACAGATTACTTGATAATCGGGGCTCTCCCCTCTTAGATTGTATCACCTCTCCTTAGTGAATCAAGCAACTAAGTCAGCCTCGAAAATGCTGACTAAGCAAACAAAATGTGAACATTCTTGCAAGTTAAAAATAAGACATTGTAAATACGAAACCATCCACATGAGCCTCACAGAAACTGAGATAGTAATGGGAAGCTAACTACTGTGCACATCCTTGCATGTCTCTGCATAGCTGCTTTTACAAACCCTGGTTCTTTCTAGTTTTTTCAGTTGATTTGTTTTGTTCTCTGTTTTCCCCCATATGCAGAGACAATCTTCAGCCTACAGTGGGGAATATTTTGCATCACTTTACTCTCCTCTTGAGAATCACTTAACTTCTTGTTGTGAATACAGGACAAAGATCAGCTTGCTAAAGCCACTTAGCATCACAATGAAAGGACAAGTAGACACTAAACCTTTAGGAATGGAAAAGAGGGAGCAAAGGGAAGAGAAACAAAACAGAGGAGCAAAGAAATGGGCCATGTCAGCCGACACCTATCTAGTATGAGATAATACAGATATATGTAATTTCTATTTAGTAAACTTATTCTAAGATGGGCATTCAGAAACGGCCATTGTAAATATTTTGAGTATATGATTTCTTAGAAAGAAAACACTAAAACATCTAATTGCTGATGATGTTTTAGTTCAATTAATGCATCTTTTCATATCTTCATCACCTTTCATTATTCAAAGATAGCTTAAAAGCAATACCCTAGAAACCATTGCAATTTATCACAGAACTGAGAAAGACATGGAAATACATTGGTTCTAAAACCTTGATTTGTGATAGCTAAGGATAAAAATAACCTATGCTTTGAGCAAGCATTATAATTAATCACATATAAAAGGCAACAAAAATAGATATTGATGAAAGGTAATGAATTGCCAATTTATGAAATCAGTAACAGATGATAAATATGGCTCATATTTTGCCGTTCTGACAGAGCAAAATTAAGAAGAAGACAAAATGTAAACATTCATCAGATATTTTCTATTTAAGTCATGACTCAAGGTAGTAGAGATGCAGTAGGAACTGAAGAGATTTAGAGAACACTCACAGAATGTATGCACATCCTATCTAGGGAGCAGACTGTGACAGAGACATACAAGGAGAAGATATGCCTATATGACAGATGCACATTTGATATATGTATAAACTACATACTATCTATTTTCTACAGGACACACACATTTTACACTTACTAAGAATCTCACTGTGTGGCAAACTGCTTTATTCACTTCATATTGCCATTTAAGCTTTCTAAATAATCATCTGATATTTCTCCCAGATATTGTTATCTTTAAATATAAAGGAAAGGTTGAGTAACAAATTCAGAACTGTATTCCACAAACTCTTAGTTCTGGTTCTATACATTCAAGCTTCCCAAATAGCATCGTATTATCCCTAACCATCTTTGTTGAGATATTTCAATTGAAGGGAAAATAAGCTCCTATGGATCAATTATTCAGAAGATAATCTCAGAAATTCATGACACTGATTGCTGTGAGAGGTAGTTTCACACTTTGATAGTTAAACGATATATACCCAAAATAACCCAGTAAAAATTAGTATGAGATTAAAATGGAACAAAAAAGGTACAATTTTCATAAGTCACATGTATTCATTCCTAAATTATATAATATGGCCTGCTGAATCGCCCCAAAATGGTCCATGGGGCAGTGAAGAACTGGCACCATTGTGCACCTCAGATCATTCCGTATCCAGTTAAGACAGGCTTTGGGGCTGGCAACGTTGGGACTTGAGCCTGCGGCTTCTGGGATTTAGCACATATTGTGGGACTGGGCCACACTTCCAGCCCATACTCTTGTCCTTAATCTGTTCACTGATAACTAAAATAAAGACAGTACACATGAAAAAAAAAAAACATTTCCCAAGGTGATTTTTATCCTAAAAGTTATTCCTCAAATCTGCTTTGTAAATTATCTAAAGTTATCCAAATAGATAATCTAAATTATCTAAAAGTCTCATTTCTCCAATGAGAGCTGCTTCTCATTAGTCTACATATGTAGCATACTGCAGAAATTGGAGATCTCAAAACTCTCTAAATGAAGAATACACTTGCTTTTCTCCCATGAAAAAACATAATTAAAACAAAAAGAACACAGGAACAAAAACCCTACTTCCTACATCACCATCCTTGGGTGTCTGGGCCATTCCTCTGTAAAGATTCTGCTAGGCAGAGAAGTCTGTGAATGCAAGACCTTATATGCTGGTTTACATAATCTATACCATGCAAGTGCATAGAAGTAGAAACTTGAGAAGGGCTAAGTACGTATGGTGGCAAATATCCTCCCCAATGTTAATGTTGAAAATATTCAAAGTTTCTGTAACAACTGCTTCCAGTCAAGAGAAAATTATCAATTCATCCAACAGCTAAAAAACTGTTAATGCAAGCATTGAAATTTTTGTACAACAGGATCCTTTAGCAGTTTACCTATGACTTGTTGAAGCTCTGTTAGAGCCCTCAGTGGACTTAATAGTAGACTATTAGACCCTAAATTAAATCTTAGTTATGGTAAAAGGACTGAAGTCATAAAAGTATGTTATCTAAATGAAACAAATTAGTAATGAAAATTAGTAAACCCCAAATATTTATCAATTGCAAATAATAACTAGTTATATTCTAAGTTGAACAAAATCAAACATAGGATATAAAAGTTGATAGAAGGCAGCAAAAGCAGTAAACTTATTCCTTAAAATAACTACATTAGAAAATGAGAATGAGCCGGGTGGTGGTGGCACATGCTTTTAATCCCAGCACTTGGCAGGCGGATTTCTAAGTTCGAGGTCAGCTTGGTCTACAGAGTGAGTTCCAGGACAGTCAGGGCTACAGAGAGAAACCCTGTCTCAAAAAAAAAAAAGTAAAAAGAAAAGAAAAGAAAAAAGAAAATGAGAATGACATACAGTCAATTAGCAGAGCTTCCACATTAAACAAATAGAAGTAGCTAAACATATAGTTTAAAAAGGAAGGAACACTAAAAGCATACATATGGTTTGTCAAAGACCAATGTTAAAATGATTACTAATTTTTTAAAATCCTATGAGTCAATTTATAAAATTCCACTAATTGCTTAATGCCACAATATTATTTGTATTATCCATTATGTTCAATATTAACAATAATAATCCAATGTAAGTACTCACAAATTTGCCCTCCACTGGCAAATATAACTAATTCTGAGAGAGCTAATAGATATATACAGGGTATAACACATTTAAAAAGCATGGATAATGCAAGCCTTATTGAGAGGAGGAAGGATTACACAAAACCATATATGAATCAACTTATTAGCTAACATATTCACTTGTACAGTGAATTATAGTGTATTATAGTGACAGTCATCTTCTCTGCCTACATTTGAACATAAAGTAATTTACTATATACTCCATTTTCTAACATCCTTTGCCACCCCATAAACTAACTACCATTCCAAATCATGCTATACCCTTGTATACATATTACAAAGACAAATGAATAAAGAAACCAGTGGAGGTATGGCGCATATACTGGGCCACTCTGGTAAGAGGATGTATCAGATGTTAGAAGAGCACAAACACACGTGGTTAGTTCTAATTGCTCACAGAAAATTGAAAAAGGATTGGGCCTTTTATTTTCTTTGGACTTCACTTAGAAGACAAAGACCCTTCTATCCAAATGGACATGGCAAGATCTTGACTAATAAAATCCCATGTGTAAGTACAATGTTCAAGTTACAATGGGGTATGTCCCAAATACCCATCATCAGCTAAAAAGTAACTTACGAAAAAGAGCACATCTAATCTATACAACTATACCCAACAATATAACTTATGAACAAAGCCACTGTAAAGTTTGTTACTGTTATACTCATGTGGCTTAGTGGGATCAGGAAGATACAATGGCTTCCTAACATTTCAAGAGAGTATGGTAAAATATATCTCTGTCTTGGTCAAGATCAAATTCCACATATGGTTTTTACTATATGTTTATCAAATTTGTCACAATGCAAAAATTCATAAATAAAGCCATAGAGGACTGTCTGTAAGAGAACAACACTTTCACTGAGGCAAGTCCTCATCTAGACTATTGTACTTGTGTGATAATTTTTCTAGGAGTCTCTTTTGGATATCCTTTCTTAGCCTTGAAGAATGTATCAAACAAAACCAAATAAGTAAAACTACAAAGTCAGCTTTGGGGACCTCATTCTTATTGTTTATATGGTGAATGACATACTGATCTTGTAACATCTAAAAGGAAAAATCCCACGCAAACCTTTTACTCTTGGAAACTCTAGCACCTTATCACATAGAGAAAAGAGTAGGCTTCCAATAATGGAGGAAGAAGGTATAATGTACAGCAGATGTAACCAATGAGGCAAAGGACATCAGTTCACAGTGAAAACTCCCTACCAGCTAAACGGATCACCAGCTAAGCCGAGACCTCCCTATCCCTATTTAATATAATGGCATTCCAAGGACCCGCAGCCCTTGTGTACAGCCTTAGGAAGACTTAGTGAGGATCAAGAAAGAAGATTTCTTCAGAAATCTCTGTTTCATTTCTGGGATTGAGAAATAGTTCTCAAATTATCAATATAAAAACAATCATATAATTTATCCTTTGACTTTACTTTTCAAAATGGCTCTGCACTGACTATAATTACACATGACATATTTGGCTACTAATCATGCTTTCCTGCTTCTATAATAATGGGAATTATCAAGATTAATTAGAGTAGAATGTGCCTATCATCTATATTTATAAATAAATATTTTCTAATACTGTAACCTACTTGATATTTTTATACCAAAATAATAACTATAAATACATATATATATATATTAAAATTCAATAGTGAGATTTTGAAATTTGAATCATTAGCAATTGAATTCTAATAATTTAGCATTAAAGAATTTTAAAAAGTATGAGACCTTATACGTATCATTGATGCTTTGTTTCAAGTTCAGTAAAATGGAATGACTTTTTAAATGTTTTAACATTTTTCAAAATATAAGATTAAGCCAAGAAGGAAAATTTGGCAATAGAATTCCAGTCAATTAAAAATAACAATATATAAAGTATATAAAATTAATTTTCAAAACACACTCACAAGCAACTGATATTGATTGCTGCTACTTTTTTCCAGGTATATTTCAAAAGTTGTACAGAATAGAAATATATACCAATCACCATCTCTGTTTTACAGCAGAGAAACTTCTTAAACGATGTCCATTCATAAAGCCCACTTGAATACATTGGAGGTGCTCATTTACATAGCCCATATCCTTTTGAAATGCAAGATAAAAATGGCTGGTCTTCACAATATGTCATTTACAATCTCAGTAAGTATTCTGTTCACTTTCCTTGTGTAACGGGACTCTAGTACTGAACATTGTTAAAGAAGTGTATGTGTTGCTTCAAGAATTATCTTAGAGTTAAGGATATAGAACTTCTTTCCTGTTTACTGTCCAAATTATAAGCTTGAAATGAAAAAAATTACATCCAAGTGAATGAGATGAACAGTAATATGAAAAGATCAATTGCTAACTATTTGACAAAAGATATTTCTCTTTTACGGTAAACTTAGACAACATAGTTTAATCTGTATCTGTTACATAGTGTGTAAAAAAAAAAAAAACAGAGTAAGAGGTTATCATGTAATGCTACCAAGCGCTTTCTATAGATTTTTTAAGTTGGTTTTTAAAGAGTTACTGAATTTTTGCATACTTATAGTCTCTAAATGTCAGTTTGAAAAAAATGGTTTTTCTCTCTCATTCTATGATATTATGTAAGTCAGGTGATATCCAACCATGGAAATACAGCAGAAACCTTTACTCTTTTGCAAACGGTGAGAACCTGCATTTAATGAAGTGTTCTCAGACATTTAAAATAGCTTGGCTTGCCAGGCCAGACACTGATTCTTATATGCACTTTTCCCAAAACTCTTCCTTGCTCTGGCCATTCAATAAAATCAATAAATGTATTCTAACTAAAGTTTAAAAGGCTTCTGGGAAGCGACCTCTGCCAAATATTTTGGGAAGGTGCCAACTTCGGAGTCGGGGGTGGGATCAAAAATCAGAAAGTACAAAATAAAGAAACGTTTTTTTCCACAAATGAAAAAAAAAAGTAGTCTGGCTGGAGTTCTAAAAGTGATTAGCTTACATATCAGAGATCAGATTTCCAGAGCCCAGCTCCTCTGCCTTCCTTGGCATTTTTTTTCTGTCCCAATCCCACACTGACTGCAGTTCATTGCACTGGGCTTTATTTCCCACTTTGTCTAGGATTTCAAGCAGAAAATCTTCTCTGCTGATGTCTTTAAAATAGTGTGCTTTGTGCTCCAGGGTAATAAGTTCCTATCTGTGACTCCAACATCTGGAAATCAAGACCAGCGTAGCTTACAATCTGGAATCAAGGAATGTGTTTTATAAAAAAGGTCACATGGCACTAAAGTTTGATGAGCTCTCCCCATGGAGAAGCTTTCTCCAGAGACCTGATTATGTTTTATTTCCTATACAGACTTCTGTCAAGCAGAGATCAGAAGGAAAACCCACATGGAGGCAGACTAGCAAACATTTGGAGCTCAGAAGGAAAACAGACAAATATCTACAAATGATTTCAAAATGTTTTTTATTATCAAATGATCCAATCTCTGAAATCCGGGCACTACCATAAGAAGAATATTATATTTCTTCAGAAAACTGTGTTGACTTAACCAACAATACTCAGAGTAAAACCACAGATAATTGATGTTTTCCTTCTGTGTAAATCTCAATCATGATAAATTAAGAAATCATATTGGAGCTCCTAAGATGGCACGGAGCATTTGCTGCCAAGCCTGATGACCTGAGTTCAATCCCCGGCCCCTACATAGGGAAAGGAGAATATCAACTTCCCACAAGTTGTCTTCTGACATGTACATCAACACACAAACCAGCACACACACACACATACACACACACACACACAATCACCCAGAATTATAGAAAAATAAGGAATATTGTATTAGTATTAAGGATAATAAAACCTACTACTGTGTTAAAGTTTAAAAGACATACGTTTGTGTATTGTGTATGTGTTATCTTTTTCCTTTGTGGATATTACAATTGTCTCCCATTTGGAGTAGAATATACTTTCCATGAGCCCAGCAGATGCCTGAAATCACAGATCACAACAGTTCTTCTCTATACCGCCCTTTACTATGCATACATATGACAGAATTAGACTCAAATGTTTGTACATGAAGAGACTGAAAAGACTATTCAAATATTAGTATAAAATAACTACAAAGATACCTTCTTGGAACCGTTATATACATGTGTTTTTTTTCTTATTAATAAACATACTTACTTCACTTTTCTCTTTTCAATTAAAGATTTACTTTCTAGCTTCTCTTAAGAATCATTGAAGTGACTACACCAGTAATAATGCACTTTGGGTCATCAGTAAATCATGTCCCCACCCCCAATACAATGTAATACTATGATATCATGACAGTGGATTTGAAACGCCTATATCTAGGAAGTGTTTCCAGAGAAAATAGCACCTGAAGTAGGAATTACTAAAATCTTACGTGGGACAAAGAAGGACAAGGTAAGACATTATCACACTACTAACAAGAGCATAATATTTTAAACCTATCAATTACTTATTTCTGTAATTTTATATTTAATATCTTTATGTTATAGTTGGACTTAGGTAAACAGGGTTATATTGCAGAAAGAAACTACTGTAGTTCTAAAATATTTCTACCTTACTTCTATATTTTGTGTATATAAAATAGCTACATTCAAAATATATTTACATTTTTGAGTTGCTCTATATGTGATATATATATATATACACACATATATGAAATTTCATATCCTTATTCCCAAACACTTTCAGCTAAAGTCTTCTAAATAAGTTAGCTCTATGGAGAGAATGCTTACATATACAGGACCATTTTTTTTCAAGAGAGATTAATGTTGCCTATAAGATACCCACATAACTCTTACAAAGTAAAAAAAAATAAACTAAAATGTACATTTCAGAATAATAAAAGTCAAAGCACAGCAAAGCAAGGAGATTAAATCTCTGAATTAAATTTTCAAATTTCCCCAAGTAGTGAATTTAGTTTTCATTTTACTAAATATAACTGTTATCACATTAAAGATAGTATTCCAAGCCATGTACAGTAGTCCATGCTTGCATTCTCAGCATGCGTAAGGCCAAGTGGTGAAAACTCTGTGAGCTAAAGACAGCATGAGCTACCTGGTGAATTGTGAACAAGCCTGGGGTACAGAATAAAACTCTGAAACTTACCTCACAAAATTAAAACCCTCCCCCCCCCCAAACAGAATATATCCCGTAAGTACAGAGGAAGTGCCAATAGCTAAAATACTGTTCGTTTTTTTTTGTTTGCTTCATCCTTAGAAATTAAAGTGTCATACTTATACACGTTTAAATATCCAAACTATAACATCACCTGTATCTGTAAATGGAAATGGATTTTAGTAGTTATTAACAATAATATAAGACACTGTCTGCACTTTATGAGACAAGGCGTGTGTCTTTCTTCTTGTGGGACTGCTGCGTGCTTCCATCCAGAAGCATGGTGAGCTACAGTTCTTGGAGTCAAGTCAAGCTCCAAAGTAAAGTAGATGTTTCATGAAGACAGATGTTTGACATCCTGGGCTCCCAGCAGTTTTTCCATGAAAATCTCTTCCCCTCCAATGTTTAGCAAAATGATTAGTGATAGCGTTTAAATACTGTAGTATTAGTTTTTCCATTTCTTTTATTTTTCTCATTTTATTTTGGAGTTTCTTTAGAGAACCTCACTATATAGCCTAGACTGAACTCTATATCTAATACCTTAGCCCTGAGTGTAAGAACTACATGGGAGCAGGACCAAACCCACCTAAACTCAAGAGTATTTTAGCTGTAATCCATATTCTATGAAACTATTTGGAAATTTAAAGAACATACTAAAACATACTAAGAAAGCCTATGTGAGTAGTTAGCCTTTACACACACACACACACACACACACACACAAAACACATGCATGCACCAAAAATTCACATGGCCTAGAAATGTAGTTCCTGGTTTAAGAATACAGGCTGTTCTTTCAGAAAATCCTAATTTGATTCCCAGCATGTACGTGGTAACTCACAACTATCTGTGGCTCTAGTCCAAGGTTGTATATGTCCTTTTATGAACTTTCCTGCGCATCAGTCATGCACATTGTGTACAGCCATAAAGGCTGGCAAAACACACAAACACACACACACACACACACACACACACACACATGAAAATAAAGAGCAAACTGTTTCCAGCCATTTCCATTCAATAATCAATCTAATAAAAAAATCAATGACTGACCATGAGCAATTCTGAAGCCATGATCACTAACTGACCTGTGAAGCTAAATTAAATGTCAGCATTATCAACATGAATATGATACTAGAAATAATTGAGCAATATCAAATATTAGGCTAGCAGGTCAACTTCCTAGTCAAAGAATTTTTGGGATCACAACCTAGATTACATTAACAAGCCCGGTAGAGAACCAAGGCAAATGTGTTAAAGCATCACCTAATGTTTAATGGCAAATAAAGATAAAAGATTGGTCTCAGCTTCAGTGCAAAGACTATAGAATGCAAGCTGATATAATTAGGACAGAAATATTTAAAAGCCTAAGCAATATACTAAGTGGTGAAGGCAAAATGGATTCTGTCCAAATCTATTTTATTTGCTGAGATGGTATTTATTATATCTGCATTTTATTACACAGTAGTAAAAAAAAATTACAAGGTAGCATCCTGCTATTTCCTTTTGAGAAAAATGATACAGGGTACTATTAAACCTGGGCCCTGTCATCTACATGCATGCTGTTCTACATGGGGCTTTCTATCATCTCCATATCAATTTATACTTATGCAGCAGAGGGGAAGGCTGGCCAGAAGATTACCACTTCAATGTTCCATATATACATGAAAATAAAAATCCAGAATATTGTCATCATCTGTACTTACTGTAATCAATTCCCAAAACATATCTTTTGATACATTCTGATAGAAAAAAATAGCTACCACTTTATCACATATGTAAATACTTTTGGAAAACTGGATTTTCAGAAAAAAATGAAAACTATGATTTGATCCAACTGTTGAATAAGGAGTCAATTTGCTGAGAAAGTTATTGAATCACAATTCTGGCGATTGCACGAATAGCAACTTCCTTTCGCCATCTTTCACCATCTCAAGTTATAATCATACATTGAAAATGATGCAGGTTTATGATCTGGATGTTACAAGAACAGAAAGATTGAATTATTTTAGTTGTTTAAGAAAAAGATGGGGGAAATTAGATTAAGGTTAAGGTTTTCAGATTGTATGGGCAATGCCCTGGCTACTATTTTCATACACATTTCAGACAGGGAGTAATTGTTCAGACATTCACAACACCTAACCTTTAAATTTGAAGCAGAAGCAACTTTTATCAACTCCTACTGAGTATCTTCACCAGCTCCCACTGATCTAAAAGCTGAGTTATCCAACAGCGTCATTTTAGCCTAGTATCCAGTAAGACAAATGCCCTCCAGTATAGGACTGATGTCATCTTGTTGAGATGATTTGTCCTAGGGCGTCCAGATCACCGCACAGCCTGTTTGCTCAGTATGTACTCAGTGCTTTCTCTATTTCCATTTGCTTTATTCAGGAAGCCAGAAGCACTAAATAACCAACATGTTATATATCCACACAAACTATGAAACTTCCACTTTGTGGAGAATGTTGAATTTTTTTCTTACCATTTTGAACACCTATTCACGTCAACTCAACAACAGCTCACTTATTCTAAGTCTTATTGTTAAGATATCTGTTTTTGAATCAGAGAAAGCCTAGGCAATGCCAAATGTCATAAACGTCACGCGCATTTCATAGGAATAACCACCACATCCATGTTACTTTTTATTTTTTCATATTTTTTAATCAAGCTAATTTTCTGAGTAAGGCATCACAACGTTAAACATCCCTTCTCTAAGTTCAACCAAAGGGAAAATATGACAAATGTTATGAAATCATGAATATACAGTGATTCCTCATTATATTTATGATAATATCATCTACTACACAGTCATCCAAAGTTAGATGCTGGCACTTAGGAGAGACCACAACTGTGTAGTCATTTGATGCCGAGTGCTGCTCTCTAACTCTTGTCTTCTGCCTGGATATATGGTGACACACTCAGAGTGGACTCCTCTGGTCCTGCACTCACAGACAGCCTTCATTCACGGAGTCAGTCATACAGTCAGCATCCTTACTTTAAACCTAGTATGTTCTAGATACTTTATCATGTTTTGTGACAGAAAAGTGTAAAACAACCTCTGTTTTCTAAGAAGCTGAATGCCATGTGTAGCAAATTGGCATGTAAAATAGGGGGACAGAAGAGGGCTTATGGGACTTGCGGGGAGTGGGGACCCAGAAAAGGGGAAATCATTTGCAATGTAAATAAAAAAATAAAATAAAAAAAATTTACAAAATTCATGAGGCAATACTTTAAAAACACTGATAAAAAAGCTGAGCAGCAGAACCCTAGGACTTTAACTGCAGCACTCGCGAGGCAGAGGCAAGTGCCACTTCTGTGAGTTTAAGGTCCGTTTGGGTTACAGAGCTGATTCCAGAACATCTAAGTCTAAACAAAGAAACCCTGTCTCAAGTAAATAAATAAATGATAAGTAAATAAGTAAAAATGTTGCCTTGAAAGACAGAAAAATTTTAAGCAGTGCCACTCAAATACGAAAGTACAATAAACACATCATGACAAATTAATGTGCATGCTAATATTTTATGTTCCATATGCTCTCTACTGTTGAAGAAGCCAAAAGATGTTAGGATACATCATTTACTGGGTGACTGAATGCACTGTCATCATCATCATCATCATCATCTTTTTTTTAGAGGTGATGGAACACACAGAGTCTAGCCCAGGCTACCCATCAACTTGTGGTTCTTCTGCTAGCCCCGTCACCCCTGTGGTGGGACTACAGATGTGCATGATCATGTACAAACAAGCCTCTTTATTATTACAGATTATAAATTTAGTATGTGACATATCTATATGACACTGTTAAATGACTCTGGAGCCAAGCTACTGGTTTACGAATAGACTTTTATGGTAGCAGCATGATATTACATTAAATTAGCTCATCTATAAAACTAAAGCTAGTAGCTATTTTTAAAAGAGGAAGCCCATGTATAATATCCAGAACTATCTTTGGCATATAACAAGAACAAAGCATTTTTAGCCATTAAGGCCTTAAGCAGTACACTTTATTTTTATGCATATGATTTTAATTATAACATAAAATGAATAACATTATCCCTATTTAAAACATGATAAATCTGCAGCATAGAGAATTTAAAGCCAGAGTCACAAATCAACTTATAGCTAGACTATTCAGAAGAGCTAGAAATAAGTTGCACGATTTCATTATGCTGGGCCTCACAACCTATATGTGTATATCACCATAGGTATTTCTGAAGAGACAAGTGAGTGTCATCAACTGACCAAAATATATCAGAGTAAAAAAATAAAGATCAAAAAGAAATAACTAAATAATACTCCTTTTTAACCCAATCATTTAGAACCTAAAAACAAAAGTTACTGCTGAAAATCATCTGTCAGAGAGGGAAATGAAGGCAGATCTCTCCTACACATGCAGCTAGGCCTGCAAGAACACACCACAGCTGAAACCAGTGTCCATACATACTTACGGACAGCTTAGAGAAGCTGACCATCCAATACCGGTCTTTAAGAATATGTTCCAGTTCCTCCAGCTGTACAATTGTGTGGGTCACACAGAGCAAAAACAGAAAACACAGGATGCATTCCTGGGACCCTGGTTATTCATACGCTTGTTCTGAGCCAAAGCAGATAAACATCTAAAATAAGCCTGGGGAAATACAGAGTAGGAATAGACTCCGAGCACTAGCTAAAGAGGGTAAGACGAATTGTCTTTCCTTGTAACTACATGTAGGAGTTGCAATCCATGCCTGGGTCATACAATTATTGCTGTCCCCAGAATATCATACTACGGTTCCTGGTTTGTTACATATATTCTCCCTTCTCCAGTCTGCAACCTCATTCTGGACAATTCATGTTTATTTATAAAAGAACACTATAGCATTTTAACTTTTACATGGATTTAACGCATTTTCAATGACTATTTTCGATATTTCCTCTTCTCTCCCTGCTATCTGTAGCTATTGCTACCATAGTAAGTATTAAACTTGTTTCGTATAAACCTCTCTAATCCTTTTTCATAAAGTAGTCCAACTATAATCTTTTTGCAGTAAGGGGCATGGGGGCGGGGAGGGGTTACTGCCTGGATTTATGGACAGACATAAAAACTAACAAGTTGCAGGTCCTAGACTGGCAATCAGCACAATGTGAGTGACAGTTTGGCCTCTTAGCCCGGCTTCGTTACAATTAGCCTCTTTCTTTGACTCATCTATGACTGACTCTTCAAGGTTTAACTCAAAAATAAGTATTTTACAATTGTGTAAGTTGTACAACAAAATTTTCTTCTTTCTGGTAGATCCCTTACACTATCGGTCACTCCATACATGCAAGCACACTTTGATGTGCATGAGTCCTTTCCCTTAAGATGGTCTCCTGAGGCTTAACTTGACTTCAATAAAAGGGCCACAGAAAAACAATTACAGTTCAGTGCTAGTGAGATGTATCGCTGTTCAAAGGCACATGCTACTAAACCTTGAGTTCATTCCAGACCCCATGAGTGCCGGGTATCTATACACCTACACACATAAAATAAGTGAATATAAAAGAGAAACAAATTATAGGGCTAGTAACATTTTGCTCCTCAGCACTCACAGCAGATAAAAATTCCATTATCAGCCAAATGGAACAGTAAACCAGGGTCAAACCAGAAGTAGTCGCTACAATATGTTTTTGTAGATTTCCATGCCTATTGGATCCACAGTCATCAGTAGCTGCATTAGCTCCTGTCTGAACTTCACTACTAACTGAGGGATAAGGGAAGTTTCTGTCATTCAGTACTGCTTTGAAAGTGAAATGAGGTGCCATAAGTTCAAATATGTTGTTCATATCAGTATTACCATTTATATACAGCCAACATCTTTCAGAAGTCAGTGATCAGACAGCACACTATACTCTCCAAAATTATCTATTTTGTAAAGATCCCATGCTTCTTCATTCACCAGAAGCATAGGCTATTTTCTTTCAAGGTCAAGGGCAGAATTCAATGATGTATACTGATTCCTCTAGTTTATAGTAGGAGAAGGAAACATCTATACTCCAGTCTCTCATCTACTGACAGACCAGCAAAATCCAATTATTGAGGGATATTTTTTATTGAATATTTTATTTATTTACATTTCAAATATTATCCACTTTCCCAGTTTCCCTGCCCCTAGGAGCCCCCATTACCTTCCCCTTCCCCCTGCTTTTATGAAGGTATGCCCTCACCCACCCACCTACCCATTTCCACCTACTTGAACTTCCATTCCCCTACTGGGGCATTGAGCCTTCACGGGACCAAGGGCTATTGAGGGACAAATTATCTTATAGAAATGAGACTGTGATATATTATCTCCTCCTCATTGAAAAACCACACTGCCAAAAAAGGTTACTTACTATTCCATAGCACCAAGCGCAACACAATGTGTTACCATTTACAATGCTGAATGTCCGTTAAGTGGTGCAAACTTCCGTCATTCAGTGAATATTGTATGACGTAGGTACTGAGTTACTTTTGTTGCTTGTTCAATTTGATTTGCTGAGTTTTATTATTATTCCTAATGTTCTTCAAAACAGCCTAAGCAACTTCCAAACCTGCTTCTGCCATTCCAGTATTGGGATTAGGGGACTATGCCATTACGCCTAACCAGTGAGTCATATTTGTAGGTGCTGGAAATAAAGTAACAACTAAAACAATACTTATAATTTGTAAGAGAGAGGAAAATGAAAATTGGTAAGTGAGTATAGTTCATGTAGTATGTTTCATAATGTTTGACAATGAAGGCAGGAGGCACCATAAAGTTTTTGAATAGTTTGTCTTTAGAATCTTTCACTGACCTGGAAAATATGATTAAAAAAATCTGAAAAGGGAGTAAGCAAGAGGAGTCCAGGCACAAGGAACGAATGCAGGCTTTTTCAGGAATGGGTGACAAGGACAATCAAATATTCATGAGGAAGTTGATGGGGTACAGCAAGCTTAGCAGGGGAAAAACTGTAAGAGGAAGCAGACACCTAGCAACTGGTCAGATACTAAGTTTGGCTGAAGTAGACAGACTAGTACTGGGGTGCAGCTTTGCTACATGAGTAGAAATGCACTGACATATTCTGACCATGGAAGTAAAGTAACAGCAGTATACAGGTGGGTAGGAATGTGGGTAGGTGGGTAGGTGAGTAAGTACCCACATACATAGACAAAAGATACATATGCATGTGAATGTATGTGTGTGCACGCAAAAGACAGAAATGTATGTGCATAATTTTTCTAATTAAAAAATATCTCATTAAAAAGAATGTCAAGTTTTTCAAAAAAAAACAAATATGCCTTGGGAAAAGAATACTAATGACATACTATTATCTATTTTAGACATAATATTTTCTATTGTAAACCTGTCAGAGCTGTTTAGGGAAGCAGCTACATAAATGACATTAGAGATGATGGATACTTACTGTGAATTAGAGATAAAAAATTAGTGATAATGCACATTTATATAACAGTACTAAATTAGAACAGTCTAACAATTAGTTAATCATAGGAAATAGGAAATAAAAAGGAACAGGCTGTGCTTTGACAGCTATGGGCTGGAGAGATGTCTCAGAAGTTAAGAGCACTGACTGCTCTTACAGAGGTCCTGAGTTCAATTCCCAGCAAATACACAGTGGCTCATAACCACCCTTGTGCTGTCTTCTGGTGTGCAGGCATGGTACAAGTAGAATACTGTATATTAAATAAATAAATATCTTTTTAAAAAAAGAGAATCTCTGAAATTTCAGGGTAACTGAAAACTACTGTACATTAGGGAAGAAATAGCAAAACTAAGAATTTGGGATGAAGGTGAAGAAACACTGCTTAGGAGACCAACCCCACCACGTATTACTGAGAACTTCAGTGAAGAGGGTACTCACAAACACAGTGTAGATTTAACAACATCAACAGTGAAAAATCTAGTTAGTGTATAAAGATGAAGAAAAATGCCTAATGAGAACCTCCCACTGGATAAAGGGCAGGATGGAGTAAAACAACTGTAAGCATTGAACATGAACCATCTCCCACAGGCTCTAGTACTAAAGCGTGATCCCAGCTGGGGGGGCGCTATTATTGAAGTTGTAAATTCTTTTAAAAGGGGGGGCCTTGGAGTACTATTCAGCCATTAGAAACAATGAATTCATGAAATTCTTAGGCAAATGGATGGAGCTAGAGAACATCATACTAAGTGAGGTAACCCAGACTCAAAAGGTGAATCATGGTATGCGCTCACTAATAAGTGGATATTAACCTAGAAAACTGGAATACCCAAAACATAATCCACACATCAAATGAGGTACAAGAAGAAAGGAGGAGTGGCCCCTGGTTCTGGAAAGACTCAGTGAAGCAGTATTTGGCAAAACCAGAACAGGGAACTGGGAAGGGGTGGGAGGGAGGACAGGGGAAGAGAAGGGGGCTTACGGGACTTTCGGGGAGTGGGGGGCTAGAAAAGGGGAAATCATTTGAAATGTAAATAAATTATATCGAATAAAAAAAATTTAAAAAAAAGGGAGGGCCAGGCTGGAGGAAGTCACTTGCTGAGGCTCAAAAGACCGTCACTGCCCCTGTCCCTCTGCTTACTGACTGTCTTGAGATTAATATCTTTCCTCCCATCATTCTTCCACTGCCATATTTTAGCATCACCTAAAGGACCATGAAATGCAAGCTGCCAGCCATGAACCCCTTAAATGGGACTGTGAACTAAATAAATCCTTCATTCAGGATATTCCCCCTCAGGTACTTATCCCAAAGCTGAAACACTGATTAATGAAATAGTTCCTTACCTTCATAAATATTCACAGCCGCATATGAAAACTGACACAGAAAGAAAATTTCCCATCCTGAAAACCACAGGAAGACCAACAGTGTCAACTGTCCCAGACACCTGGGACTGAGACTAAGCCACCCAGAGCAAAGCGTGCATAGGCTGGTCCTGTGGCCTCCAGCATGTATGTTGCAAAGGACTGCCTTGTCTGGCCTCTGGGAGAGGATGCACCTAATTAATCCTGTAGACACTTGATGGCCCAGGGAAGGGAGAAGCCAGAGGATGAGGTGGGGAGAGGTAGGGTGAAGGTAGAATGGGAATGGGAGTAGGTGGGTGGGGGAGCACCTTCTCAGAGGCAAAGGGAAGAGGGGAGTGGGAGCGGATGAAGAACTCTGAGGGAGGAACCAAAGAGGGCAACATTTGGACTGTAAAAAAAAAATAATTTTTAAAAAGATTTTTTAAAAAAATCTATAGGTTTATGGTTCACACCTTACCCTCAGGTTCCTAAAGTTCCTATTCCATACATAAGTAATTACTTCTGATTTGGCTAAATAACTTTTTTTTTCTCATAAAAATGCTCATCTTGTACATTTAAAACATGGCTACTTGGCTTTTCTCACCCTTTGCTTTCTTTTCTTTCAGATCAAATTTTAGACTGTTTTAGATATTCTTGGTGTTTGAAAGAATATTCTTATTGAAGTGAATTTTCACCAATGATCTAAAATTTTATCCTTCTTATTTTCAAATGGTAACCAAAATCAGTGATTCTTTGTGTCTGAACAAAATTACCCACAGCATGAGGAGTATAGCTGCTCTCGAAAATGCTTTTAATACAATGAGAAAGAATATAGGGAGCCATGACACACAGTAGAGCTTCTTAAAACATAAAAATAGCAAGAGTAAAATGTTTAAAATATATTTTGTGAACATACCAGTTTTTTCTCATATCAATGTGTTTCTATGTAGATATGATAATACACAGAGTATCCCAATGGGAAATTAAAAGAACTATTATTCAACACATCTCAAAAGTTTTACTGCATTACTGAATAATAATTTTGGTGTGAAGCTATCAAGAAAAAAACTTTCCTATTTCTATTAAAATTACAGTAAATGTGAAGTAAAAACAAGGATCAACCTATTAGGATGGTGCTGTAAGTTAATAGTTATAATTTATTTTTATAAAAGTAATAGGTCATTACTTATTGCAAGACAACATGGGAAATTGCCTTTAAATTTTCTAACGCCAACAGACATTGTAATGAGCATATAGTGAAAGGATTCAAAATTAATGTAACTCTAATTTTCTAGCTAATTGATTTTTGAACAACAAAATATTTTGAACCACTGTTTCACTGAAAAATATATAAAGCATTGTACTTTGTCCTTAAATTGCCAACCAGTAATTAGTAAGTTGTGACACAACTAGTGAGTGGAATCTGGTGGATGAACAACAGAAGCTGTGAATGTCTTCAAGCCAGGAAGACACACCCTTCCAGCCATGGTTAGTTTTTCACACTTAACTTTCTCTCTGTGTATGGAAATGATGAATTGCCTCTGTAAGCATTTCTTAAAAAAAAAAAAAAGAAAGAAAGAAAGAAACTGTAGAGAATCTCATTTTGGTTTGTTTTTAATTTAAAATGAATCCAAGCAAAGAAAACAAAGAAGCAGAAACTATTAAAGACAATGACTCTGTCTTCAATGCAATGAGCAGTTGTGCTTCACTCCAATATTATAAAGTTTGCAAAAGCAAACAAACACTCTGCTTAGTAGGATGGCTGTGTAAAGGGGCTGGATGTATGGTCATTAGTTACATAACGAAATTTTTTTTCCTCTGAGGAAAAATAATATTGGGATTTTCTTCTTAATGTGTGGAGTCATTTTTACAACATTAGCTAAAATGGCGTTCCATTTCACTAATAATATCAGCTCCCAGTGTGTTTGGTGTAGCCTTAAGTGTTTTTTTTACAGAGAAGAACAAATACAATTCTATGGATGGCCTATATTTTTGAGGTATAAACAGATTCTTTTCTTTTAAAAAATCGGGTTTTTTGAAGCTGATATCTTTAATCATCACTGGTCTCAATAAGAATGAAGTGTTATGTAGTTTGTAATCTAAGTTAATAATCATGAGCCTGCTATTTTCTTGCAATTTTCAAAGAAAGGGGGTGGATGAAATAGTATTTATCACAGATAAAAGAATCAAAACTGGCTTGGATTTGTAGAAACCTTTGAAACAGTCAGATACTGCAGCATCTGTCTGAGCATCTAATGTCAATGTTCTCTCTCTCTCTCTCTCTCTCTCTCTCTCTCTCTCTCTCTCTCTCTCATACACACACACACACACACACACACACACACACACACACACATCACAGCTGGCAAGACATCTCAGTGGGAAAAGTAACTGCTGCATAAGCATGAGGATCTGAGTGCCATAGCTCTAATATAAAAGCTAAGCATGAGGACACATAATTCTCACAGCACCTGAGAGGAGAGACAGGAACAGAAGAAGACCTGCAACTTACTGGCAGGCCAGGCAGCCAGAGAAACCACTCAGTTCCATGTACAGTGGAGCTAATAATTAGGACGAAAGTTTCTGAGAAAAAAAATCCAATGTCCACTATTAACCACCATACCTATACACATACACATGTACACACAAATATTCACATCCACAGGGATATTCCTGCCCCATACCCTAAGAAGTAGCATCCTCATGTACATCTGTGATGGCCAACTAATTTAAAAATATTTTATTATAATTTTAACAAAAGAACAAATCAGTGGAACCAAAATTTATGGAGAAATAACTTTAGGATGGCACGTCAAAATTTGGTGCAATCACATTGAATGTTATTTATGAAGCAAAGAATGATGATGTAACTATATCCTTCAAACATCTATCCAATATTTTCTGAGGGATTCTTTCTTCTTTTATTCTCTGCTAGAAAAAAGTCCATTAGGAGGATCAAGATAGGCTGCAGAGAGGTAAATGCTTTCACTGGTAAGCACCATTCACATATCGTAAAGGGAAAGTGATCAACTTGTATCCTGACACTCCAGGCATGGGCAAATAGAAATTGGTACTGAAGGCTCATTGCATGTCTTCCGCATGGAAAATATCCATTTTAAATTTAGAACTGCTGCTCTTAGAAATATAGCGTGCAAGTTTCAATATTTGATATTCACCATCACCTTAGGAGTTGGAGAATGCTTTTATAATGTGTATCATATTTGTGCTTGTACAAGGAAGGAAGCAATCCTTGCAGAATGGATAATGCTAATTCATCATTATTAAGGACTCAGGAAGTTATCAAATGAGGATACAAACAGATACACAAATATTCCAAGAGTATAATATATGTTGCTGAGAGAATGATGCTTTGGAAGTTTTAATCAAAACTGAAATAAGATCATCAAAATTCAACAGAAAAGTCATGCTCAAAGAGACAAGATCTATTTAAATAGAGTTTAAGCTATGTGACCCTTAAAATGTATGTACAACAAGCATGTATGTCTTTATAGGACCACATTTTAAGATGAGAACTTTGACCATTAGTTAAATGCCTCATGTAACATCACCCAGAATATAGAACATCCGTATTATAAAAGAGCTTTGCACATACCTATTTTCACAGAAGGAATCTAGTCTTTACACTCTGACTCAAAAGGACCTTCCTAAAGGAACCAAGGACGAATTATTCTGGTCCACTGACCTTAAACATTCTGATCAATTCAGACTGTGAGTGACGGAAAAGTTGAAACTAGAGACTGACCTACTCTAGCACACATAAACTGAATAGAGAAAAGAGGGCTCAGAACGATGCAACTTTTCAAACCGAGACAGAACAGAGACTCAAGGTGAATGCCAGAGATTTTTTTAAAGGAGTCACAACAAGGTCATGCTGATAAATTGAAATGAATATGACTTGGAACTACTCATAAATCATGCTAATTTCTTCAGAACCTACTGTCCTGGCCTCTCTGAACTCAGAGGTAATGGGCATATTATTCACATACCTGATTAATAATTTTGAAAATTTTACATCTTTTACAAGAGCCTATTGAGCTAGAGTTCAAAAGTTATGTTCCATTCAGGTCACTAAAGTACAAACTACCACCTACACCCACTTTCTTTCACACTCCTCCACACATAGACCCCCCCCCCACACACACACACTAGCCTTATGAATAAATCAGCCTAAGGAATAAAAGAATTTATATAAAATATAAAATGCATCCTCTTTTGCTATCACACACTTTTTATACATCGCTTGATCGTCAATAGTTCCCCTCACTTGTACACTTACTTCAGTCCTGAAAGTATGTAGTCCTTAGCCAAGTTTTTAGAATGACGTCACAAGTACAAATCCATTCAACACTAGCAGCATAGATTGCTGGTTAGCATCCTGCCTAATGTAGATAGAGTGAAAGGGGGTTCTTAATGATAATCTAGTCATTATGGGAATATGATAATCATCTTAAATATAAACTCAATAGAATGCAGAATCATCTGTGAGACTTACTTAAGGGCACACATGTGAGAGATCACTTTTACATTTTCACTATTTTTAATCTTAACTTTTTAAGTAAAATTTTAATTAAAGAATTTCCCCTTCCCTTTCCTTTCTTCAACCCCTTTCATATACTACACCCACTTCACTCTCTCTCAGTTTTTTAACTTCTTTTCCTTAATTGTTGTTACACATATTTATACATACATACATACATGCATACATACATATTCTATGAAATATATAATACAACCTGCTCAGTCCATATAACATTGCTTGTCAGTATATGGTCATACTTTGTTATAATTAAAGAGGAAGGACCTGCCCACCCTGTCCTATTCTTTAGCTTGGATCCTGGAGTTTATAAGGTGGAGAAAGGGCCAAGTAGAAGCAACCCTTCATCTGCTTGTTTCTTGACTGTGTTACCATTAGCCGCCATGTTTCAAGCCCCTGCTACTTTGCCTTCCATACTTTCCAGAGTGCTGTATCACAGCAACAGGAAAAGAACCTGACACATGTCAATCTGTGCCATTATTACACAAATGTAGAACACTATACTTACAAAATATATTACTATAAACTCAAATTCTAAGAGTGGAGTACAATATGAGAATCCCATGTGTGTGGCCATTACTATAACTACAAAGCTGCCGCAACTCTTCTGTCTTGTTCTAGCTCTCTCAGGACAGGAAAGAAGGTGGAACAAACAAAAATTCTCTCAGAGTCATATGTTTTATTCTGTACCATTCTTCTCTAAGCAACATTATGCTAATATATTAGATACTACTTAGCATTTCTAAACTGCAAGTAATCTTTTTTGTAATTAAAATACACTTCAAAAATCCCAACACATTTTTCCTCTCTACAATAAACAAACAAATAAATAGACAAAAATCCTTTCCATGTTAATAATATCGCAAAACCCTACATTTTTATCAAAAACTTTTAACAACAAAACCCCTGCAATGTCTTTCTACTAATATTTATTAAAACAGAATACCAAATTCCCTTCTTGATTATTAGAATCTCAATAAATTCAAAGTCAAACTTTGTTTAAATGTTGAAATAACTACAGGGCTACAAGGGAAATCAGTTTAAGCTAGTTAGTTCCCTTTTGATCTCAAAATTATAATTGATTTACACAGGAAGTAACTAATTTGAAATTGCCTAGGTAACTCTTAAGGTACTTGAGACCTGTCTATAAATAGAGCCTTGGTCACTTTACATGTTGATTTTGAAAGATTATGCCATACAAATCTGTGACTATCAAAATGGCTTTTTTTAAAAAAATCACAGGTCAGGAATTTAAAATATCATTCAAAAAGACAAGAATTGTAGTCTCATTATCTCAACATTAGGGAAGCTGAGACAGAGGATTAAACCCTTGAGTTTTAGGGTACCCTGGGTTACCTAGTGAGTTCAAAGAGACTGGGCTTCAATATGGGACCCTGTCCACACATCAATTAACAAACAAACAAAAACCAGAGATGATGCGCAATACAATATGCATATACATTATATATATGCATATACATTATACACACACACATACACACACATACACATACATATACACACATACACAGACACAAATATGTGTGAGAGAGAGATACACACAGAGAGAGCTGTATGCCATTCATTCCATGTTAACCTATATGATATACATATATTTCTTACTAAACATATAAATGAGAACTTGAGCCACCTGAGATACTATGTCCAATGTAGCAGGAAATGCCTGTTGGGGACCGTTGGGGCCTGTTTCCCTAAACTAAAGAAGCTAGACCATAAAAAATTCCAAAAAGAGATTCCTTTTTTTTTCCTAAAAGAGATTCTTAACCTAAAGCCAAACACATGGAAAAATTAAGGTCCTGTTTGGTCATGTTTCACTGCAATTCTGGGTACTAGAAGCTGTGAATATTTTCATTTCATAACTTTTCAGTGAGGTCATTAGATGTCTGGATGTACAAGGTAGTAATTAGTACTAAAAGAAGGAATACTGCTGCACTGTGTTCAATGCTAGATTTCTGCCAGACAATTATTATGAAAGTCTAGATTGACCTTAGCAGAAAAAAGTATTCCACTGGGATACTTGAGAGAAGACACAACTTTTTGTGGAAATTAAACTCTCTTTGATTATTATTCTCTTGTACTCAATTCAAAGCATGCAGTGGACAAGAAGGGCTGTATTACTTGAAAAAGCATTACATGTAACATGTAAGATGCCAGTCTACATCATCTAAAACCTGTGGGAAAACTTAATATGTACATGTGAACTTAATGACCATTCCTTATAACTGAATATATTAGTGGTTGATTGAGATATTAGGCAATGTCCTAAATCCAGGTGTCCACAAAACATGAATCTGTAAGGTAAGTAAAAAATTTAGGCCCTTTAAGAGTTCATTGGTTGACTCAGGAATGAGGAGGCAGCATACATTCTGGGGAGAATAGCCATTTACAAGAGTCATTCCATTCTGTTCTTGTTCAATAAGTAAATCTATTGTTGTTGACAGGGTACAATTATAGGTGGAAGGAACATAGATTACACAGAACACGCCCTATGAATCCACGATTTTAACAGCAATAATGAAGTACAGATTTGACTTTTACTACTTTACCTTATATGAACCTTAGCTATTATTTGAATCCTCACTCTTTCTTAAGACAGGCACTAATACATGCCACCTAACAGATATCAGTGAATGACATGCTTTAACATTCCTATGAGGGAACCCTCAGAAATGTAAAATTGATTCAAGTTTTAAAAAAACTGTATATGATGGGAAGGAGAGGCTTAGTGTGAACACTCATCATAAGCTGGACGTGGTGGCACGGGTTTGTAATGTTAGTGCTTTGAAGGATGGATGAATCAGGAGAACCAGGAATATCAAGGGAGGCTAGGCTATGTACTAAGAAGCTGTCCTCCAAAATTTAGTTAAATTATTAAATTAAAGTAAATGTGCATGGTCTTTTACTTGTTATATATTCTATAATCATCTATAGAGAAAACAACAATAACTTAATATAATCCCAGCAAGTCAAGAGTTTGAAGAGCAAAGATCAATGGATAAACCTGCTCAGAACAGCAAAGTTCCATCCCAAGCTAAGAAATTTAATAAGAATCTGCCTGAAAGTAAAAAGATAGTGTCCAGGAATGCAACTCAGTACTGTAGTAGTTATCACATACAAGGCTATCAATGAAACCCTCTGTATTGCAAAATGAAAAATAACTAATCAATTAATTAACTAGTTTAAAGTGTTTTGGCGTGAAAATTTCAGGCAATAAATATTGATAATAATAGTCATTGTGATTCTGGCCCACAACCCCAGCTGCTTTCCCTGAGGCCCCACATGATATTAGGGATATCTCCTAATATCCATATCCTGGCCCACAACTTCAACAGAAAAACCCTTCTTTACCAGAGTCTACTCTGGTTCTAGGGAACCCAAAGGCAACATTGGCATCTAAAACCCCATATATCACTCAGGCACAAAACCATAGCAGAGACTACATACTGCTCCTGAAGACTAGATGATCACTAGAAGCCCAGTCCATTCAGGTCAGAAGACCAGAGAAGAAACAGAAACCAAGGGTTAACGGATCCATAAACCATCCATCTAGCAAAAATAAACTTTGAAATCAGGACTTAAACCTATAATAATATCAAACTCAGATTATTAGAGGCCAGTGTGAAAATACAATCATCAATAGGTAGGGCAATATGGCACCACCAGAGACCAGCTACAGCAAGCCCTGGATATTTCAATAGAAACCCAAGAAAATGACTTTAAATCCAATATTATGAAAGATGATAGGGGCCTTTAAAGGGGAAATAAAGAAATCCCTTAAAGAAATCCAGGAAAGTATAAACAAACAAATGAAGGAAATTAATAAAATTGAAAATGGAAATAGATGTAAGAAAGAAAACACAAACGAAGGGAATCCTGGAAATGGAAACCTAGGTAAGTGAACAGGAACAACAGATGCAAGCATCCCCAACATAATACAAGAGAAGAAAGAGAGAATATCAAGTGTCAAAGATACCATAGAAAAAATTGATAAATTGGTCAAAGACAATATAAAACCTAAAAATTGCCTGACACAAAACATCTAGGTAATCTGGGACACTATGAAAAGCCAAAAACCCAAGAATAATAGAAATGAAGAAGATTTCCAGCTCAAAGGACCAGAAAATATTTCGAACAAAATCATAGAAGAAAATATCCCTAAAGAAAGAGATGCCTAAAAACATAGAAGTTTACTTAACACCAAATAGGACTAAAAGAGAAAGGCCTCCCACCACATAATAATCAAACACTATATATATATATATATATATATATATATATATAACAAAGAAAGAACATCAAACTTCAAGGGAAAGGGGGCAAGTAACATAAAATGGCAAACTTATTAAAATTATACCTGACTTCTCAACAGAGACTCTAAAGACAGAAGGGCCAAGACAGATGTCTTGAAAACTCTGAGAAGCCACAGATGTCACCCCAAAATATTATACCCAGCAAAACTTTCAATCAGCATTGATGGAAAAAATAAGATATTCATGACAAAACTAAATTTTAATAATATCTATCCATAAATCCAGTCCTACAGAAGATACTACAGAGAAAACTCCATCCCATGGAGGTTAACTACACCCATGAAAACACAGAAAATAAATAATTTCATACCAGCAAACACAAAAGAATGGACACACACATGCATACACACACACTAGTACCACCAACATCAATTCTACAATAAAAAGACAGACTAACAGAATGGTTGTAAAAAGAGGATCTGTCAGTCTTCTGCAAACAAGAAACACACCTCAACATCAAAGACAGGCATTGCCTCAGAGTAAAGGGCTAGAAAAAGATCTCACAAGCAAATGGACCCAAGAGACATGCTGGTGTAGGTATTCCAATATCTAATAAAATAGAATTTCAATCAAAATTAACCAAAAGAGATGGGGAAGGATAATTCAAATTCATCAAAGGAAAAATCCATCAAGATGATGCTTCATGCCCCACATGCAAAAGTATCCACATTCATAAAAGAAACATTATTAAAGCTTAAATCACACATAGAACCCCACAGAAGAATAGTGGGAGACTTTAACATCCCACTGTCATGAATGGACACGTCATCCAGACAGAAACTAAACAGTGAAATGAAAAACTGACAGACATAATTCAAATGGTCCTGATTGATATCTAGAGAACATTTCACCAAAATACAAAAGTACCCTTAGAGCCTTCTCCAAAACTGACCATGTGGAGGTCACAAAGCAAGTCTCAACAGATAAAAGAAAGTTGAGATAAAAACAGCCATTGCTATTTTTTACCCGACATATTTACATAATCATCATGGAGGAAGGAAGTACGGAATTTATAGATGACACTTCTGAGAAGTTCCTCATAAAGCTGTGCTACTTCCTAGCATTCAGTCTATTCTGTTTCATTTTTAAGAACAATACTGCACACATTGAACAAAGATCTAGCACCTTGTCATAAAAACAGTACTTAGGTGTTCTTAACTCTACACAGTAAGATAGAGACAGCTAAATAAAATTTTCTATTTCAATAAGCATTCTCTCAACATCTTAACTTTCAAATCCAAATTTCATCAGAAATACATAAAGAATATGGTTAAAATAACAGCACTAAAAGCCCATATTTTATCTTTGTATAATTACCTTGGCACCAGGGGCAGATTCCTTTCCTTCTTAAAACAGATTTAGCTACCTGCTACAGAAATATTTTATTCAAAATTAATCACTGGACATTAAAAGGTAGATTTATCAGCTTATCAAGCCTTGCAGTTTATAGAACACTATCTAATGAAATGATATAGTCATGATTTACTTAACTATTTAAAGTAATTACTATAGCTGCCATATTTCACACTTGCAACTAGCCCTTCCTCATGTTCTAGCTTCTGCATTGTAGAAATTTATTTTTATTCATTAAGCAACCTTAATTCTGCCTTGTAAAACTTAATTTGAGAATTATACTTCCATGTTCAAGAGAATGTAGGCTTTTGTCAAAGTACTTTAGAAATATGTAGCACTTCCAGAGTTTGTTTAATTAAGCCACATTTTTCCTTCCATAACTACTCTGCTTTCTGCTAATAAAAATATGTATAATATGATATGACTGATGACCTCTCAGAAAAAGGATACAGGATGTTTAAAAAATCTCAATGACTTTTCCTAAGAAATGAAATTAAACAAAAATAAACAAATGCTTTGCTAACAATACAAAAACTTTCCTTCTAATAAATTTGAATTTTATGGCGTAACTATATACAAAATACACCCTCTACAACATAGAAAAATAATCCCAATATAACTATTTTTATTAGAAACACATGCATACAATAATAAATTGTCTTTTCCTCTGGGCATTTTTTGTTATTTTATTTCTTGTGTGCATATGTGTGTTTGATGTGTGCTGGTGTGCCTGTGATTGACGACATGCACATGGCACACTTACGTATGTGGGTGAGAGGACAGACATGGTTGCCAGACATCCTCTTCCACTTTATTTGAGAAATGTCTTCGTCCTCTTTGCTGCTGTTTACTGCAGGCTATGTAGCCTTGGAGTTTCCCCAGATTCTCTTGCATCTGCCTCCCACTTCATCATTAGGAGTACAGGTACCACAGGTGCCCATTACTGTGCCAAACATTAATGGACTTCTAGGAACCCATACTTAGGTCCTCCTAATGTTGGCTTCTTATTTTCTTCCCTTGTATTTTGTCTTGTCTTGCTTTATTTTTTTTTCTCTTTTACTTCCATTATAAGTTTAGGAACGCAATCACCAAAGTCTATTCTCCACAGTTGCATTCAGAGACACACTAACACACTGTCAGCATATTGATCAATGATAGCTAAGAAATAGTCATTAGGGGTCCAGGAAGATGGTCCTTTGGATAAGGCATTGCTGACTCAAGCATTAGTAACTGAGTGTGATCCCAGCACCCAGGTGAAAGTGGATTCTTGGTTGAGGGGTGGAGTCATGTGGACTTTGTGGCCAGCAAGTCTAGTGAAATCATTAGTCCATGCTTGGTAAGGGACCCATGACATAAAACAAAGTGGAGAACAACTGAGAACACCTGACTTCAACTCCTGTTCTCCACATATACAAACACAGCTGCTCCTTACCCCTCCCCACATACATAAATAAATGATTTGTTAGGGTTCTAACAGAATGCTTTGAGAAAAGAAAAGACACTCTCAATGTAGACTGCTTACAAAGAAATAAATGTAGTAGGGATTCATACTATCTAAGAGATTCTTAACAATTACCACATGTTCCCTTTTTATAATGATGAAGCAAATTATCTGGATATAAGATTCATAAATAAAGGTTCAGTGAGGAAAAAGGCCATAGCCCAAAGAGGCTAATTGTTTGCTTTTGAATCTGAGTTATGGAACAGTGTAAGATTTTAACATGTCGTTCACAGAATGTACAAGATCTTCTAATCCTCAGCTTATTAAAATGTGAAGCAACATGATAGTTATTTTCACTAGAATGGCTCATTGCTTCTCCAGGGAATTCCAGTGTAAATGTTCAGATATAGAATTCCTTTGCATGTACTGTATTTACTGTCTATACATGAACGGATTTTCATATTACGATAGGCTTATAGTTCAAAACAGCATTCTAAGCAGTTGTGAGTTAGATACTCAAAACCAGAATGCTTTGCTATAAACACAGGTATAATCCAGCCTACTTTAATATTTCAGTAAAACAGTACCACACCTTCTCAAAGGCCTAGGAAGTCACTTTGTCACTGGGAAAGGATGATGAAACCCAATATACCTTCCTACTTAGTAACAGGGAAAAAAATAACTATACCTGATTTTCTTCTTAAAGCAAGAAATGTTCACATGGATTTAATGATGACACATAATAATTATTACCTTATTAGTGATCTCAGGGATAGTGCACAAACCATCTAGGATGTCTGAGGTTTCTAATATGCTTATTTTATTCAGGCTGCAAGAAGAGTTGAATATATCTTCACAAGCATGTCAACCATTTATAGCAAACCACCAATTAAGAAGACTATGAACTATGACACCCAGGACATCTACAAAAAGCTATCCTGCCCTCAAGAATTTGCTATTTTATGAAAATATTTCTTCACATGATATGGATTAGAACTACTTTAATCCTTAATGTTTCTAACTTGGGCCTCTCAGAGTGGTACAAATCCTGGTTTCATTTTGTGTTTTGATTTTGTTTTGCTGCTCAGTCTTACATGTAATTATTTTATTCAGCATATCGTTTTCATTAACACAATTGAGATTGGTCTTATACATTTTATGACATAACTGTCAAAATTCATTAGGACTAGAGATCATCCAATCTATACACACTTGCCTTTCTCCATGCCACCCTACTGCTGAACTTAGCTTGTTTGTGTATTTCTCCAATGAGTATATATTCCCCAAGCATAGGACCTTCTGTATTTAGGATGTACTAAGTTATCACTCATGTTTGATAGATGAATATAAACCCTCCTTCCATACCTGCCTGAGCTGTTCCTAACCTCCTAGCCTAGAGAAGTATATTCCATCCTAGGGTTTCTCGAATCAAAAAATGTAAGATGTCATAAGCTTCTTTGTAACTCTTAAGAATTTTACTGCACAAAACAACATTGAATTTTCTTTCAGAAATGTAACAGCTTGCTACCAACTAAATCCTCTACAGATGTGAAAACACACTCTTTAATGCCGTTTGTTCAAGTCACTAATAAGAAGATGAACATTCATAACAGGACAGAAAAAATCCAGATATGCAGCATGCCATTAAAATAATCTCTAATAATTTCTATGGATCATATATGTAATACTTTTATAATCAATGAATCACTGGCACTATTCTTGCCCTTGAGTAAATCTATAATTTCTGCCATGAGGGAACATGAGCATTCTGTTTGCCCCAGAAAACATTTTTTTATGAAACAAAAATCAATAAATTAAATGTGTGAGAACTCAATCAAAATCACAGCCAATAAAACAATTAATTTTTAGAAATAACAAAATATGTAATTATTTAATCACAACAGTTATCAAAATTAAACATAATTTAATTGCTTATTCAGAGTCATTAATTATGTAGAGTTGAAAAATTACACTATTGAAGCAATCATTTAATCATTAGAGCTAGAAAAAAGTGTCTAAATACTAATTCATTATTTCTGCTATGGTCTTGGGAAATTACATCCCATATTTATAATAAAACCAACATAATTATTTTAAGATGCATAACTAATTACATTGGCATGAATCTTTAATATGCTAACAGTATATGAGGAAGTAAAAACTAGAAATCATTTTCTGAAAAAGCAATCGACACAATGAAACAGTAACCAAAATGGAGTGCATAATTTCAAGAGCACTGAAAAAGTATACAATATACTTAGCTCTGTTTGGTACATGGTAAACTTAGTTAACGGCATTCCAAGACAAATTTCTTTCTTGCTGACCACAACAAACTCAAGTATTATTTTCATCCATCTTTTAACTCATGCAACTTTCAATGAAAGAGGGAAAAATGCTTATGTCTTTCTTGACTTCTGCGATGCCAGGAAATACCTAAATTTACAAATTCTTTTCAAGGGAACAGTAGAAAGAATCAGGCAGGACTTTTGGCTGACCTTTTGAGGGACATTATTCAAGGATTCTTAAGCTGCAGAATTACAATTAGTCTCTGGTGGTGACTTTTGTTAATCAAGTTTGCGTTTCTTTGAACTTTACAATCCTGTACTTGTGTGAATCTGTTTAACTCCTATTTGCTCAGGCAACACATCAGAATCACTAAATTATGCAAATTAACTGTTGGCAATTCTTACTCATACAAGCACATAGGGAAAACAAAATACTGTACCTTCTTTCATTCAAAGTCATCCATGACTTTGTAGGAAGTTCTTAAATAAATCTACTTTCTCGCTGAGTGATGACTACAGAATAAGGAATTACTTGCTACAAAGTAGATCACAAATCATACCAACTGCAGGGGGAGGGACTTCCCCATTCTTATTGCTCTCATATAACATACAAAATACTGCTGATCTCAAAGCAATACCTCTTAAAGAAGGTCTACTGTCACTAAACTGTTGTATTATTTTATTTATGGATGACAGAGAGAACAAAGCCATGTTGGTGAATTATGGAAATGTTGAAATGTGCCTGTCCTGCATATTCTCACGGACTAAACAAGTATATAAAGTAAAGTTATGGAGTCATAAAATAAAAGATCAAAAATAAATAATATAAATTATAATCTGGGGCAGTCTTTCTCAAACTTTATTTAATTCTAAGGTCTATGAGAAAAAAATAAAGTTTGTAAGTCTCTAAATGTAAGTATTAAACTATATTAAGTCATTTTCTTCTAATATGAGTTCTTACAGGCTTTGAGGTATCAGGATACACTGTGAATTTGGAAAGGAAACAATATGTCTTGCTTTCCACACTCACCTGGCTGCAGAAACCTTTGCTTAAGTGTAGCATCTAAGTATAATAAATTTTAGAAAATGATAATCTTTTCCAAATACCATAATTTATACTGACTAGATTAGTAAAGTGAACTACCATAGTTATACTGTGAGTTAGCCTAAAATCAAAGACTGAAGTTCATTCTTTTTGATTTAAGATAAGACACCTTGCCAGACTGATGTGACTTAGGGAGAGGATGCAAGCCTTCAATTATACAGTAGCACCCCTCATCCACAGTTTCACTCTGTCCACAGATTAGAAAGGGCAAATTAAGAATTCAGAATTCAACAATATGTACGTTTGAAATCATTTGCGATTCTGAATACATGATGAAATCTCAAATGACCAGTTTAATCTTGTCTGCTTACACATCCATTCACACACACACACACACACACACACACACTTACTGAAGTATGGTTAATTTTGTGGAGGAGAGAGTTTTGAAACAGCTCATGGTATGCTATTATCAAATGATTAGAATCACACTGAGATCAATCATATCAGCAATAAAAAAAGAAGAAAGCTATGAATCCAAACGTCAATTTCCTTAGAAACACATTGCTTCTTCCTAGAAGAGGTAGGTATAAAGGACCTGTGAAAAATAAATACTGAAGGCACGGTCTCCTTGACCCAGATACATGAAAATGATGAAGCAAACATTATATGTCAAGAATTTCTATGAAGAAAGGGCCTGAAGTTTCCACTATTATTGTTACAAGTTTATAAATCTAAAGACTATTGTTAGTTACCTTCACAATACTTGTGAACGTGTAATAAATGACTGGTTACAAATGTCACACAAATTGTGAGGAACTATCACACTTAAGATTAGTGTAAGTTGGGAATTTTAATCTAAACCATTTAAGAACTCTAAATGCATTTTAGTCCAGATACTATAAAAAGTCCCAAGTAGCTCAGGGGAATGTTGAGACAGGCCTGTTTCCATTCCAGTGGTCAGACCATACATTTTACAAAAGTCCCCATGAAACATGTTTAAAAGATCATAACATATGCACTAATATAACTAATATTTAACCTGTGGTGTATAATGCACAGCATCCTCTAGAGAACACTGCAGAAGACACAAAAGACCATTTACAGACGATGTTCTCTTCATTCTCATTCTCATCCAGTTTAAAACTGGAGTGATATGGTGTGTCAAAATAAAAAGTATGTCATATCAGTGAGCTAAAATGGCTGCCAGGTAATGAGTTTATTAGCGTTTGCTGGTCTCCTGCGATGCAGTATACATGTCTATGCCCCAGCACCAAATTTAAAAATCAGAATGACAACTATGAGCAATGATCACTGTAAAATTAAAGAACAGTGATCTGGGAATTGTCCATAAGTTAATTAATATGTTGACAGGGCCAGTTCTCACTTCAAGACAGTAGGATTAATAATTTAAAATAGAGCATTATTTTTATTAGCATTTCTTTAGTTTCACAAGCATTTATGATTATTGTGTATTCTATAGGCAGAGAACTAACCCTATCAAGATGTCAAAATAAGAATAACTGTATTTTTACTTTTTATGTAGCATCTTTGAAAAGTGTTTTGGGGATATCTGATGAAATACCCATTATAAATTTAACAATGATCCCTGGACATACATTTTTACAAATCAATTTCCTAAAATTATTTTCACTGAGGCACCTTTAACTGTGTGCATGATGATAATTTTAGCTGTCTTCCAAGCAGCAAAACAAGGAACCAATGCAAAAATCTCAAGAAAAGGGGAATGAAAGCTATATATTACAGCATTATATTATGTATAAATATAATTATATAAAAAGATACAATTTATATCATAAATATGACTACTAAGGTAGGAAGAACTTAGTCTATATAAGCTAACAGGAAAAAAAAACTTTTTAAGGTAAATTTCAAAAGTATATACAAACTAGAGAACATTTTGTCAAAAAGTTAAATTCTAATTTTTAAATGAATAGATATCTTAGGTACATTTCATGCACACAGAAGATATATTCATATACATATTTTGAATATATGAATACATTAGCATTTCCGTGAATATGAATAGGCTAAGAAAAACCTCAGAAAAATAAACATGAAATAACGTAAGAGCATTTCCTTATGGACAAGAAGATTGGATATTTATAATTTCTACTTTGATACTTATTTTATGGTGTCATGATGTAATTCTATAATAACATGATACAACTCTCCAAGGAAAGGTATCATCTAATATTTTCACGTTACCAAACATTCCCATAAAAATTAGTTCTAAAATATGAAATAATTCCAAAAATTATATTGATGTCATAGTTTACACACTTAATGATATTAATTTTCAATGAATTTATGAACCAAAAAGAATAAATAAATAAATAATAAAAGTAAAAATAAAAATGCCACATTAGAAAATAAGAGAGAAAAAACACATATACATTAAATCCCGAATGTTATTTTCTCAACCTTTTTGTATTTACAAAATCAACCTTAACGCTATTGCTATCTTAAATATTGTGAAATATTTTAAGATAGTGGCTATTAAGTTCTCTATTCACAGCATTGAAAGTGACCATGAAACTAAGATGGCCACAGTGTTATCCAGGACCTCCCAGATCACACTTTAATAGGGATGTGCAGAAGGAGAGAGATAGGAGGGAAGGAGAGCAAGTAGGAGAAATGAGGGGAGAGAGCAGACACACCCAGAAAACACAGAGAAAAATCCTTGGGCTCTTGATGTATTATCCTTGTTATGAAACCCTGGTGCAAAATAGCTTCAAAAAGGGACTTGTAAAGACTAAGTGTCCCAGATGAACACGAGCAGCACCAGAAAAGCTATTAAGAGAAAAAGATTGTTAGTTGTTGAATTTATTTAACAGCAATAAACAACACTATTCATTCTGTGTTAAAATGTGGGTATATGGTCCTTTCCTTCATCCCTTTTACAAGTGCCCAGGATGTCTGGGGCATACTACTCTAGGATCTTAGCACATCAAACATTTAGAGAAAGCAAGTGTATTGATAGTCCATTTCTGTGTTTCTGCTCTTCAAAAATGAATCAGATTAAAACTCTTCTATTGCTCTAGTAAAGAAAAAAAAAGTAGGCTAAGAATGGCTAACCTCTGCTAAGAAGCAAGCAGCCAGGTGTGGTTAATACAAAAGGATTCCTTGAAACAGAATGTACAAGTCCGTTTGAACCTGAGGGCCGCTGGCTCTGTTGTGTTTCCTGTCTAAGGAGTAGGTGCAATCCTGGCTGTACAGCCTCGGAGAGGAAGCTGTATCCTGGAGAGAGTGATAGATTATGTTCCTCTCCCCAAGACATCCGGAAATAGTTGAAGGGTTCACCCTAAACAAAAAATCTAATAATGCTGTTTTTAAGTTATTTTGATCAAACTGGTTGCTCCTTCCTGCCTGATGAATTCCTGCCAGGACACCTCTCAGAGATTAAGCCAGGTTGCAGAAGACGGGCTTTAAACCACCCGAGCTTCAAATCCCAACAACCAAGAGGCCTGAGGTTTTTCCCCTTGGGGTCGATCATCATACAGAACTAATGCTAAAAAGCAGAACCATCCTTGCCAAAAAAACAGGAGAAAATAAAATGGCCAGACAATTTTATAATAAGCCTTTAAGAATTATCTTTACAGCTATATGTTGTGAGTAGAGCAAATTCAATAGGAAATAAAATTTGAAAATTTGTTTTGAAAAGGTCGACATTTTAATCACACATGAAAAACAATTTTTTGTGGTATGCGTGATTATCTAGTGGGTGGCAATTGGTAGTAATAACTCCAATTTCTGAGAGTTATATACCATACTAACATATTCAAGATACAGTGATGCTAGAAAATATTCTACTCTGTGGTCAAGCAAACTAAACCCAATACCAGCATACTCATTATTCTGCATTTCAAATTTCTGAAAATGAAGAGTGATGGGCATAATATTTGATTTAAAATTCTCAGATTTCCTCTAGTATAAGATCACTCTAATTACAATGCTAATTAAATCTAAATAAAATATATGTGTGTTTATCATATATTTAGTAAATATCATCTGAAGATTGGTTGACCACCACTCCCATTTTCTAAATAAACATAGAAATTTAGTATATGTGAAGGAATGTGCTGAAGAGTTACATATACATGCTTTTACTGAGTCTGGAAAATGAGGCTGTAAGTTATAAGGATTCATTTTCCTTACTCTGTGTGTGCGTGCATGCATGTGTGTGTGTGTGTGTGTGTGTGTGTGTGAGAGAGAGAGAGAGAGAGAGAGACAGAGACAGAGAGAGAGAGAGACAGACAGAGAGAGAGAGAGAGAGAGAGAGAGAGAGAGAGAGAGAGAGAGTAGATTCTTTCCCCTATTTGGATTCCAAAAACTGGACTCAGGTTGTCAGGTTTAGTAACGAAAGCCCATGAGCTCTTTTCATAAGTACCTTTTTAATTAATTTAATATAAAGGTACTAGTTACTTGGAATAGGTAGGCTTTTCTGATCTCTTACCCATTTCACTCCTATAAATATTATTATAATTGGGATGAGCAGAGAGCTGTGGCAGAATTTTCCTGTAATTGACTAAAATAAAATAAAATAAAATAAAATAAAATAAATCAATCATTGGGCAAGAAGGTAGTGGGGCTTCCGGTCCTAGAGAGGAAGAAGAGGTGGGAACTTCCTTTTGGTTGGTGGGAGCAAAGTAGACAGGATGTAGACCAGGGGTTGTTAGTTCGTTGGTAGAATCCACAAGGATCCACCACCAGAAGATTTCTAACATAGAATAGTTGAGGAAGTTAGGATGCTAGATTCCATACCCAGGGATTGTGTTACTTGTTGGTTCTAAACTAAGGTTGTCTGGTGTCTTCCTTCTGCAGCCATTCAAGCACTCCAAGCAAAGGTAACCATGGAAGAGTGTGGGTCTGTGAGCGTGCACCCTAGCTAGCTGTGGAAATATGGGAGTGCTGAGTGGGTTTGGCAGCAGCCCACTGTGGGGAGGAGAGAACGATTTCGGAGCTCTGGAGAGACAGAGACAGGTTTGATGGGACAGGCTTTGGCATAAAGGAAAATACCAGTCACAGACTCAGTACTAGGCTGGGATCAGACCGAGACCACCATCCAGTGCCTACCTGGGGATAGCATGGATAGTTTTACTATCACACACTACAGAGAATGTATTCTGTATGAAATTTATGTATTCTGGTGAAAGATCACTCATTCATCCCATTAGTTAAATCTAATTAGGACTTATTGAGTCTACAAGAATTTTTGCAAAACTCCCCAAACTATCACCAGGACTCACACGCAAAAGCTATGATATTGATTATATCATAATGCCTTTCTATGTTTGAAATGTGGAATTATTAGGATATGAAAATGCCATCTCTGAATTCTATATAATATGATGTGCATTCATAATTTTGTTTTATTTTCTTAGATTACCTACAGATTCTCAGAAGAGTTAAGGAATGCGGATTCATAAATATATTTGCTACTTGTTACAATTCATGTCTTTTTTCAATATTTGATAATTTTTGAATGGATATAAAATGATTAGCAGATGGTACAATCTGTACAAAATCCACTTGAATTCTGCCCTCAGTGGAACATTGGTGCAACTCATGGTTTTTTCTATCTCATGGTGGGAAGACATATTCATACAACTATTCTATATTTCACCTTTAATACACTACTTGATAAATTATACACGATACTCAATACAATCACTGAAGGAGGCTTTATGTACGATGTGTCTCTGCTTAGCTGTAAGAAAATGAATATGTTCAGAGCATGGGTAAGGCAGGGTGGGCTAAGCTTTTTTCTGGATGTTTAATAAATAAAATGGTTTGAATTGTATTTCCAACTTGTGACGAATTCACCACAATAAAAGCCAATCACAATTGAGAACTTTATGCATTTACAGACATATAAAATCATGGAAGTTTGTATATATTGCATAGATTTTTTTAACCAATCTATTGAAAGATACAAAACTTTACTTCAGTAGATGTGCACGCTCTTGTACAGACTTCCTTTACTTTGGGTGCTTGCGGTTGCAAATGTATGTCTTCTCACTGGTCCTCAAACTAGGAGACCTAGTGTATTTATATAATCTGTATATCTCTGAGTGGATACAACCTGCTATCAGGTTGATCTCTCTTTTTTCTATTTCTTCATCTCCCATCTTCTTTTTTTCTGCCCATAAACATTTAATATTTAAACATATGTCTTGTGTATATATAAATTGTAAAACATACAATGATGTGTTTATAAAAAAATAAAGAGGTATACGATATATTCTATGGGTGTGTGGTGAGATTTGGGGGTGGTGCTTCGGTGGGCCCATGCCAAGGCATCCCTTCCCCCTAAGGGACCAGCCACACAATGGTATAGTATAGAACAGAGTTTATTCAGGGCATGGGGAGGGGAGTTAAGAGGGTAGAAGAGGCAGAGAGAGGGAAAGAGTAGAGAAGTAGAGGCCAACCATGGCAAGCAGCCCCTTTTATAGTGTGCCAGGCCTACCTCTTGTCAGGTAATTGTGAGGAGGAGCATACCTGGCTGTTGCCAGGTAACTGTGGGGTAGAGTTTAGACATAATGCTTACACACAAAACCATAGTTTTTCCTCAATTTCATATTGACATAGAAAGTCTTAAACTCCTACCATGACACTATTATAGTAAAAAAAAGAAAAAAAAATAGAAGGACCTTTCTCTTTAACTTAGGAGTGTCAAAGACTTTCTCATATTCAGCCAGGCCTGGTTGGCACACACCTTTAGTCCCAGCACTTGGGAGGCAGAGGTGAGTTCAAGGCCAGCCTGGTCTGCAAAGCAAGTTGCAGACCAGCCAAGGCTGTTAAACAGAGAAAGCCTGTCTCAAAAAGAAAAAAAAAATCTTCTCATCCTCATTTGTACTGAAGTCATCACTAGGCATTGCTATATTTAGAATGTGTGCATGTATAAATGTGCACATACATACGCATAAAACTTCATGTCAGACGTTATGCCAGTCAGTGCTCTTCCCAAATGACCAAGACATATAATACTAAAGACTCTTTAGTCTTAAATAATCTTAAAAAGCCAACGTATATCCAAAGGCAGGCTGTCAATGTCATGTGTGTCTGTTCATCTGTAAAATAAAAAACTACAGCTGAAACACAGTACACTGCAAGCGTTCAATGAATTCTCATGAGATCATTTAAATATCCATTTACACTGATCCCTGTATAAAGAGTGAGCACACAGTTCATTTCCATCTGAGCTAAAGACTACAACAGACATAAAAGGGGAATTGAAGGGGGGGTGGCTCTTGACCTTCACAAACCCCAACAAACATCCAGGTAGATAATGACCAAAAAACAAAACCAGAGACCTCTAAAAGGGTTGCTGCATCCTTATGTTGATACAATTTCTTCCTCCTCTCTGAAGTACCAGACAGGATCTTGCAGAGAAGGCAAACAAATCTTCCATGCTTAATTTGTAATTCTCACCTGCCTGCTGCTTTGCTATTTTGTCAGAGAACTTTATTCCAAAGACACCTAAAACCCCTCTCACCCCCATCGCACCCCACCCCCCAAAAGAGAAAAGATAGAGCAGCCAAAGGAGGTGATCACCAAGACCCCAGAGGCAGAAAGTTCCTGGGGGAGACAGAACAGGAATGAGACCTGTGCAGAAACAAAATCAAGGTAGACAAAACAGGAGGATCTTGCAGAGATCAGATGGACACTTCTGTAGCACTTGCCAGGAATAACCAGTAAAGCAACCTGCCAGGCGGGCAACCCAGGCAAACAAAGGCTGATTCATTCACACCTCCACAGGTAGAAAAGGAGCCAGGAATTTCACCCCATTTTTTTGCCTAAGGAACAAATAGGTTTTTAAATTAGAAAACCCACACAGTACACAGTCTCCACCTAAATGCTACTTTATGAGAATACACAACAGAGTAGTGACTGTGTAGTTCCCTTTTTATTTTCAGAAAATCCCCTCTTCAAAGCTTGTGGGGGAAAAACACCCAAAACACTGGGATTATAAGATTAAGAAATACAAAAGATGTCTTTGTTGCCTGGCATACTGTTTATACCCAGATATCATGAAGCTTTGCAGGCAAGCCTAGTTGTAATGGAGGTCCACAGGAGAATGGGTACAGTGAATGCAGCCACCCTGAATGTTGGTAGATTACTGTACAAAGGGCAGTTATCCCGCTGAGAGGGCTGGCAGCTCGACAGAGGACCAACAAACGAATAAACTGAAAGGCCTAATGAGTCCAGTTTCACCCTCCCACCTCCCAGCCCTGACACTGAGGCAAACAAGCCACCATAATGACCTGTGTCCTTCACTCTGCCTAAGTGGGGAGGAAGAATAACCAGCCTGCTTGGGGTTCTATTCCTGGAAGAATGGGAATCTGAGAGCTAGGGCAGCTCAGCCTCACACGTCTTCCATGACTACATGAACAATCCCCACAACCCGGACATGGAGGCGCCATTTTCTATCTTCATTGAGTGTGATTGACACACAAACTATTGCTCAGAACCGACTCTTGTTTGAGAAAGAAAAACATCCATCCATTCATTCTCTGACAAAACCAAAGCACTTCAAGGGGATTTACTGGAGTTGTTTACATCCTACTACCAGTTTGAAAACCTGGCTATGTCCAGCTTATGTAATTTCTCCCCTGTCTGAACATTCCTGCATTGTTCAGAACCTTTCTGTATTTTCTATATGTGATATTAAGAACCGAAATACCCAAAGGACTAAAGCTTACACCCATGCTGAGGATTCTACAAAGCTGACAGAGAATGAGAACTTAAGCCAAAAAAGGAAGCAACCACCATCAATAACAAACGACCTGTGCAGGCCATGTGAGGTGCAGAGACCATTCACTCTCCCAACCAACTCTACAGGTCTTCTGATAGAAGAACTTCCAAACTGTGGAGGGTTTTACAGTTGAAATGTTTTTAAAGTTGAAACATTTCAGATTCCTAGTCGAATTATCTTGGTGTATCATTAGTCCCCTTAAAGCAATCCATTGCTATCCTCAAGTAAAATATTTGTGCTATGCTAACGAGTGCACAACTAGCTTCCAGCAAAGCTAAATAATATCATTGGATGATGTATGGGAATGGGAATGGGGATTTCATTCTATTGGCTGCCTACATAATCTTCAGATGTATGTCTCTAAAAGGAAAAAAAATCAGCATTGGGTATATCTTTCTTCTGGAGTCATAAAAAATGTATAAAACTGTTAAAGTAGCAATAATATTGATAAAAAGTAAAAAGCAAAGCAAAACGAACAAAACAACAAAGACCTAGTGAAGATGTTATAATATTAACGATGGGTGGAGACGTTTCATTCTAGTTGCACCAAATCAATTGTCAGGCCAAAGGACCACCACTCAGAAGGCTAGTTCACCTTAAGCCATATTAATAAAGATGGGCAGAATCATCAGCCCTTCAATAAGATCCTGCAGGTTTCCTCCCCTGAAACCTTGGTCTAAGCACAGTAGTTTAAAAGGACACAACCATTCAAAGTCATGTCTGCCCACTTTTGTAAATTATTCAATAAAGCATAAATCCTCTTTCTCTTGCTATCTTTTTTCTTAATATGCTTTCCCAAGCACTTTGGGTTTGCCCAGCGTTCGGGGCTTCCTTAATCTTTGTTAAGGGCCACCTGTGAAGGGGCTGCTTGTCTTGTGTCTGACCTCCATGTGAGTTAAAGGCTTAACTCTTTGTTGTTCTCCATGCTCTTCCTCTAGGCAGCAGCTGAGACTTACAGGCTGCCTGCCCTGTTGCTGTGTGTTTGTCTGTTTGTCTGTTTAAGAAAATTGTCCCTAAGTATCTATGTGAGCCTGTTCTTAATTTCTCTTATAGTAAGATCGCCAAGCTGCCATGTTAATTTCTCCTGAATTAAAACAATGTCTTCATTATTGCGTTATTTAACACAGCCTGGACACATGTTCTGACGCCAGTTATTCATATTTAGCTCCAGAATAAGTTATTTTGGTTTTCTTTTGGAGGGGATCTGATCTGCTGACAATACATTTTACCTATATGTAGGGTGTGTTGTATTCTGTATTAAATATATAACATACATATACATATATGTATTTCATTGTTCTCTACGTAATTTTATATACAAACATGTACATATACATACATGTACCCACAGGCACATGGTTTAAAATTATTAAATTTTACAATGAGGGAAACTTGAGTTGTTGATAAAATTAGAAATTATGAGCTTACAAGTTCAGGTCCATGAGAGCAAAACATGAACAGAAAACTTCTTTGCCAGAAGAACCGCCATGATACACTGGCTTTTAGTCCAGAAGTCACTGAAAGACTAAGTGTGGCATCAGATCCCTGCAATCCAAGTGCCTGGGAGGCTCAGGAAATATGAGTTTGTGGCTTGCCTGGGCTTATTATATGGTGGGGCCATGTGTCAAAACATGGTGGGCTGGGGTGTGCATCATGTAAGAGCTTAAAGAAAGGGTTTACAGGAATTAACAAGTAGTCCTCAGAACCTGCAGTTTGGAAACATGGAAGCTGTGTTCCCTTACCCGCACTGACCACTCTGCACTGTCAGTCTCACTTCTTGCCCTGTCCTAGCGACATAAGCTGAAGACTCCTTAGCACACATTCGACCATTTATTCCAATTTCCCCACCCATCAGCCAATCTTTTACTGACAGATACAACTGTCAAAGCTCTTTGTTTGTGTGTATGTGTGTGTGTGTGTGTTGGTTTAATTGCTCTAAGTAAAAAAGAAACTGACATTCTACTTTTAAAAAATGAAGCTTTTGCCATTTCAGTCTGTTACTAGATGGATAAACTGTATTACAAGCATACCTGTCCTTTAAGGGATTTGACCTGAATACCTGTGTGTCATACTCACGCATTTATAACTGAACTAGCGGATGAAGAGAGAAAGATGAAGTGCAACCGCACTTCAAGGTGCATGCTGCATTTGTGCCTCTGAGGGACAATATTAAATACCGAGTGACATTTCTTGTAAAAAATGATAATCATAAGGGTATAACAATGAAACTGACTGTACACATTATGCCTCTTTATTTAGGAGTATCCTTCTTTCAAGGGATGAAAAACTCAACCTCATCATCCAGCTGAAAATCAGTCATATATATATATATATATATATATATATATATATGGGGACGTCTAATAAAGATGATGTTTTAGATGATTTTGTAAAAATGAAACAAATAACTTTTAACTCAACATTATATTAAGACAGTTTTTCCTCTAATAAGCCAATTATATTATTATCTTAAGAAACCATTCTGCCAAAGGAAATCAGGGACTAATGTTTTTTAATTTACAAGACATTTCTAAGTTTCTGTATTGAATTTATGTTGGGCATAGCAGTCATTCGCTTCTGAAATGAGAAAGCCAATATTGTCACCCATGAACTTAGAAAAGCTTTAATCAAGTCTGAGGTAGGATATAACACAAAATGAGATTTCATCACCTCTTAATCTATTAGGATAGAAAAAAATCTCTTCCTAAACCCAGCGTGATGAATAGAGCAGTCCTGGTATCGTTTTCTAGCCTCACTTTAAAAAAGACCTAGATATATAATCTCTGGAATGTTTAATTACATATTAGACAGTTTTCCTGGTTGCCATGTGCATTTTCTTAAGGAAAGGCAATCCACCTGGAAACAATTACAGATGTCATTCTCAGCATCCCAGGGCGCACTCAGGATCTTACTTTAGAGGACCTTATTTTTTTCTTTTTTAGACTCATGCAGTGGGCTTCTACTTGCATCAGAAAGGAGGTTTTCCCTTGACAGAATTCATTGAAGAGCTATTTTAGTAGCCAGGATTCTAACTCTTCTTCCTAATTAAAGTTTAATATGTTTCCTTCCATTTTCCTTTCATACCAAATCTATTCCTTTAAGCTTGTCTGTGAAGCACTAATATCTCCAATGAGCAACTCTATTCCACATAGTATCTTTTTCATTTCCTTCCTGCTTCATGTAAAATGGAGAAACAACTCATGAAAATTCTCAGGCTCATGAAAATTCCACATCTCTGGAATTGTCCTTGGATGATATTTATTGAAATTCCAGGATAGAGAACTAAGACATATTATAAAAAGTGCTTTAAGAACCTAATTTGCTAATCAAACCACATATTGAAAAAGATTTAAGTATAATAAAAACAATGCCGCTCAACAAAATTACAGGGTTGAGGTAGACCGGAAGAACATATCCACTAAAAAAGACACAATGATATAAATGACTTTCCACAACACAACTAAGATGACTTTTATTTTGGCATGATTTTTATATTGTACTATATGCCTTGTGATGATTTATATGTATTTTAAATAGTAGAACATTAGATAGGACTGGTGAGATGGCTCAGTGGTTAAGAGACTACTCTTCTGAAGGACCTGAGTTCAAATCCTGGCAACCACATGGTGGCTCACAACCATCCATACTGAGGTCTGATGCCCTCTTCTGTAGTGTCTGAAAACAGCAACAGTGTACTTATATATAATAAATAAATAAATAAATCTTTAAATAAATTAAAATCTCATTTTTTATACAATTCAAAATAATCAGAACTCAAATCTTGTCCTCTGAGCTTTATGTTACAGATGAGCTTATATTAAAATACTAGCGCTAATAGCAATATTACTGTTCTACTTGTCCAAGCTGGAACACTACTATACATTCCTTTTCATTTTTGTAGCAAAAGTGATGACAGCAAATATAAACATTTTCATGTACCTGCGACAAATTGAGACTCAAAAAAGCCAGTTTTATGTATGTATATTAGTAAGATGGTAGCTTTTTAAGTCAGGATGGCAATATGCACCTTGCTTCATTTCTCAGAAGAGAGCAAATAAATCTCATCATTTTATCCCTCTGTAAAGTATACTATTTATCACATGGGTGAGAAGTTCACCCATTAATGGACCACGGATTCTTTCACCCTGCCAACAACCCAATCATCGGAGGTTTCAGCAACCGTAAATTCTTTAACCTTGATCTCACACATGAGTGTGTTTTTCTAAGTCAGGTTCTGCCAAGCTAGAGGTGACAGCTTTATTTTTATTGTGGTTTAGTTTAATCTGCATTTTCTAATTAATATGAATTATATGAAAAGAGCATAAAATGTGCTATTGTAAATGGGATTATGGGATAGGTGTAATGGCCAATTTTCCACCCTACTAAGTAGAGATACGTATATCCAAGGTGAAAGCTAACTCAAATATATCACAAGAATCACTGCTAATTTAAGTGATATTTTCATTTTGTGACAACCTGGAATCACATATTTGAACAAATGTTCTCATAGCTCATTTTAGTCATTAGCAGTTACCAGCGTTTACACTTTTACTTCAGACACAAATCATTTATGGACAGAATCCCAACTAACACTCTGCACTCTGCCTTCTTAGGTTTCCAGGAAAAGAGATAAAGGATTTTAAAAAAAAGACATGTAATGCCTCAGTATTCTCTAAACATCTGAAACAAAGTAGGCCCTGGGCTCAGAAGACTGTCGCCAGAATTCTTTAGGTTGAAGCTTCAGAAATCCACGTGCGTGCGTGCGAGCGTGTGTGTGTGTGTGTGTGTGTGTGTGTGTGTGCGTGCATGCGTGCGTGCATGTGTGTGTGCGTGCGTGTGTGTGTGTGTGTGTGTGTGTGTGTGTGTGTGTGTGTGTGTCTGCCACACACATCTCAGAAGCTTAAAATCCTGCTGTACTGAAATTATGCTTTTATGTGTGATATGTCTGGGGTATGTCTGTATGTATTTGGGTACATGCATGTGTGCAAAAGGCACGCCTTCACAAAACAACTTCTTCAAAGCAGTTCTTTCTTTGAGTCTTCTATGTTTTGGGGAATTAAACTCAGTTCTCCGGGTATGGCAGCAAGCACCTTCATTCAGTCATCTTGCCAAACACGTGACTTCACCTTTCTTATACACTACGTATAAATGGATGAACCCTTTTCAAAAGTCGGTAACAACAATGAAAACATAGAGTTAAGGAGTTCATGTTTTTATATTTTTTTGGATCCTCTCAGTCAGTACTTTACTCTCAAAATTGCCAAACATGTTTTTCAGTTGAATTTAAATATTTGCTTTCTTAAAAGAAGTCCAAGGCCACTAAAGTTTTCTTCTCACATTTCATCAAGTAATAGTTCATTTTCAAATCAACTTCTAATGTTAGTAAAAAACAGAAGAATGAATCTTCATGGATAATAATTCATGGATAATAATTCCTATTCATACTTCACTTATAAAATGAATGTTTCCCTTCTGCATATGAACTCATTACCCTGGAAATTGTTTAAATGTTTTTTTTAAACAAAGATATTTAGAGAGTAAATTTTGACAAAAATTGCCCGTACATGGTAGACTCCTATGGTGCCTTCATTCATAGTACTACTGAAGTGTCTCAGAACTTGCTCTCCTGTTATACAAACTCAGGAAAAAGATCAAGGTAAAATTTAGTAACTGGAAACACAGACATGATGGAATGTCACAGGTAAATTCAGCTTTATATTTCCATTAAAAACTTACACATAGCAATAAAATATTTTGAAAGTCTTATTATAGGTAAAGCTATTCTAATTTACCATACATATTTGTCCAACTGAATATTCCATTATGATTACAAATTCACTATGTTAAAAACTACCTATACAGCAAAAAAAAAAAAAAAAAAAAAAAAAAAAATTCGACTCAGTTGACTATGGAACCCAAGAATCTCACAAGTTGTCCCTAGAAGGCTAGAAATTTCGTGGCATTATTTTCAGTTCTAAGAAAAGATGTGTAAACCAGGAAAGCCAATAGGGGAAATGCTGTCCCTTGTCAGAAAAATATAAGAACTCATTGCTCAGTTATTAAATGACTGGTGAAAATGGACATCTCATCTCAATAGAAAGATGGTAACTTCCTGAACGACTTACCACTTTGGTCCATACGGGGATTCACCTAGATGGGTGACAGTCGTCTTCATTAGTAAAGGCCATCACCCTTACTCACTGCCACCATGTATGTGCTCATCCCAGAAACACATCTACTGATAATGTTGTGTCAGATACATAAATATGTGTATCTCAGTCAAGTTACCACATATTAACTACCACGCTGAAAATAATCATTGCATTGCTTAGAATTTGAAAATAATAATGTTTTTAATAAGACCAAATGTGTGTTGTCATGAGCAACAGAGATTTTTGACATTTGCACAGAGGCTAAGAAGTCCAAGAGTCTCACATAGAAAAGAGAAGCCAAACAGAATCAAAGAACAGGAATTGTGCACCAATTATCTTCCTGTGGTTTAGACCTTAACAGCCATCAACAGATCCATGTTTAAAGGTCTGCTCCCAAAAGTTGTTTATAATATAAAAAATTATGAAAATATACAGCTTATTTTAGTATAACTGAGTTTATACTAGCTATCTAAAGTTGCCTGTTTTCTTTCAACTGTAAAGTTTCTTTTGCTTTATAAAGGCTTTTAAGGGTATCTCCGTAGGACTGCCAAGAATAGAGGACTATTTTGCTCCAGTTCTAAGGACAGAGTTTAAATATAGATCATTTTCTCTCGTTGTGCAGAAGAAAGAGTGGAAAGATAATAAAGAATCAATACATTTATTGCAAGTCATTTCCTTTGGTGATCAAAAACTTCCTTACGGCAAACATTCAAGTCATCCAAATTCCAAGTCATTGGAAGCAGGTCAAGTCCTAATACAGATGATAATCAAGTGTCCAAGATGAAGTTCCTGCACAGAGTCCACCTAGACCCAGAGCAAACCTGTTCACTTCACACTACTGACTGGAGCCAATGCTCAGTTTGAGGGACCATACAGAATAGTATATGCAGCAAGAGAAGTAGAGGGGAAATTCAATAGCTTAATGATCCAAAACAACTGAGATAATTAGTATGAAAGACAAATTGTACTGACTAACATCACTAACACACTATTCTGGAAAATGACAGATGCAGAAATACAATAGTTTGAAATATACAAATGAGGTTTCATCAAAGACTTATACAGTCTTATTTTGCTATATCTGAAGTGATTAAAAGTTAACCTGAACAACTAAATGAATAATGTTGGAAATCCTGCAGGTTGGGATATTAAATTAATTAAATAATGATGGAGTGCACTCCTGCTGGATAGATTCCACTGGAAAAAATATATCAGCCACACGTTATCTTTCTTTCTAATTGCTGTAAAATGTCCTTTTATATACAGTGAAACTGTTCGTTATATATAAAATGACCTATCAATTTTTACCTATGCATGTGACCAAATCCTTATAAAATATTATGGACTCAATTACTTGAGAAATAAATTAAATATATAAAGTAAAGCACATATACCCTGAAGAACCTAAAAGATTTTGATGCTGCCTTAGGTCCTTTTCCCAAAGGGTTACAACTTAAATTTACTAAGCCTGAGTTCATCAACATTTAATGGGTACTTATTTAACAGGCACGATTGTGCCTCTTATCCCCCAGTGAATACTAATAGCCCATTTAACTGTCAGGAGTAATCCAGTATGGACTAACTATTAAATGCATTTCCTAATGATTAATGTATGCAAATTTTTAACAATCCAATGAAACAAATCAACAATAAAACATGTTCCCAACTATTCTATCTTTCATTTCCATTGTATGGGATTCCTCTCCATTCCAGTTCCTTAGAACATATTTTGATGGTCACAAAAGCCACTTCTACTTCTTCATTTCTTATTCGCATTCCAATATTTTAGAGTCCAAATCCATCTCTAAAAATACTGAGCAGAGTCACATATTAACAATGAAAGTTCCATTTCTCATTCTCCATGCCTATAATTTAGAGAAACATTGTTTTGAAGTAATTCATCTTTCTTAAAACCAGTCCTTTGTTTTATATGTCATCAATCTTTTTCTATACTCTCAAGTCCTTTGTTACCCCATTTATTGGTTTTCTTCTCCTCTGCCTTTTCCTCCTCCACCTGAATCTCTTAAGTCATCTAGTCTGACCCTTGAGCATCAAGAACACCTCAGTGTTCAAGTGAGGTTAATGATTTGTAACCATTCCTTTGTTAAAGTGTATAAAATCACTTTATTTCATTAACACTGAAATCAACTGCTCTACATATTCATCAAGTTGTTTAGTTCACTGTCCATATCCCAGGAGATACTCGGAGTAAGGTTAACCTGAAAAAGCATTCTCAACACATCTACAGTACTGTACTTCACCCAATTTAGTCAAGTGCTTTAATACATCTTCAGACCTCCTGCTCTGAGATATTTAGTCATTCTTAAATATTTGATTTTTTCTCCAAGGACTTTAGCTAGCTCTCTCTCTCTCTCTCTCTCTCTCTCTCTCTCTCTCTTTCTCTCGCTGTGTGTGTGTGTGTGTATGTGTAAAAGTTGAAGGTAGAAGATACATCCAGTTTCTTCTGTTCCTGTTCCTTAGTTTCTGAGAAAGGATCTCTCACTGAACTGGAAATGCAAAGATTCAGCTGTGCTGGCTGGCTACTGGCACTCCCCAGGGTTCTCCTGTCTCCACCTGCTCAGAGACCTTCCACTCCTGGATTTCTGTGTGGGTTCAGGGATCCACACTTTAGTCCTTATGCTTGCATAGCAAACATTCTACTGACTTAGCCATCTCTCGAGCTCCACCTTAGCTGTCTCCCTATTTTAGGTATTACCAATGGGAGTTTCGTCCTTTTCAGCCACAGCCAAACAGCAGCAACAACAGCAAGTCTAAACTTCATGAGATCATCTGTCATAACATTACTCTATCATTCTACCAAAATCTGAAGATACATTCAATAACATCCATTCTTTTTACCATAATTTAGACATGCTGTCGAACTTTAAAAGTGTTCTCTTTCAACTAGTATATTAGACGTTCAGAGCACCTTACTCATCCTTCTGGTAGCTCTCTTGAAAAGTTTCCTACACCAAAGTTGTATAAAAAAAATGAAAATGCTAACAAGAAAAGCAAAAGTTACGATTTTTGCTTGCCACTTCCTAGCCAGAAAGAGGAAATGCTCTATTACCATTCTTCAGTGATTAATTCGACCGAGTTTTGGTAAGTACAAAGTCATCAGGTTATATAAATGAATGGTAGCACTCCAAACCTAGACCTACTAGGGCGTATATCTATATAGACTTTCAGAAGGTTTTGATTAATTATATTGAAAATTCACAGAGTATGCAAATACAAAGGATTTCCAGGATCAATAAATGAAAAGAAGGAAGGTGGTGGGGATATACTTTTCAGAATGCATACACACACACACACACACACACACACACACAAACACACACACACACACACACACACACACACCAATAAAATTAGGGGAAAGCCCTTAGTAAAACTCACTGTGTGTCTTACACCAGACAGAATACTTCTGAAGATTAAAAATAAATACGACTGGGAAAGGAGAAAAGCTCCCAGCACACCTCTAACTTAGAGCTTTGTATAATACTCTGGGTGCTTTTTCTCTGTACCTCAGTGGCTTCCTTTCAGAATTGAAGCATGGAGGGAAAAATGAACTCAAAGTGAAACATAGCATCTCTGTCTTGTTTGAAGTAAAACATACAGTTTTGGCCATAAGCATCATGATTTTCATTATTAAAAGGTGAAGTACGAAGTCTGAGCTCCGTGTAACAATCCACAGAACCATATATCAAATAAATATTTTAAACTCGCTAAATATGTATTTATACTGTAGACTGTAATAACTCTATTTTATCATCAATGATAGTTGGAAAACTACTGAAACATCAGGAGGTACATTTTTAGCACAGCATGAGGAGATTTAGCCGAGAGATTCCCATTAATGTCAATATGAGCTGCTTGGTTTATTCTTCATACACGCTGTGTTTCACGTCTACCCAAAAGCACCTGAGAAAGAGCTTCCCAAAACAGAGAATCATACAGCATGCAAGAGAAAACTAGTTTTTATTATGCAAATATAGAGCCAACATGAAATTCATGATCTAGTGTGTTATTTTTATTCCATATAATTTGTTTATATTAAAAGCAAATTCAATAATTTTGCTGTAAGTTTTAATTATAACAAATGATGGCTGTCTTCCGCATTAATGTTAATCTGACAGACCTAGTCTAGCAAATAATTTAATTGAATATGGGACTGAAATTTTCTTCTGGAAAATTGCTTAATAGCCTTAGAGTTACCAACATATTTACCTAATATCCTATTAAACTACTTTACATGGCTTTTTGATAACTAGATGACCTTTAGGTTTCTTTTCTTTTCTTTTTTTAATGTACTAACTGATTTTGAATCTTGTGCATGTATTCTTGAAATTTATTTTGGAAAGTTTTGCCTTATATAACTGCAAAATTATGTTTAGATTTTTTAAAGATCTTTTGTAAAATATGAATATTTTGCAAAGGATTTCATTTTCTGACAAAATTAAAACAAAGCAGGTAATTTTGGAAAATTCTGAATGTGATTTTTTTTCAAAGTATTCATTTAATTTGGATAACTGCATGATTGGAAAAGTAATTCATGATAAATGTACCTAACAAATTATTATTAATTAATCCATATTATATTGGTAATTTTAATTACTATTTGAGTAACTACCAGATATTTTAATTTCTATATGTCATAATGTTTGAATAAAGCAAATTAAGTGAATAATTATAAGTGTAAATATTTTCTGCTTCAAAACTCTGGAATAATATAGATTTAACAGGTAGCCAGTTAACCCAGAGTGCCCCCATTTGTCTGTCAACATGGAAAGAATAGTGAGTATGGGGTGCTGAGCTGTGAATGACACATATATATCACACCCTTCCCCAGGGCTCAGAGGTAGTAATAGACAAAGAGAGGGTAGGTAGATTGTAAGAGTCTGACATGCTTCATAGCATGAAAGAAACTGCATTTGTCAGACATCACTGAGCAGGGTTACCAATGAATTCACATGGATTATGACAACATGCACAAGATCTGAGCAAGCTAAAGACTGACAAAATCCCAGCATACGGGGAAAGGTAGCTAGGAAACACCATCACTAATTGAAAAGTTATTGGCATCTGATAATTCCTGGGAGAAGGGGGGGAAATCTGTTTACTTTAATGATGTAACCACTGGTAAGTTGATTACATACCAGAGCATAACCCCTGAACCAGACAATGCAAACTGAACTTGATGGGATAAATCCAAAAAGGCTAAGGAGAAATCTCAGTGTTGAGGGGAAGGAATGGGATTATTTGAGGGATTTGGAGAGGACGGTGAATATTTTTAAAGTTCATTGTATGAAGTTCTCAATTCAGAAAGATGTTAGAGATATTTCAAATATACCATTGCATATTCCATAGTAATAGCACACAGAAACTGAAAACATGTCCTCATTTATTAATTTACTCCCAGTGACTGTGGGGAAATTAGGATTTTCTTTTCCCACAACAGGAGAGAAAGTCTTGAATTTCCCTGCATTTATCCCACAGTTTTTACAGTTTCTGTAATGGCTGTGAACTACTCCATGTCTAACAATTATTTTGTTGCGATTTTTCACCAAAGGGATCCCAAAGAAGTTGTGTTTCCTGGTTTCCTAAAGACAGACAGTATTCACCAGTTGTAATTTTGAGTAAATATGTTGGAAACTCAGTTTCAATTTGCTTCAACAAAATTTGTAGAATTAACAAGAAAAGCCAGAATAAATATGCAGTGGACTGGGTATTGTTACCAACTCCATGAAATTATATCATTTGAAAAATTTTAAATAAACTTAGCATATTGAATTTCCCAGTGGAAGATCTTAGAAGTATATGTTAGAGACTTCACATATGCAGTTCCTAAGGCTGCCTTGTGCACTGTAGTTATGGTTGCAGCAAACTGGATAATGCAGAGCCTTTATCCTGGGGAAGTACTCTGATAACTCTTTATCCAATGACTGATCAGAGAGAGTATCCTGTGTCTCCTCTCCAGTGCATGCCAGCCAGGAATATCTACACAGTACAGAGTGTCAGGACCTCAGCACACACGTGTGTGTGTGTGTGTGTGTGTGCGTGTGCGTGTGCGCGTGCGCGTGCGCGTGTGTGTGTGCGTGTGTGTGTACTGCTTCTGGGGAGGGATGCTGACTCAAACGTTGAAAGCTCTACTACTGCATTGGTTCATCAATCCAAATGTTCCCAGAGTTTTCTCATGTATCCTCAGCACAATCTGGAGATTCTGGCTGCGTATATATGACAGTGTATTCCTGATCAGGTGTGTTGAGAAGCTGTTAGCCAGTTAACACACACACACACACACACACACACACACACACACACACACACGTGTTCAGATGAATGCCAAGTTCTTTTCAGAGTGCACGACATCGTAAAATTTATCTTTAGTGTTTAAATCACACTGGAGAGGAATGCATAATTTAAGAAGATACGGTGTTAATAAAATTGTTATAGATCCTTTTTACTCAGGAAAGAAGCTTTTCAACTTTTCTCTTTCATTTTCCAATCCATAACTATGCTTAATAAATAGACTAAGGATAGTCTATTTATCCCTCAACTAATCTGCAATTGCACTTCACAGTTCAATATGTGTCATTAAAAACTGTACTAAAATGATATACAAAGATAGATCTACTATAACATATTCAAGGAGAAAGTAAGCACACCAATACCTTTTGACTTCAGGAAATAGCTTTCTGTCCTTCTTGTAATTCCACAAGGAACTAACAGTATATAATACATGTACTTTAACCAATCTTCAAATCTCAAATAAATTCACACAGACATAATCTGCATTATTCTCATCACGGTGATCACTCTCTGGAATTATTCTTAGTAAATTATTGATAATACTTTATAATCTGTCTTCCTATATGGAAGCACCCTTCCTGAGAACAGTTATTCACTGGGTATCATCGGGCCCCAATGTTGGCAGATAATACAATACCTCCACAGTAATTATCAGTTGATGCAAGGACACTGTGTGGTCCTTCAATGTACAGTTGGTGGAAGGGCAGTGTGTGGTACTTCTCAACTATAATTTTGCAGAACACATATCCAGAATGTGGAAGGTGGAAATAGACTAAATCCATCTGTTATTTAGTGCACTGCTGAGAAACAGTGTCCTTGAAGAATATTATCAAAGACCAATAATTATTTTATTGGAGGGCCAAGAAAACAACTTTCAAAAGCCCTTATCCAAGTGTAATTGTTATGTAAAACCTTCTCCACAGAAATCACAGGTCCTGCCTTTATTTTATTTTATTTTATTTTATTTTATTTTATTTTATTTTGTTTTGTTTTATTTTATTTTTTTAATAATGCCCACTTATCAGTGGTTTTGTGTCTGGCCTTTTAAAAGAGAGTTTTTACTCAAAGTCTTTGCATGACAGCCTAAGGCCAGGAGCACAGAATCTGCAGCTAATTTAAGTTGGAGGTTAACCCGAGCCATGCAGCTGAGCAGCTGTAAGCTGTTTATTAATCCTGTCATAGAAATAGAGATGCAAATATCACCTGTGGTGTGACACATCAGTTCCGAATCAATGAGGAATTCTAGGGCCCAGGATATGTGAGTGAAAAGCTTAGTTCTGTGCAGCGAAGTCTCAATAGGTATACAAACAACACTTAAGGGCAGCTCCTTCACCAAGCAGTACAGCAGTAGATGACCATCTCAAAACAAACACAGTGGTATTTTTGGGACATCATATTCTTTATCTCATATTGCATTGTCTTATAAGTCTTTTTTTTTTGTCTTATATGGATTTGCCACCATTCTGATCTTTTGCTTGTATATTATAGTTTTTCTGAATTTGTGTTTTCAGAAGGTGTGTGTGTGTGAGTGTGTGTGTCATGTTTTTTTATTTTGTTGTTGTTTTATGATTTTGGTTTGTTTTATTTGCTTGTTTGTTTTTAGAGAGAGAAAGAATGAAGGAGTAGAGTTGAATGGACAGGAAGGTAGGAAGAAGTTTGGAGGAAGAATAAAAAAGCAATTCATGATCAGAATATAATATATGAAAAAATATTTTCAATTTAAAATTAAAAAAACATGAATTTGGGCGGAAGCTGAGAAATTCCTCTCTGAGAAACTGAACTAGGTGTATCTCTGGGAGTACTCCCTTTGCTCTGAACACCGTCCCTTTCCACACTCTGTCACATGCTACTCTTAACATTTTACTGAATCTTCTTCAAATCTCAATTTAAATGCCCTCTCCTTGGTTATCCTTCCTTCATACATCAGGATACATCAAGAGACTATACACATATCCACACTTAAATCATCAATTAGATTACAAGTTATAGTAATTATTTAAAAAGTATCCAGTAAGCAAACTAACAAAGGACACAGATATTTGCTCATTGCAAAGGAAAGGAAGGAACGGAAGGAGGGAGGGTGAGAGGGAGGGAGGGAGGGAGGGAGGGAGGGAGGGAGGGAGGGAGGGAGGAAGCAATCAAGCAAGCAGGGCATGGAGAATGAGAAAATTTGAGTTTACCTGGCCACAGAACTACTGGTATTAGGAGTGTAGATGGCTGTGCTGCAGAAGGGGTCTGGGCTATCCCACTTCTCTGTGACCTCTACCATCTTGATCACAAAAACATCCCCCACCTAATTGTTACTTCGTTTTTGTTTTTTTTTTTGTAAAGAAGGTAAGTTTTATTTGTTTGTTGTTGTTGTTATTGTTTTTCAAGACAGGGTTTCTCTGTGTAGCCCTGGCTGTCCTGGAACTCACTCTGTAGACCAGGCTGGCCTCGAACTCAAAAATCTACCTGCCTCTGTCTCCCAAGTGCTGGGATTACAGGTATGCGCCACCATGCCCGGCCCTAACTGTTACTTCTAAAAAATCATTTCTACACATGTCCAAATTTCTCCTAGAAGAAGAAAACACTGTTTCCAAGTGACAGCTACTAATCAAAAATTTTAAGAGGTAATTGAGAAGATGCAGAAAGAGTTAGTTTAGCTAGTTGGAAAGAGCTAGTTGGTCCAATAATGCTGGACCAACTGGATACCTACATGGAAAACACAGTATCTAGACTAAGGCCTTCTGGCTATCACAAACATTAACACTAGGGGAAGTTGAGATCTAAAGGTAAACTACAAAACTGCCTTACCCAAGTCTGCTAAGTTTACTCCTTTTCCTAGATGCTTAAAGAATAGATTAAGTTTAGAGAAAGACTAAGAGGAAGATTCAAAGAGGCACACACATATCCCCTGCTAGCAACCTCCCTGGAGAGGGACAGACAGTTTCCTACTAATGAACCTATTTCAGAGGTAATTCTCTGTGATGCATAGTTTACAGAACTGGGAAAACATATAGTAAAACATTATCATTGTTTATCATTCTCAACATATTTCATCACCCTGACTGCTAATCTTTTGATAATAATGTGTCTAAACATTCACACTATCTGCTTTAATTAAGCTGATAATAATTACTAGAGTTAGATAGTGTTGTATTTCCAACTTTTGAATTCTCTTCTAAACTTCTAACAATTCATGAACATAACTGTATGTTGAAAGTGCTGGTGAGAACAAACACATAAAATGACATTTATTTATTTATTTATTTATTTATCTCTCGATCTATTTATTAATTTATTGTAAAATGACTTACACTTTTTCCATCCTACTGCCTCAGCCTCCCAAATGCCGGTATTTCATTGATCTCCATTTTCTGTATGATATGTGAGGTTTTTGTTTATTTGTTTTATAGGAAGAGTAACTGCAGCAAACACACTTTTGCTGCTCACCACACTAGCAGACGCCACAGACGGACCGGCTTTCTACTTTCCCTGGTCTTCTTGTAGAGGTGGCTTGAGTTTGGAGCAGTCACCCAGCATCTGCTAGTGGAAAGTAGTGGAAAGTACTCCTGCTGGGAGTACAGGTGTGAGCCACATACTCAACTCCAAATCTAAAGACTGTGAGAAGACCAGCCCTCCATGCAGACCTCGGTATTCCAGTTCTCTGTCAGTGTCAAAGCTTCCTTGAACAATGAATTGTTTTCTACAAATCACTGTTTAGGGAAGAGATAGCCAAAAAATGACCCAGTACAAATAAAGGAGTAAACAACCCTTTAGGTTGGGGAAAAAAGCGGTATTTATCAGCACACCATGGCCTGAAGTATCTTGAATAACTACAAATGTAAGTATTTGGATTTGTGTCTTATCAGTATCACTCATCAATCAAGAAGAGATCACAAAGTAGAGAAATTTGACATGAAATAGAATATCCTTGCTTAAGATCTGTATATTCTACCATTGCTTCTCTATCATAATAAACATCATATCTCAGATACCACATATCCATGTCTGGTCAAGAATTCTATACATACTTTCTTTCCAAGATTTTTTTCAAAACATGCCTATTATATTTAGGGGTATCTAATGTATAGGGTCCAAAAGCACTTGGAATGAGATTAGATTCAGTGATAGTCCTATGAAGCAGTACAAGGGATAGAAGCAAATGAAAATTTCACATATGTATCCTGTGATAGGAGACTGTGTGATAATTTCCTAGAAAGGTGTAACTTTTAGGAGTTGTCTCGTTGTTTCACAATTAGTATTTCAAATGTAAATAAAGAAAATATCCAGCCGGGCAGTGGTAGCGCAAGCCTTTAATCCCAGCTCTTGGGAGGCAGAGGCAGGCGGATTTCTGAGTTCAAGGCCAGCCTGATCTACAGAGTTAGTTCTAGGACAGCCAGGGCTACACAGAGAAACCCTGTCTCAAAAAAACACCAAAAAAAAAAAAGAAAGAAAGAAAGAAAGAAAGAAAGAAAGAAAGAAAGAAAGAAAGAAAGAAAAAAGAAAAGAAAATAGCCAATAAAAATACTTATAAGGAAAAAGAAATAAAAACTCAAAGGAATTAAGATTTAATCTTAATTTGCCCTTTCAATACCTTTGTGATTGACTAAGCTAAATAGCTATCTTAAAATATATTATTTTAAGAGTAGGATACAGTTGTGTTTCACTTGACATTCGCAGGAGTAAGGCAGGTCTTTGGTAAACATGGAAGATCAGTATTGTTTATTGGTTCTTGAAAGAAAGAAAACAGGTTCTGCTTTTGTGTCAGTCTGGAAATTTTCCTTGGTGGGTTATTTGTTTTTAGAGAGTCTCACCACATAGTTCTTGTTCACCCAGAATTTCCTATAGACCAGGCTGGCCTTAAACTTGAGATGATTGTCCTGCTTTTGCGTCTCAAGTGCTGAGATTACAGATGGTAGTAGCTACAACGCCCATCTCAGATTGGCCTTTAAGCATTTCTCTTAGTTACCTTCAGAGATCAACTGGACACACTTTAGGGGACCTCAGTTGAGGAATTGTCAAGGTCATACTAGCCAGTGGGCACAAGTGAGTGGCATTGTCTTCCTTGCTAATTGATATAGAAGGACCCAGTCCACTTCTGAACCAGCAAACCATTGTGTGTTCCAGTCCAGAGGCACTATCCAGGTAGGCTTGGGTTTTGTAAGAAATCCATTAACCATGAGGCAGTGAGAATCCAGGAACCAGCATTACCCTATAGCCTCTGCTTCCAGTCGCTCTTATGCTTCAGTTCTTGCTCTGACTTGAGTTCTTTGCATGATGATTAATATTGAGTTGCTTCATTTTATTTCTTTCAGTGTGGGCTTTACAAAGACTTAAAATATTTCTACTTTTGTGAGGGTTCTCTTAATCTGTACATTTTCTTAGAAAATGGTCAGCCAGAAAGTATACCTGAAGTATTTTCTATACCTTAACTGGCTCAGATTTTTATGAGTTTCAACAAGCACCAGACCTTTTAACAATATTATATGTATAGTATTTAAATTTTACATAGTGCATACACATTCCGTGCAATTTGAACTATGTGCCAAGTGCCAAAAAATAATAAAAATCACACCCCATGAGTGCATAGCATGTGTGTATCTCTCTCTCTATGGATATATATGGATATGTATGGACACACATACTCTCTCTCTCTCTCTCTCTCTCTCTCTCTCTCTCTCTCTCTCACACACACACACACACACACATATATAAATATACTTGCAACAGAGAAAAATAGACAGATTAGCATAATTCCTTCTTTCCTCAATATCCTTGGCAGGAGAGAACAGCCCCCCACTGGTACAGAGCTGTTCCATCTGCTATTCTAACTACAAGAACAGTTCGTTTTCTTGGAAAGATGATTTATGGGACAACCAAAGCTATCTTTCAGTTAAAAATATTATTATGTAGAATGCCCATGAAATCTATTGTTGGATCATTAGTGAGATTCTGTAATGTCCAAAACTCTTAACCAATGGGTTGCCAGCACCTTCTCTTCCCATGCTGCCAGTCTTTCAATGCATAGATAATGCCTTTTGAAGTCACTATGACACTATACATGATTTATCTAGAAAGGACTTTACAATAAATTTGAGTGTGGATCATGATTATTGATAGTGAGCAATGGGAAAATGTTTTGAAAGAAGCACCCATCAGGCTAGTGATTGCACATAAGCAATGAGTGATGATAATGTTAGGAGCATGACAGTGGTAACTATTGCCTTTTAATCTATGGAGGGTCTGCAGTCAGATGAATATAAATGGGTAAAGGTTTAAAAATAAAAAGTCAACGGAATCTTCCTTGGGATTACAGGTCAGATATCCTGAACCATTCCATGGGACAAAGCCATCTTTTAATACATTATGTTCTAATCAATTTAAATAACACAACAGGCAGATGAAATTTCCTTTCTTCCTAATACTTTTCCCCATCTTGAAAATCAATAAACAATGAGAAATATCTAGAACTTTATTTTTTTTCTTAGTAAAAATAAATTTTGGTAAGTATATTTTCTGGGGAGCCATTTATTTGGATCGACAAGTCTTGCACCAACATGTCAGGCCAACTGTAATCAAAGAACTTTGGAAGTGTATTTTGGAAGGGTGGTTTAAGTTAAAGAACAATAAAATAAAAAGAGAACGTAGCACTGTGCTGTTTCATTGAACTAGCTGTTCAAACACAGTAAGGGAAGAGGCTAGATCAGCTGGCTCTGTGTTCTCCATTGCTCTCACAGTTTGCTGCCTTTTATAAGGTTGATGAATCTTCAAATTTCTTATTCCATTAGGTTTTACATGTGCCTTTTAATAATTTCTATTTTATGTTTCCATTAAGCCCTCATTCTAAACAGTTCCCATTATTAATTGATGTACAAGCTTTGTGGTATTTATTTTTGTAACTGTTGCCTCACTAATGGTTTGATTTTCTTCTGAATTTCAGATGCCATTAAGCTGCCAAGGTCAATTAACATATTAAGAATAAGCTGGGAATAACAAACAGGTTAAGAATAATAATCATACCTCAAAGAAGTCCTCGGAACACTGACTTTGGAAGACAAAACATGTTGCTTTAACTCAAACAGATCTTTCAAGGATAACAAAGAATGAGCAAAAATTAATATGTCAAGGGCCTCTGAAGCTCTCTCCTTTGTTCCAGAGTTTGGAAGTTCTGGTGTGCTTCGTCCTCTCCTCTCAGAGTGCTAGTTGAGATGTCCAACCATATTGCTCTGCATAAAGGAGAGGGAGAAGTGCTTCCTGGACCACTTTCAGCCATACTTGGTTTGTAAAGAGTTAATGTTTGCAAGGGACTGCAGCTGGGAGCACTTTACTATCCTTTGGCCCTGTGCTCTCCTCACCTACTCTGTCCAAGTAGCAGGTCACTAACTAGAACAGGCCTTGCTGCTGATTTCCAAGAGTTCTGAATTCTCCAGCGTTTTCTTCCCTGGTGAGTATGTGAGACTATTTTAGGAGTGTGTAGTTGGAAACCACTCTTTCGGGTAACCTACATTTTCTAAAACGATCTTAACAATTTAAAAACAACAACAACAACAACAACAACAACACAAAAACTCAAAACCAAAAAAAAAACAATTTGGTTGTAATTTCTCAAATGTTTCAGAAAGGCAAAAGATTAATTAAAAAAAATTAATATTCATCCTTCAACCAAGCAACCAAACAAGAATTACTGTCTATTACCCAATGGCCGTATTCTCTCCAGATATGTACTAGGTTCCGTAACTGCACCTTGAATTGGTTTTCTTCTTAAACGTAAATTACATTTTATACACACAAACTCCTTAATTCACACTTTTTTGTATTATAAAAGCATGGTTTTGCTCATTAATTGACAGTTAAAATTCATGAGTATGTTTGTCACCAAAACTGTAATAGATAAAGAATAGTTTTCATTGAAAATAAATTACTAACTCTGCAGCAGTAAAATATAATAACAAAATAAGACCTGAAAAAATCTGTCAGTAATGCTAACGATCCTTGATTTAAATTCCATCCACGTGAATCACTTAATATGTAGATTTAGGCAAGACATTGATGATTAGTATTTCTTACTTCTCTAACATGTAAATCATCAATAAAAATACAATTTCAAAATTTGAATTTGAGGTTGTACATACCATCTTACATGATGGTAGGCAAACTAAAAAGTGGCAAAAGTCTTTTATAAATTCTTAAAACCTTGTAGTAATAAATTTTCTTCATTATTGTCTTCAGAACTAGGTTTCCAGGCTTATATTAGTAGAAAAATATCCTGGAATACTAGAGTATGGTTGCAAATCTCCCCTTAATAACTACTTAGTTTGCATTGGGCATGGTACCACTATGCATTCTGAGTCTGAGATTCTGTATCTAGAGGACACATCAAAAACATAACTTACAAACATTTGATAATGGATCCGAAGTATCATACATGTCATATGTATTCAATAATAATATTATTCCTTTACTTCTTTAACCAAATGACAGAATATGTTTTATTTGGTCATACAGCAATTAAATGCTAATGGTAGCAGCAGTCCTGGGCCTCCATATAGTGTAATGAGCTCTCATTTTTTTATCCATAGAAGTTAGTTATACAAGATTGTTATATTAGAGAGAATATGGGTAACTACTGAGAAAGCAGGGAAGCTGAGAACTTTCTTAGATGATAGGGACGTTCTAAATGTTAACATAGATGCCCATTTCTTGCTTGATATTACTGTCAAGAGCATTTCATAGTGGTGCCTATTATTTCATTGTGACATCAGAGTTTTAAGTAGGGGGTGCAAATCCTATAGGTAGTCACTGGAAAGGCTTTTTGGAAAGTCCTGCAATTAACTTTAGCATGAACCAAGTATCATTCAGCAAATACAGAAAATAAACCCATTTTGGTTTCTGCTATGAGTGGAATGAGAATCTATATATACTCCGATATTCGAATGCTTCAGCCCTAGGTTGCACTGTTAGGTAGATCTAAGAGGTGTGGCCTTGGTAGAGGAAGTGCGTCACTAGGCTGGTCTTTGGACACACCCCATTGCTAGTTCATTTTCTGTTCCCTGCTATGGATCAAGATGTGAGCTTTCAACATGCTACCCAGAAGCCTGCCAGCTCCCCACCATGGCAGTCTCTGCCCTCTGCAACTATAAGCTCAATGTTTCTGTATTCTATATGCTGTTTTGGTTATGAATTTTTAAATACAGCAACAGAAAATTAACTAATACAGTTAGTAATATTTTTATTGAAATGTATTTTTTTAATTTTCCCTTCAATTTCAATTGAAAATAGGTGCTTTTCCAAGCAATATATTCTGATCATGGTTTCCTCTCATCCAAAATCCTTCCCACCTCCCATTTCATCCAAATCCACGACCTGTCTGTCTCTCATTACTATGTTTTTAAACTAGGAAGCTTTCACAAAATGTAGCTACAGTCACTCATTTTAAAATTCAGAATATCTACTGAGTACACCCACATTTTCCCAAGACAACGATGAGGCCAAATATACACCCTTTTATGTGATCTTCTTAAAGGCATAGATCATGATAGTTTGTAGCACAAGCCTCACTAACCCTGCTATCCACTGACCAGCACCCTATGCAGAAGAGGCATTTCACACTTTAAATTTGAACATCCCTTGGAAGGTTAGAAGAAGCCATCTTGCAAACTCAATGTAATGTAAAATTATTATTTCAGGGAAGATGGTCATGAATAAAGTCTTATAGCAATAGTGTAAGCTGCATTTGAGAAATCACTGAAAATATTCTGTAAAATCTTTTTGTCCCTGTAGAATTAAGTGCCTTGAATGATTCCAGCAAATACGTAAGGCACAAAAATAAATGGCAGACATCAAAATTCTAGTTGTTGATTTTGAATAAAAAGGTATTGCCTGGCATTTAAGTTTGATGTCAGATTCACACATCCTCAGTCACATTTTGAGTAATATCATCCAAAGGCAAAGCATGGAGAAACAACATCAGGACCACACTTTTAATGTGGCTCATTTCAGATGCCCTGCACATGATGTTCTAGATGGGAAGAACTTCCTATCAGTGGTCCATCGTGACAGTAAGCATTCTCAGCATTAGTCACACTCGTTTCATGTTGTATGTAAGAGGACATACAACATAGATTTTACCAATTAAGGCTTATTAAAGGGTAAAAAACTGATAGAAAAAGGGTACACCAAACCAGTGTAAGGTTATAACACAAAGCAATAAGAAAAAAGGATCTACAGATAGGAATCAAAAAAGATACATGTATTACTATTTTTAAAATGTGTCAGGCACAAGCTTAGAACAATACTTTTTTAAAAAATAAAGGTCGATATCGATGCCCTCAGTGCCTGTTGTTACTCAGGAGTTTGTCCTTGAGCAGTAACCTAAATGGGTAAGACAGGTTATTTAATAAGTGTACTCAATAATGTAAACAAACACGCTGGAAGCCTCATTGCTTGAAGTACACAGGGACATTCATTTAAACGTGTTCTGTGGGTATTCCCTCAAGAACAGCACAACTATTGGATAAAAATCAAACACCATTTCACTACAAAATGAGAAACAAAGATTGACTCAATTACCTGAAGGGAAAACCACTGGCTACAAGGAATCCCTTGCCTCTGTGAATGCTTCAGAGGAGGGAGCTAGAAGGGTTGCTGCACAGATATTCTACAATCATCACCAGCTGCTATACAAACAACATTGTATCGCTCGTTTACCTGGAGTGTCTGTCACATCTGTGCACAGCAGTCCCAGCTGCGACCCAAGTCAGACAATGAACGTGTGTTCACACTTGGGAAAAACAAGCCATCTCACATCTCCTCACAATGCCTTAGGAATACAGCAAAGATCTGAAGTCATTGTGAAGTGAACACCTTTAAATTGTAGTTGGGCCAGGTTTGGTGTTTTTTTTATTTCCCTGTCAAATGTATGTTTTATGGAGCCCCAAGTGCTCAGGAAATACAATGGTAAAACGATTTATAAAATTCACATTAAAAACACAGACATTTATTTAAAAAAAAAAAAAACAAACTCAAAGTAACCTTAGCGAACCTAAATGAAAGTGAAATCTCGCCTTTCACACACTTTAAATATCCCTTGAAATATTAAACATATAAATAAATAACTAATCCTTTTAATAAAGTTATGTGACTCCAAACAATCAAAGAAATGGCACATTGAGTATTTCACAGAAAGTGTTTATGTCACATCTAGTGAGTTTTAAAAAGCCCCCAGGGAAGGGGGGAACTCCTAAGTACTATATTTGCTGGGGACGGGGAATGTAAATAAATCAAATCTTATCAATACCATCATAAAATTTCAACACTTACATAGGATTTTCCTGGTCGAGGGATACATACTAAACAGGAAGCATTCCCTCCATCAATAATGTTATCTCAGCACGTGAGGATCTGGGGACAGTCACCAGAACACAGAGCTTGCACAGGATGGTTATATAGCTAGGAAGCAGTGACACAAAGCTTTCGAAGCAGGCATTCCATCCCCAACCGCATAAGACAGAACTACTGAGGAAGCATTTGGTATCAGACTACTCTCCCTAGCAAGAAGCAAAGGTGACACACTAATTCCATAACAGTAGGACTCAGCTCAGTTAGTCATTACTTGTTGGTATTCGTATTCATGGGTTCACTAATCTTTCACAGTGGCAATGAGACCAATATTATGTTTAATCATCCACATAATTTGAGAATTCATTTATTGGAAAAAACAAAATATACTTTGAGACAGCTTGAAAAATGAAGTGACAAATACTTCCTTCTTGTGATGGCCATGAAGCATGACATCACTTAAGCAACGCCTTCACCCACAGAGTGAGTATACAGCGTTCTCTGATGGCTGTGCTGAACACAACCTCATTAGTTACTCGGATTCTTGTAGGGTTTTGTTTTTAATCAAATTAGTTTGTAGTTATGACCTGTGATCTAAGGAATGAGTCCAAATTTTGCTTTGTATGTGTATTTTTTTTAATTGCTAACAATCTGTACAATGATACCTCTTGCTGGATTGTCTGAATGAATAGCCAAATCTTCAAAAGCAACATTTATAAAATGAAATTCTGTCCAAGAAGTGAATGCCCACTTTCACCAACTTTCCAAATTTTGTTTTAAAAGTTCCCAATGCTAGGCTAGAGAGATGATTCTCTAAAGGGAATTGCTACCAACCTGAGAACGTGGAATCATTACTTAGCACCCCATGGTTGAAAGACAGTGCACACTCTCATAAGTTGTCTTCTCACTTTCATTCACATACTATGGTACATATGTACGTGTGGACATGTGAGTAAACACACAAGCACGCGAATGCACGCACACACACACACACAGACACATACACACACACATAATCACACAGTTAATATTTAAATAATCAAGAAACTTTTTTCCTAAATGAGAAAAATTCCAATCCCTGGTTTTTACTTAAACTACTCGACTGACTCTTCTCCAAAGTCTCCATCAGTAGGCTGTACTTTGCCATCTTAGGCTCTATGCAGTTCTCTTAAGTCAGTGACCTTGGACACCTTACCTTCACTCACCCTTGCATTTCTTTGCTTCATATTCTCACCCTACCATTTCTTATCTTTACTCTGTCAATAAAAGCCAAGATGCTCTTGGGTTTGGGTACAAAAGTTTTAGAGAACCAGTTCTCAAACATAGTTCACACTGATTCCCCCCTCCGATTTCAGTTCATGTTTTCATCAATACCACATACCCATCATTCTCTTCTGCTCTTGGGACATGTCTTAAGACCAGAGGGGATAGTCTAATTTTTACATTAAAATTGGGAAATCACATGGAAAATTATTCTCTAGGTAAATTTAATGAATGTGTTATAGATACTTTGAGACAACTTTCTAGGCATTTACTTCTTGGCTTTGCCAAGTTTTGTGGGGAAGCTATTGATATTGATTGGTTGGTTCTTCGGTGGTGTACTTTAAAGCCTAACATTAAGTTTCTAAAATATGTGCCATTAAATACATGCTGCACTAATTCTATACTCTAAATATAATAGTTATTTTATGATTGTTTATTTTATAATTGTCTTCCCCAGAATAACTGATAATTGGTTTCTATGGTATTCAAAGAATTTCTTGTCAAACAGACTAACCTGGTTCTTATCCCACCAGGACAGTCAGTAAATGGAGGTCAGCACCAAAGAAAGATAACTGCTAGCCCTTTTGTGCAAAGTAGGAAATGTTGACACCAGTGAGGGTGGCTGTAAGTGTATTTAAAATATTGACACAAGATTGGCAGCTGCTCACATTCTGCCTCAAAGGTTTACTACTGGCAGGGACTCCCAGCAGCTGCTTCTTGGGAACGTGAGAAAACATTTGGACAGTTAGAATAGCCTAATTTCCCCCCTTAAAATCTGTTTGGCAAAACTTCCTGGCAGTTAATAAGATTGTGTGAAAAAAAAAAAGATCTTTTAATGTATTCCCATTTCTTCATAAAACTTATATTGCCAGTATAGATAATATTTTCAAATTTTATGATTTACACAAATCTCCTAATTGCTGAATAATGTCTCTTTATTAGATTATAGAAATGGGGACTGGATTGCAAGGTAATATTAGTATTTTTAATGAAAGTACTTTTCATAGAGAAACTTTCCTTTTAAAGAGATGATACATTCTGGGGTGGGGGTACATTTTCAACAGAAAACTGAGATTAGAACAGAGACCATGATCACACACTGCGTGATGAATTTGAAGTCTTCATTAAGAAATCAATTTAACTATGTTGGGATTTTTGAGAGCTCATTTGTAAGCATTAGTGACATTTACAGGCATAGTTCAAGCCTCTTAACTTAGTCCTGAAAGAGTCGTCTGGTATAAACCAGCACAGAGCCATCTCATCCACTCAGGACCTCTGTGGAAGATTGTAAGATAACCACTACCTAGGGACATGTAATTTGTATACTCAACTTTTATAATAATTTTCCGAGCGTTTCCTTTCATTAATAGGAGGTCCCCTCTGACTTTAAATGCTTTTCCTCATTCACTTGCAAGTAAGCTGTGGCCTCGGTAGCACCACCCCTTGTCTGAGACAGAGCAATCTAAAGAGTATTGATTTATGATGGCTATGTAATTTACACACTCTGCAATTTTCCTATGTGATTTATTCAAAAAATAGATTGGACATTAGGCTTGGCATTCATTAAAAAAGCCTGCTCCAGTTTTATGTTAATCCTGTAACATATTTGGAAGATTTATGCATTTCTAGCATAGGTAATTGTTTGGAAGATTTTAAAATATTTGAAAAAATCCAAGGAACTCTTTAGAAATATCTGTGCTAAATCGTTGGATGAAATCCATTAACATTAGAAACTTGGGGTTACATGAAGATAAACAAGCCATTATGTATATATGTATCTATGTGTGTGTGTACATGTCCATGTACACACACACATACATACATTATATATATTATATATGTGAGCAATATAGTGAACATAAATTTATAATAGTCCCATTTCAAACTATTTCAGGAAAATAAATATAGACAAAATTATAAGAATTATTTACTAGTTATAAGTGTTATGTGATAATATTTATAAATCAATAAAATACCAATGTCCCACATTCTATGATTGCTTATCTGTCAAAAAAGGAGATTCTAAAATATGAAGATTAAAAAATACAATACATGAATAATTGACAGATAAGAACAAAGGGTAGTCTAAAATTATGCCATAAATTACATTTTTACAGTAGTCTTTTATTAAATATTTTCCACTGCTTTGAAATTACTGATGAACTTTGAAGTTTTAATTACTGAGTTTTGACAATAATTTAGAAAATATAGAGTATCACTTTTCATATTACCTAGATTGTTACAATGACTAAATATCTACTTACAAAGTAAATGGATAGATAGATAGATGATAAATATATGATAGATAGATAGATGATAGATAGATAGATAGATAGATAGACAGATAATAAACTATGCATAGATACATGGACAATGATATGTGCTTATTGATGTTAAATAAGTTCAAGTCACCAAACAAAAATACATAATTTCCATATAACCCAAAGGAAATTAAAATTTATGTAATTTGTTCATTTGTTCAAGTAGATACCAGTTGTGGAAAAGGGAACCTCTAAAACCAATAAAATAAACAACCAACTGCTAAGCAGAAGGTGGCAACTCTGTTCAAAGATCAGCACCACTCATTCCACTGGTGACAAAGAAACCAACTGCTAGAGCTCTATTCATTGGGCTCAGCACTATGTCCTATCAATTTTATTATTAGAATAAGAAATAAATATATTAAGTATGCCGACAGAAGCATAGGCCCTCACCTAAGACACTGATAGCACATAGGAGGCTCAGAGAAACAGTAGCGAGAACCTAGCATCACACAATGGGAATCCATGGAAGTGTAGCCAGGACACAGCCTCACAATGCAAGGGGTAAGTGACAATCAGCAATGTTTATATTTTGATTGTCATATATGATGGCGTAACCTAAAACGACAGGACTATAACATCTCAGAAGAGAGAGAAAAGACAGGCAACAGCCTCCTGCTGGAAAGGTAGGCAAGACAAGCCACAGACTAAGACAATCATGTCCCCTTGCCTCTCATGTATATCTCATAATTAAAAGACTACACATTTAATACTAGGTGCTTCTTTCCTTGAATACACAAAAGTAGAGTTCTGATTATCCCTACGCATTTATAGTCTTCCAATAGTTATAGTTATTTCAAGGATGGCAATTGTGATTGCTCAGTCACAAAACTACAAAAAAAGTGACATGTGATTAAATTATGGTGGCCTCTCATAAATCATTTGTAGTCACTTATTCGAAAATGGGACCTTTTATAGCCTTCCCTATTATTCAAACATATCAATCGAATCAACTTAATTTTCAACTCAGATATTGCTTTTCCTACCTGCCAAAGAACATAATGGGGATTTTTTTACTAAATATGAGTAATTAATTTTTAACTATAGAAATAAAAAGACTGCAATTTAAAGACTTGATTTTCTTATTATTTTTAATGTAGAAATGGTTGCCCCGATGGTTATTATTTGGCAGAATGGGTTGCAGTGGGGCTCCCTGGGCAGCTGCTGACATAATGACAGATTGTGTGCAGAGCAGTGAATGGGAATGATAAATTTTGAAAGGCTCTGGAATTTGTGAATCACAAAAGTAGCTACAGTTCCGAAAACCTAACCATTTGTTCTCAGTAACAAAAGAACGCTCAAAAGCTTCTTTGTTTAATGAAATGATTCAAAAAAACAGGATACAGATGAATTAAGGGTTATCTCTACAAGCAGAGTGGAGCAAGCAATGTGTGAGCCCAAGTGGGAGGATCACACATGCAGACTGGTTAACTTGGAATAAATGCAATTAATCTGATTTTAACTCCTTCCAATACTATTATATTCTTCTGGCACTAATATCTTCATTTTTGAAAGTATATGAAAGGAAGAAAAATTTAAGTAAGTTTTGCCTACACAGGTTAATTGCTATTCTGAAATAATCAATTATTAAAACATCACTTAAATGAGTTTGTAGCAAAACTACCCCCCCCCCAAATAATTGAAGAAATAAAAAGTAATTACACTCCGACTGGAATGTAGACAAGTTTTACACAGTGCTACAGGACAAATTCTTCTGATACCTCAGTTTCCTTACATCTACAGGGGCTGTTTTTAAGCCTGCACAATGAAATACAGTGAGATAGCATGCTAGAGGAAAACATAAGAACAGTTGTAGGCCATCTACAGCAAAAGGTGTGAAGGAACAATAACAGAGGATACCTTAACGACAACATCCCACCTCGGATTCCAAGGAGTGGTGCAACAACTATAATACAACAGAAAAACTGATGAGAAAGTAAAAGTCAGCCTGTTCTAAAGCTCCCTTTTGATCTGATTTCTAACTAATCTTTACTCTGTCACTTTATTGAAGGGTCAATGACTCCAGCAAAAAAAACCCGTAAAGATATGTTGGGGGCATGGGGGGGGCATTAGGAATCAACTGTTTACATTCAGATTAAAACTTAAAACTGGACCCAAATTTTATCATTGCCTTTATAAACTTAATCTCTTAGTAGTTTTCATTTTCCTTAGAGTTTTCCAAAGTTTGTATAGTATTCCAATCTTTAGCCACTTATTGAGAACCTGTACATAGAAGCAACCACACTGATATAAGCATTGTTTTTTCTCATGCATTATATCACGAATGTGATAGTTTTATTTTTCAATTAGTTCCAGTTATCTGTACTGTACTAAATGTTACAGAAATATGATCTGTATCAAATATCTTCTTGTACCACCCTGTCCTCCTTTTTGTGATGGTGCAATACAATGTCTACATAATGAGATTAAAGTCAGGAATGACATAGTGTTGTAGAAAAATTTTGACTTTTATTGAATTAATAAGAAACATCACCTGCTCTGAGATCATGGCACATGAAGATGCTAATGGTTACATGTTGGAAGCAGACAATATCAGCAACTGGAATCATTCTTGGAGGCCTCTGTGAAGTTCTTATTTCTATAAAACACTTTTGGGAGAATGTTGGGGTCAGAGGGGTTTTTGTTTTGTTTTTTGTTTGTTTGTTTTGGTTTGGTTTGGTTATGCTTGTGTTTATTCTTTTATGCCTCATCAAAGGGTTATTGAAGAGATCATAATTCTGATCTAATTATTAAGCTCATCAAGAAAAAACTGCTTCTCTAAAAATTAGAATTTCTGTTCTGGATAGACACTAAATATTCCACCTCGTTGAAGCTCATGCCTAGGAAGGTGGACTTGTAACTCATGCTGCAGAGGCAGAAAAATTATTACTTTAATGAGATACCATACTTTTCTTTCTCAGGATTCCTTCCATAGCACTCAGTCCCTACAAGCTACCATAAAGTTGCCATAACGTGACCTGGGTCTTTCCATCCTTCTACTTCCTGAGTCAGAAAGGGAAAACTTCCTGTTTCTGTTCTGGTTTTCTCTGGGAAGGATATGCTCGCCAGAACCTTACATTCTCTAAACCTCAGGTGCCTGCAGTAGGCCTTGTCTCTCCTGTGTTTGACCTTTATGCTTACGTAACTCAAGTGGCAAGGTTTTTATTTCTTTATTCTCTTTTTCCAGGTAGTTGCTGAGATTTACAGCTTGTGTGCCCTAGTTGTTTTTTAAATGCTATTAAAATTTTCTTTAATCTTCCATTTGAGACTATTCTTAAATTCTTGGATTAACTGTACCGAGAAGTCCAAAAGATGACCCAGAGTTCCCTGGTATTATCTGGTGATCACCAAGGGACACTAACATTTTGGGTAACCTAGGTAATTTTAATTCTGAATGTAACCCAAGTACTATATTCCTAATTGATCCCTTTAACATCTGTATAATTAGAATTGCTTCTACAAGCTGGGCATAGTGGCACACACCAATAACTGCAGCCCTTAAGGATGTTGAGGCTGAAGGATTTTGTGCTCTAAACCAGCCTGAGCTACACAGTAGACTGGAAGGAAACAAGGAAAGAAGAAAGGAAGAAAGGAAAGAAGCAAGAAATGAAGGAACGAAGGAAGGAAGAAGGACAGAAGGAAGGAAGGAAGGAAGGGAGGGAGGGAGGGAGGGATGGAGGGAGGAAGGGAGGGAGGGAAGAAGGAAGGGAAGGAGGGAGGGAGGGAAGGAAGGAAGGAAGGAAAGGAAGGAAGGAGAGAAAGAAAGCAAAAAGGAAGAAAAGAAGGAAGGAGAATGGAAGCGACATGTGTTGGTTTCATTGTTCTAGTGGCTTCGCTTTCTCCTTCATCTATGGATGCTTCATGAAGTTCTCCCAGTGCCCTACAACACACTCTTCACTTTGCTCAACATGCAAATCTTTCTCCACTTTTGCTACTACATGAATGATTATCCTCGCTTCCTTTGGAAACATCAGAGAATCTCGAAAGTCATCCATGACTTCACTGCTTAAGTTCCTTCAGCTGGCATTTACAGTTTCTGATTTTTAGTTTACCCATTGCTGCTTTGCTGGATCCTCCTACATCAGCAATAGCAAATAATTTCAAGGTCCACATTCTGTCCAGACTAAAAATACCTCAACTGCCTACTGAACATGTTCAAACACCAGGTTTCTGTGGCCATCCCCCCCCCACCACCAGTGAAGGGTCTGAAACTATGACGGTGTGCCTTTCATTTCTGTACTAATCAGATTTATAATAGCTGCTTAAATGATCGAATTTTACTAAGAATTGGCATTAGAAAACCTCCACTGACAATCATTCTTCTGGTTCAGGTAAAGCAATTGATACAACCGTTCCATAAACAGGATGACCACCACGCTTTTGTCAGCATGTTGGTTGAACACAAGCAAACAATTATTTTGCTTTTGTTTTGTTTTTATTTTTGAGTGTGTAGGCCTATGGATTAACATATATGCCCGACACACATATCTTCATATGTTCACACGTACAGCTTGGGTAAAATGTGACTTCCATGTTTATGTCTTGCTACCTGCTTTGGGCATGGGTGATACAGACTCTTTTAAGGCCCCTTCTGCCGGAATAGCTCAGTTCCAATACAGTTAAATATTTCCTTTGGGTCATATGCTATTGCCCTCAAAGATTCTTCCAGTGTCATTTCTTTTTACAGGTTATTCATGAAGAAACTCAGGCTTTCCTGTAAATTTTATGTTTCAGTCCAAGTCTATTTCCCTTGTTTGATGTCATGACTTGATTTCAATTATTTGGGAGGATCCTGATAAGGTCTTTATGTGACACCATGTTTTCTAGCGCATTGACCAGATATACGTCCTTTACAACTCTTTAATCTAAAACCTTAATTCCCTTTAGACTTAATTAATTAATTAATGCAGTCAACTTCTGCTACTAGCAGTGAGAGCACAAATCTATATCACATTTGTGTTACTCCTTCATGATTTCACGGATACAGAAATGATCCTTTATATATAATCTTAGTAACCCTGGTATATATTTTTTCTTTCTCATTAAGCCTAAAACATTCACCATTTTATTGTAAGAAAACATTTAATTAATTCCCTTTAAGGCACCCTTGTTAGATAACCCAGAGGCTAGAATGTCCTTCTCTGGAAGGGAGAATATTTAGCATGGATGTGCAGGACAGTGGAATGAATCAGTTGCTAGGTAAGACAGAGCATGCAACTGCCCTATGCTATATGAGTTGAGCTCAAGATACAGTTTATTGTATAAGAGAGATTACTGTTTTTCATAGGACCCAAGGGTGGGTCAAAAAACTCCCTTTGGGTGGCTCACCCTATAATTCCAGCATCAGGGAATCCAATATTTTCTCCTGATCCCTGTAAGTACCAGCATACAATGGAAGACACAGACACAAACATATACTTTATGTAAAGATAAAATCTTAAAATAGAAAATGATTAAAACATGAATTTTAATTTGTATTTTCAGAACATGTTTGAATACAGGTAGATTAAGAAAAAAGATTTAAAATATATGAATTAAAGAAAAAAACCATTGACTTTTCATGGAGAATGTCTGTAAACCAAATTTGAGGCAGCACTGGATACCTGGAATGCCTGTTTCAGCATATCTATAAATTCAGAACCACTAAATTTTTAAATATATAGCTTGTTTACCTATTGTTACATATTTCCAGATCATGTTGACCACAGGTAAGTAAAGCCAGAAAACATTAATCTGTTTAGTAACAATTTTTAATGTAACTTGTAAGAGTTCCTCCAGTTAACTCAAGGAATGGAATACTTTTAAAGAAATTTTGCCATCTAAATGTACAATAGACTACATCAAACATGCAAATGTTCCTTGTTTATTAAGAAGGTTTTATAAACTGATCTGCTGATCTACAAGTTTCATATTATTTATGTGGTCTTGAGAATCAGAAGAGTATACTATAATAGTGGTTTTCAAATCACATGTCTATGATATATTAGTAGTACTCACCACAGTATAAATTTTAATTACACAGACATAAATTTAAAATGACGAATCAGAATTAGAAATATAAATTATGATTGCTGATTCTTTCAAAACTTAAGTTTTAAACATGTCTGGACATGTTTGACACAGTATTAAGCCTCTGACTTCTGAAATCAAATATACACAATGTAGTTTCTTAGAATGCTAATATATTATAGAAATAAAGGATTCTTCATTTCCACATTAAGTGTCAAGTCGAGCTCATTGCTATTTATGCTCTGGGGATACATTGTGATTTGACATGAAGTAATGTTGGTTTTGTAGAAAAAGTAGACCAAGTAAATCCCTTAATTCTAATCCAGTATATCTCATCCTTACAGTGGATATATTTTAAATCCTGAAGCAATTTATATATCAAAATGTAAGTGGCATCAACTCCCAAAGGCTGATCCATCCTTCATATATTTATTGAATTCCCAAACCTGCTGAAGGGGCAGGGGAGTATCCCAGCTCCCCCAGGCCTGGGTTTGCAGATGTTACCCTGAAAAAAAAAACAGTGAATCTGTCTTTGTTCTCAATTGCAGTCTTTCAGCTATCCTAGAGATTTGTTCTGAGTGAGAAGTCATTCAGCCTTCCGTTTCATTTCCTGTGACTCTCAAACTGTCATGCTCTGCTTCTGAGCCTTCACCACAGCTCTCCAGCACGGAGTCTCACTCAACACCCAGCTGACCACAGCAACAAGAGACAAAAATCAAAACAACAGTAGTGTTCTGCAGCTACCTTTGCCTGTGTATCGAATCACAGACACTTACGCTTCAAAACAGGAGATCTGCCAAAAGATTGAGAGATGCATATTAAGGCCAAAGGCAGTGCTATCAAGTCTATCCCAGAATCCTTATTTATCTCAAGGTCCATTAGGTAGGAAACAAACCAAAAAGAGTAGTTCCATAGGAATTTTAGTGAAACATAAAATGTCTATTTCTTTCCAAAAAAATAACTAGTCTATTTAATTATAAATTCAGCTCTTCTATATTTGTTTTATCTGTATGACAAGAACTTCAAGACTCTGAAGAAGGAAATGGAAGAAGACCTCAAAAAATGGGAAAACCTCCCATGCTCATGGATCGGTAGAATCAATATAGTTAAAATGGCCATTTTGCCTAAAGCACTATACAGATTCAATGCAATACCCATCAAAATCCCAACTCAATTCTTCACAGAGTTAGAAAGAGCAATTATCAAATTCATCTGGAACAACAAAAAACCCAGGATAGCTAAAACTATTCTCAGCAACAAAAGAAAATCTGGGGGAATCAGTATCCCTGACCTCAAGCAATACTACAGAGCAATAGTGTTAAAAACTGCATGGTATTGGTACAGTGACAGGCAGGAGGATCAATGGAACAGGATTGAAGATCCAGAAATGAACCCACACACCTATGGCCACTTGATCCTCGACAAAGAGGCTGAAAACATCCAATGGAAAAAAGATAGCCTTTTCAACAAATGGTGCTGGTTCAACTGGAGGTCAGCATGCAGAAGAATGCGAATTGATCCATCCTTGTCTCCTTGTACTAAGCTCAAATCCAAATGGATCAAGGACCTCCACATAAAGCCAGACACTCTGAAGCTAATAGAAAAGAAACTGGGGAAGACCCTTGAGGACATCGGTACAGGGAGAAAGTTTCTGAACAGAACACCAATAGCGTATGCTCTAAGAGCAAGAATTGACAAATGGGACCTCATAAGGTTACAGAGTTTCTGTAAGGCAAAGGACACCATCAAGAGGACAGATCGGCAACCAACAAATTGGGAAAAGATCTTCACCAATCCTACATCAGATAGAGGGCTAATATCCAATATATATAAAGAACTCAAGAAGTTAGACTCCAGAAAACCGAACAACCCTATTAAAAAATGGGGCACAGAGTTAAACAAAGAATTCTCACCTGAAGAACTTCGGATGGCGGAGAAGCATCTTAAAAAATGCTCAACTTCATTAGTCATTAGGGAAATGCAAATCAAAACAACCCTAAGATTTCATCTTACACCAGTCAGAATGGCTAAGATTAAAAATTCAGGAGACAGCAGGTGTTGGAGAGGGTGCGGAGAAAGAGGAACACTCCTCCACTGCTGGTGGGGTTGCAAATTGGTACAACCACTCTGGAAAGCAGTCTGGCGGTTCCTCCGAAAACTGGGCACCTCACTTCCAGAAGATCCTGCTATACCACTCCTGGGCATATACCCAGAGGATTCCCCACCATGTAATAAGGATACATGCTCTACTATGTTCATAGCAGCCCTATTTATAATTGCCAGATGCTGGAAAGAACCCAGGTATCCCTCAACAGAAGAGTGGATACAAAAAATGTGGTATATCTACACAATGGAGTACTATTCAGCCATTAGAAACAATGAATTCATGAAATTCTTAGGCAAATGGATGGAGCTAGAGAACATCATACTAAGTGAGGTAACCCAGACTCAAAAGGTGAATCATGGTATGCACTCACTAATAAGTGGTTATTAACCTAGAAAACTGGAATACCCAAAACATAATCCACACATCAAATGAGATACAAGAAGAAAGCAGGAGTGGTCCCTGGTTCTGGAAAGACTCAGTGAAACAGTATTTGGCAAAACCAGAACGGGGAACTGGGAAGGGGTGGGAGGGAGGACAGGGGAAGAGAAGGGGGCTTACGGGACTTTCGGGGAGTGGGGGGGGCTAGAAAAGGGGAAATCATTTGAAATGTAAATAAATTATATCGAATAAAAAAAAAAAGAAATAAAATTGGGTTTGAAAACTACAGAGCATCATCGACTGAGATTCAGACAGCTGTTAACATGGAGCAATGGCTGAAATTTTGAAAAAGAAATAGTTCTACAGACAAGGAAGGGAGATAGCCTCCATTCCGTACTCAGCAGACATTGTGGTACCTGTAATAAAAGGAATTCTACATGCTAGCTAGGAAGCACATTTCATCACACACATGATGCCTCTGGAACCTTTATTTTACTTAGTGTTAAGGAAAGTAATGTGAACTGGACCTCTGCTCGACTGCTTATCAGACTGTATCTAATTGCAGATATGCTAAAATGTGAATATAGTGTTGACCTTGGAATGGATAATTTATATGTTCTGGGCACTGTGTATAAGCTCTTTATATTAATTCCTTACTTTATTCTTCAAACATGGTAGGCATTTTTTTTTCAAGTCTAAAGTGGAAAAACTGGCAAAGAGATGTAGATATTTGCTTTACATAGCACAACAAGCAAGGTCAAGGCTGGGATTTTAAATTAATAGTGGACCTGGAGTGATGACTCAATTGATAAAACCCTTGATATAAAAGATGGATAGCCAACAGAGCCATCTATAGCTCCAGTGTGGGACAGGGGGGGGGGTATGAAGCTTAAAGTGGAGATGCTTGTCACGGGACCAACATGGTTAACCATATTTCTAAACGATAAGCTCTGGGTTCAGATACTGTCTCAATATAAACTATGGAGAGTGACTGAGGGCAAATTCAAAAATCAGCCTTAGGCCATCACATACAGGTCACCTCTGCCTGTACACACATGGGAAGATAACACACACACACACACACACACACACACACGTCAAATAAGAGAATACCATGTTGACTGTACCTTCAATGCCTACTGCTTGCTAGATATGGATTTATATCAGTCAATATGTTATTAGGTCGCTTTATTAAAGAGTGGGCTAAGAAACGTGGGAATATATCTATTCACTTTCATCTGTATTTTCAGCAAATATCCCATAAATCAGAATATTTGCATCTGAAATTATTAATTTCTCACCAACAAATCTACTTCTGATGTGGAACACATTGGAAAAGCACTTACTGATTCTATATCCCGAATAATTATAGACATAATAAGAACTAAAATGAGTCATGAATCTGCATTGGGAGTGCCGATAATGTTTATATATTTCCATTTACAGGAAAAGAAATATTTTTAATGCCATTTGGGAGACAAATAAGTAAACTTTAAAATTATTTATATGAGTTCTCTGAAATTATGGCGCTTTTAGGTGAAATTTTAAAAAGCTCTCCCTGTCAATCATATGTCATTAAAAATTAACTACTCAGTAGTCCTGTCTCATGCAAGTCCCCATAAACATGCCGGGTAAGTTTAGTTTATTATAAAAACAGGAAGGGAAATGCAACCATCGTGCCCACTCTGGTACCTGCACCCTTCCTTCTGAAAGCTAGCTCATGGCTCTTTCAACATCATAGTCACTATTTGAGTTTGTCCTTCATTTCCTGGGACTTCTAGTAGCTATGTAATGTGTCTAAGTTTCTCACTTAGTAGCTCTGTTTCTACTCAGATGGATTCATCTGAGCAAGTATTCTGTGTTTGATCACTAGCAGTAGATGGGACTGGGACAGAGAAAACCAAGAAGACAATTAACCAAATAGTCTCTAAAATCTCTCTTTACACGTTTATGGCTTCAAATTGGACCTGCGATCTCAGAAGGAAATTCCAAGTCAGAAGGTAAAGTCAAGTCACTCAAGTATACATTTTGTTAAAATGACTCTTGATTACTTGGTCAAGGAGGTTCTGTTTTGCTCCTCAGTGGTGATATCTGAAGAGACAGACACTTTCTTAGAACAGGCATCAAAGCAAACATGAAAAAGCACTGAAGATTTCCATTTCCATAAACAAGTTTAGCTCCTGCCTTCCAGCTACCTCATGCCTTTGGAGTGTTGTCCTCTTTGTCTCCAGGTCTGCAATGTTAGTATTGACAAAAGACAAGACCCTGGGCATTCTTTTTGCCAGTTATACTCTATTTGCTCCCATAAAAACGTAAGCTGTCATGAATGAACTATATTGTAGACTGTCTTTAAATGAACAATAAAAAAAGATTATACATACATGCACACACCAACATGTTTCTATATAAACAAGATAATTACATACATGTGCAAGCTAGCTGTCCATTTGAACAATGTTCTGATTCTCAGACACTGTCAATATCTCCTGTGTAAGCTATAATTAATGTTAGTAGTCTTACAAGTATAGCTTCAAATTTTCCAGTTTGTTTAATGTTATTATATTTCTTTTTATAGTCAATGAAGTAAACCAATGTGATTTAATTACCTTACTTTCCTGGTGTACTGTATACTCCAGACATGATAAAAAATGAGTATGTTTCAGTATAGATGTAAGTGGTTTTAATTGTGAAAAACTCCTAGCTTCTCCATAAGTTAAACCTGTTTCATCTATGGAGTTTCATGTAAACTTCAGTATTTAAAGCTATATATATATTATACCATATAGACTTTAGGATAACAAAAAAAAAAAAACACTGGAAAGCAGTATTCCTATAGTACTCAAAATAACACAACTTAAAAGAAAAGTAGTAACTGGGACACCAACCCAGCACAAGACCTTTGACCTACTATTTGTACTGTCTTAAGTTGTGCTAGGCAATGGTGGGAACGAACTTGTGAGAATATTCCAACTTGTAATCCATGTCATGACAGGTAACCCATTCCTAACACTACCCTGGCAGGCGAGGAACAAGAGACTAGGAAAGAATCAAATACAGCCAGATACATATATGTACGTACACACACACACACCCATACACACACACACACACACACACACACACCCATACACACACACACACACACACACACACTCTGCTATACTCAGAGTGGTGCCTTGTCAGTCATCAGAGAGGCTTCCTCCGACAGCAGATGGGAGCAGGTGCAGAGATTCACAGCCCTCCAATATGTAGGCAGTCTAAATTGGAGGTCTCCATGGGTCCTTCCCCTTGGAACTTGGAGAACCCATCAGATGAGAGAGAGGAAATATGGTAGGAGTCAGAGAGGACAACAGGAGATCATGGCCCATTGAGTCAACCAAATAGGGCTCATATAGGCACACAGAGACTGCACTGTCAAGCATGGGGCCTGCATGGTTCTGCACCAGATCCTCTGCATATATGTTATGGCTGTTAGCTTGGTGGTTTTGCTGGACTCCCAACAGTAGGAGCAGATGTGTCTCTGACTCTTATCTTCTTTGGGGATACTTTTCCTCTATTGGCCTTTTCCAGCCGCCATATGAGATTCATATGAGTGCCTTGTCTTATTGAATCTTATTTCTTTGTTTATGGATGTAGTCTTTTGGAGGCCTGCACACACATACATATACATGCTACACACACACACACACATGTGTCACAATAAGAATCAAAGAAAGAGACACTATCAATCTGAGAGTAAGGAAACACAAATCAAAGGAGGATAGTTGCAAGGACCTGGAATGAGAAAAGAGAGAAGAGAAAGTGGTTTAATTCTATTTCAAAAAAACACATTCAAAACGTAAAATGAGATACAAGGTAAAAGAACACACCAAAGATATTAAAAAAGAGCGAGATGCACACTTTAAGCTCATTTATATTCACCGGCCATGTTTAAAGGAGAAGCGTAGCTCTCTTCAATCACCAAAGCAAATGGAGAGCATTAGAGAAAGCCACAACAAACGCAGTTAATGGATCATGTGTAGCCCCGCCCCAATGTGTACATCTGCAGCACAGATCCCACATCTATGGCTTAGGGAACCTCTCAGAAGAGAGGGCAGACATATGCTAAAGCTAGGATACCAGGAACTCTACCATGAGACTGCCTCTCTTAGAAATGACTGCTTAAACAAGACTGGCACAACGACAATATAATGAACCTAATGAAGGGGTTGTGGGAAATTTCACTACTTTAGACAAAGATCTAAGAGGGAAAATTAGCCCCTCTCAGGGATGAATGCCCCCATTATTTATTTAATACAATGTAGTCAACCCACAAAACCATACACAATCAAACAACACATTGAGACTCTGCAGGTGGTCTTACATACTTGTGCAAATACATATGTGTGCACGTGCGCATGCATGTGTATAATAATAATCCAAGAAATTGGTTATCAATTTGAGAGTAAAAGAGGACATGGTAAGGGTTGGAGAGAGGGGAAATGAGCAGAGATAAAGGGAGGAAAAGCAATTAGAGGTGAAATAACTATATCTTAATTAAACTATAAAAATACAAAAACTGTGAAATTATATTAATTTTGATTTATTTAATTACACCTAGAAATGTAAGATATTAAATTTTTGAGCTATAGATTTACTGGAGGAAAGTATAGTCAACTGGCCATCATTTTGGTCAAATCAATTCATTATAAATAATGTATATGAGAACTAAAGTATCTCAGTTCTAAAGATTATACTGTTATTGCACATGTTTAAAGCAGAAGACAAAACATAAGTCCACATACTTAAATTTAGACTATTGTCAAGGTCAAACATTAGGAATGCTGAATTTTTTTTAAAAAAAGCTGAATTTCAGAATTTTCATATTAACGTTTGTTATACTACTCAACAGGTTATATTGATGATCTAGGAGTGCTCAAAACTGCTTACACATATAGTTGAATACTTAAAGGGCATATGAGACCCACCATACTTCTTTCACAGTTGAAGGTATTCAATACCCCTTATTAGATAAAAATGGAAGTGTACATTTGCAATCTCAGAACTCAAGCCTAATGCCAGAGAATCTGAGTTCAAGTCCAGCCTAAAACTAAAAGGAAAAAAAAGTCAGCAAAAGATATTTTTAAGTATTTCTCCCACAAGATTTCTATACCCAACCACAACTGCTAATCTGTGAGACTACCATACTTTCACAGTCTGTATAATTCTATGAAATATTCCTGAGTTGTTTTATAGAAAGTTATCCAAAAAAGCATGGAAGAAAAAATGCGACACACAGTTACATAGTTCTGTGGATAGACTGAGCCCAGACATGGTCTCATACAGCACAGCATAAAAAAATAAATAAGGAATTAAAAAAAAACACCCATTTGTCTTAAATTTTAGTATTTGTTTAATCTCAAGAGAAGAAACACTTCTACATTCAAAGATTTTCCTAAAAGTTTTAAAACATTTGAAATCTTATTCACAACTTCTCTTCCTGATGGCATACAAGAAAAAAGTCATATAACTCTAAATCACTTCGGTATTATAGTATAAATTACAACTCTGCTGTAAGGATAATTATTGCTATAATATATGTCTGTATAATCTACTGTATAGAATATAATTGTCTAAATTCTGCAAATGACCAATCAAACAAAATTATTTATGTCATTTTAAAAGTCTGGTATTATTTAAAGTATTTTATTAAACATAAATTGGAAAAAAGAGAAAGTGGTATGGAGTATATTAAGCTAACATTTCTGAGATGTTAATATTTCTCATGAGAGGATTTATATGTATTTTACAAAGTCTATGCTGAGTTCATCATTTTCACTGAAAATTATCAGTAACATACATTTGAGCCCATAAAAGTTTAATGCTTGAGAATCAGCAACTGAATGGAAGATACAGCTGTTTTAAATTGGTATGACTCCTCTACTATGGTACATGCTAAAGTATCTATATCTATATAAAATTATATTAATATGTATATATCAGAAAGTTTGTGTGTATGATAAGCATGTGTATATAATTTTCCTTAATTTTTGAATTATTTTCACACCTCCTGTTCACCAGTGTCTTGGATAACGAGGTATCCCCAAGTGGTAAATTTTAAATAGCCAATTCTCATACATTAAAAAAAAGAAAATCTCTATAAAGTAGTCACTTGCTTAAAGAATTAGAAAAAACTCTAGACCAAAACTGGAGGGAGAAGATTTCAGACACTTCAGAGAAAAATTTTCAAAATGAGCCTTCCTTCTTCCATGTCTCAACACAAAACAATGGGGGTTGTTTTTTTGCCTACTTTAAGCAATGTGGAAATCATTATTTAGCTGGACAGATAGTTTCACATTATACTTTGCACAGCTTCCATGTTCAACAATGAAGAAGTCCAGTATATTTACTATCCCATATCAGGGTAAAGCATTACTATGTGAGCTAGCTCTAACCAACGATGGACAAGGGGCCTTTACTAAATAACTTAGAAAATAAACATAAACTCTACCATCATCTTGCCAGTGAATGATATCCAATGAGGGCCTCGTACCATGATATCTCAAAGCAATGCTACTACATATTAGAAAAGAAGTATCCACTGAAGACACGAAAAGATAGAACTTTCTTAACTCAGACTTTAAAAAACCCAAATTTTTGACATCTCATTAAGAAAAATGTGTCCTTTTAATTAATGTCTTTGTTAACTTAGTCTTCTGTAGCACAGTCTAAAATATTCAACAAGATTCAACTAAAAACTATTTTTTGTTTGTATGAAAGAAAATTATCTTAGTGATAGAATGAGAGATGTCCCTGAGACCAGAGAAATACTTCAAACATCCGAGACCAAGGTGTTCTCTATAAAACTTTTTAACGTAGACAGTATACAATAAGGAGCACCTTTCTCTAAGCAGCTCCAGTTGAAAGTAGTTTGGAATAATTTCTGTTAGTGGAAAACAGTAGCTTACTCAAGTTCAAGGAGTGCTGTCTCCTGCATACTAAACAAACCCACCATGTGGAATGTACTCATTGCTGGTGTTTTGTTTCTTATAAATTGAGACAGGTTTGCAATATTTATGATTGCCAAACCAAACAGAGGTCCTTATTTAACAAAAACAAACAAATAAACAAGCCCTTAATATAAGGAGGAGGTGAGCTTAAGATGTAGATGAAGAAAACAAAAAGTTTAAAAAGAAAATGTGCATAAAATTACTGAATATTTAAAAAAGCATTAGATTTCCCCGTTTTGAAACACTGTTCCCAAATTCTGAATAAGGCAGTTATGGGCAAGAGGTAATACTGAAATTTCATTCTTGTCCTTTTTCTTTTTTATGAGTCACAGAGAATGCCAAGAAGCAACATAGTTATAAATCCATTATGATACTGAATCCATGAAACCCACAAGGCTTCCATGAGGAGGGAAGAAATCATATAAAACTGAATCACTATATTAGTTTAGTCTCCCAATTACTGGGTAATTATATGTCATTTGTTAATTTGCCTCAGATACATGGATATAATTTAAGGTCAAATTTTCTTTTCATTTAATGACATCCATCATTACCTTAAAAATTTAAATAATTTCTGTACAAATAAATTTAAATATTACTACCAGGCAATTATAATGTCTGCAAGAAATGGGAATTCTTTGAAAATATCTCAGCTAACGCAAACTAGTTTTCACGGCAAAGTAAAAATAAAAATCTTAATTACTGAAAAACTATTAAACAGTTAGCTTTAAATTCCATTTTAATACTATAAATGTATGTAGATTGCTAAGAGTGGCATAAACTGCCATTGTAAGCCATGTACAATGTTCTATGGTTTCTAACAACAGAGCCAAAAAATAAATCAAGGCTCAAATTATCATATTTTAAACTACATTCCAATGTCAAGGTAACATAAACAATTTACCAAAATGATTAACTCTGTGGCCAAATAAATCTAAGTATTTTAGTATATTTAAGTGTGATTGAAGGGATTGTAGGCAAACTAAACATTACTCTGTTATTCTCTTATGAGTGAGCTATAGAAGAAAAAGGAAGCAAGGAGGTGAAAGGGAAAGGGAGGGAGGAGGAATGGGGAAGGGGGAGGGAGGGGTAAAAAAGGAGGGGGAGGGATGGGGAAGGGGGAGGGAGGGGTAAAAAAGGAGGGGGAGGGATGATGTGGAGAAAGAGGCCAAGGAAAAATGAAAGCCCAAATCCCAGGTAACAAGTAATGACAAGAGACTTTTTACAAATTGTTCTTTTAGAAGGCCTAGTTTTCTCTCTCTTTTATTTAGTATCACAGTCACAGAAATGCAATCCGCATGCCACAAAGACAAACTCTTGGACAAAAACCGAGTATCCCTATTTTATCCCTATTAAAATCAAACAGGCAAAAACTGCCCTAAGACTAAGATGAACCATATAGAATTAAAATGTTATTTTTTTCGGGGGCTGAAGCAATGGTTACTGGTTGAAAAGATGGCTGCTCTTCCAGGAGACCCCGGTTCAATTCCCAGCACCCACATGACAGCTCACAACTGTCTGTAACTCCTGTTTCAGGGGATCTAACACCCTCAAACGGACATACATGCAGTCAAAACACCAAAGTAGTAAAGTAAAAATAAATAAGTTATTTTTAAAAACTCAGCTACTTTTTTTTTTTTTTAAAAAAAAAGTTGTTTTTCTATACTGAAAACAATGAATGAATAACTGTCCTAATTCAATACCCCCCAGGGCATACAGTTTAGCAGGTGAGATGCAGAGCTCTGAGAATCACAGACAGTGGGATTTGCAAAAAGAGACCAGTAACGCAGCTGTGCTCAGGGAAGGTCTAAACACGTGATAAACGGTCCTGCCACTTGTCCCTTAACCTAAGTATAGAGTCGTGGAAATAAAAACAAACAAGAAACAGCTGAGATAGACACATCAAAAAAGATATTACCTCATGTTTTAACATAAGAGAAAATCATGAAGTATATCTGCTTGCCCACAAATCATAATTATCCATATCTCTTCTAATGTCTCATTCATATATCTATGAATAAATACATTATGTGCATGTATATGCACCATATATGTATACATATATATACACATGTATGTGTATGCATGTGAATCTTGAAGCTAAAGGCAGTGTCCTAGATGACAACTAAAGCTCTGTACATAACCTGTAACATTTGTAAAAAAAAAAAAAAAACGCAAATTTACTTCATAAGCTAAATCTATAATTTTTTAAAAGTTTTTCAAATGTCAAAACTTCTGTTGTAATTACCATTTAGAGATATGATTCTGTAATTTGTAGAATACCTGATGGTAATTTTACAGTAAAGTCTTATAGTAAGTAAACCCAAGGTCAATTCTTTTGCAGTGAATAAGTTATCTTTCCTTCATTTCCCAAAACCACACTCAAAAGCTATGGCCAGCCACATCAAAAACACATTTTTAAATATTAAGATGGTTAATCAAGTTAGTATGAAAAGATGAACAAAGCCATTAGTATGATACATAGGAGAACAGGGATGGTCTAAGTACAAGAGAACTTGACTGAGTTGCAGAAAGATACAGAAGAAGTGAAATGAAAGCAAGGGAGTTGTTGATATAAGCAGTGTGTTTAATACCTCATAATAGCATGGCTTCTTCATTCCTTTTTTTAAATTAATGCACTCAGAGCTAGATAGAGCTTAGCAATGCTCAACAGAGTTTCTAGAATGTCTTCAAAAAGTTTAAACCAAAATATATTCTTAACTTGCTATATTGAAATTTCTTGAGTGATTAAAAACATTGATTATAAAACCAATCATGTTTTTAGACAAAAAATAAGAAAGATGTATTTTTGTATTCACTATTCAGTTACAAAAGTTTGTAGTAATCTGTGGTAAGACATCACCTATGACATTTATCACTTATGGTTTAGCACTATTATTTATCTAGGGGTGCAGACGTTATTATGTAAGATAAATATAAAATTCGTAGAAGTTGACCTAAATTGGCAGAAAAACCTTATGCTAATATTTCAGAAGGGAAGCTAGTGGTATTGGTGGTTAAGGAAGTTGGCTGTATGTTTCTCTATGATTGTGTTGCAATGCAATGCTAATTTCTGGACAGGTCTTATGACAGAAAAGCACTACATACTTGAGCAGCTGTTTGTAAGAGTCTTGAACTTAAGACCTTAAGTATCCCTTCACATTAGTTATGAGGGTATGAAAAGAAATTGGTCTGGGCAGGTTATTTCTTCAAGGATAAAAATACAGAATACACTGAGTCATTCATATTCTGAGGTCCCAGGACAAGGAGACAACCTTGTGATTGCATATACAAGCTGGTAAGGTTACATAACTCCAAGATTAAAAAAAATAAATGCCCTGGAATCTGGACCCTGACTATGGATCAGTTCAAGGTAAAGCTAAATTAAGGGCATCATATAGTCATCCCAATTTTGGACCCTAACCAAAGAGGCAATGATGTAATTATAGTAGTCCACTTGGTAGTGAGTAAACTATTCCAGACCTTTGAATACTAGTACGAAATTGGATGAACCTTGAGGATAAACTTAAGGCTTTGGCATCTGAAATTTTTTTTAACCCCATCGAAATTCAATTCATAAACTGTAAAATACTATGGTTTTCTTTTATCCTTGAACATTCAGTCAAAGTTGAAACATCCAAGGATGATATCTGCTTTGTTTTGGAGAATTGAAAAATCTATGCTCTGCCATTTTTGAAAATTAGTTGCTAATATGATGGCCAGTGTCCCTCTTTTCTGAAGAGTAGAGAAGGTGAGGTATTGTGATCATCAGACTTGAGAGGGAAGATCTCACAAAGGCTAACAACAGGGGAGCAACTGCTTAGATGGTGTAAAGGAGTCAGGCAGCAAAGAAAAAAGAGAAAAGTATCAGAAATGAAGAACTCGACCATCTATTCTTAAACCATATTGAGATAAAGCCCTGGAAAATGCTCAGTTCTTTTATTAATAACATGTATTGTTAATTCTTTGAGAACGTCATGCAATGGATTTTGATCATTTTCCCACCCACTCCTTCCAGCTACTTCAAGATGCACTGCCTCCTACCTTAGGATATTTGAGAAGGAAAAAAAAAGGAAAAGACGAAGAATCAAATCATTTTATATTTCCGTAAAGTTACATAGAAGACTACATATATTTTACTTGAAGTTATACTGCTTAGTAAGATAATGCTCCATCTCCAAACCACAGGCAACTTACTGCAAACCTCATTGTCAGGCACAGGAAACCTTCTTATAAGTTGTCAGTAGTGGGATTCCAAGAGACCTCCAAAACAATATGGGCAATTGCTGTTGGTCTCAGTTGACTTTCAGAGAAGGAGAGTAAGACCCCATTGATGAAGAAACTATGCTCTTTAGACACAGGACTTGGAGGAATTGATGTGGATCTAAAGAAGCTGCTTCTTGAGGAGTTTCTTGTAATATCAAAAGACCTCAGGCAAGCTGCCAAGGGAGAAGAGCAATCGAGAGACCTAAGAACCACAATTGTGACCAGAAAGGAAGATATTCTAAAAGGTGCAACAGTAGCATGTATAACCTGGGGTTAGCCAACAGCTACCTAATCGGTTTTAACACCTTTGCAAGTACAAGTGAACTTCTGCCTGGTAGTATAAACTTAAGCAATTACTCATGGCTGGTTAGGCCATGGTTCCTTGAGGAAAATCTACTACTTCTAGTTTCCTAAACTAGTAAAATTTCGGCCTGCATCTTAACTGCTAATCCTTATACCCATGGGCAAATATAGGTTTAATCCTTTGGCAAAGGACCTTCACTTTTTTTTTTCAGACAGATACCACTGCAGAAAGCCACAACTAGTCAGAATATGGACAGCAACTGAACAGCAACTGAACATAGGGTGTGGGATAGTGCCAATAATAACACTGACAACAGAACCCATATACCATATACTTAAGGCTCGAGGAGTATCTTGAAAGAAAGAATAGAAAGAGTAAGAAGAAGAGGAGAGAAGGTCTGATGTGAGACAGTCTCTTCCAGAAACAAAACAACTAGAAAACCAAAAACAAACAAAACATTCAGTTCCTAAAGGTTTGTTTTAATGGCAAACCATCCTAGCCATAGATTCCTTGATACAAGGAGGTAATGGATGGATCCTACTGGATTCAAGTAAGACATGCACACATGTGTTGGTTTATTTGCAAGAAAATACGAGGAGGGCATAGTAATATTTCAATCTTTACAGGCTGTAACAAACCATGAGTGACATAAATAATCATAGTTTTTGGGTCATACCCACAAGGTGTAGTCTGCTATAGTGTTAACTGGACCTGTGTTTGGTCCCTCAATATTCTGTATTCCATGAGAACTTACTTCAGAAGAAAAGCTATGGAGAAACTATAAAATTAAAGAACTGGAACATGACTAAACTGAAAGATTTTATCTGTCATTTGAGAATTTGAAGTTTAATTGAAGGACTTGTTTACATTTTTAGTTTTTCATTGAACACCAAAACACTGTATCTGTCAAGCAACAAAGAATCAATGACCTGCCAAGCATCACTCATCAGGAATTGGTCTCCACCATTTAATATAAACTATGGGTTCTGTGATCAATGATGAATCTCAATTATTGCAGATTCTCTATTTTAACTTCTATCTGGGATTTCAATTTGTAACATTTTAGTCTAGTGCCTTCAATAAACAACTCTAGGAATAGACATCCTAAAATAAGAGAATATATAAATATTGGAACTAAAAAATAAATTTACTATGTTAAACATAAAATCTACTGGAGTCTCTCCATGAAATCACAAGTCATCCAAGAACATAAACAAAAGTGATTCAAAAAACACAAAACATTGACAGTTATCAAAAATGTTAAGGTGTAGCATCAATCAAGTTTTATATCCCTCAAGCCACTTCATACAATATACATAGCAAAAACATGCACATACACACACACACACACAAACACAAACACAAGAGAGAAATGATAGGAGGTAGCTAGATAAGAATGATAAACATGAGAGAGATGGTAGATAGATGATAGACTGATAGATAATGAAAGATGATCGATTACACACACACACACACACACACACACACACACACACACACACATATATATATATATATATATATATAACGTGTGTGCATATAATATTTAAATGATTGCAAAACCTTCCTTGTCTTGTGAAAGTAGCCAGTAATCACAGCCTTCAAATGTATTTGTTAAAAGATGTTTTCATGGAAAATGCTATATCCCGCTACCAGTCCTTTTAGGAAGAAGTCTATATTCACATACTGGTTAATATTCATTTTAATTTGATCAGCCTTACAATCTCGCCATTTCCCAGGAGCTTTATCTGTGGCATGTTTATCTGGGGTGTTTCCAGAATGGATGAACTGAGCTGTTAAAATCCACCATGTATGTGGCAGCAGTGTGCCCTGTTCTGAGTTCCCAGGCAGAATGAAAAGGAGAAAACAAGTAGAACATCCACTTTCGACTCTCTCTGTTTCCTGTTTCCTAACTAGCATGACTAGTTGTGTACTCAGCCACTCTTAAAGATTCCGATGTTGGATGGTATTCTCAAGCCCTTAAACCCTTCCTTCCTTAAGATACCATTGTCAGCCATTTTGTTGTAGCATCAAGAAAGTAACTAATACATTAGCCATGGAGCCTTTTCTCTGTAGGAGTAGGTCTCAACCCTTTAGTGTTAAGCAGCCCTTTCACAGGGGTAGGCTAAGACCATCAGAAAGCATACTTATATTATGATTCCTAACAGTAGCAAAGTTACAGTTATGAAGAAGCAACAACTATAATTTGATGGATAGCGGAGTCACCACAACCTGAGGAACTGTATTAAGAGGTCACTGGGAAGGACAAGCACTACTGCTCAGGATCTTCAAGACAGAGGCCTCTCTAGCATCTTGATAAAACAGAAGTGATAAGGTTATTTTTATTACCTGCTAATATATTATAAACATATAACATTATATTATATATTTCCATATAAAAAAAGGAATGCTCATGGCAGTTAAAAGTTGGAATGACTCAATGAATTTTGGGTTGGATATAAATGCTAGAAGTAAGCAATCCAGAGGCTAGGATATGAGTCCTTGACCCGTACAGAAAATCAAAATGTATAGGATAGAAGATACACACTGATGAGCACAGAATCAAGGCTGATGACATGAAGAAGACCTTATATTCCTTAACAATACCCGCTGTGCTTACATAATACAGCCAAATCAAACTAATCTATTGGCTCAAGTCCATGTCATAGTTTTGTCTGGCACACCACCTTATACAGAGGAACTAGGGAAGAGAAAGGTAAAGTCAAAGTCAGCTAACTTTGAGAAGTAAAGAACTACCCGTTTATCTAACCCTATTCTCTCCAGAATTTGATTCCACAGCCATATGGAAGTCAGAAGGAACTAAAGAAAAGAACTATCTCAGTCAACGATTCAAACCTCAAATCTTCCTCTATTTTATATACCCGTTTCTGTACCTTAACCTTCCTCTAGTAGCAAGTCCTCAAGGCCATTCTTCATGATTAATAATTTCTACTCTATGAAAATAGAGCCATCCTAAGGAATATTCCTCCTGCATTTAATCCCTCATCAAAGAATATGATCTTATAGTTGAGACGTTTTACTCATGAAACACCAAAAGGTTGGATCTGAGACATACTTCCAGATTCACAACCAATTTAAGCTGAATTGGCAACACGAAAATAGCACCAATGGACAAAGCTAAAAACAAGACAAAACAAAATAAAACAAAACAACAAAACAATACAAAAAAAGAAAAAAAAACACTAGATTTTTGGTCATCATAACAGCATACTCAGAGGAAGCAATATAATTTAAACAATTCAACTTCTAAAAAGAAACAGAACAGAGTATCAATTTACCTTATAATAAACTAATGTGTGCTGATTTCAGACATTATATATTTACACATGTAGATATAAGATTAATAGCAATAACCTGAAGCTGTATATGCAAATAATATTTATTATAAAACATTTGAGAGTGTTCTATATTTTCTTATCTCTGAATATGTTTCATTTAAAAAGGGTATAATATTTGGTTCCACACCCTCTTGGTCTATACAAAAGTTGCTATTTTACACATAAACACCCACAAATTTTGCACCCACTGCTACAAAGAATGCTAGTGGGTAAATAAAGCAGACTGAACTTATATCTCTTTTTGACAGACAGATGCTGATTCTGAAATATTATTAAAATATGCATCATTTCTTCACTTTCTGTGGCCAATTTTCTGTTCCTTTTTAAAAGCTGCATGATACACTTAAAGTCATTAAATATTAACAGATTTCAAATTTAGAAAATGAACCTTCTTTGAAGTAATTTTCCCAAGAAAAATCAGCCCTAGATAATAAAAAGCTATTACTTTCTAAACGAAATTTTAAATGAACAGTATCAAATATGTAATCTATATCAGCATCTGCCTAAATAACACAGGTTATTAAAAGGCAATCTAACAGGCAAGGTGGCTAACCCCAGCACTCTGGAAGCTGAGGCAGGGTATCAGTGAGCTCTGACCAAACACCCCACACAGTTAAATCCTGGACCTAAAAGAGAGACCATAAATTTAAAAAGACCTCTTTATTTCTACCATATTTTCAAAAAAATACAACCAACAAAACAAACAAGCAAGCTAACAAAAAAAAAACAGCCTTAAAACCATCTTTTTACTAAATTAATATTTGGTTGAAAATATTGGGTTGAAAATATTGAATACCAAGATCAGAGAATAACTATATCACTCATAATCCCCCAAATATAGTTTCTATTTCTTAGAATCTAATCATGTGACATAGAATATTTATCAACTTCTCTACCTGTGAAGTGGTTGGAGAACAGCCTTATTCTTACATTACTCAGAAGGAAAATAGATCTAGGAGGCAAAACGGCACAACCAGAGTCATTCATGGCAGATCAGTGTAAGACCAACCTCCTTTACATTAATTGCCTGAATCCAAGGGATGGGGTCAGGAGCCCTGGGTAGGAGCAGAGGGGATGAAGAACTAGATAAAAGTTTAAAACGATAACATGGCACTGGGTAGATAATGAAGAAAGAAAAATCATCAGCAGAAACAAAATTCTTAAACTTAAAAGTACATACATGACCAGACATGACAATCCAGCGGCAGGTGATTCTGTCACTCAAAAGCAGACCGAACTACCCATGCAGTTTTAGAGATCAAAAAGTCCAACTTTACCTGCTAGGTGCAGATAGTGCTAACATTCGCGGCCTGATTTCAAACATCGTCAGTCTCAAGAAATTTTCCTTGACCAGAGTTACAAAAGAAAACCTCTGTTGCTCATGTGTATGAGTTGTTCAGTCAATGTGCTTTAAAAGGGATAAACGGAAAGGCCGCTGGATGCTGTGAGACGACCCCTCCTGTAAAAGACTGCATTCCCATCTAATAGACAGAGAACAAACTAGCATTCAGGAATACGAATGGTTAGTTACAGATGCAGCAATTTAGTTACACACAGAGGAAGGAAAGTTTTGGTAGCGATACCTTTTGCCTTCAAAGCAGAGTCCAAACAGATGTAAACTACGATGCAGCCGCTCCCAAAGCTTAAATACAGCTTCCATTATCACATAATGCAATATTCTTCCTAAAACCAGTCTAGACAGAACCAATCTGCTGAAGTCTGAAATATTTTTCTTTTATGATTATGAACAGACACAGAGCAACACCATACTTACAGCATTAAATTATATCCACACAAGGATTTTATTTCTTCAGGAGTTTTGTTGTGAATTAAAAGCTGGCATGTCTACATGCAAAACCTACAAAACTCACCAACTCTCAGTAGGATCTCTTTACTATACCACAGTCCTACCCTCTCTGCTTTATGTATGTACTCAAAAGATTTAAAAAAAAACCCACAATTTTTAGATTAAAGTATTTCCTTCCCACCCATAACACTGTTGCAATGATTCCTGAAACCTTTTGTATGTGACATGCCATGTTCCTTGTTTATAATAGTGAAGACTACCAGAAATACCATAAGAAATATTTTAGTACTTTTGGAAAACTAAAATTCAATTTCTCACTAGCTTATTAATTATTCTTGTTCAGGGCTCCAGGGTTTTGATTTAAAGAGAAAATTCCTTTGGGAATGGGGAGGGTGGGAGGGAGGGAAGGAGGGAAGAAGGGAGAGAGTGAAGGAGGTAGAAGACTTAATATCTTAATGGCATGATGGAGAGAAAAGGAAAAAAAAGGCTGAGGAAAACACCTTCCTTCTGAATATTAACATAATTCTTGTCATAAGTATACCCAGCCAAACCAAGCTATGATATTTTTAAAAATGAAAGGCTCAAGTGTGTGACAGCTGATTTCAGGTGCTGTATCCAGACCCAGAGAAAACCTCACCTCTGACCCAGAGTCATCCTCCTAATTTTCTAGTAGCCCTACAGAAACTGCCAGCTCCTTAGTCACATAGCCTCACCCCAGAGAATTTCCCAAGCAGTTATATATTCTTGGATCATCTCACTCAGGGGATTAGCGTATTGCTGCCCCTTCTACAGGACCGAGGATCTATCTGCATTCCTCTCAAGTACCCACCTACTTCCAGTGTGCACACTGTCTCGCCTAATATAAACAGTAGTGCCATTAATTTTGGTAATCTATTTAAAGCTGTAGATCACACTGAACATTTTGACAGGAGTTCATTTATCTAACCCTCAATGCAGTAATTTTTTTATACAGAGGATATGTATCAGCAACCTAATTTTACAAATGAATACTATTGCACAGCAGAGCTGGCAAGGTATGAATTTGGAGTACTCCTATATGTGCATTACTACCACTAAATCCCTATAATGCTAGTCAGTTTAATACCAACACATGATTGTAGTGACAGAAAATGATTTAAACATTAGCTAAAAAGGGGACTGTTTAAGTATATTCTTATGCAACAAACAAATAGAATAAGTCAAGAAAAGGGGAGAACAAAATACTGGTTATTGGTGCCTGCTTGTGCCATGCATTGGGCTAGGTACTTTGTATCTTATGTGCCTGCAGCAAGGCAAACAAGTCTCAGAAATTACCTGTGTCCTTCAAAACTATTCTAAGGCTCACTTCCATGACTCTGGCCCTCCAAATTGGCAAGGTGATATTATTCACAAACATAGAACCAGAAACTCAAAAATGTAAATCACTTAGTTGACCGAGAATCACATGGCCATTCTGGGGCAGACTCAGAATGTGAACACAGTTGCCTGGCCCTAAAATCATTGGCGTAAATATGATGTGTAAATTTTAAACTCTACACTTAGGTGGACAGGAACTAACAAAAGAAACATCCTAGAAGCAATACAAAAACATTTTTTAAATAAGAGTACACGATAATTTATGCTTTAATGCCTGCATCAATAAGTAAAATTTTAAACTTGTTTACAATCCAATGCTTCCCATTTCTCTCATAATCATAAACTGTTTGATTCACACACTAGAATCTCTTAAGATAAAATTCATACTTTACAGAAGAAAATCATCACATTTCACAATGACTAAGATTTATGGTTAAAATGAGAATAGTTAAGATGAAATTTTTTCATAGTTAAGATGAAAAAAATAATTACATTGCTGACTATTCTAGATTTTAACTATTTTTGCACTAATAAGTATCCCATCTTAAAAATTGGCAGGATCTTAATAGTGAGGAGATTGGGACTTCCACACAGACAAAGCTCCACTGTGTATGTACAAAAGTCGACTAAATTGATTCTTGAATAAAGAGTTTGGGTTCCGAAATCTGTGATGGAAAGTGCTTCCTTACACAGACCTGAGTAAATTCCAACTACAGAATGACATATTCTGCAGCCCAGAGAGAGAACAAAGGTTGAATATGATCAAAATCTATAACACAGTGAGTAATAGGAATTTGCTAAATCCAAACCAAGCAGAAGCTGGTGACATTCATTTTTTTAGTTTGAGGGAGGTAAATGCATCCCAAATGAAAAGATATCACCTCTTTGAAAGTATTACACAGACAAATGTAAGAAGCTATACAGACAGATTGGAAACATCTAGTCTTATGGATGATGTACCTTTAAAGAGGTTTGTCAAGGAAGCTCTAGAGTTTAGCTACGATAGGAGAGAGCCCTTTTCATTGAGGATGTCAATATAGATGCCGAGAGGCATAGTATAATATACTCCTTTCTCTGCGGCAGCACAGCCTCTGTTTAAATGGATTGGCATTCGGACTAGGATAATCTACTTCTGTCCAACTCTCTCTGCCCCAAGGGAGCCACTTCTCATTCCACACAGTGTTCAGCTTTTCACCTGCACACTGTGTCATGAACTTCAGGGCCCACTCGCTGTCTTTTCCCTAATGACTGTCTCCGGCCTTGAAAACAGTCTCAGATCCACTGCTTAGACAACACTAAAAGTTGACTCAGAAATGTCTACCTCTTTAATCATTATTTGGTTTTCTACTTTTATTTTTAAGACAAATAGATTCAACAAGATCTCCCCTTAGGCCAACAGACATCACTTTTGTTTCAGATATAAAAAAAAAAATGTAACAGAGTGCTCAATCTTGAACTGTCTAGACAGTGTTCCCACTCAAGGGACAACAGGGACCAGGTACGTTATATAAATAAGTCAAGTGTGTAGAGAAGCAAAGCAAAGTGGTGACATCTATGATAAACCAAAGCATGCATGCTCCTGAAGCAGTCGGTTTCAGATGCTTAAAGAACACAGAAAACAGTAGGACCCCGAGAATGTGAAACAAAAAATAACAAGCATTCCAATGTTTACCCTTAGTTATATGTACAATGAACACAGCCTATTTTTGACTAACATCAATACATCTACATAAAACCTACTAAAATAATAGAGGCAGCATTCCACCCCCATATCTCTCAAATACATGAGATTTCCTTACTACTAAGAGATAGCTTTTTGTAATTACAGAGAAAGACATTGTATTGTGTAAATTCACAGGTTCTATGACAGTTATGATCCAAATTTGATAACGGTATGACTCCTACCTTCAAATAAGCTCACAGGGAAAACGGGGTGGAGCTGCTCTGACAGTAACAGTGAATGAGATGCAGATAGCAATAGCCTGTAACCAAGAATAATCACTGCAACTATTGTGATTCTAAACTTTCTGGGGTAATGGAATACGCGTGTCTACTAACCACAGAGCGGAAGACAATGACAAACCAATGCACTGATACCACCAAAGTTCAACTTGGGGAAGCATGCATTTTACGAGCGTTACTGTGAGGTGCTCAAAAGGTAGAAACCTGGAGAACGCTGCACAGTTTGCAGGCAGGTTAACAGGCAGGATGTGGGGCAGTGGACCACGAGAGTAAGGTCAGCTTTTTAAAGGAAGTTCTGAGATCAAATCCAGGCCCTCTGGTAAGGCGGTATTTAATGGGTCAAATCATCTTCCTAGCCTCAGAGTTTTAAATTTTTTCCCAACTGTATTGTTTCAGGCCAACTGGCCAATAACCAACCAACCAAATGAATACAGAAGACACATTGTGAGCATTAAACATGCTGTTGTTAACTCATACTTTATGATAAATGGCATTATTCAGTTATTCATTTTCTGAGGCGATCTTGGCTAGTAATGAGGGATCTAAGTTGCTGAGCACAGCACAGTGCCCAGCCCGTTTGGAAATTCTGTCTTGTAAGAACTTTGAATGGTTCCAACATGGAGCCAACATAGTTTAAAGCTCATAACATATTCTTCCCATTTTGTCTTCCACTAATGGGATATGATTTGGAACTAGCTCCTGAACTACACACTGGAGATGGAAGCCTCTTCCGTGGTTTATATCATAATGCTAACATTTATCACTTTTATATTTGCTCATTAAACTCTTAGAGTTTCTTCACGATGAAAGGTAAGGAAAAGCTCCCCGTGCCAGGATTCTGTCATCGAATATTTCTCTGGCTTCCCCACTTGAACCTACTTTTTCTTGCCAAATCCACTCAAAGTCCTAAACCTTACTCCTGCGCTGTTGTTACATATATAATCCAAGGCTTCCTAACCCCTGCTTATTTAATATGTCACCTGTACAGTCACTATTTAATCAAAAAGGTCACCCAAGCTTCTTTTATTGTAACTGGGATGATAAATGCACAGGTTATTTGTTGAAAAAAATTCATTTTTAATCACTATGCTCTTTTCTCTCACAAGGTCAGAGAAAAAAGATATTGTGGAAAGAAATATCTGTAAAATATATACTAAAGTATATTTGAAACATAAATAAAGTGTATTTGAAACATAAACTAACAATAAGGTTTGCATTAAAAATTCCCCTGAGGGAGGGCAAATATAGTTAACAGTGAGAGTATCCGTTAGAAATTCTGAATGTTTTTACAATGGGCAGCATGGATAAGCAAGGCCTTTCTCCCCTTATAAGTCACATTAGAGGGCAGAGGATGGGGTGTAAACCAACATTTTACCACAGATTTTATAAAAGTGCACATCTATTTTTAATGTCATCTCTCTTTCCTCTCTTTAATACTGGGTTAGGAACAGATGGTATCAATTCGATGTCACAAAATTCACCACCTGCCCTCCCCATAAAAGTGGATTTCCCAGCAAGTACCCATCTCTCTAGTACTACAGAAAGGGCTTAGTGAGAAGACACATTCAGGCCACGGGCAATTCTGACTCTGACGCTCACTCTGAGACCTGGTTTCTCTAAACTCAGTACAGATGTCGGAGCAGTGGCTCGCTTTGGCCATCTGGGAAAAGAACTTCTATTGCATAATTTCCTCCAAATAGGATCCCTGGGAAAAGGAGCTTCAGAGAAATAACAACAATCCTACTTAAATATTTATTTTCTGTGGCAAAACCATTTAAATTCCAGGACAGTGAATTAAATTTGGTCCTGAGTGGATCAACATGTGTACTCCGTCTGTATCGGAAACAATGGTAACAAAGAATAAGGAGTACTCACACTTAGCCAGAGAGTGTATAATGCACTTATCTGTATGTTCTCATCCATTCTCTAGACTATTCCTCAGACGTCTTCATTCTCATTCACTTACAGATGAAGACACCGAGATGTAGTTCATGTAAATAACTTACTCAAAGTCCCCAGTGCAAACGAGACACTGGGAAACCCAGGAACTGGGTCTCTACTACACATCTTTATATACTGTACCACTACCTTCATATACTGTACCACTCCAGAGGACCATCTAGTATTTTGAAGCACATTTCAATTATCTTCAACTTACAATCAAAACAATATATAAAATTAGTGAATTTTGTGACATCGAATTGATACCATCTGTTCCTAACCCAGTATTAAAGAGAGGAAAGAGAGATGACATTAAAAAAATAGATGTGCACGTTTATAAAATCTGTGGTAAAATTTTGGTTTACACCCCATATATTTTCTGGTTTTGTTTATAATTATCAAAGTAATTGAAGGTGATACAATGTGAATGTGAATGTGAAGAGTGGAGTGTGAAAATTCCTTGTAGGCTCACATATTTTCCTCTCCTGGTGTCTATGTTTGGAGGATTATGGGAAGTTTTGGACAAGGGTTCTAGTAAGGCTTATGGGTTGTAAGCTATCAGATCGCGATGGAAGATCTTTGCTTTTGACTGAAACCCTCTTAATAACCAGTCAATTCAGGTTGCTTATACCAAACCATTCTCAACACTAAGCCCAAACCATTTTCGATGCCAAGCCTTTTCTGTCAAGACTGGCTATATCCACTCTCTCAAACTGTGAGCTAAATCAAATCTGTCCTAAATACTCATCTTTTACATGCTTTTATTTCACAGCCATGAGAAATGTAAGCAACACATTCGTCAGTAACTCAAAACCTAGCTTCTGATTCTAAATTTAACTTCTGCCAATGCACCAGCAAAATTAGTGTTGGCCTGTGTTAGTATAACAATGTAGAATCCCTGTAGAGGTCAGGGGAGAGTAAATGCAATCGTGTCTATGAAAATGTTACAGTAAAGCACTCATTATTAATAAAAATCACAACTGCAATTTTTCTCACTTGGAATGATGCTAAATAAAGCTTGTCACGTAACTTTCTTACATAGACTTCAGAGCACCCTCAGATACAGGGATCTGTGTTATATCAATGCAATTTTAACTTACACATATTTTAGTATCACTTACAAAGTAAGATATTGATTCACTTCCTTTTCAACTTATGAACACATGGATTTTCCCATTAATTTTTTCAGTTTTCTATTAAATTCCAAATTTGTATACATTAAATTTTAAACTCAGAATCATAAACCCTACCTTAAAATATACCGCTTTAGAAGCACTGCTTTAAAATGAGTTAATTAGCATAGTGGGTGACATAAAATATTTTAGTGTCCTCTAACTTTCCTGTAGGTTATAAGCAATCAAGTATTTTGAATAATTCTCAGATATCATATGTGTGTGTGTGTGTGTGTTGAATTCTTAGGAAATTTCACACAGTGTATTTTTATCATAATCTTTCTTATCCACTACTGCTTCCCAATCCTTCCCAAAGACCCACTCAACACTGTTCTTTGTCTCTCTTAAAACAAAAAAAAAAGCATGAGAAAGATAGAAGCCACTAAAAGGGATGGAGTCACTTTATGTTGACAAACTAGAGCTGAGCATGGCACCTGCGCAGGTGTGTGCTTGACGACATGGTCATTGAAGGAACCTGATCTTCCCTGTCCGAGCAACTATCAATCCCATGGAACTGAGGACTCATTCAATGTGAAGGAAAACATCTAACAAGAAATACATTACCCCTTGCAACTAAATATAATATGTTTGTAGAGTTTTGTTGTCGCTGGTTTTTCTTAAACCATCATTCAAATGTACCACAAGCCTGTAAAACTGGAAGGTTTGTGTCCTAATGACACTGACCTTCCTAAAGATGAATCTCTTTCCCTTTGTAGCTAAAGAGAACATTAGGAAGTTTTGGGATATATGGGGAACAAAAGTCTACCTATTCCAGTGATGAATTATAGCTCTCCATACCAGTTCTGAGGAAGCTCACTTAGACATTAATTCTGGGATGGACAGGATTGCTGCTTCTGATGTTCATTTAAAAACCAGGAAAGAAGTGCGTAGTCTATGCTAGGTTAACAATCTCTGGAATCTGGACACCTTAGGTCAGACTTCCAAAGAGAACTACCCCTCTATCCATATTAGTAAAACTTATGGTTGTTGTTAAATTCCACATCAGGTCTTATACAGGGCTAATTCACATGATATACTGCAGGATTATAGTTTATATTTTAGAAAATAATCTCAGGAATCTGAATACACTTAATTTTCCTTAGAAGAGGCCTAAGAGGTAGTTATACCAGTAATACCATTTTAATGCCAATTTTTTAAAATAACTGTAAAATAACTATATTTTAAAAACCTATGGTACACTCATTTCCACCAAAATTGGAAGAGCAATGCCTTAGGCAAATCCAATAGGACTCAACAGTGCAGAGCAGAGATATAGAATTGATACAAATTCCACAATTTTATTTTAGGTTCTTGGTCATAAGACATTAGTGTTTCTAGTCTGACCAAGACTTTCAAGACCTGGATTTGAATTCTATTTCTATAATTTCAGGTTATTTCCTCTGCAGGTTTATTAAGATATAAAATATAATTCTGAAACTTGTTTTTTAAGATATAAAAAGCATCTAAGAGACAGAGTGTTATTACTCTTCCTTAGGGTATAGTCAGGTTTGTAAGAAATGTATGTGTTACACAAATACTTTATAAATTTCCAATGTAAATTATAAATTACTTTATAAATTTCCAGTGTGAAGAACTTGTTAATTAGGTTATCATGTTTTCCAAAAATTCTACATATTAATATGATTTTAGATCTTCTTCCTTCCTTTCTTCCCACCCTCCCTCCTTTCTTCCCTCCCTCTCTCCCTCCTTCCCTCCTTCCTTCCCTCCCTCCCTCTTTCCTCCCTCCCTTCCTTCCTGCTGCTGATTGAAACTACAAGCTAGTCAAGGGCTCTAACACTGAGTTCCAGGCCTTGCCCTTGGACAGGACAAAAGACCCAGATGGAAATGATGAAGATCCTCATAAAAAGAAAATCAGGTGTTTGAGGCCAGGTAAGCATGCACCAGGCCCCTGTTCCCAAGGGAAGGCTTGCTTGCTTACTGCATCAACCTCCATAAAAGGCAGGTGTTAGAACATTTTTCCATTAGATCCCTGCACTTATATCTGCCTTGCCTCTGGCAGCAATAGCTAAGCACACTCTTGGTGGTATTAATTTCTTGACAACAGCTACCATTGTTTCTGCATCTTGTACCTTCTCCCTTTAATGCAGTCTGAGTATCATGATCACTCCTCACCTAATATGCGTAGAACTTTGTGATTAGATAAACCTGTACCTCTAGGAATGTATAATTTCAAATGAACAGTGTATTAACTCTATGGCACTATAAATACTATTAATTATGTTTTAAGGATTTATGTCCCTCACAGTAGTATTCTCAAAAATATACAGAATCAACCAACCAAACAAACGAAAAGAACTTAACCGCTATAGAATGTAATTATTCTTTTTTATATAAATATTTTTATTTTCTATATTCTTTGTTTACATTCCAAATGATTTCCCCTTTCCCAGGACCCCCTCCCCATATGTCCCATAAACCTTCTTCTCTCCATCCATTCTCCAGTGACCTCCCTCCTTTTTTTCTCTGTCTTTATATTCCCCTCCAATGCTAGATCAGTCCTTTCCAGGATCAGGACCTTCTCCATACTTCTTCATGGGAGTCATTTGTTATACGATTTGTGCCTTGGGTATTCAGGGCTTCTGGGCTAGTTAATATCCACTTATCAGAGATTGCATTCCATGTGTATTCTTTTGTGACTGGGTTACCTCACTTAGGATGATATTTTCCAGATCAAACCATTTGCCTAAAAATTTTGTGAATTCATTGTTTCTAATTGCTGAGTAGTATTCCATTGTGTAAATATACCACATTTTCTGTATCCATTCCTCCTTTGAGGGGCATCTGGGTTCTTTCCAGCTTCTGGCTATTATAAATAAGGCTGCTATGAACATAATGGAGCATGTGTTTTTATTGCATGCCGGGGAATCCTTTGGGTATATGCCCAGGAGAGGTATAGCAGGGTCCTCCGGAAGTGTCCTGTCCAGTTTTCTGAGGAACTTCCAGACTGATTTCCAAAGTGGTTGTACCATCTTACAGCCCCACCAGCAGTGGAGGAGTGTTCCTCTTTCTCCACATCCTCACCAACACCTGCTGTCTCCTGAGTTTTTTAACCTTAGCCATTCTGACTGGTATAAGGTGAAATCTCAGGTTTGTTTTGATTTGCATTTCCCTAATGACTAATGATGTTGAGCACTTCTTAAGGTGCCTCTCAGCCATCCGAATTTCTTCAGGTGAAAATTCTTTGTTTAGATCTGTTCCAGCAACAATATCTTGTATTTGAACCTATAAATTTTTCTCTCACTCAAAACACAAAAGTAGACAGTGTCCTTGTACTCTGGAGTGTACAGTCCTATATTTAGCTTTTAGAGTAGTAACTCATACTTCTGGATCTCAAACATTTAACCTTTACATATTATAACCTTTAAGGTGATTTTTAAAAAAATAACAAATTACAGACTTCTAAATTATTTGTCTTGTGGTAACACTTCAGTAAGCCAGGACCTGACTATGAATCTCCTTATGTAAATAAATTTAGGGTAACGATTATTTCTTCTACACCAAACAGTTTCTCTGACATGGTATTTTGAAAAGAGAACTGGAAATTAGAAGAACAGGTTTTTCAAGCATCAGTTTGATGGGTAACTTTGAACATGCCACTGAATTTTTCTTTGTGTCAGAGTCTTCATCTGTATAGCAGGAGAGAAAATTAAATGATTTATAAAGGGTAATGTCACCTTTCAAATCTACCATCTGAATTGACTATTTTTTTCACATGAATTAATGTGGCAAGTTCATAAATCATCTTTGAGATGTAATGTGATGGTTCATGTAAGGTTTTCCTGGATGGGAGGCAGGGACCTGCATCTTGGCTTAATTTTTTTTAAAAAGCAAAACAAAAGCTCTGACTAAATCTAGAGCTAGTAGAATCTGACAGCTTGTTCTGCAAATGACAGAATTCCTTGAAGCAAGCATTAGGCCATATTTGGAAAGTATCTGAGGGGGCAAGACAAAGTAGATTTTATTATGGCTTTATTTAATGCCGTGCTTCAGAAAAAAATCACAAATCAGTTTCATTAAATTTAAACACAGACACATTTAAAACTTGGCAAAGAGGATAATGAAGAATGATCATTTCTCTAACCTATCTGGTGCAAGCAGTCTGCAAGGTTCCATGATAAGATTTAACTTATTCAACCCTGAAACAAGTGGGTTCAAGTGCATAGTGGTCAAATGTAGCAAAATCAGAATCAGATTATTTTCAATCTCTTTTAAATGTCCTTTCTTAAAAAGAAAAGAGAAAGAAAATAAATGTGCATTCATAAAACACGTGAAGGAGAATGTAAAATGCTACTAAGGAAGCATGGTGCTACTATAGATGAGAAAAGAATGGGTGAATTTCCATTCCCCCTAGATACTTTAATTAAAATTACACATACAGCAGATACTCTCCAGCTGCCTGCCCCAAGTTTGTAATGAACAGAGAGACTTACTGCACAGTCTCTTATCATTGCAGTTCCCTCTGGGACAAAAGTATCGATCTCTTTCATTGAATAAATACTAAAGTAACAACAAGAATCCATTATGTCTGACCTAACAAGAATTTTTAATTGAACAAGATACTGTCTGAATGCTCAAGGAAGAGTGGATACACTATCACTTTCTCTTCTCTCCTTAAAGCTCCAAGTTTAAAGGGCAAATAGTGAGTGAGTTAACAAAAGTACATCATGTCTAAAGCACTCTCAAATGTTTTTGAGTTCCCCCAAATTTGATCACTCCCATAGTTCAAAAGTAATAAAGAATTACTGTACAATTAAATTGCTGTACATATTTAACATGTACAGCAAGTCCATATGAAATAAATTTTACATTCACCATTAATAGAAGGAATTAAGATGGATTAGTAACTTCACCCAAACATTACATTCCTGTCAAAGGTCCAAGAAATTCTTAGACTTCATTAGACCTCGGACATAAACAAGGCACCTATCTCTGTGGTTCCATGAATCAGCAAGATAAGGGGAGGGACAACTCTGAGGGAAAATTCTGACAGTGGTGTAATATTCCATCTATACTTCATAGATGGAATATTGGGTTTTAGAGAAAATTGAAGTTGTGCCCTTTGGCCGAGATGCTCTCAAATTCTTAGAAGCTGGTACCCAAAAAGAGGGAAAGAGAAAGCAAAAGCCTTTAGTTTCACATTTCTGAGTCTGATATTATTAAAATGGCAGCATCCTTGCTGACCCAGTCTGTAACATCCACTCATCTTAAATGTTCTATTAAGCCCGTTAAACAAAATCTGTACCCATGGCAGCATTTGAGTTAACGAAAATAAAAAGAATGAGAAAGCCAACATATGGTACAACTGAATCAAATCCAGGGCAGCGCTACTCGGCAAGAAAAACGCAGAGCTTCAGCCAGTCTCTGAAGGTGCAGGGGTGTGACAAGCACTTGCATTGTGACTTACTCTACAAATGCATGTGCTAGAGTATGAGGCTTTTAGTCCTGCTAAACTGTGTCTGTGACCTTCCTTAAGAAAAGAAAATTAAATGCTCAGGAATAATATATATAACACAGTCTAGGAATTTATTGTGCACTGATATTATAATAGAAGAGATTATTAATAATGTGTTCCAGTGTCCTTGTTTAATTGTTCCACCTAGGACTATAAATTATTTCACTTATAGATTTTGTTTGAGCTTATCATGAACTTATTATTTATTTATTTATTTATTTATTTATTTATGGAGGTCTATAGGCCATGACGTATACTCAGAGTTCAGAGACCAACTTTCAGGTATCAATTGTCTCTTTCCACCATATTGGTCCCAGGGACAAGCTCAGATGTGGCAATAAGCACCTGTGTCCTTATAAGCAGTGAGAATAAAATTACAAAAATTAAAAAAATTCAGAATCAAGCTGGGATGAATTTATCAATATCCCAGGACATTTTGTATCATCAAAAAGGTGACACTAACATGTTACCAAGCTTCCAAAGGTCTTGCTGTTAAATAACCACATGTGAGGTTTACCCATGGATTACATCCAGTAGTGGATTTTTAAATTTAGATCAAAAAAGATGTTTGTCTCTGCTATAAAATACATTTTGGAAGAATAGAAATCATATTAAACTCTAAATTATTAAAATTAGAAAATCAATGGCTCCAAATTCATACTGCTATATATTGCTACGTCTGAAATCTCTATGGAAATGGACAAACCTGGAAAGAGAAACGCAGACATATATTTCCTACCCACAGATGCTACCCACAAACATCAGGTAAGCAAATACTGAATCAGTGCAATATATGAAATACAACTCTCTATCGCCAACAGAAATCATGGTAAAATTGAATAGTATTTTTCTTAAAAACAAGAACTGCCCTCTTGCTATTAAGCACATGCATATAAAAGCCATGTTGGCTAGACCTTATGAGCTTGTATGAGCATATTTAACTAAGTGCATTTTTGACGTTTATTAATTTCATGCAAATTTTCATAATTTGGTCTACATATGTATGTAGCACATTTCTATGATGGTTAGAAGCCATTAGACTGGAAAATATCATCCTAAGTGAGGTAACCTAATCACAAAAGAATACACGTGGAATGCAATCTCTGATAAGTGGATATTAATTAGCCCAGAAGCTCTGAATACCCAAGGCACAAATCGCATAACAAATGACTCCCATGAAAAAGTATGGAGAGGGTCCTGATCCCGGAAAGGATTGATCTAGGGTTGGAGGGGAATATAAGGACAGAGAAAAAGGAGGGAGGTGATTGGAGAATGGGTGGAGAGAAGAAGGTTTATGGGACATATGGGGAGGGGGTATCTGGGAAAGTCTCCCAGATCAATGCTTACATCATTTGAATGTAAACAAAGAATATGGAAAATAAAAATATTTAAAAAAATAAAAAATAAAAAAAGCAGACATTAGACTATCTGGATGGTAGTGAGCAACCACATGGATGCTTGAATTTGAGCTTAGGTCCTCTGGGAGAGCAAGTACTGTCAACCTCTAAGCCATCTCCCCATCCCCAGTATTCTAAAATTTCCTATATAAGCAAATCTTGAAAAGACCTATATGACAGATCTATAGCTGAAGAAGTCTCAAAGCCAAAAAATGATAAAAGAAATACCCAAATCAAAGTTCAGAAAAACCCTAAAATACACTCCTACTGTGTGTGTGATTGTGCAGAATCAAGACCAGAAAGACTGTAAAATAGATACGTTATCTAAAGTGGTAAAAATTACTGTTGAGTCTGTGATCAAGTTGTACTTGCCTGAATGAAAATCCAAGAGATACATAAAGGCTTTAATTAAATAAAAAAACTAACATGTCAGGATTTCATATTAAATTTATAGTATAACAGGGAATTTTTCTGAAATATCAGTGCATATTGGCATGTACATTTTGCAAGGTTGAAGGAAAAGACATACTCTAAAATGCAAATTTTTAAAGTCTGTAATTCTTAATGTTTAAATTGGATCTAAGGTCAAAAGGTCATCAATTGAAACTAATTTAGCACATTATCTTACTTTTTTGTGCCAGGGTCTCCCACTTTCTGGAAGTAACTGACCTCCACAATATGTTGTAATGCTTTTATCCAAAAAACCCCAGCTCACTTCGGTGCTTTTAGTTATTCATCATTGTACTCAGCCATAAATTTTCAACCTAGTGATGCTGGCCAGTTATCTCATTTTTTTATGCCCTTAGAAAACTACTTAAGACGTTAGATTCTTTAATCTTTTGTTATATACACTTTTTGCACGTGGAGATTAGAGGCTGTTTACAACACAAAGTAAACCCACTGCATTCTTCTCCTGGAGTTCAAAGTCCCATGTACTTAACTACTTTACTGTTAATTGGACCAAAGAGATAAAAAGTAATTCCTCTTATTACCAACGAGATAAAAAGTAACTCCTCATATTAGAGCATGGATTGAAAAACAAAATACAGAATACAAAGCCAGAAGCACCAGGTATATACTTATCCTGCCACAATACAAGAAAAAAAAATTCCATGAATCAAAACCATGTGAGGAAGGATCTGAATAGTGCATCAGATGAAAAAGATCATCAGCAGAAAATGAAGTTGCTCATATCCATAGCATACTAATTGTTACTAGGATTCATCAAGGTTGTCCTTGGTAGATTCTAATTTCTCAGAGATTCGGGAATATTAATCAACTAGACACAGATGATAAAAGCCAGCTCAGATAGGTTGTGCAAGCCTAAGGAATTGTTCAAAATACTCAAAACAATTGAGTTTGTTTCCTTGTTTGCTCTTTTTGTGGTGCTGTGGATCAACAGCAAGATCTTCTGTGTGTCAGACAAATACAGTACAACTGAGCTCTGCTCCTGCCCTCCAAATGAGCATTAGTTTGAACATCTAAGATTTCTCTCCACCTTTCTAACTTTAAATAGGAAGACCCCGCAATTCCATTACTTTTTTGCCAGTAGTGAAAAGTATACAGATCCTTGGCTATAGCCAGGTAAGAGGAGACATCTTTCCTAACTGCATGACTAACCAAACCTATTGCCATGCCTCTTCTAGCTTATTATAGCACTTAGACTTTATACACAATTGGGTGTTGTTTCCAGACATACCCTATACTAGCAGCACAATGTATCCTTTCTCTTTCTCCACATTCTAGAGAATGAAAATGATAAACCACAAAATTTCAGTAGTTGAACTGCTCACCATAGGTCAAGTACACAACTCTAGGTGCTAATTCTCCATTTTATTAGGAAATAGTGAATTGGGTCATATTTCCTAATGCTTTCCATGCACAATAGTTGCCTTCGTGGATTAACAGACACAGAAAGCAGAACTTCATGTAACACATACTGGGATTAATTTTATTGAATATACATGGGCTTAAGTGTAGAGAGGAAAACAAGAAGACGAGAATATGAATTTTCATGTTATGCACACAGGAACCTTCAGAATACATGCATCTCAAAGGCCCTTTTTTATTACATCTTTCCAAGTGTGTAATTACTCTGAACAAAATCTAAATCTAGCTTTGGGTTCTTTACTACATTTGGCTATCTGTGATTCTGACTGTAGGGACCGAAGTTTAATAAAAGGTTAATTAACGCAGCTGTGGCCTACATGGAACATTTTCTAGGCTAAGATGATTTCAGTTCAGCTCCCTGGGAAAGAAAAAAAAATCAGTTGACTGGAATTCTTGGCTTTCTCCCAGGCAGTTTCTTGAAAAGGTTACTGGCTTAATTGAATGAAAGCAGAGTCTGCAGCCATCAACAATTATCTATAGAGCAAGACTTGTTATTAGGCCGAATAAAATCAAAGGTAGACACCAACCACAGTCATTAAGAAGCAGTTTAGTTTTTAGTACTGGCCAGATTAAGAGAATCTGCCACTACTGTGAATGTTTCCTAAAAGTCTAGAGATTTTTTTTCCTGGCATAAAGACACCACACAAACATTTATGGTTGTGAACCATCTACTAAAAATTACTTCTATTCATTTAGAAACTGTCATGATTAACTGATTAACCTGGAAGAAAAAACCTACATGAAACCGACATTCAGTTTCATTGTGTGTTTTTTCCACAGCAATGAAGCCAACCTCTTCCCTTCTTTATGGTGTGTGTGCTCCTTGCTGTCCCACTACCTACATCTACTTGGTTCATCCCAGAAACTCTCTATGTTCCTTTGAAAAGCAAATGGCCGCAATTTTCATGCAGAAAATGTGAAATGACTAAGTGACTTAGTCACAATGGCACGTCACAGGCAATGTCAGTACACAACATTTAAGTAAGGCTTTTTGTTGAAACTGCAGTGCAGACCATACTGCTCAAATGATTAAGATTTAGAGGCATGGATGAATTTCCAATTATACTGGACTTAGTTGTTTTCAAATGTTTTCCAAAGTCCACTCTATTAAAGACACTATTCTGTAACTGGTAGCCAATTATAATTATTAAAAGGATTAAGTCTCAATCTCTGGGTCTCTAAATTTTGATAGATGTTTAAATATGATTTCAAATGCTAAATTATATTTAAACATTTCTTAAAACTTTAGCTGAGCAAATTAGATTTATCTTCACAGCAATGCACAGTTTTTAAAGGCATTTCTAATCATTGATTTTCAGCAGATTTTTTAAAAAAATGTTTTAATAAAATCTATAAATCCATCAAAGACAAAAATATGTAAGTCATTCTAGGCAAAGTCAAAAAAAGACAAGAGGTTTTTATTCCCTGATGGGGATGGTAGAAATGTATAGTTTAAGAGGAAGGTAGAGGGAGAAAATCAAAATTTTCAACCCTATTTTCTCCTTGAGAGGTAAATCTTCTACCTGATCATAATTGAATAGTGTGACTATGGACAGGTCAGAGCCCAGAACAGGGACGATGAGGGTGAGGAGCCAGAGTGGTTCCGGCTGCCATCCCACGCAAGCTCAGTGCAGCAGAAGACTGAACAAGGGTGATGACTGTTCATGACACGGAAAAGTAAATGTCACCCATTTTTTAAAAATGGCTGCACTAAGGAATAACATGGTAGTGAGTTTAGTACTTGTCCCTGATAAAACTAAAACATACATGAGATAAAAATAGAATTTACTGAGAAACAGATTTCTAGTGAAGAAATTCAGACACTGAGCATACTGCATTTCACACAAAATACATTAAGACATGTAAACTGCATTATAGATGTACTATACATGCATAATGTATAAGAAAGAACATTATAACGCTGTAGTCAAAGATAACCAGTCATATGCCATGTGTGACACTGCTTAAAAAGAGGGCTTTAGCTATTGTATATTAAATATAACCTTCCTAGGTAACTCTTAATTCCTGGGTAGCACTCTCAGTAGAGGATGACACTGAAAGACAAACTTCTAATGATGACATTCCAAGCCCTTCTCTGATCTCTGTGTTACCATTTAGTGTGATCTTTCCCTAACATCTCTAGCATCACTTGAAGTCTGAGGGCTAGCCTGGATGAACTTGGCTGGTTGAAAGAACAGTATCTTAAGCTTTGGATTTTCACATGCGTTGCCTTCTGCCTCAACTACTCTGCTTTATTCTTTGGCAAACAGTGCAGCTTTTAGGCTTTATCATAAATATTAATTCTGATGAAAAAAATACATTGTCTTTTCCACTTTTTGTAGGTTAAGATGTCCTTGCAATTACTATACTGTAACAGCATGCTGTATGTTGTATTTGATTATAACTCCGTAATCATTTTTCTTTCCTTCAGATCAAAATACATGCAACCAATATCAAAACATGAGCAGTCCTTAAACCACCTTTATTAAAATCAATGCCTTTATATACTTTTCTCTTAAATATGTATAAAGATGTGGTTTAATTGTTTAATATTAGAAAGGTCCTACATAGGTGTAAGTTCAGGTCAGTCATGTGGATGTGCCTAAGTATACACTGGGAAAGTCATTCTACTAAACACTTTTAGTACAATTTATTCAAACTTTGTGTAACCACTCTGATGTTCACATATATGGATATAAAAATTAAGTAACATTAAATAGCTTTTCCAAAGTCGGAAAAACACAGTTTCCAAAGTAATATTCAATCCTGTGTATTGTCAGACTCTGTTCTCCCTATTAGACTCCACTTCCAATATGAGCTACAGTCTTTAGTCTCTATGCATGTTATAATTTATGAACATGTGAATTAATAAATGCCCACTAAAAAGAGAACAGTGGTTTATACAATTATCAAAATGTCTTGATTAAATGTTTTAATACAGGACAGCAAAGTATGCATACAGAGTTCATTTTACACTTTTTTTTAATCTTTTAATCTTATAAAATCAGCAAAGCACTATGGTTCAGATACTCGGCAATCCTTTTGTATCATTAGTGTATTTTTATTCAACAATCCATCTTAAACTATCTAAAATATGCTGCTCTATGCTGCTTGTCACCATATATGGTAGCATATATGATATGCTTATCATATATTTTGATACAATCAAAAATGGCTCATAGATACAAGTAAAATCTGAAGTTCCATTTTTACACTTCTTTGCAATTCTCTGAAACCTCAAGTATAGTCTTAGAGATCAAATATTTATTCAAATGCTTCCTAAATTGAGTCATAAAGTAATGATTTTTGAAACTATAGGAAATGGAAATCTAATATGTCACACAGCTGGGCCTGGGAAGCCTCCTTGAGTCTGCATTGATTTGCATCACTGAGTAATAGAATTTCCAACCAAATGTAGCATTTTAGCATATGAACAAGTTCAAAGGAAAAAGAAGAGTACAGGTCTTAGAAAAAGATGCAAAACAAACATTCCCGGCTTCCTCATTTCAGTAAAGGAGTTTCTGGAGATTTCAGAATTAAACATGAAACTGTCTCTCAGCCCAATAGGGCTTCAAGCCACACAAATACTGTGAAGACAATGCAGAACACTGGACAGGGGGAAAGTGTGCTCTGTTTCTTTGCTTGGAACCAGGAAAAACTCTAACCAATTCTGAATCGTCATGAGTTTCTTTCTTGATACTATCATGCCATTCATTTTGATTTCAGAAATTATAGTATGACAGCGAGAAGTTACTGGTGCTAGATGTTATTGGTATATATGAATCAGTTTTGACATAAACGCAACTTTTAGATTAATACAATACCAAGACTAATTATGCCATGGTTTACAGTTTGGGGGAAAATGGATAAAATAATCATTGATTTTAAGGTTGATATAGAGTAATTATAATATACACACATTACCATGTTTTGATTGACTTTTACTTCAAGGTTAAAATATATACTGAAATTTTGGAGAAATTTAACTTTAATATTAGGCCTCTGTTCTCCCCAAAGTGCTATCCATAGCATACTACCTTTTTAATGTATATTGTCTAGAAAATGATAATCATTTTTAAATAGGTATCTGTTTAATGATCTTAATACCCCATCTCTCTATATCAAATATACAAATGTTACCAAAAGATGGTTTAAACCATGCAATGAAGCAGAGCATTAGGTAAAAATCACAAATACACAAGCTATCGTGTTTATTAGTCTTCTTCCTTTTTCCTATATGTTGGAAGGAAGAATTTTGTCTTATAGAGGGAAGTGTTGGAATAATATTAGTTTCTTGACATTGTGATCTATCATGAACTACAAAAACATTAGTCAAAGAAGGGAGAATGTGTCCACGATCGAGTTTGGAATATGGATTTAATAAAAATACCACATCTCAATCCTCAGGAATTCAAGATATTGGAAAGGGAAATAAAAGCAATGCATGTATTTGATAGTGAATGTGCTTCTAAGAACTATCAGGAAAATATGTCATTTGTTTTATGAAATATACATTAATATTTTTTAAGATACTTTCATGCTCTGTTAGAAAATATAGCACTATAAATTTTCATGTGTTGATTGATGCTTAAGTTTGTGGAATTTCCCCCCACCCTGTGCATGTGTGTACATGTGGGTGTGTATTATATGTAGACCTCAAGCATAAGAAATGAGGGTGTCAAAACATTAAACCCTTTGCAATAGAAATATTGAATTAAGCTTTTCAAAGGTAAATTACTTATCTAAAAAATGGAAAGAATATGAGCTAATAGACAGCAAAATATACATCAAGTTTAGCTGTCTTTTCATGTTGAAAGTGGGATTTTAACTATGAAATCCCCAGTGTTCCTCAGAATTTATAAACTCAATTTATTTCAAGGTTATATTTTGTGGATTGGAAAATGAACATAAAATGTATCATTGACTAAACAAAAGTAAAATTGTGCTTTCCATGTTAATTTGTTATTTGCTAATTCTTAATATTTAGTACAAATTAAATAAATAAAAAAGCCAATTCTTGAAAATGTATCTTGTAAGAGTTAAATGACATTCTTAAATTGTCTTTTATTGGCTCATGGGCAAGGGAGAATAAAGAGGGCAATTTGTAGAACTACTGCAAAAGAAGAAAACTCATAGATCTATTTTTAAATTCAATTCTGGATTTATTACTATAGTCTCTACCAGCTAAGATTTTTTTTTTTAAAAAAAGGAGAGAAGCAACAATATTACAGCATAATATAATAGTCAAACTTACTCATTATGAAGAAGATGCACATATTTTGAGAGTGAAGGTTTAACAGACTAAGATTTTACAAAGCATTTAAAGACAGACAAAATATTGAAATTAATGGTTATGCTGTTTCATGTGAAGACAGTGACCACCTGAGTGACAATGAGTACAATGTTTCCTGAGAAAAGGAAAACTTATTCCTATCCACTGTACAATATTGAATGAGTTACAAAATAGATCCAACAATAAAAGTTAAGCCTTGAAGGTATTCCAGACTGAGGAAGAGCCTGAAGAATGAATACAGGGTGGGACTCAAACAACTGCATTTTCATCTTGTGAAATGAAAGAGTGCAAAGTCTATTAATAGAAGGCTAAACCTTGAATGCTTCTATAAGAACTAACTATGTGATAACATGCATAGCTCTAGAAATGCATGTACAACTTGCTCCATGACATCTTGGTTACGTGAACCACAGGTTAATTCAAATGAAGTATTAGGAAATGCCATAGTATTAGGAAAATGAGGCATAGTTTTTAGTTTAACTTAAAAGACTGGTCTGCCATTCATGGGATCAAAGCATACAATTCTCCCTTCTCTGTGCTTTTGTATAATAGTAATGTTGATGTAAATGTGTTTAGTAGACATTCATAAAAACACAATAAAACAATCTTCATCTCTCCCACAGAATGTAAAATTTAAAAACAAATGTTATCAGCAATTATGATTCTAACTTTTCCAAACCAATCATATACATATAACAAGAAAAGGAGGGAGTTAAATTCCACCTAGTTTTGACAAGGTAACTGGTAGAGCCATTTATAACAATGTTGTCTGGCAAATAAGAGACACAAAAATCAAATCAAATAGATGTGCTAGAGTTTTATGTAGAGCATTTTCAGAATCCTAGGCCAGTTGATCAGAGCAAAGTTGTGGGACGTATTGCCTTGATGGCTGGAGGTATGGCCTCAAAGGGGATATGGAACCCATACACTTCCTCTTCCTCCTTCACTTCCTCTTACCAAGGTAAGCATTGCCACACCACCATGGCTGCCATGACTTGCTGCCTTGCAACAGGACCAAAAACAATGAGGCTAATCATAGACCATATATAAGCAAACAACAACAACAAACCAAACTAAAACCCCTTTTTCCTTATTGGATTTTTATACCAAGTGTTTCATTTTCATAAATCAACCATAGATGATTAATGAAAGAATGTGCTGGATCATTCCAAAAACTCTAAAGTACCCAACTGTAAATAACGTGACGTCTAAGAGCTACTTCATGACAGAATCTGTTAATAAGAGAACTTTCTCCCTCAGGAATTTTACAGACTGAGAAACAACTCTTGGATAGCAAGCAGTGGCAACTTCTCTGACCGTGTCATTCTAGCAGCCCTTAAATTCATCTTAAAATTTGTTGGTAGTCACTAGGTCACTATGTATTTGGCATGATTGGAATGTCCTTTCCACAAACTATGCATCCCATTCTTTCTTTCATGATATAAAAATTACAAAATATTGACAGAACGAGAGAGTCCAGAAATTAAAAGATAGGTATGGAAGCCAGTATTGATGAGGTGCAAGGATGGTAAGGGTGCTTAAAAACAAACAGGAACACAAAGGGACAAATGGCATACATAAATTGAGAGATTGATGTGGACCAAGTGTGACTAGACATGATGATGATGGGACCTTGCTACAATTCCATCCACTGAGGGGGTGGAATCAGAAATTTCAGACCATATAGAGTTTCACAGCAAAACTCTGCAAGGTGGGTAGAGGGCAGTGTAAAGATTTCAAAGTGTAGATAGCCAGGAGAGTGAATCAGTTCTCGACGCCTGTCAATCTGATGTTCGTTTAGGAGACAAACATTAGTTTGTGGACTTTAAAAGCATGGTAGATGCTGCTTAACTACTAAGGGACATTTTGTCAAAACCCAAGAACAATTATAGTTTCCAGGCATGTTCACACTTGTACAACTCTGCAGTTCAGTGTAAGTGGAAATCTCCAAGGGGTGGGGCCTGTACCATGGTATGATTCAGTGATTCAAGACTGAATATCTATTTTGTATAGCAATATTCTCAGTAGGCTCTCTCTCTCTCTCTCTCTCTCTCTCTCTCTCTCTCTCTCTCTCTCTCTCTCTCTCTTCCCTTGCTCTTGTGCTCTCTCACACGAGCTCTCTCTCCCCATCTCTGCCTCCGCCTTCACTCTCCCCTCTCTATATTTCTGTGTCTCACTGTCTCTTTGTTTCCTTGTCTCTCTGAGTCTCTCTGTCTCTCTCACTTTTCTTCCTGTCTTTTCTTCTCTCAATCAAATTTTAAAGCATTGACAAGTAGTAGTATATAGATAGACTATTTGTAGAAAAACTGCAGGTTTTTGGTTTATAAAATGTGAACTTGGGGTCTAGAGATAAGAGCACAGTTTCTACCTCACTCACAAGGGGCACATATTTGAGGTTTTAGAATGTAATATCAAAGGTCAGAATAGCTGACCCTCCTTTGTGAAAGGTAAGCTATACAGCCAACACTTCTTCACTGCGCCTTCATGCAATAATTCTGAACGTAAATGATCTCCTGAGGCTGGGAACAAGGGTGCCATGAGGTTGAACACTGGTGGAGACGGGAAGTGCTGAGAGCTGGGAAAAAACTTCCCTTTTCAAACCACTAATATTGATGTCATCTCTCAAAAGTTTGCAATACATTTTGACAAAGACAATGCTTATATTCTGAATTATGCTAGGTTAAAAACAAATTGGAAGCTTAATTTTTAGAAAAAATATTCAATCACAGAACCACAGTGATTTAGAGTTGCAAAGTCCTAGGAGGCCAACTGGTTCAACGCTCATAGATGTAAGAATCTATACATTTAAAGGTAAATTTCCAAGTGTCATGTTAACTATAAATTATAAAATGATCCTGGAAATATTCTGAAATAAACCGAGCAATCTGTAAGCCACGTGGTGTTGATTGGGAAGGCCGGAGGTATACATTTGATGGAAATGCACACACATATAAGTGAACTGAGTATGTAAATACTCTTCTGCTATCAAAAGCTAGGCTCTCCACTCTGCTGGTTCTCTACCCTGTAACCCAGTCAGGAAGCTTTAATGAATACCCATGGGGAACCTACTGCGCAAAATATTCCCTGACCTATTTGGAAGTGAGACAACAGTCCCTCTTGGAATTAAATCGTTGGTGCAAAGATTTTCCTGTCTTTTTTCCCCCAGCAAATGAGTATCATGTTCACCACTGGAGAGACAACACTATCTACTTACCCCCAATGAGGAGACGGAGTAAACCACCCAGGAGGCTTGAGGCAGTCAGAGAGTCAGATAATGAATGTGCTATTCATAGAACAAATACAACAGCAAGAATCAAATAAACACCAAAGCTCTGTAGTTTGGCATAACCAGTTCCATGGGGGGGAAAAGAAAGAAAGAAACAAGAAAAAAGAAAAATAAAACCTTGTGCATGGGTCACAATCATTAGCATGGTCTGTCTATATCTTCAAAATTGCTGGTTAATTTTTAATTTCTGAGGAAGAACAACTTTTTTTTTTTTGGTCTATCGTCATTAGGCAAACATCTGAAAACTATTTCCCGTAGACCTCTGTTTAAAGGTCCTGGTAAATCTTGGGACATCGGTGAGATTCTGTAAAAATTTACAAACCTAGCTTACAGAGATTTGAGTGGAAAGGGATGTGACTGAAGTGAGGAGTAAAAGAAAAAACAGGTGTGAAGTGCTTCAGCCAAGGGGTCCCCACCTCTGTCTGAGTAGAAGCACAGAGAGAAGAGGCAAATTTACACAGGCCATTCAGATCACTTTTGGGATACCTATTCACGCAAGATGCTCCGGATGACATCACTTGATCCAACTTGTAGTTAATAGAAAAACAGAATTGAGTATATTTTTCAAACCAATGTGTTTTATGAATGAAGAAAAGGAGAGAGATCAGAGATTTAGTGAGCAAAAGAGAACACCATCTAATTATTTGCTTTCTTAAAAATTAGTTTTTAAGTAAACCTCATGGTGCTATAATATCAGGGTTGTCTACAAAAAAAAAAAAAAACTATCAAAACTGTCAGTGACTCCATCCAAGAAGGTAATTAACTTGAAGTTTTGAGACAACTGAACTCCCAACAGGAAATGTCCAGGACACAGAGTGAACAAGAGAGCTATTAACTGAGTATGTTGATATGTTGTAGCATCCAAATAAATAACAGGGTTCTATTTGAAAAATTAATGAGGCATTCACATCTGAATAGAATTATGACTACAGCTCTTACCACTAGACAGAACTTAAAAAAAATCAGTCACTAACTGCCATATAAGAACTTAAATCACTTAAATATAATAAATTTAGCATTTAAATTGCATTAAAATTTTAAAAATATATCAAAATCCCTTTTGTTTTTCAAATCATTAGACAACACATCTATAGTGATTATGTGGCGATGCACTGTCAGTAATTCAGTGTCAAAATACCATGGTTCCTTTCATTCCTTTAACCTTTAAAAATATTTGCAGTTTCTTAAAGTTAATGAAGTCTTAATTGAACTTGAATGGCTGGTACTGTAATATACACTTTAAAAACAGGCAACTTATTCTTTATCAAAACTTTAGGAAAATAAATTTACATAAATAAAAGTAAAACTGACCAAGGGAGACTTACAATAACCTTTCAAGCTAAAATAATAAGAATAATCCTAGATTTGACTTTGTACAATTCCAAGATTAACAAGATTAAAAGCTACATTGCGACTATACTTTTCAATAGGACTTTAACTTCCTGCCTATATCAGATTAACACAAGATAGAGGATATTATGTATTTCAGTGAAATGTATGGGGGGAAAGTTCAAATTACGTGGTGTTTATCCCATTCAGAAGGAGGACCTGGGTATGTCTCCAAGATGTCTGACACAGGACTCTCCTTGTGAATGCTAACTTTTGTGTTCTCTGCTTCCATCAGCCAGACCCTGAATGCTCCACTAAAGAAATCATGACAGAAATGATACTGAGTCTTCTGAAGGGTCACCCTCAAATAGCATGTTTTTTTGTTTGTTTGTGGTCACCTAGAATGACAGCTCTCTAAACTTTTTTCTTTCCCAAGCATGGCTGTTAAGCTGGTAGAACTCCAAACCACACACAGAGATGTCATGTCTGTTCTCTAATCTGCTCAACCTGGTCACAGTCCTCACATCAAGAGATTCCAGAAACAAGCATGTGAATAAAGGGACCTCCAGATGACTCTGTACCCCAGAATTCTAAAGCATACCAGCCTATTGACCAAATCTACCCCCATCATTGGAGAGTGCCAACCCCTTCACAGTCACACTCTGTTGCAATTCTGCACACCACGTGCTTAAAGAACATACTAACATGTGTGCTATGTCCCCATGGGATTTGGGATTTTGCTGTTATGAAGCAGCTGGTAAAAACATAATCTTTCCTAAGGCCATTTCTACAACAGTAACAGCAGTTAGTGGTAGAATGCCATGCATAGTGGTCTACCAGATATACTGTTAGCAGGTCACATGCATACTATCTTTCTATATACCCTACAAAGCATTGTTAATATTCCTACCTTATAAATAGGAACACTAAGCCCTTGTAAGAGTATGTGGCTACTATTGTCCTTGGGGACCTATGTGATGAATATTAGAATCAGTATACTCTTGGTATTACATTGAAGATCTCCAAAGTTAGTAATGTACTGCCCATGTGAGAAAAACTAACGTGCATGCCCAACTGTGTTACTGTGTTTCTAAATGTGTTTCCTGCCTAGATCATCTACTGGAGGAGGTTACACCTGAATACACTGCAGTTCCTGGAGACTTCTGTAGATTGCATGTCCTAATAATAAACAAAGTAGTGTAAAGCAGCCATACCATGCTTATCTTTCTGAATCCTCATACATTAATGATGAGGATGACCTTGCTTTGTCCACTTGAGAGATGAAACTGAAATCAGGTTAGTATTCATCAAGCACAGGAGTGAGGACAATGACTGTGATTCACAGCTAATCTTCCCCCAAGGAATTTGCTAAGTACATGAGGGAGGACCATAGCTACTAACCAACTGACTATACCAAGTATATAAGGGAGGATCACAGCCACTAACCAACTGACTATACCAAATATATAAGGGAGGACCACAGCTACTAACCAACTGACTATACCAAGTATATGAGGGAGGACCACAGCCACTAACCAACTGATTATACCAAGTATATGAGGGAGGACCACAGCCACTAACTAATTATACCAAGTATATGAGGGAGGACCACAGCCACTGACTATACCAAGTATATGAGGGAGGACTATACCTACTAACCAACTAACTGTACCATGTATATGAAGGAGGATCACAACCACTAACCAACTGACTATACCAAGTATATGAGGGAGGACCACAGTCACTAACCAACTGATTATACCAAGTGTATGAGGGAGGATCACAGCTACTAACAAACTGATTATACCAAGTATATGAGGGAGGATCACAGCTACTAACCAACTGATTATACCAAGTATATGAAGGAGGCTCACAGCTACCAACCAACTGTACCAAGTATATGAAGGAAGACCACAGCTACTAGCCTAAATGACTGTACCATTACCCCAACCCACCCCCTGCCAGCTATCTCACCCCTTGATTCTTGTCATTTAATGGGCAATAACCTTAGCTGAAGGAACACACCTTCCATTCTCCCACTTGGTGTGTCTTAGGTAGTTCAGGCTAATCATCTTGAGTTTTGCACAGAATTTCCTTGGAGGTGCTGATGCAGCCAGAAGACACAGCCCCTTTCCCTCCCTGCTCTGCTTCCTGCAGTATGGGACGCACAGGAGATGGCTAGCATACCACAAGCTACTCTATGATGCTGATGGGTAAAGTCACAGAAAACATGTTAAAGAGAACGGAGATGGCAGAGACAATAGTCTCTTAAGACAATGGTGACAGCACATGGCCACAGACTGTTTACTACTGAACTTCCTTTTCAAAAAGACAGAAATACATTGCCATGATGTCTTTAATATGTTTGCATTTTTGGTAAATTCCATAAGATACAATTAAATCTTAAGAATGGATTATATTTTTATCTGCCCCAAATATTCAAAGCCCCCAAATGTTCAATTTTTACCTCATAACAAACTTCACACTATCTTATCCCCCAAAGCAACATCCTTCATGTCCAGGATGACTGTGTGAGTTTGAAGACACACCTGGGGAAACCTAACTGCTCCGAGTGCATGGCGCTGCTTGGATCCTACTGCAGACAAGGTGAGATGGGAAAGGAAACTCCAAAAAAAAAAAAAAAAAAGAAAGAAAGAAAAAGAAAAGCTGAGGAAGAATGAAAATTGCCACAGTTAGCCGAAGCTAAGCTGTATGCTGGGCACGTACCGTACAATGAACCGAGAAATTCTACCTATTATTTACACGATGACAGAGAAAAGAAAATGAGGTGGCGCTCGATAAACAAGCTCTCGTCTAAAGTAGATTTAGACACTGTTCATCCCCTCGCTCTCAGCTGAGAAGCCTGCTTAGCTGCAACTGTGAAATAAATTCTGACCCTCAGAACACTTTGAGGAGGAATAATGTTCAAAACAGGCTCTGGCTTTCTTTTGCTTCTCTTTGAGATTGATTAGGTGTACTTTCAGATAAGAAACGAGGTTGGTGTCTCAAAGTAGAAAGAGTATTTTTAGACAAATACAAAATAGTTCATTTAAGTTGTCCAAATAAAGAGAGTAATTAAGATCATGACTTGATACTGTAGCTATGAGCTATTATAAATACCTTGTACGGTGGGCTCACAAATCATACCATATCAAGTTTTGATAAATCATCAAATTATGCCAAAAGACAACTGATTGTTTAATATTACCTCAACATATTCTGTTAAAGTTAAACTGATTACAAAACAGTAGTAAAATTTATTTCTTAAACCACCTTCAAGAAACCATAAATGGACTAAAGCAGTAGGACTAAAACCACTGATGAGGGCTTAGGAAGTAACAGACATTAGATTCAGAGCTGGAAAGAAATGTTACATAAGTAGTAATTTAATTTAACTTTTCAATTTAAGGCATGCCCGGTCACATGCGACTCTCTGAAATGAAGCATTTCAACAGCTCGCCATGAGTCTGCTTTAGAAGGTAATCTGAAAATCTATAAGAGCAACAACAAAAAAAAAAGAAAGAAAGAAAAAGAAAAATTTACTCTGAAAGAACACTTGCTCTAACTGCTAAGGCACAGAGATAGGCAAATTAAGAATGATTCAGCTCAGTGAATACACTAATGCTACACTGCACGCACAGGAGAACTCAGGCACCAAACCATTCAAAGGGCTTCGGCCGAGGGACCGTAGCCTCCACATGGAAGTCTGTCTGTAGCTCAAATTTCCCCAAAGCACAATCCAGGCTGTTTTATAGACAGCAGTTTTACACTTCCTAAAAATGTAAAGATTTCTTTCTTATTGACTCTCTGATTAAGGAAACACTTGCATGGAGGAAGCTGGTGTTTCCTATATATTTTATTCTGATTTCAAAATTACATTTATTTACTAGCTATTTGTGGGGGTGTATGTGTGTGCACAGATGTGTCATAGAATCCAGGAGTGGTCAGGGGATGACTTGGACCATTTGCCTGTCTTCCAGTTTGCGGTTCAAAGGCATTGAACTCAGGTCATCAGGCTTGGCTGCAAGCACCTTTACCCGCTAACCCATTTTACAGCCAAATAAAGGAAAAATAAATATGGACACCCCAGTTCTCACAACTAGCTCAAAGATTTTGTTTATATCTTGTAGAAAGAGAAATGAGGTCACAATGGAGAGAAACTCCAATACAGCTTTAAGGCAAAAGACTCCATTAGAATTCCAGTAGGGTCAGAGTAGGGGACCACTCACCATTCATGAACTCTAGATTTCCTCAGCTATAAGGAGATGTAAGACCTAAATTCAATGAATATTTTAATATAATGTCCTGCCATTGATCCTAACTTGACAGATATTAGTGTTCATTCAGATTTTTGGAATCATTTGTATTACCTAAGAAAATATATAATGATTACTTGTAATCCCAAATTATATTGGTGTTACAAGAATGCATTTATATTTTCATATTATAAAGCAAAAAATATAAAACATTGAGTACGTAAAATGATACACAAATTAATTCTATGATTTACTTGGAAGACTGTACAATGGGTTAGGAACATCCTGAAAAGAATGGGTGTTCCAATATAATACTGAGAAAAAAATCAATAACTTCAAATTGTAACAATAGATGAGAATCAACAGTTAAGTAATTTTTAATTCCCATCACAATGTATACATATCATTTATTTACCCAAGCTTTAAAATTCCTTTGTTTAAAAACTGAATGGCCTTTAAATGTTCAGAAAAGGATGAAACATATTTATAGACTCTATATAACACATATTACCACACAAATGCATCTGGTTGTGCACTTAGGAAGGCACTCAGGGTGGCTATTTATGAAAGCATTGCTGAGCTGCCACAGAACATCTTTCATGTGCTGTGGTCACTATTGGATCCTCACAATGCAGCTCAGTGCCTGACATTTTCTGAGAACTCAAAATTATGTGCCAAAATAATGGCTAAAAAATTTAACATTAAAAAGTAGTTGTTTCTTATACACTAGAAACATATTTTCATGGGAAATTTGCTTAAACATATATAAGTTCAAGTGTTTTTCTTATGTAAAAGAAATCTCACATTGTTACATTATCATATATTATTTATTTGGAAGGCAATGAATTAGTCTAGTAAGCATTTTCCATTTGTGTTTTGCTATATACTATGAAGTGTATCTATCCCATAAGCATATAATGAATGTTGATGCAGTGTAATTAATAATTCCACTAATAGTGAAAGGAACTAATTTCTATTTTGAAACATTAGCAGTCATACAAACACTAAAATCTCATTTAGGAAGAAGTATTGCTATCCTGTAAAGTGGATGATAAAAGGAGTTAAATTATAGCTATAAAATTCCTAGTTAGGTGAATATTAAGTATCTTTTACATTGGATAAAACAAAATAAAATCTGCATTAGACTGAGATGTACTAAAGTCAATGATGTCAAGTCCTAAATGAAATACATATGTAAATAGAAATGTACAATGAAACTAAGCAAACCTGCCCACATATCAACAGACAGCTCTTCAGCTTTGTGGGTTTAATTTTAAATGAAATGCACCAATTTGTGGTCCTTAATATATGGGAACAGAGCAACAGTTAAACTCACTACTGACATCTGATACAAGTTATTGACTACCACCAAGCTGCCCTTATAATTCATCTGACTATTTACAATGCACTATTCTATCAAGAACTCATTCCCCATCACCTGTTTAGAAACAGAGAGCAGCTGGACTATTTTACAAATAAGGGACGTGGGTTTTCAAGGCAACTAGGGAGCAGAAGCAGAAGCTCTTGGCAGCTGTGAACCAAGCTCAAGAGCTCCACCCTTTCATGACAGTAGGAAAGTCAGCTGTTGTCTCAACAGCTGGCAAGTAGCTGATGAAAATAAGGCCTTCAAAGAATTGTAGATTTTATCTAGAATATGTCCATAGTCAGGAGGCGCAAAGAGACAGTTGTATTAAAAGATGTGATAAAAATGAGAAAGAAACACAAAGCAAGCTAATGAATGATAACACACAGATGCTAATGAACTGTGGCCGGAACTTATTGCTGCTGTTATGGGAGCCTATAACCTGAAATATCTTTTCAAAAGTAAAGCTATGTTCTAGAAGGTATTTTACAACCCTATCAGAAAGTAAGGAAGCCAACTGTCATTTGAACTACTTCCTCACCCTCGCATCTCTTTGCTGCTTAATGCTATGGCTGTGTGTAGGATGTGTTCAAAATAAAGCCTGATGATTAGAAACAGGAAGGCACTGTGACAAAGTTTAAGATGAGGGCACTTGCTCCTCTGGCAGGAAGTATTTCATGGCTGACATTTTCACAGTCACTTATCGATTTAGACAACATAGCCTAGTGTGGACCGTGTGCCATAGAATGATCAAAGAAACCATTCAAGAAGCATGCTCCTGGCCTTTGGCAATGTCATGTAACACCTAACCTAATGACAACACTGCTCATGGTATCCCAAAACAGGAGAAAGAAAGCAACTCACTGTACTGGAGATAATGCCAGGAAGAGAGATGCAGGAGTAAGAGCCTAACTATAAAGCTTGGTAAACTGAGGTAGCAGTCCTGACTTTAAGGACTTTATAGACTTAAGCTATAAAGAAACCTTTTAAAAGACCATTTCAGGAAAAGGACAGCAGAAAGAACATGACAGATGAGAAGGGGAGCAGACAGGGAGACAGGTAGGATTTGCTGAGTAGCACCAGAGGAGGCTTAAACCCTTTTTACATGTGTAACAGCACCGATCCACGTGTCATCTGAGTTTTCTTCCACTGTACTTGACAGTCTGTCAAAGGAGACCAAAGGAAAGAGCAAAACCACATTGCTTCAGATAGAAGAGGCTAAGAAGCCAAAGAGAGAGAGCAGAGGCACGATGCCCAAGATGCCACCACCTCACTGGGCACTGCACAAGCGACTCACCAGTTTTCAGGACAGCTCTTCAAATCAGCATCTGCAGAAGAGTAAGGAAAAGGAGAGGTTTATGTGGAGAATGCCCTCTTTACTTAAACTCTTCACTTATCTCTAAACAAATTAGTTCACAGAAACCAAAAATCCCAGTTGAATGCACACTATGTAAACATGAGTTGGGGGTGAATGAAAGCGGAAAGGCAGAAAGGCACCCAAATCCCACAAGCCGTCATCATCTCAGCACACGGATGCTCTATGAAGATGGTCTTTGTACCCACTACCATTGGCTAATGCTCAGATCCCATTCTACATATGCCAAAATGCCAAGTTCCACTGAAGAAGAAACTCGATTGTAATGGGGGAGGGGATTTGATCTGTATGTCTTCAATTACCCAACTTGGGGAACAGCCACTTTGATACTACATGGATTGGTTGAATTTTACACACACAATTCTTTCATTGCACAACAACCTTACTAAATGCAAGTTTAATTTCTCTCTTTAACAGACATTCAAACTCATATAAGAGCATAAAATCCATATATTTACACGTGTATATTTCTGTGTAGAAAGTGATACAAGCACTTCCATTATATATTTATTATGTTCTCTCTCCCCTGTAGGGAAAGAAAAAATCTGCATCCTACCCATTATTTTGTTTAAATGACATTTACTTAGAGTCTATCCAATGGATATTAATATCAATAAAACATTTTTAGAAACAAAATATGTTCAGAGAGTAGATGAGCTGATATACAAGCTTAATCCGCAAGACTCTGGTAGATCAATAGGAAACAATCCTTCCCCTGTAATCATATTTACTAGTACATAAATCACTGTTACTGGAGTCAGCCATTAAACTTTCACAGATAAAGGTCTCACACTGAACTCTATAACCTGAAAACTTCCATTCTATAAAATAATGACAGGCTGGGAGAGTTACGTAGATCTGATGGTAGAGTGATCCAAGTCTTTGCATTTTGTCAATTGATGAATATGTTTAAAAGGCAACAGAAATTTTTCTTACTGTAAAGGAAAAAGTTAATAAAACCAAGGACAGTAATTCACTGCAGTATTTCAGTAGTAAAGTTAAGCTAAAAATGTGGTTAGTTTTATTGGATTGCTAAGGGAAACAATATCCTTTAAATGATTTTGTAATGATAGTATTAAAATCAACCTTGAGCTTCATTCAAAATTCAGACAAAATAGCCTTTTAATATTGCTTCTCAAAGTTCCCATGGACACAAATGTTTATGAAGGAAGAGGACCAAAACTGGATTATTGAATACTTTGCTTTCAAAAAAAGTAAATGCTTTAATAAAATGTCAGTTTTATAAATACAAATCTCTGACTTAACTATTAAAATTATATTTCACTTAAAATATAAGCCATTTGCACTCATAGATACTGCTAAGAGGACCACATCCTTCTCTCTTCCATAAACTTTGCCCAAGAGTAATACAACTCTAGGTGATTTATTTTTCTTCATTCATTCATTAGCAATACCTGTGAGAGGAGAGATTACTTTGTGGACCAGATTTTGAAAGTCGGTCATTGATGTTGATATTCTTCACTTTAGAAAAAAAGTGGGATAAAATATCAGTTCACCCATGACTTGGACATGTTCGTGCTTTGGCCTGGATAAATTTCACATTTGAGGGAGAAGCCCATAGAAAGCCACCTGACTTCAGGTGGAGACCGGTCTTACGACTGTAGTACACTCGTAACAGATCAATTGCTTTAATCAACAACTGATAATTTTATTTATTTTCCATTTGTTTTGAAAGCCAAACACTTATTCCAGCACACAGCAGGGACACAGGGGCATTACCAGGTGACCCGTGGAAATGTTTCTTATCTACAGATGTCTTCATTTAGTATCCCCTCTTCCGGTGACTATTCAATGAAATACCTTGTTGAAACTCTTCTCCCTCAGTGTTCCTAAAGCTATGTGCAAACTTCTTAAACCACTTTCCCTTTTTCCAATCAAAACAATGCCCTTAAACCCAGGGATATGCATTGACTAACACACCTATGGAAAGTCTTACATAGATAAATTCTCCAATAACCCAATCGTATTTTTCCCCAAATTACATCAGAAAACTGATATCTGTTTTAATATAAAACTAAATATTAACATTCAAGAATATATCAATGAAGCATTAAGGGTATGGCAGCCTGTAAAAATGCAACCTCCAATATATTTTGTTGACCCAAGAAATAACAGCACATTTCTAAGTGGTTCAGGGGGAAACTGTTTGCCAACAGCCTTCAGGCAATGAGAACTTGTATTCAGGGAGTTTCTGGATGATCATCTGCATTGCTAGCTTAACTTTCATGAAAATTTATACAATTGCTTCACTGGAAAACTCCTTGGTGACTTAACCAGATCTTGATTTGGGGAGCATTTCAGACATTATTCTTAACACCAAGCTCAATAGACACTGTTTAAAATATCACATGTGTCCTTTTGTCTTAAATATAAATGAGTATTTAAGATTAGTGGAATAATTCTTAAGATCATGGAAACTAGTGTGAGGTTGAATCTTGGATCATTTTGATTGCATTTCTTGATGACTAAGGATGTTGACCGTTTCTTTTGGTGCTTCTCAGCCATTCCAGTTTCCTCATCTGAGAATTCTCTATTTAGCCCTGTTTCTTATTTTTTGATAGGGTTATTTGGGTCTCTGGAGTCTAACTTCCAGACACTATTGCTGATGCCAAGAAGCGCTTGCTGACAGGAGCCTGATACAGGTGTCTCCTGAGAGGCTCTGCCAGAGACTGACCAATACAGATGTGGATTCTCACAGCCAACCATCCTACTGAGCACTGGGACCCCAATGGGAGAGTAATGGAAAGGCCTGGAGAATCTGAAGGAGCCTTGTCTGGCATCAAGGAGAGGGGAGGCCCTGGGTCTTGTGAAAGCTTGATGCCCCAGTGTGAGGAATGCCAGCTCAGTGAGGCAGGAGAGGAGGGGCCACCCTCACAGAAGCAGGATAAAGGGGGATGGGACAGGGGGTTTGCAGAGGGGAAACTGGGAAAGTGGGTAACATTTGAAATGTAAACAAAGAAAATATGCAAATATTTTTTTTAAAAGATGAAACACATACTCCTCCAAAAAAAAATTATGGAAACTCTCAGGCAACTTACATCCTTCTGTATGGCAATTAAGACTTGTATGTTTCAAAAACACTGGAACACAACTTAATCAGTCTGAAAGGCATCCGTTCACCTCATTTAACACATACTTACCGAACAACAACTAGATGCTAAGCCCTCGGCGGGCAATGGATAGTCAACAGGGCCACATAATAGATACAATCATGCCATGCCAAGAGTACAATAGGCATGGGGAGTCAATTATTAAACACATAATCAAGCAAATAAAATGAAGAATAAGTGCTACCCTGGAAGCAGGATGGGGTGAGAGATGGCATCCAGGGTAAAGAGGGGCAAAGACAAGAGTTTGTGTAGCTTCTGAGTATAATGGATCCCAGGGAAAGGAATACTAGGTGGCCTCAGCTAGAGTTTGCCATGAAAGAGGTGGTGTGAGAATAAGTACAAAGGCGGAAAGACAGCAGCCAGTGCTTGGACCGTTTGGAATTGTACTAGAGGAATAATAGAACGAAAGGAGCTATGTGAACAGTAATACTGGTCCAAGCATTATATACTGCGCTACATGTAGTTTATTTTTTACCAAACAATACACCAGTGTGCAAAGTAATATAACAACCAAACTCTAAGAATTCATGGACCATCTCATTGTATTTTGGCACTCACTAGAGTCTTCACATGATGTTCTAAATAGTAGATAGTGATTTTACTAAAACATCAGAAGATTCAGATTTAAGAGAAATGTGTGTGAGATTAGATCACCAATTTAATGTTCATATTCTGAGGTCTAAATAACTTACGAATTCAGTAAGACATACATATGAAAATCACAGTTTTAAAGCTTGTTCTTTCCAACATCAGACACTAAAATATGTTATATTTAAAAGGCAATTCTACGCCAGTTATAAGTTAACCTGTGTAAACATGGAACTGATGAATGTAACTCAATATATCGATGCCTAAATCAGGAATCTACATGGTGTCCAATTTCTTAATAATTTTTAAAAGCATTTGCTTATCACTCAAGATCATCTGGAATTGCTACTGTATCACATTGTCTCATTAAAAAAAAATCAATCCTAGATGTTCATAGAAACTACCACAATCTTCTCTGTCTTTTTTTTTTTTAAGTTTTCCTAATTCTTCAAAAATTCCATTCAACATACTGTGATCATCTTCAACCCCACTCTATGTCAAACTCTTTCCGGACCCACTCCCATCTCTCCAGCTCCTCTCTTCTACTTGCCCTCCTTTTTTCCTCTTTCTCAAACAACCCAACAAGTCAAATTTGTGCTGCCTAAATCCTCTTGGGTGTGAGGCCAATTACTGGAACATGGTCAACATACTAGGAAGGGAGGGACAGCAGAATGGAGATGGAAGGGAAGAAAGGAAGGAAGGAAGGAGGGAGGGAGGGAGGGAGGGAGGGAGAGAGGGAGGGAGGGAGAGAGGGAGGGAAGGAAGGGAGAGAGGGAGGGAGGAAGGAAATAAAGATAGATAAGTAGATAGATAGATAGATAGATAGATAGATAGATAGATAGATAGATAGATAGACCGATCCTACAGAAACATCTGCACATAGGTCTAGATATCAATTAAACTTCCTTAAATTCTGCTTTGAAACATAACGTTCATTAATATGAAAAACACCGATGGCAGGAGATCTTATTTCATCATTAGTAGAGTAAGGAAAAAGTATCATTAGCCATCTGTCCTTCTGTTTTATATATGTTCCAGGAAACTTTACAGTGACACGTAGGTGACATTCTCCATTAGACTGGGGGGAGGTTTACAAGTATGCACAGTAGCAGGGTGCTTGCTGGCTCTGTGGTTTCTCCTCCCAGCATCACCAAACAAAAGATAAGCAAACTCACCAACATGCACACAAATCCTCAAGATCAGTTAGGAAAACGTGCCTTTTTATGCTTTAATTCACACACACACACACACACACACACACACACACACACACACACACACACCCTCTCCTAAATTCCCATATAAGAGCCTAAAAGCCAGCACAACAATACTGATGGGACTGGGACATCTTTAGTGTTGACTCAGATATGAAAGTCGAACCCCTGAGAATTGTGTGAAGAAATGTATTAGAAGATTAATCCATCTAAATAAGTAGCCAGACTATGCTTTTTTGTTTGTTTATTTATTTTTCTTTCTATTCAGAAGTGTGTTTACTCCCTGCAACAGGAGGACACAAGCTGGAACTCATCATTGTAGAATCAAGGAGAAGCCCTCACTAAAAGACATAATAATCGCTAGACGATCCCAGCTTCCAGAACAGTAAAAGAGGAATTTCTATTCCTTACAAATGAGCCATTCTCAAGTATTTTGGCCACAGTAGCACAAATGGACTAAAACAGCCCTAACTACCCTGGTCTGAAAACTGAAGTGGTGTCCTAGGATGCACTCAAGCAAATGGATTTGCTGACCCATGCTTGTAAACCAAGCAGCCAGTTCTGCCTCAGGAACCTATTTTCCTGCCTTCTAAGTCCTAAGTAATAACACTTCCATTTTGTTTAACTGTTTTAAGAGTGAAGCGATACCCTGGGGGGCGGGGGGGGGGATACTATTTCCCTTTGATGCTAAAAATTCCTTACATTCAAATAGCACTTACACATTTTTAAGAAAAAAAAAAGTACTTCTTATGGTTTTCCTGTTTTTCCTCTCTCTTGCCTGGAAATCTACTTTGGCTTATTTTGTTACTCTCTCTCTGTTTGTATGTAAGTGGGCAGGCAGCGAGCAAGGGAGATGGAGATTTAGACAGTCAATCATCCAGCTCACTCGAGAGAGTTTTAAGTGTTCTGTTTGTTGTCTCCCGGGAGAGCAGCATCCATAGTAACAACTCAAATGCATTTACTTTAGGGCTATTTTAATAGCCATCAATGGAGTGTGGGGGAGAGGTCTGTGTGGATTCAGGTCTTTGGGCTCTAGGGATCAGCAATAATTTAGTCTTTAAATAATAATGGCTAAAGCTTCATGGGTTGTAGTTTGATCCACATTAAGCAATAAACCACATGTTTAGCATCTATGCAGCACCCCTCTGTCTACTCTGAGAGCCCTAAAAATACACTGTGCATTGCATACGTGGACCAAATGTCTTGGGTCTGCATGAATATTTCATCATTCCTATTTAACTTTGCTCCCCAGACCTATTGTTGCTTAAAATGAAGCAAAACCAATAGCAGATACTTCCCAGGAGTAGTTTTGGAGAGGACACCCAACTTTCTTAAAGAGAGACTTTCTGGGGAATCGAGCCTTCACAGGACCAATGGCCTCTCCTCTCATACATGTCTGAAATGGCCATCTTCTGGTACATGTGTATCTGGAGCCATGGGATTCCCCAGAATAGGGGGTTACAAGTCAAGAATTGGGAGGAGGAATTTGAGCAGGGTAAGGTTGGATGGGATAGGTTGTTTTCGGAGTAACTTGGAAAGTGGATACCATTTGAAATGTAAATAAAGCAAATCTCTAAAAAAAAATTACCATGAAAGAAATCTAGAAGCCAGTGCATAATTCGAGTATAAAATAATAAATCTCTCCATTATCACTGAAAGAAAAAAATAAGAGAGACTTTCTTCCAAGAAGTGGAACTAATTAGTATCTTCCTACAGAGAAAGCTGGTGTGCACATTATACATTCAAGATAGTACAAAATGTGCCCCATTCAAATTAAGGGTATTCTGTAACTGGCGGTGTTCAATAATCATTTTGTTTGAGAAATAAACATACAATTTCACTTTCTGTAACTTTTGTAGGCCATTGAGTCCCTATGATTTTATATAGTACTTGTACCAATGACCACTATTCATTATTAATATGGATAGCATGCTTTTGGCTAAATATCAGTTTTGTTCTTAACAATAATTTTATTCCAGCTTCATTTTGAAGATAAGGGCACTGGAACTGGGCTATTAGGTAATTTCCCCTAGACTATGACATTACAAAGACTGGCATCAAGGTTTGCTTGAAACCAGCCTCCAACTCTTAATTTTTTCCTTACTGCCTCTAACTGGGGTTATCTGTTGTAGGTTGATCCTTAAAATATCTATGGAAGTAGAATGACATTTACTAATAGAAGCAACCTGTGTAAAGGCTTTAAATTTTTTCCAAGACATATTTACATGCTTACCCTATCTCTTATACAAAGGAATTAAAAATATACTTTCACCAAACAATGTTTAATTCTGTTATTAGGTATTTAGGGAAACCCTGAAAATGAAACCCCACCAATAAACAGTAAATAAAATTTCTTTAGTTTATTAAAATAAAGCTCCATTTTTTATTTTATTTATTTATTTATCTATCTATCTATTTATTTGTTTATTTTACTGATGAGTCCCAAAGAGATTAGTGTGTGAGTAATCTTTCACTTGCCTCACACAGACATTCTCATTCTCAAGAAACACTGTCAAGGAAGCACTGGAGCTCTGCTTGCTGCAGTACTTGGTTTGTACTCCTGTACTCTAAGAACAAACGCTAATTACCACTCAGCCCTAACGCTAATCTCAGCATCTGCTAATTAAAAGATCACATCTTCTGCAGAGTCAGCATTACCATTCAAATGAAAACATTAATCAGTTTGAAAAATTCAAAATCAATCAGCTGTAAGGAGGAAGTGGAGACCTCCACTGCTGAATGAGTATCAGCATAAACCTAGAACTGCAACAGTCAGTCACATCAGCCGGCCCCTTCCACTGTCGCAAAAGTTATTCAGAAAAGCATTTTTTTCCTGTGGTCTAGCATTGTGCCATGACCATGTGATGACATGTGGGATTTATACACAAAAATCACAACACCATCTGGCTCCTGAAGAGGGCTGGTTTAACATTTGACGCACTAGAGATATGATTACTGACCAGATTTTAAAAATAGAGACTGCAGAGTTTTCAAATAGATAATGCAACTTGGTGAGCTATTTCCAGCATACTAATAACTGCAGAAAAACTCAGTTGTATTAATTATTTTCCAGCTGTTTTTACTTTACATTTTGCTTCTTTAAGCTGGTAGTTCTATTTTTAATAATCTTTACTAAGAGCAGACCATTCAAAGTAAAGACCAGAATGTACTTCAAGGTTCTAGAGAAAGAAATAGGCTTCAGATTTGTCCAAGGACTTTTTTGCATCAAAGAATAAAGACTAACTTGGATTTCTTTCCACTGCTACTAACCAAATGGCCTGTAAACTCATGTCAAAAGATAAAACTCCTACATAAAAACTAGGGTATCACAATATAAAAATATGTTAATACATTCAATAGCTTAAAATTGAATGGATGTAAATGACTAACTTTTCCTGAAATCTTAGTGAGTACACAAAGACACAGACACAGACACACACACAGACACACGCACACATGCACACATTTGGATAGTAGAAAGACACCTCCTATTTCAGAAAACTGCTTATGACTCATGTATGTAAAGAAAACAGATCATGGAAGATAAACCTAATTCTTTTTTTTAATATTTTTGTTTTCTATATTCTTTGTTTACATTCCAAATGATTTCCGCTTTCCCAGATCCCCCCTCCCCATATGTCCCATAAACCTTCTTCTCTCCATCCCTTCTCCAATCACCTCCCTCCTTTTTCTCTGTTCTTATATTCCCTTCCCATGCTAGATCAATCCTTTCCAGGATCAGGACCCTCTCCATACTTCTTCATGGGAGTCATTTGTTATGCAATTTGATAAACCTAATTCTTGATCCAAAGCCAATGATATATAAAGGATCAAGGCCTGGAGAAATGGTTCAGACATTATGGCACTTGTTGTTCCTACAAAACATTCAGGTTGGTTCACAGTCCCCACACAGTGGCTCACAGTCATCCTTAACTTGTATCTCCAGTGCCAAGGCATCTAATGATTTCTTCTGACCTCTGTGGGTACCAATCATGCAGGTAGTATGCACACATACATGCAGGCAAAATAAAATAAATCAATATACAATATTATAATATAACTCCATTATTAAATACAGCTATATCAAGCATATTATTATTCAATACAATATTAAAATATGAATGTAAATGAGTAAAGCAGATTTCATTTTCAAAATGGTGAAAATTATATATGGATTCCAGTGCAAAAAGTTCCTAATATGATATTTAAAATATGAAGTCAGATTCAGGTCCTTCTTTATCTATAAGAAGACTTCAGGCCTATAAGGATTTACAATAATGCTTTCATGCGGAAAAGTCATTTTGATATATAATATGCTTAGTAGACCTAGCTCCAATACACTTTATTAGATTAAAAAATGAATAACAACTTCTTATGACAATTATATTTCAAAAAATTATTAGTAAAATTTATCTTGCAATCCTTAAAGTTAATAAGGGTGACAACATGAGTCTATGCATCTTACCGTGACTTCTACTTATGAGGACTGGAAATCATTAAGGAGAGTTTGTTTTCATAACATTGATGTACACTCATAAAACTTTTATTCCATTCAGACAAATAGTGTATATTCTTGTTAGGATAATAACCATTACTAGGAAAATTATTTTCATACAGCACCAAATAAACAAGAAGAATCTTGAATGTTATAGATTTTCATCTTAGGCATTGTTAAAGAAAAAGACATCAGGTGCCTCATGTGCACATTCCAAGGGGGAAATGGCTCATTTTCACATGCTTGGAAATATTAATAAAAGAAACATATCAAGAAACAAAGTGTGAAAGAAACAGAAACACAATATGAGTATCTGTAATTCATCCTCAAAACTGACTAAATTTTCACATTTCTTTCCCAATTTCCTTTTTCTTTTTTGGCAACACATCTGTCAGAAGATTGCCAAAGGAGGAAGCCGTGCTCTACTATAGCTCTCTTATGAGCACCTCATCATATCCCTCACTGTAGCCACACTCAGAGCATCTTGAATGTGGCTAGTGATATGGGCTTCAAGATTCTCCACTATAACTCAATTAAAGAACCATTGGCTTGAGTATCAGCACACAGCTGTAGTTAAGTGTTTTATGTGAACATAAAACAAATACACACATTACAGCCTACGTGTCGAGGCCAGGGGTCAGTCGCCACCATCGCTGTCCTCCAGGCACAGAAGCCACATTGTCGGTTTTATGCAAAAAGCGTTTACTCACTGACCAATCTTGCCATTCCCAACGGAGCTCGTTTTTCAAAGACATGATTCTCTTATAATTGTTATAAAAATTCATCACGAAAACGCCTCTAACTGTGGAGAGCATTCACACTTGATGGTTTTTGTTCCTGTTGTTGCTCCCTCAAATTCCACCCACCATCATCAACATCCGGGCAACAGCACCCTCCCTCAAAGGGCTCTGGAATAAGGTCACTAATGGCTCTGAATGAGAGTTTCTGAAGTGCCCTCTTCAGCTCCAGACTCTTTGATTATTCCTTTTGGTTTCACTCTCTAGTCCTTATTGCCCCAATCTCAGTATTCCTGATACCATCATGGCAGGCTCCTCATCCCATGCCTGCCGTTTATGTTTGTGGCAAGGGCAGGTGCACACACTGCCATCCATGTGCACAAGCCCTGCCCCACACCACTGTGCTCCTGGGACAGAACTCAGGTTGTCCTAAAAATTAATGCATAAGCTTCATCTCACCTTAACCCCACTCGGAGATACCCCAAATCACAACTCTAGCCCAAACCCACTTCTTAGCTCAAGAACACTTTCCATTCTATACCCACAAAGATACATGGAGTCCTGTACTAAAAGTAGTTTTTCTTCACCAGGTCCTAGTCTTAATTATCTTTTAAAACTGCAAAATTATACTACCTCTCATCCTACCAATAAACAACTGGCAAGTAAAGCACATCTCATAATTTTTTATTTTGTTCATCTTAATTCAGGCACCAACTAGTTAGGATTTTACTCTCTTGTCACATTTTCAGTACATTCCTGACTCTCACTAGGCTCAGTTAGATTCTTATTATCTATGTATGGCATGGCCTATTTGCAAAGACTAAACCACCTTCATCCCTACTTTACTGACTTAAAAAAAACCATGGAGCACACATATACAAAACAAAAACCAAAAAGCCCCATGGATTTCCTTATTTGTATCTTTTTAAGTGTAATCATTTCCTTATTTCTATATAATTTAAAAATCATAACTGGAGTGATATGTGTTGAATTAAACTTCCTTCGACATTCTCACATTTTTTAAGTTTTTAATTATGCTTCAGCTTCTCCATGACACATCCCTGAGATATTTAATATGGCACACATCTGCCATCCTCCCAGTTAATCACCTAGGATTTTCCTCATCCTGCTCTAATTGTTTGAAGGACTTCCTACCTTCAGTATTAACCTGCTAATGCACAGGGAAGAAATATGAAGTAAGTTGCCCAAAGTTCAGATCGTCCACGGTGTGGGAAAGGAAGCAGAAGTGGCGGAAAGTAAGATGTTAGAAGGTAGAAATGAAGATTTTACAAGAGGACAGAGACTGTGTGAGTGGGGTTGTTACAGCTCGCTTGGCACAGTGATCATCTAACACACAGAAAACCCTGAGATGGAAATCAGGCACAATGTAAACTGGAGATAGAGGCCCATACCTCAAATCCCAGCACTCAGGAGGTACAGACAAGGTGATTAGACCTTTAAAGGCATGTCATCTATATATCTAGTGAGATTAAGGTCAGCTCCCCTTGCAAAATACAGACACAGACACAAAACACAGACACACACACACACACACACACACACATATATATATATACAAGAGAGAGAGGGGGAGGAAGGGAGGGAGGGAAGGAGGGAGGGGGAGAGGAAGAGGGAGAGAGAGAGCAAGAGAGGGAGAGGAATAGAGGGAGATGGAGAGGGAAAGGGAGAGAGGGAGAGGGAGAGAGGGAGAGAGGGAAGAAGATGAGAGGGAAACAGGGAAAGAGGGAGAGAGGGAGAGGGAGAGAGAGGGAAACAGGGAGAGAGAGATTGAGGGAGAGAGGGGGAGAGGGAAGGAGGGGGAGAGGTAGAGAGGGGGAGAGAATATTTACCTAGCTGGATTTTGATCACTCAAATTCCTACACAGGATAAGCTTAACTAAGAAATAAATGTTAAAGCACTTAGACAATATGTGAGTGTGAGTTCAACAACTTAAACAGAACATGAGATTTGCATTAGTATTGGGGGAGTTACGTATTTGTATCAAGATAATCAGATAATGCTTATTTCATGATGAATTTCAGCAATGATTATAAAATGAGTAAGCCTGCCCTAAAGCCTTTATAAAAACTTAAGGGCAGAATTCTTCCCAGAGTAATACACCCATTGAAATTAAGGCATTATCATTAAACATTCAAGATGACAGAACACAAAAATCAAACATACACAACTGGTTAAGCTGTAGACCTAGTAATAGTTTCAGGGTATAGCAGTTTCTCCCCCTTGGACAATATACCGTTAATTATCCTAATAAGAGTTAGGTCTTATCTTCACATCATATTTTGAATATTCTTACCTACAATATAATTACTTAAAAATACACTGCATATGTGCCAAATATGATTCTAAGCATTCTAAGTTTTCCACATCTGTTGTTTAATAATAAGTAATAATTAAATACCAAACTGCATTATTATCTCACTCTAAAAAAATAAGCTTGCTTTTCACAAAAAAGACAAAAGAAAAAAAACATGTGTTTGCCAATAACTAGTAGTGTTAGAATTCATATGTAAGCAAGGAGACTCCAGTGCTGGTATTCTGTCTCTTCAGAGCTCCCACTTTGCTAATATCCAGACAAAGATATAATACATAATCTGAGCATTCAAAATGTGACCATTTATCCTTCCGTAAACATGGTTCCAAATGTTTTGTACACAACAGCCATTTGGACTTGATGTCAGTCTCAGATGGGACTTAACCACTGGGTTAAGGCACTGGAGCTTCTGTAGAAGATGCTGGAGCAATGATTTGTCCCTTTATCTTTGCTGAACAATGCTTCCCCCACATGGAGTGCCCTTCCTTCTCTACCCTGAGCTGTGAGCTGCTGTGAACTCATGACTTCTCAGCATTACGTGTTCAATGAGTCTCTCAAGTACTGTTCATTGCAATGTAGGTGTATCCAAGGCCATGGGTACGCCTTATCTATTTCAATGTGTCATTTTTCCACGTGGGAAGCACATGGAAACATAGATTCAGAGGGTGAGATAAAAAAAAAACCCTGATGCTATCCCTATAGTTATTTACACAATTATGTCAATAGTTATACAAAATAAAGTAGAATCATGGCCACAAAGGGCACTGCCAAAATACTATGTGGAAGAATAGGACAATGCATCTCAGAAATCCATTACTGTTCTCTAAACCCTAATTGATAAGCTTTAAATAACCAGGGGAATAGAGGACGGAGGCAAGGCAGAACAAAGCACAGTATTCAACACCAGAACAGCCCAACCCTGGAAGCCTGTTTGTTTTGTATCCCACCACCTTACCTCCTACGAGCATTCATAAATTATTTCCCTGTGTGAATCACTAGTCAGTTCTTGGCTGCTTCATTCATGAAACCTACTCACCAGGGCTAAACCAAGTCTTTCAGTTTCCATTGTTCTGCCCTACCCAGTTGCCAGTCAAGACTAGAAGAATAGCAGCCATGAACGTCCACCTGCCGAGGTCATGTAGATTTAGTTTTACTGCCTTGTACTTGGGAATTGGGCATGCTTTGGTCTAGGCTGCATGCTGCCACCATCTTAAGGATCTATTTCTCTTGATTCCTACCACTGGCTAAACAACATGTTTTGCCTTTTTACTTCTATAATACAGTTAAACCTACCCATCCTGGGTGCCAACACTGGACCCAAACCTGTCTCACTGGACTAAGGCCACATTATCTATTTTCAATCATCATTTTCCCTGACAGTTTGTCTTCTATAAACTTCAGAATATGATCTCCAAGTTTGATAAGCTTCAAGGCATTATTCTACCTATTGGCACACAAACTTGCGATTGCTGAAGTGGAACAATTTTGTCCAAGGGCTCTGTAAACAAAGACTGTTTGAAACTCTCATCCAATAACTTGTTGGAACAAACAGCTTCTAAACTGAAGAAACACTCTAGACATGAAAAGTTTAAGTAAATTAGAAAAAAATTAAAAACTATCTCTAGTTACATTTTAATTGCTCATGGAATTAATCACACGTTATAGAATCAAGAACAGAGCTGTACCCATCCAAGCTTGGTGTGAATTCTGCAGATTCTCTCTCAGAGTATATGGCAGGATCAGCTCATACCATCATGCAATGGGTGAATTGGGCCCAGTAAGACATGTGAGAGAAAAAGACAATGTTAACACAGCTTTGTCTATAGCATATAGCTTTAACCATTTAATCTTAATATTAGTTACAGTTGTCAATTTCATACTCTGCTAGATCTATACATTCAGCTTTATCCTAGGTCAGTACAGACAGGAGGAAATACATGCTTCCTAGAAATCGGTATTCTTATAGTCCTTGGCACCTATTGGGGACTTAGAAGCACAGCCACACTGCCTAGTAGGCGCCTGATGCGGTATTTAGAAGATTAGCAGTATCTGATATTTTCGCCAGTTCCTATTTCATTTTAATCAAATGCAGGAGGACTTTAATGAGATTCAAGAACATAAATAAAATACAGTCACAATAGCTATAATGGTATAATATTTGCCAGGCACAGAGCTTACACTGTGGGCCAAGTACCAATACAGTATCCTAGTGACCACTTCCTGTCCCTATGTAAAAAGAACCATTTGACCTAAGTAACCCAACCTTGATTTTACTCAAGGTAGTTTGTCCTTAAAATGATTTCCTTCCCAGTCCATGTTCCAAACTGCTGAGAAGGTGGAGTGTCTTCCTGGAGAGCTCGCCTCTCCACATACTGATCTCAGCAACTTCCAACAACTCTGCTTTCTGCTTCAGGCAGCTGATCTAAACACCTGCAACTGGAAAGCTTGCAAATGAAGCCTGCTTTTTGTGCCAACAAGGAAACATGCAATACAAGGGGAGCACAGAAAGATGAATGGTCCAGAATGCAAATATGTCCTTTGGTCTTATTATACCAATTGGTACTACTTTCTAGATTCCTGTTATGTCAAAAAAATAAAAATAAAAATAAAAATAAAGATAAAAATAAATGAATAAGTATCTACAATTGCAAGTTGTTACCTTTCTTGGGAATACTGACAGGTACTATCTCATTTTAAAAATTTCATTTTTTATTAGATATTTTCTTTATTTACATTTCAAATGTTGTTCCTTTTCCTGATTCCCCCCCCCCCATGAAAATTCCCTAACCCATCCATCCTCCCCCTTCTCACCAATCCAACCACTTCCACTTCCCTGTCCGGGCATTTCCTAGTATATGGAATCTAGCCTTCTCAGGACCAAGGGCCTCCCCTCCCTTTGATGTCCAACAAAGCCATCTTCTGCTACATATGCATCTGGAGATATGGGTCCCTCCATGTGTACTCTTTGGTTGGTGGTGTAGTCACTGGGGGCTCTGGAAGTACTGGGTGGTTCAAATTGTTGTTCCTCCTATGGTGCTATAAACCCCTTCAGCTCCTTGGGTCCTTTCTCCAGCTCCTCCACTGGGGACCCTGTGCTCAGTTCAGTGGTTGGCTGAGAGTGTTCCCCTCTGTATTTGTCATGCACTGGCAGAGCCTCCCAGGTGACAGCTATATCAGGCTGCTGTCAGCAAGCGCTTGTTGGCATCCCCAGTAGTGTCTGGGTTTTATAACTGTGTATGGGATGGCTCCCCAGGAGGGGCCGTCTCTGTGGGTGCTCTTTTCCTCAGTCTCTGCTCCACACTTTGTCTCTGTATCTTCTGCTGTGGGTATTTTGTTCCCCCTTCTAAGAAGAACAAGAGTAGCCACACTGTTCTTTCTTCTTCTTGAGCTTCATTTGCTCTGTGCATTTTATCTTGGTATTACAGGCTTCCGTGCTAATATCCACTTATCAGTGAGTGCATACCACATGTGTTCTTTTGTGATTGGGTGACCTCACTCAGGATGGTATTTTCTAGTTCCATTCATTTGCATAAGAATTTCACTAATTTATTGTTTTTAATAGCCGAGTAGTATTCCACTATGTAAGTGTACCACATTTTCTGTATCCATTCCTCTGTTGAGGGACATCTGGGTTCTTTCCAGCTTCTGGCTATTATTAGTAAGGCTTCTATGAACATAGTGGAGCATGTGCCCTTATTACATGCTGGAGAATCCTCTGGATATATGCTCAGGAGTGGTATAGCAGGGTTCTCTGGTAGTATTATGGCCAGTTTTCTGAGGAACCGCCAAACTGATTTCCAGAGTGGTTGTACCAGCTGGCAATCCAACCAGCAGTGGAGGAGTGTTCCTCTTTCTCCACATCCTTGCTAGCACCTGCTGTCTCCTGAGTTTTTTGTTCTTAGCCATTCTGACTGGTGTGAGGTGAAACCTCAGGGTTGTTTTGATTTGCATTTCTCTGATGACTAAGGATGTTGAACATTTTGTTAGACGCTTCTCAGATATTCAATATTCCTCAGTTGAAAATTCTTTGTTTAGCTCTGTATAACAAAAAACCCAGGATAGCTAAAACTTTTCTCAACAATAAAAGAACTTCTGGGGGAATCAGTATCCTGGACCTCAAGCAGTACTACAGAGCAATAGTGTTAAAAACTGCATGGAACTGGTACAGTGACAGGCAGGTAGGTAGATCAATGGAAGATAATTGAAGACCCTGAAACGAACCCACACACCTATGGTCACTTGATCTTTGATAAAAGAGTTAAAACCATCCAGTGGAAAGAAGTTAGCATTTTTAACAATGGTCCTGGTTCAACTGGTGGTCAGCATGCAGAAGAATGCAGATCGCGTCATTCTTATCTCCTTTTACAAAGCTCAAGTCCAAGTGGATCAAGGACCTCCACATAAAACCAGATACACTGAAACTAATGGAAAAGAAAGTGGGGAAGAACCTGGAGCACATGAGCACAGGGGAAAATTTCCTGAACACAATACCAATAGCTTATGCTCTAAGACCAAGAATTGACAAATGGGACCTCATAGAATTACAAAGGTTCTGTAAGTCAAAGGACACTATCAATAGGACAAAACAGCAACCAACAAATTGGGAAAAGTTTTTTACCAACTCTACATCTGACAGAGGGCTAATATCCAACACATACAAAGAACTCAAAAAGTTAGACTCCAGAGAGCCAAATAACCCTATTAAAAATGGGGTATAGAGCTAAACAAAGAATTTTCAACTGAGGAATATCAAATGGCTGAGAATTGCTACATTTAAAATTTGACTGAGATGAATTTAGCAATATTTTGGTTCTAGAGCCTAATTTTTTAAAAAAAAGTCTCCATTCTTACCACCACAGAAACAAAAGGTAAACGTAATAATGTGACTCTTTCTTAGTAGCTTTCTCTTTCCTACTGCTCCTACCATATTTCAAGCACTCTAATTTTCATTACTTTCTCTTATCACTGGCATGAGTACTTTATTAATTTCCCATTGTTGTTGTTAATGTGGTGGAGGATGGTGGAACCTTGTTTTTACTCATGCTAAGCAGGTGTTCTACCATTAAAATAGGTAATTTGCCTAAATCATTCTCCTACTGATTTATGTATTTCCTACACTCCTTTTTATTTCAGTGCAAGGGTTTGAACCCAGGATCTTGCACTGCAAGTAAATTGATAAAGCATTTATATTTTATGATAAACTCTTATGTTTATCCATGTGCAAATACACAAAAATCTCTTTGCCCTAAAGCAAATGCAGTGAACAAAGAAAAATGGAGTGATGAGTAGAGGTTTCAGGCATGTAATCCCACCCACCGAGGGAATTTTTCTTTGCCACAGACACCATTACAGGAAATAACAATGCATCAAAATGCAGAGTTGTGGAGCTCAGTTCCCATGGATATATTGCTGAAGATGAGGCAGAAAGACTGTGAAAGACAGAGGGTTAGGGAATTTGCGGTGAGATCATGTTCCCCAGGAACATCAGAGGCCACATGCCCACACTCAGCACAGGAGGCAATTGAGCACAGGAGAGATTGTCTTCTCCAAGGAAGAGCACACTAATTGGTTATCCAGTGCCAACCAGTAAGCCCTGACAATACATGTACAAATAACATGATATAACATTAAATGGATTGAAAAGGTTATAGTTTTGGAATATATATGTATATACATATATATACATACACATATGTGCATACATATGCATAGTTCTGTCAGTCATGGTAAAATGATTTCAAAGTTCCTCTCAGTCAGTTTTTAACATGGAATATTTACATGCAATACTTCCTTTCTACATTTAGCCATGTAAATAATTGTTATCAGGATGGTGATGATGAGCTGTGTTGTTTTCATGGGGTTACATCAGGGCATCATATATATATATATATATATATATATATATATATATATATATATATGGATATATTGTATATACATATCATATATGTGTATATACAAATATATATACAAATAAACATATGCCTAAAAACAATTGATTAAAAGAGTCCATTTGAAGGATAGTGGGAAGGGGTATAGGAGATGACTTGGAAGAAAAAATGAACTGAAGAAATGTCATAATTAAATTACAATCTCAAAAATAAAAAACAAAAATTAAATGATATATTTAGTAATATAACTTCCAAGCTCTCAATAATGATATCCAATTCATGTATTTTTAATAATCCTCAAAATATTATATTATCATATGCACCAATGCACAATTCAAAGAACATGGCATCTGCAAAGAATTATAATAACTGGTCTGTTTAAACTCCTTATTATGCACCAAATGCATTTGTTTTAAAAGCTACTTAATATTTTTACTGTGCCTTGCCATTTTAGCCCTGTCAAAATCCATGATTTTTCAGAGACTCAGGAACAAGTTGATTTTATAGGGTTAGTGATTGGTTAAGTCAACCCCAAATTCTACCCACTCTGACTTCTAAATATTTCTAAGCCTTTTCTGGACAGAACCATTTAAAGAATCAGATAATGAAAACTCTTTAAAATGAAATGTAGTCTACATTTTTGATCCACATAATCACTTGATGTTAGCTTAGTTTCTTCTGATATTTTTGCCAAATTAAAATGACCATACATTGGGTTGAAAAGAATTAAATAAAAGAGGCAAGGTATCCAGTATTTATCTGAAGATCAAGAAGTAGAAAATATTAAAATTTAAATCTAACAAAATCCTTGCTAGCTCAAATGACAGTGTTCTCAAAATCATATTATAAAGCTATTAATGTCTAGATAAGGCTACTGCAGTAATTATTTTCATGCACTTATTCATAACTGTTTGAAAGATTTATTTTAGAAATCATCTCTGTGTATATCTCCTTTGGCAGAGGACATTTATTATAAGCATTCATTATGAGTAAACAGATAAACAAGGATTAGGTAGGCATTTAAGTAAGCCAAGCCATCTGTAATCCTAATTTTCATTTCACAAACAAATGACAGTTGGGGGTGATAATGAAGAGATACTGGTTATCTCCTTGAGGTGGACAGGCCTAGCAAACAGGCCAGAAGATCACAGGCTCACCTCTTTGTCCTTGGCTTTGCCTCCACATGACAGTGCTCCCTAAAGAGTCATTAATTGGACTGTTGAGAGTGCCAGAGAGCAAGCTGAAGCTTATGAAGATTAATAAGAAATGAACCTGCCCTCAACATGTATACAATCTACAGCTGCAGCTGACACAGGGAGAGAGATTTAATTCATGCTGCAGTCCAAGATCAACCAGAAAATGCAAACGTCGAGAAGCAATGGTCTTTAAGAGTTAAGAAGCAAGAAAGTCTTCTGTGAAGAATGCCTATTTCTGTTGAAGAGGGTACGCGACTCTCAATACTCCTCTAAGGCCTATTTTAACCTGGAATATTTGCATGCAGTTCTTCCTTCCTACCTTTCACCATGTAAATAATTATCATCAGGAATGGTAATGAATGTTGTGTGTTCTTTTCATGGGGTTACAGATCAGAGCACCAAACCTGATGATTCTGCATCCACAGGATCTTTTATGAATTCAGACCTTTTCATGTTACAGAAAAGGTCACTGAAATGGGTCTATACACAAAATTTAACATAGGTGACATTTAATGATTTCTTAAAATAGTAATGATATTCCTCTTTGCACATGCTGCCAATTAAGAGACAACTCAGAACATGAAAGGAATAGAAGGAAAAGAAAGTAAAAAAGAGCATTGTGCTCACATCAGGTATATTAAGAAACTTGTCAAAATTCTATCATTACATTTTTTTAAAGGTAAATAATACCAAACTGATCAATCTTAAATAGCGTTAAATATAAATTACTTCATTCTACATTTTAAAAAGGCTTCTACTACATTAATGGGGGAAAAGCTGGTGACATTTTAACAGGATCTGCAATCTTGCTAATGGTATTGTACTGATGTTAATGTTCAGATTTTAATAACTGAATATGGTTACTGAAATAGTAACATCAAGAGCAAAAGATTAAAGGGTATGTGGGAACTCTTTGTACTGTTTTTACAACTTTTCCCTAGGCTAATAGCTGATTTAAAATAAAAAGTTTAAAACAATCTCCAGTTGTAACATAAAATTTTACAGTGCTAGCTGCACAGATGTATCAGCACATCAAATAATACACATTTCAAATAGCCAAAGCTTCACCGTGGTAGCATTTCACAGGGTCTGCTGACTGCTTAACAGCTTGGACTTACTAAGATTTAATTGCTGAGGGAAAAAAATATATAGTTCTATGTAGACAGGTCCATGAACAAGAAAGAAAAAGCTAAATGCTTCATTGGAATGAGGGAAGAAAAACATTGTATTTCATTAGTTATTAAATTCTAGAGCTCAATTTCACCTAAAAAAAAGAACAATTAAAAGTATCATTCTTTCCCATTTTATGATTACAATGCAATTCTAAGAGATGAGAAATACTTGATGATAAAATGGGTTTCTTATGGAGAGGGAGGACACCTCTCTTCTCATCTGCAAGCAAGGCCAAGACAAAGCACTATCAATTTACTCTTAACAATATGGCCTTACGGTGTGCCTGTAATGTGCTTAGTTAAACTTCAGGGAATACATTTTTAAAGAGAAAGGATTTCATGATTCTTTAGAAATGTAAAATCGCAGATTATTAAAGCATTTGGCTCTGAAGAGCTAAGACACGCAATAAGATTTTCCATTTCCAGATTTCCATTTCTCTATTAAGATAATAACATCTGCCATTCACTGTAGTTTATTCTAGAAGTGACAGAAGCAAAGAAACGTATTCAGTAGCTACCTTAGATTTGTTTGTTTTCTCCTTTCTAACCTCTAAGCAGCTACTAAGAAAGCAAGACTCATACTTCATACAATGTTCCCTTCTGACCCACCCCGAGTCATTGCTGGGCACCTGAAGTATGAACAAAAGTCGTTTTTTTACTGTCAGATAAACAAAGTATCATTTTCTATTGTGTAATTTTGAGTTTATTCATCTTAGTGGTGCTCTTTGAGTTTCATCTGAGAGCCTTAACAAGGTCATAAAATGAACTAACTTCTGCTAGTCACTTCCCATTGAAACCTCAACTTTATTTATGAGGATTGTGGTTGGCCTCTCTGTTGCTATGGTAAATCCATGACCGCAGGCAACTGGGAGAGGAAAGGGTTCATTATACCTTCCTGGATGGAGTCCTCCTTCAAATGAAGCTAAGTCAGAAATTCAAGCAGGAACCTGGATACAGGAAATAAAGCCTCTACTTTATTTCTTGTAGTGTTTAGGGAGCAACACTATTTACTGGCCTACTAAGCCACCATTCTTAGAAATGTCAAACCCAAATATCCAGAGATCACACCCATAGTGTGCGGGGTTCTCATATATCCATCAGCAATCAAAAATTTCTCATAAATATACTTATAGGCCTATCTGAGATTCTTTCTTCCCAGGTATATCTAGGTATATGTCAAGTTGGCAAAACTAACTATGACAATTATTTTATCAGTAAAACATTCACACATTCAGGAATAAAATAAAATATAGCATTCTGGAAAGTGAAGGAACATCTCAAAATAAAATTTTAATAAAGAACCATGGATAGGGGAAGAGATGACATGGTGCCACTCCTAGATAAAGAACTATGGCAATTAGCAACTACTGAGAATGGGAGAATCAGTCTCCCTAAGACTGAGACGGTCAAGTGTCCATCCAATACCAAGGAGTCAGCCTTAAAAACATAAACAGATGAGCAACATTTAATGGGCTCAGCAAGTTTCCTTAATATACTTATTTGCACACATATGCATAACAACAATAATTAAAGAAAAATGGGCATGAGTTTGAATGGAGGCCGGAGAGGGATTGGAGGGATAGGAGAAGAGAATAATGAACAATATTTTGATTAATTAAAAATAAACGTTCTTGCCTCTGCCATCTGACAATCATGACTGATTTAGTGTTAGGACCCAAGTTATTATGTATGGACAGCTAAAACAAATCCACAAATATCTTCTTTTAAGAAATCGCTAATAGTTTCAGCCAGTTATATTACAGATTCTGAGAACCTTTCCTAAAGCTTTGAAGGAAGGTTGAGTTAAGCTTGAGGGGAAGTGAGCAAGATTAGGCTCAGATATGCTTATCCTTCTGCTCAACCTTGAGCTGGAACATAATGTTGGAGAGCAAAGTTCAGCTTGGCAAAGGGAACCCCACGTATCGCGAGATGAACCATCATAAGTTCTAGACGGGAACTCTTGAAGAGACAAGCTGTTATAGAAAAAGAAAACCCGAGAGGAAAGGGAGAAAGGTGATGGGGACACACCCAGGGAACATCTGCGGTCTCTACATTCTACTGTGACTCGGGAGAGAAAACAGCCATGGAACAGACTTCAACGACCTTGGTCGGCTTCAGCTGTGATGCTGAGATGTGTGATGCTGAAGATAAGAGAGTTGCAGAAGATGCTGAGGATGCAGAAGAGAAGACGGTTGTCTAGGCATGAAGCAGGGCTGGGTAAGGAGAGCACTCCATATCACTAAGTGTAATGTAGATGTGCCAACTCGGTAAAGGACAAAACACACTAGGCTATTTTTGCTGAAGTGAGTAACAAGGTGGTAGTTATAATTACCGGCACAGATGCATCTGTCAATACTACGTACGGGCTTAGGTTGATTTCTACTTACCTTGCAGAGTGAATCATGTTTCTCAATAGCTAAACAATACTCTGGCTACAGCTCTAAGTTTGACAAAGATAAGGACAGAAAGGGCAGTGACCCAATGAGAATAGAGATGGGACACAGACTAATAAGATGGTATATTGACACTGTAATGACATCAAACTGAAGGCTCTTCTTTAATTTTCAGTTTGAACCTGTTCTTAGCTATTGTGAAGCTAGATCCTCTTGGAAGAACTTCCTGCTGATATTGAAGGAGAGCACTGAGCCTGTTGAGGACTGGGCAAAAGAAACAAGGGGACACTAATGGACCTTACGCTTCCACAACTGGCAACACAGTTTGTCTAGTCACCACATAAGCACCTACTGTGAAAACACAAGACTGCAAATTACCCTATTCCATGGAAGTGAAGGTTACTGTAAAATGAAGTTATTCTTTTAATTCTACTTTTTATAAGGGATAAACTAAATATCAGATCTTGGACTGGACATGGGGCACTGGGACTAGAGTGTTCCAGAAATGTTGAAGAAGAGGGCTTTGTCTTCCTGTTAGCTAGTGTTTGAGGCTTCTTGCAAGCAGGGATGGCTGGCAGTCACTTTCAGGAAGTGATGTTAAATAAACGAGGACCCTCCACTCCCCTTCTTCTTAGCCCTTGCTTTGCTTACAGGGTGTTTCAGACTTCCAACAGCCTTGCAAAAGAAACAACAGTAAGATGTGTCACTAATCAGAGAAGGTAGTGGAGCAGTGACGGCAGACACTACAGTCCAACTACCCATAGATCCTGCCAAGGATCCCAGAATGACAGGAGCCTGGATCAGATTAGAAGGCATGTGAACCCAGAGCAAATCTGTAGAAAATGTCACAAGAGAAGATACTGAAGCAAGTATGTGGTTCTCTCTGCAACCCAACAGGGCCACTAAGAATTATCATGCCTTTACACAATCATTTTAGATTAAAGGATACTACTCTTTAGATGCACTTTTCTGCTCTGAAGAAAACAAAAAGTTCACACTACTATTCATTAGAGTACTAGGAGTCATATCCAGAACTATTAGGCAAGAAAAAGAAAAAGGTACTCAAATAGTAAAAGGATAAGTCAGGTTATCTATTCAGTTGCTTATAGTAGGATTTTATGTATAAACAACGCTAAAATTGCCAGCAAACAAAACATGTTATTGCTTAGTGATTTAAGTGATATGGCATAACACACATGTAAGAGCAAAATCATTACATACCAATATGAAATGTTGAAAAGAAACCAAGAAAGCAATCACATTACCTACCAAAATTATTTATTCAATAAATTTCTAGGAATATGTTAAAGAACCGACTATTCTCTGTTGTGAAAACCACATAACTCTGGCAAAAACCAGCCAATCATAGAAACAATCTGATTACAACAGATTAAAGAGATTATCACAGTACAATGTCCATAATACACAAGACTATTCCCACCAAACACCAATGACATTCTTCAAAGAAAATGTACCCTAAAATCTATGTGAAAGCCCAACAGATTCTTAGCAACTCAGCAATTTTTGAGCAGAAAGAACAAGGCTGGAGATATTATAACATCTACTGTGAAAACAGTCCATAAGGTAATAGCAACCAAAGTGCATAATAGCATAAAAATCTACACCTGGACCTCTGAGGCAGAAATGAATCTATGCATCTGTCACTAACTGACCTCTGTTCAAAGTATCAAAAACATCCATTTGGAGTCATTTTGATCAGTAGAGGAAAGTTTGATCTGCTTAGGTAGACAAAATAACCAAACAGATTTCTGCATCCAACTACACAGGGAAATCAACTCAAAATGCATTAAAAATCCAAAACTAAAACACTATTAGGAAAATATAAGAAAAAAAATCTCAAAGCAAATATGTTTATGAAATAAGGCCCCCAATTGCCACCAGTATAGGCAAAAATAGAAAAACACTGTTATATTAGCTCAGAAGTTTCTTCGCAGCCATGACATGGCTTATGTGAAGAGACAATTTGAAAAATATAGGGGAGGGAGAATATTTGAAAAGATATAACTATGCAGAATACCCTAGGAACTCAAACCAAATAGTCCTATAAAAATGATCCAAATAGTTATTTCCCAAAAAGGGCATACAAATAACACTAAATATGAACATATTCACAATATTGCCATTTATAAGACGATAGGTAATCAAAGCCACAGTGAGACATCATATCATTCCAGCTAGGATAGTTGTAATCAAAATACAGACTATGACAAGGACTGACAAGTATACAAAGGGGAACTTATATACACTGTCGAAATTGAAATTATTACAGCCATTGCAAAAATTCTCAGAAACCTAAAACATGAAACACCATGGTCAGGTTCTGGTGCTATTGGATATAAATCCAAAAACTAAAATCAGCACGCAAAAGGGACACTGGTATTCCCCCGCTTCTTATCTGCTCTTTAGAATAGCTAAGATGCGAAGGCCATCATGGTATCTATCGAAAAGCCAACTAATAAAGAAAATGTGATTGAAACACACAATGGGCTATTGTTTGGCTGTTAAAAGCAAAGACTTAAACCCTGTTTTCGCATCAGGGTGCTCACAAGTGGAAGACACATGAGAAGTGAGACAAGCTGAGCCCAGAATGACAGCTACTGCATGTCCTACTCACTCACAGGAGCCAAGAGGCTAACTTCATAGGAGAGGTAAGAAATAGTCACCATCCGTGACGGTGAGATGCGGGGAAGAAAGCAAACTGGAATAATGAATATCAGAACACAGTTCTGTAGGAAGAGTAAGTTCTGAGAGTTCCCAGGAGCTTATTTATGCTTTTTAAGGAACTGAAAGAGGGAAGTTTAAAGGTTCCCCAGGCAGAGAAATGATAAATGCTTAGAGAAATGGAAATGCTACTCTCTCTGAGTTGATGAAAACATACTATGCCTCTCTTTACTTAATACACATTACCAATGAAAATGTGCAATATCTAAATTAAATGACACAATATATTTTTCTCTAAAAAAATTCTGATATACTCAGTTCATGCTGATTTTATGTCAAATAAAATAAAATCTGATTTTTTTTTGTTAACAAATAAATCCATGCTCTAAAGTCATGGGCCATCAATACAACACAAGTAAAATAAGTTTGAGAAAAAATTAAGACTATTCTTATATTCCTATAGCACATAGTTTATTTCAAAAGGTGATAAGATCCTCAGGAAGGTACTTAAAATACTCCAGATATAAATATATTTGACAAATTACAGCACTGCTCTTAAATAAATGCTCTTAAAGCTCCCAGGTACTAGAAACAAGTAGTGAGAAAGCTAGTCATTAGATAGAAAATGTTCTGGAATCTGATTCTCAGGAACCACTCACACACACACACACACACACACACACACACACACACACACACACACATATATTTTTAGGAAAAAAAAAAAGGTAAAAAAACTTAAATGTATTTCAAACTAAGGTCTAATGTACCTGCTTAGAGAGTTGGTTTTTTTTAATAAAACATAGTAACTTAGACAATGCACCAAAGTTTCAGATGAAAGACTAGCAAGTCTAAAGACACTTACCCTACTACTTCGTAAAGTCACACTTTTGCAGTTCATACTTGCCAAAGTTCCACAAAGCACACCTTTCCCTTTAAGCCTGCGATAAGTTGGAATTCTGCTCTCAGACACTGATCACCAGGCCTACTGAGGCAGACAATGTAAGGACAAGGCGACTGAAAAAAACGCCCAGTCACCAAGTTGCAAACACTCAGACACCACCCTCAGCACCACAGGGGGAAAAGGCAAATACCGGCTGTTACCCCATGGTGTGTGGGCCATACGCCCACAGTGTTGACACATGAAGCAAATCTGAAGTACAAGGGAAGGCTGTGGACTGGTGCTACTCACCGATCTGGTTCTACATGTACGTTCCAAACCACTGTGCTCCAGGAGTGGCGGACATTGTTTTCATTTCTCAGGTATCAAGTCAGAGGCAAGAAGGCCAATGAGAAGCCCATAAAGGAGATTTCGCAGGCCCCTTTCTCCCTGCATATGCTATAAGTTAAATCCTTAACTGAAGACCAATATTACATGTACTTTCTGCTCTCTCCCCAAACGTTGTAATAAAAGGAGAATGCGAAATAAAACCCTGAATTTCTTTCACCATCCTCCATCATTTCTGATGTCTCTCCAAAGACACTTCTGTGAAGTGCTTTCCACAAGTCTTCAAGGATGACCCTTGCAAGTCCCACTTTAAAGTCAGGTATGAGTGTAACAGAGGTAAGAGCAGTAACTCCAGCTAAAACCCTAAGCCTCATCCTGGAGACTTACCCTAGGTGAAGCAGAGATTTCTCTCCACATTTACTTTCTTAATAAAAGAAAGTTTCATTTCAAATGAAAGTATCAGTTTCATTTGATAACTGACTTAAGCCCACAGTCACATGACTTGGGACAATCAGTCACATCATGCCGCGATTACGGCTGAGAATGATTCTCTATAGGTTAACCTAGCTTAACGTTTTCCCTATATGTTTTCTAAACAGCAGTTAACTCCTCCTTGAAACTCCTGTACACAAGAACACTGGATGATCACTAGACATTTTACATCTGCATTTCAAACCCTGATATGGGAAAGTGATGTTGTTGCCATGGTCCAGGGGTATGAGTATTCATTTTGTGTATGAGTTTTCTTTCCCTGAGTAAGACACTGACATATTCTCTTTGTTCCTCACTGAGCTGATCCCTGAGTTTTCCTGCCTTTCTTCTCAGTGGCACTGCCAATAGAGCCTGAAATTAACAACTGTATCCCTATGTCTTTTTGCTTTTTTTCTCTTTTTTGTCTAGTTCTTGTGGATTTTGTATTGCTTTGAAGTGTTATTTGAGGCAAGATTTCTGAGATGTCAGCAGAACCACAAGAGAACATTGATATAACCAAATAAGAAAGCAAACAAACAAACAAAAAAGGAATAAATAAAATGTTACCATTTGATCTTTTCACGTGAATTATTAAAGAACTTTGGAACAGGATTGATGTTTTGATTGAGAACCATTCCTTACCAGATCCTACCTTTATGCAGGAGGAGACAACATCTCAAGAACTTCCCAAGGAAAAGCCTCCAAGATGGACATGTGCCATTAGGGGCAAAGGGGAGAGGGAAGGGGTGCGGCATTTGTGGAAGGGAGACCAGGAAGGGGAACCAATTTGAAATGCAAACAAATAAAATAATTAATAAATAAAAAAGTATGTAACATAAATGAAAATAGGAATCTATGCAATGTCTCCAGAAGGAAATGACAAAGTAAAATTCATTAAAGACAGAAAACCTGCAAAGGCTTCCCTGAAATTCAGGTCCCAATGCAAAAGACACATCTTAGTCTTTATTTTTAAATAAAGACACATCTTAATATTTATTTTAAACAAACATAGCAAGAAATATCATATTGCATGCTCTTCTTCTTTCTCCAGGATCATGCTGATGGAAATGGGCTCATTTATCTAAGCTGACAGCAAGACAAAATTATAGTGCAGATATTCCTTATCTCTGATTAAATAAGAATTTAGCAACATCTGGTTTGCTACAACAATTAGGCAAAATTATTCAAAATAACTTTTTAAAGTGTGTTTAAATATGTTACTCTGTATTTAACAGTTCTTTTTAATACACCATCGAGATAAACATAAATTGAATTATTCAACAATCTAGTTGTATTCGTAGCCATTCTAATAGACAAAGAAATGAATAAAATTCACTATTTCATTTTTAGAGCAGTTGGGATCATAAATAAAAGCAATTAATTGATCTTCTACAATGAGAACTGGGAAGATTTTTCTTTTCTCTGAGTCTGGTCAATTGTCAGGAAAGGTTAAAATTTGTATCTCCTTTACATGCACCAACTCTGACTTCACACACATGAGATCGTTTTCAGCAACTATAGTTCCTAACTGTATTTCACACGCTTATAAGACTATTTCACTCAACTAAAGATGTTTATCTGGAATGAAGGTATCTGAACTCATCCCCATCCTTCATCACATACTTATTTCCTACAATAATTCTTTTTTTTAGTTTTCAGCTTAAGAGAAAATTTAGAGGCAGCCATGTCCAGAGGCCGAAGGAAGGCTGTCTCTGCCCCAAAAGCATTGAAAGCCAAATCACAAAACTGTTTTTATGGTTCAGACATATTATGGATACATGCCTACAGGGTACAGGTATTCAAAATGGAAATAAGTAATAAAAGCATTTCTAGGATCCTTATCTGACAGTGCCTGTAAGTACTCAGGCTTCCATTTGTATCTCAGAAATTGCTAGATGATCATGCCTTTCAGCGTAAGGCTGAGATCTAAGACGATAGTACGATGCACACAAAGTAACATGACAGAATGAAAGGGCGGCCACGGAGATGGAAAGAAACAGCTATAAAAGGCAGAGTCAATCCTGCACACGGATTGGAAGGAATCGATGGGGAACTGGGGCTGATCCAGGTTTACTTCCTTCCAGATAAGTAAATATGGCAGAATTTATTTTCTCATCTGACATTAAATCTAACAATAAAACAATTTAGATGGGACTATGAGAACTTTTCTTTGTTTTTATCAGATATTGTCTTCATTTACATTCCAAATGTAAATTTTTCCTGGTTTTCCCTCTGAAAACACCCTATCCCATCCCCCACTCCCCCTGCTCTATGTGAACTCTTAAGCTTCTGTGATAGTACATCCTCAGAGAGAGGATGTCACCAGTAAACTGAGGCTTGGGGACTTGCCCAAAGCTACACTGTGGTCACATGGCACTCACGTTCTGGGATTATTTCATCCTAAAGGCCATTTCTTCCAAACACACGATTATGACATAGCCAAGTTTTTGCAATATCTACTAGTTTTAAGTCATTGAAACAATTTCTTGTATGATGTTTATATTATGGGTTATGCCTTAGTCCTTTAAAACAAAACCACATTAAAGTAATCAGATCCTTTAGGTTATGAAAAAGATTACCAGCCACAGTCATTTATGAACTTCCATTTTCATAAATGGATAGAATGGAAGAAATAATCTAAAAGCCACATGAAAGTTAGGCTTCTTGTTAGACGTTTTATATCTCAGTGTGCAGTAGGATGGAAATTTCAAATCTAGTTTGAGCTCCACAGTGAGACACTGTATAAAACTAAATCAATAAGTTCCATGCCACAATATCATATATATGGTATATAAAAATAATGAAGAATCTGAGGACAGAATACAAAGGAGAGAAAGAAAGTATTTAAATTATTAATCACTTGAAATATCTTAGAAATTCTTAAATAATATAGTCAATTTCTAGCCACTTTGGGAGCCGAGAGACAAATGAACAACCATCATTTTAGGTTTCACTAAAATAAGAATTCCATTTACTTCAGTAAAACAATGTATACATAAATCACAGAGCAAATGAAAGATCTTTATGGTTTGAACACTCTCAACTAAATTAAATGCAGTTCTAACATCTGACTTCACAACAATTATTTTTCATTTAAAATAGACATAATTTCTTCCTTCCTTTCCTTCCTTCCTTGCTTCCTTCATTTCAGTATCACACAACTTCAGAAAATAGAATTTAACTTTCAGGCAAAAACAAACAAACAAACAAACAAACCACATCAATTAGCTAGGCATACAATTTGGAATGCTATACAGGCATACCAGTAAAAAGCTGCAAAGTTCATGACAGGGCCTGAGCCAGGCTGGCCCATCTGAGCTGCGGCGGCCAGGGGCTTGGATTGTTCTACCTCTGGGTCTTCAGTATTGCTCCTCGCTGTCCCTTTTGGACTCTTGCTTAACTTCCTTGCCTGTGCTTTATTCCTCTCTTCCCAATCCTCTGTTCTAGTTGCTCTCCCCAGACTCTCAACAAACTCCTTTCTTCCGTTTAAGCTAAGGCATCTTGTTTTAAGGAACTCTAGCTGCCTTACCAGTTTCTGTGCAGTCTCTGGTCCTCAGCGGATGAGAAAAGCCTTCCCTTATCCAGCCTGTCTGAGCTCAGTGGGTCAAAGTTTTCAGGAAATGCTGCATTTATTTTTCCTTTTTGATCTTTATCACAGTAGTGTTTGACTCTGTCACATAGAAATCACTCAGTAAATATATATTTTATAAGTGACCAAAGTCTTGAGCTATATTTATAATGGTACACTTCCTCCAGTAAATTTATTTATTCCACTAAGATAGTTTGTCTGAACCATAATTCTTTATATTTTGCCCAATGACTCCTGCATCAAATTTACTTTTCAAGAACATACATCATTTTTCATTAACATTAAATTAGCTCAAAATGATTGCAAAATTAATTATACCATCACCCACCAAAAGAATGCCTTAAAATTTAATAATAGCCTTAATCTTGATAAAGGAGAGAAGTCTGTCCTTAGTGCGTGATTGAGAGCATCTCAAGTCTCTCAGTTATTTCCACATTACTAAGTTCCTGCTGTTACTGTTAACCTTTAGCACAGATTCCGGTTCACCAACTTCCTCCAAGTCTAAAAAATCCCTTCAAGCCAAAAGACACAAGGCCCTAGGAAGAGAAGGGAACTCAGAGTAGGCTGAGCAGAAACTGCGCATCAGGAGGAGGGCACCCTCTCCCAGCCCTGAATCACACAGATGTACATCCACAATGTTAAATTATCACACCTTGATTTTAGCATTTGTGTGCATCCTCATCCCAGAGTGTGTGATCACTGGTTGGAGCAAGTTCTTTCAATGAGATTCTAAAATTCAGCATCAGCTCATCGATTTATACTAAGAGATTCTCTATACTTAGCACTGACCAAAATCAACGTGGAGAGGAAATGGGTCAATTTCACCTTAGATTCCCAAGTAATGGGCCATCAATGAAGAAAATCTGGGCAGGAATTCAAACAGCACCATAGGCAAAAAAGCAAGAGAGATTGCTCCTTACTGGTTCCTCATAAAACCCAGGACCACCAGCTTACAGGGGGGCATTGCCTACAGTAGGTTGGGCCCTTCCACATCAATCAGCAAGGAAGCAAGTGCTTCCTCAACTGAGGTTTCCTCTTCCTAGGTGGCATTTGTTTGTATAAAGCTGACAAAAACTAGCAAGAACACTATAAGATGAAAATTTCAGATGTGAGCTCCCTACAGCCAAACCCAAACAATGTTGCTTTCTTCCCTTCCCTAGCACACTCCTCCACTGGTATACTTTGTATTTGTAGTGTGCCTTTTTGGTAACTATCTAAAGCAGCACATTGCCTGGACTGATATATTCAGCCATCCTACTTGCCTTGAGAAAACATCTACTCCCTACCTTAGACAAGATCTAACAGTGCATCTAAATTCTCGTGGCAATGCCCAATGACTTTAGTTATAAAAAATAAAACTATAAAAAACAAACAGTATTTGATACACTATTTAATATCTAATATTATCCATCATTTCGAAAATCTCATAAAGTCAGAGGATCTTTCAGACCTGTTATGTTCTATATCCCTAGCACCCTGCAGGCATCTGGAATAAATAAAGAAATGAGTGATAAGGTTAATTTTAGTAAAAATTTCCTTCAGGGAATAGCAGAAAAATGTAGAAGTATACTTAGGGAAAGATACCACCTTCAGCAAAACATGACAAATTAAAAATTCCAACAAATAATGTTCTATTCATGAGCTTGTACTGTGTATACTAGCTCATTTAATACTTGTTATACCTAAGAAAATAAATATATTACACCTATCTTAACAGATGAGGAAATTAAGTCATCAATTGTCATTGTTCACAGTGTAAAGTTTGAAACTGTGCTTTTCCAACTTCTAAAACTCCATTCTTCTCTTCCATATTCATTCATAGAGACATTTTAATCACTGCATTTTGTATTTTCCTGGATGCATATGTTCGCTTTCAAAAATGATCACTCAACTTCTCCAGAGCTTTAAAATAGAATTTAATACTGAAAATTTATAATTGAACATTTTATGTAAATAAACTCAGTCATGTGAGGAAATAATGACTAGTAGTAAATGTTCATTCAGTGCATACATTTCTGTTCTCTAAAAGAATTGTTAAGATTGGAAGACTAATCCTATGGGCCCAAAACCTGTGTGTCAAATGTATTCACTATTTAAACATAAGGTAAGGAAAGCTGACCTAAGAAACAATTCTAAATGCTAAAGTGCTTTATTGATAAGAAATTTAAAAGTTGGTAATGCAAACGTTGAAATGTCGTATTTCTAACAGCCAAGGCTGGCCATGAACTCCTGGTTCTGCTGCTTCTGCTTTGTGAGTTCTGGAATGACATCTGTGACTCACGACATTCAGTTCCGAGTACAACTAAGAAATCTCAAGGCTGCGAGAGACACTTATTAAAATACACGGTATTTTTACATAACACCTTCATTATGTCACATTTAAGGTAGACTATTACAAAAGGATATATAATCCATTTTATCTTTTTCAAATATCCAATTACCACTTGTAATGTAAAGGTTCTATGGCAAGATAAATTTAAGTGACGCTGGAAACTTGATTTTTGTATGTTAGATTCCTTAAAATACTAATCTATGAAGAGCTGAAGACGCTGCTGCCCCAGCATGGCCAGTGCAGCTCGGCTGCTCTGAAAAACTCTTCCTACTTGCTCTATTCCGATTTAAGGCACAGTATTAGCATCATGGAGTTGATTCTTCAAAGAGGACATAGTAGAAAATTGCTCTGAAGTCTTTACAATAAAAGGGGGGGTGCTTGTTTATTTTTTGAAAATGTGACCTGCAAGCAAGGATAGTCTAATTTATTTATGTGTGTGTGTGTGTGTGTGTGTGTGTGTGTGTGTGAGTCCTGCACATATGCTTGCTAAGAAAAGAATCCAAGTCCTTATACTGTTGAGGCAAATCTCTATCCCCAAGAAATGTCCCAACTCAACCACCAAAGGAATTCTACTCAAATGATCATCACCACTTTCCTTGACATTCTAGACATTTTCAAGGAAGGCACCACTAGCCACTGTACCATCTACAGAAGGGGCAGGCAGAAGGGTCTCTCATCACTGGAGCCCAACTCCATGATGCTAATACTGTGCCTTAAATCAGAATAGAGCAAGTAGGAAGAGTTTTTCAGAGCAGCCGAGCTGCACTGGCCATGCTCTGCATAGATTAGTATTTTAAGGAATCTAACATACAAAGATCAAGTTTCCAGCATCACTTAAATTTATCTTGCCATAGAACCTTTACATCCATTTTTGTTTGATTTGCGTAAGTCTACAGAACATAGTCAGGCAGTTACAAAATCATTCATTTATCAGCCATTGTGATCTCTCTCATAAATATGTTCTGCTGCAGGATGACACAAATTGTAGAGAAGGAAAGTAAACCGAACTCTGCTGTCTCCTGGGACTTACACTGAAATGCACGTGTTCACAACAGGTATTTAAAATAGTACTGCTAGTCTCTCTCTTCTCTCTCTCTCTCTCTCTCTCTCTCTCTCTCTCTCTCCCTCCCTCCCTCTCCATACACACGCACACACATACACACATACAAACACACCCACATACACTCATACCTACTCAGACGCATTCACTCATTCTTACACACTCGCACACTATTCACGGATATTCACACAGACTCACATAATGCACACTCATACTCTCACACACTCACACACTCACACAGAGAAGTAACAAAATCAAATTTAGGAGGTCTGGACATCAGTGTACAAATTATAGAAATGTGCATCATCACCACTGCAGAACACCTCAAATTCTCTTTCTACATTTCTACTAAAAGATCGCCAACCATATCTATGTCTAAAAATATTCGTGTTAATGTCAACTAAATGCAAGCCACAATGTTTCATTTTTCTACCTCCCTGAACTCTTTTCCTTGCCATATAAAGTTCAATTACTCTAAATATGTTTATTGGTCATTTACTTTGACTTTTCGTACTTGAGCTTTCAAAGATGCATCAAATAATCAGTTTGGTGTTCCATTGATAGTCTGGTAAAACTTGAGTTTCACAAAATAACAGCTTCAAAGAACTGAGGAGATCAAGGGCCTATTCAGAAAAGTCCCAGTAGTTAAAGATATAATCCACAGTCCTACTCCACTATTAAAATATACAGGAATCCTCTTCTTTATTAAGGAGGGACTGTCCCTGACTTTTATATCCTGGTAAATATGTAGCTCAGTGACTACTTAAAAATTATTATGATTCACAATAAAGAATTAATAATTGCTAAAGACAAGTAAGACAAAGAAATTCTAAAGAAAGGACATTCAAAGAACCTCTGACACAGGGTTCATTCACACATAGAAGTCAAGAACAGTGATAACAGTGCACATGCTCTCTGACGTAATGCAGAGACTCTCAGCAACAGAACTGGAGAATCAACCAGGAATTTCTAAGGTAATATATTAATGTGACATTATGTATCCCAGCCAAAGTAAAAGAGACAGCTAATATGAATATGTTAGTATATAAATAACTATATCTACATTGATATTAAAAATAATGTTTTAAAAAAATTCTTGGCACTTAGAGAAGATGGAGGAAGATCTACAATTGTGTGTATGCTCTGATTTCAACTCCACTGAAATACACACTGAATACAAAAGTGGGAGATTGATATACAATTGAAAGTTCATAATAACTGTGAGTTTTGTGAATACGGCGTGTGCTGGTTCATTCATATCAATGTGACACGGGCTAGAGTCATCTGAGACAAGAAGACAACTGAGAAAATGCCTGCGAAGAGTGGGCTACGGGCAAGCGCAATTTCTTGATTCATATGAGGTGGGAAGGCCCAGTCCACTTTGGGTTGCACCACTCCTGGATTGGTGGTCCAGGATTTGACAAGAAAGCAGGCTGAAAAGCCACGAGGAACAAGTCAGTAAGCAGCATTCCTCCATGGCCTCTGCATCATCTCCTGCCTTCTAATTCTTGCCCTGCATGAGTTACAGTCCTGATTTCATCCAATGAGGAACCATAATGTGGAAGTGTAAGCCAAATAAGCCTTTTCTTCCCAAATTCATTTGAGTCATGATGTTTCGTCATAGTAATTTTAACCCTAAGACAAGAAATATCAATATATTAAATGGTTTCTTATTTAACATCGTGTTACCAATGCTCAAAGTTGAGAAAGTTCTGTAGTCCTAAAATATGATTTAAATATGATCTTCAAAACATGCAGAACAGTACCGTGAGGGTAAATAAATGAGATTCAAAATTCAGAATTACTGAGACTCAATGAGAGATGCCTTAAAAGCATAAAGAAAACCCACAGAAACAAGTGTGCACACTTCATTGCATACTAAGATCTATAAAGAAGAGGAAGGAGTGTCCTCTGCTATTGACACTGTGACCTTTCAGAGAATGACGCCCTTTTATGACAAAGTGGGCTAATGCCTCGTTTATAAACCTGGTGCCTGCCTTATCTCCCATTACAGTTTGTGTTTCTCTGTCTCAACACCCCCTAGATGCAAGGAAGAAAACACACATGAGAAGACAAACAGTCACATTACGGCTCTCTTACTGTCAGCTCTTATTCAAGAAAGGTCTCATTGAATAAATGTCTGCTCAGAGGCTCTGAGCAAATTTCATTTCTGCACACTACTGTCTGCAGCCCAGCAGGCTGCTCCACCAAGATAAGATCACACATTTAATCAAATGTACCAAAAAAAGGAAATGCTTGCAAAGTTTCCTTAATACCAGCAAATCACCAAACACAATGTTGATAGCATAGTGATTTCTAATGCTCTTTCTTCTTTAGGGACCACTAGCAATAAGGCAAGTCTCTATTCAAGGGAGTTCTTCTAATTAAACTTCTATTAACCTTTAAGATTTCTCCTAAATTGTCTTCATATGTTACTACTTACACTGTTAATACTAAAAAAACATAAAAATAAAATAGCAGAGTTTCCCAATTTAAATAAAGAAAACAGCAAAATAAACCACAAGCTATCCATGGTGACATATGTCTAGAATAGGGATGGTAGGGCCAGGGAATGAAGAGTTCAAGGCCAGCCTGAACTATAAAGTTGGGAGAGGGGAGAGGGGGAGAGGGGAGAAAGGATAGCAGAGAAAGGAGAGGGGAGAGGGGAGAGGGGAGAGGGAGAGGGGAGAGGGAGGAGGGAGAGGGAGGGGGGAGGGGGAAGGGGGAAAGGGAGGGAGGAGGGGGAGGGAGAAGAAGGGAGGAGGGGAGGGGGAGGGGGGAGAGGGAGTGGAGGGGAGGGAGAGGGGGAGGGGGAGGGGGAGGGGAGAGGGAGGGGAGAGGGAGAGGGAGGGGGAGGGGGAAGGGAGAGGGAGGGGAGAGGGAGAGGGAGGGGAACGGGAGGGGGAGGGGGAAGGGGAGGGGGAAAGAAAGAAAGAAAGAAAGAAAGAAAGAAAGAAAGAAAGAAAGAAAGAAAGAAAGAATGAATGAATTACAATCTGGGTGGATGGCTCTATCTCTAAAGTCTGCCACAGGTGGCCATGAGCCTGTAATGTCACCATTGAGGAGACAGAGAACAGGGGATACTGAAGTGTCAATAGCCAGCTAGTCTTGCCAAAATAGCATGCGCTGGGTTCACTATGAGGGCATCACCGCATCACAAAAGCAAGTTGGGGGCTAGAGAGAGGAATCGGTAGTTAAGCTTGCTTATTGCCCTCCTAGGATCTTGATTTGGTTCCCAGAACCCACGAGGTGGTCCATGATCAATTGTAACTTCAGGTCTAGGGAACTGAATGCTTTATTATGTCCTCTACTTACAGCTCCTCCACACAGGTAGGTCACAAAACCTCGCATATCATCACACATTGCATTCGCACTGAGATACGCACATATTCATACACATACAGAAAACACATCAATAAATCTACCATCCTACACACATCTAAGCACTACGTTAGAGTACCGCTTTCCCTCATGTTCTGATGATGACATATGGAAATAAACTAGATATCTGTCATTTCCAAACCGTAGTTTTAGATATACTTAGGTAAAGTTTCTTCGGGTCCTTGCATGAAGATGAAGTTACTTAGCTTCAATTACTTGAAACATCCCATTTGCTATACAGTTAAAGAGTCTGTCTCTAAACAGACCGTTTACCGGAATAAACATTTACTTTCATCTGAAGCCTGCCATGAATGTACTAGCCAGTGTAAATGCTCAAACAGATGGATAGATACAGATTCATAAAGGCATACTGGTCCTTCTTTTACTTCTGTTTGCATTTATTTTGGGCTTTGTTTATTCGCCAAGCATAATTTTGTTTGTGCAGTTTCTGTTGCAATGATAACTATTACTTCCATGCCGTCTCCAGTCAGGGTTCACTATGTGTTCCTCCTTTTTGTAAATATGTTCTGACTTCGTTTGTAGAACTCAAGCATCAGTTAATTCTATCCTGAGTATGTACTTTCTGAGGAGACATCTGGTAAGCTCTGTTCATAATCTACCTAAAGCCTGTAAGAACTGTTCTCTACAGTATACGAGAGGAAGCCTGCGTTCTGAACAAACCTGAGTTCAGTTTGCCCTTTGGACTCCATAGCAACCCCACCACTAAAGGAAAAAGGACCACATTTCTTCTGTAAGTGACATCTTTCTGTGTTTAATGGGTTTTCACACAATGCAGAGCCTGGGTGACCTGTGATACAGTGTTAGCAACAACAGATGTTTCTGATGAAAGGATGGAAATTTCTAATCCATGATTTGCATGATCTTATTGAGTTTTCTGGGTATAATATGTAATACAAGGTGACTCTGACGACAGACCATCTGACTTACAGACAATTAATGGTTTTCCTAGCCAGTTTCTCAATGCTGGTTTGTTATCAGTTAACAACCGGTCACTAGAGTGAACATGCAGGTGCTATGAATTTCTTTTCTTTATGTTGTGGAAAATCATGTGATCTCCATTGAGCCATCTCTCTGAGTTAATTATCTGCCCATCCACAGAGGAAATGGAACATCCTTACTCATGCTGCTTTGCTGGTACACAGGTGTGGATAGACCTGCTCTGTCTTTTTGAATATTTGCTTGCTGTTTGTTTAACATGTGCGTGTATATGACGAGGAATCCTGAAACGATATCCACTCATGCTACCTAGGGACCCTATCCACAGTGTCTGAATGCACATTTTTCATCCATGGCCTTACATTTATTGTCAGATGATGAACTTTCTACCATGGCTTCGCATTTGGCAGTTTAGTAAGGTTTGAATTTTAAAAAGAGAGAGTGGCTCAGACATGGGGATTTCTGTTTAAAGATACTCATACTATAGAAAACAGCTATAAAAGCTAAGTATCTAATTTTATCTGTGGCAGAACTCAAAGGCCCTAAACATCACAGTCAAGGGCATCTGAAAATATCATTAGAGGCCTAGGGCCAGAGGACATCCTAAAATATACTGATTTTGGTAAGCCTCCTTCCTTCCCCTAAAAGTTGTATCTAAAATCACAGTTACCTCCCAATAAATTAATCATTTCAACCTAAGCCTAGCTTGAAGAGTCTTTGCAACTAAAAGAAAAAAAAGTAATAAATGTAACATTTCATGTAAACTTTTGAAGTTGAATGTATCTAAACATGACAATTGAGATATTATGATAAATATGCCACTGCTTCAGAATGACTGAAAAATACTTCACTGCCATGGAGAAAGTTGTTGAATTTGATAATGATATTTAACTGAGATTTTTTTTCCTAAACTAGAAAGACTATGTATTGTTCTTGAGGGAAATATATGCTTTAATTCTCTCCCATAGACAACTATACTTAATAGAATTAAGTCCCTAGAAAACATCTATTGAACTTTAAAGCCACCATAAAGAAGAAAAGCAATGGATATACACATGCCTTGTGTTAAGCAAAAGAATTTCTCAATCGGTTCTTTGTCCATTCCTTGAAGTCATGATCAGTATTCTGAGTCAAGGTTCAAACAACACCCAGTAGCCTTTGACAAATCAAGAACACTGAAATTTTGAAGGAAAGAAAATACTCATGTAAATCAGTAGAGATCTCCCTTGCCTGCCAGAAATCAAATCTCATGCAGAAAGATGACCATCCGTCAGGCCCATTTCCTCTCAAGCAAAAGTCTTTATTTGGAAGTGCTTTGAGGAAAGGAAGGGAGAATGAAACCAAACCAAAACAAAACAGGAGACTGTTGAAAACCCTCTCACAGGGTCAGCTGTCAATGGAATGAATTTTAGTATTCAAGTTACCCACCGAAGCATAACATCAAAAACTGGGCTGAGTCTCACCCCTATTCTCATAGGCTCAGGGTACTGGGAGCCACTGGGGGCTGTCTTGAATAGTAACACACTCTGCCTCTGCGGGATGCATAAACACCAACACAGGCTGATCAAACAGAAGGGGCTGGGGAGGGGGTGTTTTGTTTTGTTTCGTTTTTTTTTTAAACTTGGCTTTCATTTTCTTGGGTCATACTTTTAAACACTTAAGTGTGCTGCATCTTAGCTAGTCAGCTGTTCCACATGCAGGCCTTTGTTATTACTGATCTTAGTTTTCTCAAATGCTACATTATAGATTCCCCTTCTTTACATACAAACTAGACAAGTGGAAGAAAGAGTCAAGGGAGAGAAAGAAAGAAAGAAAGAAAGAAAGAAAGAAAGAAAGAAAGAAAGAAAGAAAGAAAGAAAGAAAGAAAGAAAGAAGGAAGGAAGGAAGGAAGGAAGGAAGGAAGGAAGGAAAGAAAGAAAGAAGGAAAGAAAAAAAGAAAGAAAGAAAGAAAGAAAGAAAGAAAGACGGAAGGAAGGAAGGAAGGAAGGAAGGAAGGAAGGAAGGAAGGAAGGAAGGAAGGAAGGAAGGAAGAAGGGAGGGACTGAGGGAGGGAAGAAGGGGGAAAAGGAGGAAGGAAGGAAGCAGGGAAAGAGAGAGACTCTTATTGGCAACTGTCACTGGAATACAGATGTTCATTCCCAATTCTAAACTTATTTATAAGTCTTTCAATATTTCTAGTCTTTAAGGCAATTTTTGGGTTCGGAATTGTAAGGTTTCCTCTGCATAATTCATGTATAGCAATCTTACAAGTGCTTGTACTTCGGGGTGATAAATCTTTCAAAGGCATGGAAATCTGTAAATTTTGGAAGTGGATGATGACTTGATTTGGTTACAACACTGAAGCACTTAATGCTTAAAGAGCTGTTGACACCCTGGGAAAAGAAACTCTGCTGTTTAACGTGAAATGTCTTAAGTTAAATGGTTATTTTCATGATTTAAAATCAGGCTTCAGCCAGAGTGCTAGGTGGATGTCAAAAAGATTTCAACCCCCACTCCTCCCCCATCAGGATTATTTTTCCTGAGGAATTAGTAGCAGAACTTAACGGTTTTTAGTTGGATAGAAGGCACTCAGCAATGGATATGTAAATGGCTAACAAAGAAGAGATGTTAGAAAGAACAGCAAGAAAGACAGACTTTAGACCCCAAACATTTCTTAACTGCTTAATAAAACGCTATTGATTTTCGTAGCTCATCAAGAACTCTTCAATTAAGTAAATGATATTTGACTAAGCTAAGTTTTCTTAATGATTGTGCTCAAGGACATTTCTCATAACGCTACGATGGTAATATCAGGTACCATGAGTAAAATGCTCCCTTAAGCAGAGAGCAGGTGCTCTTCTACTTATTTTATATTTTTCTTGCCCAACGAGCAGTGTGGATTTCCTACCTCTGTTTCTCAGGCAGAGATGGTGCAGGTAGACCTGCGGATGTTGGAGAGCGTAGTCAGGTGTCTCCACCCCAAAGGCCATATCTGAAAAGTTCACTCAAAACAGTGTTTAGCTCTGCCTATCTAGCAGTATGATTTTCGTTTCTCTTAAACTGTGAAAACCTCAATCCATGTATTGAGGATATTCCCAGTGATAGGCCTGATTCTGAATTTACAGAGACCCATGCAACACCTGCAAAACAATAGGCATAGTCTCTGTACATATATCCACAACGTTTTCAAATGTGTCCAAAATCTTGATTCACAAGGATTAGAGTTCCCCTGCTAAACTTGAGTCGAGCTAATTTGTATGCAAAGCTTCTTTCACTATAAGTTTGGCTTTTCAACCACTCATATACAGACTGAACCACAGGATATAATTACCCCACGGATTCTTTTCACTGAAATGGCCTGTTGTGGTGCTTAGGTAGTGATTAACAGATTAAGTGTGTAGTGAGTCGTCTTGATATCACTTCAGAAAAGTGATTTCCTCCCTAATAATTCCCAAGATGCATAAATATTCAATTAGGGTCTTTGGAAATAGTTTTAATTGAGCATGCACACTACCCAACTTCAACCTTAGCTCAAACTGGCAAAGGTGTTCTATTAATTTTTCCTATAAAAAATTTGCCCTCAACTCTCCATGAGATGAAAGGTCCGAGAATAAACTAAGGACTATCTTGTCCATGAAGTTTTTAAATGTAGTAGGGATTTTAATGCACACTATGAAGTAGTGATGTGAAACATGACTGCATAACTGAATCACACAGGGAATTGATTAACGTTTCCTAGGACCCTTGGGAGATCCAATATTAATGATGATGGTAATGATGATGCTGATAGCAATCAAGACAGCAGTCCTTGACTATTTGTTATTATTGGGTTCCAGAAACTGTTTTCAAGACTTTCAGTATATTTGCCTGTTGAGTTTTCACAACAGTCTGTGAATGTGGTCCATCTCCCAAACCCCCCACTGAAAGAAGTGGGAATCTGAGATACAGGGAGATCAAATGTCCTTTGCCAAGTACAATTGCATCTCAAACCCAAGGCAGGCACATGGTTCTTTACCTCTAGACCATTCTGCCTTTCTAGATGAAAGATCTATACCTCATGAATAGATTTACATTTTTTTTCTCTAGGCTCCTCTAAAGCCAACCAAATGCCAGCCATCAGAGCTTACTGGAGATCTATATGATGACCAAAACATTAAACATCAAGTTCTCCACAGAATGTTGAGGAAAGCAATAATTAAAATGCCAAGGAACTGATGAATACAGTATCTCTAGCATGATTCTATGTTTGATGTTCCCTGTTAGGGTCACATAGGTGACATTTATGTGTAAAGGAGGCAGATCCAGAGAAAGTTTGAGAGGACATTGGAGTCCATTATACTCTTTTCTTTTCTTTTCTTTATATTCTTTAAGAGGAATGGCATAAAGTGTTTTTTTTTTTTTGAGTCTACTATCTGATATCATCGCATCATATAATGTTTATGCATTAGTAAACCAGAAGTTTCATAAAAGGCAGAAAAACACATATGCACATGACATATGCCATGAGCCACACACATTCTGGAAACCTCAAGTTTACATGTTTCAAAAGGAGAACAAGGGCAAATAATATGGAAGGAAGACTATTAAATTTGTTTTTCACTTGGCCAATCTGTGAAGGGGTCTCACAGCCCTGGAGTTCCCAGAAACACAACGGTTTTACTGTGAATCTCACAAGACTGGTACCGTCAGTCAGATGATTTATTTCCCCATCGCAAATACAGTTTTCAATATGAAATGGATTGCCATTACCACTATTCCATTTAAACTTTTGAATAATATAGGCCAGAATTTTAACATCATTGCTCTGTTCCTACTCTTATAAAGACATTCATTAACATTAGCATTAAATTTCTTTTAAAAATGTCAATAGGACACATCAAGACATGAATAATTTCTTAATCTATTAATATTTATAGACTCTGGGGGGCTGGGGAGGTAGCCCAGTGGTAGGGCACTTGCCTAGCTGGCACACTCAAAGCACTAGGTTCAACTTCTACCACAGAGGGAGAAACTAAAAGAATGAAAAAAGACAAAAATTGTCTAAAGTGCTCTGGCATGATGGAATCTAGACAGAACTTCATGCCCCACCTCACCCCCAAATAAATGAAGTTGAGTTACTTCATAGTAAGACTACGATATGTTTTTACATTTTGTGTTTATCCATAAATGAGTACATTTCACAATTCTGAGCAAAACATTGCACTTATGTAATGTATGAAGTAGAATTAAATTTATTAATACCCAGGCCAGGAGAATTATTAGGCACATTTTTGGGGTGGAAAGGGCAGGAATCTGCAGAGCATAGTGATCAATAATGTTATCTAGGAACAAGCCCATACTAGTTGTTCAAATATATATAAGCATCAGTGTCAAGTTCACAATGAATGGAATACTGGAGATTTCCCTGTAAGAATTAAAAATCTCCACAGCCATGTGCACAAACACATAGCAACTATGAACTTGTGTGTATGCCTGAGATAACAAACAAGTAAAAAATAAAAAATCCCAATGCCTTTCTATTTGACTGCTTTTGTCTTATTATAAGCAGAGGCATTCTTTAAGTAAATGTATTTGCACTCAATAAAAGGACACAATGAAATGAAATAGTCATTGAAGACTATGCAAGACCTAAGAGGCAAACCAAGGGAAAATTACAATGTATCTCCAATGTACCCTAAGTGAGCAAGTGAATGTGATGTTCCGGTGGTGGAGTGTGTGGTGGAGTGTATTTTGAATGTGATGCAAATGTAAGGAAATCGAAGGCAAAGGGGCCATTTGTGAGCAGAGGAAATGCTGAACTGCCTCTCCTGCCCTGTGCTCTCGGGACCACTCAATCCCACTCAGTTATTTCTCAAAATCACTGCATGATCCTAAGTGCCAAGGTCCCACTCGGGTTTCCTCGCTGATTTCTGGAGCAGAACGCCCTCCTTTGAACAGGAACTACCCTTTTCAGTTGGCAGCCCTTTTGAAGAGTTTCAACCAAACTGTAAAGTAGCCCAATATCAAAACTGCAGAAGAACTCACTTTAGCATTATGATTTGACAAAGTTCAATCTTTGTGATCAGATAATCATTTTTAATCTACTACTTATGATTTTTTTTCCAGCTCTAGCTCTTAATGAATCAAGCTCATAAAAATGTTGCCTGTTGCTGAATACTAGAATCAATGCCAGGCCCAGCAGCTGGAGCCAGTAAGTCCCACACTGGCCACAATTCTCTCAAGGGGTGTGGGAGGCGGGATCTGCAAACTGCAAGGAGAATATTATTAAGAAAATGATTTCAGAATGACCTTCCATTCATGTTTCCAAGCAGGGCACCCAATGTGCAGCGTAATCTTCCTTCATACTAAGTTACCGAAACTGAGACATCGGAAAGCATTTTCCAAGCTGATAAATCACAGGCTGGCTTTTCGCTTTTCTAGACAGGGATGCCTGAATCAGACCATCATCTTCCTCTCAAGAATTTAAATCGTTCACATAAACCTTTGTAGTCATTACATCTCTTCTCTGGGTAAGTAAAAGGAGCCCACTCCACCATACACTCCAGAGGAAGAGATTACTGAATACTTAGTGAGAGACATGTGCTGAGGAACTGCATGCAAATGCTCTTGACATATTCACCTTTGGTTAAAGACAGCGCAAGGCATTGACAGAGGCAGGCCTAATGACATCAGGACCTGTGGAATGTATGACTGCTAGGAAACGCATGTTGCTAGGGAACAGAACAGATCTGATGCGATCTTCTAGTATAAAGACTATAAATCACAGGCGTTGAGAGCTGCTAAAAGTGGAGGAAGAATTCTACAGTCCTCAGACATGTTTGCAAGTATAGAAACTTTCACACAAAACCCCCAAGAAAGGAAGAAAAAAACATAGGAAGCAAGATTCTAAGGGGTTAAATCATAAATCTAAGGTTTTTTTTTTAAATAATGGCTGTGGTCAAACATAATATCTCCTATAAATATCTTATAAAATGTAACTTAATCAAAACTAGGCATGAGTGAATAATTTTGTACTTGTCCTTTGTAACCTATGCTTTGTGGTCAGAACCTTAATAAAAGTATACTTAAAATTAAAGACACATCTACAAAAAAAGTGGATTTTTTTTCTTAGAGTAAACTAGAACCTAGCCATTTTCCAGACATCAAAGTAGTCAAAGGCAATAGACAGCTAAGTAGTGCAATATATTTTACTTATTGCATTTCAAAAAGTTATCTTTGTAAGCATAAGTTTATTAAGAAGTGTTTATCTCTGTACATCTGTTACCTGTTCCTTCATTACTTAAAGGGAGAAAAAACACCAAACAAACCAAAACGGAACATGAAACTAAAAGGGATTTCAGCATAAACATCCTCTTGTTTCCTACACAAATGAGCTGGTATCCTCTTTGGAAAACAACTGGCAATTCTGCGTGTAATGCACATACAAATAAATTGGGCGGGAGAACTGCTGACCACTTAGTACATTTATAGACTGAAAAATGAATTAGGGAACTGCCTAACCTCTGCTATCTCTTTGACAAATGCAGCTGACTTTCCAAATGCAAAATTCACTAAGGTGGCTCCTTGCAGATTCTAAGACACCATTCTCTAACTAGCGATGTTGGACCCTATGGCACTAAAATTAGCAAACCTCCTATTCAGAAACAAAACACAGAAGGCATTTTTCCCCTTCCTGCCAGAGTCTATGTGTCTCCTCATTTCCCCTGGCAGCTGGCTGCAAGGATGTAAAATCCGAGGTGCAAGCAGCCCTACACTTCCTAATGAGTAATTCACCCAGGAAAGTAAACACAACAGCCACCGGCAGGCAGGTTCGGCTCTGAGGGAGACCGTGGCAAAGACGCTTACACTGTTGTTTACAATGTTCTCTAACTACTGCAGTCAGGGGCCATGGGAGCCTCTGGGAGGAGACAACTCGGGAGGTGGCTCCCAAGCCTCTCCAGTTCGCCCAACTGCTCTACCACTGGCTATCGCTAAAAGCAACACACATTTCCATTCCGGTGAGGAATGTGGCCAGATCATTCCAGAGACCAAGGATTTTGCGGGCAACACTTGATTACCGCACATCTCTAGCAGGGCTAATCGAGGATATGTGGGATCGCTGCACCAGCGACTCCAAACATTGCACGCATCTCCAGGGGAGAGGGAACCTGCCACCAGGCTTCCTCGCAACCCCACTGGGGGCCCTCTGGGCCTCCTCAAACCAGATTTTCCAGCTAAGCAGATCCCAAGCGATTTCTCTGAACAATCTTCACTGAAGGAGCTTCAGTTCTCCTATCTCGGCACGGGTCTGCCCGCCACCCTAAGCGCGCAGGATCCTAGACACACAGGTAACACGCACGCCGACCACTGGCCAACCACCCGTACAAACACAGGGCTGCACTGCTGGGCATCTGGCATGCTTAGCAGCCTCCTCTGGGGTAGAACCAGAAGCTGTGGAGTGCTGGTCCTCGCACTCCACTTGAGCCCAGAGACTGCCCATCTTCCCAGAGAAGCACCCAGGTGCCAGCTTGCCTACCTGTAACCTGCCACCAGGGCCACCACTGCTCTGCCCACCGCACCCTGGCTCCGAGGCCGCCTGACCCATTGAACATCCTCTCTACACTGGGTGTTCACTCCCAGCACAGCTCAACACCCCCCCCTTCCCCGTGACACCCACGAAAGTGACAGCTTTCTCCAGCTAAAATCGCTCAACAAAGCCTAGGCACTCAGGGCTAAATCAAACTGCCTGGCTGTGAGACACTCAAGAGAAATGCCTGGAGGCAACGCGGTTCCACTTCTCAGGGGCGCGACCTGGGCAATCTCGGACACCTTGGATGCTCCAAGGCAGGCGTCCAAGGAGGATCAACCAGGCTCACCATCCCACATTCGCCACCAACCCCGAACTGCGCTCCTCACCCGGTCCCTGTTCGTCCTCCAACCCGTTCCCACGTCCAATGTTGCTCCAGCCTAGCGGAGAAAAGGCGCCCCCTTGGCAGCTTTCTGCCCCTACCAAAGGACAGCATTGGGGTGACAGGGGAGGGAAAATGCGCGGGGTGGGATTCGTTCCTGTCACCCGGCGTGTGCGACTGACAGTACGCGGGTTCTCTTTTCCTCTATATCTCCCTCTGTCACCTGGTCGCCCAGTAGCTGATAAAACCTCGAACCCGTGCCAAACCCCAGCGCCCACCAGCCAGGAGGCTCCCTTCCCGCCCCGCATCACGATCAGATGAGTGTGCGCATGAGGGCGAGTGTGTGAAGGCGAATGTGTGAGTAGAAGGGTGAGTGTACGTGAACCCCGCACCCTCTCGGCTGCCCGCCCATCGGATGCCGCCTCCTGCGCCCGACCAGGGCGACCACAATTATGAAGAGTGCAAAGAATAAATTACCTTTCGTAACCGCCGGTCCCTGAGATGGTCCCATCAGTTGCTCAACAACCTGCAACCCGGTACAGTTTTCCAAAATCCATCCATTGAGCCCCGGGGCAAAAAAAAAAAAAGAAGAAAGAAAAAAAAAAAGAAAGAAAGAAAGAAAAAGAAACCAGAAAAAAGATGGACCTGTCCCACTGTAGACACCCCAGTCACACCAAGCAACGAATGATAATCAAAACGCAGAGACCACAGGAGGGTGGAGACCCCAGTCAAAGAAACAACAAAAAGTGTGTCTTTCCTTTCTTCTTCTACACAGCCATGGAGAAGGGGGAAGCAGGGAAAGCCAATGCTAGTCTTCCTTTACGTTTCCTCGCTTCACACGCCCCAGGGGGCAAAAGCGGAGCAAAGAGAAGGAGGGTTCAAATGTCTCTCTCAGGGCACAGTTGCACAACTTCGGAGTCAGGCTGTGTCTCTCGCTGCAGCCGGTGGACCCAAGCGGGAGCTATTAACATGCGGCAGTCATAGCTGGAGCTGCTTTCCCTCCTCCTGCAGCCGCCGCCGCCGCCGCCGCAAGAAAAGCCGCTGCTGAGGAGACCAAAAATCTTCCACCATCCCCACCCCCCCGCAGCCGATCTTTATATCCAGTTCTCCCACCCCACCCCCCTTCTCTTTCTTTTTCTTCTTCTTCCTCGTCCTCCCCTTTCCGCCTCCGAGCGGGAGGGAGGGGATAGGTAGGGGCAGCGGCGAGGACCAGTAGTGGCTTCTCCGCCCAGTCCTCCTCGCCGTCCTCCTCCTGCTGCCCCCGAGGTGCTCCGGCAGTAGAGGGTCCGCTCTGCCTCCCGCAACCCGCTCCGAGAGCCCAGGCGCGAGCCGCGCAAACTCCTTGCCGGGTGCACGGCGTGGACGCGCGGGCAGACCGGGCGCCGGGCCGCCGAGGACTGCGTGCCTGCCGCGGGTGGCGAGCCCCGAGCTCCGGTGGTCGCCGATCAGCTCGCCGGCCGCGCCGGGTAGCTTCGGGCATGCGGGAGCTTCATCGCCCGGCCCGGGCTCCGAGCGGACGCCTTCACCGCCAACCTCGTCGGCCGCCGGCTTTGGTCCTCTCTTTTTATTTTATTTTATTTTATTTTTCCTCTTCTGGACTCCCCCACCGGAGCCACTGAGGCTCGGGGAGCCCTCCAGACACGCACACGCTCTTCCCCTCGCGCGCACACACACGGGCGAGCTCCTGCCACAGCACACCGTGCAGCCCGCGCGCGCACACCCAGAGGAAGAGGACCGAGGCCAACGAAATAAATAAATAAATAAAAGAGAGAAGAAAGAAAGGGGAGGGGGGCGAGTCACAGGCGGTGGCGGCGGCAGCAGCAGCAGCAGCTGCGGGAGCGGAGGCAGCGCGCACTCCGCGAGATGCCAGCGGCGGCGGCGGCGGTGGCGGCAGCGGTGGCGGCGTCGCCCTCCCGGCCCGGCCGTGCCATCTGCATCCCCGCTCCTGGGAACTGGAGCGAGCGCTGCGGGCCGAGCAGGCGGAGGGGGCGATCGCACCCGCAGACAGGCAGCGTGCGCGCAGCGGCCAACGCAGCCGAGGCCGGAGTGAGCCACCAGCGGGGTGACGGGCGAGAGAGCTCCCAGGACCGGGGAGGGGGGCTCCAGGCCGGGGAAAGGGGCGGCCAGCAAAACCCGGATCTGGAGTCCGCGAGGGCTCTGCGGGCTCGGGCTCCACCTAGCCGCTCCGCAGAATCTTGGAGGTGGGAACCTTGGGGCGGCTATGGGAGGCTTCCCTTGCAGGGTTTGTCAGACAAAGGGTATCTCTCTACTCGGTACAAGCATGCCTCTATCTCTTTCTCTCTCTCTTTCTCTGTCCTCTCTCCTCTGGTTTCTTCTCTCTCTTTTTGCTCTCCCTTTCCACTCATCACCACCACCCCCTCTCTCTCCACTCAATCACTTCACTCTCTCTGCCTCCCTCCTGTTCTCCTCCTCCCCCACTCTCCTGTAGGTGAATGAGGTATCAGGCTGGGAGTTCTGCCAGTGCCTTTTTTTTCAGGTGCAGATTGCTCCACGTGTTCTTTATGCCGGTGCTTACTTACTTCTAAAGCATTGCCTGCCACTGGATCCATTTTATGTTTCTTGAAACTTACCTCAATGTGCAAGTTCATTGCAAAATTGAAAGTACACCTTTCTCCAAAAAAAAAAATGGGACCTAGAGACTCAATTTCACATACATAAAAATTACCATAAAGGATATAGAAGACTGTCTTGGTTCTGTCTCTATGCCTTCTGCTATGACAAAGTTTGCTCAAGTGACCTTCATCAATTAATTGTACCTCTTTGGGATGCTTTTGTAAATGAAATTGTTAAGCATGTCTTTGGTTCCTCCTTTTTTTCTCCTATAATATTTTATTGCTTCAAGGACTATGGAAGTAGTTTCTATATAAGCATAGTCTAGTGACTAAGATTTATTGTATAAACCCATCAGGTTCGGCTCTCCCAAGCTGAATGTGACTGTATATTGTCATAATGATCTGATGGCCTGTGGGAATTTGCAAGGTGGTAACTACAACTCCGGCAGATCTGTAAAAATAACCACTATCATAATTAGCTGATCATCCCTACCACAAGAATGAATTTCATTCTTAACTATCCCAAGGCAAGAAAAAGTGTTTTGTAACATATGATATGTGTTGTATACACCATAGCCTTTATCTTCTCTGTTACAGATTGGATCTTAAGTATCCAGCAAAGGTCTTTATGTAAAAGGCTGATCCCCAGCCACTGATGGTTTTGTGTGGTAGTAGAACTTTTAAGGGGTTGGGCCTGCTCTAAGGATGTTAGAACCTTGAAGGTGGGACTTCATAGAGGATATTGGGAACTGCCCACCAGGTACCCTGACTATTCCCCAGTCACTGAGGTGAACAACTTTGTTTTGCTATACCATCAGTGGTATTGTTTTGTATCATAAATACCAAAACAACAAAGCCAATTAGACACTCCAAAACTGTGAGCCAAAATGAAAGTTCCCTCCCACGAGGTTATTTTTTTAGGCATGCTGTCACAGGAATAAAAATGTGACTAAGCAGCTAGCTAGCCTGAACATCAAGCACGTTGATGGTACCTCTACCACAGTACCTATGCCATCCTGCTTATTTGGGGCTCCTTTCAAATAATTAGCTGTGTGTCACTGTATCTTCTCAGATTATAAGAGCTACCTTAAAGGTAAATTCCAGGCTTTAATACTCTATATTAGGAAAGAATATACTATCTAATATGTGTTCTTTGTGTATCTAATATGTGTTCTAGTTATTCACTTGGTCATAGGGGAATAGAAAGCCAAAGAGATTTAATGGCTAGATTCTGACCAAGTAGATTTTCATAGGCTCAGGTATGGCTGCTTAAGTTCCCTTAACACAGGACAGCTACAGGCTCCCATGGGCACTGAAATACAAACTGACATGTGGATACTCTTGTGACTTAAATATCTTCACAAAGAATAAACTAGCAAACCGTGACAAGGGACTCTGAGTTGTAAGGGAAGAGAGAAATAACTGAGTTCCTCTTTACCATATGCTTCATGGGTTTATTTAGAAAAAAATGATAGAAGACTATTTTTAAACGTATGAGATATGAAGTAAATCAAAGATAATTATATATTATTAGTAATGACAGTAGAAAGATAAATATAAATAATTTCTACATGTGACTAAGCAGTCTGTAAGTAATGTGCTTATCAAAGTGTGGAACATCTCACCTGAAAACCAGGGACCCTTAAAGACATAATTAAAAATTGTTTATCCAAGAGGACTTGGACCAAAACAAAGAATAAACAAAGAATTTCAAAAATCATACTGGTGATGGGGGAGGGAAGGAAAAAGGTGAGTAAAATCAGCTGATGTTTTTTAAACTCAATGCAAGTAGGAGAGTTGATTGCATGTGTAGTTTAGCTGTTTGTCAAACTGCACCATTCCCAGCAGACATTCATATTTTAAGCCCAAACTCTTTATTGCCAAATCACTTTTGATATGATGAGCATAGTGTTCTATGTTTGATTAAACCTCTCACCCCAGGTAGGAAATCCATGATTCTTGCCAGTATTTTCTCTGGTGAGTCTTCTATGAGAGCAAAGTAAGTCTGTATTTTTTTTTCCTACCCAATTATACTGGACTCCTTCTTGGAGAAAAGACAAAAGCAGATTACTTAGGAGCACAGACACCCTATAAGAAGTAGCTCCAGCCTTTGTTGGATGGTGATTTTGAGATTTTACTCTGGGATGATAGAAAAAGTGGACTCTTGTGATATTTAATCTGAGGCAAATCAATAGTAACCAAATGAAAAAAAATGCGAACTTTAAAACTCAGAATACTTAATCATTTAGGAAAAGAAAAAGTTAAAATATCATAACTATCAAACTTTCCTGACCCCAAGGATTCTCTGCAAATCAGTAAGTACAATGAAGTGTTGAACATCATAAAATTTCATTTTAAACACTGAAAAAGTGGGTGTACAGAATAGATAGAAATAGTCAATGAACATTAGGAAATAGTTTCTGCCAATAAAAATACAACATACAAAAAATGTACACCATGAGGAAGTTGTGTAGTTGTATAGATAATTTTCTTGGAGAGACAACACATACACATATGTCTACTCACCTAAGAAAGGGACCTCACTGAAAGACTAAAGTAAGTACCAATATAGACTATGGTGACTCCTCTAGTGAGGGTTTCCTTAGGGAAGGAGCTAGGGTGAGTCTAAAGCAACTGGAAACCCCACTGGGACCTGGAACCCTGAAGGTCTCCAAGCAGCTTGCAGGCTCTCTCTCTCTCTCTCTCTCTCTCTCTCTCTCTCTCTCTCTCTCTCTCTCTCTCTCTCTCTTTCCTCCCTCTCTCTCTCTCCTCCCCCCCTCCTCCCTCTCCCTAAATTTGTCTGGTCAGGCTCCAGCCTTGTTCTGAGATAGGTGAGCTTTTGTGTATCTCCAGTTTACCCTTTCAGATTTCATCCTCTGTGGAAGACCCTCCTCTCTCCTACTGAAACAAATGTTTCAATTTGGAGAGGAAGTTGCAATTTGGAGGAGAATGTGAAACAATGGAGGTCTTTCCTCTTTGCTCATTAAACAAACAAACAAACAAACAAACAAACAAACAAACAAAAGCAGCAACAATAACAAAAAAACCAGAACCAAAACCAAACCAACCAAACAAACAGCAGCAAAAAAAACCCCGTACAACAGCAGCAGTGTCTCACAACCTTTACAGCCTTGATTCCCAGTGACAGTTCCAGCTATTAGGAATACGGTGTTTATACAAAGAGATAGAAAGAAGGAAGAAGAACACACCTGGCCTTAAAAACATTTCCATAAAATCCTACACCTCCTTTTCTGTTCATTTTATCCTCAGATAGGAGATGCAGAGTGTTCCAGGCAATCCTGTGTCCAGGCAGGACTCTTTCATTCCTTAGATCTTTCTCAGACCACAAGTTAACAGCCTTGACTACCTTTGGCTAGACTTAACAGTTTTTTTATCTTTTAGTAGCCAAGTAAAGAGATACTGCAGACAGGAGACCATACCTCCTTCACATAAAATGACCTTCTTCTTCAAAAGTATGTAAGCACTTAGAGGGTTTCAAATTACTAAGCTTTCCCCATCAGGGACAGTCCTCTAATACCCAATCAAGTTTCTGCAGACAGCTACATTTTAAATGCTGTGAGGCCTAAATACACTGACAAATCAAGGTAATCAGAATGGAATCACATCTGCAGAGCTGCCTGTGAAGCACGACGCTCAGACTGCTAGCATGCAGTGAATGATGATAACTCTAAGATTTGATAACTCTAAGAATAAAGACTTAGTTAGAGATCATACCGCGGGGCTATCAGAACATGTTTTATTGTCCGGTGGGAAAAATTAACCAATCTAGGAAGGTAGCCAATGATCACCTCATAGAAGCTGTCTTACAGTAGGTCCTTTTTGTTTTTGTTTTGTTTTTTAAACGTTAAACCAAATGTTATTATACACAAGTGACAAAATTGGAGACTTCTTTCCTTCATACACAGTTATTCCTCCTTTCCATAGAAAGGCTACTTTTGAACAAGTCATCTGGTCATAACATGGACTATAATGGAACAGTAAAAATGTATCAATGATCAAAGTTGAAGGCACCTGAGAGGCTCTGCCAGGGCAGAGGTGGGTGCTCACAGACAGCCATTGGACTGAGCACAAGGTCCCCAATAGGAGCTAGAGAAAGGACCCAAGAAGCTGAGGGAGCTTACAGCCCCATATGAGGAACAACAATATTATCCAACAGCACCCCCAGAGCTCCCAGGGTCTTAATCACCAACCAAAGAGCACACATGGAGGGACCAATGGCTCCAACTGCATATGTAGCAGAGGATGGCCTTGTTGGACATCAAAGGGAGGAGAGGCCCTTGGTCCTGAGAAGGCTTGATGCCCCAATGTAGGGGAATGCCAGGGCAGGGAAGTGGGAGTGGTGGGTGGATGAGCAGGGGGAGGAGGGATGGGATAGGGGGTTTTCAGAGGGGAAGTCAGGAAAGGGGATAACATTTGAAATGTAAATAAAGAGAATATTAAAAAAAAAAGAATGGACAAATGTCTTCAATTGAAATTACAAACTAAATTCTGTGTAGGCATGGATGGTAACATAAGTAATCCATCCAATTGACTGAGATGTAACTGGTGTATATAGTGATCAGCCAACCTTTTCTTCAGGCATTTATTTCAAGCAATGTCTCTGAAGTTGCTGGTGAGGAACCTGCCTTGAGCTTCCTGTCACAGAGCATTGATAATGGCCCAGAGCTATTCTCAGAGTTATAGCACACCACATCTCATACCCACTCCCATTCCACCCATCACTTCCATTCTAGACTCGTTCTCTTCTCTAAGGATGTCTATCACTATAGCTTCTGCTGCAGTTAACATGGCAACCGGTCCAGAAGCATCCAGTGAAACAGTTCTTGCAACCTTTGTTGAATCAATGACTCTCTTTTCCATCCTGTTCCCAATACCTCCTCCCAGCACAGCATCATAACTGACACTGAGAAACTTTGTAGAAAATTCTCAATAATCAGAGATCCTTCAAGACATGCATTCTGTGCAATGGTTCCTGCTGGGAACTTTGAGTGCTCCTTGAAGAATCTGTACACTAATTTTCTGATCTTCATCAGCTGGAACTAATGAGGTCAAAGCTGGGGATGCATAGAAGTAGGGTGAAAGCCCCTCCACGGGCAACGACTTCTTCTACTGCAGCTCCTGTAGTGTTCGGACTACTTTTGCTCTCCCTTCTCATTCACTTGGGCATCACTTCTTTGTCCAGCCTTCAGCACAGCTACCTCCTCCTGAAGGCTTAGGCAAGCACTCATTCAGTTTCCCCTTTTCATATTCACTGGTTGTGGTATCTAAGTGCTGGGGAAGTCTTGGTGGATGTGGTTTTCAGTCTGACCTTTGTCTCCTTTTGGTTTCAAAAGCATGTAAATGAGATCCAGATGTGAAACTCACCTCTTGAAGGACTGCTGGGAGTCAAAGCAGTTCTGCTGGTACTGGGAGCACAACCAGGGAGGTAGGTGATGAGCAGCAGTGAATAGGTCCATTTCAGATGATATGAGATTATAAAATATTGCACAAATTAGATTGCCCTGCTTATTTGGTATCTTCTGCTCCATCCTTTCTTCAAGTAAGTCACTCTTTTAATAACTCAAAGGAAGACATGACAGGTGCATTCAGCAGTTTTAAAGACCTGGGAGCTTATCTATAGATCTAGATCTACATTTTTTTCTTTTTATTCAACATATCAAAATGCATCTAAGGCTGACCTTGAACACATTGTAATCCTTCAGCCTCAATCTACCTTTGAGGTGCTAGGATTACAGGCATGCAACAAGTACAGGTGGCTTTTCAGAGCTCCCTGTTTTAAGAGAGATTCTCTTGATTAAGTGGTGATTTTCCCCCACATACTGACCTTTCCCCTTTCCAGGGAACCCCCGAATCTTTTCTTATCAGTTTTCAAATGCTTGCAAAAAGTAGTGCCAATTCTAGAGAACTGTGAAAGCACAAGCAGGCTTAGTTTTCTCTCTGTAACTTGCTCAGATACACTGTTTTAGATCCCACAATTAAATTACCCATCATAACTCCCGACTACATTCCATACAGTGTGCGTACAGTCACTAAGTATAAATGTCTGAGCTGGAGTATCATTCTGTAGCATTCGGGACTCACAAAAACACAGTTAACTTGCTGCTTTACTTTCTCACTGCTGCAATAAAGTACCTGACAAAAGGAACACGGGGAGGGAAGAAAGGAAGGAAAGGAAGGAGGGAGGGAGGGAAGGAGGGAAATAGCAGAAACATAAAGCTAATCAGTGAGAACTGATGCTGATATCCAGCTTCTGCAACAGTGCTGTCCATACCTTTCCTAGGTGTAACTATAACAGATATCGACTAATCTGGTCTAGTGTCCTTGGAGCATACATGTTCAAAGCTTGCTTTCTGGGTTATTCTAGATCCTGTCAAGTGGACAACATAAACCTTCACATTTACAAAGGTCACACTGCAGAGTTGAGTCTAGGAGTATAAAAGCATTCCCCAAAGTGTCACTCTTAGTATATCCTAGACTTACAATGGCAAGCTGACTTGCACTCTACTAATATGTTTGATCAACTGGAAAAAGCTTATAAAGGAAGGAAATGGAGTTTTTGCTTCTTTATCAAACACTCATTCTTCTGTCCTCTTATTTCCCATCTCCCTCTTTTGCAATTACAACAGACAGCAACATTACTCCCGAACACTAATTACTTTTGCTTCTCTGAGAATGGTTCCTACACTTTGTTAAGAGAACAATTGCATGAAATAACTTTGGGCAAACTCTTCAGTCGTATTCTTTGTCCACGGATGTTTGCTCCAGTTCTGGGCAATGAAGTTATGTTTAGCTGGCAGATTCTTATCCCACAAGTCTTTGGACTATGCAGAACAGAGAATACCAATAAAACACAAATATGAAGATTGGAAGCTATTTTCAGTGGACTAAAGTTGTCCCCTCAAAATCCATAGGATGCATCCCAAACCCCTGAGACTTTAAGAGATAATTAGATAATGAATGCGGATCCCTCAAAAATGTGCTATTAAAAACTAGGACTCCAAAAGTCCTGAAATGATCCTTAGACAGAAGAGATAGCTAAACAGCTAAGAATGTTTGCTGTTCTTATCAAGGATCCTGTTCAGTTCCTAGAACCCAATGCCAGGCAGTTAACAACTACCTGTGACTCTTGTTCCCTGTAGCCTTTGTAGGTATCTCCACGTATATATTCTCTCTCTCTCTCTCTCTCTCTCTCTCTCTCTCTCTCTCTCTCTCTCTCTCCTCACTCACCCACCCCACAAACATGTTACATAATTTAAAATGATAAAAATAACATATACATAACCAAAAAGGATTGGTTTTAGTTTTGTTGTTGTAATTATCGTTGGTGGTGGTGGTGGTAGTGGTGGTGTGTGTGAGTGTGTGTGTGTTTAGAACTCTAGCATTCGGATACTATGATTTTAGACTTTTAATACCTAGAAATGTATAAAAACAAATTTCCATAATACACAAGATACCAGTGCATTTTTCTGGGCTACATGAACAAATGCCTTTCCTTGCAAACAGACCAAGTTATGATTTCAGTAAACTTCGTGGGTAATCACAAAGTAGAAGCATGACCCAAAAGTCTCATGGAAGCATGGATGAAGAATGCCCCAGTAGGTGCCCAGACAGAGGTGTTCCTTCAGTTAACCTTCTCCAGCCTATAATCTCTCGTGTCACATGAAGCCATTTTCAAGAGAAGGCCAGCAGTTGACTGTCAAATACTGAGGGAAGTAGTTAGAATCTATATCTATAGGGAAGGATCCAGTTACCATTCCTACTCTCTAGTAAATGAATGTCATTGAAATGTTGAAAAACCTTGGAAATAAAAAATGTCAACTCCCCAGAAACATACTGGGCTCCTCAGAAAGAGCCACTGACAAGGGGTCTTTGGACAATGGCAACCCTGAACTAGGGAGGATAGCTCCAAAGCGGAGATGGTCTCCTGGACACCTGGCCAGAGGAGATAATGGGACCAGAGCTGAGCTACTCTCTGAAGTTCTTCAAGGCCTCACCAAATATAGAGAAACTAACATCACAAAACATCAAAATTGTACTAATGTCAGTGCTTTACCACTAACAATTACATTAGGGCTTAACTAACCCTTCTAGAAAATTCCATCCTTGCATAAAAGGAGGCCTGAGAGCCTCTCAGGTCATTGCCATCTCGATGAATAACTGACACCTACATGCTGGTAATTGCTACAGAATAAATGGTCTTTGCCTTCGCATACTATTTGAGTCTGGGGACTTCCCTCAGGGATTCTTGTCCCCTAACAGTCAACAGATCAGGCTCTGTGGAGACACATGAATCTCCCTAGAAAGAGGAAATAGAACCTATTTTGTGGGTGGACTGGAGGCAGTGATATGGCAGCAGGGGGATTAGGTGTGGAGGAGGGAAGAAATGGAAGAAGAGAACGCAGGGAGAAATAGATAAATTGGGAGGCCTTTGGATAATGGTGTGAAAGCTAGTGCAATGGAAACTTCCTTTAATCTTTCGGGGAGACGCCACTGAATATTCTTAGTAATAAAGCCTATGGAGTCCATCTTTTGTAGCCAGACAAGGCTTCCAGTGGTGGGACAGGGTTACATGGTTACATTGGGTGAATTGTTGGCTCAGGGGATCTTGTGAAGATTGCCAAACAACCCCAGCTGATGGCAGAACAGAAGTTGCTCACTAAAAACTTACAGAAGGTCTTCATTGTTTTAAAGAACATCCACAGAGATCACCAAACATACAGAGGACAAGTTAGTGCTTGCGTGGAGTCTTCATCCCTAAATCCTAGTCTCTTTGTTGTGGAAAGGTACTTTGCAGTCTACTGAAAGAGAAACCAGGACACTAACCCAGCCATCTTTGACCTACCATCTCTCCTGCCAGCAAGATGTGCTGGGGCAATGGTGCTGCAGAACTTGTGGGAGTGGCCAACTGATGTCTGGTTTAACTTGAGGCCTGCACCATGAGAGAATCCAAAGCCCATGTCCTATACTGCCTGGATGGTTAGGAACCAGAGACTGGATAGTCCAGAAACCTAAGGTAGAACCAAGTACAACTGATCCAAAAAGGAAAAAGCAATGAAATGTTTCATAATGACATTCTGCTATACTTATAGATATGAGATAATGCCTTTTCCCCCCTGGACCTCATCAGAGAGGTTTCTCCCAGGAGCAGATGGGCACAGAGACTCACAGTCAGACATTCTGGAGAGAGACAGAGTCTACATTAAAGATCTCCATTGGTTCTCTCACTTCAAGATCAGGGTACCCAACCGAAGAGGTGGGAAGGGTGAAGATTCTAGGAGTCCAAGGGGATGGAGGACACCAGGAGAGCATGGCTCACTGAATTAACTCAGGAGGACTTACATGAGATCAAAGAGACTGAAACAGTGAGCAGGGTCCTCCACGGCTCTGAACCAGGTCATCGCCATGTCTGATGTGGCTGTTCCCTAAGTGGTTTTGTGGGCGTCATAACAATAGGAGCTTTGTTTCTCTGACTCCTTTTCCTCCTCTAGGGACTCTTTTCTTCTAATGGGTGACCTTGTCCAGCCTCAATGTGGGGCTTTTTTTTTTTAAAAAAAAACAAGATTTTTGCCTTGTCATATTGTATTTTGTTTTGTCCGGTTTGGTTGCTGTCTCCTGGAAACCAGAGGAAGACTGGATCCTTTGAAGAGGGGTCAGGAGAGGGCCAGGAGGAGTTGGGGAGGGAGACTGTTGTGGGAATGCATTATATGAGAGAAGAATCTATTTTTTAAAAGTCTCTTGCAGATAGTCATAGCTTTTCTGTTGAGAACCATTGTTATTATGTAGAATAGCCACTTGAACTATTTTAGCACCCCAAACTAAACTATTACTCATGATCACATTGTCTGCTTCATGGAGAGTATCAGAACATGACTTAGTAACAATAATTTTTGAAGGATACCGCTGCTGTATAAAATAAACCCTGCTAAACTTCAGAATTGCCTGCCTTTTTGCATCTATATTTAAACTCCCACATCAGATATCCACTAGGGGAAAATTCTGTGTGGCTGTGCAGTAATGCTGCTGGCATGCAATCTGTGTCTCGGAGATATCTAGGAAATTAGGTTTCTTTCATATTGTGTACTAACAGTTCCTTAAACATGCATCTGGAACGTGCACACTGCTCTACTCTTCCAAGCTCATCGGTTACATCAGTCCTGCAGCAGGACCAGTTAGATGACTCTGCATTTCTTCATCTTCAATTCCATGTGTCACTTCTAATTAACACAAGTAGGATAAGAAGGAGCATATTTGATATTCTCTACATAAAATGATAGTGATCAAGTGCAGGGTAGACCCTCATGAAATGCTTAGTTAGTTAAAATAACTCAAGCCAAAAGTTACATAATCTGAAATATTAAGTTAGTAGAACATCTGCTGAACTATAATTAATATATCTATGTGTTAAAGTAAAATTAATATAGCTAATATTCTGTAAACAACTCGGCTAATAAGATTTATGCCTTTAAATAAGTGATATTAAATCCAAATTAGTCACTTTGGCTAAATAAGGTCGCAGTGACTAAAAGCACATTGAACTTTCTGAAATCACTTTGAATTATGACATGCATCAGAATATTTTTAAAACACAAATATACTTTTTAAGTGCATTTGATTTTTGATTGATATCATTCTGGGTTTGGAATCAAGTTTACAAAATTTCACCAGTACTAAAAAACAGAGAAGATAATCTCATTATCAAGTAAAGGGCAGTATGTTGAAAATATAAAGTGGCTAATTGTTTTCTTTGTGGTTTAATTTCAGGCTCTAATACTGCTTCAATAAAGAGGTATGACCTTATGTGTGCTCAGACTTTTCTCATGTATTGTGACAATTTATCCTCCCGAGGAACTAACTGCACAGGTACCATTTCCACTTTGGTGGAAATGGAGGGTTTACCTTCTAAGCTAATCCTTCAGCAAGCTACAACATCCAGGAATGCTCACTTATAGTCCTGCCCCTTTGAGAGCGGTGTTAAAGCATCTACATTCCCCCATCAGTTTGTTGGATCAGGAGGAAACAAGATAAACACTTTGACTAGGAAGTGGATCAAGTCTTCCAAGAGAAACTGGAATCGAGGCTGACACAGTCATTGTTTTCTATGTACTTAGGCCACATAAGCCAAGAAATTCTGTTGTGGCCTCTTTTCCTAGTCATGTCTTTCCCCCTTCCTATCCTCTCTCCAAACTCTCCTTTATACCAGTCTCCTCCTTTAGATTCAGGTCCTCCTTTATCAATTATTGTCATTTTATTATATATATTATAAAAATTATGTAATATAATAAAATAGTATATAACATATATCTGTATATATACACACACACACATATATATGGATAGATATGTTGATATATCATACATACACACTCATATTTCTAAACATAACCTACTTTTCAGGACTGACCTTTTGCTCTGGGATAGTCAATTGGCATGCTCTCACTCTCAGTATTAATTAGTTGTACAGTTCTTTGTGTAGGATTGAGGTTTTCCTGGTCAATATTAGCATATCTGTTGTTGTCTTTATTTATTCCTGTTTGGCCAAGTGAGATTAATGGGTGTAGCTTAGGACATTACTAAGAGATACAATTTCAGGCAAACTCTCTGGTCCTTTGCTCTTACCATCTACCTGCCCATTCTTCTGCAATGTTCTCAGAGCCTTAGGTCTGGCACTGTCTGTCTGTGTATACGTACACACTAGAGCTGGGCTCTCTACGTCTGTAACAATTTTCTTATTGAATTTAAGACTTACTCAAGAAGAAGAAATTTCAGCCGATGTTGAAACCTTGCCATCTATTCAGGGTTATTGAAGTCATTGATCTTGGAGAAGAACCTACAACTACTACTTTACTAAAGCAGCAAAATCCCTTACATCCTAAACATTCTAAACATTAGTCCTTCTAACCACAAATAATTGTAATCCTTACTCCTCATCAAGGAAGCTTGGCAACAGAACAGATAGAGACCATTACAGAAAATGACATCCAATAAAAATTCAGAGTTGCCATTTTGATTCATAAATCAGAAGTGGCTTGCTTCTGATTGGTGGTATGAGCTATCACATTATGAATTCAGACTGCTTTCAGACAGTAAGCAGATTTAACATGATAGGATTCTGCAGAAACATGAAACACATGTATGGACAGGAGCATTGATTAAACAAAAATGGTTTGGAGGCTGGAGGCATGGGCACAGCACAGAAAAGTGCTTGCTGCCAAGACTGACCACCTGAGTTTGATATCAGGATCTAACAGAAGGGAGAGAGAATCAACTCTCAAGGGTTTCCCTCTGACCTTCACTGGGTCTTGTAGCCAAATGCTCACCTACACTATTGATTTGAATGGCCTTTTAGACACATGCTGTCTTTACAGAGATAAGTCCACCAACACTTATATGTTCTAGAAAATAGCTCCTGTAATGTTAAGGCAGGTTTTCCTTTTGATGAATGTAGCACAAATTTGTACCAATGAATTTTCTCTGGTTATTTCTTTTTTGACTTCTACAAACAGCAGGTTTCTTTGCTGGGTCTCCTCTGCTTTGTGTGTGTGTGTGTGTGTGTGTGTGTGTGTGTGTGTGTGTGTGTGTGCATATGTTTGTGTGTGTGTGCATGTGCATGTGTTTGTGTGTGTGTGTGTGTGTGTGTGAGAGAGAGAGAGAGAGAGAGAGAGAGAGAGAGATCCATCAGATTACCAGTCACATAAGATAAATCAAGATCCAGCCCACATCAAATGCTGTAAACCATCTCTACCACAATGAGATGTTTAAAGGAGACCATGATCACCTGACTTGAGCCAGACTATCTAGAATCCTTCCCGGAAATATTTTTCTGTTAATAGGTTACAAGTGATGAGGAGAAATCTTCTGTCCTTCAAGTACATGTTTCACATAGGAATTACTTTAACTGAAAGTGATTACTTATTTCAATATCCCCATAACATAATACTTAGCAGAATAGCATTTGTTGCTCTGGATGGTGGAAATATATGCATGCCAACAATGTCATACATTTTTAATGTAATATTTTTACTGATTATTTGGAAATTGTATGTAGCACTCCATCACCCTGACTTCCCAGAGAACAAGAACAAAATAAATAAGTCCAATTTGTTTTGTCTATCTAGTCACTGGAATACTGTCAAACTTCCAGTGATCAGCCCCTTAAAGAGAACGAATCCTTCCCCACTCCCACCAGTAACTATCTCCTATGGAGAGCTACCCTTCAGCATCCTGATCACAATTTTTAAGAGTTCTCTTAGATGGCTTCCTGTTGGTAGTTAGGTATTGGGGGAGGAGTGATTGTGGGGGCATTGTCTCAGAAGCCTTCTATGTCTCTTTCTCAACTGTGAGTCTTCAGTCATTAATACCACTGCAAAAGAAATTTCCTTTTCTTTTACAGTGATCAGGAGCACAGATCATGAATATCCACATGGCTTCTGATGTATCAAGGACCTCAGAATGGTCTCCAGTGGCATTACATATCATGGATACCATGGATGCCCACAGACATCAACATGGTTTTAGGAGGCAGCACAGACTACAGACACCCACTTGGCTTTTGGTGGTAATATGGGCCACAGACATTAACTTGGGCTCCATTGCAGCAGGACACAACAGGTCCCTCAGTGGCAGCACAGATCACAGACATCAGTGGGAATTTAGGTGGCAGCATAGGGAGCTCACATTTACATGGCCCTGTGCAGCATCTTGATAGCTTCTGGTGGTAGCACATGCCAAGGACATAAGCATGGTCTCTAGTGGTGGTACTGACCATGGATATCACCACAATCCTCTGACACTGTCATAGACCTTGGTGGCATCCCTGGCCATCAACATCAATGTTGTTTATAGGGCAATACTGGCAGCAGACACCAACCCAGTCCTTTGTGTCAGTAGAGCCCACAGATATTAACCTGGCCTTAGGAATCAGTACAGTCCATGCACATCAATGCGGTCTCTGATTCAGGTTTCGTTGGACATCATGGTTCAGCCTCCCTCTACCCTGTGTGTTCCGATCTATTTATTCCTCCATCTTTCCCACCCCTTCACTACAAATAGGTTTGTATTTGAAACTGTAGCGTGTCACTTGGTATACTTTTGCCTATACAGCTCTACATGCAGATACTCATTTCCATGAGTCATTGATCTGCCTCAAGGCCTCTGGTCTCTGAAGTACCATAAATACCACACCATCATTGAGACTCCTTCAATCATGGCCATGTTTTGGGTTTTCATCTTCCATTGCAAACGGCAGGTTCCCAGATCTGGTTCTGTAGTACTTGCTCCTCTTCGTGGTCCAGCAGCTTATAAACAGAATAGATGTTGAGGTTGAGCAACTGACAGCACTGGATCTGAGCCCAGATGATAGCCAGTGGTTCTTCCAGCAAGCCATTCAGTTGTACATTAAGATAGTTAAGAGTACAAATGCCCACAGACATGCAGAGAATGAGAGACCTTCCATAATCAACACTCAGTCCTAAAGGGAATGTCTTCATGAGATACTTCCTCTCAGGGCTCAGGGTACCCTGCCAGGAGCAGGGAGGAGTGTAGGCCTCAGAACGGACAGAGGACACCAAGAATACAAGGCCCTCTTATTCAACATGATCAAAGTACAAATGATCTTAGAGAGATTGAGGAAATGTATGGGATCTGCATAGGTCTGAACCAACTCCTTGACATATATATTTCATGGCTTCCAGTTCAATGTTTTTGTGAGATTTCTGAGTATGTGAATGAGTGGGTCTTTGTTCCTTGTTCTTTCTCTCTGTCTCTTTTCCATCTGTTTGTTTGCTTGTCTATGTGTTTGTTAGTTTTGTCTAAATCCAATTTGTTAGTTCATATTATATTATATTATATTTATTAATATTATATTATATTGTACTATTATCCATAAGAAGCCTGTTTGTTTTCTAATGAGAGACAGAAAGGGAGTCAATCTGGGTAGGAGGAGAAGTGGGGGTAAACTGGGAGGAGTAGAAGAAGTAGAACAGGATTTATCTTATGTAAGAAAAAAATCTATTTTTAATAAAAGGAAAAAGATACTCAACACTGGATTTAATAAGATATGAATTATTCTTTTGATATCATAAAATATAATTCCAAATCTTTCATATTCTTGCTATGGAGAAACATGATATTTCTGATAACTATTTCCTCATAGCTGAGATTTTTCTAGTTCTCTAGATCAATTCATCAAGATAAATTAGGTGGAGCATGAAATCATCTGAGAGAACTAAACTGGAGAAGTATAGTGATAATTTATAACTGGTGGTTGGTTAGACCTTCAGAGAAAGACTGATGGACGTCCATCCATTGTCATATATTGCCTTCAAGGTTGCCGTGGGCCATTGGAGTGGTAAGATAGAGGAAATTTATATGTTTTTTTTTTTTACCATTTCATTTATGAACTTACATCTTGTCCTAAGCATTTGTGCCCAATTTACTTTTCAGAAATATTATCAGGTTGCTATACCTACGTGTTATGTGAGTTGGAAAGTAAGTCTACCTATGAGTTTAGGAGAAATTGGTATGGATTGTACAAACATGGTTCCACTTCTCAGTGCACACAAACTTGACAATTCAAAAGGGAAAAGTACTGGCAAGCAACTTAAGTGACATTTAATCTAAAGAACATGGAATACAGAGTTCAAGATGTAGATTGCAAATGGTGTCTTTTCAGCCCCCTTTTTGGCATTGTCTTATTGTCCCTTGTATTTCTGTGAATCTTCTCTGAAAAGACTTACATACTTTTCATTTGATGAGTATGAGTTTACCTACATGTGTGTACATGTATGAAATATAATTCTGGTGCCTGAGGAATACATAGAGGTTGTTGGAACCCCTGGAACTGGAGCTTCAGAATGCTCTGAGATGTGCTGTGGATTCACGAAACTCAGCAACTCCTTTTAACAACTGAGTCATCGCTCCAGCTTTGATACATTCTGATCACTAGGTAAAAATTATATATTACAATAACAGCATCCTTACTTATATCACAGGGTATCATGTTCACCAAATAATTGTGTGATAAATCCAGAGCATCATAAAACCTGAAGATTTATACATTCACAACATCCATACAGATAAAATTCCATGGCTTCTAATTCTTGTATCTGTATGCTGCTTCTCTCCTTCAGAAAATGTGATATCATCTTTCAACATTGCTGTTCAAGCTGGGAATATTCCCTTTCTTCAGGACCAGAGTATTCAGTTCTGTATCTTGGTGAGTATAGTGTGTTTGTAGATGAACTGCATACAGATTTTTTTTCTTGCTAAAAGTTATGCCTCTCCTACAGGGACCTCCTCACCAGGAGTTGAAAGTGGGCCTTCCTCTTTATCTCATCATTGCTCTGATGATCCCCCAAGCGTTCGGTGGCCCTGCCTCTTGGACTTTACTTGGGAGATCTTTTATAACTACTTGCCTTGCATGTTCCTCTTTTCCCCTCATTCGGTATTAGGCTCATTGTCCCTACTGTGGAATGCCCCTGCATTGTTTCTACGTTATTCCTTGACAAACCTCCTGCTAGTATCTCAGAGAACCTGCTTCCCACAGCATGTGAACAAGGACACTCAGCTATGCCCCCCCTTTCCACAGTTTATTTGTGTCATTCAGCTAACTAAACTCTGTTAATACAAAGTCAGTGCGTGTTATGTCAGTTGGGTTACATGTATTGCTGTAACCTGGTACCAAAGCTGGATGGTGTGAAAACAATCGAAATGTGTCTTTCAAAGTCTAGAGGCAAGACACCCAAAGACTAAGGAGGGAGCAGTGTCATATTCTCTACAGTGTCCTACAAGAGTCTTGCCTACTCTAGTTTCTATAGTGTATGTGAACCTTTCGGTGTTCCTTGGTCTGTAGCTTCTTCACTCCATTCTATTCTTATCCCTTATGGTGACTTCCTGAATGTGCCTGTCTTCTCATGACACTTTCTTCAAAGGACCAGACATATTGAATTAGGGCCCATTACATTGGCTTTATCCTAATCTGAAAATATCTCTAAAGAACCCATTTCCAGAAAAATCAGTGTTTCAGGTATCAGAAGTTGGGATAAAAGTACAAATAGTTTGGATACCCAATTCTAAACTATGTAATGATGTATCAAATTCACTAGTGTTTTCCTATCTCACTGGAACAAAGATGAATGGGCTTACTGACAAAATACTATAAGGTCTGTCTTTTCACACCTCTATGACATTTCCATCAGCTCAGGACTACACTGTGGTAGCCATGATAGCCTCCACACTTCTTCACCTTTCATACATCTGGCTACATTTAGTCACATGTCTTGAGTTATAACAGAATATTCAACAAAAAGGATCCTCAAGAAGGGAAGGCTTGTTTCTTCTCATAGAAGATTCAGTCCTTCCTGCCAGGGAAATTCTGGTGGCAATTTTAACAAAAATACTTGAAGCAGCTGGCCCTACTGTGTCTGAAGTCAGAAAGCAGAGAGAGATGGATGCTGGTGTTAGGATCACTTTATCCTTTTTATCAGTTCTGGACTATTGCCCAGGCACTGTCTTTAGAGTGGCTCTTTCCAACTCAACCTAATCTAAAAACTCCCTCACAAACAAGCATGGAACCTTATCTCCTTTGTGATTCCAGATCCTCCTAAGCTGGTAATAAGTATTAACTATTTCACAAGCATATTACCATCCTGAGGACTTGCTTCCTCACAGATTTGATTTTGTCTTTCATATAATGCTCCTTTTGTCAAATCTGCACAGCATTTTACCTATTTTTTGTACCATGTAAAGAAACAATAATTTTCAATAACTCTTTCACATATGCTAATTAAAGTACACAATCTAATCAGCCTACCTACCATACGTTTTTTTCACCATAAAACTCCTTTTCTAATTTGTGTGTAATTTATTTGTTCATTATCTTTGTAAAGATTCAGAACATGACTGCCATGGAGCCATTATGCAATACATTTTAAATTTTTATTCTATAGATACATTGGTTAAAAATGAATATAAATGAGGGTAGTATACTCATAGTTTTCTACATTTTCCAACATTTAAAAATGTTTTAAATTTTTTTTTTTACTTTTTGAAATGAAAATATAATTTTGCCTTTTCTTCCCTTTTCTTTCTCCCCTTGCTCTGCTACAAATTTATGGCTTCTTTTTCTTTAATTTCATTTATGTGCAGGCACACACATTCCAAAACATATAAATACAATATGCTCAATATGTATAATGGCATTTGAATGTCCGTGATTTCAGGACTGACCTCTTGATATTGGATAACCAATTGGGGGTTCCTGGGGACAGTTAAGGGTGTTATTCATCTTAGTATCTGTACCTGTCCTACCTAAAGAATAAATTGGTTCTGGACTGTAATGGTCTTGTTTCTCCAAGAATAAAATGATGGAGACATTTGTGTACTTTGTTCATTGATGTTTCTTTAGCAAGGAAAATAAGACTTGCTGTTTAGTAATGGTCTGATAAACCTCAGAAAAGTTATTCCTTTGTGTTCCATTAGAATTATGTCTTCATTGCTTCAGCTAAAGAGGGTTACAAAACCAAACATAGAATGTACTGCTCTTTTACACTTCAATATTTGACTCCCTAGTATCATAGATACTTCTAAAGTAAACCATACTACTTCAAAGGCATCTTCTAAAGTCCAGTCCTGCATAACCATCAAGAACTATGAAAACTCATGGCAATTAAACCAGAGAAATTATTTTAAATAATAAATAAAATAAATAAAATAGCTACCAGGAAGATAATTTAAATATTGAGGTATGGATTTTTGAACAACAACAACATAAACACGAACAAGAACAAAGTTCTTCCTTAAACACTTAAAGGCAAACATTTTACTGATAGCTTGACCTAATCAATAATATTAAAATACCTTGTACTTAAAGAGATGAATTAAGAAGATCAAAAATATAATCTTAGAGAACTAAAGTATTAAGGTGGTTATATTATAAAGATTTATTTTAATGGAAACAACAATAACAATAAACTGGTGCCTCTCAGGTAGCAGTCTAAGGATTAGAGAATGACTAAATTCAATTTCTAATCATCAGACTTTCAATTTGATCTGAGTGAACCAAAGGTCAACACGTGAGAGTATAATTCTTGCTTATTTGTCCTGAAGAACCCAGGCATTTAAGAATTTTTCAGAATGAGATTCAGCTATTTCTCTATTTCTGCGAGGAAGTATGATTTCATGGAAGATAAAAAGTACAACATTGTTACTTACATTCAGCAATACTGTACTTATTTCAGTGAGCAACTGATCAAGAACCTTCCTTTCTTTATCCTTTGTGTTGGTCATCCTTTTGTTGCTGTGACATAACGTCTGAGATAAACAACATAAAATGTGGAAAGAGATATTTTAGCTCACTGTTTCAAAGGTCTCAGTCTTTGTAGGCTGAATTTTGTTTCCAATATAGTGGTGAGGTACAGCATCATGCTTGAGAAGGCACAGTAAAATATCCTGTCCATCCACATCAAGGCAGTTAGGAAACATAAATAGAAAACTTTCTGTATACAATATATGACATATAGGGATGAAGGAAGCCTTTTAAAATGTTATAATATAATATATAGTAATAATATATACATCTTTCAAAGTCATTTACTCACAGTAACTCCACCAATGGATTAATATAACGTTCATGATCCATCCAAATGTTACTTTGATAGTGCTGCAATGAACTTTATGGAGAAATTTATCATCTTCCAGCTACAGCATGCATTATGAAAATACTGGAAAACTTTTTGTTTTTCCTGCCTTCAACTTACCATTTTCTATTGGTCAGAGTTCATATTTAAAAGTTTATAAACTTCAATGAATAAAATGTTGACCAAAATCAACTTCATTGTGTTGAAATAGTTATAGGGTTATTATGTTCCTTAATTTTTCATTGTGTAGCATTTTGGAAAATTCTTTAAAGTTTTCTTTTTCATTCTTTAACAGGGATATGTTTCACTTACCATTTTAAGTGATGCCCCAAGTCCACAAGAATTAAGGATGGGTGAAGTTTTTCAGCACATAATTGCTTAGCAACATGGACATACCATTTTGGTAATCCAACCTAGTAGTCAATTACTACTTAGAGATATATAAATTATCTTAACATGGATAACCTAAGCAGGTTGTAAGCTATATGGCATTGGATAACTGTATCATTGTGTAAAAGATAGTATAATCTTATCATGTTCAAAGTACCAAATTGCCATGTAGCTCATAACTGTACTCTATATTAAAAGGTGTGAAAATTTTGAGTGCCATGTGACTAACTTGCTCATGGTCAAACAGCCAGCACATTGTAAAGGCAAATTCATACTTAGAAGTATATCATTACAAAACTTAAATTATTTCTACTAAACCCTCACTCAAAAGATCACATCTGCATAGCTAAATGATATTTAGGGATGAAGGAAGTCTTTTAAAAGATAATAATATAATGTATTCAATAATATGATGCATATCAACTGATGAATGTGTGACAAAAATGGGGTTCATATATACAATGAATTCTATTTGTAAAGAAAATGAGAACATGACATTTTCAGATAAAGACATGGAGCTGAAAATATACTGAGTGAGGTGACCCAGGTCCAGAAAGACAAATGCACGCTCTTTCTTATTTGTGGATCCTACCTCTGAAACTTTAATGCGATTATATAACCTGGAGTAAATACTGATGTCAGGAAAGTAGAGAGGGACCCAGGTAGAGGGAAGGAGATGGAGCTCTAGAAAGTAAGCCAGGATTGTAGAGGTTCTGTAGTAGAAGAAAGGGGCAATACTGAGTGGGTTCATAACTAGTAAAGGGAAGGATGGTAATATAAAGGGAGACAAAGGAAGCAGAGACAACATTAAGGAAGCTTAGTGAAGGCATAGGGAGCCATACTGTTTTATAAGCTTACATAAAATACACATATAATTTATAGATGAACATATACATGTATATATTTATGTATTGTAAAGGGAGTTATGAAAAATGTCATGATAATGTTCCTCCAAGGACTCATAGACTATTTAACAAAACCTCAGTACCAATCAAGGAAAACCTTCTTTTAAGATGTTCAACAGGGTCAGAAGTGTCCAATAGACACTCCCCAAAATCTAAGCTATTGACGCTGCCTGTCATTAAAATTGAAGTTTTGGAGGAAACCAAGGAAATTATCAAACAAAAGAAGTGGAAGAGTGGAGCTGGTACTGCCCAAGAAGGCTCCTGCTCTGGGGATATCTCTAACTCTATTAAAAGGTGACCTGCTTCAAAGAGAAAAAAGTAGTCATCAATCCCACCAAACTGCTTACCCCTGCAAAGGACAACAAGGGCCAGTCTGGCAATGGCATGATGTCACTTTTAATGTGGTGTGACCAATGACTGCACAATTGGAATTAAGACATGTTTAATAGGAAAGATTCCATGCCTTGTACATTATCCTGCACAGAACCCACTTCTATACATGCCATGAATCCTGAAGGAGAACCAACTACTACCATTTTATAAATCAATACAGCTTCTTACTATATTCTAAACACATATCTTTATACCCACAGCTAAGTGTAGCTCTCGCCTCTCATCAAAGAAGTTTCTATTTTCCGCAGTGGGAGGATCCTACATGATCAAAAATTGGTCAAAATGCTGAGACTAAATGACCATGAAGTGCCTATTCTCAACACAATCTTTTCAGCTATTGCTCAGAAAACATTGCAGATGAGGAGAAAGAAAGATTACAAGAGACTTGGGGCCATGACTGGCTGGAAAGTTTCTTTTAGATATAATACAAGCTATATTCACAAAATTTCAAATGATACAGTTCTGTGACCAAGCTCAAGGTAATGACCATGACAGTCAGCATGCCAGTGAGGTTGTTGGAAATTTCCCTAAGCTCCACATCTAAGTATGTAAAGAGCTACAAGCAGTCAATGTCTATTGAGGGAAGAAGGGCCAGCTTTCTCCTGCAGCAAGTCACCTAATAGACTATCAATCCCATGTGCTGTGAGTGTGTGTATGTGTGTGTGTGCGCGCACACACATATGTGCATGCATTTGTGCATGTATGTGTGTGTGTATATATCTGTCTGTCTGTCAGTAAAATAATAATTGTAGAATTTCAGAGGGACTGGGAGGAAGGGAAGAATTTTGAGAGATGGGAGTGGTAGAAATGATGTATCTACAGGTTTCATTTTAAAAAATTTTCTTTAAGATCCCTCTGAATCATAATTTTTCTTGTCAGAGAGACCCATGCAAATATCTATATACATTCCTAGGGAAATGTTCACATTTATATGACAATTCTGTGCAACTTTCCAACATTCTTACAATTGTATTTTGTCACATCCAGGTCAATTATGAAAATGATTCTAGCACTTTCCTCTTCTTTATGCTCCCTTAGCTTTTCTGATCATATACTTCTAACTGTCTACTTCAGTTTTTAAAATCTTGTCTTCACTTGAATTGCTCATTTTTCCCTATGGTTACAAATGTGTCTAAATTTCCTTTAGGCTTCTTTTTTCTAGGAATCAAAACCATCGGCAAAATAGAGCTATACAATGCTACCTTTCAGTTATCCTAGGCAAGTGAAATCTCTGTTTCTTGATGATTTGGTTTTCTGCCTTATTAGCTATTGAGAGTGTTATATTCTATTATGTTCCCCTTTGCTCCAAATGCCTGAAAGATAAGAATGTGATTTAACACACAAAAGTAGTTTCCTTGGCTTCCGTTGTAAGGGATGATTATTGTTCCTATCATTTGTTGTCCATTGTCACTGTTACAACTTGTCTCTTAAACCTTAATTTGAATCATATTTCATTTCCTATTGAATATTAGAAAGAAAAAGGAAAAAAATGTGAGTAAGGGCCTGAACATGCGAAGAGGAAAGTAGGGGATTCAATAGTGGATCTATTTTGCCTGAAGTCTAGCTTTGATCAATCCATGTTCTTCAGTTCATTTCTGAGTTCTATCTTAATTCTTTGGTCACAGACTTCATCTTCATCCAATTAGGAAATTCCAGGATGTCTGCATTGTGCTATAAGGATTTCTAACATATCTTGATATATCAGTTTATTCTAGATTAGGATATTTTATTTCATAGCTCTAACGTTTATATATTCATTGATTCCAAGAGGGGAACCTTCCTTCTGAATGTCAGAGATACAAGAATAATATTAACTCAATAAAGAATGATATTAACTTAGTTAATATGCTGAACTAATAGGAGCCTTTATGTTCATTTGTTTCTAGACATGTTTATTTATGCAAACATTCTTATGCATGCTTCTGTGCACACACACGTGTTTATGCACACACATAGGTATGCAAAAATACAAAGAAGTAGAAGATTTCAGAACAAAGTGTGACATTTGCAGAACTGCTAAGTACTTATCCAGTCGATTGCTGACTCCTTGTTTAAAATTTTTGTTGACTGACATCCCTCCCTTATTACTTACCTTTGTAGTTGAACTTTAAATATTCTTATATTCTCTCAAGTACAGCTTTTGTTATGAAATTATGTGATTTATTTCAAGTACTTACAACTTGTCTATTTTTTCCGAGGTTGGATGCTCTATTATTGATGGATAAGATCATCCTGTACAGATCTACATATATATATGTATATATATATACATATATATATTAATATATAGATACTTCTGTTTTGTCTAGTGAAAAGGATATTTGTTTGTATTAGTTAGTTTCAATATTCATATATTTGCATTCAATAACCCAACTCATTAGAGGCTTAATGGATCTCTGCTGTACTCAAAACTCCATATTCATGCAAAAGTAATGAATGTGAAAACAATATGAAGTCTATAACTTATAATGCTTTAATAAGCCCACCACTTACTTATACATACACCTAAAGCAACTACCTAGAGGTGCTGATCACAGAAGCAGTTGAAAAACTCTATGAATAAGTATGTTTTCTAATGGTCTGTTCCCAGGGATGATGCTGGTGCGTGTGTGTGTGTGTATGTGTGTGTGTGTGCACATGCGCATGTGCGTGTGTTTGTATGCCATGTGTATGTGTGTGCACGCGTGTGCGTGTATGTATGCTGTGTGTGTGCGTGTGTTTGTATGCTGTGTATGTGTGTGTGTGTGTGTGTGTGTGTGTGTATGTGTGTGTGTGTATTACACAGCTCTATATTCTCACTGATGCTTTGCTTTCTACTCGCTGCTGGCTTGTGAGGTGGTAATTTATTTTAGGAAAAATTCTTAAGTTAAATCACTGGGTGTAATCATATGAACCTTAGTAAGTTATTGAAACTCTCTCTGAAACTCATATTCTTGTTAGGAGTATATACTAATGAACATTGATATATATGAATGTATATAATTTATGTGGGTATCATATACTCTTTTAGATACTTGAAAAGTTTCTTTACCACAAATACCAAATTTAAAAGAATACTTATTATATAGTCATACTGCAAAAATATAGTAATATAACCAAGCTCATCCTGTAAGCTAGTGCTGCCTTGACACCAAAGACCAAGGACTCAATAAAGGCAACAAAACCCATAGACCAATTACCCTGATGAACCTATCTGCAAAATTCTCAGTAAAATACTTTCAAGCCAAATTCATCACTACATTAAATAAGTTCATATACCATAAACAGATTGCATAAAGGGATACAAGGATGATTCAACATATGCAAATCAATAGATGGAACACAGTGCATGAACAGACTCTGCAACAGAAATCACATGGTCATATTGCTAGATGTAGAAAAGGCCTTTGCTAGTGTGCAAGATTTCCTAACAAGGAAAGTACTGAAGAAATTAGGAATTCAAAGTTTGTACCTCAAAATAACCAAGGACATATTTGATAAATCTGTAGCCAACATTATACTGAATAAGGGGACTGAACATTCCTTCTACCATCAGAGATTCGACAATCTTTGATGCTTACTCAGTATACTGTTTGAATTCTTAGCCAGAGCCCTAAAGCAAAACACATAAACAAAGGTATTCAAATAAGAAAAGAATGAGTCAAATTTTGTTGTGATTCTATACATAAAAGGCCTTCAACTGTCCACCAGCCATGTTCATAAAAGTAATAAGCTGCAAAAGTTAATACAAAACCTCAGGAACTTTTTATAGAAAAAATTAAGACAACAAAGGACAGAGAGATCTAACTTCCAGTGAACTGGCAGAATTACTATTGTAAAAACCAGTGTATTACCAAGTGAACTCTATGGGGATCAATTCACTCTCCATTAAGTTACAATTATATTCTTCATAAAAATAACAAAAAATCCTAAAATTGATATGAAGCACAAATGATTGTAAATATGAAAAGAACTGTTGTGCAGGTATCATAGAACCATGTTGGAGATACCATTATCTTGATTTCAAATTATACTAAAGAGCCATAGTGACAGAAATACCAGGGTGGTATCACAAAGCAAGGACATAAACCAATGGAATAAAACAGAGTACCAAGAACTAAATCTGTACTGTTACTATCATCTGTATTTTAAAGGGGCAAAAAAGCATATACTTGAGAAAAGACAGTTTTTCCAACATATACTGCCCTAAAAGTTGATATCTACTTTTTGAAGAATGAAAAAAGACAATCATTTCTATCTTGTAAAAATGTCAATTCAAAATAGATAAAAGGCTTTAATGCAACATCTGAAATGTTAAAGGAAAATAAAGGGACAATAATTGAACATACACACACACACACACACACACACACACACACACACTTAGGCCATCATTTTCTGAAAAGGACTCCAACTGCTCAAAACTGAAAAATTTGAGAGCATGAAGCTGAAAATGCACTTTCATATCATAAAGGAATTAACCAAGAGAGTGAAGAAAGATCTTTGTAAGATATACATTTATACTTCTATCTCTCTATCTAGCTATCAGGTATCTATGTATCTATTATGTGCATGTGAGGCAGTGAGTTAGTATACAAATACAAAAAGATCTTCAGAATTTAGTATGCAAACCCCAATTCATTTAGTTTATAAGAGATCAAAGGAATTAAACAAATAGTTCTCAAAAGTCAATGGGAAAATGACCAGTAAGCATATTAAGAAATGATCAATGTTAGCCTTCAAAGAAATGCAAAATTATTCTTGCATTGTATCTCACCACAGCGAGAAGTGCCATCAACAAGGAAGCAGAGGATCACTAATGCTAGTGAGGATATAGGGCAAGGAATCCTCATATATTACTGAGTGGAAGGTAAATCAACTCTGCCACTATCCACATCAGTGTGAACGCTTCTCAAGTAATTAAAGACAGAACTCCCATATGATCCTGAAATATAACTCTTTGTCATATATTAAAACGAATCTAAGTCAACATATGACAAAGACACTTGTAAATCTATTTTTGTGGAACTGTGCTTCACAACTACTTTCAACATGTGAGATCAATATTGGTGCCCATATACAGGTGAAAACATAGAAAATATGACATACATAAACTGTGGAATTCTATTCATTTGTAAATGCAATGTTATACCATTTGGAATAAAATGGATAGGACTGGACAATTTATGCTAAGCAAACAAAGAGAGCCTTACATGGATATCTCATGCCTCTGTTATGTGACATCTTGTTACTTCAGTTTTGTGGAGTAAAGGAAAGGAAGAAGGAAGGTAGCAAACTGCAGGAGTATCAGGGGACACAGGAGAAGATGAGTGACAAAGAGAAATGTAAAATATGTATAACTGGAAATGCCATAGGAAACATATTACATTGCCTAATTGATGTAGAATAATTGTAAGTTCATCCCAGAATGATGCACAATAATTAAACAAACAAGTTTCATACACAATGTATAACAAACTACGGCAATATACTTGAAACTTATATTTTTAATGTTTAAAATCATTGTGTGATATATATGTGTGATATATATTCACATGCTTGCACAGATGATTATGATGAGGAGGAAGATAAGGATGGGTGATGGGTGGTAGTGGCAATGGAGGTGGTGATGATGGCAGCCATTTTGGTAGTGATTGATGGTAGAGGTGGTGTCTATGGTGGTGGTGATGGTGGTGGTGGTAGTGGTTTGGTGGTGGTCATGTGTATATGTGTGTGTGCAAAAGAGAGAGTAGACATTGTGTATCTTCCTCTAATGCTTTCTATCTTTGTTTTGAATCAAGGACTGAAGCCAATTGACTCAGCTAAACAGGCCAATCATTGAGCTCTAAGAATCTACCTTTCTCCATCTTCTCAATGTCAATGTTACAGACATGTGCACAGCCCCTGATTTTATATAGGTACTAAGTAAGGGTCTAAATCCTCATCTTCATACTTGGAAGGCACAGAGTAATATGCCCCCTATATAACATATTTAAAATGTTTCATGTTTCTATTTATAATATCTAGTGAGCTTTTTCTTGTCTTATTCTAAACAGAAGGTAGTAATGCTATTATTATTATAAATTACTAGGTACATCTAATGTGTTTGATGTTTTATCACAAAGTATGGAATATAGAAGATTCACTATTATTTTTACAGCTTTTATTTGGTACATTTACAGGAGTTATTTTAAAATTCAGTGTGGTTTGACATTTCAGTGATACTTGAGTCTAGAAATTGAGAGGAATACCAAATCTCTGAATATTCCATGAAGCAGGTTTTAAATCACCTTTTGCCCCCTACTATTTTCTGTTCCTAATAAGGACATTACACTCATGTATTTTGCATATCTCCTAAAGAGTGAAGATAGGTAACTTCAGGTGTAGGGAAAGAAGTAGCAGACACCTGGAAATATCTCTTTCATCCTTATCACTCTGCATGGCATCTTCGCAGATCTGTGCTGTTTCCAGCAGTGGAACCCCAGGGGAATCTGTGATAAATGCTGACCTCTGCACCGACCTTATGTAGAGATGAAAGAAGTGACTGTGTGTGTATTTTAAAACAGTTATTAAAGATATGTCAGATTTTATGTAATATTCTTTCATCATTTACCCAAATGAAAGTCTGAGAGAAAGTGAATCTTCAGATGATTTTTTGTTAAAATGTGAACAAGGGAGATGTGCTCGCATAATGACGTATTTAGGGATTGCAGTCTAAGGATCATGAGCTAAAAGCAATGGCTATAAACCCAGACATATCATTATTAGTTACATATAACACATTACCAATAAACAGAATCAAGTTAATATACGCAAATCCATTACATAAATGCTTAGTACTAAGAAAGCTCTTCAGATATATGCTATTGTTGCTAACTTCCTTAAAGTCGGTGTCTATAAATAATGCTAAAATAGCTACCTGAAGGATATTTTTTGTGATGGTTAGAGTTGATTATAAACGACAGGAAGTGAAGTCAGCTAGGAGATAGACCTTCTGGAAAATCTGTGTGTGACATTAGCCTCTGGGTGTATTCTTGAGGGAGAATGCTAAATAGATGAATTGAGGTGAAAAGTCCCACACTAAGTGGGGTGGCAACATTTCCTGGGTTTGGGTCTTAGACCACATACTCAAAGTGAAAAGTTGCTAAGCATAAACTTCCAGTCACTACTCTGCTTCCTTATTGTGGACAGGTTGTGCCCAGTTATTTCATTCTCTGGCTACCTTGGCTTCTCCACCACAATGAATGATCATTAATCCCTTTTCACCTAAGTTGCCTTTGTTAGGGGGAGCTTTGTCCCAGAAAAAGCAAAATAAACCAAGACACATTCCAACATGTTAATGAATACCTGGGCGATACAATCCCAGGCAGCTTTGTGTTCCTTTGTTCTCCATCAGAATTTTCTAAACCTTCTCTGATCAATGGGAGTTATAGTTACATAATGAGACTATCAGTAAGGAGTATTTTTAAAAGCTAATGGAAAAGAGAATCCATTAGGAAGCATTAAATGTATTATCATGACAAGGAATAAGGGACAGCCAGGCACAATTTAACTACTCTAAAAGTTAAAAGGACAGACTATCAAAGAAAAATTCCTGATTTAGCAGTCTAGTACATGTGGGAAAGAATTGAGTCCATCCAAAAGGAGGTACAAAAGAGAATTTTAAGTACATCATTTTCCCCCCACTGCATCCTATCTATTAGGAAGGTCCTTTATAGAAAAATACCAACCTTTGAAAGAACATTGTATTTGTTGTCTTCCAGTCAGGTACTGTGCGATCATCTGTTGCTCTGCAACTACTTACACAACAGTCTTAAAGTGACATGGCTCTCCTCTAACAATGACTGTGGATTGGAAATCTGGTCTCAGGTTACCTGGGTTCTCAAATCTAGCCTATCTTATAAGGATTCATGTAGGGTTGAGGTCGACTCAGGGCTTGCTCCCAAACCAGTCAGGCGGCCATTGTTATTGACATTTGGCTGAGAGTGTCAGCTATTTGTCATGTGTGCCTAATAGAGAGATGGGTAAGAGGAAGACAATAGAGAAGAGAATAAGGAAGAAAGGATAGGGGCCAAAAGAGGGGTAGAAGAGAAGGCTGAGGGAAAAGATAGATAATACAGTACTTATTGGTTAGCATAAATAGATGCATATACTAGAATTGTTAAATATGCCTACCAGGTTGTATTTATATATACATATGTATGTTCATACATACATGCACAGAGAACAGTAACTAAGGAGAGGTCATGAATTTGATAGTGAGTAGAATAGATATGGATGGACCTGAAGGAGATGAGTAGCTAGAAATGATGTAACTACAGCACACATGTGAGAAATTATTGAGAATTTTGAAATTAAACCATGAATGAGAGAACAGTATTATACAAATGTGATGCATTACCTGGCTACTAAGTGACATTGTTAAAATTATGATATTGATCTAATGAGCATCCATCACTTTAATACACAATTGCTAGCCAAACAAGCAGAACAAACCAAACCAACCCAAGCCAAACCAAACCAAACCAAACCAAACCAAACCGAACCAAGATACTAAAGGACATAGGGCTCAGTTGAGTAGAAAATAAGTAGGAAGATTTATGTTAGGAACTGGAAAATTGAGCCCTCAGAAAACCAATGAAAATCTTTTGCCAAAAATATCAGCTATCAGCTACCAAAATTGGATAGGTAAGCTATATGCAAGATTTATCTATCTTGGCCCAGGTTCCTGAATATGTGAATGTGCAAAACCTGTGAACCATTTATTGTATAAATGAGCGAAAACCAAAATTCCATTGGTGTAAGCTACTGGAAATTTCAGGCTCATCTATTTGCAGCTAGTGCTAATTTAAGTAATAGAGTCTTCTGTACAAATCAAGCCATTATCTAGTGTTAACAATTTTGTATGCAGACAAGATTTTCTCCCTACTAACTGCCACACTTTTGTGGGTTTGTCTGCTGTTTAGTACACTGTAGATTAGAACTAATAAGAGTTAAGCACTTGCTTTCTGCTACCAGTAGCACTAAAATGTTTAAACTATCTCACTGATGCTTTACAGCAAACAGGGAAGAGATATAAGAGATATAATCTTCAGTCCCACCTTATAGATAAGTGCATGGCTGACATAGTACATGTGCAAGTTCTAGCAGGTGCCTAGATGCTGCCAGATACTTAGAACCAGAGAATGGGATAGAGACATATTTGAAGCCATAAATATAGATGCCATTTTGGAGGGAAACAAGAGAATGGGAAGGAAAAAAACCCATAAAATATAGAAGGCAAGGAAAGTGCCCACTGTGGGATTCAAGAAAAGGCCTAATTTAAAATGTTCAGAAAAGAAACTCTTCACTGGGAGTAATTCTGTGTCATCAACAGAGGAGGAAAACTAACATGTATTTTTGTCAGCCTTCTCAAAGTGAACACCTCAAAGAAAATATAAACACTACAAGAGAACAAAGAAAGTTGACACCAAAAGCAAGTTCTCACTGATATTATTATTAGTAATATTATTGAGAGCAGACAAGATGTAGACACAGTGGAGGGTCTGTTTTTAGGGGGGAAAGAGATGAGGAGATGAAAACCAGGTAGATGCAGAAGCTTTCAGAAGGAAGTGAATAGAGAGACAGGATAGTTGGAGAGGATGGTGAACCCACAGTTCTGTATTTAACTTATGGGACAAACTTGTCAGGAGATGGTAAAGAAAACCTTTAGTGAGTGATCTTACAAGCCTTCAGAGAAAGCTAGGAAGATGGAATCTGTCTCACACTTAGGAGAAGAATCAACATTTTTAGCGTTTGATCCTTAGCTTCACTAACAAATCGCAAAGTAATGCGTCTTGTCTACCGTATTATGTTTGGCTCCTCTTGTGGATCTAAGTCTTGCTGGCTGAGATAAAGTGCAGCTAACGTCTTCCATGTGTGATTTTAAATATTTGCACACTCTGGAAACAGATATATGTTAGCCGAAGATTCCCACTTGTCATTGGCTACTTTCCTGCTAGGACACAGATAAGCAACTGTAAGGAGATGAGTCTTTTATGGACTGGCAAAAAAATACCAGTTTTTTAGAAAATCTCTTTTGGAGTGCATTAGTCCATATATAGTTGGGTGTTTGTCTTTTTGAGGTGTCAATATTTCTGTGCTATGCCAGAGATAGGGCATTGAACTTTTTGATCAATTTACCGGAGTAAAATGGTAATACTGAGCAAGCCTTATAAAAAGTACTTTTGAAACACAGGCCAACCCATGTCACAGAAAACAAACTCATATAAAATGAACAAATTAATCTAATAAGAGAAAGATTAATTATGTGCTAATGTTTTTAGTTTATTCAAGATGGTTTATCTTGAAGCTATGGAAGTAATTTTTAACTTTTCTTCTACTTAATTGTAATTTTGTATATACCTAATAAAAGTACATTTTACGTGATAACATACTCAAGGTTTACTCATTTGTTAACTAACAAGGAGACCTAAAAGGTGTTACATCTAAGAACACAGAGAGACCTACAGAGGCCTATCTTACATGCTTGAATATATTTGCTTTAATTGATGCAATACTGGTCGAAATGGTCAATAGTTACATAACAAAAATAAACTTTATTCTACTGAATACAATTACTTTGCACGTCTATGGTAAAGAATCATTCACATTATTATTGCCTTTCTGTCATTTACAGAGTAATGAAATGGGCTAATAAAATGAAAGGCGCACACCCAGAAAATTAGATAACCCCACGGGTGTGCTTCTCATTGCATGTATTTTGCACGGAGGGCTTGGTGCATTTCAAAGTTCCTCACAATTTGTTCTGTGATTTATTCCTTTTGTAATTAATCTTGAATGTGGGTTACAGGTTGATGCAGGTTTTGCTGGCCTAAGAGCAGTAAGCACAGTGATTTCTGGTATTAGCTCTCTCTCACTTTCCAAATCAAAAGTCATTTGGAAAGAAACAGTTACAAATTCTGTAAGATTAACTCTCACTTAGAAATTTTTATAGTGTATCTCAGTTTTGCCTTAGAAATCTTTTATCTTCTATTCCCAAACAAAGAAACTAAACCATATCTCACCTCAGTCCTAAATTTGGATGCATTTTCTCTTGTATTAAAGAGCTACAAAATATCTGAAGATCCTAAGTCAGCAGACAGTAGGCTTCCAACCTAGCTACCTGTGGGGAAAAGACCCTAGATCCTAGCATGTTTCTGAGCATGGAGTCCACATAAAGCAACTCCTTGTTCTGAAGAGAAGCTTGCTACATTTAATTAAAATAGAGTATTGTTTTCAAGTATGACCCTCAAGATAAAACTGGTTTCTTGACTCTTTCGTTATATTATTCCTAGTACAAAGGATTCAACTGAGACTGTACATAAGTATATTGACACAAAACATTGAGGAAAGTAAGAAAAGTCCTTGAATTGGGAGAGCAGTGGAAGCTACTATTTAAACACCTCATTTCAACAAGCAAAGCAGAGTTTAGTCAATTGCTGTTGGCTTAGAGTAGTGCAACCCAGTTCCTTATCATTTCATTCGGTTTTATGTAATTACTACTCCATTCACCCACTTCCTCCCACATCTTTCTGGGGACCTCACCACAGCTCACTTGCAGTTTAATGGTATCTGTATAATGTCAGGTCAGAAGGGTGCCTAACTTTCTAATCTTTCAAAAGACAACACTTGGAAATCAGTATAGGCTCCTTTCACGGTATGCAGAAAATTATCCTTACTATTATTCTACTTCTTGTTTATATGTATTTGCCAAAGGAGGTTGATTTTGATTTAAAAGTAGTCAGATAATCTTATATCCCACTTTTAAAACAGGGACTTACACTCTTACAGTGTAACTGTTCGCAGTTACATCGAACAGGTTACCTGGAAGGGAAGCTGGGGATGTATGGGAAGGCAGCAAAAAGAGATGGAGACCAAGATAACACCTGCTATTCAAGGTCTCAAAGTTTAATGAAGAACTCTCAGTGTATATAGGCAGGGAAAACCTTTCCCTCAATGGCTGGCAGCTTCTCAGCAGAACCAGTTGGGTTGCTCCACAGGAGGCTAGTGTTTCTCAGGAAACTGCAGGTCCTTGAAGAACAATGGGCTTCACCTTGGTCTGAGAGCTCCATCCTAGATGGAGGGGATTATGGCTAACCCAGGAGTTCCTGCTCAATAGCTGGGAGAGGAAGCTCACATTGGTTGATGTCAAGTTCTTGCCAGGTGGAATGGCATCTCAGTAAGGCTCTCTGCATTACAGGAGGAGAAAAGTCTAGAGATACAACAAATAACAATCCTGATGTAACATGCACGCCATGAGAGTAACTGTTGTTTTCAACGCCTTGTTTTGATAAACTTAGTTGATAAATCAGATATTCATTTCCCATTAAACAATCACTGACCTAGAACGTGCTTGATTTGAGTTTAAAAATGAAGGCTAATGCTTGAGATTATTTTGAAGTAAAATGACATTTTGACTGGTAACACTATATAGTGTTGACTAATGTGAAATAAAGCTTTGACTGGGCTATGACAAAGGGAAGCTCTCATTTCATAAGAATTTTGATCCATATTTCCCCCTAAGGTTAAAGTATATTATTGAAAGCAACAATATTGGTGCATTTGCAAAAAAGTCCCATAAGTCATGGAAGTTCTTGAAATATTTACATTAATAAAAATGTACAATACTAGTGTAATCCAGGAGAGACTAAAAGATTTTTTTCTGACAATTCTTCTGTTGTAACTCAAGAAACAAAGCTAACTCATTAGATTCCCTTAAGACGGAAAGAACAAATGTGTAATTTTTGAGAAATTCTCTTAAAACTCAAGATATGTATCACTTTTTACATATAAAAAGTTCTGAGACATTTTCTTACATGTTTTTATATCTAGGATTTGACTTTTGGAGGTCAAATAAGAGAAAGAAATAAGAGAGATTTGTATACCTGATTAAAATAGAACTGTAGGCATTGGGAAAAATGATACTTAAATATAATTAATTAAAGTGATAATAAGCCATTGAAGATTTCAAAGGAGAACAAGATAGTAAGTAAAAAATCTTTGATGAGTAAGAACTTTCATTTTCATTCCCTTTTTCAATAAGGACTATAGAAATTGTAGAATCAGTGTTTACACGGTCAGTAAGGTAATTGGTAAACTGGGGAAGGAGGCTAATTAAGATGGAGGATACTGCTACTAAAACCACATTTTATGGTCTTTTCAAACTTTATATAATAATCCAATGCAAAAAAAACTCTACTTTTTTGCATATCACGTATTTTATCTCTTAGAATGCACAAACTCATACAATAAGATAAGTCTTGCGGTAGCGGCAGCTGCGGCGGCAGTGCAGCAGTGGCTGGTCCAGCTGAAGGGCCATCAACAGTGAAACCAAGGCGACACAGGGTCCAGTTAGGCCCTGCACCCACGACCACTGACCTTCGCTGACCAGCCGGGCTACAAGCAGCTGCGGTTTGGCAGCGCCTTTCGCTGCACGGAAGCCACTTTAGAACTCAGCCTCCTGCCAGTCAGGAGAGGCTCACCTCCATCTTGGTTTCGGACTCCAGAGAGATCTGACAGACTGAGGTACACAAACATAATCCGAGGCCAACACCGCGGGGGGGGGGGGGGGGGTCTGAGCCCGACGGGCTTTGGCCCGCACCCAGGCCCTGGGCTGTTCGGGGGGCCATCGGGGTGCCAACCCAGCCAGGAGGTTTTTTGCCCTGGCCTGCACGCGCGCCACCATTTTGCCTACAGGACAACAGAGAGCTCTGGCAGGCAGAGCCATAACAGGCATAGCCTGAGGCTAACAAAGCGGGGGTCTAGGCCCCAAAAGGCCCAGGACTGATGCCAAGAACTGGGCGGCTTGGTGGGCCATCTGTGGGTCAACCTGCCCAGGAGGTTGTTAGCACAGCAGACTCTCCCGGCGCTTTCAGGGAGCGCAAGCACACACGCCCACCATCCTGGTCACCTGGCAGACCCAATTAACAGTCATAGCCCTAGGGTAACTTTGATCAGACCTTGGCCTCCCAGGCTTTTGCCTGGACTCAGGGCCTGGGCAGCCAGGCTAACCTTGTGTGCGCCAGCCCGGTTGGGGGATCGGCTGCCCAGCGGAGTGATCAGAACACAGGGGAGGTCCCTGCAGTATATAGCGTTGGATCTCACTAGGGGTGCACACAGGCTCCATCTGGTCCACAGACACAATCTGGGGCAAGGCCTCAGGCAGAAGCCCTCAGCTCAACTCTCTCCGCTTCCAGATCCAGATCAGCCTGGGCGGCGGCACCACATCTCCAGGTCCTGCAAGAGGCTAGAGGGGCTTCCGGGCGGCCAACTGGGAGAAGTCGGTGTGCTCCCGTGAATCCAGCAGGCCCCAGCGGGAGCCTTCGGGTGCCTGCTTCAGGATCTGAAGAGCCTGGGCAGCAGCACCCTGTCTACAGGCAGTGCAGGAGGTAAGCTGTGCACCAGAAGCCAACTGGGAAGGGGCAGCTTGCACAGGTGAGTCCAGCACTGACAAGACAAACTAACACCAGTGAGAACTTGATGGCAAAAGGCAGATGCAGGAACGTCACTAACAGAAATCAAGACAATATGGCAACATCTGAACCCAATTCTCCTTTACCAGCATGTCCTGGATACCCCATCACACCAGTAAAAGAAGATGTGGATTTAAAATCACTGGTCATGATGCTGGTACAGGAACAGATGAAGGACATACTTAAAGAAATTCAGGAGAAAATGGATCAAAAGTTAGAAGCCCTTGCAAGGGAAACACAAAAATCATTGAAAGAAATCCAGGAGAATATAAAAGCCAACAATGAGGAAATGCAAAAAACACTTAAAGAAATACAGGAGAACTTTGGTCAACAGGCTGAGGTCATGAAAGAGGAAACACAAAAATCTCTTAAAGAATTACAGGAAAACACAAACAAGCAAGTGAAGGAGCTAAGCAAAACCATCCAGGCTCTAAAATCAGAAGTAGAAACAACTAAGAAAACTCAAAGGGAGACAACTTTGGAGATAGAAAGCCTTGGGAAGAAATCAGGGGACAGAGATGCAAATATCAACAACAGAATACAAGTAATAGAAGAAAGAATCTCAGATGCTGAAGATTCCATAGAAACCATGGACTCAAAAGTTAAAGAAAATGCAAAATGCAAAAAGCTTGTAACCCAAAATATCCAGGAAATCCAGGACACAATGAGAAGACCAAACCTAAGGATTATAGGCATAGATGAGAGTGAAGATTTACAACTTAAAGGGCCAGCAAATATCTTCAATAAAATTATGGAAGAAAATGTCCCTAACCTAAGGAGAGAGATGCCCATGAATATACAAGAAGCCTACAGAACTCCAAACAGACTGGACCAGAACAGAAATACTTCCTGTCACATAATAATCAAAACACGAAATGTTCTAAACAAAGAAAGAATATTAAAGGCAGTAAGAGAAAAAGGTCAAGTAACATATAAAGGAAGACCTATCAGAATCATAGCAGACTTTTCACCTGAGACAATGAAGGCTAGAAGGTCCTGGGCAGATCTCATGCAGACTCTAAGAGAACACAAATGCCAACCAAAACTACTATATCCAGCAAAACTCTCAATCACTGTAGATGGAGAAACTAAGATATTCCATGACAAAACCAAGTTTACCCAATATCTATCCACAAACCCAGGCCTACAAAGGATAATAGGAGGAAAACACCAATACAAGAAGGGAAACTTCACCCTGGAAAAAGCAAGATAGTAACCTTTCATCAAACCCAAAAGAAGTTAAGCAATCAAATTTAAAAAATAGCGTCAAAAATGATAGGAAGTAACAATCACTATTCCTTAATATCTCTTAACATCAATGGACTTAATGCCCCAATAAAAAGACACAGACTAACTGACTGGATACGTAAACAGGACCCTACATTTTGCTGCTTACAGGAAACACACCTCAGGGTCAAAGACAAACACTACCTTAGAGTAAAAGGCTGGAAGACAATTTTACAAGCAAATGGTCTCAGGAAACAAGCTGGAGTAGCCATTTTAATATCAGATAAAATTGACTTTCAACCCAAAGTCATCAAAAAAGACTCTGAGGGACACTTCTTGCTGGTCAAAGAAAAAATACAACAAGAAGAACTCTCAATCCTGAACATCTATGCTCCAAATGCAAAGGCACCCTCTTTCGTAAATGAAACTTTGTTAAAACTCAAAGCACACATTGCACCTAACACAATAATTGTGGGTGACTTCAACACTGCACTTTCCTCAATGGACCGATCAGGAAAACAGAAACTAAACAGGGACACAATGAAACTAATTGAAGCTTTGGACCAATTAGATTTAACAGATATATATATATAGAACATTCTATCCTAAAGCAAAAGAATATACCTTTTTCTCATCACCTCATGGCACCTTCTGCAAAATCGACCATATAATTGGTCACAAGACAGACCTCAACAAAAATAAGAAGATCAAACTAATCCCATGCCTCCTATCAGATCACTATGGAGTAAAAGTGGTCTTCAATAGCAACAAAAACAACAGAAAACCCACATACACGTGGAAACTGAACAATATTCTACTCAATGATACCTTGGTCAAGGAAGAAATAAAGAAAGAAATTAAAGACTTTTTAGAACACAATGAAAATGAAAACACAACATACCCAAATCTATGGGACACAATGAAAGCAGTGCTAAGAGGAAAACTCATAGCCCTGAGTGCCTCCAAAAAGAAAATGGAGAGAGCATACATTACCAGCTTAATGACACACCTGAAAGCCCTGGAACAAAAAGAAGCTATTTCACCCAGGAGAAGTAGAAGGCAGGAAATCATCAAACTCAGGGCCGAAATCAATCAAGTAGAAACAAAGAGAACCATACAAAACATCAACAAAACCAGGAGCTGGTTCTTTGAGAAAATCAACAAGATAGAAAAACCCTTAGCCAGACTGACCAAAGGGCACACAGAAAGTATCCAAATTAACAAACTTAGAAATGAAAAGGGAGATATAACAACGGAAACTGAGGAAATCCAAAAAATCATCATATCCTACTACAAGAGACTGTACTCAACACAACTGGAGAATCTGGAGGAAATGGACAATTTCCTTGACAGATACCAAATACCAAAATTAAATCAGGACCAACTAGACCATCTAAACAGTCCCATAATGCCTAAAGAAATAGAAGGAGTCATAGAAAGTCTTCCAACCAAAAAAAGCACAGGACCAGATGGTTTCAGTGCAGTATTCTCTCAGAACTTCAAAGAAGAGTTAACACCAATACTCTTCAAACTATTCCACAAAATAGAAACAGAAGGAACACTACCCAATTCCTTCTATGAAGCCACAATTACGCTGATTCCAAAGCCACACAAAGATCCAACAAAGAAAGAGAACTTCAGACCAATGTCCCTTATGAACATCGATGCAAAAATATTCAATAAAATTCTTGACAACCGAATCCAAGAACACATCAAAACGATCATCCACCATGATCAAGTAGGCTTTATCCCGGGAATGCAGAGTTGGTTCAATATACGGAAATCCATCAATGCAATCCACTACATAAACAAAATCAAAGAAAAAAAAACACATGGTCATTTCATTGGATGCTGAAAAAGCATTTGACAAAATTCAGCATCCTTTCATGCTTAAAGTCTTAGAGAGAACAGGAATTCAAGGCTCATACGTAAACATAGTAAAAGCAATATACAGCAAACCGGTAGCCAGCATCAAACTAAATGGAGAGAAACTTGAAGCAATCCCACTGAAATCAGGGACCAGACAAGGCTGCCCCCTTTCTCCTTATCTTTTCAATATTGTACGTGAGGTACTAGCTCGGGCAATTCGACAACATAAGGAGGTCAAAGGGATACAAATTGGAAAGGAAGAAGTCAAACTATCATTATTTGCAGACAACATGATAGTCTACCTAAGTGACTCAAAACACTCCACTAGAGAGCTCCTACAGCTGATAAACAACTTCAGCAAAGTGGCAGGTTATAAAATTAACACAAGCAAATCAGTGGCCTTCCTATACTCAAAGGATAAGCAGGCTGAGAAAGAAATTAGGGAAATGACCCCCTTCACAATAGCCACAAACAGTATAAAGTATCTTGGGGTGACTCTTACCAAACATGTGAAAGATCTGTATGACAAGAACTTCAAGACTCTGAAGAAGGAAATGGAAGAAGACCTCAAAAAATGGGAAAACCTCCCATGCTCATGGATCGGTAGAATCAATATAGTTAAAATGGCCACTTTGCCAAAAGCAATATACAGATTCAATGCAATACCCATCAAAATCCCAACTCAATTCTTCACAGAGTTAGAAAGAGCAATTATCAAATTCATCTGGAACAACAAAAAACCAGGATAGCTAAAACTATTCTCAGCAACAAAAGAAAATCTGGGGGAATCAGTATCCCTGACCTCAAGCAATACTACAGAGCAATAGTGTTAAAAACTGCATGGTATTGGTACAGTGACAGGCAGGAGGATCAATGGAACAGGATTGAAGATCTAGAAATGAACCCACACACCTATGGCCACTTGATCCTCGACAAAGAGGCTGAAAACATCCAATGGAAAAAAGATAGCCTTTTCAACAAATGGTGCTGGTTCAACTGGAGGTCAGCATGCAGAAGAATGCGAATTGATCCATCCTTGTCTCCTTGTACTAAGCTCAAATCCAAATGGATCAAGGACCTCCACATAAAGCCAGACACTCTGAAGCTAATAGAAAAGAAACTGGGGAAGACCTTTGAGGACATCGGTACAGGGAGAAAGTTTCTGAACAGAACACCAATAGCGGATGCTATAAGAGCAAGAATTGACAAATGGGACCTCATAAAATTATAAAGTTTCTGTAAGGCAAAGGACACCATCAAGAGGACAAATCGGCAACCAACAAATTGGGAAAAGATCTTCACCAATCCTACATCAGATAAAGGGCTAATATCCAATATATATAAAGAACTCAAGAAGTTAGACTCCAGAAAACTGAACAACCCTATTAAAAAATGGGGTACAGAGTTAAACAAAGAATTCTTACCAGAAGAACTTCGGATGGCGGAGAAGCATCTTAAAAAATGCTCAACTTCATTAGTCATTAGGGAAATGCAAATCAGAACAACCCTGAGATTTCATCTTACACTAGTCAGAATGGCTAAGATTAAAAATTCAGGAGACAGCAGGTGTTGGAGAGGGTGTGGAGAAAGAGGAACACTCCTCCACTGCTGGTGGGGTTGCAAATTGGTACAACCACTCTGGAAATCAATCTGGCGGTTCCTCCAAAAATTGGGCACCTCACTTCTAGAAGATCCTGCTATACCACTCCTGGGCATATACCCAGAGGATTCCCCACCATGTAATAAGGATACATGCTCTACTATGTTCATAGCAGCCCTATTTATAATTGCCAGATGCTGGAAAGAACCCAGGTATTCCTCAACAGAAGAGTGGATGCAAAAAATGTGGTATATCTACACAATGGAGTACTATTCAGCCATTAGAAACAATGAATTCATGAAATTCTTAGACAAATGGATGGAGCTAGAGAACATCATACTAAGTGAGGTAACCCAGACTCAAAAGGTGACTCATGGTATGCACTCACTAATAAGTGGATATTAACCTAGAAAACTGGAATACCCAAAACATAATCCACACAACAAATGAGGTACAAGAAGAAAGGAGGAGTGGCCCCTGGTTCTGGAAAGACTCAGTGAAGCAGTATTCGGCAAAACCAGAACGGGGAAGTGGGAAGGGGTGGGTGGGAGGACAGGGGAAGAGCAGGGGGCTTATGGAACTTTCGGGGAGTGGGGGGCTAGAAAAGGGGAAATCATTTGAAATGTAAATAAATTATATCGAATAAAAAAAAGATATGTCTTAATTAACTAACAAGATTCAAACATGTTTTGGGGTTTATTTTTACAGAAGACCTGGAGATTGTGCCTAGGTCTTCACGGATGCCAGGCAAGTACCAACAGTGTACTGTATTCTCAGACATCCTTTCAGTTTTTATTTGGGATGCATATCACCAATTTGTCCAAGTTTGGCTTTAATTTCCTCTGTATCCCAGGCAGCTCTGCCTCCATCCTGCTCCTTCGGCCTTCTAAGCTCCTAACATCGCTGGCTGTGCCATTGGACAAGCCCCAGGTTCATTCCATTATCGATGTGGTACTTTTAAAATTTAGTGCATTTGTCACTTTATCTTCAAAAATTAAACCCCACAAACTATTACAAACTCATCAGATTTAATTTCTATAGCCATTAATGTAATGCATATACATAGAAGTTCTTTGGAGCCCATAAAAATTCCTAAGAATTGTTCAAATTCTTTGACATTTAACGTCACAGATTTTTCACTATACTGTACTCTTCATTACTCATATTAATCATAACTTTTTACAGGACTAACTGATAATTAGTTCACAGTATAAAGTGGTTAGGTGTGTATGAGACAAAAGCTGTCTTGCCTGTCTTTTATTTTAATAGATTAGTAAATTAACTGAAGATAAGCACATAATGCTATTTTAATAGTAACATATATATATAGTTTGCTTTCTTAAGGGAGAAAATTATTTTGGGGAGTGAACCTATATCACACATTCATGGCTTTTCTAGCCACAGAGAAACAAGAGAAACACCATTTAGCTTATGAGCGAGCATCAAGCAGTGGTTTGGTTGTTTAAAGATTTATTCTTATTTAGAAACTGCCAGATTTCAGTGATTTCTCATCAATAAGAGTTAATATCACTCTTAGTTCCAAAGTATCTGAAGAGTTTGAAAATTATCTTCAAGTTGGTATTTTACAGAATATAATTACTAATGAAATTGAAAGTGTTAAAATAATGATTCAATTTACTTAAACAGAAATTTACATTTCTACAATCTCAAGTATCATGTTGGAGTAAATGTCTCTTATTTGATCATTGAAAAGTAAAATCTGATTAGGAAATGCAAATCCAAGTGGAAAATATGTGCTTACTTTATACTTAGGGGAATAAAAACCCCTCTGTGACAGGAAATGATTGTTATTAAATGAAATTTACTAAACTGGTATTTTCCAGAAATTTACTCTGACTCTAACAAAGATTCATTCCTTAAAAATGTGTTTCTGTTCTAAAAATAAATCTAATTTTTGGAATAAGAGTTTTTAATATTCTATCACAAATACACTTTTAGATATGAAATTATTTTCTTGTAACTTGAAGAATATTTAATTTTTGCATTCTTTTTATTCCTATATACCAATCAGATATTCCCCTATACCAACCATAATTCCTTCAATTGAATTTTAATCTAATTGTTAGTGACCTCTGGAATTAGAAAAATATCTCAAACTGACAGAGTAAGAAACACACTTTCTGAGTGGTAAATACATGGACACACACACAAACAGAGTTTAAAACATAGTTTTAAGTGCATCTCAGGAGACACAGGATGACTTGTGCCTTGTATGTTCAGGTATATAAGAGAGATTCTTTTCTTGTGGTCATGATGGTCTTTATACTTTGACCTCAAAATTAAAATTAGGTCAGCTCTCACTAACCTAATAATAACTTTCATAATCTATTAACCTACTTTCAGACATCACTAAGAGATCAAACCATAAAACTAATTTCTCACTTACTGCTGGCCACAATGGGCAGTGACTTATCTGCTGTGTGCAAACCAAAACCTAAAACAAAACACACAGATAAGTGGCAAGAAGAGCTAGGCGGTCACTTGTAAATGTTAAAGTTCTGTCGTCCGTCGGCACTGTGACCAACCACCAGGAGTTTTGGAAATAATGCTCCAGGTTTAAACCACCAGGTAATGCAATATACATATATGTATACACACACAAATATATATATATATATATATATATATATATATATATATATATATATATATATATATATCTTTGGTAAATTAGTATATATAATATATATTATATGTCCAGTAGGTATTAACAATTAGATATGTCAGACTGTGTACCACAATAATATAAATACATATATATCACAATTTATAAACAACAGAATATAAGTATATTCTGGATTCCTGTTTTTAATCTTTCAAATAATTTGGTGCCTTCATTTAAAAATAAATTTAAACTTCCTTATAATGATATATTTCAAATAACTTTCCTTTTCTAAATTTTTTCTTAAGGACATTTTTAAGGAGCTATGAGGCCGACACAGGACCTTCCCTTAGCTAGTCAAACACTCTGCTCTGCCGCTGAAATGAATCTCCAACCCCCAAGGACTTTTAAATGTGAAATTTTAAATAATCATAGAAATTAAATTTGATAACCTATATTTTTCCACTCATTATTCTGGCTGCAACTACTTTCCATAATAATAACTAACAAGTCAGAGCCACGTGGGCTATTTTCTTTCTTTCTTTCTTCCTTTCTTCCTTCCTTTCTTTCTTTCTTTCTTTCTTTCTTTCTTTCTTTCTTTCTTTCTTTCTTTCTTTCTTATCTTATCTTTCTTTCTTTCTTTCTTTCTTTCTTTCTTTCTTTCTTTCTTTCTTTCTTTCTTTCTTTCTTTTTTTGTCTTTCTTTCTTTCTTTCTTTCTTTCCTTCTTCTTCTTCTTCTTCTTCTTCTTCTTCTTCTTCTTCTTCTTCTTCTTCTTCTTCTTCTTCTTCTTCTTCTTCTTGCACTTGCACTCTCCCTGCCCCCCAAATATGCTTTAGATTGTATCAGATCCTCAGAGGTATGCTTTAGAGGTATCAGATCAGTACCTCCAAATCCAGAGGGCATCATTATCTCTGTAGAATGTTGTCATGCCACTAAATGGGCACTCAACACAGTCACCTTTTATGAACACATTTGCAAAGTCACCTCCATTTGGTTAGGGAAGAGGTCTTAGTGCTTCATGTTCCACATAGTCTGAATATTTCCATGTTCCAAAGTCATGCAACTGTTCTTTGTTTATGACATTGTAAATCTCTTCCTACTTAGATGGTTTTCATTTTTAGTTTTATGTACTATTATTATTATTATTATTATTATTGTAATGGTTGAAATGGAACTCAGGGCTTCTTACACAGCTGAAAATGATCTAGTTGAGAGTTCATGGGTTGTACTCCAAGCCAATTTATCTCTGGTTAATTTTGGGTGGCTTATAAAAAACACATTCAACTGCTGTCCCTTCCCCCACAGCATTGAGCTGGACTTCTCAGCCCCCATCCTTCCGCTGGTGTTACCCAGCCTATTCAAGCTGCAACAGTCCTGGCTGGCAGCTTCCACCCTTCTGCTGGTGTTATCTCGGCCCTTGTTCGGTTGAGAATAATACAGCTGCTTTCACCTTGACAACCAAGGCTGCCTCAGGGCAGTCTCACCTGGAGACCAGCAGAGACCTGTGTGACTGGAAGCAGGCGACCGCTGAGAAGAAGAACCAAGGAATTCGTGGCCATTGGGGGGGTGGGGAGCAGGGTTGTTTTCTAAAGATTATATATATTGGCTAAATAATAGTAAAGTCAGTCTTGATCGGCAAACTGTCGTCTTGACTCAATTCTCTTTCGTTGCCTTCCCATTTATCCCCAGAATTCTCTTCCAAGTATCCAGTTCACATGTGGCCGCGGGCAGCTACAAACTGCATACATTTCTATTTTTGAATGAACATTTTCTCAATGTGTTCTCTGTAAATTGACATGTTATAATAATTGGCAACATTCACTTAAACCACAAACCTAGACATGACTATCACCATATTTAATAGATTTGACTTAGGATCAAAAGAACCTTTGTTATTCCTATATCATCTAATATGAGCCATATACACCTTTGCATGCTGTGCACACACATGTGTATACACACATGCATATATATATATATATATGTATATATATATATATATATAAACATTAAATGTGTATTTTTGAAATTCAGAAAATAAAGATGCAAACATGAAATTTACATAAAATTTAAACTGAAATTCTATCTTCACTATAACTTCCAAAAACATTATTTTTAGTTCTACATAGAGGCTTTTCAATGTTTTTCAGTATTTTATTTTCTATTCCAATACTAATAGTTAACTTACCCTATCATTTAACACTTATAATTATGTGGTAGAGAATTATTTAATAATCTAAATATTATTTAAAATTTTTATAAATTGTTTTATTATTTATAAACTTATTTGTTTGTCTTCAGGTCTGCATTGTTCACTATTATCAAATCCATAGTTTTCTGCAATTTTTTGTGCAATATGTAATAAATTAAGTTAGCTCCTGATTAGGCCATTTTTTCCTATTAAACTGTGAAAAACTCTCAGCCCTAAACCTACTTTCACACATATGAGCTCTCTTTGAAAGAGTCTTATCTCTTTTAACATACATTACTTTTCTTATCGCTATGCTCTTAATATTTTTCTATAGATATTTGATTCTTTAAAAGCCATAAATATCTGTAAACACACCAAAACAGGAAAAGTAAAATTTCATTTTAGAAATGAAGATCTGCATTGTGTTGAAGAGTATCTTTACAGGCGATTTTATAAATCTTAAATGCTGAATTTCCAAGATAAAATATGTCTTTACAAGGGGGAGAATACATACATTCACCTTTCCATTTCATTTTTTCTTCTGTAGCATTCTTTACCTTTCACATTTTATTATTAGAATACTCTTTTGACTTGCTAATATGGGAGGTGTTTTTCAGTCTAGTTATTTTGACTCATAAGATTTTCACTTGCACTGGCACAAGATGGGTGATTTTCCTCAGGGATGTTTTGAGAGTGACAAATCAGATACAACGGAGGCCTCATCAAAATGTATGTGGCAGGGCACGTTGCGGGGGATGGGAACCTGATCTGGTATTGGGTGAGGGAAAAGGACTGAAGACCCAAGGGCCAACAGAAAGAATGCAAACAGGCAATCTCTGGAGATAGGTTGGGGGGGGGGGGCAGTGGAACCCTCCAGAATGTGCTGGAGACCTGGGAGATGAGAGGCTCTCAGTATTCAAAGGGAGGGGTCTTAGATGAAATGCCCTACATTGGGGAGAAGGAACTTATAGAGCCCACCTCCAGCAGAAAGACAGGGCATCAAAATGAGGGAGATGAGGACCCTTCCACAGTGAAAACTCTGACCCATAATTGTTCCTGTCTGAAAGAACTGCAGGGATAGAAATGGAGAGGAGCCTGAAGAAAAGGAGGTCCAGGAACAGGCCCAAAGTGGGATCCAGCTCAACGGGAGGTCCCAAGGCCTGACACTATTACTGAGGCTATGGAGTGCTCACAAAAAGGGACCTATCATGACCACACTCCTGACCCAACAAGCAGCTGAAGAGTCAGATGCAGATATTTACATCCAACCAATGGACAGATGCTGCTGACCCCTGTGGTTGAATTAGAAAAAGGCTGAATGAAGCTGAGAAGAGGGTGACCCTGTAGGAGGACCATCAGTTTCAATCTGGACACTGGAGATCTCTCAAACACTAAACCACCAAACAGGCAGCATACACCAGCTGACATGAGGCCCCTAACACACATACACCAGAGGACTGCTGTGTCTGTGTTCAATCAGAGATGATGCACCTAACCCTCAAGAGACTGGAGGCCCCAGAGAGTCTGAGGTCAGATGTGTGGGGGGTGGGGGTGAGGGTGGGGGCTGGGGACGTCCTCATTGAAACAGGGGGTGGGGAGGAGGTATGGGATGTGGGACAGTGGACTGGGGTGAGGGAATAAAATCTGGAGGGTAAAAATAAATAATAAAAAAAGCAAAAAAGAAAAAATTAAGTCTCAATCATAGCAAAATCAGAAAGTCATCATCCTTTCTTATGTCCTTTTCTTCTTCTTCTTATCCGTTTGCCCTATAGCAACTGCTTTATGAAGATTAATGCGGTGGTATGTTTCATTTGCATTCCAGTGAAGGAAGAAAAGGAGTCAGCTCACACCTGCAAAGTGCTCTCCATGGAAAGATGGATGTTGTGAGACAGAGTCTGGTCTTTATGTGCACTGTAAAGTTCTCAGAATGCCAGGTTTATATTTAGGCATTGGCTTTTTAACAGTTTCATCTATTTATGTATATACATTAATATGTATTCAAATATACACATTTTAATGTTTTTTTGTGGGCTATCACTTAATACTTAAATTGAACGGGGCAAGAGAGCGCCCGGTTTTATAGATACTGAAGCTTATAAAATCTTGGTTGGCTCATTAACAAAATAAATACAAATTATGTACATAAAATAAATATGTAAGTGAACATTTATTTAGAATGAGGCAAGAAATCATAGCCAATTCTACCTTCATCATTACAGCTAGAAAAATAAAATCAGGGTTAAATACATGCATTACAGACTACCCTGTTACTTTTAACTTTTCCTTCTCTATTCTCACTTTTTGTGGACTCTTTAAACATGGGTCTTATACATTATCACTTATATAAGAGAGAAATAACATGGTTCTTAAAACTAGCTTTAATCTTGTCACTATTACTATTATTAGAAAAACTATTTTTCAATTTATTAGGTATAATGCCATGAAAATTTTGAACCCTTTTGAAATGTGGAAGAACTTGATTAACCTTATTTCATATGTCAGCTACAAGACTTGAAATAATGGCTTGGTGACTGACTAGGGGTGGCAACCGTGGTACCCTTTGCTTCTGCCTTTCCTAACTGCTTCAGGGCCAAGTTTTGTGGGATGCTCTACACACTTTGAAAGGCCAACAAACATCCTTTATCTTTGTGCCATGGAATTGGGTGAATGAGCACAGTGGGAAGAATCCTAGGTTTCTCCTCTAGCTCAGGTAGTAAGTAAGATGCTGACTGAGCAGGTACATTTAGCTTAACTTGGGAAGAATATGAGAATTTTTATTAGACTTTTTTTTTAAATAAAAAGGTCATATTGTGCGGTGAAGCAAAGTGTGGTACATGGAGGTGGTTGGAGCAAAGAAAGAAAATTGTGCTAATTTGTTTCAATTAAATTTTTCCGCTTAAAGTTAGCATTAAGCTGAATACATAAAGCATAAAGATAAGTGGTGTACTGGCTGGTTTTGTGTGACAACTTGACACAGGCTGGAGTTATCACAGAGATAGGAGCTTCAGGTGAGGAAGTGCCTCCATGAGATCCAGCTGTAAGGCATTTTCTCAATTAGCGATCAAGGTGGGAGCGCCGATTGTGGATGGTGCCATCCCTGGGCTGGTAGTCTTGGGTTCTACAAGAAAGCAGGCTGAGAAAGCCAGGGGAGGTAAGCCAGTAAGTAATATCTCTTCATGGCCTCTGCGTCAGCTTCTGCTTCCTGACCTGCTTGAGTTCAGTCCTGATTTCCTTTAGTGATGAACAGCAATATGGAAGTGTAAACTGAATAAACCCTTTCCTCCCCAACTTGCTTCTTGGTCATGATGTTTGTGCAGAAATAGAAACCCTGGCTAAGACAAGCAGGAATTCAGAATAAAAAGACAGCTTTGTTAAATGATTGTATTTTGCATATTTACAACAGTAAATATTAATGCCAGTGTGGGAATTACAAAGGACCCTTCCAATGAATGAGATAAAACAAAACAAAACAAACAACAACAACAACCACAAAAATCTCAACTTTTAAGGATATAGCATAAATATAAGTTCACAAAGAAAATGAAGACACAAGAGAGCATACCAACTGGATTTAGAACATGTGCGGCTAAGTGTTTATTTCTTGCTATGCCTATTTTAACATTATACATTTAAGTACTTGTGTTTTCTCTTCCTAGAATTGAATCTTTAGTAAAACAAACACTGTTCATCATGTGGAGTTTCCAGGACAATGCTCAAAATTGTATGAAAACTCTACAATGCTCAGAATAAGGCATTTTTGTTTATAGCTATGAAAATAAACAATATACTTTATAGCTCGTTCATTTGAAAACATAAATTTGACTTTCAAAGATCTTCTTATACTTGGAAAGTTCATCTTGTATCATTCAAATCTTAAATTAGTCTAAGGAAGGAAAAATGTAAATAAACCATTGCAGGTCTGTTGTAGCAGGAATTAGGACCCCATTGACAGGGCCCTGTCCGAAGTTATTACTAATTAGCATTATCATTGCTAATGCTTCCTAAATAGCACTATTTAAAAGATGGAATGGATTCCTTATTGTAATTGATGAAATAAAAATTGAAAATTTTAAAATTAAGCATCAGCATATTATTTTCATAGAGAAATTGGATATAAGTTAAGTACTTAATTTACCTAATGCTGCATATCCAATAAAACAAATAAATAAACAAAGAAAAAAAGCACTCACCATACTCTGGACTTAAGAGGCTAAAGCTGGCATTGATTCCACTAAGGTCCTTTGAGACAAACATGTTTTTGCATTATTGTACTCACTTATTGAGTCCACCATTGCAAATTTTCATAACATTGATAGCTTAAAATAATAGAAATTTCCTGTTACATAATTGTGAATTGAAGAAAGTCTGGAGTCAAAAGTCAGAAGGGCCATACCTCCTTTGAGGGCTCTAAGGAAGGATTCTTACTGTCTCTTGGCTTCTTGCGCTTGTGTACATTTAGTTTAATTCAACACACTCTTAGAAATATATAGGACTAGGCAGAGGGTTTAGTGGTTAAAAGGCCTTGATGTGAGAACTGGAGGACCCGAGTTCAAATCCTGAGCACCAACACCAACAAAAAACTTTGGCACAGTTCTACTTGCCTGGAACTCTAGCATATGGGAGACGAGATGGGCCCGATTAGGAGCTTGTTGGCCAGCTAACCAAGGTAAATAAGCAAACATCATTTTAAGTAAGAAGGCTGTCTCCAAAAGTAGAGGAGAGAACAATTGAAGTAGACATCAGAAGTCCTTTGGCTTCCACATGTGCATATACAGATATGTATATCATACATGTCCCTGCACATTCAGATATATAACCATAAACATGTGCACAGAACTATAAAATTATGCTGTAGTTTCAAAGATGTATAAGGTATATAAAAGATTCTATTTTTATGAAGATATGAAATATTAAAATTATATATTAGAGTAGAATCTAAGCAAGTCTCTAGAAAAGAAGTGTTTATGTGTCAAAAATGTTTCTAAATTTTACTTTTATAAAATAGCATATTTAACTCACACAATATCCTTGAAAAGTATACATGGTTATATGCAATAAATGTCAAATATCAAAGAGTTTAAGTTCAATGAAGTTTAAAACATAGATTTCAGTCTGAGATTGTTTAGCATCCAAAGTCTATGCTCATTTATCCCTCTTGCTATTCCCAGATATGGAAGGGAGGAAGGAAGAAGGAAGAAGGAAGGAAGGAAGGAAGGAAGGAAGGAAGGAAGGAAGGAAGGAAGGAAAGAAGGAAGGAAGGAAGGAAGGGACATATGTACATGGCAACAAAATAGGAAATGAAACCAAATGAATTAGAATTGGCTTTAGGAATTAGGGCTGATTAGGAAGATTGACATGGAGTTGTCCAAAAGACTGAGTCTCTGAGGATAAGTCTGACCTATCAACAGCTACTTCAGTAGGAACTTTGATTATCTTTTGATATTTCCACTAAATTCCATAACTTAACATTTTTGTGTATGGAAACCTTCAGAGCAAAAAAATGATATCCGGATTTTCTCAGCTCTGTCTGCATCCCTTGATGTTTCCTATTACCTGCTAACATCAGATGAGATCCCCACACCCTAATTCCCTGCCTACTAGGTCCTCCCAGCAAACCCAGCAGCTGTGAGCTCTGCCTAGTTCCCTCTGCATTCCATCTTTCGGTCCACAGCTTTGCCTGCAATCCCAGATGGATCTGTACTCAACTATACAGCCACAGTGCTGCTTAGAGTCCCAGAGGCCTGCTGCCATCAGAGACTACCAGGTCTGCCAACACAGGGACAAACAGATGGCAAAATAAGAATGCAATCAACAAAAGCCAGCAGCATGATATGGCACCACCAGAACCCAGCTATTCCACTACAGCAATCCCCGGATATCCGAACACACCTGTAGTTCAAGAAAATGTCCTCAAATCTAATCTTATGAAGATGATAGAGGTGTTTAAAGAAGAAATGAATGAATCTCTTAAAGAAATACAGGAAAATAGAATCAAACAGGTAGAGACACTTAAAGAGGAGTAAATATAAAGAAATTCAGGATAATGAAATCAGGTGAAGGGAATAAAAACCATTAAAGACCTGAAAATGAAACTAGAAGCATTAACACAAACTGAGCCAATCCTGTAGGTAGAATTCCTAGGATAGAGAACAGGAGCTACAGAAGCAATCATCAACAACAGAATAAAAGGGATGGAAGAGAAAATCTCATGCATAGCTGTGATAGAGGAAATGTTATGAGAGAAGAAATCAACACATTAATCAAAAAGAAGATGGAGGAGGAGGAGGAGGAAGAAGGAGGAAGAAGAAGAAGAATAAAAAAAATCTAAAATGATCTTAACACAAAACATCTAGAAAATCTGGGCACTATGAAAAGGCCAAACCTAAGAATAACAGGAAGAGAAGGAGAATATCCCCAGCTGAAATGCCCCAAAAATATCTTCAACAAAATCACAGAAGAAATTTTTTACTAACCTAAAGAAAGTGATGGTTATAAACAAACAAGAAGTATACAGAACATGAAATAGATTAGACCAGAAAAGAAATTCCTCCCACAGCATAATAATCAAAACACTAAATGTACAGAACAAAGAAAGAATATTAAAGGCCAAGTAACATATAAGGCAGACTCATCAGAATTACCTTTGACCACTCAACAGAGACTCCAAAAGCTAGACAAGCCTGGGCAGATGTCATAAAGGCACTAAGACACCACAGATGTCAGTCCAGATTGACTTACACCCAGCAAAACTTTTAAATACTATAGATGTAAAAAAAATCCCATGATGAAATCAAATTTAAACCATATCTTTCTAATGATCTAGCCCTACAGAGGATATGAGAACGAAAACTCCAGCAGCATAAGAGTAAGAGTAACTATACCCCTCCAAAACCCAAAAATTGAATAACTCATTCAACCAGTAAAACCAAAAGAAGAGAAATACACACATTCACACACACACACACAAACACACACGTATACACACATACCACACACATAGACACAGATACACACACACACACACACACACACACAAAATCATCACAAACATCAAAATAAGACGAACTAACTACTGTTGGTCACTAATATCTCTTAACATCAATGGACTCAAGTCTCCAATAAGAAGACAGAGGCTATAAGAATGGATTTGAAAACAGGATCCATCGTTCTACCGCATACAGGAAATACACCTTAGCAAAAAAGACACATTACCTCAGCATAAGGGGCTGGAAAAAGTTTACCAAGCAACAAGCTGGAGTGGCCATTCTAATACCTAATAAAACAACTGAAAGTAATAATCAAAAGAGATGGGAAGGACACTCTGTACTTATCAAAGGAAAAATCCACCAAGATAATGTATCAGTTCTGAATATTTATGTCCCAAATGGAAGAAATTCATTAAAGAAATGTTGTCAAAGCTTAAATCATACATCAAACCTCACACATTAATAGTGAGACTCCCCACTCTCACTAATGGACAGATCATCAAAAAAGAAAACAGAGTAGTAATGAGACTAATAGTTTATGAATCAAGTAAACCTAACAGATATTTTCAGAACATTTCACCCAAACAAAAGCATATACTTTCTTCTTAGCACCTCATAGAACATTCTCCAAAATTTACCATATAATTGCTCACAAGGTAAACCTCAACAGATTGATTGAACTAACAGGTAGATTGAAATAACCCCTTGCATCTTATCAGATCATAACGGATTAAAGCTGGATTTCAACAGCAACAGAAGAAACAGAGAGCCTACCAACTCATGGCAACTGAACAATTCTCTACGCAGAGACCACTGGGTCAAGAAGAAATAAAGAAATTAAAGAGTTTCTAGAATTCAATGAAATGAAGGCAGAAGCTATTCAAACTTATGGGACACAAAGAGAACAGTGTTAAAAGGAATATTCATAGGGCTAAGTGATGTCTTAAAGAAATTAGTGAGATTTTATACTACTGACTTCACAACATACCTGAAAACTGTAGAACAAAAATAAGAAAACACATTTATGTGGAGTAGACAGCAGGAAATAACCAAACTCAGGACTGAAATCAACCAATTAGGAACAACGAGAATGGTACAAAGAATCAATGAAAGCAAAAGCAAAATCTTTGAGAAAATCAACAAGATAGACAAACCCTCAACCAAACTAAATAAAAGTCAGATCGACAGTACCCAAATTAACAACATCAGAAATGAAAAGTGGGACATAAGAATAGACATTGAGGAAATCCAAAAAAAAAAAAAAAAAAAATCCAAAAATTAAAAAAATTCTTCAAAAGGCTCCACAAAATTGACAAATCTAAACTGAATGTTAATTCAAGACAAGATCAACAATCAAACAAGACCAGAAATACAATCCACAGAATTCTATAGCCTCTAAGGAAATAGAAGCAGTCATAAAAAGTCTCCAACCAAAAATGATCCGGGCCAAGTTGGTTATAGTGCAGAATTTTACCAGACTTTCAAATAAGAGCTAATACCAATACTCTTCAAACTACTCAACAAAATGGAAACAGAAGAAACACTGTCAAACTCATTCTACGAGACCACAGTCACTCTAATACCCAAATCACTCAGACTTAACAAAAAAGAAAATTTCAGACCAATTTCCCATATGAACTTTGATGCAAAAATACTCAATAAAATACTCACAAACTGAATCTAAGAACAAATAAAAAAAATTATCCACCATGATTAAGTAGGCTTCATTCCAGGGATGCAGGGAGTGATTCTTTATATGAAAATATATCAATAATTTACCATGTAAATAAACTGAAAGAAAAAAGATTGAACTACCAACCAAGGAGCATAGATCGATTGACCTAGCCCCGCCTGACATATGCAGCATATGTGCAGATTGATCTTCATGTGGGGCTCCCAACAACTGGAGCTGGGGTTGTTCCTGACTTGCTGCCTGACTTGGATCCCATTACCATAACTGGACTGCTTAGTCTAGCCTCAGTAGGAGAGGATGTGCCCAGTCTGAATCTGGCAGTGACTTGGTGGGTTAGTTCCCAGGGGGGCTTCCTCTTCAGAAGAGAAGCAGAACAGAGTGCTGTCTGAGGGGTGACTTGGAGGAGAGGAGGCTGCAATGGGGATGTAAAGTGAATAAGTAAATAAATAAGTAAATAAATAAATAAATAAATGGAACAAAAAAAACAAAAAAGAAGAAAGCAACATGAAAAAAAAAGAAACATGAATTTTGAATAGGATATAAAAGCAAGAAATAAAAGCACCTATACCTCAATATATTTCCAAAAAAAGAGAGGAAAGTAAAAGGTTCCCCTTAAAAGGGGATGGGAAGACTGGCATTTAGGATAGAGGTATGAAATATTATGCATCCACACATAATGTTTTCTAAGTTCTATGATCAAAGCTTCTCATGGAAGAGGAAGTAAAGGGGTGTGTAAAAAGACTGAGCCCTTACCCACATTCTATTGAAACACCCAGGCAGAGAAGCCCAAGCTAGTGTATCTGGAATAAGAGCTTGCCCAGTTCACTATGAACCTCTGAAAAACCCATCATAACATCTATACAAGAAATTTGCGAAACAACTATTTTTGGATTTTATTTCAAGATAGACAATATCAGATGAATCTTACTTTTAGACATCTTTTACATAATTAACTCAGATTTACCTTTGGCTAATGTTTTCTTTTAACCGTTCTAAGTCACTATGTTGAACACATGCCTGTGGAGAGACAGCCCATCCAGCAACATGTACCACCTGTTGGAAGCCTAGGTGGTTAAGGGCTTTATGTCTATCCCGTTCAGTGAAAGTGCTTTGCAGATAAGTATAGAAAATGGGCCATGAACTGACCCAAATATCACTTTTTTAAAATTACCTTAACTATTATTAAACAAAGCAGTAAGCGAGCCTCAGGGATTTCAGAGAACTACAAACCATATTTAATCATGATAAATGTGGGTAATATATTTCCAAAATATTGTTCCATTTATTTTTTTGTTCATTGACTATTCTTCTGTGTAACAGAAGTAGGAAGCACAAGATATTAATATTGGATACAAGCATATGTAATTTTCTGCAGACATTTAGAATGGACAGGTTAGGATCTGATCCAGAGATGGAAAACCATTTATGTAGCAATGTGAAATTCTACAATATCCAGCCTTGAAAGAAATACAAGTTGTGAATTATCAACAGTCCCCACATTACAAATAGGAAAATTAAAAATGAATATTTAACAGTTTGTTTCATTTTTAATGTTTATTTATAAAGTGGGCCTGGCAGAAAGAATTCATATTACCTCATTTAAGTAGATTTGCTTAAAACATTTAATAATAGAATTAAGATAGGGGAATATTGGCTTGTACAGAGGTTAAGGGCTTATAATTAACATATACGAACAAATGTTAGCACACTATTTCATAATTATTTCTGAGAAATCTATGCATCACTAGAATTTCCTATTATAAACCCTTAAGTGATTTTTACTTTTGATTTAAACTTTATATATTTTATTATTTTCTTGTGTGCAAAATTTAAACACTTTGATATATAGTTAACTGTGACCTCACAAAACATTTTGTTTTTTAGAAAAGTAAAATTATGTTTCTTCAATCAATAAAAATTACATATATTTCTTAACTAAGTATGAACTTCTGGTTAGTAATTTTCTTTTTATTTAAGCATTAATAATTTTTTAACCTATAATAATGTTGCTGTCTAATGCCTATTATGGGACTGATATCCTAAGAATATCATAAATGTTAGTTTACTTATAAAAATTATAAAAACTTATAAAAATTTTGTTTCTAAAGAAGTTGATTTTCTGAGAGCCCTATGTTCTAAAGCTAAAACAACAAAATGTAGATTATTTTAAATAATATATTTTAGATTGTTAATACATGAAAATTTTCATGATTCTGTTTAAGAACAAAGTAGAAAACAATTATTTTTGTTGTAACCTCATAACTATAATTTTTCACTCATGAATCATAATGTAAATATCTGTATTTTCTGATCATCTTAGGTGACCCTTGTCACCTAACTCCTTGTCAGTTGACTCCCAAGGGAATTGGGACCTACAGTTTGAAAAACACTGACCAAGATCAATCTTTAGTCTTATTTCTTTTCAGTTTTTCATTTTTCACACGGGAATCAAAAGAGCTTAATGACATTTTGTAGGCAGACACTTGTGACAGTGTTTTATGAACTTGGAAGGCAGTAATTTTGGAGTCTCAAAATGACATTTGAAGGTGTGTGTGTGTGTGTGTGTCCATGTTTCCCACACTGAAGACCTTAAAGGATTGCACTTTTGATTTAGAAAATTTCAGAGCATCAATAAATGTAAATTCGTGCATACTCAAATTCCTGGTAACTGAGTAACTCAATTATAAAAAGTTATTTATTTGCTCAATTAATACTGTATTTTCCATACCTGAATAAAAACACAAGCCCTTCTGCAGAGCATAGCTCGATATGCATCATCTAAATAACCACCCCACTGAGCCTCTTGCCAGCAAGGCTCTTGTATTTGTTCTTACCTGCATTTTGGAAAAATCATGATATAGTTTATGACTAAACATATGTACTTTAAGCTAACTGTTTGGTGATTTTTTTTCAGAAAATGGACATGAATTTATGTAGAGATAGCAGAAGGCAAGATTTTACAATTCGGTTACATTTCTTAATTCAGAGTGAAATCTTTATTTCCATAGTCCAGTTCTCCACCGAACTATGCAGAAGTGATTTGATTTCCTTTCTTCTCATTATTTCAATTTACTTTATAGAAAATATTAACTACAACGATTTTAAAGCTTCTCTCTTCTTGTCTACTTGTGACTGTGTTCTTCTGCTGCTTGAAATCATATGCTCCTGGCATTTGCCATGATTGGTCAGGCATAATGAATGTTGAGTACTTTACCTTAAATATTTTTAAGGATTCCATATAATGCTGCATCTGGAGAGCATTATATACTGGAAGTACATAAAATATACTTCCTGTCTGTCAAAAAGAGTTGTTATTTACTGTCATATCACCAAAAAAGTATGCAAACCAGTCTCAGAGTGAGTGAATCCTCATCAGGGATTTTACCCAGTAGATGTTAGTGTACCTCTGGTAATACAGTCTGGCATTAAGTCCACTCTTATCCATTTGGTCATTTTTCATTGTGAACACTTTGAATTCTCTTGGGACTTGGATTTGTCTTGCTCATTCACTGAAAACTACAAGATTTTCATAATTTTGTGGGCTGATGTTGTTCATGAGGTCACAAGACTAAAATCTTAATTTTAAGTAGATAAATCAGTGTCATTGTGTGCTGATTTCTAGGTCATTGTAATGAAGAAGTGATTTTAAATTCACTTGGATTCTTGGAACGATAAAGTTTTTCAGAGTTGTAGGACCAAGATTCCAATAGTTTTGCTCTAGGTTGCCTGAGGATCACTATCACCTCATAGAAGCTTCCCCTTGTCTTGTGGCCTCTACCCCATCAATTGTCAAAACAAGAAACATTGACTTTTTGGCATTCCCTTTCCCACCTGAGAATCTTCACCACGATTACATGAGTAGTCCAGTTACTTTAAAAGTTCACTAGGACAGAACAATGAGAAAAATATCTCCACTTTTGAAAATTAACTATGCCACATAACAGAAAATAATCACAGAAACATTTATCACATTCAAAGCCTCTGTACCTGAGCAAGTCAATCCCGAAAATCATCTTAGAATTCTCCTTCCTTACTACTCTTTCTGTGGGTAGAAATCATTAAAGATCATACCCAGTCTTTTAATCTTTTGGTTCATTCATTCATTCATTTATTCATTCATTCACTTTTTCTCAAATCTCACTCTACCAATTTGCCTTTCTTTCTTTTTTTAATATTTTTATTTTCTATGTTCTTTGTTTACATTCCAAATGATTTCCCCTTTCCCGGATCCTCCCTCCCCATATGTCCCATAAATCTTCTTCTCTCCATCCCTTCTCCAATCACCTCCCTCCTTTTTCTCTGTCCTTATATTTCCTTCCAATGCTAGATCAATCCTTTCCAGGATCAGGACCCTCTCCATACTTCTTCATGGGAGTCATTTGTTATGCAATTTGTGCCTTGGGTATTCAGGGCTCCTGGGCTAATTAATATCCACTTATCAGAGATTGCATTCCATGTGTATTCTTTTGTGATTGGGTTACCTTACTTAGTATGATATTTTCCAGATCAAACCATTTGCCTAAAAATTTTGTGAATTCATTGTTTCTAATTGCTGAGTAGTATTCCATTGTGTAAATATACCACATTTTCTGTATCCATTCCTCCTTTGAGGGGCATCTGGGTTCTTTCCAGTTTCTGGCTATTATAAATAAGGCTGCTATGAACATAATGGAGCATGTGTCTTTATTGCATGCCGGGGAATACTTTGGGTATATGCCCAGGAGAGGTATAGCAGGGTCCTCGGGAAGTCTCATGTCCAGTTTTCTGAGGAACCTCCAGACTGATTTCCACAGTGGTTGTACCATCTTACAGCCCCACCAGCACTGGAGGAGTGTTCCTCTTTCTCCACATCCTCGCCAACACCTGCTGTCTCCTGAGTTTTTTACCTTAGCCATTCTGACTGGTGTAAGGTGAAATCTCAGGGTTGTTTTGATCTGCATTTCCCTAATGACTAATGATGTTGAGCACTTCTTAAGGTGCCTCTCGGCCATCCGAATTTCTTCAGGTGAAAAATCTTTGTTTAGATCTGTACACCATTTTTAATAGGGTTATTTGGTTCCCTGGGGTTTAACTTCTTGAATTCTTTGTATATATTGGATATTAGCCCTCTATCAGATGTGGGATTGGTGAATATCCTTTCCCAATTTGATGGTTGCCATTTTGTCCTTTTAACAGTGTCCTTTGCCTTACAGAAACTTTGTAATTTTATGAGGTCGCATTTGTCAATTCTTGATCTTAGAGCATAAGCTCTAAGGTGATCTGTTCAGGAAGTTTTCCCCTGTGCTCATGTCCTCAAGGGTATTCCCCAGTTTCTTTTCTATCAGTTTCAGTGTGTCTGGTTTTACATGGAGGTCCTTGATCCACTTGGAGTGAAGTTTAGTACATGGAGATAAGAATGGATCAATTCACATTCTTCTGCATGCTGACTTCCAATTGATCCAGCACCATTTGTTGAAAAGGCTTTTTTCCATTGGATGTTTTTGGCTCCTTTGTCGAAGATCAAGTGACCATAGGTGTGTGGATTCATTTCTGGATCTTCAATTCTATTCCATTGGTCAACTTGTCTGTCACTGTGCCAATGCCATGCAGTTTTTAACACTATTGCTCTGTAGTATTGCTTGAAGTCAGGGATACTGATTCCCCCAGAATTTCTTTTGTTGTTGAGAATAGTTTTAGCTATCCTGGGTTTCTTGTTATTCCAGATGAATTTGAGAATTACTTTTTCTAACTCTGTGAAGAACTGAGTTGAGATTTTGATGGGGATTGCATTGAATCTGTAGATCGCTTTTGGCAAGATGGCCATTTTAACTATATTAATCCTGCCAATCCATGAGCATGGCAGATTTTTCCATTTTCTGAAGTCTTCTTCGATTTCCTTCTTCAGAGACCTGAAGTTCTTGTCATATAGATCTTTCACTTGTTTGGTTAGAGTCACACCAAGATACTTTAAATTGTTTGTGGCTATTTTGAAGGGTGTCATTTCTCTAAATTCTTTCTCAGCCTGCTTATCCTTTGAGTATAGGAAGGCAACTGATTTGCTTGAGTTGATTTTGTAACCAGCCACTTTGCTGAAGTTGTTTATCAGCTGTAGGAGTTCTCTGGTGGAGGTTTTCAGGTCACTTAAGTAGACTATCATGTCATCTGCAAATAGTGATAATTTGACTTCTTCCTTTCCAATTTGTATGCCCTTGACCTCCTTGTGTTGTCTAATTGATCTAGCTAGAACTTCAAGTACTATATTGAAAAGATATGGAGCTTGTCTAGTCCCTGATTGTAGTGGGATTGCTTCAAGTTTCTCTCCATTTAGTTGGATGTTGGCTACCGGTTTGCTGTATATTGCTTTTACTATGTTTAGGTATGGGCCTTGAATTCCTGTTCTTTCCAAGACTTTAACATGAAAGGATGCTGGATTTTGTCAAATGCTTTTTCTGCATCTAATGAGATGATCATATGGTTTTTTTCTTTGAGTTTGTTTATGTAGTGGATAGCATTGATGGATTTCCTTATATTGAACCATCCCTGCATCCCTGGGATGAAGCCTACTTGATCATGGTGGATGATCGTTTTGATGTGTTCCTTGATTTGGTTGGCAAGAATTTTATTAAGTATTTTTGCATTAATATTCATAAGAGAAATTGGCCTTAAGTTCTCTTTCTTTGTTGGATCTTTTTGTGGTTTTGGTATCAGCATAATTGTGGCTTCATAGAACGAGTTGGGTAGAGTTCCTTTTGTTTCTATTTTGTGGAATAGTTTGAAGAGTATTGGTGTTAGGTCTTCTATGAAGGTCTGATAGAACTCTGCACTGAAGCCATGTGGTCCCATGCTTTTTTTGGTTGGGAGACTTTCTATGACCCTTTTTATTTCTTCAGGCTTTATGGGACTGTTTAGTTGATCTATTTGATCCTGATTTAGTTTTGGTGTCAGATATCTGTCTAGGAAACTGTCCATTTCCTCCAGATTCTCCAGTTGTGTTGAGTATAAGCTTTTGTAGTAGGATCTAATGATTTTTTGAATTTCCTCAGTTTCTGTTGTTATATCTCCCTTTTCATTTCTAAGTTTGTTAATCTGGATACTGTCTTTGTGTCCTTTGGTTAGTCTGGCTAAGGGTTTATCTATCTTGTTGATTTTCTCAAAGAACCAGCTCCTGGTTTTATTGATTCTTTGTATGGTTCTTTTTCTTTCTACTTGATTGATTTCGGCCCTGAGTTTGATGATTTCCTGCCTTCTACTCCTCCTGGGTGAAATAGCTTCTTTTTGTTACAGGGCTTTCAGGTGTGTCATTAAGCTGTTAGTGTATGCTCTCTCCATTTTCTTTTTGGAGGCACTCAGAGCTATGAGTTTTCCTCTTAGCACTGCTTTCATTGTGTCCCATAGATTTGGGTATGTTGTGTCTTCATTTTCATTATGTTCTAAAAGGTCTTTAATTTCTTTCTTTATTTCTTCCTTGACCAAAGTATCATTGAGTAGAATATTGTTCAGTTTCCATGTGTATGTGGATTTTCTGTTGTTTTTGTTGCTATTGAAGACCACTTTTACTCCATAGTGATCTGATAGGAGGCATGGGATTAGTTCGATCTTATATTTGTTGAGGTCTGTCTTGTGACCAATTATATGGTCGATTTTGGAGAACGTACCATGAGGTGCTGAGAAAAAGGTATATTCTTTTGCTTTAGGATAGAATGTTCTATATATATCTGTTAAATCTAATTGGTCCAAAGCTTCAATTAGTTTCATTGTGTCCCTGTCTAGTTTCTGTTTTCCTGATCGGTCCATTGAGGAAAGTGCAGTGTTAAAGTCACCCACAATTATTGTGTTAGGTGCAATGTGTGCTTTGAGCTTTAATAAAGTTTCTTTTACGAATGAGGGTGCCCTTGCATTTGGAGCATAGATGTTCAGGATTGAGAGTTCTTCTTGTATTTTTCCTTTGACCAGCAAGAAGTGTCCCTCAGAGTCTCTTTTGATGACTTTGGGTTGAAAGTCAATTTTATCTGATATTAAAATGGCTACTCCAGCTTGTTTCCTGAGACCATTTTCTTGTAAAATTGTCTTCCAGCCTTTTACTCTAAGGTAGTGTTTGTCTTTTACCCTGAGGTGTGTTTCCTGTATGCAGTAAAATGTAGGGTCCTGTTTACATATCCAGTGGGTTAGTCTATGTCTTTTTATTGGGGCATTGAGTCCATTGATGTTAAGAGATATTAAGGAATAGTGATTGTTACTTCCTGTCATTTTTGACATTATTTTTTAAATTTGATTGGTTAACTTCTTTTGGGTTTGATGAAAGGTTACTATCTTGCTTTTTCCAGGGTGAAGTTTCCCTCCTTGTATTGCTGTTTTCCTCCTATTATCCTTTGTAGGGCTGGGTTTGTGGATAGATATTGGGTAAACTTGTTTTTGTCATGGAATATCTTAGTTTCTCCATCTATGGTGATTGAGAGTTTTGCTGGATATAGTAGTTTTGGCTGGCATTTGTGTTCTCTTAGAGTCTGCATGAGATCTGCCCAGGATCTTCTAGCCTTCATAGTCTGAGGTGAAAAGTCTGCTGTGATTCTCATAGGTCTTCCTTTATATGTTACTTGGCCTTTTTCTCTTACTGCCTTTAATATTCTTTCTTTGTTTAGTACATTTGGTGTTTTCATTATTATGTGACGGGAAGTATTTCTGTTCTGGTCCAGTCTGTTTGGAGTTCTGCAGGCCTCTTGTATATTCATGGGCATCTCTCTCTTTAGGTTAGGGAAGTTTTCTTCCATAATTTTATTGAAGATATTTGCTGGCCCTTTAAGTTGTAAATCTTCACTCTCATCTATGCCTATGATCCTTAGGTTTGGTCTTCTCATTGTGTCCTGGATTTCCTGGATATTTTGGGTTACAAGCTTTTTGCATTTTGCATTTTCTTTAACTGTTGAGTCCATGGTTTCTATGGAATCTTCAGCACCTGAGATTCTTTCTTCTATCTCTTGTATTCTGTTGTTGATATTTGCATCTATGTCCCCTGATTTCTTCCCAAGGCTTTCTATCTCCAAAGTTGTCTCCCTTTGAGTTTTCTTAGTTGTTTCTACTTCTGATTTTAGATCCTGGATGGTTTTGCTTTGCTCCTTCACTTGCTTGTTTGTGCTTTCCTGTTATTCTTTAAGAGATTTTTGTGTTTCCTCTTTCATGACCTCAGCCTGTTGACTAAAGTTCTCCTGTATTTCTTTAAGTGATTTTTGCGTTTCCTCCTTATTGGCTTTTGTATTCTCCTGAATTTTTTTCAATGATTTTTGTGTTTCCCTTGTAAGGGCTTCTAACTTTTGATCCATTTTCTCCTGAATTTCTTTAAGTATGTCCTTCATGTGTTCCTGTACCAGCATCATGACCAGTGATTTTAAATCCAAATCTTATTTTGCTGGTGTGATGGGGTATCCAGGACATGCTGTTAAAGGAGAATTGGGTTCAGATATTGCCATATTCCCTTGATTTCTGTTAGTGACGTTACTGCATTTGCCTTTTGCCATCTAGTTCTCACTGGTATTAGTTGGTCTTGTCAATGCAGGACTCACCAGTGCAAGCTGCCTCTTTTCAGGTGGCCTCTGATGCACAGCTTACCTCCTGCACTGCCTGGAGACAGGGTGCTGTTGCCCAGGCTGTTCAGATCCCTAAGCAGACACCTGAAGGCTCCTGCTGGGGCTTGCTGGATTAACCAGAGCACACTGACTCCTCCCAGCCAGCTGCCCGGAAGCCTCTCTTGCCTCTTGCAGGACCTGGAGATGTGGTGTTGCCGCCCAGGCTGATCTGGATCCGGAAGTGGAGAGATCTGAGGGCTCCCACCAGAGGCCTCAGGACTGGAACCTAAGCTCCATGCCACCAGAGCAAGCTGTGCGCTCCCAGTCTGCCTCCGGGTGCACACCAGTTCTCCTGCAGTTCCTGGAGACCGAGTGCTGTGGCCCAGGCTGTTCAGATCCCAAAGGAGACACCTGAAGGCTCCTGCCGGGGCCTGATGGATTCACCAGAGCGCACTGACTTCTCCCAGCCGGCCTCCTGGAGGAAGCCCCTCTTGCCTCTTGCAGGACCTGGAGATGTGGGGTTGCTGCCCAGGCTGATCTGGATCTGGAAGTGGAGAGATCTGAGGGCTCCCACCAGAGGCCTCAGGACTGGCCAATTTGCCTTTCTTAACTCTTTTCCTAAGATGTTCTCTTTTATGCAGATTGACTATTTAGGAGGGAGGCTAATCTATTCCAGTCAGCATGAACATTTTACTGAAAACATATGTTTTAGATCATTTTTATATATGTTTTAAAGAAGAAATTATTTAATTCTGGTATGTGATTTTTTAAAAAAATTGCAACATTTATAACAATGTATAAAATTTTAATGAGAGAAATAACTTTATAAATATATTGTCTGGCTTGGTAAATTGCTTTGTGTAATATATCATATTAAATATTACTTTCATTAGATATAGGTATTTGTGATGTTAATCAATTAATTTTATATGAGACAAAATATGATTAAATGAGTATTTTAATTGGAGATATGTACAGATAAATAATTTTGAGAGTGAAATAAAATATCCTTGTCTATTTCAACAAATTAACATAAATGATTTATAACGTACAAATATTACTAATTGTATTTTAAAATCAAACAATTGTTTTTTATAAAGGTGAATACACACGGGGAAAATGTATTTACCGAACATAATGAATAGATTAATTTTAGGAAATAGAAACATTCTTTTTTTATTTTTTTATTTGATATATTTTTTATTTACATTTCAAATGATTTTCCCTTTTCTGGTCCCCTACTCCCCAAAAGTCACATAAGCCCCCTTCCCTTCCACCCACCCCTTCCCACTTCCCTGTTCTGGTTTTGCCCTATACTGCTAAACTGAGTCTTTCCAGAACCAGGGGCCACTCCACCCTTCTTGTACATCATTTAATGTGTGGATTATGTTTTAGGTATTCCAGTTTTCCAGGCTAATATCCACTTATTAGTGAGTGCATACCATGATTGATCTTTTGAGACTGGGTTACCTCACTTAGTATGATGTTCTCCAGCTTTATCCATTTGCCTAAGAATTTCATGAATTCAATGTTTCTAATGGCTGAATAGTACTCCATTGTGTATATATACCACGTTTTTTGCATCCATTCTTTTGTTGAGGAATACCTGGGCTCTTTCCAGCTTCTGGCTATTATAAATAGGGCAGCTATGAACATAGTGGAGCATATATCCTTATTACATGCTAGGGAATCTTCTGGGTATATGCCCAGGAGTGGTATAGCAGGATCTTTCGGAAGTGACAAGCCCAGTTTTCTGAGGAACCGCCAGACTCATTTTCAGAGTGGTTGTACCAATTTGCAACCTCACCAGCAGTGGAGGAGTGTTCCTCTTTTTCCATATCCTCGCCAACACCTGCAGTCTCCTGAGTTTTTAATCTTAGGCATTCTGACTGGTGTGAGGTGAAATCTCAGGGTTGTTTTGATTTATATTTCCCTGATGACTAATGAATTTGAGCATTTTTTAAGATGTTTCTCTGCCATCTGAAGTTCTTCAGGTGAGAATTCTTTGTTTAACTCTGTATCCCATTTTTTAATAGGGTTATTTGGTTTTCTGGGGTCTAACTTCTTGAGTTCTTTGTATATATTGGATATTAGCCCTCTATCTGATGTAGGATTCGTGAAGATCTTTTCCCAATTTGTTGGTTGCCGATTTGTCCTTTTGATGGTGTCCTTTGCCTTACAGAAACTTTGTAATTTTATGAGGTCCCATTTGTCAATTCTTGATCTTAGAGCATACGCTATTGGTGTTCTGTTCAGAAACTTTCTCCCTGTACCGATGTCCTCAAGGGTCTTCCCCAGTTTCTTTTCTATTAGCTTCAGAGTGTCTGGCTTTATGTGGAGGTCCTTGATCCAGTTGGATTTGAGCTTAGTACAAGGAGACAGGGATGGATCAATTCGCATTCTTCTGTATGCTGACCTCCAGTTGAACCAGCACCATTTGTTGAAAAGGCTATCTTTTTTCCATTGATGTTTTCAGCCCCTTTGTCGAGGATCAAGTGGCCATAGGTGTGTGGATTCATTTCTGGATCTTCAATCCTGTTCCATTGATCTGCCTGCCTTTCACTGTACCAATACCACGCAGTTTTTAACACTATTGCTCTGTAGTATTGCTTGAGGTCAGGGATATGTATTCCCCCAGAATTTCTTTTGTTGCTGAGAATAGTTTTAGCTATCCTGGGTTTTTTGTTATTCCAGATGAATTTGATCATTGCTCTTTCTAACTCTGTGAAGAATTGAGTTGGGATTTTGATGGGTATTGCACTGAATCTGTATATTGCTTTTGGCAAAATGGCCATTTTAACTATATTGATTCTACCGATCCATGAGCATGGGAGGTTTTCCCATTTTTTGAGGTCTTCTTCCATTTCCTTCCTCAGAGTCTTGAAGTTCTTGTCATACAGATCTTTCACATGTTTGCTAAGAGTCACCCCAAGATACTTTATACTGTTTGTGGCTATTGTGAAGGGGGTCATTTCCCTAATTTCTTTCTCAGCCTGCTTATCCTTTGAGTATAGGAAGGCCACTGATTTGCTTGAGTTGATTTTATAACCTGCCACTTTGCTAAAGTTCAGCTGTAGGTGTTCTCTAGTGGAGTTTTTTGGGTCACTTAGGTAGACTATCATGTCATCTGCAAATAATGATAGTTTGACTTCTTCCTTTCCAATTTGTATCCCTTTGACCTCCTTATGTTGTCTAATTGCCTGAGCTAGTACCTCAAGTACAATATTGAAAAGATAAGGAGAAAGGGGGCAGCCCATTAAATATGATTAAATGAGTATTTTAATTGGAGATATGTACAGATAAATAATTTTGAGAGTGAAATAACATATCCTTGTCTATTTCAACAAATTAACATAAAAGATTTATAATGTACAGATATTACTAATTATATTTTCAAATCAAACAATTGTTTTTTTAAAAGTTGAATACACACTGGGAAAATGTATTTACTGAACACAATGAATATATTAATTAATTTTAGGAAATAGAAAAATTCTTGTTATATTTCTCCCCTATGAAAATAATTTTCTTTTTATTTCTGCATTTTATGAAAAATATAAAACCCTTTACAACATCTATAAGGTAAGCTAACTATAATTTTAGAATTCTTTGAATTTGTTTTAAAGAATGAATGCAGTCACCCCTAAATACTGTGACATGTTTTTTTCTAATAATGCTTCTGTTGTTGATATTCAACATTAGCCGTGGCGGTCAGATAGGTTGGGAGGTGTCATTTCAATGTTCTTGTATCTGCTGAGATTTCTTTTGTGTTCATGTGTGTGGAGAATTTTGAAGAAAGTTCCATGAGCTGCTGAGAAAAAGGATTATTCTATTGTATTTGGGTGAAATGTTCTATAAATATCTGTTAGTCTATTTTGTTCATAATGTTAGTTTATTCTAGCATTTCTTTATTTAGTTTTTGTCTTGAAGACTTTTCTACAGGCAAGAGTAGTGTATTGAGATCTCCCAATATTAGAGTGTGAGGGTCAATAATGCGGTTTAAGCTATACTAGTGTTCATGAATTTTGGTTCACTTGTGTTTTGTGCATACATGCTATGAATTGTGACATGTTCTTGATGAATTTTCCATTTGATGATAATGTACTGTCCTTCTGTATCACTTCTTATTAATTTTGGTTTGAGGTCAATTTGACAGATATCAAAATGTCTAAATGAGATTATTTCCTAATTTCACTTGCTTTGAGTAACCTTTTCCGCCCTTTACCTTCAGGTGTTCTCTACTCTTGATGTCAAGGTATGTATATTTTGGATGCAGCAGAAGGATGGATCTTGTTTTTGCATCCATTCTGTTAGCCCATGTCTTTTTGTTGCAGATTGAGACCATTGACACTGAGAGCTATCAATGAGCAGTGTCTGTTGATTTTTGATATTTTGTGGTTGTTGTATGCCACCCCTATCGATTTGTTTGTTTGGGATTATTTATTCTTATTGATTTTTTTGGGGGGTGTCAACATCATTTGTTTGAAGCCTTTATTCTAATGCCATCTGTAGATTTGTTTAATCATGAAATATTTTATTTTCTTCATCTATTGCAATTGAAAAATTTTCTGGGTATAGTAGTCTGGGTTTTTATCTGTGGTCTCTTGGAGTCTGTAAATCATTTTTCTAGTCCCTTCTGGCCTTTAGAGTCTTCATGGAAATTTAGATGTTGTTCTAATAGCTCTGGTTTTATATATTAATTGGTCTTTTCCCCTTAAAGCATTTAATACTCTTTCATTTTTCTGTTTGTTAATTGTTTTGATTATTTGGTATATTTGGAATTGTTTTTCTGGTCCAGTCTGCTTGACATTATGCATTTTTTAAAATACTTTGATAGGTACCTCCTCCTTTAGGTTAGGTAAGTTTTCGTCTATAATTATGGTGAAAATATTTTCTAAGTCGTTTCCATTCTCTATTCCTATTATTCATAGATTTGGCCTTTTCTTAGTTTCCAAATTTCCTAGACATTTTACATCTGCCCATTTGCTATGTTTTGGATTTAGCATTGCCTTTGCCCAGGTTTTCCATTATTTCCCTCTTGTTTCCAATGTCTGAGAGTCTCTCTCCCTTCTCTAGGATTCTGTTGGTGAAATTTGCCTTCACCCAATGAGGTTCATTGTTTGAGTTCCTATATTTTAATTTTAATTTTCCCCTTGCTTTGGGTTTTCATTACTGATTGTATTTCTACTTTCCTGTCTTAAATCTTTTACTCATTTTACTCCAATGTTGGTATTTTAATAAATTTATTCAGTTCTTTCATTTTCTCTTTAGGGGCCTCTAGCATATTTATTACAGGTGTTTTGATTTTTTTTTTCTTATGCTTAGGCTATGTTGCAGTTATTATAATCTCCCATATTAGGGTTTCTGGAATATGATGAAATAAATGTTTTTTTGTGCTGTTATTAAGGTTTTTACACTGTAGTCTAGGCATCTGTCTTAAGTATGACTATAATTTTCGGTGCTGATATCTGTCTTGTCTTTGTTGGTTGGTGTTTTAGTCCTTGTTTTCTGTTGCCCTCTTTGGTTGTTAAGAGAGTACAGTAAGTATGGGTTGCTTGCTAGGGAACGTGCTCATGATCTTGCCAGATGGGGTTACTTCTGTTTCTGGGTAGAATATGCTTCTGAGTATTGGGAACTTACACTTAGAAATAAGGGTAGGTTAGAAGCAGGGATGGCTGAAGGAGTCCACAAAAGGGAGGAAAGCAGGGTACATCACCAGGATCTACTTAATCCCCTGGGAATGAAGCCACTGAGGGAAGAGAAGCCATATCAGGATGTCTTCTGCTAGAGAGCTGGATTGGCTGGGGGATTATATTTGGAGAAGAAAATGGAAAGTGAAAATCTGAAGGTAGTCTACCTCTTTCCCTGGCCTACTTTTATTTATTTATTTATTTATTTATTTATTTATTTATTTATTTATTTGTTTGTTTGTTTGTTTGTTTTCAAGACAGGGTTTCTCTGTGTAGCCCTGGCTGTCCTGGAACTCACTCTGTAGACCAGGATGGCCTCGATCTCAGAAATCTGTCTGCCTCTGCCTCCCAGAGTGCTGGGATTACAGGCATGTGCCACCATGCCGGGCTCTCTGGCCTACTTTCTTTATGACATGTGGAAACTGATGCCTTGAAGAGTCTTTTGATTTAGATACTTGTACAAAAACCAAAATTCTATTTTTTTTATTTTTTTTTATTTTTTTGAGACAGGGTTTCTCTGTGTAGCCTTGGCTGTCCTGGAACTCACTCTGTAGACCAGACTGGAAAATGTATCTCCCAGGCTGGCCTCGAACTTGTGATCCTCCTGCCTCTGCCTCCATTAGCAAATCCTACTGGCATGCTCCACCACTACCTACCAGCTCTATTTTCTATATGGACATAGTGGGGATGAACTAAAAACCAGATGCCTTGAAGGAGAATATTGTTAATCTTTCATAATTTATTCATTTTAGGCAGGCAGATATTCATTATAATAATTAGAATGCTAAGGAGATTTACAGAAAGTTGTAGAATCTAGGAACTTAGAAGACAAAGTGTACTAAGATGAGATTTTATGGTTAGTAAAGTCAATTCAGGAAGCTGGAATTCAGGTATAACAGAAGTACATTGTAGAAAGATGGGAAGCTCATGCAGGCTTTGTGGACAATTTTCCTGATTATTGCTATTTTACTTTCTAATATCATTAAGGAAACTCTTGGAATAATCAGCCCCAAACTCTCAGATGACAGATAATTTGAGAAATAGACATGTTGATGTGTGTTCTTGGTAATGGAAAAGAACAAAGAGGCTTACAACTTGATGTAAGAAGTTTGGGCTGATCAGGGTTAACTATCCAAAGCTCAATGGAAATTAACAGATTCCCTGTAGCCATCAAGAGCCAGCTTCCGATGAATAGTATTTGAATTTAAATGTAGATTGAAGGCAACCTAGAAGGCTGATGATCTGGAAAGCACATTGTCAGTAATAGTTCTGTGTTTTCTTTGAATTCTCTTCTTCTTTGGCTGTTTTCCTTCATGAAGGGGCACCGTTGATTCCTTTGTCTTTATTTTCCAGACATCCATGACAAGTTTATATTTCTATTTATGATAGCCGCAGAACTTACATAAGACATATGTCATCACAACTATCAGTGTTAGGTTGTAAAATAGATGATTTCAATCCTATATAACACTCTGCACCTTCACCTCCCCAGCATTCACAATTGATGGTACTGATGCCACTGTTCATCCTATGTATCCATTAACAAATGATTAAATCTGTAGTTCTCTTTAATATTTTTAGCTTTAGTATTAAAGGAATTAGTTAGCATTATTACAGCATTAGAGTTATCCATATTTGATTCCATGCTTTATCACACCCACAGATGTTTTCATGTTGATCAATAACCTTTTAGTTCAACATGCAGAGCTCTCTTGAGCTTTCACTGTAAAGCAGGTGGTGAGCTTGTCTTAGAAATTCTTTCATTTTTTTCTGTAAGGCAATATTCTGGGTTGCTGTTGGTTAGAGATTCATTGTCCTATAATTTTATATGTAACAAACTTTGTTCTACTAGCCTTTAATTATCCTCACTTGCAAAAATCCCTTGTAGTTTCAGTCCTCAGGATGAGCACACTAGGAATTGCTATAAAACTTTAAGAGAGGAGAGCAGTTATATTGTCCTCATGTTGGGCAGGAGGCCTGCCATCCATGATTGGACCTTAGACCCTCCCTTCTGTCTCTTCTTGCTGGCTTGAGAAGCACTATATGTGATGTGTTGCCCTTTCCAGGAGCCCAAGACAAAGGAGATACAAGAATTTGATTGTGGACTTTTAGAGCCAGGAGCCAAATGTACCTCTCTTCCTTCCACAAGTAGCCAGCATTCTGTATTTTGTTATGATAACAGGGAGCTGACTAATATGGAAATCAAGTTATAATCTTATAGGAGACAAGTTGCTTTTCTCATTATGCTTTCAACACTTCCCCTCTGGGTACAGTTTGATTATAGTGCTTCTCAGGGAAGAAGCTTCTATGCTCAACTTATTTGGAGCTATTTAAATTTGGGGAAATGTAATGTTTACTTTCTCCTCTAGATTCCGAGTTGACTGTTACTGTATATGTAAATAAACACCAATTCCATTTTTCTTGCTTTGTCACTGGGATTCTTGTAATGCACACACTGCTTCAATTGACAGTGTTCTATAAAGTTCATCAGCTTCCCTTCCCTTCCCTTCTCTTCCTCCCCCTCCCCTCCCTTCCCTTCCAGTCCCCTCCTTTCTACAGTCTTTCCCCTTCCTAGTCTCTTCCCCTTTTGCTTCTCTAACTACATAATTTCAAATGCTTCTGAATATCCATTTAAAATTTTTTAAGGCATATTTTGCAATCTTTTGACAGTTCATTTCTGATGTCTTCTTCAGCTCCAGTTTCTTCTTTCTTCCCTGCCTTCTCTCTCTCCCTTTCTTCAAGGTCCTTACCTTTGGTTTCTATGTCATTGTTAAACTTGAGTAGTTTTTCTGCATTGTGTTCTTGAATTTACTCCCAGTCTATTTGTCTCACTCTGTTTTCTAATATTTCACTGAGGTGCACTAGGGTGATGATGCTACGTTCTCTGCCAGTCACACATCTCTGTTCCTCTGGAGTCAACGGTGGAGCTTCCATTTTCTTCCTTTGGAGATGTCATGTTTTCTTGATCCATATGCCCACTGAAGCTGCTTGCTTTTGTCTTCACTCTTGAAGAAGCAGGTGCTGCCTTCAGTCTCACTCCCTAGTGTAGACAGATAAAGACTGTCACTTGTGACTCTGGGTAGAGACTCTGGTTTTCTGGTGAGCCTTTTTGTGCTTGTGCAGTCTATGACTGACTGAAGAGCTCCTATCCATTTTGTCTAGGACAGTTTTTCCAAAGTGGTCAAGCTTGTACGTCTTCTCTCACGGTATCAGAGTTGAGTTAAAGGTGAAAACTCACAACTATGACTGATATCGTTGCAGATTATCACATGGACTATTCATGAGGATCTACCAGACACCACTCACAGAGAGACACACAGGTACGGTAATATATACATCTACTAGTGGGTAGCTGTGGTCTAGACTAACCATCCCCTGGGGTTTGTGGGTAGAATATTTGGTATTGCCCATAAGCCACGTAGCAGAATCTGTAAATGCTTATAATTATTTTCAAATTACTACTCTTCAACTAAACTTCTTTCTGTATCTAGCTATATCAGGATAATTCACCCCTTTACCTTCTTATATTTGGATAACTGAGGCAGAAATTTGCCTCTTGTACAGCACCTCACAGTCTAAAATGTCAACCTAGAACACCCTTGTGGCATGAATTCATTTTTTATTTTATTTATACTTTTAAAATATTTTTATTATTTGAGAAGTATGTGTCTATATGATTTTTATTATTATATTAATATATTATTTTTGACATTTTATTGGTTCTTTGTGAGTTTCACATCATGTATTCCAGCTCTTCTCATCTCCTCCCCTCATATCCACACTTTGTCCTTGTAACTTCCTACTCCACATAAAAAGCACACCACAGCACCATCAAATAAACAAAGAAAACCTCAAATCAAAGGAAACATCTCTTTGTGGAAACTGTAGTATGTCACAGTTTGTAGTTTTCCCCACAGTTTATCTCTCTGTCCATATATCTTCACTTGCAAATGTTCATTGCAATGAGTCAACAGTCTAGTTTGCGACGTCTGGCTTCTGTGACACCATCAATATTGGATCTTCACCAGTTTCCTCCCTGTTCTTGTCCTGTGTCATGGCGATTCTGAAGCTTGAATATGCAAGACAGACCTTTTCAGGTTGCTGAAGTTCATAGACATTATAGGTCTTGGAGTAGATCAACTCAAAGTCCAGAATCTGGGTCTGGGTGGTAGCTGAGTTAGTCGGCCGGCTAGCTATGCTGCACCCACACTATCAGGGGAGCTATACAGCTCTTCTCCAGCTAGGCCACCCAGCACCACCATTAGCAGGAGGCAGGGTCTCACGCCCTCAGGGACACCCACAGCTCCAGAGCCAGCTCCATTCTTCCGACTCCCTCTCTCAAGCGCTGGCAGCCCGCAAGGGACTGGGCCAGCTCTCTTATTCTCAGAGCCCCGGTGCCGGCTCATAGCTGCCTTGACCATCAGGGCAAATTTCACTGTGTTGCCCAGCCTTGGTGCAGGACCCACTCTCCCAAGTGCTACAGCCAATAGGATTGGGGGGGGGGGTCAGTGTAAAATGGCTAGCATTTTAAAAACAGTAACCAGTTCTCTTGACTTCCTGCCAGCCCTCCTTCCGGTTTCCAGCCTCACCCCTTCAAAGGTTTCTCTGGACAGTTCTTCCTTCAGTTCCCCAACAGTCTGCTTGAGCATTCCTGTCTCCCAGTTTTCCCAATAGTAGCAGCTCCAAGCTAGAACACCCCCCCCCCCCTTCCTGCTCTGCTTGGCTTCTCCTAGCTCAACCGGATCTGAAGAACCTCTTTTCCACCAAACCCTTTCTCGTCTCACTCTGCTATCCCCCGTCTCCTCACCCTGACACTTCTCTCAGCCTCGGCTGGTTTTATTATTATTTTTTCCTATTCTGTTCCCAGAAATCCAAGAGGCAATCAACACTGGAGGTCCTAGGGTCAAGCAGTTCCAACAGCTAAAGATTCTTAAAGGGCCAGTTAACTGGCAGCTGGGGATCCTTTAAGGGGCCAGGCACACAAGATAAATCACGCCTCAGGGTAGGAATAGCTCTCCCTGCTCTCCTGCCCTCAGGGTCCGATTCTCCAGACTAAAACAGGTCACAGAGTGGGTGTGGGGCATCACTTCAGCACTCAGGTCACATCATGGGAGACAAGTAGCTGAGCCACCTTTCCTGCAGTCTCGCCCTCCGGATGGGTGCTGGCCAGGATAGGTACAGCACCTGGAACCATGAGGGACTGGGCTAGCTCAACTGCTTTCATGTTCCTGTAATCAACCTTCAAAATTCCTCAGATGGTGAGGGGTAAAGGAATAGAGGACGTATAACCCCAGCTCAGGCCACCTCAGAAGAGAGGAGCGGCAGGAACAGCTCTCCCTTGCTCACTCTCTCAGCTGGATAGCTCACCCACATCTCTGCCACCCGGGCCAGCACTACTGTCACCTCAGGTGAGGTACAGAGCCTGCTCTCCTGAGTGCTGCAGATGGAAAAGGACAGGGAGAGATGTCATGCTCTTTCAAGACACCAAGGCCAGCTCTCCCAGCTGCCACAGATAGTAAGGGTTGGGGCTGCGGATTTGCCCACCTCCACACCATTGCAGCTGAGTGGCGGAGCTAGCTAGCTACCCTGCCCCCTCCACCAAGGTCAGCTCTGCTGTGCTGTCCAAGTGAGCTTGCAGGGTCTGCTCTAGCAAGTGCTGGACCTGGTGAGGAGGAAGGCTAGCTCTCCCGTGCTTATGACCCAGTGGGGAATTATCCCAAGTGCCCGAGGTTGGGGTACCACCTCTACACCTGTGCCACCCCACAGCCGACAAGTGCTGGAGTCAGCTCACCCATACTCCTGCCCGTTGGGGACTCACCCTACACCTCAGCCACTAGGTCCAGCTCCACTGTGCTGTCTGGGCAAGGTGGAGGACCTGCTCTCCCATGAGCTGCTGCTGCTAAGAGACGGGGCTTCCTCTCCAGAGGGGCCAGTTCTGCACAGCCCCTGGAAATCCAGGTGGTCCCATCCCTGCTCTTCCGCATGTTCTCTGGTGGCGAGGTGCGCCCACACGCATCGCATTGCCACTGAGCCCTGCTTCTGTGAAACCATGAATCCCAACATGGCTTTCAGTGGTAGCTTAGGTTAGCACCTTCTCCCTGTAGCCCCAGGGGGTGGGGCTAGCCACTTACCACAGCCCTACTCCTCCCTACCCTCGAGTCTCCAGTTCCATCTCTCTCCATAATGTTCAAGTTGGTCCACTTCTCTTTCTCTCCCATTTGTCCCCCACATACTAGTACATTGTGGTGGCTCCTGCCACAGGCTGATCACGAGGCTGGCAGTCCCGGTGTGACATTCTGGTCTCAGAGCAGGTTTCTATGGCCTGTCTGTGCTGAGCATTGAAGGGTAGAGCATGGTGGTCCTCTTCTCTCTCTCTGTTTTTCTATCGCCAATGCTGCACTGCTTGGTGGCAGGCAGGGAGGTTCTGTGTATCTGCTCACCTGTATCATGTAGCTGAGGAGAGGTCTATGGGCACCATTCCCTGCCAGTATGGCAGAGTACAAGTCCCTCTCTGTCTTTCTCCTCCTGAGCGGTGGCGCCTGGATTTGACTTGATTTATGTGCTCTATAGATGTGCTCATCAAGCTAGGATGAAGAAAGGACTGCCATCTGCTCTATCCCTGACTAATATAAGAGCACCGTCACCAACACGGTGTCTCTTGGCCCATTGCTAGGGGAAGATTTTTTTAAATTTATTTTATGCTATAATACAATTATATTATTTCCCCTTCCTTTTCCTAGCTTCAAACACTTCCATTGTCATGGTTTGAATATGCTTGGAGCACTATTAGAAAGTGTGTCACTGTGGGCATGGGCTTTAAGACTCTCACCCTAACTGCCTGGAAGCCAGTATCCTGCTAGCATCCTTCAGATGAAGATGTAGAACTCTCAGCTCCTCCTGCGCCATGCCTGTCTGGAGGCTGCCATGTTCCCTCCTTGATGATACTGGAACCTCAGAGTTTCTTGATGAAACTCTGAACCTTTAAGCCAGCCCCAATTAAATGTTGTCTTTTATAAGAGTTCCCTTGGTCATGGTGTCTCTTCAGAGCAGAAAAACCCTAGGACACTCTTGAACCCCTCTTTCTCTCTTTTAGAATCATGGTCTCTTTTGCTGTTAATTGTTGATACATGAATATATGAATATAAGCATACATACATATTTCTAATATAACGTTCTCACCTGTATCATATTACTTTCTTGTCTGTTTCCAGGGACTGTCATTTGATATTGGATAACTAATTGGTTTGCTTCTCCCTTCCTCTATGTAGGATTTTGTCTGTCTTGAGCTTGTGAATGTCCTGCACATGCTGGCAGAGACCCTCCAAATTCATATGCGCCTGCACAGTTCTTAACTTCATAAGCAAAATAACTATAGCTCCCCTCTCTGGTAAAAAGGCTTTACAGAGATGGAGAGCACATTTAGAGAAATTTACATGTTTATTTCCAACTATCTTATGATTTTCTCATCTTTGCAACCAAACCAAGGTATACTTCCTTTCTATGGAAGACATTCAGAAAAGGATGTTAAATTACTCTGTGTACACCCTATGGCAGTATTTACTAATCTTTTGTGATACAAATTCTCTATAATGGAGGAGGAAGCCCCACTTTTTCAAGAGTATTTCTCTTTAGTATATTTTCTTATTGAAAATATTTTTTCTCTCACACAATACATTGCATCTGTTTCCCTTGATCTGTTCCTTCTAGTTCCCACTGACTCTGCTCTTCCCCAATCCTTGCTCCTATCCAAAGTCCTCTTTGAAAAGATTGGTCCTCCAAGACATGGGAAAAAAGCAGTACACAACAAGCCAAGTCAAAAACACCCCCCCCTTATCTCAACACTTATGCTGAGCTTCCTTTTTGGTGGCAGGATATTTTGAAAAAGAATTATTAATGCAGTATTTTCCAGATTTTAACTGTTGCTTACGCTGGGAATAAATTACTCCCTTGCTTGTGGGAAGTCTAATTGAAGACAATTTTGTTAGGTTGCTGCATTAATGTATTATAATTTAACCCAATAGGGCTGGAGAAATTGCTTAGCAATTAAGAGCACTAGTTGCTCTTCCAGGGGACCCAGATTTGATTCCCAGCATCCACAGAGCAGCTCATAGCCATCTGCAAGTCAGTCCCAGGAGTACCAACATCCCCTTCTAACTTCTGGAGGAGCTACATACACATGGCACACTGACATACATGTATAGAAAGCATTCATACACATAAAATAAATAAAAAAACTCAACCCAAATATGTGAGTCCTTTGCACTTTAAAGACTTTGTCTTTATGTTTCTGTATAATTTGAAAATATGTTTTAAATTTTATTTAAGTAGCACTTACACATTTCTTTTGTAATTATTTAGAATTATGAATGTATTTAACTATGAATTTATTTCATTTATCCTTTTGGAATGTAAGAGGCAGATATCATGGAATTAGATTTTCTAGGACAGAGACAGTTGAGAGGCTACAATCTTTCAAGAAGTGTGAGCATTCATTATGCTTTCCCTAAATTAGAAAACTATTTTGCCACGTGCTAACTAATTAGAAATAAAGATATGGAACAATGTTAGTAATAATGTAGAAAGCAAAGTGTTGTTTCACAGATGTGTAAAAATAGGCTAACCAAAGTCTTCAGGGTGTATAGTCAAATCTGTACACAGTCACTTTGCTTGTGAATCTGATTTCCCCTGGTGAGTGAAGAATTATTATCAGTGAAGAGTGTGACATAACCCATTGGGTGTGTGGTAGTCATGGTAAAAGTATATTGTACTATTTAGGAGTCAAAACTCTATTGACACACCATATTTTAGACAATTTTAGACATGTGCAAATACTTAAACTAGAATACTTAGAATGTATTAATTCCATACTTTCCATTTTTATCCTCTCTTCTCTGCAATTCTGCTCATGTATAATGCTTTTGAGACTGTCTCTAATGCCTTAAATGAAAATTGACTTGGGTACTGTGTGACTTTTCAAGAAGATGCGAATAAATATCTATTCACCCTAGGTAGGGCATCCAGGACAAATGAACTAGAAGCAGCCCAGCTCTGTGAACAAGTAACTTTATTACTGTCACTCACAAGAGACCAGAAGAGAAGTTGTTTACAACATAGGTGATTCAAGCAAACTCACTCCATCGTTAATGATGACTTTTAGAACCTGTGTCCTTACTAGTCTTATCTGCATAACAACTGGTTACAATTGACTTAACCCTGTAGAAGGGCTTCCTGCATCATGTCACCTTCAGAATCTTTCCGAATTTCCAAAGTTTTGATTACTTTCCGAGTCTTGCCTTGATTCTTAGCATTAATCCTTCATTTTTCTTTCAGTAGGAACATTTCTACAGCTGCACATCAAAGAAATATACTAGGAAATGAGTGTCTTTTATGTCACCTATTCCTCCTTGCCTCCGTTTTCTGATTCTTAATGCTTTTAAAATAAAAGTAATCTCAGTATCTTATATAAAGCACGTTCCTATTCTTTCTGTTCACTTGTTCATTACTGTTTGTCAGGTCTATAATTATGCAGCATGGAATTATAACAAATACTCTCTTGAAACTTTGAGTGTGGGGTGAAACGGAGAAAAAAGATATCCTATTTAGTAGGATGAAAGTCCTTCAAAACATCATGAGCTAAGTTTTTTTTTTTTTCATTTTAAACATATTGCTGTCTAGTTGTCATAGATCTCTTGTGTGGTAAACCCAATACTTAATAGGACTTGAAGGTGATCCTTTTATTGATAATCCATCAGACATTGACCCTTTTATTTGTGTTCTTTTACTGGGGGCACGAGGGGAGAGAAAACTTGGCAAGCACTGTGTAATATATCTAGGGGAGCTCAGGAAGGACTGCCAGGCTGATGAATGTGGACTTCATGTGAGCTCTGCCTCACTGAGGAGAGCCTGTAAGAGGGAGTAACCCTTCCCCCAGTCCTCAGTTTACACCTGTCTGGGTACTGTTGCCTGAGAAAAGAGTTTTGTTTATTTATTTTACAACAATCCTAGGCATTGTTCACCATGAGAAGATATTCTTCTTTGCCAAAACCAAATCAGATGTGGAAGCAATTTCAAGTCCTTGATAGCCATCCTGCCCAGCACTTTGGTTTTGAAGACAGAGAGGTAGGAAGAATCCATATGTGATCACACACAGAGATCTCAGAATTGAGCCAGAACTCTCGTTCATTGACTTGGGAGTGAGTATGTGAGAAGATGTCAATGGGGAAGACTATTTTATTTTAACACTTGTTAAGTATATTTAACTCCTCTTCATGTTGTACAGTAAAAAGGGCTGAAAATTTCTGGTTTATCACCTAAATTATCCCACATTGGTTCTTTTAGTTTCCAACTTACAGGTGCTTTATTGGTCCTTGCTTTCTCTTTTTATGTTATCATTCTAACTTTGGACACCCTTTGAGTTTTTATATTAACTTTCACATTTGTGTGTGGGGGGGGGGCACACATGCACACCTGTGGTTCACAATAAGATTGTACAGGTCAAAGTACTTGCAAAATTGTTTCTCTCCATTGCTTCTCTCCTTGTAGCAGAGAATGTACCATTGTTCTATCCACATTGTAGATATAGAGTGTAGCTCTCAGGTCATCAGGCTTCTCAACAATCACCTTTACCCCCTTCCTTAATCATATCAATTATTTTTTTTTTGTTTTCTATATTCTTTGTTTACATTCCATATGATTTTCCCTTTCCTGGTTCCCCCCTCCCCATAAGTCCCATAAGCCCTCTTCCCTCTGCCTGTTTCCCAATCAACCCCCTCCCACTTCTCTGTCCTGGTACTCCCCTACAATGCTGCATCAAGCCTTTACAGGATCAGGGACCTCTCCTTCTTTCTTCTTGGGAATGATTTGATATGTGAGTAGTGTCTTGGGTATTCAGAGCTTCTGGGCTAATATCTACTTATCAGTGACTACATTCCATGTGTGTTCTTTTGTGAATGAGTTACCTACCTTAGGTTGATATTTTCCAGTTCCAACCATTTGCTTAAGAATTTCATGAATTCATTGTTTTTAATTTCTGAGTAGTATTCCATTGTGCAAATATACCACATTTTCTGTATCCATTTCTCCATTTAGGGACATCTGGGTTCTTTCCAGCTTCTGGCTATTCTAAATAAGGCTGCTATGAACATAGTGGAGCATGTGTCTTTATTGTATGCCAAGTAATCCTCTGGGTATATACCCATTACTAGTATAGCAGTGCCCTCTGGAAGTGTCATGCCCAGTTTTCTGAGGAAACGCCATACTGATTTCCAGAGTGGTTGTACCAACTTGCATTCTCACCAGCAGTGGAGGAGTGTTCCTTTTTCTCCACATCCTTGCCAACATCTGCTGTCTTCCAAGTTTTTAATCTTAGCCATTCTGACTGGTGTGAGGCAAAATCTCAGGGTTTTTTTGATTTGCATTTCCCTAATGACTAATGATGATGAACATTTCTTAAGGTACTTAGGGAAATGACACCCTTCACAATAGCCACAAACAATATAAAGTATCTTGGTGTGACTCTAACCAAACAAATGAAAGATCTATATAACAAGAACTTCAGGTCTCTGAAGAAGGAAATTAAAGAAGACTTTAGAAAATGGAAAAATCTTCCATGCTCATGGATTGGCAGGATTAATATAGTAAAAATGGCTATCTTGCCAAAAGCAATATACACATTCAATGCTATCCCCATCAAAATCCCAACTCAGTTCTTCATAGATTTAGAAAGAGCAATTCTCAAATTCTTCTGGAATAACAAAAAACCCAGGATAGATAAAACTATTCTCAACAGTAAAAAGAACTTCTGGGGGAATCAGTATCCCGGACCTCAAGCAGTACTACAGAGCAATAGTGTTAAAACTGCATGGTACTGGTATAGTGACAGGCAGTTAGATCAATGGAACAGGGTTGAAGACCCAGAAATGAACCCACACACCTATGGTCACTTGATCTTCGACAAAGGAGCTGAAACCATCCAGTGGAAAAAAGATAGATTTGTTGACCTTTTCAACAAATGCTGCTGGTTCAACTGGAGGTCAGCATGCAGAAGAATGTGAATTGATCCATTCTTATCTCCTTGTACTAAGCTCAATTACAGGTGGATCAAGGATCTCCACATAAAATCAGATACACTGAAACTAATAGAAAAGAAACTGGGGAAGACCCTTGAGGACATGGGCACAGGAGAAAATTCCTGAACGGAACACCAATAGCTTATGCTCTAATATCAAGAATTGACAAATGGGACCTCATAAAATTACAGTTTCTGTAAGGCAAAGGACACTATCAAAAGGACAAAATGGCAATCAACAAATTGGGAAAAGATCTTCACCAATCGTACATCCAACAGAGGGCTAATATCCAGTATATACAAAGAACTCAAGAAGTCAGACTCCAGAGAACCAAATAACCTTATTAAAAATGGGGTACAGAGCTAAACAAAGAATTTTCAGCTGAAGTACTTCAAATGGCTGAGAATCATATCGATTCTGATTGTTTAAAAGCAAGATTTTTTTTAAAAAAAATCTTGATGAAACCTTCAAAATGTATCTCTTGATTTATAGATCCATGTAGCTATGAAATTTAGTGTTTGGGTGTTTAAAAAGTTCTCTAATAAGAATTCAAGATGTATTTAAGTTATCTCTACTGCCCACATATCGGGGATATGTTCTCTCTCTCTCTCTCTCTCTCTCTCTCTCTCTCTCTCTCTCTCTCTCTCACACACACACACACACACACACACACACACACAGCAATACACTTTTATGAAAATCTGTCTAGACACACCAACAGGCTCAGGTAGACCTCACAGGGAAGTTATAATATCCACTGAGATGATTTTAGGCTGTGGATGCACTTAAACAGCCACCCTACTGTGTATTCACCCAGCTGAAATTTAACCCAACTTTACAAGAACAATGTAACTAACCTTACATTTCTTGGAATTCCCATAAAATCAGCTTTCACAACCTAAGCTAATGTATGCATTTCATGTTAAGTTAGATAGCCTTACATTTCCTTTACCTAGAACATGTATGTTTGTGTGTGTGTGTTATGGCAATAATTGACTGAAAGCAACTGAGAGACTGAAAGCAGAAGTGACACCAATGTCTTCCATAATTGGGCAGGTGCAATGCAGAAAGACTGATTATTATTTGGTTTTGGTTTTGTTATTTTTCAATATTGACTGCTATTTGGGATCATTACAATAACTTCTTTCCTTTAGGAATATATTATGAAGAACTCTGTAAAATCCCTCATGCCCTGTCTTCTGTATTGCTTAAGAAAGAAGGAGCAAAACTTTCGTTAAGCCAAAACACAGGAGATAAAACCAATTCCTAGGCACACAACATGCATATGTCAAATAGACACACACAACAGACAGACTATAGATATGCCAGTAACCACAAACTACAAAGGATGATAGACACACACAGAGAAGCCTAGAATTCAAATTTGAGTGTATTCTTGATCAAATTACTCCCAAGAGACAATGCTTTGTTTTCATTCCTTAATGCAACCATGGTGAATTTTGGTGCCTCCTGAAGTGATTTATGACTGCACCAACACTATAACGCATAATACACTATGACCCTCTTGCCTCTCTAGCCCTTTCTCTTCGGTTTCTCCCTTTCCTACTATCTAAGTTATGAGCAATCATTAGTTTTTTTTTTTCAGATAAGTCTCCCCCATATTCTTATGTTATTCAGTTTTCAAAATAATGTCTGATTCTTTGGGCTCTTCTCCCCAATGGTGGAATAGTTTAGCGAATAGAAGCTGAAGGACAATAGAGTCATTTGTAAGAGCTGAAACTTTGATGAGTACGTAGCGATTTGAGCATTTATACATTATTAGTAGCAGACTTTATTAAAACATGAAGAATCAAAATTTTAAGTAGAAATGTTAATAATAAAGATTTTACATGTTACATTTTCTTCAAAATGTCTTTGGTTTAGGAATTATCCACAGATATAAATACATGCTTCTTATTTCAAAGGTATATTTGGTTCTGTAAGTAAATGCAAATAAGTCATTTGATTACAACATTTCCCTCTTATCTATCTAGTGGAAGACCCTCAGAAGATGCCCGAAATAACAAAGCATCCAGAATCTTACACACAAACAGTGGAATAGCACCAACATTCTGATCACCAACATGATTACAAAGGAACTAGATAGAACACAGTGTATGTATTATGGATATGAAGTCATTTGGATGGTTGAAATCCTAGGTAGGATAAATCAAGTTGGCATCAGATTTAATCTTATTAGTCTGAATTGTGGGATTTGTCACTAAATACTTTTCAATTAATGTTGGCTGTAAGTGTTTAAACTCTTGGAAAGCACATCTAGAGAGCTACAGGGAACTGATGTAGTTTCAATCAAAGCACATACCCAAGATGATATCAATGTTATTTGGTATGGATCTAAACTGTGTCTTTCTCAAAAGCCAGTACTGGGGGTGGGGTCCAATAGTTTCTGGGAATAACATCTGTTTTATTGAAGGTACAGTCCTGAAAATTGGCAGGCTCATCATTCTCAAAGCTCTATTCTAGGAAAATAAGGGACCCAAATGACCTTTGAAGTACGCAAAGGAGGATCAATGCAAAGGTGTCTTAGTTTGTCTTTCTATTGCTGTGATAACATTCCAGACCAAAAGCAATGTGAGGAGCGGAAGGGATTATTTTAACTTAGATTTTCCCAGATGGATGTATTTGAGGTAAGTCAAAGGATTCACTGGAATATGGTGGGAATCTTCAGGAAGGAGTTGATTCAGGAAGCCATGGTGGATTGTTTGGCATAGCTTGCCCAATCTCCATTCTTATAGAACCGAAGACAAGAAGGCAAAACTTCAGGGAGCTCACTGTCATTAATGAAGAAAACACACCACAGGCTTCTCCATGGGCCACTCTGCTGGCGGGCATCTTTTCATTTGGGGATCTGTCCTCCTAAATGTAGCATTGTCAAACTAACAGAAAACTAGCCAGCACTACAGGCAATAGTTCTCTGAATTGTCTTCACTGCATAATGGATGCTTCATTTTTTTTTTTTCAGTCTAGAATAGAATAACCCTGACATATAAAACTAACTGTGGTAGTTTTAAAAAGAGAAACATTGCTTTTATACAAATGAAGCCTAACAGCCTTTGAATGCTTTATGGATTTCGTACACAGAACAGAGAACAAGGAGCAGCATTGCTTGTTCTGATTTTATCTGATGGTTACCAGATGTTCTGGGCTTAGTAAGCCTAGAAAAAAAAAAGATGATTTGGTATTTAACATTTTAATCATTTAGGAATATTTTCTTTTTAGAATTTAGAATTGTGGACAAGGTAATGATGTAAGAACATCATGCAAAAGACTGTGCAGTGTAAATGTCTATTTCCTTGACTATTAAATGAAATAGAATGGTGTATTACATATGACTATGGGAGGATTCTGTGAAATTCTGACTTACTAGCCTTAGCCATACACTCTTCGCTCTCACCACTTCTCGAGACACATAATTCGGTTGTCTTCAACTAGCTTTTGGTTTCAAAAATTAAGGAAGTGTGAATGATTATCAGGTAACTTATACATGATGAGTACAACCACCGGCATCTCCAGAATTGCCTACCGTAAAATTAGTGACATGCTCCTGAAATAACAAAAAGCTTGCATTGTAATAAAGCTGCAGAACAAGCATATGCCACAAGTGGAAGCTACGTTCAAAGCAGCCCTCCTATTTAACATCACAGCTCAGGCATGCAGAGCACTGTTAAGACTGGGATTCATGATGTCATCATGATGTGCTTCATGAGACATATTCATAATGTCCCAACCGACTGGAAGCTCCCTGGGCCTGCAAAGCACAAGACATAGTGATATTATACTATATTATCACTAGTTCAAAAAAGAAAATCAAGATTTGAAGTTTCAAGTATAGTTTCTTATGTGTGTAACAACTTCACATTGTTTTAAAGTAAACATCCCAAGAATTGACAAATGGGATTTGTCAATAAAATCATAAAGTTGCAAAATTTCTATAAGGCAAAGGACACTGTCAAAAGGACAAATCAGCAACCAACCAATTGGGAAAAGATCTTCACCAACCCTACATCTGACAGGGGGCTAATATCCAATATATACAAAGAACTCAAGAAGTTAGACCCCAGAAAACCAAATAACCCTATTAAAAAATGGGGTACAGAACTAAACAAAGAATTTTCACCTGATCTTCGGATGGCTGAGAAGCATCTTAAAAAATGATCAACATCATTAGTCATTAGGGAAATGCAAATCAAAACAACCCTGAGATTTCACCTCACACCAGTCAGAATGGCTAAGATTAAAATCTCAGGAGACAGCAGGTGTTGGCAAGGATGTGGAGAAAGAAGTGCACTCCTCCTCTGCTGGTGGGTACAACCACTCTGAAAATCAGTCTGGTGGTTCCTCAGAAAATTAGGCATGTCACTTCCGGAGGACCCTGCTATGCCACTCCTGGGCATATACCCAGAGGATTCCCCAGCATGTAATAAGGATACATGCTCCACTATGTTCATAGCAGCTCTATTTATAATAGTCAGAAGCTGGAAAGAACCCAGGTATCCCTCCATGGAGGAATGGATATAAAAAAATGTGGTATATATACACAATGGATTACTATTCAACCATTAGAAACAATAAATTCGTGAAATTCTTAGACATGGATGGAGCTGGAGAACATCATACTAAGTGAGGTAACCCAGTCTCAAAAGATCAATTATGGTATGCACTCACTAATAAATGGATATTAGCCTAGAAAATTGGAATACCCAAAACATAATCCACACATCAAATGATGGCCAAGAAGAATGGAGGAGTGGCCCCAGGTTCTGGAAAGGCTCAGTGCAGCAGTGTAGGGCAAAACCAGAACAGGGAAGTGGGAAGGGGTGGATGGGGGAGCAGGGGGAGGGAAGAGGGCTTATGGGACTTTCAGGGAGTGGGGAGCCAGGAAAGGGGAAATCACCAAAAAAATTTTAAAAAATGAAAATTGTTAAATCACAATAGCTCTGTATTTTTATAGTGCTCTGCTAGCATTTAAACATAAGCAAGAAGACATAGGCAATGGTATGAGACTTTAACAATCACTTTGTATTAACCGTTTTAAGACCAGGTTAGTTTTAAAAATATCTTTGCAAGGACCCTTGTAGGTCCAGGGCAGTTTTCAGTTATCTCTCAGCAAATATTTTATGGGAGGTGGCATTCATATTCATACATTTCTTCCTCTTTGTCCTACCCAGGGATACTTTCATCCTTTTGAGACATTGGTCCTTTCTTTCAAGGTGACAAGTACACTCTTAACCAGTAACACTTCTTGCTGGGTACACAAGGAATCATCAAACTTTTTTTTTCATCTAGCATGTCAGTCCTTAGGTCTCAGTAAGCTAGAACATACGATTACTTTAAATTATACTGTGCATTTAACAGGGTGGCAGAGGGAAATCAGAGAGCGTTCCCAGAGTGTGTGCACAGCAGACACTTTCAGGTGAGTATTGACTTCACTGTGTCCAATCTTTTCCTTTCAATATGACTTTATGTGATATAAATTTATTTCAAAATAAGGAGGCATACTGATAGAGTAATGTGTCTTCTCAAATGCTGTGTATAAACAAGGAAGAAAGAGAGATGAAAAAATTCACTATAATTTAAACCCTACCTCCTATCCTGGTCTGGACTCACTTATTGGATTTATGAGCTTGACTGAGTTACTAGCTTTATTGATTTTTTCAGCTCTGTTTTAAACATTTTTGCTCCATTTTACCCATTCATTTCTTCTTTGTTTCTTTGTCTCCTTCTTTCCTTCCTTCTCTCTCTTTCATTTTTCTTTCTGTTTTTCTTTCTTTATTTCTTTTTTGTTTGTTTATTTGTTTCTTGTGTGTGTGTGTGTGTGTGTGTGTGTGTGTGTGTGTGTGTGTGTATGTGTGTGTGTGTGTTCACACCCAGTCTCTGACATAAGTGTGGAGGTCAGAACACTTTAGAAGAGACAGAGAATAGAACTCTGGTTGTCAGACTTGGCAGCAATTGCTCTTACCCACTGAGCAATATCATTAACCCCCAAGTCTAATTTTATAAGCAAAAGAGCTACAACCAAAATCCCAATCCCATTCCTTTCCTTTCCATTTTGCACAGGATCAAAGTGTCTCTCAGATATAATATGTAAACACCTATCAAATGTGATAGAACTGTATATGTGAACATTTAAATATCTGCTTCTTTTCCATACTCCCATATTTGTATTTTGTATGCAGAATATACTATTCCACTTTGTCTTAAGGGAGAGAAAATAGTTTCTCATAGACAAAGGAAAGGAATCTCAATGTTTTAAATTTGAATCCATCATAGCAGATAATGTCTAGAGCTCTTTAAAATGTCAAGAAATCTCTTTCAGAAGCCCCAGGATGGCTTCTTACTCCCTCAAAAATAAAGATTATTTCATACCAACTACCCCTTCCAGGCATTTTCAACTTAAAAATTGAAATAAATAGTATTATTTTACTGAAATTTTATCTTCCACCAGAGCTATTACTGGAGATATAATTATCAACAAACCCATATTCTCTCATATTCTCTGTGCTTAATATCTATACATACATTCATATTTATCAATTCATAAATATTAAAGTCAATCTCTGTGGTAACCAAACAGACTTTGTCAGTCACTAGGGAATCGGAAAGGGTAGTGTATATATTAGAAATTTAACTTTATATATAGAAAATGCAAATTTGATTGGATTGGGGCTTTAGGTAACTGAAAAACTCATAAAATCCAGGGATTCGGAAATCCCCAGTAACACAATATAGGATGCATCTTTGAAGAAAGGCATTGAGTTCACATTCCAGAGAACTTGGTGCTGAGTATGAAGCTGGCCCCTTCCCCAGGACTACGCTGTTTCTTTCGGCTTTTCTGGCCCTGAGCCTATTCTAGTGGAACTGGACAGATGGTTACATCAACCTCCAATTGATTACACATCTTTCAGGAGTTGACAAATGGTCAATTTGACCTTGAAGTTCTTGATCTTGGGTATCACCATTACCATTGAAAAGTGTCCATGTTTAAATGCTCATTTTGTATTCGCTAACATATCCTTCCTCTAGTACTGAATGGTGCAAGCCGTCTTAGAGAAGATAGATAGATAGATAGATAGATAGATAGATAGATAGATAGATAGATAGATAGGTAGGTAGATAGGTAGATAGATAGATAGATATCTCCCTTTCACCACTATTCCTATCTTACTTTCATAATAGTTTGTTAAATTAGTTTAAATTAAATTATATTTTCTTTCAAGTTTCTTTACAAATGTCACTTCTAACATTTACCTCAATAAAGAAATTGATGGATCTTTTTTTCTTTTCTTGGTATTATAAAGAGTAATATTATATACATATTTAGATTATTAGAAAGGAAACTAAGGTAATGCATTTTAAATTTTTTAGTTCATGACTGAATTTTGACCAAGATAAAGGGTTTTCTTATATTTCTGAATTTTATTAACTTCTTATCAACCATTACATTTAGTATTAGAATTAGAAATTAAAAAGTCAAAAAGTCAAATATGCAAAAGAATAGCTATGCTTTAAAAGTAAATATAATTATGTTAGAATTGAGTAAAATATCACTTCAAAAGCTTTCTTGGGAATAATGAAAACTAAGGAAAGCCCGAGAATCAAGGATTTATACTGCTTTAGTTCCATATTAACTATGCTTAGCTTTTAATGGTAAAATGATGGAAATAAATACTAGTAGAAGAAGCTGGAATTCAACGAGGCCTAGAAACGAAATCAAAAAGCAGAAAGACTAGGTCAGAGTTGTGAACAGGAACACTGTCACCAGGTTTTCTGGGAAAGCAATCTTCCCTCAATTGATTTGCCAAAAGAATAGTTGAATTTGGGTGTTGTCAAACTACAGGCCAAACAGAAGTGTTAAATAAACTAGCATTAACACCAAAAAAAAAAAACCTAATATATGGTGCTAGATAATTATTAAACTTTGTAATGAGATAAAATCCTGTCTGAGTGGAAATTTTTGTTAAATATTTTCTAAGATATAGATATTGTAGGATTTATAGATTTAAAATGTCCTGCTCTTCAAATTTGTTAAAGTTAGTGGATAGATTTAAGGATCTAAGTTATATGCCCACATAGGAGAATCCTAACACGAGGCTTAGGAAAGATATATGACTCTTGCATATGGAAAAGAGATGGAGGCCTCCTTAATTTGGTAATTATAAGAAATGTTGCAAAAGATAATCATCTTTCAGTAGGGTTATTACCTGTGTTGAAAATGCACTCATCATGAGTCAACATAGATAGAAGATCCACTAAAGAGGCATTTAGTAAATTTCATGGCATTTGAAAAGAGGCATATGTCATCTGTGCCATAGTTTAATAGCTGTACATAATATATACATTAGTATGATTGTGTTCTAATAAATCATTTTGTATAAAATTGGAAGTATATTTTTGGACCTATAAAATATAGCAGGCAAAGTACTTATTAGTTATGGTCCAGAATAAAAATATACATGTTCTAATAGTTAGCATTGGCTTATTTAGTACTGTGGTTACCAGTGTTGTGGTCGATTATAAAGTACTGATGGTTTAAAAACATACTGGTCTACTTCCTAAAGATAGAAATACCCACATGGATGAGCATATACAAAATTCTTGTAAAAAAAACCTACAAGAAATGCCCCAGATCAAAGTGGCTACTGAGTTGGACTTAGTTTTATAATCTAACAACCTCAGATCTCATTCCTTCAAGATTCTATATAGTGGTCTTTCACATTTGCTTCTTGAGTCAGATTCCTAAAACTTACCTGCATTCAACCATTTGATACAGGCATAAAAAGTTAAATAATACTTAAGTTTTACCTTTTTAAATTTAATGGCTTACTTACAGTTTCCATAATATATATGCATATGTGTGTGTATATATATATATATAATTTCCCATATGAATGTATATAAATGTTTCATCATTCTATAGGGTTGCAATCCTCCTCAGTTCCTCAGTAGTGTACAGGGAAGGATCCATGGCTCCAGAGACATAGGTAGCAGAGACTGGCCTTGTCTGACAGCAATGGGAGGGGACATCCTTGGTCCTGTAGAGGTTTGATTCCCCAACATAGGGAGATGCTGGAGGGGTGTGACAGGAGAGTGTGGGTGGATGGAGAAGCACCCTAATAGAGGCAAAGGGAAGGGAGAAAAGGGAGGTTGTGAGATGGGGAGCTTATGAGGGGTAACCTGGAACTGGAATATCATTTGAGATGTAAACGAATGGAATGAATAATAAAAAAATAGTCTCATCAAACACATTTGTTTTCCAAGGGTTACTAAAGAAAATCAGAAATCCGTTGACACATGTGTATTGCAAATTTATTATATAAACTACTTCATGTAATTAGGTATTTATAATCAAAGAAAATTAAGTACAAAGGAGATTATGTGCCGGAAGGGAACACAGAATGGACTAGAAAAGAATATAATTATAAAACAAATAAATGATGAGAAGAGAGCCTGGACTCATTTGGGGATGAATCTAAACTCTAGGTCCAACTGCTCATTATTAGGCCATTTTCATAATGAACCTATTCCAAAGAAAGTCAGTGTGGGTATGCGCTCGGTGCTAAATGAGTTTAGAAATAAAACGAAGCTGCAGCAACCTTCTTTTATCCTCTGTCAAATTAGAAAAACCAAGAAGGTCTTTGTTCTTGTAATAGTCTATTTGCTTAAATACATAGGCGAGTGGCAAGGGAATTATTTAAACGGTTGTAGGCTGTGGATTCAAGAATCACAAGATGAGAGAGTGAACACAATGGTCCAATGGCTAACTTTATGCTAATTAATAACCCCGAGTTGTATAGCTGTGTGTTGATTGCTCATAGTAGGAAAATGTGAGTGTTGATGTAGGAGCCTGATATCAGAAAATAAAGTGAAACCATTATGAAACAAATGTTTGGTCATCTACCCGGAAGGAGCAAGAAACTGAACACCAAATGCTTAAAAACATTTTCTGTCCCATGAACAGCTCATGAAAAAAAAAAAAAAAGAAAGAAAGCACCTTATTTTACAGTCTCAGCTTCCTTTCAATTTATCCTTCACCAGCCTGTCATAGAACAATTGTTCTTGGACTTCTCAAGTGAATTTTCATCTGAACATGTAGCGTGTAGATGTGAGAGCTCTGTTTTGTGGAGGATAGGAGCCTGTGAGATGGGACTCGGGAGGGCTGGGGGAGGACAATGAGAACTCTGACAACTGCACAGAAATACTGCAAGGAAATCCATTACTTGGCTGAATTTAAAATTTTAATTTAAAGTTCCAGAATCTACAAAAGATCTGTCTTTAATCTTTTCAAAATATGTCAAATCCTGACTATTTAAGCAAAAAGATTGAATGCTCCTAGAAATTTGTGATTTCTTCTTTTTTTTTTCCTTTCTGCTTGCTTTTCTCTCTTTCTCATTGACTCCCCCTTCTCCTTTCCTCTCCCATCTCCTCACTTCTCCCATTCTCTCTCTTCTTTCTTTTCTCCCTAGCCTTTACATTTATGAGACAGTGTCCCCTGTAGTAGGCCAGGTTGGACAAGGATGACCTTTATGTTCTGATAGTCCATCTCAAATACTGAGATGAGAGGAATGTACTACTAAGTCTAGTTTTCTGTGGGCCCCTGGATTAATTTCAGGGCTTCATGCACACTAAGCAAGGATTCTACCAGCTGAACAACAACATAAGCTGTCTGCTACATCTTCAGGGAAGGAGCACTCTACTACAAAGTGTGATAAGCATGCGCTCTTATAAATCACATGAAGATATTAGATAACACATAATAACTTCCAAACCATATTATGAGAATTCTGCCTGTATGTTTTAATACTTCGGTTTAGGGACCTTAGAGCACAAGAACAAATTAATCACTATGTTTATGAATGATTTGGAGTTCAGGTCTACTTTTTGCTACTAGAATTGTTTAGCTGTGAATTTATGTTCTTCGTTGAAGTTCTATGAATCCCAATAGCTTGGAAGGCCATGCCAAATGAATTCAAAGCACATTGGAGTTGTAGAGCTATTTCAAAGATATGTTGGGTAACTTAGATTTGTCTTTTTGCTGATTAATGTGATAGTTAATTTTCTTTTATTTTTGTTTTTATTAGATATTTTCTTTAATTACATTACAAATGCTATCCCCTCTCCTGTTTTCCCATCCAAAAACCCTATATCCCATCCCAACTCCCTCTGCTCACCAACCCACCTACTCCTGCTTCCTTGTCGTGGCATTCCCTTACACTGTGTCAACTAGCCTTTTCAGGACTAAAGGCCTCTCTTTGATGTTCAACAAGGCCATCCTCTGGTACATATGCAGCTGAAGCCATGCCTCACTCCATGTGCACTCTTTGGTTGGTGGTTTTGTCTCTTGGAGCTCTGGGGGTCTGGTTGGTTCATATTGTTGCGGATTCTATGGGGTTGCAAGCTCCTTCAACTCCTTGGCTCCTTTCTCTAGCTCCACCACTGGGGACTCTGTGATCAGTCCAATGGTTGACTGAGAAAATCCATCTCTGTATTTGTCAGGTACTGGCAGAGCCTCTCAGGAGACAGCTATACCAGGTTCCTCTCACTTGTTGGCATCCGCAATAGTGTCTGAGGTTGGTGACTGAATATGGGATGGATCCCCAGGTGGGGGCAGTCTCTGGATGGCCTTTCCTTTAGTCTCTACTCCACACTTTGTCTCTGTATCTCCTCCCATGGATATTTTGTTTCCCCTTCTAAGAAGGATCAAAGTATCCACACTTTGGTCTTCTTTAGCTTCATGTGGTCTATGAATTGTATCTTGGATATTATGAGCTTCTGGGCTAATATCCATTTATCAGTGAATGCATACAATGCGTTTTCTTTTGTGATTGGGTTACCTCACTCAGGATGATATTTTCGAGTTCCATCCATTTGCCTAAGAATTTCATGAATTCATTTTTTTAATAGCTGAGTGTATTCCGTTGTATAAATGTACCACATTTTCTCTATCCATTCCTCTGTTGAGGGACATCTGGGTTCTTTCTAGCTTCTTGCTATTATAAATAAAGCTTCTATGAACATAGTGGAGCATGTGTCCTTATTAAATGTTAGAGCATCTTCTGTATATGTGCCCAGGAGTGGACACATACCCAGAAATTCTGAATACTCCAGAATTTCTCTTTCTTTGTTGGATCTTTGTGTAGGTTTGGTATCAGCATAATTGTGGCTTTGTAGAAAGAGTTGGGTAGTGTTCCTTCTGTTTCTATATTGTGGAATTGTTTGAAGAGTATTGGTATTAGGTTGAAGGTCTGATAGAATTACATGTGTATGTGACTATCTGTGGATAGGTATGTGCACCTGAGTGCAGTGCCTATGAAGCCCAGAAGATGGCGTCAGATCCTTGGAGCTTAGACCAGATTTGGGTTCTCTGTGAGGGCAGTGTATGTTCTTGAAGGCAGACACATGTTTCCAGGCTTGTGGCTTTTCAACTTTTTTTTTTCTTTAGAAAAATTTAAAAAGAGCTGAGGGTATATTTCTGATAGTAAAGTTGATTCATAGCACTAATGGAGCTTAGCATTTATAGTTTAGTGTTGGTAATGAAGCTAGGTGGCAGAATCTTCTATTTCCTTTGCCTTTATACATTCCTCAGAGTGTCTTCTACATTGTGATTTTAGAATGTAATAAAAATTCATGTTAAATACTCAGTTTTGTTTGCAAAAATTAATAGCAAATTGAAATTTTCTGTAGGTAATTCTTTGGCAGAAATTCTTACATTGTGATGGAAATACTGAAGTTAATTATGAAAAAATATGTGATCATTGATGAAACTGTAGCTTCATACAATTATGTAACTTCCCAATCAGTCTCCATAGAGTTCCTTTCCTTTATTCTGTGAATTTACTATCCAGAGGAAACCTCTTTCAGCTTAATCTTATCACTATTTTGGAATGAGTTACAACTTTCATTGCAAGGTTAGTTCAAATTTTATTATTCATTTTATCCTTGACCCTAGTGGTTGAAACTATTAACTAAAGTAATGTTAATTGTGGTGGTATTTTTTTCTCTTTTTTTGATTTAGATACTTGTCCACCAGGAATTGGATGAAGACCAATTCATTTCATTCTGGCCACTAAACAGACATCAAAGTGTAATGATTTTTGGTCACTGTTCAAGAGTTTACATTAATATAAAGGGCACCAAGTGTAAAAATCTAACCATAAATACCACCCTATACATTTGGGTAGACATTTATGTACTAAATTGTGTGAATTAATAGGGAAAATTATGAATGTGTTTCAGCATTTTGCAGTGGGATGTGAAGTATTACTATAAATTTGCTTTGATAGACTATTTTCTCATTATGTAAGACAATGCATATACATATGCCTAAACAGTGTGAAAGTACTGATCTAGCAATTCTTTGATTAGCTAACATTCACAAGATGTCATAGAAAGAATCTATAAGCCCTCCAAATGAATATAGAGTGCTTGTGTTCACAGTATTTTCATTTAGGGGACGGGCTATGTAAATGTATAATTAATTACAGATGCAAAGTAATAGAGCCCATTTATGGAGATTTCATCTGTTTCAACCACTCTGCTAACAGCTTTATATGTATTATGGCTGTGAAAACTTTTAAGTGTTTTGAGGTAAGCACTGCTATAGGAAAAGGAAATTAAACAGCAGAGAGCGGAAGCAGCTTTCCAAGGTCATGAAGTGTGTTTGGCAGTTGATGCTGGTTCCTTTATTAACCCTTTAGCTTGTCCCCTATGGTAAGGCTGCCTTTTCTTTATGTTATCTTTATGGTAGATCTTTAAATAACAATGTAAATACTAAGTTAAATGAAACCCCTACAAGAGTTAACTATCGCACACTGCATAGCCTTAGGGAGTGCAGAAAATTTCTTGGGAACATAACATTTGTACATGGTCTTTGAAAGGTAAAAATATGCAGACATCTAGACTGAAGTATTAATAATCCATGTACATGTCTCATTCTCAGGCATGGGAATTGTCATACTGACTAGTTTGTTAATAGATATAGTGAATGGAGCTGGAATACCTCTCCTCTTCCTCCCATGTAGGAAGGGAACATCACATGATTGAGTTCTACCTGGAAAAAAAAAGGAATGGAGGAGTTGACTTGAGATTTCCCCCTGTCCAGGGGCTCAAAAGTGAAATACCTTGAGTAGAAACCAAAGTTTGATATTTGATCTTTCCCACAACTAGCAATACGTAGTCCCCTTCTGTATATCCACCACAGCTGCCCATAACCGCCCAATCTGGAGGATGAGTGATGAATACTCTATATTGTGCTGGATTGAATAGCTTGGTAGGGTATGTGCACTTCCATATAATGTTCAATATATGTAGATAAAATGCTATAATATACATACATAGTCATAAAGTCATACTTATAAAACCTCGTGGAATGGTCATATTTCTGATACTTTATTTTGTTGGCAAGATTTCAAGAACCGTGGATGAAGATCATAGCTTGTGTTCACTGCATGCTAGAATCATTCCTCAAAGAAGAGCAGCCTTACAGGAGAAAAAAAGATTTCAGACATTATTTAATGAGAAATAAATGCTCACTATCGTCAGCTATCAAAATTTTGACATTTGCTGATTGTGACATTTAGCCTATCTTTAGGCACATAGGAAATGTGAGTCGTGGAGTGTCATATACGATGAATACATTAAAGTCGATTCTCACTTGTGGATGTAAAGTGCAAGTAAATCTCATATAAAAGGTTAAAATTCCACATAGGAAACTATCCTCAAAATTTCTTATACAATTCAACTAAACAGCAGCATAATATAACACACAAGTAATTATCTCCATCTAGATCTAAGATATCAGTTTTCTTATTTTTAGGTTTTTAAATTTTCTTTCTAGGATTCATTAATTGCTAAGCTTCTTTCTTTCAGATACTGGTGGAATCCTTAACACTTGCTTCTCTGGCTACCTGGATTTTATGTCCCACTTTCATTATGGAAAGGAATCCTAATTTTCTAAAATGTTTGGCAGGGTGTATTGGCTGTGTCAGTCAATGCTTCTGCTCTTGCCTCAGACACATTTGCATGATGTGATTTCATGAATTCCAGAGGCAGTTAATTATCTCGCCACAGAAGTTCTCAACCTGTGGGTCCTGGCCCCTTTTGGGAATTGAATGACCATTTCCTACGGGTCACGTAAGACTATCAGATAGCACAGATATTTAAATTACAGTTATGAAGAAGCAACAAAAATTTTATAGTTGGGGGGGGTCATCACTACATAAACCGTATTAGAGGGTCACAGCGTAGAGAACCACTGTCGTAGAAAGCAAGCACGCTTTGTTACCAGACGACTTGGGTTAGGGTCACAGCTCTAACACTGATCTGTGAAGCTCTGTGCCTTGAATCATGTATTTTGTATTCTAATTGTATTGTTAGGACTTATGGGAAGGTATATGCACACACACACACACACACACACACACACACACACACAGACTCATGATACTATGTGGATCTTTAGAGTTTTATGTTCTTGAAGAAAAGTATTCGGTCAGGAGACATATAGTTTAACCAGAAGTTTATTTAGACTGCAAAACAAACCTAAAGTGCCAAACATAGATGGGAATGGCTATCCCCAAATCAGGGAGGAGGAAAATGAGTCCTGTGCTGTACTATTTTAATGAATATTTATGAAGCAGATGATATATCGATGGGCAAAATAACTACTTTTTCTTCCTTAGTCACAGTGGCCCAGATCTACTTTATATCTTCCCATCATCATCTTCTAGAAAGCCACTCAAGAATGAGGAAAATGGTAAAACCATTTTATGTGACAGTATAATGACACCGATCCTGTAGACTCTTAATCAGTGTCCATGTGTGGGAACTGTCCTCATGACTCAGTTTCTAATATCATGAGAGCAGCTTAACTGTAGCTTCAAGGATGTTTAATTACAAAGAGCATTATAACCACCAGGCACACAGCTACCAAGATACAGGTAGAATTTATTTTTCAGTTACCTGTTCCCTAACTCCTTACCTGTCTGGTATGAACAAAAACAACTACTCATTGGGTATGCTTGTTTTTGTTTTTGTTTTTTTTTTTGAAAGAAAACCCTTTTTGTTTTCATATTATAATCCTAACACTGTTTCTTTACTCTCACTTTGCAAGTTTCTATAAACTCAAACTCAAAGCAAAATGTTCTGCGAACCCATAGATACAAAGAAGGGGGCCATAGAGAGATTCATTCACACCCAGAGATAAATAGGTCATTCACTGGGTACTTATACTTTACTTTTGTTTTCTAAAACTATTTTTTTTTAAATTTTATATATATTGGGCAGGTTTTGCCTGCATGCATTTGTATACACATCATGTGTGCCTGATATCCTTGGAAACAAGAAGAATATTTCAGATTGTCCAGGGTTGGAGTTACACATGTTTACTAACTGCCATGTGGGTATTAAAAGAATTGAACCTTGGTCCTTTACAAGAGCACTTGGTGTTCTTGACCCTTGTGCTGTCTCTCCAAGCCAAGGTAAAATGTTATAAAAACAATGGTGCTACTGTACATTGTGGTTCTTTGCATACAAATGCTTGATCCACATTGCTTCACTTAGTCTGTGTATGTCGTATCTCCTTTATCAACGTGAACAGAATTCACACACCCCCCATTAAGAATAGATACAATATATCAATTTCATTTCTTCTTTTTATGTTTCCCTCTCCATTTCCTATTTAGTTTTATAAATGCTTTTACACACACACACATACACATACACACACACACACACACACACACACATTTTGAGGTGTGACCTCATCACTATGTAGACTTGTCTGGTCTAGAACTCACTAGTTAAACCAAGCAAGTCTCAAAGTCACAGAAATCTGTCTGTTTCTGTCTCTTAAGTCCTGAGGTTTGGTAGGAACCTGAGAATGGCTGGCACCACTACACACAGAAATCATGCCTTTAACTCTATTTGATCTGACTCTTTTATTATCAACACGTCTAAGGAAATGATCATTTAAAAGAGGCAATCCACACATTACCGATTGGTATCTTGAAATTAAAATATCAGCCATAGGCTTGTAGTTTGAATAGTTATGCTGCTTTATGAAGAGCTCATGAAATTTCTAGGAGATGCTGCTTGCCTGGTAGCAGTGAGTTACTAGGGGTAGAAACTTCGAAGTTACAATGATCTGACTTACGCCAGCTTTCAACTCTGCTTCTTGGTATTCCATGATGTGAGTCTCTGCCAGATGTTCTGCCTCTGGCCTATGCTGCCAGCATCATGCACTGCTTTATTACCATAATGCACAGAGACCTCTCAAACAATGATCTTAAATAAGCATTTTATTCCTTAAGTTGTTTATTTCAGGTGTTGTGGACACAATATGTGCATCAGTTTCCCAACTTGTTCAGTGATATCAATAACTACTTAAGGGAGTTATTACAATCTTTATTTGGCTAAAAAACTTAAATGACTTTTCTCATTGCATTCTACTTTATTTAGTGATAAAACAGTGACCAAAGCAACAATAAATAATTACTGGACTCGTACATTTTATCTAATAGTTACCTTTTTCCTAATTTCCTTTTCTCAATACCTTTATACTCATGTGATCAAACCCTACCCGAGGAGATGGAAACATAAAAAGACCTGAGGAATACGGCAGAATTACATATACCAAAGACCTAGTTTGCATTTGAACTAGTTTTTATTTGCACTTCTAACCCGTCTTCCTGTGCTGATTTTCCTTACATTGCATGTGTTGTTAGGTGCCACGGATAAACTGCGCTAACAGTAGGGTAAAGGAATGGACTCTTCAGGAGTTTGAGAAGATACAAATAACCTAATCATTTTCTGACTTCTCAACAATAGATCTCCTCAGGAAAGTATGGAAGGCACACACATTGAAAAGGCCATATTTTGCATGTGTACACATTTAACATTATTATTGTCCCCATGTTGAGACAACATGAATTCAAAAAGGAACAAATGTATAGTATCTAGTGATATGATTTTAGACAGTGTTAAGCTGTATCTCCTGGTGAGTAGAAATGCATTTTTCTATTATCTTATAGCTAAATTTTTGAGAGTTGGTTGAGGCTTGAAATGCATCATTCATTTTATATTTATTCATTCTAAGGGATTTTCACACAAAATTTACTCATTTAACTGTGGCCTCACCATAGGCTGTTTCTCATTTTTTATGGCCATAGGAAACTGAAACTCAGCAGTTGGAATTCCGCTGACAAATTAGATTGTGGTCTTGCACTTATATTTATGTAAGAAAAAATACAATGAATATTATCACAGAGCTATGTTGAATATAAATATGCAATTTTAACAGGTGACCTCTGTAACTCCTTTGTTTATGAGCTATGATCTATTTACTCATTAATAATAGTTGAGATTTTCTTGTAGTTTTTTAAGCATGCAGTTTTAAAAAGTACATTTTATATAACGTGTTTGAACTGATTCTGTTTTTATACTGACATACAGTCTCATGCTAATATTTTTTAGTTGATAACCTTGATCTTCACTAGCTTGTCATCTAGCTAGTGACATGATTAACTGTGGGCTAATGGGTATGCCTAAAGAGAAACAAAAAGGAATGTCTTTTTGTTACATAAGGAATCAAGTCACATTTTCCTCTGTTTATTATTATTATTATTATTAATCAGCATTAGAGGTGACTCAAATTTGTTATGTTACATTGAACTTACCCATTACAATCTGATGGTACGGAATGATGAGGTCCTTCTGTTGCTGTTTTGTTTTGATACAGAGCTTAGTTCTGTAGCCCTGATTTAATGAGAATTTTTGATCCTCCTGCCATTACCTCTTCAGTAATGGGAATATAGCACTGTCTTTTCATTATTGTCAGTCTAAAAGACTAGTTTTTGTATATCATTCTTTTCATGTAGTAGTTATGCATTTCTACATAGATTTCAAATGAAGATTTAGAGTGGGATGAGTTAAGCAACGAAGGAAATGGCTATATGCAACCTACTCACAGCTCAACCACAGTTAGGGAACCTGAAATAATGATGTCACTGCACTATGTGTGTTGTCTACTGTGATGGATGGAGATATAGGCAACTGATGCTATAACCATGGTGTCATAATAAAAGCATACATTCAGTGTCTATATTTGTATGAAAGGAAATAAAATAAATTTGGTACTTTATGGTTGTGTCCCTGAAAGTGTTTCATCTGACCTGAAGATTGAAGTGTAAATCAGGCTTGAGAAGGTAGAGAACTCTGGAAAAAAAATATCCCAATAACACGGAGAGAAAGGCAGATGAGCACAGGTATTGGCGGGAGTAGATATCCTTACTACTCATTGATATTGAGTTTACTGAGATGCAAATAATTGGGAGAGGAACACACACTAGGCACAGGTTTGGTTGGGAAAGTCCTATTGTTATGTTATGGATTATTTGTTTATTTTTTCTGTGTATTACAAGCTCTTCTTTTAAGTAAAACAGCAACAGCAGCAACAACCACAACCACCACCACAATAAAACCAAGCTCTCTGTATGGGGAGACACACAGTTTTACAAGAATTGGACCAAGGCCTGTCCTAAATCCAGATATTACTTTGGAAGTTGGAACGTTTGAGTAACTTTGGTTTGCTTAAATAATTCACTGTTTCCCCCAGATAAATGCAAAATAGTGGATGGTCACCACCCAATTGTAAGAATCCATTAGCCAAACTGAGAGACAGGTGGATGAAATTCAAAGGGTGGTTGGAAGTTACATAGAATCTAGAATTTTGACCATACTGAGCTGTATAGATAAGAAGTGGGCATTGGAAGAGAAGATGAAAAGGCCAAGTCATTGCTTAACTGTCAGGTATGATTTGATTTTAATAACTTACAATGATTAGGTACAAGGTTAAAGGAAGAGTGACTCCCCAAACTCCCAAACAAGGCAGTGATACTATTCAAATGACAAGAGAGGAAGTATTGCAATCTCAAAAATTCTGTTCCTCCTGTTTTCAGTGGGCTGCATGTACCTATGATTTCCAGTCACCCAAAGGAGAATAATAAGTCCAGTTAAACGCTCTTATTTTTATGAAGCATAAAAGTATTTTATTTTCTCCTCATTATCATGTCAAGTAATGAATAATCATTACATTTGCTACAGTTCATGCCTCTTCCTTCCTTAATCCAAACAGCAAGGACCCACCTCTTTGTAAACGGACATTTGAGGTTGTTGTGCTCTTGGTGAATCGCCAGGACCAAACACTAAGCAGTGCTTCCCTGGATGCCAGGCGATGTCTTTCCCACTCATTTCTTTTGTAGAGAAGAACTTCCTTGAAATATAATTCACTCAAAATTCTAGAGTCAGCTCTTTAGCAATTCTCAGTTGTGTTGTTTAAATAGAGTCAGTATTAACTTGATATCTTACCAATACCAATATCCCTAAATCATATTGTCATTTGTAATAACAGCTCACTTTCTATGAACCATCCTGAGCTCAGACAGAGACAGATCTGCTTTGTCACTATAGATTCCCCTGTTCTGGACATGCCCTCTTAAGTAAATGAGCAACAATATTTTGTCTTCTAAGCTGGTCATTTTCACATACCGTATTTTAAGATTCATCTGTGCCACAGTGTGTATCAGTGTGCCATTCTTGCTTACGTTCAAATAATATTCAAAATAAGATAGTATCATATTTGATTGATTTATATCATATATTGATTGATTGACTTACTATTTAGTTGGTAGATATCCAGTTTCCTTCTATCTTTGAGTATAAAGCAGAATACTGCAATGGACATCTATGTACAGGTTTTTGTGTGGATATAGTGTTTTCAAGGCTACCAGTAGAATTGAGTTTTATGATGATTATCTGTAAGCAACTGAAGACCTTTCTGGCTGTTTACCACAGCAGGTGGATAGGAAAGCCAGCGGAGTTAGCAGGATCAGTTTTTTTTTTTACACTGATCCTTATCACGAAATTTGCCTATTTGCAAGGGCTGCTCAAATAAGGCAGACATTGAAGAAACATACTTATCTATTTCAAGTGAATAAAACTATTTCCCCTTTCAAGAAGGAGTTTTCTTTTTGGGTGAATAGAGAAACATTATTTGCCTAAGGTAAATGAAAAGGAAGCACTGTTTCCATGGAGCCAAAGAGCATGCGCAGCAGAGAAGCAGGCATTGAAGACACCCCATTTCCATGCTTTTGCATAAGGTCTGTCTTTCTCTTTACCAGAGAAAATCATAGCTTTCCTGAACTGCCAGCCTATTGAGGGCATTGTATAAAGATCCGTGTACACACTGATCTCCAGAGAAACCAGGAAGGTTTTTCTTATGTTGCTTGCTTGTTTTTTTTTTTTTTCATTCAAAATTGTCTTTCCAATGGGAAAAAAGAAGACAAAGAAACAGAGCAAACAAACAAACAAACAAACAAACAGTTCTATCCAGAAAGCTGAGAATTGGAAATCTGGCGATCTAAAGCTAGGACCAGATGTGGCAAGTCATCTAAATGACAATTATAGTCCAGGCACTCCCCAAGCTTCCACAACCAACACCAGATGTAGTTAATATCCAAAATGACCTCTGCATTATTCGTATGACTGAGACCAAGCCATTCATACACATAGGCTCTTAAACCAGTGCGGGCAGCCTGTCTCTAGAACCCATCTTCTTGGAAGAAGAGCTCCTGAGTTCACTTTGAATGTAATTACGCTTCTTTGTGCACCATTGATTGTATTACGCCAGGAAACTTTTAGCCCCCCAAATTGTACCGTGTATAAATTTGTTGGCAGTAAACCACCTGATACCAGAAACTTTAGAAATTTTGATCCAGGTTGATGAAGTCAGTCTGAACTGAATTTTCATTCTCATCCATTCACAGTTTGCTTCTCTGCCTGACACTGGCAGAGACCTCCTGTACCTGACAAGTCTCAAGTCCCTCTGTAACCTAATTCTAGGGCCACAAACAGTCATTAACTGCACTGGTACAGACTGTCTTACACAAAACACTTCCAAGTGTCCTTGGGAATTTAAAGTGAGGAATCTATGTGGGTGGGTTCGCTTTGGAGTGGATCTGTTCTCTGAAAAATGTCACCATTGGAATGTCTGACCCATCAATAAAAATTAGCAGGTGTTTATTATTCTTTACCATAGCCAATGACTTCTTAAGTGGTTTATAGAGTAAATTACTGAATTGTAGCATGAATCTGATATATGAGGACCAAAAAAATATTATTGTAAGGATCATTTGGAAAGCAGCTGTTTTCCAAATCCTTGTAGATGGTAGGCCAGATTTTAGCCATGGATATTTGTTTTGGGAAGCCCTGTAGTCCGTGGAGGAGGAGACACAGTATTCCAGAACATAGATTTGCTATTTTATTAATCAGGAGAGCAAAGGTTCTGGCTAGTATTTGAGACTTTTAGGGAACATCAGTATATTCTTCATTGTGATACCACAATGTTGAAGTAATGGATGTTCAAATTCTGCATTGTTGTGTTTATAGAAACAAGTTGATAGATGATAGGGAGTTGAAATTGAAATAAATATTTATTCTCCTCTACCCCCTCAAATTTTTGAACGTCTAATTGATGATTAATGAGGATCTTTCTCTCTCTCAAACAGTTCCATAATCTTTTAAACCTTTCTTACAGTGCGAGCTAAAAAGGGATAATTTAAACCATCCAACAGCCAATAAAATAACAGATTCAAATGAGAATATAAGACCTCCTTTATCACTTTCTAGACAATGACAGCCCCAGGAAGTTGCTATAATTTTGGGTGGTCCAGTCCATACATTTATTACTTGAAAGGCCTATGTAGCAAGACAATTTCTTAATTGATATAAAGTTATGCATTCACCATCATAAAATAATATTTATGGGGTTGTTCTTTATTGTGAGTTATTACAATGATCTTCAATTAGTTCACAAAGATGAATCAAAATCTATTTGAAAAACATATCTTCTTCCCGTAAAATTTTCTTTTCTCCAAAACTGGAGGAGAGAATATAAATTTACAAATGAGAAGTCAAGGGAAATAGCTTACTGGTTATTGTTATATGGAAATTCCATGTTAAGAAACACTAATATCTTGGCTTCATAGTGCTTTTGGGTTGTCTCAATATTCTAAGCAAAAAAAAAATGGATTTGCAATTAACATACAGGCTTCTCTGATGCTTAGGTACAGGGAAACTAGGTTTGCTTAAGGCAGTCAGGGCTTTTTCACAAATTAATTGACCTTGCTGGATAGATGCAGTATAGCTCCATGTTCCAAAGTGACAGAGAGGATAGACAGCCAGCTTAAAATAATTCAAAAGCTGTAGAATGTTACTGGGAGTGAACAAGAAAAGTATGCTTCTGAAAGGTGTATTTAGGGACCGCTTTGCTGCCCGTGCTTCTACCCCTAACTAGAGATAGAGGGACCATTTCCATCCTTTCATTTTGACTTCATATAAGATAGAAATAGTTTTTCTTCTGTTTCAAGTCCCTATGGGCAGATGTCAAAGCTATAATCCCACAAAGTTGCTGTAATGAGCTCTACAGCATTTATGAAGACTTTTTTTTTCTTTGATGACTCTTATTTGTACTTACAAGTAACATTCAAAGAGGAAAGGTTACCCTGTGTAATTTCACTTATGTGGTATACGGGAAGAGACAAAAGTGGAGTGAGACTCAGTGGTTTACAGGGGTAGGACATGCTGTGTGGATGAAGGCTAACTCCAGGGAGATTTTAGAAGGGATGGATTTAATTTGGAATCTTGGATTCTTCTGGTGATTATATGATTCTATAGAAGTGTGACCGACAATTCCTAGCACTAACCTTAAGAGAGAGGTCAACTTAACTGAAGTAAATTTATGGTCAAACAAAATTGAAACAATGGTTTGATTTTTAATACTAAGCTATGAGTATTGTTCTTAAATGGTAGAATGGTGGTCATATGGTTTCTAGGCATTGTTTTCAGAATAAATTGGAAATTCTTGAGCCACTAATTATCTGTTCATTTTACTGATGACAATAGGGTCCAGTGATATCTTTCTATAATACAGCCTGGGAAAGATCTGAGCAAGAGACACAGGCAAATTTGGAATGCTTTTAGTACATTTACTTTCTGAACTTCTCCAATAAAATGAAGTGAGTTTCTAGATTCTTCCCAATATTGAAGAAAGTGTCATAGAAAATTCTCAGGAAGTTTGTTATCAATTTTCATGAATTTGATAGGGTAGAAAGTAGAGTTATCTTAACATCAGTAGACTTGTTTAAGTTGGTTCAAGTTTGCATGTTTAGTCCACCACAGTGGTACTAAAAATAGAAATAGTCTCTGGTTTAGATTTTCCTATTTTCCAATCAGAATCACATATTCCATAATACAAAACAATGTAAAACAATCCTATACTCTCTACATTAGGGAAGCAGAGACAGGAGTAACAAGAGTTTTTCTAGGTCATCTTATGTTCTTGGGCAACAGAGGATAATTTTCACTAAACACACACACACACACACACTTGGGTGTAAATGCGATTTACAAACAATAGATTGTATTACTGAAAAATTATTAAGCAAATATCTATAAATTCACATTAGCTAGGAAACTCAAAGTCTATAGTCTTTGGGCTCTAACTAAATTGGATAATTCAGCATGTTTTTAATGCCTGCCTTCAGAAAGCACCTAAACCTGCTCTCTGCCTTGAATAGTTTTGATAAACAATTAAATATTTATACTGTATTTTAGACCACACCGAAATGAGAAGATTTTCAGAAACAAATTGCCTCACTAATGGTGTCTGTTTTTAATCCACTATTAGCCTGAGAACTTTTCTATTTATACTAAAAGGTAATGATTTCCTCTGTCATTTAACATTTATTAGTTTTCACCCTCAGACATACAGGTTAGAACAAAATCACAATGAAAGCAAAACACTGGCCCAGCACACAGATGTCTACTGAATGCAGTGAGACTACACAAGTATAGAAAGAAGGAGCTTGGTGAAAATCTAGGTTAACACACAAATTATACTCTGTCTACAGTTGATAGATTGTAGTAAAATAATGGTTGGTAGCTAACCTATAGATTTCCTCTCTCAAAGTGATTTTTTTGTTGTTTGTAGAAAATCACACACAAACTTTATTGGGATACTAGAATATCTTGCTCTGATGTGTTTTATTAATTCCATGGTTCTTTAGGTTATGGACAAAATGGGGCTCATGCCCAAGTTCGTGAAGGCAGCAACAAGAGGAAAGGGAATTGTACTGGCTGGTTTTGTGTGGCAGCCTGACAGAGGCTGGAGTTATCAAGAGAAAGGAGCTTCCATTGAGGAAATGCCTCCATGAGATCCAGTGATCAAGAGGGGAGAGCCCCTTGAGGGTGGTACCATCTCTGGGCTACTAATCTTGGGTTCTATAAGAAAGCAAGCTGCGCAAGTTAGGGGAAGCAAGCCAGTAAGTAATAGGGCCTCTGCATCAGCTCCTGCTTGCTGACTTGCTTGAGTTCCTGTCTGGACTTTCCTTGGTGATAAACAGCAGTTTGGAACTGTAAGCTGAATAAACCCTTTCCTTCCCAACTTGCTCCTTGATCATGATGTTTGTGCAGGAATAAAAACCCTGACTAAGACAGGAATAAATGGAATGCTCTGTATTATTAAATGACAAATTTTCACTGGAGAATATTGGAGATTTACTTTGGTTAGGGAATCTAACCATCTGAGAATGCCCTTGTCTGATCACTCTCTGTTGTGAACTATTTTAAATTTAGATACATGTTTTTATAACTGACCTTTCTACTATAGGTGACTCCACATGGTATTGCTAAGTGCCCTTTTTACTAAAGCGTCTTCTATACATAAAAAAATTGTATCTATCAAAATTGGGCATATTCAGTCAGCTTAAATGGTTTAGGGAAACATGTAATTATTTATTATGTATACATTACCAATGGCTCTCTGCAAATCACAGACAGAAGGTATGTTGATGGTTCTAAGTTCTAAACCCATTTCTAAAGGTAGTTTTTGTTTTGTGTTGTGTTGTTTGTTTTAATTAAGTCCTGAGAACTATAAGCATTTAGCTCTAAGTTTTCAAAATTCATTACTTGTGGCCCTCAAGCTAGAAGATTGTTTCAAAGGGCTCAGGAGCCAGATGCTTTTGAGGCATGGAGTCTGGTTCCTGTCTTTATTTCTTCTTTACTTTCTTGAACCCTTCTGGTATTCAGAACTTCCATTGCTTATTCTTTTGTCTCCCATCTTCATAACACTTCACCTTCAATAGTTCAACTTCCTCTGACAACCTATGTAGCCTTTTGTAAATTTGGTTCTTGGTTGTTCCCTAGAATGCTTCAACTATCTATGAGAGTTAAAACTCAGAGCTTCAGCCATAGGGCCTTCTGCTCCCAGGGACTCTTGTATTCCTTAAGAGCCTCCTTTCTGTCACCATCTCTTCCAGGAATCTTTTCTTTTCCTCTATATTCGATACAATCATAACTGGGTGCTGCAAGATGAAACCATTTGACCGAAGCTTTTTCTGGGGCTTTGTCGTTCAACCTTAGAGGGGGTAATAGGAAAATAAATTTTGACAAACCTAGACTAACTGCAGATGATAGTAATTCCACCAATCACCTACTTGAAGGCTCACAGCTTCTAATTTACTAAACTCAAGGCTATGATGAAGCCTAACCTCAACTCTTGTATTGCTCCAATCCCATGCAGGGTGTGCTGCTTAGTGTAGCATTACCTGGTAAAAGATCATAGTGTTTAAAAGAGTCAAGGAAAGTGCTTCTTGCCTGACTTACCCATAAAATGACTAAAGACCTTATCACCTCCTAACTGTGTTTAGGACCAATGACTATGAAGGAATACTATTCTTGTGGTGTCTTATCACTTTTGTATGGGTCTGACTTAGGTCCTATGCATACAATTATAGTTGTATAGCTTTGCATCCTTTTCCTTAATATTTGCTTATTTACATCCCAAATGTTGCCCCCTCCCATTCCTTACTCCCACAGGGGAGCTCTCAGAGACTGACCCACTGACCAAAGAGTTTGGTGTTCTTGATGGATCTTTCTCTCTCTCTCTCTCTCTCTCTCTCTCTCTCTCTCTCTCTCTCTCTCTCTTTTAGAATTATTTTTATTAGATATTTTATTTATTTATTTTTCAAATGCTATTCCTTTTCTTCTTTCCCCTCTGAAAACCCCCTATCCCATCCCCCCTCTCCCTGCTCACTAACCCACCCCCTCCCATTTCCATGACCTGGCATTCCCTTACCCTTGAGCAATGAGCCTTAATGGGTGCAAGGGCTTCTTCTCTCATTGATGTCTGACCAGGCCATCCCCTTCTACCTATGTGGCTGGAGCTATCGGTCCCTCTATATGTACTTTTTGGTTGGTGGTTCTAACAGTGGGCGGAGGATCTGTCTCTGACTCTTTCATTTTTTTATTGGATATTTTCTTTATTTACATTTCAAATGTTATGCCCTTTCCCAGTTTCCTCTACACCAGGAAACCCCTTATCCCATCCTCCCTCCCCTTGCTTCTATGATGGTGTTCCTCCACCCACCTGGGGACTCTGGGGGGTGGGAGGGTCTGGTTGGTTGATATTGTTGTTCTTCCTATGAGGTTGAAAACCCCTTCAGCTCTTATCTTTTCTCTAATTCTTCCACTGGGAAACCCATGCTCAATCCAATGGTTGTCTGTGAGTGTCTGCCTCTATTTGTAAAGCTCTGGCAGGGTCTCTCAGGAGACAGCCATATCAAGCTTCTTTCAGCAAGCATTTCTTGATATCCACAACAGTGTCTGAGTTTGGTGACTGTATATGGGATGAATCCCCAGGTGGGACAGTCTCTGGATCGTCTTTCCTTCAGTCCTTTCTGTCTCTGACTCTTTAACCTGCTTTTCCTCCTACTGAGTTGCCTCATCTATCCTTGTTGTAAGGTACATCCATAGTCTTATTGTGGTTTGTTATGCTGAGTTTGGTTGATATTCTTGGGAGGCCTGGTTCCCTTGGTTGGCTTGGAGGGGTCTTGGATAGGGGAGAGGGGAGGTAGGAAGGGAGACTTTGAGGACGGGAAGAAAGGAAAACTACAGTTGATATGTAATATATGAGGCAAGAATAAATATTTAAAATATAAAATACATTAATATAAATTTAAAAAGAAGAAAGATGTTATGTAGATTGCTAGTCATTTGTTCTTGAGTTAATGAAAAGGGAGAGATTTTCTGATTGTCCAGAAGAATCTAATTTCTATTTCTTTGACTGCTTAGCATGCATGTAGCTATCTGATTAGATGCTAAAACAGGATATAATTCATTTAAAAACAGCAACGGTCATATTAACTAATGATAGTAGGATGATAGTTAAGATGATTTGTATTTATTTATTTGTTTGTTTGTTTATTTTAAATTCTGGATTTTATTCCCCTTCTGTCCACCCTCCTACTGGTCCACATCTCATACCTTCACCCTGTGTCCCTGTCACCACAAGGATGTTCCCACTCCCCACCCCCTACCCCACCAGACCTCTAAACTCCCTGTGGCCTCCAGTCTCTTGAGGATTAGGTGTATCTTCTCTGACTAAACCTAGACCTGGCAGTCAGCAGTCCTCTGTTATATATGTGTTGGCAGTCACATATCAGCTAGTGTATGCTGCCTTGTTAGTGTTATATTATATGAGAGACCTTGGGGGTTCAGGTTAATTGAGACTGCTGATCCTCCTGCAGGGTCACACCCCTCCTCAACTTCTTCCAGTTTTCCTCTGATTCAACCACAGGGGTTAGCAGCTTCTATCCATAGGTTGGGTGCAAATATCTGCATCTGACTCTTTCAGCTGCTTGTTGGGTCTTTTAGGGGACAGTCATTATAGGTTCCTTTTTGTGAGTGCTCCATAGCCTCAGTAATAGTGTCAGGTTTGGGGGCCTCCCCTTGAGCTAGATCCCAATTTGGGCTTGTTGCTGGACCTTCTTTTCCTCAGGTCCCTCTCTATTTCCATTCCTGCAGTTCTTTCAGACAGGAAAATTTATGGGTCAGAGTTTTCACCTTGGGATGGCAACCCCATTCCTTACTTGATGCCCTGTCTTTCTGCTGGAGGTGGGCTCTACAAGTTCCCTCTACCCAATGTGGGGCACTTAGGTCTCTCTCTTTGAGTCCTGAGAGTCTCTATCTCCCAGGTCTCTGGAACATTCTGGAGGGTGCCCCCAACCTCCTACCTCTAGGTTGCATATTTTTATTCTTTCTGCTGGCCTTCAGGGATTTCAGTTCTTTTGCCTACCCAATACCAGATCATATTCCCCTCTTTGCCCCCCCCCCCATTCCCTTTCCCTTCCAGGTTCCTCCCCCCACCATATTGGTTGCTTTTTTCTTTGTCACAAGTGGGACTGAGGCATCCTCACTTGGGCCCTTCAGCTTGTTCCATGGGCTGTATCCTGGGTATTTGACACTTTTGGGGTTTTTTGTTTGTTTGTTTTGTTTTCTTGCTAATATCCACTTATTAGTGAGTAAATACCAGGTATATCCTTTTGGGTCTGAGTTACCTCAGTCAGGGTGATATTTTCTAGTTCCATCCATTTGCCTGCAAAACTCAGGATGTTCTCATGCTTAATAGCTGAGTAGTATTCCACTGCATAAACGAGCCACATTTTCTGTATCAGTTCTTCTGTTGTGGGACATCTGGGTTGTTTCCAGCTTCTGGCTATCAAAAACAAGGCTGCTATGAACATAGTGGAACATGTGCCCCTGTGGTATGGTGGGTCATCTTTTGGGTATATTCCCAAGAGTGGTATTGCTGGGTCTTCAGGTAGATCCATTTACAACTTTCTGAGGAACCTTCAGACTGATTTCCAGAGTGGTTGTACCAGTTTGCAATCCTACCAGCAGTGGAGGCATGTTTTTCTTTCTCCACATTCTTGCCAACATGTGTTTTTGCCTGAGGTTTTGATCTTAGCCATTCTGATTGGTATAAGGTGAAATCTCAGGGTCGTTTTGATTTGCATTTCTATGATCACTAAGGACTTTGAACATTTCTTTAGGTGTTTCTCAGCCATTTGAGATTCCCTCTCAAGAAAGAAATCAAAGAAGATCTCAGAAAATGGAGAGAATTCCCATACTCATGCATTGGCAGAATTAGCATAGTAAAAATGGCTATCCTACCAAAGGAAATCTACAGACTCAATGCAATTCCCATCAAAATCCAAACACAATTCTTCAAAGACATGGGAAGAACAATTCTCAAATTAATCTGCAAAGTCAATGAACCCAGAATAGTGAAAATAATACTTAACAATAAAAGAATGACTGGGTGAATCACCATCGACCTCAAGCTTACTACAGAGCAATGGTGATAAAAACTGTATTGGTACAGAGACAGACACGTTGATAAATGTAATAGAATTGAAGATCCAGAAATAAAACCACAGACTTTAGGTCACTTGGTCTTTGATAAAGAAGGCAAACATATACAATGAAAAAAAGAAAACATATTCAACAAATGTGATGGTCTAACTGGCTGTCAATATGAAAGAATAAACTTGTCTTTGTCACCTTGCATAAAGCTCAAGTCCAAGTGGATCAAGGACTTCAACATAAAACCTGATATACTGAATCTAATAGAAGAGAAAATAGAAAATAACCTTGAACTTATTGGCACAGGAGGAAATTCCCTAAACAGGACTCCATTGGCTCATGCTCTAAGATCATGAATAAATAAATGGGACCTCATGAAACTGGAAAGCTTCTATAAGGCAAAACACATAGCCAAGAAGACAAATTAGAAAGCTACAGATTGGGGAAAAGTCCTCACTAAACCCGCATCCAATAAAGAGCTAATATCCAAAATATATAAAGAACTCAAGAAGCTAACCAACAAAAAACAAAACATCCCAATCAAAAATGGAGTATAGAACTAAACCAAGAATTCACAATAGATAATTTCTATTTATTAATAAAATCAAGATATTTTGGTGCATAAAGTGTATATGTCTATTTGCACATTTGTGTGTGGTTTTATTTTTTCATGTGTACAGATGGAGAAAATAGTGGTTGACATTAACTGTCTTCCTTTATGACTGTGTACCCTCTACCCTCTTTTATTATAACTCACATCCCTAATATGCTTCCTTCCACCAACTCCCATCCCACATGCATGCACTATTATTTTATTTTGTTTTGGATTTGTAACCTACAGAGTTTATACCAAGCCACTTGCGTAGACATGGGTATTATGCTATCTACTGGAGTATAAGTAACTCACCATCCAACTTATTTGATACATGATGAACTCAGACCACACTTATTTGGATAAAGTAGCTAGCCAGAAGTTAGAATCCCCCAGTGATCTGCTTGTCTTCTTTGCCACAGTGCTGAGGTTACATGTGCTTTCTAATCTGTGAACTTTCTTATGTGAGCCTTAGGATCTGAACTCAGGTTCTCATGCTTCTCTGGTATCATTTGCCCACCAAGTACACTCTACAGCTCTGATAATCAAGATACTTTCCAATGAACACAGAAATTCTTGTCTTGTTTAGGCTGGTCAGATAGGGAGTATACATACTTCTATACAAAATGAAGAAATTTCTGGGAATTAGAGCATGAGAAAGACTCTTTTTCAGAAGTAAGGGATAACTGTTCATGGGCTTAGAAACAGACTCTTTAGTTAACATTACAAATGAAGAGACTATGGTTATCTAACTCTGATGGATCTAAACAATCAATTTTAAAATAGAATATGACTCATTTTGTATGGCCATTATACTTTGTTATGTCCATGAACTAATGATAGTTATGTTATAACAAAGTGGTTAAGCTTTAATATTTATTTACATAACATAGGGCTATGTATACTTCTAATATAGATAGGAACAAATAGCCAGTGTTAACCTTAATATTCCGATCATGAAATTATTTGATGACAGAGGGTAAAATAAAATAATTAATACATATGAATGCCAAACAGAGGCTTTGAAATATACCAGCTGAGATGGTTAGTAATTTGTTTTCCATTTTTATTGGAGAGTGCATATTTTATGAAGTTGCAATATGCCTTCAAATTATTACTTCAAGTAGTCGTCCTTGAATACCTCCTTTACGTGTTTTATTCATGATGAGAGTACTGCCTGTCTTCTGAGATCAAAGTAAAAAAAAAAAACAGGCAATCTTAAGAATTATATGATCGTGGTATATAGTAGTATATAATGTGATATATGTATATTAGTTACAAAAGTAAATTAAAGGGCGGGAACATTAGACATTTCTGTGATAAATGCAACCACCATTTGAATGACTCTTTTCCACATAATATAATGCTGTGAGTTCCTCCCTGCTTACTCCTCTGCCATTCCTTGTCACTTACTGTCTATCTCATTAGTTGAGCATGTATCCTCACTAGTTGATCAGTTTGGGCCTTGTGATTTTAGGAGTTAAAAGAGCTTGATTCAAACCTAGAATGTTGTATTCCATAGCTTCCTGCAGCTACTATGAACTGGGTTGCTGGAACAGAAGCTGAGGGATAGATGGCGAAGGGGCGAAAAGAAGGAGGCCAGGATGATTCTTTACCAATCGAGGTTCCCACTTTAATGGCAGTCAGACCTTTTAACAGTTAGGGCAAGCCATTCCCCCCAGACTCCAGTCAGAAGTCATCTAGTTTCGCCTGATGGTCCTTGGCGCAACTGCTCAGGCAGCTGGGTGGGTCACCTGCTTAATTCAGGAGTTCATAGACCTGAAGGAACAATGAACTTAGCCTTCACTCTTAGCTTCTCTACCCTAGGATAAAAATTCCTGCTGTAACTTACTTCCCTATTGTCCTAATGTCAGATTCCTGCCTGAAGCCAGGGATTGTCCTTGGCTAATGTCAAGTTCCTACCATGTGGCATGACTCCACAATGTGGCTCAGAACATATCCTCCCTTTTTTTTTATTGATTTGAAAATGAGGAGGTAGAAAACAAGTGGATAAACATCCTTCATAAGAAGGTGGGCCTTAACCAGGAGGGGAAACATTGACCTCAATTCCTTTTAAATATTGTATAACATCTTTTTCAGAGGAGGGGTAATAGGCTCTCTTATTATTTTAAGGACAGCTTCTCAACATTAACCGCTATGCAATTAGGTGTACTTCCTGGGTACTCAGAAGCAGAAAACATGGTCCTCCCCATGCGGTGCCTCGCCTCACACCTCTCACTGGTGCCCATGTTTGCTCATAAACAAACACACATAGGTCTGAGTTCTATGTGGCTCCCTTGTTGGAGATCCACTTGTATAAGTTTTGAAGCCAGGGGGTCTGCAAGTGTCTTTAACAGACACATAATGCTTCCATCCAAGTGAGCCTGGGTGGAGACAGCCAGTCTGCTTAACAAACAAGATCAAGAGTTAAAGGTGGGACAGGATTAACTTGATGTCCCAGAAGTATCCAATTCAGATGCAAATTAGCAATTTAAAGGACACAAAACCTGGCCTCTGTGGGAGGTAGCTTTGTGTATCAAGATTTTAAGCTGTTACTTCTCAGGAAAAGTGGAGACTATATTTTAAATTACCACAGCTGGCTGCAGAAGATTGTTAGCCATCTTCATAATTAGAATCTCCAATATTGGATTTATTTCTAGACCAGTCTATGGTTGAGTCAGCTGATCACATTAAAGGAAAGAGAAGAGTCATTATAACTCCTCTTTAGATTAATTTTTTCTAAGATACTTTAAAAGTCTCCATGTTCTGTCCCACAAAATCTAAAAGCTTGAAGCAAGGCAATTTATCTAATCTTGGATATTTGACAATTAAAGTAAGTCAAGAACATACACACAATACAGATCTTATGTTACCATCGTCTGGGCATTCAGCACGCACACAGTATGCCACACCAATCACTCTGGCAGCTAACATGCTTCTGCAGCATTCTGTGGAAAAACATAGGGGACATGCCTTCTTCCCCAATATTAAGTCAGGATCATGGCATATGTCAATAAGTGAATTCCTTCATTTCACCTAGACATCAGTATGCCTAATTACAGGATGTCATATACACTTAGCAAGGAGTTCCTTGGCATCCCAATTTTAAAATTTTCTTTAAAATATACAAGCATAATTTAAATAATATGCACAGGAACACAATTTTCTCTTCTCTTTTCCTCATTTAAGAAGATATTGTTTTGTTTTTTAAAAAATGTTAGCCTAGTCTTTGAGGACAACAATCAAATTGTCAAAGACATCTCAAATGAATAACCTTTATTCATTAAATGGCCAGTTCCATTGTTTGCTCCAATCCAAGTTGGAACACCAAGCATATTCTATAATATAGGCAATAACTATGTAATTATAGAAAATAAATGGAGCATTCCCAGTTGCTTTTTTGCTAGAGCAGTTGCAACTAGAAAGCCCCAAAATGAATCATTAGTCACATACACATATTTTAATCTTCTAAATTAGAAATATGAGTATCATTTATCTGTAATAATTAATTAAGTCCTCTAGAATTAATGCCATTATGTGGTAGAGGTAGAAACTGAGGACATCAAGAACAAATCCTTATAATTTGATATGCACAAAAATACAAAATTATTTTTTAAGCCATTACCCTTTTGATGATATAAATAATATGCTTGTACATCTGATTGTTTCTATATAGCCTGTGTGGGGTACAAATTTCATGTGCCTTGCCTTTAGGAGTCTTGTCCAGACACCTTTCTAAAGATTAATTATATATAAGAATATTGTAGCTGTCTTCAGACACACCAGAAGAAGACATCAGATTATCCTAGGTGGTTGTAAGCCACCATGTGGTTCCTGGGATCTGAGCTCCCATAATCTATGATTGAAGACCTATCCTTTAACGGCTGAGCCATCTCTCCAGGCTTACAACCATAAAATACAAGAGTTCGGCTCCCAGCACCCATGACTGTTCCGCCAGCCTTTGGATTAGCTCTTAGATATCCAGAAGACAGTCATTTGAAGAACATATCTTTTAAAATTTGAATTACATTTTCATAAACAACTATAAAAATTAAGAATTATCAGTATTAAAAATGGACCAATTTTAAGCAATTGTAAACTATATATATATATATATACATATATATGTATATATATATATATATATATATACATATATATGTATATATATATATATTTACTATTATTAAAAGCTTGATTTTTAACATCTCAAAAATAGCTGCTATAGCACCCAAGTCAGGTATCTGTGCTGAAGCAGGGAGAAACTCAAAGGAATAAACATGATCTGATAGTAGCACATTATCTTTTGGATAACAATTAATTTTGCCTAAAAAGGCTTGCCATGTAGTACATCAACCATTAATAATAATTAATTTGATTGCTGCTAGAAGCAAGGAACAAACGTTTTATACCTTAAAAACAGAGGTTTAAGAACTCCTGTGGCAAGCTTAAGATGAGGTTAATATAAGATAAAGCCAATTAATATATGCTAACAATCTTTAAAAATCATTTACTTAAAAATTCTAAAAGCCCATAGTTGGGAGCAAAGGCCTGTAACAAACATTCCATGAACATTATACACTGCAAAATTTAAGATCCTAGCTTCTTATATTGAAACAGAGACAAAACATTTTTTTCTCACATAAGATAAGGCTATTAGCCATTCCTTGACACAAAAATCTTCTAATAAAATTGCTTTATTGTTTCTTTAAAGTTAGAAGCAAATGCTTTTGTAATTATCAGAATGTAAAGCAAAAACCAACCCTTTAAATCTATAATAATTTTGTATGGATTAGGCAGGCCAAATTTTAATGTCTTCATAAATTCTACATAGCCTTATTGACTTTTCAATAAGGCTATGTAGAAGTTTGAACTGCATTTTGAACCACACCTGGATAAGTCTGTCAAGAATGTTCTTTTAGCCAAACACTCCCTAGGTGGGGCCTGCAAGGCAAAACAGTTTCTCACTAGCTTCCTCACTAGCTTCCACTGAGGCAGCTCTAAGCTTTGCATTAACTCAAATGTATTTTTTTTAATCTGTCCAAGGACCCACCTTGAGTCCTTGGCAAGGACATTGTATGAGATTCCTCAAATGTAAATATCTTCTAATCTGAGCCTTTTATCTAAGACCAGACCCAAACCCACCTGTTCTACAAGGACATTTTGAGGATTAAATAACAAAAGGAACCTGTAATTTCAGGGTTCCCAGAAAAATTCTACTCGTTGTTTCATAGTAGTCAAAGGAGCCTGTTTGATATCAAATACATTTCATTGAGATCTCCTTTTTATTTTTGGAGGGTTAAATTTTGCTTCTACCATTGTAGCCAATAAACTTGTGGAAAAGTGGCAATAGTCCTATAATGGCCACAGCTGTATCACTCTTAAAATTATCTTAATTATAAAATATGTTAAGAAACGTGAGCCTTTAACTATACTGCAAACTGCAGTCAATGGCACACTGGCAATTTTAATTGTAACTTAAATTTTTCTCGCAATATTAGAGCACAACTACAACATTGGAAGCAAATCCCAATTTTAAACAATCAATATCTTTAAAATCAATGGCAAACACATTATTTTTACAGCACAAGGTTTGTCTGCCATTTCTTATGTTCAAGTGTATGACAGTGTAACTTATTAAAGAGACATTATTTTAAATCTTAATCTTTATAAGTCTAATTTCTAGGTTAAGATTCACACAAAACACCATGCCAATTTAGGAGTATCTTAGAGGCCTGGATTTCATGGGTTGTGTCATGCCATGTGTTGTTTAAAATGGCTACTACCCTAAACTACCAGTTTTAATCTAACTTTTTGTTAATAACATTATACCTTTTAAATCATGTCCAATGATTTATAAGCCAATACTCTATATAGGCAAGACATGCAAAATATACTCATACCTTTTTGACCAATTATAAACAAGAACAAAACGTGAGTTGCATTAGGCCACATGTAACTAGTTAAGACAGCTCCAACACTGAGTCACCAGTTTTAAACCAGTTTTAAACTAACCTTTTCTTAATAACACTATACCCTTTAAATCATAACCAATTAATTTATAACTCTATAGTCTCAGGTGAATGCGCTGTGCTGTTGCGCGGCTTTAAATCATTCCCCGCTGTATGAACTGCAGCAAGATTAAGAGATAGGCCGCCAGCAGATGAAATCCTTACCAATTTATCTTTTTAACATGAAACAAATAACGATCATTCACACAAAAGCATGGAGAGGACATAAACGTACACATCAACAAACAAAGATACACAGAAAGAGAAGCATTCTTGTTAAGCAATTACATACATTTTCCTCAAGCAGCTCTTGGAGGCTGTAGACATATGCCTATTTTTAAACCGTTTTCTTTTTCACCTGAATCAGCTCTTAAAAGCTGTGGACAAATGCCTAAAATGTTCCTACCCCATTTTCCACTGTCTGCCCCCTAAGTGAGGAGTTCAGTGCTGGGTCCATACTGCCTCACTTAGTCCATATCCTCTAGCACCTATAGTTGTTCACCATGCAGGATACCATCTTTTTCCATTTTCTGCGAAGCTTTGTCAAGACAGGGTCACCTCAGGAAGCCTTCTTGTATCCATCCCCTCGTCCAGGCGCCAATATGTTGTATTCCATAGCTGCCTGCAGCTACTATGAACTAGGTTGCTGGAACAGAAGCTGAGGGATAGATGGGGAAGGGGCGAAAAGAAGGAGGCCAGGATGATTCTTTACCAATCGAGGTCCCCACTTTAATGGCAGTCAGACCTTTTAACAGTTTGGGCAAGCCCTTCCCCCCAGGCTCTGGGCTGAGTTCCAGCAGAAGTCGGCTAGCTTACCTTGGCAGTCCTTGGCTCAACTGCTCAGGCAGCTGGGTGGGTCACCTGCTTAATTCAGGAATTCATAGACCTGGAGGAACAATGAACTTAACCTTCACTCTTAGCTTCTCCACCCTAGGATAAAAAATCCTGCTGTAACCTACTTCCCTATTATGTCCTAACATCAGATTCCTGCCTGAAGCCAGGGATTGTCCTTGGCTAATGTCAAGTTCCTACCATGTGGCATGACTCCCCAATATGGTTCTGTACACTAGAAGTCTTCAACATTGAATTTCTAAATACTTTTCTTCCTTTAAATAGATTTTTAAGTAGTGTTCAATGCCTGAACTCTTCCTTCAGCCTGATAAGAGTACAAGACTGGTTCAAGAGTAAGAATGTAGCTGTGTGGACAGAACTGAGCTGGCACCAGCCAGTGAGTGTTGACTGACATAAAAGCCTTTTGTTTCAAAATTCTTTGATGTCCATTCCCAATACATAGTTAAGCCAGAAAAATCACAAATTAAATTTCATTTGACATGAAAATATTTCACTTCTCTTATTAGTATTATAACAATAAGGTTAGAAGACAAAGTCTTAATTTTTCTGTAAGATTTTGGTTGTTTAGGTCTAAATTATTTATATTATTAGTTTCATCTTAGAATTTCTAGAATCCATCACATATCCCCTGTTTTTCAATATTTGTTCCCTATATCCTGCTACACCTTGCCTCTGACAGTAGACATAATGTATTCAAACATCTTGTAGACATTTCTATGTGTGATTGTCATTTTAGTTACCTCTTTCCTTTTTTTCTGCATATAAGAGTAATTGCATTTCTTCTATATTAGTTTATCCAGAGTATCTCTCAGAAGTTCTGGCACATTCTAGAATAGAAAGGCACATTGAGGGAAAGAAAAGGAACTCAATGGAATGAAGCAAAAATATGCCATATTCATCCCGAGACAACATATGTAATCTTTAGAGTTGTAATACATTATATTTACAGTTTTCAACTTTTTGTTTGGATTTATTTTCTAACACATAGAACATAATTTAATATCAGAAGTATGCTTTTTAAATATTACTTGGCTATTTATTAAGTCAGTTAATGCAAATTTGTTGCATATCCTTCTTTAATATTTCCCATGGAGCAAGACTTCATTTCTACTTTCCTTAGTGCCTAAGACTAGTTGAAGGGTTTTCTGTTGCCATAGTAACACTACTTAGCTTTTACAGTGGTTTTCTCCATATTTTAAACATCACATTATTTCATTACCCTAACTTAAGTGCTTTGTGGCAAATAATATTGTCTGTTCCTGATGGCTAAAAGAAACATGATTTTATGTGCTTTCCTCTTGCATTTAAATTTGACTTTTAAATTATACGTATTTTAATGTAACTCCATTCTCTTTTGTGTTTTGAGCTTTATTATGTTCCAATTACTACAGTCTATCTTTACTCTTTTTTTAGTTTATTTTTCCTACTGTGTTTTTTTAATAAAAAAATTGCCTTTATCCACCAAATTTAGGTTTTAGCTATTAAGTCCTGAAAAAAGGCATAGTAAATTGCAGGTTTATAGTAGACCTGATGTGAATTCTGTAAGACAAAGCTGGGGCTCTGTCAAACTATCAAAAACTGTTACACATGGCTTGAGGACTGGGTTGAAAAAAAGGACATAGGAAGATGTCATCTATTGCTAAAAAGGGAAAAGAGCTAGAGTTCTTTGTATGTGGAATCACATAGAGGTAACTGAATAAGAAGAGAACATTGAACAGTTGAGGCAAGAAGTATAGGTCATTACAACTTTTATTAATATTCTATTTATAGCTTTTAATCTATTATTCATACTAAATTCTTTCCTTTGATAAGACATTTGGGATAAACTCACAAACGTGCGTATTATAAGTTCAGCTTGCATGCATTTGATGCCCTATTTTGATTCTGACAATTTATTTTACATGTATGATTAAAATGTGTTAAAAATATTTTTCCTGGAATTGTTAGGTGAATGAATATTTAGGGCTATATTCCGAAGGGGAATATTCCTAAGGATAAGGTAGAGATCACTAGTTTTTCTAGGGCTAACTGAACTTTGTTGATCACTTCTCTGAAGTTCTGTAACTGGAAGCACCAGTTAGATAATTTAGGACTTTTTTTTTTTTTAATCAAATTCAAAATAACATGTCTCCCTTTTACCACAAATCATGTTATAATTTTATTCTCATCTTACATCTTCATATTCTCAGGCAAATGAGCTTTGAAACTGAAAACAGTAAAGTCATTGAAATAAAATAAATGGATGAAAGATGAGAACATAAGATCATGTTGGGGGTAAAGTCAGTAAACTGTTGTATTTCTTACTTTTTCAATATTTAGTGACTTGTAAAGGTTTAGAAATGAGGAAGAAAGTAGAGGGGCCAAAGAGATTGCACAGTGAGTGAAATTACTTGCCACCATGCTTGATGGCCTGAGGTCAATCCCTGGTACAGGAGATCTGGAGAGAAAGGACTTCCACAGATGATCTCTCAGACCTTCACACACATATCATGGGATCTGCAGTACTGGCACACATGTACATGCACACACATGTTAATAAAACACACAAAATAAAAATCTTAAAAATGAAGCAAGAGGAAAGAGAAAAGCTGCTTTGTTGTTCATCTAAGCTTCCAAGGGCATGTGTTCATTACACAAAATTAGCTTCTGCAGGAAATCATGGAGAACTGTGCTGACTGAGCTCATATACTATGATAGATGTTATCTCAGCCACTTGCTATTTCGTGAGGCATGTATGTTAGTGAGTCTTCTGTTCTCTGCAATTAGTGCTTTGTGTTCCCTAATTAACTTAATGCCCATCAATTAGCAGGTATTGTTCTCAGCCTAAAAAGCAAATTTCAGTAAATTGTCCATATAAATGTGAGGTTATAAGGCAGTTCTAGCTAGCTACCTTGTACTGACTAGACTACTGTGAACATTTCTAACAATTAAATATTGAACGTTTATTTTATTCAAAATATATAACAGGTATAATATCCTTTCAGTTTAGCTCTGTTTTGCTGCTCTAGAGTGAAGTTCAAAATGACATTGTTTGTTTGGGTCTTCATTTGTAGCATAGGTTAACCTTGAACTCATTATGTAGCCCATGTTGGCCTTGAACTTGTTCAAGAGGTAGGATTATAAATGGGTCATCTTACTACTCCCACCTTACAAAAGTGTTTTGTAAACTTTCACCAATAATGTAAATATAGTAAGAAATAATTTGTAGTATTTACAACTTGTTTACTTTGATATTTTTATCTGCTCAGTCATTTTCTGAAGAAGAAAATTTATCTAATGTAACTGAGGGAAATTGAAAAGACAATGGTGTAGGGTTAGAGAAAGTTTGGATTTAAAGGCTCATTTTCAAATTTTCATTATTGTGTTTGTGTGTGACTATGTGCACATGAATGCTGGTACCTTCAGAGACAAGATAGTTCAGATCTTTGTTCCTGAAAAGCATATTTAAAAAATAAATGTTATTTAGTTGTCAAAACACACAGACTGACTGAATGGAACAAGGAACAAAATCCATTTATCACTTATCTCTAAGAAACACATCTTAGCATTAAAGATAAACACTTCCTTAGAATAAAAGTGTGGACACACATGTGTGTAGTCCTTCCAAATAAGGAAAGGAAATAAGCAGGCATTAATATCTTGAAAAATGTATTCAAACTAAAGCTAATCAAACTTATGAAGAGGAATACTTCTTGACAAGAAGATGTTATCATCCTTAACATATGAGTATCAAACCTGTGAAACCTACTTTAATAAAATTTACCATTGGATTTTAGGAAAAAGATTAACATCAGTCCATTACTGGCAAGTAATTTCAATACTTTACTATCTCTAATACATAGGTCATCTGAACAGAATTAGAAAAAAAAAAAAAACAGGAGAAAATGACATCATCCATCAAATGAATTTAATAGAGAAAAAATATTCCACTCAAATACCAAATAATACGTATTCTGCTCAGAAGCATGTGGAATCTTCTCTAAACAGATCACATCCTGGGATACAAAACAGATCTTTACAAATTCAAAAGTCTGGAATAACACTGTGTATCAGATCTTCCTGGAACAAGTGAAAATTAAATTAACACAACAAAACCTCTGGGACAAACTTAGAACAGTTCTCCAAGGGACTCTTGTCTAGCTCTTGTCTATGTATAGCTCTAAGTGCCTACATCAACAAACCAGAAAGTGGGTAAATAAATGACTTAATGATGTAATTCAAAGGACTTTGAAAAACAAGAAAAACCTGAATTGAAACCCAGTCTACATCAAAAAATAATAATAAAAATCAGAGCAGTAACTTAAATTAAAAAAACACCCAAAACAAGACAAGGAATTAACAAATCTAAGAGCTGATTCCTTGAGAAGATAAAACTGTCTGATGAGAGGGAAGGAAGATGATATACTTTTTGTAGTCTCAATAAACAATTATTTGAAAATATTTATTATGTGCCTGTCTGCATATGCCATGGTAGCCTTGTTGAAGTAAGAAAATGACTTGAGTATATTTCCTCCTCTACCTTTATATGGCTTCCAGGGAGTCAATGTTGGTCATCAGGTAAGCACTTTTACCCACTGACACATGGGACCACTTGCTTCTCATACTGCTCTCTCTCTCTCTCTCTCTCTCTCTCTCTCCACTGGGGTGTCAAGCCTTCATAGGACCAATGGCCTCTCCTCTCATTGATGTCTGAAATGGCCATCTTCTGCTACATATGTAGAGGCCAGCTGTATATGTAGCTTCCCTCTCCTGGCATTCTCCTACACTGGGGTATTGAGCATTCACTGGACCAAGGCCTTTTCCTCTCATTGATGTTCACTAAGGCCATCCTCTGCTACATATATGGCCGGAACCATAGGTCCCTCCATGTGTACTCTTTCATTGGTGGTTTAGTCCCTGGGAGCTCTAGGAGTACTTGTTGGTATATATTATTGTTCCTCCTGTGGGGCTGTAAAACTCTTCAGCTCTCTCTAGCTGCTCCATTGGGGACCCTATGCACAGTCTATTGGTTGGCTATGAGTCATGGGTATTTTGATCCACCTTCCAAGAAGGATCAAAGTATCCACACTTTGATGGCTTTGGGGCTAATATCCACTTATCAGCAAGTGCATGCCATGTGTTCTTTTGTGTTTGGGTTACCTCACTCAGGACGATATTTTCCAGCTCCATACTTTTGCCTAAGAATTTCATGAATTCATTGTTTTTAGTAGCTGTGTAGTACTGATAAACAACTTCAGCAAAGTGGCTGGATATAAAATTAACTCAAATCAGTAGACTTTCTATACTCAAATGATAAAGAGATTAAGAAAGAAATTAGGGAAATGAAACCATTCACAATAGTCACAAATAATATAAAATACCTTGGTGTGACTCTAACTAAGCAAGTGAAAGGTCTGAATGACAAGAACTTCAAGTTTCTGAAGAAAGAAATTAAAAATCTTAGAAGATAAAAAGATTTCCCATGCTCATGGATTGGGAGGGTTACTATAGTAAAAACACCCAACTAGCCTAAAGCAATCTACAGATTTAATGCAATCCCCATCAAAATTCCAACTCAATTCTTCAGTTAGAAAGAGCAATTTACAAATTTATCTGGAATCAAAACACCTAGGATAGTGAAAACTATTCTCAACAATAAAAGAACATCTGGTGGAATCACCATCCCTGACCTCAAGCTATACTACAGAGCAATAGTGATTAAAAAAAAAAATACATGGTATTTGTACAATGACAGGCAAGTAGATCTATGGTATAGAATTGGTGACCCAGAAATGAACCCACACACCTATGGTCACTTGATCTTTGACAAAGAAGCTAAAACCAACCAGTGAAACAAAAAGCATTTTCAACAATGGTGTGTCAACTGGCAGTCAACATTTAGAAGGATGCAAATTGAGCCATTCTTATCTCCCTGTACAAAGCTCAAGTCCAAGTGAATCAAGGACCTCCACATAAAACCAGATACACTGAATCTAATAGAAGAGAAAGTGGGGAAGAACCTGGAGCACATGGGCACAGAGGAAAACTTCCTGAAAAGAACACTAATAGCTTATGTTCTAAGATCAAGAATTGACAAATGGGACTTCAGAAAATTGCAAAGGGCACTGTCAATAGGACAAAATGGCAATCAATAGATTAGGAAAAGATTTTTACCAATCCCATAGACAAGAGGGCTAATATCCAATATTTACAAAGAACTCAAGAAATTAGACTCCAGAGAATCAAATAACCCTATTAAAAATGTGATACAGAGGACCATATTTGCTGCCTGCCTGGACAGAAAAGGATCACTAGGTACTGTACCACCCTGAGCTTTAGATTTCTGGTGGTGCAAACTGCCAGGGGTCTGCCTGCACTCAGGAACTGAGCATGTAGGTGGGTTTTGTCTGCCAGCCTGCTGGGCTCGGGCCCATGTCCTGCCCAGGGAGCTGTGGAAGGGGAGAAGCCCCACGGCCATATTTGCTGCCTGCCAGGACAGAAAAGGATCCCTAGGTACTGTATCATGCTGAGCTTTAGATTTCTGGTGGTGCAAACCGCCAGGGGTTAGCCTGTACTCAGGAACTGAGCACATAGGTGGTTCATCTGCAAGCCAGTCCATTGCAGGACCTGTGTCCTATGTGAGAATCATCAGAGGGAGTGACCCCCACCACAGCATCTTTGACCTTGACAACCTAAGTATAACATTGCTTGAGGCAAGACTGAGAAGGGCTCCAAAGGCACAAAAGAGGAAGGCAGCATATCAGTAATCTGTGCCAGAAGAAACCCAGTCATCCAGTGACTGGGTCAAGCAAATGACAGAACTGAGCAAAAACTTCCAGGATCTAAAAACAGAAGTAGAAACAACTAAGAAAGCACAAAGGGAAACAACTTTGGAGATAGAAAACCTTGGGAAGAAATCAGGGACCATAGACGCAAATATCAACAACAGAATACAAGAGATAGAAGAAAGAATCTCAGATGCCGAAGATACCATAGAAACCATGGACTCAACAGTTAAAAAAAATGCAAAATGCAAAAAGCTTGTAACCCAAAATATCCAGGAAATCCAGGACACAATGAGAAAGCCAAATCTAAGGATTATAGGCATTGATGAGAGTGAAGATTTACGACTTAAAGGGCCAGCAAATATCTTCAACAAAATTATAGAAGAAAACATCCCTAACCTAAAGAGAGAGATGCCCATGAATATACAAGAAGCCTACAGAACTCCAAACAGACTGGACCAGAACAGAAATACTTCCCGTCACATAATAATCAAAACCCCAAATGTACTAAACAAAGAAAGAATACTTAGGGCAGTAAGAGAAAAAGGGCAAGTAACATATAAAGGAAAAACCTATCAGAATTACACCAGATTTCTCACCAGAGACCATGAAAGCTAGAAGATCCTGGGCAGAGCTCATGCAGACTCTAAGAGAACACAAATGCCAGCCGAGACTATTATACCCAGCGAAACTCTCAATTACTATAGATGGAGAAACCAAGATATTCCATGACAAAACCAAATTTACACAATGTCTTTCTACAAACCCAGCCCTACAAAGGATAATAGGGGGAAGCACCATTATAACCAGGAAAACTATACCCTGGAAAGAGCAGGATATTAAGCTTCTTTCATCAAACCCAAAGAAGATAACCACACACGTATAAAATTAAAATCAAAAATCATAGGAAGCACTAACCACTACTCCTTGATATCTCTTAACATCAATGGACTCAATTCCCCAATAAAAAACATAGACTAACAGACTGGTTACATAAACAGGACCCTACATTTTGCTGCATACAGGAAACACACCTCAATGTCAAAGACAATAACTACCTTAGAGTAAAAGGCTGGAAGACAATTCTACAAGCAAATGGTCCCAGGAAACAAGCCGGAGTTGCCATTCTAATTTCAGATAAAATTGACTTTCATCCCAATGTCATCAAAAGAGACATGGAAGGTCACTACTTGCTGGTCAAAGGAAAAATCCAACAAGAAGAACTCTCAATCCTGAACATCTATGCCCCAAATACAAGGGCACCCTCATTCATAAAAGAAACTTTACTAAAGCTCAAAGTACACATTACACCTAACACAATAATTGTGGGTGACTTCAATACTCCATTCTCACCAATGGACCGATCAGGAAAACAGAAACTAAACAGGAAGACAATAAAACTAATTGAAGCTTTGAACCAATTGGCGTTAACAGATATATATAGAACTTTTCATCCCAAAGCAAAAGAATATACCTTTTTCTCAGCACCTCATGGTACCTTCTCCAAAATAGATCATATAGTTGGTCACAAGATAGACCTCAACAAATATAAGAAGATTGAAATAATCCCATGCCTCCTATCAGATCACTATGGAGTAAAAGTGGTCTTTAGTAACAGTAAAAACAACAGAAAGCCCACATGCACATGGGAACTGAACAATACTCTACTCAATGATACCTTAGTCAAGGAAGAAATAAAGAAAGAAATCAAAGATTTCTTAGAATTTAATGAAAATGAAGACATAACATACACAAATCTATGGGATACAATGAAAGCAGTGCTAAGAGGAAAACTCATAGCTTTGAGTGCCCCCAAAAAGAAATTCGAGAGAGCATACACTAGAAGATTAACGGAACAACTGAAAGCCCTGGAAGAAGAAGAAGCTAATTCACCCAGGAGGTGAAGAAGACAGGAAATCATCATACTCAGGGCTGAAATCAATCAAGTAGAAACTGAAAGAACCATACAAAGCATCAACAAGACCAAAAGCTGGTTCTTTGAAAAAATCAACAAGATAGATAAACCCTTAGCCAAACTAACCAAAGGGCACAGAGAAAGTATCCAAATTAACAAAATTAGAAATGAAAACGGACATATTACAACAGAAACCGAGGAAATTCAAAAAATTATCAGATCCTACTACAAAAACCTGTACTCAACACAACTGGAGAATCTGGAGGAAATGGACATTTTCTTAGACAGATACCAATTACCAAAATTAAACCAGGATCAAATAGACCATCTAAACAGACCCATAACCCCTAAAGAAATAGAAGGGGTCATAGATAGGCTTCTGACCAAAAAAAGCACAGGACCAGATGGTTTCAGTGCAGAATTCTATCCGACCTTCAAAGAAGACTTAACACCAATACTCTTCAAACTTTTCCACCAAATAGAAACAGAAGGAACACTACCCAATTCCTTCTTTGAAGCCACTATTACTCTGATACCAAAACCACACAAAGATCCAACTAAGAAAGAGAATTTCAGGCCAATTTCCCTTATGAATATCGATTCAAAAATACTAAATAAAATTCTTGCCCACAGCATCCAAGAACACATCAAAACGATCATCCACCATGATCAAGTAGGCTTCATCCCAGGGATGCAGGGATGGTTCAATATAAGGAAATCCATAAATGCTATCCACTACATAAACAAACTCAAAGAAAAAAAACATGATCATTTCATTAGATGCTGAAAAAGCATTTGACAAAATTCAACATCCTTTCATGCTAAAAGTCTTGGAAAGGACAGGAATTCAAGTCCCATATCTAAACATAGTAAAAGCAATATACAGCAAACCAGTAGCCAATATCAAACTAAATGGAGAGAAACTTGAAGCAATCCCACTAAAATCAGGGACTAGACAAGGCTGCCCCCTCTCTCCATATCTTTTCAATATAGTTCTTGAAGTCCAGGCTAGAGCAATTAGACAACAGAAGAAAGTCTAAGGGATACAAATTGGAAAGGAAGAAGTCAGACTATCACTATTTGCAGATGATATGATCATATACTTAAGTGACCCTAAAAACTCTACTAGAGAACTCCTACAGCTGATAAACAACTTCAGGAAAGTGGATGGCTACAAAATCAACGCAAGCAAATCAGTAGCCTTTATATATTCAAAGGATAAGCAGACTGAGAAAGAAATTAGGGAAATGACCCCCTTTACAATAGCTACAAACAGCATAAAGTATCTTGGGGTGACTCTAACCAAACAAGTGAAAGACCTATATGACAGGAACTTCAGATCTCTGAAGAAGGAAATCGAAGAAGATCTCAGAAAATGGAAAAATCTTCCATGCTCATGGATTGGCAGGATTAATATAGTTAAAATGGCCATCTTGCCAAAGGCAATCTACAGATTCAATGCTATCCCCATAAAAATCCCAACCCAGTTCTTAATAGAGCTAGAAAGAGCAATTCTCAAATTCATCTGGAATAACAAAAAACCCAGGATAGCTAAAACTATTCTCAACAGTAAAAGAACTTCAGGGGGATTCAGTATCCCAGACTTTAAACTCTACTACAGAGCAATAGTGATAAAAACTGCATGGTATTGGTACAATATCAGGCAAGCGGATCAATGGAATAGGACTGAATACCCAGAAATGAACCAACACACGTATGGTCACTTGGTCTTCGACAAAGGAGCTGAAAGCATCCAGTGGAAGAAAGATAATCTTTTCAACAAATGGTGCTGGTTCAACTGGAGGTCAGCATGCAGAAGAATGTGCATCGATCCATTCTTATCTCCTTGTACCAAGCTCAACTCCAAATGGATCAAGGACTTCCACATAAAACCTGACACACTGAAACTAATCAAAAAGAAACTGGGGAAGACCCTGGAGGACATGGGCACAGGGGAAAAGTTCCTGAATAGAACACCAATAGCTTATGCTCTAAGATCAAGAATTGACAAATGGGACCTCATAAAACTACAAAGTTTCTGTAAGGCAAAGGACACCATCAAAAGGACAAAATGTCAACCAACAGACTGGGAAAGGATCTTCACCAACGGTAATCCCACAGAGGCCTAATATCTAATATATACAAACAACTCAATAAAGTAGAACCCAGAGAAACAAATAACCCCATTAAAAAGTGGGGTACGGAGCTAAACAAAGAATTTTCACCTGAAGAACTTCAGAGACCTGAGAAACACCTTAAGAAAGATTCAACATCATTAATCATTAGGGAAATGCAAATCAAAACAACCCTGAGATTTCACCTTACACCAGTCAGAATGGCTAAGGTCAAAAACCCAGGAGACAGCAGGTGTTGGTGAGGTTGTGGAGAAAGACGAACACTCCTCCACTGCTGGTAGGATTGCAAGATGGTCCAACCACTTTGGAAATCAGTCTGGTGGTTCCTCAGAAAACTGGGCATGTCACTTCCTGAGGACCCTGTTATACCACTCCTGGGCATATATCCAGAGGATTCTTCAGCATGCAATAAGGACACATGCTCCACTATGTTCATAGCAGCCCTATTTGTAGTAGCCAGAAGCTAGAAAGAACCTAGGTGTCCTTCAACGGAGGAATGGATACAAAGAATGTGGTATATTTACACAATGGAGTACTATTCAACCATTAGAAACAATGAATTCATGAAATTCTTAGACAAATGGATGGAGCTGGAGAACATCATACTAAGTGAGGTAACCCAGTCTCAAAAGATCAATCATGGTATGCACTCACTGATAAGTGGATATTAGCCTAGAAACTTTGAATACCCGGGACATAATCCACAAATTAAATGATGTCCAAAAAGAATGGAGGAGTGGCCCCTGGTTCTGGAAAGACTCAGTGCAAGAGTATAGGGGAATTCCAGAACAGGGAAGTGGGAAGGGGTGGATGGAAGAACAGGGGGACGGAAGAGGGCTTATGGGACTTGCGGGGAGTGATGACCCAGAAAAGGGGAAATCATTTGAAATGTAAATAAAAACTATATCAATAAAAAAATAAAATTAAAAGGACAAAAAAATGTGATACAGAGCTAAACAAAGAATTCTCAACTGAGAAATACAGAATGGCTGAGGAACACCTAAGGAAATGTTCAACATCCTTAATCATCAGGAAATGCAAATCAAAACAACCCTGAGATTTCACCTTACACCTGTCAGAATGGCTAAGATCTTGAGTTTTAGTTTTCTCAAAATATTTCAGGAATATATATATATAATATATATAATTATGGAAACTATAATGTTATGTTAATACTATGTATATTTAGTTAGTGTCTTAAGTAAAGGCAAATTCAATAGAATCTGCTGGTTTGGTATTGTTAGATAGGAGGAAGAAATGAGAAGTTTGTTCTATTTTTTTTATAGAGAAGTAGGCAAAAAGGAAGAAGTAAGGAAAAAAGAGAGGGAGATAGAAAATCTGGATCTTTTGGGGTTTAACATTAGTAAAAAAATAAGGCAAATAAATGAGTGTAGACAACTCCTAAAATATCAGTGTACTTAAGCACAGTAATTAATTGCTTCAAATAAACCCAATACTCTCAGCTGTAAAGAAATAAGAAGTCATGTGATTCAATACAGACCAGCAGGACAGAGCATATTTCATAACATTTCTGAATATTAGAGCTGATATTTATTTAAGTCCTGTTATCCCTTAGAGATGTCACCAAAGATATTTGAGTAAAAATCTAATAAAATTTTCCAGGTTTTCAACATTAATTTTATATAACACTTTTTATATTTTTATATAAATTTCATGTAATTTATATAAATTTTCTAATTTTTATATAAATTTTATATAGCTCTTGGATATATAAAATAAATTATATTCATAATTTACTTAATTAGATTCCAATTAATTTCTGTTATCCTGTGACTTTTACAAATGTTCAAGTATCACAAAGTTTCAAGAGGTTATCGTAATGTATCAGAAATACCAATAGGAAATCTGCAATCAGGAGTCTTTGAATTCAGCAACAACAAAGATTCCCTGAGATCAAAAGCATTTATTGATAACCAATATCAAGAAAAATTTCCATGCAGAAAATCCAAGGGTTATTGTGAAAGCTGCGAAACTTTATTGATCCCCACATTTCTGATGTGGTAGTTGTTATGGATTACTGTTGCTTATTTGATTAGTTAATCACTTTGAAACAAGTCTCTTAAAATCCATTCAATTCAGGGACACAGACACATGGAAATGACTGTAAGTGACTTCTGAAGAGGGAGAAAACTGTCAAAGGGTTGACGAGTTCTTAGAGTTTCTTGCTACTTTAAATTCTTTGTTTAAATTCTCGTTCCAGATTTCAGGAGTACTTTTGTACTCATCTAGGAACAGATCAGCTGCCATTCCCATTCTGGAATTCTGTTAGACCAGGTGTATTTTCTTGATGCTCGTATGTGAGTTCCATTAGTGTTAATGAGGGTTGCGTTCATGCATAGAGTGGAGCGCACATCCATTATCTCTAAAGGAAATTTCCTTTATAATATATTGCTTACTTGAGTTTTATTACATGTTTCCTTGGTGCTTATATTACAGTCTGGCTTCTTTATTTACAGAAACAATAAGGAGAGATTGTGAGATTCAGGGCAGTTTTTAATGCCATGACTGTATCCATGAATCGTTTGAAGAGTCTGTTTGTTATAAAATTATTATTATCTGCATTTATTTGGAACCTATGAATTAATTGAGATTAAACAAAAATAATCATCACAATGCTACTGTGTCAACTACTGACGTTTTGTTTAAATTGCAAATATACAGAAAAAAAAAACCCTCAAGTTTTTATCAAGAAGGGAAAGAAAGCTTAGTGATTAAGCATTTCTGTGATGTAGAGACAACTTCTAACGTCTCAAGTAAAAATTTGAGATTTTTTTCCTGTAGTTTTAAAATAAAAAGAAGAAAGGAAGGGAAATAATTAGCAAATGACATCAGAGTTTACTCAAACAATACTAGAAAATAATGGTAATAAATGCATAGTTCTCTCACATTTTCATCCTTTCCAGTGGGTTTTCATTTTGACAATCTCTACTAGTGTGGTTGATGAAATGAATGGGACAGCTTTCAGTGAAAGTATTTTTATGCAAACAGCAACATGATCTTTGTGTCTCATGGGGTAAACACAGACACAATGAACTAATTAAACTTGTAATAAAACTCAACACTGCTTACACATTTAACATCCTTCCCATAGAACTTCATTTATTAGTAAAATATGACTTCTTTTTTTATAAACCATATGGTTCAATTTTATTAATTATGAAATTATATTGATATAAATTATTTCACATATTGCAAAGGAGAAATATAATTTTTATATATTTTTTTTATTATCTATATCAAAACAACCCTGAGATTTCACCTTACACCAGTCAGAATGACTAAGATTAAAAATTCAGGAGACAGCAGGTGTTGGCCAGGATGTGGAGAAAGAGGAACACTCCTCCACAGCTGGTGGGATTGCAAATTGATACAACCACTCTGGAAATCAGTCTGTAGGTTCCTCCGAAAACTGGGCACCTCACTTCCAGAAGATCCTGCTATACCACTCCTGGGCATATACCTAGAAGATTCCCCAGCATGTAATAAGGATACATGCTCCACTATGTTCATAGAAGCCCTATTTATAATTGCCAGAAGCTGGAAAGAACCCAGGTATCCCTCAACAGAAGAGTGGATGCAAAAAATGTGGTATATCTACACAATGGAGTACTATTCAGCCATTAGAAACAATGAATTCATGAAATTCTTAGGCAAATGGATGGAGCTGGAGAACATCATACTAAGTGAGGTAACCCAGACTCAAAAGATGACTCATGGTATGCACTCACTAATAAGTGGATATTAACCTAGAAAACTGGAAAAATATGACTTCTTAATGACTGTTACTGCTTTATAATAATTAATGTAAAAGCGATATTTTCATGTAGACAATTAGAATGTGAAAAGAATGTTTTTCTTCCTTTTTAAATTGAAAGCTGAAAACAAAACAAAAATCCAACAACAGAATTGCACAAGAAAGTGTCTTCACTGCATTTCCTTTTGTGAAAACAATGACAAAAGTATTAGTAATTTTCAATCAAAAACATGCTGTCTCATCAATATTATACATGATGCATAATAGCCTCCATGTATCCTAAATTAGATTAGTAGCAGCATAGCAACAGAGATGGACAAATGACACCATACTGTACTATCTCTCTGTTGCTTTCACCCCTGCCTGCAGCACACCAGCTCTCTGTGGGAAGGCTTTGCTTTTATCAGAGTGAAGCATTCCTCCAGCTTTGCTCTCCCTAGCTCTTTGAATTTTGTTTTGCCTGATTTACTTTTGTTTCTTTCCCTTCTCTTTCCTTTTCTTCCCTTCTCTTCCATTCCCTTTCCTTTTCTCTGTCTCTTCCTTCCTTCTTCCTTTTTTTTAAATTATTTTTTTTTATTAAATCTTTTTTTACAGTCCAGTTGTTTTCCCCCTCCCAGTCAGCCCTCTGACTGTTTCTCATTCCATTCCATGCCCCAACCTGTCTCCAAGACAATGTCTCCAAGACTCATACCACCACCCCCACCTTCACCCCAGCCCCACTAGACCTCCCTACTCCCTGGGACCTCAATTATCTTGAAGGTTAGGTGCATCTTCTCTTACTGAGGCCAGACCCGCAGTCCTCTGCTATATATATGTCAGGGGCTTCATATCAGCTGGTGTATGTTGCCTGGTGTCTGAGTGATCTCCAGGGGTCCAGGTTAGTTGAGACTGCTGGTCTTTTTATGGGGTTGCCCTCCTCCTCAGGTTCTTCCAGTTTTTTCCTAATTCGACCATAGGGGTCAACAACTTCTGTCCATTAGTTGGGTGTTAATTATCTGCATCTGACTCTTTCAGCTGCTTGTTGGGCCTTTCCGAGGACAGTCATGATAGGTCCCTGTTTGTAAGCACACCGTAGCCTCAGTAATAGTGTCAGGCCTTGGGGACTCCCTTTGGAACTGGATCCTAATTTGGGCCTGTCATTGAAACTCCTTTCCCTCAGGCTTTTCTCCATTTTTGTTCCTGTAGTTCTTTTAGACAAGAACAATTCTGGGACAGAGCTTTTGACTGTGGCATGGCAACCCTATTCCTCTACTTGATGCCCTGTCTTTCTTCTGGAGATGGACTGTATTTCATCTAAGGTTCCTCTCTCCTACTCGTCCCTCCTCTCTCTTACTTATTCCCCCCCCCCCTCTCTCTCTCTCGTAGTCCCTCTCGTAGTCTCATTTTTCAAATATATAACAAAATAAACCATAGTAAGATAAAACAAACACTATCAATCACATCAAAGTTGAACAAGGCAAACCAACAGAAGGAAAATCTTCCCAAGAGAAGGCATTAGGATCACAGATCCATAGATGATTGCCGAATAAGGCACCAATACCTGTATACCAGAATATAATTAGAAGTAATGTTATTTTACTTTTTTAGTCTTAGTTGTATTAGGTCTCTGGGCTATCTAGTCTCTGGTTCTTGGTCAATCTAGCAACAATGGGCTGCCACATCCAATCCAGCAACATGGGTTCCACTTTGTGTAGTAGGCCTTTAGTCAAGTCAGATATTAAGTGTTTTCTCTTACAATGCTTGTACCACCATTGCATTAGAATATTTTGCAGGCAGGACAACTGATGATGCAAGATTTTGTGGGCCAGTTGGTATATACTATTTGGAGGGGAGTCATAGCTTGCAGAGTACTTTTCTATAATAAAGACACTAGGACATGGGGGTGAAGGTTCTATGAAGGCAGTGACCTGATCTCTTCATGTTCAGTGAGTTGTGTGAGTGTTGTTTCCATTAGCAAGATGTTGCTGTAGGTCTGTAGATAGCAATCTATTGTGTTGACAGAGGGATGGTTTGTTTGGGAATTTCCATTGGATCCATTTGGCCAATAACTCAATTGAATATAGCAGGGAATCCTGGACTGGAAGCTTCCTTTGGTGACAAGAGATGTACAGTTGGGACTACATCTTTGGTATTGTTGAGACTTCTTTAGGATCACTTTCTTGTACTTTAGCAAGTTTCTCCTGCAATTTTGTGAAGATTTTGATATAGTGTATCCTTCATTTTGTTTAGTTCAAAATACACTTTAATGTCCTGTGACGTACTCTGTTGAGAATGTTCTGTTTTCCATCTAAACATTTAGAGATTTCCTTCATCTCTTTGCGTTGTTGATGCTGAGTTCATTTTCAGGATGTTTCAAGTCCAAGGTAGATGGAGAACAAGCTCATCCCCTTGTGTGTCTGTCATAGTGAATGAGCTCTAGCATTTGGACAGAAAGTGTGAAGTAGCAGCTTAGTGACTCTAAAAAGTAAATAAATCAAAGATAAAAGAAGAAAACAGAAAAGGGAAAGGAAGGGAAGGAAAGAGAAAACAGTGGAGGTTGACATTTGTATTCAGTATATTTGTATTGTATAAGTAGACAGGTAATATTTGCCTATGTATATGTATGTGCTATATATGAATATTGTATGACACACACACATATATTCTGTCAGCTCTTTCTATACAGAGAACCATGAACTTGGTCTTCTTGTTTGAAAACATTTTGAAGCCAGTTTTCTTATAAGTTAACTTGGTATCTGGTGTCATTTGCTTCTGTTAGCAGACTGGATCCTGTATCTTCTGATAGTTTGGACTAGTTGTTTGCCATTTAACACTGGTTACAACATTAATACAAGAAAATCTTATACCTTTACTCCATTCTTGTTATACAAGAGCAATTTTCTTTTTATACTTCAACATCTTTAAACTTCAACTGGAAGTGATTTTATATCTAAGATATAATTAACATATAATTATTGTAGCATTATATGTAATAAAGTATTATATATATATGTCTATATGATATTTTTCATTTATAAGCATGACACTAACATTATTTTCCTTAGCATTAATGAAATACTATACCTGTTAGCATTGCTAGACTCTACTTCCCACCCCTCTCCATTTCTTGCTAAATACTTCTCTCTTTCGTATACATTTATTTATTCTGGATAATTAATATAAATAAAATAAGATACTATTTGGAACTGACTTCTGGTGTTTTTCACGTAGCGTGTTGTTTTAATGTTTTTGTGTGGTAGGGTTTGAATCAATGTCATCTCTTTACAGAGGCATGTATTTTATTATATATAATAGAAACAGCATACTTTCTTGATCCATTAACTGATGGACCACAGATTGTTTCCATTTTGAGGTTTTTTATTGGTACTACTATGACTGTTCAGGTTATTTTTATATGCTCTTATATATATTCAATATTTGGAATATATGTCAAGGAACAATTTCTGGGACTTATACTAAATTAAAACTTACTGTTTTGCTGAACTAGCAATTAGCTTTTCAATGTGAGTTTTAAAGTATATTATCAGTGTAACTGAATTTCTCTTTTTGCCAACATTTATCAGTATTTATTTTATCTACTAGTTGTAATCATTCTAGGATGCATAAAACATATCTCATTTATATGTAGATAAGGTAGAAATGCATTGTTATTTTTGTATGTATCTATTTTGTGTTCACATCATAATTTACTGGAAAATAATTTCCCACTTTACTTTGTCAAAAAATTAGGTGACCAGAATGATTAAACTTGTTTCTACAATACCAATTTTATTTCATTGCTCTACATTTATTTATCTATTTACACTAGCATCATATAGTATTACTGAAGTTTTTATATGAAGTTTTAAAGTCAGCAGGGACATTATTCTAATCAACTGCTCTAGATCAGTGATTTGAGAATGGTTGTGTGTCATGGATTTCACTGTGAAAATTGCTTAGATGTTTTGCCATGAACGTATATGTGGTAAATCTAAAATAACATTGTATTCTTTCATATTCTATTCTTCATATTTTCTTGTCTTGCAGTATTATTTATAAACATTATATGAAAAGGTATAATTTAATTTTAGGAAGTGTTTACTATCTTTATACAAGTTTAATAAGTTTTGTTCCTCTGTTAAATGACTTAAAAGCATCAACCTCTGATTCCAATTTTTTTCTTTTATTCTGAGTCTCTGTACCAAGCATGATTCTGTGTGGGAAGAAACAAAAAGTAATTCTGGATAATTATTAAGAGAACAAATTCATCAATAGGATACCAGATAGTCCACTAACCCTCTGGGTTATGAATTGAAACTGTGAAAGAGAACCTGTATTATGACTCCTTGGTCACAAACAAGAATTATAGCTTTCGTCCCATAAAGTTTCCAGAATGATTCTGGTAGTTGAAGCGTATTAATCCACTATCATGTCTTAGTGTGAAAAGCTGGCACTTAGAATGGAAAAATGTAAAATCTTCAGTTGGGTTTAGAGCTCTCTGTGATCATTCAATTAAAACAGACAAATGTGCATTGACCACCCACTAGGAGCACTTGGCTGGCTCTGATCCTGAGTTCTCTTATGTTTGAGTTGGCTTGAAAACAACTTAGCCATGTTAAGCGCGTTTCCTAGCCTACCCGAGAATGTGGAAAGAGAACTCTCCAACTCTGTTGGGTCTTGATATTAAACAGCACATCCCTGAGAGCTCCGCTGCACCCAATATATACAGAAAGAGCAGGAAGAAAGGATAATTACAATCAGGATTCTGCTAGCTGTGCTTAAGCTCAACCAGTCAGCAGAGTGCCAATCAGGGCCTTTCCTCAGAAGCTTGAGAAGCTTCCCTTTGCTCACAGCAAGGTGGCTTAGCCATGAGAAACAAATAACACCTGCATGACTCGTCAAGCCACAGTGCTCGACTTAAAACAACAACAAAACACCAAGATTGCGCATGCACCCCCCCCCCCCCCAAAAAAAAGCAAAAGTGTCTCTCTGTGTTATTAACTGTAAGGCATCACACTTAGGAGTGTTTGTGGTAAGCAGAGAAGCCAGCTGAAGTTGTGCAACAATCAACCTTTATGCGTTTGTTTATGTGCTATGGCAAAGCCTCAGGCCAAAAGCATTGTCATTGTGCATTGATGGCAAACTTTCTAGCTCCCAAGACTGCCTTTGTATGTGCTGCAACAAGAATGTTTCTGTTGATGTTATAAACTTTTCATCATGGGAACACCAAATGTTTGAGAAAGTGTCTTATTTTTAAGGATATACCGTGTAATAGAATTCAAACTTATTGTCTCAAATAATAGCTTATATCTCCGAGAGTTAGTATATTCTATTCTATTTTAACAGTGGAATTTTTGTATTATTATAATAGAATTGTTTTTATAATTCTTTTTAAAAGCAAAATTGACTCCTAAGTTTCTGATGCAATAATTTTAAGATGTGTTGAAATTGTGGTAGATTTTAAATTTCAGTGAATATAACTACTTTATTGCTCATAATGAAGCTGGGGGAGGAAGGATTGGATAGGTGAAACTGCTTAAGCAAAACCCACGGTGTTTCTCATCTGACGTCATGGCACCAATGTGAGGGCTTAAAAATAGAGGAATGGGGGTTAAGGGAGTGTGGCACGGTGGCATGGGGGAATGGGGTGCCCCAGGCACTTCTTCCCCCTGAGGGACCACACACACACAGGCATGGTATAGAATAGAGTTTATTCAGAATATGGGATGGGAGTTAGTGGTAGAGAAAGGCAGAGAGAGGGAGAGAGAGGAAGAGAGAGTAGAGAAGTGGAGTGGAGGCCAGCCATGACCACATGTGGGGGGAGAGCCCAAGGGGCAGAGAGGTGAGAGTATGTGGGAGAGCAAAGAGAGATCTAAGAGAAGGAGAGGAGGGGCAAGTAGCCCTCTTATTAGTGGGCCAGATCTATGAGGCAGGGCATAACTGGGTATTGCCAGGTAGGTATGGGGTGGAGCTTAGACAGAATGCCATCATACTCCAATATTTGCTTAATTAAAAAAGAAAAAGAAAAAAGAAAAGAAGTGACAGCGAATATGGTGAATACAGCGAAGCAGGAATAGGGTCATTGTTGAGATCTGGCTGCTTCATGCTGACATTGGAGCAACGTGTCTCTGGGGAACCTAGAGAAAGGGGTATGGGGGGGTGATTGTCCAGTCTCAGGAAGATTGGCTGCTTCCTTGCTGTCCAGGGTCTGTCTGTGGAACCATTTGAGGATAGGTCAGGAGACCAGGTCCAATAGAAGCTGTCTGCATATAGAGAAGCTGAGAGGAGATTGGAGCATCTGAAGGTTGCTTCTCTGGAGCTGTCCTGGATATGGCAAGGGCCTGGACTTAACAAGATGTTGGAACACATCAGTATAGGTAGGGAATAATACTAAGTACATTTGGGAGAAAGGAAAACTTTTTTTAAGATGTACAATTGAAACCCAGAGGAATCCCACCCTTTGGAAAGGCAGCAAAGTGGGAACTTGGGCAGATGTACTTATCTGAATGGAGCCTACTTAGTCCATGAGCAGTGGATCTGGGTAGGTTTCCTGTAGCTAACAAGTTTATTAAAGAGATAACAACATGAGTTCACCATATGAACAGTCTTTAAGATTAGCCTTTGTGGATCAGAAGGAATAGGATTGAAGGTTGGACCGTATAGTGGAATATTTATTATTAGAGAAATCTATAGGAATGCAGATGTTAGGACAGTGACACAGCAAGAAGGGGAAATATGAAGCATTTAATGCAAGCAGTTTAGGTAAGGAGATAACTGTCTAGCTGTCAATGTAGTCAGAAGTCTGAGGGATAAACAATAACTTAGCAGTTATATTATTAAAGAATGACAGATTCCTGTAGCCAGCAGTTCTTTGTGGTCTCTGGTCTCCACAGCGGCTTTGGCTGTAAATCTGGCTTTCAAGCACAGAAGATGCAAGGCCTTTTCTCTGTGGAATGGATACCCATGACATGAGAAATGGCTTACCTTTGTTTAGCTAAGTCATTTGACTCAAGGTATTTGGTCTTGTCCACTGCACTCTTTCAGGCAGCATCCTGTGGTGGTGTCCATATCTTTCTTCTGAGACCTCCTGGGAGAAGCTGTCAGGCTATTGGGAATTCTGTCTGTCTTAAATCTAATAACAAACTTCTGACAAGATTGAGCGCAAGATAGGAGGGCAATAGTTAAAGAGAGACTAGGAATGGAAATTTTAAGTAGCTTTGACAGGTTGCATAGGTAGAGGAAAGTATATTTCTTTGGTTAGTAAAGATGCTAGGATCAGAGTAAGAAAGCTGACAGCAATGGCTTAAATTGTGGTGACAGAAAATGAGTTTGTCTTGGCAGATTTAGGCTCGTTAACATCAACTTGAGCATGCAGGCTATAGGAACAAACAAGTTAAGGATGTGGGAGCACGGAATAGGTGGGATTTAGGTCCTTTATCATTTACCAGACTGTTAATTTTAAAAATATATGGTCAAAGACAAGTTACAGCCCATTGGGTGGGTAGGGAAAGTAGGAATGTTGTTAGATATAAATCCAGAGTCCTGGAAAAATAATAACAACAACGTAATAGCCAAGCTGAAGGCATGGGCTGTCGCACAAGTCTTCAGGGGCTATGGACATTTCCGGAATGCCCAGAGAAGCTCCCATGCCTGGTCCAGGGCTTCTGCAGCTGTAAAAGCTAAGAGGGAGACTGGGTAACTTCTGAGTCAGGGGACACCCAAGGGAGGGCCTAAATGTCCTAAGCAGGAACGTTATCTTGAATGCCAGTCACACATGGGCTAGGCATGAGAGGAAACCCTTTGTTCCAACGAGGTTGGCCAGACTTCATTTGAAAGCTAAGGGGTTATTTAGTATTATGGTTAATGTTTATTTAAATTTGTAATCTGGTAGATCTGACAGGCAGCACACCCAGTGCAACTGTTCTCCTAGGTGCGGAAAACTGGAAGTTTGAGTAAAGCAAGCAGTGGTACAGCCATGCAAACGTGGGAGGTATGTGCACCTATGGGAATTGGCACCCAGGTCAGCATAACCAGAGGTAGCAGCTGCTATGACAAAAGTAGCAAGGTATAGCAGATCTGAGCTGGGCGTGGGCTGCGGCCTGGCTGCGGTGGGCAAAGGCCCAAGAAATCTGCACTGTAGCCAGCAGAGCGGACCGCATGGTGGGTGGGGGGGGGCACAGCAACGGGAATGGGGTGCAGGCTTGCTGCAGCTCTGAGAGCGGTGGGCGCTGAGAGCGACGGCAGCAGGACCTCGTGGCACCGCTTGGTCGGGATGGAACACAGCGTTGCTGTGGTTCTGAGAGCCTGGAGAGAGCCATGCCACGGCAGCCGCAGTCGCTGCCACAACCCGCAGTGGTGTGGATGGTAGTGGCTGTCAGCGAGAAAAGTTGTAGCTTGTAGCGGTGAAAAGTTAGTGCGGGACTTACCCATCCAAGAAAACTCACAGTGTTTCTTGTTTCCTGGCCAATGCACCAATGAAAGGGCTTAAGCAAAACCCACAGTGTTTCTCATCCGAAGTCATGGCACCAATGTGAGGGCTTAAAAAGAGAGGAATGGGGGTTAAGGGAGTGTGGCACTGTGGTGTGGGAGAATGGGGTGCCCAGGCAGGCCCTTGCCTGGGCACTTCTTCCCCCTGAGGGACCACACACACACAGCCATGGTATAGAATAGAGTTTATTCAGAGTAGGGGATGGGAGTTGGTGATAGAGAAAGGCAGAGAGAGGGAGAGAGGGAAAGAGAGGGAAAGAGAGGGAGAGAGAGTAGAGAAGTGGAGTGGAGGCCGGCCATCACCACATGGAGGTCGGGGAGAGCCCAAGGGGCAGAGAGGTGAGAGTATGTGGGAGAGCAGAGAGAGAGCAAAGAGAGGGAGAGGAGGGGCAAGTAGCCCCTCTTATAGTGGGCCAGATCTATGAGGCCGGGCATATCTGGCTATTGCCAGGTAGGTGTGGGGTGGAGCTTAGACAGAATACCAACAATATGGGCTTTCTGGAGGGGAAACTGGGAAAGGGGGAAACATTTGAAATGTAAATTAATAAAGTATCTAATAAAAAAGAAATGTTTGAGGCTGAGCATTATAGAAAGAATTTTTTTTTTTTATCTCAACATTCTGGTGGTTTGATGGCCTGATGCCAACATCCATTTTATTTAAATGAAAGCCTCCTTGGGGATTATATGAGAATGTGTCTGGCACCTGCAAAAGAGATAGCCCAAAGTACAGGTTTCAGAGTAAGCGAGGGCTGGTGTTATATTTTTTATGGCAGTCTTTCCAAAAGAACGAATTCAGAGTCCCACAAAAGTTGCTTTTGAAGCTTGGTGTTACTTCTGAGTAGCTTAACCATTTTCAAATATTAATACAATGGTGATCAAACTTCCAGCATATGATTCTTGGTATAGCTAGCCTTATATATGATCACAACACTCATGAGAAGAAAATTACTTAGATATAGTAAATATTATCTAAAGGAGGACATTTGGTCTAGAAAAAATAATTTTGAGAATACACTTTCCACTTATCCACTCATAAATCCTTGTGACTGTGCATGTATATTGTGTATACATATGTATTTGGTGTGATCACTTTTAGAAAATAATAATGAAGCCTTTAATCTCAGCACTTGTGAGGCAGAGTCAGGTGACTCTCTGAGTTCAAAGCCAGCCTGGTCTACAAAGTGAGTTCCAGGACAGCCAGAGCTACATAGAGAAACCCTGTCTCGAAAAACCAATAAATAAGGGTTAGGGTTAGGGTTAGGTAAATAAGTAAATAAATAAATAAATAAGAAAGAAAGAAAGAAAGAAAGAAAGAAAGAAAGAAAGAAAGAAAGAAAGAAAGAAGAAAGAAAATAATAATGAATATTTCTGGTTTTGTGTAAACAGTTAAAGCAATATAGATTTATTATGTTGCCAGGATGTTACAATCCATGTATCAAATGAAACTAGTTTCTGAGGGTTTAGAAATCATTTCAAAACCATTTTGAGAGTGCCTAGGCTGGCCTTAATGTCATGGTCTTCCTTCCACACATACCCAAGTGCTAGGATTATAAGTATGTGGCTCATAATCCACCTCTAAGATGCCTATTCAATATGGATGCTGTCCTCATGGAATGTTGACCTGAGTGCTAAAGAAATCTAAGAGACAAGGACATTAGAAGCAACTCTTACCACATATCCTTGGAGATGCTATTCAGTATCCTCAGTATCTATACAGTATGGAAGGCATAGGAAAGCTGTGAAAATCAGAAAGTGTCAGTGCCAGTTAGCCTGACTTGTAGGCTATTAGAGAAGAAAAATGCCTGTTTTAGTGTTGTATTTAATTCCTATTAGACAAATGATACATATGTCATATGTTTATGCGATGCTCAAAATCAGGTATACATTATGGAATTGGCAAATCTTGATGATTAAGAGGTTTTCTTTTTTAATAGTACTAGAATAAAAGGTTTTTTTGACTGAATATCTTATTAGGTTATACTATGCCTTTTCTCTTTCATGTAAACAAATTCTCCACTTGACTTCCATACAATCAAGTTTAGGCTATTTAGGGTAACAAACACTGAAGAAATTCTACCATCATTTAATAAAGTCATTATGTGTGAAGCTCACATTATGTGTGAAGCTTAATAGGCCTTTCCCTTTATTTCTTGTTTTAATCTATAGTATTTAGAAATGTGTGGTCTTTTGCTTCCACTGAACAATGAATACCAACAAACATGGACAAATATTAGTTGAAGTTTTGTGAGGACACCAATTATTCAATCCACCTGCCCATATCTTCTCCATCTAATTTAATATTGCTGAGAGAATCAACCACACATCATGCTTTCAGATTAAAAAGCACAGAGGTTTACTTGACAGAGTTCTCTATTGTTAAAGGATCCCACAGAACAGGAGTAACACTGAGTTTAAACTTGGGGGAAGGGGAATTATAGAACAATATGATTTTTTCTCCCACTCTGTTCTTTTCTTACCTGAGGAATGATAAATTGGGAATAAAATACCTGTATTTCTTTGTGAGAGATTCACAATAAACACCTCTTTAGAGGGCACACAAGAATGACCTAGCAGCCTTGAAAGTGTTATTTTAAAGTCTATTACATTCTGTAGTGTCATTTCTAAAGGGAAGCCTTTTTCTTGCTTGATAACTTTGATTTTCCAATATTGCATATGATCCTATGCCTTAATGTGCAAATTCTAATTCTAAAAGACATTTAATTTTTCTCCAAGATCATTCAGTTTCTGTTTTATTCTCTGTTTTGTTTCCAGTAAGTCTATTAGCAGTTTCAAGCCATGACATTACAGAGGACTGGATGACTCTAGTTTTGTATAATTGATATATATTTATTGGTAATAAAAAGTAGAAACATGTCTTCTTAATTCAAGAAAATGGCTGCTTAAAGATGTTTAAAATGTGCTATACACAACATTATTTTTTTCTGATTATTCTTTTCCATTTTGAAATTTGTTGCAAGTTGTTATATTGAATCCTCTACTATGCATAAAAACTTAATTGAAAAGGTTGTATTTTTACAATGTTAGTCTTAGTTAAATGTTTGGACCTAGTTGATTCCAGAATTATCATCCAATGTGGAGCTCTCATATTTTGAATATTTTCTGTATCTCCAAATATGAGAAATTCATAAGGAAAATACATATTTAAGAATGAGCACTAGACCCAAAGAAATTAACTAGAGGGGCCCAAGGGAGGATACATGAATCTCATCCAGAAGAGTAAACAAATTAAACATTAGATGTTGAGAGAGGGTGGGAACTGGGTGGGAGAGGGAATGAAGAGGAGAATATGGAAATGGATCTGCTGTGGGGCATGGGAGAAGGAAGAGAGAAAGAGAGAGAGAATGGAAATGGATGGTGGGCTTCTTTGGGATTAGCTGGAGGCCTGGGATAGGGGAAGCTCCTTGGACTCTAGCTGAGACTCCTAGCAGTTGGGGATATGGACACTGAAGTGAAGTGTCCACTTCCTGGATCCAGGCAGAATTCCCAGCAGGAGAAGGGAGATATATATTAGCCTACCACCAAAACGTCACAAAATCTGTCCTGCCAACAAGATACCAACAGGAATAAAAATGTGGCAGAGATAGAGGAAATGGGCAATCAATAACTGTCACAACTTGAGCCCTGTCCCATGGGAGAGGGCCAGTCTCTGACCCTATTAATGACACTCTGCTATGCTTGCAGACAGGAAGGAGCCTAATATACTTTGCTCCTGAGAGGCTTCATCCAGTCTGGATGGAAACAGATGCAGAGACACACAGCCAAACATCAGGGAGAACTTGGAAGTCTTGCAGAAGAAGAGAGGACCCGGTTGGAAGAGCTGGAGAGGTCAAGGACACCACAAGAAACCCTAAAGGGTCAACTAATATGGACCCACTAAGGCTCACAGAGACTGAGCCAACATCCGAAGATCATACAGGAGCAGATCCTAGGCTCCCTACACCTTTGTAGCAGGTATGCAGCTTCATGTGAGTCCCTAACAATTAGAGCAGGGCCTGTCTCTGACTGTATTGCTGCCATTTGGATTCTCTTCCCCAGCTGGACTTCCTGCTGTGTTCTTAGTGGAAGAGAAAGTACTTATTCCTGCTGAGACTTGATTTCCTAGGGCAGGGTGGTACCCCAAGGGGGCATTCCCCTTCTCAGAGGAGAAGGAGAGGAAGTAATGGGGAGGAATTTGTGAGGTTAGAACTGGAGAAAGGGTAGGGAGTGGCCTGTGATAGGGAGGTAAAGTAAATAAAGAAAGAAATTAAGGGGAACAAAAGGAAATGGCATCAATTAATGGGGATCTCAAACTCATACCTTAATCCTATGGCACAGATGCCATTTCAATGAGAGAGACACAGCTAACAAAAGCATCTCTTTCTTCTTCATATAAACTCCATCCCCAAGAATTGTCTGTTTTATTTCCTAATGTACCTGTTTATCTTTCTCCAGATCAATTGCTGTGACCTGATCCACATTTTCTACAAGAAAGACATGTGCAAAAGAGTCAAGGAAAGCTTAAGTAGCAAGGGAAAACATCAACAGAAAGCCTATGCAAAGGTAATTCAAGGTTCCAGTTCCAGCATTCTGTTCATTCTTCAATCACATGCCCTTGCATAAAAAAGCTTCTTCCATACAAATATAGGGAAATCTGGAAAAATGTAATGCAAAACAATGTAGTATAGTCTGCAAGGCATTGCAAGGCTGACTCACCATTATCTCTTGACACTTATCTCCAACTACACTAAAGGTAACTCTAAGATTTAAAAATGTACCATCTAAACTCTAAGTATTCACTTAGACTTTGGAAGGCCCTCCCCAAGAAAAGAAGAAATGGAATTTAAATTTTATTCTGGTCTTAAGTATACTTGCTCCCTCATTAAGAACCCGAGTTTGATTTCCAGTATCTACTGGAAGGCTCATAATTACTTGTCCCTCCATGTCTAGGGGTTCTGATGGGTTCTTCCGGTATCTGTGGGTATCAGGCATGCCTGTGGTACACATAAAAACACAGAGACAAAAAAATCTCTATACAAGAAATGAAATAAATGAAAATCTATTTTGTTTGGCTTCAGTTAGTGGAGCAATGTCTTAAAAATTGATAGACTATCTTTATGCAGTTGACTATATATATTGTTGACTAATTAAATTGGCGATATTAAGTAGACTATATCCATCCACATAGACAATGATAGTAAGTTTTCCCAAAGGAACTGACTGTTTTCTTCTTTGAGATTTGGTTATCTTTATGGAAATGACAAACCTTATATCTTCTTTGCTGGTACATTTTAAATGCCCAACATGTACTTTGGATTCTGAGACATAGTTAGATAATTATTGCTTGTCAAATAGTCATTAGGTGTTTTCAGAGCCAGAAAACAAATTTCACTTTAAATCATTTTCTTTTCTAATCATCTTGACATTGGTGTGCTGTTCTTGTTTTTGAAAGCAGCTCTTGTATTTGTCTGCTATACAGCCTGTTCCCTCCTCCTTTAGCTGTGATAGGCATGACCTCTGTACAGACATCTGTACAGTTAGACCCTTCAGCCAGCTGGAATTTAACCACTTTTTCTCTTTCACTAGAAAAAAAAAGTAGGGCCTGGTAATGCAGGGCAAGTTGTAGGCCGAAGAATCATAGCTCTCTTCTGCCTTTTTTTTTTCTCTTATAGGAATTTGTTCCCTTTCAGTAATCTCTGCAATTTAACATTTCTAGCAAGCTATTGAAAAATGAGAAAACTGCTATTTTCACCCCAATAAGAGGAATCTCAAGGTCCAGTCACAATTGTTGAATAGAGAGGAATTGGTGAATTAAGCTTATAGCATCTGACTTCATTCAGTGAGTTCAGGCCAGCATTTTCAGGTTATTCTAAGCCCCCTTTTCTTTTTCTCCATAGAAGCGCTAGTTTATCTAGTAATGTGAACCATGCAATAATTTTCTATGCTTCATTTCTATCTAGTAAAAAGCTGAGCTAATTTATTTTCTACTTTGTGGTCAATGTTCAAGTAAGGTATTTTTTTTCTTTTGTAGCTTAAGTCCTAATTCTACTCTTCAGTTTCATTTAGAGACTGTTCCAATAGAAACAGCATTGGAAATCTGAGTTAATAAGGTTTCCTGGTAGAAAACTATGTCTTCTAAACTTTAAGTCTGCTTCTTGTTTCAAGCTATATATTAAATCATTTTTCTCTCTGTTTTTATGCTCTGACTATCTGTAGTATGATGTTCATTTAACAATGGATATACAAAGCTCTTTAAGGAAAAGAAATATATTTATTGGTATAAAAATCCAAGTGAATGGTATTGGGAAAATAGGACAGAGTATCTAGGGTATACATGGAATTATTAAAATTAAGGATGAAGCATTTAATTATTGCATTCAGAAGGCACAGGGGAGACAGAGATAAGAAAAGATGATCAGTGCTCTACTGCAAAGTTATATACTCTCTATTTCTCTCCAGTCTTTGCTGTATCTCTGTCTCTCCAACCACTACAACAGAACAAAGATGGCAATAGAGAAAATCTGTAAGCATATTGCCATGAGGAGGTAACGAAATGAGATAAAGAGATGAAGTGGCAAAAATTGAAAGGTGAATATTGTCTATTATACCTGCTTTGGAGTTCCAGATGCTTAGAACACATTTCTGAACATTCCATTGTAGGGCATAGGCAATGGAGGCTTCTGAAGATTCCCTTTTTGGTTTAGCACTGTCTTTTCCTCTTCTGTACTTAATTGTTGTCTTTCTTGGTAGTGCTCTAAGTAGTAAGGCAAGATGCTATTGGCCAGAGTTTTAGGGCCCTCTACTCACTTGTCCTCTCCCTCTCCCAAATCTTCAGCACAGCCTACTGATAGAATGCTGGGTTTAACCTTGGATGATAAACAGAATTGTATAAAAAACAATATTTTCAGAGCGTCTCACAGTAAGAGATGAGCCTTCAGGCTGGGGCCAGATGACCATAACAAAGTAAGTTGTAGAAAATGCTAGAAATTCTTCAGGTTATAAACCCTTATCAACTAAAACAATGAGTTTGATCCAGAATTTGGCCAGATTTTTGAAAGGTATTAGAACTTACCCTGAATCAACAAATTTCATTAATGTGAAAGGTCTCATTACCATGAAAAATGATATAAATGTGTAAATCAGATTATTAAAATAGATCTCTATATTTTATTTTCAGAGGAATTTACTTACTTGAGAAATACTTCATTATAAAAAAATCTTGGAAATAATTGAAATTCCTGCACACCAAAGAAACCAGACCTAAAGAAGATACAACTTAATGGATGTATAGAGTGAGAATTGACATTCAAAAGGGAAGCTGCAAAAGTTTATGTTGATTTCACACTTTCAGTAATAAAAGTATTTTATTCAGTTGTCCAGCCCCCAAACCAAAATACAGAAACTAAAAGGAAATTTATGACAAAATTAGAACTAGAAAAACATTTAGAATTATATATATCAACCTCACACATTCTCACATAACGATAAACCGCATGTTCTCTCTTAAATATGGAATTTGGATGATGACATATATGTGTATGTGTATATATATATATATATATTCACATATAGTATATAAATACATATATATGTAAACAAATGTACATGGGGGCATAGCATAACATGAATTGAAAATAAGAAAAGCTAAATATGAAGGAGACTAGGTAAGAGGGAGTGCAGGGATGGATACTAACTTTTATTAGTTTTTCACTTAAATCTGTATCTATTGTTAACATATCTGCAAACTTTGAGTGTTGTGTGGTTCTAGCCATTGGCTTTCTCTGATATATCTGTCTTAATGGAGAAATGGCTCTAGTAGATTCCATTCAAAGAATCACAAAGCCATGCATGTTTTCCCTCTACTTTATCTCATTCCCCCTTGCTACTTCCATCTTTTAAATTCACTGTTGTTTCTTTCACATATTTATGGTAGCTGGAATAGCTACCAAGGTCATTTGCTGAATGAAAAGATATGTTTGTTACCTGTGGGATTTCAGATTGGCACTCTCAGATCTTTATATTGTCTTTACAAATGTGGGAAATGAATATAAAGTTTAAGCAGACAACTTTTGATGATTATTTTACGTGAAAATGTTTAATGATTCTGTGGCTTATTTTGAGAGGCAATAAAAATGTACTGGGGGGAGAGAATGTACCAGAGGATATACAATGTCCCTTTTTCTGGATAGAGGCTTTTTATATAGCTTATGCTCTAAGATCAAGAATTGACAAATGGGACCTCATGAAATTACAAAGTTTCTGTAAGGCAAAGGACACCATCAAAAGGACAAATCGTCAACCAACAAATTGGGAAAAGATCTTCACCAACCCTACATCTGAAAGAGGGCTAATATCCAATATATACAAAGAACTCAAGAAGTTAGACCCCAGAAAGCCAAATAACCCTATTAAAAATGGGGTACAGAGCAAAACAAAGAATTTTCAACTGAAGAACTTCAGATGGTTGAGAAGCATCTTAAGAAATGTTCAACATCATTAGTGATTAGGGAAATGCAAATCAAAACAACCCTGAGATTTTTACCTCACACCAGTCAGAATGGCTAAGATTAAAAACTCAGGAGACAGCAGGTGTTGGTGAGGATGTGGAGAAAGAGGAACACTCCTCCACTGCTGGTGGGGGTTGCAAGCTGGTACAACGACTCTGGAAATCAGTCTGGAGGTTCCTCAGAAAACTAGGCATGACACTTCGAGAGGACCCTGCTATACCACTCCTGGACATATACCCACAGGATTCCCCAGCATGTAATAAGAATACGTGCTCCACTATGTTCATAGCAGCCCTGTTTCTAATAGCCAGAAGCTGGAAAGAACCCAGATGTCCCTGTTTTTTTTTCTAATGGTCTAGTGCACATATGTGTGTGCTTCTCCTTCCTCTCTCTCTCTCTCTCTCTCTCTCTCTCTCTCTCTCTCTCTGTGTGTGTGTGTGAGAGAGAGAGAGAGAGAGAGAGAGAGAGCAAATGTATGCCTGTCCTTTAACTTGCTATCGCTGATGGCAACTGTCAGCATGACAGACCATCTTATAACCGAAATCAAACTCCTAAAGTGCTTTTCAATTCAAACTGATTTGGAGAGATAGAGCATATACAGTTTTTGGTGTGAAGTAGACTGACTCTAATGCTTCTAGAGCTTCTTTGTGGTGACTATATGACATCACTCTTATGCCGTTCTATCATATTTGTGCCAGCTTGCTTTCATGGTGTCTTCATGGCCTTTTTTTTTTTCTGGAGTTTTTCTCTTACCTCTGGATTTCCTTACTACCTCTCTTTTCTAGTAAGCTTTCAATCTTTATGTTACTCTTAAAAAGATCATATTTTGTTACACAGCTGGTTTATGTGCTCTCGTCGTTAGTATTGAATGCTATTTTAAGCTTCATAAAGATTAGAATCATTTCTTTATTTCCATTTGATCTTTCTTGGGCTTACAGAGGTGTGTAACAGACTGTCAACATGAATTAGTTTAATACCTCCATACAAAAAGACGCATTTTTATCTCCAGACAAAAGGCATTTTTCCACTCAAGGTTTTCCTAAGTGTTGGAGGAACGCCTGTTTTCATTTATTCTCAAACACAAACGCTTGCTTTGTACCTCTCTAAATACCTTTTAGATGCCCCTATTCATCCAACTTTATGTTCTGCCTCTCCACAAAAGGAAGCAAAGAAAACAAAATAAAGTTAAAACAAACAAACAGAAACTCAATAAGACCAATACCAAAACCAAACACACCCCCAAAACCAAAAAAAACCCTCACCAAAGCAAACCAACCAACAAAACAGCATGGAGTCTATTCTGTGCTGAGCAGTTTCTCCTGGGAAGGGACCTAGCCTGAGTGCTTAATGTACCCAGCGACACATGTCAAATGCAGGCAGCTCCTTGTCCAGGGTGCGGGAGCCTTTGCACACTCCTCCCGTTCAATGTTAGGACTTTTGCCTGGTTTGAACCTGTGCAGGTCTTATGAATGCATTGTCTGCTTGAGTTCATATATGCAGTAGTTAGTATTGTTGGGTCTGGAAGACACTGTTCCTGTGGAGTTATCTATCAGCCATGGATTTTAAAATCTTTCTGTCTCCTCTTCTGTGCAGATCATGAAGCTTTGAAGGGAATGGTTTGATGAAGGCACACCATTTGTTGTAAAGAAAAATACTAAATATTTTTAGGAGATGTTTCCTTTATTTCTCTCAAAGATTCATTTATTTCATTAAAAAATATAAAATAGACTCTATTGGCTTTACCATCTCTTCATTGTACAATGTTGTAATTTTCAATTATCAGTTCTTGTATCAAACGTCACGCAAAGTTTTCTACAATTTAAATTTCAGTTATTGCTCTTTTTTTTCTCCCTGTCTTTTGGTGTTTTACTACTTTCTTAGTATCTTAAACCAAGTAACATTTTAAGGAGGTTTTTGGGTTTCTGTGTTGAATTGTCTTTATAGATTTCAGAGCACAATGTCTTTGAGCATTACTCATATAGAACGACAACATGGAACTCTGCAGTTAGCCCAGTCTCCTTCTCTTAATTTTGCATAAAAATCTCATTGTAATCTAAGTCACTTGCAAGTTTGTTATGAGAAAGTGTGGCCACAGAAGCCATAACAACTTCTAGCCTTTGGGTGAATACATCTGAGTGATGTCAATCATGATCCAGAGTTTGTGTCCTAAGTGTGGAATTTGAGAAGCAGCTTCAGATGACTCACACATTTACCTGGATGAGGCTAAGATTTCTTCTGAGTAACTTGCAAGGATATCTAGCAGTGTGATCTTCGGTAGGTAGAACCCATAAACACTCTCATATAAAATCTAGAGGCAGTTTCTGCCCTTTTACAGGTAAAGACATGAATATTCCTTCACTCTTGGGAAAAACTCCTGAACGAAGCATTCACTACATAGCTTCCAGGAAGGAGTCATCTATGAATTATACATTGTTCTTAAGAGTAGATATTGTAACTAATAGCATAAATGAAGTATGGTGAATGGGGAAATTTAGTTTGTAGTTTGCCAGTGTGGGAGATGGCTATGTAAGTTAGTGAATTGTTTCTAGCTTCAATTTTCTCTGCAATAAAATGTAGATAATGTCTGTGAAGGTGAAGCAAGGGAGACTCTGTGATAATGATTCATATCTATTGTGTAGTTTATTATTAGTAATATAGTATTTCATATCTACTGTGTGCCTTATTATTAGTAATAATGATGTTTCTACTTTCTAAATTGAACAGTCCATTTCTCTATCTGGATAAAACTGCCCAGTCCCTGGAACCAGGTTTCACTCTTCTGGCAGTGGTACTTTGGTTCAACAGAGCCTGCAGAAGAACTCCACATAAGATCCTTGTGGAAGTATGACACAAGAGTGTAGACCGCCAGCGGCCACATACGAACTGGGTTACCTGGGAGAGAATTCTGAGGTTAACGGGAAGGGGGCGAAAGAGAAATGAGTCAAGAGGACAGTTGCCCATAGAGACCGACTTTACTATCATTAAGCCAATATTTATAATCTTAGGAAAAACCACCCTGTCCCCCAAATGGCCGAGAGTTCATAGATCTTCTTCTCAGCGGGTTGTGTGCTTAGTCACACAGTTTTCTGTTGGTCTCCGGGTGGAGCTGCACTGAGGTGAAATCGGCTGTATTGTATCTTGAATAGGCCGGAGATAACGCCAGGGGAAGGGTGGGGGTTGCCAGCCAGGAAGGTCACAGCTAAATGCTGTGGGGGGAAGGGACATAAGAGCATTCTGAGTTCTGATATGAGTATATCAGATGGCTACAGGAATACACTCTGTTATGATCTAGAGTGTTGGCTTGGGTTTAGAAGGCAGAATATTCTCACCCCATTCCCTTGAGCAGAAGAAGATTCTGAAATAGAAAATGAAGAACTAACAAGGGGGAGTGATTCATCAGGGTTTTTGATCAAATGGCTGCTCTGATGTTATAGGTAGTTGCCTTTCCCTAGGTGACAGTGTGGTGAAATCAGTCACTGCTTTGGAGCTTAAGCTGGAACTAAGGAATGACATGCTTTTGTTGATTTTACTAATCATAACATTCATGAGTCCCTTTGTCACGTGGGGTTCAGAGGACTTCTGCAGGCATTAGTTCTTTCTTTCTACCATGTAGATTTCCAAGACTGGACCCATGCCATTGGGTATCTACTTTCCAAACTTGACCATTCCTCAGATGTTTTGTATCCTGAAATGGAAATACTTGGCACATAGTTATTCGGTCTCCCCTTGTCAGCATTCTGAGCTGGTGAGGACTGCCGTGTCACTGATGGAGTGTGAACGGAACTGACAACTTCACACAGCCTTCTGAGTGATTTTCCTTGTTATCTTTTGTCTAACTAGCATGAAGATAGGTGAAACTCTTGAGTTGGAAATGACAGAGGAGCCATTAAACTAATCTTAGAATTGGTGTATGGAGAAAAGTTGGATTTGGTCCAGAGTTTCTGCTCCAGCATTTTGTGTAAAAAAGGCACACACTGAACCATGGTATTTGTTTTAACCAAGTTATCATTAGTAACTAACACATAATTTAATGTTTGAGGTCACAGGCTGAGGAGCTGGATAAATAAGTTATATCATAGTAACACATTGACATTTATTAGAATTAACCATACCTTCGCATGCAGGCCATGTGTTCATACCATTTAGTAACAGTGATTGGAAAGAACTAAGTGTTTATATGTGTTGGCTGCTATTCCTTGTTTCAAGTAAGGTATTACAAAAATTGGCAGGTTTGTGCACCAGGATTAAAGGGTAAAGGGGGATGAAACAGATGAAGTGCCCCACAGGGTTGGAAAGGTTGACAGGTTCCAGAACTTGAACAAATGACTAAATGTAAAGACACAATAATATTTCTCTATTCAACTCTATTCCGAGTTGTTGGGGATACATTAGAGAACTTGTCATCCCTACAACAAAATATCTGAGCAATGGTCAATGAGATGGTACCCAGTGGGAAAGGTACCCAATGGCCTGAGGTTAGTCCTGGTAATAGAAACAGTAGAAGGAAAGAACTAATCCCTGCCAATGTTCTCTGACCCAACACATGAGCTAAAGCACACATCCTTAAAAAAAGTAAGAAAAATTTTAAATAGATAAAATAATTATGTGAAAAATAAAATTCGAGGGGAAGGTATATTTTGGCACGTCCATTTAGAATTTTAGCTCAAAGCCAGAGGGCTTCATTGCTTTTAGCTCTGTGCCAGGCAGACACATCATGGAAGAAAGGCATAAAGAACGCTGCTGCCCCAAGGCGGCAAGAAAGCAGAGACTGAAGTTGCTCTGTCCGGTATTTTTATACCAGTGATGGGGAAGTGGGCCATGTGAAACATCATCTCACCTCTTCCCCACAGCCCACCAACTGAGAAGCCAAGCTCTTTTGCACATGGGCTTTCCAGAGAAGTTTCAGACCAAACCAGATGAACTGTGAAAGCTCAGCTGTGTTTCCTGGCCCAATGTAGCTGTCCTATACACATTCATTCCAACACAAATTGTGCGTGTACACATTCTGCAGAGAGGTTAAGATAAGGTGAGACTGAGAAGGCCCTGTCCAAGGTATTGTTTTATGTATACTCACTCAGTCACTGAGGGAGTCAAACTGTTAAGGAGAAGAGGTATCCTTGGACCTTTCTTCCCTCTTTGGCCTGTTGTACATTTCTGTCATTGTCTGACCTGCACAGACCAGAAGCGGCTTTTGGAGGCTACCAGCCCAGAAGAAGTTCATAGAGACTGTTGCAAAGGCAGGGTGAGGGATTCCAGATCACATCCTAACAGGAGATAAATCCAGGTTCCTCTGAGGATCATAGACAAGGAAGTGACTGACAGGGAGCAAAGTCACATTTCAAAATGGCGATCTTGTCACCTTTCAGGACTAGTTATTACCTAGAGCTTTCTAATATTCCCCATTTCAATGGCTGTTGTTTGTTTCGAGGTGCCACTCCCTCCCCTTGGAAGGTAGTAGACCTTAGGTTTTAAATAGGATATTTATAGCAAAACTTAAAATATAGAAAGTCTATACAGTCAATCTGCATGTCTCTCTTTAGTTTTTCTTATTATTAATGTCTTTAATTCCTGTGGTGTACTTGTTACCACTGACAAGTCAATAATAATATATTCTTACTGACTGCATTACATAGTATCAAGTTTTTTTTGTGTGTTAGACAGTCTACATTTTTATTGAAAAAATTCATACAATATAGCCTGACTATGGTTCCTCCTTCCTCATCTCCTCTCAGGTGCTCGCTGCCTTCCCACCCATCCAACTCTGTACCTTCTTCTTCTCTCTCTTTTGAAAACAAAACAACATACAAGGATATGTCATCATCTTGACTTATAGATCATACAGAAATGTGCCACTCTCCTAAACATTCTTTGTATTCAAATTTATCCTTCGGTTCTAATTCCTCCCTCTTCCCTAACAACCACCAATTTATTTTTATTTTTTATGTTTATTTATATTTTATCATGACCATCATGGTAGATTGGGGTAGAGATGCCCATCTGTCTGTGACACTCAGTACCTATTTTCCTCTTTCCATCATTGTGATCGACGTGCCGATCATATGGCTGGCCAGCCACATCATTTCTCATCTATCATCACCATTGAGTTTAGTTCTGAATCTTTGCACTTTCAATAGTGTGTAAGTAAACACATCCTACTTCTAAGGCTTGTTATTAAGAAACACAGTCTGTGTTCCTTTAAACTAATTTACAAGATTCTTTGGGCTGGAATTGTGTTCAAAGTGATACTAGAAGCCACATGCTATAAATGACCAGTCCCTATTAATTTAGGTTCCTGATGAACAGCTGCAAAGGTACAATTACTTTTCCTGGGCTGGTAGGTGAGTAATGGATGTATGCTAGACACACTTGAGCTCCTGCTAAGGTAGATACTACTTGCAACAATAGCTGGGCTTACTCTAACTGATACCTTAGAATAATGTAAAGTATCTTCTCTCCGTCTTGCCTAAGCTCTCCTGATGCTTTATGTCCTTTAACAACTGATGGCCTTGGACAGGCATTTGGATCTCACTTTAATTTGATTATTTTCTTCAATTGGTGGCCCAAGAAAGCAGTATAACAGAAACTGTCAACTGCTAGTTTCTTTACTGCCTTCACCCCATGTGTTCCTGTCTTGGAACCTATTTTGAATTTCAATTCATTAATTAAATGAGGAACTATTAATATATATATGCCATAGCTTGTTATTTGAAAATTAATTGAAACAAATCATGTACAATACATTATTCAGCATATGGGAGCATTTTAGCAAATTTAGCAATTAGTTTGTTTTTAAATTTATGAGACTGATTTTTAAATTTATATTTAGTAGAAAGATAGACTTAAATTTAAACTAATATAGAAGTCTTCTAGATCTTCTCATAGATCCTACATGGAATAAATTTTTACTGTAGTCAATGTAAGAAATTCCGGAAGCAAAAAAACAAACAAAACAAAAACCATCAATAGAAAAGAACAGATTTTCTTAGATTTCCTGGGGGAGTTGCCAATTTCTCCAAATAAACTAAAATAATAGCACCTCCCACTGGGCAGAGTGTTTGTATAGAGAATTGCTGAAACTCCCAAACCCCTAATCCAGCAGTCAAGACAGATGCCAGGCAGAACTCTAAGGGATAACCCAAGAAATCTTGAGTGTGTGCAGAGTTCAGCAACTGGCATCCACAAGTAAAGCTGCACTGAGCATGTGCTTCAGGAAAGTTATTGGCAGAATGAGTTCAGAATCTCCCAGCAGCTTGAGCAGGGAAGGCAGTAAATAGTTTAAAGTGGCAGCCACACTTTCACCAAAGCACAGGTAGGCATGATGATCAGAGCAGAGAGAAGGGGTGAGAGTAGGTGACAAAGGGGTGACTGAGAGGCCACAAAATCCAAATGTTAGATAAACCAGGCTATGCATCACTGTCAAATGTCTCTGTACCACTACGCCTTCCATGGTTCCAAGGAAAACAATAAAAGAGCAGAAGTGAAGACCTGAACAGAGTTCCCTTTTCAGACAGAGGACTGTGGGCAGGTGGGAGGACTTAGGAAGGAAAAAAAAATCTGTTTCTTAACTAAGAAGGATTTGAAGATCAAATTCATGTTTAAACTTAAAAAGGTATTGAACCATTTACATGGTAAATTCATGTAAGTCAAGACTGAAACTTGTTACTCTTCTTGATTTGAAATTCTTACAGGTAAGTATGCCACATTAAAACACACCACAGAATCTGAATCCTTCCATGTGTGTGAATGTTATAATCAAGGCCAGTCAGTGACTAATTATGCTGACTTGAATCCATTTGTATCACTTGCTGCCCTGTAAAGAGGAGAAGGATAACAGCTTTGAACAATCACTGGAGGAATTTAAAATCTTTGCTGTAGCCTCCAAAAAAGGGATAGTGGAAAATGAATCAAATTTAGCTGTAGAAAATGTCTGTACATGAACAAGTTAAGAGACGCAGATGTGGCATTGTTTTTAGAATGTTATCTTTTTCTAAGGAATGAAAATTTCAAAAGCCAGAGACAGTCTTTGATGTTTTGTTTACTTCCAGCAGGGCAGGCTCATCAATGAATGCTATTCCTGTTTTATACAACCTATGGCATTGCCTACTGTGTCCTGACATGCCACTTCCAGCCCAGGCAGTCTGACCATTCACTCTGCTGTATTACACTGGATGTTCTTGCTTCCGAGCATACATTCTGTCGCACACCATTTCCCCTCCTTTTGAAATGGTCTCATTTTGCTATTTTCTACTCAAACGTTGCTCAGATAAAGTAGCCTTTCCTTTCCTGTAGTAGATATCAATGAAATCTCCGGTTGATGCCTGAAAGAGAACAGAGTACCAAGGAATGAAGTAAGTTCTTCTATATGCATAAACATGATGAAAGTTTGTTTTGTAAACTAAGCATAAAAATTAAAAATAATTGTAAATAATAGACTTCCATAATTATAACAATACAATGAAAGCAAACTTACATGAAATGTGGTTGTGCTCCCAACTGTCTTGAGGCGAATACATAGATGAACACAGGGCTGATTTGTATTTCGAATGGGGTAAAGCTGGGTAAAATGGCGTAAGGTATCTTCAGATTAGTTAAAACGGCAAGTTAAACCTTGTTAATAATTTGTCTTTGGGTTTTTCCATCAATATATTACAATTTTGACTGCAAATCTTTGAAGCCACGGAGAGTCAACCCATGAATAGAAATAACTACAATTGTTTGAAGCACAGAAGTTAGTTTTTTATTCTTTGAATCTTGCACTTCATTTGATGTGTGTAAATCATGTTTTGGCAGTAAGTTAAGTCCTTTGAGTAAAGTACATAGGTCTTTCAGGCATATGGTAACCATTCAAAAATATTTATTTATTGATGGCTTAATAGGCTTCTAATGCATATGTTACTCTTAGGAAATAATTATACAGTGGGGGAATTCTGTCTAGACAAAAATAAATGCAGAGGGAAGTTGAGCAGAGAACTGGATAAAAACAAAGCTTACATTAATGGTAGCAAATGACATGATTAACACTTTTTCTGGCAGCCTTGCAGCTTGAATTTGATAAAGGAATGTAATTTCTCCAAAGATCCAAAAGCTAAATTGAATGATTGAATTTAACTCCATAGTGTGAGGCTATGCTAGTAGATTTTTTTCTTAAAAGATGACATTTGAATGTGATCTAAGTGCAATGCATCAATCTGCCATTGAGCTAATGAACTTCAAGTTAAAAATCACTGAGTAACTTGGTACAGATAACTCCTTCAAGTATCCTTGGGGAGGCAGGATGTATAGGTAATTGAATGAAAATCTATCTTGACTGACCCCAATGACACACTGTCCAACTCACATTACAAATCACCGGGAGTCTTTAATGGACTAATTTTTAATTGCTTTAAACGTGCTAATGGTGAATGCAAGTGGGCAGGGTGTTTTTATTTGTCTACTCCTCATCAATGCAATGAATTCTTTCAGCATCAGAGGGTTACCATGAGCTTGAACAGCATTACTTTAAATTTCAGCAGGTGAAGGAAAAAGTGCATTTGGTTGTCTTTTGCCTTGCTTAATCCTACTGTCTTTATGAATACCTTGAGACTATAGGATCAAGTTGCTTCAACCCTAAAATGTGGGAATGGATTAGGAATCAATGACTCTAAACTAATAAAAAGGAAAATAAAACACAGAAACATCATTAGCTGTGAGTTGTAGTAAATTTGAATCCAAGTTTACAGCCCAATTAAAATATGACTTTCTGTTTTCCTAATGGGAAACATAAATATTTAAAGAGTGTTAAACAAATAATATGTTAGGAATGATCCAACATAAAAATGAATATATTTCTGAGAAATTATGGAAAAGTATGTAGCTGGATAACTTTAAAATATGTAAAAAAATCAATAAAAGGAAAAGAATAATAGTTAGAAATTTCATCAAATGTGGTCTTGGGATATCATGGGAATCACTGGTAATTTCTGAAGTGTAATTTGCTAGGACAAAGCTAAAACTACTGAATTAGAATTAATTTATTGTGAGTTACAACAACTCAAGAAATAAAGAGCATTTTAGTTAGTTCTTATAGAGACAGAAAATTATAAAAACCACACGTGACTCTATTCTTGACTACCAAACACAAGCTTAAAAAGAAAAACATTAATCTAGTACAGTGTTATCTACAGAGTACAATATTGGAAGAAGACAAACCCTTGCCTTCGAGTGGGATACATGCCATGCTATCTCTCTGTTATTCTCTAGTAATAGAGAAAACCCATGTAATATGATGCTTTCTAGTATTGAGTTATTTTTGACTGTGAATTATACTTTCCCCTGTCTTTTACTTGAGTAATGTTTATTTAAATATTTGAGTGTGACAAGGAGTTAGCCTCATCTGAGTTATAAAATACATCATGGTTTATAATATCTGAGAGTGCCAAATAGAAAGAAATGGAGTAAGAGTCTTAATTAATATTTTTAACAATTATTCAAGATCAAATGCCAAGACTACTATGATGAGTTTACTATATGAAACCAAGCAGGGCAATAAATTGGGAAGAATATTTAAGAAAATAAGAATTTCCTGTAGAGTAACAATTGCTCAAACTTAGGAGTTTAGCACCCCTAAAATTGTACTGGTGAAATGCTTAAAAGCCTTTGGATATTCTCAAATTGATTCACTTTTTATGATTTTTTTTAAAAGTTAAAATGTAAGTAAAAGAAGCAGTATGCAGTATCTCAGTTGGTAGTCTGCTTGTATGAAGCTCTAAATTCAGTCTTCTGAGCATGGCAGAAAACAGACGTGGTGGCACATGCCTTTAATCCTAGCACATAGGAAGTAGAAGCAAGAGGATCAGAAGTTTAAGGCCATCCTTAGCTATAGTGACTTCCTGACTAGGCTATAATGGAAGATCCAGTCTCAAAGAAAAAAATGAATAGACAAACAAAAACAGAATCACTGTAATATCATCTAAGAGGTTTACTGTAGCATAACCTCATTCTTTATAGTTCTTTCTGAACTTTGGCTGGTTCAGCTCAGCAGTTCTGCCTTAAACTCCTTTTCAGGTTGACCAATCCAAACTGGTTTCTCTCAACTTCTTCCTGAATTGTTCTGCTCTGCCTCAAATTTCCTCTAGCAATTCATTCTAATTTTCTGGCTCCTTCTTGTTTTCTGACTCATTTTGTCTTCATCTATGCCTAGCTTGTTTTCCTGGCCATCTCTCTCTGTAAAACTCCCAGTAAAAACTGCATCTGAACTGAACTCAGGTAAACTTCACTGCATTGCCTGAACACAAGTGAACTGTGCTCAATGAATTGCCATTCACCCAACTCACTCTGTGCTCCTCTTACGTAGCTTCTGTTTCCTGTCTGTTCTTGTGAGAGTGTATCCTATATCTGACTCATTCTGTCAAATCTATCTCTGATTTGTCATTTTGTCTCAATTAGATATCAACTGGGCCACAATTAGATATCACTTTCAAACATGGCTGCTTTCTTCTACAAGCTAATTTACCTTCATTGTTAGGGGTTAAAGGTGTGCACTAAGGGTGTATTGTCATTCCAGCCAGAGGGATTAAGGGTATGTCATTCCATGCAGATCACACAGACCTTGAAGATGTGTGGATGTGATCCCCTACCAGAGCAGCCATGTTTCTGGATTAAAATTCCTCCACAAAACACAAAACTCAAAAGTAATATTTAATTTAACTAATCTTCATTTAAAAAGATACCATGTTGCTGTGAATTCTACAGATATCTCATCTAAAGTACAAATGGTTGACAATAAATATTTTTGAATAAAGTCTAGGATGTTAAGAAATGAGATAAATAATAGAATCCTTAGAAACTAATAATACAGATGTAGACAGACCTTGGCAAATGTTAAGGTACAATCTGAATGGTAACATTTACTTAATTTAAGAGGAAACAAAACAAACCTCTTGGAAAAATACAGAGGAAGGATGGGTAACTTGCCCTTTCTACTTTTTACCCTTTCTTTTTTTTTGCACCCCAAGTGTAATTGAATAAATTAAGAAAAATTTGTTAGCCAGAGCTATAAGGGTTTTGTTGCCTGTGGATGCGTGGTGATGTATGCAGTTTGCATTCCTGCTCAGTTGTAGCCTAGCCCTGGTCTTTGTGTGAAGATGAGCTCTACTCAACACCTGATCTAACCTTGATGAATGCCAGAAGCACAGTTTGATCGTGGATCCCACCATGTGTTAGAGAGTTAAACAGTTTTGATGCTAGTCACTGGGAATCTGAGAAATCTAAAATGCATTGCTTGGGTGAACACATCAATTCTATTTGGACCTTCCAAAGAAGCCACATCAGTGTCCCAACTTTACTCTATGTTTTTCTTTCCCTGGTGTCTGCTGGGATTTAAGACTCTTCCTGAATTGCCTTTGTAAAGAGGACCTTCTTTAACGTTACCTACTTGTCCTATCCTGAGACACTAGGTGCTGTTCCTTTGTCGTCATTTCAGTTATAGTATCTTCTATATTTCCATCCAGTCTGACATTAACATCTATCATAGGCCTAATGTCAAGACATGCACACTTCTAAGAAGCCATGTTTGTTTTTTCCTCCTGGCTTTTTGTGGGTCACTGAGATTCGCAGCATGAGGCATCTGTTTAAGGCTCTGTCCTAAGGACTATTAAGTCTCAGTCAATTTGGTCATTCTTCTTCTTTTCTTCTATTTGCTGAATGTTGGGACTATAAAGTCTTCATGCACTTTTTAAGGACAAACTTCTTCAACATCAGCTATCCTTCTGTTTCTGAAAAGGGGAATGCAATTTTTATAGGAGAGCATATTTGATTAACTAAGAGGCATCCAGGTGTATTGTCTCCAAGACTTAGTAACCAGTACCATTTGTAAAATGAGACTTATTTATATATACAAATAAGCGTAAAATTATTTCTTTGGCAATCCAGGGAAGAAATGTTTCCTTGTATCTAATACATTGTGGTGGGGTGATGGGCCAGCTGGTGTTTATGGTCATTTTTAGTTTGAGAGAATGATGGTTCCCTGCATTGCACTGAGCAGTTTTAGCCACACAACATTATAAAAGACTTCCTGTAAACAAGGTACTCTATACTTCAGCTCATTCTCCACTCCATGTTTCCTGGAGCACACCCAAAGCAAGCCGTGGATAGCATTTTGTGCCATTCTTTTACAATATTCCATTAGCCTTGTAATGGATACAAACATAGCAATAGAGTTCCTGTTTATGCCTATGGACCCTTTGACTGAGAATCCTAGGCTATAACTGAGTGGGTCCCTGTAAGTGTTCACAAGCTAACTCAGGTTTAAAATGCCATGGGTAAAATTAAAACCAACCAACCAACCAACCAACCAATCAACCATTGTGAAGAAATCATATTAGTGCGATCAACTACATACTCATGTACATTGCGTTGTGTACTAGCACAATCTTCTTGGGATTCCATGTGATGAATTTCATGAGTTCATCCCCATTTCCTGTCCTGTGAATGGTCATCTCACCTTTATCATCGGGAGTTTTCAGAGGACCTTTTCTGGGCTTCCCCTTCCTTTCCTCACCTCTCTATTCATAATGCAGTTAACTTGTTCTTCTCCTGCTCTCATTTTCCTTAGATATTCTTCACAGAGTATTTCAGCAGAAAACCTGGAGGGATACTGTTATTCAATTGCTCTATAAGTTACTGTCATAAAGTGCATTAGTTTTCTTTCACAAACAGGAAATAAATGAGCCTCAGAAAGTTCAAATGATTTCCCTATGGTCACATTGGCAGTAAATGATAAAATGAGATGTGAAAGGGGGCCTTCTGATTTCAAGCTCAGCTCTCTTTGAATGGTCCCACACTCCTTACTAACAGTGGGCTGTTTTCTTTTCAACTGCATTATTTGTGGAAAAATAAGACTGTGAGACCTTAAGCATCTATTGACTTCTCAGGTCGTCATTTTATATCACTTCTGGAATCCATTGAGAGGTGGTAGCAGGAGATCAAACTGTAATCTATAACTGTCTTCAATACTATCATTATTCTTCTTTGCTGATGTCTTGATCTAATTAAATTGTCATCACCCTGTTCAAGTATGGTTACAGGGCATTTTATGAAGTTTAGTTAAAGAGAAGAGAAAATGAGGAATTAATTATCTGGTATAGCAACATCACAGATTTCTTTGTTGACATGCAATTTGAAGTTAAAATCATTTCTAGAAAAGAGCAAAAGGCATTTTAATGTAAAGTATATCCCCTTGGGAGTAGACATCTTTACATGCAAGTATGTGATTTAAATACACAAAGAGTAGCTTGAATTTCCATTTTTTTCCTCTATTTTTACTATGACTTTTACACAAACAAGATTTATTTGAAAAACTCTGAAACACTGACCTCTTTATTTATATACATTTTCATGATGCAAGTATAGATGTAACAAGTTACCCAGAACTGGAATTTCAGAGGATTTAATTTTGCTGAATACATATTTTTTAAAATTAACTTTGTGCAAAGTTGAAACTAAGTATAGATGTATACTGCTCATTAAACCAAAATTTTATATAGAACTAAATTGTGGACTGGACTTACTCACAAATAGATGTCAGCCCATTAGCTTCTCACATTCAGTATCCTGCTGTTGGCTCAAGTTTAAAATAAAATAACTATGCTGTTATTATTAATAATAATATTACTAAAATATCTGCATTACATGAGAAATTTTGAAACTATCAGATCCACGAGTCATCACCTTTTTCATAACATATATGTTCTGCTCTTTGATTTATTTTGGGGTTACATATGAATAAATTCATTACAAATAGAAAATATGATTAAGTCAAAAATGCACCCAATATTCCTATGAAACACCATAACTTACTTTTCTTGTTCTACCATTAGCATAATTAATTATAATTGTCCAAAATGAGCTATCAAAAACATAGTTTATAATAACACATTTTGAATCTCATATGTGGCATTGGGAAGATGTACTAGCTTTCTTGTCTCTCTGACAAAAAGAATTTAGAGGAAGAGACATTTATTTCATTCACAGATTTGCCTTTCTAGGCTGGAGGCAACAAACAAACACACAAAGCATTTTGGAAATAACATCAAGACCACAGGGGCATATGGGGAAGATGATTCTTTTGAGAATAAACTTGAAATGTATGGCATGTAATGAATGTACATCACTTTCACAGGATTATAAAGTCAAAAAACCCTTAAACCAGGTCTGGGGAGATTGCTCAGCAGGTAATCATTCCATCATGTACCCCACATGAAAGACCTGGTAGGAAGAGACTAAGCCTATGCATGTCTGTGTTCATACCTGAGCATGCACATGCACACACACACTCACACATGTACACACACACACATGCACACACATACATGTACACATACATACATGAAGGTAATAAAAAATTTGAAACAACTCCTATCAAATTATAGTTAAGTTGATAATTATATCTCTATATTATTTTTCTCCATAAAATCAGTAATAAAATTATTTAAGATTGTCTATCTTGTCTACCTCTGACATTTACGTCTCTGATTAATTAGGATCAGTGGAGGCATTTTCCAAGCACATCAAGACTCTTCAGTTCTGTTAATCATATTGTTGTCACCATAAGCATGCTTACATATATGTTCATCATATCACTAAAGATAAACAGTTAATGCTATATAAACTCTAGATATCTGTGCGATTCTACAGGGAAAAACTCAAAAGATGATTGTAGAATTGAGGAGAGATCTGCCAGATAAAGAAGTGACAAAGGAAAAAGATAATAGTCAAAACCTGAGTAAGGAAAGGACCTAACTTATTCAACTTGGAGATTTAATTACTATGGCTTTCACTATTTCACAATGGTTTGCAATACAAAATTTACAAAATATATTTTGTATATTTTGGTCAAATGTGTATACATATGCACAGTTACATACACTCTCACTCGCACACACACTTAAATATGTCATCAACAAATGCTCTTAACATTTGTATTGGATGTGACATTTTGAAGACTTTTCTCTCTTACATCACGAAAAAAATCAGTTCCATTGGGAATATAGCTTAATGGTAGAAAGCTTCTCTTGAAATCACAATGCCTTGGGTTCAGTCTGTATCACAAACAAACACAACCATCATCACAACAAACCAAATTTCTAATAAAAAAAAAATCTATGTCATGAAATAATGAAAACTTGAAGAAAATAAAACCAGCTAAACTCTTGCTGTTTAAAGATTCCTTAATGGAAAAGAGTTGTGTAGAGGGAAACTCTGAATGTCTTTGAAGCATTCTCTGGTTAAGTGCCTGCTGCTGCTTGTACAATCAAATTGTAAAGTACTAAAAAAAAGCTAGTTAGCCAAGGGTGGAAGGAGTACTGCCAATACCAGTGTAGCAACCAACACAGGAAGTGAAGCTGTAGACAAAGCAAGAGCTAAGGACACCAATTTCATTGGATCAGAGGAGGAGCAAAGCAGAGAGGAAAGAATGACTTTCTCAATAAAGTCAAAGAAAACTAAGAAGCCTGCACTTATCTCCAAGTCTTAGCCAATGGGAAAGTTTTGCATATTGATAGCAAGGTGGCATCAGAAATACTCCAGCAGGTACTTTGGTCTATGACTCTGATAAACTAATTCCTCCAATGAGACATGGAGCCCGAATACAGCAAATACAGTGTATGGTGGATGATAACTTTGGACCAGATATATTGTGCAGGGGGACAACACAGCTTTCTATAACAACTAAAACCCATCCTAGATTGCCTATGAAGTAAAACACCAAAAGACAAAAAGGCAAAAGAAAAAAAAACTAAACATTTTGAAGAAACAAAACATCAGATACAGCCTAGTTTTCGAAAAATAATTGCTTTAAGAATCAACATGGAGAATTCTCTGGTTACAGAGAATTCTCAACAGAGGAACCTCAATTGACTGAGAATCCCTTAAGGAAATGTTCAATACCCTTAGCCATCTTTGAATACAAATAAAATTGTTTCGAGAGTCCATCTTATACCTGTCAGAATGGCTTAAGATCAATAACACAAATGGCGTCTCATGCTGGAGAGGATGTGGAACAAATGGTGGAACACTCCACCATTGCTGATGGAAGTACAAGCTTGCAGAGTCAATATGGAGCTCAATATGGCAGTTTCTTAGAAGAGTAGGACTCCATCTAACTCAAGACTGTCTACCACACTCCTGGGTACATATCAAAATGATGTACCATCCTACCAGAAGGACACTTGCTCAGATACGTTTGTTGTAGCGTTATTCATAGTTGCAAATAACTGGAAACATAGATGTTCATCAGCAGAATGGTTAAATACATGTGGTACATTTACACAATGGAGTATTACTCAGTTGTTCAAAAACGACATCACAAAATTTTCAGGCGAATACATGGAACTCGAAAAAAAATATCCCAAGAGAATCCAGGTAGATCCAATAAAAACAAACAAGCCTTACCCAGTCACCTTTGGAGACACTTCCTCCAGCAGCAGATAGGAACAGACGTAGAGACCCACAACCAGACTTTGTGTAAAGAGAAAGTCTAAGTTGGTAGTTCCATCAAATCCCTTCACTCAAAGCTTGGAATCTTGCAGAAGTGGAGGTGAAAAGATTGTAAGAACCAGAGAGAATGGAGGATACCAGGAGAACATGGACCTCTGGATCAACTAAGCGAGCCACAGATAAGCTCACAGAGACTAAAACTCTAAGAACAGGATGTACATGAGTTTATACTAGGTCTCTGCATATACATTAATTGCTAGTAGTTTAGTGTTTTTATGGGTCTACTAACTATAAAAATGAGTGGGCCACTGACTCTTCTACCAGCGATTGGGATTCTTTTCCTCCTGTTGGGTTGCTGTTTCCAACTTTAATATAATAGATTTTCCTTAGTCCTACATTATATTTTGCCATGTTTGGTTGTTATCCGTTAGAAAACTGTTCTTTTCTAATGGAAGGCAGAATGGGAGTGGATCTGGAGTGGATGGGAGGTTAGAGAGAAACTGAGAGGAATAGAGGAAAATGATACAACAATCATGATTTATTATATGACAAAAATCTACTTTCAATAAAAAACATCCATAAAATACAAGAGATGAAGTTGGTAGGGGCTTAATCCCAGTGACATTAGAGGTAGGGCAGAGTGAAGTAAAAATATCACCAAATAAAAATAGGATATTCTTAATGAATAAATTAAAATATTATGTTAAAAATAATCAGTGGCACCTTGGACTTTCTAGTGGCTACCCCCCAGTTCTTTATCCCCCATTGCTATATACTCCAAAGCTCACAGGGGCTAAACCACCAACCAAAGAGTACAAATGGAGGGGCCCATGACTCCAGGTGAATATGTAGCAGAGGATGGCCTTGTCTGGCATCAATAGGAGAAAAGCCATTGGTCCTGTGAAGGCTTGATTCAAAGCATAGGGGAATGCTAGGGCACCAAGAAGGGAGTAGCTGGATGGTGGTGGGGGAACACCTTCATAGAGGCACAGGGAAGGGATAGGGGGTTTATGGAGGGGAAAATAGGAAGGGAGATAACCTTTGAAATGTAATTAACTAAAATAACCAGTAAAAAAAAAAGAAAAACAATAAACTGTATATTGGTTATTATACAGAGTGATTTATACCTGGAATATGGACAATAATTAATGTTGAACTCATCACTATTTTAATGTTTTTAAGGGTTCAATAAATTTGCTTAAGAGAAATAATCTGTAAAATATTTATTTATATTATGTATGTGAGTACACTGTCACTCTCTTCAGACATACCATAAGAAGGCATTGAATCCCATCACGGATGGTTGTGGGCCTTACATGTTGTTGATGTAAATTGAACTCAGGACCTCTGGAAGAGCAGCCAGTTCTCTTAACCACTGAGCCATCTCTCCAGCCAAGAGTGAAATAATTAGGATATTTTAAAAATACCCATTTGTACATTTGTATGCTTCTCTCTCTCTCTCTCTCTCTCTCTCTCTCTCTCTCTCTCTCTCTGTGTGTGTGTGTGTGTGTGTGTGGTGTATATGTGTTCAGGTCCCTGTGAAGGCTTAAAAAAGGCTTTATATTTATTGGAGTTGGAGTTATAAGAATGTGTGATATGCCATATTTGGGAACTGAACTCGAGTCTTCTACAAGAGCAGCAAATAATCTTAACTGCTAAGCCAGCTTTCCCACCTAAAACCATAATGTCTATCATTTTTGTTTTCATTGAGAAAGCATCTATAACACAACTTGTTTAATTACAAAATCATATGTTTTGTCATAAATCAAAAGCAGCGATTGGGGGCAGCTCAGTTTGGGGAGATATAGACAAGTAGATACCTAGGATTTGCTAGGCAGTTGCCTAGTTCACATTTGTGAATTCTAGGTTAATTGAGAGTCCTTTCTTTAAAAAAAAAAAAAAGGTAAACAATGCTGCTTGGAGAATAAAACCTGAGACTGTTCCCTGCTTACACACACACACACACACACACACACCCCTCACAAAATAAATAAGCCCAGTGATACCCAGTGTTCTCTTGTATTTCATCTTTTCTCCTACCTCCATCTGTATGGAGGTAGTAAATTGGAACATTTCTCTTTTAAGAACCAAACAGCTATGTTTAGCATATAAATTTCCATACAATTACAAATTTTTTTCATTTCTTCTGTGCAAAAACTATCTAGTGACCACTGGTGATATTCTACCTGCATATTTATTTGTATTTTAGTGTTCTGTTTTATTTTAAAGCTTTTATAGGAGTCACAAAACTTTATAGACTAAATACATATCTTAAAGCAAGGAATTTCTAACTTAATTTGTGTGTAATTAAACCTTTCTTGTTCTATGAATTTTGTAAGAAGGGCTCTATTAAGCCAAGTCTGGTATAGGATTATTTTAAATTAAAAATTCCCTTCACATTTTCCACTCTTAGTTTCATTCTCAAGAAATCTCTTTTCCAAAGTTTAAAAATGAGAGGACACTTTTGCAGAGGAACAGTCTGACTTCTACATGTGCACAGAGTCCTGTCTATTTGTGTGTTTGTATGCGTGTGTGTGTGTGTGTGTGTGTGTGTGTGTGTGTAAAATGTAAAAGTAATGAACACAAAGAGGGACCCATCCATGTGGACTACCTTCATGCTTTAAGAAATTATTGGCTTTTACAGTTAATGCACCAGTTTCTGTATCAGTTATCTGTATGCTCCCATGCAGTCAAATCTCAGATGATACTTGCACCTTTCTTCTCAATGAATACATTGTGAGGTTTCTTTTTGTGAGACATTAGATTAAAAAAGACAGCATATTTAATCTTTGAGAAAAACACACACATGCATGCAAACATGAATGTGTGTGTGCACACATGCGCGTGCACACACACACACACACACACACACACACACACACACACACACCATCATCTTACATCAAGAATTGATAGGACTGTGTTTTTTTTTCTTGGTGTGTGAAGGCTCTGAGTGAAACAGATTCCTGTCCTTTGCCACATTCTGGAAGTTGTTAAGTTTCACTTACCCGTTCCCCACATCAAACAATTCAAAGGCTGGTACAGCCCACAGAGCCATTCCAAACCTTCCGTATTTGACTGCCTTGTTATAGCTGCTTCCCCTATCTGATTTTAGCTAAAAGAAAAACTTCCATTTTTAGGTATTCATGATCTCCCTTCTCAAGGTCTTTCAAACCCTCTTTTCTGCAAAATCTTCTCAAAAACTGTAGTGCAACATATTCATAGGTCTTCAGCATGAGGATGTGAAGACACATTTACAAACGCTGGAAGAGCAGAGACTGGATAAATCACCTAGTCAGGATTATTTGCCAAAGTAAGTGGAAATTTGTCATTTATCTCAAATTTTTCCTCAAACATTTTATGTATGAAAATGATGTCTCTTATTCTGAAAGTAATGATACATTGGTAATAAAGTCATTTCTTTCCTTTCCTGTTTTTTTTTTCCATCCACCAAAGATTCCTTACCTCCTTCAGCTCCAGCAACTATGACATTACTGTGATGGAATTCCACTGTAGGATAAAGAACAGGATAATGAGGAGTGTATCCATCTGATAGTACTCATGGATTTGACACCGAGGGATACTCACTGTGAAGACTAAAGATTCATATACTGGCTCCCACAGCATTATTTTATAATTGGTGGCTAGGTGCAAAAATACTGCTCATAGTACACTTTAGCTAAGCTCCAGATATAACATACTTAGCGGGTCTTGCTTGCCTAGAGGCATAGCATGGTGCTTTTCAGGAGAAGGTGTGCTGTGCTTTCTTCACAAGTGTGTTCCAAACCCACACAGAACATCTCACCACTTAGGAACAGCTGGCATTTATGTGCACATAAGAGGAGGCAGTATATGATATTAATACTTGTTCTGGATCATGATATATACTCCAATTTCTGCCCCTCCACCTGGGTGCTTGGGGGGAAATAGACCGGATGAATTCTAGGTTTTTCTGAGTGGGGTTCTCTTTGGTTTCATTTAATTTCTTTAGTGTAAATCACAGGCATCTGTGAGCTCCATTTGGCAATGACAGTCTCAGCTTCTTCAGAGCTCCTGCCATAAACTGTCACTTGTCACTTGTTCTGCTGGAGTTCCTTAACATATCACTTCTTACTGTCACCATCTTCATAATGTGGTGTCTGGTTGCTGAGAATTTCAACTGCACCTATGACTTGATGAAAGACTCAAATCCCTGTGTAAGTACCTTAGTCAGGCTTTTAGTGCTGTGAAAAGACACCATGACCAAGACAATTCTTATAAAGGGAAGCATTTAATTGAGGTTGGCTTACAGGCTCAGCGGTTCAGTCCATTATCATCAAGGTGGGAGCATGGCAGCATCCAGGAAGGCATGATGCAGGAGGAGCTGAGAGTTCTAAATCTTCATCTGAAGGCTGCTGGGAGAAGACTGGCTTTTAGGCAGCTAGGAAGAATGTCTTAAAACCCATGACCACAGGGACACACCTAATCCAACAAAGCTATGCCTCCAAATAGTGCTACTTCCCCAGGCAAACATGTTCAACCCACCACAGTATATATCACACTTGTATATATAGCATATGTTCTGTGTGCATTGGAAAATGAAGAAATTTCAAGATGTAATGAACATGTACATAAACATGTGGAGAAATCTTGTAAGGCTGAGAAGGCAGCTAGTGTAAGACTCTATGATAGGAACATGGGTGTATTTAAAAACTGAGAAGATGGTAAGGAAAGTGGCATGACAAATATCATGATATGGTCTGAAGGGCCTTATTAGTCATTGGTATGTGATCCAGATGAAATGGATAGTCACTGAATTTTCTTGAAAAGAGCACAGTCAGGATACTATCGCCTTGTTATTATCCTTGCTCTGTCTGCTTGAGATTATAAGGGGGTGTGCAGGAACAAATAACTGGAGGGAGCAGTTATGAAGCTGTTGCAATAGTCCATGTCAGAGATGAAGTCATGGGCCAATGTCACAGGAGAGACAGTGGAGATGGGCCAGTTCTTGACATATTGTGAAGCAGGGCCACTAGGTGGGTTTTTAAGAGGAGTCTAATGAGATAAGGGCTGGTTTAGCATCACTTCTGAGGAATTGGCCATTAGTGAGAGAAGCAAAGCAATGGCTAAAATAAGGAGAAAACAGATTTTGTTCTGAACAGAAGAATCATACGATGCCTAAGTGCAAAGGAGACTCAACTGTTAGGAGAAACTTTTGGTTTAGGAAAAGACTAGAATATTGTTGCATTATTGGAAGTTTGAGCAGATGTGTATGAAACATGAATTGATGTACAAATGAGATATTCATTTATATTGATTTATAAACTCATTTATCATATATAAGATAGTATATTTATATTTAAAGTATATTTATATTTACTGTTCCTAAAAATGGGAACACTAATTTCTGCAATTTTTGGATTTTAAAAAATGTGCTATTCAAAGGGATTATTTAAGTCATATTTGGTGGTGTGTACCTACAATCTAAGCACCCTGGAGGCTGAGTGAGGAACATTTTGAATTAGAGACTTGCCTAGCACCACAGTAGGATTCTGTTTAAAATGGAAAAAAGCATAGATTCATATACTCCTAAGTATTGTATTTAAAATTTGATGTAACTAAAGATGTCTTTTCAAGTTTTTATTCATTAAAAATATTTTTTCTTAGAACATATGATTACGGGTTCTGTTCACCCAACTCCTTTGACTCCTTCCTACTTCCCTTTCTGTCTGGATGTACACCCTTTCTGTCTCTTATTAGTATATAAAGAGATACCTAGATAATACAAAACGAAAAACAAAAATAGACAAATCTGAACAGAAGAAAACAAACAGAAGAAAAATTAACTAAAGAAAAAGTACAAGAAGCACATATCTATTTAGAAATCGACACTGGAAAGGACTATGCATGCTACCAAAAAGAAAGTTAAATACCAACCAAGCTACAGAATCCTTGATTCATTTTGATGACCTTCCTGAAACTTGGATTTATGAAATAGTGGCACAAAGATTGCCAAGTGATCAACCAATATCTGATGGTATTGATGACCCATTCCATGGCGTCCCTGACATTGACGCTTCACAGGTAGAATAAAGATGTTTTAAGTATATCTATATCTATCTATCTATCTATCTATCTATCTATCTATCTATCTATCTATCTATCTATCTATATATCTATATGCACACGCGCACACACACACACACACACACGTATGTATGTATATATCCACAGAATCTGTCTTCACTCTGGTGACTGGCACAGCTCTAGGGCCTTAAGAAACATAACAGCATTTGGAAACTGATGTTGCTAGACCTGTTGGTAGAGCAGGATTCAAGAATTTTCCCTGGAGAGCTCTGAATAGAAAACAATACATATAATTTTCATCTGAATGTTTTACTCAAGGCTCTATCAGGAGGCAAAACCTGACTCTGGTAGTTTAAGGGTATTGCTAATGTGCTGAAAAACTTAGAGAGGAGGCCGGGAACATTTGGAGGCAAGTTTACCTATTGGCCTAGGAAGGATTAGAGGAGAGGATTTGCCTTTTGGGGCTGTAGGTTTGAAAAGACCCTAGGACTAGCAGATAAAGTTCAAAATAGGTAGGACCTAGGAGGATCTATTGTGACCTCTTTTTTCTGTCCTTTGATATGTTGGCAAAGACTTCCATTAGGTAATCCCTGATTGATTAGGCATCCTAGATGAGTTACTTAGAGTGATAAATTCTGGGAAAGCAAAGGAGCAGAGAACTTGGTTTCTTTAAAACATGGGTCAAGTAGGGACACTGTCTCTTCTCTGAAATAACTCTGAGGAGAAATATTTGGTGAATATTATCTAGGCAAAAGGAAAGTAAGGGAGCTAGGGGAATGTAAACAGTTCTTATATTATCTGAGTTTGCTCTCTTCCACTCTACAAGTATGCATTAAGTGCCTGCTACATGCATCATGTAACTTGGCTTGTCTCTGGTTCTTTCATCTGCTCTTGAGACCAATTTTCCTCTACTGGGTTGCCGTGTCTAGCCTTGGTTTGAGGCTATGTGCCTGCTCTTATTGTTGCTTGTGATGCCATTTTTGCTTGATATCCTGGGAGACCTGCTGTTTTTGGGGAGAAACTGAGAAAGAGTGGTTCTGAGGGAAAAGAACAGAGAAGGGAGTGAGAGAAGTGGAGGGAGGGAGTGGAAACTGTGGTCATGATGTAATATATGAGTAAAAAACCAAAAACCAAAAACCAAAAGCGAAAAAAACAAAAATAACCTATGTCTTGGTTTGAAACAGGAAAAGGAAAGAATTTCTCTCTCTCCAAGTGGGATGCACAGGCAATGAACAAATAAATAACCGAAAGACATCCTTAGAGAGTGATAAGGTCCAGATAGAAGATTATATATCTGGGATAAAGTGAACTACATAAACCAGGAAAAAAGGAAATATGTTTTTTCCAAAATTGGATTTGAATTTGTCCCTGATGTGTATGAAGAAAGTAGCCATGAGACACTTTGGCAAAGGCTCTTCCTGCCATATTTAGCACAAATTCCCTGGAGGAGGAGTTCTTGATGCCACTGGGAAATATGTATGAATAGTGTGGTGGCACTGTATTGAGTTAGGAGAAATACTTAGAAGACTAAGACTAGAGTAGCAGGGTAGCATGGAAAGTTGTTTTGAATACAATGTTGTTTTGCACACACACATACACATACATACACACACATCACACACACATACACACACACACAGAACACACATACATATACCACACACACAGTACACACAGCACACACACCACTTTTACACCACACACACACACACACAGAGACCACACACACAGACTACACACATACACACCACACAGAACACACAAATATATACCATATACACAGTACACACAAAGCACACACACCACACTTACACACCACACACAAAACACACACACACACACACACACACACAGACCACATACACATGCACACCACACAAACACACACAACACACATACATATACCACACACGGCACACACACATAGCACACACACAGCATATACACATATACCACACACATATACACACCACACATACACACACAGCACACACACAACATACACAACATACTACACACATATACACACCACACACATACACACACAACACATACATACATACAAGGAGATAAGACAGTCTGTTGCAGGAGTGTAGAGGAGGAGATGAGGGTGTCTTGAAATATGACAAAAGTTTTAGCAGTGCTGGGACTTTCTAAATTTGTTCCCTTCTTTGTTCCTGTCTATATTTTTCCTCATTCCACAAACACTAAAAGGGAGGGCATTAGTGTGGGGGATCGTCACATAATTTTATTTTATTTCCTATCCATTGCAAAAGTGGGATTGTTGTAGGAGTGACAATAATACATAATAGGGGACAAGCCTGAGAACGTGTGCCTTATGCTAAATGTACTACGGTCTGAACACATTGAAAAGTTGAGTATGTTTCCATTGGAGCAGTCCCCAGGAGGAGGGATTTGGAAGTGCTGCCTAGAAATTGGAATACTTGATTCCAATTCTGGAAGTTAAGTAGGTGTTTGCTAGGCATACAGAGATGGAAAGAGCTGTATGTCCTGGCACAAGTGATTCATGCGAAGACAAGGTGGCACAACGTGTCCTGGCATTTCAGAGCAGCTGCCAATCATTCAGCCGTGAGTGGTTTGAGGTTGGGAGTGGCTGCTGAGTGGGAAGAAGGAAGTGGGAAGCCAGATGAAATGTGAAGTTGCAGAGGCAGGCAGGGGCTGGGACACAGTGTTCTAGTCTCTGATAAGCAGTTTGTGTTTGGTTCAGACAAATGAGATCCTATAAAGGGCTGTATACATAATGAAGTTCATAATGAGCTCTGATTTTTTTTTTTTTTGGTCACAATATAGTTGCTTAGGAAGCAGATTAGGAAGGAGTCAAGGCTAGGAATTGCTGGAGAAATCTCTTTAAATTATTAATTTCATTAGTTTCAAGAGCAATTATCACTAAACTAGCTAATTATTCATTACAACTTACCAGTAAACTTAATTTATTATTGTTTTCTTTATTACACATTTACGCTGTTCCAATTAAAATCAAATAAACATATTTTGTTCCCATGTATGATATTATTATGTGAAAAATATTTAATTTCTACAAATATTTTTTGAAGATGCTAAGGTTTTCGGTATATTGAAAAGGATGGCTGGGGAGTTCTTTTAGCATTGCTTGACCTTGTTGGCGACAACACATACGTCTTTATTCCTTTCAGGGTTGTTGAAGTGTGATCTAGGTAAGATAACACCCATATTCTTATCAGCTGCAACCTTGGTAAGTTACTTGAGTCTAATGTATTTAGAGATTGCAACAAAAGAACCCTCCTGAAGAGTGTAGGCATGAAGGATGTGAAGAACACGTGGAGATCTGAGTATTGTCTAATAGTCCCATCATTAAAAGAAGAGAAAAGTGCCTGAAAGTAGTCACAGTGACTACTGCCTTTTGAGTGTATAGAATTTTCTAGTTTGTATGTAATTTTTTATGAGTACTCAGTATATCTCATATTAAGTAAGAAGCATGCCAAAGCTGTTATGTTCCCCCAGATTCTGTCTCTACATCCACTGGTGACTATCACAAGACAGGACAATATCAGTACTTAATTCTATTGAATAACTAATATTTGACCTTTGGAAAACTACAACCGGTTTAGTCTTTGCGCATATACAATGGAATCCAGTAGGGGTTTTAGGACCTGATGTAACCCGGGATCACTTGGGAGAATTTCAGGAAGGATTTCAGGAGATACCGACAGGATTCAGAGTGGCATAATCCAGAGCCACAAGGCTTGGGTCTAAACAGCTCGAGCCACTGGCGCTGGCACGTTGGCAAGGCGTTGCCTGAATTCGTCCAGTGCTGCTCACAAAGGAGTCATTTCGTATAGAAACCTGCTCTCAGGCATGGACAAGAGAATCACCAACACAGAACGGATTGACTTGGCCACAGAGTGGAAAGGTCATTTTGCCTAATCCATTGTCTTCCATGTTTCTCTCATACAAACACTTTGGTATTTAGATCTAGGATGCATGCCACCATTTTCCATAAACTCCGTCCTGATCCTAGAAGAAGGTAAAATGTCTTCTTTTCTCATAGATACTAAATATTAAATCAGCGAAACAGTACCATATCTAAAAGGTGGGCAAAATACTGATATTCTTTACAGGTATACAATGTGTAATGTCTGAGCAAGCCTGGTGGCTTATTCCTGTAATCTCAGCATTTGGGTGACACAGAGAAGAAAGTCTCTGGGTTCAAGACTAACCTGGTCTTCATAGTGAGTTTCAGGCTGACTAGGGTGCATAGCTCCCCAAAATAAAATAAAATAAAATAAAATAAAATAAAATAAAATAAAATAAAATAAAATAAAATAAAATAAAATAAAACAAAACAAAATAAAATAAAATAATTTAAAAATCAGCAATATATAGAGCAATATATGCATGTGATAATAACTAATTTGTAATGGGATATTATTTTTTCTTGTTTCTACTTGGTTTTCAAACCCTTCCATTTTCCCTTAGCACCATCATCAGACAGTTATCATATTCAGAGGCTCAAGTGAAGAATCATATTTCCATTTGCATTCCCTGGTCAGATCTGCAGTGGGTGTCTGCTTGCTGTGATTAGTATGGGCAGGAAGCACCTGCACAGAGGGAAGAGCTGGCAATGAAGATTTTGCTTTTTACTTTTTTTTTCCTGTTAGGAGAAATTGCCCAAATAACAGGTGTCTATCATCCTAAGTGTGGGAGCATGCTATTTTTATCATGGCGAGGGCCAGATCTGGCCTGTATGTACTCATCTGCACTCACAGAGAAGTCAGCTGTCCTCAGAAACCCAGGGAGTCAATCTCTTTCCTAAGAGTCTACATTTTTTTTCCCTTCAATTGCTCTCATATGTAAAAATCCGACACTTCAAACATTTTACCAGTCTTTGCCACAGATCTTGCCAACGTAAACATAACGCTTGGTTTGACACAATGCAACATTTCCATTCAAAGTTAAAACAGTTGATTGCTGTTTAATGTCTCTAATCAAAAGTAATAGAGGCAGTACTTTTAGCCCCCGAATAACACAACCATGTCTGTATTCACGCTTCAACCCTAAAAACATCCCATGGTGCCTGAAACATTCTCACAGTTTAGATACATTCGGAGTGTTCCTGTGCTGATGGAAGCACACATCAGTAACATGCCAGAGACTAAAAGCTTTTCTTCTGTTTTTTGTTTGTTTGTTGTGGGCAGGATCTCACGATGCAGCACTGCGTGTCCTGGAATTCCCTATGACCAGGATGATTCAGGACACATAGAGATATGTCTGCCTCTGTCTTCCAGGTGCTAAAATTCACGGTATGTGTCACCACATCCAGCTATATCATAAGTTTACTTTATGCTACTTTTATTTGTGTGTGCATGTTCATGGGCACACGTGTGCACACACTCATGTATAAGTGAATGCGTCTGTGCATGTATGCATACTGTACTCTTCATGTGAATGTCAACGGACAGCATGAGAGAATCAGTTTCCTTTTATCATGTGTGTTCTGGGTATCAAAACCAAAACATTAGGCTTGGCATTAGATGTCATTATTTATTGGGGCATCTCCCCCTCCCCCTTTTCTGTTATTTTAATAAAAGGTAAATAATTGTGTGGAATAGGAAAAAGTCTTAATACAAACATTCAGTGAAAGGCATGGAACTGTGCCCTGTACAATGGTACAGACTGGTGCACTTAGAGTTAAGATGGCATAGCAAATGACTCCCCTTCCAACCATTTAGGTCATGAGAACCCACTTGCTGCGAGTTCATAGCCTTTTAATTTAGCAGTGCAGCTCCTCTACCTAAAACAGCATGAGCCAGGCAAAGTATGACTATAAGAAAAACACAATGTGCTGAGTGCTGTAGTTCCCTCTGCGTGGTGGTTTGCTGCATTGGAATGTGAAAGAGGAAGAGAATGAGACCACTGAATGCCAGTGGGCAAACAAAGGGAAGGGTTTCAAATGCAATGCAAGGAGATTCCCAAGTTCCCAGGAGAGGGTAGAATAGGCAACTGCACACTTTATGATTTCTGTCTGCTTGGTAATTCGGGATAAACTTCATTTTCCTTCTGCTTTTAAATTATTTGCTGCCAATAGCACATTCTTGTTTATCTTTATATAACAACCTTTATTCTTAGCTGTGCTGTGCTCTGCTCATGGCGAGTTTTCAATAAATGCTTTACTTCACTTGAGAGCATTATCTAAAGATTAATTCTTTGGTTAATTATATGTCTTCTATTTTTAGGAGTTACTGAGAACAAGAACAGCATCTTTGTATCATCTGGGGTTGCAGAGAGATCATTTTACACATCAAATCAATCTCTTTGAATTTGGTTTTATTATATTATAAAATCAAAGGAAGTGTTTATTTTTAGTGGGATTAATTTAATAACTGAAGTCAGTATACATTTATTCATTATTTACTATATTAAAAATTTCACCTTTCCCACAAATATATAACTTCTGCTGCTTAGATGAATCATGGAATTGAACTTACATCTTCTCTCACTCTTTTTAAGGTTTGCAAATTTTCTATTAAAATGACCAAAATATCTATTCTAATTTTCCTTTTTCTATTTTTTCTATATGTGCCAACATCTTCCCTGATCTCTCTGCTCCTGTTCTGCTTTTCCTCAAATGCCTAGCTTTGTTTTGTGTATTTCTGATAAGGTCTGGTATAGTCTGATGTTTCCCATATCAGTAAGCCAATTCTGAATCCATGATGTTCACAAAGGGTGTGGACCAGGAAATCTACATTCTGCGAAGAAGCAACAATCATCTTTCAAAACAAAATTGGCAATTTCAAGGTTGTACTTAGCATCTCTCAGTAGCTTCTGCTTGAAGTCAGAATCAGCTCTGAGTTTCTCACTGGCATGGATGTGAAAGCAAACATCATTCACTCCTCCTGGTTCTCCCTCTTTACCCTTGCTCCAGCTTCCTAGGGCGTCCCATAGAAATGTCCATAACCATTTCTATTCCTCAAATCCTCTGATCTTATTTTCTACTGCACACCTTTGAAATATTTGTTCCTTATGGCTAAAGTGCTCCTTCTTTGAATCTTGGCATGGCTGCAACCCCATGAAAAGGTTTAGGTCTTGGCTCTCATGTCATCATTGGAAGAAGTCCTTGCTGGCTACCTGTTTGTAGAATTATCACACTGTGACACTCTCTTGATCTGGTCTTGGTCTTGCTCCTTTGTTGTCTTGCCCCTTTAGGTGGAGCTTAAAATCTATGGAAATATATGCTTTGTTACTTTTATTTGCACAACATATTTAAATATGAACAATGAAGTAATTGAAGGCATGAATGGTTGAAGTGGGCAGACTTTGACACCCGAAGAACATGAAAATGCAGTGAAAAAAACAAAACACATGATTCATGGTGATATGCTCTAAATATAATCTCATGTCAGCCCAAAAGAACCCAGTCCTCAGTTTCAAAGGGAAAAATCATTTTAGTGATTATCTTTTCAAAAGTAGTTCTGAGGGTATTTGCACTTTCTGAAAGGCTTGACTCTGAGCATCAATATATACAACCCTGCCTGCCAGTCTTATAAAAAGACAGGAGATGTACTAATCTCTAATCTGGTGCCGGATTTTAAAATATGTTAGCATATGGAAAGAGACTAAGAATTTGCAGGAGAGTGAGTAGAGGCATAGGAAGGATTTGGAAGAGGGAAAGGCACGGGAGAAAAGCTCTAATTATAATTTCAAAAATAAAAGAAAGTAAAATAATTTAGTGAATGACTGGAGACTGTACAAATATATTCATAGGATTTAATGTATTTTTTAGGTCTATTAGGTTAATATCTACAAGGAACAATCTTAATTTAAATTATTAACTCCGAGAACTGGCAAGACACATGTTGAAATTCAGCAGGAAAAGGGCAAAGCTATTGCTTGGGGAGGATTTGAATTGCGTAATTTTGTACATATTAACTTTCCAAGGCTATTCTAATATATTTTATGCCTGATTTATGTATTATGGTAGGCAGTCACATGCATAATGTGATTTCAATTTAAACATTTCTTGTAGAACGAGAAAATAAAAAGCTTCCTGACTATACATCCTCATCCTTCTCTATCTCCAGAAGGCAGGCCATGCACTCTGAAATTGCATTATTTTGGACGTTTCCCCTTGAATTTGTGTTTTCTCATTCTGGGAACTTTTTTTTTTCTTTTTTTTTTTATTCGATATAATTTATTTACATTTCAAATGATTTCCCCTTTTCTAGCCCCCCCCACTCCCCGAAAGTCCCGTAAGCCCCCTTCTCTTCCCCTGTCCTCCCTCCCACCCCTTCCCAGTTCCCCGTTCTGGTTTTGCCAAATACTGTTTCACTGAGTCTTTCCAGAACCAGGGACCACTCCTGCTTTCTTCTTGTACCTCATTTGATGTGTGGATTATGTTTTGGGTATTCCAGTTTTCTAGGTTAATATCCAATTATTAGTGAGGGCATACCATGATTCACCTTTTGAGTCTGGGTTACCTCACTTAGTATGATGTTCTCTAGCTCCATCCATTTGCCTAAGAATTTCATGAATTCATTGTTTCTAATGGCTGAATAGTACTCCATTGTGTAGATATACCACATTTTTTGCATCCACTCTTCTGTTGAGGGATACCTGGGTTCTTTCCAGCATCTGGCAATTATAAATAGGGCTGCTATGAACATAGTAGAGCATGTATCCTTATTACATGGTGGGGAATCCTCTGGGTATATGCCCAGGAGTGGTATAGCAGGATCTTCTGGAAGTGAGGTGCCCAGTTTTCGGAGGAACCGCCAGACTGCTTTACCGAGTGGTTGTACCAATTTGCAACCATTCTGGGAACTTTTAAACTAGCTTCTTGGCACTGGGATCCAGACGTTTGTTCTGAAGGTAGACAATGAGAACAGGGTGGTAGAACCTTGAAAGCTTTTGGGTGGTGGTCTAGTAGTGCTGGCCAGAGTGTTCACTCCCTGGATATGGGGCTAGTGGGAATAGAAAAGGTTACTTTGCAGTCGCTAAAGCCTAATTTACTTACTTTGCAATTAGGCCTTAGGCAGACCCTGTCATCACACTCCTATTGGTACCGAGCCCAGATCTGCAGGGACTGATTAACGCTGAGTGCCTTATGGCTTTTATGTTTGATGATCCTACTCATGTGTCCCACTATCATGTTCCCTCTCTTCACTGCCGTCCCACACTAGTGAGTCATTGTCACCTTATCTACTCTGATTCCCGATCCTTTGCCTCCACACTGATACATCTGGTCCTCTCCCACCCTGTAATTGGGCAGCCCTTTATATCCCAGCCACCAGTTTCTACTCTTTCCTATATTTTTTAAAATGAAAAGGCCTGAATATATGATCCTGTCAGAATAAGCTGTGCTTATAATAAATTGAACTGCCATCCTGAATGAAACACACATCCATATAAAAATTGAAAGATCAGAGTCTGAAAGTGGGCAGTGATATATTCAGCTGGCCTTTGAGTGCTTGGGACAGGTATCAGGGACAAAGAGGGTTACAGAGAAAACAATAGATGTAAGAATAAATGCCCAGGGAAGTTGAGACACAGCATTTCAGATGCATGATAAGAGCAGCAGAAGCAGGTGGCAGGTGAAGAAAAGGCAGGAGACCCTCTGCTCCTCTTCTTCTTATGCTCATTAAAATAAAAAGATTAAAGGCAGAGACATAAAAACATGACTTAAAAGGAAGAGTGAAATTGAGATGCAAAAGTAAACTCCACATTGGCCTTACTGCCCTCCTTCTCCCAGCGCCCTACCCTTGACTTCTATTTCACACAAGTCAGTTTCTAGGGTTGCTACTAGACTTTGAATCTCATAATGCAAAAATTCCTTAACATTCTTCGTGTGGGCAATTAGCCATGTCTACGCTGTAGAGGATGTGTGCTGAAGCTTTCTTGTCTCCCAGTATTTGCCCATTCAGTTCTCTCTTTCTCTTTGAATGCCTTCGCCTACTCATTATTTACAGACACGTTAAGTGTACCAACATTTTTAGGGTCATTTCAGTGGGATTTTCATGATTCCTTCAAAGTGTCTCTTCTTGTTTCACATCACTGTAAAAACATTCTTACTTCCACCTTCTATATTAGCTAACACTTACCTTTATTGTGTGAAATCTCTTTGCACTAAAGGAACTAAGCTTGGGAAAGTCATGCTCAGCTTGCTCTTTATATCTAATACAGTTATTTGCAGATACAGATATGTTTCCTTTCCTAAAACATGAACTGATGAGCCATGTGTGTAACAGGAAAACAAATTTTGTTTAAATAACTTACTGTATACTGAACCCATCTGGATTTTTTTTTTTTAAGGAAAGGATGTATTTGTGTATCTATCATCTAGTAATTTATGCTTCTAGAGAGATAAGTAGGTTTCTGAGAATTGTGTTGTTTGTACAGAATCAGGAATTTTAGATTGTCATATCTCCCAAAATAGAAGACTATGTGATTCATTTCTTGGCTGTTTGTCTACTAAGTATAAAACAGTCTTTCTATTAATGATAAAACAACATAAACCTATCATTCAGGATTGAGACTCAGAGTCGCCTAAAATCAGCCTCTGGGGAGATGCTGTTTAGTCATATATACATATATATATATATATATATATATATATATATATATATGACTTAAGTAAAAGTTTACATATTTTTAAGTAAAAGTTTACATATAATATAATATATATATATACATATACATATACATACATATATGAGAACATGGTTCACACTGGTTTATAAATTTGTGGAATGATTTACAATTTGGTAAAAAAGAACAAAATCTTGTAACATTGAATTAGAGCACATGGCACCACTGCCAATATTATACCAAAAATATGCAAATACCTTACAGAAACAGAGCAGGACTTTAGAAGGTAGATAGGATTGTTCTTTGAGGAGACACAGAGCCAATCTGTGCTGACACTATCTTGTCAAGACAAGACTGTCCTCCTCCTCAGGGTGTGTTTCCTTTCCATAACCCCCTATTTCCTAATGATTCTCAGTCTGTGAAATGTCTGCAATCTTGCCAGGACTGGGCATAAGCTTGAGATTTGGATACACACACACACACACACACACACACACACACACCTTTGTTTCATAGAACAGAAGAGTTATTAACATTTTCCTTCTTTCATGCACCATATGGTATCTTGGTGGGGGAGAAAGGGAAAGGCAGGACTCTACAATGTCAATAAAATTAGATGACAAATGGATTCTGCAGGAGACTCTGATCTGGGACTGTCTCTGGGAAAATACTAATCATTTACGTAATAATAGTAAAAAATAATCTCGTAACAAATGCCTTAGTGCTTAAATTGGAAACTTAAAAAAAAACATTAACTCTACTAGAACACAATGTATTGGGTTTGAGAGTTAACAAGATGAGAAGTATTTGTAAAAGAAATAAATATACCAACAAAGAAGAGGAGAAAAACAAAAATCTCAGATTAAATTAGGGATACAAGTGTGTTTACTGCTTAAGGCCTCCTGTTGTGCAGTCATATTTTATGTCTGAATGTCAACCTTCCTGTACCAGAAATAAAACATTTTAACTGATAAATATAATGGTGGGAGGCACTTTTGTGTACCTCAGAAGAGCAAAATTGCCCAGGACCTTAATCTCTTATTAATTTAAGTGAAAATATTTTTGAAAGATTGCTTTTGTTTTCAGTCCATATATTCTTTCAAAGCTTGTTGAATAGTAACCATTGTGTTATATCTATTTTTATATTTTGCATAGATAGTTTGGTATGTGAATTTATTCTGAATTTATTGCTTAAATTTTCTGGACATGTATGTTTTATGTGGGAGTTTTCAAACATTTGTTGATCTATCACTGGATATTTAGATAATATGTGACTATAAAAATCATAAAATCTCTCTCTCTTTCTCTCTCTCTCTCTGGGTTGATCCATGACTTCATATTTAGATAATATGTGACGATATAAGAATCATAAAATCTCTCTCTCTCTCTCTCTCTGTGTGTGTGTGTGTGTGTGTGTGTGTATTTGTGTGCACATGTGGGGGCATGTATGGAGGTCAGAGGTCAACATGTAGGAGTCAGTTATTTCCTTCCATTACAGGGGTTCTGGGGATTGGGTTGAAGTCTTCCGGCTTGGCAGCAATTACCTTTATCCCCTGAGCCAACTTGCTGACTCTAGACAGTAAATTAGTCAGGATAAGGTACATTGTTTCCTAACATGTAGGAATTAGTAGCCTTTTCAAAATGTAAGTATCCAGATTCCCTTTTGAAATCATAAAGGACTATGCTCATCCTGTTGGTAAGAAATTTAGAGTCACAGAATGCTCGACTGCCTCCTCATGCTCCTTGGCTTACAAAGCTCCTTTCAACAGTGTGGACACAGTCAAGTGATGTACTCCAAGTAACAAAGATTAGATGCAGGTCTACTGGCCTTGAATCAGGCTCATGAAAACTACATTATTTTGCTTCCTGATTTATAAAGTGGTTATATTATATTCTCTGGTTGAAGACCTTAAATATGAAACATTTCTCCAGAGGAATCTCAGGTTTTTCAAACTTTGCCAGTAAAATCTTAAGCTCTTTCCCTTCTGTTGCCAATATTTGTTTTCTTGGCAGGAGCTCTGTTTTCATCAGAAAATGTTGGGAATTTGATTCAATTTGAACTATGTAAAATATTATCAAAGTTGTGCACTTTCAGTTTGCCAGACCCAAAACAAAGACTGATGTTAGTACAGAGTTAGTCTAGCAAAAAGGGCAAATGATGAGGAGCTCACCCTAAGGCATTCCAGAAGCCCTTAGAGATGGGGAAACTCACAGTTTAGAGTTGTAGTGGTTCAATACTGACCATGATATTCAAAGTGACTAAAACAGAGCAATCATGGCCAGGAGCCATAACAAATGTTAGAAAACCACCAAGTTTCCTTCAGGCTGAATATACTCAGTACCAGGGATGCAATGTTATTGTCAACTAGCGGTAATCTGGTTTGCAACCAGTTCCACCATGTTAAAACATCATATTCTCCTGTGATATGATTAGAGTATTGGGTTTTCTAGATGTCTGCTGTGACTATTCTTGATTAGTGACCCAAGGGCCTTGTGGTGGGCCAGTTTTTCATATTTTACTTGGGTTGGATTCGCTATACTGAGAGTCTAGGAATTCTGGGAGGCTTGTCTGTACCTGAGAAGACAGTGTAATTCACATCTTTTATGAAGTTAAGAAAAGCCAGAAAATATGTTAACAAGAGAGGTCTCACAGAAGTGTGGTCCTTCTTGGGTAGAACTAAATGACTAGAAATAGAAAGATAAGTCTAATAATTATATCTGTTTGTCTCAAGATTTAGAAGAGAGACAGAGGCAACAGGTTAATAACAAATGTCTCATCTATTAAACAGATTATTTCCAGAGTTCATTCAAATGCCTTAGAGTCGCAAATAGTTTTGACATGTTTAAAATAACTGCTCCATCCAAAGTGCATTATTTTGCTTTGAGTTACAGTATAGTTAATTTCATTTATGCAAGGCTGGAAATGATCATGCTTAGATCATTTTGGTCTCCCTATTCTGCCACATCTTCCAGTAGCTGATCATGATGACACTGAGCCCTGTTAAAACTGTCCACTTTGGTCATTTTCTTGATTGATGTAAGTTACATCAATCTAACAGTGGTTGATATCAGCAGTTATGCTGGCTGAAAATAATGGATTGACTGTGTCACAATTCATGTAACTCATGGCAAAGATAAGAATTTAAAAGATAGGTTAAGAAGAATGGCTAAAATTTCCATTTAAGTAAGGTAAAATTAAAGCATTAAAGATAAAATATGAAATCACAAATTTAAAAAAAGTCACAAATTGGTTGATTTTAATTATCATCTTCTCTGAATTTTTTGACATTATCATAATACTATTTAATAGCATTAAACATTTGTGCTTATAAACAGGCTGAGAAAGAAATTAGGGAAATGACACCCTTCACAATAGCCACAAGCAATATAAAATAACTTAGTGTGACTCTAACCAAACAAGTGAAAGATTTGTATGACAGCAACTTCAAGTCTTTGAAGAAAGAAATCCAAGAGGATCTCAGATGATGGAAAAATCTTCCATGCACTTAGATTGGCAGGATTAATACAGTAAAAAATGGCCATCTTGCCAGAGCAATATACAGATTCAATGCAATCCCCATCAAAATCCCAATTCAATTGTTTATAGAATTAGAAAGAGCAATTCTCAAATTCATCTGGAATAACAAAAAACCCAAGATAACTAAAACTATCCTCAACAGTAAAAGAACTTCTGGGGGAATCAGTATCCCTGACCTCAAGCAGTACTACAGAGAAATAGTGTTAAAAACTCCATGGCATTGGTACAGTGACAGGCAAGTGGATCAATGGAATATAGTTGAAAACCCAGAAATGAACCCACACACCTTGATGGTCACTTGATCTTTGACAAAGGAACTACAACCATCCAGTGGGGAAAAAAATAGCCTTTTCAACAAATGGTGCTGGTTCAACTGGAGGTCAGCATGCAGAAGAATGCAAATTGATCCTTTCTTATCTCATTTTACTAAGCTCAAGTCCAAGTGCATCAAGGACCTCCACATAAAACCAGACACACTGAAACTAATAGAAAAGAAACTGGGAAGACCCTTGAGGACATGGGCATGTGGGAAAAGTTCCTGAACAGAACACCAATAGCTTATGCACTATGATCAAGAATTGACAAATGGGACCTCATGAAATTACTGAGTTTCTGTAAGGCAAAGGATATTGTCAAAAGAACCAAACAGCAACCAACAAATTGGGAAAAGATCTTTACCAGCCCTACATCCGACAGAGGGCTTATATCTAAGATATACAAAGGACTCAAGAAGGTAGACTCCAGAGAGCCCATTTTTAATGGGGTACAGAGCTAAACAAAGAATTTTCACCTGAGGAATATCAAATGGCTGAGAAGCACCCAAAGAAATGTTCAATATCCTTAGTCATCAGGGAAATGCAAATCCAAACAACCCTGAGATTTCACCTCACACCAGTCAGAATGGCTAAGATCAAAAACTCAGGAGAAAACAGATGCTGGCAAGGATGGGGAGAAAGAGGAACACTCCTCTACTACTGGTGGGGTTGCAAGCTGGTACTACCACTCTGGAAATCAGTTTCGCAGTTCCTCAGAAAACTGGGCATGATACTACCAGAGGACCCCCCCCCCCCCATAGCACTCCTGGGCTTATACCTAGAGGATCCCCAGCATGTAATAAGGATACATGCTCCACTATGTTCATCCCAGTCCTATTTATAATAGCCAGAAGCTGGAAAGAACCCAGATATTCCTCAACAGAGGAATGGATACAGAAAACGTGGTATATATACACAATGGAGTACTGTTCAGCCATTAAAAACAACGAATTCATGAACTTCTTAGACAAATGGATGGAACTGGAGAATATCATCCTAAGCGTGGTAACCCAATCACAAAAGAACACTCATGGTATTCACTCACCTGATAAATGGATATTAGCCTAGCATCTTGGACTACCCAAGACACAATTCACATATCAAATGATGCCCAAGAAGAAGGAAGGAGTGGCCCCTGGTTCTAGAAAGGCTCAGTTCAGCAGTCTAGGTGAATACCATGACAGAGAAGTGTGAAGAGGTGGCTTCTGGAACACGGGGAGGGAAGACGGCTTATGGGACTTTTGGGGGAGGGGAAATCCAGGAAAAGGGAAATAATTTGAAATGTAAATAAATAATATATCGAAAAATAAAAGAGACATCTGTAGAGATAGAAAACCTTGGAAAGAATTCAGGTGTCAGAGATGCAAGCATCAACAACAGAATACAAGAGAAAGAAGAGAGAATCTCAGGTGCTGAAGATACCACAGAAAACATTGACACAACAGTTAAAGAAAATGCAAAATGCATAAAACTTGTAACCCAAAACATCCAGGAAATCCAGGATACAATGAGGAGATCAAACCTAAGGATTATAGGTATAGGAGACAGAAAATATTTCCAACTTAAAGGTCCAGCAATTATCTTCAACAAAATTATAGAAAAAAAATTCCCTAACCCAAAGAAAGAGATGCCCATGAACATACAAGAAGTCTACAGAACTCAGAACAGACTGGACCAGAATAGAAAGTCCTCCAGGCACATAATAATCAAAACACCAAATGCACTAAACATCGAAAAAGTATTAAAAAACAGTAAGGGGAAAAGGGCAAATAACTTATAAAGGCAGACCTATCAGAATTACACCAGACTTCTCACGAGAGATAATGAAAGATCCTGGGCAAATGTCATACAGACTCTAAGAGAACACAAGTGCCATCCCAGACTACTATACCCAGCAAATATATGGTGATCTTAATCACCATAGATAGAGAAACCAAGATATTCAATGATAAAACCAAATTTATACAATATCTGTCCACAAATCCAGCCCTACAAAGGATAATAGATGGAAAATACACAAGGAGGGAAACTACCCTAGAAAAAGCAAGAAAGTAATATTTTTCCAAGAAAACCAAAAGAAGCTACCCATACAAACATAAAAATAACTTCAAACTCATAATTACTATTCTTTAATATCTCTTAATATTAATGAACTCAAATCCCCAATAAAAAGACAAAGAATAACAGAAATATTTTTCATGTAAATATTCAATTTTACCAGAAAATGTTTGTAATACATCTTTCAATTAATTTAATAATGTTTTTTGTGTCTACCATTTTATCTGCATTATTTTTCATGATAATCTTCAATTTTAACATGGTTTTCTATATATTTCTTCTATTTTATCAGAAATGTTTTCCATGTAAATCTCTGATTTTATCACAAAATATTTTTAATTCTACCTTCAATTAATTTAGAAATGTTTTTATTATATTTACCATTTTATCTGTATATTTTTCATGAAATAGTCAATTATATATTTCTTGAATTTTATCAGAAATTTTTTCCATGTAAATCTTCAATTCTACATGAAAATATTTATAATTCCACTTTCAATAACCTTAGGATTATTTTATGCCTACATTTTATCTGTACAATTTCCATGATAACATTCAATTTTAACATGTTTCTCTATATATTTCTTGAATTTTATCATTAATGTTTTCCATGTAAATTTCAACTTTATCAGAAAATTTTTATAATTCCACTTGCAATCAACTTAGGAATACTTTTATCCCTACCATTATTATATCTATATAAAATTTTCCATGATAATCTTCAATTTTAACATGTTTTTCTACATTTTTCTACAATCTTATCAGAAATATTTTCCACATAACTCTTCAATTCTATCATAAAATGTTTATATTTCATTTTTAATTAATTTAGCAATGTTTTTCTGTCTATCTCTCTCCTCTTTAATCTTCCATGAAAATTGTCAATTTTAATGTGTTTTTCTATATATATCTTCTATTTTATTAGAAATATTTTCCATGTAAATCTTCAATTTTATCACAAAATGTTTTTACTTCATTTTTTTCAAAAAAATCTGCTGTCCTTAATTTTGGATAGGATATTTATAATTAACATGTTATGAAAGTGAACTTTTTGAGTTTTAGGACAAGAAATGATTGTCCTATGATACAGATTTTAAATCCAACTTAGGGCCAGTGTCAAGAAGAGTTATAACTAGAAGTTTGTGTTCTCATGATTTTTTAACTTTCTTTAGGAAATATTAAAGCTGTTATTAGACACAAAGTGACAGACAGACAGACACACACACGCATGCACACACAAACACACATACACACACATATACACACACTGAGAACAGACAAAAAATTTGTTTCAGAATTTCCAGTTTGATTCATTATACTCAAATTATTTACTGAATTAAAAATAACACTTAATAGTCTAATGGAGACTCTGGTTGATTTATTATTTAATTATTTTAAATTAAACCCTATTTATTGTATGAATATGTTTGTAAAAGTACCTTGAGGTTGCAGTCTTGAACGAAGGAACCATTGTTATACAATTCTTTCTGCCCTAAAAAAAACTTAAGGTCCCTTAGTAATACAGAAATATGTATGTGCCTAAGTGTAGTGCACACACTGAGTCAAATTCATATTGCTTTGAGGTGTAATAAAATTTTAACCTTTTATAATTAATTACCTGTTTAAAAAAGTATTGATATGATACCAAATACATGTACTTCAGAACTACTATTTATTAATATTAAACATTTCTACACATATTTATAGAAATTTTCTTTTTTTCATACAATGTATTTTGATTATATGTTACCTTCTTCTAATATTCCAAATTATTCCCATCGTCCTACATACTCAACTGCATGTTCTTTCTGTCTCTGGCAAAAAAGAAAACAAACAAAAATTCTAAACAAAAAAAACCCCTAAAATCAAAACAATCTAAATAAAGAAAAAAAAAAATCTCCCAACACCCAAACAAAAATCTCGCCATAACTTAGATTTTGCTTTCTGTTGGCCAACACCTCTTAGGAATGGAGCCTGACGTGGAGTGTGGTTGATAGAGCCAGTGACCCTCCATTAGAGTAAATTGATTTTTCCCTTCCCTGGCAGATATCACTTGTAAATTGATATCATTTGGAGTCATTTTGTTGCTATATTTCTTTAGCAGAATATGATTTGTTAATTTTGCCCTATTATCTATCTAGTTTTGTATTCTTGACCACGTTAGCAAAATTAGATATTGGGTGTTATATGGAATGGACCCCAAATATATTATAAATTATAGTGCCCTTGAAAATTGTACTACTTGTATATTTATTTGTATTAAAATTCATGTCTCTAAACTGAAAAACTAACATGGACATGTCCTTTTGGGTGTGGGCTACATTATGGGTGGACGATTATGTCTGTAGTAAGATGCAGAGTTGATTCCTGAGACTCATATAACTGGATCCTCGAGCAGACTGATCCTCTATTTCTTTAGGAATCTACATGCTGATTCATATAGTGGTTGTGCTGGTTGGTACTCCAACAGTTAACAAATGTTCCCCTTCTGTATCCTTATCAACATGTATTATGATTTGTCTTATATATCTTGGCCATTCTGACTAAAGATGAAATATTAAAGAAATTTTAACTTTTTTTCCATTTATTAAATTCATTTTTCCCATGGATAAGGATGCTGGACATCTGAAGATTTATTTTGTAACTTTTCATAGTTTGTTTCTGCGAACTTTCCATTTACTTTATACTCCACTTTTAAATTGCTTTTTTTCCTTGCTTTTCATTTTAAATTATATATTCTAGATGAGAATCCTTTCTTGAATATGTCATTGGTAAAGATTTTTTTTCTGTTTTTTAAGATGATGCTTTGTTTGAATGATGCTATACTATGATGTACAGAAGCTTTTTAGCTTTAAGAAGCTGCATGTATTAATCACTGTTCTTAGAGTCTGTGCTACGTGTATTCTGCTTTAGAAAGTCACTTCTCTCCCAATGACTTCAAGTCTATTTCCTGCTTTTTCTTCTTTCATATTCAGCACATCTGCTCCCATGTTGAGGTCCTTGATCCATATGGACCTGGGCTTAATGCCGAATGATATATGTGGATCTATTTTCATTCTTCTATTTTCAGCTGTCGAATTGGATTAGCACCATTTTTGAAGACTCTGTCTTTTCTCCAGTGTGTACTTTTTGAATAATATTTTTTAAAAAAAAATAAAACTTGGGTGTCTGTCCATGTTTTAAACAGCAACTCTCATGTACATAGGGAAAGAAAGTCATTGTAATACCATTAATGAGAAATAGTTTAATAGTTTGATATTCTTACAGGCACAAATAGACCTGCTGACTTTGAGTGCACCCCTTTAACACAAATATGGTTTGGACTTATTACTAACCATATGGCTTTTATAAGGACTTAATGATGATCATTTTATCCTTCTTTCGTCTGAGAATCTCAACTTTGGTAGAAGATTGTGTATTATTTTAGTCTTTTTTTTTTATCCAGAGCATATTAACATACATTGCATGGAATTAAGACTGTTTTACAGAATGGATGAATAAAATGTAGTATATATACACAATGGAGTGCTATTCAGCCATTAGAAACAATGAATTCATGAAATTCTTAGACAAATGGATGGAGCTGGAGAACATCATACTAAATGAGGTAATCCAGTCTCAAAAGATCAATCATGGTATGCACTCACTAATAAGTGGATATTAACCTAGAAAATTAGAATACCCAAAACATAACCACACATCAAATGATGTCCAAGAAGAACGGAGGAGTGGCCCCTGGTTCTGGAAAGACTCAGTGTAGCAGTATAGGGCAATACCAGAACAGGGAAGTGGGAAGGGGTGCATGGGAGAACAGGGGGAGGGAAGAGGACTTATGGGACTTTTGGGGAATGGGGGGCCAGAAAAGGGGAAATCATTCAAAATCATTATATGTAAATAAAAAATATATCGAATAAAAAATAAATCCAAGCCCAATCTATGAAAAAAAAAAGACTGTTTTACCGTGAATGAATCAAGGAACAATATGATGGAGATTACACAGTTTATTATTTTATCTCTTGTTAAGTCTTTATTCTGCTAATGTAAACTATGGATTGAAGAGCTTCGCTCTGTCTTCAATACATTTCACTTTTCCTCTGCTACTACACCTTATGCCCTCAACACATATCTTAGTAAATATCCAGTGAAGTTAGAAGGAGGGAAGTGGTGTTCCTTTCCTTAGTGGTAAATGTGATCATTGATCTCAGCTTCCAATTTGACTGCATCTAGAAACAATGACAAGGCAAGCCTGTGAGAAAACTTTTGAGGCCCATTTTTTTTAAAAATCAGATTATCTAAAATAGGAAAAAATCACTCTAAATGTATTTAGTGTTTTCACATACCTAGATACAAAAAGGACAGAGAAAGGCTTGCTTCTGTATTTTGCTCTGAGCTCACTTACACTGTTGCAATTGCCAGTGCCACTGCATTCATCCATGAAAACCAGAATTTAGCTTCTTCAGGCTTCCAACATGGACCAAGTCTAGCTTCTCTCCAGAACCCATCCAGACTTTCAATATGACACCCAGGCTCCTAGGCTGAGTGACAGCCAAGCTCTTGTCTATTCCACTATAAGACATTCAGTGTTAGAGCACCGTCTTGTATAAGGTAATTAAATAAATCCAATTCTATTTTATATTCATTCTTTTTATTCTATCCCTCTAGAAATCCCTAACTAATAACAATTAAAATGATTCATATTTAATTAAAGCTTGTATCCTATGCCTATACATCATGTTAAATAACATGGCTTTAGTTTTCTATTGATTTCTTGGTTACACATGGATTTAAGTCATTTAAAATATCAAAAGTTTAAACAATACATTTAGGTAGTTAAAAATGAGATTTTACATGTTCTAGAGATAGCCTCACCTGCCAGTTTCTCTCTCTCTCTCTCTCTCTCTCTCTCTCTCTCTCTCTCTCTCTCTCTCTCTCTCTCTCTCTCCCTAAACAGGATACCCCAACCCCATTCCTCTCCATTTTCCCTCTCTCACCCACTTTTCTACCTCAATCTACCTCAGATATCTATTTTATTTCCTCTTCTGCAAAATATTTCAGCATTCTCCCTTGGGCACTAATTGTTATTTGACTTCTCTTTGTCAGTGGAATGTAGCATGGGTATCCTCTACTTTATGGCTAATATCCTCTTATATGTGAGTACACACCATGCATGTACTTTGGGGTCTGAGTTACCACACTTAGGAGGATAATTTCTAGGTCCACCCATTAACCTGTAAAAATCAGGATGCTCTTGTGTTTAGGAGCTGAGAGGTATTCCATTGTGCAAATAAACCATGTTTTCTTTATCTATTCTTCTTTAGAGGGACATCTGGGTTGTTCCCAGTTTCTGGCTATTATGAATAAAGCTGCTATAGTTATGGTTGAACAAGTGCCTAAAAGTTGTACTGTTGGGTCTTGAAGTGTAACTATTCTCATTTTTCTAACAACCAGCCAAATTGACTTTAGATTGTTGTACAAGTTTGCACTCCCATAAGTGATGGAGAAGATTTTCCATTTCTCCACATCATTGCCAACTTGTGCTGTTTATTGAGTTTTTAATCTTAGCTATTCTTATGGGTGTGAGGAGGAATCTCAGAGTCGTTTTAATTTGCATTTTACTGGTAATTAAGGACATTGGACATTTCTTTGAGTATTTCTTAGCCGTAAGAGATTCCTCTGTTGAGAATTCTCTTGTTCTGTATTCCATTTTTAAAATTGTGTTATTTGGCCTGTTGGTATCAAACTTCTTGAGTCCTTTATATATTTTGGATATTTGCTGTATGTCAGATGTAGGATGGTAAAAGTCTTTTCCAAGCTCTAGGCTGTAGTTTTGTCCTATTGATGATTTCTTTTGCATTAGAGAAGTTTTTCAGTCTTATGGGGCCACATTTATTAAGAGTTGATCTTAATGCCTTACCTCTGGGTGTTGTGTTCAGGAAGTTGTCTCCTATACCCATGAGTTTAAGGCAACCCCCCTTCTCAGCACCTCATGGTACATTCTCCAGTACTAACCACATAATTGATCACAAAACCATTCTCACTTGATACAAGTAGAATGAAATAATCCCACACATTCTATCAGATCACCATGAACTAGGGCTGGTCTTCAATAATAACAAAAACAAGACAAAGTCCACATATACATGGAAGCTGAACCATGCCCTACTCAATAACTTGGTCTAAGAAGAAATAAAGAAACGGATTAAAGACTTTTTATAATTTAATGAAAATGAAGGCACAACATACCAAAACTTATGGGACACAATGAAAGCAGTGCTAAGAGGAAAACTCATACCTCTGAGTGCCTTCAAAAATAAACTATTGAGAGCATACACTAGCATCTTAACAGATGAGAACTCTAGAACAAAAAGAAGCAAATATACCCAAGACGAGCAGATGGCAAGAAATATTCAAACTCAGGACTGAAATCAACCAAGTAGCAACAACGAGAAAAAAATTAAAGAATCAACAAAACTAGGACCTGGGTCTTTGAAAAAAATCTTTCTCTATCCTTCTTTCTTCTCGTTCTTTCTTCTGTTCCTTCCTTCCATCTTTCTTTCTTTCTTTCTTTCTTTCTTTCTTTCTTTCTTTCTTTCTTTCTTTCTTTCTTTCTTTCTTTCTTTCTCTCTCTTTCTTTCTTTTTTTCTCTATTTCATTTCTTCTTTGTTTGTTTTTTGTATAAAATATAGTCTAACAGGAGTCAAACTGAAAAAGGGAACTTCAGTTGAGAAGATATTTTTATCAGATTGTCTAGTAGGCAAAAGATCATTGAGTATTTTCTTGACTGATGATTTACTACTGCAAGTGCCAGCCTGGAACAGCTGGAATAAGAAATCAGTCTACACTAGATAGTAATTCTATTCCTTCATGACCTCTTCTTCAGTGCCTATCTGCTAGTTCATGTTTGATTTCCTGTCCTGACTACCATTCATAATGTACTGTAAGATACAAGATTAAATAAATTATTTCCTCTGCAAAAAAAGAAAATAGAAAAAAATGAAAGAAATGAGGGTGAGAACAGTTATTGAGGAAGATAAAAATCAAACAAAAAATAAAATATCCATAGATATATTTCTAGGTCTTTGATTCAGTTCCATTGATCAACTTGCCTGCTTCTATATCAACACCAACACAGTACAGCTTGCAGTCAGGGATAGTGATAAGTCCTGAATTTCTCTCATTGTACAAGATTGTTTTAGCTATCTCAAGGTTTTTGCTTTTCCATATGAAAATGAAATTTTTTTCTTTCAAGGTCTATAAGAATTGTGTTGAAATTTTGAGGTGAATTGCATTAATTCTGTTGATGGCTAAAATACCCATTTTTACTAGGTTAATCCTACTGATCCATCAGCATGGTATATCTTTCCAACTTCTGATACCTTCTTCAATTTCTTTATTCAGAGACTTGAAGTTTTTGTCATACAAGTCTTTCATTTGCTTGATTAGAGTTACAAGATATTGTATAAATCTTTAATCCCAGTCTATGATTTCTGCCCCACCTTTCGCCATTTAGTTCCCGGATAAAAGACACGTACACAATTTAAATTATTTACAATGGGCTTTAAACAGCACAAGAACTGAGCATATATCTACCCTCTAAACTATTAGAAGCTACTGTCCTATTGATAATCCTCAGTTATTACTTGCTATGTTTCCTCTGGTCTGCTCTTAATTTCAATTGGTCCAGCCCTCAGGCCCAGGTTTTCTTTATTTACCTATCAAAAGTAATTTGTGGGCAAGGTCACACAGTGCCATTTGGGTATAACTGTGGACTCTCTCTGGTTCAACCCGGTCTTGGGCAGAGGCACATTTAGCATTACAATACACAGGGAATTACCAAACCTTAGACAGATATTTTATATTATTTGTGGCTGTTGTGAAAGGTGTTGTTTCTCAGATTTTTTTCTCAGCCCATTTATCTTTTCTGTAAAACAGGACTACTAATTTGCTGGAGTTAGATTTGTGTCCAGCCACTTTGCTGAGTGTTCATCAGATGTGGGATCTCGCTGGTAAAATTTTTGGGTCACTTACGTATAAAATCATATCCTCTGTGACTAGTGATACTTTGATGTGACTGAGACTTGGGACAGGGAGAGGTCCCAGGAAGTCTATGGGGATGGGGTGACCCTAGCTACAACTCCTAGAGTGGAGGATATGGTGCCTGAATGTGACACTACCACTGGACTTCCAGTGGAGGGATGAGGAGAGCAACCTACCCACACTACTTTGGACTGAAAATGTATCTTGTCTATAAGATGTGCAGGATCACAGGAGAGGGGGCTGTCCCTGAACCTGTTACCTGCATGTAGATCCTGTTCACCTAACTGGTGAAGTGGAAATTTCTGGTTTCTTTGGAAACTCATTTGTGTCAAGTGATGTTTGCTGGGATGCTTTCTTGTGAGATTTATTGCTGAAACAGACATATGAGAGAACCTTTTCCTAAAGCAGTCGCTTGAGAGGGATGTTTCTAAAGAGTATAAGTAGAACGCCACCAACAGTGAGAGCACACTCTTGCACTGCAATACCTTGCGATGCTTTGCTGATATTTGATGGTCTATGCTCTTTGTGAATTCATAGAGAGAAACATGTCAAAGAACGTATGGTATTCCAGCTCCTTCTTATAGCTTCCACTGACTTGTGAGAATTAGGTATTCTTGGTATTTGGGCTAGATTGAGCTGCTGCTACTGATTCATTTTTGGCATTTGCTACTAGACTGGACTACTGATATCCTGACAAACAAGATTGGAATCACCCTAAAGAACTACTTCTAAGCAGTCTCACTAACCTCTTTTCTTACAAACCTTTCTCTGCTACCTCTGGCAGATGGGCTAGAAGGGAGGTTGAAGTGTGTAAGAACCCTAATTAAAGCAGGTTTTGAAAAATCTAAGCCTACAAACTGGGCTTTGGGTCTGGCCTCAGTGGGAGAGCCTGAGCCTAGTCTTTCAGTGAGTAGATATGCCAGGGAAGGGTATTACCCAAACGGGGGACTCCCTTTTCGCAGAGTAGAAGGCAAGAGGGGAATGCAGAAAGAAGCTCTGTGTGGGAGGGGACTGGGACTAAAAGGAGGCAGCTCTTGGGATACAAATTAAATTAACAAATATATTAATGAAAAAAGTTCTAATTTAGCTCTCATAGAATAAAAATCAGTTGGCCAAATAATATTTCAGATTAAGTCTGTTGAAAGTAATATGTTTCTTTCCATTCCAATCATTGATAGAAGTCAACTCCTTGTTTCTGTAAGGCTGAGATTTCTAGATGTTAATCTTAAGACCTTTTTTGGTTGTGAGAGTCTTTTTATACTTCTGTATAGTAGCATACTTCCTCTGTCTTTAAAGCCAGTTACTATCACTTTAAATATTTCCTAGCACCAAAAAAATAGAAAGAGTCTTTGCTTTTAAGGATCCATATAACTGAGTATCCTCACCTAAGACATCAGCAGAGCACCTTCCATAAATGTATTGTATTTAAAATGACTAGGTCACTTGTTCTTCCTAGTATACTGCTGATAACAAGTTTCAATGAGACACACTCTCTCCTCCAGCATCTTTGTCTCAGTGTGGGTCTCATAGTATTTCAACTTATAAGTGAATATTATATTGTCCCTTATTATAAAACTTATGATGTGATACAGAGATTTCAGTACTCACAGGAACTGTCCTATCAAAATACCTTGGAGGCTGTCCAAAGAAGAGCAATCTACTTTCATTACAGACTGTAGAAAATATTCTTCAGGAAAATGTCCCACTTATGATAAATCCTGGATTCTTGGTTGATTATTTTCCCTCTTTTCTTCTCTGTTTCTGTTTTACACACACACACACACACACACACACACCAGAGAGGGGGCAAGAGGGGGAGAGAGAGAGAGAGAGAGAGAGAGAGAGAGAGAGAGAGAGAGAGAGAGAGAGAGAGAGAAAAGGAGAAAAGGAGAAAAGGAGGAGAGGATAGAGAGAGGTGGGGGAGAGACATCACATCCAGTAATTTAAATCATGAATTATTGGCAACAGATCTTTTTGAGAAGAGGTCAGTATTCTTGTTCATATAGCACTCAATGTTTATCCTTTGATTTCTTCATTACTTCCAATGAAGGAACCAAAATGTGATTTCATGAAGACAGATTCTAACAAAATTACAATAAAAATTCTCTTTTTTTGCATTATGAAACTTTTAAATTTATTTTTATTAGATATATTCTTTATTTATATTTCAAATGATTTCCACTTTCCTGGATCCCCCTCCCTAAAAGTCCCATAAGCCCTCTTATCTACCCCTGTCCTGGTATTCCCCTACACTGCTGCATTGAGCCTTTCCAGGACCAGGGGCCTTTCCTTCCTTCTTCTTGGGCATCATTTGATATGTGAATTGTTTCTTGGGTATTCCAAGCTTCTGGGCTAATATCCACTTATCTGTGAGTGCATACCATGTATGTTCTTTTGTGAATGGGTTACCTCACCTAGGATGATATTTTCCAGTTCTACCCATTTGCCTAAGAATTTCATGAGTTCATTTTTTTAATAGTTAAGTAGTATTCCATAGTGTAAATATACCACATTTTCTGTATCCATTCCTCTATTGAGGGACATCTGGGTTTGTTCCAGCTTCTGGCTATTATAAATAGGGCTGCTATGAACATAGTGGAGCATGTGTCCTTACTACATGCTGGGGAATCCGCTGGGTATATGCCCAGGAGTCCAGGAGTGGTATAACGGGGTAGTATCTTGCCCAGTTTTCTGAAGAACTGCCAGACTGATTTCCAGAGTAGTTGTACCAATTGGAGGACAGCATGCAGAAGAATGCAAATCGATCTATTCTTATCTGCTTGCATTAAGCTCGAGTCCAAGTGGATCAAGGACCTCCACATTAAACCAGACACACTGAAACTAATAGAAAAGAAACTGGGGAAGAGCCTGGAGCACATGGGCACAGGGGAAAATTTGCTGAACAGAACACCAATAGCTTATGCTCTAAGATCAAGAATTGACAAATGGGACCTCATAAAATTACAAAGTTTCTGAAAGGCAAAGGAGAACACTGTCAATAGGACAAAACCAACAAATTGGGAAAAGATCTTTACCAAGCCTACATCTGACAGAGGGCTAATATCCAAGATATACAAAAAACTCAAGAAGTTAGACTCCAGAGAGTCAAATAGCCCCATTAAAAATGGGGTATAGGGCTAAACAAAGAATTTTCACCTGAGGAATATCAAATGGCTGAGAAGCACCTAAAGAACATCCATTCTTAGTTATAAAGGAAATGCAAATCAAAACAATCCTGAGATTTCACCTCATACCAGTGAGAATGGCTAAGATCAAAAGCTCAGGAGACAACAGGTGCTGGTGAGGATGTGGAGAAAGAGGTACACCAAGAACTCTTTAGCCTCTATCTTGGGTTCTTTATTTTGATTTTACACCTTAGAATTTCATACACGACTACACTGCATTTACATCATTTTCATATCTTCTTTGGACTTCCCTAATCTACTGTTATTTACTCATCTATCCTTCAAATTATTTTTCTTCTTTTGATATCCCACCCATGAATCTAATTAGTGTTCATGTAGAACCAGTGATGTCTTGAGTGAATATCTGTTCTTGATATGAGCTCAACCATGTCATAGACTACAATGCCTCAAATCTTCGGGAAGGTCAAAGCCTTCCTGGGTTGAGGCTCAGAGCAATGGCAAGCCTTCTTTTAGTATGTGTGCAGATGTTGAAGTATGTGCAGAAAATATCCACTATAGCTTTCTTCCTTTATGATGTTTATGGCCTGAAGACTGACTTCTCCCCTACAGAGACTTCTGCTATAGAGCTTATTTAAACCTGACTTCTTGTTTAGCTAAGCCTGTATTCTTGTTCAGTTGTATGTTGTATTCCCACCTCCATGATCAACTCTCTACAATAAATATACCAAGTGTTTGGGGAGCTGTGGCTTCTCTGTCTGAGAGCTTAGCCTCTCCCGAACCTTACTTTTTCTTTTTATTATTATTATTATTATTATTATTGGTTTTTTGAGACAGGGTTTCTCTGTGTAGCCCTGGCTGTCCTGGAACTCACTCTGTAGACCAGGCTGGCCTCGAACTCAGAAATCCACCTGCCTCTGCCTCCCAAGTGCTGGGATTAAAGGCGTGTGCCACCACTGCCTGACCCTTACTTTTTCTTTACATGTATCTCTCTTTTATTTCTTCTCAGCTCCACTTATGTCAAACGCTGGAGCGATATAAGAGCATGCCGTGTGTGTGTGTGTGTGTGTGTGTGTGTGTGTGTGTGTGTGTTTAGGAAACCATTCACTATATAGCACACTAAACCTACCATAGACCATACCATCAAAAATAATAATTCTCCCTCACAAGGAGCTACCTACTGCCAATAACTTCTCTATAAAGAATGGATCTTGGAGATTATTTCCGCATCTGAATTGGCTGGCTTGATCATATACAAGTGTTGTGCAGGTAGCCACAGCCAACGTGGGTTCATGTGTACAATAGCTATACCTATGAGCTGAAGGCAGTATTTTCTAGCACTTCTATCCTTTACTTGCCTCTGACATTCTTTTCCCTTTCCTGGAAAATTTCTTTAGCCTTTGTGAAGTGGGAGGTTGATAACGACGTCCCACTTAAGGCTGAGCATTCAATGTTTTCTCTGCATGTTGACCAATGACTTTGAGCAACATTGAGGACAGTGAATGACATTCTCTAGTCAGATCAAGTTTATATTTCCCCCAAGGCTCATCAAAGGAATGTTCCCTGTTGTCTTTCTTGCTTTGAAGTGAACGTCTTAACTCCAACAGGAATATCTTCCAGAGTTAATACACTTGTCTTTCAATTTTGAATATGTAAATGAGTTCTTCATATTTTCTTATACACATACCCAGGCCACTTATTAAAATTGGTTTACTTCCTGTTTGTTATGTGTTCCTTCCCAAATTATTTCCCAGGATTGGTTACTTCTCTATCCTGTTAAGGCCAGTAGGTGGTTATAGTGTCAGGCATATTCTGAACATGAAACAATAGCAGTTTCAATGCAAATTGGCAGTGTATACCAAGCAGTTGCATTTTTATATCTTTGAAATACAGAATTTTTCCAGCCTTCATAATGTTGTACTTAAGGAAAAAAATCATTCAGTACAACTTGACACAAAGCAGTTACATGTTCTAGAAGATCCCTTTACTGGTGAATATCTGAATCGTGTAAAAGTGGTCATAACTCCAAAAATTTAGATGTCATTTCAGATAAGGAATTGATCAACTGTGAGATCTAGATTTGAAAATATTCAAAATCAGTTTTTAGAGATATAAGTGTTTATCTCCCACATGCTTCCATCCAATATTCTTGTTTATTTTGACTGGAACCATAATTTTCATAAAGATTATAAGATAAACTTTGAGTATTACCTGTCTGAGAAATGCTAAAAGAGGAGGACAATAAATGTTGATATTGCATATCAGACTCTAATGTTCCATTCACAGAGCATGTTCAGCAATTAGTTAAGATGGATGAGGCCAACTCCAGATACATTTGTAACGCAGGATGGCCTTACCTGACAGCAATGGAAGAGGAGGCCCTTTGTCCAGGGGAAGTTTGATGCCTAGGGGGATGCTAAAGCAGTAAGGCTGAAGAGTGACTGGCTGGGGGAGCACCCTCATACAGGCAAAGAGGAAGGATGAGGACAGATGTGGGTGGGGGTGGTGATGAAGGGGTAACTAGTAAATAGGATGTCATTTGGAATGTAAATGAATGGAATGTCTAATAAAATAAATACACACATAAATAAATAAATCTTTATAAAATTGTATACAAAAAAAGACAGACAAGGCATTATACCTAGGCAAGCTTTAGAGGAAATAGAACAGTATGTATAATTTTAATTCATGTCTGCAATTTCAGGAGCTCTTGGATTGTATGCTCTGGTGGATACAGGGGTAGGGGTAGAGGGCACATTTAGACTAGGTAGTGATACCAATACTACCAATGAAACTTTACACTCCTTAATCACTAAAATTCTGATATTTTTCTGCCATCTATTTTAAACATTTTAAAGGAGCTGTACATAACTTTCTGGTGTTTTCAAAGTTAACTTGATGCTAGCCAAGAATGCAAAGTATAAATTGAATTTTTTTTTATATAAACCAAAGTCAACTAAAAAAAATTGCCCATGTAGAAAACCTGTGTCGTGGTAGTCCCATACTTATCTATGTGTGTCTATGTTAGTGTGCATGTGTGTTCAAGTGCACATGCATGTGTGTGCATACATGTGTGGGAGAAAAGAATTCAGAGGTCAACCTTATGTATTGTTTCTCAGGAGTCACCCACATTGTTTATTGAGACAGATTCTTTCACTGCTACATCATTCTGACAAATTTGTCTAGACTGGCTATCCACTGAGTCCATGCAATCCTTCTGCCTCTGCCTCCATAGTCATAAAATTGCAAACATACCCAACCACATTCAGCCTTTTATGTGGGTGATGTGAATTTAATTTAGATAATCATGGCTTTGTGGCATGTCTTTTACCAATTAAGCTGTCATATTCAAGATTGCGATTTCCCTATTATCAGAGACTGTCCCATTATTCTTATGGATAAAGAAAGTTTAGACAGAGAAATGATAAATGATTTCTCAAAGTTGTACAAATAGTCATTTTTAGGAAAAAGAAGTATTTGAATTTGTGATTGCCAACCTAGTTGGATTAGGAAGCAATTAACACATGAATGAGGCACACATACTGTGCCTATGTGAATGGTTCCAGAGAGGTTTTTCAGAGCAGAGAGGATTCATCATGATTCATCAAGAACAGCATTATCCTGTGGACAGGCCTCCTGGATAGAAGAGAGACAACAGGAGAAATCCAGAAGTCTGGTGATCTCTTTGCCTCCTAGTTAGTCCCATGGAAGAGCAAGATCTTCCTGTCACCTCTGCCTTCCTTGTCATGATGGACTTAATTTATTTTAATTGTGAGGCAAAATAAACCCTTGCTCTTTTCTAGTTGCTTCTTGTCTAGTATTAGGTCACTGTGTTATAAAGAGTAACACTTCTTATCAACTTTACTCCAAGGGCATTCTGTACTTCTTGCAATTAAACAAAGTAATTATTATTTAACAGTGTAGATTTAGCAGCTCTGGGAAGAAAAGGAAAAATGCTTGGTCTGAGCTGATAATGTCAATCCGAGTTGTAAATAGAACTCATGTTTCCTGACTTCAAACAAATGTTAAAATAGTATCAGGCCCTTTTGAAAACAGTAAGATGCATTCTATTCATCTATAAAGAAAGATTTTCTTTTTTGCTCATTTTTAAACATTTTTGTGATTAGATATTTTCTTTATTTACATTTCAAATGTTATGCCCTTTCCATGTTTTCCCTCTGAAAATCCCCCCTATCCCACTCACTCTCCCCCTGCTCACCAACCTACCCATTCCATCTTCCCTGTCCTGGCATTCCCCTACACTGAGACATTAAACATTCACTGATCCAAGACCTTCCCCTCCTATTGATGTCCAACAAGGCCATCCTCTGCTACATATGTGGCTGGAGCCATGGGTCCCTCCATGTGTACTCTTTGGATGGTGGTTTGGTCCCTGGGAGCTCTGGGGGTTCTGGTTGGTTCATATTGTTGCTCTTCCTATGGAGCTGCAAACCCCTTCGGCTCCTTTGGTTTTTTTCTCTAGCTCCTCCATTGGGGGCCCTGTGCTCTGTCCAAAGGTTGACTTAGAGCACAAACCTCTGTATTTGTCAGGTACTGGCAGTGCCTTTCAGGAGATAGCTATATCAGGTTTCTGTCAGCAAGCACTTGTTGATATCCACAATAGTGTCTGGGTTTGGTGAATGTATATGGGATGGATCCTCAGGTAGTGCAGTCTCTGAATGGCCTTTCCTTCAGTCTCTACTTCACACTTTGTCTCCATATTAATTCTGTTAGGATTTTCTTTCCCCTTCTAAGAAGCACTGAAGCATCCACACTTTGGTCTTTCTTTTTCTTGAGTTTCATATAGTCTGTGAATTGTATTTTGGGTATTACCGAAACTTTTGAAAGATGAGATAGGAATCCATATTATGTAAGTATGCACTTTTTTGTTTGTATTTCATGAACTTTCTTGCTCTTTCTTTCTTTCTTTCTTTCTTTCTTTCTTTCTTTCTTTCTTTCTTTCTTTCTTTCTTTCTTTCTTTCTTTCTTTCTTTTGGTTTTTTTTTCAAGATAGGGTTTTTCTGTGTAGCCCTGGCTGTCCTGGAACTCACTCTGTAGACCAGGCTGGCCTCGAACTCAGAAATCCACCTGCCTCTGCCTCCCAAGTGCTGGGATTAAAGCCATGTGCCACCACTGCCCGATTAGGAATCATTTTAATACTAAGTTCATTTATCAAATGTGGTGGTGCATGCTTTTACTTTTTGTCAGAAGTATAATGTGTAATGTTGTGGTAGTATGAATAAGAATGTCCCCATAGGTTCACAGTAAGAGACATTATTAGGAAGTATGGCCCTGCTGGAGTAGGTTTGACATTTTTTTGGGGGGGAAGAGTGTCACTGTTCGGTGGACTTTGAGATTTCCAAAGCCCAAGCCAGGCCTAGTGGTTTCAGATATCTTCTTGTCGCCCACAGATCAAGATGTAGAACACTCAGCTACCCCTCCAGAAGTATGTCTACTTTCATGCTGATATGCTTCCTGCCATTTATGATAATAGACTAAACCTCTGAACTGTAAGTCAGCTATAATTAAATGTTTTCCCTTATAAGAGTTGCTGTGATCATGGTGCCTCTTCACAGTAATAGAAATCCTAACTAAAACAAACATGATATGAGGTTAAATAGCATGTGGTAGAATGAAGTCTATTTTATTATTTTGTTGTTTCTTAAAGTATATAAGATGTGTGTTAGAAAACAAGTTACAGTAACTCTTATACCCTGAGTCAACTAAAAATGAATTAAATTTGTTTTCCAGAGGCATTGGTATTTATTACCTGATTTATTTTATTGCCTTAATCTTTATTAAAGATTGTGTACACATAAAAGATAAGGCAATAGTAATTCTAAGAGTTGAAAGGCAGGAGAAAAATCAATTTTCAGCCTGCTGAATCTTATCAACCTCATCCACGATTCAAACATTTCAGTTCTTTGTAGAGACAATTACAAAATAAAAATGTTTACAAAGTATATGTCACATGTATTTTACAACCTTTGAATTTGGTCTTCATGAGGTTTTGAATTATTGCTGCTGTTTATAATCTGCATCTGTTATAAAAAACAACTATAAAGTGATTCAAATATAGTTCTTATGAACAGAATAAAAGCAGAAACATGAATAAAAAGAAAGCAAACAATGGTAGATGGGTTGCGGTGCCTTAGGAGATTATCTTATTGTTTACTTAAGAAAAGTGCACTGAGAGAACATTACCTTTAGTTTGTAAAGGATCAGAGTGCAAACTCTTCTTCCAAGGGGTCTCTGAGAAAGCAGGAGAAGCAAGAAATGTATAAAAGACTGGTGTATATAGAATATGTGCCAAATTATTGTCAATTGCATTTGGCTTCAGCCTAAACAATATTCACCCTTGGGATTCAGGTACATCTGGAAATGCCAGCCAGACAGCCTGAACAGGCAGCACTTTCAGACACTTAATCTATACAAGACTCAGAGAAACCTTCTAGGAAAGGGAAAGAGGGAATCCAACATTAGTCAGAGTGGAACATACTGCATCAGTTAAGCTAGTATTGCTTTGACTTCCATGCTAGTTTCTACAGACTTATGTCTGCATTACAAATCAGGGGAACTTTGTGCAAATATTTCAAAACTTTGGATCCATGAGTTGTCTAATCCTCCTCAGAGAGTGTGGTGTAAAAGAAGGAGCAGGTATTTTCCCTCATATACTCCAAGTCTATAACAGAGTTTTGCCTTCTCTGGGTTTCTCATGCATAAGCAACATTAACTGGGAGAAGCAATAGTGAATGTTAGAAGGGTCAATTGTAAGTCATTTAAGTGGATTGTGTATGCTCTATTACTTATTGAGAGAAGGCATTAGTGCTTGCATCAGTTGATAATACAAAGTCTAGACTAAGAGGTAGAAGACATCATGGAAGGGTCAGTGAATACCCTGTGGACTTATTGAGCCATCAGAAACATCATTATTGCCTGTAAAAGTCTTATGGTAATATGTACACATTGTGGCAGCAATGCCTAGCAGAATGGTATGGCAAGTGGAAGTTGGTAAACTGGTAAGAGATTATCTCTGTCTGATGTTGGAGGAATTGGCAGTTGTGTTTACTGCTGTGGTCTCTCAAAGGCCTTATTAAAGTGATAATGTTGTTATATTAATCAGGGTTCTCTAGAGTCACAGAACTTATAAAATGCCTCTCTGTATTGAGGGAATTTATAGCCTGTAGTCCAACTAACACAGCAAGGATCAGTTGTGACTAGGATGTCCAAGATCTAGTAGTTGCTCAGTCCCATAAGGCTAGTTGTTTCAGCTGGTCTTCTGTAGAAGTAGGTTTTTAAAATGTGCTGCCAAGTTAATGCAAGTAGGTAAAGAGTGAATTTTCTTTCTTCCAATGTCCTTATGTGGGTCTCTAGCAGAAGGAGTGGCCCAGATTAAAGGTATGTTCCGCCATTCCTGGATATGGGACTTGTTTTTTCCCTGGCTTATCTTGGACTTAGAAATCTCTTAAAAGCGTGTGCTACCTTGCTTGGGCCTAAGCTTTTCATGGCCATTATGCTTCAAGTTCTCCATGCCAAGGGCCAGGTCAGAATCTCGTGTCTTCCAGCCTCAAGATCTAGATCACAGGTTAGCCCTCCAATTCTGGATTGTAGTTCATTCCAGATATAGTCAAGTTGACAACTAAGAATAGCCACTATAGGTCTCATGCAGATACGGGTAGAGTATCTGATTCTCCCACACATGAGCTTCCTCGCTTTTTCCAAATAGTGCTCTTCCTTGTTCTTATCAGTAGAAAAGCTATAGCTCCTGATCCTGGTTAAACATCCAGCCAGTATGGTCACTCCTTTCTCTCTTTCCTGGGAGCAAGTGCCACATTTGAATCGCTTTTTATTTCCATCCCTTACTTCCTGGCACTATGTTTACAATTACAGGCAATGGTCGAAATTAATGTACTTCATGGTAAAAGGTAGTGCTTCTTCTACTCTTTGTAAAACAATTAGATAAGTGGGGCATATTTAAAGATGTCTAAACAAATTGTGTTGTTTATAACAGTCGCTTGCCAGCAACAAGATTAGAAAATTAGAGACCTAAGACATGCAATGAGTTTAAGGGAGTAGAATGAAAGCAACACGTTACATGTTAAATTAACACAACATGTTAATGGACTCTTGAAAACACACAGTGTGGGAGAGGAATTAAACAACCAACTGCACATGTTTCAGTTAGTAGATACTAGCCAGCTTTCTCTTTCATTACTCCATTCCTTGTACTTGATGGTAAGAGAGAAGGATACTGTGGTGGTTTGAATATACTGGGCCCACAGGGTGGCACTATTAGGAGAGGTTGCCTTGTTGGAGTGGGTGTGGCTTGGCTGAAGGAAGTGTGTCATTGTGGGGGTGGGCTTTGAGAATCTCCTCCTAGCAGCCTGGAAACAGACTTCTTCTTGCTGCCTTCTTCTCAAGAGTTGGAACTCTCAACTCCTATTCCAGAATCATGTCTGCCTGGATGCTGGCATTCTTCCTGCCTTGATAATAATGGACAGAACCTCTGAACTTGTAAGCCAGCCCCAATTAAATGTCCTTTACAATAGTTGCCTTGGCCATGGTGTCCTTTCACAGCAATGGAAACCTTAACTAAGACAGATGTTATGATGGCCCTGACCCCATGGGTTTATTGTTATCCAGGCTGAATATGATCTGATCACAAACAAAATTAACCCTGAGCAACCAATATTGCAAGGCTCATTAGAGAGACCATTCAGTGATTTGTGTCACAGTGCTTTGGGCTAAGATTGACAGGTAATTTAGTGGTGGACTTGCTACTCCTTCTTGCAATGCCTTATCCTTCAGTATTAACTACAGGCTACAGGCTCTGATCTCACCATACAGTATTTCATAGAATAATGCCATGAATGGTTACCTTATAGAAAAGAAGTTCTGTGTACTTTGATGATAGATTCTGCCCCGTATATCACCTCTAAAGTGCTGCCTTATCAACTTAGATGAAACCTAAGTGGGTTGGGTTCTATACTCTAAGTAATGAAATTAATTACTGTAATCTCTTTACCCATATATCCAGCAGTCAGAATGTGTTCATAAAGAAAGAACGGTATACTTTTTCTGCTAGTGACTGATAAAAGAATATGAGAGTCTCATCCTGAAACTTTAACTTGAGTCTATAGATCTTCAGAATGATTTGTTAGAGATCAAGATTTCTGGAGGGCAGAGTCCTACTATCAGTAGATTTAAACTTGAACATGTGTTACTTTGTTTAAATACCTTCAGTGAGTACACCAGGGAAAAATTGCTCAAAGTTATTCTTTTTAGGACTAATTAATCCCAATCACCATGAGAAGTTATCATTGATCCTCTACACTGGAGTATTACTATAGTTATTACTGGCAACATATAAGTACAGTAACTATGATCTTAAAGGACCATGCAATCCAGTGGTCAGAGCCCATTTGGAGATCTGTCAAGATCATCTCCATGTTAAGTCAGAGATGATGAAAAGTGTAGAATCTAAAATAGTTATAAATGAGTCTTACAACTTTCGTGGGAGAGGGACAAAATATTTTAGTCATGGCTTCATGACCAGCTGCAGAAGAAGGAGACAGCAGGAGCAGGGGAAAGCAGTTATCCTACTAACCCTTTGCCTACTGACTCATCCGAACCAGCAAGCTTGTCTTCCTAAATACAGTAAACATAATGTGACAAGCAAGTGGAGCAGGGTGAAGCAAGGAAGCATGTCATTGTTCTTTCCTTGAGTTCTCTAGACAGTCACATTAGGCCGCCTTTCTAAATCTCTCAACTAAATTGATCACTAATGAAAATTAATAAATGGATTGTTCTTTTAAGAATTGCCAGTGGTGGGAAATAAGCTATACCATAGTACTGTTTACAATCAGATCGTGTTCAGTTGCAATGGGATGTGGGGTTCAAAAGGGCAGTCATTTCCTTAGCAGGAAGCTACCTTCTTGAAGAAATTTCCACTTGAGAATTTTTATAGTGAGTCCAATGAAAGCAAATCTCTAGCAGAGACATTTTATGTTTCCCTGTGCTCTATCCTGATATGATTTTAGTCTTCAGACCTCAAGAGAGGATCACAGTTCATGGAACACTAGCTAAGGCACTTGCAAATCTCCTTTCTCCCTCACTGCAGAAGACATAGTGATTACATCCATCACTACAGGCAAACCAAAGCAACATGAGAGCTTAACATTTGGCTACTACATGATTGTCCAAGGGCATATGCGAGGTAGCTGTTGTGATATCAGCATCTTAACAAAAGAAGATTCCCTCAGGAAAATATAAGATAAAGCAAGAGTAAGGAATTCCTTTGTTGATATATTTCTATCTCAAACTGAAGGTTAGTGGGGCATGGCAAACAAGGGTTAGTTTATATTACCTTTGTAGAAAACGTTTCTTGTCTCTGTGTCATCTTTTATTATCTATTGAGAGTTTTCTACCTTAAGTAAAATGCAGAAATTTACTGTGGTAATAAAAGGAAGGGTCTAGCATACAAGGATACAGAATTGATAGAGTACCTAATTTTTGGTATATTCTTCTAGGTTGTTGTGTTCTTGATGATTAGTGACATGAGCTGGGAGTCACTATTTACTGTGTAATATATCCAAACTGTGAAAACATGGGGCATACTTGTTGTCACTTTTCTGTCTTTCACTACAACCTTTGTTTTCATTCATAAGTAATTAATGTGTCTTACATTGTTAAACTGGAAAACTCCTAAGTTTCTTGATATGTTACATAGTTAACTTGATTTAGTTCTAAAAATAAATTTCAGTAATATGTAAACCCTGAAACCCTTAGAAGAAAGGGTAGAAAGTAAACTTTGGGATAGATTTTTAGGTAGGTAATTTCTGATTAAGATACTTGTCAGCCTGGAATTAGGACCAATGATAAGCACGTTGGACTTAATGAAATTGAAAATCTTCTATATTGAGAAGAAAACTTATTGAAATAAAGAGACAGAATATATAATTTGAAAATATTTTTGTAGCTATATATCTGACATAGTACCTAGAAAATATAAGGAGTTAAAAATTAAATATAAAAAATAAACAATCACCAAGAAAACAAAGAGTACTATTAAAATGAGCTATGGAAATAGGTCTTAAAAGAAGATATACAACTGGTTAAAAAATACTTTCAAAAGTGCTTATCATTCTTAGTTATTTTGGAAGACACAAATTAAACTTACCTTGAGATTTTAATTTACCTTGGGCCAAATGGCTACACGTAAGGAGACAAATGGCAACTGACAGCAAGTGCTGCAGCAGATGTAGAGAAATAGGAGTCTTTATGCACTGTTTGTTGGAGTGCAAATTTATGAAGCTACTATGTTCATGTAAAAGAGTTTAATTGTAGTCGCCTTAGATAGGAGATAATGTTCATCCAAGGAACCATGTTTTGCCAAACAATTCTTAGTGAATGCATGGAATATCTCCTCTTGATTGTTAGAGTTTTCCTAGAGTTCCTTCAAGATATATAAGTTATTGTCATTGCTCTTGGTTGGCAAACGGAACTTGCTAGTAAGATCATATTGCTGAAGACACCACATACTTTCATACTAGGACATGATGAAATATTGTGATAATGCCTAGGAAACGTCTTACCTTTTGCCTAGCTTTTATAGTATGAGAAGCTACTATGCAGGCTGCTGGAGGGAAAGAAAAATGTAGTCACATTCTTTCCTACTTGGAAGTCCTATCATCTATGATGATGATTGGCCTGGAAAGACGTGCCCATGGCATGAATATTGTGGGAGTAAACAAACCCTTCCTAATTGGATTTAAGGTTTGTTCCACAGGAAGACACTCAGGTCTGCAATAGTTAATGTAGTCAAAACACCATTTTGAGGGAGTTTACAAGTTCCAGGTGTCAACTATAAAAGGACAGAGTATAAAACTGATTTCTAAAATCCTATATTTATAATTATAGATTAGTGTAGCTCTTTGGCTTTATCAGAGAAGTTTCATAAAATTACAGTTCATCAAAGTGGAGAGAATGTGTGACTTTGGCATGTTCATCCAGAAATTTAACACTTATGTTACTGCTCCCTCCTTGCCAAGGCTCAGGGAACCCTAATCAAGAGGGGCCAGGTAGATTTCAGAATAGACTGAAACATTGTCCTTTGGTTATCACAGAGCTGGTCTACTCATGAAATTACACAAGTATAGTTATATAATTATATAAGAATAAATACATAAGATTAATACATTCAACTTTTTAGTACAGAATGAGGAAGAGATCATAAGATCCCACTCCTTCTATGGAAAGGAGTGTTAGAGTTCTTTAAGTGTGTGTAGCCTTGCCAGTCAACTATATTCCCATTAGTGTATAGGAAAGCAATACATTAGACTCTGTAAGTTATTTTAAAAATATCAAAAAGATAGTATGAACTTTGGGGAGTCGGAGTTGGTGAGTGGATCGTGATGGAGTTAAGGGAAGAGGGCGAAAGGATAAGAACAAAATACAAAATAAGAAATTATCTCCAGGTGGTGGTGGCGCACGCCTTTAATCCTAGCACTTGGAAGGCAGAGGCAGGTGGATCTCTGAGTTCGGGGCCAGCCTGGTCTGTAGAGTGAGTTCCAGGACAGCCAGGGCTACACAGAGAAACCCTGTCTCAAAAAACCAAAAAAAAAAATTATCAAAGGATCAATAAAATATTATACTAAATGAATATATTCATAAAAATATATTCCAATTAAATAGGGGGTGATGTAGGTTTTTGTTTCCAATAAGAAAGCAAAAATTAGTTTTTATGAATTTATAGTGTAAGTTTAATTCTTTCAATGATAAATTCTTAATGTTTATCTAATTATTTTTTCCTTTATTGACTATCACTTATCACTTTCAAAAACTAGTCAGGGAAGAGGTAAAATAAAATGTCTTTATGTCAATCGCTTATGAAATATCAAAATATCAGTGCATTTAATCTTTGAGAAAACCCGATCATAGGGATTTTCAAGGCAGTTAGATTATCTTCACGCTTTTGAGTCAGAACTAAACTCAACAGTTGAGAGCAAAGAGGATTTGATCTCTTCCACTTTATCTTTAAACTAAAAGTGATTTCTTTATATTTTAAGATTGCTCCAAATATTAAAGACCTCGTTCCCTCAAATATTGCTATAATTTACTAACTATATACCTGTCATGAGATCCTTAACACTGAACATACCTGAAGGAGACATCCATTTATCTCAAGGTTGATGTATATCAGTGAGGACCTAGGGAGTGTTGACATATACGTATCAGTCAGCTTTGAACCTAGCAAATTTTATTTTATTCATAAATACTCCCAGATATGCCTGTCAAAGTCACCATGTCTCCATCACTGGAGATTTGTTTATTTGGCTTAAGGCTTTGCTTCCGTGTGATTTGATTTAACAAGCGAGATGCTGGGCAGCCAGGCTGAATTGGTTTGGCATCCTTATCAGGAACTGCTTTTGCACAGGGGAAAAATGGTATTTTCCTTCTGGCTCCATTCTTCTTACTTTCTAAGGTTTTAAATGAGAACAAATAGATAAGAATAAGATTCGTAAGGACAATTTTCCGTATCTACACTACGAGAGTAGTCCAATACTTTCCAAACTATGTTCTGTGGAGATGTTAATAGATGATACAGGTTTCTTTAAATCAGTGGTGCTATATTTACCTTCTGCCACAGTAAAGAATTACAATGCAATTAGAAGCTTTGAGGACTTTTATAGGAAAGGAGCTTGTCTTTTTGTTTAAAGTTTGTTTAACTTATAGGACCACAAACAACTTTTCTGAGCACATCACTTTACCTCAGCAGGAATCCAGTGTGGGAAAGCTAACTAGAAAATACCTGGCTTGCATAAAATCAGAGTATTTAGATTCCAATCAAAGAAATGTCCTATCTGTATGCTGTATCTTGCCTCTCAAGCCTTCTGATGCATTGCTTATGTACCATACTACATACTTACCTAAGGATTTTTGCTAAGAAGATAGTCATGGTGGATCCTCTTGTACTCGTTTTCATTGATAAATTATATAATGTTGAATATATATTCATCATTAGTGATATAGAGTTAAAGTTAATTATGTCCACTAATGTATAGAAATAACATTGTTAAAATTTCTATTCTATACAATTCTCAATTACTGAGAATTATATGTATATATATTTCTGATATATTCTAAGTATAAATATGTATTATTAGTTTCAAGTTTCAGAAATCCAACTCTAGCTTATATAGGTTTGTATATACTGTACAAAGAAATTGGGAACCTAAAAATTTTAGTATTAATAATAGCTCTGGATATGCTGGACTGTGGAGTCAGAAGAAGTGCCCTGGGTTTTTTACAACTTCCTTTCATTGCAATGATCGCTGTTGGCTTCATTTATTAGTATTTAGACTGGTTTTCCTGTGTTAGTGAAATAGGTCATGCACCAATTTACATCATTCAGAGTCTGTAACTTCACAAGGCGAGCCCCTCTCCCTTTGCCCTAAGCAAAGCTGTCAAATAGGAATCTGTTTGGGCTGTATGAGATCATTCATCAGCCTGTGATCATTCTTTGTGGCAGGATAAATTGCCAAAATGGCTATTTAAACCTGATCATACAACCACATTATATATCTGGAAATTATTGAGTGCTCTTGCCTGAAAGTAGTTTCCAAAAGGAAAAATAATTTGTTTATGAAGAGACAAAAGAAAAACTTTACTGTATCTCATCCTTCTATAAACACCAACTCCTCTGACTAAAACACAAGCTTGTAACAATGTGTCAAGCATGAATGCAAACACATCTCGTGTCTTCCACCAGAAAGAAACTTGAAAACTTATTTTATTACTGAATTTGGAATATTTAAATTCTGATTATTTCCTTTAGTCAGGTGAAAGTATAGCATTTCATGAATTGCTTACTTATAAACTAAGTACAAAATTAAAGAGTCAGAATGTATTCGTTTAAAAATAAATGCTGAGAGACAAGACAACTACGAAACACCTATTTTTTTAGGAATTGGGAAAACAAAATCTACTTGTAATATGGGCTGCTGAGTATAAACTTCAATATTGCAAATTCTTTAATGTGTGGATTCTGTACATATGCCTTTTGGTATCTTGGAGTTACTTTATTAATGAAGTCATAGACATACATAACTTTGTGGCAAATATTTCAATTAAAAATATGTTGTGTTTCTAGAAATTATAGTTGTTATTTTTCCACTATAGTCATTAAATGCAGAGATCATCTCTTGCATTCTCATGATGAAAATACAATTTTCGAGTATGGTTGATATTGTTAGCCCTGATATTTTCCCATACAAGTCTTACATTATTCTAATCCTTACCACGGAAGCGTTATGTATACAGTTCTAATTAAACATGGCCAGATTCTTGGGTCTTTATGCTTGTGAGTAAACGCACCACATTTTCAGGCCAAACAGTCTTAAAAGTTGTATTCATAAATCCAAATTTCTTGTTCATCTGACCACATATCCTTTCTACAGCTATTACTCTGATTCAAAGCAATATCATCACTTGCTTGGACTTCCAGTTTCACATATAAAAGATTCATGACTATCCTCTCATCTCCTAAGCCACAGTGTAAATAGAGCTAGAGTGATGTGCTTCGAAGCTGTATGTAACATGAAACAAATTTCTCTGCTCAATAATGCTGTCTTCTCATTATTGTAGAACATTTGAACTCCTGACCTTAATGTGAAAGAAAGCCTCTATATGTCAAGACTGTGGGCTTCTCTCAAACCTCATTCTCTAATGGACTCCATCTTGTACAGCCCGTTCCAGACACTGAATTGCTTGCTGTTCAGTATGCTTTCCATTTCATCGTGAACCAGAGCCTTTGTGAGGTTTGTTGTTGTTTTTGTTTATATTTTTCCTCACTCTTTCTTTCTGTCCTTGATGAAAACATGAGTCCACTATTTGTATGTTTTTAGACTGTGTTCCTTGAGTGTAACCTGCTACTAGCTATATTGCTCTATGTCTATTCCTTACTCTTCCCATTACTAACTATGTATTATTTAGATATTTAGTTATATCGTACCCCCATAAGGTTAGTATGATGTCTTTTTGCTTTGGCAGCATATATATCTTGTGGACACTACAGCATTTCATCGTGATGTTGTCATAGATGTTAACAATACACTTTAATGCTACTCACACACTTTATCCTTCTTTCATCTGACTCTCATCTATCCCCTTCCCCTTTGCCACAAATTGTTTCCCCTTTTCTGTCTCTTCTTTTTGCTTCTCTATGTTTCACATATAAAAAGAAGATATTAGATAACTGTTTTGGAAGAGCTGGATTATTTATTTTGCTTAAGTTGATGTATAGTGTATGCCACATTTAGTTGATTTTTTCATAAGGACTGTATTCTAGTATTAATTCTAATCATAATAATGGTATCAAATACTGTTCAAGTGTCATTAGCAACACAATCATCGATTTATATGTTTGTTTAGGCTCACCTTTGAAATAGGTAGAGTAGTTTTGTCCTTTTTAGAGGCAGAAATTGAGGCATAACTGCTTTTGCTCAGTTTCTCAAATTTATGACTAATAGGAAACACTATTAGTTTTCAGATAGGGATGCTGGAGCTGTGATTCAGTTTTATGACTCTCTCTATACTTTCTCCTGCAAGTGTTTCTCTACCAGATCAGAGAGACTGAGGGGAAAGTCTGAGGGAGTCACTCTCTGGATGCATTCAGGAAGGGCCAGGTCAGCAGGCATATACAGAAGACTGGACCGGGAATGTCAAACAGTAATTTATTTCGTTACTTGTGTGGTTTTACTAAGGCCCACTCTATTTGAAATTCTCTTCCCCTGGCCTTTCTTATATGGGGTTTAAAATCATATAGGGGCTCAACCTATTATAAATACCCAAGAAACAAAGTGAACTTCATCAATATGGAACTGGGGACTGCAGACTGAATTTTGTTTTGTTTCCTTTTCCACTTTTTCTTTGAATCTCCTCAGTTTTAGCTCAGCATTCTGTTTGTACATTGGAAACACTTGGGGAACCTTTAAAAAACCCTTGGACATACCATGTTACAATTAAATAAAAATCTCTGAGGATGGAGCCATGCCAACTCCATTTTTTAAATATTTCCCCTGGCAATCTTAATGAGCAGCCAGAGCGAGAACTCTTGCCATAGATCAGTGGTTCTCACACTCTAGAATGTGTCAGTATTGTCAGGAGGGCTTATTAGACACAGCCTGTTTGGCCCCACCCCTAGGACGTCTGATTCAGTAGGTCTGGACTGGGCCTGAAAAATGTCCTTGTTTGACAAGTTCTCAGGTAATGGATGGTACTGCTGATTCCAGCCAACGCTGTGAGAACTGCAACCTCAGACCAAAGCTTTTTGTAGTATCAAGGGCAAGAGCTGGGGCATATCTGCTCCATTTAGAACTGAGCTAATATATTTCTGACAGAAAAAAGGAAGCAAGGGAGCTGGACAGATATTTATGTCTTGTTGATTAAAAGAACTTGCTGCTCTTAGTAAAGATCTCTCATTTACTCCCAACATCTACAGTGGGAAGCTCATAGCCACTTGCAACTCCAGTTCCAGGGCATTTGATGTACTATTTCGGCCTCTGCATTCGTTGGGTATCTGTACTGCACATGCAGGCAAACAATAACACATACATGTAAATAACAAAGTAAGGAAAAAGACATAGGGAATATTTCTCCCTGAAGATGATACAAAAACATTCATAAATCCTTGGGACATTATTAAGAACTAAATTATATCCATTAAAATAAAGGAATATAGCATGATGTATGTACATTAATAATGCCAATAGACTAAGTTATGGGGAGAAAACTGAATTATCAAGTACATTCGTGAATGGTAAACCTATATATTAGAACTTTTATGTGACAGGAGGCTTAATGAGGAAGGGTAAGTAAAGAGGGTCATAGAGTTCTGCAACATGGTGCTTAAAATTGCCAAGCATAAGCTACCCATGTTTCATATTTTACTAAAGAGTTGCTTTGCCTGCTTCTGTAGCTTATTTGCCAAAGGCTTTTGGAATAATCTGGTCTTTGCTTTAAGTCTTTTAGGATAAGTGAACAAGGGGATTACTTTCTAGACTTTGCACATACTTAGTATAATGAAGGGAATAAAAGGAGGCAATTTTAATTCATATTTATTTACACATGGGTATGTATTCACACTCTTATATTTTCATGCATGCATTATGTATGAATGTAAATGTGTTTCTCTATCTATCTATCTATCTATCTATCAACACACACACATACACACATATGGATGTACAGAGGAATTGTTCTCATTTTCATATGAAATTAGTAATGCTGTTGGTGGCTATACGTCTGTATGACAAAATTGCATGCTGGGTGAGAAGATACCCAGATGCATGGTGACATTTGTGAGCACTGTCATGCCATGTGCCATCCATGGAGCCCAAAATAGCAGCCTGAACTTCTGAGAAGATGATGGGCTGGTCCTTGCCTGTGTGTGATCCTATTAGGGAGAATTGTCATATAAGAAAACAGAAACTGTCTATCAACTAATGAAATAAGAATGCTTCACCAAGTTATAAAGGCAGAGACCCACAGTGCAAAGGTGTTGAGAATGAGATATGCTGCAAGCTGAAAATGTAGAGCAAGCTAAGCAGTGATAGCCTTCCATCTCCTTTGTGACAATGGGGAGAAAGAAGCAGAAGTCAAGCCCAGAGGGTGAGCCAGGAAGTTACGGTGAAGGGTGGTGGAAGCTCTCCCTTCCACATAAGCTCACAGCCTTCACAGTCTCAAACCCAGTTGTGGGGTTTGTTTGTGTGATCGTCCAATAGATAGGCAGGCAGTAGAGAGTAATTATACTCTTTTAGTCTGACTTGGAGGGCAATGGCTTATATCTTGAGGGGGAACACATTTTTTAAAACTGAATTACTTGGTGGCCTGTGTAGAGGAAGTAACAAGTCAGAGATCATGAATGTAACCAATCACAGCACCACAGAGAGAGGCAGAGTGGAGAGCCAAAGTACAGGATGCTATGGGCAGAAGAAAGGTAGCCCCATGAGGTTCTTCTCAGTCAGTAACATCCACAGGAAAACCTTACCTCACCCTCAGTGGTTGGCAGCAGACTTCATCAACTGAGAGAGAATAATACCAGAATCTGTGGGTGGTGGGTTAATTAACCTTTAAAATCATTTATCTACCCATCTCTTCTATAGAGCCCAAGAACTCTGAAGTGTATCCTTCCAGTACTGAGTAGTACTCGGCCTTGAAAATATGAAGAAAAGCCCTCCACCTTCAACAGATCTCAGTTCCATTGGTTGCTTCCCTTATTCTCAGCACATTTGGGAAACAATCTCCAGTAGAAGTTCAACTCCACAATGACATGACTGAGATGTTTCAGTAAAGTAAAATCCTCTCCTATTCAGAGTGTCCAAAGCTGAATGTGACTCATAGAGCCTCTTGCAATGCAAAGAAGGGAAGCCACCAATGTAAATGCAGCACTAGTGCATGTAAGACAAATAATGGATACAGGCTTGACTTGAGCAAAATTTTATCAGGGTAAAAAGACTTCACAAATCCAACTAGCCTTTCCCCTACCCTACATAAAATGAATTATCCTTTTATTTTCAAGGAGACAGGCAAAGACTTCTAAAACATTTCATCTTTTTTACTTACGTTTTGACCCTCCTGTAAATCTTAAATTTTTATTGTACTTTGGTTTTGTTTATTTATGAGATTGTTAATTATAATGTTGTTCTTTTCCTTTTCCTCCAAACCTTCCTGTATATCTCTCTGAACTCTTTACCTTCATGGTCTTTGTTTTTTTTTTTAATTAATTGTTATTGGTGGATATATGCATTTATCCTAGATAAAACCTATTGAGTCCAAATGTTGCTATGTATATGTACATTTTCAGGACTGATCATTTAACACCAGATGACCAACTGGAGTTCCCATCCACAGAGAGGTGTCCTTTCCTGCTCCTAGGATTTTTTTAGTTGCCTGTAGAGTTTTGTGTAGAGTTGAGGTCTCATAGGCTTTTGCCTATGAGTATGGCATGTTGGTTGATGTCACCTTTTTTGGCTCACATATGGGTGGTCATGTTGGTGAGAATTGATGAGTGTATCTTCTGACATTACTAGGAGATGATCTGACAGGAAATATCCTACTTCTCTGGCTTTTCCCAGCTTCCTTCTCATTCTTCCATAATGTTCCCTGAACCTTAGATAGAAGAGTAGTTTTCAGATGTATCTATTGAGACTGGGCTCCACCCACAGCTCTGTTTGCTTGTGGTTTCCTATAATAGTCTCTGTTGCAAAAAGAAGTTTCTTTGAAGAACGATTAAGACTATACTTATGTGCTGTTATAAAAATGAATGTTTTTGCCTTATTGTTAGGGATTATGCTGGTTTAGTAAATCAGTGGTTGTAGATTCTGCTCCAGTGACCATCACTTTCCTATCCCTGAGTAGTTAGGCTGCCAGAGCCAAACATGGCTTTCCTCTTATGGAATGGGTCTTAATTCCAACTAGAAAACTCTTGGTTACTAGGTTACCACCAAATATCTACACTTTTAAGAACCATTTTATTTTATTTTATTAAAATGTCTTTAAAATGATTTATTAATAATTTGTATGTGTTTGTGTCACAGTACACATCAGAGGACAGCTTTCTGTAACTAATTTTCCCCACTATAATATGCCTATTGAATATTTGGAAGTTCATACAAGGTTCACCCTTGTCGTGACCACCCCCTTACCAGCAAGGAATGACGCAACGCAGGAAGATATTCTTCAAGCAGTTTATTCCCAGGGGGATTAAAAAATCACACGCAGGTCATTCTGCAAGGAGAATGCCCCCCCCCCTTTTCTGAGAAACCAGCAATATATATATATACTAGAGGCCATGGAAGGGAACAGGAAAATTCAATTATAGTCATAGGTCAGGTACCTGGGAAGTCTGTACCACACCGGGCAGGAAGGGAGGAATCAAGCTAAGCCACAGGATGTTTTGCTCTCAAGAAACCTGTGCAAACAGCTCAGCTAGGGGTGTTGAGCCAAGTTCTCTGGTTCCCAACAGCTCCCACTTTTTATTTTTTTTTTAAGAATAAATAGCGTCTGTCTTAGAACACCTTCCGTCCAACTCCCATTACCCATCTCTGAGAATCTCTGCCAGTACAAGAGCCCCTGTCTTAGGTTGGTGTGGACTGCAAAGGAGTTGCCCGTCATAGACTAACTATTCTCATACAGGCTGAGCCAAATTTAAGCAGATGTATTATCCTGTGCCAAAGACATAAGCATTTGTTCAGTTACTGCTCTGGACTGGTTTTGTTGTTTGCACATATGGTTTAGAAGGAACAATCTCAATGTCGCAGCTCCACAAGCCAAAAACCCCAGTGCCATGGACTGAGACCTTTTTAAATCAGGGGTGGCGATAATGCCAAAGTCTCTCTGATGGTAATACAAGGTGACAAGGAATCTCCATTATTTAGAGGCATAGACACAATTCCAGGAACCCTTCAACAACAGCAGCATCTTCATACTCTCAGTAGTTTTTCAGTACACACAATCTGCTAGAACAATTCAATTTCTTCTTGTCTTCTTTCTGTTCATTAGAGACTTTTCGAACTACAGAAGAATGGGACTAAAACACATGGTTTTAGTATTCATGGAAACATTGCAAAGCACTCTGTTCTACTTTTGATTTAACTGCAGACTTCCCCGTAGTTCTTTTAATCTCGAACATCTGATCCTTAACCTTTGTACCCAATAGAAGAAATAACCATCAGCCTACTTGCTCTAGAACTTGAGAATCTGCAGGCCCTTTTTAAAAGCAGCTTTTCTCTAGCTGTGCTTGACTCCTAGCTAAATGCAGGGCAGCTTAAATGAGCCTCTGCTGTGTAAACTGAGACTGGATCAAGAGATGGACCTCCAGCAGATAAAGTTTTTACCAATTAGAGCAAACTAGCCACACTCTCAGTGGTCTTTATTGTCCCACCTTACCTTGGGAACTTTATCACTCCACACCAGAGTCTTTATAGCCTCTTGTACTGAGGACTTTTCCCTTTGTCCCTCCTTACCAGGGAACTTTATCGTCTCTCACCGAGAACTTTACTTTGTCTCACTTATCCGGGAACTTTATAGTCTCTCAATACCGAGAACTTTACTTTGTCCCACTTACCTGGGAACTTTATAGTCAATACCAAGAACTTTACTTTGTCACACTTAACCGGGAACTTTATAGTCTCTCAATATCGAGAACTTTACTTTGTCCCATTTAACCGGGAACTTTATAGTCTCTCAATACCGAGAACTTTACTTTGTTCCAGTTACCTGGGAACCTACCAGCGCGCTACCCTGACTGCAAAAAGTTCTGAGCCATTGCTTGGAGAGGAGAGGTCGGGGCCCCATATGGGCCACCACTTGTTAGTGCCTTACTCGACCAGGGAGGAAAGACGCAACACACGAACTCTTCTTTAAGCAGTTTATTCAGGAACCTTTGAACAATCTTCTGACTTCTTCTGACTTCTCCCCGCTCTGACTAATCTTCTGACTTTCTCTCACTTTTTCTTCTTCTGACTGCAAGAAGTTCTGATCCTCGAACCCCCGAATGAGGAGAGTTCCAGGGTTTACGGCACCAGTTGTCGCGACCACCCCCTTACCAGCAAGGAATGACGCAACTCAGGAAGATATTCTTCAAGCAGTTTATTCTCAGGGGGATTAAAAAAATGCACGCAGGTTATTCTGCAAGGAAAATGCCCCCACCTTTTTCTGAGAAACCAGCAATATATATATTAGAGGCCAGGGAAGGGAACAGGAAAATTCAATTATAGTCATAGGTCAGGCACCTGGGAAGTCTATACCACACCGGGCAGGAAGGCAGGAATCAAGCTAAGCCATGGGATTTTTTGCTCTCAAGAAACCTGTGCAAACAGCTCAGCTGGGGGCATTGAGCCAAGTTCTCTGGTTCCCAACACACCCTCCCATGTTGAACACACTCTTGAAGAAACATATCTCCAAGTCCAATTTCTGTTGTCCTTATACTCATGGGAACATGGTCAAAGTCCCAGTAGCCAACCCCTTAAAGATAACTGAGTCCTACAGTACCCTCATCAGAAGCCATCTGCTTCACTTCAGCGTCTTTATCACAAGTTTAATGCCTTTCTTCAACAGCTTCCTATCTGAAATGCTGTATTTTGGAGGTCTTGGTGGGGGGGGGGGAAGACTATCACAGAATCCCACAATGTCTCTCATTCTCCTTTATTAATCTGAAGTCATTGATACCACTGTAAAAGAAGCTTCCTCCTGTTTTTACATGGACTCTGGAGACTGAATGCTGTTTGCCAGGCTTTCAGGCTAAGTGACTTTACACACTCTGCTCTCTGATACAAGCTACAACCTTATTCTCAAAAGCAAGTTTTATGAGGCCTATTTTCAAGTATTTGGCTGTAGAGTTGATTTTCTTCAAGAAAAGGCATTAGGCATTAAAACCAGATGCTTCTTATGAGCAATCATTTTCTTCTAAATGCAAGCTGAATTATCTTCAAATTTGAACTGATCAATTTGTTTTCCATTTTAAACAAATCTGACCTCAATTTAAAGCACAGCAGTCATGTAGTCAATAGACATTAAATCCAGAAATATCAGAAGCAAATTATTTAAACATTACTTAGGGAAGTGCATTATGTTCTGATATCACTGGCATTGCAAAATAGATGTCAGCCTTGGAAAGCAACTAGGCTGTGATAGCCCATAACCTGAACATGAAATCAGCTGGAACAGCTAAGGTCAGTTATGGATCGTGCTGCCTCTCTGTTACTGAAGAGTTGCTAACTATAATCCAAATAGTTCTCCTCCAAGCCAAAGACATTTAACAGTGGTACTCCTGAAATTTGGGGATGAATAATATTTTTTAGCTATTGAGTAGGAGAAAGAGCTTGGAAGGTTGCCTTGGGCATTGTGGGATATTCCACTGCAGATCTACATTTTAAATTGCACTTACATTACTTCCTTTGAATTTACAGCAGCTGTGGGGTGCTGTGCAAGAACTACATGAAATCAAGACAGTCAACATTGCAACAAATAATGGGAATGGGTTCATGAGGTCCCAACCAACATGAAGGAGGTATGGAGAATTCATAACCTCTGAAAAAGGCTGAATTTTCCTGTTGTGTAGATCAAAATGCTGTGTGTGGCCCTAGACTCAGAAGTATATTAGTAACACAAATTGGAGTTGATGGACTGCTAATTTTCTAATAATGGACACTAAGTTGGAAGATGGGGAGGTGAGGTCATTTTGGGAGGCTTAAGGAGAGGGGATTGGGTAGTAAATATGATCCAAACATTGTATGTAATTCACAAGGAATCAGTATAAATATTTACTTTTAAAAATAATATGGTTTAGAATATTATGCCTCAGAGTAAAAGGGTGGAAAAATTCCAAGCAAATGGTCTCAAGAAACAGGTTGGAGTAGCTATTCTTTTTTTTTATTTGTTGTTATTACTAAGAGGTTTATTACTTTAAAGCTGATGCTTGCTTGCCTCGCCCACATGACCATTGATTTTGCCCTGTCTAATTTCTTTTTTTTTAATATTTTTATTTTCTATATTCTTTGTTTACATTCCAAATGATTTCCCCTTTCCCAGATCCCCCCTCCCCTAATATCTAATAAAATTGACATTAAACCAAAAGTTATCAAAAAAGATAAGGAAGGCCACTTTATACTCTTCAAAGAAAAATCTACCAAGATGAACTCTCAATTCTGAACATCTATGCTCCAAATGCAAGAGCACTCACATTTGCAAAAGAAATATTATTAAAGCTCAAAACACACATTGAACCTCACACAGTAATAGTGGGAGACTTCAACACCCCACTCTCACCAATGGAAAGATAACTATTACTTTTCTCAGTGGTGGAAGAAATTGTTCAAAGGTAAGCATAGCTGTTATTCACGGAAGGAGAAAAGAGTTTGAATGCCCAGATGTTGTCCCATATGCATCTATAGTTCTAGTTCTATGGGTGACAAAGACGAAAGGTTCATTGGAATTTCTGGCCATCACCCAATCTCTAGGTTCAGCAGTGACTCCATGAAAAAAATAAGGCATAGAGTTATAGATATGTATATCTGACATTATCTAGCTTCTGTGTGTGTATATGTGAGTACACACACTTGAATATACATGTTCTGTCCCACACATGCACTCACATATAAAACACACACACACACACACACACACACACACATGATTCATTGAAATGGTAACTGTTCTGAGAAGATGCCAGATAATTAAAGAATATGTGTTTATACATGTGCAAGAAGAAAATTTATAAAGATAAGGTACTTGAGCTTCAGTATGTTTTTTTGAGTCGTGTCTTTTGTTAATAACATTGGTATAAATTCTGAAGTTTATGACAAGAAGGAAGTATATATTTTCCAAGGTATTTTGCTAAATGAATTTTGTACATTATATTTCATTTACTTTCTCTACTATGCTTTGGAGTGAGCATAAAATACATTTAATCATGGAAAAAGCCAAAGACCAGAAAAACAATATATGTGATATATCTGCACCATTAAGTGAGATATATTTATCTAAATATATCTTGTTAGATTTATGGCTTTAAAACCATGGATGGTACAACCACTTTGGAAATCAATCTGGCGGTTCCTCAGAAAACTGGACATGACACTTCCGGAGGACCCTGCTATACCTCTCCTGGGCATATACCCAAAGGATTCCCCGGCATGCAATAAAGACACATGCTCCATTATGTTCATAGCAGACTTATTTGTAATAGCCAGAAGCTGGAAAGAACCCAGATGTCCCTCAAAGGAGGAATGGATACCGAAAATGTAGTATATTTACACAATGGAATACTACTCAGCAGTTAGAAACAATTCACAAAATTTTTAGGCAAATGATTTGATCTGGAAAATATCATCCTAAGTGAGGTAACCCAATCACAAAAGAATACACATGGAATGCAATCTCTGATAAGTGGATATTAATTAGCTCAGAAGCTCTGAATACCCAAGGCACAAATAGCATAACAAATGACTCCCATGAAGAAGTAAGGAGAGGGTCCTGATCCTGGAAAGGAGGGGAATATAAGGACAGAGAAAAAGGAGAGAGGTGATTGGAGAATGGGTGGAGAGAAGAAAGTTTATGGGCCATATCGGGAGGGGGGATCTGGGAAAGGGGAAATCATTTGGAATGTAAACAAAGAATATAGAAAATAAAAAAAATATAAATATAAAATAAAACCATGGGGCTGGATCTGTACCAGGCCTCTGTGTATATGTTATGGCTGTTAGCTTGGTATTTTTGTGGGTTTCTTTACCATGTGGGATCCTGGTCTTGGGACTCTTTCTTTCCTCTTGGGTTCCCATGCTAGCCTTGATACAAGTGCCCTCATTGGATGTATCTTGTTTTGCCCTGTTTAGCTGTTGTCTCTTGGAGGCTTGCTCTTTTCTGATTGGAAAACAAAGGAAGAATGAATCTGGAGAAGAGGGCAGGTGAGGGGAAGTTAAGAGGATTTAAGTGAGGGTAAACTGTGATTGGAAGGTATTGTATGGGAAAAGAATCTATTTTCAATAAACCATAAATAAGAAAGATTTTGTTTCATATAATCCCCTAGTCTTATGCTAAATTGCCCTCTGATATAAGTATGAGAATGTCATACTCTTAGTTTAAGAAAGGTAAAATGATTGACTGAGAGCATCCACCTCTGTATTTGTCCAGGTACTGGCAGAGCCATGGCTCCAGCTGCATATGGAGCAGAGGATGGCCCTGTTGGACATGAAAGGAAGGAGAAGCCCATGGTCCTGAGAAGGCTTGATGCCCCAGTATAAAGGAATGCCAGGACAGGGAAGCAGGAGTGAGTGGGTTGGTGAGCGGGGGAAGGGGATGGGATAGAGGGTTTTTGGAGGGGAATTCAGGAAAGGGGATAACATTTGAAATGCAAAGAAAATATCTAACTAAAAAAAAAAAAGAAAGGTAAAATGAGTTAGAGTATACAGGACACAACCAATGTAGCATGAGAGAGTGTAGAAACTCTCTCATGGGGGATAGAAGTTCCCTCATTAAGTGTGTTTTTCCCTTGAAATTTATACAAAATCTCATTGGGAAAAGTATTCTGGCTGCAATATAAGACTGCTTTCATGCTCATTTTCATTTGAACAACATCATACATTAGACTGTTCTCACCAAGTAAATATTGTCAAATGAGTTTTTTTTTTTTGAAAATTTGAACATGGACAATAATAATTTCTCATCACACACATGCAGACAAGGAACCACCAAGAATTTTCCAGAATCCCCCAGAGAACTGCAGTCCATACAACATGAGCAGGTTATGCTTTAATCAAAATCCACATTCATTTTTCTAATTTTCCATTATCAGACAGGTAGCTGACTGTGGTCTATAGTTTAGGCAAAGATAAATCAGGGAGTTTAGCTGAATCGTTTATGTGCGAGGGATTTGTACCATACCTTATAAAAATCAACCGAAATGAACAAAACATTCTATGCAGAGCACAAATAACTTAAACATACATCACACTTATTTGGCAGCTGTATTGCAAAACTCAGTTCTCATATAGCTAGCATACTATCACATTGACTGACATGAAGAGTTTTGCTTTAGCTTTTGTTGCTGGGCAGTAACCTTATTTCATTAAAGATGCAGGAGCCCATCCTCTCACACTTCGTCACCTTGGCCATTGCAGGTAATGATGGCTTTTGGACCCATCAGTGTCACAGATGATGAGTCATTATGGAAAATACCTCTGTGTGCTCTTTTGAGGACAAGGAACATTTTAATTTCAGAATAATTCAAACATGTATATCATTTTATGTATCTTGCCCCAATTTATCATTTGTTTTATATGATTCCACATTTTTTAACTTCATTTCAAAGCTTGTCCCGACAACTCCAGGAAGTGACTGTCTTTCCTAATGTTTATGAAACTTAGCTTGATGCAATGTTGAATACATCAACTTTATGAAAGCCTGCTAATGTGTCAAATATTTGCTTTATTGTTCATTTCTCATTTCACACAACCGTCTTGAGGTTATGGAGAATCACATATAATTCTGAGGAATTATTTGAACTGATAATTATATATTTTTCCTAGGGGATGTAGAATATCAGTCCCAGTTTAAAATGAATAACTTGGGGGTTATACTTTCCCTTGTGGGAAATAAGTCCGTCGCCTTAGCATAAAAACAAAACAAAACAAAAACAATGACCTAACAACTGTGTAGATGTTTTATCTATACCTGGTGAGTTGAACAAGCCAGAACAGCCTGAGGGTACTGCCATACCAACATGCCAGCCCTATGGAATCCTTTAATGGCAAACTACACTAATCTACATTAGTGTGTAGCTATGATGAATTTTTTCTGGAGAAGAGCAGTAGCCATTAGCAACAGTCTTTCAGTAATATTTTAGAGGGGAATAATTTATCACTAAGCAAATCAATGCTTTCTCACTACAAAGCACAGGAGCTAGATCACATTCCCTAGGCACAGCAGGTGGCTCCGCAAGACACTGACAGTCAATAGACTTCCAGAAGAGCAAATAGCAGAGGCTCTCCTGGGTTTTAGCAGTTCTCAGCAGTGGTAAAGGCATCAATGGCTAGAAGTATCAGGAGGGCAACCAAACCAAGTATTTGCTGCTTTTCCGGGCTTACTATCTCCACCTGGAACAAGGAAAACTAAACACAACTCCAATCAAGGATAAAGAGAGAACAGCAACGATGCTGACAAGAGGGCCACAATTGAACTGTTTTATAAAGAGAAGATGAGAAAGCCAGCTGTTCAAAGTAAAGGATTCAAACCCATGTTCACTTACTGCAAAGCAGTGTCAGTGCAGGCAGAGGCTCAAAAGGCTGCCTAGGCTAACCATTTTAGTTTAGTCCCAGAACACACATGTAAAAAGGCCAGTTCTGACACCAGCAAGTTTTCCTCTGAGCATCATGTGTATGTCATGGAACACATGCATGTATGCATATTCACACACATACACACACAAAAATAAATGTGATTAAAAACATCTTAAAAGGAATATCAGTAAATGGAAGTTCCACTTACCATAGTCTGTAAACTAAACTTTGCTATAGTTGTGATGAAATGATGCCATGATATTTTTAGTTTTAAAGATGAAATACCTTTTCTGAGAAAATAGTTTCTACATATTGCCTAATGTTTTGGCATCCTTGGACTGAAATGCACACAGGCCCTCACTGTGTTTGTGAGATAGTGCTGTTCAAGTATGTTTGCAAACTTTATGATATACATGTTTGTCTCTGCTTTCCCAACTTGGTCATTATAAATAAATTCACAATTCTTGCTACCCTTTTTGTTATTTGTTCATAGTTCAGACATCAAACTTAGGATCCTAAACAGAATTGAAGTCAGCTGTATATCATTTGGGAAGTGGATTTTTGCTTTTGTTTTCTGTTTTTTGTTTTTTAAATGATCCAGAGAATGTTCTGCAGTGGTCATAGTTTCAGTTTTGATGAGAGAATTTATTGAGTGTACAACAAGCCAAAGTGAAGGAATAAATTGCAAGTGATAGCTAGGAAAATGTCGTCAAGTCAGGCACGTAGAACATCCAGAAGAAATCAACTGGGAAAGTCCTCTTGAGGCAGTCAGATGGAGTTCATGAGTTTTCTCTCCATTGGTGAGCATCATGTGAGTGACATTTTAGCTTTGCCTTCTCACCAAAGGGACTTTTAAATCATGAGATAAATAATAATAACCTCTGTTGGAAATGGTTTGCCTTTTAGCTATGATTGAGGACAGTTTTTTACTATTGTATTGTTTTAAAATACTGTTTCCTTCCTTTCCTATCACCTTGTTGGAGGGGCCAGCCTATCTTCCTACAATAGGTTATGGAGTTTACTTAGCAACTAGACTTAGGGTCACTTTAGTCTCAAGAAGGGAATGAGCAACCCCACCTCTAAAACCATCTTCTCTGGGAGATCAAACAACACAGGACAGTTTACTAATAACATATACATTATAGAAATATTTTTCAAACCCTTTAATTCAGGTTTTGAAGTTGGAAATTTATTAAAACATGACATCTATGAAAAATGAAATTGACACCAACAATTTGAAAATAATGAAGTTGTACAGTAGGGCTAAGAAGTAGCATATACTAGGTTGAAAGAGTGTAGTTGAAGGAAGAGTAAGTTGGGGAGAGGTATTCCCTAAAGCAGGGCTGTCTCTTGGGCTTCTGTAGAAAGTAAGTGCCTATAACTCTGGGTGCTAGAGAAATTTGCAATGTTGTCTGAACATGAACATGTAAGGAGGTTAATGCCCACTGAAATTCCAGGGAACTTCTCTAGGCAACTGTCAATTCTACTCCTGGCAAATGTGCTTAGTTTTCAAACCTCCTGCAGAGTGGAAAGGCTTAGGTGCTTCTGAGACTTTTCACTGGGTTTCCAGAAAAACTGAGGAGTTTCCTGCTAAAATCCTTTAAGATGCTCTGGCTGGAATACTGGTAAGTACAGCTTTAAGACCTGCCAACATGAGTATCTCTGTATGCAACTTGTGTTTCCCATCAAACCCAAGAAACTTCTAACAGATTCACAAATGATTGAGATTTTTATAGTTAATTGGCAAGGCATTTCCCAGCTTGAAATGGTCTAAGAGCTGATGAAAGATAGTTTTAAAAGGAAAAGACTCAGAGTAAAGTAAGGATCTTCCAGATTACTGGAATTGAAAATGAAACCACATATTTTATTCCCCATGGTGTGTTAACAAAGTCATACAAGACTGTGTCAATTATCAAAGACCATCGTTCTTTTCCTTGTGTTACAATGTTGGAAATGTTTCCAAATATCCTTAGTGGCCAAAGGAGAGGAAGGAGGAAGAGTAGAGAGAGCTTGTTGGTACTAAGAGGAGCACAGTAAGAATAATATGAAAAAAAGAGAAAAAAATGAGGCTAAATATTTTTTACAACTACTAAGAGGGACTGCACAGATATTCTAGAAACTCTACCAATCATAAGCAGAATAAATATCAAAAATAATCTATTTTGTAAAGAGAATATGAGAAAATGGCTGCTCAAAGGAATGAGCTCAAATCCATGTTCACACAATAAAAAGGACACCAAAACATGTTCTATACAACAGCTAGAAAGTCCTTTAATTTTGAGGTCTGAAAAATTACACAAGTAATTTAGAGAACTATATAATTCTTTTGAAGTTCAAATGTCTCCTATGGTGTCACTAAACAATTTAAAGTAACCATTCGTTCAGAAAAGCAATACCCTATGTCCTCAAAAGAACCTAGGAACAAATGTATCTAGCACTTTTATTCATAGTAATCTGAGGTTGAAATAACACAAATATCTTTGAAAAAAGAAACAAACAATTTACCTCATGTAAAAGTGTGCTTCTTTTCTAGAAAAAATAGTGAAAAAAGTCTAACATTAAACTGGACTCTGTATTGAAGGGAAAAATAAAAGTTATTATTTATTGAGCCTACTGACACAGGCTGTTTTACTAAAGGAAGATAACCTTACCGATGCTGAATTTAACTGAGTAAGAAAACATCTACTTTTAGGTAGCATGCTCATTCTAAAGGTAAAAATTTGCTATTCATTTAATTCTTAAAATGTTTGAAAGAAAGATTTATATGATTAAATAAAATTAATATGTGGAAATGTTAATGTATATTTATGATATACAATGATTATGAAAGAGAAGAGCATGAGTCCCAACAAATAGCAATTTGATCAAATTCTCCACACAAATAAATCTAATAAAAGTAACACAACTGTATGAAGTATTCTAATTGTGGTAAATTTTACAGAAAATTGAAAATAGTTGACATACAGATTATGCATATATATGTATTTGATCTTGCTCTTTTTCCTTTTTCATTCATACCATGGTAGTCAATTCTAATCATTCAAGGGTTCACATTTAAAGCATTAAAACCAAGCCTAACTTTGATTCTGTGAGCTTGATTTAGGTATTAGTGAAGTTAAAAGGAATCTGTGGTCTGTATACATGAATGAGGGCTAAAGCCTCAGGGTTAATCATATTCTAGGTTTAATTCTTCTGCTAAGAACTTAGTAGTTACTTAGGTAAATGAAAGTTATCTGCATTTTCATTGAACAAAGATAATTCATGCACTGACCGATTATTTTTTTTTTTAATGTCAACTTGACACAAGCTAGAGTCATCAGGGAAGGAGTCTCACATGATGAAATACCTCAGTGAGAAAGATTCAGCTGTAAGGTGTTTTTTCAAGTAGTGATCAGTAGGGAGGGTCCAGCTTATTGTGGGTGGTGCTATCCTTTGGTAATTGTCCTGGGTTCTAAAAGTAGAAAGGCCAAGTAAGCCAAGAGGAGCAAGCTAGTAAGCAGCAGTCCTCCATGGCCTCTGGATCAGCTCCCACCCCAACTAAATTCCTATCTTGACTTCTTTCATTGATGAACAGCAATATGGATGTGTAAGCTGAACAAACATTTTCCTCCCCAACTTGTTCCTTTGCTCATGGTGTTTTGTTGCAACAATAAAAGCCCTAACTAAGACTCTTCGCTACATTTCATATTCTGATTGATAGAATTTGTAAATCTTTGAGGGCTTTGAATATGTGGAAGATTCTGGGTGTCTTCATTCTCTACAGTATAATCCTCTTTAGCATGGCTGTCACTGGAAAAAGCTTGATTAGATCTTCAGCATTCAGTGAAACTATCCACATTTAATAGCCCAGTTAGAATGTTTTTAGCTTGATGACTTCATTGGCATTTTAAGCACTATCTTGTGTTCTTCCTCCTGATTTTCAGAGCGGTCTAGTTTAAGCCATCAGTTCCTGGACAGTCGCATCAGCCACTTCTTTATTTTTCATTCATAAGCTAAACTTAAGTGTTCATGTCCTCTTCAATGCAATAGATTCTCCAGTAAATGTAAAATTGTTTTTAAGCTGTGAAATAATGAAATCTAGCAGAATCCAGGTTGTAACCATAACACTGGTTTCTACCAATACACTTGGTTTCTATGTAACATATGTAAGAAAATCCATTGGGTTGGAAACCATAAACACACACACACATACACACACACACACACACACACAGAGAGAGAGAGAGAGAGAGAGAGAGAGAGAGAGAGAGAGAGAGAGAGAGAGAGAGAGAGAGAGAGAGAGAGAGAACTTAGTGATCTGTGGAAAATTTAATTTGAAGACATTAAAATTATAAACAGATGTTTCCTATACTTTCTGGAGGAATCCAGCTGTTATCAACATAATCCTGGGACAAGTAATCACTATGAAAATTTTTTCAATAAAAATTTTCACTTCATATCTCTCTCCTCACTGTCCAGTCCCAACATTACAAGTTCCTTCCCCACTTTACCCCTTTCCTTTACCTCAAAAAAGAGAGAACCCCCTCCAGATTAGATACAAGCCCAACCTGGGACTTCTATTCCCAGTATTACTAGGTATATTCTCTCCCCCTGAGGCCCAACCAAGCAGTCCAGGTAGGGGAATGAGCTTCAATGGCAGACCACAGAGAATAGGACAGTCCCCACTCTAATTGTTAGGGTACCCACATGAAGACAAAGCTGCACATCTGTTACAAATATATAGGGCATGTAGTTACAGACCTTGCATGCTCATTGGTTGGTGGTTCAGTCTTTGTCAGTTCTCATGGGCTAAGATTAGTTGACCCTATAGGTTTTCTTGAGGTGTTCTTGACACTTCCCCCCCAACTTACTCAAACCTATCCCCCAATCTCCCTTCTTACTCCTCAAACTCCACTTGATGTTTGTCTGTGGGTCTCTGCATCTGCCTCTCTCTGCTCCTTGTATGAAGCCTCTTGGGACAGTTATGCTAGGTTCCTGTCTGGGAGCATAGGAGAGTATCATTAATAGTGTCAGGGGTTGGTTGTTTTACATGGGATGGATCTCAGTTTGAGGTAGTTTTTGGTTGGTTGACTATTTCTTCAGTCTCCATTCCATCTTTATCCTGCACATGTTGTAAGCAGGACAAATTTTGGGTTGAAGATTTTGTGGATGGGTTGCTGTCACCCTCTTCCTCTGGAAGTCTTGCTTGGCTATGGGAGGTTGGCACTTTAGTATATAGTACCTGCCAGTCAGAATCTCAGCTAAGGTCACCCCTAATCCATGATTACAATAACAAAAGATCTATAACATTACTTGGAGATCTGGGGATACATTAATTTGAAGACATTAGAATTACAAACATATTTACCTACTTCCTGGAGGATCCCATCAGTTATCACCATAATACTGGGATAGATGGTCACTGCATAATCTTTTTAAAAAATAAAATTACTGTTAATATTTTGAGAATTTTATACAATGTTCATGGTCATATCTACCCTGACTCAGCTTCTCCTAGATCTACCTTCATCTCTCTATTCACCCAACTTTTCTTCTTTTTTATGGTCCACTAAATCCTATCTGTGGTGTTCAAATAGTCTTGGATGTATGTTTTCTGGTATTACTGCTGTGAATAGACAACATGACTAAGGCAACTATTTTTTCCCAAGGCAACTATTAAAAGGACAATATTTAATTTGAGCTGGTTTTCGGATTCAGATGGTCAGTCTATTTTCATCAAGGCAGGAGCATGGGAACATCCAGGCAGATGATGGGCTAGAGGAGCTGGAGCTGAGAGTTCTACAAGTTCATCACAAGGAAGACAGGAGAAACTTAGGTCCCATGTGGATGGGAGGAGGGTCTTTATTGCCCACCCCCACAGTGACACACTTCCTCCAATAAGGTCACACTCACTGCAACAAAGCTATACCTCCTAATAATGCCAATCCCTCAGCCAAGCATATTTAAACCACTAGAATATGTAACAAATTATTGGAATGTAGTCAACCTACAAGGATCAGACCCTTAAGGAATACCATCCCTCCCTCTCCCAATTGTAATTGTAATTTGCTAATAGATCTCCAACTAGTGGAGGTCTTCAAGTTTTCCTGCCACATCCATGCTGAGAATTTTGTTTGGCTTGAGCTTGTACATATCCTATGCATACTGCCACAACCACTCTAAGTTCCTATGTAGAACTCCTTATGCCTGGAAAAAGCTGCTTTGGTGTCTTTCACCATCTCTGTGTTGTGCTTGTGCTCTGTTTGCCACCACTTCTATAACAATTTCAGAGCATTTTGGGTAGCATTGCCGTTTAGAAATCGCATTTGGAGCTGAGAACTCTGCAGTCTCAAATTTCTAAACATTTACTAGTTGTGTTCTTGGTCTCTATGTTAATCACAAGCTACTGTAAAAAAATATATAGCTTCTCTAATGAGGACAAAGAATTACTCTAACTTATGTCTATAGAGCTAAGTTGTAAGGGTTCAGTGTAACACAATATCTGTTCATCAGAATGAAAGTAGTAGGGCCTCCCTAGGATCCATGACTTGAGGCCAGAAAGGCTGTGGGTCTGATAAAAGTGCCAGGTATGGTTTCCATTTCAAGGATCAGGAGTTAAGGCCAATCAGAAACTGATTAGTTACCACTTTGATGTTTATGCTACAACTGCAAGAGAGTTCATTTCTTGTCAGTCCTGTCATTATGGCAACTCACAGTGGTAACAATTTGGGTAAGTCTTTTCTCCCCCGGTAGTGTACATATCACTTGCTAGCACTATGAAAGACAGCCAGTAAGTGATGGAGTTTCTAGATCGGTACCAGGTTAATTTCTCTATTTCATATGACCAAAGCATGTGACTTTTTCAGCTACAAGGTCTTACCATCAATTTTTGGAGAGGAATCAAGAGCAGTGTCAATGACCTGTAATGTTTGTGGGTCTGTAGGGGCATCGCCTTTCAACACACAATCTTTATCTGATGCAATTTGAGAATATCAAGAATGAATGCTCATACTTGCAAACACAGTGTTTCTTATTTGATGTTACTACTTTTTAAAAAAAAATATTCACAATGAAAAATTCATGATGTAGAAAAATTTCCAGTCTGTGTTTAGCATACACTACACGATCTTGTCTAAGTCTCCCAACTGTTGTCTGACTGCTTGGGACCATTACTGCTGCAACCAGTGCAATGAGATATTTTCTGGAGGGCTGCCATGTTTTACACATGAATGAAGGATGACTGGGTGACTGTGTGAGGAAGATGCTTCATTCTCTTCTCTGTGCTGAACAACCAGGATCTGCGTCATGGAGTCTTTCCTCTGATGACTATCTAATTCTAATCACTTTGCACTGGCCTACCTCTGAATTTTACAGCGAGATTACATTTTAGTCTGTCTCTGCATCTTTCACAATGAAGCTGCATTTTATGTAAGGGTGTGTGTGAGTTTGTGTATGTGTGTGGTGTGTGTGTGCATTCCAGCTCATAAAGATATGCTCTAGCAGGTCATTCTGATCATGTAAATGACAACATATCTCCTATTTTGAATCTCATATTTTTTTAGGAACTGTTTCCTTATAAAATGTATCTCACACTGTTTATCTCTATAATTTTGCAGCAGAAATCTGCGTACGGGCCATTTAGGTCACGCCAAGCTGAAGAAGCACCATTGTGGTGAGGGTGATTATTTTTCACCTGGTGGTATCAGGAGATGTTTGCAGACACTGACGTTGTCAGAATCCTTATCCTTTATTGTAGGTTTTCCCCTGAAAAGTCTTGATTGCATGTCATCCCTGATTAAGGAGGCCATAGCCTAGGAGCATCAGTATGGGAAGCAGTTTTCTGGGGGATTGAAACTTAAAACTTACTTGAAAAATAGACAAGAGGACAATTCTCCACCCCATCCTCATCTTTCTTTCTTTGGCTTTTTTTTTTTTTTTTTTTTTTTTTTTTTTTTGCACATAAAGTTAAGAAATGTATACAGTGATCTCATGCCAGTGGAAAGATTCAGAGTCATTTAGAAAGCTGTCTTTTCTCTTTAATGTATGTTGATGAACAAACCTTAACAGCATCTAAATTGTGAAAAAAGAATTCTATGAATTTGTCATCTGATTGGCAACTTTATTCCATATTCTTTCCTAGCATTTTCTGTTTTTTTTTTTTTTAACTCAAGACAATTTGAAAACTCTCAACAAATTCCAACTTTTCTATGCACATTTGAAGATAGAATATGTTTTCATAATATCTAACCTAGTCATTATGCCTAAGTGTTATATAGTAGTTTACATAAAATTAATATATAGCCAGCTATATATTATTTCCTAGTTTTTACCTTTTAAAATGATTATAGTACAAATACATTACATAAAATCTTTGTATATGTTCACTTGGAGTGGAAAAGTTGGTATACAATGATGAAAAAGCAAAAGAGATTCATAGCTAGTAAGCACAATGAAAGAAACAACTCCAGTTTAATCATTCGTGGCTAGTAGAGGGTTGAGGGCATTCTAAGAGTCCTTTTCCTTTTTCTTCAAGAACTTTATTTTGTTCCTACATCATGACATTTAGGCCAAACAGTTTACAAAACAAACATTATTATTTACAACTCAACCTAAGATATGTTCACAAAATTAAAGGGTACTTATGTTTCCTTATTAATTTTTTCTCCTGGCTTCTTTTCTGTTATTCTGTCTTAGTAGTTGTTTTCTTCCTTGAACTCAACTTTCATGTACCCAATAACTTCTTGATTTTCTATATTTCTCCATTCTCAGTTTGAATTATTACTCTAAGTTCTGATTATATTGCTTGCAACCTCTGTGCACATTTGCTTAGCATTCGCTATCTCCAATAATTGGTTCATTCTCTTCAAGACAAGATCCGACAGAAAATCTGTTTAATTAAGTCGACTTTGCAATATCAGGCAACAAGATTGTTTCTGGGAAACCCATTGTTTAGTAGTCAATAGTTGATTTTTAGAATGGCCAGTATAGACCTTGGTCAATTGTATGCCATAGATTTCATGGGATGCATTTTTATATGAGACTGAGGAAAGAACAATTTTACCTCCACTGGGTGGTGAAAGTATTGAGCATCAAAACTGGCATGTTAGTACAACTGTGCTCCACAATACCTTTGAATGATTAGTAGACATTCATATCAATGAATGTGATAGATAAAATGTGTATAGTGAAGTATAGTGACATTTTACTAGTTAGAGGACAAAGATTGAGGTGGGATTGGGTTGCAAGAGTCATATTAAGGAAACTTTGTTGCTTTGGAAAACTAAAAATGTATTTACAGGTCAAAAGTAAGTGCTCCATTAGAAAACATTATAAGGTCTTCCTCAATGTTCTAGCAGATAAGCCACTCAGTGGGTGTGCAAATTGAAGCCATGTTTTAGCTCTTATGATCCATAAGTGTGGATATTTTAATGAAAAATAGTCCCTATAGATTCTGGTGTTTGAATCTTGAACCCTAGATTGTGGTATTGGATGGGGAGGTTTTGGAGGTACAGGCTCCATGGAACAAACACGTCCCTGAGCCAGAGTTTGGGAGTTTCCAGCCTTTCTGCTCGCTCTGCTTTCATCGTGTTGTGGTGAAGGGTGTGATTTCGTAGATTCCTGCTCCAGCCACCAGCCCTACTGTTTGTTGCCATCCTTCTTCTCCTACACCATGAACTCTTATCCCTCTGGAACTATAAATCAAAACAAACTATTTATTTTGTTAGTGTCCAAGGTCATGGGATCTTATTACAGTGTCAGCGAAAAGTAATGAATACAGACATTGGTACCAGAGAGTGGGCTGTTGCTGTAAAGAACCGGATGTTTTCTTTCTTGGTTGTGGAAATATTTGAAACTTTGGGCTGGAAAAGCAGTTGAACACAACTAGCAAAGCTTAAAGAGCCCTGCTAATGGAAACCCAGAGGTCAGAAGTATTGAGAGAAATACCCAAGTCAAAAGGTTTAGGAAGTTAACAATATTAGCAGCATGAATAGTGATTGATTCCTGTCATAATTTGGTAAAGAGTATGTACAAATTTGGCTCGAGGTTAACATTAAAACAATGAACTTAATTCTTTGGCAGAGGAATTCCAGTCCTACATAATGTTGCGTGTACTGTGTGTTTCTTTCTTTCTTTTTTTTATTAGGTATATTCTTTATTTACACTTTAAATGTTGAACCCTTTCCTGGTGCTGTGTGTTTCTTATATAGGTCTAGAACGAAAAGCAGCATGTTGGCAAAAGGAAGAAATGTAAAATGTAGAGTTTGGAGACACAAAGAGCACTATGAAGCTTAATGTTACAGCCAAGACATGTTTAGGAAGAAAGGCTGCAATTGCTAAGAAGATAAGTTACTTTATTAAGGAGAGGGCCTGCTCTGCACTAGAGTAAAGAGAAGTATGCTTTTAGGTAAGACATCAGTAAGCCGATCTCTCCCCTTGTAGAGATACTAAGAAGTAAGAAGTTCTCTCTTCCTAGGTAGCAACTGAAGTACAAATTGTAAGCTAATGTGATCCAAGGTGAGTGGGAGCCACACAAAGGTGGCAGCTGAACTTGGTAGCATCATTCCCTTGATATTGTCTTTAGAGATAAGAATATAAGAGAAAGGCAGTTGTAGATCCTTCTTGTACAGTGTCACAGGGCTACTGAGTTCAAGCTCCTACTGCAAGGGCGTCATTCCCTGCTTGGTACTTTATCACAATGGCAGAAAAGTAATCATAATCATTAGAAAGTAATCTTTGGTAAACTTTCAGATTCAACATAAGCCAAAAATGTATAATTTATAGGAAAGTCAGAAAGTATGAAAAGGACTCTCTCTTATTTGGATTGGGCTGTGCATTCTTTCTCAACCAACTGAGCCACAATGGTGAAGTGAGGACTAGTCCATCATTCAGGACATTAGATGGGATTTCATATCGTGTCAGTGCCTTAGCCTGTGAACAAAATGAACCAGTGGGTTCCTGTCAGGTAATTACCCCACATAATTTTCTTAATTAAAAACCATTTATAGGTACATTGATTAGTATAAAACTGGATACCTTTAAGTAGAAAGAAATATAGCACCCAGAATGAGGGAATATTGTTTTTAAAAGTATTGACTGTTTGATATGATATTCAGAGACAGTTTATAATTTATTTTAAAAAGAAATGTTAAACATCTGATTATAAATTATTTGGGGTACAAATATTTTAGTAGACTATTTAAATGGAAGAAAGAAACACTCCAATTAATTTATTATTTTCTATGTTATTGCCTAACCCTGGTAGCTCTAGTATACTCTTTCAATACTTTATAAATTTGGCTAAGAATAATGCGCTATATTTTTATATTCTAATTGCCTATCCATGGTTTACTGTAATCTCAAAGACTCCTGAAGGATATTCCTTGGGATTTATTTATTGCTATGACAGACTGCATCAAAAATTGGGCATAGATCATTTTTGCTATCATTTGAATATTTTGTACAGATTAAAAAAAGCACATAATTACATGTTTGTCTTCTTAACTCTGTGAAAATGATTTGAATAGTGGGTAAAATGAATTCATCGACATATAAAAAATTTGATTTTTTTTCTGAGAAAAATGCTATCTATTAAAGGATTATCTAATGTGTGTTGGTATTTGAGTGCAGACGGGTGAAAGGAGAACCTATTGTCATGGAGGGTTGTGTTGAAGCATAGAAGGGAGTTACGAGAAGATATATTTTTAAGAAGGCATTATCAAGTCAGAAAGAGAAAAACTGATTGAACAAGCCAAGAGAATTCTAGAGCATATTGCTCTGTGTCATACTACATATCACCGTTTGCTCATCTTCAGGAAGGTGAGAAAGAAATACGTGCCTGTGAGTTTGCAAAAGAGTACCTTACCCTGTTGAACACATTGCTGCAAAAAAATGTACAATGAGGCAGGGGCACGAAAGTTCAATTGTGTTTAGGATACAAAAAAAATACCACTTTGCCTGGCAAACTATATATAATGTTCATCCTAATCCTCACACATGGAGTAATTGGTTTATAAAAGGTTAAATAATTTGTATGAATTGTGCAGTTAATAGTGGGAAACTCAGTACTAGAACTCAAATATTCTTTCCCAATTCAGCATGTTATATTTAACCTCAGTTAATGTTTCACAGTCACATGGTCTTAATCACTATTCTTGTTTTAGTATTGTGTGTCATTAAGGAAAGTGAAATATGAAAAGGCAGATTTAATTGAACTTCAGTGTATGAACCCATAATGAATAAAAGCTACAGTTATGTCACTAGTTGTCTTCAAGAAAATTCAACAAAGGCAAACTATCATAACACTTGTACACTTCACCTTGCAATGTTTTGTCCTTATTTTTCAAGCAGGGAATCAGTCTCTTTACTTCTCTTATCATTATGAAATGGTCAAATGCTGTTTAACATTCTTTTTAAGACATCATGGTCTTTTATTCATTTTTCTTTTTACTCTTATAACAGGATCATTCTGAAGACCACTATTAGGCTTTGTTTATTTGTTTCTGTTAGATTGTTTGATCAAATCTGTTACTGAACACTTTTAGCAAATTTTTAATAGCTATATTCTTCATCTCTAAATATTTGTAGGTTTCCACTTTGCATTTTCTATCAATTTGTATTATTTTGCCTATGTGTTGTTTTCTTGTACTTATTAATGTCTTGTAATAATTTTGAATTCTTTGTATAAGTGTAATTTATTGTGGTTAATTTCTGAAAATATTTTCTCACTTGATTGGAATATAGTTTCTTACTTTTTCCTGTGTTCTTTGACACCCCATTTCAATTCACAAATTGCAATAAAAAGTAAAACAAATCCTACAACCTCTTCCTATATTCATGAGTCAGCTCTTCATACAACAAAAGATCTTTGACAATAAACCTGTGAAGATTCTGAAGGACCTCACTTTTTAGAATGTTAAGTTTTAAAAGTTTTTATGATTGTTACTTCTCTAGAACAGAGAACATTTTTCCTTTAATGGCTTTACTCCCTCCTTTCCTTTTTTCTTTCCTTTCTTCTTTTCTTCTTCCCTCTCTCCCTCCCCTCTTTCCTTCCTTCCTTCCTTCCTTCCTTCCTTCCTTCCTTCCTTCCTTCCTTCCTTCCTTCCTTCCTTCCTTCCTTCTGCCCTTCCTTTGTCCTTCTTCCTCCCTCCCTTCCTTCTAATGCTACTGCTTATGGGTTCTCTATACTCTTGCCTATAACTGCACACACATTGATGCATGTGGTTGTTTGGATAAAAATACTCCTATAGACTCATAGGTAATGGCATTATCGAAGGTCTGGCCTTGTTGAAGTAGATGTGATCTTGTTGGAGGAAGTGTCTCATGGGTGGAAGTGAGGGAAGGATTTGAGGTTTCAGAAGCTCAAGCAAGGCCCAGTGAGACTCTCTCATCTTGCTGTCTGCTGATACAGATATAGAACTCTCAACCACATTTCCAGTACCATGTCTGCCTGCTTGCTGTTTTGTTTCCTACTGTGATGATAACTAATGAACTTATAAGCTGTTCCCCATGAAATAGCTTCCTTGTCAGAGTTGTCATGGTCAGCTGCATCTTCAGAGCAATAGAACATGGACTTAAGACAATAAGCAAGCCTAACAAATTCCTTGGTTCTCTTGAATGAATTTTGATAAAATTGAATTTGTTTTGTCATTGAGACCTGGAAGAAGTATAGGTATTGTTTACTTATCCCCAGAAAAAAAATTTTAGCAACAGGCACTTAAGCTGATCTTGGGATAGGTAGCAATATCTTCTCTTAGAAAAATAAAAATTAAAAACAACAAAACCCCCACATATGAAGAACTAGAAGGTTAATACCATTGCTGGGGCTTGAGCAGCAGGTTAATTAGGTGGTTGAGTTCTATCATTACAATCAGGGTTTTAAAACATTTTTCTAAAATTGTTGAATGCTTCTTTATTTCATTACACAAAATATAACCTGGGTCTGGTGGTCTATGCATTTTTATCTCAGCATTTAAGAAGCAGAAGCAGCTACAGCTCTAAATTCCACGCCAGCCTGTCTACATAACAAGTTCCAGGTCACCAATAATGAGACCCTGTCTCAAACAAAGCAAAACAAAGCAAAACACCCCAGTATTTTTAATCAAGGCACACAGAGATTTTACATATTTAGATATATGACATACATTAGAACTGTTTATATCTTTTAGTGTAATTTTCATATTTTATTCAAATATACACACACACACACACACACACACACACACACACACACACACATATCTGTTTCAAAAAGCACGGTTAATTTATTTCTAAAATGTTATTGCAGATCCTCTGCATAATCCAGGAAATGTAGTATGTATTTTTTCCATGTGACTTCTTAAGTTGTGTTAAGATTATTGAATAATTGGTAGTTTCAAAATAGTCCTCACTACTTTCTATGCAACGTTCTTGCAAGCATGTCAGCTATTCTATAAGTTTTGATGTTGTCCTTTTCAAATGTAGCACATGGAACTTCAGTGGAACCACATTAGAGGTATAACCATGCCAATGTAAATTATGAGACACGCCTATGATTTCAGATCTGTTATTATAGAAAAAGTGAGTGTCTTAGAAATCACCCCTATATGGCAGTTAAGAATCTGTTCCTAGAAGATAACATTAATAGATCTAAGCTAACTGAGAACACATTTACTGTAATTAATATTATACCATAGAAAAATTCCCTTAGTTCTGTCCTGTTCTGGAAATAATTAATACCCTAGGCAACACTGAATTTCTAACTTATATATAGCATTAAACTTGAATGAATTTAAATAAAATAGGAAAACAAAGAAAAGTAAATAACCAAACAGCTGAGGCTGAAGAATTTCAGTATTAATACAGCTCTGCCTTTGGTCAAACTGAGAGTTTCCATGAACTCAGCTAAATTTATATTGATGAAGATAAAAGATCATTCCTGTAGACTCTCAATGACTAAAATAGATATGTTCAAGACTTTACTGAGCGTAGACATGAGAACTCTGGTAGCAGGGGCAACCACCATGTTTGATATGTATGTTGTTGCTGTTGGTACTCTGTCTGGACTCTACCCCCACAGTTAGCTGGCAACAGCCAGGTAGGCCTGGCCCACTATAAGAGGGGCTGCTTGGTCCCTGCCCTCTCTCTTGCCTCTTGGCTCTTTTGCTCTCTTGTTCTCTCTTGTCCTCTTGGGCCCTTTCCCCTTCTCTTTCCCCTTCTCTTTCCCCTTCCATCCCCCTTCTCTTCCCCCCTTCCCTTCCCCTTTCTCTCCATGTGGTCAGGCACCAAGGCTTCTACTTCTCCACTCTCTCCTTCTCTCTACCCTACTACTCTCTTAACTTCACTCCTTATGCCCTAAATAAACTATTCTATACTAGTGAGTCTAGTCCCTCTGGGAAAAACGGATGCCTTGGCATGGGCCCACCGAGGCACCCCTTCCCCCACATCTCACCACACGTGCCATAAAAACATATTCTTACACCCCTTTCTCTTTTTATGATCTCAACAGTTGTTCATTAGTGATTCATTTCAGTGAAGAGGCACCAAGACCACAACAACTCTTATAAAGAAAAAGCATTTGGGCTAGCTTATAGTTCCAGGTTTAGTTGTTTATTTATTCCTCATGGCCGGAAGCAAGTCAGCATGTAGGCAGATATCGGTATAGAGACTATATCTTGGTCTCTTTGATCTGCTTATGATATACATGAGTCTTTGGGAGGCATTCCTGTTCAAACCACTACAACTGAAAATTGGCAATGAGTGTGGGCCAGAGTCTATGTTAAGAGATAACTTCAACACAATATTGGTTGGCAGCACACTAATTGTTCAAATGTTCTCACAAATCCTTCTTAGACTCATTGTTGATAATCTTGAAAATCTGTTAGATTCCAAATGTTGGTGATGAGCCCAGGATAAGTCTAACAGGTCCTTTATTGTTTGTTTTAAAATTTGTATTTAATTTGATTTATTTACTCTGACACTTCAGTCTATCTTGAACAAATGGAAAGGGGCTTAACCAAAAGCATAGCCTACAGGTGGGGTATCATCTTCTACATGGGTTTCCTCATCTGGCTTCAGTGGGAGAGGAAGGACCTAGCCTTGTAGAGACTAGAAGTACCAGGGTAGGGTGGGAACCCAGCAGGTTGCCCCATGCTCAGAGAAGAAGGGGTTGGGGGAATGGGGAAGGATTGTGGAAGGGGGTGATAAGGAGGAGGGCAGTGAGTGGGATGTAAAGTGAACAAGTAAAAAAAATAAAATAAAAAATCATCCCTGAAAACATACATTTAAGTAACATTATGTAGATTGATCAGGTTATATTTAGCAGGATACAGAAGCATATCTATACGTATACATGGGAAAAGAAGCCATCAATTTGAAAGAGAACGAGGAGAAGTATATTTGAATGTTTGGAGAGAAAAATGGAAGGAATAAATGCTATAATTATATTATAACCTCAAAAATTAAACAATAAAAATAAAAGCTATATTTTATGTTTTTATTATTTTTTCATAATTTTAATGATTTCTTTCTAAACATTATACATCTTCCCCAACTCTTGTCACAACTACACCCATTTTCTACCCACCCATCTTGGTATCCTTTTTGGTAACCTATCAGGACCAATTTTGTGATGTTCAAATATTCTTAGTTGCATGATATTGGACAGGTACACAATAGGATACCCAGCACTACTGTATTCTTTTTTTTTTTTTTTTTTTTTTTTTTTTTTATTCGATATAATTTATTTACATTTCAAATGATTTCCCCTTTTCTAGCCCCCCCACTCCCCGAAAGTCCCGCAAGCCCCCTTCTCTTCCCCTGTCCTCCCACCCACCCCTTCCCACTTCCCCGTTCTGGTTTTGCTGAATACTGTTTCACTGAGTCTTTCCAGAACCAGGGGCCACTCCTCCTTTCTTCTTGTACCTCATTTGATGTGTGGATTATGTTTTGGGTATTCCAGTTTTCTAGGTTAATATCCACTTATTAGTGAGTGCATACCATGATTCACCTTTTGAGTCTGGGTTACCTCACTTAGTATGATATTCTCTAGCTCCATCCATTTGCCTAAGAATTTCATGAATTCATTGTTTCTAATGGCTGAATAGTACTCCATTGTGTAGATATACCACATTTTTTGCATCCACTCTTCTGTTGAGGGATACCTGGGTTCTTTCCAGCATCTGGCAATTACAAATAGGGCTGCTATGAACATAGTAGAACATGTATCCTTATTACATGGTGGGGAGTCTTCTGGGTATATGCCCAGGAGTGGTATAGCAGGATCTTCTGGAAGTAAGGTTCCCAGTTTTTGGAGGAACCGCCAGACTGATTTCCAGAGTGGTTGTACCAATTTGCAACCCCACCAGCAGTGGAGGAGTGTTCCTCTTTCTCCACACCCTCTCCAACACCTGCTGTCTCCTGAATTTTTAATCTTAGCCATTCTGACTGGTGTAAGATGAAATCTTAGGGTTGTTTTGATTTGCATTTCCCTAATGACTAATGAAGTTGAGCATTTTTTAAGATGCTTCTCCGCCATCCGAAGTTCTTCAGGTGAGAATTCTTTGTTTAACTCTGTACCCCATTTTTTTAATAGGGTTGTTTGGTTTTCTGGAGTCTAACTTCTTGAGTTCTTTATATATATTGGATATTAGCCCTCTATCTGATGTAGGATTGGTGAAGATCTTTTCCCAATTTGTTGGTTGCCGATTTGTCCTCTTGATGGTGTCCTTTGCCTTACAGAAACTTTGTAATTTTATGAGGTCCCATTTGTCAATTCTTGCTCTTAGAGCATACGCTATTGGTGTTCTGTTCAGAAACTTTCTCCCTGTACCGATGTCCTCAAGGGTCTTCCCCAGTTTTTTTTCTATTAGCTTCAGAGTGTCTGGCTTTATGTGGAGGTCCTTGATCCATTTGGATTTGAGCTTAGTACAAGGAGACAAGGATGGATCAATTCGCATTCTTCTGCATGCTGACCTCCAGTTGAACCAGCACCATTTGTTGAAAAGGCTATCTTTTTTCCATTGGATGTTTTCAGCCTCTTTGTCGAGGATCAAGTGGCCATAGGTGTGTGGGTTCATTTCTGGATCTTCAATCCTGTTCCATTGATCCTCCTGTCTGTCACTGTACCAATACCATGCAGTTTTTAACACTATTGCTCTGTAGTATTGCTTAAGGTCAGGGATACTGATTCCCCCAGATTTCCTTTTGTTGCTGAGAATAGTTTTAGCTATCCTGGGTTTTTTGTTGTTCCAGATGAATTTGATAATTGCTCTTTCTAGCTCTGTGAAGAATTGAGTTGGGATTTTGATGGGTATTGCATTGAATCTGTATAGTGCTTTAGGCAAAATGGCCATTTTAACTATATTGATTCTGCCGATCCATGAGCATGGGAGGTTTTCCCATTTTTTGAGGTCTTCTTCCATTTCCTTCTTCAGAGTCTTGAAGTTCTTGTCATACAGATCTTTCACATGTTTGGTAAGAGTCACCCCAAGATAATTTATACTGTTTGTGGCTATTGTGAAGGGGGTCATTTCCCTAATTTCTTTCTCAGCCTGCTTATCCTTTGAGTATAGGAAGGCCACTGATTTGCTTGAGTTGACTTTATAACCTGCCACTTTGCTGAAGTTGTTTATCAGCTGTAGGAGTTCTCTAGTGGAGTTCTTTGGGTCACTTAGGTAGACGATCATGTCGTCTGCAAATAATGATAGTTTGACTTCTTCCTTTCCAATTTGTATCCCTTTGACCTCCTTATGTTGTCGAATTGCCCGAGCTAGTACCTCAAGTACAATATTGAAAAGATAAGGAGAAAGGGGGCAGCCTTGTCTGGTCCCTGATTTCAGTGGGATTGCTTCAAGTTTCTCTCCATTTAGTTTGATGCTGGCTACCGGTTTGCTGTATATTGCTTTTACTATGTTTAGGTATGGGCCTTGAATTCCTGTTCTCTCCAAGACTTTAAGCATGAAGGGATGCTGAATTTTGTCAAATGCTTTTTCAGCATCCAATGAAATGACCATGTGGTTTTGTTCTTTGAGTTTGTTTATGTAGTGGATTGTATTGATGGATTTCCGTATATTGAACCAACCCTGCATTCCTGGGATAAAGCCTACTTGATCATGGTGGATGATCGTTTTGATGTGTTCTTGGATTCGGTTGGCAAGAATTTTATTGAGTATTTTTGCATCGATGTTCATAAGGGAAATTGGTCTGAAGTTCTCTTTCTTTGTTGGATCTTTGTGTGGCTTTGGTATCAGCGTAATTGTGGCTTCGTAGAAGGAATTGGGTAGTGTTCCTTCTGTTTCTATTTTGTGGAATAGTTTGAAGAGTATTGGTGTTAACTCTTCTTTGAAGGTCTGGTAGAATTCTGCACTGAAGCCATCTGGTCCTGTGCTTTTTTTGGTTGGAAGACTTTCTATGACTCCTTCTATTTCTTTAGGCATTATGGGACTGTTTAGATGGTCTAGTTGGTCCTGATTTAATTTTGGTATTTGGTATCTGTCAAGGAAATTGTCCATTTCCTCCAGATTCTCCAGTTGTGTTGAGTATAGGCTCTTGTAGTAGGATCTGATGATTTTTTGGATTTCCTCAGTTTCCGTTGTTATATCTCCCTTTTCATTTCTAAGTTTGTTAATTTGGATACTTTCTCTGTGCCCTTTGGTCATTCTGGCTAAGGGTTTATCTATCTTGTTGATTTTCTCAAAGAACCAGCTCCTGGTATTGTTGATTTTTTGTATGGTTCTCTTTGTTTCTACTTGATTGATTTCGGCCCTGAGTTTGATGATTTCCTGCCTTCTACTCCTCCTGGGCGAAATAGCTTCTTTTTGTTCCAGGGCTTTCAGGTGTGTCATTAAGCTGGTAATGTATGCTCTCTCCATTTTCTTTTTGGAGGCACTCAGGGCTATGAGTTTTCCTCTTAGCACTGCTTTCATTGTGTCCCATAGATTTGGGTATGTTGTGTTTTCATTTTCATTGTGTTCTAAAAAGTCTTTAATTTCTTTCTTTATTTCTTCCTTGACCAAGGTATCATTGAGTAGAGTATTGTTCAGTTTCCACGTGTATGTGGGCTTTCTGTTGTTTCTGTTGCTATTGAAGACCACTTTTACTCCATAGTGATCAGATAGGAGGCATGGGATTAGTTCGATCTTCTTATATTTGTTGAGGTCTGTCTTGTGACCAATTATATGGTCGATTTTGGAGAAGGTACCATGAGGTGCTGAGAAAAAGGTATATTCTTTTGTTTTAGGATAGAATGTTCTATATATATCTGTTAAATCTAATTGGTCCAAAGCTTCAATTAGTTTCATTGTGTCCCTGTTTAGTTTCTGTTTTCCTGATCGGTCCATTGAGGAAAGTGCAGTGTTGAAGTCACCCACAATTATTGTGTTAGGTGCAATGTGTGCTTTTAGTTTTAATAAAGTTTCTTTTACAAAAGAGGGTGCCCTTACATTTGGGGCATAGATGTTCAGGATTGTCAGTTCTTCTTTTTGTATTTTTCCTTTGACCAGCAAGAAGTGTCCCTCAGGGTCTCTTTTGATGACTTTGGGTTGAAAGTCAATTTTATCTGATATTAAAATGGCTACTCCAGCTTGTTTCCTGAGACCATTTGCTTGTAAAATTGTCTTCCAGCCTTTTACTCTAAGGTAGTGTTTGTCTTTGACCCTGAGGTGTGTTTCCTGTAAGCAGCAAAATGTAGGGTCCTGTTTACGTATCCATTCAGTTAGTCTGTGTCTTTTTATTGGGGCATTAAGTCCATTGATGTTAAGAGATATTAAGGAATAGTGATTGTTACTTCCTATCATTTTTGACGTTATTTTTTAAATTTGAATGCTTAACTTCTTTTGGGTTTGATGAAAGGTTACTATCTTGCTTTTTCCAGGGTGAAGTTTCCCTCCTTGTATTGGTGTTGTCCTCCTATTATCCTTTTTAGGGCCGGGTTTGTGGATAGATATTGGGTAAACTTGGTTTTGTCATGAAATATCTTAGTTTCTCCATCTATGGTGATTGAGAGTTTTGCTGGATATAGTAGTTTTGGTTGGCATTTGTGTTCTCTTAGAGTCTGCATGAGATCTGCCCAGGACCTTCTAGCCTTCATAGTCTCAGGTGAAAAGTCTGCTGTGATTCTGATAGGTCTTCCTTTATATGTTACTTGGCCTTTTTCTCTTACTGCCTTTAGTATTCTTTCTTTGTTTAGAACATTTGGTGTTTTGATTATTATGTGACGGGAAGTATTTCTGTTCTGGTCCAGTCTGTTTGGAATTCTGTAGGCTTCTTGTATATTCATGGGCATCTCTCTCTTTAGGTTAGGGAAGTTTTCTTCCATAATTTTATTGAAGATATTTGCTGGCCCTTTAAGTTGTAAATCTTCACTCTCCTCTATGCCTATAATCCTTAGGTTTGGTCTTCTCATTGTGTCCTGGATTTCCTGGATATTTTGGGTTACAAGCTTTTTGCATTTTGCATTTTCTTTAACTGTTGAGTCCATGGTTTCTATGGAATCTTCAGCATCTGAGATTCTTTCTTCTATCTCTTGTATTCTGTTGTTGATATTTGTATCTCTGTCCCCTGATTTCTTCCCAAGGCTTTCTATCTCCAAAGTTGTCTCCCTTTGAGTTTTCTTAGTTGTTTCTACTTCTGATTTTAGATCCTGGATGGTTTTGCTTAGCTCCTTCACTTGCATGTTTGTGTTTTCCTGTAATTCTTTAAGAGATTTTTGTGTTTTCTCATTCATGAGCTCAGCCTGTTGACCAAAGTTCTCCTGTATTTCTTTAAGAGATTTTTGTGTTTCGTCTTTCATGACCTCAGCCTGTTGAGCAAAGTTCTCCTGTATTTCTTTAAGTGTTTTTTGCATTTCCTCCTTGTTGGCTTTTGTATTCTCCTGGATTTCTTACAATGATTTTTGTGTTTCCCTTGCAAGGGCTTCTACCTTTTGATCCATTGTCTCCTGAATTTCTTTACGTATGACCTTCATGTGTTCCTGTACCAGCATCATGACCAGTGATTTTAAATCCAAATCTTGTTTTACTGGTGTGATGGGGTATCCAGGACATGTTGGTAGAGGAGAATTGGGTTCAGATGTTGCCATATTGCCTTGATTTCTGTTAGTGACGTTCCTGCGTTTGCCTTTTGCCATCTAGATCTCACTGGTGTTAGTTTATCTTGTCAGTGCTGGACTCACCAGTGCAAGCTGCCCCTTCCCAGTTGGCCTCTGGTGCACAGCTTACCTCCTGCACTGCTTGTAGACAGTGTGCTGCTGCCCAGGCTGTTCAGATCCCAAAGCAGGCACCCGAAGGCTCCCGCTGGGGCCCGCTGGATTCACTGGAGCACACTGACTTCTCCCAGCTGGCCGCCCGGAAGCCCAGCTAGCCACTTGCAGGACTTGGAGATGTAATGCTGCCGCCCAGACTGATCTGGATCCGGAAGCGGAGAGAGTAGAGCTAAGGCCTTCTGCCTGAGGCCTTGCCCCAGATTGTGTCTGTGGAGCAGATGGAGCCCGTGTGCACTCCCAGGGAGTGCCGACGGTGTATGCTACTGTGACCTCCCCTGAGTTCCGCTCACTCCGCTGGGCAGCCGATCTGCCAACCGGGCTATCGCACACAAGGTTAGCCTGGCCGCCCAGTCCCTGAGTCCAGGCAAAAGCCTGGGAGGCCAAGGTCCGAGCAAAGTTCCCCTACGGCTTTGACTGTTAATTGGGTTTGCCAGGTGACTAGGATGGCGGGCGTGTGCGCCCGCGCTCCCTGAAAGCGCCGGGAGAGTCTGCTTTGCTAACAATCACCTGGGCGGGTTGACTCACAGATGGCCCACCAAGCCGCCCAGTTCTTGGGGTCAGTCCTGTGCCTTTTGGGGCCTGGACCCCCGCTTTGTTAGCCTTAGGCTATGCCTGTTACAGGTCTGCCCGCCTGAGCTCTCTGTCGCCCTGCAGGCAAAATGGCGGCGGCGCGCTCGCAGGCCTGGGCAAAAAACCTCCTGGTTGGGTTGGCACCCCGATGGCCCCCCGACCCGCCCAGGGCCTGGGTGCAGGCCAACGCCCGTCGGGCTCAGACCACCGCGGTGTTGGCCTCGGATTATGTTTGTGTACCTCAGTCTGTCCGATTCCTGGAGTACGGAACCAAGATGGATCCTCCTCTCCTGACTGGTGGGAGGCCGAGTTCTGAAGTGGCCTCCGTGCAGGAAAGGCGCCGCACAACTGCAGCTGCTTGCTGTCCGGCTGGTCAGCGAAGGTCAGTGGTCGTGGGCGCAGGGCCTAACTGGTCCCTGTGACGCCTTGGTTCCACTGCTGATGGCCCTTCAGCTGGAGCAGCCACTGCTGCCGCTGCCGCTGCTGCCGCCGCCTCCTCCAAGGTCACTACTGTATTCTTAAAGAAAATTGACACCTTTTCTCTCAGCAGCTAACAATTGCCACTAGCTTAGGCTAGGGCTGGTGTTGCATGCCTGTGTCTTATTTCCCTCTCAATTTTAAGACTTGGTTTGGCTTGTACATACACAGATTCTGCACCTATCACAACAACTGTGACTTCTTATGTGCAGTTGGCCTCCTGTATGCATGCCCTCATCCTATGACTAAAATTTCCTTGTATTCATTCACAACCTTGGGCTCTCTTAAATGCTTTCCTCTGCCTTTTCTATGGTGATCGCTGAGCCTCTTCTATGGTGATCACTGAGCCTTAGGAGAAGGTATGATATATATGTACACCTTATGTCTGAGTCTCTTGCAGTCTCTCATTCCCTGGAACTTGAACAGTTGTGGATCTCATGTTAATCATATCCACTGTAAAAAGAAACCTATAGATGAGGGTTGAGAGATACACTGTTCCAAGGGAAAAATGCTAAGTCATTAGCAATCATTTTTTTGTTGTTGTTGTTTTTTTTTTTTTTTTTTTTTTTTTTCGAGACAGGGTTTCTCTGTGTAGCCCTGGCTGTCCTGGAATTCATTCTGCAGACCAGGCTGGCCTCGAACTCAGAAATCCACCTGCCTCTGCCTCCCAAGTGCTGGGATTAAAGCCGTGTGCCACCACTGACCGATTAGGAATCATTTTAATACTAAGTTCATTTATCAAATAGTGGTTTCCCCCTAGGAATCTGTGATTTGTTCAGCTGTAGATCCTTGGACTGATGATGATGCCATGCATGGGTTTTATTTTATAGAATGAGGCTTAAAACCAATCTTAAACTCATTGGTTGCTGCTCTAATAGTTGTGCCACTATTAAACCAGGGCGCATGTCTTGGCTTGTTTGTCATTATTATAGAAAACAGAATTCATACCTGGACATAACTGATAATTCTTTTTCTCCCCCAGTATCTTATATAGTAGCTTCCAGCACTGTGAAAACTAGCCATTATTTATAAAACCTCCATGTCAGTGATATTTTGATATATCCATGTGCTATGTCTCAAGTGTTTGGTGTTTTCAGGAATTTCTGGAGGATAAATAGGAACCATGGTAAGGAGTCCTTTCTTACTGACCAACAACTCCAGAAGAAGTAACCTGGCATTTATCTTTTTTATTTGGAAGTAACTGTTTTCTATTAGGGGCCTTCTTGTCATTATAACTCTATTAATATAGCTGTATTAGTCATTTCTCTGTTTTTAAAAGTATTATTGTTATTTAATCCTTTTTTCTACTCCTTTATATACTCAGCCTTATACTCCCCTAATCCACTTTCACTCTTCCTGTTCTTTTCTTCTCCTTTAGCATTCTGTATTGGTGTATTCTATGTGTAGATGCATGAACATCTTTGTATGAGTATATGCAATTGTGTATAGGTGGCTATGAATACAGAAGAGGGCATTTGCCCTCCTGGAGCTGGTGGTTATGTGCTGTCCCTAGTGAGTGATTTTTTTTAATCAAACCTGGATTCTTGTCAAGAAGAGCAAAATCTCACACTAAACCCAAATCTCACCATGTAGGTGAGACTAGTTAACCACCTTGCTTCATGAATTTCCTGTGACTTCATGAAAGGAAGTCACAGCCATCTCTCCAGCTTCCATTTTTCATTTTAGAACAGTGAGTATATCTTGTTTCCCACAGCTTTAAAATCATTTAATATGTCTTTATACAGTTAAATAAAACTATAGGAATTTGTGTGATACAATGATGTCTTGGTGCATATATAATTGTATAATGATAAAGTTAGTATGTCAGAACTGGAGAGATGGCTAAGAAGGTAAAGCATTTGCTTGTAAATGTGAGGATTGGCTATCAGATGTTCAGTACTCTCACAGAAGATAGGTGGAGGTAGTGACCTGTCACATTCTGTCTTCAAGAAAGGAAGGGACAGGAAATCCATGAAGCAAGATGGTTACCATGAATTGCCTTCAAGGTGAGATTTGGGTTTAGTGTGAGAATTTGTGTGACTAGGTGAAGTAGAGGCAAATGATGAAGACAACTACTATTAATCTAATGACACCATATGGACATATGTACATGCAAGTATAAACACCTGTGTCTCCATACGTGCACATATATGACAACATGAACATTGTAACATATGTTTGAATAAATATCTATTTATATCTATGTCTATGTCTGTGTCTATATCTATGTCTATATCTATACATATTTCTCTCCCCTATTTGCTTGGAAATAGATATATTATTGTCAATAATATTAACAATGTGTGTTAATACATCAAAATTTATTCACCTCTACCCATAGATTGGATGAATTTTGTCATACTTATCTCCTCTCCAATCTCTGATAGCCATATTTATATCTTCCTTTTAGGACAGAAGCCTGTAAACATTCATGTACGAATAAGATAATGTGAAATTTGTCTTACTGAGAATTAAATATTGTATTCAAAGTATAAACATGTATACACACATATGCGTATATGGAACAATAGGATGTATACTAAGACAATTCATGTTTAAGAGTTGGAAAAGTTCTAGATATTTCAGGCAGTTCCTCACAGAACTGAAAAAAAAAATAAACCAGCTAGCCTAAAGTTTATGAGGTCAGAAAAGATTACAACAAGTTGAGGCAATTTTCAATGAATGAACAAAACTGGAGAAATGATACTCAAACTAAGTAAAATCTATTGTACTCAAAGCAACATGACATTTGCATAAAAACACACAAAACATACAGAAATAGAAGATAGATCCAATAAAGCAGTCTCTGTATTCTGAGTCGACTGATATTAGACAACAGTGGTAAGAACACAAAATAAGAAATGGCCGTGGCTTCAGCACATGATTTCTAGCTATATGATTAAAAACATTCTTGATTAACTGCAAAGTGTTTTCTTGTATTGGAAAATAGCCACAGCATTTGGTGCTCATTAGGGGATAGGAAGAGGTGGATTAGAATTGTTCAGTTGGGATAAGGTTTCCACCTACATTTCAATTTTAATTTTCAGAATAGTTGTTGCCTGTGACAAATGTTCAGTTTTATATGGGGGACAGAGTTTTTTTTTAAATGCTTTCCTTGAGCATTTTCAATGTAGCATTTAACTGCAAAGTGTGTACTATTATTAAATTGGAATATTTCTAATTTGTGAACACTATTCTTATGTCACTTCCTTCAGTATCTTCTGTGTTCTTGGATTGAACAGGAACATATTTATTATATTCACTAAGTCATTAATTCATCCATCTATTCACTACTTCGGATATTATAGTGCTGCTGTTTTCAGTTTGTGACTTAAACTGAAGACAGTTCCAGACCTTGGCGGCATCGTGACATTGCTGTCATTAGAATCCTGAGTGTCTGCCCTGGAGTGGTGGCTGAGGTAGCATTATTCTTAACCACGAACTGGATTTCACTTCTTTTCTAATCCTGCCTTAGGTGTTTATGTTTCTGTAACCAGACACAAGCAATTCTTTTACAGAATGTTAATTATATTAAAGTTGCTAAATATGAATTATCTTGTTCACTCTGGGTAGAGTTACAAATTTGTTTTAATGACTAATTTTCAGCAATTGTGATTTGGTATTGAATGCTTTTCAATCCTTCTTAACAATTCAAATAATGGAAAATTAAATGGTTTATTTATTTATTTATTTATTTATTTATTTATTTTGCCTACACAAATGCATGCACAGAGCCATTGATAGCAGCGAAGTTTGTATTTTAAAAAGCACAATGGTTTATATTACTAGAGAGAATTTTCAGTCCTGATATTCTTTATCACCAAGTGTCTCTGCATAATTAAAATTTAGTTGACCTGATGACTTATACTGCACACACACTTACACACACACAAACACACACACACACACACACAGAGAGAGAGAGAGAGAGAGAGAGAGAGAGACAGACAGAGAGAGACAGAGAGAGACAGAGAGAGACAGAGAGACAGAGAGAGACAAACAGAGAGAGAGAGACAGAGAGACAGAGGAGAGAGAAATGAACTAAATAATGCCACAATTCCAAAGGAAATGTGTAGACTGAATTAAATCAGGAGAAAACCAAATGGACTCACTGGAAAGACAGTATCAAAAGCTTAGTATTCTCTCAGCCATCATACATAAAACAACTTTGTGTTTCCTTCTAGAATTAAATATACGTCTGACACTCTAAACTCTGCTTACAATAATTTAGGAATATACGTTTTTTGGTTTTAAAAACATGACTAGAATTGTACATTCTAAAAGGTTGTTGACCAACTGATCAATCCACTGCTTCCTTCCTATGAACTTTTTCAGTCTGATGAGTATCCGTTAAGACACATAGGATGAAAAAAATAAAAAAAATGTATTCACTCTGTTTCTGCATGCTATCTGTGCTAACGTTTTCATGAAGAAATATGGTGGCGCAGTAAGCCAAAATATCAAATCAAATCAAAATAAAAAGTATGCATCAATACCTTTAAATCACTCTTCAAACCACACAATGTACAACAGTATCTATTCTCTCTGACTTGGTGAATTAGGCTATTTTAATATGAGAAGATATAATCCTGATGAAAGCCTCTATTTTTAGTTTAGCCTATAAAAGAGGATTACAAAAATGACTGTGACTGTGCCTGGGAGGGCCTGTCTACCCCCATATGCTGTCGTAGACAGTTGGCATCATCTTGGCAACCTTACAGGATCACACTGCTGCATTCAGTCTGCAGTGAAAGCAAAACCAGTGTTGCCTGTTCTCCCCATCTGGAAATGAAGAGAGAGAGAAAAAAATCAATCTCTGTAGGTCTGAGTGTTGAAATGACTTTTGTTGCTTTCAGACAGTTATACAAATTCTAATAAGATCCAGTGGGAAAGAGAAGTGTTTATTGTTTTTATATCAAACTGAGAGTTGCCAGTACCTGGCTCATAAGAAACACTCAATAAATCTTTATTAATCAATAGATTTTATTTTTTTTTAAAAAGAAATTGTATTTTTGCTTTTGTGTTGTTTTGGGAGTTTTAGAAAGGGAAGCAAACTCTGTAATCCTTGCAGTGAAAGCCCCATAGTCGTCTCATAGTCTATTGGAAAGCCTCTCTTCTGAAGGCTCCTCTGTTACTTTCCTACCTGCCTAAATTATCAACCTATCTCATTGGTGGGTGTTAACCCAGAGGTGGGAAATGTAGCCTTCAATGTATAATGCAGAAATATCTGGATGTGACTGTTTTGATACTAGATAGAACATAGATTTTGGTGTGACTGGTTAAGAACTTAGATTTTAAACAGGTATGGGGTTTTACCTATAATTCTATTTCTACAGAGAATTAAACAGAAGGTGGGATGTAATTTTAAAATTATTCTTGACTAAATAGTGAGTTCAAGGCCAGCCTGGGTTACAGAGTCAGACCCTAAGTCATCAAACAAGCAAGTGAATAAACTTAGACTGTACAAGAGGATTTCTTGTACAAAATTTCAAGATGGTCACATACTAATGGCTCACCATACAATTTCAGAGAACATGAGTATAAAATGTAGAAGTCCTATGCATATTTTCCTGAGATTTTTCTTAAGCTTTCTTTCAGTGAACTGTATTTTTCTAAAACTTTTAAAATAAGGGATAATGATTAAAATATCTTGAGAAGGTATCATGTATGATTAGAGAGTCTCCTATGTCTTTGAGCTACTATATTTCCTTTAAAGCAAGATAGAAATGGCCTAAGAGCTGGGCAGTAGTTGCTAAAGCTAGGTGGCATCTTCTTCCTAATCCTTCATCAAAGTCAGACCAAACTTTAATAAGAGAAAAAAGTAGTTAATACTCGCAAGATGTGAGAGGTTTTTATTACCAACTTACAAATACTTCTGTGGGAGAAACAAGAAGGCTCATGTCTCCTCTAATGTACTCAATGAGGTATGTCACTGGGAGTCCCATACTCTATCCTCTTTGGGAAGGATGGAAGAAAGGAACTTCCAGTAATCTTGGTGAGTATTTGGTGCATTTCAGTTATGTACTTCATATATACTAAATGACCTAAAGCCTCAATGATGTAAAACTTTATTATTTAGGGTGTTGATGTTTAGAGAGTATCTTGTTTTTACTTGTGTATGTTGAAATACCTTTGATGTTGCTGCTGACTAGCTTATGAGTTTGGCTTCATTTTATGTTATTGTTCAATACCGATTCAATTGTGCAGACTGCCTTCTAGGAAACTCAATGTGGAGTCATAAGTCTGGAGTTACAGCCTTCCTTTAATTAGAAGTAAGTTGTATTTGAAGTCTAAGATGTGAATTATTACTCTAAGGCTTTTGTCCATGTGATAGTTAATCTTCATTGGTAACAGAATTTGGAATTATTTAAGAGACATGTCTTTGAGATTTTTCTAGTAAGGTTTAACACATCTGGGAAGATTAATATTAAATATGGTTAACACCACCATCCTATGAGCTAGTTTATAAGATTTAAATAAACAGGAACAAAACAGAGGAAGACAGAAGAATATCAGTATCCATTTCCCTCAGTAAGACTGTGAGTGGCATGCGACTAGATCCTTCCTGATCCACAACCAAACTTTCTACATCATGATGTAATCTATATTCAATCAAGTTCACTCTTCCTTAAGTTTCGTCTTCGTAGGTGTTTTCTTTTAGATGTGAGAGAAGTAACTAATACTGCATGGGAAACGATGATATGTATGGTCTACAATGCAAGCTGCCATTTATCCATGGAACACCAGGTTCTATGTTTAGATATGTTCTTCACTTTCCTTTCCATCCTCATAGATGCTTCAATGAGATTAAGCACAACTTAATTTTCATTAAATATCTTCTATTTTAGAAACATAATGCAAATAAAAAATATTCATTTCTTTGTAAGGAAAAGAATCTGCACTTTAGTTGTAGAAACAGATGATTAAACTAGAATTTTAGTATTTGGAATATGTGCATAGGGTTGTACATTGATAGTACTACAAAAATAAATGAAGCTAAAATTGTGTCTGAATCTAAGTTCCGGTGAGTTGCAGCAGGTCATACCAACATTCTATCTAAAATGAAAATTTCCTCCCAGAAGGCAGGGAAATAGTCTTTTAATCAACTGGTTCAGGGAGCTTAGAAGGTGCAAAGATCCCTAAGGTCCCTCCCGCATTTATGTAAGCAGGATCATCCTTTGGTGAAAGTAGACTCTGGTTTGCTCAGCCATCTGAAATTTGTTCAGCAAGATTTATAGAGGCATCTTGTGTGACACTGGATTGGGGAAGAGGTTTAAGTGATGCAGGTGCCTTTGCCACCGATGCTCCAATAACTAGTCCTGATAAACTCCTTTGTTCAGTAAACTAGATTACATCAACTTGTTTCTTTGGTCTTTATTCTTGGTTCCTTATGTGGGTTGAATGCCCATTGGTTCATATCTCCCTAGAAAAGAAAAGCCCCACACAACACAAGGCCAGAATAATGCATGGATATGTGGAAAATTAATTGGTGACAGTTAATGTGCAATAAATTGACTAACAAATTATCAGAGAAATGGTGTTAGTAGTTAGGTGATAATTAAGGGGTATATTATCAATTATCTGAACTTCATTTTATATTTTATGATTTTAAGAAGAAATTTTAAACCTTTAAGGTGAACATGATTTTATATTGAATTTAGAATTCATCCCATGGAGTTTACTTTTATTATCCTAAGCTCCTTTTTTTCCCCCCACAGCATGTTGAAACAATGTGCTGACTCCAAATTAGAAAGTTTACTTTCATTTCTTGGTAGTGAGAGAAATGTAGTGTTTCTAGTTTCTTGGAAATTGATGCCTCCCGTGCTAGTATGTCTACGTTTGATTTATATTTGTCTGTGAAGATGATTTTAGAAGGGAGTGCCTGGATTTTTCAATGACTGGCCTCACATTTAGTTCTAGGTATAATGAGAATGAATTTTGTCCTACCAAAGCATGTATAGTGTTGCTACTGGTTAGGTAAACACTCATCCTTAACTCATACCCAGTATGTGTTCCAGACACATCACGCTAGCCTCCTACTGCTCATCTTCCTACAAACAGAACTAACTCCACATGGTACAACACCCACCACTCCTTAGGCCGTCAGAATCACCACAAAATACTTCTACAACAATATGCAGGAAAGAACACACACAGCTCTCCCACACAGCTTGGAACCATCATGCAGAATAAGCTGAATCTATTCTGGTTTCGTGTTCCTATTTTTCAAAGGTGAGTGGGCAGACACAGAGCTGCTGCTGCTGCTGCTGCTGTTGCTGGGACAATCTTGTGGTCCATAAAGAATCCCAGACACCCCAAGACTCCCAGGGACTCATCCATCAACCAAGGGGCACACATGGTTCCAGCCAGAAATGTGGCAGAGGAAGGCCTTGTTGGACATCAGTGGGAGGAATGGTCATTGGTCAGGTAAAGGCTCAATAGAGACCACAACAAAGAGAACCGGAGGGGGGGTGAAAGGAGGAAGTGGGAGTGTGCAGGTGGGCGGGGGGGATGGGCATATACGTGGAGGCAGGGGGATGGAGGAGGGATTGGGAGTCTTTGGGGAGGGGGGAAATCAGGAAAGGTTTTATCATTGGCAGTGCAAATGAAGACGATATTCAATTTAAAAAAAAACAAAGAATCTTTAACATTGCCCAGGGATGGTAATGCATTCTCAGAGTGGATCAGTCTTCTAAACTCATTCTTGGTTGATGAGGATTGATTCACCCCTGGTTTTACAGAGCATCTAAGAGATTTGGCACTACAATCAGCAGTGTCTTCCTTTATGATAAAGGACCTAATCGAGCTGGTTGAGAAAAGTCAACTTTTGCATTTTTGATGCCAAAAGTCTTTATAGCTGCCAGCATTTAAATCCCAATTAAAAACTAAATGAAAGCAAGACAATAAGTTGGGGCCCATCCAAGTCATTATACTTCACAGGTAACTGCTCTGAAACAAGGAGGTGATTGTTAAACTTGGGAGTGGGAAGATGTCCTTCAGGCATTCAGGTTTATACAGGCTGTCTAGAATCCCACATTCATACATACTGTATCTTTTGTAGTCATAAACTTAGAGTCAAGCAAACTGGATTCTTATCTCAAAGCTGTAGCTTACAGACTGCTTGTGTGAGCTTGGACAAAATCCCATATTTCCAGGTGACCATTTCCTTATGACCCAAACTGGGCATCCATATCATTATAATATGTTGTGTATATATTACAAGTCAGCAGAAACGTGTATGCTCACATACATATTTATTAGAAGCACTTCTTGAGATAAGTTATGGATGGGAGCATAGGGAACTATAACATTCATGGAACATCTAATTATACTTAGCTAATTTTCAATACTGTCACAGTGGTATATCTTGTTTTTCACCTGTTATTAGCAAAAGTAAAAGTTGGAATGGGAATATATTATGAACATCCCCAAACTAAGTGGCATAGCTAAAAGCTATATAATGAGATAGTATATGTAATAATATAGTAAAATCCTCAATAGCTTAATGGAATAAAACTAATCCAAAACTTCAAGAATTATAATTCTTGGAAAAGATCTTATTTTAATTTATATATATATATATATATATATATATATATATATATATATATATAATATCTAAGAAATCTGATTTTAATAGTTTTGTGCAATAAAGATATTGCACTCTATTTTATAAAATGATCTGTATTTGGCTTAATGTAATTTGAAATAAAGGTATTACATTCTCCCTGAAAAATAATCTATATTTGACTTAATGTAATTTGAGTTAATTTTTGGTTTAAATGGGTATATTAAATGAAAGAGCCATGGATATTTTTATGTACATATTTGGTCTTACATCTCTGACTAGTTTTCGTTAACAACTTCATTCTGCTATAGGGTGAGAACTTTAAATTTTTATTCATATTAGAAAACTTATTTTCTGAAAATATAATGCGTTAACATTTTATAAGAGTATAGTTATATCTGCCTCTAGCCCCTATTCTGCCATAAAATATTATCATCCTGAGAGATATTTGTGAGTGTGATTAGTAATAAATATGTTTTCTTGTTTCAATTTTCATTTATGTAAGCTCAGTGAGGCTGAACGTCTATCTGGGTTGTATCCAGTTTTACATTTAATTACTTAAATGGAAATCTATTTTGTGTTACATGAAGTGAAACTCTGTTTGGATTTACACCTATTGCTACTGAAAAATTTAGGCATAATTTATTTTTTGGTATCATTTCTTTAACAGTTTGTGATGCCCTTTCATAATTACGCCTTTTCATTATCAGTCATGGACACGTCTCTATTATCAGGGTCTACAGTGTGAATTATTCAAGATTAGGGTGCAGAGGGAGACATGGGTATCTCAGTGTCAGTGACTTGTAACTTGAGTCCTTCAGTTCAGGGGCAGCCAGAGTGAACTTAGTGAACTACAGGGGGACAAGCATTGTTGTGTATGGGTTGTGGGTGTGTATGGGTGAGTGTGGGTGTGAGGGAAGGTATGGATATTTCAGTAGGGAATTAACAGATTCAAGTTACAAAGTTTGATGAGTGAAGGGGTATTACAGGATCTGAGGATGGTGAATTAATTGGGAAAGAGAGGAAGAAGACCCTTTTTGGAAGTGCTCCTGCGAGTTGCAAAAAAAAAAAAAAAAAAAAAAAAAAAAAAAAAAAAAAAAGAGCAAGTGTCCACTGAGGCAAAAAGGAAGGAATCCTATAACTCTCAGGTCCTGGGAGCAGAACCAATGATGCTCACCCTCACACAACATCCCAAAGACCTGTCTTCTCACCCTGTGCTGGTTCTGATTTCCCCACAATTCTCTTACTGTTGTGTAGTAAAAAGACTTAGCTTCCCACAGTTTTTATGACAATGGAAATGACCATTTATTTGTTTTGATTACTTATCAAACAACATACTTATGGTATGTTCTGGGTATCAGATCACTCCCATATCCTTTATAGACCACCAAATTGTAAATAGTTTTTTTTCTGTGCTTTTACAGGACTACAAAAAGACAGAGGAAACTGAAGATACATCTGTACTTGAGACCAACTCTTGAAGCTTAGAATTCAACTCTGACCTGCTAAATAAAAACAAACAAATAAATAAATGATTGTTACATTCTTTTGTGCAATTAATGTCCTGTGACTTTCTCTGAACTTCATTGATCAGGCTTGAAGCCTGGGGTCCTTTATCTACAGCCATGCAGAACTGGTTATCTGAAGCAAATAGGTAGCGAATGAGAGAATATGACTTATCAGAGAAAACTGAGAACTGTTATGACTTAGTGTATGTCCAACACAGGCTCCCAAGCATTTTGAAGCAAATGTTCTTTCAAGAGAATTAGACTGCCAGATGGAACCTGTCCTGACTGTATTTGTATTAGTATAGTAAAGAGGCAGAGTTAACTTCAAACTTTTGAAAGCCTAGTTTTACTAATTTATTTTTCATTTTTAACATTCATTTATTTTATGTGTATGGGTTATTTGCCAACACACGTGTCTATGGATTTTGTGCATGCCTTATCCCCAAGGAACCAGAAAAGAATATTGGATTCTTTGGGACTGGTGGTACAAATGCTTTAGAGTTATGATGTAGGTACTGGGTAATTGAACTCAGATCTTCTGAAGGAGCAGACAGTGCTCATAAATACAGAACATCTCTCCAGTTCTCCCTTCAGAATTTTAAAGTGAGGTTCTCTTTGTCTCCGTCTTGTTTGCTCTCATAGAATTTGTTCACTGTACCCCTGAGGCATTTCTTTCACCAGATTCATGTGAGGAATATGACTCATGAATTCTGGGAGCACATAGACTGTTATTCAAAAATAACATGACTAAAACTCAAAACAAAGATTATAATGTCGACAATAGAACAAGTTTTTTTTCTTTTCTTTCTTTCTTTTTTTCCCTATCTGGATAAGGCTTCTGTGTGAGCAGGGTGATGCATAGAGTGATGAAGAAAGATTTAACCTTGAAGGGAAAAGGGCCGGGAAGATGGGAGAGGCTAGGTGGAAATTATTTTGGATGGCAATTTTTTCAAATTTTAATATACATATTTTTGTCAACTGAAAGGTTTTTAAAATGTATATTTAAGTTCAGAAAAGTTAGGATGAGGTCCCCAATTGTTAAGTCCTCCAAATTCCCAGGAGGTATCAATGCTATTTTCCCATGAGCTCCTAATTTGAGCCAACAGTATGGGACTAAATGACTTTCATGGGATGTGACTCAGTGTCCAGTTCTGATTGTTCTTTGTTTTTGTGTGTGTGTGTTGTTGTTGTTGTTTGTTTTATTTTGTTTTTGCTTATTTTCCTTTGATTCTTTCTACACAAAGTTTCAATCCTAGCTGCCCCATGACTGTGTGAAAACCAAACTGGTCTTGAAAAGTAGGTTTACCTACTTTTGCCTTTCTAGTGCTAAGATTAGAGGATTGGGTCTTCACTAGATTGCCAATTCTTTCTCTTAGCTGTCTTGGCAGAGAAAACCAAATCTACCATTGGTCAACCCATGTGCTCCAATTCGAAGAGACATTGTCTCACAGCTGTTACATCCCTTGATGTTATCATTCCCATTGCTCATGAAGAACTCAGAAGCAGATGGTCCTGATGCTTTTAATTGAGTTCTCAACTAGATCAGAGAGTAGAGATTTCCACAACTTAGTGAGTGGTGCCAAAGTGAAAGCCTTACTTTGTATGCACTGTGGGACCAGATTTAATCAGTGTGAAAATACTTTTTTTTCTCAACTGGGGTAAAATAAACACACAATCTCTTTTGCATTCTTACTGCAGTATGGGTGATGGATTGGAATGGTAGCCAAGACACAAACTGAAAACTGAGGGTACCACCATAGTCTCATATTGCACACAGACTTTCATGTGAATTTCTGAACAGGGAAAACCCTTCCAGAAGTTTAAACAGAATGTCATAATACTATAAAATTCAGGAATGGAGGAGAAAAAAGAAACTACCACATCACCAATGAATTTCATGTTATATGGTTTTCTGATGGACTGCATGGCAGACTAAATGTTAATTTTAGGACATGACAAACAGTCTTTTGAGAACTGCTCTCCATGTTTTTTGCTGTGTTTGAATATTAGTGTACCCTTATCATTCATGCATTGAAATTCTAACCTTTTATGTCTTGTGTTCAGGATGTAAGTTCTTGGGGCTTAACTTGGTCTTGAGGGAAGTACTTTTACCAACATAATAGATTTGATTTGAATAGCCCCAAAGAAAGCTCTGTCTTCCATCATGCAAGAATGAAGTTCAAAGACATTGCCCAAAGACACTACTCACTAGACAACTATGCCAGCAATGTTCTTGAACTTTTCATCAACTTCCAGCATTCTAGAACCATAAGAAATATTTTAAAAAAAAACATAGTCTGTACAGTCTATAATAGTTTTCTGTGGAAGGTCAACTTGAATAAGACAGTAATAGACTTTAGTTTGTGTGTAGTAACATTCTGCTTTGCCCAGATTTATATTACAGTTGCAATACAGACTTTTTATCCTGTTTTACTTACTGTTAGGGTTCATTTCTTCTCATACCTCAACCTCATATATCATACATTTGGCTTAAGTTCTTCAATATTCACTAAACTATGATTTTGTAAATAACATAAAGCCAGGTTAATACACATGGTTAATTACAACTTTATGTTGACACTGTTACGTATAGATTCCTCAGACATATTGTAGTTTGCTCTCAGTGTGAGAATACGAGTAGTCTTTTCAGTCTTCAAATTTAGCTTTATTTTGGTAAGTTTTGTTTCTGTACTGTTCTGTTGGTTATTTTAGAATATTAATCATCCTTTGTTTGTTTACCACTACATTTTAGTGGAGCATATGTGGAAGAAATTGTATATAGAGTTATGTTTTTAAGATAAGTCATTCCTAAATTTGTTTTAAATTCTACTTTATTTGAAATTTGAGATTTTATGTATAAAAATCTAGGATTGATAGAGCCTTTTTACTCTTTACTTTCTCTTAGTATATTAGAGTTACTCATTTACTATTTTTATTTTGTTGAAGGCTTTTATTACCATTAATTATACATAATGAGTTTCATTATCGTGTTTCCATACATGTACATAATGTATTTTGATTTTTTTAATGATGCAGTGAGTTTCATTAATGTTTATAAGTGGGTGGGAATTTGTTTGTTTGTTTGTTTTTGTTTTTTGTTACAGGATCATGGGTACCTTACCAGTAACTGTACCACTGAAAAACTTGTCTCTCTGTCTTTTCCATTAATCATCATCTGAGTATAAATCTTTGGAGAAAGGTAGGGAACCTTAGTACCTTTCTGGTATATATTGCTTCTAGGTATATATTGTTGGTCCCAGTCTTGTGTAGGTAATCATAGTATCTGTTAACTCTAAAATATAATAGCCTTATCCTATAATAGCCTGTAGACAGAAGTCAACATTGATCTTTCTGACCTACAATCCTTTATCTCTAATGTTACTACTACAATGTTCTGTGTCAACTTGAAATCATTTTTAATGTGATATTGTATTATTTTTATTACTGAAATCTTGCATAGTCTTTGTAATTTAGGGATTTATATAAACATCTAATTTATTGTGGTTAAGTACTTATTTATTTCGTTGTATATGGACAGATTTTTTAAAAATAGGAACCACAGTATTCATTAAAGGAAATTTTATTGTATTATTTTATCCTAAATTGTTTTATGTAGTTTTTCGTTATTAGGCATTGGAAAATATAAATTACTGAAGTACTATATTTTGACTTCCCCATTCTATGTATGTGTGTGTCAAAGTATTGTCTGTCCTTTGTTTTTCACATTTGTATTGATTTAACAATCCCATCATAACACCAGTGCCTAACGTCACGTTATTCTACACTGATTTTTTTATTGTTTACCATTGACTATCCTATTATTCTATATCTCATGGCCATCAAAGGTACTTAAAAAACTTCTTTTACTCTGTGTTTTGTTCCTATTTGATTTGGTTATTTTAGATTGTAAAATGTCTTTATATAATGTACAGTATATACATAGTACATGTGGACTACGTACATGAACATGTATGTATGTGCTCCAGCGTAGAGGACAGAGACGGACCATGTTAGCTTTCCTTTTTCACTTTAACAATAATTATTTTTTTCATTTTCTTTGGATTTCTTTATGGAGCTCTCTCCCTCACCAGAGCCCTCAGAGCATGTTGTTAAACACGTAATTTAAATAATCCTGTCTCTGTGTCTCATGCTTTATATAATTCTCTTCCAATTCCTGTAAATATGAGATAGTCACTCCTTTGACAAAGAAATTCAACCACTCACAGTGCATTACTTAAAGCTCCCTCCCAGAGAACAGTAGAGGGATTCTTCTACTAGTTCCAAAGAAGGACTCTTGTTCAGTTTAGAGAGACTATAGATTTGGCTGTCCTCAGTGAAATAAAAGTGCTAAATAATGAAATTGCTAGCGATACAAAATGTGCTAGCCATAGAAAATGGTACCATATGGCAATTAGCATCCTAATAGCTACTCCGAACCATCATCATACAATCCTCCATCATCCTACAATTCTCCTTTATCATACAATCCTCCATCCCTTTTTGAATATGTATACTAACTCCAGTTAGAATTGATAAGAGATGGTTGCAACTCAACAGAATACCCAAAATAGTGAAAGCCAGTCAGTGGTGAAAGATTTCACAGGAAAGTGATCACAGCAGCATTAGTAGTCATTCTTTTCTGAAGCTATGGATGTCAAACATCAACACACAACAAATTCTAAGCCCTATATAAAAAGAAATGGAACTCAACAAGGCAACCATAAGACTTGTATTCAGCAGAAATCTTTTTCAACAAGAAGTCAACATAAGGACTTTCCCAGATAAGTAGAAACTGAGAGAACTTGATGCCAGTAATCTCTTCTAAAAAACTAATAAATGAAAGGAAGGTCTTTGGGTTGAAAATAAATGATATGAGACAGAAATTCTATTAGCACACCTATAAAAGAGTCTTATTAAAGCAGTTAAGTTGTTAGTTACACCAGTTAGTACAATTATATGTTTTTTTTTCTGTTTTTTTAAAACAGGTACAAAAGGCATTTCAGGAAAACAATACATGCATAGCTTTATTTTTCTGAGCTTATAACATATAGAAGTGCAATATATTTGACAAAAACAGCATAAAGTTGGTGGGTGGGAGAAAAGCTTTATTGGAATAAGGAAATGGCACCATATGGTAATGAGTATCCAAAGGAAAAAAACGAAGAGAAGCAGATATAGTAAATTGGAAGAATATTATAACAAACTCTGAATATATACATGGACTCGTTTCTTCTCTCAACTTTTTTGAAAATATGCAATCACATAATAATTATGTTCTTGTGTTATGGGGTTTGTAGGATATAAAAATGTAACATTTATGAAATGAATTGCATAAAATGTGAAATATCCAGCTATGTCTTTGTACAGATTTACATTTAATTGGATCAAGGTAATGAAATTCTGCAAAGATCTTGGACAAGTTAAAATGTATATATTTTAAGTCCTAAAGGAATCAGGGTATAATTAAAAGATATCCACTAAGTTACTAAAGCCATTAACGTGATACCAGAATGAATTCAACTAAAAAAGACAGTAAAAAAAAAAAAAGCAGAGAGATGCATGAGGAGAGAAACAAACAAATGACAAAGTTAAGTGGCAAGAGTAAAGCCATTATATTGATGATAACATATTTAAGTGCACTTATTTCTATCAAAGTGCCAATTTAAAATTAAATTCAGGATATGCCCTACCCAAATGTCCTTTTTAATAGAAGTATTTACATTTAAGTATAAAAATAAATAGCCTGAAACCCAAAAAATGAAGATTTGCCATGAAACCAGGAACCAATGGAGAGATAGAAATCACACTATTGTCAAATAAATACAAGAATGATTTTGATAACAATTTCAGTTTACCTATTTATCAAATTATCATGCTATATATTTAAAGTATTCCGTTTTTAAATAAATAAGTATATATTTAATACTTATTTATTTTTTAAATAAATAAGTATATATTTAAAGTATTCAGTTTTACCTCATAAAAATCCAGAAAAAGCCAATCAGTGAGTATATGACAGGCTACAGAATAATTTACCCTTGTCCATAAGACTAGATTTTTTTCCCAATATCTTTTTTTTCTAAAACCAGTGATTATTTTCGCTTGGTTCGGCTGAGTCAAGGTAATTGCCTAAATGGTAAAGTTTGGGGGAAAGGTTTAGTTGAAAATATTCAAAGCTTTAAGTCTTTTAATGCTTTTTAACAAAGCAGCAATCGTCTTTGAAATCTAGATCCACACTTTGACTTTAATCTTTTCTGAGATTCCCAGTAGGAATTGCAGTTTTCTGATTGTTGTTTGAGCTCCTCAGTCTCTGACCTTCATCTTCCCAATGTGTACTTCTTATACATATTGTCTTTATCTTCTTTGTCCTTTTGACTCTTGAAATTTTAAAAATTCTTATCTTCCTATAATTTTCATAGAGTATTAGAGGGAGTGAAGATAAATATAATCATTTAATTTAATGTGTTTGATATGGAAGGAAAACTAATAAAAATAAACCAGCAATGTAAGAACATAACAAATTTGACATAAGCCATTCTTAGTTCAAGTGCTAGGCTATCTTCCATTAATGGGGGTAGAATAAATCGGTTGCAATGAGCCGGTATTTCAATGTTTACTGTGCATGGCACTTTCTTTACAGTTCTTCCAGAGATACAGATTTATATAGTGTTTCCCTCTTTGTTGCATCATGAATGTCACCATCAACCATGTCATCATTCATATCTTGACTCCAAATAATATGATATGGTGTAAAGGGTCAGATTAATGCTCAAAGTTCATTTCAAGCAGCTGACTGCCCCTAGTTTTTTTTTTAAAGTAAAAATAAAGTTGTATTGGAGAGGACATGGATTACAATTTAGAGGAAGTTTGTAGGTCTGAATCATAGATGAGAAAAGGAAAGTCAGTTTTGAAGTTTGGATGAGAGAGGCAATTGTTAATGTATTATATTAAATTATAGCAATATTCTGATATACTATATGTAAAACTACAGTGATACTATCAGACTATAAGTCTGTAGACATGAAAGCAGTGAGTTGTTATGACACTTAAGCTGTAATTTAAAAAAAATGCTGTGTTGAGTTTTGTGTGTGTGTGTGTGTGTTTAATCTTCCATTTTAGTTAATTAAATTTTAAAAATTTGCTGTACCTTCTTTTCAGTGTTTATATTTTAACAGGTAGCTTTGTGGACATCAGCTTTTCCCGTTTAATTTAACAAGCCTGTATTTATGCAAAGTGTTGTATTCTACCGTATGCAATGAATTATTCATTTATGCAATAACAAGGACAGTCTCATCATTCCAAATTAGCCACATGAGAATTCAATGGAAAGTTAAATAACAGCTTGACATCTTTGTGAACCAGTTGCAGTGGAGTAGAATATGATTGGCAGAAATGATAGGAATGAAGAAATATGAAAAAATTCAAATCTTCAGGAACAAGAAATAAATATAGATATCTAAGTGTCATAAATAATAAAAGCCTGCTACTCAATACTTAATATGAACATCAGTGTATTTTAAATTGTAATTAGTATCAAAAGTAAAGCATTTCTTATTTGTGCAACCTTTATTACATGTGCCTCATAGATATTGTCTAAATGTAGAGAAGGCTTTGCTCAGGAATGATAATTTTTAAAAGTAAAATTAACTCGTGGATATATACCTTTTTTTCCCCAAGTGACTACTTTGCAAACATTTGAGTCTAGAAGATACAGAACTGATGTAGTTTAAATGATTAATATGTTCTCTGTGTATTTTTTTAAATTTTTTTAAGTTAGTTTGTAAAACTACTGGCATGCATATATTTACCAATGTCCAATGAGATTTTATGTATCCTGTCACCACAGTAGTATATAGCCTATGTTTCCATTATCTTTAGACATTTTTTCCCCCATGAAGCTAGTTTCACAATCACTAGATATCTTGAAATAATATTTTGTTTGTATATCACTGTTACCAGATGTTTACATGATTTTAACCACAGGTAATGATAAACATCCAAAACCCTGTATTTTAATTATTTATTTAACATTAATTAAAACATTTAATTACTTTACCTCCCAATGCCAATATCTGCCCCCTACTGTCATCCCCCTCACCCTGATTCTCCCTCTGCTTCTCATCTGAGGACTGCCCTGGGTATCACCTCACCCTAGGACATCAAGTCTCTGAAGGACTAGACACATCCTTTCATTGAGACCAGAAAAGACAGCTAAGTTAGGAAAACAGGATCTACATGTAGGCAACAAATTCAGGTGCAGTCCTAGCTCCAGTTTTTGCAGGACCTGCATGAAAATCCGGCTGGATTTCTGGCACATGTGGGATCTTGTAGGGGGAGGACAGAGGGAGAGAGTACTGGGAAAGACATCTGGATTGGGGGTAGGCATCTCTGGGGAAAGCTATAAACCTAAGGCAATAGCATTTTCCAATGATTCATGTAGGTGACCCTAACTAAGACTCCTCACAGTTGGGGATATGGAACCTGAAATCATCTTCTGTAACCAGAAAAGACTTCTAAAAGTAGTATTAGGACACTAACCAGCCACAAATTTGTCCCGCCTATACATTGTGCAGGGTAGAGAGGGAAGAGAAATTGAGAGACTGGCTAATCAAAGACTGGCCCAGATTGAGACCCATGCCTTGAGAAGAGTCTACCTCTGACACTTCACTCAGCAACTGATGGAAACAGATGAAGACACCAACAGCCAAACATGCAGCTGAGCTTGGACAATCCTGTGGAAAAGGGGAAGCGAGGATTGAAGGAGTTGGAAGAGTCATGCACACCATAAGACAACCTATAGAAAACCTTTTCTGAGGTGAAAGGGGGGAGGGTGGATGGAGGAGAGGGTGAAGGGGAAGCTGTGATTGCGATGTAAAGTAAATAAGTTATTTTTAAAAAGGGAATGAGTATCCCCTAAGTTGAAAGAATGCAAGAAACAGAGAGTGCTTTTGTATACTTAGGAGAAAAAAAGGAGTTATTGTCTCTCTTAGTTATTTAACTGGACATTATAGCATATCACCTTTTGCATAGGCAAGTATTTTATGTGGTTGCACATGTAGGTACACTATGTACTGATGCCTCAAGTGTGCTTTCATTAGCTCATTAACACTAACTTTTGTGTAGTGCTTTACCCAGACCAGTGGTCATGATTGAAGAATTATAGACTCTTGTTCTGTTTTGACATGTTTCATGAATTTATCACACGTGCATACACGCAAAGCTATTCTTATTTAATTGTTATGCAAAGATTGCTGCCTTAACAGATCCAATCATCTTGAGAAAGAACACCTCCACTAAGAAAGGAGTGTGAATTAAATAGACAATGACTGCAAGTAACAGGTCATAGTCTCAGATGCCTTAGAGTCCTATGGCGTCTAGCTCCATTTATTTGAGTCAGGTAGTTAGGTTGCTTAAGTTCAAGTGGTGGTTATAAATCCTGAAAGACTGGAACTCTACTGAATTTAGTGGAGAGGGGATTAAGTCTGGGTTTCAAATACCTGAGTTAATGACTTTAACTCTACAGCCCTACTATCCTTCCCAGAACCATAGTTGCTTGTTTGAAAAGAAAGTAGAGCATTCCGCTTAATTATAAGGTTATTATGTAGAACATATTCTGAAGACTAGGAAATCTGTTTGAAAAACATGTGGTGCTATATTAATGTAAGAGATTTCTATAAGCATTCTAGCAGTAAAATGTTCAATAAGTAAATTATTAAGGTTATTAAGAAAACTACAATTATTTCTACTTAGAAAATGTTCTTTATTTCCTACTTACCTTTTGGTTCAAGTGGTCTCTTTTTTGAAGAGCTACAATGATAATAAAGATTTCTGAACTCAGTGTATTCCAAATTTTGGAGTATACCATTTACTCACTACCTTTCCCTTTTAAGTATTTTTTTTAAATTACTTTTATGCATATTTTGTTCTTTTTCAGTTTTCTTACAATGTGTACTGGATGGTTTTGTGTGTCAACTTGACACAGGCTGGAGTTATCACAGAGAAAGGAGCATCAGTTGGGGAAGTGACTCCATGAGATCCAGGTGTGGAGCATTTTCTTAGTTGGTGATCAAGGGGGGAGGGCCCCTTGTGGGTGGTGCCATCCCTGGGCTGGTGCTCTTGGGTTCTATAAGAGAGCAGGCTGAGCAAGCCAGGGGAAGCAAGCCAGTAAGAAACATCCCTCCATGGCCTCTGCATCACCTTCTGCTTCCTGGCCTGCTTAAGTTCCAGTCCTGACTTCCTTTAGTGATGAACATGTGGAAATGTAAGCTGAATAAACCCTTTCCTCCTCAACTTGCTTCTTGGTTTTGATGTTTGTGTGGGAATAGAAACCCTGAGTAAGGCACAATAGTTATTGCTTAGAAGCTGTGCTAAAGGTTCCTAGGTTTATTTCCTTCTGATTCTCAGCAAGCTGTCCATCATATTATAAGGCCTGTGTTGTTCTATTTTTTTAAAAATTCTTCAATATTTTATTAATTCCTTGAGGACGTCATACAATGTATTTTGAGCATAATAACCTCCCAGGACCTCTCACATCTCTTCCCACACAGCTTTGAGATTGTTTTGTTTTCTGCTGCTTCTTTTCTAAGAGAGTCCAGTTTGTGTTGCCTAGATACTCTCAAGACTGTGTCTAACACTTATATATGATTAGCATGTTGGAGGTTACATAATTCAAGGCAACTGACTCCTTTCTCCATAGCTATCAAATACCAGAAATGTCTCACTTAATGCTTGGGGTTATATGTCTATCACCCTGTGCTATGCTCAGATTTTGGCTGAGATTGTTCATGTGTTTTCTTTAAGGTGATCTCTAGTATTCCAGTGAATTCCTTTTCAGATCCTACCTTTTCACTGATTCTAACCCTCAAGCCCACATGGGATTCAGTGCCCACTGCAGGCTTCTTCCTTGGACTCTTTTCTCTCCTCATTTCCATTGAATTGTTATGTGTAACATCAATGCTCAGTTGAAGCTGTCAACTTAGGTTCAGTTTGTAGTCTCTCGGATTCTTTAATATTAGTTCCTGTTATTCCCAAGACACCTCTGATACTGGGAACAACGAACTCTGATGCCATTGTACTGGTTTCTAACTATTGTTTTCTGGGTTATTTTGATTTTTTTGTCTCTAGCTTTATATTTTCATGCAAATAACGTAAATTTAATTTGTGAGGTCGACTGACTCTATATTTAGTTTTAAATAAAGTTATAAGTTATCAAAATGAAAAAACAACAAAAATTATTTAATGATAGATTGAAAATGAATGAATTGTAAATTCAGTCTTATGTGGAATGCTCATTTATGTTTCTTCTATTCTGGGGAGTTCACTGAGTTATTACAGCAAGAATCAAATCCAGAGTCCTAGTCCATTGTTTTAAGTATACTACCCTTTCTTGTAATTTTTTTATGTAAGAAATAGATTTATGTTCTGTTAGTACTATAGTCAATGAATGTTTTAAAAAGTATTTACTAAGATTGTAGAAGATACCAAAATAGACAAAATTTTTAGATTAAAATTTAGATTTTATGTAAATTTTTGTGGTAGAATATATGCAAATTATTTATAAAATTAGATATGTGCAGTATCTTAAAAAAGGAAGAAATAAATTGCTATATGAATTCTTTAAGTCATTCTGGAGTTTTTATTGCTGTTGTTGATTCTCAGGTATAGCTTCAAGTTTTAATTTTCTTGGCTAGCTGCAGAATTTCCTTTGAAAAACAGAGCTGTGTCGCTTCTAGGTGAATGGGCTCTAGAGATATACTGCTTATGTCAAACCCATAAGCAGTTATTCATTAGTTTTATGCTCTTGGTCAATTACCTCTCGATGTACCACTTCATTCATCTATAAATCAGGAGCAAAAATAATAGTTCCACTTTGAGTAATTATAAGATTCAATTTGATGTCTTTTAAAGGTCTTAAAACAAAGTCTACCTCACAGATGTATCCCTTGAAACCATCTTTGCTTCATGAAATGGAAAATGAACACAGGGATGCTCCTCCTCTCCATCTCTCTGCTCTACTTGGACTGGACTTGATTGACAAGGACCATTGCAAATTCAGCTTGGGGGCCTTGCAGGTTAAGAATCTGACAATATACAACTGTTAAACATTTTGATAAAAAAAATCAGATAGACATTGTACAAATTTTATCAGCAAGAATAGACATGTAATTACACTCTAGGTGACATAATTAGTGTAGTTTTTAAAAGGTGTCTTTGTGACAAAGCTTTAATTTTGGAAGCCGAAAGAGGATAATTTCCCATTGTTTTCCAGGATTTGTCTCAATGTACTGTGTCTAGCTCTTGTAGAAGTCCTCGGAGACAGGCTAAGTTAAGAATAACATCGGTGTGTTTACTTACTACCTAGCTCCAGGCTCTCTCAGCTATGAGGAGAACTAAGTATTCAAAATGTTTAATGCAATTTCTGATCCCTTCCTTTCTGATTTTATCATGTTGAAATTTATTCATTTATTTATTAAAAATATTTCTGCATCATTGATTTCTATTTAACATTGCTATGAATGCAACAGAAGCATGACTTTATTAGACAGGCAAATCCAGTCAAAGTATCAAATTTTGATCACATTTATACTTACATATAAAATATGAATGCTCTTTTGCCATTTTGATGAATCTTTTTTGAACATTACAGCATGAGTAATGATCATTATTATGATTATTGAGGTTAATATGATAACATCTTTCATATTAAAATACTATCATATCAGGGGAACATTTTTGATAGCAAAGCATCAGACATTTGAATTTGAAGATTTATTATTGTGGTTAAACCTGTTGTCATTATGATCATTAAATAGGATTCGTAATTAAAATTTTTAACACAAAATTTCAATGAAGAGTTTGCACAAAAACTTCTTGAGCATACATTATGGAGAAGAGATAATAAATGAACTCAGAATAAGAGATCAAATTTCACATCTTTCTGATCATATGAGGAATATCTGACAACAGTGCTTTTTAAGGTAACATAACATATAACATCTATTTTTAAAGATCACTTTTCAGTTGTGTGTGTGTTTGGGTATGTGAGTGTGCGTGTGTGTACATATGTATAGTGTGTGTGTTAGTGCATGCAATGTGTCTTTATAGGTTATACATGGTATGTTGTCATACATGTAAAAAGAGGCCATTTACAGGGGCTTGTGAGCTTCTGACATGGGTGATGGGAAACAAACTTAGGCCCTCTTCAAGAGTGCTAAAAATAAACATAATTTCAATATGTAAATCCAATTACCATAGCATAAACTTTAAAGCATAATATATGAATATAATCACATGAAAAATAGAGGTGCAACATTTTTATAAATATCAATTTTTGATATTTTAATTTTTTTCTCAATAGTTAAAATTAGAGTTCAGCCACATGTTTAAAAGGTGGGGTAACTGACTCCACCAAGTGTGTTGATAGGTACCACTCCCTGATTCCATGGTAGTCAAGAGAAGGTGATTTTGATGTATAGCAGATTTGACTCAACCCAGTCTGCCTATTGGAGTCTGAGGTTATGCATCATCATGATGAACAAGTGAAAAAAAAAAAACTGTCTTGAAGAAAGAATTCTCATTAAGTTCACAATTTTAGAAGTCCAACCACCCCCCTACCCCAGCTCAGATTCTGTAGTATGGGCACTGCGGGCATATTGTATCTTGGTCTGTCACCTCATGGTAGAAGTGTGTGAAATGCAATGATGGAATTATGTGACAATGACATCTTTAACAAGTGAATGGAGATAAGGGATATTGACAATCTCTAATGTCAATCTCCTTACAAGAATTAACAAGAAAAACCTAGAGAACTGCTTCCAGTGTTTTTCTGATTACATTTAATAACTTCATATAGACTTCATTATTAACAGTTCCATGACGTCCCAACGTAACCAACTGGGACTAAACTTCCAAACATATTCACGGTAAACACTTAAACTATACTGAAATCAAGTAGTCACTTCCTAAATAAATTTTTAGTTTTACTACAAATAGCTTAATATGTAATGTGATCAAGGAGAGTGTTCATACATGTTCTGCCAATTTAATGATTCAGGTATGATGAAGAAAAAATTAATGTTCAATTATGTTTTCATGGATGCTAACCATATATACAAAAATAGTTACGGGCAGTAGTGATATTTCAGTCTGGCTACTTACTTCCGCCTTCCCTTAACCTTTAGATTTTATGACACAAGAATGAGAGGACACCATACTGAGTCATCAAATATTTTAAATTTATTAACTAAATTTCATTATTCCTCAAAAATTTAAATATACCATATTACATGTCATGTTAATGCTTCATATTGTCAGTATGGCTGCCTGTTTTTTTTAAAACCTTTCTTGGAATTAATATTTCTATGATTTTTAATCTTGAATTATAAGTTCAAATTGGATGATTGAATTATCTGGACAAGTTACTCTTGTATTTTGATCCTTCCATTTTTTCCAGCTATAAAATATGATGGTGGTTGAACTAGTCAATCTAATAATCTTTGAAATGTATTTTTTTAATTTTTCAATGTTACAATACTTTTAATGAACTGTACATGAGAATATAAGCCAATATTCATAAATCAAAATACATCAGAATATTTCAGTAGGTAGTATAGAACTCTTTAGTTTATGTGGTGTTAATAAAAACTGCATCATATAAAACGTACTTCTATGAAAGATCTATCTACTCTTCTATACTGAGTCATTAAAAGATGCATTTTGATCTACTGAAAACACAAAATCATTAGAAGTGAGAGATAGCTTTGTACTCATAAATTGTCATAAAATTTGACTTTATCTATTTTTGAGTGAAAGGTGCATTTTCTGCTTAAAAACAAGTATGTTGCAATTGAATTTTCTGAAGTGTACATATAATACATTATCACTTTTTCAGATAACAATAAGTAGTTCTAGCTTTGATTTAGTGCAACTGTATCTTACTTACTTTTGCTTATTTACTGAAATCTTATTCAATCTGTCTACATTTTCTATTATAGGTTTTTTAGTATATTCCCCATTCAGTAGTATTTCGTTATATGACAGTAGTATGCTACATGTATTTGTCATATGTCACACACACACACACACACACATAAACATATACATGAATACATACATATGTATGTATGTGAAAAAGTTTAATGCACTCCAAAAAAAGTTTCACATTCTCTTACATTCTGTATCTTGAAGGTGGGAATAAGAGTTACTAGTTTAAGGGTAGCACTAGTGTCATCTCAAGTTACATTTGATCCAACTTAAACATTTTATTTAAAGCTAATGTGAAAAGAAATTAGGCCTGACCATCTGATAAATTCTTAAATTTTATATGATTTTAGACTTCTTTCATCTAAGTAAACAAGTATCACATACACATTTTAAATTATCAATTTCATTTTTTCCTTCAAATGGCAATTACTATTCTTTACCTCCTTTCTTTAAATTTCAAAGTGATGCAAACTCAAAGTCTGTGAGCTGGAAGAAGACTTGGGTATGCATAATCATTTCAATGTGTACCACTTAAGGAATGACACAGGAAAGTCTGGCTTACAAAATCAATTGGGGTATGCTAATGAAATCAAACAGCAAATGGAATTCATTTTCTTGGCTACTTTGCAGTGACTTTCCTTACTGGTTGAAACTGCTAGACTGTATAATTCCTTTTAAAAAGATCCATGTTTAATTGTTTAATATTGATTGTGTTTCTTGGAATTTTTTTTTTTTAATTTTATGAGCATTTCAAGAGGTTTATCTTTTCAAAACCAGTTACCAAGATTTCTAACCCACCCTGAAGTAGGCTTTTCCATGCTTCTCAGATGTTTAACTACTCTTGAACTTATAAAAAAATGAAGTCAGCTTTATATGTAGGTGAATGTGACACAGATTATGTTTTATAAACTAAATAAATCTAAACACTTAATGAATCTTGTAAATTATAAATAAGTTATAAATTTAAAGTAATTTAAATAATTAATACATATGAGGAATTAATTAAAGACAAATAGACAAATACTTTTTTTTTTTTTTTTTTTTGGTGTTTTGAGACAGGGTTTCTCTGTGTAGCCCTGGCTGTCCTGCAACTCAGTCTGTAGACCAGGCTGGCCTCTAACTGAGAAATCCACTTGCTTCTGCCCTCCTAAGTGCTGCTATTTATGGTGTGTGCTACCACTGCCTGGTGACAAATCTTTTTAAAGAATAAACTCTTTGTTGACAAATAATTTTTAAAACGTACAGCGTATTCATTTTTATTATCCAGTGATTTTCAATAATACGTTCATAGACTTGTGAGGACATCAGGGCTTTCAATATAGTTTCTGACAACCTCTTAAAACTAGACCCTCACTGTGATCACATTCATTCCTCCTGTGACCTTCTTGTCTCCCTCTGTGCCGCTGATCTCTTCTTCTTCCCAATCAATCTACCTCCTGCTTTAATATATCCATGTCTCTCTATCTCTGTTTTTCTGTCTCTGTCTCCTTGCTCTGCCCCTGTATCTCTGTCTGTCTCTCTGTCTCTGTCTGTTTCTCTGTCTCTGTCTGTCTCTCTGTCTGCCTGTTTGTCTCTCTCTCTCTCTCTCTGTGTGTGTGTCTGTCTCTCTGTGAGTGTGTGTTTACATGTGTGGTGTGTGTGTGTGTGTGTGTGTTGGGGGGTTGATGTGTATAGGAGTGGGTGCATCTGCATGCGGGAGCACAGATATTGTGCCGATAATCACAGCTGCCTACTGCTTATTACAATGGCATTGTCATGTTTAGAAGACTTATGTTTAGGTCAATAGCATTCCTATCTGTCTTCTGAGACTTAAAATTTTCTTCTGCTCTCTCTTCCAAAATGTTCCGTCAGAGGAGGGTTTGGTGACCCAGTTACTTACCTTTATAATTTGGAGCAGTTAATTGTGCCTGTATCAATCCTCACCATGTCAAAGTTCTCTCTGTCCTAAACTAAGTGAGGCAACAATTTCTGTTCTTTACAGTTCTCGTACTAGTAGACTATTCTAATTGTTTTAAATAAAGGCAATATGTGGTACACTTCTAGGAAGGAAATGGCAAATGTTTTCCTTCGGTGTTTTACATCATTTCCAAGGAGAAAAAAAATGAATATTTTCTGAAAAGCGAGATATAGAATCATGAAATGTTCTCATGGTTGATATAAGAAGTACTTTTACTTTAATATAAATATGCAAATTCTTAATGCCTTGATGTAGGAAAAATGCTATAATGCATTAGTTTGAAATGCTCTCTTGGACTATTATGTTTGATCATATTGTCACAAGAAGACACAACTAACTGTAGCAGTATTGCTAGCTACATTTTTTTAATGGAAAAATATTCATGGTGGGTCAAATTGTTATTGCATGAAATTTTCAATGTTCTTCTCTTTTTAAATAGCTAACACTGTTAGGGTCGTATAATTTAGCTGTATGACTGACAGCAGACAGAATGCTCTCTCCACCCATTGTCATCAGTTGCCTAGTCATGGAGACCAATGAGGAGGAGATGAAGGCCAGGTAAGTTTTGCCTCTGTTCCCTTCAAGTCCACAGGAGATATAAACACATTGTTTCAGATATTTAAGGTCTTTCAAGGGTATTAGCTGCAGCTATTTTCACCCCAGCCATATTCCATATACTAGAGTTGTCAAGAAAATAACAGCTTCTCCAGTAATTCCTGACATCTTGACAGTCCTGGGTGTTTTAAACATCACATGGCTACCCAGAGAGATCCTGATCCTGTTATTATGACCGTAGTACACTTTAAAACAGCAAACTCTCCCCAGGGATTCTGTTCGTGTTTTAGGATCCACAAGAGTGACAAGGCTGATCCTTCAGCAGGAATTTTCTCAGTGAGTGGTCACAATAGTTTTAGGTGTGCTATAAACATCTGTGTCAGGTTTTCCTTGTTATAAGAGCTTCATGTGACATTCACATGATCTCAAATGTAACTGTTTCAGATCACCACATCTGCATGCTACAGACCTCTTTGGAGCAGTTCTCAATCTGGTCTAAAAGTGGAACCTCCTCTGCTTGTGACAGTTAGTGGCCTTCCTATGACTGGGCTATTTGAGTAGCACCCCTGTCACACTTTGAGACAATTCTGGAAGATCTAACTCCTGATGCTACCCTGTGGTGCTTTAATTTAGGTTCCTGTGAGTGTCCATTTCACTGTTCTAGTGCCCACTTGTGATCTGCAGCACATACTAAGAAAGGGATGATTTGGCAACAAAACACCACTCCTGGGTCTGCCACGTGAAGGTTTTCGCAAAGGTAACTCGGCTGTGCTTGTGAATTTAAGGAAATTGCTGGATAGAAAGACTCCAAAGCTGCAGGCAGTGTTGGGAAGGAGCAGGAAATTACTGAGAAGACTAGAAAACATATGTTGCTATCTGCTTTTCACATTTGTAGCACTGAGCCATTGTCACTTTTAAAACCAGAACTCTAATTTTAGGAGTAGGGTATCCCAACTCTTAATACTTCCTTAGTATTAAGGAAGCCGCAACTTGGTTCTTTATGATAACAAAACAACATAAAACAACATCCTGATACTGATCTGAATTTAGAAAGAGAACCTTCAGAAGATTGGTGACAATGTAAATTCATTTGCAATCAAGTAATGAGGTGTTAGTAAACTCCTGTGTTTATTTACCACAGCTTTTCCCTTGGGAGAATTATAACAATATTCTAAGCAATGTTATTGAAAGTGTTAATAAATAATAGTACTGTTACTTAACTAAGATCCAATACTAGTATTTCAGAATAGATACTCAAGAAAGAATATAAAATATTAGTTGGCTATATTTTTTGTGCTTTTAATCAACGCACTACAAAAATTTTTATAATTCATTTAAGGATTTAAGTAATGTCAGTCCCTTGATCTGATGAAGCTGGAGATTATTAGTTCTGGATGTTTAAGTAAATATTGTCCTTTGAGTGGACACAGAATAGAATAAATTGCTGAATAATCAAGCAGTAACATTTCAACCGAGAGAAACAACTTTTAATGTGGGACAGAAGGTGACATTTTCAGTATATATTATATGTTTGGTGGTATAGAGCAAGAAGTTAGTATCTACAAGATAGCATGAAATAACTATTAGATAGACTCTGGGAGCCCAGAAACTATCGAAAAGAGTGAGGACTGTGTGGGGTAGAGGTTGTAAAAGAGTAAGGAAACACAAAAAGGCAATTGGAAAAGAATGAAAGTGTACTTGAATACCACATGTGTCTTGTTTGTTGTCCCTTGAATGTTGTTTGTAATTATATTAAACAATACATAAAGGTTTGTATGCAATACATAGGACGAGGGCAGGCTTGGTTGCCCTTGATGGGATTGGTAGATAGGCAAAGAATAGGGCAGCAGGCTCTGTCAGAGGCACCTGCAACCATGCTGGAAATGAAGCAAGTTCCTTAAGGAAGGAACACATGGAACTGAAGAGAAAATAAACACACGGGTAACATGTAGCTTAAAGTGCAAGCTGTTTTTAATGTGTTTAATGATTTAATCAGTTGGGAAAGCAATGAAATTTGAATTTGCTAGTTAGTTTTATTTGTCTCATGAGTATACATTCCTCTATAAAGGACTATTCCTGTGTCATGTACAGGAAGGCCTTCAGTTATATATACATATATATGTATATATAAATCTATCACAAGATAGACCTAGAATAAGAATGACTAGCATGAAGATATGGATTTATTTGATTAATTCTTAAGGTGACTACCAAACTAGAAAAGGCTTCTAGAAATACCTGCTTGGTATACTTATAAAATACAAGTAGTCTTCAAGTGCTAACAAAATAAAACTTCCAGGTAGCTATTATGAGATAGCTTGGATTACTATAAAATCTATTCTTATTCTTTAAGGATGGATATTTTGTTAAAATTTGAAATTATGATATTAGAATAATTAAGTATATGTAGGTAAATAATTGGCTTTGCTGCTATGCAGCTGGCAATATGATTAAATCCTAACCAATGAATGTCTTTGCTGTTTGACAACTGAGAAATCAGAGCCGACAATTAATTAACTTGTTTGCTGCAATACAAAATATGGATTTCTTTCCTCCTCTCCATTGATATCTGGCTGACCTTTGGCTCACCATGCACAGAAGGTTGCAGGCACATTCAGAGTAAATTATGGTGAGCTGAGCCCTTTCTGAGCATATTACAATCAGCACATCTCAAATGGGGCTCCCCGTGGAGAATGTTGTCATCTCTCATGGGATGCTTTTTTCTTTCTCTTTCTTCTTTGCTTCACTTTGAAGATCTGGACAAGAAAGGTATCCATGTGAAAGCTGAGAACACTGGAGAGCAAGCTCTGACATTCGTAAGATCAGAGTTACCTTTGTAAGTACTAACCAGCAGGGTAAACAGTTGGCTACACATGCAATAAATGAGACTAATAGGACTATGTATCAGATTGGCTGATCTGTACTTTATATTTTATTTGCATCCACAGCCAGTAGTCACTGGACTCATTTCTGTGCAATTACTCTTTTTTTTCCCTGTTTTTCCTTTACTTTTTTTTCATCATGCAGTTTATTCCCATCCTTAAGCAGTAGGAAGCATCACACCACATTTTGTTAATAAAGATGTTCACAGAGAAGGTATTTAAAAAAAAATGACAGAAATCAAGATGTTACAAACATTTCCCCATAGGAAGCAGAATTCTTTGTAAATGAAAGACCACAGGGAGGTAAGCCTATGATAGAGCTCTCCAAGACTCTGAGAACATCAAGGTGTTATCACTTGATCTACTGCATCTACAGAAAGACACTCAACCGGGTAAGAGACAGGTTGAATATATTGTGGTTTAAAAGTCACGTTCTCTAGAAAGTGTTGAGTGTCCTGTATAATAAGTCACAGGAAAGGATTGAAATAAATTAGGACAGTACCATGCTTCTGTTTTATTCTGATACAAAGAGCTTTGGAATCACAGAGAAAGGTTGTTTTTTTACATGATATTTTCATCTAAATATTTATAAGAAGGCTGGATCAAAACTGCATGTGAAGGATGAGATTAAAAAAAAACAGACTTCAATTTAGAAGCATTGGCACTTCACTAAAATCTAAAGTTGAGATACAATGCAAGAAGAAGGAACACTATAGGAAGCTGACTCTGCCTCCAGAGCTGATCTAGGGTATTGTGAAAGCTGACACATATAGGAAAGTATTCCTCCTGTTTCAAAGGAGAGAAGAATGTTTTCCCCCTTCATGATCCCGAGAGATGTCTTCAGAACTAATGGCAAGTCATGACGATGGAAACTTTCTCTCTCCCTCAACTGGCTTAATATTTCAATGGCACAAGTAGACATGGCATTTCAGTACAGTGTTTTTCAAAGTAATTTTTAAAAAGGGACATCAGAAGAATAGAAAAAACAACTTTTACAAAGTCATAAGTTGATTCAAGTCTATGAAAGCGAAAAATATTAGAAAATCTGTTTAGGTTGAGATTTTTTTCTGTAGGGCTTGAGTACAGGGATGATGTTTGGTTATATTATTTTGTGTTTTTCTGCCTATTGGTTCTTTCATCAGTGTAATTGAATCTTAAATTGATTCTACATCATCTGTGGGTTGACTGAGGCATTTTATAGCAGTACATAAAGATTAAGTAAAAATTCTGATGAACAAAATGATATGTTGTCAAAAGAATATCAATATGAAAGGAAGACTTTCAGGTGAATGTTTTCTAAACTTTCTTTCTGACTTCATAAACAGCCAGACATTGAAGATATGGAGTTAACTTCTTGTACTTTCCTCGGTAGTCTTCCTGGGTTGTTTCTGATCATACAAAGTGTCATTCCTTGAGGCACAATTTTTAGGAAGTGCAGAGCCAATCCCTTTAAGTCAAAGGGATGTTTTCTAGATAAAGCCAGAAAAGGCAAATACATGCACATATGAAGAATCTGATAATTTCAGTCTTTCACTTTTAGACTTCATCTTGCACAAGTTGGGACATGTGGTGCAATTTGAAGCAATTGTCATAGCTGAAAATCGTTGCCCTGGGGCATTGGTGGAATGCTGAAAGGAAATATCTCTGAGAACACAAAAACTCCATTAGGATATTGCCAGGTAGAGGGGGAAGAAGAGAGATGTGGTTTACTTTGGTTTTCTTAGTGTATGCTCTACCACAATTGTTCTTGCATGTGTTCCACTGGGGTTTGCAGGGAATCTGGATCAGCTGCAGTAGGTGGGTACATTGCGGATATAGTTCTGTTGGTAGAATGCTTGCTTAGGAGATGTGGAAGGACTACCTACTTCAGAGAATTATAGTACAGACACATGTACACTATGGTTATATCAAGGTAAGATTTTATTTTATTTTATTTTATTTTATTTCATTTTATTTTATTTTACTTATTCTTTGTTTACATTCCAAATAATTTCCCCTTTCCTGGTTCCCCCCTCCTTGTAAGTTCCATAAGCCCTCTCCCCTCTGCCCATTCCCCAATCACCCCCTCCCATTTCTCTGTCCTGGTACTCCCCTACAAGCTACATCAAACCTTTCCAGGTCCAGGGCCCTCTCCTTCCTTCTTCTTGGGAATCATTTGATGTGTTAATTGTGTCTTGAGTATTCAGAGCTTCTGGGATAATTAATACATAACATAACATGTGTATTCTTTCATGATTGGGTTACCTCACTTAGGATGATATTTTCCAGTTCCAACCATTTGCCTATGAATTTCATGAATTCATTGTTTTTAATTTCTGAGTAGTATTCCATTGTGTAAATATAGCACATCTTCTGTATCCATACCTCCATTGAGGGACATCTGGGTTCTTTCCAGCTTTGGCCTTTGTTAATAAGGCTGCTATGAACATAGTGGAGCATGTGTCCTCCTTGCATGCCGGGAAATCCTCTGGGTATACGCCCAGGAGTGGTATAACAGTGTCCTTCAGAAATGTCATGCCCAGGTTTCTGAGGAACCACCAAACTGATTTCCAGAGTGGTTGTACCAGCTTGCAATCCCACCAGCAGTGGAGGAGTGATCCTCTTTTTCCACATCCTTGCTAACACCTGCTGACTCCTGAGTTTTTAATCCTAGCCATTCTAACTGGTGTGAGGTGAAATCTCATGGTTGTTTTGATGTGCATTTCCCTAATGATTAATGATGTTGAACATTTCTTAATGAATGGTGAATGAGAATTTACCATTAGGCCTTCATAATTCTGACAGTGAATGTAATAGGGAATTCTCCAGGGGAAGAAGAATCCAGCAAAACAAAAAAAAAAAAACCAAAAACAAAAAACCAAAAACCAAAACCAACCAACCAAACAAACAAACAAACAAAAAAAAAAAACCCTTATTTTTTAGACAGTGGATAAAGCTATGGACAAATATTATGGCTGTTTCCTCTTGGGGAATGAGTAATACTAGACCATGCCACATGACAGGCCAGGTAATGTGTTCACTCAGAGAATGTGATTTTACTCTAATAGCCATCTAAAAGATAACAGGGACTTTTGACACGGAGCACATGTCACCATAAATCTGATTTAGGGATGATTTATGTAGGTGGCTAATGGGTATTTCTAGACAGGTATACCTTCTCTTACCAGGAAGGCCAGATAATCCACATCTGAAATTATTTTTAGTGTTTCTGAAACAGTTTTACTGTGTAGCCCAGACTTGTTTTGAACTTTCTATGTAGCAAATGCTGCCCTTGGATTTTCAGTGATTCACCTGCTTCAGCCTCCTGAGTGATTCAACAAATTTTATTTTTACTACTGAGTCACATGAAGCATTTAAGTTAAACATCAAAGCTTATTATTTCTTTCGTCTATTCATGCAGAGTTTACATTGCCAGAGTGCTGACACATGATTCTCAGTGGGCCTAGTAAAGAGGCAGAAGGACCTTTTTCTGAATTTCAAACTCTTGGTCTTGTCTTAAAACTTCCTTCCTGCTATGCATCAAGTTACTACACATAAATTCCCTGTCAAAAACCAAAGCATCTTCAGACCTCTGTTTCATGAGTATGGGTCAAGAATCCTAATATGTTCATACATTATTGTAGGAAGAAGAGAGAACTTTAGAATTGTAAAGCTAGATTTTCTATTTGCAACAAAGAAGCAAACAAACAAAATGAAACAAACAAACAAACAAACAAACAAACAAAAACCCAAGAAAGAAAAACTACTTTGAAAACTGTTTTGTAATGGATTTGGACATTGAAGCCTAAGTATAAAACATGTTGATGCTTAGAGATTATTATTTGTTAGAATAAGTTTTCTTTTGTGTGGGATATTTGTGGGGCAAGTGGACTGTGCTACCACACAGAAGAATGGGAAAGGTGGAAGCAGTATCAAAAACCCCAGCAAATCTCATAATTGAGAACTGCAGGCTTCGGAATCAACTCCTGGTCAAGTTCTAACTGTCCTGGAACAAGTAACCATGACACCTGCTGAGTGAAGCGTGACCACCAGTCACATAGCATAAAAACCTAGAGTTCTCCATGCAAATGAGGTAGGTATGTAGATAGGCCCAAAGTGTTTAGCCAATGAACTTCCCTTCCTGGGTATCCTTTCCTGCAAAAACTATTTATTCCCTGGTTCGCCCTAAGTAAGACATATATGTTCACCTCTGCCATGCATAAAGCAATTTAGACAAGCAAGAATCTTCTTGATCAAGAATGGCCTGGAGGTGGAGGGGGTTTATTATAAAGAGCCACACCTAAAATCTCCTGGAGAAGGCCTTCTCTCTTCCATCCCCTCCATACTCTCAGCAATCACTGGGAACCAAACTGGATTCCATCCTCCCCCCAATTCACTTCCTGCATGGTGCTTAGGGGGAAGGTAGACTCATAGAACACATTTTTCAACTCCTTATGGTCCCCAGCAGCCTCTGGGTACACCAGATATTGACAACCACATCTAGGGGCCCTATCATGAATTGTGCTCTGCTTTTCTAGAGCAGAATGCCTGTGACACTCCAGCATTCCAGAGGCAATGCAGTCACACAGCCTAACAGATATTCTGAAAGACCAGGCCACTTTAGAGAATAAAGGAAGTAAACTTAATGCCCAATGTAAAGAAAAGCAACTCTGTACCCCATGTGTTTCTATGGTGCTCATTTTATTTAGGTCTTGAAACTACAGCAAAAAAAAAAATCTTAGTTTAGAATGAACATGGTGATATACTTGGTGGCTGGAATGAAGTGTTCCCCTTATCCTAGACATCTGTATACTCAGTCCCCAGTAGGTTGCATATTTGGGTAGCTTAGGTGTAAGAATACAGAATGAAGTGTATTCCTGGGATATGGCTTTGGGTTTCGTTTTCTGTTTGCTCTTTGAAGACAAGAATATCTCAGTTAAAATAATAGCAGTTAGGTTAGGACAATTGCCTAGTCACTTGTGGTTTTGTATTGCAAGCACAAAGACCTGAGTTCAGTGCCTGGAACCTAAGTTAAAAAATTGACATGATAGCATACACTTGAAATTTGAGTTTCATGGAGATTAAGAAAGATGAACTCTGGGCACAAGCCAGATAAAATAATTGCTGATGTTCAGGTCTCAGCGAGAGGCTATCTTCCTAAAAACATTCATATAGGTGAGGAATAACACCTGAGGTCGTGGGCTGCCCTACAGATGAATGTAAACACCCATATACACATGAATGAACATACACAAATTCACACACACAAGGACACTCATGCACTCTAACAAGTTTCTTAGTATGTTAGATCTTGACTTTTTAGGACAAATTCTCACAAAGTTAAACTCTGCACACCCATAGTTGTTATTCCTCTTCTGTAGATAAAAAGCAAGGCAGGGTCAGGTATGTTCTTTGTTTACACATACAAGGATGAAATCAAAGTGTGAGTAATCTAGAGATTTGGGGGAAGTGTGCTTATTCAGATTGCTAGCAGAATTCAGTTCTTTACACGTTGAGCACCCCTGGTTTCTTGATGGTTGTCCTCCATGTATACTTTCTCTTTCTTGACTCCCACTGTATGGTCCTTTGTCATCATTATGTCAGCAATAGCAAATAAAGTCCCCTGTATGTTTTGAAAAACTAATTTCCTTTTCTCTTGCTAGTTAAATAAAATTCTGTGCTCTCACAGAGTCATGTGATTAGATTTAGCTGATTCACTGAAATAATCTCCTCTTTGATTAACTCAAAGTCAGTTGATTAGCAGTCTTAATTTAATCTACAGAATCATTTTGTCCTGTAACTTAACATAATCACAGGCTCTATAAATCATCAAATGCACAGACCTAGTCCTGCACTGAGGATATGGAAATCATAGAGGTGTGGCAAGGAGAGAGGAATATAATTTAAGGGTTGCTTTTAGCAATATCAATTTTTTTCCTGAGATTTTACATATAATATCAACTTCTCAAAGTATAGGTAGTGTTAGTAGTGAAGATAAATATGCTGTTGATAATTACCATGGTTCAGTTACCAACTCTTGATACTATTTTCATAGATAGCAACTTTTATGCATTGTTATGCATAAAATGCATAATGTATGCATTTAATACATTTATTGAATATTAAAGACTTTTTATATGCTCAGGGTGTGCTGTAATTGCACACAATGGTTTTCCTCATATGATTCCCTTAATACAATGGAGGCACAGTTGATAACTCATACATTAGCTACAGAGTGCTATTGGAAAACTAAGAGTTAATCGAGATCTTCATGTCTACTAGCTGTTTCCTCCAACCTTAAAAGCTTTACATCTTATTGATTAATACCACTCAATTCTATTTTGGAAAAAATGAAAGTATAACACAGTAGTTCAGTATACAGTTGTACATTCCATTAATTGGAGGATGCAGAAGCTGGTAGTGAAAGATGAAGAGTTAAGTTCCAACTTTGGTTTCTGTGGACACAAAAAGAAAAGAAAGAAACTAAAAAGTAATATATAGAGTACAACACATGTTTTTTAAAAAATATTTTGAATAATACTGTGTTGCATATCCATTTTTCCTGTTTCATATAGTTAAAGCATGAATAGCTTATATATGCTTTAGATACATATGCCTCTTTTGTATATAATTATAAATATTTTTCTGTGTATTAAGATATATGCATTTTATTTTAAAATATTTACTATATACTATTATATAGGGGAAAATTCTAATTAGTGACTTTACCTATGCTTTATGTTTTAGTTGTTTCTGATATTTAGTAATTATAAAAAGCTTTGACTCTAAGCTGCATAGTAGTGGCACATGCCTTTAATACCAACACTTGGGAGGCAGAGGCAGTCAGATCTGAGTTTGAGGCCAGCCTGGTTCCTGGTTCTGAACAGCTATTTCCAAGGCAGCTAACAATAAACAAAGAAAGCCTGTCTCCAAGGAAAAAGAAAGAAAAACAGACAAAAAGAAAGAAAGAAAGAAAGAAAGAAAGAAAGAAAGAAAGAAAGAAAGAAAGAGAAAAAATAACTTTGATTCTCCTATATATTTTTTTTTTCATTTTCTACTTATAGAATTTATTCTAGCCAGGTGGCACACATCTTTAATCTTTGGGAGGCAGAGGCAAGCAGATCTCTGTAAGCTTGAGGCTAGTCATATATACAAGGTGAATTCCAAGATAGCCAGGGATTTTACACACAGAAACCTGTTCTGGGGTCGGGAGGGGAGTAAATTATTCAAGGGCAGAAAATTGATATTCAATGACCATATAAAAGAATAGTAAAACGTTGAGTATTTAATACTGAACTGAATAGCTGAAACTGTCAAAATTATAGTCTAATAATCTCAGTTAGTTTATATGTTTATTTAATCATTAGTTTTATAATAGAAAAGATTACAGAATTAAAACTTCAACTGAAACTAGGAAAATTTATCTGAAACTAGGAAAAATATTTTTTCTTTTCTATTTTCATGTTACACTTTATTATTTTTTAGTGTATATTTTTTAATTTACATTTCAAATATTATCTCCTTTCCCTGTTTCCCCTCTGGAACCCCCTACTGCATCCCCCCTTCCCCTGCTTTTATGAGGGTGTTCCCCCTCCCATCCATGCACTCCCACCTCACCATCCTGGCATTCCTCTACACTGGGGAATCAAGCCTTCCCAGGACCAAGTTCCGCTCCTCTGATTAATGTCTGACAAGGCCAGCCTCTGCTACATATGTGGCTGAAGCCATGGGTCCCTCCATGGGTCCCTCTTTGGTTGGTGGTTTAGTCTCTGGGAGTTCTCAGGGGTCTGGCTGGTTGCTATTGTTGTTCTTCCTATGAGGTTGCAAACCTCTTCAGCTCCTTCAGTCCTTTCTCTACCTCCTCCATTGGGTCGTCATGCTCAGTCCAATGGTGGGCTGTGTACATCCACACCTGTATTGGTCAGGCCCTGGCAACAAAACTGATTTATTATTTTTAAAGGCTATAATATTGAATTGTGTATTTGTGCAAAAGTGTGTATGTGTGTGAGAGAGGGAGACTGTGTGTGTAGACAGATGAGAGATATGTCTGCATGTAAGAAAAATAGAAGAAAAGAGGAGGAGAGGCAGAGGATGGACAAGAGGAGAAAGAGGAGGAGCAGGAGGAGGAGAAAAGATACCAATTTCTATGTGGTGTGTGTGAAGGCCAACAAGTCAAATACATGGAAGCAGAGACCCAGGAAAGGATTGGAGTCCAAGTTCAATGCAACTCTGTTGGAGGAATCCCTTTTCTATGGAAGGTAAGTCTTTCTTCAAAGTCTTTTAACTGTGTGGGACTCATTCACACTTTGAAGGGCACTATACTTCCTTAGAGTTTATTTAAATGTGCATCTTATACAAACATTTCATGGAAAAATATCTAGAGCATAATGTTTGCTACCATGGTCTAACCAAGCTGGCAAATAAAACCACAACACAGACTATGATCATAGTCAGCCACTAGCTGTGGATATAGCTATTCGAGGTTTGTATGTGTCCTAGAGCATCAGAAAACTTCCTAAGAGACATGATCACATAAGGGGACAAGTTGACATTTTCAAACCAAAGCTAGAACTGGAGAACAGGACCCATAGCTGATCTGAAAGGAAAACAAAACAAAACACAGTACAACACAACACAACATAACACAACACAGCAAAATGCTGTGGGCTAACCCAGGCTGGGTTCTCTGGAAGGTAGCTGATAGAGCAGTGTCCTGTGGTATGCTGCAAAATTCTATTTTACCAGAGTAAAGTTTGTTGGTATTAATACTACTCTCTTTGATTCTTAGTTATACTGGGGCCGTAAGCCAGTGGCTTCTGAAGATTTATCATCTTTTGCTTAGCATCAGGGGTGTGGAAGTGGGTGGAGTAGGTGGGGTGTAAGTGGAAGAGTAGATAGAGGATTTATTGCTAGGCTTCCTTTTCTGGCCAGGCAGCCATAACACCTTCACTGGCCTGGCTGGGTAACTCTTTGTGAACCAGAGAGGAAGTAAAGGAAAGGCTTAAGGTCCTTTACACAGGCAAATATGCATAGACACACATATATATATTTATACACCCACACTCTGGCTAGACCCAAGCATCTGACTTAATCAACTCCACAAGTATGCATGCATTCTTAAATACATACACATATACCTACACACACATATTAAACAGACATATACACCTGGTTGGTTGGATGGATGGATGAATGAATGAGGCAGAGCTCTCAAAGCTACCACTCCATTCCAATTTCTTTACACTAGCTCTTTTATAGACAGAAGTTCTTAGAAAACTACTTCATAGATAAAATGTTGTAAAAAGCGGGAGTTACAAAAGGACATTGGTATTAAGTTCAAAGCAGTGTTTCATTCCATATGCTAATTATAGGTTCAAAGCAACAGTTTCTTATGGCCTTACCTTATCATAATGCACACCTGTGGCTTCATCCTTGGGCCTGAATTCTTTTCTTTGAACATAAATTTGTCCCAAGCCTATTTTTCTTTTTAGTGTGATTATGAAAGCCCATTTTCTTTCTGATGATGCGGCCTTAATTTACTATTAAGAGGAGTGGGCACATTACATTCTTGATTCTAATTTCATTACATCTTTCTAACTGAACAACTTAAACCATATCTTAAAACTTTCTAAGATCAAGTCAGGAATACAATAAAATCATTAATTCATCTAAATAGCATCAATGCAAAAGTTCATATTTATGTTGTTCTGCAGGAAATCTGTTCAATAGGGTGGGATAATGCCCAGGTATATTTATATTAATCTAATAACCATAAGACAGGCATATCAGCTGCAAAGAGCAATCCTGATTTTGAAGTCTCTTTGCCTTCACACAGAGCTCACACATTACAGACCATGCAAAAATGATGGGTTACCTCCAAGAAGGCCACCTGCTAGCCTTAGCCTGTCCTAGATGGCTCCTGACAACAAAACCATACAAAATAAAACAGTACAAAATACCTGCTCTTGTCAATAGAAATATTAAGTATCATTTCACACTTAAAGGAAAAATTTTCTCATGAATCATTTTATTGAACATTATTATAATATTTGAAAAATAAATCAGATAATATTTTTAAGAAAATGGCATGTTTATTTCAAATATAGGTAATTATTCGGATGTAATTAATAAGAAATTGCTTGATGGGAATAAATTGCGGCAACTTTTCTTACTAACTTCTTAGAAAACATATTTCGTATGATTGTATGAAATTTGAGAATCTGTTCCCTCTAAATATTTATCTTAATTCCTTTATTTTATGGGTTTGCATTTTTTGCCTGGATATCTTTCCATGCACCAAACACGTTCATGGTGGCGCTTAGTGAGGCCTGATATGACCATGGAGTTTCCTCAGACCACAGGAACTGTTAGGTTTAAACAGCCATTGCTAAGAAATCAAACCCAGGTTCTCTGGAAGAGCAGCCAGGGCTCTTAATGGCTGAGCCATCTGCCCTTTCGGTTGACTAAATTTTTGACTAGCTTTCTGAGAATAACTTCCTTTTTATTTTGTTAATACTCTACAATTAGAGAATCGCCAAGAAAATGGCTTGAAGAACACATGCAAACGTTAACTGATATCTCTTTTAAATTTGTGCAAATGCCAGCGAATTTGAGTTAATAGAATTTATCCTGCTTATGCTAATCTCTGGGATGTGGTTCTCATGGTAGTATCCTGTCATTAGTTTTTGCCAGGTGCTTATATTTCCAACACAGTAGCAGAAATACTGGAAGTTGATGACTGAGGGGAAAAACAGTGTATGCAATTTATGAATATTTGCTTAGAGTTTTAGTTATGTACATGAAATGTCTTAATTTAGAGGAAAGGGGTTCCCTATGGGAAGCAAATCATTTTAAACTCTTCTCATTTAATTATCAGAAATTCTGGTTTTAGAAGATCCTCAATACATTTCCTTCAAGTGAAATACAGCTCAGACTTTAATTTTTATAGGAAATAACATACTAATCCCATCAAGAAGAATGTCATCAGCAATGGGCATGTTGCTCTCCAGATCTTGATGGTGTCATGATCTACCAAGGTTGACTAGAGCTTTTCCAGGCCTGTGATTGGCTAGACTATCAGATGTGGCACAAATTTTATTTGTGAATGGTCCTCAAAATCAGCATGTGGTATGTAAGTTGTCCTGTGCCTTCATTAAAAATAATGCTGAAGGGAAGTTGTTTGTTAGGGGTAAAGGTTATAGGCTACATTATCATCATAGAGCCTGCCATATCAATTCTAAAATTTTAAAAATAACAAAGAAAATATGGGGCACCTAATAATCCTGCACATTATTATTTCTTGTTTTTGATTTATTATCTAGAACAGCTTTAAAGCAAGAGGAAATGAGCATTTATGTTTTACTCTTTATTTAAAAATTATAAATGTTTTTTCTGACCTTTAAATACTAATGAGGGGAAATCAAATGAGCATAAAATATTTGCTTTAATTGTTTTGTGTTTTGTTGCTTCATTATGAATCTTCTCTTAACAGCTTAATTATTCCCAGTGACATTGTAGGGGAAAATATCAAGTGGGCCACTGAAGAGATGTTGAGAGCTTTAAGACAATTTCTGAAATCAAAGGAAGACCACACAGGTGGCCGACTTCATTACTGCATTAAGCTTTTGGACTGTGTTATTCAAAGTTCTCTACAGTTACTTCTTACATCACACCATGGGGGAAGACAGTGCCTTCCTCATGGTGGGTAAGGTGAGTCTTTCCAAAGTTACTGGTTCAGCTGGAGAAAATATGATTTGACCAAACACATGACATGTTTAGAGATTAGTTTGTGTGCTCTAAATAATCAATGACTGCACATGGAATAACATGTGCAGTATGTCCATGTGAGTGTGGAAACCAGACATTTGACATCAAATCTTTGTCAAAGGTTCTCCACCTTATTTCTGAAGCATCACTCTATTACTAAAGTCAGGGCTTGAATAACTGTCTAGAGACCTTTAGGGACTCACTTGTCTCTGCACCCGTCTCCCACAGCACTGTAGTTGCAATAGTCCCTCAGAGACTTAGCATTCATGTGGGTGCTCAGTATCTAAATTCAGGACTACATGCTTGAAAGGCAAGCACTTTACTGATTGAACCATCTCCCTATTCAATTTAATAACAGTAATGGTAGTAGTAATATGAAATGGATACAAATTTAAATACATTTCACTAATGATAATGGTAACATTTAGATTTTAATAATCCAGAAAATGTTTTAAATATATATGTCTATGTATATATATGCACATATATAGGGACATATGAACATATGTCCCTTAGCACATATAGAAACATCTCTCTCTCTCTCTCTCTCTCTCTCTCTCTCTCTCTCTCTCTCTGTCTCTCTCTCCCCCTACACACCCATATATATGGTGAAAATAGCCTTGGGTGGTAGGTAAGATAACTATTATCATGGTACTTAGCTTTCTGACAACTGAAAAGAAGCTAGGGTCATCTGTGAAGAGGAAAACTCAATTAAAAACTGGTGCCATTCTACTGGAGTTTGGGGCATATTTTCTTGAATAATTATCAACATGAAAGGCATCAGTCTTTTGTGAGTGGTGCCACCCAAGGCAAATGGTCCTAGGGTGTATAAGAAAACAAGCCAAGAGGAGCTAGCTCACAAGAAGCACTATTCCATAGCTAATGCTTGAGTTGTTGTTCCTATGTTATGTTCTTGCCTATCTTCCTTTCAGTGATGGACTACAACAATGAGCTGATTTAAACCCTTTCTTCCCCAAGCCTTTGGTTATGGTTTTTATCACAACACATGAGGACAAATAAAGACATTCTCACACATAAAAAATAGACACTGACAACTTAAATAACTTGTTCAGCAAAACGCCATTAAGCAATGATTAGAAATATTGGACTTCTTAAATTCATGAATGAGATTTAATATTCACTGATTTTCATTCAGCTTCTATTTGAGGGAGCACCAGCTTTTTAAACATTCCCATTTCTACAGTGTCACCTTCAATCTTTCCAACTAATCAACCATAGCTTCCTTCTCAATTCAAACTACAAGGTATTGTACAGTATATTTAAAGAATACATATTACATACAAATAACATTTGAATATTCATTGTGATATTTAATGTTACATATCAAATGAGTACAAGGTCATAGTACGCTGCATGCCTAAATATTCTTTTCCTCTCAATTTTTATATTCAGTCATTTACTTTATATCCCGGTTGCATCTTCCCCTTCCTCTTGTACTCTCAGTCTTTCTCTCTCATCTTCTCTCTTTCCCATTCACCTCTCTTTCCTTTCTCCTCAGAAAAGGGGAGCACTTTTGTGAATATCAAGCATCCTTGGCATATCAAGTAGCAATAAGACTAGGCATATCTTCTCTTATTGAAGCTAGACAAGGCAGCCCAGTTAGGAGAAAGGGATTCAAATGCAGGCAATGTAGTCAGAGAGAGCCCCTGCTCCTGCTTTAGGAGTCCCACAAGAAACAGGTGCAGTGCTTTGGTCTGTCCCATGCCTGCTTTCTAGTTGGCAGTTCAGTCTCAGTGGGCCCAAGGCATTTGATTGTGCTGGTTTCCTTTTGGTATTGTTTACACCTCTGGTTCCTTCCTTTCTAACATCCTCCTCTTCTACAAGATTCCCCAAGCTTCACTTAATGTTTGTCTGTAGGTCTCTACATTTGTTTCTGTCAGTTGCTAGATGAAGTCACCCTGATGACAGGTATGCTAGCTTTCTGTCTGCAAGTATAGTAGAATAACATGAAAATTGTCACGGGTGCATAAAGTACCTGTTTAAATTCTAATGAAGCCCGGGCACTAGACAGATCTAACAGACAGTGCCAGGTATGCAGACATAGCCCAAGTCTAACATCACTTGGGTCTCAGCCTTTTTTTGCCTGCACCTAGGGCCTGGGCAGCTCTGCAGGCTGTCTCTTTGCCAACCCTGTCAGGGGTCGCTTGCCCTGCAGAGTGATCAGCAGTTGGAAAATGTCCCTGCAGCATCCTTCATCTTCACTCCCTGACAGAGCAGTTTGGCAGCACCAGGTTCACAGAGACATTATTACATTGCTTGGGGCAAGACATACCAGGGTTCCAATGGCACAGAAGAGGAGGGCAGCACATCAGCAATCTGTGCCAGAGGAAACCCAGTCATCCAGTGGTGGGGAAATAGCCTTACAGGCTCATAGGAGGTTCAGGCACCAGCCAATAACAACAAGACCAACTAACACCAGAGATAACCAGATGGCAAAAGACAAACATAGGAACATTACTAACAGAAATCAAGGGAATATGGCAGCATCTGAACTCAATTCTCCAACAACACCAAGTCCTGGATACCCCAACACACCAGAAAAACAAGATTTGGATTTAAAATCACTTGTCATGATGCTGTTAGAGGAACACAAGAAGAACATAAATAAATCTCTTAAAGAAATACAGGAGAAAATTGATCAAAAGGTAGAAAACCTTATAAGAAAAACGCAAAATCATTTAAAGAAATTCAGGAGAATATGGGTCAAAAGATAGACACCAATAAGGAAGATATGCAAAAATCACTTAAAGAAATACAGGAGAACTTGGGTTAACAGGCAGAAGTCATGAAAGCAGAAAGACAAAAATCTCTTAAAGAATTACAGGAAAACACAAACAAGCAAGTGAAGGAGCTGAGGAAAACTATCCAGGATCTAAAAACAGAAGTAGAAACAACTAAGAAATCATAAAGAAAGACAACTCTGGAGATAGAAAACCTTGGGAAGAAATCAGAGGCCATAGATGCAAATATCAACAACAGAATACAAGAGATAGAAGAAAGAATCTCAGATACTGAAGTTACCATAGAAACCATTGACTCAACAGTAAAAGAAAATTCAAAATGCAAAGAGCTTGTGACCCTAAACATCCAGGAAATCCAGGACACAATGAGAAGACCAAATCCGATTTTATTTTTATTTTTTGAGTTTTTTTGAAATAGGGTTTCTCTGTATAGCCCTGGTTGTCCTGGAACTCACTCTGTAGACCAGGCTGGTCTCGAACTCAGAAATCCACCTGCCTCTGCCCCCCCAAGTGCTGGTATTAAAGGCATGTACCACAACTGCCCGGTGAGAAGACTAAATCTAAGGATTATAGGTATAGATGAGAGTGAAGATTTACAACTTAAAGGGCCAACAAATATCTTCAACAAAATTATGGAAGAAAAGTTTCTAACCTAAAGAGAGAGATGCCCATGAATATACAAGAAGCTTACAGAACTCCAAACAGAGGAACACTACCCAACTTGTCTACAAAGCCACGGTTACACTGTTAACAAAACCACACACAGATCCAACAAAGAAAGATAACTTATGACCAATTTCCCTTATGAACATCAATGCAAAAATACTCACTAAAGTTCTTGCCAACCGAATCCAAGAACATATCAAAATGATCATTCACCATGATCAAGTAAGCTTCATCCAAGGGATGTGGGATGGTTCAATATATGGAAATCCATCAATGCAACCCCCTACATAGGCAAACTCAAAGAAAAAAACCCACATAGTCATTTCATTAGATGCTGAAAAAGCTTTTGACAAAATTGAGCATCTTTTCATATGAAAAGTCTTGGAAAGAACAGGAATTCAAGGCCCATACTTAAACATAGTAAAAGCTAAATACAGCAAACCAGTAGCCAACATCAAATTAAATGGAGAGCATTTAATTTGATGTAATAAACTTGAAGCAATCCCACTAAAATCAAGGACTAGACAAGGCTGCCCCTTCTCTCCATATGTTTTCAATATAGTACTTGAGGTATCAGCTAGAGAAATTAGACAACATAAGGAGGTCAAAGGGATACAAATTGGAAAGGAAAAAGTCAAACTATCACTATTTGCATATGATATGATAGTATACTTAAGTGACCCAAAAACTCCACCAGAGAACTCCTACAGCTGATAAACAACTTCAGTGAACTGGAACTGAATCCACAAGCAAATCAGCAGCCTTCCTATACTCAAAGGATAGGCAGGTTGAAAAAGAAATTAGGGAAATGACACCTTTTACAATAGTCACAAACAATATAAAGTATCTTGGTGTGACTCTAACCAAACAAGTGAAATATCTGTATGACAAGATCTTCAGGAATCTGAAGAAGGAAATTGAAGAAGACCTCAGAAAATGGAAAAATCTTCCATGCCCATGGATTAGCAGGATTAATATAGTAAAAATGGCCATCTGGCTAAAAGCAATATATAGATTCAAAACAATCCCCCTCAAAATCCCAACTCAGTTCTTCATAGGGTTAGAAAGAGCAATTCGCAAATTCATCTGAATTAACAAAAAAACCCAGGATAGCTAAACCTATTCTCAACAGTAAAAGAACTTCTGGGTGAATCAGTATCTCTGACCTCAAGCAGTACTACAGAGCAATAGTGTTAAAAACTGTGTGGTATTGATACAGAGGCAGGCAGGTGGATCAATGGAGTAGGATTGAAGACCCAGAAATGAACCCACACACCTGTGCTCACTTGATCATCGACAAAGGTGCTGAAATCATCCAGTGGAAAAAATGATAGCTTTTTCAAAAAATGGTGTTGGTTCAATTGGAGGTCAGAAAACAGAAGAATGTGAATTGATCCATTCTTATCTCCTTGTACTAAGCTGTGCTCCAAGTGGATCAAGACATCCACATAAAACCAGACACACTGAGACTAATAGAAAAGAAACTTGGGAAGACCCTTGAGGACATGGGCGCAGGGGGAAAGTTCCTGAACAGAACACCAATAGCTTATGCTCCAAGATCAAGAATTGACAAATGGGACCTCATAAAATTACAAAGTTTCTATAAGGGAAGGGACACTGTCAAAAGGACAAAATGGCAACCAACAAATTAGGAAAAGATTTTCACCCACCCTTTATCTGACAGAGGGATAATATCCATTATATACAGAGAACTCAAGAAGTTAGACCCCAGAAAACCAAATAACCCTAATAAAATGAGGTACAGAGCTAAACAAAGAATTTTCACCTGAAGATTTTCAGATGGCTGAGAAGTACCTTAAGAAATGTTCAACATCATTAGTCATTAGAGAAATGCAAATCAAAACAACATGAGATTTCACCTCACACCAGTCCGAATGGCTAAGATTAAAAACTCAGGAAACAGCAGGTGTTGGTGAGGATGTGGAGAATGATTTACACTCCTCCACTGCTGGTGGGATCACAAGATGGTACAACAAGTCTGGAAATCAGTCTGGAGGATCCTCAGAAAACTGGGCAAGACACTTCTGGATGACCTAGCTTTTCCATTCCTGGGCATATACACAGAGAATTGCCAGGCATACAATAAGGGCACATGCTCCACTATGTTCATAGCAGCCTTATTTATAATAGCCAGAAGCTGGAAAGAACCCACATATCCCTCAATGAAAGAATGGATACAGAAAATCTGGTATATTTACACAATGGAATACTACTCATCAATTAATAACAATGAATTCATGAAATTCATAGGCAAATGGTTGGAATTGGAAAATATCATCCTAAGTGAGGTAACCCAATCACAAAAGAATACATATGGAATACAGTCACCTATAAGTGGATATTAGTTCAGAAGCTCAGAATACCAAAAACACAATCCACATATCAACTCATTCCCAAGAAGAAGGAAGGAGAGGGCCTTCGTCCTGGAAAGGCTTGATGAAGCATTGTAGGGGATTGCCAGGACAGAGGAGAGGGAGGGGGTTGATTGGGGAACTGGTGGAGGGAAGAGGACTTATGAGACTTCGGGTGAGCGGAAACTGGGAAAGGGGAAATCATTTGGAATGTAAACAATATAGAAAAGAAAGAAAGAAAATTGTCAAGGGCGGAATTCCTCTCATGGCATAGTGAAGATGGGCCAAACATTGGTTGGCTCTTCCTCAAATTTTGTTCCCCATTTTACCCTTTCATATCCTCTAGTCAGGACAACAAATGGGTCAAATACTTTGTGGATGTGTTTGTATCATAGTCCTTCCATTGGAAGTCTTACCGGGTTACAGGAGATGGTTCAGGCCCCTAACTCCCATTGCTAGTAGTCTTATCCAGCATTAGCCTCATAGATTCCTGGGGATTTCCATTATCCTAGATTCTCAGCTCTTCCCAAAGGTATGCCCACAATCCATTTGTCTCTGTCAATATTCTCTTCCTCTATAGAACTCTGACATGATGTCTCCTGTTCTCAACCCTTCCCCCATACCAAACACAGTCCTCTCCTGTGTCTAATCTATTTCTTATTCCGAATGATATAAAAGCATCCCCTCTTAGGCCATCCTTGTTACTTAGCTTTTCTGAGTCTGTGGATTGCGGCAAGCTTACCTTGTGCTCTGTGATTAATATTCACTTGTAAGTGAGTACATATTATGTTTGTCTTCCTGGGTCTGTGTTTCCTCACTCAGGATCATCTTTTCTAGCTTCATCCATTTGCCAGAAAATTTCTGGTGGTACTGTTTTTAATATCTGAGTAATGCCTCAATACTATATTATGTAAATGTACCACATTTTCTTTATTCATTCTTCATTTGAGAGACAACTAGGTTTTTTCCAATTTCTGGCTATTAAAAATAAAGCTGCTATGAACATAGTTGAGCAAACATAATTTTGGTATAGTACAGCAATTTTTTGGCTATATGCCTGGAAGTATTATAGCTGCATCTTGAGGTAGAACTAGTCTTAATTCTGAAAAAACACTAAATGTATTTCCAAAGTGAGTGTAGAAGTTTGCAATCATACTAGCTATGGAAAAGTGTTCTCCTTGCTCCCTGTCCTTGCTAGCTTGACTGTCAGTTGAGTTTGTCATCTTAGGCATTATGACAGATGTAAGATAGAATCTCAGGGCCATTTTCATTTGCATTTCCCTAATGACCTAGAATGTTGAACATTTCTTTAAGTGCTTCTCAGCAACTAAGATTCCTCTGTTGAGAATTCTGTTTAAACCAGCACCCCTTTTTTTCAGTGGATAGTTTTTTTATTTACAATTCTAATGTTATCCTGATTTCCCCTCCCAGAGAGCCCCTATTCTATCCCCCTCCACCTGCTTCTATGAGGGTGTGCCTCCACCCACCTACCCACTCCCACCTCCTCTCGCTCACATTTCCCTACACCGAGGCATCTAGCCTTCACAGGACTAAGGGCCTCTCCTCCCATTGATGCCTGACAAGTCCATTCTCTCCTACATATATAGTTGGAACCATTGGTCTCTCCATGTATATTCCTTGGTTGGTAGTTTAGACCTTGGAATCTCTGGTTGGTTGATATTGTTCTTTCTATGGGGTTGCAAACCCCTTCAGCTCCTTCAGTTTTTTCTCTAACTCCACCACTGGGGACCCTTTGATGAGTTCAAAGAATCTGCCTCTGTATCTGTCAGGCTCTTGTCAGAGCCTCTCAGGATACAGTTATATCAGGTTCCTGTCAGTAAGCACTTGTTGGCATCCACAAAAGTGTCTGCATTTGGTGACTGAATATGGGATGGATCCCCAAGTGGGGCAGTATCTGATGGCCTTTCCTTCAGTTTCTGCTCAACAATTTTTCTATGTATTTGTTCCTGTGAGCATTTTGTGCCCCCTTCTAAGAAGAACCAAAGAACCCACACTTTGGTCTTCCATTTTCTTGAAATTCATGGGGGTCTATAAATTGTTTCTAGGGTATTCCAAGCTTTGGGGCTAATATCCACTTATCAGTGAGAGCATACCATGTGTGTTCTTTTGTGATTGAGTTACCTCACTCAGGATTGTAGCCGCCAGCAGCTACATGTAAACTGGGTTACCTGTTGAGAGAATTTTGGGGTCATAGGGAAGAGCGGCGAAAAGAATTGGGGCAGTCTTGCACTTGGTCAGAGTTTGACTTTGGTCAAGGTTAACTTCTCCCAGTTAGCCAGGATTCTGCTCCACTTAGGGTGGAGCGCACGTAGTAAAGGTTAAGTTCATTGTTCTTCCTGGTATAGGGATTCCTGAATTAAACAGGTGACCCACCCAGCTGCCGGAGCAGTCAAGACGAAGACCTCCAAGAGAAGCTAGACAACTTCCACCGGAACTCAGCCTGGAGTCTGGGGGGAGGGTTTGCCCAAACTGTTAAAAGGTCCGGCGCCATTAAAGTTTACGGCTTTGATCAGTGAACATTGACTTAGCCGTACTTTCTTTTCGCCGCTCTTCCCTATGACCCCAAAATTCTCTCAACAGGTAACCCAGTTTACATGTAGCTGCTGGCGGCTACATAGTGGCGCCTGAACGTGGGAAGACCTGGCACGAGAGAATTTCTTGAGGTAGCCCTATCCAGCGAAGCTTCGCAGAAAAAGGTGAAAATTAATGGTGTCCGCACGGTAAGCAACATAGAGGGCAAAACTAGCGCTAGTGAATTCGTGTCTATGGTTGTGAGTGCAAGGAATGGATACAGTTTTTCAAGCATACTGCGTGGACCCAGCGCAGGACTGCTTGGGTTGATAAGATAGGGAAATATGGGGAAGGAATTTGGTAGACATTTGCCCAAAGCTCGTAAGAGCTGATTTCGGCGAAAAGAAAGGGGTTTTTAAAAATAGGCATATGTCCACAGCTTCTAAGAGCTGTTTAAAGAGGAAAATGGATGCAATTGCTTAACAAGCACGCTTAACTTTCTGTGTATCTTTCCGTGTTTGTCCCGGTGCACCGACTGTCTATGTGTATGTTTATGTCCTCTCTGTGTCTTTGTGTGAATGACTGTTTCATGTTAAAAAGAAAAAATTGGTAAAGATTACATCTGCTGGTAACCTTTTGAGCTAGCCACAGTTTGTGTGGGGATTGATTCAAAGCCACGCTGCAGCAGCGTAGCTCACTCACCCAAGACAGAAACATGGCTGGGGAAAAAGCCGCTCTTAAAAGCCCAGAAACCTCGAGATTTGGGAAGACTTTGGTTTGGCTTGTGAAATTCATGTAGTCGCTTTATACATGTTTCTAATTGGTTTTAATGATATAAGGCTTTACATTTCTTGACTAAAGAGTTATAAATTAATTGGTTATTATGTAAAAGGTATAGTGTTATTAAGAAAAGGTTAGTTTAAAACTGGTGATTCAGTGTTAGAGCTATCTTAACTAACTACACGTGGCCTAACGCCACTCATGCTTTGTTCTTGTTTATAATTGGATTTAAAGGTATATTTTACATGTCTTGACTATAGAGTATTGGCTTAAGTCACTGCACATGATTTAAAAGGTATAATGTTATTAACAAAGTTAGGTTAAGGCTGGTAGTTTAGGGTAGTCTCCATTTTGAACACGTGACATGATGGTTAAGGCTGGTAGTTTAGGGTAGTCGCCATTTTGAACACGTGACATGACGATTAAGGCTGGTAGTTTAGGGTAGTCGCCATTTTGAACACCACATGGCATGACGCAATCCAGGAAATACAGGCCTTTGGGACGCTCCTAAATTGGCATGGTGTTTCATGTGAATCTTGGCCTGGAGATTAGACTTAATGAAGATTAAGATTTAAAATATTGTCTCTTTAATAAGTTACACTGTTATACACTTGAACATAAGAACTGGCAGACAAACCTTGTGCTGTAAATATGTGTTTGCCATTGATTTTAAAGAAAATAGATTGTTTAAAATTGAGATTTGCTTCCAAAATTACAATTGTGCTCTAATATTGCAAGAAAACATTGAGTTACAATAAAAATCAGTGTGTCATTGGCTACAGTTTTCAGTTTGCAGGCTCGTAATTGTTAACATTTTGTAATTAAGATAATTTTGAGAGTGATACAGCTATGGGTTTTAGGGGCCCATTGCCTCTTTTCCACAAGTTTATAGGCTACAATGGTAGGAGCAAAATTTAACCCTCCAAGATTAAAAAGGAGATCTCTGTAGAAATGTATTTGATATCAAGTAGGTTCCTTTGACCATGAAATTACAGGTTTCTTTTGTTTAATCCTCAAAATGTCCTTGCAGGACAGATAGTTTGGGTCTGGTCTTAGATAAAAGGCTCAGATTAGAAGATATTTACATTTGAGGAATCTCATACAATGTCCTTGCCAAGGACTCAAGGTGGATCCTAGGGCAGATAAAAAAAAAAAAAAATTTACATTTGAGTTAATGCAAAGCTTAGAGTTGCCTCAGGGGAAGCTAGTGAGGAAGTTTTGAGAAATTATTTCTGCCTTACAGGCCCCACCTAGGGAGTGTTTGGTTTTAAAAAAAAAAAAAAAAAAGTTTTTGACTTATCCAGGTGTGGGTTAAAATGCAGTTCAAATCTATAAAAGGTCAAGGAGGCTATAAAAGCATTAACATTTGGCCTGTCTACTCCCTATAAAATTATTGTAAATTTAAAGGGTTGGTTTTTTGCTTTACATTCTGATAATTATAAAAGCATTTGCTTCTAATTTTAAAGAAACAACAAAACAATGTCATTAGAAAGTTTTTGCCTCAAGGAATGGCTAACAGCCTTACGTCCTGTGAGAAAAAATGTTTGTCTCTCTTTCAATACAGAAGTTAAGATCTTAAAAATTTCAGTGTATAATGTTCATAGAATGTTTGTTACAGGCCCTTGCTCCTATAGACTTTTAGAATTTTTAGGTAAATGGCTTTCAAAGGTTGTTAGGATATATTAATTGGCTTTATCTTATTTACCTCATTTTAAGCTTGCCACAGAAGGTCTTAAACCTCTGTTTTCAAGGTAGGAAACGTTTGTTCCTTGCTTCAAGCAACAATCAAATTTATTATTAATGGTTGATCTATTACATGGCAAGCATTTTTAGGCAAAATTAATAATTGTTATCCAAAAGATAATTTGTACTATCAGATCACATGTTTATTCCTTTAAGTTTCTCCCTGCTTCAACACAGATACCTGAATTGGGTGCTATAGCAGCTATTTTTAAGATGTTAAAGGTCAAGCTTTTAATAATAGTAGATATACATAGCTCATGGTTTATAATTGCTTAAAATTGGTCCATTTTTAATACTGCTAATTCTTAATTTCTACAGTTGTACAAATGTGATTCAAATTTCTAAGAACAAAGGATATATTCTCTAAATGACTGTCCTTTAGGTATTTGAAATAATTTTATATTTTGTGCACATCAAATTATAAAGATTTGTTCTTGATGTCCTCAATTTCTACCTCTACCACGTAATGGTGTTAATTCTAGAGGACTTAGTTATTACAGATAAATGATATTCATATTTCTAATTTAGAAGATTAAAAAATATGTACATGTGACTAATGATTCATTTTTAGGCTGTCTAGTTGCAACTGCTCTAACAGAAAAAGCAACTATATTTTATATAATTACATAGTTATTGCCTATGTTATGGTTTATACTTTGTGTTCCAACTTAAATTAATAAAACAATATCTTCTTGGAAGAAAGAAGAGAGGGGAAATTGTGTCCCTGTGCATATAATTTAAATTATGCTTGCATGTTTTTAAAAAAAAAAAAAATTTTAAAATTTAGATGCCAAGAAACTCCTTGCTAAATGTATATGACATCTTGTAATTAGACATATTGATGTCTAGGTGAAATGAAGGAATTCACTTACTAACATATGCCATGATCCTGATTTAATATTGGGGGAGAAGGCATGTCCTCTGTTTTTTCCACAGAATGCTGCAGAAGATATGCTGACTGTGTGCTTGCTGAATGCCCAGACCATGGTAACATAAGAGCTATATTGGATATATGTTCTTGACTTACCTCAATTGTTAAATGTCCCAGGTTAGATAAATTGCCTAGCTTCAAGCTTTTAGACTTTGTGGGACAGAACATGGAGACTGTTAAGCTAGCTTAGGAAAAATTAATTAAGAAGAGTTAAAATGACTCTTCTCCTTATTGTGCTCAGCTGACTCAACCATAGACTGGTCTAGAAATAATTCCAATTTTGAAGATTCCAATTTTGAAGATGGCTAACAATCTTCAGCCAGCTGTGTTAATTTAACATATAGTCTCCACTTTTCCTGAGAAGTAACAGCATATTTCTTGATTCACAAGGCTACCTCTCCCACCTCAGAGGCCAAGCTTTGGATCCTTAAAGTTGTTAATTTACAACTGAATTGGATACTTCTGGGACAAGTTAATCCTATTCCACCTTTAACTCTTGACCTTGTCTGTTAAGCAGACTGGCTGTCTCCACCCAGGCTCACCTGGATGGAGAGATTACATGTCTGTTAAAGACACTTGCAGACCCCCCTGGCTTCAAAACTTACACAAGTGGATCTCCAAAGAGGGAGCCACATAGAACTCAGATCTATGTGTGTTTGTTTTTGAACAAACATGGGTACCAGCGAGACGTGCGAGGCAAAGCACTGCATGGGGAGGTGAATTTCTGCTTCTGAGTCCCCAGGAAGTACACCTAATTGCATAGGGGTTAACGTCGAGAGGCTGTCCTTAAAATAATAAGGGAGCCTATTACCCCTCCTCTGAAAAAGACGTTATACAATATTTAAGAGGAATTACGGTCAATGCTTCCCCTCCTGGTTAAGGCCCGCCTTCTTATGAAGGATATTTATCCACTTGTTTTCTACCTCCTCGTGTTCAAATTAATAAAAAAAGGGAGGACATGTACAGAGCCATATTGGGGCAGTCTTGCACTTGGTCAGAGTTTGACTTTGGTCAAGGTTAACTTCTCCCAGTTAGCCAGGATTCTGCTCCACTTAGGGTGGAGCGCACGTAGTAAAGGTTAAGTTCATTGTTCTTCCTGGTATAGGGATTCCTGAATTAAACAGGTGACCCACCCAGCTGCCGGAGCAGTCAAGACGAAGACCTCCAAGAGAAGCTAGACAACTTCCACCGGAACTCAGCCTGGAGTCTGGGGGGAGGGTTTGCCCAAACTGTTAAAAGGTCCGGCGCCATTAAAGTTTACGGCTTTGATCAGTGAACATTGACTTAGCCGTACTTTCTTTTCGCCGCTCTTCCCTATGACCCCAAAATTCTCTCAACAGGTAACCCAGTTTACATGTAGCTGCTGGCGGCTACACAGGATATTTTCTAATTCTATCAATTTGCCTAAGATTTCATTAATTTATTGTTTTTAATAGTTGAGTAGTACTCCTTTGTGTAAATGTAGCACATTCTCTGTATTCATTCTGGCAACCAATAGGTAGGGAAAAATCTTTACTAATCCTACATCCAATAGAGGGTGAATATCCAATATATACAAATAAATTAGACTCCAGAGAACCAAACAACTCTATCAACAATGGGTTACAGAGCTAAACAAAGAATTCTCAACTAAGGAAATTTGAATGTTTGAGGAATACCTAAAGAATTGTTCAACATACTTAGTCATTGGAGAAATGCAAATCAAAACAACCCTGATATTCCAGCTCACATCAGTCAGAATGGCTAAGATCAAAAACTCAGGTGACAGCGATGCTTAGGATTTTGTGGAGAGAGAAGAACACCTCTCCATTGTTGATAGGATTGCAAGTTTACAACCACTCTGAAAATCAGTCAGTGGTTCCTCAGAAAATTGGACATAGTACTACCTGAGGACCAAGCTATACCACTTCTGACATAAAACCAAAAGATGCTCCAACACATAACAAGGACACATGCTCCACTGTGTTCATAGCAGCCTTACTTATAATAGCCAGAAGCTGGAAAGAACCCAGGTGTCCTTCAACAGAGGGATGGATACAGCACCCCATTTTTAATTGGATTTTTTTTTTTGCCTAGGTTCTTGAACTCTTTATATATTTGGGATGCCAGCCCTCTGTCAGATATGGAGTTGGTGAAAATCTTCTCATTCTCTATGCTGCCTTTTTGTCCTTTTGAAGGTATCCTTTTTTTTTTTTTACAGATGATTTCAGTTCAATAAGCTTTCACTTACTAATTGTTGTTTTTAGTGCCTAATGTTGACATTCTGTCCAGAAAGTTGTCTTCTCTGCTAATACATTCAAGGATATTCTCTACTTTCTCATCCATCATATTTAGTATACACTGTTTTATGTTTAAGTTTTTGATCCACTTGAACTTGTTTTCTGCAAGGTGAAAGATATATAACGTATTTACATTCTCCTACATGTAGTGCTCCAGGTAGACCAGCAATATTTGTTGATGATGCTTTCTAGTTTTCTATTGTACAGCTTTTGGCTTCTTTGTTGAATATCAAGTATCCATAGAATGCTTATTTACCTCTAGGTCATTGATTTGATTCCAAAGATCATCCTACCTTTTTTAATGCTGGTACCATACATTTTTATTGCTACTTCTCTGTAGTACAGCTTGAATTCAGGAATTGTGCTGCCTCCAGATGTTCTTTTGTTGTACAAGATTGTTTTAGCTATTCTGGGTTTTTTAGTTTTCCATGTGAAGTTGAATATTGTTATTTTAATATCTGTAAAGAATTATGAGTGATGTATGGTAACCTGAGTCCCATTTACTAGTTCTGGGCTTGCTCTTTGGTCCACATGAACCATGCAGGACCCCAAGAACATCCTTTCTCTCCATGAAAACCTTTGGGGGCCCCACCAGTTTGAAACCCTAGCAGACCAACCCCATCCTACTTCTAGCCATCCCAGTTTTTCCACCTGGGATCTAGCCTACAGAGTGGGGTCTGCCAGCAGAGATGGGTACCCTGACCTCTATTGTCTGGTTCATGGCTCCCTCACTTCCCAAGAATTATTGCTACCATCAGTATATCCAGCCAAGATCAGTGAAAAACAGATGCCTAAAGGACAGAATAAGAATTCAATCAACAATACCCAGAGAAATATGGCACAACCAGAGCCAAGCTATCCTGCTACTACAAACCCTGCATATTCTAATGAAACTGAAGGATAAGAAGAAGACCTTAAATCCAATCTTATAAAGATTTTACATGATAGAGGCATGTAAAGAGGACATGTATATATCCCTTACAGAAACACAGGACAATATGTTAAAACTGGTAAAGGCATTAAAAGAAGAGGCAAATACACAAAAAAAAATAGAGTAAAATACCAACAAACTGGTGAAGGATATGAATGAAACCATCCAAGATCAGAAATGAAAAATAAAATCTGTAATGAAAACACAATCTGAGGCAATCATGAAAATGGAAAACCTAGAAAAGAGAACAAAGATTATAGACTTAAGCATCACAGAATATAGGAGATAAATTAGAGAATTTCAGGTATAGAAGATATGATAGAAGAAATACATATATCAGTCAAATAAAATGCTAAATCTAAAAAGTTCATAACACCTAAAATCCAGAAAATTTGGGACACAATGGAAAGACCGTATGTAAGAATAAAAGAAATAGAAGAAAAGACTCTTAGCTCAAAGAAAATAATTTAACCAAATCATAGAAGAAAATTTCCCTGATCTAAAGAAAGAAATACCTAGAAGGTTCAAGAAGATTACATGATATTAAACAATTTGGAACAGAAAAATTCTTCTGCCACATAATAAATAGTCAAAATTATAAATGTACAGAATAAATAAATAATTGTAAAAGCAGCAAGGGAAAAAGTCCAAGTAACATATAAAGACAGACCTTATCAGAATTACACTCAATTACACATCTGTGCCTCTAAAACCTAGAAGGATCTAGGCAGAAGACTTACAGACCCTAAGATACTATAGATGTTAGCTGAGACTATATACCTAGCAAACTTACTACTCTATCTAGCAAACTTACAATCATTATGTATGGAAACACCAAGATGTTCCATAACAAAACCAAATTTGACAAATTGCTTTCCTCTAACTCAGACATAAAGAAGATACTAGAAGGAAAACTTCAACCCAGTGAAGCTAACTATACTCAATAAAACACAAGAAATAAGTAATTAGATACTATTGACACCAATAGAAGAGAAAATACACACACACACACACACACACACACACAAAACCATTACCAATATTAAAATTATAGGAAGTAAAATTATTGGTTATTAATATCTCTCAATATCAATGGACTCAATTCCCAAGTAAAAGACACATTCTAATAGAATAGATGTGTAAATAGAATACATCATTTTGCTGTATACCAAAAATGCAAATCAGCAACAATAATCATTATCTCAGCATAAAGAGCTGGAAAAAGATTTTCTAAGCAAACGGACCCAAGAAACAAGCTTGGATATTATTTATAATATTCTAAGATTCTATATTCAATTCAATATTGTAATATTCAATAAAATATGCTTTCAACCAAAATAATCAAAAGATACAGGAAAGGCAATTCACACTCATAAAAGGAAAAACCCACCAAGAGGATATTTCAATTTTGAAGATGTATGCCCTAAACGGAATAGCACCCACATTTGTAAAAGACATATCATTAATGCTTACCTCACACATTGAAGCCCACACAAAATATTGGGAGATTTCAACTGCCCAATCTCATCAATAGACAGGCCATGGATACAAAACCTAAATAGATAAGTAAAGAAAATAAGAGAGGTTATGTTTAATTCACCTAAGAGCTATCTGTAGAGCATTTCACCAAAAGGCAAAAGAATATACTTTCTTCTGAGCAGCTCATCAACCTTCTCCAAAAGCTGACCATATAACCTGTCACAAATCAAACCTCAACAGATACAAGAAGATCGAAATAACCCCATTCATCTTATCAGGTTACCATGAATTAAATCTGGACTTCAACAATAACAGAATGCCTATGTGTTGATGGAAACTAAACAACTCTCTACTCAAAATTCACTGGGTAATAAAGAAAGAAATTAAGGGCTTTGTAGAATTCAATAAAAATGAAGGCACAACATACTGAAACTTACAAGGTACTATGAAAGCACCACTGAAAGGAAAGTTCATAGACTAAGTGCCCTCATAAAGAATTGGAGACATATCATACTAATGAATTAAAAGTATACCTGAAATTGTTTAAAAAAAAAAAAGAAGCAAACACACCCAGGAGGAATAGACAGTAGGTAATAATCAAACACAGGGCTGATACCAATCAATTAGAAAAAAAGAGAACAATACAAAGAATAAAAGAAACCAAAATCTGGTTCTTTGAGAAAACCAACAAGAGAGGCAATTCCTTAGACAAATTAAAAGGCAGAGAAACAGGACCCAAATTAACAATATCCGAAATGAAGAGGGAGACATAGGAACAGACACTGAGGAAACAATCATTAGATGTTACTTGAAAACCCTGTACTCCACAAAATTGGAAAATCTAAATAAATCTAAATGAAACAGATGATTTTCTAGACTGATACCTGAAACAAGAACAGTTAAACTCTTTGAATAGCCTTATAATCCTCAAGGAAATAGAAGCATGTCATTAAAAGTCTCCCTCCCCCCATAAAAAGTACTGTGCAAAAAGCTTTTGCATAATTCTACCAGATTTCTTTTTTTATTAAATATTTTTATTTTCTATATTCTTTGTTTATATTCCAAATGATTTTCCCTTTCCCAGATACCCCCTCCCCATATGCCCCATAAACCTTCTTCTCTCCATCCCTTCTCCAATCACCTCCCTCCTTTATCTCTGCCTTTATATTCCTCTCCAATGCTAGATCAATCCTTTCCAGGATCAGGACCCTCTCCATACTTCTTCATGGGAGTCATTTGTTATGCGATTTGTGCCTTGGGTACTCAGAGCTTCTGGGATAATTAAAATCCATTTATCAGAGAATGCAGTCCATGTGTATTCTTTTGTGATTGGATTACCTCACTTAGGATGATATTTTCCAAATCAAACCATTTGCCTAAAAATTTTGTGAATTCATTGTTTCTAATTGCTGAGTAGTATTTCATTGTGTAAATATACCACATTTTCTGTATCCATTCCTCCTTTGAGGGACATCTGGGTTCTTTCCAGCTTCTGGCTATTATAAATAAGGCTGCTATGAACCTAATGGAGCATGTGTCTTTATTGCATGCCGGGGAATCTTTTGGGTATAAGCCCAGGAGAAGTATAGCAGGGTCCTTCGGAAGGGTCATGTCCAGTTTTCTGAGGAACCGCCAGACTGATTTCCAAAGTGGTTGTACGATCTTACAGCCCCACCAGCAGTGGAGGAGTGTTCCTCTTTCTCCACATCCTCGCCAACACCTTCTGTCTCCTGAGGTTTTGACCTTAGCCATTCTGACTGGTGTAAGGTGAAATCTCAGGGTTGTTTTGATTTGTATTTCCCTAATGACTAATGATATTGAACATTTCTTAAGGTACTTCTCGGCCATCCGAATTTCTTCAGGTGAAAATTCGTTGTTTAGATCTGTACCCCATTTTTTAATAGGGTTATTTGTTTCCCTGGGGTCTAACTTCTTGAGTTCTTTGTATATATTGGATATTAGCCCTCTATCAGATGTAGGGTTGGTGAATATCCTTTCCCAATTTGATGGTTGCCATTTTTGTCCTTTTAACAATGTCCATTGCCTTACATAAACTTTGTAATTTTATGAGGTCCCATTTGTCAATTCTTGATCTTAGAACATAAGCTATTGGTGTTCTGTTCAGGAACTTTTCCCTGGTGCCCATGTCCTCAAGGATCTTCCCCACTTTCTTTTCTATTAGTTTCAGTGTGTCTGGTTTTACATGGAGGTCCTTGATCCACTTGTAGTGAAGTTTAGTACATGGAGATAAGAATGGATAAATTCGCATTCTTCTGCATGCTGACCTCTAATTGAACCAGCACCATTTGTTGAAAAGGCTATCTTTTTTTCCAATGGATGTTTTCAGCTCCTTTGTTGAAGATCAAGTGACCAAAGGTGTGTGTATTCATTTCTGGATCTTCAATTCTATCCCATTGGTCCACTTGTCTGTCACTGTGCCAATACCATGCAGTTTTAAACACTATTGCTCTGTAGTATTGCTTGAAGTCAGGGATAGTGATTCCCCCAGAATTTCTTTTGTTGTTGAGAATAGTTTAAGCTATCCTGGGTTTTTTGTTATTCCAGATGAATTTGAGAATTGCTTTTTCTAACTCTGTGAAGAACTGAGTTGGGATTTTGATGGGGATTGCGTTGAATCTGTAGATCGCTTTTGGCAAGATGGCCATTTTAACTATATTAATCCTGCCAATCCACGAGCATGGAAGATTTTTTCCATTTTCTGAGGTCTTCTTTGATTTCCTTCTTCAGAGACCCGAAGTTCTTTTCTTATAGATCTTTCACTTGTTTGGTTAGAGTCACACCAAGATACTTTATATTGTTTGTGGCTATTGTAAAGGGTGTAATTTCCCTAACTTCTTTCTCAGCCTGCTTATCCCTTTGAGTATAGGAAGGCAACTGATTTGCTTGAGTTTGTTTATGTAGTGGATAGCATTGATGGATTTCCTTATATTGAACCATCCCTGCATCCCTGGGATGAAGCATACTTGATCATGGTGGATGGTCGTTTTGATATGTTCTTGGATTTGGTTGGCAAGAATTTTATTAAATATTTTTGCATCAATATTCATAAGGGAAATTGGCCTGAAGTTCTCTTCTTTGTTGGATCTTTGTGTGGTTTTGGTATCAGTGTAATTGTGGCTTCATAGAACGAGTTGGGTAGAGTTCTTTCTGTTTCTATTTTGTGGAATAGTTTGAAGAGTGTTAGGTCTTCTTTGAAGGTCTGATAGAGTTCTGCACTGAATCCATCTGGTCCCATGCTTTTTTTGGTTGGGAGACTTTCTATGACCCTTTTTATTTCTTCAGGTGTTATGGGACTGTTTAGTTTATCTATTTGATCCTGATTTAGTTTTGGTGTCAGATATATGTCTAGGAAACTGTCCATTTCCTCCAGATTCTCCAGTTGTGTTGAGTATTGGCTTTTGTACTAGGATCTAATGATTTTTTGAATTTCCTCAATTTCTGTTGTTATATCTCCCTTTTCATTTCTAAGTTTGTAAATCTGTATACTGTCTCTGTGTCCTTTGGTTAGTCTGGCTAAGGGTTTATCTATCTTGTTGATTTTCTCCAAGAAGCAGCTCCTGGTTTTGTTGATTCTTAGTATGGTTCTCTTTGTTTCTACTTGATTGATTTCGGCCCTGAGTTTGATGATTTCCTGCCTTCTACTCCTCCTGGGTGAAATAGCTTCTTTTTGTTCCAGGGCTTTCAGGTGTGTCATTAAGCTGTTAGTGTATGCTCTCTCCATTTTATTTTTGGAGGCACTCAGGGCTATGAGTTTTCCTCTTAGCATTGCTTTCATTGTGTCCCATAGATTTGGGTATGTTGTGTCTTCACTTTCATTAAGTTCTAAAAAGTCTTTAATTTCTTTCTTTATTTCTTCCTTGACCAAGGTATCATTGAGTAGAATGTTGTTCAGTTTCTATGTATATGTGGGTTTTCTGTTGTTTTTGTTGCTATTGAAGACCACTTTTACTCCATAGTGATCTGATAGGAGGCATAGGATTAGTTCAATCTTATATTTGTTGAGGTCTGACTTGTGATAGAATATGGTCGATTTTGGAGAAGGTACCATGAGGTGCTGAGAAAAAGGTATATTCTTTTGCTTTAAGATAAAATGTTCTCTCTCTCTCTCTCTCTCTCTCTCTCTCTCTCTCTCTCTCTCTATATATATATATATATATATATATATATATATATATATATATATATATATATATGTTAAATCTAATTGGTCCAAAGCTTCAATTAGTTTCACGGTGTCCCTGTTCAGTTTCTGTTTTCCTGATCGGTCCATTGAGGAAAGTGCAGTGTTGAAGTCACGCACAATTATTGTATTAGGTGCAATGTGTGCTTTGAGCTTTAGTAAAGTTTCTTTTATGAATGAGGGTGCCCTTGCATTTGGAGCATAGATGTTCAGGATTGAGAGTTCTTCTTGTATTTTTCCTTTGACCAGCAAGAAGTGTCCCTCAGAGTCTCTTTTGATGACTTTGGGTTGAAAATCAATTTTATCTGATATTAAAATGGCTACTCCAGCTGTTTCCTGAGACCATTTACTTGTAAAATTGTCTTCCAGCCTTTTACTCTAAGGTAGTGTTTGTCTTTGACACTGAGGTGTATTTCCTGTATGCAGCAAAATGTACGGTCCTGTTTATGTATCCAGTCGGTTAGTCTATGTCTTTTTGTTGGGGCATTGAGCCCATTGATGTTAAGAGATATTAATGAATAGTGATTATTACTGCCTGTCATTTTTGATGTTATTTTTTAAATTTTATTGGTTATCTTCTTTTGGGTTTGATGAAAGAAGGTTTCTATCTTGCTTTTTCCAGGGTGAAGTTTCCCTCCTTGTATTGGTGTTTTCCTACTGTTATCCTTTGTAGGGCTGGGTTTGTGGATAGATATTGGGTAAACTTGGTTTTGTCATGGAATATCTTAGTTTCTCCATCTATGGTGATTGAGAGTTTTGCTGGGTATATTAGTTTTGGCTGGCATTTGTGTTCTTTTAGAGTCTGCATGAGATCTGCCCAGGATCATAGTCTCAGGTGAGAAGTCTGGTGTGATTCTAATAGGTCTTCCTTTATATGTTACTTGGCCTTTTCCTCTTACTGCATTTAATATTCTTTCTTTGTTTAGTACATTTGGGGTTTTGATTATTATGTGATGGGAGGTATTTCTGTTCTGGTCCAGTCTGTTTGGAGTTCTGTAGGCTTCTTGTATATTCATGGGCATCTCTCACTTTAGGTTAGGGAAGTTTTCTTCCATAATTTTATTGAAGATATTTGCTGGCCCTTTAAGTTGTAAATCTTCATTCTCATCTATGCCTATAATCCTTAGGTTGGGTCTTCTAATTGTGTCCTGGATTTCCTGGATGTTTTCGGTTACAAGCTTTTTGCATTTTGCATTTCTTTAACTGTTGAATCCATGGTTTCTATGGTATCTTCAGCATCTGAGAATCTTTCTTCTATCTCTTGTATTGTGTTGTTAATATTTGCATCTATGTCCCCTGATTTCTTCCCAAGGTTTTCTATCTCCAAAGTTGTCTCCTTTTGAGTTTTCTTAGTTGTTTCTACTTCTGATCTTATATCCTGGATGGTTTTGCTTAGCTCCTTCACTTGCTTGTTTGTGCTTTCCTGTAATTCTTTAAGAGGTTTTTGTGTTTCCTCTTCCATGACCTCAGCCTGTTGACCATAGTTCTCTGTAGTTCTTTAAGTGATTTTTGTGTTTCCTCCTTATTGACTTTTGTATTCTCCTGAATTTCTTTCAATGATTTTTGTGTTTCCCTTGTAAGGGCTTCTAACTTTTGATCCATTTTCTCCTGAATTTCTTTAAGTATGTCCTTCATGTGTTCCTGTACCAGCATCATGACCAGTGATTTTAAATCCAAATCTTGATTTTCTGGTGTGATGGTGTATCCAGGACATGCTGTTAAAGGAGAATTGGGTTTAGATGCTGCCATATTGCCTTGATTTTTGTTAGTTCCGTTTTTGCGTTTGCCTTTTGCCATCTAGTTCTCACTGGTGTTAGTTGGTCTTGTTGTCAATGCTGGACTCACCAGTGCAAGCTGCCTCTTCCCAACTGGCCGCTGGTGCACAGTTGACCTCCTGCACTGCCTGGAGACAGGGTGCTGTGGCCCAGGCTGTTCAGATCCAGAAGCAGACACCTGAAGGCCTCTGCCCGGGGCCTGCTGGACTCACCAGAGAACACTGACTCCTCCCAGCTAGCCTCCGGTGTGCCCCTCTGGCCTCTTGCAGGTCCTGGAGATGTGGTGTTGTAGCCCAGGTTGTTCTGGATCCCGAAGAGGAGCTCTGAAGGCTCCTGCCAGAGGCCTCAGGACTGGAACCTAAGCTCTGTGGGGCTGGACCCACGGGAGCAAGCTGTGTCCTCCCAGTCTGCCTCCGGAAGCACACCAGGCTCTTGTACTTCCTGGAAACCGAGTGTTGTGGCCCAGGCTGTTCAGATCCCAAAGCAGACACCTGAAGGCTCCTGCCTGCCCGGAGCCTGCTGGACTCACCAGAGCACACTGACCCCAGATTTTCAAAGAAGAGCTAATGCCAAAACTCCTCAAACAATTCCATAATATAGAAATAGAACTTGAAACAGAAAGAGTGCAGTCAAAATCATTCTATGAGGCTACAGTCACCCTGATACCTAAACTACACAAAGTCTCAACAAAGGGAATTTCATACCAATTGATCTTATGTAAATTAATGCAAAAGTACTCAATAAATACAAGCAAACCGAAAGAAAAACATCATGTCAGTAGGTGCATAAAAAGTAGTTGACAAAATCTAGCACTGATTCATGATAAAATTCTTAGAGAAAGCAGTGATATAAGGTGCATACACAAACACAATAAAGGCAATCAATATTCAGCAAGCCAATAGGCAACATAAAATTAAATTGAGAGACACTTAAAGTATTTCTACTAAAATTGGGGATAAGTCAAGACTGTCCATTCTCCCCATATCTCTTCAATATTAAGTCCTAGCTAAAGCCATAGGACAACTGAAGTTCAAGGGAATACAAACTGAAAAGGAAGAAGTCAAAGTTTCTCTATTCGCACAAGATATGATAGTATACTAACTGAACCTAAATACTCTGCCAGAGAACTCCTACAGCTGATAAACACCTTCAGCAAAGTGGCTGGATACAAAATTAACTCAAAGAAATCAGTAGCCCTCTACTACACAAGCATGTAACAGGCTGAGAAAGACATTAGGGGAACAGTACTCTTCATAGTAACCACAAATAATACAAAGTATCTTGGTGTAACTATAACCAAGCAAGTGAAATACAATAATTTTATGACTCTGAAGAAAGAAATTGATTAATATATCAGAAGATGGAAAGCTCTCCCTTGGTCATGGACTGGTAGGATTAATATAGTGAAAATGGTCATCTTACCAAAAGCCATCTACAGATTTAATGCAATTTTGATCAAAATTCCAACATATTTCTTCACATATCTTGAAAGAACAATTCTCAGCGTCATATGGAAAAACAAAAAAACATGTTACCTAGAATAATTTTGAACTTCTGGAGATATTGCTATATTACAGAGCATACATACTATATTAGTACAAAAACAGACAGGTTGATCAATGGAATGCAATTAATAATGCAGAAATGAACCCACACACACATGGATACATGATTTTTGACAATGAAGCCTAAACCATGTAATGGAAAATGGAGAATATTTTGGACAAATGCTGCTAGTCTAGTTGGATGCCTACATGTAGGAGAATGCAAATAGATCTATGCTTATAATGTTGCGTAAAACTCAAGTCCAAATAAATCAAAGACTTCAGTGTACAGCTAGATACACTTAGTCTAATAGAACAGAAAGTGGGAAATAATTTTGAACTCATTGATATAGAAGACAACTTCTTGAACAGAACAACAACAGCTCAGGCACTAAGGTCAAAAATTAATAAATGAAACCTCATGAAACTGAAAAGCTTCTGTAAGTCAAAGTTCACTGTCTTTTGAAGAAAGTAACAGTTTGAGAAAAGATCTTCACTAACCTTACATCTGAGGATGGCTAATATACAAATTATATAAAGAACTCAAAAAGTTAGACACCAGCAATCCAAATAACTCAATTAAAAATGGGGGACATAGCTAAACAGATTTCTCAACAGAGGAATCTTGAATGACTAACAGGCACCTAAAGAAATGTTCAACATCTTTAGTCATCAGGGAAATGCAAAACAAATCTACTCTAAGATTGCACCTCACACCAGTCAGAATGTTTAAGCTCAAAAACTGACAAGGGAGCCCATGCTGAAAAGGATGTGGAGCAAGGGGAGCACTCCTCCCCTAATGGCAGGAGCGCAACCTTGTATGACCATTCTGAAAATCAAATTTGGCAGTTTCTCAGAAATGTGGGAATAGTATTACCTCAAGACCCAACTATATCATGCCAGGGTGTATATCCAAAAGATGATAAACCGTATAACAAGGACACTTGCTCCACTAGGTTCATAGCAGCTTTATTTGCAATATCCCGAAACTAGAAAAAAAATCTAGATGTCTCTCAACTGAAGAATGAATACAGAAAATATGACCATATATTCACAATGGAATACTACTCAGTATGTAATATAATTATAATCTCAAAAGTGAAAGAAATATCTAGACAAAATTTTCTGTATTGCAAAAGAAACTGTTATCCAGTTGGAGGTACAGTCTTCAGAACAGGAGATAATCTCTGACAACTATACTGCTGACAGAGGAGTTTTGTCCATAAACTATAAGTAAAAACCACAAAACAAACAAACAAACAAACAAACAAACAAACAAACAGTTGATAACCAGTAACACAAATGGCTGAACTAAAAAGTGGTGTATGGACTTGAATAAAGAGGTTGCAAAGAACTACAAATGGTTAATAAATATTAATTAGTCTTTAAGTTCCTGAATGAATGTCACATACCCTCTACCACCATAGTTTTCTAGCATCTTCAGCTGCATGGGTAGCAGATGATGGCCTGGTGAGACATCAATGAGAGGAGAGGCCTTTGGACCTGTGAAGGCTCATTGCCCCAATGTAGGAGAATGCCAGGACAGAGAAGCAGGGAGTGGGACGTGTTAGTGAGCAGGGGGAGCAGGGAGGGGATATGGGGTTTTTGGAGGGGAAACATGTAAAGGGGATAACATTTGAAATGCAAATGAAGAAAATATCTAATTAAAAAAAGAAAAAAAGAAACAAAATGATCTTAATTTTTCTTCTAATTTGTCATATTATAAATCATGAATCAGAAACAAATTTACTTTTTAAATTAAATCATCATAATGTTTGCTAATGTATCCTGTTGTCCATGAATTCCAAATGTCTCCTCATTCAATTATGGTTTTGATACAATTTTATTGTATATATCTCACACATCTTTTGTTGAATCTTTTTCTAGACATTATTCCTATGTATTTACTGTGGGAAATCTTTCTAGGCAGTCAGTTGTTGATGTATGGGTATATATTTAAATATGCACACAATCAAAACATATTTGATCACTACAATATAAGCTAGTTCAGCAATATTAATTCAAGCTATCCATCTTGATAAATGCTATCTCTGGAATCTAATACTTTCACTGCTAAGTATTTGAAATTTTTCAGTACAATTAGGTTATCAGTGCTAGATAATGGCTTTATTAACTGCCAGTACTTATTTGTGCTGTCTGGTCTCATGTCAACTTGACATACAAACTAGAGTTATCTGAAGGGACTGAGACTGGATTGAGATAATACTTCTATAAGAGCTGGTTATAGGGCATTTTCTTAATTGCTGATGGATGGTCTAGCCCATTGTGTATGGCTCCATTATTGGGCTGGTGGTCCCGGGCTCTATAGAGAGAAAAGATGGTAAGCCAATAAGCAGCAGACCTCCATGTCCTCTACCATCAGTTCTTGCTACCAAGTTTCTGTTTTCTTTGAGTTCATGAACTGATTTCCTTCAAGATGAATGACAACGATGTTCATCATAGTAAGTTCATCATTTTGTATTCTTCAGTATAAGCCATATAGACACTTTCCTCCCCAACTTGATGTTTGGTAATCATGTTCTGTCCCAGCAATAGAAACCCCAAGATTTTATTTGCTATGTTTCTTTTCCAAGACTGAAAAACTGGAAGGGGCTCCACCTTAAGCAATATGTGTAGTGTCTAATCATTCTCTATTAATTGCCTAAGAATTTGATCTAAGCTGTGATTGTTTCTTCCCAAATTGCTTTAATAGCTTCCTAGCTATCTTCCTGTCTCTATGGTTGCTTTCTCTGTCACCCACAGTCTATCCTCAATACCACAGCCAGATGGTTCCATAGCCCTCTAATGGTTTCTCATTTAACTAAGACTGAAAGCCACTCATTTGAAGATGTACAAAGCCCTATGAGATCATGGAGATCCTAAGCCTCCTCCGTCCATTTCTCCATCTTTATTGTTGTCACTGCTCACAGCAAACACACTTAAGGACCAATCCCATCTTATATTGTCTTCTCTCTGAGTTTATATTCAGCTATGGTGATGGATGCTTTCTGTTCCTAGTGGCACTAAGCTCTTAATAACAGTGTGTCTTCAATCTTGCAACGTGGCTGATGGGCAGGCTGTGAATGACACAAGTTTGTCAAACCCTCCATAGTTCTAAATGGCTAGAATGACAAAATCTGTGAGAAAGGATACCTGGTGGGTAAACACTCCTCTCTCCAACTCATAGTCCCCTTTATCTCTTGCTGGGAAATTCTGATAGGAATTAAGTCAACCACTTCATATCTTTTCTAGTTTTGTTTAATATTTTTTTCTAAATAAGAGAAGACTTATCTTGCTGTAAACTTGTGTGATGCTAGGGACATGAGGCTGCCTGACAAAGGTTAAGGAATGAAACAAAAACACAGACAGGCACCCAAAACAGCTGAGAACAAGTGAACTAGGTTCTGTAACAGTGCAGGAACAGCCTCTGGGAAGCTCAGCACATTTATTATATACCCTTTAAATGAGGTAAGGTTGTTATAACATACAGCTGAAGAATCCTGTGCATGTCTTAGATACAGATAAAGAAGGAGGCAGGTTGTACGGTACACAGATGGATCAAGGAGACATAGTGAGCTAATATCAATAGTAGTCCCTAGGGGAGTGATCCTAGGCTAAAATTTTTGTAGGGGGAGAAAGCTGGGGTGAGCACTTTTTTTTTTACAGATATGATCAATATTTGCAGTCAGAATTCCTAGAAAGAAAGTGTTTGCCATCCCTCTGAACTTCAGAGACATTGCCCATTTTCCATACATAGGACCCGACATGTGGTAGTAACAATGTCAATAGCACATATTGCCTCAGAACCTTTAATTTTCAAGGCTCTGTCAGTTCTCTACACAAATGTTTAATGCTACCGCGTGTATAATCTTCTCTAACCATGTGCACACTGTGCATAACCTCCTGCATTCCTGATCATCTCAAAGCGCTCTCTCTGTCTCTCTCTCTCTGTCTCTGTCTGTCTCTCTCTCTCTCTCTCTCTCTCTCTCTCTCTCTCTCTCTCTCTGTCACATACACACACACACACTTTACTTTTCTATCCTTAACAGAATACAAATGCCTTGAAAGCCAAGATTCTTGTTTACTTCATTCACTAATGTATCACACATGCCTCTAGACTGCCTGGAATGGATTTGTTCAATATGTACTCAAGCAATGAAGAGGAAATAAAAGGGACCCTTCTTTAACATCTTTAAGATCTCAGAGTAAAGAATCCCAGTGTTTCCCTGTTTAAATAATGTTTGCTCTAAGATTTTGATAGCAAATTTTTATAGTTTTTTTGTTTTGACATTTATTTTTTGAGTTTATTGTTTCCTCTGTATTTAGATACTGTATTTAGATGGATACTGTATTTAGAAAATTTACATCTTCCTTACTCCTCTTTCCAATTCTTGCCATGACCACTTCAACTCCTTTCCAAATATATGAACTCTTTTAAAAACTAGTCTTGTTATGTGCTCTACACTCTATCCTACCCACACACGTAGGCATAACCGGCTGAGTCCACTTAGTGTTGTTATTGAGTATATGTTTAAAGCAGACCTCTTGGGACTGGATAACCTATCCGAGGGCTGATCTCTGGAGACAGTTTATTTTCTCTCTCTGAGCCATCTCACAAGGCCCCATCCATTGCTACAGGCAATGAGTGTTTACAAGTTTAAAGGTCAGTTTTATTTAGCTGTGCTACAAACTAACATGGTCTGTTGTTTTCCTTCGACGGTACTTGTGTAACTTTCCTTTCAAAATACAAGCTGCTTGAATGTTGTATTTTTTTCTAAAATGTTTTTTATTATAAGGATCAATTTCTTCAAAGCTTCATTCAATCTTTCCTAAACTCATATGATACTAGAAAGTGTGTGTTTGTGTTCGTGTGTTTGTGTTCGTGTGTTTGTGTGTGTGTGTATGTGTGTGTGTGTGAGAGAGAGAGAGAGAAAGAGAGAGAGAGTGTGTGTGTATGAGAGAGAGAGAGAGAGAGAGAGAGAGAGAGAGAGAGAGAGAGAGAGAGAGAGAGAGAGAGTTGTGTCCATGGATATCTTTTATTATCAAGCCAGGTTCCTAAATTACCAGAAAACATACAGTATTATATCAAATTTAATGTATTTTAATTTTCTAGGATTGTGCTAATTTCATTAACTATTCCTATGAGTTGGCATCAAGGCATTCAGATTGTTTTATATTCTTAGTCTCTTCTGATCATCTGTTTCCTGTTTTTTATTTCCATAACATGACATATTATTTATTCTCTCCCATTTTCTTCAATAGTTTTTTCTTTCACATTTCCAACTTTGATTAACAACCCTACTATTTCTTGTGTTATTTCACTATCTTAGACCTTGTTCTATTCACAGCATCTAAACTTGGATATGCACTGAATTAATTAATTTGTGATTGTTTTCTCTTGAAAAATAAACATATAAGCACTTACCTCAAGACCCAGCTCTACCACTCCTGGGTATATACCCAAAAGATGCTCCAACATCCCACAAAGACACTTGCTCCACTATGTTTATAATAGCTATATTTGTAATAACCAGAAACTGGAAATAACTTAAATGTCCCTCAACTGAAAAACAGATAAAGAGAATGTGGTACATCTACACAATGAAATACTATTCACCAATTAAAATCCAAAACACTGTGAATTTTGCGGGTAAATGGATGGAACTTGAAAATATCATCCTGGGTGAGGTAATCCAATCCCCAAAAGGGCATGTGTGGTATGTTCTTACTTATAAGTGGATAAAATAATGGATACCCTTTCTAAAGTCTACAGACCCAAAGAAGCGAAACAGGAAGGCCCAAGCCAGGAAGTTTGACTCTGACTTAGAAGGGGGAATAAAATACTCAGAGGCAGATGGAGGGAGGGAACTGAGAGTGGGGCAGGGGGCAGGAAAGGGCCTGGATAGATGGCTAGGGGGACATGAAAATGAAAGGAAATCTGAAATTGATATGGGTGAGGAGGTAGGGGGGCATCTCCAGGAGGAAACATAGACCTGGGATAAGGGATGCTTCCAAGAAACAATGGAGGTGACTTTAGCTGTGACTTACTACGTTGGGGATTTGTAACATGAAGAGGACACCTCCTGTAGCCCGACATGAACCCCATTGGAGTGAAAACCAACCCACCCACAAAACTTTCAAATGAAAGTTTATTCTCTCTACACACACACAAAAAAATGAAGGCACAGGGGATGGAACAGAGAGAGAATGACCAACCTATAACCAGCACATCTCTTGGACAAATAGCAACCCCTAACACTATTCATAATATGCTGTTATGCTTGCAGAAAAGAACATGCACTGTGAGGCTCCACCCAGCACTGATCCACACAGATACAGTCACCCACTGCTAAACAGTGGTTAGAGTTTGGTGGCTTTTATGGAAAAATAGGAAGAAGGATTGTAGCCTCAAAGGGGATAGGAACTCCACAGAAAGACCAACAGAGTCAACTAACCAGGACCCTTGGGGCTCTCATTGTCTGAACCACGAAGCAAAGAAGATACACAGATTGGACCTATACCTCCCTGCTCATATGGAGCAGATGTTCAGCTTGTTCATCATGTGGATCCTGAACAACTTGAACAGGGGCTTTCCGAAAAGCTGTTGCGTTTATGTGGGATATAGTCAACTAAGCTGGTTTGCTTTGTCTGGCCTCCCAGAGACATATAGTGCCAGGCTGGGTGGATATCCAAGGGGACCACCACCTGCTCAAAGGAGAAGGGTAGGGGGATAGAGGAAGGAGTGTGGGAGGGGAGACCAGAAGTAGGGCAGTGATCAGGATGTAAAGTGAATAAGTAAAAAGCCATAAGAAAACAAAAACATAAGAAAACCAAACCCAAACCACAACTACAACAAAAAACAAAAACAAACAAATAAACAAACAAACAATAAACAAACAACAAACAAAGAAGCACAGGATTTTGCTCCAAATACAACTTGAACTGAGTATGGTGGGCAATAGTTTAAACTTGTAATTCCTGTACTGGGAAGTTACATATAGTGGCAGCAGAAATTTAAGCTCATCTTCCACTGTATAGGGAGTATCCTGTATCCAAGGCAACCCAGGGATATATGAAACTCTGTTTCAATAAATATTTCAATGAAATAATACAAAATAAAACAAGACCTACTCTTAAACTCACACATTTAGAACGACAGTTGACTATGTGGCGTCCCTGTGGCCCATTTAAGCGTACATGTAAAATTACTTTATGGAAGCAGGGAAACAGAGAGAGAGTGTCCAGGGGTGGGGGCAGGACCCAGTTTTCAATGATATGTCACTGATGACTATTTTCTTTTGAGTATTCTTCAGATGCTAATAGTCCATTTGGTTTGTGAATTCACCTCTGGGTCAATCAATCAATGTTAGGACTGTCCCCAAGATACATTTGCTGCTAAACAGTGTCAAGAGCTAGTGAGTGGTCCCTCAGGACAAGAGCTGCTTTAAGGACATTCCACATCTGACCAGAGTAGAACAGAATTTGATCACTTGGATAAGTACTTGGAAAGTTTTAAAAATATATGTATGGTGTACTTGTGATCCTTGCCTTATGTGGCTGTGACGACTACATGCTTTATCTGTTGTGTACAAGGTTGAACTATGTATGTGCATGAGTGTGAATTTCTGTATATTACTGTGTATGCATGGTGTGTGTATGTGTGTGTGTGTCTAGTGTTTGTATAGTGTATGCATGTGTGCATGTATGACCTTCAAAATCATTGTTAATTTTGCAATCATTTCCATCTAAATGTTTTTAAGTTTAAACCTTCAACAAATCAAGTGTGCCAAAAATAAGAGAAATAGTAACGTTACATCCCAGGGTTTCTTCTCAACCATATTCCTTCTTTTATTAAGGGAATTTTGTGAATAAAAGCAATTGCATATATGCCCTTAACATATCTGTTCTGATTTTTATTCATGTTTTTTTCTACTTGAGCATTTTTCTTGTCTCCAGACAAATGTCTTTTCTTGTTTCTTGATGTGTAACTTCAAAAACTTAAAAGAGAGAAACTACTTACCTGTGTTATATGAAATCATAACTATTATATGAAGCAAAGAAGACAAAAGTGGTTAGGTGTCTAGGTGAACAGTTCGCATAAGTAACAGTGAAGGCCTAGTAAAGGAAAAATAAATTCCTAAATATTACTAAGGTAGATATAGGTATTTCTTCAAATAAAGTCAATGAGCCATTCTTATATACTAGCTATTTCCTCTGAGAGTTGAACAGTGTTCTCTAAATGAGCATTCTTTTCACATTTCTCTGGGTGGTAAATGGACCCAAGTTTACCTGAATTCTGATTGTCTATGACTGATGAGAACACCACATTTCACTTACAGGGAAGCCATTGGGATGGTATTGATGTGAGTTTTCTGCTAATTCGATGCTCAATAATGCGCTCCATATTAATACTGAAAAATAAATATGGTCAAATGGAACACGCCGTGCTCTGGCCAGCATGCGGTCTCATTCTTCCATTGCTCTAATGCTTTGCTCATGCTGTGTTTCACATGGGCATGTGGGAACTAAAAATTATTATTAAAATAGCTCATGAATTGACAAATGAGACCCCATGAAACTGGAAAACTTCTGTAAGGCAAAGGGCATATATTCAATACAACAAATTGGCAACTTTCAGATTGGGAAAAATAATCTTCACTAATGCCACATCAGAATGTCTAAGATTAAAACTTCAGGTGACAGCACATGTTGGTCAGGATGTAGAGAAAGAGGAACATTCCTCTATTGCTGGTGGTATTGTAAACTTCTACAACCTCTCTGGAAATCAATCTGGAGATTCCTCAGAAAACTGGAAATAGATATACCTGAAGAAACAGCTTTATCACTCTTGGGCATATACACAAAAGAACCCTCACCAGGACGCAGGGGCATGTGATTCACTATGTTCACAGTGGCCTTGTTTGTGATAGCCAGAAGCTGGCAACAACCCAGATATCTTATGACAGAAGAGTAGATTCAGAGAACGTGGTTCATTTACACAATGGAATACTACTCAGCTATTAAAAACCAGGACATCCTGAGTTTTTCAGGCAAATGGATGGAACTAGAAAATATCATCCTGAGTGAGGTAACTCAGACCCAAAGTGGATATTAGCTAAAAAATGTACAGAATATCCAGGATACAATCCTCAGAACTCAAAAAGTTTAACAAGCCTAAGATCCCAAGTGAAGATGCCTCAATCCCACGTGGGAGAGAGAAGAAAGCAATCACAGGAGGGGTGATGGAAGGAGGTAACTGGGTGGGAAAGGGGACAGGATGGGAACATGATCAGGTTGGGGGGAATCTGCCAAAATGTACCAGAAATCTGGGAGGTAGGAGACTCTCAGGACACAAAGGAAGGGACCTTAGATGAAAATGGCCTACAGTGGGAGAGAGAACTTGTAGAGCTCACCTCCAGGAGAAAGACAGGGTTAAGGAGAGGGATGGGGTTGCCATCCCACAGTCCAAATCTCTGACCTAGAATTGTTCCTCTCAGAAAAATCTGCATGGAAAAAAATTGAGAAAAGCCTGAGTAAAAGTAGGTCAAGTGATAGGCTCAAATTGAGATAGAGCTCAAGGGGGAGGCCTCAAGGACTGACACTATTACTGAGGCTTGTGCAATGGAGGGTGGGTACATCCTCATGGAGACAGAAATCGGGTGGGGAGGGAAGGATGTTTGGGATGTGGAACAGTCAGCAGGGGGACCAGGTGGGTGATACAATCTGGATTGTAAAAACGATTAAATAACATTAAAAAAACCCTTAACCCTAGTGAAAAATTCTATCATTGTTAATTCACGTTCTTTAGATTGTTTCATTGCACCCTGATCATGCCTTCTTCTTTTCAGTCTTTGATATAATTTTCAAGGGGAGAAGTGGAAAGAGGAAGAGGAAGAGGAGGAAAAGATTAAGGAGAGAGAGAGAGAGAGAGAGAGAGAGAGAGAGAGAGAGAGAGAGAGAGAGAGAGAGAATATGATATTCTGTATGCTCATGTAAATTCCAAAAATGGCACATTGCTCACAGGTATTCAGAAATTATTTGTTCTTCACTAAGGTTTTTCATATTTTATAAACCTTGATTTAGTCATATAGTTGTTGGAATCATTGAGTTTAGTTTTCAGTTTGGTACAGTGTGTAGTATATTGGTTAATACTGATTGTTCATCCAGGCCTTCTAACATTCATGCTTGTATGAATAGAACATTTCTTTGTTTCTTTGAGTTTACTTTTAGAGACCTGAGGATGCTTTGCCACAGCTTCTGCAGTCAGTTCATCTGCTAACATAATTTCCTTTCCACTTTGCCTTCCGGGGGCTCTCATTGTATCTGGTGCTCTGGCCTTAGATGGGCTATCCATCTGCTCTCCCTGTCTTCCTCCTATTTCTCCACCCTTTTCTTGTATTCTCTGATAACACTTCCTTATAAATCACGTACACATTGATCATCAAACCAAGGTTTTCATTCCTTTAGGGAATTCTAAATATAGTATACATCTAGAGGGACTGTTCTTCCATAACCAATAATCAATTTATCAATTTCCTATTTGATATTAACAAAGAATAGATATTTCTAAATGCTCAAACATAGCATCAATTACTTAGGAGTAGAATGTACACATAAAGAAAAAAAAGAAAAAACCATTATAAAGTGCTGTAAGAATACACAAAATTTCATATCAAACATAAAGTGTACTTTATAATTTATTGCAATAAAAATTCAAAACCTTACTGATTAGTTTGAATTCCATGTTCTTCTACATAAAAATTGTTAATATTTATGAAGGTTTTTTTTTCTACCAGGCCCAAAATATGCTTCAATAAATTTTAACATTATGAATTTATTCAGATATCTTATATAATGTAGATTTTTAAAGCTTCCCATAATAATCCAATTCAATTTAATATATTTAAAACTATAATGTGCTTACAAAAAAACAAAGCTTTCACTATTAATTCCAGATCATTTAATTTTATCCATTTTAATATATCTATTAGAAAGTGATATGATCTCAAATCAAAATGCTAGTGAATATGTGTGACTGTTTTGGTTTAAGATAGCATATGAAATACATTTGAATAAATAAACAAATCTAGTTTGTGTTGGTTTGGCAGACAAAACCACTAGGGTTATTTCAGGTAACCTTGTCCCATGTTTACTGTCATCATATGATGAAGGTTTCTAAAGCCTGTGAATATAAACGACATCACACTGTTGGTTACACCATGTAGAAGAGAAAAACAAAGGTGTCTCCAATTAAGCAGAACATCCTCACCCCTCCATTGCCCCAGCAGGTAGTAGATATGGCAGCCAGAGATACACATTCTTCTCAGTCAGAAAGACATGAGTTACCAGGCTTTGGAATAAATGTAGGGAATAAACATGTGGATGGCTTGTGGGATATTAGACCAGCCCTCATCTGTACAGCCAACAAAACAGAAGAGATATAGGTCCTTCAACTACCAGAGGAGAAATTTTACCAGAACCCTAGGGAGCCTGAAAGTATTTTCTTTTTCTGTCCAGCTTTCTAGTGAGGAAAGCTGGAACTGATTCTAACCTTATAAATCTTCCAATAGTTGAAATCAATGGATTAAACCATAGCTGGACTCATAGCTGAAGGGAATAAAAGGAGGACATGGAGGATTCAGAAGGTGGAGGCACCTACTGTTAGACAGTAGTCCACTGGAGAAGGACATTTGAAGACTGTCAACAGCCCCAATATAGAACAAGTTCCAGCCAACTTACTCATCCCTAATCCTTAGTGCCTCATCAAAGCCCAAAGATACAGCACCAAATGGCCACGGGCAAAGACTTCTGAAACATTGAACTAAAGTTCAATGTTTTTAAATGTTGATTCTTAAAAGTTGATTTCTTCCACATATTTTGATATTGTGAAGGAAAACAGATTGACATTTAGCATAGTAGGGCTAATTGCATAGTAATTATGAGTTTCATTTACATTGCACAAAAATCAAATATTAATTATTCTTCAAGTGGGGTAAAATATGAAAAACATGTTGAAGTCATAATTGTCTCTGGTGTATGATTTGTTTTAATTCTGTCCATGTAAATTTTACTATGAGCATATTGCATACACCTACTGTGTACACGGTAGATATTTTATAAATTATGCACCCAAAGGGAATTGTTAAGCTGTTATGTGGGGTTGAGGTATTATAATTTTTTAAGGTACATATCTATCATGTTTTATACATTTTGGGAAATAAAACAATAAAACAACAACAACAAAGCAAACAGGCTAACTGACCAACAAAACAAGAATTTTTTTTTTTACTATTAATGTGAAATCAATGACTTTTAGTTTTCTTTCTTGAAACTATCATCATCATCATCATCATCATCATCATCAATCCACTAAAGCTGTTTATAATATGACAGAAATATCAGCATAATAAAAAAGAGTGTTTATCTTGAAACCACACATTGAACAGAAAGGCCACAACATGAGCCCCATGGTAGATCTGTCATAGACAAATCAATAGCAAGGATGTATTAGCAATCAGCAACACAGTTCCCACTGGGACAAGAGTGAGGCAATGTGTCCTTGCCTAGTTGACATGAGAGTACTGTTTATACACAGTACACATTTCTTGTGCTGTATTTACATAGCTTAATGGGGTTTTGAAAAAGGTCAGAATCAGCAACATAGACATTTAGAACTGTGAATTACATACAGAGGCATTGTTGAATTCTTAATTATACTATTAAACAGTTTATAACAGGCGAGTTTCTACCAAAGAATTGGTGCACATTTTTTTAAAGCTTGTATTGTCTGTTATACTTCAGACTTCTAAAAGAGATTTCTTTCTTTCTGGCTCTTATCATATAAATGCTTGAACCTCCTGAGCCATTCTGAGTTTTTCTGTCCTCTGTTTGCTTCATTCTTTCTCTAATCAGTGATTACCAAGAATTATCCAGGTACAAGATGTACATGATTCCTGAAAAGATTGCAGGCAAATTTTAGAAAAAGATTGAATAAAGGAATAGGCTATTTTAGATTGTTTCCAGAATACTGTACTTAGTCTCTCATAAAAATCTAAAATATTCCCAGAAGAGAGCCCTAGAAATGACTGTAGTCACACCAAATACAATTAGAATTTAGTAATATATTTGGCATATTTTCCCCATTTGATGCATAATTAATATTTGATCTTGTGTGTAATTTAAATGAAACAGCAAAGAGCTGGAGAGTACAGGGTTCTACGAGCCACCAAGTCAGCTAGAATACTGTCTTCACATTGCTCCACTCTGTTCCCCATTGATTTCTACTAGGTTACATGTGAGCTTTGCATTTTTAGGTCAGACTATGTTTATTTCTTGGAAGGGAAAGTTTTCCTTTCTTGGTCTAAAAATCTAATACTTGGAAATGGTGAGGCACACGAGTCAGAAGAAAGTAGATTCTGACCAAGTGAGCAATTCCTTTGAAACATTAATGGAAATTAAATATTGAGCACCCAATGTATTTTCAGAACTGTTTTAAGGTTTATAGGGTTTTGCTTAACTGCTTCTGTAAGGACAAAATATAGATGTTGTGGGATCTTTAGGATGACTTGCAGAATGATATTACATTTATCTAAGGATAACATATTAATGAATGAAATTATGTGATAAGGATAAAAGAAGATAACACATATAATGTAAATAACCTATTATAGCATATGAATGAACAAAGATACATGTGGTTAACAATAGTAATGAGCACTCTGGTTAGACAGGCTTCACAGTACTGTAGGAAGGTGCATTATTAGGTTGCAAGAGAGCAAATTTTGATTTCCTGGTTCTTTTCTCAGGTTTTGAAAATTCATAATTCTGAATGGAAGAACCTTGGTATGTGAAAATGGCTTAACCATTTTCTTTTCACACACACACACACACACACACACACACACACACACACAGAGAGAGAGAGAGAGAGAGAGAGAGAGAGAGAGAGAGAGATGAGAGATAATTCAGGTTGATATTCATCTAGGTATTTCTGGCAGTTTGTTTTAATGGTAAAATATTGCCTGTTCTTATGTTGTAGTCAACTACTTCTTTGACAAAGTAATCCAGGATTAATGTATTGAAATGGACATGTGTAAATGAAATTTATCATAGCTCACTTATATCAGAGGGAAGGACAATGTTTTATGATAATGTTATTTTTAGACATCACCTGCAGTAAGAAAGACAAAATAATGAATGCATGCTATTGATAAAATATAATGTCTTTACAGATATTAGCATCTTTATACTTATTTATAGTGTTGCCCATATATAGCCACAGGGTTCTTAGCGTATAATGTTCCTATATATTAATACATTTGTAGCATATAATAGTAAATGTCACCATACTATTTGAATGTATTGCATATTACCAATAATTGTACACTAGTGAAAAGATAGATATGAGCATTAGCTAGGAGAAGGGGGTTCTAGAACACAGTCCAAGTCCTGGTCCTATTTGTCCATTTAGACAAGCTATAGTATGCATTTTCATAATAATAGAATATCATCATTCTGCAACAGAAGGATATTTTAACTCATCTTCATGGATTCAGACAAGGATCCTTGTTGTGCTTCAAAGAGGAGTTGGAGATGAGGAAAGCAAGATGGCTACCTTATTTTGGTAGTGGAGTCTCTACTTTATCAGAATGTCTTTGTCATTAACATTCTTGAGACTACAAGGAGATTTTCCTATTCTGTTGGAAGCTAAAGGTAAGAAGCATTTTTTTTTAATGTGACCTAATAAAAGGTTCACTTGGAACACCTGAACTTCAGGAAAAAGGTCATGTAAATTTTGATATCTCAATCCCACTTAGACTTTTCTGTAGATTTGTGAAGAAGCATCTTTAAAGGGAGATCCTGTCTACCATGATGGGGGAAAGATAAAGGGCTCAATTTACCCTGTGAACACACATCCATCCCCTTTGTAAGTCTCCATAAGAACTAGTTGACATCCACAATATAAATACCAGTATATTACCACCTTATTTGGACAATCCATTCCAGTCTTTCTTTGGAGTTCTTTTTAAATAAATTTCTGCTTAAATTACCTTTCTCTTGACTGAATTGTTTTCTCTGAGGAGACAAAAGTTGGGAGAATTCAATCACACTACTCCAGAAATCATTTATAGTAACTTCCTATATTACAATGGTGTTTTTACATGTTACAGACAATGTATTATGCAAATATTATACACTATTTTATAATATATTATATTTTATATAATATTTTATAATTTTGTAATATTTTATAATAATCTTATAATTATTTATGATTATATTATATATAATATTTTATATTATTTTATAATAGTATATTAGTTGTATTTTATAATACAATTATAGTAAAATATTATAATATATTATTATTTTATAATAATATATTAATTGTATATTGCTAAATTACAATATATACAATATATACAATATTTTAATTGTATATTTTACTCAAATTTAGTCATTCACACGTGGTTGTGAGATTACATTTTAAAATATAGAAGATGGATTAAGTAATGTTAGGTAAGAATGAACAGGTAATACAGCAATAGCAAGTATTCTATAAGAGAATTTTATATATACCATTGCATTACAATGTATTTGCCTTTGTAGATTAATTATATCTAAAAAAAATGCAGAGGCAAACAGTAGGTTGGCAGCACACACATTACATCAAATCAAAATAAAATGAGCTTACTCCTGGAAAGGAGCATTACCTTTTTGCTGATAGAGGTCTTCAGAATGCTATGCTCTGTGGACATTTTAATAGTGTTACACAATGAACCAAGCAAAAGGACTGTAAAACCCTGCACCTTGTGTAGGCCTCAACAGTAATCTACCACTCATATTTTGGTACCAATATGCTAACTGCAAGTACAATTATGAGACTGGCCCTAATTTAACACATATAGTCCAGTGCTGGTCAAATTTATGTTAGTAAAGTATAATGTATTTTTACCTTAGTGTTCAAATAAGTATTTATCATCTATGGTAAGTTTTGTCAGATATATGACAAACCTTTAAATATGACAAATAATTTAATATTTGGTTTGCTTTTTTATTGGTTCTGTCCTCACATGCCTAGGCCAGCTCATTGGGATGTAGTATATGAGAGGAGATGTTTAGTATAGGATGGTTTTTCAATATTGTTTAAAAGTACCATTTGCTTCTTTTCATGACAATATACTGGCAGAAATGAAAATATCAACTGGGTTAAAAGCCCTGCATATAAATTGTAGCTTGTAGTAGAAAGAAAAATAAATGCTAAATATATATAAGCTCGCTAAAGGTTAGCTTTTTAAATGTTAAGAAGTTTAACATTTGATGCCAATTAATCTTATTTATGTATATCTGAAACAGAAATTTTTATAAAATCTTAATTTGAAGTTCATTTACAAGAAATAATTCAAAAAATCAGTTACTATAAAATGAAGAAACTTGAAAGTATGCTTTGAATGTGTTTGATAAAGGTATTGGATTGTCTCGAACTGGAGTTACAAGCAACTGCAAGCTTCTGTGTTCCAGGAATTGAAATCAGGTCTTCTGCAAGAGCAACTTCTGATAACTATGCACAGTCTTTCCAGTCCCCTCTTTATTCATTTTAACTTTCAAAAACTTATCATTTAATAAGACACATAAAGGGTATTTGAGAAAGTGCACAGGTTCAAGTTGCCCAATTAATTATATTTTAGACAAATCAATCTTCAGGAAATGATGTAAAGCCACAATGGTTATTTTCTTTTTTAAATCTCTTGTGAAACTTTTATATGAAGAACATCTTGTTGGATAAGTTTTGAAAACTGAAAGTTGGTTGTTTGCAAATAACAATTCTTGCAGGCAAAATGAAATGAATTCAAGAAAACTAATATCTGAGGTATAAAATCACTTGCTAGGACATTAGACAATTCTTAATATAAATGTTATTACAAGTTAGTTTGCATTTTGCATAATTTTTGGGGGGGTAGTTGACATAAAAACTAAGAAGGTAGCCACGGGGGACTCAGATTACAGGTCCTCATTTAAACATTATTTTCTCATAGTTCTTTTTTTACATTGCTATCCCCAAGTCATTGCTACAAAAATATTTTATTCATAATTAATAACTTTGAAAAGGGCTAGTCATTGAACCCTATATAAACTTCATATGCACTTTCATTACAGACCTTTTTTGTTTGTATATAATGATATAAATAACAGTGTCTTGGGCATAGACATTTGTAATCATAATACAAATGACAATAATATGTAACAATAATTTTTACAAATGTGAGAATGGTTTTAGAGAGCAGGTTTGGTGTCTGAGTGATAATATATTGCAATTGTACATAAAACAAGTTTGAGCAAATTCCCTTGCCATACTACTGTTTTTTCTGTTTCTAATTTCTGTCCCAGAGCCTGTTTTGTAATGCCACCTGTACTCATTGGTAAATACTCAGGATAAGATCACATGTTTTATTGTCATAAACAGGGTAATAGCTTGCACCTGGACTGAAAAGCAGTCAATAAGAAGACTTTTGTGGAAAAGAGTTCTGCCTACAAAGGTAAATTTTTCTACTTTTCTTAGATGAGCTTATTGTTATTTATGTCTTTGTGACAGAAGAGAGAAAATTTCCCTTCATGCACTCTAGCTAAGATTTAAAGGGAAAGAATATTTAACATTTTTCCCTTTCACCTCCTCACTGAAATTCATCACACTAAATACCTTTGGCAACAGAAAACCACATACACAAACACACACACACATACACACACACACACACACACACACAGAGAGAGAGAGAGAGAGAGAGAGAGAGAGAGAGAGAGGGAGAGGGAAAGGGAGAGAGAGAGGGAACGAGAGAGAGAGAGAGAGACGGAGAGGGAGAGGGAGAGGGAGAGAGAGAGAGAGAGGAGAGAGAGAGAGAGAGAGAGAGAGAGAGAGAGAGAGAGAGAGAGAGAGAGAGAGAGAGAGAGAGAGAGAGACATGGGCATGCATTCACCACCAGTGCTAAAAGAATGGCTTTCTTGCCTTGACTTAAGACCTAGGACTTCTGTATGTGTTGAATATGGATCCAAATCAGAAACATTTATTTTAATGAGTTACTATGAGTCACTGCATGTTATTTTGGGCTGTTTTCCCCCCTGTGCATTTCACAGTGGCAATGCAATTATCCAGGTGATTGGTCTGAGGGAGGAATGTGTTAGGCAAGAATGGGTATTTGACCCGAAATCCCAATGGGACTAAAATGGAAGGGGAGCTAAACCATCTCCATAATATTACCATTTTCCAAGTTGTTGGGGGAATGTACTTTCATTATTGCAACTTCTGAAGTCCAATAAGCTGACTAATAATGTAGTCAGCTCTGAATAGCACACCTGGGAGCAGTTGTTCCTCACAAATTCCCCAGCAAAGCTATGTGGTTGTGAGCTTTTCATATCTGGTACATGCAAGTGCTGGATCTTAGCAGGGAACGGCATTTGTTCACATGGGAAATATAGTACAGATGACAGAGTTCATCTTAAAATGTTTTGTATTTCTTGAAAATTCTGTGATTATGACTAAAAGAAGTAAAACCAAATGAATAAACACACCCTAGACAGCATTTCTGTCTTCACTGGTTGAAAAACAGCAATTTAAAACATAAACACATAAAAGGCACAAATTTGTGCACAACTGACTGCCATTCTAGTCATATGATGGTTTTACACAGGGAAAACAGGCCTGGAGCAGAAAACAAAGGAAAATGAAAAGCACAAAATCCACACACCAGGAAAGTTTTCAAATAGCTTAGAGATTCGACGTGAATGTGCTGGAGGTTGCTTGGATGCTTTGAAGTGTCTCTGTACACTTGGGCTTTATAATTAATTTGAAAGGGCTATTTATTATCAGTTTGCCTCCACAGCATTTGTAATTATGGCATATGATGAAGGAGCACTGGTTAATGCAGCCTAGATCTTTTCGATGTTCTAGGACCTCATAGAGGCCACAAATGGCACAGAAATTAGTAAGCTTCTTTACTTGTTGGTGTAATCAATAGTGAGCATTTCTACCCTACCACAATTGCCAGCCTTGAACTCAGGTTTTGAAACTGTGATGTATTATTTTTCCCCTTTTCACATTTGCAGGTGATCCACATTTTCTGCTTATAAGCCTCACTCAATGTCATGAGGAAATTATTGACACCAAGTTCTAAAATTGACATTAAAACTTATTGTACTTAAAATTTAATGACATTAAAACTTATTGTACTTAAAATGTTTATACATTTTGAACAGATTTTCCCCTTGTCCAACTCTTCCCAGAACCTATCCACTTCTCTCTTAACCACACTTCAATTTTAAACAGTTAAAAAACAAATGTTTGTGTTGTTATAATCTTCTTGTAAGTAAATCACACAGATTGATTCTTGTTTGTTACTGATCCTTAGCATGACATTGTAGTTGATCAATTAAATATTTAAATGACCACACAGCATATTATAGATCTTATAATATTTAAGGCACCATAGAAACTATGGATAGATCCAATAGTAAAAACACAGGATTTTAAGTCCCAGATGGTGATTGGTGGAACTTCCACATCGTAAGCTGATGTGGGCCATTCCAATAATGAATAAATTTTAGAGTGAGTTTTCAGAATTGTTGGCATTCAATATTTAAGGATTTCATAGAAATTTTATGTAATGAGTTTGGCGCCTATACATTTTATAACATAGATGCTATATATCCACAGAGGATGTAATCGTAATTCAGTGTATATAGTAGTAACAAAAATATCTTAAATTGTACTATTTAGACTGTATATATACATCTCTCAATCTCCTCTTATTAGATTTACTCATCTTTTACAAACAATTGTTAATTACAACCCTACAGAGTTGTTTAATATATTAAAAATAAGGAAAAAAGCCATATTTATGACTAAAGCATTATAATATTCATAATGATTATCATAAATCATTTTTATTCAAATGATGTTTCTTTACTTCAGTTTCTTAGACAAATTTTGGGTTTCCATTAAAATTACAATTGGGTGACACCTTAAAATCTCTAACCCTGACATATGCTATCAAGCATATGCACTTCTTAATGACCTCACTATGCTTTCAAACCTATTACTTATATTCTTACGCATTACCAATTTCAGCTCCTAGGTCAAGGTAAAATCTGGACCCCTCTATCAACCTCAGCTTCGATGTGCTGGCCTTAAGTAAATCCTTTCTAGAATATTTCTCCTCAGGGATGATATTCTTAATCACCACTAATTTCTGAGCTCCAGCAAACAAGCATCAATTGTGTCAGTAAAACAAAGAAGTTTTGCTTCAACGGTTCTGGTGTCCTCTTAGTCGTAGCTGATTCTTTAGCCTTTGATAACAGGAAACATAGATTCGTCTAGCTCAAACTGTCAAGGAGCCCATTTGACTCTTCACAAACCGAGCTTCCAGAATGGTCCATTGAGTGCTGAACATCCAACAGCTTTTCCAGCCAAAGTTCAACTGCCTCTAGAATCTTCCCTAAAACACACAGTGCCAAGGGGCATGGGTTTTGTCTGTCTGGAGGAGCGATGCATACTGGCTTTGTTTCTCATGGCTTGCTTAGCCTGCTCTCCTATCACACTCAACACCACCAGGCTAGAGCTTTTTGCCTAGTTTTCTTTTTCCTCCTACATCAATCCTCAAACCAAGAGAATGCTCCACAGGCCTGTTCACAAGCAAACATGGCAGAGGAACTCTTTTCACTATGGTTCCCTTTGCCCAAAGGACTATATTTTGTGTCATATCGACATACAGTTTCCTAGCATCTTAGTGAAAGTATGAAAGGACACAGGAATCCTGTCTGCAATTTAGATATAGCTTGAGCAATACTTGCTGCATTTCAGGTGTTAGAAACTCGTGTGTGTGTGTGTGTGTGTGTGTGTGTGTGTGTGTGTGTGTGTGTGAATGATGCAGACTCTTTTGAGTTGTGTCATGGTGGGACATGATGGGATCATTGAGAGAGGTCTATCTTAAGAAGAATCTCATCTAGCTCTTATGAAACCTCTTTTTCTTTCTCCATTTTGTTGTTATAAAAGAGGAAGCCTAGACTGAGCTTATTAATTTCACCCCACCCACCTCTGGTTCCTGTTTTACTATACAATTGTTTCCACTGCCCTTGTACCTCTGCTATGATTCCAATTGCTATGACATGGAAAGTTCACAGACCACATGATATTGAAACTGTCACTTGTCTGAACTGTAAACTAAATAATCTTGTCCTTTTAATGCATCCAGACACATGCCTTTTGTCACAGCAATGAAAAACTCACTACTGTAGCTCTGGTATCATATCCCTGGGCAATATAGGGACCTGGAAAAGAGGGTAATGGTAGACTGAGGCAGAGGATTCTTAGTTTACTTCAAGAATGAACATTTTTATTACTTTTTTTCTACTGCTGTTTATATTGCTTATCCAGCAAATACAGAGAGCCCTGCAATCAGAACTTGAGAGAACAGTCTCTTTGACCCCTTTATCTCTGTTCCTCCTTCCGCACTATTGTGCTCTTGTTTTCCCAGGAGGATATTCCTGCTAGGCTTTTCTTCATGCTTGTAGATTTTCACAGCCAAGGGGCCATGCCTTTGGGTTGTAGCTTATACCTAAAAAGGAAATGGTAGAACATCTGGCTCCCAGCATTGAATAAATCTTCTGTCATCTATCTTTGACTGACATACATTTTTAGAAACTTTCTCTTTATATTGGGTACATTTAAAAAACAGGGTGCTAAGGATGAGCATACACTTAAAATGCTTGTGCTAGGACAATGTCATTTGACATTTGCTTGTCTGTCTCTGTCCACCCATATTTCTATCCAGCCATTCATCCACCCATCCATCCATCTACCCACCCACCTATCCATCATCCATCCATCCACCCACCCATCCATCCATCCATCCATCCATCCACCCATCCATCCATCCATCCATCCATCCATCCATCCATCCATCTATGGAACACCTGTTTATCTGTAACCATCATCTGATTTCTGTAATGCGGTGTATTGAAACAAATGCCTTTCACATGTCCATGGACAATTTGCTGCTAGGCAATGCCCTAAGCCTCTCAAAGCATAGACTTTTTCTAAAAATAAAATGTACTATTTTGAGTATACTTGTAATTGTAGAACTCAGGAAGTAAAGGAAGGGGTGTCATGAGTTCAAGCACAGGGTGGGATTGTATAGTATGATCTTGCCTCAAAAATAAAAGTAAAAGCAGGATAACATGGCCTTTCTCCACCTAAGCTACGAAGAGCACAATTGCCATCAAAAATTTCCCAAATTCACAGTCTGTGGAAAGTAAAGATCAACTTTTTCTGATTTTGCTGAATTTTGAAAGAGGTTGTAAAATATACTAGCTTTGGCAGGAAAGTCTTAAACTTCCTCACAACAAATGGAAATGTCTATTTTCTATTTTTCCCACCAGCCCATGCCCAATGTGTGTAAAGTAATTGTTTCACATTCCTTTGCCATCTGGTGCATGGCATTAAGATCAACTGCCCTTTTATCTGATCCTGGTGGTTTCAGGGGGGGTTTCTTTGGCACACAGGTCATGCCATCTGACTCTGCTTCTGCCTGTGAAAGACATCTGGAAAAGTTGGCAGATAAAAGTTTGTGCTTACTGCTAGTTGGGTAGAAACATACTGTAGTTCCTCAGTTCATCTGTGGTAGCAAACTGGCTTCTTTCCTACAGAGTATCTACCAGTGCACTTGTTTCCAACGGCATTCCCTAACGTGTCTAAGATTTGGTTCTTTTCCAGTTCTTGCAACTGTAGGTTAGTAATATGATTACATTAGAATTGAATATCCGTGGTTTAATATTTTTACTTTCAGTTTTGTAGACACATTAAAAACACTTAGGAAGTAGTTCTTTAAAGTGTAATAAACATTAGCTAATAATTCTAACATATCAATATATTATATATGGTGCTATCTTATAAAGCAGTTGATAGTCATGACAGATCATTTAAGGTGAGAGCATGATTTGGCATAGTCACAAGAACTCAGTAGTTGGATTTAGAAATAATCTTTTACTAAATTTAGTAAATTAGTGTCTTTCGAATTTCTTTGTACTTTATCAAATGGCAACTTGAGTTGGCACATTATTAATTTGAACCTCAAAAAGAATCAAGAATATGCTACTTGTGGACTTGAAAAAATGTGTATTAAGAGTGAATGATAAACAAAAAAACAAAACAAAACAACAACAAAAAAACCAATCAGAGTAAGAGAAAGTACTGCTAGTCTATATTCCATGAGAGGAGTTTCAAAGAAGCAAAAAAGGTTGGCTCAAAGAAAACAATCACAAATATATTTTGAAATTATTATTTTCATGTTATTATATTTTGCTTTTCAAAATATAAAAAAATGTCATTTCAATTCTGCAAAATGTTCAGAGACCCTTATATACCAAGTACCTATGAGAACTTTCTTTTACAATATTTTAGCTACATTATGCCATATCTGATATAAAAGGTGCACACTTCAGTCAAATGATTTCCTGAATACAAGCCAGCATACTAAGGAGAGTGTCCTCTTGTTGACTTGGAAACCTAATAATCTTGTACAACCATCACGATTTGAGGTCATTGTCTTCTGTGCAGCTGAATTTTCATTATGTTGGTGAATGTACATTGTACTGTGGCATGTATTCTCTTTATGTTTATCATAGACAGATAAGCCTGTATTCATTATCATAGACAGATAAGCCTGACATAAGACAGTATTCATTCTGTGCATATACTAGTATTTACCTAATTAAGTGAGTAACTTTTATTTTTAAAGGGACCATTTCTTTTCTTCATTAATTACTTTCAAATAACAGAAAACTTATACTCTTATATCCCACCAGGAAATCTCAATAAATTGAGGGTGACAAATTTCAATCCATTAAATAAATTATAGTGCTTATAGCAATTTTAAGAATTATGAGCTATTTTAGTCCACTCAAAATAAATACCCATTATTTACATATATTATTGCTGTTATTTTATACTTCAGTAGAGACGTAGTGATAAAAACTCCTTTTACTTTTCTATTATTTTTCAAATCAAATTTATGGAATAAATTTATAAACAAAAAAATGTTGAATTCTTAAAAAAAAGGCATTTATCCTTAGCCAAATTAAACAAGTTCTTTTTTTCCAGATGTTTCCTCTTAAATACACACACACACAAATAAAAATCTCAGAATGTATTAGATAAACCCATGATAATGCCAGCAACCACTTAAAACAGGAAGAGACAGAAACTAATTAAAATGTGATTAGAATTCCATGTATAATTTCATGAATGTTTAATTGATTGTTATTGCTATACCCCTAGGGTATTGGCAAATATTGCAAGATGGTATAAAATTCCCACCTTATAGGAAAACTAAATCTCAATTTAATTTAAAGTATGCAGTATTAAGACACTTTAAAGCATTTTTGTAAATATTAGCTTGTGGAAAAATAACTAAATTCAGAAAATACTACGATTGCCTGTATGTCACCACGCGACAGGGGAAGGCATGATTTAGGAAGTTTCCTCTCACTTTTTGAATAGATAATTGTGTGAAAATTGTAGCAAAAAACAATTAGGAAGTATCCTTTGTATATAATCTCATGTTCTGACAAATTTGAATGTGAATTTAATACTTGTGGTTTCATAGAAATGATTTAAAGCGTAAACAGCAGTTGCCTTGTTATATTTTAAAATTATTATTATTGATGTTATTGTTATTATTATATCTAGACACTAGAACATCCACATTCTTTCTACTGGTGAGGGAACCCTCATGATTCAACTCATTCAACTCATCAGGAGAAACAGGAAGACAAGTATACATATATGGAAGAACTAAATCCTAGCCTAGCATTATTACAGCTGCTTTTGCAATAATATTCCAGAAAATTTAACCCATTCTTAAGAAAACAATGTTGATCGTTTTAATGACTTGACCCCTAAGAAGTTTTAGCTTGCTGTACTTTCATAAATGACAATCAGATTTCATCATGCATCTTAAATGTTGTTTAATGATGTTTAAGTCACAGTCAGGGTACAAAGGATTAAGTGAAAAAGTAGTTTGTTTTTGTTTTAGTAAATCAAATTGTTGGTAGCTCTTAATGAAAATGAATGAGGTATTTTTTACATAATTGGAACAGCTTAACAAGTGATGAGATTGTGACAAAAGCCTTCATGAAAAAATACTTGCTTTTGTTAAAATGTAATAATGCTTTCCTTATGGGAATTTAAGGAGTATACATTGAATAGCCAATGGACTGCTTGCTCTATTTATTTGTAGAAATAACTGTTTAGACTCTAACCATTAGAAAAAATTAAAAGATGCCCTTTGAGGATGGACATAGTGGTATACACCTTTAATCACAGCACTCAGGAGTGCAGCGTTATGCAAATCTGTGTAAGATCATAGACAGCCAGGTCCATACAGAAAATCAAATCAAACCAAAACGAACAGGTTTTAGCCTTTTTTGAAAATTGTGAACACTTAGTTGATAACATTTCTTTCATTTTTTATTGTTCATTTTATTCATTGACATTTCAAGTGATATCCCCCTTCACAGTTTCCTCTCCACAAAGTCTCATCCCATCTGCCCTCCATGTTGCCTCCAAGAGGGTGCTTCTTCACCCACACACCAACTCCTGCTTCACCACTCTAGCATCACTCTATGCTGGGGCATCAAGCCTCCTCAGGACCAAGGAGCTCCTATTCTACTGTTACCAGATAAGGCCATCATCTTCTACATATGTAGCTGGAACCATGGATCCCTCAACCTATAGTCTTTGGTTGGTGGTTTAGTCCCAGGGAACTCTGGGTGTTCTGGTTAGTTGATATTGTTCTTCCTATAGAATTGCAATCCCCTCCAGCTCCTTCAGTCCTTCCCCTAAGCTCTTTCATTGGGGTCCTGGAGCTCAGTCAGATGGTTGGCTGTGAGTTATCTTCATCTGTATTAGTCAGGAGCTGGCAGAGCCTCTCAGGGGACAGCCCTACCAGGCTCCTGCCAGCAAGCACTTCTTGGCATCAGCAATAGTGTCTGGATTTGGTGGCTGCAGATGGGATGGAACCCTGGGTGGAAAGGTCTCTGAACGGCCTTTTCTTCAGTCTCTGCTCCATTTTTTGTCCCTGCATTTCCTTTACACAGGAACCATTCTGGGTTAAAAATTCTGAGATGGATGGGTGGCCCCATCCCTCAACTGGGGGCATTGCCTACCTACTGGGGGTGTCTCTAAAGGTTCTATCTCCCCTTTGCTCAGTATATGTGCTAAAGTCATCCTTGCTGGGTCCTGTGAGCATTTCCCTTACCTGGAGTCTGGGACTTTCTAGTAACTACGCCCAGTTCACCGCCCCCCCCCCACCGCCCCCGAGTGCTACATATTTCTATTGAATTGCCTGATCCTCTGTAATTCTCTCATGTCCGTTCCCATACATGATGCTGCCCCCCCCCCACGTTTTGCTTTTCCTCTCCTCTCTCCCTTGCAGGTCCCTCCTTCCCTCCACCTCCTGTGAAGATTTTGTTTCCCTTCTAAGTAGGACTAAAGTATTCACACTTTGGTCTTCCATCTTCTTAAGCTTCATATGGTTTGTGGGTTGTATTGTAGATTTTCTGAGCTTTTGGGCTGATATCCATTCATCTGTGAGTACACACCATTTGTGTTCTATTTTGACTAGGAAAACTCGGGATATTTTCTAGTTCCATTGATTTACCTGTGAATTTCATATAGCCATTGTTTTTTGTTGTTGTTTTGTTTTGTTTTGTTTTTTTAAGACAGGGTTTCTCTGTGTAGCCCTGGCTGTCCTGGAACTCACTCTGTAGACCAGGCTGTCCTGGAACTTAGAAATCCTCCTGTCTCTGCCTCCCAAGTGCTGGGATTAAAGGTGTACACCACCACTGCCAGGCAACATTGTTTTTAATAGCTGAGTAATACTCTATTGTGTAAATGTACCATATTCTGTGTCCACTCTACTTTTGTGGGACATATGGGTTGTTTCCAGCTTCTGGCTATTATAAAAAAGGCTTTCAAGTTGGTGGACCATGTGGATCATGCGTCCTTGCTGTGTGCTGGAGCATCTATTGAATACACGTCAGCTCAGCAGTGGTATAGCTGGCTCTTCATATAGAACAATTTCCAGTTTCCTGATGAACTGCCAGATTGTTTTTCAAAATGGTTTTACTATCTTAGAATTCCATGAGATGGAAGAGTGTTCCTCTTTCTCTACATCCTTGCCAGGATCAGTTGTCACCTGAGTTTTTGATCTTATCCATTCTGATTGGTGTAAAGTGGCATCTCAGGGTTGTTTTGATTTGCATTTCCCTGATGACTAAGGATGTTAAACACTTCTTTAGGTGCTTCTCAGCCATTCAAGATTCTTCAGTTGAGAATTCTCTTTTTAGCTCTGTACTCCAATTTTTGATAGTGTTATTTAGTTCTCTAGAGTCTAACTTCTTGACTTCTTTGTACAGTTTGGATGTTAGTCTTTTATTGCATGTATGCTTCTCCAATCTGTTGATTGCCATTTTGTCTTATTGACAGTATCCTTTGCCATATGGAAGGTTTTCAATTTTATGAGATCCCATTTGCAATATTTCTCTTAGAGCATTAGCCATTGGTGCTATGTTAAGGAAAATTTCCCCTGTGCAGATGTGTTCATGTGTTAGAGTCTCTTGCCCACTTTCTCTTCTATTAGGTGTAGCATATCTGTTTTTTATTGGTTATTTTATTTATTTATGTTTTAAATGTTGTCCCTCTTACTGATTTCCCTTCCTCAACACCCTTATCCCATACCTGCTCCCCCTTCTTCTATAAGGGTGCTCCCCCACCCACCAACTCACTCCTGCCTCACTGACATAGCATTTCCCTACACTGGGTCATTGAGCCTACTGGGTCATTGAGGACAAAGGCCCTCTCATCCCACTGATACCAATATAGCCATCCTCTGCTACATATGCAGAATTCATGTGTACTATTTCCTCAGTGGTTTAATGAGGAGGTCCTTTATCCACTTGGATTTGAGCTTTGTAAAAGGAAATAAGAGTGGATCAATTTGCATTCTTCTACATGCTGACCTAGTATCTGCCTAGAAAATCATTCATTTCATCTAGATTTTCCAGTTTTGTTAAATGTATGCTTTTGTAGTAGGATCTGATGAATTTTTAAATTTCTTCAGTTTCTGTCATAATGTCTCCTTTTTCATTTCTGATTTTGGATACTGTCTCTGTGCCCTTCAGTTAATTTTACTAAAGGTTTATCTATTTTGTTGATTTTCCCAAAGAACCAGCTCCTAGTTTTCTTTGTATAGTTCTCTTTATTTCTGCATAGTTGATTTCAGACATGCATTTGATAATTTCCTGCTCTTGGGTTTACTCCTTTTGTGAGTGTTTGCTTTAATTTTTTTACAGCTTTCAGATGTTCTGTTATGCTGCTTGTATATGATCTCTTGAATTTCTTTATGAAGGCATTTAGAGCTATGGGTTTTCCTCTTAGCACTGCTTTCATTGTGCCCCATAAATTTGGGTATGTCTTACCTTCATTTTAGTCATATTCTAAATGTCTTAAAATTCTTTATTTCTTCTCTGACCAAGTTATTATTGTGTAGAGTTGTTCAGCTTCCATATGTATGTGGGTTTTCTGTTGATTTTCTTGTTATTGAAGATCAGCATTAGTCCCTGGTGTTCTGACAGAGTCCATGGGATAAATTCAATCTTCTTGTATTTGTTTAGGCTTAGTTTGTGTCTGATTATATGGTCAGTATGGAGAAAGTACCATGAGGTGCTGAGAAGAAGGTAAATTCTTTTGTTTTAGGGTGAAATATCCTGTAGCCAAAAAGTACCTTAAAGAAATACAAGAGACACATGGTCCCCAATGGAGGAGCAAGATAAAGGATCTAAGGAGTTGAAGGGGTTTGCAGCTCCATAGAAGGAACAACAATATGAACTAACCAGTACTACCAGAGCTCCCATGAACTAAACCACCAACCAAAGAGTACACATGGATGGACCCGTGGCTACAGCTGCATATGAAGCAGAGGATGGCCTTGTTACTCATCAATGAGAGGAGAGGCCCTGGGTCCTGAGAAGGCTCGATGCCTCCATATAGGGGAATGCCAGGACGGGGAAGTGGGACTGGGTGGGTTGGTGAGCAGGGAGAGGGGGTTTGGGGTAGGAGGTTTTCAGAGGGGAAACCAGGAAAGGGGATAAAATATGAAATGTAAATAAAGAAAATATCTAATAAAAAGAAAAATAAAGAAATAAAAAAAAGAAATAGAGGAGAACACAGGAAAACAAGTTGAAGTCCTTAAAGAAGAAACACATGAATCTCCTAAAGAAATATAGGATAACACAACCAAAGATGTGAAGGAATTGAACAAAACCCTCCAGGATTTAAAAATGGAAAGAGAAACATTAAAGAAAATACAAAGGGAGTCAACCCTGGAGATGGTAAACCTAGGAATGAGAGTAGCAGTCACAGGTAGAAGCATCACCAACAGAACACAAAAGCTAGAATAGATAATCTCAGGTGTAGAAGATACCATAGAAGATACTGACATAACACTCAAAGGAAATACAAAAAGCAAAATGCTGCTAACTCAAAACATCCAAGAAATCCAGGACACTATACAAAGACCAATAAGAAATCAAAGATTCCAAACTCAAAGGGCCAGTAAACATCTTCAACAAAATTATAGAAGGCAACTCCCCTAACCTAAAAAAAGAGATGCCTATAAATGTACAAGAATCCCACAGAATGCCAATCAGATTGGACCAGAAAAGAAATTCCTCCTGTCCCATAGTAATCAAAACATGAAATGCACACAATGAAGAAAGAATATTGAAAGTGGTAATAGAAAAAAAATCAAGAAACATATAAAAGCAGACCGATCAAAATTACACCAGACTTCTCAACAGAGACTCTTAAAGCCAGAAGATCTTGGGGCAGATGTTATATAGACACTAAGAGAACACAATTGCCTACACAGGCTACTATATGCATTAAAATTCTCAATTATCATAGATGGAAAAAACAAGATATTCTATGACAAAACCAAATCTAAACAATAACTTTCCACTAATACATCCACACAGAGGATAATAGAAAGAAAAGTTCAACAAAAGGATCGAAACTATACCCAAGAAAAAGCAAGATATTAATCTTCTCACAACAAACCCAAAAGAAGAGACCCACACAAACATAATTCTACATCTAAGAACAAAAATAACAGGAACCAACAATCATTGGTCCTGGATGGTTGTGTGTGTTAATTTAACATAAGCTGGAGTTATCACAGAGAAAAGAATTTCCCTTGAAGAAATGCATCCATGAGATCCAGCTCTCAGCATTTTCTCAATTAGTGATCAAAGGTGGAAGGGTGGGTCATGTAATCCCAGAACTGGTAGTCCTTGGTTCTGTAAGGAAGCAAGCTGAGCAAGCAAGCCAGTAATAACATCCCTCCATGGCCTCTGCATCAGCTCCTGCTTTCTGATCTGCTTGAGTTCCAGTCCTGACTTCCTTTGGTGATGAACAGTAGTGTGAAAGTGTAAACTGAACAACTCCTTTTCTCCACAACTTGCTTCTTGGTTATGATGTTTCCTGCAGGACTACAAGCCCTGATTAAGGCAGTCCTTAATATCTCTCAATACCAATAGAGTCAATTCTCCAATTACAAGTCATAGGTTAACAGACTGGATACTCAAATAGAACCCAGCATTTTGCTGCATACAGGAAACATACCTAAGTGACAAAGACAGACAGTACCTCAGAGTAAAAAGTTGGAAAGTTTCTTTTTCAAGCAAATGGTCCCAAAAACAAGCTGCAGTAAGCACTCTAATATCCAATAAAACGCACTTTCACCCAAAAGTTATCAAAAAAGATGGATAAGGAGAGTTCACACTAATAAAAAAATAATCTACAAAAATGAGCACTCAATTCTGAACATCTATGCATCAAATGCAAGGACACACACATTTGTAAAAACAATGTTACTAAAGCTGAAAGCACACATTGAACCTCACATGATATTTCTTAACGTGTTCTTTGTTAGCACTGCTCACATAGTATGCTCTTCTAGATTCCTCCCGCCCTCCATTTAAGAAGCGAGTTTCCATTGATTTTGAACCGGTAGGAAAACTTAGTGGTCATGGTGGATTTACTAGTGCAGCAGAGACATACTATGAATTATGTAAAACTATTCATAAATAAAAAGTGTTTCTATCTCATTTTCTCTTTTCTTAAGTTTGGTGATATGGAGAATTCCAGACAATCTATAAAGGGCTTGCTTAGTGTTTCACCAAAACTGCTCACATGTTCTTTGAACATGGCTTGCTGACAAGAACATCAGTGAAAAAGACAGAAAATTCCAGTCATTTCAGCTCTGGAGGATGAAATAACCAACAGAGATAATTTCTCTTTCCCAACTGGGAAAAACCCAAATAAGTTTTTCAAGCTATATAAATGATTTTTTCAACCGCAACTACTATGTAGAAATTTTAAAATTTAATTTATTATTGCTATCATCATCATCATCATCATTATCATCATCATCATTATGAATATCAAGGCCAATGGATTATAGTTTGTTTTCTCCTTAAGTCCATGTAAAGTATCATATAGATATACTAGATGTGTTTGTTTGTGTGTGTGTGTGTGTGTGTGTGTGTGTGTGTGTTAATTGACTAAAGATATTATGGAATGTTTGAGAAAAGAAATGTAGTCAATATATTTAAGCCACATGAAAACAGACAAAAACATAAAATACCAAAGACAGAGAGTCTCATAACTCTTGACTATAGTGAGTAGAGAAGCCATTAATTCTAAGAATAGCTACAATGTGAAGTGTTTTCTAGGAACTGCACTTAGTAGTAATGTGGGGGGAAAAACTATGATGAATGAGGGGCGAATGCATCTTTAAGAGACCAAGGCAGTTAGAATGGGGACCTTAGTGTGAAACGGGGACCCAAAGAAGATAACAGAAATAAAAAAAAATGCCTCTTATGGAAGAGTTGGGGGAAGGGCTGAAGGCCCTGAAGGGCATGAGAAGCCACAGAAAGGCCAATGGAATCAACAAACCTGGACCCCTGGCGCCTCTTAGAGACTGAGATAGCAACCAAAGTTCTTTCATGGGCTTGCAACAGGGCCCTGGCGCATATGAGACAGATGTGCAGCTCAGTCTCCATGTGCTGCTGCCACCCCAACAACTGGAGCAGAGGCTCTTCCTAAAGATGAGGGTGACTGTGGTATTCGTTCTCCAACAGGACTGCTTTGACTGGCCTCATTGTTAAAGGATTTCCCTACCTTGGCAGAGACTTGATGCAGCAGGGTGGGAGGATGCCCAGGGCGTTACCCTCTCTGAGCAGAATGGAAGTGGGAATGGAGGAGGGTCTCTGTGAGGGAGGGACGTCAAGAAGGGCAGCATTTTACATAAATTAATTAAAATATACAACATACATTCAAATACTAAAATCATAAAAATCCTAGAAGAAATAAAGTAAAGATTTAAAGCAATTCTGAAATGATAAAAATCACTTTAGTTTTCTCTTATATCTGATCTACGAAATTTATTCTGAAGACAGGACATTGCCCTAATTTCATTAGAGAAATCACAAGGAAGTGTGATATCAGTAAGTTAGAGAATGTAGGTTTTATGTAATGGAATAAAATCAAGGAAATTTATAAGAAATTCATGGGCTCTTGAAGAGAATAATATTGATTGACTTATTAAAAAGCTGTTCTAAAATTATATAGTTTTTCTAAAACAAAAGCGGACTTTGAATTATCAGACTTTTTTCTACAAAAATCTAAGGACTTCCTATGACCAAGGAGCAATGATTTGCAGTAAACTAGTAAGTCTTAGAGATCAAAGCCAAGAATTGTGCTAGGACCACAGGTCCAGCATGATTTTATAAATTCTGTGGTATGGATTCTTTGTCCCCTAAACTATACCTTTTTTCTTCTAAATTTGTTATTTTTTTATGTATTTATTTAGTTGTATGTGAATTCAGCGTATTTGTGTGGGCATGCACGGCATGACCTGGTTTGTATATGGAGAGAACTACCCATTGGTGTTGGTTCCCTCCTTTCACCCTGTGTCTTTACATGCTGAGTTTTCTTTCTGTACCTTGGCTTTTAAACCTTTTAAATAGTAAGTTGTGTTCATGGGGGTAGGCTCTGCTTAGTATATAGGTTTTGATATTGATACTAACAGTTTTGCAAAGGCTGGACTTGAGGTGTAGCAGGACAGGGAAGTCCACTGCAGTCAGAACTAACTGAAAATATGTGATCCAGCACCTGTTGCTGAGATGACACAAGACTTCAGGAGACCTTGGGAAAAGGTGATTGACTCTGCACAGGAACCATGACAGACTATAGTTCCCCTATAACATCTCTAAATCATCTCAGACATCCATAAGTTTCTAGAAGCAGGCATGTTGCTGCTTTATTGCTCTAACTTAAATTACATGCTGTGGATAATCTTTATTATCAAAAAGAGAAATTAAATAAAATTCTGACCTAATCTATATAGCAATGTACATATATAATTAAAATATTTAATTGATAGTTAAAATAACCTTTAAATTAATAATCAATAAGGTTTTTAAAGAACACTGGCAAAATTTCACATTTAATAATTGCTGGGTTAAACACTGGTATTGAGTCAGTCTGATTCTAGAACATGTGCTTTTGGTTATTAATCTTTCTTGTTTTTATCATTTATTGAACACCTGTGTTATATGTAACACTGAACTAACTGTTTTATAACCAAAGTAACTGTATTATTCATATTATTTAATAGTTCACACAGAGCAACAGAAAGTTCTTTGATAGAAGTTATAGCTTAAAAGTTGTTAAGTGGAATGTGAACTTGAGAGTCAACAGACAGGTGCTTTTAAACAATGGCATCTATTGCTAGATTGGATCTCTTATCTTTTTTCTTCATAGAGGATCTTCAATGAATAAAACTAGTTCAAACAAAACGTGAAATTAAACCATTTAACTATGTTCATATTGTGGTTTAAGTGAGAAATATCCCCATAGGTTATTTAAACACTTGGTCCCCAGTTGGTGGCAGTGTCTGAAAATGCTAAGGAGATGTGTCCTTGATAAAGGGAGTGTGTTGTTGGAGACGGTCTTTAAGTGGTTAAACCTTTCCCATTCCTCACCTACTATCTGTATGCTGAAATCTCTCATAGTGCTGCTTTTACACCAAGCCTATTGTTCTCTGGCATATGTTCTTTCTGTAATGGTGTCTTACCTCAGTTGAACATACCCTAGATAAAGTCTTCTACTAGTTTCATCATTGTGTTTATTATAGTATAAAATGATAGCTAATGTAATCCAGAACACCTCTTCTAACTGTTGTCTAAGCCCTGATTCAAATATAACTTGGAATAATGAGCTTTTCCTGAATGGCATTTGTTTTTAACTTCTTTATTATTTTTATCACCCTTATATTCTGTAAAACATTCACAGGGAGATATTCTGACAATTATATAAAAACTTTTATTCATACATCTTGATTTAAGATCTACAATAATTTCCCCAGTATTTTTATGTTGATAATAAAATAATGATCTATTCTTAAAAACTGTATCTCAAGTTTATAAAATTATTTTGGAAATCAATGTAGCCAGAATATAAAACTTTAGTATGAATTTGATAAACCAGTGAGTTAATTCTCAGACAATTACCAGTTTGACAAAATACAATGATTCTATTTCTGGAAGTAAAATAATATTACATAAAATAATTTCAACTCAGTTGCTTAGTGTACATGAGCATATAATTACTTATGATTCTATATTATGTATATATAAATGTACACTGTCTTTGCAAACAATTTTTCTAGGCACTGTTCTAAATATTAGTTTATTGAGTACTTAAAATATTGAGGATGCACAATTGTTTTTCTCATTTGAAATTCAAGAAACAGAACCACAGAAAATCCTAAAGCCACCTAGGAGATTAGTAGCATACCTAGGTTTTGAACAAAGTTTAATTTCAGAATCCAAACTTATTAATATCACAGTATAAGTACATATAAAATATATTTCACTTTTGTATCTGTAGGTACTAGGTAAATTTATTACATTGAACCATTTGTTGAGCTGTTAAGAAATCAATTTTATGTGTTAACTAATATAGTGAGATGAAATTTGAAGAAGAAAAGTTAATATTTGATTTAAATAAAGAGATACAATAATATTGAGAGAATTAAAAAAAACAAATAAATTGTGAAACATTCTAACTCCATAATGTCCCATGGGGATCTGAGAGTGATTACAGAGTGTTAGAAAATTTTAGTCAATTCAACATCCTCAGCATGGATTATGAGAGGAGGCACATTACATGAGATAGATATACAAATGACCTACAAGACTTCTGTTAACTGGTTCCAAGGACTGCCTCTTATGTTTCGTACTTAAAGACATTTTTTAAAATTTATTGATATATTTATTTACAATTCAAATGATTTCCCCTTTTCTGGACCCCCACTCCCCGAAAGTCCCATCAGTCCCCTTCCCTCCCCCTGTTTTCCCACCCAACCCTTCCCACTTCCCTGTTCTGATTTTGCTCCATACTGCTTCACTGAGTCTTTCCAGAACAAGGGGCCACTCCTCCCATTCTTCATGTACCTCATTTGACTTAAAGACATTTTTAAGGACAATGAATTTGTGGCTGGCTGATTAACTGGGTTGAAATCTCTGTACTGCAACTTTCTCTTTTGTTTAGGTCCCTTTTGTTTAGCATTATATAACACTAATTGATCCCCCCTGACACAATAGCTAAATAATTTCCCTTGGAAGCGTATTCATGAGGGAATAGAAATTTACTGTTAAATATACTTCTGGAATCACTTCATGGATTTTTTCATTTAAAAAAGCAAACAAGCATGATCCTGGTCAAAAAAAAAAATCCAAACCAACCTACCTTTCTCTAGAGTTTATATTTAAATAAACTTAGGTTTTCATGTTTTTTCTTGTTCTTTACTTATATGCAGCTGATGATATGATTATGTAATGATTGACATCTGTCTATGATGCCTTCCCAGTATTAAAATAGAAATGACAACATATGAAGTGAAACAGAGAAAATTTTTGTCACCATATCATAAAACCTATGGATATAGTAATACAAATAAAAAGAGTTCATAATGTACATCTACTCAACAAACCTCTAGGTCTCTTCAAAACTAACAAGTGACAAATGCTAATATTTCTCACTCTTCAGAGTCCCATTCCCCAGCCATACTACCATGGAAAGATAGGTATATCTAGGGTTTAGGATTATAAACAAACCATTGGCACGTAAAGGTTACTTTGATGAGAATAAAATGAGAACATTTAATATTTTGAAAGAAAGTTAAGAACAACCTCGCCATTGAGTGCAATGATAAGAATGTATCAGAATACCCACGAGTAGGTATATTTATTTATTTATACAAACTATAGGACTAACTATGTGTCCCATGACTGTAATTATAGAGTTAAAATATATTCCTATTGCTCTCGGAAAGTCAAAATATTACCAATGAAGATATTCAAGACATTTATTTATACACGCTAATATACTAATATCTACTTAATGGGACGTAAAGTTCTTAATAAAAGAGGCTGATGAATAGCAAAGGAAAAAAGAAATGTGAAGAAGAGCAGGAAACTTCAGCTTGTACACAGTGCAGGGAACAAGCTGTGCTAAAGGCATAGAAAGAGGAAAGAAGATTGATTCAGAAAAAGAGCCCAGTGTTTAAGAAGCATGAAATGGAAAACAACATATATTCTGCTGTTATGATGTCTTAAGGCATTATATATTTTACTTTTGTGTTCCTGCCAACACATAATTTGCCTGGCAAACTGATGTTGGCATTGCTTTATGCTCACTCATGGCACATGCAGGAAAAGCTCAGAATTGACCTCAGGAAGAAACACTAATCTAACCTCTAATTTCACACCCTGAACTTCCATTTTATCAAATATAAACAACGATGAAATGATAAGAAAGAGAATGCCATATAATAGAAGCCTGATAATTATGAAGTAAAATATACATTTGCTTAAGGGGCACATAGTCACTATTGTGTGGTCATCTCAAAATGTTATCAGGACATAGTGATTTCCATAATAGTTATATATACATCATGAGTCCCTGTCTTAAAATAACACCAACAATCAATGAACACTAAATCATTATGAATATTTACCCAATAGCAAAAACTCATAAAACCTTTGCATTCTTTGAGACATTTTATTTATTTGTAATTCTTTTAATCTACCTGTATTTACAAATGATCAATTAAAGATAATACATAAAATTGATCTTATAAATTACCATCAACTTCTGTGGCATATGTCTGTCACAAATAAAATTAAAGTATTTTTAGTCACAACATTGTTCTTCAGTTGCATTTTCAGTTAACAATTCTGAAAATAATTTTTGAAATATGAAAATGTGAAGGAAGTGATATCTTTAATGAGAAATATGTTCTGTGGAGTCTTTAGTGTCTTCTGTATCTCCCAAAGTAAATTCAGAGACAGTAAATATTCCAATATGTACAAAGCTTATGTTCTAACCTTTGTAAATATATATAAAACTTATGTTCTCACCAGAATGAGTTTTGTTTTGGTATCTCAATTTTCTACCTATCTTTCCTCCTAAGAGCTTTAGATTTTGGATATGTATTTAAAGATAATTATATTTTTTACATTCAGAAAACATTCAGTAACTTATTGGTCAATACTATAAATTTGGACCAAAGATATATTGTGTACCACTTTCCTGGAATTTGAATCAGTCCCTTCTGAAGGGTAAAGAGAGTACCACTAGACTTAGGAATTAAATAGAATTACACGTTTGAGAAAGCTGAAACAAGGTTCAAAGACTCTTCCCAAGTTCACCCAATCAGCAAAGAACTGCTGGAGAGAGACGCCAGGAGGAATCAAGCTGTGGGAAGGTACCTGTGAACCAGACCTCTTGAGCTGCCTGAAAGTCCCAGCATTAATGTTGCTTTTATGGAATCCAAATAGTGCTGTAGTGAGCTTTTTGGTGATTTGGCTGCCTTGGGATCATTCCTACTCTGGTGAGTAATTTCTCATCCATACTCTTGTGAATAACTTCCATAAACTCATTGTTATTCCAAGTTGTACTTTGATAGAGTCATCAATCTGGTCTGTGGGTGGTCTCTGATCTGGGGCAAATGCACGTTTGTTAAGTCTTTTCTCCAAACACATAAGGAGTCAACAGTAGTCACAAAGCTGTGTGAACCTCAATATGGCTGAGTCAAGTTTTGACTAGAGGCAAGCTGATGCTTATAGGTAGTCTATGCAATCTGAAAAGTGCCCACATAGAGACTCCCTATTCTTCCCTTCTGCTTCCTCATTTCTCACATATCAGCTGTAAACTCTCAGACTAGTTATGACTCCCTGCTTACTCATATGGCCCTGCCATGCCAAGACATATTAGCAAGACATAAAAGAAATCTTTTAATTGGACAAAGATTAAAGGGCCTATAAGAATACAATGGATTATGACTAACTACCTATTAGTAGTGGTCACCATTTTGCTGACATTAACTGACTCACTGAAGCAGAAACCCAGGCAGTACAGTATCTCATTGTGAGGTTCTGAGAATCTGGGAGGCCAGTTTTTCACTCAGGACCTCATCTTAGCCTTGTTTAGCCCTTGTCCTTCATGTTTCCATTCTTTCAGTGTCCTGACAGCAGGTTGCACACGTATGAAAATGACCTTCATGCTGAGAGAGAATGAGGCAATCACTTCAGGCCACATGTGTTCTCTCCACATCTCTACATCACAACAAAGCCCTTTGTTTTCTGCACAGAGCTTGCAAAACTGTAGTTATATTTTGTTGTACTTTTTTAAAATTTATATTCCTTATTTTTAAACAAGAATTCGGACCAGAGACCATGTTTGTTTAGTCCTTCATAAGCTATTAAACACACACACACACACACACACACACACACACACAAACACACACATACACACACACACACATGCTTCAGTTAGATGCTCTAAAACATTTTGTTCTTCTCTCTGTTCTCCACTCTTTCTATTCTCTATATAGAAAGGTTAAATCATATTGTTTTTACTCATTTTTTTAAATGAAAGCTGGTGTTACATCTAACCTATACTTGGTTTTATTTTTGAGGCAGGCTTTTATGTAGCCCACATTGTCCTCAAACTCACCATGTAGCTCAAGCTGGCCTTGAACCGTTTCTACTGCTTCCACCTGCAGCTCACTTTTAATTAATATTATATTAAATAAACAGTTTCTTTAAAATCTTGATAGAACACTCTGATGAGAAAACATTTTTGTCTTAGTCACATTTGTCCATAAAGATCAAGTCCTAATACAGATGCAACAGATGACAAACAGTATGCTGCATAACTGGTATGTTTTATGTAGATTCAAATAAAGATTATTAATTAAATCTTTTTATTTATGTATTAAAAGAATGCACATTATTGCTCCATGAGAATTACAGGATTATCTTCCCATTTGTGGATACCAGGAAGAAATGGCTGGAATTAAACCAATAAAATTATAATTAGCAGTGTAATTCTAGTTTCAAAAAATGATTATTAAAAAGTTTATCAATTTTAGTAGTTGTCAAAACATAAATGTTCTTAGTTATTAACAGTCTAATAAAGTAAAATAAAGAATATTTCTTTTTGCAATTTTTTAATTTAAAAGGGAAGTAAAAATAATTTATGATAAAATTAAAGCTTTACATGGAAAATATTTCAGATAAAATTGAAAATACACATAGAAAAATATGTTAAAATTGACAATTTTCATGGAAAATTAAAGAGTAGAGTGGTACACATAAAAACATTGCTAAATTAATTGAAATATGAAATAGAAACATTTTATGTTAGAATTGAAGATTTATATGGAAAATATTTCTGATAAAATATTTTTATTTTAGAAAATGTAGAAAACCATGTTAGAATTGAAGATTATCATGGAAATTTTTATATAGATACAATAATGGTAGGCATAAAAGTATTCCTAAGTTAATTTAAAGTGGAATTATAAACATTTTCTGATAAACTTGAAGATTTACATGGAAAATATTTCTGATAGAATTGAAGAAATATATAGAAAAACATGTTAAAATTAAAGATTATCATGGAAATTATAGAGATAAAATGATAGGCATAAAGATAATTCTAAATTGATTGAAGGTGGAGTTATAAACATTTTTGGATAAAATTGAAGATTTACATGGAAAATGTTTCTGGTGAAATTCAAGAAATATATAGACAACAGGTTAAAAATGACTATTTCATGGAAAATATTACATATAAAATGGTAGATTTAAACACTCTAAATTAATTGAAAGTGGAATTAGAAACATTTGTAATAAAATCAAAGATTTACATTGAAAACATTCTGATAAAATAGAGAAAAATATATAGAAAGACATATTAAAATTGCAGATTATCATGAAAAATAATGCCGTTAAAATGGTAGACATAAAAAATTACTAAATTAATTAAAAGGGGAATTACAAACAATTTCTGATAAAATTGAAGATTTACATGAGAAGAAGATTTACAGTTAAAATGGTAGACATAAAATATTACTAAATTAATTAAAAGGGGAATTACAAGCATTTTCTGATAAAATTGAAGATTTACATGAGAAGTATTTCTGTTAGTCTATGGTTTTTTTATTGGGGAGTTGAGTTGTTAAGAGATATTAAGGAATAGTGATTGTTGCTTCCTGTTATTTTTATGTTTGTGTTGGTATCTTCTTTTGGTTTTGTTGGAAGAAGATTACTTTCTTGCTTTTTCTTGCTACTAGTGTGCAGTTTCCCTCCTTGTGTTTGCATTTTCCAACTTTTATTCTTTGTAGGGCTGGATTTATGGACAGATATTGTGTAAATTTGGTTTTATCATGGAATATCTTGGCTTCTCCATCTATGATGATTGATAGTGTTGCTGGGTATAGTAGCCTAGGCTGGCATTTGTGTTCTAAAAGGATCTAAAAGTGCAAGAAAGAAATCACAACTTAAATAACTTAAAATAACTTAACTAGTTATTAAAATAACTTAAAACTAGTGACCAACAGAGATGATGTTCAACACAAAATTTTAGAGCATTGGTAAAATTAGTCAGGCCAACAGACAAAAGGGCTGATTTCATATAACTAATACTTCCAAGAAAATTCTACTTCTAAGGAAACCATTTACTGGATATTTTGTACTTTTCATTATTAATGAAAAGTATTCATTTTGCAGATAGCTGAGATAGCTTCATAAAGGCTGTTTTACTATAGTTTATTTAAATCTTTTTAATGGTGAAATATACAAATTCAGTATATTTCTATTAAAATAAACTGGATATTTTACTATTAAAATACTATTAAAAATACTAGGATATTTTTAATTTGAAAATACAAATCCTTCTTGAACTCATATAATAAACAAATAAATTTGAACATTACTTTAGAATGGACACAATGTTTAGAACCATCCCTATCATTTTCTTATTCCTAATAGGTAGGATGTAACTAGATAAATTCATATGTATGTGCACATTGATTTAGATCAAAGAAAGGTCTATATCTATGTTGGACTCAAAGTAGCCAATTGACTAAAACCTGAGAAAAAATATGATACCATTAGATGCAGATGGTTGCAAGACATGAAGACAGAAACTGAAGAGAGTGCATATGAAACATATATTGTAAATTCCATAACTGTTAGACTGTATTGATTATGCAAATCCTTTCTGGTCACCTGTAGGCAAATGTCAGAAAGGAAACATAATGAACATAAGCAAGTACATTTTATATTTTTGTCATATTGATATGAAATATTGAACAGTTCTATCTTTATTTTTAGTGAGCATAGGTGGTAATGTTGAGGAGCAGAAAGTATTCCAATACCTTGTAAAAATATTCTAAATGATTTAGTTGTTACAGAAAAAATATGCAGCTAGCAGTTACCAAAGGCTTTTTGGAAAGCGTGCCTTTGGGATTCATCTGCAGGTGTTAGGATGCTTATTTCTTCAAAATGTTTCAGTATACTATCACTGCTGTGGGTATAAGAAGTTTTAGCTGGGATAAGGTTAGAATATCATTATGTGATTAGGACACTTCAAAAAGATTGGTTAGTTTGTGATATATTCTTACTAATCATTTGTTCTTTTGTACTATTAAATAAGAAGGGAAATATTGTTTGCTTGATGTTAATTCATATATTACCTAAATTATTACAATTTAATAATAACCTAAAGGCAATGGATCCCATAAAATACATTTTACACATGTATTTTGTTTTCCTTTACCTGCCTATTCATGTAAATATCATTTTTTCTTCCATCACTAGTGTTTCTTTTCAACTTCTAGATTTTGTTGGTTTAAATATAGGTATTTTTTTCTACAATATGTGTGTGATACCCTTAACTTCTTGTTTTCGCCAAAAGTTTATCTATAGAAAATGAATGTGATTTTGTATGAGTGGTTCTTCTTTATGATGCCTCAAGCCTGTATAGCACATACTGTGGCATCTCCTGTTGCAGCCTGAGTTATCTTTGATTTCTGAAAAGGCAACGTTGGCTCTCATAACCTTATTGCAGCTTTATTTATCTATAAAACCTTTTATCCTCTAACTGAAATCCCTCCGTATTTCCCATTTCATTTTCTACCCTGACTCTCTGGATCATTTTCATATGTGCTTTAAATCAAGCAGTCTGCTTCTGAAAGGTTAATATCTTATGGACTCTTTTTGTCTTTGATCATTTTCTCCATTTGCCTGGTTTTTCATATGCACCATTTATAACTCCACATAAAAATTATTTCTTTGCATTCCCTGAAATCAACCCATGAATACTTTACTATGTTTCCTTCTGGGCTTTGTCCCATTCACAGTCCTAGTTTTCAATGCATTTCCTTTAGCAGAGTAGACATTTATTCCACTGTTTTCTGTTTCCTCCTGGGGTCCATTTGGAAGCTCTTTAAGGACTTTGTATAGGATTTTTGTTTTGCAAGCAACAGATCCAGTTTGCAATCACAATGAGAGCCTTTCAGCTATTTTATTTTATTTCAAACCCATTTCTTCGGTGACCACAGCAAACATTTCAAAATCACTTTTAGCTCTTACTTACCGCAGAGTAAACAGATCTCAGGAAAGAATGGGATTTCAGGTTTTAGAAGCTCTCTTTTGCTTCCTCTCCTTTAAAAGATGTTTGGGAAGTTACAGAAGCAGAACTTTCCACAGGCTGAAAACAGCACAGGCAAATAAACAGGACTGAGTCTATAAACCAGCACTGAGGAATTTACATGGATGAGGTAAACCGGAAACAGCATTTCTCCAGACTGCAGACTGGCTGATATGTGCTAATATTCTTCATGGGCTAAACAAACTCTGAGGTTGTGCTCAGTTCTTTCTCATTAGCATCAGAGGATGAATCAACTGAATTATAACTGAAATAAAGTGTAATAACACTTCTACAAAAGAAATCTGTCTGTAACCATAAGCTATAGACAGCACTGCACAAATATTTTGTTGAAAAACATCACTGAGTTTTCAAAGAGGTAAAGGTAATTATTCCATGAGAATGGTGAGCTTTTTGGACATGGACTGAGTCTTTGGATCACATCTCTTTTGGGGATTCTGTTGTCTCTTTTAACACCATATATATTTTTTGATATATTGGGATAAAAGTTTTCTTGATCATGAGCCAGAAAGTGTGTGTGCTAATTTCTTTCCTGGGACAATGTTTCCACTTCAAAATACTGAGTTGTATTCCTGCCAAAATGCGTTCTGGAGAGTAACTTATGCACTCAGAATCCATTCAATATAGCTCTTTGTTTTTCTTTATTTAATGTTAACCAATGCTGCCATTTAACTATTTTTCAAATAGCAAAATAGTATCCATATTAAAAGTGAATGCTACATAACTACACTTTTACATTTTCTATCACAACATACACACGTGAGAGAGAGGCTTGAGTTTTATGGTTTGCTTTTAAATACTTTATAAGCCTATTTACAATTATGTCTTTTATTTCCATCTAGTGACACAGGTCTTCATTTAAATTAGCGCCACTATGACATTTATTCTTATCACTATAAACAAGACCAATTCTATTCCCCATCCTTTTAGCAACTTAGTTACTGTAGGAGTTTATAAGGATTGTATGAGTAGTAAATAGACAAGAAGGAAAAGAAGAAAATATTTTGTCCTTTTCTTTCTCTGACCCCAAATTATGTTATCAACAGAATCCAGTCTTGGACATACCCTAGGGACGAGATTAAATAAACCATATTAATAAAGTCACACTATCACTGTAGCTTTTCTTTATTTCTTAGCATTATTTTTGTTCAAAGCAGCATATGATATTAAGCTCAGTGAATAAAAAAAAAAATCTGTCAGTTACGTTATTTATTGAAGTTCTTGCTCGGAGCTGAAGGCAGAGGACAGCTCTATCATATTGAAAAGCAGATTTTTGTTCCTGAGAGATTATCTTTAGATCTGTGGGAAATGTGGAACTTGGGGTCTGAGCTTGTCTCTTCTCCTAGTCTGGCAATACTCTACTTGAGCTGGAAGAGAAAATGTAGTTTCTGAATGTCAAAGTAGATTGATGATGGATCTCAGTACACATTGCACATGTTTAAAATTGTGCTTAGTTTGGGGTGCAGGATATTCTAGTTATTTATTTTATTTTAAACTCCATATTTTATTATCTTCCCAGTCCATTCTCCAACTGTTACACAACCCATACCTCCTCCCGACCCCATGTCTCCATGAGGATGTCCACAACCCCTACCCCACCAGACCTCTAAACTCCCTGGGGCCTCTGGTTTCTTGAGGGTTAGGTGCATCTTCTCTGACTGAACCCAGTCCCAGCAGTGGTCTGCTGTATATGTGTAGGGAGGCTCATATCAGCTGGTGTATACTGCCTGGTTGTTGATCCATTATCTGAGAGATCTCCAGGGTCCAGATTGAGAATGCTGGTTCTCCTACAGGGTCACCCCTCTCCTCAGCTTCTTCTTGCTTTCCCCCAATTTAACCACAAGGGTAAGCAGCTTCTGTTCATTGGTTTAGTGCAAATATCTGCATCTGACTCTTTCAGTTGCTTGTTGGGTCTTTCAGTGGGCAGTCACTATAGGTCCCTTTTGTGAGCCTTCCATAGTCTCCTTTATAGTGTCAAGTCTTGGGGCTTCCCCTTGACCTGGATCCCACTTTGGGCCTGTCACTGGTCCTTCTTCTCCTCAGGATCCTTTCCATTTCCATCCCTGCAGTTCTTTCAGACTGGAACAATTATGGGTCAGTTTTGATTGTGAGATGGCAACTCACTTGATGCCCTGTCTTTCTGCTGGAGGTGAGCTCTACAAGTACCCTTTCCCCAAAGGGAGGAAGCAATGGGACTTGCGGGGAGTGGGGTCCCAGAAAATGGGAAATCATTTGAAATGTAAATAAAGAATACATCGAATAAAAAAAAAGTTAAAAAAAAGAAAGAAATCTTGCAATATAATGTAATAATGTAACTGATATCTCATTAGATTACTGGATGGAACTGTTTTTTTTTTTTTTTTTTTTTTTTTTTTTTTTTTTTTTTTTTACTAAATGCAGCACATTTTACTTTATTGCAAAGTCCCTTCTTCATAGATTTGTCACCATTCCCAAATCCAGCATTCGGCATCAGATTTCCCAGGACATGAAGTGCACACCATTTTCATTATCACTAGAGGTGGCTGGGAGGCTCTTGGTTTTCTGTTTTGCACAGTCTCAATTACTTTCTCAATCTTTCCAAATGACATAGGAAAATTTGGATGAAACTTGAAAGCTCCATGCCAGCATTAATATCAAAGACTTAATTAATCAATATACTCTATGACAGTGATATGGGCTGCAGCTAAATAGGTTACTTTTACATATAAGCAACCGTGTTCCTCTTCTTTCAAAACTATAAAATTATAAAGTAGTATTTTGAAGACATGATTAAATTATCATGTTAATCAATGCTGCTCACTCCTCCAAGAATATATACTTTTTATAAAACATCACAGAATGGTAACTATATTAAGTTTACAAGCAGTAAATATGGTAACAGTCTATATATAAAATATCCAATATGAAAAAAGACAAAAGAAGCTTAAACATGATCTTCAACAATTTTGAAATGTATACAGGGATAGGCGTTCCCAGCCGAAAGCTTTGATGAGTACAGTATCCTGGATGAACTGCATAGTACCTATTTGCTTGTCATTTAAGTGATTCCATTTGACAATGAAAAGGAAAAAGTTACCTCAGAGAAAGGAAGAATATTATAGTTATAAAATAAAATTAGTTTGTGTGAGGTGCAATGTGTGCTTTGAGCTGTAGGAAAGTTTCTTTTATGAATACGGGTGCCCTTGCATTTGGCTTGCAGACCAATAGGAGGAACAACAATATGAACCAATCAGAAACCCCAGAGCTCCCAGGGACTAAACCACCAACCAAAGTGTACACATGGAGGGACCCATGGCTCCAGCCCCATATGTTGCAGAGGATGGCCTTGTCAAACATCGATGAGAGGAGAGGCCCTTGGTCCTATGAGGGCTTGATGCCCCAGTGTAGGGGAATGCCAAGACAGGGAAGCAGGAGTGGGTTGGTTGGTAAGCAGGGGGAAGGGGGATGGCATAGGGGGTGTTTGGAGGGGAAACGAGGAAATAGGATAACTTTTGAAATGTAAATAAAGAAAATATTTAGTAAAAAAAAAAAGAGAAACAAACTTTGTCAGTGTAAACTGACGCACCACCTTCTGGTGAACATCTGGTTTAACTATCATAGCATAATAATACATTATAAAAATGTAGTGTTTGAATTAATAATACTTCATGATGAGTGAATAAATACACAATGAATATGGGAAAGGTTCAAATGAGAGGACACTGAGGTAAGAGCAGGCTGTGAGCCCATTGGAATTTATAAGGTCAGACAGAAGCCACGTGGGAATGTAGCAGGAAGCTCATCTTGAATTATATTCATTGAGAAATTGGGGGTCTACTACATCATTCTCATTGTCTGCACACAGTGTTAGAACAAAGTGGAATAAAGTTAATGTCTGCAAGGGAGAGGAATCTGTCATTTTCCTGACTGCAAAACTGCATCCATAACTCTAGCAGGACATCTTACAACTTGGAACATATGGCAACAAGCACTGGCAGATTGTGGAGAGTAATCTGACTGAACCGGCAACTTTCACCTCTCTGATGAAAGTAACCATAACTCCTGGAGCTGATGTAATTTTGTGATTTAGGAACCAATCTTAATCATACTTGGACATCCTGTTGCTTATTCAAGAGCACTATGCAAATTGTGAAGTGCTGTTTGTTCCTGAATTTTTTTTTCCAACTTGGACTGGAATTGAATACAGCTTAATATTGCTTTACTTCTGCCTGTAAGAAATATATATATATATATATATATATTTCTACATATAGGCATATGTAGAAGTAAAACTTTTGGAGACTTTATAGCCATGAAACCTATTTGTTTTGAAAGGAAGTAAGAGGGTATTGATGTTGTATTTAATTTATGCAGGAAGCGTTCTTCTAGAGTATGAAGAATTTAAGGACTTCTTCAAATCAGGAAAGGGTAATAGCTTATTTTGAACAGAAGTATAAAATAATGAGTCTCTTAAAATAACATTGTGGCTATGGTTGTCACATTTTATATGTATGTAGAATTGTTGACAACTTTTCTCATTTGGCAGCACACATAGTATAGCATATACACACAGAGAGCTAGCTCCCCTGGCTCCTGGAGGGGGCATCAAATCTGTTCCAGTTTGCCTCCTCTGAGTCCTGCTGCTGAAGTGTGTGGTGTCTTCAGCAATAAGGCCTTTCCTTCATGTTCTTGTAGGCAAACAAAGGCAAGAGAATTAGCTTAAACAGTTTTCAGCGTCTCTTGAGACCTCTGACAACAGTTCAAAGGGAGGTATTCCCTGTCTGGTGTTGGGTTTTTGTTAGGTATGGTTGGTACTTTCGGGACCCTACCCCACTGTGTGAGAAAACTGCATTAGTACCATATACACAATGTGAGTGTATTTGTGTGTGTATGTATATTGTGAAATAAGTCCTTTACAAAATAAAAGATTTCTCTGTACCGGTGTATGTGTTGTGTTGTGTTGTGTTGTGTGTGTGTGTGTGTGTGTGTGTGTGTGTGTGTGTGTGAAGTAAGCTTATAAAAGTTTTCTCTATTGCTTTTCCAAACAAACATTGTTTTGTTCTCCTCTCCTCTTCTTCCTCTGCATTACTCCTTTCTCTCCCCTGTTAAGTCATTCCACCCTTCTTCCCTTTGGACTTTCACACATCTTCTCTAGACTTCCTTCCATCCATCCCCAATGCACCCTTTATGTTTTCCTGGCTTCTGCAGTTATTCTCAGTTACATACTCAAACCTAAGGATTCCGATGTAAGATCCAAAACCCAGAGAGGACATGCAGCTTTTGTCTTTTTGGAAAGGTATTCCCAATGCTACAATAGTGATACTTGCATTTTGGGGTAACCAAGAACTGTTTAATTGGACTACATAATTGAAAGAAACTCTCCTGGTACTGTGGACCTAGCAAAAAACACTAGCTGGGAAGGTCACAGGCATTGGAGGCAAACCTACTGTATATATATAAAGTAATATGGTTTCAAATTATATTCTAAATGTTCATCAATATAAGTACAAATTCCAAATCTCATTAAGAAGCTTCATTATGTAGCATGTATAGTTAGTACAAAAATCTACCAAAAGAGTGAAAAAATGTAATAGTGTACCCATCTCCAAGTTGAACATCTATAAATCAACCTTTAAATATAAGGCTCAAGGTACATTGTAAAAGAGAAATAGAAAAGATTATAAAAGCCTACAAGTAATGATAACTAGAATAATGTATTATAATTATAATGAACAATTTAATGAAGACAATTTAATACAACAACAATAATAATAATAATAATAATAACAATTACTACTGCTACTACTACTACTAGTAATTGGTATGGGATGTCTTGTGCTTGCAACAGTGCAGGGATATTGCTCTATAAACTCTCAAAAATATGGTTGCATATACTATATGTGCAAAGACAATACTGGCCAACCTGCTAAGATGGATAGAGGGAAATTTTACAAGGACTATCCCTAAGTAAAAAGATTTAAATATTAGTCACTGGCTGCTGACAGAAGTGGAGCCAGTGCTATGATTGTTGGTTTTTTGTCATCCAGGTATGAGACTCTAATATTACTATCTGCAAATATAAGGGCTACCTTAATTGGACTCAGTGTTTTGTATATATAAAATAAATATAGAAGAAGAAGTCATGAGTTTGAGATGGAGTATTGGAGAATGCATGAGAAAAGCTGGATTTTATAGGGAATAGAAATAACGCTTCAACCTTAAAATACACACACACACATACAAAAAAACCTACAGGATCCAAGGAAAACTAGAATTTGTCTTTCCCAGGAATGAGTCCCATACTTGATTACTCAATACAAAATGAACAACACAGAGTTCATATACCACCAAGGAACATAAAGCAATTTGTATGTGTATATCAATAATTAAAGGGAAAAAATCATCTTGAGAACTAGGAGGAAATGGGATGAGCTATAGGGAGGAATATAGAAGGACTTCGGGAAAGGAAAGGGAAAGATATATGGAACTACATTTCATTAAAATCAAATAATTCAGGCTGAAAGAAATTGAAAATTAATGTCACAATACTTAAAATCAAACAAATATCATTAAAATGAAAGAATAAAGGCACACAGGAAAAATATATCTTCCTCAGCCTAACATTTAAATATTTTCTACACAATGATTTTTTTAAAAATTCTAATCATGCACAAAAATATTTTTAAAATATCTTTCTAGAATTTTTCCACCAAGACATATATGTTTAAGTATATGGCCTATACTTACCTAATGACATTCATGCAAACATATATAAATAGATAATACATACCCCCCAACACACATATTTGATATCTTTGTATATAATCATCTGTGACTTCCAGCAATCATGAATAGGCATACATAAGGAAATGGATATGTGTATAGAGGACACATGTTTTTGTTATTCAGAAGTATGCTACCTTAGGATAGTGAGATGACACTTGTCACCAAGGCTGATGACCTGAAGTAAAGTCCAAAAACACACATGGTGAAAAGAGATAACTAAATCCTGTAAGTTGTTCTCTGATCTCCACATATAAGCTGTGTGTGTGTGTGTGTGTGTGTGTATTGTATATCAACACACAGAAACAACAAATATAAATATATTCTATTCTTCATAGTGATCATTGTCTTTATTTGTTGAAAATAGCCTCTAATTGTGAGATGTTACTCACAGCTCTGGCTATAGCCTGAATCTCCAGAGCAGGGTTGCAAAGTTCATGTCAGTTTCTCCAGGCTTCACGTCATAAATTCACCACAATGTTGGAGTGTTCTGAGCATGACACTTAGAACACTTCAAAAGTTTACATTTGGCAGTTGGCCAAGCCATACAAACTTTGACTGTCAGTGAAAAATGTTCAATTGTATAAATGCAGAGTAGAATGAGTTCTTCCTACGTGTTGGAAACTGAACAAAACAATGCCTCCCTGGGCCTTAAATGAAATTGCATGAGTCTTTTTTTTTCTTTATTTCATGAAAATTGAAGTGTGATAAGTTGTAAATCTCACCTATTCCAAAAATATTTCCCCTCCAAGAAATACAAAGTTGGAAGGGAGTAAATTTTAGATTTTAAAAGAGAGATTGTGAGTTGTAAACATTTATACAATTATATACATGTATATACATGTATATAATTATGTTATATTATTGCATATATTGTACACTAGCCTATATTATAGAAAGCCTAAACATTTCCAAGTTAGATTCTCCAAGTTTTTTGAGTGAGCATTTTTTGCAAGGCAGCTCTAAGGATGATTTGTGTAGATATGCAAAGTCTACTAACTTCAATCAAAATCTGTGAAAGTGTTAACTATATGCTCTGTAGCCACTGGCTTCAGTAGGCCTCTTGATAATGAAAATAGTTTTATTTCTTTGCATACCCTGTGCTAGAAGACACACGTGTGGCATGCATAAATGCTTACATAGTCCTTTTGTGGTCAATAACTAGAACTAAATGAGTATAATTTTACCGGAATGGAAGACGGTTGGTTAAAAGGACAGTGGGTAGAATGTGGAAGCAAGGGCCCATGAAAGGATAATACATACTTGCACATACACAGTATAATTTAGCGGTGTTCTGAAGTTTCTATGTGGAGCATTTGAAGGAAGGATAACAAGGAAAGGGAATATAAATGAGAAAAGGAAACCGGCAGGTGAACAGAGGTTACCTTTCTGTGAAGTTCTTTTCTTAATTATATTTTAGGACTTTTTTTTACAAAATCATTTTATAATTGAAACTATTTCCATGTGGGGTCTCTAGGCAAGGAAGGTTATGTCAAGAACCAGACTACTTGAGAAAAGAATTTGAATACTGTTTACTAATATATGCTCACTGGATTAATATTAAAGTTCAGCATAGAAAATCATGCTTATGGTGTGTCAGTCTGATTTTTTGTAGAGATACAAGATTTAAATATAGAAAGAAGAAAGACTGATAAATTTAATCTAGTCAGCTTAGAGTACATGGTATTTATACCAGGCATCAAGTCCTGAATGCCTATAACATGTAAAATTGATTGCATTAATTGGTAAATGATGCTCTTATTTTGTCTACTCTATGTTTTATAGATATATTTAATGCTGGTTATTATAGACAGCATTTTCAAAACAACAAGAAGAAGAAACTGGCAAGAGAGATGATTCCATGATGAGGAGGTTGAGTCCCTTTTTTTTGAGTTTTTTTCTTTTATTTTTTATTATATATTTTTATTTTCTATATTCTTTGTTTACATTCCAAATGATTTCCCTTTTCCCAGTTTCTCCCTCCCCATATGTCCCATAAACCTTCTTTTCTCCACCCATTCTCCAATCAACTCTCTCCTTTTTCTCTGTCCGGATACTCCCCTCCAATGCTAGATCAAGCCTTTCCAGGATCAGGACCCTCTCCTTACTTCTTCATGGGAGTCATTTGTTATGCTAATTGTGACTTCAGAATTCAGAGCTTCTGGGCTAATTAATATCCACTTATCAGAGATTGCATTCCATGTGTATTCTTTTGTGATTGGATTACCTCACTTAGGATGATATTTTCCAGATCCAACCATTTACCTAAAAATTTCGTAAATTCATTGTTTTTAATTGCTGAGTAGTATTCCATTGTGTAAATATACCACATTTTCTTTATCCATTCCTCCATTGAGGAACATCTGCGTTCTTTCCAGCTTCTGGCTATTATAAATTAGGCTGCTAGTAACATAATGGAGCATGTGTCTTTATTGCATGCCTAGGAATCTTCTGGGTATGCCCAGGAGAGGTATGGCAGGGCCCTCCAGAAGTGACATGTCCAATTTTCTGAGGAACCGCCAGACTGATTTCTAAAGAGGTTGTACCATCTTACAACCCCACCAGCAGTTGAGGAGTGCTCCTCTTTCTCCACATCCTCACCAACACCTGCTGTCTCCTGAGCTTTTAACCTTAGCCATTCTGACTGGTGTGAGGTAAAATCTCAGGGTTGTTTTGATTTGCATTTCCCTGATGATGTTGAACGTTTCTTAAGGTGCTTTCCGGCCATCCGAATGAAGTTGAGTCCCTTTCTATGTGAGGATGTAACTAACAGAAAGATACCTTGGACATTTACTTTTGCTTGTTCTGTTGTAGGTGGGGAAAGTGCAAGTTGCTTTTCTTAGTGGTTATGAATTTTGCAAAGAACTGTGATTGTTAAAAGGTGAGATTTTGTGGTGCATAAGTAGTGCTTGCAGATCAGAAGTGTCCTAAGCTGGAATTCTGTCAAATGTGTCTACTTCTATTCATATGGGGTTCTTCTTGCACAAGTAATTAATTTACTTTGGAAGAAAAGGTCTAATAGTTTTGCAATTTTATAATTCACCCATGCATGTTACTATAGTAAAAGAGGGAAGATGAGCTTTGTATTGTGTGTATTAGGTATGAACTCCACTCTATACCCAAACATTGAAAGCTTAAAGAGATACAACTCAAGGCTACTTTAGCAAGCAGGCATGCATCCTGACCATGTAGGCCACAACAATAGAGTAAGGCACTGTCAAAGCAGGAACATAATTTTTAAGGTGAAATGGTAAAATAAGATACACAACATTTTAGATTCTCATCAGTCTGTGATACTGATATAAGTAACATGTGCTACTTCGTGCATGCTAGCATAGGTATAGTTTTGTCACACCAACGAGTAGCACTTCATTCATACATATGGATTCTTTTAGTCCTCTGGACACCCTCGGAACAGAAGAACATCAAAAGATTTCTTCCCATATATAGCATTATGAATGTCAATATAAATCTAGGTACTGTCTCTGGAGTTCTAATCCCTCTTGGTGTTCTCCCTTTCTCTTTCTTTATATTCCTTTCCTTTATTCTTTTTCTCCTCCTCCTCCTCCTCATCTTCCTCATCTTCCTTCTCTCCCTCCTTCTACTCCTTTCCCTCTTCCTCTTTTTTTAATTTAAAGGGAGATGTGAGCCACAAAACTCTAAACTCTGGTATTAAGCAAGAAAAGTATGGCATACCTAGCATGAGATAATAATGTTATCTTGATTTTAATTAAGCTCTTATGTATTTGTTTCTCACAGTTTACTTTCCTTCCACTTATGCTTCATGGAAATTACTTTGCATGAATGCCTACAAATTCCAGTTTAAATATAAGATTAATACAGATGTGTATATGGAGAGAGTAACTCCAACTTACCAATTTCTGAAATGAGGAATCATAATCATGCTTTATACTGGGCTGTTCTGTTAGATCATGCTGTGTAGACAGGGTTCATGCATGAGCTTGGTGGTCTTTTGAGTTTCAACTTTTTGCATTTAATAGAGATACTCTATCAGAAATAGAATTTAGTTTAGAAAGTAAGAAACCAGCAGTCTTTAATTCTTGTCCTCTATCTATCTTCCTGCCTCCATATCTCTACTAAGCTATACATCTAGTTATACCTAAACCTATATCTAACCTGTTACATTCTGTTTCTATACCAATAGCTTTGTACTCATATCTATACTATTGAAGTCACCATAATGGGTTGTTCTCTTGTACTCTGGATTTTCTTTATGTTATCTTTAAATATTTTGTTTGTTTTGTTGTTTGTTTTTGGAGTAGTGTCTCACCACATATCTCTTTTAAAAAGTGCCATAAATATATGTTAATCACTATTAACACTTTTAGTGGGATATCAAAGCACAAAATTACATTCCCTTGTTGACTAGGCAATTTGTATTTCAAAAATAATAACCTCCCCCAAAACTTTTATACTGATATCTGGTAGGAACAAGTCACCATCACAAGTTTAGTACCCATAGCGGTAGGCAGCCCTAATCTTCTCCAACTCCCAAGGGATGCCACTCTGATGCAAACATCTCAGGCCTTGAAGGGGTCCAGAATTAGGACAAGACAGTAAGAAGGTGACTATGTGCATCTTCTCCTCACTCTATGCTGCTTTATTTCTATAACTGTTTTCTCATTAATTTGTCTTCCTGCTGCACATCGCACATCTTTAATCCCACACTCCAGACTCTAGTGTCTTATTTTTTTTCTTACAGAACAGACAAGGGTCCCCAGTTTTTGCCCTATGATCCAGACCCTCCTCTTCCATTACTTTCTGAGAACATTTTTCTTTTCCAGGCTCTCTCACTGATAATGTGAGAGGATCATTCTCAACAGATTCTGCAGTTTCAAGTGGTGCTGCTCACATTTTAAACTTGTGCTTTCAGAGACTCGAGGGATGAAAAGCAGCACTTCACAAGGCTGTGCTTCCCCTCTGAGTTTTAACTTCCCTAACTATAAGCATCCTCCAACAGCTTTTTCAGAAGAGCAGGAAAGGCACTTTCCACCTCTTTTGCTTCCAAAGTGAGGCTTCCATTTCTCCAAGGCACTCCCCAATTCCTTTCCAAAGGTCCCAGCTAAGTGTATAAGGAATAATCTACTACTGGATTTTGCATGACTTCTTTTGTTTGTTATATAGGAACCACACAATGTTGTACACTTCAGGTTTTGAAAACTTTCCTTGTGCGTGAGTCTTTGACATTTGTTTTGAGAGCATACATTTTCACATTCTACATTCTGGGTTTCGTCAGAAAAAGTGAGTGATAACATTTTCCCAAATCATCCAGTGTGACAAAAGTGAAATAAAGGGAAACAAAATGAGGAAAAGTTCCATTTCATCTTTCTGCCTATGATGCTCCATTAGTACAGGGGATAACACATAAGCTTTCCCAAATTGGTCGCACTGGGCTTAGAAGAAGATTTTGTCTTCCCTGTGCCTTGTCTTTGACAACACATTTATACAGAGCCTCCTTGTCTCTCAGGTATCACAACTCTATCTTCTCTCTGGACCATTCTTCCCTGAACTTTCTAGCTTTTCATTTTGTTCATATAAATTTCTGTCTAAAGAAATTTATTCATTCATGAGGTGGTCTTCAGCAAGGAAGGACACAACAATTGGTTGGCCATTCACTAAGAAAAACAAACCAGACAAAACAAAACAACACAAAACGACGTAAACAGCTCCCCAAGCTAATTATTGACTCCATTTTTCCTAGTAGAAAGCATCACAGTGTTTATATCTTGCTCTTTCTTTGGAAATCAACTCATGGTGTGGAATTTCCCCATTTCAGCAATTCAGCTAAGGATATATATCCTTAGCTGAATAAGGATAAAGGAAACCTTTACTGTCTCATGTTTTTGAGATTCTAAGATGTGTATCATTCTCTTAAGAATGCTGTCTGCTGCCATTTTCCTTTTGCTTTCAATTACTCTTGAGAATGTAAAGTAGGTGTTGAAAAGATGTATTCTATTTAATGTTTTTTTTTGTTTGCAAGTTTGGAAATAGAAGAAATACGGAGGTCATAACATGGATCATTGGCTACTGTTTGTTATGATGAGTGACCAACGCTCATTGCCTCTGCTGTCTAGATCCGAGGAGTGAAAGGAATGACATAATTAAACATTGTACATACAATTGCCAATTAGAATGCTTTCTAACACTTGAGAAGAGGAAAGTCTGATGATATTGACCTTCCTTTCTTGGAGTTGAGTTTGAACTATTGGAAATAAAGAGGCATTTTCCACCTTCTGCATTTCCAAAAAACATAGTCACTTTCATTTCCTGTGGTACAAGAGAAGTGAAATTTCTATTTCTTGTTTGCATTCTTCTCACATTTATTGATTCTATTCTAATTAATAAGGCTATTACAGAAACCTGTCACACCATGAGTATTCCTTGAGTATTTATTATATACATGTATGCATATATATATGATTATTAATATACTTAACATGATTGTTAAAACAATAAAAGAATGTTTCAGTATAGCATGGGACTTATGTGTTTCTCCATCAGTTTTGTGGTAGATATATTTAGTAGCATTTCCTTTTTTGCATAGAAATGGATACTGATAGTCCTTATTGGAGATATGTTCAGGATTACAGAATTAATATTTATCTTGAATTTATATTACAGCTTACCACAATCCGATTCTTAGTTGAATGGAAGATAGTGAAGCATGTCGTCTACATTTTTAATCATGCTGAAATTAATTCCTGTGGTTTTAGAGTTCTTATGTTCTTGAACCAGATTTTCAAGTGTTGAATAAGATAACTTAAAAATAATTGATCGAAGAAAATTTGTCTTAAACTGAAATGCAAATAACTTATTTATTGATTATCTATAATCTTTGAAAAGTGACTTTAAGATTATAATTTTATGGCTGGTTTTACATTTGTGTGTTTATCTCTGGGCATATTATTTTTTCACCTGTTACTGACCAGGGAGAATATCCCATCATCATTTATAAATCCCAATGTTCTCATAACTATTTTTAAGATTCAGATTTGAAGAGAGGATGGTCTCCATGTGCCAAGTCATGTGAAAGCTCTAATAAATCATAAGAAATTGGTTCTGTTTAAAGAATAAACAATTATATTAGTCATTATGTGTGCAAGAATAGAATGTAAGTGATGCTTTTTATTGTCTACTTTGTGATATGACAGCACTTTTATTTTTTCAATTTTGGAAAAAATATACATATGATACAGATACAGATATAGGTATAGATATTAAAGTCAATTTTCATCTAGAAATTCCAGATCAAATAAATATGGAGAAAATCAAATTCTAAAAATCAATGCTAGAAATTGACTTCAGATGACAATTTGAAGTGAAAGACCATTTCGGGCCTTCTTTGAAATAATCATCATTTAGTTCCTCAAAACTGTGAAAGTAACCAAACTACCTTTAAAAATGTGTTCTATCTCCTATCTGCAAAGATTTCCTAATATTAAGTACTGGTTCATTTTCTCTATCACCATTGTACTCAAAGACTTATTATTTCCAACTGTTCTTAAGCAAATATTTGTACTTTGAAGTTATCTTACTTCAAATCAAATACTATTATTTTATTTTTCATTTTGAGACATACAAAGTGAGAAGGTTACTAGGAAGAAAAAAAAGAGATCATTTGATAGTACTACATTTATATATGCTAATTGGATACAAAAGAAAACAGCATTGATCATTTTAGCATCTTCATGAACTAATATAATATATTAAGTGTGGCTGTGTCTATTCAGTAGGCACTAATTTCTGTAGGTTGGCATGAAGGTAAAGTTTGGTCTTCAATGTGAGAAGATAGCACTGACAAACCCAGACCAAAGACTGACATAGGTGCAACTGAATGTGAAACAGTTAATTTCCAGCGGCAAAAGATTTATATATAAGAGATGTAACAGTCAGATGGTACCCGAGGAATTACACAAAATCATGGAAGAGTTAAACAATAAAATGTTTGCCTTATTTTCGGCTAGCCAGTTACTTTGGTGCAGCAAAAAATTGGCTTTCGTTCAATGATTCTTAAATAAAGAAATATAAACAAATTACTCAAGCCAGAACAATAGAGGGGTGAGGGGTAGGAGGAGGGTGCTGGAGAGCACAAGAGGAGTGGAATTTGCACCATATGCTCTGATTTCGACTTGGACAGCATTTTGTGTGTCTTTGGTAATAAACACGATTTCTGCTTTTTGTCTTCATGATGGGAGGTTTACATTTGGAGAAAAAAGAATACCAGTTTAAAGAAACAAATGAAGACCTTCTGCTTTTGAATATTTATTTTAATGAGAAGAAAGTCCATTTAGATGAGAAAGGTGAAAGAAAAAAGCAAGTTAACACTTCCCTGATGTGCTCTATGATCACGTCTGTCTTATCCGCCTCTAATTTTCTTTGATTTCAACTCATCTGTATGACCAGACATCTGTGAGTATTTATGCCTTTTTTGGTTATGCGCTGTCCCATTCTGGCTATCCATCAACAGAACAGAACAGACTTCCCAGCACTGTTTTGTACAAAATGTGGGGCAGAATGATAACTGATTAGCATTGCGTGATAAATGGACATTCTTCAGCTGAAACTGTAAAGCAAAAAACAGCTGAGACAACATATGAGCAGGAAACACAGAGCACAGCCTGTCTCCTGGTTCATGTTCACACAACTTACTTTTCCTTGCTACAATTTAAATTGTATATGGTTTAGGCTCTGGATATTGGATGTGGCTCTATAGAAAACCTGCTAGTGCCCTTTTCTGTGCACATATTTGGGAGAAGACATCTTGATGCTGCATTCCTAAGGAGTTTATTTCTTCGTGCTTAAAAGAAAAGAGTAAAGGTCAAGTATGTTGACTCATGCATTCTGCTAAAATCACAGACTGGCTTATCTTTGTCCCGTGAATTCTATGGTAAATTTCAAATATTTCTAAAGTCTTTTAAAGATTCATTTTATTTATGTGTATCTGTGCTGTGGTTGCATGTATATTTGTTAAGCACATGCATACCTTGTACCAATTTAGGTCAAAGAAAGGCATTGGAATCCCAAGAATCAAAGATATAGTGAACACCACGTGGATGCTGGAACTAAACCAAGGTCCTTTGCATGAACAAGTATTCTTAATCATTCAGCCAAATCTCTAGTCTGATATCATGTCTTTTAATTCTTGAACTGTAGTTAAGACGTCAATAAATCACTGAAACTTATTTGTATTCAGACATGAATAGTCTGTAACGTTTATAAGAAATTGATTCTGGGTGGCATATGATGTAGTAACTTCTGGTCAATATTAAGGGTCCTGCTATTTATAGCTAGCCCATTGCTTCTCTGTAACTGTAGTTAGACAAGTCCTTCTGAGTCTTCATTTCCATTTAGAGAATGTTGAAATCCATTTTCACTCATGTTTCTGAATTTAATTTATGTCTGTATATGTGTGTGTGTGTGTGTACACATGCATAAACACATATTCTTTTAAGCAGCCTAACATTAACTCTTGGCAATATTTAATCTGTAAGCTTTCTACATTACCCAAAAGCTTATATTTCTATGGTGCTAGCAAGCCAAAGTATGTAGTTAAAATTGTAACAACCACCAAAATCTGAGTACATTCTTGAACTGCATATGTTACAAATTACTTTGTATGTTTATTAAGAAGCAAGGGAATAAAGCAGATTCTTAAGTCAAGTAGTGGTATGTTATGGTATTTTATTTTTCAGTAATTGTTACTTATTAGTTCAACTCAAAACACTGTGATAGATTCTTTTTTCCTACTCAGTAATTGCACAAATTCAAACAGAGTCAAAGTTTAGTTGACTAGTCTAAAGGGAAGCTTTAGTAGAAACCAACAACCTCCTGTGCCTGAGTGCCATGTCTCTATTCAGCGCTATTTCTTTGTGTCTCTCATCATTACAATGGGAATGAATCTGAGACACTGATGCACTCTCCTATTCCTCCAACTAGCCGTTCTTCTTGGTTTGGTGAGAAAGTGAGATAGATATATTGGATTTGTAGAGCATGCATTTTGAAAGGGAAGGTTTAAGCAAACATTGAACTGAATCCTAGGAGACTGTTTGCTTTCTATAAACAACAAACAAACACAAAACAAAATAAACAAAAAGTCTTACTTTGCACCACTTGAAGACATGCTGAAATATTTTGATCCTAAAAGTAGCAGAACATTTGTTTTATATGATAGAAGTACTAAAAAATCACTCATAACTGAGATGTTTGTGTATTTTGAAATTATTTTCTTAATGGAAACAATCATTTTAAATATTATAAGCTTAATACAATTTAAAAATCAGGTACATATATGAGCCATTTTAGAGACACAAACCAGAAATATTTTTGTATTTAAAATTGTATTTAAATTTCATATTTATTTTCATTCAATAATTAAACAACCCACAATTTTCATTATAGTACTTTATTCACTAATTCTAAATTTTAACGACTCATTTGAAATATTTAACATTTGTAATTGTTTTAATTCTGCTTGGCTTCTGGGTAATCCCTTCTCTCCATGGATAGGAGTAAGTTAAAATTTAAATAAATGTATCTATGTCATTAGGAAAGAATCCATTTTTCTTCTATGTAAACCATAAGGGTTGTATATTTGAGAGTAGGTGGGTTATAGGTACATATCATCTTCTTAAAATATATGCTATTTTCCAATTATGAATCTGATTTCATATACAATTTACTTTGTTTTGAGGATGATTTACATTAGCTGTTCAAAACATTGTAACATTTTAACTGATGGTTTAAACATAAGCATATTTGAACTTTGATCATTTCAGACAGTTATAGTACAGTTTTTGTTAGTGTTTACTTAAACTCCTTTCCTCTAAGTTTTTATTTAAACTTGTGGATCCTATAAATCAGATCAGTTTTATTGCTAATGTATTTAAAATGTACTTATTAATACATATGAATTAAGTAGATGACTTGAAGTTATGAAAAGAATACAACACTTATTTTTGTTCTCTTAAGATATGAATTGTCACAGGGATGTTAGGTTCTATGCTCTGTTTTCTAGCCCCTTTCTTTACTATTACAACATGTTTCATGACCATTTCCACAGGTGACATAAAAGTCCTTTTTAATATGATAGCAATTATAAAATATTAAATCAATTAGGTTTGTGATCTGACTTAGACAAATTGTGGAAATTCAAACAGAGCCTTCTGATCACCCTGGGGCTGCTAGGTGCCATCCAATAAAACTTTTCTTTGAATGCTTTTCGGTGTACTTGGTCATCCTTTCTATCCTTGGCCTTGTGATGTATATTACAGCTGAATTCTAGAAGCCTTACTAATAAGAGCATTTTCACTTTCTTTGATATTTTTTCAAATTTCAAACCTGTTCTTTAGGTTCATCATATTTTGCTGTTTCTATTTCTTCTGCCCACGATTTGGATTTCTTTTATTGAAATAAAAAGGTTTGGGATATGAAAGACTATGAAAAAGCAAATGTGTGTTCATACAACCAACAGTGCTTTTAAGGTAATATTTTACAATGGAATCATAGTTTTCCAATGTTAAAATGCTGTTTTGATCTCTAGCGTATAAACACATATTACCAAAAGCACACTTGCCTTAAACGTCAAATTTTATACTGATTTTATGGCTGTTGAGTAAATTGTTGATTATTTCATAAACTGTTTTCAGTGCCTTCTCATGGGACTGGTGAATAAAAATACTCCCAGAAGCATGTATGAAATGTTAGTCATCACTCTGCTAATATTATCTGTCTCACAATTCTCTCAACGATATTCCCTTGACATTTGGCAACATTTCATTCTGATGCTTAAGTTGCCTCTGTTTCTGTTTGCAACGTTACAGTGCATTTTGTGGTATTTTAAAACTTTTGTCTTATTGCAAAAACACGATTAATGATCAACATATAGTCTGGTAACTATTTACATTTTTCCTGTGTACAGTGGGTATTTGTTTCAGCTCCTCTATATAGTTAAAAGTATAGTGGTTTAACAAGAAGACATGAACTTCTTAGACAGTCAAAAACACGTTTAGAAACACCATTTATTTTGTTCTCCCACATACTACCCAGGGCAGAAGGGGTGAAGGGAGTTTCCTATGCATTGCTGTTCTGTTGTCTTGTTCCTTCCTCATTATTTTCCATTATTTTGCTATTATCTTTATTGTTAGAGCATTGCATATTATTTTCCATTTACTTTATCCTCATATAAAAAGGCAGTACATAAACAAGACAGGCTCTTCTCATTATGAACATGTTCTTCAAGGACATGTTAGTACTAGTGAACATTGCAAATGGATGAAAGAGTAACTCAGTGCATATTTATTTGTGTGTGCCTATGTGACTGAGTCTATGCCAACATCTTCCTATGCAGGGAAACCTTCCAGATCACTTATATTTCAACAAAGGACTTGTTCATACCCTGCTTGATGAGGAAGGATGAGACTTCATATATGTTTGAGGTCGTTGGAAGTTTAATGTTTCCCTTTCTACAACTTACGTACCCATGAACCCTTTTAACCATTGACAAATTCTGTGATTCTGTTTCTAGAATTTAATATTTAATTAAATGCTTTGATTCCTATTAAACATTTTAAAAATGGGGGGAAGAATAGCTCTTAAGTGGTTAGTCATTCATTTACATACTGGCAAAAAAGTCTCTTATTTATTGAAAGTCTTATGAGTGCATTAGAGATCCCATAAAATTCTTTGACAAAAAATTGTCAAGAATTTTGAACATGATGTGAGGAATTCAAGAAGGCCTGCTGGGTTATTAACCTAAAATGATAGTATGAAATAAAGGTAAGGGAATCATAAATATATATATATGTATATTGCATGTACATTGCATGTACATTGCATATATATATATATGTATACATATATATATATATATATATATATGTATACATATATATATATATGCAATGTACATGTAATGAAAACTGAAAAAGAAGGGCAAAGCTAATGATGGGAATAAAGAGAAAAGGAATCCTTTATGAGGATAACCAATATTTAAAGTCTTCAACATTCTACAAAGAGGTATGCTTTGAAGGCTACAGTGTATATCAAATAGACTTTATGTGACCTGTTGATGAAGACATTTTGAGTGTAACATTTAGTATTGAAAGTTCAGCTGGGAATACTTGCTGTAAACAGATGCTTCTAAAATTCTTCTGGAGTTCTGCCCATCTAGACTGTGGCTGCATATTTTCATCTGGCACTGGGTGTATTACCCTGGGAGAGGGCCTCCGCCCATTGCTTTGTAGACAAAAATGAAAGAAACAGTGGGATGCTGACCTTTGAACAACATTAAACTTATAACCACTGCAGACACAAACATGGAGGGATGGTTACCATGATGACTGAATAAATTTATGAGGGGTGGTCAAACATTTAAACACCAATGGCTTATGTATTGATGTTACTTTTGCTGTAAAAACCTTTCCTCTATTTTGTCCAGCAAACAGACACAGTTTTTAAAGAAACAGGGATCTCATTGTGTACAGATATCTATATGATGAAATTTTAATTTTTCTATTATCTGTATTATAAAAATACTAATGACTAATAATAGAGAATTCTTGTTTAATTTTAGTATTACATGATTACAATAAAATATATAAATTTTTGTTTCCTGGAAAATAGCACTTATGCAAAATAGAATAAATATTATAAAACAAGATAAAGTGAAAATAATGTAGCAATGATGGTGTGTTCCTGAATAATTCAATGAGGTTACACATTTATAACACTTCTCCTGAATAGAAATGAATCTCATCATAGGAAGATGCCCTCAACAGCTGGGTTGTTCAGAGCAACATGTATGAGAAATGGGTTACTAGTCCTCCTCGGTTTTTATTTCATGAGATGTTTGAAAAGCGTTGTTAATAGTGTCAGTGATTGGTGCTTACCCATGGGTCTTAAGTTGGGCCAGTTATTGATAGTGCATTCCCTCAGTCTCTGCTCCATCTTTGTGTCTGCATTTCTTGTAAGCAGGACAAATTTTGGGTCAAAGTGTTTGTGGGTGGTTTGGTGTCCTTATCCTTCAACTGGGGGTCCTGCCTGGCTACAGAAAGTGCTGACTATAGGTTTCATATTTCCAATGCTAGGAACCTCAGCTAAAGTCTCCCCTATAGACTCCTGGGAGTCTTCCCCATTCCAAAGTCTCTGTCATGTCCTAGAGATGTCAGGCACACAACCACCACCCAAGGATTTCCATTAATTCTCATGGTCCTCTTCCTGTCTCTCCTGTTTCTCCTCACACCTGATCATGAAGCCCCTTCCGCCCCCAATTGTCCTCTCCATCATTTCTCCCACCCAGTTTCCTCTCTCCATCTGTCTCCTCTGAGTATCTTATTCCCCCTTCCAGGTGAAATTCAAGCATCGTATTTAAGCATCTGTGCTTGGACCTCACTTCTTGTTTTAGTTTAGTGGGTCTATGAAGTGTAACCTGGGTATCCTGTACTTTATTGTTAATATCCACTCACAAGTGATTACATACCATACATATTCTTTGGTTATGGATTACCTCATGCAAGGTGATATATTCTAGATCCATTTGCTTATAAAAAGTCATGATATCACTGTCTTTGATAGCAGAGTGGTATTTCATTGTTTAAATGAACCATATTTTCTTTATTCATTGTTTGTTGAGATGCATCTGGGTTGTTTCCAGTTTCTAGCAAGAACAATTAAAGAACATAGTGGAGTATGTGTCCTTGTGGTATGGTGAAACATATTTTTAATATATGCCCAGGAGCAGTATAACTAGGTTTTTAAGAAGACTTATTCCCAGTTTTCTGAGAAACTACTAGATTGATTTCTAGAGTATTCCCATTGCTGCACATCCTCACAATCATGTGCTGTCACTTGAGTTTTTGATCTTAGTCATTTGGTATAATATGCAATCTCAGGGTCATTTTGATTTGCACTTCCCTGATGACTAACTATAGTAAATATTTTTTAAGTGTTTCTCAGCCATTCAAGAATCTTATCTTGAGAATTCTCTGTTTAGCTCTGTAAAATTTTTAATTGGTTCATGTAGTTTGTTAGTATCTAACTTCTTGAGTTCTTTTTGTATTTGGATAGTAGCCCTCTTTGGAATGTGGGGTTGGTGAAGACCTTTTTCCCAATTTGTAGGCTGCTATTGTGTCCTGTTTTCAATGTCCTTTACCACACAGGTGCTTTTCAGTTTCATGAAGTCACATTTATTTATTGTTGGCCTTAGAGTCTGAGCTACGGATTTTTTGTTCTGGAAGTTGTCTCCTATACCGATGACTTCAAGACTATTCTCCAATTTCTGTTCTATTAGATTTAGTGTATCTTGTTTTTCATTGAGGTATTTGTTCCATTTGGACTCAAGTTTTGTTCAGGGTGATAGATATGGTTCTATTTTCATTCTTCTACATGCTGAATCCAGTTAGACCAGCATGACTTTTGAAGATTCATCTTTTTTCCATATTATGTTTTTTGCCTTCTTTATCAGAACTCAAGTATATATAGGTGTGTGTGTGTGTGTGTGTGAGTGTGTGTGTGTGTGTGCATGCATGCATGCATGCTTATTTTAGAGTCTTCAGTTTGATTCCAATGATCAATCTGTCTGTTCCTATACCAATACCATGCATTTTTTTAAAAAAAATCATGTAAGGTGATACCACCAGAGTTCTTTTATTGTTTTATTTATTCTGAATTTTTTTGCTTATACATCTGAAGTTGAGAATTATTCTTTCATTGTCTCTAAAGAAGTGTGTTAGAATTTTGATGGGAATTGCATTCAATCTGTAGATTGCTTCTGGCAGGATGGTCATTTTTACTGTTATACTGATTCATGAGCATGGATGATCTAGCTTATGATATCTTCTTCATTTTCTTTCTTCAGAGACTTGAGGTTCTTGTCACTCTGGACTTTTCCTTGCCTGGTTAGAGTTACACCACAATGATTTTTATTATTTATGACTATTGTACAAGGGTGTTCTTTCCCTGATTTCTTTCTTATCCCATTTATTGTTTATATAAAGGAGGGATATGGATTTTTGAGTTAATTTTTTATCTACCCATGTTGATGAAGGTGTTTATTAACTGTAAGAGTTCTCTGTTAGAACATTTTGGGTTGCTTATGTATACTATCTTAACATCTGCAAATACCTATAAATTTATTCTTTTCCTTATGTTCCAAGGTTGTATCCCCTTGATTTACTTTGTCTTATTGCTGTAGCTAGAATTTCAAGTACCCTGTTGCATAGAAAAGGAGAATCTTGTCCTTAGTTTTTGTGGAATTGCTTTAGGTTTCTCTCCATTTAATATGATGCTGGCTATCATGTTGATGTATATTGCTTTATTATGCATGGGCATAATTAAGAGACCTTGTATTCCTGGTCTCTTCAAGACTTTTTAACATGATTTGGGATTAGATTTTTATCAAATCCTTTTTCATCTAATAAGATGATCATGTTATTTTTTCCTTTCACTTTGTTTATGTGGTTGATTATGTCAATAGATTTTCATATATTTAACCAGCCCTGCATCCCTAGGATGAAGTCTACTTAATCACAGTGGATGATATTCTGATGTGTTCTTGGATTTGGTTTGTGAGTATTTTATTTCCTACTTTTACATCAGTGTTCATGAGGAAAATTTGTCTGAGAATCAATTTCTTGATTGATTTCAGCCTTGAATTTGACTATTTCCTTCCATCTACTTGCTTCTTTATGCTCTAGGGCTTTTAGGTGTGCTATTAATTTGCTATAGTAAGATCTCTTGAGTTTCTTTATGAAAGCCCTTAGTGTTATGAACTTTCTTTTATCCATGTTTTCATTATGCTGATCCATTTGTGTATGCTGTGCCTTCATTTTCATTGAATCTAAGAAAGTCTTTAGTTTCTTTATGTCCTTCTGACCCAGTGATCACTGAGAAGATACTTGGTCAGTTTTCATAAATCTGCAAGATTTTTTGTTGTTTCAATAGTTGTAGAAGTCCAGCTTTAATCCATGGTGGTCTGCTAAGATACAAGGATTGATTTCAATTTTCTAACATCTGTTGAGATTCCCTTTGTGACCAACCATATGGTCAATTTTGTAGAAGTTTCCCTGGGGGGTGCGGAGAAGGTAGATTCTTTTGTGTTTGGGTGATGTAGTCTGTAGAAATCTATTAGGTCCATTCACTTCATGACACCAGGTATTGTGATTATTTCTGTTTACTTTCTGTCTTGATGAGCTGTCCAACTGTGAGACTAGTCTGTTGAATCTCCCTCTGTTAACGTGTGTGGTTCAATGTGCAATTTAAACTTTAGTCATATTTTTTTTTGCAAATGTCAGTTTTCTTGCATTTGGGTCATTGATGTTGATTCTTGTATCTTAGTGGATTGTGTTTTGATGTGTATGAGATGTCCTTCCTCATCTCTCTTGATTTCTTTGGGTTCAAATTCTACTTTATTAGACATTATAATGGCTACTCCTGCTTGCTTATTGTGTCTTTTTGCTTGGAAAAGATTTTTTCCACCCTTTTGTTCTGAGGTAATGGCTTTCTTATGTACTGAGATATGTTTTTTGTATGCAACACAATGATGGATCCTATTTTGACATCCATTCTGTTTGTGTGTGTCTTTATTGGGGAATTGACTCCATTGATTTTGAAAATATTAAGAACCATTGTTTTTTTATTTCTGTTATTTTGATGTTAGTGGTGTGTGTGTATGTGTGTGTGTGTGTGTTTTGTCTTTGTTTTTCCCTTATTTTGTTTTTGTTATATTTCTTTTGTTTTCTTGAGTGTTGTTAACTTTCTTAGGTAGGGGAGAGTTCCTAATTGTATTATCTGAAGGGTTAGATTATCGTAGATATAGATTGTAGTGGATTGATATTGCTTAAATTAAGTTTTGTCTTGTAATATCTTTGTTTTCTCCATCTATGGATATTTGAAGTATTGCTAGGTTACCATCTGTGATTTCCGAAAGACAATAAGAAATTTGTCCAGGCACAACTTCTAGCTTTTAGAATCTCTTTTGAGTGATGGGTGTTATTTTAATACATCTGCCATTGGGTATTACTGGCCCTTTTTGCTTTCAGCTTTTGATATTCTTTCTTTGAAATGTAGAATAGGTGTTTTGATTATTATGTGGTGGGGAGATTTTCCTTTTCTTGTCCAATCTAATTGGTATGCTGTTAGAAGTCTTGAATGTTTATAGGCATCTTTTTTTTCCTTATTTTTATTTTCTATATTCTTTGTCTACATTCCAAATGATTTTCCCTTTTCATGTTCCCCCTCCCCATAATTCCTATAAGCCCTCCTCCCTCTGCCCATTCTCCAATCAATCCCTCCTACTTCTCTGTCTTGTTAATCCCCTACAGTGCTGCATCAAGCCTTTCCAGAACCAGGGCCCTCTCCTTCCTTCTTCTTGGGAATGACTTGATATGTGAATTGTGTCTTGAGTATTCAGAGCTTCTGGGCTAATATCCATTTATCAGTGACTGCATTCCATGTGTGTTCTTTTGTGATTGGTTTACCTCACTTAGGATGATATTGTCCAGATCCAACCATTTGCCTAAGAATTTCATGAATTCATTGTTTTTAATTGTTGAGTAGTATTCCATTGTATAAATATACCACATTTTCTGTATCCATTCTTCCATTGAGGAATATCTGGGTTCTTTCCAGTTTCTGGCTATTATAAATAGGGCTGCTACAAATATAGTGAAGCATGTGTCCTTATTGCATGCTGGAGAATCTTCTGGGTATATGGTTAGCTGTGATATTGCAGGGTCCTCCGTAAGTGTCATGCCCAGTTTTCTGAGGAACCACCATACTGATTTCCAGAGTGGTTGTATCAACTTGCCTTCCCACCAGCAGTAGCAGAGTGTTCCTCTTCTCCACATCCTTGCTAATACCTGCTATCTCCTGAGTTTTTAATCTTAGTCATTCTTACTGGTGTGAGGTAAAATCTCAGGGTTGTTTTGATTTGCATTTTTCTAATGAGTAACGATGCTGAACATTTCTTAAGGTTCTTCTCAGCCATTTGAAGTTCTTCAGGTGAAAATTCTTTGTTTAGCTCTGTACCCCATTTTTAATAGGGTTATTTGGCTCTCTGGGGTCTTCTTCTTGAGTAATTTGTATATATTGGATATTAGCCCTTTGTCAAATGTAGGGTTGGTGAAGATCTTTTCCCAATTTATTGCTTGCCATTTGTCTGGTGTCCTTTGCATTACAGAAACTTTGTAATTTTATGAGGTCCTATTTGTCAATTTTTGATCTTAGAGCATAAGTTATTGGTGTTCTGTTCAGGAACTTTTCCCATGTGCCCATGTCCTCAAGGGTCTTCCCAAGTTTCTTTTCTATTAGTTTCAGTGTGTCTGGTTTTATGTGGAGGTCCTCGATCCACTTGGAGTAGAGCTTAGTACAAGGAGATAATAATGGATCAACTCACATTCTTCTGCATGCTGACCTCCAGTTGATCCAGCACCATTTGTTGGAAAGGCTATCATTTTTCCACTGGATGTTTTCAGCTTCTTTGTCAAAGATCAAGTGACCATAGGTGTGTGTGTGTGTTCATTTCTGGGTCTTCAGTCATATTTCATTGATCTACCTGCCTGTCACTGTACCAACACCATGAAGTTTTTAATACTATTGCTCTGTAGAACTCCTTGAGGTCTGGAAAACTGATTCCGCTGGAAGTTTTTTTACTGTTGAGAATAGTTTTAGTTATCCTGGGCATTTTGTTATTCCAGATGAATTTAAGAATTGCTCTTTATAACTCTATGAAGAACTGAGTTGCGATTTTATGGGGATTGAATTGAATATGTATATTGCTTTTGGCAAGATGGCCATTTTTACTATATTAATCCTGCCAATCCACAAGCATGGTCCATTTTCTGTGGTCTTCTTCGATTTCCTTCCTCAGGGACCTGAATTCTTGTCATACAGATCTTTCGCTTGTTTGGTTAGGGTCACACCAAGATACTTTATATTGTTTGTGGCTATTGTGAAGGGTGTCATTTCCCTAATTTCTTTCTCAGCCTGTTTATCCTTTGAGTATAGGAATTCTACTGATGTGCTTGAATTGATTTTATATCCAGCCATTATTTTTTTTTAAATTTCCTCAGTTTCTGTTGTTATGTCTCCCTTTTCATTTCTAATTTTGTTAATTTGGATACTGTTTCTATGCCCTCTGATTAGTCTGGCTAAGGGTTTATCTATCTTGTTGATTTTCTCAAAGTACCAGCTCCAGGTTTTGTTGATTCTCTTCATTTCTACTTGATTTATTTCAGCCCTGAGTTTGATGATTTTCTGTCTTCTACTCCTCTTCTCTAAGTGAGTTAGCTTCTTTTTGTTCCAGGGCTTTAAGGTGTGCAGTTAAGCTGCTACTGTATGCTCTCTCCAGCTCCTTTTTGAAGGCACTCAGGGCTATGAGTTTTCCTCTTAGCACTGCTTTCATTATTTGGATATGTTGTGCTTTAATTTCCATTAAATTCTTGAAAGTCTTTTATTTCTTTATTTATTTCTTCCTTAACCAAGGTATCATTGTATAGAGTATTGTTCAGCTTCCACGTGTATGTGGGCTTTCTGTTGTTTTTGTTGCTATTGAAGACCACTCTTACTCCATAGTGATCTGCTAGGAGGCATGAGATTGGTTCAATCTTCCTATATCTGTTGAGGTCTGTCTTGTGACCAATTACATGTTTGATTTTGGAAAAGGTACCATGAGGGAAAGGTATATTCTTTTGCTTTAGGATGAAATGTTTATATATATATATATTCCCAATTGGTCCAAAGCTCCATGAAAATTGTGATGTGTTAAAGTGTTAAAAGTCATCCACAATTATTGTGTTAGGTACAATGTGTGCTTTGAGCTTTAGTAATGTTTCTTTTATGAATGATGGTGCCCTTGCATTTGGAGCATAGATGTTCAGAATTGAAAGTTTTCTTTGTGGATTTTTCCCTTGACCAGTAAGAAGTGTCCTTCCCATTTCTTTTGATTCTTTAGGCAGAAAGTTAATTTTATCTGATATTAGAATCGCTACTCCAGCTTGTTTCCTAAGACCATTTGCTTGTAAAATTGTTTTCTAGTCTTTTACTCTGAGGTAGTGTTTGCCTTTGACACTGAGGTTTGTTTTCTGTATGCAGCAAAATGTAGGGTCCTGTTTATGCATCCAGTCTGTTAGTCTATGTCTTTTTATTTGGAAATTGAGTACATTGATGTTAAGAGATAGTAAGTAATAGCAATTATTAATTCCTGTTATTTTTGATGTTATTTTTATATTTGAGTGGTTATCTTCTTTTGGGTTTGATGAAAGAAGGTTACTATCTTGCTTTTTCCAGGGTGTTGTTCCTCTTTTTGTATTTGTGTTTTCCACCTGTTATCCTTTGTAGGGCTGGGTTTGAGGAAAGATATTGTGTAAACTTTGTTTTATCATGGAATATCTTGGTTTCTCCATCTATGGTGATTGAGAGTTTTGCTGGGTATAGAAGTCTCGGCTGGCATTTTTGTTCTCTTAGTGTCTATATGAGATCTGCCCAGGATCTTCTAGCTTTCTCTGGTGGTTATATCTCTGGTTAGTCATATCTCTGGTAAGAACTCTTGTGTAATTCTGATAGGTCTTCCTTTATGTTACTTGGCCTTTTCTCTTACTGCTCTTAATATTCTTTCTTTGTTTAGTACATTTGGGATTTTAATTATTATGTGACAGAAGGTATTTCTGTTCTGGTCCAGTCTGTTTGGAGTTCTGTAAACTTCTTGTATATTCGTGGGCAACTCTCTCTTTAGCTTAGGGAAGTTTTCTTCCATGATTTTGTTGAAGATATTTTTGGTCCTTTAAGTTGTAAATCTTCACTCTCATCTATACCTATAATCTTTAGGTTTGGTGTTTTTATTGTGTCCTGGATTTCCCAAATGTTTTGGGTTAAATTTTTTTGCTTTTTGCAATTTCTCTGACTGTTGAGTCAATAGTTTCTATGTTATCTTTGGCATCTGAGATTCTTTCTTCTATTTCTTGTATTCTGTTGTTGATATTTGCATCTATGGCCCCTGATTTCTTCCCAAGGTTTTCTAGCTCCAAATTGTCTCCCTTTGTGATTTCTTAGTTTTTTCAACTTCTGTTTTTAGATCCTGGAAAGTTTTGCTCAGTTCCTTCACTTGTTTACTTGTGTTTTCCTGTTTTTCTTTAATATTTTTTGTGTTTCCTCTTTCATGACTTCTGCCTGTTGACTCAATTTCTCCTGCATTTTTGTGTTTCCTCTTTATTAGCTTCTATCTGTTGATCCATATTCTCTTGAATTTCTTTAAGTGGTTTTTGTGTTTCCATTTTAAGAGCTTCTAACTTATTCACATTCCCCTGTATTTCTTTAAGTGATTTATTTATATCCTTTATGTGTTCCTCTAACAGCATCATGACCAGTGATTTTAAATCCAAATCTTGTTTTTCTGGTGTGTTGGGGTATCTAGAACTTGCTGTTGTTGGAGAATTGGGTTCAGATGCTACCCTATTGCCTTGATTTCTGTTAGTAAAATTTCTAAGTTTGCTTTTTGCCATCTGGTTATCTGTGGCATTAGTTGGTCCTGCTATCACTGGCAGGTGCTTGAACCTCCTGTAGGCCTATAGGGCTATTTCTGCACCCCGTCACTGTTTGCTGATGTGCTGCCCTACTCTTGGGTGCCGTTGGAGCCCTGGTGTGCCTTGTCCCAAGCAATGCTATACTGGAGTTGTCTCTGGGTACCTGGTGTTGCTTGTCTGGTCTGCCCGATAGTGAAGATGGTGGACACTCTGAGGAATCTGTCAAAGCGCTGATCATTCTGCAGGACAAACGGCCCAGGACAGGACATGCTGCTGGATTTCAAATGCTCTGCTGATGCTGGTTCTCAAATGCCCAGACAGTTGTAGAGCTTCCCAGATCCCACATGTGCAGAAGGAATCCAGGCAGGATGCGTCCCAAGTGATACTCCACTCTGGTGTTCCCTTCACACCTGGTCGAGCTGGCTGCTTGGCCACAGGAGCCAAGATGGAGCATCTCTTTCTTTAGGTTTGGGAGATTTACTTTTACAATTTTGTTTAAAATTTTTTCTGGTCATAGAAGCTGGGAATCTTTATCTTGTTTTATCTCCACTTTTCTCACGCTAGGTTTTCGAGATTTTCTGGATGCTTTATGTCAGGAATGTTTTAAATACAGTATTTTCTTTCATGAATGGATTAATTTCTTCTATTGAATTGTTTATGCCTGAGATTGTCTTTTCCATCTCTTGATTTCTATTGTTGATGGTTGTGTCTGTTGTTCCTGTTCTCTTAACTAGGTTTTCTGTCTCCAGGATTATCTCAGCTTTATTTTCTTTTTGTTTCTCTGTCAATTTTCAGGTTCTGACTTTTTTCATTTCCTTCACCTGTTCAGTTGTATTTTCCTGTATTTCTTTAAAATGATTCATTAATTTCTACTTTAAAGGCCTCTATGTGGTTGATTGTATTTTCCTACATTTCCTTAAGGGATATAATTATTTCCTCTTTAAAGGCCTGTATCATCTTTTAAGATTAGATTAATTAATTAGGATTGGATTTAATGTCATATCCTGTGCTTTGGTTGTGTTAGTATTCCTGGAGCTTGCTGTAGTAAGATCACTCTGCACTGAAGTTTTCATATTTTACTGGCTTTTGTTTATTTGTTTCTTACACTGGTCTGTAGTCAACTGGTGTTCCCTAGATATTCCTGATGTATCATGTATTGAGAAGACAGCCTAACCTAGATTTTTCTGATGCAATAGGCTTCAGGTGGGTAGCCTTTGGCTTGACAATGGATTTTAGAGGGAAGTGCAAAAAGAGGTGGGTGTAGCAATGGGAACATGGTGGCTGGGACTAGGTGTAGGAATCTAAAAATGTATGGACCTGGTGTTGTAGGACTATTGAAGCTGAGTAGAGAAGAGGCTAGGCAATGGATGTCTGGGTTCAGCATGCTGCCCAGGGTAGCTGAGTGTGACCCAGAAGACTAAGCAGACACAACTGTTTTTATTAGAATTATACAGCTATCACCACTAATGTAGATTATGTTCGTGATTCCAATTTAAAACTATGTATGAAATAACAGCTATTTCTAGTTATGCCGTTCTAGCCAATATCAATTCTAATTCAGTTCTTAAACTGTTTTTGTATATAGATTATATATCATGTACATATAATCAAATAATACATGGAGTTGGAGTTCAAATATTTTAGGAGTTATTTCAGGTTTTATACAGGCTCTAGCAAGAATTATCCCATCATTTCTTTTTAAGGCTTTTTCACTCCACTACATAGGTATACTATATTTAATTTATGTGTTCATTTGCTCATATATATTTGCACCATTTTTACTTTGGAATACTATAAGTTATCTAAGACATTTATGACTACATTTTAGGCATATGTTTTAAATAATCCTAATTTTATAGTTTGGTATGCCATATCTGAGATGCTTGGGATTTCATAATATACTGGATTTTCAAATATTCAGTCAGACTTTATTAAGTGATCATGATCTAAAAATCTTAACTCTGAAATACTTTAGACTTTGAAGCTTTGTAAACATCATGCCAACACTTACGTTGAGTGAAATTTGGAACATTTTGGGTTGAAAATATTCAATCAATTTACCTAGAAGAGGAGTATACGGGTTAGGACTATTCAGTTCACACACTTGTCATTGGAGTTGCTTGATCATATATGGTCACACTGTATTAACTTGTTTAGCAAAGTAACAACCTTCTAAAAATCTATAGCATCTTTCTTTTCCACCATTCCCATCAGCAACATTGGAAGACACCAGTTTATCAACCTGCATGCCAGCACTTAGAATCTATCTGTAGTTTGCAATATACTCATGTTTTGTATATGAAGTCTCATTTCTGTGATTTTTCTCTTAATTTCCCTAATGACAACTGCTGTGGAAAACTATATATTGCGTATATATTTTGGGTTTGCTGGTCATTTTTATATTTTATTTGATGACATGTGAAATTCTACGGTAAGTTTTTAAGTTGTATGTGTGTTTTAAATTGCAATAGGTCCCTATAAACTAAAAGGGAATGTTCCTCCTCAGATCTTCTATTAAGTAGTATTCAATTTCATTTGACTTTCGTTTTAACTACTTGCTTCACTTTATTGCTATTAATATGATTATAAAATTCAAAATTATTTCCCTTGCAGTTTTACCTCTTAGCATACATATGGTTTAAAAGGAGATTTCACAATGAAAAATAATTGTATTATAATGGTAGATAAAAGGAGTCAGATGTGTTGATTCATTTCAAAATTAGAGTTGCATGATCAGAACCTGTGAGGTATGTCTGTAGGAGAAGGTGGAGATTGCTATGGACTCCCATTTTTCCTTTTGAAGTTAGTGATTTTGTTATTAAATACACATCTATGAGTAAATTGAGTGTCAGGAAGCATTACACTTATCCTTCTGTCCACAAGTTTCATGATACAGTTCTTTGTGTTTATTACATAACCCACTTGAAGTTATTTCATATATTTATTTAGTTATTTATATAAACTACAATGAAAAGGTTCAGTATATTTTTTGTTTGTACACAGCACTCAGTCTTTAAACACTGGGTTTTGAAAGCAGTGATGTTTCACATTTTTTTTTTTACTATTTTCTAGATTCTTTGTTTACATTCCAAATGATTTTCCCTTTCCCAGTTCCCCCCTCCCCATAAGTTCCATAAGCCCTCTTCACTCTGCCCATTCCCCAATTAACCCCCTCCCATTTCTTAGTCCTGACAATCCCCTACAATACTGCATCAAGCCTTTCCAGGACCAGGGACCTCTCCTTCCTTCTTCTTGGGAATGATTTGATATGTGAATTGTGTTTTGGCTATTCAGAGCTTCTGGGCTAATATCCACTTATCAGTGACTGCATTCCATATGTGTTCTTTTGTGATTAGGTTACCTCACTTAGTATATTTTCCAGATCTAACCATTTGCCTAAAAATTTCATGAATTTATTGTTTTTAATTGCTGAGTACTATTCCACTGTGTAAATATCCCACATGTTCTGTATCCATTCCTCCACTGAGGGACATCTGGGTTCTTTCCAGCTTCTGGCTATTATAAATAAGGCTGCTATGAACATAGTGGAACATGTGTCCTTATTGCATGCTGGGTAATACTCTGGGTATATGCCCAGGAGTGTTATAGCAGGGTACAGCAGTAGTGTCATGTCCAGTTTTCTGAGGAACAGTGTTAAGAACTGCATGGTATCGGTATAATGACAGGCAGGTTGATCAATGTAATAGGATTGAAGACCCAGAAATGAACCCATACACCTATGGTCACTTGATCTTCGACAAAGGAACTGAAACCATCCAGTGGAAAAAAGATAAACTTTTCAACAAATGGTGCTGGTTCAGTTGGAGGTCAGCATGCAGAAGAATATGAATTGATCCATTCTTTCTTTCTTTCTTTATTTATTTTTTAATATTTTTATTTTCTATATTCTTTGTTTACATTCCAAATGATTTCCCCTTTCCCGGATCCCCCCTCCCCATATGTCCCATAAACCTTCTTCTCTCCATCCATTCTCCAATCCCCTCCCTCCTTTTTTCTCTGTCCTTATATTCCCCTCCAATGCTAGATCAATCCTTTCCAGGATCAGGACCTTCTCTATACTTCTTCGTGGGAGTCATTTGTTATGAGATTTGTGCCTTGGGTATTCAGGGCTTCTGGGCTAATTAATATCCACTTATCAGAAATTGATCCATTCTTATCTCCTTGTACTAAGCTCAACTCCAAGTGGATCAAGAACCCCCACATAAAAACAGACACACTGAAACTAATAGAAAAGAACCCGGGAAAGACCCTCAAGGTTCCTGAACACCAATAACTTATGTTCTAAGATCAAGAATTACAAGTGGGACCTCATAAAATTACTAAGTTTCTATAAGGCAAAGAACACTGTCAAAAGGACAAAATGGTAACCAACAAATTGGGAAAAGATCTTCACCAACCCTACATCTGTCAGAGGGTTAATATCCAATATATACAAAGAACTCAAGAAGTTGGACCTCTGAAAACCAAATAATCCTATTAAAAATGGGGTATATAGCTATACAAAGAATTTTCACCTGAAAAACTCCGGGCTGGCTGAGAAGCACCTTAAGAAATAAGTGTTCAACATCAATAGTCATTATTGAAATGCAAATCAAAACAACCCTGAGATTTCACCTCACACTAGTCAGGATGTTTCACATTTTAATTATTACCAAACATTTGCTTAAATTAATTGGCCAAATAGTTGAAGGTCCACGTTACATTGATGTCACTGTGTATTCTTATACCACACTATCTTATTTACTACGACCCTGAAACTTGTTTTTAAAATAAGGAAAATATGTTTTCCAAGTTCCTTTTTCCCCATTTCAAGTAATTTTCATTATATTGAATCATTCATTGGCAGCATTTGTCTTGGGGGTAGGGGACTAGCTTTTGAATGACAGCAAAGAATCAGCTAAGAGAGAAGCATTTCATTAAATTTAGGTAAAATTGGGAAGTTGTTGGGAAGTATTGGTTTTGTGGGATGCCTACAAATTACCAATACTTCTAAACCATAAATATTTATTTTACCATTTTGGGGGCAAATCATGAGTTCAGGTATTGAAAGACTAGCTCCTTCCTGGGAGATGAGGGGAATTCTGCTTCCCCTGTCCTTTCACTTCTGTCTGGTTTTTGTTTTAAATCACGCTTTGAAACAGGTGGGATGTTCCCTGGGAATTTACTGTTTCCCTTTGTGCCTTTTTTCTCTTCACTCATTCCTCCTTCTATAAGGAAAGCAGAAACAGGATTAGGTCTCATCAGATTCCAACAAGTATGATAACCTTATTGATTGCTACAGTAAATCTGTTTCCTTATAAGTGGTATCATGGCCAGGACTTTAGCTAAATGATTTTTGAGAAATATCATTCAAGCCATCAAACCAACTTTAGTAAGCTTATTTTTCACACATTTTATATGGGTCCTTTAAAATATGTATGTTTTCTTTACTTCTTAGTTTTCTTCCATTATTATTTTATCATTTTCAATATATAAGTATCACATGTCTTTCATTAAGTCTTATTGTATTTTTTAGCTCTTTCTGATGCTATTGTAATGATTTATGTCCTCTACTACTTATTCAATTCATGTGCTCATCTTATCTAATTATTCATCACATACAGACACACGGACACAGACACAGACACAGACACACACACACACACACACACACACACACATACACACATGCACAGGCACAGGCACAACCTACTGCAACAATATACTGTTTTTTCCTATGTTTGTATGTTTAGAGCTGATCACCTGGAACTTTTCTTTTTTAAATTTTTTTTATTGGATATTTTCTTTATTTGCATTTCAAATGTTATCCCCTTTCCTAGAGATTCTGCAACCCCTGGAAATTCCCTATCCTCCTCCCTTCCCCTGCTTCTATGAAGGTGTTCCCCTACCCACCCACCAACCCACTCCCACTCCCAGCCCTGGAATTCTTCTACATTGGGATATCAATCCAGCCTACATAGGACCAAGGGCCTCTCTTCCCATTGATGCCCAACAAGGCCATCCTCTGCTACATGTGCGGCTATTGCCATGGGTCCGGCCTCGTATACTCCTTGGTTGGTAGTTTAGTCCCTAGGAGCACTGGGGTATCTGGGTTTGTTGATATTGTTGTTCTTCCTATGGGGATGGAAATCCTTTCATCTCCTTCAGGCCTTTCTCTAACTCCTCCATTGGGGACCTTGTCCTCAGTCCAGTGTTTTGCTGAGAGGTGAGTGCTCTCAGTCAACTATTGGAAGGATTTTGTTTTAATGTTGATTGTGTATGGTGTCATCTGTGAAGAGATATTGTGTTAATTTCTATTTCTGGATCTAATATAATGATCTTTTGCCCTTCCTAATTTCACTGACTAGAACCTATAGTATAATATTAGAAGTAGGAACAGCAGGCATCATGGTCTTGTCTCTTTCTGCAGAGAGATTTGCTCCTAGAACAAGATAGACTTGCAGCATTTTAGTGGGATCCATAGCTATTAGGATTTAGGTGTGATATCTGAGCTGGTCAAACCTCTTTATTATTTATGTTATTTATTTTTCTCTGCTTCTGTTTGGTTGATTGGAGTTTATCATTTCTTCCAGAGTTTCCAAACACTTAGAACATATGCCTATGAAAGGAGAAAACATTATTTTATATTTTCTGAGACAATATTATCAAATGATTCTATTCATTATGAAATCATTTTAAAGGTCTATATGTTTTAATCACAGTTTCTGCCATACTGGTATGCTGTGAGATGAAAAGCTAAGGTGGAATTTCTATTATGCTCTTTTGCTCTCTGACATTCACATCACTTTCTTGAAAGAAATCCAAATGCATTCATTAAGAAAGTAAAATTCTGTTCAATTTGGGTGGAGGAAAACTTTGATATCATGGACAGGTAAAGAAAAGACAATCATGCTATGGTTCACAGACCTAGAGAGGGAAACTTAAATGGCTCTAAAGCACCTAAAGAAATGTTCAGGATCCTTAGTTATCAGGGAAATGCAAATCAAAACAACGCTGAGATTCTACCTTACACCAGTCAGAATGGCTAAGATGAAAAACTCAGGAGACAGCAGATGCTGGACATGATGTGGGGAAAGAGGAATCCTATTGTTGGTGGGATTGCAAGCTGGTAAAACCACTCTGGAAATCAGTTTGGAGATTCCTCAGAAAATTAGACATAGTACTACCCGTGGACCCAGCTATACCACTCCTGGGCATATACCCAGAAGGTGCTCCTACATGTAATAAGGACTCATGCTCCACTATGTTCATAGCTGCCTTATTTATAATAGCCAGAAGCTGGAAAGAACCCAGATGTCCCTCAACAGAGGAATGGATACAGAAACTGTGGTATATATACACAATGGAGTACTATTCAGCTATTAAAAACAATGAATTCATGAAATTCTTAGGCAAATGGATGGAATTAGAAAGTGTCATCCTGAGCTAGGTAACCCAGTCAGAAAAGAATGCACATGGTATGCAGTCACTAATAAGCAGATGCTAGTTCAAAAGCTCAAAATAAACAAGTTACAATTCACCCAGCACAGGAAGCTCAAGAAGAATGAGGACTTAAGTGAAGATGCTATGGTTCCTCTGAGAAAGGGAACAAAATGCTCACAAGAGCAACAAGGGAGGCAATGTGTGGAGCAGAGTCTGAAGTAAAGGCCACCCAATGAGTGCCTTACCTGGGGATTCATCCTATAAATAGTCAGTAAGCATAGTGCTTCTTCCAAAAGGAACATGCCATGGCTGTCTCCAGAGGGACCCTGCCAGAGCCTTACAAATTCAGAGACAGAAACTAGCAACCAAATATTGGACTGATCCAATGGAGGATCTCAAGGGTGCTCCAGAGGAGCTAAAGGGGTATATAGCCCCATGGGAAGAACAATGACGTCGGACACCCAGACACCCCAAGACTCCCAGGGACTGAACAATCAACCAAGGGTTATACATGGTTCCAGCCAAAAATGTGGCAGAGGAATGCCTTTTGGGCATCAGTGGGAGGAGTGGTCTTTGGTCAGGTAAAGGCTCAATAGAGGCCACAACAAAGGGAAACAGATGGGGTGGGAAGTTGAGGGGGAGGTGGGACTGTTTCAGGTAGAGGGGCATATACATGGAGGCAGGGGGTGGGAAGAGGGGTAGGGAATCGTTGGGGAGGGGGGCTTTTGGGAGTGGGGAAATTGGGAAAGATCTTCCCATTGGCAATGTAAATGAAGAAGATAATCAATTAAAAAAATTAAAAGAATTTTAAAAAAATTTTTAAAAAGGGAGGGCTTAAGGGGCATACAAGGAGTTTCCTAGTTTGAGGGGTTAGAATACATTTTGTGAATAAAGTTGGGAGAGATGGAGTTGAAAACAGGAGGGATAATGTGGGGGCTGGTGACATGGAAAATTCTGAGAGAAATAACTGCAATTAGTGGCATCTGGGTGTTCAGATAGAAATCTACTGCAACGGAAACTTCATGGAATCTGCGAGAGTAACCCTAGAAAAGACTTCCAGTAATGGAAGACCCAGAGCCTGAATCAGACCCATTTGTACCATAGCAAAGCCTCAAGTGGAAGGATTGGGACATCAACGCAACCAAAAAACTTTACATCTCAGTTTGTCTTGCCTACAAACTGTTCTGGGATCAGAGCCTAGCAGAATCATCATCAAAGAGAAAAGAAACTAATGGCAGATGTAAAATACCACAGGTAACATTAAGTTGAGCTTCAGGAGTCCTTCAGAGGTGGGGATTTGTGGAACCAGACACATCAGGGACACAGCAAGAGAATATAGTCCACAGAATTAAATGACTGGGACTCGTGGGGAATCACAGAGATCAGGAAGCCTGGAGGGTCTGACCTAGAACCTCTGTATATATGGTAAGGCTTAATATCTTGGTGTTGTGGGATTCTTAAGACATGGAGCACTGGCTGTCCCTGACACATTTGTCTAACTCCAGAACACTTTTCCTCCTACTGAGTTGCCTTGTCTAACCTTGATGTGATGGTATGTTCCTGGTCATATTGTAGTTTGTTACTCCTTGTTTAATTGATATCCCTGGTAGGGGAGGCAGATAGGGGAGGATCTAGGGAAGAGCAGCAGTAGGGGGAAAGATTGAGGGAGTGAAGGGGAACCTGCAATTGTCAGCACCTTTTAGTCATTAAAAAGATTGTCTAATCATTCTGCATCATCTAAATTCAAGATGGCCCTCTGTTTCCACAAGGAAAACTCAGCAAAGAGTAAACATTCTGCTAGCATATTACTCTATACTTTTTATTGCTTCTGCTCTGGTCACTTGTGCGCCTATCCTCCAAAGATGTTACAGCATGATTTGAGTTAGAAACATAAAAGCAAAATATGTTCATAAAAGCAGACAAGAGATGGAGACTATTGTAATAGTTTCATTAACTTTTTCTTTTGGCTGAATATGTTGGATGAAAAAGGATTGACAGAGTATTGTTTTCATCAGGAATGTTAGGTACATTGTGAGATATGTTCCCCTTGCTGCTCTGAGATATGCCTCTGTCTATCTTAATGAAGCTCTAATATATGGATTAAATAAACATTTCCCAGTATTGCTTAAAATATTTTCATTAACAAATGAATAAAAAGCATCATAGGTAGATATCTTAATAAATAGTAGTTTATTCTTATAATGAACAAAGATAGATAAGTCTTTCCAATATTACAATTTCAGAAATGGGATTTACAAAAATCTTACAGGGATGACATGCATCCAGACCAAGAATAGCCAGCCCATGTGTATGCCCATGCATGGTTTTAGTCGGTGTTTGCTCACAAGGCCTGTTTTGTTTTCCCTGTCTTTAAACTGCTGCTGGGATATGTTTGATAGAACAGGTGGAAGAGGCAGCAAAATGAATATTCACATTTTCATAGTTTTCCTGTCTCATTTTATTTGTCTAGACTTTGTTTTTATTCTATGGATCTCTTTTCTACTTCAGTAAATGCTCTCTCATCAAGTCAACAATGCCATCCTTGTGCAACACCACACTTCCTACTCTAGTGATCATATTTCGTCTCTTAGCTATGTTTAACATAGTTGATGCCTCTCTTCTTGAAACTCATTGTTTCCTGCATTCCTACCTTACATTATATCTCCTTCTATTCTATCATTATAGGGAACTACTGTTCAGCTCATTTTTGCTTCATTTTTTCCCATGACTTAGCAGACTGTTCAGTGAGCACATTCTTAAACATCTTCTCACTGGAAGTTCACCTAGCAAATGGAAAACTGATGATTCCAACATTGTATTATAGCTTCTGGACTAAACATCTCTTCTCAGCTCCATATATTTCCATCAGCATTTTTTGATAGTTTATATTTGGTGGTATGATCTTTCACATCAGAAATGTTACTTCCATATGAACAGGGCAGGTACCCATGGATTAAACCAAAGAGGGACAAAATAATCTTGAAAAAATGAACTGCATCTGTAGTAAAAGTATACAGAAAATTTTATGTTATCATTATGCCTTAAAGTGTATTCCAACAAATATTGATGCAACATTTACATTTTGGTAGATGCTATAAATAATAAAAATGCAAAGAATACACAGTAACATACACACATTATGTCATTTATGTATTATATATGAGAATTCAGATTTTGATATGTATTATGGTGGTAGTGTGTGTATGTGTTTGTATGTGTTTACGTGTATGACCTGAAACACATCCATATGTTAATATTCCAAAATAAACTTCTTTACTTTCCTTTGTCCTTTTATTAAAAGACACTGCCCTCTAGATAAGCTATACAAACTATTCTTTCAACAGTTTGCTAGCCTACTCTCTGTAATCAGACACAAGGCTATATTCAGACATCTCAGAACTACTCTCTAGTCCCCTACATTGCTATGATTAAAGTAACATTTTCCAGGGTTTTTTTTTTATGGCAGATAAGGAGTAGAACAAGAAAAAGGATTAAAATGAAGAGAAGACATCAATCTGGCAAAAAAAAAAAAACCAAAAACCTTATGATCACTAGGTTCTAAAATCTATTCCTTAAGAAGCTCTATGACATATATTTTAAGACTGATGCATGAAGAATTTATGAAAATTATACTAGCTTAATAATTTACTTTATTAGTTCAATGGGCCTTTAAAAACCATGATTATTGGTTACATATTTGTAGTAACCAAGTAATGGCAAAATAATTAACAAGATCTGCAATTTAGAGGGCCAAGACATTATAACTATAGATGACACACCAACATGGGTTGAGAGATATAGGTATCTTCAATTTACAATGTTTTTATATTGACATATCTAAGTTAACCTAATTTTAATAATGTCTTCATAGGTCAATATAAATAGATGAATCAGTTATGGAAATGTTAAATAAACTGATATTTATTGAAAAACTATTAAGAAATATAATTTTGAAATTGAATTTATTTCAATTACAATTATTTCAAATTGTTTAATAGTTTCTCTTTGAGATCAGGTGTAAACTTAAAAGTAAAATAGTAGTTGAATTATGTTATTAAAATAGCATTTGTAATAACTTCACAATCTGATGTTACATGTCACTAACATGAGATGAGTTAATTAATGCTAATATAAAATTGGTATGTATTAATTACATAATATAACTACACATCTCATTTAAAAGCTGTTGTTTAGTTCAAACTAAAAGTTCTAGAAAAAAATACAAACATAAAGAAAAAGAAACAGGTGAGTTGATAATGGAATAAACAGACCCAAATGTGAATAAGTAGAAGGACCCTATAATTATAATGCTTTTTAAAAAAAATCTTACTTGTTCTTTGATCATAATCTTGGCTAAGATATAGCAGAAAAAATAGTTCTTAGTACTCATGCATTAGTGCATGAGTAAGTTTTGACTTATAAAGTCCTTCTTCTATGATTCATGGCAATCTCTAAATTTAGTGTCTAAGCAGGTTTTACTTCAGAGTAATTGAACCATTGTTAAGCCACAAACATGAAGGAAATGTTTAATCTTTAATAGTTTTAAAAATAATTTCTAAGTCAGAATCAGGAAAGAAATTGCAGGCATACATAGTAGTTGTTATGATTACACTGATGCATTGTCTTCCTAGCAGAAATGATGTTATGGCTCTAAAGAGTCATCAGTTTGATTCATCCTGCCTTGCAACCCATTCCTGATCCTTATATTAATATCACAGTTTTCCCTACAAATATGCTGATGCACTGGGTGCTCTTACAATACCGTTGTCAACTTCTCCAATTACCAGGTTTCTGAGATGATCCCTCACACATATAATTTTTCCTCCCCTATCCTGCTATTGACAGGTTTTTCTAATGCAGCAATCATGTTGTCATGTGCTCTAAAGCATAAAGACTATAGTAAATATTTTGTTATTCTTCTTTCAAAGCTTTGAATGCCTTAATATCTCAGTAAATAGTAATTGACTCTATATGATTTATTCTAACCATAGGTATAATTTCCTTTAACCCATCTATTATCTAAACCTTTATTTCAAATAATTGTTTGTATCTATATCATACGCTTATTCTTCCTTTGGCAAACAAATAACTCCAAAGTTTTGTGTCATTGGAACGTCTAAGTCCATGCCTCTTGTCTTCTTCCCATCACATTATTTCAGGTAACATTTTTTTTTCTGAATCTAGACTATAGTTTAAAGATGGTGCTCCTTTATGGCCACAGGCTTTTATTGTGGCTTTTATTTTGGTCAAGGGAAATTAGATTTTGTGTGTGTGTGTGTGTGTGTGTGTATGTGTGTGTGTGTGTGTGTGTGTGTGTGTGTGTGTGTGTGGTCAGAGTGTAGCCATAAGATTCTCTTCTACCCTAGGTTTTAAATTCACTTGGATTCACTTGCATGCCAATCTTGGTGTAAGAAAAACACTGAAAAAAATCTGTAGAAGTATTGTAACTCAAATAATTTATAATTCTTGTTAGTTTTGAGACTGGGACCCACATTTCATTATTGGCTTTAAGTTACTACAGAGCCAAAGCTGGTTCTGAATTTCTGTTTCTCCCACCTCCACTGATTAAATAGAAGGGAGTGGAGGATGCTGTTGAGGTGTTTTTGAAAATGACTAAACCTTTCCTGTCCTGGAAGATAAGGCCATAGAAAACCCAAGGGCCACCAGTGTTGCTCTGAGTCAGTACTTTTGTGATTCTTGTCTTCTGCACGTGAAGGATGAAATTCACAGACTACAGAAGGTGAGATTTAGAGCAAAGTTTATTAAAGATTCATAATTCAAAGGGAGCACAAAAGGAGGGAGGAAAAGAAGGAGGAGGAGAGGGAAAAGGGGAGGGAGAGGGGGAGGAAGGAGTAGAGGAAGAGGGAGAGAGAAGAGGAGAGGAAGAGCAGGTGAGGGAAAGGAGGGACAGGAGGGGACAGAAAAAGGGAGAAAGGGGGGATGGAGGGATGGAGAGGGATGCAGGGAAAAGAGAGAGAGAGAGAGAGAGAGAGAGAGAGAGAGAGAGAGAGAGAGAGAGAGAGAGAGAGAGAGATTCTGTGGAACCAATAGAAGAGTTCCAGAAAAAAATGGTACCATCACTTGTAGTCTGGGTACTTTGAAATTCCTTGTGGCAGAAGCTGGGGTGACATGCTCAGAGAGGGAAGCTGATTAGTTTAGTTGGTCCAAACAGACATTCAGGTGTCTCCAATCAGTTTGAGGTGCATAGTCTCCTATAGTCCTCAGGCAGAGATGTTTGTTCTAGAAATGTTGGAGTAATTGGAGCTAGGACTGTCTTATGTCATTCAAAACCTACAGTAAGGCTATTCTTAGAATTGTGGCATTCCCTGTCTCATGCATTTCTTGGGTTATAACCTAGTACTAACATACCTTTTACCTGTCTAATAATTTTCTATCTCTGGTTCTTCTTTTAATTATTATTATTGGATATTTTCTTTGTTTACTTTTCAAATGTTTTCCCCTTTCCAGGTCTCCCCTTCAGGAACCCCCTATCCCATTCCCGCTCCTCCTACCTCTATGAGGGTGCTCCCCCAACCAGTCACCCACTCCCAAATTCCTGCCCTGGCATTCCCCTACACTGGGGCATCAAACATCCTCAGGCCCAAGGGCCTCTCCTCCTGCTGATGTCCAACAAGTCCATCCTCTGCCACATATATGACCAGTGCCATAGTTCCCGCCATGTGTATTCTTTGGTTGGTGGTTCAGTCCCCAGGAGCTCTGAGGGATCTGGCCTGTTGACACTGTTGCTAACTCCATGAGGCTGCAAACTCCTTTAGCTCCTTCTGTCCCTTCTCCAACTCCTCTATTGCCCCCCTCCCTCCTGTGTTCAGTCCAATGGTTAGCTCAAGCATCTGCCTCTGTGTTTGTCAGGCTCTGGTAGAGTCTCTCAGGAGACAGCCATATCAGGCTTCCATCAGCAATAACTTCCCACCATCTCCAATTGCACCTTGGTTTAGTTGTTGTATATGGGATGGATTCCCAGGTGGGGCGATCTCAGGATGGTACTTTCCTTTAGTCTCTGCTCCACACTTTGTCTCAATATTTCCTCCTGTGGGTATTTTGTTGACCCTTCTAAGAAGCACTGAAGTACCCACATTTCGGCCTTCCTTCTTCTTAGGCTTCATATTGTCTGTGGCGAATTGAATCTTTGGTAGTCTCAATTTTTGGGCTAATTTCCACTTATCAGTGAGTACATACTGTGTGTATTCTTTTGAGATTGAGATACCTCATTCAGAATGATATTTTCAAGTTCCATCCATTTGTCTGCAAATTTCGTGAAATCATTGTTTTTAATAGCTGAGTAGTATTCCATTGTATAAATGTACTACATATTCTGTATCCATTCCTCTGTTGAGGGACATCTGGGTTTTCTATAGTTTCTGGATATTATAAATATGCCTGCTATGAACATAGTAGAGAGTGTGTCCTTATTATATGTTGGAGCATCTTCTGGGTACAAGTGCAGGATTACAATTGAGGACGATCATGTCTGAGCATTAACACACACACACACACACACACACACACACACACACACAGAGAGAGAGAGAGAGAGAGAGAGAGAGAGAGAGAGACTGCTGATATTCTGTTACTAAACACAAATAATTTATAGTTTATATCTTATTATTGCTCCCTACAGAAGGGTCAAAAGCAGGCTGTGTATAGTTTGGTATTATCCTGTTTCAGCTACCCTTAGGAATAGAGTGCATCCTGTGTAAATATAAGACCCTATACAGAGGCTGGAAGAGGTGGCTCAGTGGTTAAGAGCACTGACTGCTCTTCTAAAGGTCCCGAGTTCAAATCCTAGCAACCACATGGTGGATCACAACCCTCCCTAATGAGATCAGATGCCCTCTTCTTGGGTGTCTGAAGACAGTTATAGTGTACTTACATATAATAAATAAATAAATCTTTTTTAAAAAGATGCTATACAAATTACAAAAGCTTCTACAAGTGGCACTTAGGAGCTCTCCTTAAATTAACTGTTTAATATTTTGCTTGTGATATGTCAGGGAGACAGGTAAAGGATGTTTCTCCTCTGACATCTTGTTTCTGTTTGTACTGATCCTGGCAGTGGGGATGCAGAAGGAAGGGCAGAGACTGGAAGCCTGGCAAGGAGTTTCCATGCCTCTCCAGGACTCCTAACAGACTTTTAGGGGAGTATGGTCTTTTCAGTTATCCTAAAATCAACTTCATTAGAGACATCCTTCTCAGAGTTGAATATGAGGTCCACAGAGTCTGTATTCAGTAACATCCTGATTATGTTTTATGAGAAACCAGAATCCTGGTTTTATTAGACTCTTTCTCTAAGAATCTAAAGGATGATAATTCTAACCTTGGGCTTTTGCTCTCCCAGTACTGGGTTATGATCTGCTTCCTGCCATTTAATAATTTATGAGACCTCAGCATTTCTTGTTTGCCTTTTTAGCTTTCTAATAAGATGTTAACAATTACTCACATTAAAGGCTCTCTGTTAGTCTAACGTATGTGGCTTCTATTTCTTTACTGGATTCCAACTTACAAGAATAAAATTGAATCATTGGTTAATTAAAGTGCCTCAAAAACAGACAAGGCTATATTTCAACTTCTAAAGGAGCCTTTAGAGCAATGGGAGCGAATAAGTTAAGTGGTTTTCTGATGTCAGTCCCAGAGGCACAAATTTCAACTCTTTGGTAAAACCTTTTTCTCTATAGTGATCTCACCCTGAACTCCTGTTCTCATGGACTTGAACGGTCTTGCTCTTCATCTCAGAGGAGTCAGAGACCTGTGCAGAATTCTTCATAATGAAGCGACTAGTGACAGAAGCAATGACGAAATCACAGGACATCCAAAGTATCAGTGTGAGTGCTGAATTTCTCTTTGATCATTTCTCCTTCTGAAACAGTGGCTATTCTTGCCTAAGTTATATATTCTATGAATTGACACACAGAATTATCAAACTATGATACTGTTTTTAAGTATTAGTTCCCACATTCACAAAATTGTTTATATGTACAAGAGTGTTGTTACAAAGAATAGATGTATAAAGTAGGGTAAATACACATTATTAAAATTTGGTGATTGTATATATTCTTACCACAATTGTAAAATGTATACTATTGTTTAATATTTATTGCTATTCAAACAAGCTTAGATGTATATATTTTCACTCCTCCTCTATAGGAGAATTTCTATGGAAATCTAGTTTCTGAAAATCAGGGTCTAGGATTCATTTCTTTCAGTTATCCTTGTAATAATGTCTGCACCATCAAATAAATGTAAGGTTATAGGTTTGGCATCATTAACACAAAACACTCAGGGGTGCGTAAAAATTTACAAATACTTTACAGGCAATGACTAAATAACAACATAAATATTTGAATCAGAATTTTAACAAAAAACAATAAACTTAAAATTCTCTGTTCGGGCCTAAGTGAGAGAAGATATACCTAACCCTTGAGAGACTTGAGGCTCCAAGGAGTAGGGAGGTCTGGTAGGGTAGTGATAGTGGGTGAAGACATCCTCTTAGAGATGGGGGAGGAGTTTTTTTTTAATTTTCTATATTCTTTGTTTACATTCCAAATGATTTTCCCTTTCCAGGTTCTTCCCTCCCCTTAAGTCCCATAAGTCCTTTTCCCTTGCCAGTTCCCCAATCCATCCCCTCCCACTCCTCTGTCCTGGCAATACCATACAATGCTGCATCAAGTCTTTCCAGGACCAGGGCCCTCTCCTTCCTTCTTCTTAGGAATGATTGGATATGTGGGTTGTGTTTTGGGCATTCTGAGTTTCTGGGATAATATCCCCTTTTCAGTGACTGCATTCCATGTGTGTTCTTTTGTGAATGAGTTACCTCACTTAGGATGATATTTCCCAGTTCCAACCATTTGCCTATGAATTTAATTAATTCATTGTTTGTAATTGCTGAGTAGTATTCCATTGTATAAATATACCACATTTTCTGTATCCATTTCTCCACTGAGAGACAACTGGGTTCTTTCCAACTTCTGGCTAAAATAAATAGGGCTGCTATGAACATAGAGGAGCATGTGTCCTTATTGCATGCCTGGGAAATCCTCTGGGTATATGCCCAGGAGTGGTATAGCTGGGTCCTCCAGAAGTGTCATGTCCAGTTTTCTGAGGAACCACCAGACTGATTTCCAGAGTGGTTGTACCAGCTTGCAATCCCACCAGCAGTGGAAGAGTGTTCCACTTTCTCCATATTCTTGCCAACACCTGCTGTCTTCTGAATTTTTAATCTTAGCCATTCTGAGTGGTGTGAGGTGAAATCTCAGGGTTATTTTGATTTGCACTTCCCTAATGACTAATGATGTTGAACATTTCTTAAGGTGCTTCTCAGCCATCCTAAGTTCTTCAGGTGAAAATTCTTTGTTTCAGTCTGTACTCCATTTTTAATAGGGATATTTGGTTTTCTGGGGTCTAACTTCTTGAGTTCTCTGTATATATTGGATATTAGCCATCTGTCAGATGTAGGGTTGGTGAAGATCTTTTCCCAATTTGCTGGTTGCCCTTTTGTCCTTTTGACAGTGTCCTTTGCCTTACAGAAACTTTGTAATTTTATGAGGTCCCATTTGTCAATTCTTGATCTTAGAGCATAAGCTATTGGTGTTCTGTTCAGGAACTTTCTCCCTGTGCCCATGTCCTCAAAGGTCTTCCCAAGTTTCTTTTCTATTAGTTTCAGTGTCTCTGGCTTTATGTGGAGGTCCTTAATGCACTTGGACTTGAGCTTAGTACAAGGAGATAAGAATGGATCAATTCTCAGTCTTCTGCTTGCTGATCTCCAGTTGAACCAGCACCATTTGCTAAAAAGGATATCTTTTTTCCACTGGATGTTTTCAGCTCCTTTGTTGAAGATCAAGTGACCATAGGTGTGTGGGTTCATTTCTGGGTCTTCAATCCTATTCCATTGATCCACCTGCCTGTCACTGTACCAATACCATGCAGTTTTTAATACTATTGCTCTTTAGTATTGCGTGAGGTCTGGGATACTGAATCCCCAGAAGTTATTTTATTGTTGACAATAGTTTTAGCTATGCTGGCTATTGGGGGGAGGATTTATGGGCTCAGAAGCAGTAGGAGGGACAGATAAGGAGAAGGATGAAGTCTCGACTGTAGAAGAGGATCAAAGGATAAAAATAAAAGTACATCTTTGTAGAGTAAGCGCAGAAAGTATTTTAGAAACATTATTACCTTCAAAATATTATTTGCTGATATCTTCATGAAAATATAGTAGCCGTTTTTTCTCTTTTCACATTTGGGAAAACTGGCCAAGAAATTGGTCATTTTCAAGGCCTCAAAACTACTATTTTCCATAACATTGTTACATTGGGTCTCCGATTTTGAGAAAAAAAATGCATTTTTCCCATGATAGAAAATACAACAAGAACCATAGAATGTTAAGGGATGTTTGCCTTCTTTGCATCTCTTCTAAACTGAGCTGCCCTGTCTAGCGTCAACAGAAGATATGACTAATCTTACTGCAACTCGATATGCTAAGGCTGGTTGAAATACCTGGGAACCCTCCTCTTTCTGAGGAGAGGAGGAAGAGTGGAGGGTGGCCAGAGGCAAGCTGAGAGGGAGGGATTTGGTGGAGAAGCAGGAGGTGAAGCTGCAATCAGGATAGAAAGGAATAACTTAATGCAAATAAATAAATAATTAGTATGTGGATGCTCTGCTTTCAAGTATACATGTGTAACACTTGAGTACCTGGTGCTGGTGGATGTCAAAAGATACGGTCTGATCCCTACTGGTGTTACAGACAGGTGTGGCTCTCCAAGTGGATGCTGGGAACTGAACAAGTGACCTCTGCTAGAGCAACCAGGGCTCCTAACCATTGGGACATCATTCCAGATCTTCAAATTCCTTTGAAGTTGACTTTGAACATATCTTTTGCTCCCTGCCAGTTTCCAAGCGTCAGGTGGTAAGTGTTTGCCAAGGAATTCAGCTTTGATTAACCCAACTAGTGCAAAAGCTTCTTCAAAATATCTAGAAACTTTTACCTCTTTTTTCAGAAAAAATTATCTATTTATTTGATGTATATAAATAGCTGTCTTCAGACACACATACCTAGCTGTCTTTAAACACACCAGAAGAGGGCATCAGATCCCATTACAGATGGTTGAGAGCCACCACGTAGTTGCTGGGGCTTGAACTCATGACCTCTGTAACAGCAGCCAGTACTTTTAACTATTGAGCCATCTCTCCAGCCCAGAAACATTCATCTTTGAAACTAATTTTACCCATTTTTTTTAACCAGATAGAAAGTTATGAATGAAATTCTTATCAACACTGCACTAAGCACAGGGCAAATTTCTTGTATGTCTCACAGGAAACTAGATTTATTAAAAGTATTGATAATTCTGAGGCTGCCTGCAAATCACTTTTCATAGTTTCAGGCATATAGTTGGGTGGGAGCCAAAACATTTTAAATTGTGTGTCTTTTCCTGCCAGATAATCAGAAATCTTTGTTGTCACTGCTCCTGCTTCTACTGTTGCTGTTCTCACCATTGCTTGTGCTGCTGCTGCTGCTGGTGGTGGTGGTGGTAGTGGTGGTGATGGTAATGGTGGTGGTGGTGGTGGTGGTGGTGGTGGTGGTGGTGGTGGTGGTGATGGTGATGGTGATGATACTCCTGCTGCTGTTAAGGGTGCTGCTGCTGCTGCTACTGGGTGATGGTGATGGTGAGGATACTCCTGGGGCTTTTAAGGGTGCTGCTGCTGCTGCTGTTCCTATGGCTGCTGTTGCTATGGCTGCTGTTATTCCTGCTGCTGTTGTTGTTGCTGTTGGAGCTGTTGCTGGTGCTGGTGCCTTTGGTGGTGACAGTTCTGATGTTGATGTTGGTATTGCTGCTCCAGCTGCTGTTGTTGCTGTTGCTGCTCTTGTCATCTACATTTCTTTCTTCCTCCACTTTTTGGAGCCCCTGGAAACAGCAAGTTTTACTCCCCCCCCCCAGCTGTCTTGGCTTCCACACACTGATATGCCTTTCTCTGGCTGCTCACTCTGACTGTTGGCACACAGAAAATGAACAGGCTGCAGTTTCAACCCATTAGTGTCAACCTAATCCCCTGTAATGGGATCCACCCTGGCCAAGACTAGGCACCAGCCCCTTTTCTCCTTCCTCATGTGTCCTGCCTCTTTGTCCAGCACTGTATCAAGTAGTTAATGGAAAGGATGATAGCACTGTGTTTGCCACCACCTTTGGAAGAAAACCAGAAGAGTGCTACTGGGAAGTTGAAGTTACATATTAGAGGACTTGGAAAAGATAAGTATTTTTACAGAAAAAAAGATAATATGGAGGTATAGTCACATATATTTTGAACAGTGCATACTTTAGAAAAACACATTTTGAATTATGTTTATCATTGTACAGTACTAAAATTTTGAGAATGCTATAAGCAGTTCCAGCAGGAGTGTGTATTATTATTCACAATGTCAAAATGAGGAGGGGGAGGGAAGAAATGATCTCAAACTGCTCCTGATCCTCCCAACTCTTCCTCAGAACTACTGTGATTGCAAGCATGAGCCACCACAACCAGGATTTTATTGGAGCCTGACATCAAATCTAGGATTTTGTGAATGTTTTACAAGCACTTTAAAACCTCAGCTATATCTCAAAGCCAGAAATATATTAATGGTAGTGGGAGGAGCATACTATGAGACTAACAAGAGAATATTTTTGAATTAAAATACATAGAAATCTTATGGTAGCTGAAGAATGATGTTTTGTGAATATTAATTTATATTTAAATTTTATTGTGAAGAACTAATGTAAAATCTTCAAGGGTCTCTCCAGGTGACTTCCATATTTAAGGAACCACATCTCATGAAGGTTTGGAAGAGCAGCAACACAAACTATATGGAAATCTAAAGCAAATCTTGCACTGCAGATTTTGTTTCTGTCTAACTCCTTATAGCCACCCTGTTCACACACCTTCTTTAGTTTTACAAGCAGCTGCAATCTATAGTTTTATTTCTTTCCATGTGAGATTATTCTCCCTTTAGAATTTTATTTTATTTTACTTTATTTTTAGAGAATTTAATGATATTTGCTTAAATTTCAGGGCCACATCTGGGCACTTTGCAGAGGAAAGAATTTTAATTAAGTAAGGGGAGAACATTGAGTAGGCTAATATCATTTTAATGGGAAGTAAGTTAGAGCCTGATTTTGTGTATCCAAAACAGGATACAAGGAAAATCTGTCACTGTTTTCCATCTCCCTTCCACCCGGTACCTGCATAAATGGAAAGGAGAAAGAGGAGACTTTTCCATTTCATTGTGGAACACAGTCAATATGAATATCTAAGAGGTGTTTAATAAGTCTATTTGTTAGATTTCACCTTGAGATCAGTTACATAAACTGTGGTTTCACCCATATCAAATGTGTGGAAGTTAAAGACCGTGAAGCATTATTTATTTATTTATTTGTTTGTTTGTTTGTTTGTTTCCTGACAGAACTGTCCTTCAAGAAGTAGACATGGAAAATGGGAGCTCTGTGTAAAAGATTTTGGTATAGACTCATTTCCTACGTCACAAGCCATTTCAACTTGTAAAAATGTCACATTGTCCATCTGGAATTCACTTTTGTAGTAAGAATTATGCCAAAGGATGTTGGTTTTCTTTGCCAAAATAGATTTCATCTCCCTCTGCTTTCGAAGAAACGCCAACCCAAACATGGAGAAGAGTGAAATAATTGGGCAAGAGATTGCATCTTAGTAAGAAACACAAAAGTTTCAATGTCAGGACTTAAACCAGATTTTTTCTTGGTGACTTTTCATATAGTCTGTGGTCTATTCCATAGCTTCTTTTACCTCAAAATAGAGAAGAGTACAGCTGTTGTTTAGACTGGAAGAATACAATTGAACTACATACAACCTTTGCAGTTCGCTTAGTCTCTCTCTTTCTCTCTCTCTCTCTCTCTCTCTCTCTCTCTCTCTCTCTCTCACACACACACACACACACACACACAGCAGCAGCAGCAGCAGCATTCATTATCAAATTTATTCCCATATAAATTTCAATGGCTTTTATTTGGAAAAATCCTCTAAAATTTTAATTTAATTAGCATTGATTAATTAAAATATTAGGGAAAGGGAACTCGAAGCGTCCACCTCCAGGAGACAGGGCCTCAAGTATTGTGACAGGGTTACTAACCCACAGTCAAAATTCCTGACCCAGAATTGTTTCTGTCTAAAAGAACTGTAGGTTAAAAATGGAGATGAGACTGATAGAAAGGCAATCCAATGACTGACCCAACTTGGGATCCATTTCAAGGGAACAGTCCAAGGCCTGACACTATTACTGATGCTGTGATGTGCTTACAGACAGGAACCTGGCATGCCTATCCTCTGAGAGGCTCCACCAGCAGCTGAATGAGACAGATGCGGATATTTACACCCAACAATCACATTCTTCTAATGTTAAATTGACACATGCTTCTTATAGCAAATTAAGATGAAATTTTTATTTCACAGTGTAGGTAATTCAAACCACAAGTTCATACTTTAGCCTGGTGTTATATCTTTCTGTTATTGGATATCTTCCATCCTACCTATATTGTTGACCAGAATGCACATCAAGTTATTCTATCCCTGGCATTTACTGGGAGTGGTAGTTCTAGGCACCACATCTATTTAATAACTGGGTTAAGTTCTTACTCAAATGTCATCTCTCCCTAAAACTCATCTTTGCTAATGAAAACTTTACGGCACATTGCATCTTTCTATTTTTCTGCACATTTTTATATATGCCTTTTATATGCATCTTCCTGTACATGTGTGTATATTCTGCTACATACATAACAAAAGTCCTTACTGGGGCAATCTATCATCACTTAGAAAAGCAGCATGGATCTGATGAATAAATTATATATTTTTGAACATAGATATGCATGACTTTCCAAAATGATGAGTGAGAAATTTTATTCATAGAGTTTAACAAAAATCCGCATATTCCAGGCAGGACTTAGCTGTTGTTTGTTTATGTACTCACTCGGGGACCCTATTAAAATTCAACTCATTGAATTGTGTCTATTGCATTTTATTAGTTATTAAATAAAACATTCAAGCTATCTGCTTTTATTTTCCAAAAAGGTGACATTCATAGCATTACTGTCTAAATAGAAAATCAATGACAAATGATAATTTCCTATTTGGAAAGTATTGGATTAATGAAATACACATACAGAAAAACCATAGACTAAAATAAATAAAAAAATTGATTGGGAACATTAATGATAAATACTACCACACTTTGAGAAGAAAGGCAAAGTATAGAAGACAACCCAAAAGAATTGCAATTAAAAATGTTATTAACAATCCCTTAAAGAACAAGAACAGTAAATGAGTCTTTTAAGATGCAAAGAAATATGATAAATTGTGAGACTCTAGATAATCACAATTAGCAAAATGGAGAATAATTAACAGAAATGAGAGCATACACAGTGATAAATGAGGTTAGACCTGTTAAAGAACTATTCCATTATCAGCAGTTTCTTTTTTAATGTTAGGAATTGAATCAAGGAGAGGAAGAGAATTTTAAGAGAAAATAGAAGTGGATGGGAATATATGTCCTATGACACTTAATGAAGTGGTCTAACAGTGAGCTGTCCACAGGAATGGGAATTTATAAGTAGAATAAATGTTGAATCCCTAGGGAGGCAAGCCTGTCTTCCTATTGCCACTCAACTAAGTACTTGGAAGATCAAGATCACTAAAAATCCATGTATTACCCATGTTTGCCTTTACTCTTAAGTAGCTCTGAATTGCCCAGGAGGCATTGTGTGTCTCTGCTTTTCAGAGCAGCCTTAGCTTAAATATTTTGCAATATGCTGTCATTATTAAGTAATGATGTTTACCATAGAAATAATCTCTAGCAATATTACTTCAGTGGTATAAATTATTTTAGTTATTTCTAGACATGTCAAATAGAAACCAAATACTTTTAAAAAAATACCCTAATTTAATTGTCTAGGATCGGTGTTGAGCTTAGTTTTAGAAATAATTGGACTGTGAGACCTGCACCCAGAACTTTTAGTACTGAACTTATCGATTTTATCTATACAGAATAAAGTGTACTAAGTTATCTTACTCAATCATTTATGTTCAAATGAAGCTAGACGAATATACTCCATGGACTAAAGCCTACATTTTTCTCTTAATATCTACTACCTCAAATAGCTGCCTACATGCTGGAATTTTTTTGTCATACCAAAGATACAACTTTTCAGAAAATATGTACATGTTTCAAGGATATAAAATTCATTACTTTATTTTGGATTATAGGATTTAAAATTGCTTTATTTTTGTTTAATACCATGTTATATCATTTGCCTTTCAGACAACACACATTTGTATTAATTTCCTGAAGAGAGCATCCAAATCCTGTTATAATATCCGATCCTGTTGTCATCTCTAACATGAATAGCTGCATCTACATATATTTGCATTTTAGTTCTTTAACATTCACAGAGACTCTTTATGAAGCCAATACTGTTTTAAATATTAGAAAGAGAAAATTGAGTTAGAAGGTGAGGTTTAACCATAGAGCTACAGTTAATGAACGAAGATTGATAATGATCAAATGATAATGAATGGAAAATGTTTACTACAAGATATCGACTACAAAACAGAAGGATACACTAAGGAGTAGAAAAATATATAAATGCGATTCCTGAATTTTTAAGATCTAGGTATTTAAATATAATAGGCTAAGTCCTCTCTATTTGAATGATACTGTTCATTGTGAGAAACAGATGAATCAATGTTATTGGAGCGAATTGAACAAAAGTCAGGACTATATTAGATCCCATCCAATGTTAGCAGAGAAAAGATACGGTCATCTAATAATGTATACTTACTCTATGTGCAATGAGAAAACTCATAGTTTTAATTAGAGGTACAATACTAATTTGATATTTATTCTTAAAATTCTGTGATTCTACTATTAAAAATGCATTGCTGGAGGGCAAAAGTAGAAGCAGAGAGATCAATTAGAATCTACTTGCAAAAATCTAGATCAAAGTTGTCTTTGATAGGAAGCACATAGATGACATGGCACTCACCTTAGTGAATCAGATTGGCTGGAATACAGCAATGAATTAGGCGTTTATTTATTCTAGAATTGTTAATTGTAGGACTCTTTTAGAAAAACAAATAGGTGTATCAAGGCAATCACAGTTATATAAGTTTGTAAATGAGACAAGACATTGAGATTGCATAGATATACTTGAAAGCCAAGAGTAAGGCAATGTATTTAAAGCCACAACTAAAAGAAATTGTCAGGAAAAATATGGACAGAAAAAATATACTGGATCATATCCATAGAACAGTGAGATATCCTGTGGATATTTCTGCAAAGAAAACAGAGTATGCCTGCAAAGATTGAGGAGGAGTACTCAGCAAGTGAGAGTTGGGGAATCAAGAGAAAAGAAGACATATATTCCTTTCCCTATAGATATACTCTCTCTCTCTCTCTCTCTCTCTCTCTCTCTCTATATATATATATATATATATATATATATATATATATATGTGTGTGTGTGTGTGTGTGTGTGTGTGTATGTGTGTGTGTATACGTATACGTGTGGCGAATATATTTGCTTATGTGTATGCGTATGTCTGTGTATATACATATATATGTGTGTGTGTGTGTGTATTTTTATATAACTGTACTGGTATGCATATATGTATACACACACACATACTTTGGATATGATAGAATAACCTGCAAGGAAGCTCATCCCTGGACAAAAACTCATTCCCCCTTTTTAACCTCCATTACTTGTGTGTACATAATTATTTAGGGGTGAGGACTTGTGAAATTTCCCCAAACCATGTTATCACTGTGCAGGTCTTATTTAGGCAACCATATTGTTATGATTACATGAGTTCAGTTGCCCTGTCATTCTGTAGTCACTATCTTGCAGCAGGCATCCTGGTTGTTTGGCAATCACAATCTTTTTGCCCTATTCCCACCACCATTGTACATGAGCCTCAGGTGAAGGAGTTACACTGTAGGCATATCAATTGCCTGGGCATTTTACAGTCACTTAATCTTTCTCATGTGAACAGTTGTAGAGCTTTCTACTTGAGATCTGTTGCCAAAAACTTCTTTGATGAGAAGTGAGAGTTTTCTTTTCTAGGGGGATAAGGATAAGAATTTAGAATATAGTTTAAAGCTATATTGGTTTCAGAAAATGCCAGTATTATGCTCTTCTATAGGATTCATATCTGCATCAGTGACAGGTAGAGTTTACAGTACCCGGTATGAAATTCCTCTGACTGAGATTACTGTAAGTCCAACTAGACAGCTGTTCATAAACCCTAAGATAAAAGTGCCACTAATGGACCATTGGGAATATTATTCAAAGCAGGTCATTGTGGTTTTTAAGCTGTCAAGGCATCTGAGCAAGAATACTGATTTTTCTCCATTAGCAACTTTTATAGCATCTTCAGTCTGTGTAATCCAGTATTCAGGAGAGAGGCATACATGTCAGCTCCAGCTTCATTACGCCAAGGCCTCTCTGGAAAGAAAGTGTGTGTCATTTTTAGCTAAAGAAACTTACTGTTTTCTTACTCACAATAGCTAGGAAATGTAAAGCACCTAAATGACTTCAACTGATGGATGGATAATGAAAATATAGTTCATAGGAGCAATGAAATTCTATTCATTTGTAATGAAAAAATGCAATTTACAAGGCAGTGGATGAAAATACGCCGAGTGAATTAGCTCATATTCTGAAATACAAATGCCACATAGTCTCTCTTATTGGTGAATTTTTAGATTGACTGTACAACCTGAGGTAAGAAAAATAGAATGGGAAGATAGGACAAGGGAAGGAGGATGTATGCAGTTGTTGTAAAAGAGGAATGCTAAAACAGGTAGTGGAGACTTTAAGTGGAGTGGATTGAAGGAAAGTAATATCAAGAGAGGATGGACGGAGAGATACATAATTCAAAAGATGTTTGAATATTCATAATGAAGCATTATTACATATTAATAAATATTTAATAATTATACATATATTTAAATGGAATTATACCAAGTGGAGTGATAATGCTACCCACAAAAGGCATAGACTCTCTACCAATAATTCTGTTATCAGAGAGACTATCCTATGAACTGTTAGTTTGGAGGGTTCAAGTGGATTTCTAAACACTATATGCCATTGCTATTATCCTTGACTTCCTTGGTTACCTCTGAAGCAGTACCTTTATCTATTACTCATGTTTTTAGTAAGGCCACTTATTGAGAAATGTTTCCATGTCAGACAGGCTGTATTTTAGTGCTTTGAAACTTAACAATAGCCAGCAAGGTAAATAGTATGTTGCCATTTTATTTACTGAGCCAATGAAAAAATTGTCCTAAGCTCACATACATTATTTGTAGCTGAACTTAAATTTCAAGTTATACATATCTGATATGAATAATTAATCTTTTTTATATTATGTCACCTTAGACAATGACTATATTTTCCATTGCAAGGGAGTAAGTCTGTCAATAACCAGATATTAGGTTTAGTTTTTTTCATTTTTTATTTGTTATTTTATTTATTTATATTTCAAATGTTATCCCCCTTCCCAGTTTTCCCTCCACAAGCCCCCTATACTCTCTTTGCCTCTATGAGGGTACTTCCTCACCATCACACCCTCTTGCCTCAATGCCATAGAATTTCCCTACCCTGGGTCATTGAGCCACCATAGGACTAAGGGGATCTCCTCCAAAATTCCATATAATTGAAAGCGATATTGTGTGAGTGTGTTTTGATATGTATTGGGCCTACATGTGTATTCATGGAAGCTGAATTTGACATCAACTCTCTTCTTCAAAACCTTTATCTCTTCTGAGTGTTGGGGATGTAAGTTACTGTTGGACACTGGGAGGGGGTTGACAAATCCAACTTTGCTCTGCTATATGGCATAGTTTTTTCATTGGTCTTTAATTGATCAAGGCCTATATGTTGTCTTTACATTCACATTCCTCTATAATATAATACATTCAGACCACAGTTTTTCTACCATCCATTCCTCCCATTTCTGCCATACCACCCCTTTCCCCAAGATATTTTCTTCCTCTGTCTTTCTTCAGAAAAGAGCAGTCCTCCCAGGGCTATCAACTGAAAAAAGGCATATTAAGTTATAATGAGACTAGCCACAAACTAACATCAAGGTTAGACAAAGAAACCCAGTAGAAGGAAAAGGGTCTCATGTGCTGGCAAAAGTGTCAAGTACTTTCCCCTCACACACTCACTGTTAGGAGACTCACAAGGAAAGCAAGCTACATAACCACAACATATATGCAGAGTGCCTAAAGTAGACCATGCAGGATCCCTGACTGCTGCTTCTGTCTGTGAGGCTCTATAAGCCTTGCTGTAACTGATTCTGTGGGTTGTGTTCTCTTGGTGTCTTGGCATCTCTAGCTGTTACAATCCATCTTCTATAGAGTTCCCTGGGCTCTGCCTAATGTTTGGCTATGGGTCCCTGAATCTGTACCCATCAGTAGCTGAATGAAGCATCTCTGATGACAATTGGATTAGGTACCTCTTTAAGGGTATAACAGAATATCATTAGAAAACATTTCATTACGTAAATACATACCATATTTGAATTTCTGGGTATAAGTTACCTCAGTTGGGAAGTTTTTTGTGTGTTTGTTTGCTTGTTTGTTTTCCTTTTGTTTTTTGTTTTTTGTGGGGTTCTTTTTGTTCCTTTCATTTGCCTGAAAATTTCACGATCTCATTGTTTTTAACAGCTGAATAACACTCCATTATAACAGTATACCCCATTTTATTTATTCATATTTTTTTTTGCTAGGGGATATCTAGGTTGTTAACAGTTTCTGGCTATTGTGAATAAAGCTGCTATGAACTTGCTGAGCAAATGTCAACCACTGTCTTTTTATGATTCCTGGAGTCTCTTCCTATCACATTTGCATTGTATAAGTGGTCTCCTCAGAACCTTGGCTCAATTTTAAATAATTTGTATCCTGGGAGCAATTCCTTTCAGAGAGAAAATTAAATAAATTAGAAAATATATTTGGAATACCAAAGATCTCAGAAGTATAGTAAGTCATTCTTCAGATAATGGTGAAATGGGAAAAAATCTGTATTTCTTTGGTTTTTTTTTTTTTGTTTGTTTTTGCTTTCAGTAGCATAGCATTTCCATATCACATAAATTGTTTTCCCTCTCTGAACCTGACTTCCACATCAGATGGTTTGTTACAACTATTTCAGATTGTGTGATTTTTAAATTGGAGATATCCTTACAATACATGTGGACAAATGTGCTAGTCCTTAAAACTTGGGGATGAGATGATGTTCTGAGCATGAAGTAATGGAAACTCCACAGGTAAGCTAGATTTATCAGAGTAAATAAAATCCCCATGTATTACCAACTGAGCTACTGGTTTATTGGGAGATTCAAATCCTAAATAAGATTTAGGCATACCTATTTTAACCCTGGAGAGTCTAAAAAAATATAAAAAAATAAAAATAAAATTAGCAGAATGAAATATTCTACAATTAAAATTAAAAAAGTTTAGACTCATGTTTTTAAGGAAGGTCACAAAATTACATGGAATCCTCTAGATTCCAAAATGATGAGCATTTGTTGATATGGGATAGATAGCCTGCCTTGCTTTTTCATTTCATGAGGAATTAAATAAATCTAACATTTCTAGCCATTTCATTCTAGTTTTCTCAAAGTAAACAAATGCCTATTGATAGGAACAGAAATCTCTTATTTTCAGACTTACAGTGCCAAGTCTATAGAAAGCAATAATATGGAAAGCAAAAGGAAATGGTAAATATCTGAGGTGATGAATTTGTTTAACCTGATATTATTATTCTATATATATTTATAATAAATATTGCATGGGTCCTCTTTAAACATGAACTTGATATGTTTTATATTTCAATTAAGTATATAAAAAATTTAAAAAACATGTATTTTAAGTAATTTCATACTAGAAAGTTAGAAAATGCCACTTAGAGGATTTTTATAAGTGCTTTTATTGAGACATAATTATCATAGTAAATGTTTAAAGTGTACTATCTGAAAGTTTTAATGTATGTATCTATTCACATCTAGACACTGTGGTAATACACATGCCTCCATTCCAAATTTTCCTTCATACTCATTATCTTTCTCTCCTGTACTTGACTGCTCGCATTTCCCAATGCACAGACAAACATGTTTGTGCTTTATTTACCATAACATGTTGGCATATCCTATAATTTTACATGAGCAGAATCAGATACATAGTTTACCTGTTCTTAAAAACAGTAACAATATTTCAATATGCATAGGTTTTGTTTTTGTTTGTTTTTCTTGTCCATATTTTATTTTACTTTTTTTTGTATTTATTCAGTTTACATCCTATTCATTGTCCCATCTACCAGTCACCTCCTCCAACAATCCTTCCCCTCCTCATCCTCTGAAAGGGTGAGGACCCCCTTGGAATTCCCAACCTTGGCACATCAAGTATCTGTGTGGCTAAATACATCATCTCTTTCCGAAGCCAGATAAGGAGGTCCAGCTAGAAGAACATATTCCACAGACAGGCAACAGCTTTTGGGATAGCCCCAACTCCAGTTGTTCCAGAGCTTCATGAAGACTAAGCAGTATTTTTGCTACATCTGTGCAGGTGACCTAGGTCCAGCTTGTGTGTATGTTCTTTGGCTGGCAGTTCAGTCTCTTAGAGCCTCAAGGGTCCAAGTTAGTTGATTCTGTTAATCTTACTGTGGATATCATTATGAGTGTGGAAACCCAGACCCCAAAAGATATGCATGTTATGTACTCACTTATAAGTGAATATTATCATACATATATATATGTATGATATATGTATATGATATATGTATCATACAATACAGAATTCTACAGTCCACAGAACAAAAGAAGCTAAGCAATAAGGAAAGCATAAGTGAAGATGATTGAATCTCGCTCAGAAGGAGAAATAGTAGAGTCATAGGGCAGATGGAGGCAGAGAACTAGGAAAGAGAGTGATGGGGAGGGGAATGGCGGATTTCCAGATCTGATGTGGGAAGGGACAGAAGAGATGGCCACATATCCAGGAGAACGAGTCGAAATCTGCAACTGATCCCAATCAGTGGGGAAGATGGGGGACATCTAGATAGGGGAGGCAACCAAGAATTAATGGGAGGTGACCTTAGATGAGATTCATAGAATTAGGATATGGAACCTAAAGAGTCCACTTCCTACAGCCAGATAAGAACCCCAGTGGAGCAATAGGGACACCAACCTACCCAGAAAAGTATTCACCCAAAATTTATACTGTCTACAAGAAATGTAGGGATGGAGGATGGAGCAGAAACTGACAGAATTATCCATGAATAACAGGGCATAATTGATACCAATCCCTGACACTAGTAATAGTATTTCAATGTTTCAACATTCCAGAAGTTTCTCAAGTGCCATATAAAAGGAATGCCTCACCTCATAATCAGAACTTTAAAAATATTGGGATGTGGTCAAATTTATATAATGGAATCTCACATGTGTCCATTCCTATATTTTCCTTTTACACACCATGATATATATGCATTCATCCATAGGTTTTAGTGTAGTAAGTAGTTTTTCATCTCATTGCCATTTGATATTTTACTATAGGAACACACCACAATTAATTTACACACCTTTTGGACTACTGAATTGCCTCTTTTATTGCTGTTTCAAATAGCCATATGGTATTTTTTTCATTTTGGTTTTAATTATATATCTGCAATTATTTTGAGCATCTAAATAAATATGAAGTTTCTTAGAGATGAAGTACATGTAGGACCATGTTTATTAGTAACAGTTGGTACAAATGGTTGCATCATTACTAAAATAAGAGTATATACATGCATATAGTATTGTTACCCTAAAGTAGTTCTACTTTTGTAGTCACCAGAAAATTGATGCCACTCTGATATTGATGAAAGTGTCATTTACACTTGTTTTAAATGAGTAATTTCTGTGGACTTACTCAATCCTCCACCCAACTACTGAAGTTGCAGAAAAGCAATTCTGAAAGCAGATTTCTAAATGACCAAACCAATCAACGATTTTTTTTCCTATTTCCTGATAGTTCCACAATGCTTTGTGTCTCCCTTGAAACTGCTTTTGGCTTTTACTACAATGGTAACAGTTTGTGAAAAAAATGTACCAGTAACAGCAAAATAAAATACTCTTCTAAGACAGGTACACAGATGTATAAAACTGTGATTCTCTTTTCTTCTATTACAGTAATCTTTTTACAATTTCTCTTAGCCTTTTCATTATTGTTAACATTTATTCTCTCAAAAAAAAAGTACCTTCATGGTCACAGCTAGACAAAAGCAAAAATCCATTGCCATGTAAGTTTTCAAGCTTCATTGCCAAATCAATACCACATCTCTATGAAACAAGTATACCTTAACAGAGTTTCTCAAAGATCCTAACCTACCCAATCTTTATGTAAGTTTAAGACCAATCCAGGATATGTATAAAACTGAACAAAATCTTCCAAGGACAAGAAATACCACTGAAGCTTTGACATACATTATAGCAACAAGACATAGGTCTTAAAAATTTTACCACCTCACTTTGCCTAATACAAGATGTAGGGGGTAGATTAATGCTTTTAGTTTGGTGACATGAATAATACACCTAAGCATACCTTCTACATATCTATTATTTAAACATTGTTACATTTTTGTGCATTCATCCCTTTCTAGGTTTTATGTTTATTTCTCTTAATTGAAAGAACACCATCCGTGAACACCAAATAGGCGATTGTACTCTTCTGTGTGATTTTACTAACTACTGCTTCTTGTGAATAAATATTTCTATGTTGACTAATGAATGGCTAAATTGATTACAGGTAATAAACCAATTAAGTTTCCCTGAGGTGATTGTGGGGCATAGGAATAAAGCTGAAACAAATGCAAAGGTTGATTTATGAGTCTATAATGTAACTAAAAATATACTATTAGTAGTTAAAAAAAATCCAACTACCCTTTTCTAAATTATGGTCCACCTTTTGCTTAATCTACTGCACACCAAAGGACAAATTATAAAAACTGTTCCTTTGGAATGTTTGATGACAATTAGTATGAACTCATTTTGAAGATGATTGCATAAAAGGAAATGAAAATAAAAACTGGTCACGTGAGCAGATACATTTAGTTTATCATGTGCAATATACAACTCTTGCAGGAGTAAATTTAGAAAATTGTACTGGCATCAAAGTATTTTTGAAGTATTGAATTTAGCATCTAGCATACCAGTGATCTCTGAGCTTTAAGGGCAAGAGTTATACATTCTTTTAGAAATAGGTTTCATCTCATGTTTTAGCAACTATGTAGTTCTTACCTTGCATCCAGGAAATGTCTCTCTGCAGCAAATAGAGAACATAACAGAAAACCATAACCAAACAAAATACGGGGTTATGAAACCCATTTCTAAAAGAATGTATAATACAATGCAAGAGGAGGGGAATAAAGCCCTTAAAACTTGAGATCACTAATAAAGTAGGGGTGGCAAGAGTGTTGGAACCAGAGGTTTATGGAGTTTGCTGTGAGATTAGAGCTAAGAACCATGTAATATACAATAGTGACTTGCGTACAAGACATACTAGTACAACATTGTCACAAATATGAGATTAAACAATGAATTTTTGCTTGTATTTAAGGCCCACTGTGTGTCTAACATTTCTAAATTGTCAAAGAATTTAAGATTGTATAGGCCATGGGTCTAGGGAAAAACTAATGCTATCATTTTGCTAAAGGAACAAAGCAATAAGATGATTCTTAATAATATACTGCTATAGCTATATAACAGTGTCTCAATCAACATAAATCATAGAAGGTTCTTTTGTAATAATTATTAACTAAAACAGAGACACATAGCTGGTCACCAGAGACATTGAAGCAGTGATTCATAATGGGATGTCTTTATCAAACTCCTGCCCTCAAGTCTCAAGAATCAATGTGGAAGAGGAGCTGAAAAGATTGTGGTAGTTAGAGAGTTTGGATGAGTCAAAGGAAACACTGTCTTTCATACACAATAGGACTGATGCCAAATGGCATATAAACTCACAAAGACTATGGCAGCACACAGAAGACCTGTGGGAATTCAAGCCAGAACTGGTCCCAAAAATGAGGGAAGAATTATATACAGCATTCCACACTTAACCAAAGCTTCTTGACGTTGATACACGCTAGAAAGGTAAAATCACATTTCTCAAGGAGAGTGTCACTGGGTGGATCAAGCACACAAGGACAGATCCCAGGCCTGAAAGTTGTGTGTCTATGAAAAGCAAACTGGATGTTTGTTTTTCTGCTTTTGTGTGGTTGTTTTATTTGTCTAATTACTTACTTAATTTTTTACACTCCAGATTTTATTTCCCTCCTGTTCCACTTTCCTACCTCTTCCATGCCCCTGTCACCACCTTCCAACCCCCACCCCACCAGTCCTCTAAACTACCCAGAGCCTCCAGTCTCTTGAGGGTTAGGTGAATCTTTTCTGATTGAACCCAGACCTTTCAGTCCTCTGTTGTATATATGATGGGATCCACATATCAGCTGGTGTATGCTGCCTGGTTTGTTGTCCAGTGTCTGAGAGATCTCTGAGGTCCAGGTTAATTGAGATCTCTGGACCTCCTACAAGGTTGCCCTCACTCACCAACTTTTTTTTATTAGATATATTCTTCATTTACATTTCAAATGTTGTCCCCTTTCCTGGTCCCCTCCCTTGAAACCCATCTTCCCTCCTCCTATTCCCAGGTTTCCTGTTCCTCCTGTTCCCCAATCAACCCTCTCCAGCTTCCCTGTCCCAGGATTCCGCCACACTGCGGCACTGATCCTTTCTAGGACCAAGGGCTTCTCCTCCCTTTGATGTCCCACAAGGCCATCCTCTGCTACATATGTATCTGGAGCCATGGGTAACTCCATGTGCACTCACTGGTTGATAGTTTTGTCCCTGGGAGCTCTGGGAGTATAGGGTGGCTCATATTGTCGTTCCTCCTATGGTGCTCCTCCTTCAATTCCTTTGGATTCTTTCTCTAGCTCCCCCATTGGGGAGCCTGTGCTCAGTTCAGTGGCTGGCTAAGAGTGTCCCCCTCTGTATTTGTCATGCACTAGTAGAACCTCCCTCTAAGTGACAGCTATATCCAGCTCCAGTCAGCAATAGTGTCTGGGTTTTGTAACTGTATATGGGATGGATCACTAGGTAGGGTAGTCTCTGGATGGTCCTTCCCTCAGACTCTGCTCCACACTTTTTATCTCCTTCTGTGGAAATTTTGTTCTCTCTTCTAAAAAAGGCCACAGTATCCATATATTACTCATCCTTCTTCTTGAGCATCATTTGATATGTTAATTGTGTCTTGGGTATTCCAAACTTCTGGGCTAATATCCACTTATCAGTGAGTGCATACCATTTGTGTTCTTTTGTGATTGGGTTACCTCACTCAGGATGATATTTTCTAATTCTAGCCATTTGCCTAAGAATTTCATGAATTCATTGTTTTTAATAGCTGAGTAGTATTTCAATGTGCAAATATACCACATTTTCTGTATCCATTCCTTCTTCGAGGGACAACTGGGTTCTTTCCAGCTTCTGGCTATAGCCTTGGCTGTCCTGGAACTCACTCTGTAGACCAGGCTGGCCTCAAACTCAGAAATCTGCCTACCTCTGCCTCCCAAGTGCTGGGATTAAAGGCATGTGCCACCAATGCCCAGGGATGTCATCATTCTTAATAGCTGAGTAGAATTCCATTGTGTAAACAAACCACATTTTCTGTGTCCCTTCTGTTTTGGGATATTTCTGTTGTTTCCAGCTGCTGGCTATCACAAATAAGGTCACTATGAATATAGTGGATCACATGTTCCTGTGACATGGTGAGGCATCTTTTGGGTATATTCCCAAGAATGGTATTGCTGAGTCTTCAGGCATATCTATTTCCAATTTTCTGAGGAATGTCCAGATTGATTTCCCCAAGTGAGGATGCCTCGGTGCCACTTAGGAGGGAGAAGAAAGCAACCAAAAGGTTGGAGGGAGGGACTTTGGAGAGAAAGGAGATAAGGGTCAGAGAGGGGAACATGATCGGGTATTTGGTGGGGGAAAAGGACTGAAATCCCTGAGGGCCAGCATAAAGAATGGAAAGAGGCAACCTCAGAAGGTAGGAGGTTGGGGGGACCCTCCAGAATGTACCAGAGACCTGGGAAGTGAGAGACTCTCATTACTCAGAGAGAGGGACCTTAGATAAAATGCCCTACAGTGGGAGAGGGAACTTGTAGAGCCCACCTCCAGCAGGAAGACAGGGTATCAAGTGAGGGATAGGGTTGCCATCCCACAGTCAATCCTCTTACCCATAATTGTTCCTGTCTGAAAAAACTTCATGGATGGAAATGGAGAAGAGTCTGAAGAAAACAAGGTCCAGTGAGAGGCCCAAGTGGGATCCAGCTCAAGGGGAAGCCCCAAGACCTAACACTATTACTGAGGCTATGGAGTGCTCACAAAAGGGTGGGACATATCATGATTGCCCCGCAAAAGACAGAACAGGCAGCTGAAAGTGTCAAATGCAGATATTCGCACCCAACCAATGGACAGAAGTTGCTGACCCCTGTGGTTGAATTAGGGAAAAGCTGGAAGAAACTAAGGGGGAGGGCAACACCGTAGAAGGTCCAGCAGTCTCAATTAACCTGGAACCCTGGAGAACTCTCAAACACTGGACCAATAACCAGGCAGCATACACTAGGTCATATGGGGCTTCAACACATATACAATGGAGGACTACAGTGTCTGGGAAGTACAGAGAAGATTCAACTAACCCTTAAAAGACTGGAGGTCCCAGGGAATTTAGAGGTCTGATGGAGTGGGGCTGCGGATGTCCTCATGGAGACAAGGAGGGGGGTGGCAGTGAGGAGGTATGGGATGTGGAACAACTAGAGGATAGACAGGGAGGGGAATAAAATCTGGAGTTTAAAAAATACATGTTCCCTCTCTCTAATTTTAGATATTTCATCCAAGGCCCTCCCTTTAAACAACATATATACATATTTATAGAAATATACCAAATATTATGTGTTTTAGTAATATTGAAATTATACTATAATAAGCAAGTAAATTATATTTATCAAATTTTTTAAAATATATATTACAGGAAAAAGAGAAGATAATAATTTCAAGTGTTTTCATGCTATTGTATGCATTTGATTTTTAGGTGATAAAAATATGTCCTGAACATTAAAGACTAAGGAATTGGTGTACTTTTCTTTCAGAATTTATGGATTACTTTTTTCAGATTCTTTTATCAATAGATGAGTTCCTTTATGAACACATATGATATATTATTCCAAAAAATAGTCATTTCCAAGTTTTCACTCTCTCCCCATTTTTATTGGCTGAATGAATTTTCTTTGTCCAACATTTACAATCCTGAGTTGGGTTGCAGCATCTATTTCATTCCATGTCTATTTATTACTATGTGGAACAAAGCCTCTCCACTTACATGAATAATCTTCATAAGGAAATATAACTTCCCCTGTTATATTGATAAATATGATACTGAGTAATTTATTATTAATGAAAACACACAGGTAAAGGTATAGCTTCTTTTTTTGTTTTTTGTTTTTTTTTTAATTTTCTATATTCTTTGTTTACATTCCAAAAGCTTTCCCCTTTCCCAGTCCACCCCCCCCCATATGTCCCATAAGTCCTCTTCTCTCCATCCATTCTCCTATCTTTCCCCCTCCCTTTTCTCTGTCCTGGTACTCCCCTACAAAGCTGGATCAAGCCTTTCCAGGATTAGGGCCCTCTTCTTCCTTCATCATGAGAATCATTTGATAAGCTAATTGTATCTTCAGTATTCAGAGCTTCAGGGCTAATTAATATCCACTTATCAATGATTGAATTCCATGTGTATTCTTTTGTGATTGTGTTACCTTGCTTAGGGTGATATTTTCCAGTTCCAACCATTTACTTAAAAAATTCATGAATTCATTGTTTTTAATTGCTGAATAGTACTCCATTGTGTATATATACCACATTTTCTGTATTCATTTCTTCATTGAGGGATATCTGGGTTCTTTTCAGCTTCTGGCTATTATAAATAAGGCTGCTATGAACATAATGGAGCATCTGTCCTTATTGCATGCTGGGGAATCTTCTGGGTATATGCCCAGGCGAGGTATAGCAGGGTCTTCTGGAAGTGTCATGTTCAGTTTTCTTAGGAACCGCCAGACTGATTTCCATAGTGGTTGTACCATCTTACAATCCCACCAGCAGTAAAGGAGTGTTTCTCTTTCTCCACATCCTTGCCAACACCTGCTGTCTCCTGAGTTTTTAACCTTATCCATTTTGACTGGTGTGAGGTAAAATCTCAGGGTTGTTTTGATTTGCATTTCCCTAATGACTAATGATGTTGAGCATTTCTTAAGGTGCTTCTCAGCCATCAGAATTTCTTCAGGTGAAAATCCTTTTTTCAGGTCTGTACCCCATTTTTAATAGGGTTGTTTGGTTCCCTGAGGTCTAACTTCTTGAGTTCTTTGTATATAATGGATATTAGCCCTCTATCAGATGAAGGGTTGGTGAAGATCTTTTCCCAATTTGTTGGTTGCCATTTTGTCCTTTTCACAGTGTCCTTTGCCTTACAGAAACTTTGTAATTTTATGAGATCCCATTTGTCAATTCTTGATCTTAGAGCATAAGCTATTGGTGTTCTGTTCAGGAAATTTCCCCCTGTACCGATGTCCTCAAGGGTCTTCCCCAGTTTCTTTTCTATTAGCTTCAGAGTGTCTGGTTTTATGTTGAGGTCCTTGATCCACTTGGAGTTTAGCTTAGTACAAGGAGATAAGAATGCATCAATTCTCATTCTCCTACATGCTGACCTCAAGTTGAACCAGCACAATTTGTTGAAAAGGCTATCATTTTTCCACTGGATGTTTTCTGCTCCTTTGTCGAAGATCAAGTGACCATAGGTGTGTGGATTCATTTCTGGGTCTTCAATTCTATTCCATTCGTCCACTTGCCTGTCCCTGTGCCAATACCATGCAGTTTTTAACACAATTGCTCTGTAGTATTGCTTGAGGTCTGGGATACTGGGATACTGAATCCTCAGAAGTTCTTTTATTGTTGACAATAGTTTTAGCTGTCCTGGGTGTTTTTTTTTTTTTATTCGATGTAATTTTTTATTTACATTTCAAATGATTTCCCCTTTTCTAGCCCCCCACTCCCCAAAGTCCTATAAGCCCCCTTCTCTCCCCCTGTCCTCCCACCCACCCCTTCCCACTTCCCCGTTCTGGTTTTGCCAAATACTGCTTCACTGAGTATTTCCAGAATAAGGGGCCACTCCTCCTTTCTTCTTGTACCTCATTTGATGTGTGGATTATATTTTGGGTATTCCAGTTTTCTAGGTTAATATCCACTTATTAGTGAGTGCATACCATGATTCACCATTTGAGTCTGGGTAACCTCACTTAGTATGATGTTCTCTAGCTCCATCCATTTGCCTATGAATTTCATGAATTCATTGTTTCTAATGGCTGAATAGTACTCCATTGTGTAGATATACCACATTTTTTGCATCCACTCTTCTGTTGAGGGATACCTGGGTTCTTTGCAGCTTCTGGCTATTATAAATAGGGCTGCTATGAACATAGTAGAGCATGTATCCTTATTACATGGTGGGGAATCCTCTGGGTATATGCCCAGGAGTGGTATAGCAGAATCTTCTGGAAGTGAGGTGCCCAGTTTTCAAAGGAACCGCCAGACTGCTTTCCAGAGTGGTTGTACCAATTTGCAACCCCACCAGCAGTGGAGGAGTGTTCCTCTTTCTCCACACCCTCTCCAACACCTGCTGTCTCCTGAATTTTTAATCTTAGCCATTCTGACTGGTGTAAGGTGAAATCTCAGGGTTGTTTTGATTTGCATTTCCCTAATGACTAATGAAGTTGAGCATTTTTTAAGATGCTTCTCCTTCATCCTAAGTTCTTCAGGTGAGAATTCTTTGTTTAACTCTGTACCCCATTTTTTAATAGGGTTGTTTGGTTTTCTGGAGTCTAACTTCTTGAGTTCTTTATATATATTGGATATTAGCCCTCTATCTGATGTAGGATTGGTGAAGATCTTTTCCCAATTTGTTGGTTGCCGATTTGTCCTCTTGATGGTGTCCTTTGCCTTACAGAAACTTTGTAATTTTATGAGGTTCAATTTGTCAATTCTTGCTCTTAGACCATACGCTATTGGTGTTCTGTTCAGAAACTTTCTCCTTGAACCGATGTCCTCAAGGGTCTTCCCCAGTTTCTTTTCTATTAGCTTCAGAGTGTCTGGCTTTATGTGGAGGTCCTTGATCCATTTGGATTTGAGTTAGTACAAGGAGACAAGGATGGATCAATTCGCATTCTTCTGCATGCTGACCTCCAGTTGAACCAGCACCATTTGTTGAAAAGGCTATCTTTTTTTCATTGGATGTTTTCAGCCTCTTTGTCGAGGATCAAGTGGCCATAGGTGTGTGCGTTCATTTCTGGATCTTCAATCCTGTTCCATTGATCCTCCTGCCTGTCACTGTACCAATACCATGCAGTTTTTAACACTATTGCTCTGTAGTATTGCTTGAGGTCAGGGATACTGATTCCCCCAGACTTTCTTTTGTTGCTGAGAATAGTTTTAGCTATCCTGGGTTTTTTGTTATTCCAGATGAATTTGATAGTTGCTCTTTCTAACTCTGTGAAGAATTGAGTTGGGATTTTGATGGGTATTGCATTGAATCTGTATATTACTTTTGGCAAAATGGCCATTTAACTATATTGATTCTACCGATCCATGAGCATGGGAGGTTTTCCCAATTTTGAGGTCTTCTTCCATTTCCTTCTTCAGAGTCTGGAAGTTCTTGTCATACAGATCTTTCACATGTTTGGTAAGAGTCACCCCAAGATACTTTATACTGTTTGTGGCTATTGTGAAGGGGGTCATTTCCCTAATTTCTTTCTCAGCCTGCTTATCCTTTGAGTATGGGAAGGCCACTGATTTGCTTGAGTTGATTTTATAACCTGCCACTTTTCTGAAGTTGTTTATCAGCTGTAGGAGCTCTCTAGTGGAGTTTTTTGGGTCACTTAGGTAGACTATCATGTCATCTGCAAATAATGATAGTTTGACTTCTTCCTTTTCAATTTGTATCCCTTTGACCTCCTTATGTTGTCAAATTGCCCGAGCTAGTACCTCAAGTACAATATTGAAAAGATAAAGAGAAAGGGGACAGCCCTGCCTAATCCCTGATTTTAGTGGGATTGCTTCAAGTTTCTCTCCATTTACTTTGATGCTGGCTACCGGTTTGCTGTATATTGATTTTACTATGTTTAGGTATGGGCCTTGAATTCCTGTTCTTTCCAAGACTTTAAGCATGAAAGGATGCTGAAATTTGTCAAATGCTTTTTCAGCATCCAATGAAATGACCATGTGGTTATTTTTTTCTTTGAGTTTGTTTATGTAGTGGATTGAATTGACGGATTTCCGTATATTGAACCAACCCTGCATTCCCGGGATAAAGCTTACTTGATCATGGTAGATGATCGTTTTTATGTGTTCTTGGATTCGGTTGGCAAGAATTTTATTGAGCATTTTTGCATCGATATTCATAAGGGAAATTGGTCTGAAGTTCTCTTTCTTTGTTGGATCTTTGTATGGTTTTGGTATCAGCGTAATTGTGGCTTCGTAGAAGGAATTGGGTAGTGTTCCTTCTGTTTCTATTTTGTGGAATAGTTTGAAGAGTATTGGTGTTAACTCTTCTTTGAATGTCTGATAGAATTCTGCACTGAAACCATCTGGTCCTGTGCTTTTATTGGTTGGAAGACTTTCTATGACTCCTTCTTTTTCTTTAGGCATTATGGGACTGTTTAGATGATCTATTTGGTCCTGATTTAATTTTGGTATTTGGTATCTGCCAAGGAAATTGTCCATTTCCTCCAGATTCTCCAGTTGTGTTGAGTACAGGCTCTTGTAGTAGGATCTGATGATGTTTTGGATTTCCTCATTTTCCGTTGTTATATCTCCCTTTTCATTTCTAAGTTTGTTAATTTGGATACTTTCTTTGTGCCCTTTGGTCAGTCTGGCTAAGGGTTTATCTATCTTGTTGATTTTCTCAAAGCACCAGCTCCTGGTTTTATTGATTCTTTGTATGGTTCGCTTTGTTTCTACTTGATTGATTTGGCCCTGAGTTTGATGATTTCCTGCCTTCTATTCCTCCTGGGTGAAATAGCTTCTTTTTGTTCCAGGGCTTTCAGGTGTGTCATTAAGCTGCTAATGTATGCTCTCTCCATTTTCTTTTTGGAGGCACTCAGGGCTATGTGTTTTCCTCTTAGCACTGCTTTCATTGTGTCCCATAGATTTGGGTATGTTGTGTCTTCATTTTCATTGTGTTCTAAAAAGTCTTTAATTTCTTTCTTCATTTCTTCCTTGTCCAAGGTATCATTGAGTAGAATATTGTTCAGTTTCCACGTGTATGTGGGCTTTCTGTTGATTTTGTTGCTATATAAGACCACTTTTCCTCCATAGTGATCTGATAGTAGGCATGGGATTAGTTCGATCTTATATTTGTTGAGGTCTGTCTTGTGACCAATTATATGGTCGATTTTGGAGAAGGTACCATGAGGTGCTGAGAAAAATGTATATTCTTTAGGATAGAATGTTAAATATATATATATATATATATATATATATATATATATATATATTGAATCTAATTGGTCCAAAGCCTCAATTAGTTTCATTGTGTCCCTGTTTAGTTTCTGTTTTCCTGATTGGTCCATTGAGGAAAGTGCAGTGTTGAAGTCACCCATAATTATTGTGTTAGGTGCCATGTGTGCTTTGAGGTTTAATAAAGTTTCTTTTACAAAAGAGGGTGCCCTTGCATTTGGAGCATAGATGTTCAGGATTGAGAGTTCTTCTTGTTGTATTTTTCCTTTGACCAGCAAGAAGTGTCCCTCAGAGTCTCTTTTGATGATTTGGGTTGAAAGTCAATTTTATCTGATATTAAAATGGCTACTCCAGCTTGTTTCCTGAGACCATTTGCTTGTAAAATTGTCTTCCAGCCTTTTACTCTAAGGTAGTTTTTGTCTTTTCCCTGAGGTGTGTTTCCTGTACGCAGCAAAATGTAGGGTCCTGTTTATGTATCCAGTCAGTTAGTCTATGTCTTTTTATTGGGGCATTGAGTCCATTGATGTTAAGAGATATTAAGGAATAGTGATTATTACTTCCTGTCATTTTTGACATTATTTTTTAAATTTGATTGGTTAACTTCTTTTGGGTTTGATGAAAGGTTACTATCTTGCTTTTTCCAGGGTGAAGTTTCCCTCCTTGTATTGGTGTTTTCCTCCTATTATCCTTTGTAGGGCTGGGTTTGTGGATAGATATTGGGTAAACTTGGTTTTGTCATGGAATATCTTAGTTTCTCCATCTATGGTGATTGAGAGTTTTGCTGGATATAGTAGTTTTGGCTGGCATTTGTGTTGTCTTAGAGTCTGCATGATATCTTCCCAGTACCTTCTAGCTTTCATAGTCTCATGTGAAAAGTCTGCTGTGCTTCTGATAGGTCTTCCTTTATATGTTACTTGGCCTTTTTCTCTTACTGCCTTTAATATTCTTTCTTTGTTTAGTACATTTGGTGTTTTGATTATTATGTGACGGGAAGTATTTCTGTTCTGGTCCAGTCTGTTTGGAGTTCTGTAGGCTTCTTGTATATTCATGGGCATCTCTCTCTTTAAGTTAGGGAAGTTTTCTTCCATAATTTTATTGAAGATATTTGCTGGCCCTTTAAGTTGTAAATCTTCACTGTCATCTATGCCTATAATCCTTAGGTTTGGTCTTCTCATTGTGTCCTGGATTTCCTGGATATTTTGGGTTGCAAGCTTTTTGCATTTTGCATTTTCTTTAACTGTTGAGTCCATGGTTTCTATGGAATCTTCAGCATCTGAGATTCTTTCTTCTATCTCTTGTATTCTGTTGTTGATATTTGCATCTCTGTCCCCTGATTTCTTTCCAAGGCTTTCTGTCTCCAAAGTTGTCTCCCTTTGAGTTTTCGTAGTTGTTTCTACTTCTGATTTTAGATCCTGGATGGTTTTGCTTAGCTCCTTCACTTGCTTGTTTGTGCTTTCCTGTAATTCTTTAAGAGATTTTTGTGTTTCCACTTTCATGGCCTCAGCCTGTTGACCAAAGTTCTCCTGTATTTCTTTAAGTGTTTTTTGTGTTTCCTCATTATTGGCTTTTGTATTCTCCTGGATTTCTTTCAATGATTTTTTTGTGTTTCCCTTGCAAGGGCTTCTAACTTTTGATCCATTTTCTCCTGAAGTTCTTTAAGTATGTCCTTCATGTGTTCCTGTACCAGCATCATGACCAGTGATTTTAAATCCAAATCTTGTTTTACTGGTGTGATGGGGTATCCAGGACATGTTGGTAGAGGAGAATTGGGTTCAGATGTTGCCATATTGCCTTGATTTCTGTTAGTGACATTCCTGCATTTGCCTTTGCCATGTAGTTCTCACTGGTGTTAGTTGGTCTTGTCAATGCTGGACTCACCAGTACAAGCTGCCCCTTCCCAGGTGGCCTATGGTGCAAAGTTTACCTCCTGCACTGCCTGGAGACAGGGTGCTGTTGCCCAGGCTGTTCAGATCCCAAAGCAGACACCTGAAGGTTCCACCTGGGGCCTGCTGGATTCACTGGAGCACACCGACTTCTCCCTGCTGGCCGCCCGGAAGCCCCTCTTGCCTCTTGCAGGACCTGGAGATGTGGTGTTGCAACCCAGGCTGATCTGGATCCGGAAGCAGAGAGATCTGAGTGCTCCCGCCAGAGGCCTCAGGACTGGACCCCAAGCTCTGTGCCACAGGAGCAAACTGACCTGTGAGCTCCCAGACTGCCTCTGGGTGCACACTGGGTCTCCAGCTCTTCCTGGAGACCGAGCGCTGTGGCCCAGGCTGTTCAGATCCCAAAGCAGGCACCCAAAGGCTCCCGCTGGGGCCTGCTGGATTCACTGGAGCACACCGACTTCTCCCCACTGGCCGCCCGGAAGCCCCTCTTGCCTCCTGCAGGACCTCGAGATGTGGTGTTGCAGCCCAGGCTGTTCTGGATCCGGAAGTGCAGAGATCTGAGTGCTCCCGCCAGAGGCCTCAGGACTGGAGTGTCCTGGGTTTTTTGTTATTCCAGATAAATTTGAGAATTGCTTTTTCTAACTGTCTGGAGAACTGAGTTGGGATTTTGATGGGGATTGCATTGAATCTGTTTATTGCTTGGCAAGATGGCCATTTTAACTATATTAATCCTGCGAATCCATGAGCATGGCAGATTTTTCCACTTCCTGAGATTTTCTTCGATTTCCTGCTTCAGAGACCTGAAGTTCTTGTCGTATAGATCTTTCATTGTTTGGTTAGAGTCACACCAAGATACTTTATATTATTTGTGGCTATTGTGAAGGGTGTCATTTCCTTTGTGTATAGGATGGCAACTGATGTGCTTGAGGCCAGAGAAGTAATGAGTAGGAAAAAGTGGGCTGGATAACCAAAATGGTTGGTTTGTATAGGGATGAGTAGCTCATGGAAGAGCAACTCAGGGAAAGGCAGCTCAGCATCTGGGCTGGAGAAATTTAGGGTAGGGAGCAAGGTATGCCAGCCACACCCTGTAACAGGTTGAGGGATGCCAGGAAAACCTGTTGGGCATGTCTGCTTCAATATGTTAAATAGGCATCTCAGTTAGCCATTGCTCTGGGATCTGAGACCTAATATTCAGCAATCATTCAAAGTTGGTTTACTTAAATCTTTCTCAGGGAGGCTTGTTCATGGTTACTTACTCTAAGAAATTGTTGAGGGAAATATTTAAAAAAGAAAGAAAGAAAGAAAGAAAGAAAGAAAGAAGCAATCAAGCAAGCAAGCAAACCAGAAAGAAAGAAAGATAGAAAGAAAGAAAGAAAGAAGAAAGAAAGAAAGAAAGAAAGAAAGAAAGAAAGAAAGAAAGAAAGAAAGAAAGAAAGAAAGAAAGAAAGAAAGAAAGAACTGGCATGTTCCGCAATTGTGCCTTCATCTGGATGGACTGGCCAGTCATGCATTAGCATGTACTAGCAATCAATGGCCAACGTTTTTTTTTCTTTTTATTAGATATATTCTTTATTTACATTTCAAGTGTTGTCCCCTTTCCTGCTATGCCCCCTGAAAATCCCCTAAACCATGCCCCATCCCTCTGCTCACCAATCCACCTACTACTGCTTCCCTGTCCTGGCATTCCCCTATACTGGGGCATCCAGCCTTCTCAGGACAAAGGGCCTCTCCTCCTGATATAACTGTCACCTGGAAGGCTCTGCCAGTGCATGACAAATATAGATGGGGGTCACTCTCAATCAATAATTGAACTGAACACAGGGTCCCCAATGGAGGAGCTAGATAAAGGACCCAAGGAGCTGAAGAGGTTTGCAACGCCATAGGAGGAATAACAATATGAACCACCCAATGCCCACAGAGCTCCCAGAGACTAAACTACCAACCAAAAACTACACATGGAGGGACCCATGGCTCCAGATGCTTATGCAGCAGAGCATGGCCTTGTTGGCCGACCTGTTTTTATCCCTTGAAGACTCTCAATCAGAACTCCACAATCTCTCAATTCAGCTTGCTAGGTTCCCACTGGCAGGTCGCTATCATGCTAATCCAGTGCTTCAAATCCTACATGGCCTTTGTGGTACACATCTGGAAAGCACATGCTTTGCTGCCATACCTTTCTCTCTTGAACACAGATGAGCTACTGCATGAAGGAAAATGCAACACAAACTTAGTTCAGGAACAATGGTAAATCAATCTCTGTGCACAACTACTAAAACCTAATCTTGTAAGACTTATTAAAATCTGAACCCTCTGGTGGAAGATCCTTGCAGATCAGCTATGATACTGGGAAACTCTTGCAGCAACATCTTACCCATAATGTTGTCCCTGTTCCAAAGGACCCTAACTCTCTCCTGCCTCCTTTCTTCCCCCTTTCAACTGGAAAGTCCCATCTACTTGCCCAGTGATTGGCTCCTTTATTGGAATGGATACAATAGCATGCAAATACTTGAAATTATTATCTTCTCCTTTTCCTGTAATATATATTTTAATAGATTTGATAAATAAAATTTACTTGCTTATTATAGTATAATTTCAATATTACTAAAACACATAATATTTGGTATATTTCTAAACATATATATATATATATATATATATATATATATATATATATATATATATATATATATATATATATATATATGTTGTTTAAAGGGAGGGACCTTGGATGAAATACCTAAAATTAGAGAGAGGGAACATATATTTTTTAAACTCCAGATTTCATTCCCCTCCCTGTCTACCCTCTAGTTGTTCCACATCCCATACCTCCTCACTGCCACTCTTCCCCCTTGTCTCCATGAGGACGTCCGCAGCCCCACTCCATCAGACTTCTAAATTCCCTGGGACCTCCAGTCTCTTAAGGGTTAGTTAAATCTTCTCTGCACTTCCCAGACGCTGCAGTCCTCCATTGTATATGTGTTGGAGCCCCAATAAAATGGGATTGGTTCACAAGAACAGCACCAGTTCCATCTACAACAAGAAATTAGCTAGCTGTTTGAGAACATTGGTGACTTACACTCATCTAAATTAGCTTCTGGGGCTGATAAAAATCCAACTGGAAAGATTTTTAACATTTCATTATAAAGTTAATAGAGGCATCAAGAAAGCAAAAACACTTGAATCAGGGAAGAAATCAACAAATAAAAGTTAGTCTTACAAAAAATTGAAAGGAAAGCATATTACTCTATAGTGTTGAGTATGACTGAAGAAACAACTGGTCGCATATATCAAAAAAAAATCAGCAAAAGTTTTTGTCCTTAAATTATTTAAGCTTCCTTCTTCATTTTACTGTGAATGTGTTTGGCTACAGAAGCATTCATGAGCATGAAAGTTCCTTGGATTTTAAAGATGTCTAAAAGATGTCTTGGGAAGCTGACTTTCATATTTTACTTTGATATGAGAAAATGGGTAAGAAAAAAAGTGATGTGAAATTGCCAATATTCTTTTCTTCACTATTGTCTCATTCCATTATAAATTATTGATGACAATGAGGTAGACTATAGAAATGCAAACAGAACACATTTTGTGTTCAAGACAATCATATAGAAAAGGTAAAGGCAAGTGAGGAGTCAGGAAAAGGAGGACAGATTATTGCATACTGTGACATATAGGACCATAAAAGAGAAGCAGGATGAAACAGTTCCAGAATCATACGTCTTTGCCTACCAGGTTCTACTGTATTCTTAACAGACACACCATTTAAAAATTCTGCAAGTATTGATATAGAAGCCAAAAAGAGGTCAGGAAATAAGTTAAAATAATTGAAAAATATCTCACCTTTTTACATTCACCATTTGCTCTGAATCAAAAATATTACACAAATCAAGCAAAAGAAGACAGATTTTTCAAGGAGGTGAGCTGTAAATTTCTTGACACATTATTTCATGAAGGTAAATAGTGCTATTTTCTACTTTATTAACTTCATGTGATATGCACTACAATCTTTAAAAATGTATTATATTTGGAAGAAAAAAGATACAGCTTGCAAAAACCTCCCTTTCCTATAATTTATTAGGCCTCAGATGTCTGCTGTGCATCTTAAATTCAGATCTATTAATATTATGTAGTGTTTGGGTAATTGGATATATACTGCTTTTTTTTCTTTATCTAAAAATGTGACAAAACAGAATGAAGATGTCTCCTGAAGGGCAATAGGATTCATGAATCATCAGACAGATAAATCAGGATTTGTTCTGTCTTATTTTATTTTGGTAACAATCCATATCTATACAAAAGACTGTCACTCCCCCATGTCTGTCTCAGCTTTTCTTCTTAATTTAACTTCCAGCAATTCCTAACAGTGCATGGCAATTTGACCTTGACATAGCTAATCTGGACAATGTTTGCCACAACGTTATCTTCATTTTCCTCTTAGAAGGCTAAGTAGAATGTGATTAACCAGACAAAATAACCACTTTCAGCTTATATATTCTTGAGCCAAAGCAGTTGATTTACTTCATAAGTCCCTGTGCATTAATGCTCATAGTGTACCCTAACACTATGTGCATCCTGGTTACTTATTATGGATATGGAACATGTTTTTCTTGCAGGGGAGATAAGTGGTTAGATCAGATCTAGATCAGTGGTTGTCAGTATTTACTGTGCTCTGCAGAGACACACACTTGAGAAATGGTGCTTCTATGAACAACACATTCTCTGGTATCCTTCGGCAGGAGGATGTGCAATTTCCTCTGTGAACTTCCTGTTCTATGTACATTGACACATGCCCATCTACATGCTAGTGTGCAGAATCCTACTAGAAAAATGAACACAAATTTTGCTATTTATTTTCACATAATACAAGAGGTTGAAAAAGCAGTGATTAGAAATGTTTTCACTAACAAATTAAGTATCACCTACTCCAGCAGTGAGATTGATACAACCCTAGACTTCACAGCTGGATCTACAGAAATGCACAGTACAGTACAGAAACTTATAAAACTAACTAATGCCCATTTCCTTGGAATTGAAACATTACCATCTAGAGGGAGTGGGAAGGCTCCTGAGACTGGAGTCCCATGTCTGAGAAAGCTGAAGTTTATAAGATTCATAGAGTGCTACTCACTCGAGTAATGGAAGCAGTAAACAGTTTCTGAAGAACATAGAAGAGAGCTGTCTGGAGGAATGTCTGCTACCTAGAGAGCCCGTGACAACTCTTGCATAGTTCTCCAGGGTTACAGTCTGCATGGATCACCACCCAGGCTGCAACCGATATCCCTTTGATAATTTTCATGTCCCTGTAAGGAACCCTCTAACCATAGTCTTGTAATTAATCTCAATAAACTCATTGTTTCATACTTTGACACTTTGGAAAAATCGTTAGTATTGTGTGTCATTAGTGGCTTATCTGAGGTGAGTTATGTCTTCAGGACATTACACTTGAATATTAATAAAATGGCTACCTTAATTCCTCTAAAACAGAACTTATATTTATGAAGTTGGTAGTAGTTTATATTAAAAAGATGTAGAGAAATGTTGGTGAATCCTACACTTTTCAGTGACACTCAGTAGAAATGCTGTTATGCTTCCGGTTACATTAAGGATTTTAATGGCTAAAATGGAAGAATACAGACCACACTGACTTAGAAGAATCTGTGGATATCATGAAATTAATTGCTAAAAGCATAAGAAAGTAATATTTTTTTCTCTGTATGATGAAATGCCAATTGACGTGGAACTAGTATGCCTGAAGATAGGGAACAACAAACAGTTGTACATATTCTCTGACATTACTAGGTATAGTTCTTCGTTCTAGTTTTCTGTGACAGATGACAATAATTTAAATGGAAAGACTATTTAGACCAAATATTTTGATCCTATTAGATCTACAAATGGGTGCAATAGTGACAGCACATCTAAAGAGAAGAAAGCCTTCATAAGATGTTTCAGTGATTTCTTGAGCTCTCAAAGTTTGTTGGAAAAATCAGTTCTGTGCACATTTTGGGAACATAAAAGTCAATAACCCTTTATTTGCTTTCTTAAATGGAGTTCATGATCTATTACCAAAACTATGGGACAAGCATCATTTTACATTAATGTTTTATGAGAGACTGAGAATAACAATTTTCAAAGACTGGGGAAGGGATGTGGTTTTCCAACATGTCTGAGCTGATCATCTATGCATGTTTCCTCTTTCATAGAAAGCAGATGGGCCCAGTATGGACAAAACAGTGTTAAATACATGCACCTCTAGGATTAGGTATCTGTTAGGTTTACTATTGCTACATATCTCTGTTATATTGAACCAGGAGTTGGCAAATTATGGCCTGTGGGTTAATGCTGGCCCATAGTTTGTTTTTATATTTTCTGCCAGCTAAGAAGGTTGTTACAGTTTGTAAAGAATTCATGACAGAGAACGTATGCTTTCTGTAAATCATTAAATACACATTATCTGGCTTCTAGCATAAAGGAGTTTACTGCTTTCAGTCCATGAATTAGACATCCACTAAGTCATTTGGACAGTATCTCATGTTTAATATGGGTTTTTAACAACCTGGCTCAGTGTTCCAGTTGGTGATGATCAGTGAAAGAAAAAAGAATAAGACTCAAAGAATCTAATATCTAGAGATAACATAAATAAGTTGAAAACATTATATACAATGACAGATATTAATACATAATATGTGGGAAACAGAGGCAGATATGGGGACTAGGAAGTGTTGAAAGAGAAGTGGGATGCTTATCGAACAGAATAATAGTGGTTTGTGCTGATTTCACTAACAGGTTTTCAATGGTGCAGTTTCAGAGGAGGAGAGGTAGTCAGGCCTGTAGGTCTTTGGAGGCACAGAAGAGCAAGCAGGTAGCCAGAGCAAAGAGCCTGAGGTACGATTTTTCTATTCAAGGAAGATTGAGAAGGATAATTAAGAATTGACTCTGTATGTAGATCATCTATGTTTAAACACTCTGAGGCATAATTCATCTATAAAATGTTTATTTTAAATCTTGGCACAAGCCAATCTATCTTTATGCTATTAAAATCTGCCCAAGCTTAATGAAGTATCTTGATTTCTGATTTAAAATGTTATTCACAAGTGTGCTGACCTAGTAATTTCACTAAAGTGCTCTGTTCCTAAGAGGATGTCAGTACGACAAGGCATAGATGAGAATTTTAACCTGCCATAATATCTTGTGTTGCTGATAGTACATTCTGAAGAGATAAAGAAATGCAACTTGGAACAGTAGATACTTGTGCATATTAAATATAAAAATATGATCATGAAGGATAAAATTTGTTGTATTAAAATAATAATGTATGATTGATTTCCCATAGATTTATATTTCTTGGGGGGGGGAGTTAACTCTTCACTGCCCGATCTCACAGTTCCTATGCATATTTGACCATTTTAAATTAGGACAATTAAGTTTAAACAAAAGTAAACACCCAGTGCTTTGTGTGAACTAGCTATATTTCAAGTAACCACAATGGCTATTGGTTACTAGAGTGGATAATGCAACTCCTGGGATATTTCTAACCAGATCACAAGATTTATTGAAAATTCGTCCTACTACAGAATTATCCATTAAATGCTACTTAGAGGAACTTCATTAAAGACCTAGGATTGTGAAAAGAACAGAATGAAGATCACCACAAAGTTGTGTAAGAGAATAATATATGGAACAAGTACTTAATATTCATAACAGAGAGTTCAAATGAATGATCGATGTAACACAAAGAATAAGGATAAAAATATACATGATAGTTAAATGAACAATTTTACAGGCTCAAAAATTACTGTATTAAATTTCTTCAAAGTTAATAAAGTGTTATCTTCTTATTCCAGATAAATAGCATATTTAAGTTTATGTCAAATATTGCCATTAAAATTTCTATATATCTATCCACTTCTTTTTTTATTGAGTATCTTCTTCATTTTCATTGCCAATGGTAAAACCTTTCCCAATTTTCCCCCTCCCAAAAGCCCCCTCCCCAAAGATTCCCAACCCCTCCTCCTACCCCTGCCTCCATGTATATGCCCCTCTACCCGACACACTCCTACCTCCACCCGCCACCATTGAGCCTTTACCTGACCAAAGACCACTCCTCCCACTGTTGCCCAATAAGGCATTCCTCTGCCACATTTTTGGCTGGAACCATGTATATACTTTGGTTGACAGTTCAGTCCCTGGGAGTCTTGGGGTGTCTGCTGTCCTAAGTGATTGTTCTTTCCATGGGGCTGTACACCCCTTCAGCTCCTCCAGATCACCCTCCAGGTCCTCTGCTGGGGACCCCAAGCCCAGTCCAATAGTTGGTAGCTAGTTTCTGCCTCTGTATTTGTAGGGCTCTGGCAGGGCCCCTCTGGAGACAGCAATGGCACGCTCCTTTTGGTACACGCTTCTTCCCATAGTGTCGGAATTTGGAGACTATTTATAGGATGAATCCCCAGGTAGGGCAGTCTCTTGGTGGCCTTTACTTCAGTCTCTGCTCCACACATTGCCTCTCTTATTGTTCCTGTGAGTATTATGTTCCCTTTCTCAGAGGAACCGTAGCACCCTCACTTAAGTCCTCCTTCTTATACCCAGAAGGTGCTCCTACATGTAATAAGGACACATGCTCCACTATCTTCATAGATGCCTTATTTATAATAGCCAGAAGCTGGAAAGAACCTAGATATCCCTCAACAGAAGAATGGATACAGAAACTGTGGTATATATGCACAATGGAGTACTATTCAGCTATTAAAAACAATGAATTCATGAAATTCTTAGGCAAATAGATGGAACTAGAAAGTGTCATCCTGAGCGAGGTAACCCAGTCACAAAAGAATGCACATGGTATGCACTCACTAATAAGCGGATGCGAATCTAAAAACTCAAAATAAACAAGTTACAATTCACCCAGCACAGGAAGCTCAAGAAGAAGGAGGACTTAAGTGAGGGTGCTCTATATCCATGTCTGACACTATCTATGCTCCCTGTTTTATAAAAAGGTTTAAGTAGTCTTTAGTTTTTAAAAAATTGGCCAGAATAAAGACCAAAAGAATTTTGAACTACATGAATTTTAGGTGGAGCTTTTCCCCTTTTAGGGTAACAGTGTGATTTCCTTAATAAAGAGATGATAATTTTCTAGCACCACAAATGAGGCCAACACAACAGCAGAAACTAATTTTGGCTCTGAATTAAAGAAATATAGATTTAAATGGTTCATCCCTGGGGGTTCAAAAGGCAACTAAGAAATGAATAAACCTCAAAGCACCAATGCACAGTCAGTGGCATTCTTTGAAGAAATTCAGACATTGAACAATGGTATCACTCAGACGATCCAAATTCCTTCTTCTTTTACAAAATTTGAGGTGAATCAGAAAGAGAGGGCTAGTCAAGTTTTGTGCATATGAAGAAACTGAATATAGAAGTCCTGAGATTTGTATGTGAGATTACACAATTTTAATAAAAACCCCAAAATAGAGTTGAAGAACTCAAGTTAGAGAGATTTTTATCTTAAAATAAATCTCAATCAAGATAAATTGAAGATACAGCTCAATGTTCTTAATTTTCATTCCCAGAGTCATGACCAAACTTAAAAACAAGGAACTAATTTAAAATTGTGACATTATGGAATGAAAAAATTGCCAAGGAATGAATTTTGATTTACATTCAAGATTTATGAGCTGGGAAACCCAGAGCATCCATTGGTCTTAAGAAGCATGTTTTCATGCAGCATGGTAAATGTTAAGAATCCTGTTGATTATGTATAAGAAAAACATTTTCATGTAAAATGTATATAAAATAGGCAGAATGTCAAAACAAGTATGGTATCTAGTCCTTATGCTTGCTGAAATTTGTTGAACTTTAGACAATCAACATTTAATAATTCCACAAGCAGGATTATGCATAGAACTGAAAACACTGTAAGTGAAAGCTTTCCTTTTGATTAGATATTTGATTTTTGTGTTTGGATCAGCAGAAATATCTGAAAAAGCTCACAACATTCACACATGCTGAACACTTCTTCGATGTTCTATCATGATACTGAAACAGATAGTGGTGTACTCTTGGGAGTGTCATGCTAATAAGTCCAGAGATCTCTGATGGGTAGTGTTTGTAATATACAAACAGTTTTCATTAAAATAATATTAAGGAGACAATAAATACTAAAACTGTTACTTGATATCTTTCTACCCACACCTCATATCTTACATGTTTTTTGCTCAATGACATGTATCAAGGACATAAGAAATTCATGGTATTTTCATTGATGTTTCCTATCTGTATATATGAGTTCTAAAATATTGATGAGTGAAGAGATTTAATCAGCAGAAAATAAGTGTGAAATGAAAGGTAAAAGAAAAGCATCAAAAATTCTTATAATAGGCAATATTCATGTTAAAGGCTTAACATGAAATTTTTACAAAACGTTTACTGCACAGTGGAAGACAGAAGGAGAAAATGTGCCTTATATCAGACTAAATAATCGCTTTTCTTTCAAAAGCTTGGAAGTCCTGCTTCCTTCCACAGAACAACAATTGCACAGCAGAGCATAGTTATTTTTCAGTCAATTGAGTACACCAAACAGTACAGTTATGAAACCTGATTTATGTTACATACTTGTAACACTGCATGGAGCAGCGGTTCACTTCCCCCCAAACCTGAAGACAGCACAGCCATCAAAGTACTCTGTGGGCAGGCATGTAAAGTAATGCTTTGGCACAATGGCACAATGCTTTGGCATCTTGGCATCACACTCAGTGTTATGTTACCAAGCTTGCTGCAAGGGTGAATGTGGTATCTGTGGAGAAGATCCATAAAACTTCCATGGCTTCAGTTCATGCCCTGATTCTTTCTGTGGTGAGCAACTGTGTTCTTCAGTAGCCTGTGTCACAAAGCTAAGAGACCATATACATTTGAACAATGACTTTCTCTATAGAAATTCAAACTGGTTTTCCTTTTACCTCAATAACCAGTAATTATTTGTGAAGGTTTGCATAATTCTTCAAGGTCATGCAGAAATTTGGCCATGTTGTGTCCTTTATAAGAACATGTAGCTCTTTGTTTTTGAAGATATTACCCTGTCCTTTCTTGAGAACAAGTCATTTTCTCACATTTGTGTGATTAGCAAATCTTCATCTGTTTCCAGTGATGGCTTTTTAGTCCCATCCTTGAATTTAACATGGCCTCCATAAAAAGACATAAGTCAAGTATCTCTTTTAGATGCAAAAATCTTTCCAGATGGATTTGATGAGATAATTTTAGAAGAGATACAATTGCATAACAGGTGATTTTGTGAAATTTGCTGATTAACTGTTCACAGTGTATATGTTTTTCTTATTAATTGCTTCATTTCAGGCAATTTCATAAGAGTGTAAAATCTTCTGATTTCACTCAAGACTAGAGGAAGTACTTATTCAGAATTAATGAAGCATTGTCAGTCCTTGGCCTGTCTGCAATTCTTCATCTTCAAATGCTGAGAACAGTCTAGTATGGGGATCACAGAGCAAGATTTCTATGTAACTTTGACTTTGAAATCAAAATACTATTTACTCCTTCTGCAGTACCTGTGCATAGCATCTGATGTTGGTGGTCTCAAAACAGAGGAAACTAATACATTAAGGTAAACAGATGTTTTCTCTACAACCAGTATCAAGCATTTGGCTGCAGGCCAACCCATACTGGTAGAGTCATTTCCACTGGCACACAGGTTAATGTGAAAACTAGCTAAACACTCTCTCCTACTAATCTTCTCTTCTTGTAGTTGATGCTTCTCCCCTGTCTGATTCAGGCAAGAAGGGGACTGAGTGATATCATTTTGGGGATTTAATTAATTCTTAGTTGAGGTTTATTCAATTACCTGTTTAAAATATAAAATGAACAGTATCTGAGATGTTAGCTTCTAAACTGAATATGATTTGGAAAATTAAGAAAACATAGAAATAAATTTTCTTAAACACTAGAATCAGCTGAGGTATCTAATTTAATCTTTATTTAAAGAACCTCAATTCTTTGGAGATCATGAATCTAGGTTGCAGGCTGTCTCCTAAACAGTAAAGGAATGAAAGTAACTCAGCTAACAATAAGTGGAATAGAAATCTCCTCACATATTTTATATTTATTCACCATTATTTTTAATCACATTACATTGCCTTCATTCATTTTTTTTCCTACAGTGAGATTTCCAACAAAATCTGGATTTAATATTTATGCTGTGGTTTTTGCTCTTGATTCAGTCTAAACTAATTTGAATAAAACAAAAAATGGTGATCTCTTACAGTATTATTTTCAAAGATGTGAAATATAGTCTTGTAGGAAACCAAATATAGCTGGTAACCAGGCAAACAAAAAGAATTACATTCAAAAGATATGATAGGAAGCTCCAGACTGGACTTCTGTAGCTCAGTTGGTTTTGGTGGTATAAACAATAAATCTTTAACATAGGGACGCACACTGAAAGCTTCTAGGGACTATGGAACTCACATTGAATTTGGAAAGATGTATGAAACAGGAATTGGATACCTAGCTCCATGAGGAGAAGAAGTGTGTTGGGGAAACTAAGAGAAAGAAATGAACATATGCTGTTAGTCAGTTGTGGTGCCTGCTTGTAAGTCAGATGAGGATCTATAAGATAAGCTCACATGAACTACCTTGTATACTTGTTTGGTGAATAATAACATCTAATATTTCTTATAGATTTAAAATTACAAGATACAATTTGGATTCTTTGCTCCAACCTTATTAATTTGCATTTTATAAGCATTTAGTGGCATGGCCATTACCACCCACCCCTGACATCTGCTGGTTTTTTTTCAATCTCAATTTTCCTCAATTACTTGTTCTTTTAGAATTCTACAATGTAGAATTTTGACATATTCCCCCTCCTCCATCTTCTCCACTTTTTCTACACTCAAACATTTGTCTTCCTTTTTAAAATTAAATTCTTATTTAAATTATTTCTCTTATTTTAAATATTGTAATTATTTTAAAATTTTTCCTCTTCCACTTCTCCCTCAAAATCTCTCATGTACTCATTTCTCTCTCTTAAATTCATGGCCTTCGGTTCATTAATTGCTATTACATGTGTGTGTGTGTGTGTGTGTGTCATCTGTGTGTGTCTGTGTGTACAAAACAAAACATCAAGTCCATTTTGTGCTGCCTATTTACTCTGGGATATGCAGCTGCACGGAATGCTGTCATCCACCAGGGGCTGCATCCTTAAAGAACGCCAGCTCACCTTCTCACAGAAGTTATCAATTGCAATGATTCTTCAGCAAAGGATGTAATTTTCTCTCTGCATGAATTTCCTCTGTCTTGGCTTGTGAGGGTCTTGTGCATGCTGTGTCTAATGCTGTGAAATCATACTCCCAACCATCATGGTGTATTTGGCACACACGTGTCTTTGTAGTAGTCTGCTTCTGACTCTTCCATTTTTTCTTCTCCTTCTTCCCCAATGACCCATGAGCCTTTGGAAGAGAAGTTGTGATCTTGTCCTCCTATTTAGGGCTAAAGACTCTGAAGTTTCTCCAGTGATCAATTGTCACATCTTCATCTACTCAGCGAGTAGAGTCTACTGCAAAAGGAGGCTCTCAGGTGAGGATATAGAAGGTGATCAAGACTGTGAACAACATAGATCGTGAGCAAAGGGCGAGTCAAAAATCTTCTCAGGCTATCAAGCTGCTGCCACAAACACAGCAGGCCTGGCATTTCTTATATTTCTCTGCTCTTTCAATTGTAGAAACTGCTATTGTCAGTACTCTCCATGATATAGTAATATATTGGTCTCAATCATGTACAATTATTTATTTCCCAGGCAGACATAATTTTGAATGTGGGGTTCTTTGCTGAAGGGTCAGTGTGGTCAGGTTCTCCTCCATCTCGGTCCCAGGTTATAAACTGCTAATGCCTTTTTGAACCTTCACATAATAGAAAGAGCTTTAGAAGGTTCTCCCTAGGTGGACTTGATATAAACACTTTCTAATTCATGAGAGATACCCCTCCTGACACAGTTCTTTCCCAAAGGACACACCTCCTAAAATTGCACATGAATATTAGGGATTCAGCCTTCAGAGAAGAGGGTTTTAGGGGGTCACAAGCATTTAGATTTTGGTCACAACTAGTTTGGGAGAAGTATTTAGAAAGAGATCAAGTCAGATCACGGAGATATAGGGTTGACACAGCTAAACATAAGCTGTTAGTTTGGAGTTTGTCATTATTTGTTAATTTAAAGGCTGTAGATCAAACACATTTTATAAATCTTATTTTTCATACAAGAAAACAAGAAAACAAATTTTAAACTTTAAAAATACCTTTTTTTTAAAAAAAAATTGAGCCATCAGCTTCAGATTAAGTCAGGAGGAGGTTTAGAAACAAGTTAACAAAGACAGAATTCTATTTTCTTTGGGGGAATACAGTTTTCTTGAGTCTTCAGAAAGTCACATAGTTCCCAGACTGGATTAGTAAGCAGGTAGATAGAGGTATTGATTAGGACACTAGTGATTATCCAGTAAATTATGCATGTCTGAATTTAAGTAGCTCAACAGGATACTTTTGGACTGTTTCCCACAAGACAAACCAACTTTGACAGTTCATTTTCTGAAATCATGTGAGATGATTCCAGACATTTCAAACAGACAGTAATGGATATGTACATTTTGCTCTGAAAATAAAATATGACTGAGAGATGACACTGAGGTCTCACATTTTTATGACTGGAAAAGAATAGTCTGACTGAAGTCTCAAGACTTGCGCTTTTCTTTCATTTCTTTTTGCAATATGGAAATGGTTGGTAAATATTGGTCATTAATACCTGGCAATTTTGGTAAAAGAAAATATGCAATATTTAGGCAAAAAGCTCTGGAATTAACTAGGTGAATTTAGGTCAAAAGCTTCAAATGTCATACTTTGGTAATACCTGACTGGTCTTAATTCTGGTAATACTTGACTGCAAAAAGTAGCAATAACAGATCCAGAGACCTGTGATATAAATTATCAATGAGAAGACCTGTAGGGTGTTCCCAACCACATCCACTGCCGCACCCCATGTACACATTATCTAAACCACAACACAGTTCCTGCAGTCACTGCATTCATAGGACATGCGCTACATGGCCGCATTCAACTCCCCGTGCTAGTCTTGTAGCATGGCTTTCTTTAAACCAGAAATAGAAATGGTAGCATATAGTTCTTGGGTTCCTAAAAGCTATCACAGAAGACACTTCATCTTCCTTTCTTTCACCTCATCACATGCACAATCTTGTTTTGTTAATTTAATTTCAATACCTAATTATGGTCTAGAAGAGATAGTAAATTATAATGTCTATAAGCCTCCTTTTAGATTTTAGCATGAAGATTTATTTAAAAAAATTCTTTAGTGACTTAGAGCATACCTGGAAGTTATCTCAAGATTGAAGGGAGAAAAATCAACCTAATAGATACGATCTTTCCTGTCATAGCTATTTAATGCTAGCTCTCTTAAATGCTTGGAATCCTGGCTTCTTCATTTATAAATAATTATTTTTTATAAAATAAGTATAATTATGAATAGCTTTTGGTTTAATGTAATAAGTGTAGATGTGTATTACAATTTACAAAAAAGAACATACAGTGATAATTAGTGATATTTCAGTGCTCTGGGTGGTGCTCAATAGTAGCTTTCCCTTAACCTCAAGTTATCAGACTAATGATAGGAACAGATGATAAACTTCATCATATTTAAAGAAAATTACAAATGGTAAAAAAAAAAAAAAAGAAAATAAAAAAAACTTGAACATTGTGTCATTACCCATAGTGGTAGAGACAATCTTTTATTGTTTGGCTTCATATGAAACTAGCAGATGTAGATTTTGGTTAATTGTTTGATACTTAGAATCAAAACTAATTTTACTTATATATAATATGATTTTCATTAACTATCAATATAATTTATATTGTTACAGTTTATGTAAAAAATTAAACATTTTTAAAATAAAAAATGATTTTACAGTTTCAAAATTTAGAGAACTGTCTAAAATTTAGAGAACAGTGTTTTAAGCCTGAAAATACTTGGAAACAGAAAGTTACTTGTCCTGAAAATACTGCATTATGAGCTCAGAGAGATGGTTCAGCATATAAAGTACATGTTCTTCATGTATGAGGACCTGAGTTCAGATCTTCAGCCCCAGCACTAGGGTGATAGACAGAACACTCCAGAGGTCTTGCTGCCTAGCTGGCCAAGTAGAATGACTTGGCTCAAGATACAGTGAGAGACTAAGTCTTAAACAGCCATAAAGGAAGATACCTGACATAACCTCCAGCCTCCACATACATGTAAACATGCACCCATCCCCCCAAAGGATCACCCACTCACCCATATCCACACACACATATATACACATGGGCACTATTTGAACTGGTTGAATCTGTAAGGCTAAAAAGAAAGGAAGTTATGATTACCCATAGGAAAGGAGGAGTTGATGAAAGAGGAATTAAAAAATATAAAAAAGAAGCAAGAAGTCAGAAATTCTTTCTTTTCTGTTTTTTTCTCCTCAGGTTATCATGTGAAATTAGTCTATTATTTCTGTTTTTTTTTTACACATTTAATACTGATTTTCCCATTTAATACTGTTAAGGTATTCACTTGATGTCTATAAACAAAGAGAGAGACATCAAAAGGTCAATCAAATCCTTTCAAGTAAAAGGGTCAGTCAATTAGAAGACTAGCATAGACATTTCTATCATTGTACTTCTGAGAAACTTTTTGCAGAAATTATCATCACAGAATATGCTGTCTGCTATTATGGTGACATAACTTAGTTGCAGGTCATATTTATTCACGTGATTAACTGACTATCATATTTTCCCAATTAAATCATTAAAATTGAAACATTCTGTGCTATCCTGTATCCATTTTTCTGGCATTTAGTAAAATGCAAATCTGCATTCTCTTTCATGGCTTATAGGCATAATATGGTTATTCACTAGCTAAAACTGTGACTTTCTCTACTCTGATCCCCTGTTCTCCCTGAAAGAGTAATTATCCTGGTTGCCTGATAGGAAATAGTACATTTTTGTGGTTTTGGTTTTCTCTTTGCTAAAATGGAATTTTCATCTCTACACGAGTTGCTGCTTCATGGGCTCCAAATGTCTCAGTCGGAGCCCCGGGAGTCTTGTGAAAGACTGAAGGATAGAATCAAACAAGTCAGAGGGGGCAAGGATACTACAAGAAGACCTACAGAGTCAACTAACCGGGGATCATGGGAGCTCACAGAGAACAGGCCACTAACCATGTAGCATGCAGGAGATAGATCTAGACCTCATAGACATTTGTAGCAAATATACAGCTTGGAATTCTTGTAGATAAAAAGTGAAGTGGGGTCTGTCTCAGTCTCTGTTCCCTGCCATTGGCCCCCCTTCCCCTATCTGGATGGCCTGTTTGGCCCTAGGTGGGAGAGGCTATGCATGTCCGGCTGGGACATATAAAGAATTGGGTATATACCAATATAAGGCAACCATACCACCTTGCCTTATATTGGTATATACCCAATTCTTTATATTTTTTCCTGAGAAAGAAATAGAATTGGACTTACCTACTTTCTTAAAATGTTATATGCCTGTGTAATTCTGTTTAGCTAAAAATGTTTGGGTGAAAGTTATAGCATTGCAATTTATAGCATTGTACAGAAATAATAGGTTATATTTAGGAGCATGCATATATTGGCATTTATGCATGCAATAACAGTTAGTGAAAAAGACACAGTCTATTGGAAGGACAGTGAGGAGGAATGCATGTGATGGTGCAGAGGGGGTAAAGGTTGGAAATTATACTACAATCTCAGAGCAAATACTCAGATAATATGCAACATCCTTAAGATGTGGCCACTGAAACAAAGGTTGCATCTCTGTGTAAATGTATTGAGATTAATTTGATGTATGTGAGTGACTATGTTTGTTCAGCATTCATGCCAATCTATGTGGGAAAGCCAGAGATGACTTTTCCTTTTGCAGGACCACTATGATTTACTGACTGTTTACTAGTGCAGCATCACATTGCTTATTTTGATGGATATTGGTAGAGAATGGCAGAAGCTAAAGTTTGAAATAGTTATGTTTGCAATGCTATTAGATATATGGTTATAGATATCAAGATGGATATATCTGAATTTTGAGAGACAAGTCTGTGGATATAGATTTGGAAGTCATCAGGAAATAAATCATTTTTATAGCACAGTAGCAGATGAGATCACTAAGAATAATGTAAGGAGAAGAAAAATCTCTGAAGTCTGACCCTGAGCATGGCTACCTTAAAGTGTAGGTAAGAAGGTAAAAGCAAGGAAAGAGGTTGTAATGAAAACATAGAAGGATAAAGCAATAAGGTAGCTGATTGGAACATTATAGAACCCAGTTTTTTTTTTTAAAAAAAAATGGATGCCAGGAAGAACAAAGCAATATATTGTGTCAAAGTGTGAATGTGCCCAATATGGTGGGCAGTAAGAACTTACCACTAAACTATGAAAAGGGAAGTTATTTTGGGGAGGGGATGCTTCATAATGTAAGTTTAGGTATCGTGGGAGGAACCAAACCATACCTAGAATCTACATGAATTTTACTACCTGGTATTCATTTACTATTCAGTCACTCATTCATTTAATTTTTTTATCTGTCCCACTAGACTATTCCCAAGTCTTTCAAAATTTTGGCTGACCTCTGTAATTCCATTAGGTAGAATAATATCTCAGGCATCATTTGCTGAAAGAATGATTGAATAATAAAATGCCATTGGAGAATAGATGATCAAATGAATGAAGCATCATGGGAATCACTTGCAAGAATTCATAGCGGCTCCATCATATCCTTTCAGGCTTTTAGTGCCTATTCATCAGGGCTCTTTTTAGAACTGAGAACGTAATTGTTTAGCCACTGCCATATCACATCATTCTTCTTACATCTGCACTAGAATTAATTTATCTATCATAGAACTTTTAATGTTCATCTCAAAGTATGCTCACAATCCTTTTGAACCTGCTCCTATAGGAATTCACTACCTATTGAGTAAAATCAACATCATATATTAGTTAGAACATATTTATCAGACACTTCCTGAGTTATTTACCATTCATGGAGAGATAAAATGAAAATTCTTTTGAGTTTTAGGGTTTTTTTGGTCAATATAAAAAGCATTGTCGAAAAATGTAACAGAAAATGAGAAACTCACAGAAAAGTACATCAGAGGTGACCTGGATTGATCCTAAGACACAATTAACAATGGTAAGGATTTTGGCTTTCAGTCTAAATGAAACCAGAAGCCAAAGGAAAGCTTTGAAATGTGGGCATAGAGAGATGGAATTTTGAAGAGCACTGTCTTGCTATCGAGGGTTGATTAGAGAAGTACACAAACAAAATCAGAATTTAGAGCAAAGTTCTGAGTCCTGTACAAGCGCTCAGGCCTCAGAGGAGAGTAGCTAAGAATCAGTATTTGAAGAAGGTAGGCATGTGTGCGGATCTTAAGGAGTAGCTATAATCTGAGAAATACAGTACATGTGTTACAATTGGTATTTTTCCAAACTTGCGATATATTAAATGCATTGAGTATCAGAATAGCAGAAAACAAATAACCATATTCATCCTCTTTATTTAGATTCAACAACGATTACTGTCTGAGTATGTAAATAAATCTCTCTCAGAGTATGTATATAAATATAAGCACACATTTAACATTTTTCTCAACTCATTCACAAGTAGTTTGCAAAAACAAAATCATCACTCATTATTCTTCCATGATTCATATACAGCTCTCAAAGGATATGAAAAATACTCTGTTAAAAATAATAGTGAAAATATTTTGATGTCAGAACTGACAGGATTTCCTGAAGTTTGTGAATTCTCAGAAAAAGAATAAAAGATGATTCTACAGATTTTGGCAAGCACACCTAGAAGTATGGAGGTGCCATCTACGTGGACAGAGGAAACTGCAAGAGACACTGGATTTGATCTTAGGACATTAACTTCCTGCCACTCCTGTCTAGACAAGGCTGAGACAGGCTGTACTCTAAAGCCTTGGGGTATAAAGAGGTCCTTGAACTCAAGGAACTCCTATGAAGGGCAGTTATGAAACTTGCAAACAACATGGCTAAAATATTTGTGTTAAATCAGACCAAGAATCTCAAAACAGAGAGCTGGCAGCAAGATTTCTCACTCTCAGTGCTGTAACTTACGATGCAGTATTAACTATAATAAGTTCAGAGGGGGGGCATTTCAAGAGTGAAACTGAGATTAAGAAATGTTGTACATTAATTTTTAATTCTGTTTGTCATTCTAATACGGATCAGATTTTAAAGGTGCTTTCTATTGCATGCACAAAATGGCTGCTAGGAATATCTACAGTAGATTTTTCATGTATAGTGAAATAGTATAAGTGTAAACAAAGGTTTTGATTTTCTCTCTGAGTTTATTTGGACCTATCATATTGGCAGTTTAGCATCTTCCTCTGGTACTGCGGTTGGTGGAGATGACTGAAAACCAATCACTTGGATTCTGTTAAGAACAGAGGCAGCAGGCAAACAACAGAGTCTGTTGCTCAAAATATTCTCTAATATCACCCCATAAAGCACCTTTCAATTTTTCCATCCTGTTTTCCTCATCAAGAATTTTATATAAATTAAATCATTGTGCTTATATTTATTTGGAATGATCTTATTGGTTACATATGTGGTTCACAGAACCCAGGAAGTTCAAATTCTACAGTAGTCTCATGTACACCTTGAGATGAGTTGCTTTTTTTCTTTTATTAGATATTTTCTTTATTTACATTTCAAATGTTATCCCCTTTCCAGGTCTCCCCTCCAGGAAACCCCCTATTTCATCCTCCCCCTGCCTCTATAAGGGCACTCCCTTTATTCCCCCACTCCTGCCTTCTTGCCCTGTCCTTTTGGTACACTGGGACATAAACCCCCATAAGACCAAGGGCCACTCCTCCCACTGATGTCCAACAAGGCTATTCTCTACCACATATGTGGCCAGAGCCATGGATCCCTCCATGTGTACTCTTTGGTTGGTGGTCTAGTCCCTGGGAGCTCTGGTAGATTTTGTCCAGTTGACACTGTTGCTCTCCCCACAGAGATGCAATCCCCCTCAACTCCTCCATCAGGGACTCTGAGCTCAGTCCAATTGTTGGATGTGAGCATCTGCCTCTGTATTTGTCAGGTTCTGGCAGAGTCTCTCAGGAGACAGCCTATCAGGCTCCCATCAGCAAGCACGTCCAGGCATCTGCAATAGCTTCTGGGTTTTGTGGCTGTTTATGGGATGGATTCCCAGATGGAGCAGTCTCTGGATGGCCCTTTCTTCAGTCTCTGATTCACACTTTGTCTGCATATTTCCTCCTATGAGTATTTGTTCCCCTTTCTAAGAAGCACTGAAGCATCCACTTTGGTCTTCCTTCTTCTTGAGTTTCATATGGTCTGTGAATTTTATCTTGGGTATTCTGTGCTGCTTCTTAAGGACTATGCTTCTCCAAAGCACTAAGGAAGTACCTCAAACATGCTTTCATATTCTTTGCCATCATTCTAAGGAAAGCAGCTGAGTGCAGCTTTATAGGGACTGTGTTGAGGAAGGAGGACTGCCTGGATGTGAAACCTAGCAGTTATATGCTTATGTGATCTCAAGATATTATCTATGTTTTAGAGAGTTACATTTCTCTGTATGTGAACAAAATTTTCAAGACATGCCTCAAGAGAAGGCATTTTGTTATTCTTGAGGAGGACAAAGAGTTCAATTTCTTGTCCCCACTTGCTGGCTCATTCCAGTCTGAGACAATTTTATACCTTGTTCAAGGTTCTGCAGCAGCAGGAATGCATGTGGTGCACAGACATGTATTCAGACATAATACCAATGTATACAAATAAAATAATGCAACAAGGAAAGTGTATCTATAACACTGAACCCATAGGCAAACTACTTATGCATATAAATAGCTTAGAAACAAGCCAATGTAGGCTGGGAAATAACTAAGTAGATTAAGTGGTCAACACTTAAATAAGAAGACGTGAATACAGTTTCCAGCACCCACCTTAAAAATGTTAGGTGTAATGGCATAGACTTTTAGGAGGTGGAGACTGGGAGACTGTGTGATCTTTGAAACTTGCTAGTCAGCCAGTCTAGCATACTTAACTGAATAGCAAACCAATAAGGGGCTTTCACTGAAAAACTAAGACAGGTAGATTGACCTCTAACCACTACATGCTCTATACACAACAAGTACTACAGTGTACACACACACACACACACACACACACAGAGAGAGAGAGAGAGAGAGAGAGAGAGAGAGAGAGAGAGAGAGAGAGAGAGAGAGACTTCTGTGCTATAAATGCTTAGTAAGGAGTTCTCTCCTTTGTTCTTGTTTTTGGAAGAGGTCACCAGCAATCACTTGCGGTGGCTTAGAATCACTTCATCTGTACTTCAAGGCTTTGATCTTTCTGATATTGGCAAGAAGCACACAACTGTGGTGAGTAATGCATCTGAATAATGGAAGCAGGAATAAGCTCGTGTTAACAGCAATGCTGCTGTTATAGAACAAGTGCTGCTCTGTCTAGTAAAACTTTCAAAAGGCATCTCACAGGGTGTATGTGATGCTAAACTCTAGGCTTGCCAATGTATATTCAATGTTCAAATTGAAAACAGACAATTCTAAATGAAATAAAACATCTTTCCTCTTTGGATCTAAGGAGAATCACAACTTTTAAACAACCAAGTACATAGAAATCATGCCATGTGGCCACTGCTTCTCTATTGTCTTTAGTGTTAATATTTGGGCACTATTTTAGTCTAACAGAAGAAAACACCTCGCATTCATTCATCATGCTCATGTTTTGACAAATGGAAGCCATGAGGAATTTGTTAGGGGTTTCTGAGTATGTTGTGGGAAGCCTTCTCATGCTAAGTCTGTGGGTGTTTTGTTCAGCTCCTGATACTTGTTAGTGATGTTGATACCTGGATTGAATCAGGTGAACCTTGGAAAGGGTTAGATCTTTTCACTAGGAATCATACCTTGATATAATTCAATTGCATGAGTCTTTCTTTGTTCAATTTCAGGAATTTGGGTCTGGGATTTGTTGGCTCTGTTTGCCAGGATACAGGTTCTGATTTGAATTTAGGTTTGGGAACATGTTCATACATCTGCTGAAAGGCAGGCATGGAGCCAGGACAACTGCTGGAAAGCAATTGACTTTTTAACAAAGACTGTTTGTCTCTACTTCCACATAGACAACTGTATGGACAGAAACACTGAGGGAAGTATGAGTGGTGTGCGGCTTCTTATTTATCAGAAAGGGTCTGTGTTATTTACCGGCATCTCCAAAAATCTAGCCATGGAACACAATGTTTGTGTGCATGGAAGTAGTAGTTATAAAGCTGAGAAAATGGGCAGCAATGAGCATAAAATCCAAGAAACTCTTGGCATTGGCTGAATTACATGACAGGGCCTCTCTATGAAGCAGAGCAAAGATGGATTTGGGGGAGAAATAAATCCTGAGCCACATCACTTTACCAAAAACAAAACAAAACAAAACAAAACAAAATCAAACAAACAAACAAACAAAACAAAAAAACCCTGAATGCAGATTCTACCACACTGCTGAAATATTTTATAAAGCAGCACATAAACATATATCAATATGTGTATATATATAAATTGTGGTAGGATACTATGTATGTTTCTAGTTACTTACAAGGAATGACTAACTTTAAAATATAATGTTAATTTTGGAAATGAAAAATTTAAGTGGGTTGAATGTAAAGAGGTTATATCCTATTTAAAGATATGAATCTGGGTATAGTTCAAGCAATAATCCACCAAGAGACTCCTCATTTGAGGGATTTCACTGGGCATAGTGTTATAGGGACATATGATTTGATTTATTCCTAAAGAATATCAAAAATTAATGCAAAACAATACTAATAAAACAAAACTATGGAGACTATGTCTCGAGATATCACGATGAGCGTTCAGGTTGACCCACCAAGGATGAGACGTCAGTGTTCAGTGCTCACAGGGTTTTGATCTTCTTTTTTTATCTCTCTGAGCTTCCATTTCTTAACTTTTCAAAAGAGATAGAATTATTCAGTTTTTATGATGATGCTGATACCCTCAAATCAGCCAATTTTTCAGTGATGTTTAACAACACTCAATATATGGAATGCCATTTAAATGTATTTTATAGTAATTATCTTCATATTAATCACGGATCCTGGGACCCCGATGCGTTCATTTTCTTTTCTTTATATCTTATGCACCCATGAATTTATGGCATAGTTTACCTAAGAAGTGAGACATCAAAAAATGTGCATTTCTATTTACCCATTATAGGCCCCTGAAAAGTATCTCTGTGGCATTTCTGTCTTCTATTTCTACATTTTACTCACGTGTAGAAGTAAATTGAATTAATTCTTAAATTGTACATTTAACTTAAAACACATCATTTCTACTGGAACACTTTCCAGCTAGAGTTAGTTTGGCATTTGTAATCACTTCCTCAAAGTTATATAAATAGCAACAGCAGCAGCCGCACTTCCTTAAACAAGACTAGTCTAGAGGTAGGATATCCAAAGTTAGTGTGGCGGACCTGTTAATGCTGTCATTAAGGTGTACATTCCCACCAACATCCTCTCACCCATCATACACACATTTGAGAAGTCTGTTCAAATATCTGCTTTCATTCTTGTATCTTGTTAAGTGGAAAGGAGAGTGAAATGAAAAAGGAAAATCAGGAGAAATATCTCATAATCTAGTTAGAAATTTCTTCTTCATTTCCCCAAGCACCATTATTTACATACTTTGTCTACAAATTAGGTACATAGCTACCATCAGTAGCACAGTGGCTTGCATCCACTTTTCAAGTTAAGGATATGAGGCTAATAATAAGTAGGAAGAAGAAAATCGATCTTAGAGGAGCACACATTTATCCCTCAGGGATTGAATAGTCTGGAAGCAGATAGACTCCAAAGTTGACTGCCACCTGCTGGATACACGGTTTGGAACTTTCTTTGTTAGTGTTATCTTTAAATTTTGCTCGTGTTTTAACATCTTAAGTAATGCTTACAGAACCAGCCAGTTCTGATGAGAACTCAGAAGACTTCTGTGATCATAGAATACACTTATTCCCACATATCAAAAGTCATAGGAAAAGATAGAGTAAGAGAGTACTGTCTTCCAACTACTGTTTTAACATGATGATAATGGAAATATACAAAAAAGGGACAGAGGGGGGAAATGTGAGGAAGGGCAAGAAAATTCTAAGTGGGAAAGCGATGATGCCAACTAGGTGTGAGAAGAGAACGTGTGAATAAATAAAACATTAAGGACAGAGAAATAAGAAAATTCTTCAAAAGTGTATTCTGAACATCCCTTTCTTCTTATTGTTGTGTTATAACTAATACAAAGTTCTCCTCATTTATGCCATGGATCTACAATGTTATGAGCACACAAGGGCTTCATAAGAATTTTAAAACATTACAGAGCTTCTGCTTCAGTTTTATAAAGACTTCATAATCCATCAAAATATATATTTATGTTAATTTAAGGGAAAATATTTTGAAGTGGAAAGATTAAGACTTCATAAAATTGCAAATTAATGTTCAGTTATGATTTTTTTATTCTCATAGACATCTTAAAAGTATTATATATGACTGTGTAGTATGTATGGGCATGTATGTGCATGTGTGTATGTGTTGCTCACGCATGTGTATGTATGTTTGTGTGTGTGTGTCTGTATCTGTGTATGTGTGTATACAGGTAAGAGGTCAGTATTACATATTGCCATCTATGGTGCCCAGGTTAATTTTTGGAGAAAAGGTCTCTCCTCAAATCTGGAGTTTCTGGAATTAGTTAGATTAGCTGGAGAGAGAGACACTGAGCTGTTTCTATCATCCATGCTCTGAGATTAAAGATACAAGAGGTTGCCACCTCACCTGTATTTTCATGAAGGTACTTAGGATTTAAATCCAGATTCTTGTTCTCCTGCAGCAAGCACCTTGTGAACTGAGGCATAACCTTAGACTGTCTAAAATAAATTCCATATCAGTATCTGAATAGCATTTTCTTGGTGTCTAGGGTTTTTGTTGTTCTTTAAGCTTAGTCATTTTTATTGGATATTTTATTTATTTATAGTTTAAAGGTTATCTGCTTTACGAATTTCCAACCACCCCAGAAACCCCCTATCCCATCATCCCTCCCCCTGATTCTGTGAGCATGTGCTTCTGCCCACCCACTCACCCACTCACCCACTCCTCCCTCCCTGTCCTCTTATTCCCATATACTGAGGCATCAAGATTTCACAGGACCAAGGACCTCTTCACCCATTGATTCCCACAAGGCCATCCTCTGATACACTTAAGACTGGAGCCATGGGTCCCTCCATGTCTATACCTTGATTGGTAGTTTAGACCCTGAGAGCTCTAGTTGGTTGATATTGTTGTTCTTCCTATGGGGTTGCAAATCCATTCAGCTCCTTCAGTCCTTTCTCTAATTCCTCCACTGGGGACACTGTGATAAGTTCAATGGTTGGCTGTGAGCATCTGCCTCTGTATATGTCAGGCTCTGAGCCTCTCAGTAGACAGCTATATCAGGCTCCAGTTAGCATGCATTTCTTGGCATCTACAATAGTTTCTGCATTTGATAACTGTATATGGGATGGATCCTCATGACCAGCAGTCTCTGGATGGCCTTTCCTTTAGTCTCTGCTTCATACTTTGTCTCTGTATTTCTTCGTGTGAGTATTTTGTTACCCCTTCTATAAAGGACTGAAGCACCCACAGTTTGGTCTTTCTTCTTGAGCTTCATGTGATCTGTGAATTGTATTTTGGGTATTCCAAGCATTTGGGATAATCCACTTATCAGTGAGTGCATATCATGTGGATTCTTTTATAACTGGGTTACTTCACTCAGGATGATATTTTCAAGTTCCATCCATTTGCCTAAGAATTTCATAAATTCATTGTTTTTGACAGCTGAGTAGTACTCCCTTGTGTAAGTATATCACATTTTCTGTATCCATTCCTCTCTTGAAGGACATCTGGGTTCTTTGAACATCTGGCTATTATATATAAGGCTGCTCCGAACATAGTCCTTGTTATATGTTGGAGCATCTTCTGGGTATATGCCCAGAAGTGTTATAGCTGGGTCCTCAGGTAGTACTATGTCCAATTTTCTGAGGAATCACCAGACTGATTTCCAGAGTGTTGTTCTTATTATGTCATCTAATTAAATTGTTGTTAAGATAGGTACTTAAATTTAGAGCTATCCCTGTTTTCTTCAATAATTTATGATGTTCATGTTGCTATATGTAATGACATTTGGTGTTATTTGATGGTTGAACTTTTGAATCTGGGCCGGTTCTTTCTGTAGGTCTATATTTTTCTCCTGACTCTTGTTTAAAACTTCATCTTAGTCACCTTGTGCGTCAGTTGCTAAAGTTGAGGATTTTTTCGTCTTTAATTTTTCACCTCTTGGGATCTTCTTACATGATTCTGAGATATTTTCTTTATATGTTCTTTCTATCACCTTCTGTTACCATTGGGGCAGTATGTGCCTCTGATCTAACTCACTAATTTGTTCAGCAGCAGATTTCCATGTCACTACAAAGCCAAAGGCTGGGCATGTATCATCTCTTTTCTGTGATTTAATTTTTTTTAGATCATCTTATCTTCTAGGATAAAAAGAATTCTTTATGCTTGCTTAGGGAACTGAACTCAGGACCCTGTACAAGTTAGCATGTTAGACAGTACTAAACTACAACTGAATACTGGCTATTTTTTTTTTTTTGAGACTTACGGTCTTATGTAGGTTTAGGTTAATCTTGAATGGCACTCAATGCTTCTTTTTCCCTGTTTCTCAAGTGTTTGGGTTACAGGCTTGGACCCCTATTCCTGGATCATTACTTTAAAATGTCTCTGGAACTCTGCTTTGAACAATTGGTTGTTAAGAATTTACTTGGTGCTTAAGTCAAGTGCATATGCATAATTACTTTTACATGTGCTCCTTTACAGGAGAGTATTGCTCATTCTGTCTCAGTTGTGTGAACGAAGGGACTCAGACAAGGGTATGTTAGCCTCAAGGAGTTTAGGGAGAAGTGAATCACTTTAAGTGCCAAGATTGTGGCTTTCATAGACAAAAAAAAAAAAATGCCAAGAAATACATTAGGACAAATTGCCATTATAAAACCTGGAAACACACATCCTTGGGTAACTATGTTTTCAGTTATCTGAACTGTAAGTAGAAAGACAAAGAGGAATGAATTTTTGCTGGCTCTCTGCTCATTCCTTTTCTATCTTCTTCATGAACTTTATTGATACCTACACCATTGCAGCTGCTTATTTCTTGAGAGAAATGGCCCCTTCTGATTTCTTGTAGGGCTGTTTTGTAGAAAGAGAAGGATAAAAAGTAACCATATTTATAGTTCTTCCTTTCATTAGTGACTGTCCTTACCTGCCTAGACTTAACTGACCTCTTTATGCATTCAATATAAGGATGGATTTCAAATACCTGTTTCTTTTGCTTCCCTGAGTTAATTCATAAAAGAGGAGCAGATCCACCCATAATTATTTTGCATCATCTTCTATTCTTTTCTGTAAATCAGTAGGCAAAGTTTTTTAAAACTTTCAAGAAACAGAATTCAAAATTGAAGATGGTAATATAATTGTAATCCATTATTTGCATATATTTAAGCTCTGAATTTTATTTTATTAAAAATATGCTCAATTTCACTATTGTACAAGACGTTTTCTGTTGTATAGTTGCTTGTCAATGTTCAGTGAGAAGGATACAATAAGTTCATGTAAAACTGTCTGTGCTTGACACCTCAACAATCAGTTTCTCAAACTGTGGGCTCCTTTTCCAATGTCACACTGGTCAGATGATGAAGCACTGAGCCTGCCTGTAATGCATTGGAGTTACATTTTATTTGCCTTTTATCACTGCTGCCTTGCAAAAGTAAATACTTCACCAGCAAATAAAGTAGAAAAAATAAGCTGGGCTATAGAAAATACAGCAAATAATGCTAGAAAAAGCAACAGCTCACTGCTCTTCCAAATATTGTGGAAACAATGCTCCGATGATGTGGTTGATGTTTTGTTTGATTTTGTTCTGTTTTTCCTACCTATCCATTTAGTTTTCCTCCTTGAAGTTGTTCAAGTGCAGTTTTGTTTGATTACAAAACCGTATTATACCTCAGTGAACTGAACGCAACATAGAAAAGCCAAGTACTTAAGGATTCATCTAATCAGTTTATTATTCTTGTTTCAGGAATTCAAAGCCAATTAAAATCCTGATATATTCATTAATGTGCTTATGTAGATGGGGCTAACAGACATAATTCATTGAGGCATAAAGAAATAAATTAAACAACAGTGGGTCTTTCTAAATAGTTAAGAAACATTATAGGTTGTGTTAAAGAAAGGAATAAAAACAAATATGAGTTACTATGAGAGTGAGCTCTTTAGTACATAATCGGGAAGTTACTCTGGCATATTCTCCAGTTGTATAAACTCACTTATTGAATGTTTTACAATTACACGTTTTCTTTCACTGTTTGCTTGGGAATGTGACCTTTGGCTCAGCAACTGTGTATGTACACAATTTAATTGGAGCTTTTCGAGAGTTCCAAGGAAATGAAATCTTTCTCCCAGATGTTGTCCTTCAGAGAAACCTAGCCAGGAGGCATAAAGGTTCTGGGGTTAAATAGCTCCCTACATAGTGTTAGGACTATATCATTTATTTAATTCCATTTTCTACTCTGTATATCCAAATAGTAAATTTTGTTCTTCTTGTTAAATATTTATTGTGATTGAATTAGAAACCTTTACTAGATGAGGAATCAACAGGACAACCTGGATAACATGTTCACATGACTTTAAACAAAAAGAAATTTCAGAGCTGATGTATATGAATGTAATGGGATTAATTTTGAAAATTATGAATATTAAAACAATTAAATAAGGGATAGTTAAGTGAAGTTGATGCTTCCAAAGTTATGTAGGGTTGGTGAGATAGATTAGCAGTTAAGTCCCTTCCAAGAGTAACCTGAGTTCATTCCTTAGAACCAACAGGGAGGTAGAATGGAGTTATACACTCAACTAATGAAAAATGCACTAAAAAGAAATAGAAGGAAAGAGAAACACTGTCCTGTATAAGTATTAGATAGCATAGAATTTTAAACTAATTTGTTTCATATATATATATATATATATATATATATATATATGTATATATATTCAGTTTCTTTTATAAAATTCTATATATTATATATGATACATTATGTTACAATTGATTATAATGTAATTTTATTAGGTAATTAACTTTACATCTTAATTTTACCTTCCCTTCACTGTCCCCTGCCCTCCATCCCATCTTCTAGGCTTGTAGAAGAATTTTAATTCAGTAACATTGCTGCTTTGGCAAGGGATATAATACAAAGATCTTCTGGGTCTCTGTGATGTATCTGGAATGCAGATACATTCTGGATTACAGAATAATCTGTCTGGAGTATAGACCTGCCCTAGTATACATCTAGAATCCCTAACAATGTAGTTATAGTCAGTTTGTAGAAGGAAGTAGCCATGTTAGAAAGTAATGTCTGTTTGTGGGACAGATAACATGAGGATTCAGATAAAGATTTGGCAAAATGAGTCAGGGATAGGATATGCCCAACACTCAGGAGAAAGAAAAGTAGAGAGGAAGGAGTATGACTAAGGCAGTTATACAGAGACAGGTTACAGAGAGAACAAGCTAAATATAGGTGAAGAAAGGATGATCCAGAGAATCAGAAGGACTATTCAAACTATTAAAACATATTACCAGAGTTAGTTTGAGACCAATCTGAGCAATTCAGTGAGAAGCTGAGAGAACTCATATTGTATCAGTCAGCTTGGATAGGAATTTTGAGCCAGTATACCTTAGTTGAACCAGCCAGCAGAGTTCTAGAAAGAACTAGAACTAGAAAGAACTAGAAAGGGTGAATTTATTTAGGAGTAAGACTTCAAGATGAGAAGTATATTAGGCCAATAAAGAGGCCTCCTATGGATTACAATCTGCCTTGGCATATCAAGTTGCAGTAGGACAAAGAACATCAGTTGTGGATAGACAAAGCAACCCAATTAAGGCGAAGGGATTCAAAGGTAGGCAGCAGAGTCAGAGACAGTCACTGCTCCTGCTATTAAAAGACCCACATAAAGACCAAGATGCACAACAACTACATGTGTGCAGAAGACCTCATTCCATACCATACTCTGTCTTTGGCAGTTTAGTGTCTGTGGGCACCTATGCATCCAGGTTAGTTGGTTACATAGGTTTTCTTGATGTGTCAGTGTTCTTCAATCTTTGTTTCCCTTTTCCGCAGGATTCCCCAAGTTTCTCCTAATGTTTGGCTGTGTGTATGTGCATCTGTTTCCATTAGCTGTTGAGTGAAATGTTTCAGATGGTAGTTAAACTAGGCACCTGTCTGCAAATATTGCAGAATATCAGTAATTGTCTTAGAGATCGTAATTTCTTACAGACTAGGCCTCAAGAGGTGTAGTCTCTCAATGTTCACTCCTTCTTTACCTCTGCACTTCCTATAGGCAGGACAAATTGCAGGTAAACTGTTTTGTGGCTGAGTTGGTGTCTCAACACCTCCATTTTAAGTTTTTTCTGGTTAATGGAGATTGGAAGTAAGGGTCTACCCCATTGCTAGGAGTTTTAGCTAGGATCACTTTCACAGATGCTGGGAGATTCTATTGTTCTAGGTTTCTAGCTCTTACCAGAAATACAACCCTACTGCATCCAGTTATCTAGCCCAGAGCTTTTTTCCTCCATGCTCTCCCAATGCATCACTCCTTCTCTTCTCCTCATATCCTCTCCAACCCTGTTCCCTCCATCAGTCTGATTCCTATAACTATTTTATTTTCCTTTCTGAATGAGATTTGAGCATCCCTCTCTTGGAGCCTCCTTGTTACTTAGCTTCTTTGGTTCTGTGGATTAAAACGTGGCCATCATATACTTTATGTCTGATATCCACTTATATATGAGTACATATCATGCTTGTCTTTCTGGATCTGGACTATGACTCTCTGGACGATCTTTTCTAGTTCCTGTAAATTTCATGATGTCATTGTTTTTAGTGACTGAGTAATTCGCCATTATGTAAATATACTACATTTTCTTTTACCATTCTTCAGCTGACAGACAACTAGGTTATATCCAGTTTTTGGCTACTACTAATAAAGCTGCTGTGAACATAGTTGAGAAAATATCCTTCTGGTATGGAGGAGATTGTTTTGCGTATATACTCAGGAGTGGGATAGCTGGGTCTTGAGTTATATTTATTCACAGTTTCTGAGAAACTGCCAAATTGATTTCCAAAATAGTTATACAAGTTTGTACTTCCAACAGCAGTGTAGGAATGTTCACTTGCTATACATCCTTGACAGAATGAGCTATTGCTTGAATTATTTTATCTCAGCCATTCTGGGGGGTATAATATGGAATCTCACAGTTGTTTTTTATTTTAATTTCCCCAACAACTAAAAATGCTGAGTATTTCTTTAGATACTTCTTGGCCATTAGAGATTGCTTTGTTGAGAATTCTATGTTTGGATGTGGATGTGTACCCTGTTTTTCCTTGGGTTATTTGGTTTTCTGATATCTAGTTTCTTGACTTCTTTATTTATTTAGGATGCCAGACCTCTGTCAGTTATAGAGGTGGTTAAAAAACCCTATCCCATTCTGTAAAAAGCGATTTTGTCACATTAATGATATCCTTTGTCTCAAAGAAGCTCTTTAGTTTCACAAGGCATCATTTATTGCTGTACTTAGTACCTGAGCTGTTGGTGTTCTATTCAGAAAGGTGAATTTGGTGCCAATATGTTTAAGGCCATTCCTCCCTTTCTCTTCTCATATTTAGTGTATCTGTTTTTATGTTGAGATCATTAATTCACTTGGACCTCTGTGCTGTTAGACCAGCACTTTGGTGAAGATGCTTTTCTTTTTTCATTGTATGATTTTGGTTTCTTTGTCAGAATCAGGTGTCCAAAGTTAATGGATTCATTTCTTTTTTTTTTTTTTTTAATTTTTTTTTTAACATTTTTTTTTATTATTCGATATAATTTATTTATATTTCAAATGATTTCCCCTCTTCTAGCCCCCCCACTCCCCGAAAGTCCCGCAAGCCCCCTTCTCTTCCCCTGTCCTCCCACCCACCCCTTCCCACTTCCCCGTTCTGGTTTTGCCGAATACTGTTTCACTGAGTCTTTCCAGAACCAGGGGTCACTCCTCCTTTCTTCTTGTACCTCATTTGATGTGTGGATTATGTTTTGGGTATTCCAGCTTTCTAGGTTAATATCCACTTATTAGTGAGTGCATACCATAATTCACCTTTTGAGTCTGGGTTACCTCACTTAGTATGATATTCTCTAGCTCCATCCATTTGCCTAAGAATTTCATGAATTCATTGTTTCTAATGGCTGAATAGTACTCCATTGTGTAGATATACCACATTTTTTGCATCCACTCTTCTGTTGAGGGATACCTGGGTTCTTTCCAGCATCTGGCAATTACAAATAGGGCTGCTATGAACATAGTAGAACATGTATCCTTATTACATGGTGGGGAGTCTTCTGGGTATATGCCCAGGAGTGGTATAGCAGGATCTTCTGGAAGTAAGGTGCCCAGTTTTCGGAGGAACCGCCAGACTGATTTCCAGAGTGGTTGTAACAATTTGCAATCCCACCAGCAGTGGAGGAGTGTTCCTCTTTCTCCACACCCTCTCCAACACCTGCTGTCTCCTGAATTTTTAATCTTAGCCATTCTGACTGGTGTAAGATGAAATCTTAGGGTTGTTTTGATTTGCATTTCCCTAATGACTAATGAAGTTGAGCATTTTTTAAGATGCTTCTCCGCCATCCGAAGTTCTTCAGGTGAGAATTCTTTGTTTAACTCTGTACCCCATTTTTTAATAGGGTTGTTTGGTTTTCTGGAGTCTAACTTCTTGAGTTCTTTATATATATTGGATATTAGCCCTCTATCTGATGTAGGATTGGTGAAGATCTTTTCCCAATTTGTTGGCTGCCGATTTGTCCTCTTGATGGTGTCCTTTGCCTTACAGAAACTTTGTAATTTTATGAAGTCCCATTTGTCAATTCTTGCTCTTAGAGCATACGCTATTGGTGTTCTGTTCAGAAACTTTCTCCCTGTACCGATGTCCTCAAGGGTCTTCCCCAATTTCTTTTCTATTAGCTTCAGAGTGTCTGGCTTTATGTGGAGGTCCTTGATCCATTTGGATTTGAGCTTAGTACAAGGAGACAAGGATGGATCAATTCGCATTCTTCTGCATGCTGACCTCCAGTTGAACCAGCACCATTTGTTGAAAAGGCTATCTTTTTTCCATTGGATGTTTTCAGCCTCTTTGTCGAGGATCAAGTGGCCATAGGTGTGTGGGTTCATTTCTGGATCTTCAATCCTGTTCCATTGATCCTCCTGCCTGTCACTGTACCAATACCATGCAGTTTTTAACACTATTGCTCTGTAGTATTGCTTGAGGTCAGGGATACTGATTCCCCCAGATTTCCTTTTGTTGCTGAGAATAGTTTTAGCTATCCTGGGTTTTTTGTTGTTCCAGATGAATTTGATAATTGCTCTTTCTAACTCTGTGAAGAATTGAGTTGGGATTTTGATGGGTATTGCATTGAATCTGTATAGTGCTTTAGGCAAAATGGCCATTTTAACTATATTGATTCTACCGATCCATGAGCATGGGAGGTTTTCCCATTTATTGAGGTCTTCTTCCATTTCCTTCTTCAGAGTCTTGAAGTTCTTGTCATACAGATCTTTCACATGTTTGGTAAGAGTCACCCCAAGATACTTTATACTGTTTGTGGCTATTGTGAAGGGGGTCATTTCCCTAATTTCTTTCTCAGCCTGCTTATCCTTTGAGTATAGGAAGGCCACTGATTTGCTTGAGTTGACTTTATAACCTGCCACTTTGCTGAAGTTGTTTATCAGCTGTAGGAGCTCTCTAGTGGAGTTCTTTGGGTCACTTAGGTAGACGATCATGTCGTCTGCAAATAATGATAGTTTGACTTCTTCCTTTCCAATTTGTATCCCTTTGACCTCCTTATGTTGTCGAATTGCCCGAGCTAGTACCTCAAGTACAATATTGAAAAGATAAGGAGAAAGGGGGCAGCCTTGTCTGGTCCCTGATTTCAGTGGGATTGCTTCAAGTTTCTCTCCATTTAGTTTGATGCTGGCTACCGGTTTGCTGTATATTGCTTTTACTATGTTTAGGTATGGGCCTTGAATTCCTGTTCTCTCCAAGACTTTAAGCATGAAGGGATGCTGAATTTTGTCAAATGCTTTTTCAGCATCCAATGAAATGACCATGTGGTTTTGTTCTTTGAGTTTGTTTATGTAGTGGATTGTATTGATGGATTTCCGTATATTGAACCAACCCTGCATTCCCGGGATAAAGCCTACTTGATCATGGTGGATGATCGTTTTGATGTGTTCTTGGATTCGGTTGGCAAGAATTTTATTGAGTATTTTTGCATCGATGTTCATAAGGGAAATTGGTCTGAAGTTCTCTTTCTTTGTTGGATCTTTGTGTGGCTTTGGTATCAGCGTAATTGTGGCTTCGTAGAAGGAATTGGGTAGTGTTCCTTCTGTTTCTATTTTGTGGAATAGTTTGAAGAGTATTGGTGTTAACTCTTCTTTGAAGGTCTGGTAGAATTCTGCACTGAAGCCATCTGGTCCTGTGCTTTTTTTGGTTGGAAGACTTTCTATGACTCCTTCTATTTCTTTAGGCATTATGGGACTGTTTAGATGGTCTAGTTGGTCCTGATTTAATTTTGGTATTTGGTATCTGTCAAGGAAATTGTCCATTTCCTCCAGATTCTCCAGTTGTGTTGAGTATAGGCTCTTGTAGTAGGATCTGATGATTTTTTGGATTTCCTCAGTTTCCGTTGTTATATCTCCCTTTTCATTTCTAAGTTTGTTAATTTGGATACTTTCTCTGTGCCCTTTGGTCATTCTGGCTAAGGGTTTATCTATCTTGTTGATTTTCTCAAAGAACCAGCTCCTGGTATTGTTGATTTTTTGTATGGTTCTCTTTGTTTCTACTTGATTGATTTCGGCCCTGAGTTTGATGATTTCCTGCCTTCTACTCCTCCTGGGCGAAATAGCTTCTTTTTGTTCCAGGGCTTTCAGGTGTGTCATTAAGCTGGTAATGTATGCTCTCTCCATTTTCTTTTTGGAGGCACTCAGGGCTATGAGTTTTCCTCTTAGCACTGCTTTCATTGTGTCCCATAGATTTGGGTATGTTGTGTTTTCATTTTCATTGTGTTCTAAAAAGTCTTTAATTTCTTTCTTTATTTCTTCCTTGACCAAGGTATCATTGAGTAGAGTATTGTTCAGTTTCCACGTGTATGTGGGCTTTCTGTTGTTTCTGTTGCTATTGAAGACCACTTTTACTCCATAGTGATCAGATAGGAGGCATGGGATTAGTTCGATCTTCTTATATTTGTTGAGGTCTGTCTTGTGACCAATTATATGGTCGATTTTGGAGAAGGTACCATGGGGTGCTGAGAAAAAGGTATATTCTTTTGTTTTAGGATAGAATGTTCTATATATATCTGTTAAATCTAATTGGTCCAAAGCTTCAATTAGTTTCATTGTGTCCCTGTTTAGTTTCTGTTTTCCTGATCGGTCCATTGAGGAAAGTGCAGTGTTGAAGTCACCCACAATTATTGTGTTAGGTGCAATGTGTGCTTTGAGTTTTAATAAAGTTTCTTTTACGAAAGAGGGTGCCCTTGCATTTGTGGCATAGATGTTCAGGATTGACAGTTCTTCTTTTTGTATTTTTCCTTTGACCAGCAAGAAGTGTCCCTCAGGGTCTCTTTTGATGACTTTGGGTTGAAAGTCAATTTTATCTGATATTAAAATGGCTACTCCAGCTTGTTTCCTGAGACCATTTGCTTGTAAAATTGTCTTCCAGCCTTTTACTCTAAGGTAGTGTTTGTCTTTGACCCTGAGGTGTGTTTCCTGTAAGCAGCAAAATGTAGGGTCCTGTTTACGTATCCATTCAGTTAGTCTGTGTCTTTTTATTGGGGCATTAAGTCCATTGATGTTAAGAGATATTAAGGAATAGTGATTGTTACTTCCTATCATTTTTGACGTTATTTTTTAAATTTGAATGCTTAACTTCTTTTGGGTTTGATGAAAGGTTACTATCTTGCTTTTTCCAGGGTGAAGTTTCCCTCCTTGTATTGGTGTTGTCCTCCTATTATCCTTTTTAGGGCCGGGTTTGTGGATAGATATTGGGTAAACTTGGTTTTGTCATGAAATATCTTAGTTTCTCCATCTATGGTGATTGAGAGTTTTGCTGGATATAGTAGTTTTGGTTGGCATTTGTGTTCTCTTAGAGTCTGCATGAGATCTGCCCAGGACCAGATTCTAGCCTTCATAGTCTCAGGTGAAAAGTCTGCTGTGATTCTGATAGGTCTTCCTTTATATGTTACTTGGCCTTTTTCTCTTACTGCCTTTAGTATTCTTTCTTTGTTTAGAACATTTGGTGTTTTGATTATTATGTGACGGGAAGTATTTCTGTTCTGGTCCAGTCTGTTTGGAGTTCTGTAGGCTTCTTGTATATTCATGGGCATCTCTCTCTTTAGGTTAGGGAAGTTTTCTTCCATAATTTTATTGAAGATATTTGCTGGCCCTTTAAGTTGTAAATCTTCACTTTCATCTATGCCTATAATCCTTAGGTTTGGTCTTCTCATTGTGTCCTGGATTTCCTGGATATTTTGGGTTACAAGCTTTTTGCATTTTGCATTTTCTTTAACTGTTGAGTCCATGGTTTCTATGGAATCTTCAGCATCTGAGATTCTTTCTTCTATCTCTTGTATTCTGTTGTTGATATTTGTATCTCTGTCCCCTGATTTCTTCCCAAGGCTTTCTATCTCCAAAGTTGTCTCCCTTTGAGTTTTCTTAGTTGTTTCTACTTCTGATTTTAGATCCTGGATGGTTTTGCTTAGCTCCTTCACTTGCATGTTTGTGTTTTCCTGTAATTCTTTAAGAGATTTTTGTGTTTCCTCTTTCATGAGCTCAGCCTGTTGACCAAAGTTCTCCTGTATTTCTTTAAGAGATTTTTGTGTTTCGTCTTTCATGACCTCAGCCTGTTGAGCAAAGTTCTCCTGTATTTCTTTAAGTGTTTTTTGCATTTCCTCCTTGTTGGCTTTTGTATTCTCCTGGATTTCTTTCAATGATTTTTGTGTTTCCCTTGCAAGGGCTTCTATCTTTTGATCCATTTTCTCCTGAATTTCTTTATGTATGACCTTCATGTGTTCCTGTACCAGCATCATGACCAGTGATTTTAAATCCAAATCTTGTTTTACTGGTGTGATGGGGTATCCAGGACATGTTGGTAGAGGAGAATTGGGTTCAGATGTTGCCATATTGCCTTGATTTCTGTTAGTGACGTTCCTGCGTTTGCCTTTTGCCATCTAGATCTCACTGGTGTTAGTTTATCTTGTCAGTGCTGGACTCACCAGTGCAAGCTGCCCCTTCCCAGTTGGCCTCTGGTGCACAGCTTACCTCCTGCACTGCTTGTAGACAGTGTGCTGCTGCCCAGGCTGTTCTGATCCCAAAGCAGGCACCCGAAGGCTCCCGCTGGGGCCAGCTGGATTCACTGGAGCACACTGACTTCTCCCAGCTGGCCGCCCGGAAGCCCAGCTAGCCACTTGCAGGACTTGGAGATGTAATGCTGCCGCCCAGACTGATCTGGATCCGGAAGCGGAGAGAGTAGAGCTAGGGGCTTCTGCCTGAGGCCTTGCCCCAGATTGTGTCTGTGGAGCAGATGGAGCCCGTGTGCACTCCCAGGGAGTGCCGACCGTGTATGCTACTGTGACCTCCCCTGTGTTCCGCTCACTCAGCTGGGCAGCCGATCTGCCAACCGGGCTGTGGCACACAAGGTTAGCCTGGCCGCCCAGTCCCTGAGTCCAGGCAAAAGCCTGGGAGGCCAAGGTCCAAGCAAAGTTCCCCTGGGGCTATGACTGATAATTGGGTTTGCCAGGTGACTAGGATGGCGGGCGTGCGCGCCCGCGCTCCCTGAAAGCGCCGGGAGAGTCTGCTTTGCTAACAATCACCTGGGCGGGTTGACTCACAGATGGCCCACCAAGCCGCCCAGTTCTTGGGGTCAGTCCTGTGCCTTTTGGGGCCTGGACCCCCGCTTTGTTAGCCTTAGGCTATGCCTGTTACAGGTCTGCCCGCCTGAGCTCTCTGTCGTCCTGCAGGCAAAATGGCGGCGGCGCGCTCGCAGGCCTGGGCAAAAAACCTCCTGGTTGGGTTGGCACCCCGATGGCCCCCCGACCCGCCCAGGGCCTGGGTGCAGGCCAACGCCCGTCGGGCTCAGACCACCGCGGTGTTGGCCTCGGATTATGTTTGTGTACCTCAGTCTGTCCGATTCCTGGAGTACGGATCCAAGATGGATGCTCCTCTCCTGACTGGTGGGAGGCCGAGTTCTGAAGTGGCCTCCGTGCAGGAAAGGCGCCACACAACTGCAGCTGCTTGCTGCCCGGCTGGTCAGCGAAGGTCAGTGGTCGTGGGCGCAGGGCCTAACTGGTCCCTGTGACGCCTTGGTTCCACTGCTGATGGCCCTTCAGCTGGAGCAGCCACTGCTGCCGCTGCCGCCGCCGCCGCCGATCTCCTCTCATTTCTTGTTCTTTAATTCAATTCAATGGATCACATGTTTGGTTTTATGTCCCTACCATGCAGGTTTTTTTTTTTAAACTAGTATTGCTCTATAGTACAGCTTAAATCAGGGATGATGATATCTTCATAATTAATTTTATTGTATAAAATAGTTTTACCTACCTTGTATTTATTTTTTACTGAAAAAGTCATTTATTGTTATTTCAAGGTTTTTGAATAATTACGTTGAAATTTTAATGGAAATTTCATTGAATCTTGGATTACTTTTGTTTGGATACCTGTTTCTACTATGCTAATCCTGTTAATCCTACTGATCCATGAGCATGGAAGACCTTATCCTCTTGTGATATTTTCTTCAACTTCTTTCTTAAAAGATTTGAAGTTCTTGTCATAGAGGTTTCTTAACTACTTGGTTACAGTTACACCATGATATTTTATATTATTAGTAGTTATTGTGAAAGGTGTTATTTCCATAAATTCTTCCCTAAATCCCATTATCATTTGCATATTGGAGAGTTACTGATTTTTTTTTGAGTTAATTTTGGATCCAGCCACTTTGCTGAGGGTATTTATTTATCAGCTGTAAGAATCCCCTGATAGATTTTTTTTTTTTTGTTGCTTACGTATATTATCACATCATCTGTGACTGGAGATACATTAACTCCTTCTTTTCCAATTTTGTATATCATTTCTCTCCTTTTATTTGTCCTATTGCTCTAGCTAAATCTTTAATTACTATATAGAATATACATTGAGAGAGTAGACAGCATTGTCTTTTCCATGATTTCAGTATAATTTCTCTAAGTTTCTCACCACATAATTTGATGCTTGCTATATATTGCTGTTATTGTGTTTAAGTATGTGGTTTATATTCCTGATATCTCCAAGACTTTCATTATGAATGGATATTGTTTTTTTCACAGTATTTTTAGCATCTAATGAGATTACTATATGGTTTTTTTTTTTTCAGTTTGCTTGTATTATAAATGAAATTGATGCATTTTTTTAGGTTTTTGGATTTGGTTTTTTTGAGACAGGGTTTTTCTGTATAGCCCTTGCTGTCCTGGGACTCACTCTGTAGACCAGGCTGGCCTCGAACTCAGAAATCTACCTGCTTCTGCCTCCGAGAGTGCTGGGATTACAGGCATGTGCCACCACCACCTGGTGATGCATTTTCATATATTGAAATATTCTTCATAAGTGAGATAAAGTCTACTTGATCATGGTGGATGATGTTTTGAATATGTTCTTGGATTTCATTTAAGAGTATTTATTGAATATTTTTGCATTAATACTCATAGGGAAATTGAACTAACATTCTCTTTCTTTGTGGAGTCTTTGTGTGGTTGAGTTATCAAGGTGACTGTCACCTAATTTCCAGAGTGGTTATATTACTTTGCAATCCCACCAGCAGTTGAGGGGTGTTCTCTACATCCTTGCCAGCACCTGCTATTACTTGAGTTTTTGATCTTAGCCATTCTCAAGTTCAAGTAGATCAAGGACCTTCACATAAAACCAGACACACTGAAACTAATTGAAAGAAAGTGGAGACAAGGCTCAAGCACATGGGCACAGGAGAAAATTTCCTGAATAGAACACCATTAGCTTATGAGCTAAGATCAAGAATTGACAAATAGGACCTCATAAAATTACAAAGTTTCTGTAAGACAAAGGAAACTGCCAATAGGACAAAATGGCAACCAACAAATTGGGAAAAGATCTTTACCAGCCCTACATCTGACAGGGGGCTAAATCCAATATATACAATGAACTCAACAAGTTAGACTCTAGAGAACCAAATAACCCGATTAAAAATGGGATACTATTTTAACTAAGTAAACAAAGCTAAACAAAGAATTATCAAAGGAGGAATACCAAAAGGCTGAGAAGCACCTACAGAAATATTTAACATTCTTTGTCATCAGGGAAATGCAAATTAATATTTTTTTAATAAAAAGCTCAAGTGAAAGTCAATCAGGGATCTCCACTTAAAACCAGACACACTGAAATTAATAGATGAGAAAGTGGGGAAGAGCCTCAAGCACCTGGGCACAAGGAAAAATTTCCTGAACAGAACAGTGGCTTATGTTCTAAGATCAGAAATAGACAAATGGGACCTCATAAAATTATAAAGCTTCTGTAAGGCAAAGGACACTGTCAATAGGACAAAATAGCAACCAACAGAGTGAGAAAAGATCTTTACCATTTTTACATCTGATAGAGGGCTCATAGCCAATATAAACAAAGAACTCAAGACGTTAGACTTCAGAGAACCAAATAACACTATAAAAATAGGGTACAGAGTGAAACAAAGGATTCTCAACTAAGTAAATTCAAATGGTTGAGAAGCACCTAAAGAAATGTTCAATATCCTTACTCATCAGGGAAATGCAAGTCGAAACAACCCTGAGATCCTATCATATACCAGTTGGAATGGCTATGATCAAAAATCAGGTGACAATCGATGCTAGGGAGGATGTGCAGAAAGAAGAAAACTCCTCCATTATTGGTGGGATTGAAAACTGGTACAACCTCTCTGAGAATCAGTCTGGCAGGTCCTCAGAGAATTGGACATAGTACCACTTGATGACACAACTATACCACTCTTGGACATGTACAGAAAAAATGCTTCAACATATAACAAGGACACATTCTCCACCATGTTTATAGTAGACTTATTTATTGTAGCCAAACCCAGACACTATTGTGGATGCCAAGAAGTGCTTGCTGACAGGAGTCTGATATAGCTGTCTCCTGAGAGGCTTTGCCAGAGCCTGACAAATACAAAGGCAGATGCTTGCAGCCAACCATTGTACTGAGCACAGGGTACCCAATGGAGGAGTTAGAGAAAGGACTGAAGGAGCTAATGAGGTTTGCAACCTCATAGGAAGAACAATAGCAACCAATCAGACCCCCGGAGCTCCCAAGGACTAAACCACCAACCAAAGAGTAGACATAGAAAGACCCATGGCTCCAGCCTCATATGAAGCAGAGGATGGCCTTGTTGGGCATCAATGGGAGGAGAGACTCTTGGTCCTGTGAAAGCTTTATGCCCCAGTGGAGGGGAATGCCAGGCTTGGGAGGTGGGAATGGGTTGGTGGTTTTTGGGAACTCCTTCATAGGAGCATGCAGAGGGGGATAGGAAGGGATTTTCCAGGGGCAAATTGGGAAAGGGGACAATGCTTAAAATGGAAATAAAGAAAATATCCAATTAAAAAGAAAAAAATCATAAAAGTTAAAACTCTAATACTTACAGATGCATGTCAATAAAGGGAGGCCCAGTAGAAAGAGAACAGATAAGATGATCAAAACACTAATTTACAGTTCAGCTTGAATTACTGGTTTCTACCACATCTTAGAATGGTAAATGTTCACATATACTATCATTTACTCAATTAGAAAATATTAAAATGTATTTTATGTATTTATTTCCTTTGGTATTTTTAAGTACAACATTGTTTTAAATATCTACATTCTTTCATTTTGATGTGCCATCAATATTGTAATGACCAGCTTGTAAAGTTATTAGGCACACTCTGATCCATCATATGTACTTGCATTAAAAAAGAAAATAGATTTCGAGTTAGATTTATTATTACGTGAATGTCAAGATCATTTTGGCTTTTAAGAAGAGTAAATAAGCTATGGGCCTAATGCAATACCAAAGGCTACTCTTCTGCTAAAGGGATAGAGCAATAAAATAACCCTTAATGGAATTGTGATATACTCATAGAGCACTTCCTTGATGGGTTTTCATTAGAGTATCTAATACAAATACAGAGATTCATACCTGGACAGTGCGCAGAGTGTGAGAGACCCTAAAACACTCAGTTTTTCATGGGATTCTTCTTTTATTTCCCTCAGGGCTGAAGAAATAAAAGAGGAGGTAGAAGAGTATATACGAGCCAAACAGGACGAATGACACAAAGGAAAGAGTAGTCCTCTGTTAAAAAGAGTCAAAAACACCCCAACTCCCAGTGTTAGGATTACCCCCCCCCCCCACACACACACACACCAAACTCCGGCCAAACACAAAGTCAATAACCATAACATGCATAGTGAGGAGCTGGGAAAATAACACAACAAAACAGATGCACATATGATCTCAGAAGGACTGCAGCAACAGTCATCCTCCTGCACATGTCCCAATCAGATGGGGTCCCAACAATGACAAAGGAATGTAGAAATCAACTCTTGTCTTAACCAAGAAGCTACAAGCAATTGGCAACAACTTGTAAAGGAAACAATTATTATTTTCCAATAGAGTCTAACTGAGTATATTAACCACACTTACAGGTAGGTCTTCTGCCCACCAGTAGACAGCCAATATAAAATGCCTCAAGTGTATTTTTGGAAGTTTGTGGTGTTGTTTTGTTTTGTCTTCATGCTGTTTTGTTTGGTTATATTTTTAGCCTCACTGATCTTTTGTTTACATATCGTGATATTTTTGATTTTGTGGGTTTTATGGTTTCTCTCTCTCTCTCTCTCTATGTTGTGTGTGTGTTGTTCATATGCATATTTTTGATTTTGCTTTGCTTTTTAAGTTCTAATTTGTGTGTTTGTATGTTTTAGCTGTTTTCTAATGAAAGTGAGGAAGGAAGAAAAAGCATGGAGTAGGAAGGGTGGGAAGAGAAGTAGGAACTGAGCAGATGTGAGGAAGGGGAAACAATAATCCGAATGCACTGTATGAAAACAATCATTTTCAATTGATAAATGAAAGAAAAACCCAAAATGTAAAAAGGCATAGCCTAAAATATACACAATCATATCTCATAAACATTTATTAATCAGCTGCAACAGCCCAGTGTCAAAACTCCTCGCATATAAAATTAATGGGTTTAGAAACAATAATTCTTGAAACTTTGTGCACAAGGATCATAGAAAACCATACCCCAGTGAAGCACACAAAACACTTGAGTATGTTCTCCAAACATAAGCCAACACATTAAATCTAAGATCATTAAGGAACCATCTCTTTGATTCTAAATCCTGTTTTTGCTGGAGGGTTAATGGCAATTAAATAGTAACAAACCTTATATATTGTACTTTTGTTCTTCCCTAGCTCTTGTGTTAGGTTTTATTGCTCAGAATTTGCCACAACATACAGAGGTGTGAAACAACACACTTTAATTATATGACAGTTTTCATGGATCAAATATTAAATATAAGTTGGCTGAAATCTATCCTTAATGCTTTTTACCAGGATTTATTCCATGTGTCAGTCAGAACTGTATTTTGTGTTGAGGTTCAAAGTTATCTTCCAACACTTTGAGATGATCAAAAATTTCAGGTCCTTGTGGTCATAGTGCAGAAACCTCATATCTCCCATAGGTATTTACTGAGGAATACTCTACTATAGCCTTTGAGGGCATCTTCCTCTCACCAGTAGTATCATAAAGATTATTGCAAAATAGGGAGCTTCTCCTTTAAGGTCAATAGAAATAACCCTTCTTACCTAAAGTGTTTCTGACCTTTCTCTCTTTTGATTAACTCCAAATCACTGATTGGGAAGCATAATTATATCTTCAACATCTCTATTGCCATAACCTAATGTAATCAAAGAAAAGATATGTTATCAGAAAATAATTTCCTCTCCCTCTCAATGGGAAGGGCATTATCTATGGCAAGTGCTCCTGTATTCTTGGAACATTGAGAGAGACATAAATTAGGATACCATCTACCTGACAGTATTCTGGGTACAAAGAAATTTTTTACTTGGGTACTTGTGATAGCTGCTAAACTACACAAAATCTCAGAGCCTTAAAAACAAAACTTATGATTTTATTTGAACTCTGGAATAGTCATACACAGTAGCTGTATATAATTTAATCGGCTATATCAGTCACAGATGGTCAGCAACACTGTATAAGGGAAAATATTAACATTCTCTTGAACTTTGTACATAGCTACAGATATTTATAATGAGAGTCATGCCAAACATCTGGACACATACATTATTAAAATAAAATATGTAACACAATCAGTTATGGCTCTGATATGTAAAGAGATTGGAAGTCATCAGTTAACTTTGCACAAGAAAAATCCCAAGGAAATGAAAAATCAATGATTTTTAATACATCAAAAGTTATTTTTTTTAGAGAAAACAATTCTCATTCCAAAAGAAAAATAGAAAAGTTGTTATAGGTGAGCTCAACTTAACTAGAACATAAATGTGTGGAGCCTTGAACTGGAAGGAACACTGAGAAGAAACTTCATTATGTGGGTATAATATATATTCTCAGATGAGAAGAGTAGACTCTGGCAGATCATCACAGAATAATTGAACATCCAGAAGGTTGAACCCTGGGCTCTGTTCAATGAGCTTAAAGTAAAGACCCAAAATTGACTCTCTATGGCTCTGGAAAGAGAAGAACAATTATGAAATCCAAACAAAACTTTCTTCATAGAATACATTTTTTTGAACAGAGGTAAATAGGTCCTTAGCTTTGCTTAGGGGAGATAATGCTTCACCTATTAGGAGAAATGCTATACCATGGATATGCACTGATTAGGGTCACAAGTAATTGGAAAATGTACACCAAACAACTAAGATGTAATCATAAATACACAGTACAATATTATAATAAAATTCCAGATGTATTGTATAATGGCAAAGGAATCTGTACTTCAGACAAAAATATATAAACTATGAGACATACATAATGAAAACCAAATTAAAGAGAAGATGGAAAAGGAATCTCTTCTAACTTAAACATCATTTTTAAACAGTCAAATTCTTGACCAGAATATCATAAAAGTTCACAACTGGGGGCTGGATTTCTATAATGTGATACATGTCTAGCTTTCAGTGGAAAACTTCTGTTTAACAAATCAAAATGTTGTCTGAACCACAAAACAAATTTTAAAAATTATACAGATTTACCATGACCACAATAAACAAATTATATTTGAAGTATTTCATGTTGTCTCGCTTTGTGTAAACGTTTAAGATGGATAGACAGTGAAACAAGCTAATAGTCTTTTTTTTTCTAGCTAGAATAAAGCCATATTTTACATTTACTACCAGAGTTCTTATTTATTTCAATCTGGCTGAAGGAAAATGGTGTTTTAAAGACTCTCTGATTTAAAAGAGAAAATAATTGATTTCATGAGGTGCATGATTGTCACTGCTATCCAACCCTGCTCAGTCTGGCACAGTTCATTTTCCCATGATATCTTTCCTATGATAGGTAGAGATTTTATGCCTTTTGTGTCTTCAATGGAGGTCAAGTTCAAGACCCAGTCCCCTACATCTCTGTAAAACACTAATTTTGCAAATTATTCTGATAGTCAATAAGGAACACAATACCCATTCTTTCTCCTCTCTTGTTATGGCTTTACCACAGTATTAAAGGTATAGAAAGTGGAAGATAAACAAGCTGATAACATTAGAAACTAGTAATTTTTTCTGTTTGAAGACAACAGTACAATATGTCATGTTAAATATACTAATATCAATATAGATCTACATGTTTGGTAGATATATAGAAATATATTTATATACATTTATCATGGATATATTTTCTTTGTTTCTTTGTTTCTTTGATTCTTCCTTTCTTATTTAATACATATTTATCTTGCTTTGGCAGCAGAAAGAACATAAAAGCAGTAGCATCCAAGTACCCAGGATCTAATTTACAAAGAAAAACACGATTACTAATACCATACTCAACTCACCCCTAGTAAAGTGAACCAGGATCACTATGAACAACAACATTTTTTATGGGACTGGACAAGAAAGTTTAAAAATGAGATTATACTTCCAAGAAAGACTCATTAAAAGTTTTACCTGCTTTAGAAACAAAGTACTGGTTGTTTAAGACACCTATGCCAAGTGAAAATTTCCCAAATGCCCAATTCTAATTCATACAATTAAATAAATTAACAACATACTGTAAGATATAAAGTAATTATTCCTAAATATTGGTATAAATTAATAGAGTAAATAGGAGCAATAATATATGGGTTCTTGGCTAGGTTTGCATCATCTGGCATGCATTACCTTCTTTTGGATTTTAAATTCACTGGACAATTGTTGTATCTCTGCAAGTTTTAGTGTCACTATTCAACTATTGAGTATACCTGGACTACATATTTCTAATATAATAGCATGTATCTATAAGTGCAATAGCTTTCTTTCCTTCTTTTTCTTTCTTTTTTCTTTCTTTCTTTCTTTCTTTCTTTCTTCCTTCCTTCCTTCCTTCCTTCCTTCCTTCCTTCCTTCCTTCCTTCTTTCTTTCTTTCTTTCTTTCTTTCTTTCTTTCTTTCTTTCTTTCTTTCTTTCTTTCTTTCTTTCTTTCTTCCTTTCTATTAGATATATTCATGTACATTTAAATGTTATGCCCTTTCCTGCCCTACCTCTCCCCCCTGCATGAAAATTCTCTAACCCATCCCCCCCTCACCAATCCACCCACTCTAGCTTCCCTGCCCTGGCATTACCCTATACTGGGGCATCTAGTCCTCTCAAGAACAAGACCCTCTCCTCCCTTTGATGTCCAACAAGGACATCCTTTGCTGCATATGCATCTGGAGCCATGGGTCCTTCCATGTCTACTCTTTGCTTGGTGGTTTAGTTCCTGGGAGCTCTGGGGGTACTGGGTGGTTCAAATTGTTGTTACTCCTATGGTGCTGCAAACCCCTTCAGCTCCTTGGGTCCTTTCTCTAGCTCCTCCATTGGAGACCCTGTACTCAGTTCAATGGTTGGTGGAGAGTGTCACCCTCTGTTTTTGTCATACACTGGCAGACGCTCCCAGGTGTCAGCTATATCAGGCTCTTTTCAGCAAGCACTTGTTGGCACCCACAATAGTGTCTGGGCTTTGTAACTGTATATGGGATGGATCCCTGTGGGGTGGGGGAAGAAGACAGTCTCTGGATGGATGGTCTTTCCTTCAGTCTCTGCTCCACAACTTGTTTCTGTATCTCCTCCTGTAGGTATTTTGTTCCCCATAAGAAGGACCAGAGTATCCAATCTTTAGAACTCAGATGTCCCTCAACAGAGGAATGGATACAGAAAATGTATATAGTGGAATCCTACTAAGCTTTTAAAAACAAAGAATTCATTAAATTCTTAAGCAAATGAATGGAACTAGAAAATATCATCCTGAGCGAGGTAACCCAATCACAAAAGAACACACATGGTATGTACTCATTGATAATTGGAAGCCTGGGATACCTAAGATGCAATTCACAGACCAAATAAAGCTAAAGGAGAAGGAAGAATAAAGTACAATATCTTTCTAAATATCTTTATATTCCTAAATAAGTGCAGCTTTAATCCCTTATCAAAGGAGTTTCATTTCACAGCAGAGGGAGGGTATTACAAAGAATTCTAACTGGTGAAAGTGCCAAGAATGTGACTTTGGGGAGTCCATCCTCAAAAAGGACATCACAACCTCTACACAAAAGTATAAGAAAGAATCATAGAAGAAGAGTGGAAGGGAATTGTTAAATCCAGAAAGCCAAGAATGTTTTCTGGATATGACAGAACTGTTGTAGCCATGAACTCTGAACAATGTGGCTGCATACATAAGAACAAAATCAGAACACACCAGTTTATATCCTAGAATTTAATGAGAAGGATCCCACTCCTAGTTGAAAATCTCCAGGAATTAGATGACTGGGGAAGGCAAGAAGGTCTGTACTTTAAAGGAACAAGCATCCTGATAGACTGCTCTAAACACATCGTCAGACCTACATATGTTCATGTCCATACAGGTAACACTAAGTCATTTAACACACATGTACACACATGCACACACATAAACACATGAAGCAATAGTCTATATATACATATGTCATTGCATAAAACCATAATTATAGAACAGGACAAGAATTTGAGTGAGGAATGTGGCTGCTCTAATTGTATAGATGTTTATTGAGTTGTTTAGGCTTTTGGTCCAGATAATTTCAGTATATGATTTTATTTGCAACATTATTATATTAAAGTTTAAATTTTTATAAAACAATCCTAAATAATTCATGAAGATTCTTTATTCTCAACAATATGAGTGTATCAGATCTCTACTTAAATATGAAGATAATTGTTTTCTACTAGAGAGTACAGTGTAGATTTTGGACAAAGATTTACTTCATATTGGACAGAATGGAAAATTCTACTTTAGACAGATGATTAAAATTGACACCCTCAGAAATAAGCCAAGTTTATAATAAAAACCTAAATATGATGCAATAATAATGATAAAGACATAAGCCTCTTCCAAATTGAGATTCCAACTGCTACACAAAATATCCAGCTAATAGTTCTCAAAATAAACATAAGTCTTTGAGCATTGTATGTAATGTTTAATCATGCAAACCTCTTTGTGCATCTCCTGTCAGACCATCCTCTCCCCACCAATTCTCTAATGACCTAACTTAAACTTTTTTCCCTACACCTCAGTCCAGGTCTAGTTTATATTGCCCAACTTTGCTTAGAGGTAGGTCCAATTACATGAAATTATTTTAAATAAATCTCCTGCATTCCAAGAAGTTTTCAAGTCAAATAGCTCCTCAGCTAGTGTTGGAATTTCATCTCTACTCACCCACATTAGAATTTTGTCTTGTGTGAGCTTGCTCTAGTCTTGCGTATGTTGTCACAATTAGTGTGAATTTATATGTAAAACTTCCTTGTAGTATCCAGAAAACACTTTATTTGAATCCATCAGCAACTGTGCCTCTTTGAATCTTGCTGCTTTTATGATAAAAAGTCTGAGGATTGTGAAAGTTGTGTCATATATATGTCATATTTATTGCTGTGTACTTCATATTCTCATTTTCTTCACATTGACTCATTCGTAACTTCTATATTAAAAGACTTCTACTTCATGGAGAGGCTTCTCTAATAAGGATTGAAACATGCACTGATCTGTTGATGTATCAATAATTGGTTAGAATTCATTTTAATACTAGATTGCTTTAAGAATAATAGTATTAGATATTCCCCAAGGGCCTGAGACCTTTCTAGGCACAAATATGTGTCCTTGTAATTGTGGTAATTATGGATAACATCACATTCCTTACAATATCACAATATAGTTATAACTTCCATAACATCTACGTAGCTACTAGAAAAATAAACATACTTTGTTAAGGCAGTAGTTACTATAGATTTCAGGGTTTGCAGATAGATGAGATTGCATCTTTTCTATTAGTATGCATAGTGTCTTCTAGAACTATGGTAGTCAAATAGTAAGTATCAAGTTTTAAAAATTACACCAGTTTGAATTCTCCTTATTTTGTGACTGAAGTATGTGATAGTTTCAGCAATGGGGTTTTATTGTCATGTTCTGATTTCAGCAATGGGGTTTTATTGTCATGTTCTGAAGGGTAACTGAGAGTGTAGAAATCAGACAGTGGTTTTTAGGGGACTTCAGTCTTTACTGGTCAACAATTTCAGAACAAGTGAGTTCCTGTTGGCACTGGGAATTTTAGTTGTTAAACTACAGCATCTAGCTGCGCTATTTTTGCTACATTACAAGGGAACTCCACTTCTATGAGTTTGATACAGCTATCTCTGTTTTACTTTACCAAATTTTGATTTGAATGAAGTTTTGACACCAGACAAGGCAGCCCAGTTTGATGAATGGGATCCCAAGACAGGCAACAGCTTTAGAGACAGCTTCCTCTCCAGTTGTTGGAAGAGCATCCTGAAGACGAAGCTGCACAGCTGATGTATATGTGCACATGTCTAGGTCCAGCCCATGTAAATTCTTCTGTTGTTCAGGTTCTGAGAGCCCCACAGGGCTAGGTTAGTTGATTCTGTTGGTCTTCCTTTGAGGTTCCCTACTACTTCTTGGCCTTCAATCCTTCCCCCAAAATCTTCCAAAAGACTCTGCAAGCTCCAGCCAATCAATGCTTGGCTATAGGTCTGTTTCAGTCAACTGTTGGCAAAGCCTATCAAAGGAGAGTTATGCTAAGTTCCTGTCTGCAAGCATAACAGAGTATTATTAAATGTGTCAGGGATTGGCTCTTGCCCATGGGATGGGTCTCAACTAGGGTTAGTTATTCATTGGTCATTCCCTCAGTCTCTGATTTATCCAAATTTGGGGTCAAATTTTGTGGGTGGGTTTGTATCTTTATTCCTCCTCTAGGAGTTTCTGTCTGGCCACAGGAGGTAGCCACTACAGGTTTGCTATGCCTACTACTAGGAGTCTCAGCTAGTCCAGAAACTCCTTGAAACTTCCCACATTCCAGGACTCTGGAATATCCTAGAGATGTCTCCATCCCCCAATCACTGATTCTTTGAGTCTGTGTCATGTAACACGGGTATCCTGTACAGTATGGCTAATATCCACTTATAAGTGAGAACATGCTATTAAGGAATTTTCTTTTTTTTTATTCGATATATTTTTTATTTACATTTCAAATGATTTCCCCTTTTCTAGCCCCCCATTGCCAGAAAGTCCCATTCAGATTATTTGAAGAAGAAAGACCAATCCTAAAACTGGACTACAGCCTACACCAAGGATGTGAAAGAAGGAAAATTGTTTGTTGCCTGCTTGGTCTCACTCTCCCTGGCTGTTTGGCCTATCTTGTTGTTACAGTCAATATTAAGTATTAAATCCAATGTCTTTTGAATTTAGACTAAAACCAGAATCTTAATATAAATTACCCTGGACAACACCGTATAGAGACTGTTAAGACATCCTGCTTTTTGACTAGACAAACAACCAGGTTCTTAACCTTTCCTCTGTGAGACAGCTATTGTTGAGCTCTCAGGGATACATCCTATAAGCCAATGAAATAAATATACTTTGAATAATTATACTCATCCTATCAATTCTGTTCCATTAGAGAATTCTAATTGGTTGTAGATTTCATTCACCAAAATCACTGAAGTGATTGTCTGTTTTGGTTTAGTGAACAGAGTTTGGATTCATTTCCATCTATTCCAAAATCAATCTTTTATGAGGTTATGCAAATAAGAATTTTAATGAGTTCTCCTCAAATAATAATGAAATTACATAAAAAGCTTCTTTGACAAAGAACAAGATAAAGTCATTAAGTCTTTGGACACTGCTCACTGATAATGTGATTCTTAACAACTTTAGTGTCAAAACATTCCCATATTAACCATAATAATAACTAGGCTTGAAGAACTAAATTTGCTAATAAAAATGCACAATCATTTAGATGTAAATTTCTTATTATATCTTAGAAGACATTTTCCAGACCTAGAATTTAATTCTTTGGGCAGGGGAACAGGGTAATAATAACTTTCTGCTATTCACTTTTGTAGTCCCATATTCATAAAAAACTAACATATCATTGGCATTAAATGAATATTTAATAGGTGAATGAAATCATGAAGATTCCCATTTAAAAAATGATTTAAAATTTTACCTAATGAATATTGTAGATGTCATAATCTTTCTGGAAACTATGCTAACCTCTCTTTGACCAGTACTGGAAAGAATAGATACTAGTAAAACTATTCAGTATTTATCTCTATTATTATTGGCTATTACCAGGCCAACAACATCTTATGCTGAGTATAAAATGAGCTACATTATCATAATTTTCTAGGAAAGATGATTCTTACTTTCCTCAATAATCACAACATGTGAATGACTATTTCAGTAAGATGCAAACCAAAGATGAAGAAAAAAATCCCCTTTTATGACTTCGGAGATGATAATATATTTTAGAAGGAGATTTTAAGATCAATTAAAGAACCTTGAAAGAGTCCAAGATTTGATTCTTTGTATATATTTAGAAACAACATCTATAGAAACAGAAAAATAGAAGATATTGATTTGACATAACCTTATTTTATGTACTGATCTATGCATAAATTTCATAAAAGGAATTTAATTTTTGCTTTAAAGTGATAAACATTATTTAAAAATAATTATTTAGAATTAAAATTGTATAGCAAATTCTTAAATAGGATACAGATTATTTACATGTGTAATAAAATATATCTGAAGAATAAAATACATTCATTTACATTTTCATCTTAAATACTATAATGAAGGAAGTTATTTCTAACACTATTTGGATGAAAAGAATGAAAATTCAAAAAGTTTCCATCTTTTCCACTAGCCATTTATTTGGCTAATATTCAGATGGAGTCTCACAGATATAATATATCATCATCATATTTAAGGATGAATTTTTGTATTTGCAAAACCATAAAACAACATAACGGCCTGTGTAGCAAAGGTTTTACTGGCTCTTGAATGTCTCTATTTTGAATTAAATAAAAAACAACTGCACAAAATAATTGTATGGATTAAACTCACAATAATATAGTTTCAAAGCTACTTAACTCTTATGCATTTAATTAATTTACAGTATACATATAGGACAGTAAGTGTTCCAACAGTTCATGTTTCATGGAAATGTTCCAAATGTAAAGGCCAGAGTTCTCAGTATACTAATGAAAAATGCTAATAGTATCAGCAGTCATTCCTTCATGTTCACTTCCAATTTTGCTAAGAATGAGCAATCTGATTTCTTTTTATTTATTTATTTTTCTTTTCATCAGAAAGAAATACTTCTCTCATAGAATATATTCCAACCACAGTTTCCTTCTCTCCACCTTGGCCAGCTCCCCCCCCACCTCACCTCTTCCCAAAATCCACTTCTCTTCCATTTCCTCTTTGGAAGAGTCACTCTCTGATTTCTATCAAACACAAATTTACTTGCTTTTAAGTCATATATATATAAAGCCACTCTTTTGTGTCTTGATTCCCTTGCTTAATCTAATACTTGCAAGGTTCATTTCATTGAATGATATCAGGACTTATCAATGTAAAATTATGTTTATAGATAATTTGATAGATTCTAGTTTTCATTAACAATGGTTTTAATCTGAACAACAGCACGCATGTTGTCTGTTGTATGCATCTGTGCATGTATATCATATATAACAGATAAACCCTGATGCTTATAAGCACAGGCATCATACAGAGCATTAAGCAATAACAATTTCTTCTAAACAATTTCTCAATTGTAGTTGTTATCATTTTCAGTCTTCCTGGCAAGGTAAGGACTGAGATATGCCCCTAAAATATGTATTTTTATTTGTTTATGTGTTTACTCAGTTTTTTAAATTTAATGTAGTCATTTGGTATCATGGTGAACAAGTTACTTTAATAATTGCTATGACAAATTTCCTGAACAAAATAACTTGAAAAGGGAATGGTTTAATTTATGTCTCAGTAAAAGGATACATTCTATCACGGTGAGGAATCATGCTGGTGGAAGCGTCAGTAACTTGGTCACATTGTATCCTCAGTCAGGAAGCAGAAAGAGGTGGAACTCCACTCACCAATTGTTTTCTAAAATTTTATTCATACTGCAACTTCAGTATAGAGAATGTACCACCTGTAGTCACAGTGAGCTTTCCTTCTTCCTTTAAACCTTTCGAGGAGAAACTTCATAGTCATACTCAAAGATCTCATTTCATAGCATTTCATTATTTATGTCAAGTTGACTATGAAGATAAAGAATAAAAGCTCCATCCTCTTCCAACTTGGTATAAAAATGTAACAGATTAAATCCCAACATCCATCCATAGCCTCTCAAGTTTCATATTCATCTCATAATTCAAAACGTATTAGGTCTTCCTCCAAAACTCCCCCCTAGTCATTACAATTACAGTTCCAATGGTGTTTAAAAGGTGGGGTCTGCTCCTCAGATTACCTTCCTTAGTGTGTAGTGCAGAGTAAATAATTTACACTGTTTGAAAGATTTTAACAATTAGAGTTGGTTTATCTGCACTGTCTTTGTCTGTAACGGTAAGCTTTCTTATTTGTTGCTGTCAAATTATACTAGCCATATCATCTTGGGTCTTCCATTGTAGATAGGGAGATCAGTGAATGGTGATCATGCCATGACTAGAGATTGAAAACTTTGCCATCCTGAAATTTTCTTGTCTCCAAAGTGAGCAATTTCTATTGCCTAAGGTGGCATTAACTATGTCAGAAGATATAGTTATATACAACCAACTTCTTTGCCAGAATACAGCCCACATGGCTGCTTTTAACTAATTTCTAGAAGTCCATGTTACCTTCTGATATAATTGAGTTCCAAGACCTAAATGTCTTCATGTCCTTTATCACTTTAGTCTCTTGAATCCCCATTAACATAGCCAAATACATTCTGCTTATAGTAATTTGGGAAATTTTTGTCCAAAGGGTCAAACTTGTCTACCTTATTTTCATAAATCTTGTCTAGAAGTCTAAATATTAGGCTGTAATCCTGGAATCCTATGAACCATATAGCCAAGTTTATCATAACAACAGTCACATTCCCTGATAGAAAATTATATATTAGATTTTTTTCACATTTCTTGACCAGATAGATACCCACATTAATTCAGCTTAGAGTAGAAAAGGGGTAAACTGGCTCAGAGTTTGAAGTTTTAATCCATTTCTTAGGGAAGTCATTGAGGCCTGATTGTGATAATATTGAACCTGTTCTCAAGAAGCAAAACAAGAGTAATGTTTGCTTGTTTGTTTGTGTGTTCACCCAAAACCTCTGTTCATGAATTGTTACTTCCTACACTCAATGTCAGTCTGTTACTGGAGACTTTTAGGATCCAAGCCCAGACATTGATAGCTCCATTATCTAGGCTCAGTCATCTGCCTGCCTCCAGAAAATTAAAGGAATAAAGAACAATAATACAAAGAAAAAGTCTATTCATTCTTACAGTTTATGATGGGGAAACTACAACAACACCAAGCAAAAAAGCTGATGTGATCCATCAGTTCAGCTTTGGGGACTGGATAAAAAATTAAGATTTACCTGAATGCAAGCGAGATGCATAGCTAATCAATCCTCACTGAGTTATTGTCTTTCATATGATTGTTATGCAGTTTTCCATTCTCTCCAGCAAAAGTGGTCTGAGAATTTATCAAAACTGTATGATAACTTCTTTGGTGTTTCCTATGCCTGTCACTAGACTTCACCATTTTCCTTCTCTGCCAAAAGGTTTCTAGGGGAGACATTAATTTTTCAGAGTCCATTGTTCAATAAACTATGACGAAAAGAAGAACTTTATCTTTAGAATATTTTCATTCCTTTCATGACAAGTATGGATCTTTCTTCTTTAATTAAAAATGTCCAGAGACCTTGCGCCCACTACCACTGACCTTCGCTGGCCAGCTGGGCTGCAAGCGGTGGTGAATTTACAGCACCTTTCACCCCACAGAAGCTACATCAGAACTCTGCCTCCCGCCAGTCAGTTTCGAGAGACTCTCTGCCATCTTGGATCTCGGGCACCAGAGAAATCAGACAGACTTAGGTACACAAACACAACCTGAGGCCAACTTCGCGGGGGTCTAAGCCAGACGGGCATTGCCCTGCACCCAGGCCCTGGGCTGTTCAGGGGCCATCTGTGTGCAAAGCCAGCCAGGAGGTTGTTTGCCAGGCCCAGCGCACACACCTCCATTTTGACTACGAGATGCCAGAGAGTTCTAGCAGGCAAAGTCAGCTAAGAGTCATAGCCCGAGGCTAACATAGCGAGGGGTCTAAGCCAGACAGGCCTTGGACTGCCCCCAGGCCCTGGGCTGCTTGGTGGGCCATCTGTGTGCCAACACTGCCAGGAGGTTGTTAACCTAGCAGACTCTCCTGGCACTTTCAGGGAGGGGGTGCATGACAGAACCAGTTAACAGTCATAGCCTGAGGGGAAATTTGCTCGGACCTTAGCCTGCCAGGCTTTTGCCTAGACTCAGGGCCTGAGCATCTAGGCTAGCCTTGTGTGCACCAACCTGGGAGATCTGCTGCCCAGCAGAGTGACCAGCACTCAGAAAAGGGCCCGCAGCATAGACCATCAGCACTCACTGAAGGAACAAACGGGCACAACCTGGTTCACACAGACAACCTGGGGCAAGGCACATTAGGGCTCCAAGGGCACCCTAGAGGAGGACAGTACATCAGCGATCTGTAACCGGGGAAACCCAGCCATCCAGTGTTGCGGAAATAGCCCTACAGCCTCACAGGAGGCACAAATACCAGCCAGAGACAAGACCAACTAATGCTAGAAATAACAAGATGGCAAAGGGCAAATGCAGGAACGCTACTGACAGAAATCTAGGCAATACGGCAGCATCTGAACCACTCTCCAACATCAGCAAGTCTTGTTTACACAAACACACGAGAAAAACAAGATTTGGATTTAAAATCACTGTTCATGATGCTGCTAGAAGAACACAAAAAGAACATAAATGAGTTTCTTAAAGAAATACAGGGGAGCATGAATAAGCTAGAAACCCCCATAATGGAAACACAAAAATCACTTAAAGAAATTCAGGAGAATAAGGCTCAGGAGAAAGAAACCAATAAAGAAGAAACACACACACACACATGCGCGCGCACGCGCGCGCGCGCGCGCGCACACACACACACACACACACACACACACACACACACAAAACTTAAAGAAATGCAGGAGAAAGTGAGTCAAACAGCAGAAGTCATGAAAGAGGAAACACAAAAATCTCTTAAAGAATTACAGGAAAACACAAACAAGCAAGTGAAGGAGCTAAGCAAAACCATCCAGGATCTAAAATCAGAAGAAGAAACAACTAAGAAATCACAAAGGGAGACAAGTTTGGAGATAGAAAACCTTAAGAAGAAATCAGGGGACATAGATGCAAATATCAACAACAGAATAAAAGAGATGGAAGAAAGAATCTCAGATGCTGAAGATAACATAGAAACCATTGACTCAACAGTCAAAGAAAATGCAAAATGAAAAAGCTTGTTTCCCAGAACATCCAGGAAATCCAGGACACAATGAGAAGACCAAACCTAAGGATTATAGGTATTGATGAGAGTGAAGATTTACAGCTGAAAGGGCCAGCAAATATCTTCAACAAAATTATGGAAGAAAACTTTCCCAACTTAAAGAGAGAGAGATGCCCATGAATATACAAGAAGCCTACAGAACTCCAAACAGACTGGACCTGAGCAGAAATACTTCTCGTCACATAATAATCAAAACCCCAAATGTGCTAAACAAACAAAAAATATTAAAGGCAGCAAGAGAAAAATGCCAAGTAACATATAAAGGAAGACCTATCAGAATCACACCAGACTTCTCACCAGAGACCATGAAAGTTAGAAGATCCTGGGCAGATCTCATGCAGACTCTTAGAGAACCCAAATGTCAACCAAGACTACAATACCCAGCAAAACTCTCAATCACAATAGATGGAGAAACCAAGATCTTCCATGACAAAACCAAATTTACACAATATCTTTCTACAAACCCAGCTCTACTAAGAATAATAGGAGGAAAACTCCAATACAAGGAGGGAAACGACACCCTGGAAAAAGCAAGATAGTTACATTCTTTTTGATGCAGGTACGAAAGATAGATAACCCAAACCCAAAAGAAGATAACCACTCAAATATAAAAATAACATCGAAAATGACAGGAAGTAATAATCACTATTCCTTAATATCTCTTAACGTCAATGGACTCAACTCCCCAATAAAAAGACATAGACTAACAGACTGGATAAGGAAACAGGACCCTACATATTGCTGCATATTGGAAACACAATTCAGTGTCAAAGACAAAAACTACCTTAGAGTAAAAGGCTGGAAGACAATTTTACAAACCAATGGTCTCAGGAAACGAGCCGGAGGAGCCATTCTAATAGTAGATAAAATTGACTTTCAACCTAAAGTCATCAAAAGAGATACAGAAGGACACTTCTTGCTGGTCAAAGGAAAAATCCACCAAGAAGAACTTTCAATTCTGAACATCTATGAGTCAAATGCAAGGGCACCCTCATTCGTAAAAGAAACTTTACTAAAGCTCAAAACACACATTGAACCTAACACAATAATTGTGGGTGACTTCAACACTCCAATCTCCTCAATGGACCAATCAGTACTTGAGGTACTAGCTCGGGCCAATTAGACAACATAAGGAGGTCAACGGGATACAAATTGGAAAGGAAGAAGGCAAACTATCATTATTTGCAGATGATATGATAGTCTACCTAAGTAACCCAAAAAACTCCACTAGAGAACTCCTACAGCTAATAAACAACTTCAGCAAAGTGGCTGGTTATAAAATCAACTCATGCAAATCAGTACCCTTCCTATACTCAAAGGATAAGCAGGCTGAGAAAGAAATTAGGTAAATGACACCCTTCACAATAGCCACAAACAGTGTAAAGTACCTTGGGGTAACTCTTACCAAACATGTGAAAGATCTGTATAACAAGAACTGCAAGACTCTGAAGAAGGAAATGGAAGAAGACCTCAAAAAGTGGAAAAACCTCCCATGCTCATGCATTGGCAGGATTAATATAATTAAAATATAATTAATATAATTAAAATGGCCATTTTGCCAAAAGCAATATGCAAATTCAACGCAATACCCTTCAAAATCCCAATCAATTCTTCATAGAGTTAGAAAGAACAATTCTCAAATTCATCTAGAATAACAAAAAACCCAGTATAGCTAAAACTATTCTCAACAACAAAAGAAATTCTGGGGGAATCAGTATCCCTGACCTCAAGCAATACCACCAAGCAATAGTGTTAAAAACTACATGGAATTGGTACAGTGACAGGCAGGGGGATCAATGGAACAGGATTGAAGATCCAGAAGTGAACCCACACACCTATGGCCACTTGATCCTCAACAAAGGGGCTGCAAACATCCAATGGAAAAAAGATAGCCTTTTCAACAAATGGTGCTGGTTCAACTGGAGGTCAGCAGGCAGGAGAATGTGAATGGATCCATCCTTGTCTCCTTGTACTAAGCTCAACTCCAAATGGATCAAGGACTTCCACTTAAAGCCAGATACTCTGAAGCTAATAGAAAAGAAACTGGGGAAGACCCTTGAGGAAATAGGAACAGGGAGAAATTTCCTGAACAGAACACCAATAGCTTATGCTCTAAGATCAAGAATTGACAAATGGGACCTCATAAAATTACAAAGTTTCTGTAAGGCAAAGGACACCATCAAAAGGACAAATGGGTAACCAACAAATTGGGAAAAGATCTTCACCAACCCTACATCAGATAGAGGGCTATATACAAAGAACTCAAGAAGTTAGACCCCAGAAAACTGAATAACCCTATTAAAAATGGGGTACAGAGTTAAGCAAATAATTCTCACCTGAAGAACTTCAGATGGCGGAGAAGTATCTTAAAAAATGCTCAACTTCGACATCAGAACTCTGCCTCCCGCCAGTCAGTTACCAGGGCTCCATATTGGTTCTCGGTCGCCAGAGAAATCAGACTGAGGTACGCAAATATAACCCGAGACCAACATCGCGGGGGTCTAAGCCCGACGGGCGTTGGCCTGCACCCAGGCCCTGGGCTGATCGGAGGTCCACCGGGGTGCAAACCCGGCCAGGAGGTTTTTTTCCTCCCGGGCCGGCGCGCGCACCACCACCATTTTGCCTAAGGGAAGCCAGGGAGACCTAGCAGGCAAAACCAAACCAGCTAACAGGCATAGCCCGAGGTGGACATAGCAGGGGTCTCAGACGGTCAGGCCCCGGACTGCCCCCAGGTCCTGGGCTGCTCGGCGGGCCATCTGTGTGCCAACCCAGCCAGGAGCTTGATTGCCTGGGCCAGCGCGCACCGCCGCCATTTTGCCTACGGGAAGCCAGGGAGACCTAGCAGGCAAAACCAAACCAGCTAACAGGCATAGCCCAAGGTGGACATAGCAGGGGTCTCAGACGGTCAGGCCCTGGACTGCCCCCAGGCCCAGGACTGCTCGGTGGGCCATCTGTGTGCCGACCCAGCCAGGAGGTTGTTTTTTGGGGCCGTTTGCGTACCACCGCCATTTTGCCTACGGGAAGCCAGAGAGACCTAGCAGGCAAAACCAAACCAGCTAACAGGCATAGCCCGAGGCGGACATAGCAGGGGTCTCAGACGGTCAGGCCCTGGACTGCCCCCAGGTCCTGGGCTGCTCAGTAGGCCATCTGTGTGCCGACCCAGCCAGGAGCTTTTTGCCTGGGCCAGCGCGCACCGCCGCCATTTTGCCTACGGGAAGCCAGAGAGACTAGCAGACAAAACCAAACCAGCTAACAGGCATAGCCCAAGGCAGACATAGCAGGGGTCTCAGACGGTCAGACCCTGGACTGCCCCCAGGCCCTGGGCTGCTTGGTGGGCCATCTGTGTGCCAACCCGGTCAGGAGGTTGTTTATCCGGGCCAGTTTGTGTACCACCGCCATTTTGACTACGGGAAGCCAGAGAGACCTAGCAGGCAAAACCAAACCAGCTAACAGGCATAGCCCAAGGAGGACATAGCAGGGGTCTCAGACGGTCAGGCCCTGGACTGCCCCCAGGCCCTGGGCTGCTCGTTGGGCCATCTGTGTGCTGACCCAGCCAGGAGGTTGTTAGCCCAGCAGACTCTCCCAGCACTCTCAGGGAACTCGCGCATGCCACCATCCTAGCCACCTGACACACCCAATTAACACCCACAGCTGAGGGGAGCTTTGCACCAACATTGGCCTGCCAGGCTTTTGCCTAGACTCAGGGCCTGAGCAGCTAGGCTAGCCTTGTGTGCACCAACCCGGTTGGGAGTTCTGCTGCCCAGATCAGCCTGGGCGGCAGCACCACATCTCCAAGTCCTGCAAGTGGCTAGCTGGGTTTCCAGGCGGCCAGCTGGGAGAAGTCAGTGTGCTCCAGTGAATCCAGCGGGCTCCAGCGGGAGCTTTCGGGTGCCTGCTTTGGGATCTGAACAGCCTGGGCAGCAGCACCCTGTCTACAAGCAGCGCAGGAGGTAAGCTGTGCACCAGAGGCCAACTGGGAAGGGGAAGCTTGCACTGGTGAGTCCAGCACTGACAAGAAAAACTAACACCAGTGAGAACTAGATGGCAAAAGGCAAACGCAGGAACGTCACTAACAGAAATCAAGGCAATATGGCAACATCTGAACCCAATTCTCCTCTACCAACATGTCCTGGATACCCCATCACACCAGTAAAACAAGATTTGGATTTAAAATCACTGGTCATGATGCTGGTACAGGAACACATGAAGGACACACTTAAAGAAATTCAGGAGAAAATGGATCAAAAGTTAGAAGCCCTTGCAAGGGAAACACAAAAATCATTGAAAGAAATCCAGGAGAATACAAAAGCCAACAAGGAAGAAATGCAAAAAACACTTAAAGAAATACAGGAGAACTTTGCTCAACAGGCTGAGGTCATGAAAGATGAAACACAAAAATCGCTTAAAGAAATACAGGAGAACTTTGGTCAACAGGCTGAGCTCATGAAAGAGGAAACACAAAAATCTCTTAAAGAATTACAGGAAAACACAAACATGCAAGTGAAGGAGCTAAGCAAAACCATCCAGGATCTAAAATCAGAAGTAGAAACAACTAAGAAAACTCAAAGGGAGACAACTTTGGAGATAGAAAGCCTTGGGAAGAAATCAGGGGACAGAGATACAAATATCAACAACAGAATACAAGAGATAGAAGAAAGAATCTCAGATGCTGAAGATTCCATAGAAACCATGGACTCAACAGTTAAAGAAAATGCAAAATGCAAAAAGCTTGTAACCCAAAATATCCAGGAAATCCAGGAAACAATGAGAAGACCAAACCTAAGGATTATAGGCATAGATGAGAGTGAAGATTTACAACTTAAAGGGCCAGCAAATATCTTCAATAAAATTATGGAAGAAAACTTCCCTAACCTAAAGAGAGAGATGCCCATGAATATACAAGAAGCCTACAGAACTCCAAACAGACTGGACCAGAACAGAAATACTTCCCGTCACATAATAATCAAAACACCAAATGTTCTAAACAAAGAAAGAATATTAAAGGCAGTAAGAGAAAAAGGCCAAGTAACATATAAAGGAAGACCTATCAGAATCACAGCAGACTTTTCACCTGAGACTATGAAGGCTAGAAGGTCCTGGGCAGATCTCATGCAGACTCTAAGAGAACACAAATGCCAACCAAAACTACTATATCCAGCAAAACTCTCAATCACCATAGATGGAGAAACTAAGATATTTCATGACAAAACCAAGTTTACCCAATATCTATCCACAAACCCGGCCCTAAAAAGGATAATAGGAGGACAACACCAATACAAGGAGGGAAACTTCACCCTGGAAAAAGCAAGATAGTAACCTTTCATCAAACCCAAAAGAAGTTAAGCATTCAAATTTAAAAAATAAAGTCAAAAATGATAGGAAGTAACAATCATTATTCCTTAATATCTCTTAACATCAATGGACTTAATGCCCCAATAAAAAGACACAGACTAACTGAATGGATACGTAAACAGGACCCTACATTTTGCTGCTTACAGGAAACACACCTCAGGGTCAAAGACAAACACTACCTTAGAGTAAAAGGCTGGAAGACAATTTTACAAGCAAATGGTCTCAGGAAACAAGCTGGAGTAGCCATTTTAATATCAGATAAAATTGACTTTCAACCCAAAGTCATCAAAAGAGACCCTGAGGGACACTTCTTGCTGGTCAAAGGAAAAATACAAAAAGAAGAACTCTCAATCCTGAACATCTATGCCCCAAATGCAAGGGCACCCTCTTTTGTAAAAGAAACTTTATTAAAACTAAAAGCACACATTGCAACTAACACAATAATTGTGGGTGATTTCAACACTGCACTTTCCTCAATGGACCGATCAGGAAAACAGAAACTAAACAGGGACACAATGAAATTAATTGAAGCTTTGGACCAATTAGATTTAACAGATATATATAGAACATTCTATCCTAAAACAAAAGAATATACCTTTTTCTCAGCACCTCATGGTACCTTCTCCAAAATCGACCATATAATTGGTCACAAGACAGACCTCAACAAATATAAGAAGATAGAACTAATCCCATGCCTCCTATCTGATCACTATGGAGTAAAAGTGGTCTTCAATAGCAACAGAAACAACAGAAAACCCACATACACGTGGAAACTGAACAATACTCTACTCAATGATACCTTGGTCAAGGAAGAAATAAAGAAAGAAATTAAAGACTTTTTAGAACACAATGAAAATGAAAACACAACATACCCAAATCTATGGGACACAATGAAAGCAGTGCTAAGAGGAAAACTCATAGCCCTGAGTGCCTCCAAAAAGAAAATGGAGAGAGCATACATTACCAGCTTAATGACACACCTGAAAGCCCTAGAACAAAAAGAAGCTACTTCGCCCAGGAGGAGTAGAAGGCAGGAAATCATCAAACTCAGGGCCGAAATCAATCAAGTAGAAACAAAGAGAACCATACAAAAAATCAACAAAACCAGGAGCTGGTTCTTTGAGAAAATCAACAAGATAGATAAACCCTTAGCCAGACTGACCAAAGCACAGAGAAAGTATCCAAATTAACAAACTTAGAAATGAAAAGGGAGATATAACAACGGAAACTGAGGAAATCCAAAAAATCATCAGATCCTACTACAAGAGCCTGTACTCAACACAACTGGAGAATCTGGAGGAAATGGACAATTTCCTTGACAGATACCAGATACCAAAATTAAATCAGGACCAACTAGACCATCTAAATAATCCCATAATGCCTAAAGAAATAGAAGGAGTCATAGAAAGTCTTCCAACCAAAAAAAGCACAGGACCAGATGGCTTCAGTGCAGAATTCTACCAGACCTTCAAAGAAGAGTTAACACCAATACTCTTCAAACTATTCCACAAAATAGAAACAGAAGGAAAACTACCCAATTCCTTCTACGAAGCCACAATTACGCTGATACCAAAGCCACAAAAAGATCCAACAAAGAAAGAGAACTTCAGACCAATTTCCCTTATGAACATCGATGCAAAAATACTCAATAAAATTCTTGCCAACCGAATCCAAGAACACATCAAAACGATCATCCACCATGATCAAGTAGGCTTTATCCCGGGAATGCAGGGTTGGTTCAATATACGGAAATCCATCAATACAATCCACTACATAAACAAACTCAAAGAACAAAACCACATGGTCATTTCATTGGATGCTGAAAAAGCATTTGACAAAATTCAGCATCCCTTCATGCTTAAAGTCTTGGAGAGAACAGGAATTCAAGGCCCATACCTAAACATAGTAAAAGCAATATACAGCAAACCGGTAGCCAGCATCAAACTAAATGGAGAGAAACTTGAAGCAATCCCACTGAAATCAGGGACCAGACAAGGCTGCCCCCTTTCTCCTTATCTTTTCAATATTGTACTTGAGGTACTAGCTCTGGCAATTCGACAACATAAGGAGGTCAAAGGGATACAAATTGGAAAGGAAGAAGTCAAACTATCATTATTTGCAGACGACATGATCGTCTACCTAAGTGACCCAAAGAACTCCACTAGAGAGCTCCTACAGCTGATAAACAACTTCTGCAAAGTGGCAGGTTATAAAATCAACTCAAGCAAATCAATGGCCTTCCTATACTCAAAGGATAAGCAGGCTGAGAAAGAAATTAGGGAAATGACCCCCTTCACAATAGCCACAAACAGTATAAAGTATCTTGGGGTGACTCTTACCAAACATGTGAAAGATCTGTATGACAAGAACTTCAAGACTCTGAAGAAGGAAATGGAAGAAGACCTCAAAAAATGGGAAAACCTCCCATGCTCATGGATCGGTAGAATCAATATAGTTAAAATGGCCATTTTGCCTAAAGCACTATACAGATTCAATGCAATACCCATCAAAATCCCAACTCAATTCTTCACAGAGTTAGAAAGAGCAATTATCAAATTCATCTGGAACAACAAAAAACCCAGGATAGCTAAAACTATTCTCAGCAACAAAAGAAAATCTGGGGGAATCAGTATCCCTGACCTCAAGCAATACTACAGAGCAATAGTGTTAAAAACTGCATGGTATTGGTACAGTGACAGACAGGAGGATCAATGGAACAGGATTGAAGATCCAGAAATGAACCCACACACCTATGGCCACTTGATCCTCGACAAAGAGGCTGAAAACATCCAATGGAAAAAAGATAGCCTTTTCAACAAATGGTGCTGGTTCAACTGGAGGTCAGCATGCAGAAGAATGCGAATTGATCCATCCTTGTCTCCTTGTACTAAGCTCAAATCCAAATGGATCAAGGACCTCCACATAAAACCAGACACTCTGAAGCTAATAGAAAAGAAACTGGGGAAGACCCTTGAGGACATCGGTACAGGGAGAAAGTTTCTGAACAGAACACCAATAGCGTATGCTCTAAGAGCAAGAATTGACAAATGGGACCTCATAAAATTACAAAGTTTCTGTAAGGCAAAGGACACCATCAAGAGGACAAATCGGCAACCAACAAATTGGGAAAAGATCTTCACCAATCCTACATCAGATAGAGGGCTAATATCCAATATATATAAAAAACTCAAGAAGTTAGACTCCAGAAAACCAAACAACCCTATTAAAAAATGGGGTACAGAGTTAAACAAAGAATTCTCACCTGAAGAACTTCGGATGGCGGAGAAGCATCTTAAAAAATGCTCAACTTCATTAGTCATTAGGGAAATGCAAATCAAAACAACCCTAAGATTTCATCTTACACCAGTCAGAATGGCTAAGATTAAAAATTCAGGAGACAGCAGGTGTTGGAGAGGGTGTGGAGAAAGAGGAACACTCCTCCACTGCTGGTGGGGTTGCAAATTGGTACAACCACTCTGGAAATCAGTCTGGCGGTTCCTCCGAAAACTGGGCACCTCACTTCCAGAAGATCCTGCTATACCACTCCTGGGCATATACCCAGAAGACTCCCCACCATGTAATAAGGATACATGTTCTACTATGTTCATAGCAGCCCTATTTATAATTGCCAGATGCTGGAAAGAACCCAGGTATCCCTCAACAGAAGAGTGGATGCAAAAAATGTGGTATATCTACACAATGGAGTACTATTCAGCCATTAGAAACAACGAATTCATGAAATTCTTAGGCAAATGGATGGAGCTAGAGAATATCATACTCAGTGAAGTAACCCAGACTCAAAAGGTGAATCATGGTATGCACTCACTAATAAGTGGATATTAACCTAGAAAACTGGAATACCCAAAACATAATCCACACATCAAATGAGGTACAAGAAGAAAGGAGGAGTGGCCCCTGGTTCTGGAAAGACTCAGTGAAACAGTATTCAGCAAAACCAGAACGGGGAAGTGGGAAGGGGTGGGTGGGAGGACAGGGGAAGAGAAGAGGGCTTAGGCTTACGGGACTTTCGGGGAGTGGGGGGGCTAGAAAAGGGGAAATCATTTGAAATGTAAATAAATTATATCGAATAAAAAAATTAAAAAAAATGCTCAACTTCATTAGTCATTAGCGAAATGCAAATCAAAACAACCCTAAGATTTCATCTTACACCAGTCAGAATGGCTAAGATTAAAAATTCAGGAGACAGCAGGTGTTGGAGAGGGTGTGGAGAAAGAGGAACACTCCTCCACTGCTGGTGGGGTTGCAAATTGGTACAACCACTCTGGAAATCAGTCTGGCGGTTCCTCCGAAAACTGGGCACCTCACTTCCAGAAGATCCTGCTATACCACTCCTGGGCATATACCCAGAGGATTCCCCACCATGTAATAAGGATACATGCTCTACTATGTTCATAGCAGCCCTATTTATAATTGCCAGATGCTGGAAAGAACCCAGGTATCCCTCAACAGAAGAGTGGATGCAAAAAATGTGGTATATATACACAATGGAGTACTATTCAGCCATTAGAAACAATGAATTCATGAAATTCTTAGGCAAATGGATGGAGCTGGAGAACATCATACTAAGTGAGGTAACCCAGACTCAAAAGGTGAATCATGGTATGCACTCACTAATAAGTGGTTATTAACCTAGAAAACTGGAATACCCAAAACATAATCCACACATCAAATGAGGTACAAGAAGAAAGGAGGAGTGGCCCCTGGTTCTGGAAAGACTCAGTGAAACAGTAATCGGCAAAACCAGAACGGGGAAGTGGGAAGGGGTGGGTGGGAGGACAGGGGAAGAGAAGGGGGCTTACGGGACTTTCGGGGAGGGGGGGGCTAGAAAAGGGGAAATCATTTGAAATGTAAATAAATTATATCGAATAAAAAAAATTAAAAAAAATGCTCAACTTCATTAGTCATTAGGGAAATGCAAATCAAAACGACCCTGAGATTTCACCTTACACCAGTCAGAATGGCTAAGATTAAAAACTCAGGAGACAGCAGGTATTGGCGAGGATGTGGAGAAAGAGGAACACTCCTCCACTGCTAGTGGTGTTGCAAATTTGTCCAACCACTCTGGAAATCAGTCTGGCAGTTTCTCACAAAACTGGGCATGTCACTTCCAAAAGATCCTGCTATACCACTCCTGGGCATATACCCAGAGGATTCCCCACCATGTAATAAGGATATATGTTCCACTATGTTCATAGCAGCCCTATTTATAATAGCCAGAAGCTGCAAAGAACTCAGGTATCCCTCAACAGAAGAATGGATGTAAAAAATGTGGTATATCTACACAATGGAGTACTATTCAGCCATTAGAAACAATGAATTCATGAAATTCTTAGGCAAATGGATGGAGCTGGAGAACATCATACTAAGTGAGGTAACCCAGACTCAAAAGGTGAATCATGGTATGCACTCACTAACTGGAATACCCAAAACATAATCCACACATCAAATGAGGTACAAGAAGAAAGGAGGAGTGGCCCCTGGTTCTGGAAAGACTCCGTGTAGCAGTATAAGGCAAAACCAGAACAGGGAAGTGGGAAGGGGTGGGTGGGAAAATAGGAGGAGGGAAGGGGGCTCATGTGACTTTCGTGGAGTGGGGGACCAGAAAAGGGGAAATCATTTGAAATGTAAATAAAAAATATATCGAATGAAATAAAAAAATGTCCAGAGACACTATCATACCCAAAGAAATGTCTACAATTATTCTAAATATGGTCAGCTTGACATTATACAAAAATTACATACTGAACATTTGTGTGGGTTCAGTATTGATTCAAAAATTCCACTATTAAAGCATGGTGGCTAATGTCAAAGTATTATATGAACACTGGAGAGACCCTCAGTATATAGCCCATGCAGATGACCTGAGTTCAGTTTCCAGCATGACTGTTGGTTAATTGACAGCTACCTTTTAAGTTACAATGAATCAATGCTCTCTTCTGGCTTCCACAAACAATTGTACTAATGTATACATATTGGTACATAATTAAAATTAATAAAAGAAAATAATAATAAAAATGGCAAAAACTTTTATAATAAAAATGGGAGGAATTTTAGAAGTGATTAGGTTATTGGAAGGTCCTTCTGATTAGAATTAATTTTCCAATAAAAAAGGGTTTCATTGATCCCTTCTATCTTCTGTAAGGTGAGGATCCTTTTCCAACAGGGATATATATTCAATGGACTAGATTAGAGACAGACATCCCCCTGCCCCACACAGAAAATATTCAATTCATGGTGCTTTGGTTTTATAATTCTTAGTCTCTAGACTATCAAACAGGAATTCTTGATAAATTACCAACCTTGGGTATTTTGAACTAGAAAATAATAATTTCAACTGTGAACTCATGAGAAATAGTGAACAGACCCTGCATTATATGCAGACTATTTGTCAATCATCTAATTGTGAGGTAATTAGTCTATATTTTTCCCATTAAGTCTATGAAAGTTTTATTATTTAGATCCCAAGGTTTTCTGATGATATCTTTAATATATGATATTTGTAATATATTAAAATACTAGTATTATGGGGCTTAAAACATTAATGCACTTCATTTAATGATTTTCTATATTCTCATTTTCAAGATTAGTGTGCAGTTATTGAATTTCCAATAAATATTGAACTATTTCATTAATTAATATGAAAACTTTCCACATTGAGCTATCCTTCACAATAGGCGTTTGTATCAAGCTAGCATTTTAGCACAGAGATTTATCTTAAAGCTCTTGTCTTTAAATCCTTTAAATAACAGCTTTTGCAAAACTCAATTGATCATACAGCAGGGAGAATAGTTTTGTGGTATGTGTTTATCTAATTGTTTTCTATCCACACAGGAAACCTCTAGAGCTCCATTTATATTTCCCATTATGAAAGTTGACTCTACAATTTTCTTCCACTTTAGGACATTCCTGTTGTCTTCAACTTGTATATAATTGTCATATTCAATCACAGCATTAATCTCAACAGTACTCTCCTTCTTCATCTCTAAATGTCTTTTCACTACAAGCGGTGAAAAAGAAAACATATCTCTTTCTATTCAGCACATCAGAGGAGGCAGGAAATCCAATTTTCTCATTCCCAGCTCAGTGTTCTCTGTATTAGAAACATAATACCCCAAGTGAACTTTAGCCAATATATCTAGAGAAAGTCCAACATTCAGAGGCACAAATCAACATGTGTACTGTCATCTTTAAATCTGAAGAGTACAGACAGAATAGATGAAGGGTGAACCAAATTAGCTGTGAGGAGTGTATTTGAGAGGGATTTGATTTACTAACTATCAGCAGTTTTGTTTACTCCTGATCTTCCTACCCTGTTTTTTTTGTTTTTGTTTTAATTTTTTGTGGTATCATTACAAGAAGTTTTAGGGCATCTGACCAAGAGATGATGATAATAAACAGAAAAGAGACAGTTGGTAAGGCCAAGATGATAATGTGGTACTAAATAATGACAATGCTTGGGCAAAGGATTCTAATTATGGATTCACATATACAACTAAACATAAAAAAATCTCTAGACATCACATATAATACAGATAGTACCTTTGGAAGTACATCATTAATAAATTAGCAGCCTCATACTAGCAAACTTTTCCATCTCATAGTAAAATTAGAAATACTAAATCATCAAACTTCATTAAATATTACTGCATGTGAGTAGTTGCACTAAATTTCATACTGCAATTGTAGAGAACACTGAACAGTCTTCACATATTACTAGCATTGCTCACATAAATATAAAATAAAGTGCAGAGAAAGGGTGTTTATAAAAGGAATTTGATTTAATTGGTGAAGATCATTGGCGTTCTCAATTTTATGTGCACACTTTAGTGTGAACTTATAAAGATATTTAATAGAACATGAAAAATTAGCAAATTTTAAATTTCCACCTCTCCTACCATCATATCAGCCTTCTGACCTGAAAGGAGTAATAAAAGATTATAATCAAAATATACTGTATAAAAATAATGAGTTAAAGAAATAGAATATAAATGTGGTGATATAAAAGTGATTGGCACATGTCTTTCTAGTAATATATATTTTTAAAACCCTATTGTACAATGCATTACCTTCCCCCCCAAAAAAAATCTCAAAAAAAAAGTTGAATGGAATTTCTTATTTTAAATTAATGGCACACTGATTGAAATCAACTGAACATATTCTAAAGCTCATTATCTTTAATATAATATTAAAGTCATATAATATTCTGATGTAGAATATATATTAACTGGTAACATTACAAATATTCAGATTTTTACATTTAAAGTAATCTGAGTTGAGGTATATTATGTCGGGTAATTAACTTTCATTAATATCTTTCGAAATAAACAGAACAAAACAGAAAAAGGAAAAATTAAACCTCATTATGGTGTTTATAAATAGTAATAAATTCAAGAATATGAACAACTTATTTCTAGGTCAAGATGAAAAGAAATGAGGAAGAAGAGTATAAAATTCATCAAATGAAGTACCTATTAAAAATCACATTTTACTTTACAGTGACATTATTGATGATATAATGTGCTATGCTTTAATAATTTAGGTTATAGATTTATCAACTAAATTAAAAATTAATTTAAGATTTTCAGGCTTTCTCAAATACTATTCTTTTTACAACTGTAAATTATTCATATTCATTTTTATAGCTAGTGTAAGAAAATAAGCTTGAATTTGAGATAGAGCTGGTATGATACACAAGCATACAACATTCATGAGAGACAGTTAGCAATAACTGTGAGAATATATAATACAAGATAAAACATTATGATTGATCTCCTAGATCAACTTGCTTTTGCGCTGCAGAAACTTACCCACTAAAATCCACACATTGCAGGCCACTATGAAGCAAAGACTTTGGATGTAAAATTGATTTTACTGATAATCTTTGTTCTTGCCAGTGTGGAGGAGTCAAATTCTTCTAATAGTAGTAATGTCCAAACACTTTGTGGGGGGAGGGGAAGTAACCTAAAGAGGAAGTGTTTCTTTCACCTCACACCTTAACAGGAAACAGCCAATCATAGTTGAGACTGCCAGCTGACCCACAGGAAGCAGTTCATCACACTGTGTTCTCAGACAGGAAGCTGACATAGATGAATGCTAGCACTTTAAATGTAGTCTAAGACTCAAGCCCATAAGATTGTATCAACCAGGCATCTTGTAGGTGAACTTTTCTAGAAACACTCTAATCTATATTGTCATGGATTGACCTAGTCAGGTTGATGATTAATATCAACCATCATTCCCTGAGTTAAATCTATGAGGAAAAAAATTCTTAAAACAGAGAAGCAGTTGTAGAGAAAAATGAGTTAGTTCCATATATACAGGGATGAAATTTATAAGTATTCCTGAAATCAACACAGATGAAAGGGCCTTGATTCCTACTCCAACAACACTTGGATTTATGTTCTACATACATAAGTTCTCTTGTAAAATTCTCTAATAATCAATTGAAAATTGCCTTCCAAAATCTATGCATTATAGTACACTACATGCTGGAAGAGAGAAAAGAAAAATAAACTCTAATTAACAACAAAAACAAATTATAAGCCTCTATCCATAAGAAAATATATATCTCTAAACATATTTAAATAGAATAAGGATACTTCAGGAAATGTAATCATATTGAAATGAGTAATTATTAATAAGTAACATCTAGGAATAATGAAAGCACAATAAAAGTGTTTATAGACTTTATAGAAAAATAAAATGTAGTGCTAATATTAATATGAACATATAAGTAGAAAAAGATAGATAGAAAGTAATCAAAAAAGAAATTGATACAAACTACTACATTGGGTGTTAACTAAGACATCTGTAGAAATTACTGTGGCACACTGATAGAGAAGAAAGTTATAAATAGATTGTTCAATTTACTCTAGAAAAATGATATAGCAAAATCAGTGAGAAAAGTATAATTCATAAATAATTTAAAAATAGTTGTTGGAATTAAAACAATGGAATAGACAAGTATATGCCATAAAATAATTTTAAATTAATTTGTGATTAATAAACAAATGACTATACAACATCTTATCAAATATGCTAAAAAATATTTGCATTCTATTCAAACATAATAATTGGGTAAGGATGTGTTTCAGGAATTGTATGCTTGCTTATCATGCAATAGGCCTTAGATTAGATCATCATCAGGACACAAGAATGTGAAAAGAAAAAATGGGAGGGAAGAAGTTGGGAGGAACTGGGTGAAAGAGATAGGAAAATTACTAAACAATGGCCACTTGTCTTTCTGAAATAAGTTATGGCAGCAGCATGTCACCAAGATGAAGTTTGTCATTATGCAAACATATACTTTTTTATGCCACCTATCTCTTACATCCAATCAGAAACAGCAATAAAAATCTTAGGAGATCTCTTGACAATGTGGGAGGCTGAGTGTTAACATACATGTTACCCAAAGATGGCAGGAAAAAATGTACCAGGAAAAAACTGGAGTATGTTAGATGGCAACTGCTGATCTGCCACAATGTATCAGGATGATACATTCTTTTATGAGTTTTAAAAGCATCAGAAGATTCTCCTTTTTTATATTTGGAAATGTATATAAATATTATATGCAAGATAATAAATCACAAGATAACTTAAAATGAGGAAAATTAGAAACAATTCAAATTTTGTAATAGAACATTTAAGTAATGATATCTATAAGAATTATTATGGGTTAACATCTTGCATTCTTATAATATTCACTCAAAAGAGAAGATACTAAATAGAGGAGTAAGTGATGAAAATCAGTATCTGTTATATAGGTTAAAATATCATCTAAAGTAATATTTTTCAATACTTTCTAGCAGGCGTTTAATAAAAACTATCAGTTGTAGAACTGAATCGTCTAATTCATATTATATTCTCCATGACTTTCAATTTCGGAAATAACCATACAGAAGTTGCATGCGCCAACAAGGGGAGCCGCATTTCAATATATAGTTTGCCTGTGTTTGTTTTGCACAGTGGAAACTGAAATTATGATAATCATTAGGAACATACAAGTATCTGACAATTTTTTCAGTTTAAAGAAGCTCATGAGGACATGTTGCCATGTATATAATAATATAATCATTTTCAATATAAGTGTTAAATAACATCTCAGACTCTTAGAATTCACATTGAAATTAATAATCAAGACAAAGTTTCATGTTCATGAGAAATTATAGGTCATATATTTAATCACTGTGAAATAGATGCACTGTTAATCAAAAGTGAATACATCAACATAGGCCAGAGTTTTCAACTCTGGTTCATAACTAAGGTCTTGGAAATAAAATCATGAATGACATTAATATATTCTGGTATATCACACTCTATTTTCCAAGAACTAAATGGGAGATAACCAGACAATCCTAATTAATCCCTAATTTTTCATCAAAGCTCTTAATATGATCAAGATGGCATAAAAAAGATGGAAGTGAAATGCCAAGTAAAACCTTAGAAAGTGAAAAGTTGCTGTAATGGAATTGATAGTTCCAGTCATGTTTGATGTCAATTAATTTCAGTGAAAAAAATGAGTACAAGAATCTGTTGGACAACCTTTAACTGACTCTGAGGAGAATTAACATGTCCTATTTAAGAAAGAATTTCGTTGGCTTACAGAATAGAATGTTTCAGTTATTGTGAACTTCTCAAAGGTTGATACTGGGAAGATGAAATTGACCAAAATTTTCTCCTCTAAACTCTGTGGATTTTTTTTTATTAAAGTGTAAGTTCTATTTTTAGCAAAATTCTTACATCTAATATTCCAGATGCTCTGTTTACTTGTTCATTGCAACATAAATATATGTTGACTAAACAAATATACAAATTATATATGCTAGATGGAAGAGATAATTGCAAGTTCAAAGAGAGATTTAATTTGTTAAAAAAATGCCTAACAATATGAATTTCCATGTTCCTCTTCAGTATAGTTTTACAAATAATAGTGTGATACTTTCTCCACATTTTTGCAGTGGTTTTCTTCAAAAGACAATTTCATGACTAGATCAAGGGCAGAAAAATGAATAATACCACCAGTCAAATTCAAACTATAACTACAATAATACATTGCATTACTGCCCTAAAATGAGATGTGACAAATATTTACATTGAATGTGAGTTTATAAATATATTTTTATTTAAAGATAATTATAAAATATGTCTATGAAGTAATGCACGTATTTTCTTCAATTAATAACTTTAAAATGTTTCAGAAACATTCTATAAAATAAGAGTTAATACTTAGCAAAAGGCTTCAACTTTGGTTGATCGAGCCAAGAAGTTCCAAGTTTGCAGATGGCTGCTCAAAGTGAAATCGATAAACACTTTTCTTTGTAAAGGGGATCTCAGAGAATAAGGCATAAATCTGAAGGGAGACTGAAACATTGATGACCTGTTCAGACATATTGGTTAACTTTTATATTAGAAAGCAAAACAGGGTATGAGAATGGTTGACCCCACTCAACTGAAACATCTCTGTTACAATTTTATCTTCAGTATTCTTTCATGGATTGGTAAAACGTTTTTTTGAACTGGTTTCAAGGCATGAATCCATTGATTTGCTTGGAGACTAGCTTTCAATACAATGTCTCCAGGCTGTCTGGGATGCCAGTCACCTTCAGGCAGGATTTCAAATGAAGGGTTGGTAAGCTGCTTCTAAATTTATTGTCAAGTTTCATCCATTGATTAAGAATTATACTAAATTATAAAATATGAAAAATGCCCATTGGGGTCATATTTCCATATGATGTGTTGATAGTGAGACTTTCAAAACAAGATCACAAAAGCACCACAGGTCTTTGCAAAGTGCCTCACGAGACTTTTGTGGATAAATTCCTACGCTATTTAAGAGCTACTTTGAAAATATATTTTTGTATTCTGTATGCATGAAACTGCTTGGCAGTTGTCATTTCTGAAACTTGAAGTTCTAGAACTACAGCTTTGCCTGGGCCACAGATCCTTGGTGAAAATGGTAAAGTCTCTTGTTTCTGAGTGTATACAGAAGAGTACTGCTCATCTGCACATATCCAGGACTTCCCGTGTCCATGAAACCTGTTTAAATAAAACAAAGACCTTATTGCTTGTTGTTTTGTTTTTTTCTTTATTCACTTTCCAGTTTAATTACTTTACTTTGTATTTTTTGAGATTATAATATAACTAAATTTCCTCTCACATTTTCTCCCTTCACACCCTCCCATTTGCCCCTCATTGTTCTTTTCAGACTCATGGCCTCTTTCTCACTAATTGCAGTTTGTATTTTTAACCATGTTCTGTGCTCTGTTGATAGTTCATTAGAAGTAAAATGATGAATGGGACACATTGCTTTGTCCAAGCCATGATAAAGTCAATGCTGTGAAAAGTTTTAAGTGAATATTCTAAATTATAATAATTTAAGTTTCCTAAAGATAAATGTATAATACATGGGCCTGAAAACTTTAGCTTTTCTTGCAATTGTCTTTGCTTCAACAAAGAGATGACGAGGAATGCATTATAATTCTCAGGTACAGGGATCAGTATTATATGGACAAAAAAAATCACAAACACTTTCAGAAGTAACAAATACTAAATTTGCAAAAGTTAAGAGAATAAACAATAAGAATAGAAAAGTGCCTACAGTCAGGATTATTTTTTGTTAGATTTGAATCCATATTTCAAGAAGAAAAATGTCTATATTCACTATATATGGAGTAGGCATATTTGAATTCATGAAAACACAAGATAGTTATTATACTCAGATCAATGAAGAGTTACTAGATATATACTTACTGTATATTGCTCTCAGTGCATGTATATCTATATTATAACAGTATAACCAGTGAGTTCTCTTGTTTTGAGTCTTGTATAGGCTGCATTATTGTGATATAAAGGACAGAGAGTTCTTTATAAAATTATCAAATTTTGATCTAAAACAGAGAACTTCAAAGTGATTTGGAACTCATTGTTCATTTTATTTGATCAACAGGGATGGACTGCAAGACCAAATTCATGTCTAATAAAATAACACTGAGCTCAGAATGCCACTAGAAATTCTTAAGAAAATGATGGTCTTTGCCCTGATGTTTTTAAAACTTGGTGACCTACAAGCATTATAATAATAAAGCTTATATAACATTCCAGTCATTAATTCTAATTAATGAAAAAGCACAATGTTTAAACAGAATGTTCATTATCAGTGTTCATGTAGCCCCTAATTTACCTTAGTAATGATGAATGGGACACATTGTTTTCTCCACAACCTCATGAAGTCAATGCTGTGAAAAGGTTTAAGTGAATATGCTAAACTTTTACATTTTAAACATTTCCAAGAAGACTAATGGATATCTAATATATGGGTATGAAATCGTTAACTTTTTCTTGCAATTGTCTTTGCTTCAACAAAGAGATCATGACAAATGCATAATATTTCTCAGATGCATGGTATAGTACTTCCCAATATAGACAGCATGGTATAAAATAAACACCCTAACATATCTAGATTCTCCTTTACATCAGATAACACAGATTCTTTCTGTGTACCAGGTATCTATATATTTTCTTGATTTCTGCTAAGAATAATTTTCAAAGAGTATCACAGAAACTATTTTATGTATGTAAACTTATGTATGTTTTGCCTGCTTGTGTGTATACCTGCCACCTATGCTTCCAGGGTTTCTGGAATCCAAAAAGTGATCAGATTCTGTGGAACTGAAGTTAGACAGTCGAGAGCTACTGGGAACATATATGTTCTAGAAGAACAGCAAGTACTCTTCATCTCTTCAGTCTCTGTGCCTTCCTTTCCTTAAATATTTTAATATATATGATATTCTTATTTTATGTAAGAATGACGTATTTCTCTTGGCAATAGTTAAAACAGCATAAATTGTTCAGGTACTAATACATTTATTTTAAATTGTCTTGTGAATTTTCTTAATTTGTGTTATGTGATAATAACATGTTCTAAGCTAAAATACCCATTTGTAAATACACTCTACACAAACTATGTAAATTTATAAGGCAAACAGTGATTTGTTGGTAACTTCACTGTCATTTCTGAATCTAACTTTTATTTGCCTGATGTCATTTTTGTCTCAGAGTCTTATTGTTGAATTAGCTCATACTCTCTAGTTCTTTCTGAAGTCTGATTGGCTGGTTCAACTCAGCTGTTCCGACTCAAAACTCCTCTCCAAGCTGACTGATTCAAATTGGCTTCGTGGGTTTCTTACAGGGCTCTGCATGGCTTCATCCTAACTTTGGCACTACGTTCTAATGTTCTGGCTCCTTCTCAGTCTCTGGCTCTTTCTGTTCACCTGTGTCTACTCTGTTCACCCTGTAACCTGTCTCTGTAAAACTAATGCAGTAAACATGACTCTGAACTCCATAAACTGATCTGCTAACAACTGAAATGCCATGCTCCATTCCAATGCCTGTCTCTCAACTGACCCTGAGTGCTGGAATTATAGAAGTTTACAATCATGCCTGGACCTAAAATCTTCTGTACATGGAACTTGCTCTGTACCAGACTGACTATGAACTCAGAGATTTTGCCACTGTCTCCTCAGAATGAAGGTTCTAGTCCAGCCATAGTAGCCAATTTGCTTGATTAAAATTCCTCTACATCCATTTGGAAACAAGCTCAATCGAGTCTTACAACAGGTTACTATCTGTCAAAGATAAATAATAATAATATTTGTTTCCTGCTTGCAAGAAGTCATAAAACAACTAAAGTGGTAAATAAACACAAAAGTCTAAGAACATAAGTAGACACCAGAATTTGTTGGATATACGAGAGGATTCTTTCCAGTAGATGACTATATTGGTATAAATCTAGAACATATGGTAGAGAATATTTGGTAAGATTCTTTGATTACCATCTTAGTATTTAGCTATTTAAAACACTGAATCAAAATCTGCACAAATCTAATTTCATTTGGGTCATTAGTACTCCCTAGGAAGCTTTCTTCCAAATGTCTCTTCTAATGATTTACCTTAATATGTGTCCTTAAATTTCTGCCTGCATTCTCAACACTTCCATAATTTTTATGTCCTAGCTCTAGCACGTGAGTGCCTTTCCAAATGTTGAGTCAACCAAAGACAGATGTCCAGAACTTCCACATTTCATCTAGGACAACAAATTTGTCAGGATTCCCACCCCACTCTCTTCTTTTAATTTTTGCTTCTTTTACTGAACAGATAATTATGTTAGGATCTTTATTCCTCAATCACTCAGAAGGAAGGACTGAAGGATCTGAAGAGGATTGCAGCCTCATAGGAAGAACAACAGTATCAACTAACCTGTACCCCTCAGAGCTCCCAGACACTAAGCCACCAACCAAAGAACATGGGCTGGTCCATGGCCCCAGGCAGATATATAGCATATAATTCCCTTGTCTGGCCTTAGTAGGAGAGGATGCACTTAATCCTATAGAAACTTGAGGGTGGGTAGATGGGTAGGTAGCACCATCTCAGAAGCAAAGGGAAGGAGGATGGGGTAAAGAACTTAGAGAAGAGGGACCAGGAAGAGTGGCAAAATTTGAAATGTAATAAAATAAAATAACTTTTAAAAACTGGTACAAGACAAATGACCAGTATAAGCCAAATATTTGAATTTACCTTTGAGTATGTAAGCCTTGTCCCAGGTCTTGTTCACTTCTTTCATAAGAAAGGTATTGTTAATAAAAATTTGGCTGACAAATAAAAAAAACAATCAAAAGTAAAAATACTCATACTTTCAAGTTTACTATTACACTTTAGTTGGAATCATTCTTCTCATGGACATATGTGATGGTAAGTAGAATGATGAGTACATATTGAAGAATTTGGAAAGAAGAGGATAAATTGGAGATACCATGAAAAGACATAGTGTTATTTGCCTCTGAAATATGACTCAAAAGAGATACCTTAGAATAAGTGAAATATTACTGGAAATTTGAAAGACAAATGGTAGTAAATAAACAAAAGGGAGAAGACTGTTTACAAAGGTTGTGACCTATGCAAAAGCACAGCCTGCTAGGAAATAAGCATACTTTCTATTCCTGAACAGGAAGCAGAACACAATAACAGTACCTGACAGAAAATTTCATCTTTATTCTGCACAAACTAAGTATTTTATGAAGAAATAATATATTCTATTTTGCTACCTATGTGTTTATAATAAATATATAACTTTCATAGTAATAAAACATTAAAATAAAATTATATGTAATTATTTTGTTGTTTTGTTCATTATGATATATGAAACAAGATCTTAGTACAGTAGATTCAGTGTGGCTTTTAACTGGTGCCCCCTACTGTATTAATTTCCCAACTGGATAGATACATTTAATTTCATTTTTATTCATTTTCTGTGACAATTTTAATTTTTTCCTTCAGTCCTATTTGGCTTCCTAATTACCAATATGGTAGAAATAGTGCATAAAAATGTCCCTTCACATGAATGGACATTTGATAAAATCTTTCCTGTGGCTCATTCTCCAGTTTTAACTCTTCATTTCTCTCATTGTGCAGTAGACTGAAATTCCTTTGAGTGGACATGTGTTTAATCACTATTGTCTCATCAATACCTACAATAGTATATGGTGAATGCTGGACACATTTGACATGACTTCATACTGTTAAAACCTTGTGACATAGTTTGTCAATCCCCACAGTTCTCCATTTAATACCTCTTGGATATTTTTAGGTGTCTTTCTAATAGGTTTCTCAAAATATAATGTCCAAATATGCCAACACTTTCAGATCCTGTATCAGTGACTATCCTGGATGCAATTGATAACAGCTATATCCAACATTCCCCATCACTGCTTTAATCAATGAATGGTGTAGATACCCATCCCCACTCCGAGGCCCTTGAAATTGTATCACTTCTGGTATTTCCCTTGCTATTTTTCAAGTTCTTATCCATTGTTAACTGAATTAAAATTATATCTCCTTCTAATCCTACTCAATTCCATTTCATTTTTTACCAGGATGATATTTCTAGATAGAAATTTTAAGTTTTCAATATTTTCAAATACTTAAACATCCCTAGAATATTCTTAGGATAAATGTTAAATATTTCTTTGAGTTAGTCCTTCAAGTAATGTTTTACATGAAGACATAGAGCCTTGCAAAGGATTAATAGTCACAAAAGAGATTATCAAAACTACTAAATTTTGCTATAAAATTTGAAACATCGGGTAATACATCATATATTCTGGTAAAATTAATGGAAGCATTTTTCATTATTTTCACATCTTAAGCAGACTCTCCTCTTTGTAATCATTTTAAAGTCATAGGGGCTGGGCAGGTAGCTCACATGGTAAAGTGCCTTGTCAACCTAGTGACCTGAGCTTGATCTCAGAACCCGTGCTGAAAATATAGTCTCTGCAATTGATGGGGAAAAAAGCCATAAATTTGATAGAGCAAAGAGGGCCTATAAGGGAGAGAAAAGGGAAGGAATAAATAATACGATTATATTATAATCTAAAATATGAAAGAAAGAATTTTAAAAAGAGCCAAGTTTAGTGGTGAGTCCTGGTATCCCCAGGGCTGGCAAAGGAGACTCAAGTGTGTACTTGGAACTTCCTATCCAGCCACCTTAGTTAGTTCAGAAAATAACAAGCCATTGAGAAATCCTGACTCAAAAATAAAGCTTTTAAAGCCTGAAGGGCCCAAGTGAGCATGCCTCAATCCCACCTGAGAGGGAGAACAAATCACTCACTGCAGGGGGAGGGATCTGGGTTGGAGAGGGGACAGAGAGGGGAAGGGGGAACATGGTTATGTATGGGGCAGAGAGGAACAGGACTGAAGCCCTGAGGGCCATCAGGAAAAAAACTGGAAACAAGTAACCTCAGGAGGTAGGAGGTACAGGCAGCCCCTAAATTATACCAGAGTCCTGGGAAGTGAGAGACACTCAAGACTCATAGGGAGGGACCTAAGAAAGTGCTCTCCAGTAGGGAGAGGGAACTTGTAGAGTCCACTTTCAGTGGAGTGACAGGACATCAAATGGATGGATTGGGGTTGCCATTCCACAATCAAAAGCTCTGACCCACAATTATTCCTATCTGAAGGAAATGCAGGAGCAAAAGTGGAGAAGAGCAGGAAAGAAAGGAGGTCCAATGACAGGCCCACACTGGGATCCAGCTCAAGGGGAGGACACAGGCCCCGACACTGTTACTGATGCTTTGGTGTGCTTACAAAGAGGGGCCTAGCATGACTGCCCTCTGAAAGGCCCAACAGGCAGACGAAAGAGTCAGATGCAGATATTTACACCTAACTAATGGACAGAAGCTGCTGACCCCTGTGGTTGAATTAGGGACAAGCTGGAAGAAGGTGAGAAGGAGGGCAGCCCCATGTGTAGACAAGCAATCTCAACTGACTTGGAACCCCTAGATTTCTCAGACACTGAACCACCAACCAGGAAGCATACACTAGTTGATATGAGCCACCCAACATATATACAGCAGAGAACTATCTGGTCTGGCTTCAGTGAGATAAGATGCACCTAATCCTGGAGATATTTGAGGACCCAGGGGGTGTGGGGAGGTCTGGTGGTATGAGGGTGAGGGGGTAGGGTCATGTTCTAGGATACCGGGAGGGGGGTGAGGTCCGGACTGTAAAAAAATATAAAGAATGCAGATAAATAAATTTTTAAAATTCTAATGTTTCTTTTATCACTGCACATCTTGTATGCAATACAAATTATGTGTCAAAGATTGTTTTTTTGGTTGTGTTGGTACTTCAATTCTTCCATTGAAAATCTTGCCCAGTTATAGGAGATGACCAGTTCAGTCTCCATATCATCCCTTTCTAGGAGTCTGTCTAGTATCAACGTAATAAATTCCTGGGAGTTTCTATTGTCCTAAATTTATAGCTCATCCAATAGACAACCACTTTTCCTCACAATCCAGTTTTCTCCACGTTTTTTCTCCAACTTCCCCACATCTCAACCCTCCTGTTCCCATCCCCAACCTTCTCCCACATAGTCCTCTTCATCCTTCCACACACAGTGTCTAATCTATTTCCCCTTCAAGGTAAGATTCAAGTATTCCCCATTGGTTCCTCCTTGCTACTTTGTTTCTTTGGACCTGTGTTTTTTAAGTGGTAGCATGCTTCTTTATGGCTAATAACAACTTGTAAGTATGTAGAAACCAAGTTTTATTTCTGTGTCCTGGTTACCAAACTTAGGATATTCTTTTCTAGTTACATCCATTCGCTTGCAAAATTCACGATGCCATTTCTAATGGCTGAATAATAATTTATTGTGTAGATATACCATGTTTACTTTATTCCTTTTTAAGGGCCATCAAAATTGTTTCCAGTTTCTAGCTATTATTAATAAAGCTACTATGAACATAGATGAGCATAACCATATATCTTTGTTTTATAGTGGAGTTTATTTTGGATATATGGACAGGAGTGGTAGAGCTGGGTCTTGACGTAGATCTATTCCTAATTTTATTAGAAAGTGTCAAGCTGATTGTCAAAGTTGTATAAGCTTGCATTATGAACAGCAATGAAAGAGTATTCCCCTTGTTCCACTTCCTTGCCAGCAACAAATGTTCCTTTAGTTTTTGATCTTAGCTTTTCTGATGGGTTTAAGATGTAATGACACAGTTGTTTTGATTTGCAATTCTCTAATGACTAAGGGTATTGAATATTTCTTTAAGTGCTTCTCAGTTATTAGAGCTTCCTCTATTGAGAATTCCTGTTTAGATCTATACCTCATTTTTAATGGGGTTATTTTGTTTGTTCATGTCAAGATTGAGTTTTTATTTATTTTGGCATTAGCCTTCTGTGAGATTTGGAGTAGGTAAAAATCTTTCCCCATTCTTTCAGCTACTGTTTCATCCATTAGCTGGTATACTTTGCCTTACATAAGCTTTTCAGTTTCAAGATGTCCCATTTATTGTTTTTTTTTAATAAAAAAGCATGTAATCTCATTTATAGTTTCAGAGGGTTAAGACATGACAACAGGAATAGCTAAGAACTCACATCCTAAACCAAAAACAGGAGGCAGAGAGCACAATAGTAATGGTCAGACTATAGAAACTTCACAGCTTGTTCTGTTCTTGGTGACATACCTCCTTCAACAAGGTTATACTGCCTAATCTTTCCCAAATAGTCCCTCCAACAGAGAACAAAATATTCAAATACATAACCTATGGGGGTCATTCTTACTAAAACTACCACAAGGGCATTAGAGCTTCCACTTAGAATCTTTTTTTTCTTTTTCCTCTCCCTCCTCTCTCTTTCTCTTTCTCCCCTCTCCCTTTCTCTCCTTCCTTCCTTCCTTCCTTTCTTTTTGATTTATTTTTGTTTGCTAATCTGCGTCCAGATCCATTTATTAATTTTTAAATGTAATGCCTGAGCCATTCATGTTCTGTCCAGTAAGTTGTCTCCTGTGTTTGTGCATTCAAGAAACTAAATCTATCAGATTTAGTGTATTTGCTTTTATATTGATGTCTTTTATCCACTTAAACTTGAGTTTTGAGCAGGGTGATTGATATGAGTCTATGTAGACATCCAAGTTAGATCAGGAAAATTTTTTGAAGATTCTTTCTTTGTTCCATTGTATGGTTTTGGTTTCTTGGTCAAAAAGCAATTGTCCATGGGTGTATGGACTCTCTTCTGGTTTTTTGACTAGATTCTGTTGATCAACCTGTCTGTTTTTATGCCAGTAACATATTGGTTTGACTACTATTGTTTTGTAGTACAGCTTGAAATCAGGGATGGTAAAACTATCAGAAGTTCTTTTATGGAACAGGATTGTTTTAGCAATCTTGGGTGATTTTTTTTGTTTTGTTTTTCTATATGAAGTTGAATATTATTAAGACCTGTAGAGAATTATGTTGTAATTTGATGGCAATTTTGTTAAATCTGTCTGAAAATTGCTTTTGGGATCATGGTTATTTTTACTCTCTTAATTCTACCAGTTCAAAATTAAAGGAGATCTTTCCCTCTACTGCTATCTTCCAAAATTTCTTTCTTCAGAGATTTGAAGTTATTGTCATACAGATCTTTTGTTTGCTTTGTTTTAGCTACACCAAAATATTTTACATTATTTTTGGCTATTTTGAATGGTGTTGGTTCCTAATTTCATTTTTATTCTATCATTTAGATATAAGAGGGCTAATTTTGATTTTTTTGGTTTTGTGTGTGTGTGTGTGTGTGTTTGTGTGTGTGTGTGTGTGTGTGTGTGTGTGTGATTTTTGTTGTTAATTTTTTATCCAGCCAATTTTCTGAAGTTTTTCATCATCTATAGGATTTTCCTGGTAGCATTTTTGGGGTCACTTATGTATATTATCATGTTGTATGCAAATAAATCCACTTTAATTTCTTCCTTTCCAATTTGTATCTCTGTCATCTCCCTTAGTTGTCTTATTATTCTAGCCAGACCTGCAAGCTCTATATTGTAGACAAATGGAGAGAGTGGATAGCATTTCCTTGTCCCTGATTTTAGTGCTATTGCTTTAAAAGTTTGCTTTCATTTATTTTGATATTGGCTTGTTGTATGTATATTGCCATTATTGTTTTTACATATGTGCCTTGTGGCACTGATCTCTCCAAGACGTTGATGATGATGGGTTTGTTGATTTTGTCAAAGGCTTTTTCAATATCCATGAGACGATCTTTTTTTTTTTTTTTTTTTTTTTTTTTTTTTTTTTTTTGCTTTCAGTTTGCTTATATGGTTAATCACTTTAATGAATTCCCATATGTTGAACCTTCCCTGCATCTCTCAGATGAGTTGTACTTCATTATGTTGGATAATGTTTTTGGTTAATTGTTAGATTCATTTTGTTAGCTTTTTATTGAGTATTTCTTGTATCAATGTTTATAAGAGATATTGGTCTAAAATTCTCTTTCTTGGTTGAATTTTTGTGTGATTAAATCTCAAGGGGACTGTAGCCTCATAAAATGAATGTGACTGTGTTCCTTCTATTTCCATTTTATGGAAGAATTTGAGGAGTATTGGTCTTACCTCCTCTTCAAAAGTCTGGTAGAATTTTGTACTAAAAACATCTGGCCATAGATATTTTGGGGTGAAGATGAGTGAGGACTTCCAATGGCTTTTTCTATTTCCTTAGGCATTATAGGTCTATTTAGATTGTTTGCCTGATCTTGATTTGACTTTAGTAAGTGGTATCTATCAAGAAAATTATTTGTTTTGCTTAGATTTTCAAATTTTGTTGATTACAATTTTTGAAATAAGACCTACGCATCTTGGGATTTCCTTGGTGTCTATTCTTATGTCCCTATTTTCAGTTCTTATTTTGCTAAACATTTATCAATTTAAATTTTTTAGAGTTATGGCTTTACTGGCATTACTAATTTGCCTTGTAGTTTCATTGAATTCCAATGTAAAATGTATCTCTTTTACTTTTTTCATGTTTGTAATATTAGACATTTACTTAAGATTGCTTCTCTTTGTAAATCAAAATAGTGTTATGAGTTTTCATTTTCATCCTAATTTACCAATATCCTATAAAATTTGATATATTTTATTGGATTAGCTTAATGTATTTGCTTTTCCCTTAAAAGCTATTTACTATTATCTGTAGATCATTTAGAAGAATGTTTCTATGTTTCACAGTCTGGAAGATGTTCTTGATATCACTCTATAATTTCTAGATATATACCTTTACTCAATGAAGAACACGCTCTTGAATTTTAAATCATTGAAATTTTTTTCCAGTTTCCTTATGGCTCAGAATTTGTCAGTATTAGTGGTTGACCCAAAGACATTCTAAAACAATGTACAACAGTACTTGAGAAAACCCTTGTGTTTTTCTGTATAATTGATATCTGATTTTCATGCAATTTAATTTATTTACTTATTCACCTTACTTCCTACTTACTGCCTGCCTCCAAGTTACACCATTCCACAATCCTTCCCAATCCCCACCTTCACTTTTACATCAAGTTGTTCCTAAGATTATTTAGTAAGAAATATTAAAATCTCCAAATGCAATTGGAAACATTTATTTTTCAGTTGTAATAGTTTTGTTTTAGGTTTTTCTTTTAATTTCTTAATGCATTTCTATAAACACATGAACATATTTGATATATATATGTTATACTAGTTGGAATTTTGCTCATTTACTTAATTTGATACTGTGCTATAATTTTTGTTCTTCATATATTACTCTGATATTAGCCTTGCTGCATGTCATGCATAAATATTTATAGTATGATTTTTCATCCTTGAATTTTTAGATTACTATACCACTAAATTTTATGATAATTTATAAATCAGAATAGAAAGGCATTATTTAATTTGCTCTAATAAACTCTGATTTTATTCATGCTTTTAGAAATTTTGCATTTAGTATAAATTATCCATATGTCAGAAGATGACATCATTGAAAATCCTGGAACTGGATTCACAGATGATTTTGAACTACCATGTGAGTTCTGAGGTGTAGACCCAAGTATTATGCAAGGGCAACAGAACTCTTAATCCTTTCTAGGATGAAATTTTTGTTGTCATAATTTTCATTTCAGAAGTATCCTTGTAACCAACAAATACCCAAGTTCTTAAACTGACTCTTTCACAACCAAAAAAAAAAAGAATATAAATAACTTGTTCATATAGTTTATTTACAAACTTAGTATCCAATTCTATTTTAGACATAAGGTGAAATTTTATAACCATCAGTTTGTAGCAATGTCTTCATCTTATATTTCTCTTTCATTTAATAAATGATTTACTTACATCATTGGTTAATTTAAGTATTGATTTAGTTCAAGGTGGAGGAATATTAAAAAATAAATGGGGGAAGAGCTGTGTTGGTCATGGTCTGTGCTGGCATAAGAGAGCAGGCTGGGCTCAATGGCAGGTGCTGGTGCCTGAAGCCATGTGAAAGTGCAGGAACTTGACTATCATTGTAATCATGTGTAAGGCCATGATACATGCTCCTGCTGACTGTAACGGGCAAGGAAGCTACATCTGCCATGATATTAATGATTGCAGACTCACAGTTGAGAAAGAGACATAAAAGACGTTTGAAACAACCCTTATTCCCAACTCCTACCCAACCAAATGTAATTGTCTAGAGTGTAAAGAACTCTTAAAGATTTTGATAAGGATGCTAAAGTATAGCTCTCCACAATTGATGACTTCTGGTAGAGTTGCAGGTGGAAAATGATTTAGCTTTTTTATTTTCAGATATTTTATTTATTTGCATTTCAAATTTTATCCCTTTTACTGAATCAGTTTGCATATGACTTAGTTTTTTTTAAAGGCCTCTCCAACAGGAGTTTTGAATATGCTCATTTGAGTATATGAACAGCACACATTGAACTTTTATTTATTTTTCTTCTTCTCCCTTTTTTGGGAGTTGATGTTGATGAAGGTCCCAAGGTTTGGGTAGGACCTAGGAACCCTGAGAAAAGATATTAATTGGGGTTTATGATGTGAAAAATTTTTTGAAAATTTAATAAAAGTATTATGATTAATGTCAACCAAAGAGTACATATGGAGAGACCCATGGCTACAGCTGCATATGTAGCAGAGGATGGCCTTATCTGGCATCAATGGGAAGAGAAGCCCTTGGTTCTACGAAGGCTCCATTTCCCAGTGAAGGGGAGTGCATGGACAGGGAGCTGGGAGTGAGTGCGTGTGTGGGTAGGTGAGTGAGCACCGTCATATAAGCAGTAGGAGGGGGAATGCAATGGGAGTTTTGCAAAAAGGAAATTGGAAAAAGTGATAACATTTGAAATGTAAATAAATAAAATATATAGTAAAAAAGAGTGTATTTATATATCTATTTACAAGTATCTGCTTTGTTTTCTCTTGTTTCTTTCCATATGCTTATATATGTAGTATATTAGGTATCAGCCTGCTTCCAACCAGAGGACAGTATTAAGAAATAGACCACAAATGTGATATTGTCATAGAAATAGGTAATGGTAATGGAGGAAAATTGTTGTGGTAATTTGGGCCTCTCCCAAGGCTAAGAGAAGGGAAAGAACCTAATCTTTGAGGTCACGCATAATATGATAGATTTCTAATTCTGCAAGGGCTGCAATTGAACAGTGAACTTGGAATGAGTCATCCAAAGATCTATGAAAACATTGAAGCTGCCCCATGTTTGATAGTATTGCATATTTGTTGGTTTAGTGGCAAATATCAACGAAAGAACTTCACCTACATAAATTGTGATTCTCCAGGGTCTTCTAAGATGTAATAATTATCTTAATTTACAAAGTGCTTCCTGACATGCCACTTCTGCTACCCCTCGCCACTTCCAATCATCCAGACAGTGTGCTTGCTGGCATCTGTTTCTGCAACAAGGCTTTAAACAGGACGAGCATATTAATAACATTCCCGCCTCTAAGACACAGTCTAATGCAGCTTTGTATTTCTCTGATCATGTTTTTCTCAAAACAATAATAATTTAAAAGCCTTATGCATGCTCACTCTTTTCTGTGCCTATGGAAATTAACTAGTACTGAAGTATAATGTATTATTTATATTGCTCCTGGAATTTAAGCCCTCTGGTTTATTTGAGTATTGTAATTTATAAAATTATCCTCTTCCAATATTATATGACAAATAGGTCACCACTATTCTTCTCCTAAATTTATTAATGTGAAAAATGAATCAAGAGAGTATGAAAAAATAACGCATATGAAAAACTCACTGTGAGGAAAAGGTGAAAGGCTTTTACACTGTAAGTTGCTGTGTTTCATTCACCTGGTTGATTTTTGCATTGTTATTGTTATTTATCAGCTTAAAAACTGTGACATGTACATGAGCACAATGACAGTAATTAACAACAGCAAATTCCTTATGAAATGGTGTCTATGACATATTGGAATATTTGTGCATCATCAAGGCAGTTCATATCTACAATAAGAACATGCAATGTTTGTTACAAATAATTTTCCTGGAAATGAAAACAATTTAGAAAATATGTTAAGTGTAGGTTTCATTGTAGAATAAATAGGAACATTGATATTCATTATAAAAGCAAACCTCTCCTTTGAATTAAAGTCTGGTCAGTTATCTATTCAATACTTCTCAGTATGACATTATCAAGGTGAACAATGTTTTCAGGCATGATTTTCAAAGGAATACTCGTATTCTATTGCCCTTTTCCAGGTATATTCATGCTCCCATACTTGAGCCCTTCTTGTTGATTAGTTTCTCTGTGTCTGTGAATTATATCATTATTTTTTATTCGATATAATTTTTTATTTACATTTCAAATGATTTCCCCTTTTCTAGCCCCTCACTCCCCGAAAGTCCCATAAACCCCCTTCTCTCTCCCCTGTCCTCCCACCCTTATTCTTTATTTTGCAATTAATATCCACTTATAAGTGAATACATACCATATTTGTCTCACTGGGTTGGAATTACCTCCATCAGGAGGATTTTTTTTCTAGTTTCATCCATTTAGCTGCAAATTTCATGGTGCTGTTCTTAACAGCTGATTAATAGTTTATTGTGCAAATGTACCAGATTTTCTCTATCCATTCTTTAGCTGAGAGGCATCTAGGTTGTTTTTAGTTTCTGGCTATTCTAAATAAAGCTGCTGTGAATATAGTTGAGCAAGTATCTTTGTAGTAGTGTATAGTGTCTTTTGGGTATATGCTGAGGAATACTAGAGCTTGGTCGTGGAGTAAATCGATTTCAAATTTTCTGAGAAACAGCCACATTCATTTTCAAATTGGCTGTACAAGTTTACACTCCCACAAGCAATGAAGGAATGTTCCTTTTTCTCCACATCTTCTGCAGGATGAGCTGTCACCTGTGTTTTTTATCTTAGCCATTCTGTGTGTCATAAGAAAGAATCATGGAATCATTTTGATTTGCTTTTAACTGATAACTGATGATGTTGAACACAGGAGAAAAGGTATCTAATCTTGTTGCATCTTGATATGCCATGTTTGTTTAATATCCCTAGGATAGTCCTCTTCTGAAGGGAATGGAAGAGGAGTGAATGAGAAGGAACAGGTGGGAGGGATAGAGGAGGTCAGGGTAAAGGGAGGGAGGACAATCAGTGTTCAGGATGGAACATATGAGCAAATGATTTTTTAAAAGTTTAACACAGGAAATAACTTTTTAAAAAATGAAAGAGAAAGAGAAAGAAAGAACAAAATGAAGGAAGAAGAAAGGAAGGAAGAGAATGAAAGAAAAAAGAAAGAAAGAAAAAAGAAAGAACAAAAGAAAGAAAGAAAAAGAAAGAGAGAGAGAGAGAGAGAGAGAGAGAGAGAGAGAGAGAGAGAGAGAGAGAGAGTGAGTCATTCTTCTTAAGTTCATTTTGGAAGTTTGCAATGCCTACATTAAACAAAATGTAACAGTAACAGGATCCAGATTACTGTTCCTATATATGGATATTCCCTCAAATTTATGTATCAAAGCCTTAATCGCATTATAATAGTGCATAAATGAGTCTTATGATGGCTACTTGAAGACTCTATACAATTTAGAATATTCTGGAAAAAGATTTTCAATGATGTTCTGTATAGGTAAGGTATCAGGTTTGTCTGTCTCTGAGGTTTATCTTGATTACATTAATAGAGTTTAAAAGACCCATCCATAGTGGGTAGAATCATTGTCTAAGCATGAAATCCTAAACTTCGTAAAGGTAGGAAGACATTAGCACACTCTTGTACATATTGATTTGTTCCTTTGTGCTTCTAGACTGTGCATATAATATTGCCAACTGTCTCCAACTCTGGCCCAGTGACTTTCCTGTGATGATAGATAACTTGAAAATGTGAGCTAAGCCAATCCTCTTTGTCAGTGGTTATTATTATGGTATTTTATCACAGTAATAGTGGAAACACTCCTTACGCTTTTTCTGTCTCGATGCTTCTCTCAGTTTCTTCCCACCCAGATTTTAAATCTTTACCTGCAGGAAGCAAAATGCAAAGAGACTCAGAGCCAGGCACCCTGAATTTGAATGACAACAGAATGACAACAGATGATTGATTAAGATCATATAATGTTTTGAGGGTGGGACCCACATGCCTGGATTAGAATGCTTATAAATAGGGAGGGATTTGACTTCTCACACACTAACAAGGAAGAAATGCAAACAAATAAGAAGAAGGTTCCTGGAAAAAATAAGAGAGAATTTGGAATCAAATATAGTTTTTCTCTCACCTGGATCTTAAACTCCCAGTCTCTAAAACTGTATGAAATAAATTTTTTGAATAAGCTTTTGACTAGGTAGCATTTTGCTATGGTAAATTGTGTAGATTAATATACAGGTGTTTTAATTCATCATACTCTAATGGAACACAAATGTATTTAGAAAAACTATTCACTAAGGAGAATGACACAGTTAAACTTTTCTTTATACTGTCTTCTCTCTCAGTTACCAGGTATTTGCAAAGATAATTTGGCAAGTACCCAATGACATATGACTCAAAGTTTAATTTTCTATTTCTATAAAAATTTATATTGTAAAGAAGTAGTAATACCTTACAGTTTTATACTGGTTTAAATATTACAAATTAAGTTTGTTAAATATAATTTCATTTGCTTTTTTAAAATTAGATATTTGCTTTATTTACATTTCAGATGGTATCCCCTTTCCACATTACCCCCTCTGAAAATCCCCTATCACATACCCCCTCCCCTTGCTCAAGTCCCTCCCCGAATTTCCTGACTTACATTCCCCTATTCTGGGGAATTGAGCCTTCACAGCACCCACTGTCTCTCCTCTCATTGATGTCTGAAATCATCATCCTATGCTACATATGTAGCTGGAGTCATGGGTCCCTTCATGTGTGCTCTTTGATTGGTGGTTTAGCCCCTTGGAGCTCTGGGGATACTGGTTGGTACAGTCCTTATTATTGATCCACCTGAAGATCTGCAAACCTTTTCAGCTCCTTGGGTCCTTTCTCTAATTGCTCCATTGAGGATCCTATGTTCATTCTATTAGCTGGCTGTAAGCCATGGGTATTTTGATCCACTTTCCAATAATAATCCAAGTATCCACACTTTGTCTTCCTTCTTCTTGAGCTTCATGTGGTCTGTGAGTTGTATCTCGGGTGTTCCCAGATTTTGGGCTAATATCCACTTATCAGCAAGTGCATACCATATGTGGTCTTTTGTGATTGGGTTACCTCACTCAGTATGATATCTTCTAGTTCCATCTGTTTGCATAAGAATTTCATGAATTCATTGTTTTTAAAAGCAGAGTAGTACTCCATTGTGTAAATGTACCACATTTTCTATATCCATTCCTGTGTTGACGGACATCCAGGGTGTTTCCAGCTTCTGGCTATTATAAATAAGGCTGCTATGAACATAGTGGAGCATGTGTCCTTATTACATGTTGGGTATATCTTCTGGGTATATGCATAGGAGTTGTATAGCTGGGTCCTCAGGTAGTGCTATGTCCAGTTTTCCAAGGAACCACCAAACTGATTTCCAGAGTGAATTTACCACCTTGCAATTCCACCAAACTCCAGCCTCCCCTCCCTGCACTCCTTTCAGTTCCCCCACCATGTCTCTAGATCTAATCTCCTACTTCCTTTCCTATCTCCTTCCATATATCCCCCCAGGTAAAAATCAGACCTCCCTTTGACAACAACCGAACAGAGTATACATAACAAGATTTAACACCAAGCAAATATTAGGCAAGGCAGCTCAGTAGAATGAAAAGTGTTTCAAAGGAAGGCAAAGAATCAAAATGCTTTCAAACTCTTGGTGTCCTTGCTCTTGGTTTCCATTTCTTGAAAATAGACAATTGTCTCATATAATATATTCCCTACGCCCTTTATTTATTCCAAGTTCTTCCTATATCCTGTCTCCTGCACATTTCCTTTTAGTAAACATCTGGCTTCTAAGAGACAGCAACAAAACATGACAAAATATAAAAAGATTAAGCAAAAATTATCATAATAACATTGGACACTGCAACCCAACAGTAAGACTTGTTGCAGATGTAGTTAGATCCTGTGCTTGCTGCTTCAGTCTTGGGGAGATCATATGCCCCTTTGCTTGTTTGATTCAAAGAGCTTATTTTTCTCCTGTCATCCTCAATTTGCTCTGCCTCTTACAGTTTTTCTGCTTCTTCTTCCTCAGGGTTCTCTGAGCTCTGAGCGGAGGGATTTGATGGGATCCTCCCATTTAGAATCTCTTTGTTTGCAATATCTGGCTTTGGGTCTCTGCATCTGTTCCCATTTGCTACTGTTCAAGAAATCCTTGCTGATTATGACTGAATAAGGTGCCGATTTATGAGTATAGCAGTATATCATTAGGAGTCACTTTATTGATAGTTATTTTTTTCCTTTTTAGACTATAGTGTATTATTTTACACTAAGTCTCAGGGTTATCTAGCCTCTGGTTGTTGGTAAGACAGTGTCTAGTATGGGTTCCTTCCTGTTGAGTAGAACTTAAGTCAAATGAGATATTGGTTGGTTACTCTCACAAGTTCTGTGCCACAGTTGCCTTTGTATATTTTGCTGGCAAATCTGACTGTAGGTCAAGGGTTTTGTGGCTTGGTTGTTTTCCACAGCCCTCTTAGTAACTTGCATAGTTCTTTCCCCACCTAAGAGATACAGGACAAAGAGTAGCAGCAAGGGCCACCTTGAGATATCAGCTCAACGTCTCCATGTTCCAAGAATTGCATGGATGTTGTTCTCCACATGAGGACCCACTGTCAGTCTGTGGAGAGCAAATATTTGCATAGCAACAGCATGGGTTGTTAGGAAATTTCCAGGGAACTTCCTTGACCAGTACATTAAGTGAATGCAAACTATGACTGGAAGATAAGAGATAGCCTTCATTAAGTTTACAGGTTACTTTAATAAATTAAAGGGCATTTTCACTGCAGTTGCTTTCTATACCATGCTCAAATGTTCCCAATTCCAACCACCTCTCCATGAACTCCCCCCCCCCTCTCACCTTAAGCCTGCTCCCATTCCCACCTGCACCGAGTCTATCCAAAGAATCTATTATATTTCCTCCTCTCAGGGAGGAATCCCAACTAGAGCCCTCCTCTTTACCAACACTCTCTGAATCTATGGATTGTATTTTAGATATTATTTAATTAACAACTATTATCACCTTGTAAGTGAATACAGACCATATTTTCTGGGTCTGGTTTATTAACTCAGGATGATTTTTTTTTTTTTATTTTTACTTCTACTCATTTGCATATTAATTTCATCATACAAGTTTTTTTTAATATTTTTATTTTCTATATTCTTTGTTTACATTCTAAATGATTTCCCCTTTCCCGGATCCCCCCTCCCCATATGTCCCATAAACCTTCTTCTCTCCATCCATTCTTCAATCACCTCCCTCCTTTTTCTCTGTCCTAATATTCCCCTCCAATGCTAGATCAATCCTTTCCAGGATCAGGACCCTCTCCATACTTCTTCATGGGAGTCATTTGTTATGCGATTTGTGCCTTGGGTATTCAGGGCTTCTGGGCTAACTAATATCCACTTATCAGAGATTGCATTCCATGTGTATTCTTTTGTGATTGGGTTACCTCACTTAGGATGATATTTTCCAGATCAAACCATTTGCCTAAAAATTTTGTGAATTCATTGTTTCTAATTGTTGAGTAGTATTCCATTGTATACATATACCACATTTTCTGTATCCATTCCTCCTTTGAGGGGCATCTGGATTCTTTCTAGCTTCTGGCTATTATAAATAAGGCTGCTATGAACATAATGGAGCATGTGTCTTTATTGCATGCCAGGGAATCCATTGGGTATATGCCCAGGAGAGGTATAGCAGGGTCCTCTGGAAGTCTCATGTCCAGTTTTCTGAGGAACCGCCAGACTGATTTCCAAAGTGGTTGTACCATCTTACAGCCCCACCAGCAGTGGAGGAGTGTTCTTCTTTCTCCACATCCTCGCCAACACCTGCTGTCTCCTGAGTTTTTGACCTTAGCCATTCTGACTGGTGTAAGGTGAAATCTCAGGGTTGTTTTGATTTGCATTTTCCTAATGACTAATGATGTTGAGCACTTCTTAAGGTGCCTCTCGGCCATCCGAATTTCTTCAGGTGAAAATTCTTTGTTTAGATCTGTACCCATTTTTTAATAGGATTATTTGGTTCCCTGGGGTCTAACTTCTTGAGTTCTTTGTATATATTGGATATTAGCCCTCTATCAGATGTAGGGTTGGTGAATATCCTTTCCCAATTTGATGGTTGCCGTTTTGTCCTTTTAAAAGTGTCCTTTGCCTTACAGAAACTTTGTAATTTCATGAGGTCCCATTTGTCAATTCTTGATCTTATAGCATAAGCTTTTGGTGATCTGTTCAGGAACTTTTCCCCTGTGCCCATGACCTCAAGGGTCTTCCCCAGTTTCTTTTCTATTAGTTTCAGTGTGTCTGGTTTTACATGGAGGTCCTTGATCCACTTGGAGTGAAGTTTAGTACATGGAGATAAGAATGGATCAATTCGCATTCTTCTGCATGCTGACCTCCAATTGAACCAGCACCATCGTTTGAAAAGGCTATCTTTTTTCCACTGGATGTTTTTGGCTCCTTTGTTGAAGATCAAGTGACCATAAGTGTGTGGATTCATTTATGGGTCTTCAATTCTATTCCATTGGTCCACTTGTCTGTCACTATGCCAATACCATGCAGTTTTTAACACTATTGCTCTGTAGTATTGCTTGAAGTCAGGTATAGTGATTCCCCCAGAATTTCTTTTGTTGTTGAGAATAGTTTTAGCTATCCTGGGTTTTTTGTTATTCCAGATGAATTTGAGAATTGCTTTTCCAAACTCTGTGAAGAACTGAGTTGGGATTTTGATGGGGATTGTGTTGAATCTGTAGATCACTTTTGGAAAGATGGCCATTTTAACTATATTAATCCTGCTGATCCATGAGCATGGCAGATTTTTCTATTTTCTGAGGTCTGCTTCATTTTCCTTTTTCAGAGACCTGAAGTTCTTGTCGTATAGCTCTTTCACTAGTTTGGTTAGAGTCACACCAAGATACTTTATATTGTTTGCGGCTATTGTGAAAGGTGTCATTTCCCTAACTTCTTTCTCAGTCTTCTTATCCTTTTAGTATAGGAAGGCAACTGATTTGCTTGAGTTGATTTTATAACCAGCCACTTTGCTGAAGTAGTTTATCAGCTGTAGGAGTTCTCTGGTGGAGGTTTTCGGGTCACTTAAGTAGACTATCATGTCATCTGCAAATAGTGATAATTTGACTTCTTCCTTTCCAATTTGTATCCCCTTGACCTCCTTATGTTGTCTAATTGCTCTAGTTAGAACTTCAAGTAGTATATTGAAAAGATATGGAGAGAGAGAGGACAGCCTTGTCTAGTCCCTGATTTTAGTGGGATTGCTTCAAGTTTCTCTCCATTTACTTTGATGTTGGCTACCAATTTGCTGTATATTGCTTTAAATATGTTTAGGTATGGACCTTGAATTCCTGTTCTTTCCAAGACTTTAAGCATGAAAAGAGGCTGAATTTTATCAAATGCCTTTTCTGTATCTAATGAGATGATCATATGGTTTTTTTTCTTTGAGTTTGTTTATGTAGTACATAGCATTGATGGATTTCCTTATATTGAACCATGCCTGCATCCCTGGGATGAAGCCTACTTGATCATGGTGGATGATCGTTTTGATGTGTTCTTGGATTCGGGTGGCAAAAATTATATTAAGTATTTTTGCATCAATATTCATAAGAGAAATTGGCCTGAAGTTCTCTTTCTTTGTTTGATCTTTGTGTGGTTTTAGTATCAGTAGTGGCTTCATAGAAGGAGTTGGGTAGAGTTCCTTCTGTTTCTATTTTGTGGAATAGTTTGAAGAGTATTGGTGTTAGGTCTTCTATGAATGTCTGATAGAATTCTGCACTGAAGCCATCTGGTCCTGTGCTTTTTTTGGTTGGGAGACTTTCTATGACCCTTTCTATTTCTTCGGGTGTTATGGGACTGTTTAGATGATCTATTTGATCCTGATTTAATTTTGGTGTCGGATGTCTGTCTAGGAAACTCTTCATTTCCTCCAGATTCTGCAGTTGTGTTGAGTATAGGCTTTTGTAGTAGGATCTGATGATTATTTGGATTTCCTCAGTTTCTGTTGTTATATCTCCCTTTTCATTTCTAAGTTTGTTAATCTGGATACTGTCTCTGTGCCCTTTGGTTAGTCTGGCTAAGGGTTTATCTATCTTGTTAATTTTCTCAAAGAACCAGCTCCTGGTTTTGTTGATTCTTTGTATGGTTCTCTTTGTTTCTACTTGATTGATTTCGGCCCTGAGTTTGATGATTTCCTGCCTTCTACTCCTCCTGGGTGAAATAGCTTCTGTTTGTTCCAGGGCTTTCAGGTATGTCATTAAGCTGTTAGTGTATGCTCTCTCCATTTTCTTTTTGGAGGCACTCAGGGCTATGAGATTTCCTCTTACCACTGCTTTCATTGTGTCCTATAGATTTGGGTATGTTGTGTATTGATTTTCATTAAGTTCTAAAAAGTTTTTAATTTCTTTCTTTATTTTTCCTTGACCAAGTTATCATTGAGTAGAATATTGTTCCATTTCCACGTGTATGTGGGTTTTCTGTTGTTTTTATTGCTATCGAAGACCACTTTTACTCCATAGTGATCTGATAGGAGGCATGGGATTAGTTCGATCTTCTTATATTTGTTGAGGTCTGTCTTGTGACCAATTATATGGTCGATTTTGGAGAAGGTACCATGAGGTGCTGAGAAAAAGGTATATTCTTTTGCTTTAGGATAGAATGTTCTATATATATCTGTTAAATATAATTGGTCCAAAGCTTCAATTAGTTTCACTGTGTCCCTGTTCAGTTTCTGTTTTCCTGATCAGTCCCTTGAGGAAAGTCCAGTGTTGAAGTCACCCACAATTATTGTGTTAGGTGCAATGTGTGCTTTGAGCTTTAATAAAGTTTCTTTTATGAATGAGGGTGCTCTTGCATTTGGAGCATAGATCTTCAGGATTGAGAGTTCTTCTTGGTGGATTTTTCCTTTGACCAGCAAGAAGTGTCCCTCAGACTCTCTTTTGATGACTTTGGGTTGAAAATCAACTTTATCTGATATTAGAATGGCTACTCCACCTTGTTTCCTGAGACCATTTGCTTATAAAATTTTCTTCCAGCCTTTTACTCTAAGGTAGTGTTTGTCTTTGACCCTGAGGTGTGTTTCCTGTATGCAACAAAATGTAGGGTCCTGTTTATGTATCCAGTCGGTTAGTCTATGTCTTTTTATTGGGGCATTGAGTCCATTGATGTTAAAAGATATTAAGGAATAGTGATTATTACTTCCTGTCATTTTTGATGTTATTTTTTAAATTTGATTGGTTAACTTCTTTTGGGTTTGATGAAGTAAGGTTACTATCTTGCTTTTTCCAGGGTGAAGTTTCCCTCCTTGTATTGGTGTTTTCCTGCTATTATCCTTTATAGGGCTGGGTTTGTGGATAGATATTTGGTAAATTTGGTGTTGTCATGGAATATCTTAGTTTCTCCATCTATGGTGATTGAGAGTTTTGCTGGGTATAGCAGTTTTGGCTGGCCTTTGTGTTCTCTTAGAGTCTGCATGGGATCTGCCCAGGATCTTCTAGCTTTCATAGTCTCAGGTGAGAAGTCTGGTGTGATTCAGATAGGTCTTCCTTTATATGTTACTTGGCCTTTTTCTCTTACTGCCTTTAATATTCTTTCTTTGTTTAGTACATTTCCTGTTTTCATTATTGTGTGACGGGAGGTAGTTCTGTTCTGGTCCAGTCTGTTTGGAGTTCTGTAGGCTTCTTGTATATTCATGGGCATCTCTCTCTTTAGGTTAGGGAAGTTTTTTTCCATAATTTTATTGAAGATATTTGCTGGCCCTTTAAGTTGTCAATCTTCACTCTCATCTGTGCCTATAATCCTTAGGTTTGGTCTTCTCATTGTGTCCTGGATTTCCTGGATGTTTTGGTTTACAGGCTTTTTGCATTTTGCATTTTCTTTAACTGGTGAGTACATGGTGTCTATGGTATCTTCAGCATCTGAGATTCTTTCTTCTATCTCTTGTATTCTGTTGTTGATATTTGCATCTATGTCCCCTGATTTCTTCCCAAGGTTTTCTATCTCCAAAGTTGTCTCCCTTTGGAGTTTTCTTAGTTGTTTCTACTTCTGATTTTAGATCCTGGATGGTTTTGCTTAGCTCCTTCACTTTCTTATTCGTGCTTTCCTGTAATTCTTTAGGAAATTTTTGTGTTTTCTCTTTCATGACCTCAGCCTGTTGACCAAAGTTCTCCTGTATTTCTTTAAGTGATTTTTGCATTTCCTCCTTATTGGCTTTTGTATTCTCCTGAATTTCTTTCAATGATTTTTGTGTTTCCCTTGTAGGGGCTTCTAACTTTTGATCCATTTTCTCCTGAATTTCTTTAAGTATGTCCTTCATGTGTTCCTCTACCAGCATCATGACCAGTGATTTTAAATCCAAATCTTGTTTTTCTGGCATGATTGGGTATCCAGGACATGATGTTAAAGGAGAATTGGGTTCAGATGCTGCCATATTGCCTTGATTTCTTAGTGATGCTCCTGGGTTTGCCTTTTGCTATCTAGTTCTCACTAGTGTTAGTTGGTCTTGTCAATGCTGGACTCACCAGTGCAAGCTGCCCCTTCCAAGGTGGCCTCTGCTGCACACCTGCCCTCCTGCACTGCCAGGAGACAGGGTGCTGTGGCTCAGGCTTTTCAGATCCCAAAGCAGACACCTGAAGGCTCCTGCGGGGGCCTGCTGGACACACCATAGCACACTGACTCATCCCAGCTGGCCTTCTGGGTGCTCCTCTGGCATCTTGCAGGACCTGGAGATGTGGTGTTGCAGCCCAGGCTGTTCTGGATCCTGAAGCAGAGATCTGAAGTCTCCCGCCAGAGGTCTCAGGGGAACCTAAGCTCTGTTCTGTGTGCTCCCAGACTGTCTCCAGGTGTACACCAGGCCTCTTACATTTCCTGGAGACTGAGTGCTGTGGCCTGGGCTGTTCAAATCCCGAAGCAGACACCTCATCATACAAGTTTTTAACATCTGAATAACACTCCATTGATGTGAGCTTAGAAACATGAGGAGAGAGTGACAGAATAAGAGACAGCAAAGGAAGGATACACACACACACACACACACACACACACACACCAGAAAAAGAGAGAGACAGAGACAAAGACAGAGACAGAGAAAGAGAAACAGAGAGAGAGACAGAGAGAGGAATGAAAGAGGTGAGGGAAGAAGAGAGAGAGAGAGAGAGAGAGAGAGAGAGAGAGAGAGAGAGAGAGAGAGAGAGAGAGAGAGAGAGAGAATGCTAAGGATCTTTCTATTGAGTCTCTATCTAACAGCAATCTAACAGCAATTTCTTTGCATATTAAGTCCTCCAGGAACTTAGCTCTCAATTAGGTCATAACCCTCAGGTTCCAATTAGCTCTCAGTGACGAGATCTGTGAGTTAGGCATCAATCCTTCTTCAGCTATGAGCCTTTTGGGGTTCACTTTGGATATTATCCAAACTATAATACCATATGTTCATTCGATTTTCCACCCTCAATATTTTAAAGATAGGAAATCAGAAACACAAAGATCTGTTTTGAAATGCACATTGTCATGATATTTTTTATTGTATTAGGGAGTCATATTAAATGGATTTACACTCTAAAAGGCATTCAGCACTATTTTAAAGTATTTGTTTATAATACTGTTGTTCTGGATATCACCAACTTATTTTTTTTTTCTTCGTGTCTATTTTCTCTTGAAACTTAAGACTCCTCAATTCCCAAAAAGGGAATTGTTGAAATTGTTGCTTCAGCTATAATCACTTTCTGCTTTCCAATGTAAGTCAAATTCCTTCAATATAAGCTGCCTGTTTCAAATTATCCCTCCTTCCTCTTCAAGATAAAGTTTAGTCTGCAATCTTCCTTGTGTCCATCACTTTTAAAATGCCGACTCCTCATTCAGCTCTTTCCTCTTCCTGCACTGTGGCTGACCTATCCTCGCTCTTGTTAACTGTTTATTGCACCTACAGTGCATGAATCTTTCGGCTTCTAGGGGGTCTTAGGTGTCTTCCTTGCTTCATCTCTTTCTATTGGTTCATCTCTTTTTATTTGATTACACTGTGAGTAGCTAGGATGTCATATATGCCTCACGCAGAGGCTGCCCTTGCACTTTGTGTTCCTTTGTTTCAGTTGGCCTTGTTGAGCCCTTACCTTGAATAGTGATGAAGACTGAGATAGGCGGTTGGGGACTGTTTTACAATAAGACAGATAGGATTTTTGTCACTTTATATCTGCCTCTACCTTGCAGTTTGTTTTCTGAGCTCCTGACAAACTGTTCACTTAGTGATTAATGTGGATGAGGAAAGCGATGATATTCATACTTGATAGTTTCTTTTTCCTGAACTAATGTTCACTATTGTGAAATATCACTTTTCCATTTTTATTATAGAAAAGCCAATCACACAAAATTATGATATCATAAATGAACATATATAGAACTTCTTTATATGTCAAATAAATACAATTAATATAACCACAAAGCTTTTACTTCTTTGAATATTTCGACTAATGTTAAAAATTAAGGGATGGTCAAATAGAACATTTACATATTTGGGAAAATTCATATGCATGCAAATAATAAAGGACTGGCATTGATATTCATTTTATAATACAAAGAACAATAGAAAAATAAATAATTTTGTCAGTGCAATATTATTACTGTTCTACAATACTAGTTATCGAAATGGGTAACATACTTCCTACATATTTATGATGAGACTTGCTCAGTACAATGTAATATTTTGATGATAATCATTAGCTAAATAAGTATTACATGAAATATATTACTTTTATACCTTTATATTAATTGTTCAAAATAGTTTGAAGAAACAGAAACAGTGCTGCATGTAAGGAATCTTTTTTATGTCATACTTCAAATAATTTTATTTCATGTAACTATTTAAACTAAATATTCATTTTTCTGGCTTGATAAATTATATTTATTTGCTTTCTAATTACAATTAGTATTATTCTTTTCTTTAAATTTTTAATTTTTTTTTATTTTCTATATTCTTTGTTTACATTCAGAATGCTTTCCCCTTTCCCGGTTCCCCCCCTCCCCCGCACCATTGGTCTCATAAGCCCTCTTCCCTCTGCCCATTTCCCAATCACCCCACTCCTGTTTCTCTGTCCTGGTACTCCCCTACAATGCTGGATCAAGTCTTTTCAGAACCAGAGCCCTCTCCTTTCCTCTTCTTGGGTATCATTTGATATGCTTATTGTGTCTTGAGAATTCAGAGCTTCTGGGCTTATTAATATACACTTATCAGTGATTGCATTCCATGTGTATCCTTTTGTGATTGGGTTACCTCACTTAGGATAACATTTTCCAGTTCCAACAATTTGCTTAAGAATTTCATGAATTCAAAAAAAAAAAAAAAGAATTTCATGAATTCATTGTTTTTAATTCCCGAGTAGTATTCCATTGTGTAAATATACCACATTTTCTGTATCCATGCTTCCATTGAGGGACATCTGGGTTCTTTCCTGCTTCTGGATATTATAAATAAGGCTGCTATTAACATAGTGGAGCATATGTCTTTATTGCATGCTGGGGAATCCTCTGGGTATATGCCCAGGAGAGGTATAGAAGGGTCCTCCAGAAGTGTCATGTCCAGTTTTCTGAGGAACCGCCAGACTGATTTCCACAATGGTTGTACCATCTTGCAATCCCACCAGCAGTGGAGGAGTGTTCCTTTCTCCACATCTTCCCTAACACCTGCTGTCTCCTGAGTTTTTAACCTTAACCATTCTAACTGGTGTGAAGTGAAATCTCAGGATTGCTTTGATTTGCATTTCCTTAATGATTAATGATGTTCATAAGGTGCTTCTCAGCTATCTGAAGTTCTTCAGGTGAAAATTCTTTGTTTAGCTCTGTACCCCATTTTTAATAGGGTTATTTGGTTCTCTGGTTATTTGGTAACTTCTTGAGTTCTTTGTATGTATTGGATATTAGCCCTTTGTCAGATTTAGGGTTGGTAAAGATCCTTTCCAAATTTGTTGGTTGCCCTTTTGTCATTTTGACAGTGTCCTTTACCTTACAGAAACTTTGTAATTTTATGAAGTCCCATTTGTCAATTCTTGATCTTTGAGCGTTAGCTACTGGTGTTCTCTTCAGGAAATTTTCCCCTGTGCCTGTGCTCACAAGAGTCTTCCCCAGTTTCTTTTCTATTAGTTTCAGTGTGTCAGTTTTTATGTGGAGGTCCTTGATCCACTTGGAGTTGAGCTTAGTACAAGGAGATGAGAATGGATCAATTTCCATCTTTCTGCATGCTGACCTCCAATTGAACCAGCACCATTTGTTGAAAAGGCTATCTTTTTTTCCACTGGATGTTTTCAGCTCCTTTGTTGAAGATCAAGTGACCATAGGTGTGTGGGTTCATTTCTGGGTCTTCAATCCTATTCCATTGATCCACTTGCCTGTCATTGTACCAATACCATGCAGTTTTTAACATTATTGCTCTGTAGTAATGTTTGAGGTCTGGGATATTGATTCCCCCGGATTCTGCTACTTTTGAGAATAGTTTTAGCTATCTGAGTTTTTTGTTATTCCAGATGAATTTGAGAATTGCTCTTTCTAGCTCTATAAAGAACTGAGTTGGAATTTTGATGGGGATTGCATTGAATCTGTAGATTGCTTTTGGCAAGATGGCCATTTTAACTATATTAATCCTGCCAATCCACGAGCATGGAAAATTTTTCCATTTTCTGAGGTCTTCTTCGATTTCCTTCTTCAGAGACCTGAAGTTCTTGTCAGAAAGATCATTCACTTGTTTGGTTAGAGTCACACCAAGATACTTTATGTTGTTTGTGGCTATTGTGAATGGTGTCATTTCCCTAATTTCTTTTTCAGTCTGTTTATCCTTTGAGTATAGGAAGGCTACTGATTTGCTTGAGTTAATTTTGTAACCAGCCACTTAGCTGAAGTTGTTTATCAGCTGTAAGAGTTCTCTGGTACAGTTTTTTTGGGTCACTTAAGTATACTATCATATCATCTGCAAATAGTGATAATTTTACTTCTTCCTTTCCAATTTGTATCCCTTTGACCTCCTTATGTTGTCTAATTGCTCTTGCTGGGACTTCAAGAACTATATTGAAAAGATATGGAGAGAGGGCGCAGCCTTGTCTAGTCCCTGATTTTAGTGGGATTGCTTCAAGTTTCTCTCCATTTAGTTTGATGCTGGCTACCGGTTTGCTGTATATTGCTTTTACTATGTTTAAGTATGGGCCTTGAATTCCTGTTCTTTCCAAGACTTTTAGCATGAAAGGATGGTTTGTCAAATGCTTTTTCAGCATCTTATGAAATGACCATGTGGTTTTTTTCTTTGAGTTTGTTTATGTAGTGGATAGCGTTGATGGATTTCCAAATATTGAACCATCCCTGCATCCCTGGAATGAAGCCTACTTGATCATGGTGGATGATCATTTTGATGTGTTCTTGGATTTGGTGGGCAAGAATTTTTTCAGTATTTTTGCATTGAAATTGGCCTGAAGTTCTCTTTCTTTGTTGGATTTTTGTTTAGTTTTGGTATCAGCATAATTGTGGCTTCTTAGAACGAGTTGGGTAGTATTCCTTCTGTTTCTATTTTGTGGAATAGTTTGAAGAGTACTGGTGTTAAGTCTTCTTTGAAAGTCTGATAGCATTCTGCACTGAAACCATCTGGTCCTGGGATTTTTTTTTTTTTTTTTTTTTTTTTTTTTTTTTTTTTTTGGTTGGAAAGCTTTCTATGTCCCCTTCTATTTCTTTGGGGGTTATGGTTCTGTTTAGATGATGTATTTGATCCTGATTTAATTTTGGCATTTGGTATCTGTCAAAGAAATTGTTCATTTCCTCCAGGTTCTCCAGTTGTGTTGAGTATAGGATTTTGTAGTAAGATCTGATGATTTTTGAATTTCCTCAGTTTCTGTTGTTATATCTCCCTTTTCATTTCTAATTTTGTTAATTTGGATACTGTCTCTGTGCCCTTTGGATAGTATGGCTATGGGTTTATCTATTTTGTTGATTTTTTCAAAGAACCAGCTCCTGGTTTTGTTGATTCTTTGTATGGTTCTCTTTGTTTTTGCTTGATTGATATCAGCCCTGAGTTTGATAATTTCCTGTCTTCTTCTCCTCCTGGGTGAATTAGCTTCTTTTTGTTCCAGGGCTTTCAAGTGTGCTGTTAAGCTTCCAGTGTATGCTCTCTCCAGTGTCTTTTTGGAGGCACTCAGGGCTGTGAGTTTTCCTCTTAGAACTGCTTTCATTGTGTCCCATAGATTTGGGTATGTTGTGCCTTCATTTTCATTAAATTCTAAAAAGTCTTTCATTTCTTTTTTTATTTCTTCCTTGACCAAGGTATCATTGAGTATTGTTCAGTTTCCATGTGTATGTGAGCTTTCTGTTGTTTTTGTTGCTATTGAAGACCACTCTTACTCCATAGTGATCTGAGGGGAGGCATGGAATTATTTTGATCTTCTTATATTTTTTGAGGTCTGTCTTGTGACCAATTATATGATTGATTTTGTAGAAGTTGCTATGAGGTGCTGAGAAAAAGGTCTATTCTTTTGCTTTAGGATGAAATGTTCTATATATATTGGTTCAATCCAATTGGTCCAAAGCTTCAATTAGTTTCACTGTGTTCCTGTTTGGTTTCTGATTTCCTGATCGGTCCATGGAGGAGAGTGGGGTATTGAAGTCACCCAAAATTATTGTGTTAGGTGCAATGTGTGCTTTGAGCTATAGTAAAGTTTCTTTTACTAATGAGGGTGCCCTTGCATTTGGAACATAGATGTTCACAATTGAGAGTTCTTGGTCCATTTTTCCTTTAACCAGCAAGAAGTGTCCTTCTGTGTCTCTTTTGATGACTTTAAGTTGAAAGTCAATTTTATCTGATATTAGAATAGCTACTTCAGCTTGTTTCCTGAGACCATTTGCTTATAAAATTGTCTTCGAGCCTTTTACTCTAAGATAGTGTTTGTCTTTCATACTGAGGTGTGTTTCCTGTATGCACCAAAATGTAGGGTCCTGTTTACATATCTAGTCTGTTAGACTAGGTCTTTTTATTGGGGAATTGAGCCCATTGATGTTAAGAGATATTAAGGAATAGTGATTATTGCTTCCTGTCATTTTTTTAAATTTTTTTTATTCGATATAATTTATTTACATTTCAAATGATTTCCCCTTTTCTAGCCCCCCACTCCCCGAAAGTCCCGTAAGCCCCCTTCTCTTCCCCTGTCCTCCCACCCACCCCTTCCCACTTCCTCGTTCTGGTTTTGTCGAATACTGCTTCACCGAGTCTTTCCAGAACCAGGGGCCACTCCTCCTTTCTTCTTGTATCTCATTTGATGTGTGGATTATGTTTTGGGTATTCCAGCTTTCTAGGTTAATATCCACTTATTAGTGAGTGCATACCATGATTCACCTTTTGAGTCTGGGTTACCTCACTTAGTATGATGTTCTCTAGCTCCATCCATTTGCCTAAGAATTTCATGAATTCATTGTTTCTAATTGCTGAATAGTACTCCATTGTGTAGATATACCACATTTTTTGCATCCACTCTTCTGTTGAGGGATACCTGGGTTCTTTCCAGCATCTGGCAATTATAAATAGGGCTGCTATGAACATAGTAGAGCATGTATCCTTATTACATGGTGGGAAATCCTCTGGGTATATGCCCAGGAGTGGTATAGCAGGATCTTCTGGAAGTGAGGTGCCCAGTTGCTTCCTGTCATTTTTGATGTTAATTTTATATTTGAGTGGTTATCTTCTTTTGAGTTTGATGAAAGAAGGTTACTATCTTGCTTTTTCTAGGGTATAGTTTCCCTCCTTGTATTGGTGTTTTCCCCCTATTATCCTTTATAGGGCTGGATTTGTGGAAAGATATTGTATAAATTTGGTTTTGTCATGGAATATATTGGTTTATCCATCTATATTGATTGAGACTTTTGCTGGATATAGTAGTCTTGGCTGGCATTTGTGTTCTATTAGAGTCTGCATGAGATCTGCCCAGGATCTTCTAGCTTTCATGGTCTCTGGTGAGAAGTCTGGTATAATTCTGATAGGCCTTTCTTTATATGTTACTTGGCCTTTTCCCCTTACTGCCTTTAATATTCTTTCTTTGTTTAGCACATTTGGGATTTTGATTATTATTTGATGGGAGGTATTTCTGTTCTGGTCCAGTCTGTTTGGAGTTCTGTAGGCTTCTTGTATATTCACGGACATCTCTCTCTTTAGGTTAGGGAAGTTTTCTTCCATAATTTTGTTGAAGATATTTGCTAGCCATTAAGTTGTAAATTTTCACTCTCATCTATGCCTATAATCCTTAGATTTTGTCTTCTCATTGTGTCTTGGATTTCCTGGATGTTTTGGGTTACCAGCTTTTTGTATTTTGCATTTTCTTTGACTGTTGAATCAATGGTTTCTATGGTATCTTTGGCATCTGAGATTTTTTTCTTCTTTCTCTTGTATTCTGTTGTTGATATTTGCATCTATGTCCCCTGATTTCTTCCCAAGGTTTTCTATCTCCAAAATTGTCTCTCTTTGCGATTTCTAAGTTGTTTCTACTACTTTTTTTAGATCCTGGATGGTTTTGTTCAGTTCCTTCACTTGCTTGTTTGTGTTTTCCTGTAATTCTTTAAGAGATTTTTGTTTCCTCTTTCATGATTTCTGCCTGTTGATCAAAGTTCTCCTGTATTTCTTTAAGTGATTTATGCATTTCCTCCTTATTGGCTTCTATCTTTTGCCCTATATTCTCCTAAATTTCTTTAAATGATTTTTGTGTTTCCCTTGTAAGGGCTTCTATCTCTCCTGAATTTCCTTAAGAGATTTATTTATGTCCTTCTTGTGTTCCTCTAACAGCATCATGACCAGTGATTTTAAATCCAAATCTTGTTTTTCTGTTGTGTTGGTGTATGCAGGACTTGCTGTTGTTGGAGAATTGTGTTCAGATGCTATCATTGCCTTGGTTTCTGTTAGTAACTTTCCTACATTTGCCTTTTGCCATCTAGTTCTCACTGGTGTTAGTTGATCTTGTTGTTACTGGCTGGTCCTTCAACCTCCTGTGTGCCTGTAAGGATACTTCTGCAACACTGGATGACTGTGTTTCCCCTAGCACAGATTGCTGATGTGCTGCCCTCCTCTTGTGTGCTGTTGGAGCCCTGCTGTGTTTTGCCCCATGCAATGTTATACTTGGGTTGTCTCAGTGAACCTGGTGTTCCCGTCTGCTCTGTCTTGGAGGGAAGATGGTGGCAGAGAATCACTCCAAGTGCTGATCACCACATAGTGCACAGGACCCATGACCAGCTGGCACACAGATGAACCACTGATCTACCCAGGTACTCGGTGCAGGCAGACCCCCAGCGGTTTGTGCCCTCAGAGATCTTAAATTAGGGATATCTCAGTACCTGGTGCTGCCCCTCTGCTCTATCGGGGAGAGAAGATGTAAGGAATCCTTTACAGCCTGAGACATAAGCTGGCTAAATTTTGCCTCTTTCTCTTAGGCAGTTAAAAAGTTAGAAGTTTTGACCTTAAAGATGTTTGTATTATTCAGAAATGCTTAGTATTTTCTGAGACTGCTTTGCTTGGCCATTAAATATTGCTGCAAACAACATAAATTGTTAATTAAACAAGAGTCATCAAACTATTATTATATACACATTCTCAACACTGTTTTGCAACATTGGCCCTGAGGCCATGTGCAAACAGGTCTTAAAGGAGCATAATATTTTTTTTTAATTGTAGAGAGCCTGGTTACTTGATATTAGTACATAGGATGTAGTACATAGGATAGTAGTAGAAATTAAAGGAAGGTATGTAGTACCACAATTGCCCAGCTATCCTTCTACAGCTAAACTAATTAAAGGGCACAGTGATCGTATCCAAATTAACAAAAGCAGAAACAAAAAGGAGACATAACAACAGACACTGAAGAAATTCAAAAAATCATCAGATACTACTACAAAAGCATATATTCAACAAAACTGGAAAATCTTAATGAAATGAATGACTTTCTAGACAAAGTAAATTAAGAGCAGGTAAACTATCTAAACTGGCCCATACCCCCTAAGAAAATAGATGAAGTCATTACAAAACTCCCAAACAAGCAATCAAGCGAACAAGAAAATCAGGGCCAGATGGCTTTAGTGCAGAGTTTAGTGCAGACCTTCAAAGAAGTGGAAAAACCAACACTCCTCAAAATATTCCATAAAGTAAACAGAAGGTAAACTACTTAATTCATTCTATAAAACCACAATTACTCTGATACCTAAACCACACAAATACCCAACAAACAAAGAGAACTTCAGTAAAATTTACCTTATGAGTACTGATGCAAAAATACTCAATAAAATTCTCCCAGATGGAATCCAAGAACACATCAAAACAATCATTCATCACAATCTAGTGATTAAGTAGGCTTCATCCCAGGATGCAAGGTTGCTTCAAAAATACAGAAGTCCATTAGAATAGTTCACTATATAAACAGACTCAAAGGAAAAAAAATCACATGATCATATCTTTAGATATTTTAAACATAAAGGGGTGTTATATTTTGTGAAATGGATTTTCAGAACCTTGCCATGCAGACAGGAGCCTTCCATAAATTTTACAAAGATGCTTCATTTAGCCACTGATGGAAACAGATGCAGAGACCTTCAGCCCCACCCTGTCTATAAGTTCAAGACTCTTTCCTACTTTCTTTTCTATTAGATTCAGTGTATATGTATTATTATTTTTTCAAGTTTTATGTTTCAGGATGTTTTGTGGTATGTTTATATTTGAAAATAAACAGTGACCATGTTATTTACAGAATAAATAAAGAAAATCTACTAAAAGTAATTATAGGTAAGAGCTCGTTAATACAATAATAGCAAATTATTTCCTTAGAATAAACAGGTTGGCGGCAGCGGCAGCAGTGGCTGGTCCAGCTGAAAGGCCAGCAGCAGTGGAACCAAGGTGACAGGGTCCAGGCAGACCCTGTGCCCACGACCACTGACCTTAGCTGGCAAGCTGGGCTACAAGCAGCAGTGGATTTACAGTGCCTTTCACCGCACAGAAGCCACTTCAGAACTCTGCCTCCCCCCACTCACAAGAGACTCGCCTCCATCTTGGTTCTTGGACTCCAGAGAGATCAGACAGCCTGAGGTACGCAAACATAACCCGAGGCCAACATCGCGGGAGTCTAAGCCCCATGGGCGTTGGCCTGCACCCAGGCCCTGGGCTGTTCGGGGGGCCATCAGGGTGCCAACCCAGCCAGGAGGTTTTTTGCCCAGGCCTGGCGCACCACCATTTTGCCTACAGGATGCCAGAGAGCTCTAGCAGGTAAAGCCAGCTAACAGGCTAACATAGCGGGGAGTCTAGGCCCCAACAGGCCCTGGACTGACCCCAAGAACTGGGCTACTCGGTGGGCCATCTGTGTGTCAACCCACCCAGGAGGTTGTCAGCCCAGCAGACTCTCCCGGCACATTCAGAGAGCATGTGTGCACACCTGCCATCCTGGCCACCTGACAGACCCAATTAACAGTCATAGCCTGAGGGGAACTTTGCTCAGACCTTGGCCTCCCAGGCTTTTGCCTAGACTCAGGGCCTGAGCAGCTAGGCTAGCCTTGTGTGCACCAACCTGGTTGGGAGATTGGCTGTCCAGCAAAGTGATCAGCACACGGAAAAGGTCCCTGCAGAATACACCCTTCAACACTCCCTGAAGGAGCAAACAGGCACCATCTGGTTCACAGACACAATCTGGGGCAAAGTATACTAGGGCTACAAGGGCAACCAAGAGGAGGTCAGCACATCAGCAATCTGCTACACAGGAAACCCAGCCATCCAGTGTTGCAATAATAGCCCCAGAGCCCCTCAGGAGGCTAAAACAGCAGCCAGAGACAAGAACAACTAACTCCAGAGAACAATATGGCAAAGGGCAAATGCAGGAACTTTACTAATAAAACATCTAGGCAATATGGCAGCATCTGAACCAAACTCTCCAACATCACCAAGTCCTGGTTATGCTAACACACCAGAGAAACAAGATTTGGATTTAAAATCACTGGTCATGATGCTGCTAGAAGAACACAAATAGGACATAAATGAATCTCTTAAAGAAATACAGGGGAACATGAATAAGCTAGAAATCCGTATAATGGAAACACAAAAATCACTTAAAGAAATGCAGGAGAATATGGCTCAAGAGATAGAAGCCAATAAAGAAGAAACGCAAAAAAAAAAAAAAAAAAAAAAAAAAAACCTAAAGAAATGGAGGAGAACTTAAGTCATGAAAGAGGAAACACAAAAATCTCTTAAAGAATTACAGGAAAACACAAACAAATAAATGATGGAACTGAGCAAAACCATCCTGGATCTAAAAACAGAAGTAGAAACAACTAAGAAATCCCAAAGGGAGACAACTTTGGATATAGAAAACCTTGAGAAGAAATCAGGGGCCATAGGTGCAAATATAAACAACAGAATACAAGAGATGGAAGAAAGAATCTCAGATGCCAAAGATACCTAGAAACCATTGTCTTAATGGTCAAAGAAAATGCAAACTGCAAAAATCTTGTATCCAAGAACATTCAGGAAATCCAGGATACAATGAGAAGACCAAACCTAAGGATTATAGGTATAGATGAGAGTGAAGATTTACAACTGAAAGGGCCAGCAAATATCTTCAACAAAATTATGGAAGAAAACTTTCCCAACTTAAAGAGAGAGATGCCTATGAATATACAAGAAGCCTACAGAACTCCAAACAGACTGGACCTCAGCTGAAATACCTTCCGTCACATAATAATTAAAACCCCAAATGCACTAAACAAAGCAAGAATATTAACAGCAGTAAGAGAAAAAGGCCAAGTAACATATAAAGGAAGACCTATCAGAATCACACCAGACTTCTCACCAGAGACCATGAAAGCTAGAAGATCCTGGGAAGATCTCATGCAGATTCTAAGAGAACACAAATGTTAGCCAAGACTATTATACCCAGCAAAACTCTCAATCATAATAGATGGAGAAACCAAGACATTCCATGACAAAACCTAATTTACAAAATATCTTTCCACAAACCCTGCTCTGCAAAGAATAATAGGAGGAAAACTCCAATACAAGGAGGGAAACGACACCCTGGAAAAAGCAAGATAGTAACCTTCCTTCATCAAACCCAAAAGAAGATAACCACTCAAACGTAAAAATAACATCAAAAATGACAGGAAATAATAATCACTATTCCTTAATATCTCTTAACCTCAAAGGACTCAATTCCCCAATAAAAAGACATAGACTAAGAGACTGAATACGGAAACAGGACCCTACATTTTTCTGCATACAGGAAACACACATAAATGTCAAAAACAAAAACATCCTTAGAGTAAAAGGCTGGAAGACAATTTTACAAGCCAATGGTCTCAGGAAATGAGACGACGTAGCCATTCTAATATCAGATAAAATTGACTTTCAACCTAAAGTCATCAAAAGAGACACCGAGGGAAACTTCTTGCTAGTCAAAGGAAAAATCCACCAAGAAGAACTTTCAATTCTGAACATCTATGTGCCAAATACAAGGACACCCTCATTCGTAAAACTAACTTTACTAAAGCTCAAAGCACACATTTCACCTAACACAATAATTGTGGGGGACTTCAACACTCCACTCTCCTCAATGGACCGATCAGGAAAACAGAAACAAAACAGGGACACAGTAAAAATAATTGAAGCTTTGGACCAACTGGATTTGACTGATATTTATAGAACATTTCACCCTAAAGCAAAAGAATATACATTTTTCTCAGCACCTCATGGTACCTTCTCCAAAATTGACCATATAATTGGTCACAAGACAGGCTTCAAGAAATACAAGAAGATTGAAGTAATCCCATGCCTCCTATCAGATCACTATGGTGTAAGAGTAGTTTTCAATAGCAACAAAAACAACAGAAAGCCCACATACACATAGAAACTGAACAATACTCTACTCAATGACACCTTGGCCAAAGAAGAAATAAAGAAATCAGAGACTTTTTAGAATTTAATGAAAATGAAGGCACAACATACCCAAATCTTTGGGACACAATGAAAGCAGTGCTAAGAGGAAATCTCATAGCCCTGAGTGCCTTCAAAAAGAAAATGGAGAGAGCATACACTAGCAGCTTAATGACACAGTTGAAAGCCCTGGATCAAAAAGAAGCCAATTCCCTCAGGAAGAGTAGAAGATAGGAAATCATCAAACTCAGGGCTGAAATCAATCAAGTGGAAACAAAGAGAACCATACAAAGAATCAACGAATCCAGGAGCTGGTTCTTTGAGAAAATCAACAAGATAGATAAACCCTTAGCCAGACTGACCAAAGGGCACAAAGAAAGTATCCAAATTAACAAAATTAGAAATGAAAAGGGGGATATAACAACAGAAACTGAGGAAATCCAAAAAAATCATCAGATCCTACTACAAAAGCCTATACTCAACACAACTGGAGAATCTGGAGGAAATGAATAATTTCCTTGACAGATACCAAATACCAAAATTAAGTCAGAACCAAATAGATCATCTAAACAGTCACACAACCCCTAAAGAAATAGAAGGGGTCATAGAAAGTTTTCGAACCAAAAAAAGCACAGGACCAGATGGTTTCAGTGCAGAAATCTATCAGATCTTCAAAGAAGACCTAACACCAATACTCTTCAAACAATTCCAAAAAATAGAAACAGAAGGAACACTACCCAGTTCCTTCTAGGAAGCCAAAATTACGCTGATACCAAAACCACACAAAGATCCAACAAAGAAAGAGAAATTCAGAACAATTTCCCTTATGAACATCAATGCAAAAATACTCAATAAAATTCTTGCCAACAGAATCCAAGAACACATCAAAATGATCATCTACCATGATCAAGTAGGCTTTATCACAGGGATGCAGGGTTGGTTCAATATACAGAAATCCATCAATGCAATTCACTACATAAATAACCTCAAAGAAAAAAACCACATGGTCATTTCATTGGATGCTGAAAAGCATTTGACAAAATTCAGCATCCTTTTATGCTTAAAGTCTTGGAAAGAACAGGAATTCAAGGCCCATACCTAAACATAGTAAAATCAATATACAGCAAACTTGTAGCCAGCATCAAACTAAATGGAGAGAAACTTCAATCAATCCCATTAAAATCAGGGACTAGAGAGGGCTGCCCACTTTCTCCTTATCTTTTCAATATTGTACTTGAGGTACTAGCTCGGGCAATTAGACAACATAAGGAGGCCAAAGGGATACAAATTGGAAAGGAAAAAGTCAAACTATCATTATTTGCAGGTGATATGATTGTCTACCTAAGTGACCCAAAAAACTCCACTAGAGAACTCCTACAGCAGATAAACAACTTCAGCAAAGTGGCAGGTTATAAAATCAACTCAAGCAAATTAGTAGCCTTCCTATACTCAAAGGATAAGCAGGCTGAGAAAGAAATTAGGGAAATGACCCCCTTCACAATAGCCACAAACAGTATAAAGTACCTTGGGGTGACTCTTACCAAACATGTGAAAGATCTGTATGACAAGAACTTCAAGACTATGAAGAAGGAAATGGAAGAAGACCTCAAAAAATGGAAAAACCTCCCATGCTCATGGATCTGCAGGATTAATATAGTTAAAATGGCCATTTTGCCAAAAGCAATATACAGATTCAACGCAATACCCATCAAAATCCCAACTCAATTCTTCACAGATTTAGAAAGAGCAATTATCAAATTCATCTGGAATAACAAAAAACCCAGGATAGCTAAAACTATTCTCAACAATAAAAGAAATTCTAGGGGTATCAGTATCCCTGACCTCAAGCAATACTACAGAGCAATAGTGTTAAAAAACTGCATGGTATTGGTACAGTGACAGGCAGGAGGATCAATGGAACAGGATTGAAGATCCAGAAATGAACCCACACACCTATGGCCACTTGATCCTCGACAAAGGGGCTGAAAACATCCAATGGAAAAAACATAGCCTTTTCAATAAATGGTGCTGGTTCAACTGGAGGTCAGCATGCAGAAGACTGGGAATTGATCCATCCTTGTCTCCATGTTCTAAGCTCAACTCCAAAACGATCAAGGACCTTCACATAAAGCCAGACACTCTAAAGCTAATAGAAAAGAAACTTGGGAAGACCCTTGAGGACATCGGTACAGAGGGAAAGTTCCTGAACAGAACACCAATAGCTTATGCTCTAAGATCAAGAATTGACAAATGGGACCTCATAAAATTACAAAGTTTCTGTAAGGCAAAGGACACCATCAAAAGGGCAAATCAGCAACCAACAAATTGGGAAAAGATCTTCACCAACCCTACATCAGATAGAGGGCTAATATCCAATATATATAAAGAACTCAAGAAGTTAGACTCCAGAAAACTAAATAACCCTATAAAAATGGGGTACAGAGTTAAACAAAGAATTCTCACCTGAAGAACTTCAGATGGCGGAGAAGCATCTTAAAAAAATGCTCAACTTCATTAGTCATTAGGGAAATGCAAATTAAAACAACCCTTAGATTTCACCTCACACCAGTCAGAATGGCTAAGATTAAAAATTCAGGAGACAGCAGATGTTGGCAAGGATGTGGAGAAAGAGGAACACTCCTCCACTGCTGGTGGGGTTGCAAATTGGTAAAACCATTCTGGAAATCAATCTGGCGGTTCCTCTGAAAACTGGGCACCTCACTTCCAGAAGATCCTGCTATACCACTCCTGAGCATATACCCAGAGGATTCCCCACCATGTAATAAGGATATATGCTCTACTATGTTCATAGCAGCCCTATTTATAATTGCCAGATGCTGGAAAGAACACAAGTATCCCTCAACAGAAGAGCGGATGCAAAAAATGTGGTATATATACACAATGGAGTACTATTCAGCCATTAGAAACAATGAATTCATGAAATTCTTAGGCAAATGGATGGAGCTGGAGAACATCATACTAAGTGAGGTAACCCAGACTCAAAAGGTGAATCATGGTATGCACTCACTAATAAGTGGATATTAACCTAGAAAACTAGAATACCCAAAACATAATCCACACATCAAATGATATACAAGAAGAATGGAGGAGTGGCCCCTTGTTCTGTAAAGACTCAGTGAAGCAGTATAGGGCAAAACCAGAACAGGGAAGTGGGAAGTGTTGGGTGGGAAAACAGGGGGAGGGAAGGGGGCTGATGGGACTTTCAGGAACTGGGGGTCTAGAAAAGGGTAAATCATTTGAAATGTAAATTAAACATATATCCAATAAAAAAAGGGAAAAATAGAATAAACAGGTTGGGAAATGTTTCTGAAATTTAATTCTTGCTTTAACTATGAAAGATGCATATATTCAATTTATAAATTTATTGTATGTTATATTAAAAATATGAGTAGGCATATATATATTCATATGTACATACACATACATATGCATGTTCATATATAAATGTATATATGTATGTGTGTTTGTGTGTGTGTGTGTGTGTGTGTCTGTGTGTGTGTCTGTGTGTGTATTGTATAAGAATGTCCCTCAGGTTATTTTTTATATTTAAATGCTTGGTAATTAGGGAGTGGCTCCATTTTTATGTGATTACAGGTGTGACATTATTGGAATAGGTGTAGTCTTGTTGGAGGATGTATGTCACGGGGTGAACATTTGGGTTTTCAGGGACCCAAATGAGATAGAGTTGTTCTCTCTTTTCCTGCTGCCTGTACTTCCAAATGAGGAAATACAAGCTCCTTCTATAATACCACATTTTCATGTATCCTACCATGTTTCCTGACATGCTGATAATAAACTGAACCTCTAAAACAATGAGAAAGACTCAATGAAATCTTTTCTTCTATAAGATCTCTGTGTGTGTGTGTGTGTATGTGGGGAGAGAGAGAGAGAGAGAGAGAGAGAGAGAGAGAGAGAGAGAGAGAGAGAGAGAGAGAGAGAGAGAGAGAGAGAGAGAGATCTTCAAATAAAAAGAGCTGCTAAGTTTCTCAGGAACTACATCACAAGAGACATTTGGTAGATTCTGGTATTGCAGTTACCAACCTGAAGTATAAACTAGCATATTTGAATCCTAAGGTGGGCATTTAAACTGGGTTTAACCCATGGCTGATTCTTTTGGTAACAGTGAAACTTATAAATGCATGTACAGTTGTTTGATCCTGGTTGAAGTTCTCCTCTCTGAGAGTTGGAAGCCAAGCTTGGAAGAAGGAGAAGGCTGGAAAACAGTTCCTCTCATCCAGAAAGCTTGCAAGATCAGTACAGAGAAGCAGTTGCTAAGGCCTCACTCTTTTTCACATCTTTGCCATGACTCTCTATTTTCCCATTGGTCAAAGAATGTGACAGAGCCATGTTGAGTATCAGTGGGAAGTAGCTACCCAAGGCCACTGGAATAAAGACATGTGGAGAAACTTGACAGTATTACAATAATCCCCCGGTTATTAAAAGACAAATCCCCTCCATCCTGGTGGGTTATACAATGGTTATTTCAAAAGGCACATTGATTTAAAATGAAACTCAGGAATGAAATCTTTCCATGGGTATGGAGAAAGCATTATATAATTGTAACTAATAAAAAAGAACTTTAAAGAGGTTCTATAGATTTTTTTCCACAATATTGCTTTTCAATGGGCTCAGTTTTCTCATGAAATACTTGGAAAATAGTCATACTTCTGTCTTAATATAGCCCTGTAATTTGGCAATTTGACTGCCCAGAAATCTGGGCAGATATTATTCTGATGTGTCTATGAGGATGTTTCTTGAGAAGGCTAATGCTTGGACCTATAGACTGAGTGATGCTTATAGTCTGTTCACTAAACTGTGTAGTGAGGATTTCTACAATTATTTTGAGATTTGAATACATTAAAATTGAAATTATTCTTGTTCACTGATGATTTGGTTTATTGGATATTTGAACTTTCATCTTTTTAATGTTTCTTCTAGCCTTTTCTAGGGTAGAGGTATTTTCAATTTGAAGCATATTTCAGACATATCAGTCTCTGTATTTGTGGAAGGAAAATGACTTATACATTTTTGCTCATGACACTTTTTAATAAATTCTATGAGTGTCATTTCTCAGAAAAATACTAATCCAGAACAACCCATATTATTGTATTATTATTTCCAGAATAACATAAAAAGGAAATAAAACCTCATTGTTGATTAATTTGAGTTTGCTACTCACACTTTAGAAATTGCATCTTTATTGATTCTGTTTATTTTAGACATTACAGTGATATGTATATCATACACTTTTATTAAAAATAAGAGCATGGGCCTGGAGAGATGGCTCAGCAGTTAAGAGCATTGAGTGCTCTTCCGAAGGTCCTGAGTTCAAATCCCAGCAACCACATAGTGGCTCACAACCATCTTTAATGGGATCCGAGGCCCTCTTCTGGTGTGTCTGAAGATAGCTATAATGTATTCATTTAAATAAAATAAATCTTTTAAAAAATCTTAAAAAAAACCCCAAATGCCTAATTTTAATTTTTCATTTTATTCTTTTGAAGTAATATTACAAAATGCATGAAATTTTATTTATGTTTTAACATCTCATCATTTAATGTAATATAAATTATAAAAAATATAATCATAGGAGGCAGATGGGTCCTGGGTAGGAGAGGGGATTAGGGAAAAGCAACATGATCAAGTATGGGGCAGGGCTGAGAAGAGCCCAGAGAGCCAACAGAATGAATGGAAATATGCAACCCGAGGCATTGTATGGGAACTGGGGGGACCCTGTAGAAAGTAGCAGAGAATGTGAGAAACTCTCAGGATTCAGAGGAAAGGACCTTTGATAAAATGCCCCACAGTGGGGAGAGGAAACTTGTGGAGTCCACCTCCAATAGATAGATAGGACATGTGGAGTGATAGGCTTGCCATTCAACAGTTAAAATTTTCTGATCCAGAATTGTTCTTTTCTAAATAATTTCAGGGACCAAAATGGAGAAGTGAGTAAGGGAGAGCTAGTCTAGTGACCAGCACAAATTGAGGATCGGTATCCAGGGGTGTGTGTAGGGTATCCTCTTGGAGACAGGGGGAGGAGGAATGACATGAGGAACCGGGGGAGGAGGACTCAGAGGGAGGATGGATGGACATTAAAAAAGAAAAGAAATTTAAAAAATGAAAGAAAAAAATAATTTGCTTTAATTGCTGTTTTGAATCTACTGAAAACTGCTTCAACTACTCACAAAGGAGAAATTAGTGTTCTCCAATAGAGTTTTACTGGGATTGCCAGCAGAAGATAGCTCACACAAAGTGAACTCAGTGGTATTTAGAGAGATGTTTTGTCTCATAATGATTTATTTGGGGACTTTATAAAGTTCCATGTCTTTTGCTTTTTATTAAAGTTTCTGATGTGTTTTTATGGGCTGTGTCTGTGTGCATCTAAGCAGTGTGGTTGTGTGTCTGCATGAATATTTGTTTCCCACGCTTATTGTTGCTTTTGTTTTTATTCCTTTCTATGTTTGTCTGACTCTTATGTTTTACTCTAGTTTGTTTGTCTCTTCATTGGCCTATTTGTTTTCTAAAGAAAGAGAGAAAGAACATGTGGAATTGTAAGGTTGTAGAGGTGGAAAGGATCTGAGGGGAGATGAAGGAGTGCTAACTGTGATCAGAAAAGACCGTATGAATGTGAATTATTCCCAGTAAATAATCTCTGACTAATGACCTATAAAATGTTATGAATCAAAATATTGTAGAGATTAAGACAACACTTCCATAGCATTTTATCTTGAATGTTAATCATGCAATTTTAAGAAATTATTCTTTAATTTTTGTCTATGAATATTATGACTATTTTTATATTGCTCTATGAAATTAAATTCATTGTATTCCACAAACCATTTTTTTCTTACTGTAATATATGTTTGCAATGAGAAAAGCCCATATTTTGGTTAACATATCTTACAAAAATTGGAAAACAATGGAAACATCATAGCATTTATAATTTTAAATTATCATTAATAAAGTGAAACTCTGCCTTGACAAACTTTTCATGCACAACTTTGCTTTATGTATAGGTATGGAACATCTGAGGATAAAACGAAAAAAGGCAAGATGTGCTTATTCTAGACCTGAGAATTTTACAACACAGCAAGCTTCCAGCGAGTGAATATGTTGAAGCTACATTTCTTTTCATTTATTGAAATGATGATTGCCAAACATCTTGTGAAAGTTTGGTCTGTGAAGTAAGAGAGTAAAATAATGTTGATAATAAGGCATCATTCCATTTAGCTACAAAGTAATTTTGTATCTTCTATCTCACACAAAAAGCTTAGAGACAAAAACCAAGTGCATCTGAACTGGCCAAGTGGTCACAGACACCAGGCTGTACAGATGGGCAGATTCACTGAAAAAGAAAAAGAAAGAGAACATCTTGCTTTGTCCAAGGGAAGAGAGAATATGCACTTTCTGGTTAGAAACACAAGCCTGACAAACAACCATGGACAATGGCAAAGAAATCATAGCTGAATGTCGAAAGTAAAATTATAGCTTTTTTGTACCATTTTTCTACTACCTCTCCAAACACAAAATTGCAAATAAATACCCATAATTTTAAAAAACATAAAAGTTGTATTCTAAAAAAGTAAAGTCTTCGAACTTATGGTGTCTCAGGAATTTTTTTTTTTTTTTGGCTTTTTATGTTGCTATCTCTCCCAAGATTTCTGTTATTAGCAATTAACTATCATATATGTATTATCAGCACCTGATTCGCTTAGTATCTTTTCCTGTACGTTTCTCCTGTTTTCTTCGAGTAACTACAGACTTCTGACCTCTTGTTCTTTCTTTCTTCTTATTCGGAAGAGTCATATTTGGGAAGTACCAAGAAGAGGCTATTAGGGTAGAACCCCATGACATCATTTGTGGCTTTATGAAAAGGAAGATAGCCTTGATCTGTATGTCTGTGCGACCTATTCTTGCCACATTATGATGAAGACCAGCACTATCGAACAGACATCAGTGCCATGTTGTTGCCCTTTATGATGTCAGGATTGTGAGCCAAGTGAACTCCAGGCTTGGTTGCATGAGCATCATAACAGAGAAGACGTTAAAACTAAAGGCACCTATAGATTTCTGGCCACCTTTTTTATTTCTGGGGAGGAAGCCATTAAAAGTCACTATGATAAAAGAGTTCAATATCAAAAACCAAACAAATATGCTTTGAGGGCTGCATGCCTCTCAAGATGGGCATTTATGAGCATGTTGAGTAGACACAGAGGAAGAGACATAAGCATGACCAGTCATTAGGTTGGGAAGGACACAGAAAGAGGGTATTGTACACAACTGAATGGTAAAGGCTACAAGAAACTCGTTCCAGGTCTCTGTGACTGCCTAGTACAAGAATAAATGATTTTGGAAAACCTCTTGAAAGTCAGAAATAGACAAAGCAATGAACCAGAAAAGTAGCCTTTAACAACACACATTAATTCAGAGTCAGTTCATGCATAGATGCCATGGAACGCTTGATTAAGTCCATTCTTAGCTCAATCTGTAACCAAATGGTAGTATTATTTTACTTCTAAATTAAAGATAAGAACGTGTGTGTGTGTGTGTGTGTGTGTGTGTGTGTGTGTCTGTATGCACACAATCTTCTTACAAGGACATTCTACTGTTTTGGATATATGCTGGACCAGGGAAATGTGACTATGACAAAGCACCCTTGGTACTGATCTCCAGGTTTCCATCCAAATGAGAAGCAGTAGTCATTTATTATATAAAATGAGAGCAACAACTGCCACCAGATGGCACCAAATTGCAGGAAGGCTCCTAGGGATTGAAGTTCGCAGGCTGTTAGCTTATAGACCAGGGAGAGGACCCCAGTCCTTTTATTTATATGAAACTGTGATGAAGTATTCTACATAGATGAACTTTCAGATTCTACACTGTATATACTAACAGAAGGAAGAAAACAGAGCTTGGTGATGGGAGACAAATCCGAGATTATTTGATTCTGTTTACCCACTAATGGATAAATCTATCTAGTTGCTGAGGCAATATTGGATTGATAGGAGTGATGAGGGTAGAATTATATCTTTTTTTATTTCACCAAGTAGTATTAATAAAACACTTAACAAGCATTACTGGGTACAAATGATGGAAGAATCTCTTTCATCATTTATTTTCTAAGTACTGATTGCATGAATATTGGACAGTTGGTATTATCAACAGGGGAGACTAGGGAATTTGATTTTTGTCTTTATTTCTTGGTTTGCTTGGGTTTGCATTGTTGGATATTTACTGAAATAGTATTTGCTTTGAAATGTATAAAATCACTGATACCCTTTCCTTGCACAGACAAAATGTGAATGAACACTACTGATAGATAATTTTGAGATACTTAAAATTGACAGCTCACAAACAAAATTTTAATTCATTCTTTCTTTGGTTCTTTATTTTCTCTTTCTTTTTCTCTTTTCTTTTTTATTAGTGTTGATCCTGTTTGTTTATTTTACTGTATTTTGCTGTATAACAGAACAACCCACTTGAATATAAATCTTTACTTAACAGTTGAATATGCCTAATTATATTTCAGCTGAACTTCTGAACCTTCTTTCTTCTTTATGAATATATTTGAAATCTATCTGGTAACATAGTTTTCTCAATGTTTTATGATCACACATTTACTATGACCTGCCCCATGGTACTATTATTGCTTCTTGCTAGTAAAGTCCTTTTGTTTGTGCAAATACCTCCCAGAGAAGTGGAATCCCTAGTCGCCATAGTTGCATTTGCTATAGAATTGCCCTCAGAAGATTTCTTTGTTTAAACAATCTTAATATGCTTAGCTGTTGAGCTGTGCAATTAGAAAAGGCTATGGCTGCCTCTACTGTGCTTTATTGTGAGTAGTGGGGCTGGAGAATTATGTCTCACAGGGCAGCACTAGTCGAATTCCTTATCAAAAATCTCACAGTTTTAAATTAAATAAATCTGAACCTGGACTAGAGCCGCTACTCCTTTTGAGGAAAACATGTGAGGAGGCAGAATGCTGAGCTCTCCTTTGTGCATCTTTAGGAAGAACTAAATGGTTTCTTTGTATGTTTGTTTTTGTTTTTTAACATTAGAAGATGATGTCACATTTTGAAATCATGCAAGTCCATTGGCTTGGATTGCCTAATTGCTTTACTGTCTCTTTCTTCATAATACATTTATTACTAATTCGTGAAATTTTGCCTATGGGATATAAATGGACACACTGAGAAATTCTCTACTCCTTATGCTATATTGATTCCTAACCTATGATATTCTACAGATATGTATGCCCAGAGGACAGTTAACATGTGTGTCCTATAGCTAACATACTAATGGAGTATGCTCTGGTAATTACTATAATGTTTATTAGTTGAAGTTTTTAAAAGTTTGTTATTGTGTCATGATTAATGTAGAAGTAGTGAGATAATCTATAGTAAAATAAGGTATTTTTATATTCTTCTAAGTATTGTTGATCAATTTATGAAACTGTTAAATTTTAGATTGCATAAAATAACTTCTGTTGTCTTCTCTGTTAGAAAATGACATTTGATTGATACCTGACTTCTGATAATTGCTAAACAATTTTAAATTTGGCAGCTGAAGTACACAAATCTTTATTCCTAGTTGTGATACACACACACACACACACACACACACACACACATATATATGTATATATATATAATTTTAAAAATTATGTGTAGTGAATTAAGGGAAATAATCCTTATTGCATATATTAGTTGAGGCAGCAAGAAAAACATACCTTAAATTATATTGTTATAAAAAGTCACAAATACAGAAATGTACATATTCTGTAGAATGATTCTTTTAAACATTTGTCCTTATATTTGCAACAAGCAAGTGGATTGTGATAACTCAAACCAATAAAGTAATCAGCCTTTATTGTAACTCTGATCGCTTGCTTTGCCTTTGGGGAGGAGCAAGGTCATGGGCTAGAGACATTGCTCTTTGCTGAAACCAAGGAACAAAACCTCAAAGCACCTGCGCTCTTCTACATACAATATATTAAAAGAAGGCAACACTCCCATGTAAGGCAAACTCTTATTCTAAGACGGAAGTATCCAGTTAAAATATTAATACTGAGATCCAGCTAAATCACTAAAATATGTGCTATAAATACTTGAGTGGTGAGCACAATTCCTAATAAGAAATATTGGTACAATTGGAGAATTAAAGTCATAGGATTATGCTAAAATTATTGAGAGTGTCATACAATTTCCACCCGTTTGTCAAAAACTTCCAACAAACTTAATTTAGAGACATAATCTGAATTTATTTATCAATTGATAGATTAAAAATAGCTTCTCAGATGATTTAAATGATTGGTTGAGATTTGCTTTATAAGTAGATAAAGCAGAAATAGAGCACAAAATGCAAATTGCTTAATTGCTTAAAATAAGTTGTTATCATTCATCAATTAATGATGGGAACATGTTATAAGAAATGTATCATTAGGGCATTTTTTCATGCAAATGGTAAAGAGCCTATTATTTCATGTAGTCATAAGTGTTTCTTATTGTTGCCCAAATCTGCAATTTCATACAGTGATGCTCAGAGGAATTAGTCAAAGTTTCATTAACTGAGATGCACAGCAGGGTACTGTGATCAAAGTGATGTTGTACACTAATAGCTCATGTGGTTGTTTCCTTATAGGCTGAAGGTGTTTGTTTGTAAATTGCTTCTTCATTCTTTTCTTAATGGAATGCTGTCCATTTTCAGGAGTAGCCTGTAATAGGATGTAGAAATCCAAAGAGGCATCAGTACCAGAGACCTTAAAATGAAAGCAGGGAAAGGATGGCCTGTATTTACTGGATACATTAACAACTGTTACTTTTGTGCTCAGGCTCGGCAGAATGTGGTGAGCATAATAAAATGGTCTTGAAGCTTCTATTGTACTCTGTTGAGATTGATACCTACACTGCACTGAATGGAGGTGGACCCAGGAAAACAAGGACATGAATAGGTTTAGATGACAATAAATTACAAAGCATAAACTACATTTATTTCACTAAGACCCTGTGAAGCACAGAAAGAATGGTGAAGAGAGGGGATCTGAAAGATCATGTAACTCATATCAGAATTATACAGTGAAATAAAAGATCTATTGGTAAGGAATGAACATAGAATTAAAGCAAACAGAATAAAGCCTTATGGATCATATTTAGTTAATTAAAGAGAGCAAGAGTTTGTTTAAGTATAGATTGATGTGGGAGAATGATGGACCATAGTTTGTTAAAATAGGTAGTGCTCAGTCATATAAATTCCTCGGGATCTTGATTCTTTTATAAGTGGAATTATGTATTGGAAAAATACTTTATGGTGTTTGTTACCCTAAGTATGTAGACCAGGTTTGGTGCACTTGTCTCCTGTGAGATTTTTCAAGAGAAATGCGATTGCACAGTGGGATTCTGATTTTTTTTCACAAAACAAAGAAAATATCTGAGCAATTAAGGTCCAAATTCTTGAGAATACAATTCTCTCTCTCAGAGAGATCGGAGAAAGGGAGAAAGGAAGGGATGCAGAGTTCTTCCTCTTGAGAAAATACCCTTCTTAACATCCTAGTGCTTGGTAGATGCTACCCTCAATGGGACTTTACCTGCTATAAACTCCTTCCTTGGGTTTCTGTTTCTGTTTCACATTTTCAAGTTTATCCCCTGGAACAAACACTACTCAACTTCACTCATCTATGGATATTTCTCAAGTTACTTGTTTTCCAAACTCCTCTACCATTTGTGTCTCTGAGACTCAACTTTTCATTCTGAAAATATTTGAAGGAAAAGACAAAACTTTACTGATATTTTAAAAATATTACTATGGCTGCTATAGGAAGAACAGAGAGTGGAGGCTGGGAAGAGATCCAGAAAAAAGTGATGAGGATAAAGAGAGTGTTCCAAAACTGAACAGCATGTCAAGGTAGCCACTGCTGTTAGCTTTTTCAATCAGAAGAATTTCGTACAATGGCATTGCTATAAATGATGATTCAGTGAAGGAAAAAAAGGAAACTATAGATTCTATTCCTCCTTTTCAACCCAGAAGTCAACACTGCTTAACTTGTGCATTGACGGAAGCCACAGTCATATTTCAGAAATACATTTACATTTTAGAGGATGTTCAGATTTCAAGAAAATAGGACATCAAAAATGTATGATTTGGAACTCCAATTCCTTTTCTATTAATCTTCAGTCTTTTCTTTATAGGCCAATGGATACTTTCATGGGCATATTTCTCTTGGCCTTCACTTTTAGAGAAGAGATTACTTAAGAATTCCTAGATCAACTATTTTGAAAATTGAGCCTATTTCATTTCTTCGAAAAGATATAGACCCAGTTGCAGAGACAAGATTGCAAATTCTCAATTATGTTTTGAGAATAATAAAATTACAAGCATTTTAGGGCTTTGGGTGTAATTTTCTACCTACCATAAACTCACTTCAGAATGCTTTCTTCACTCAAGATCAGACCATTAGTGCTCATCAAGAACTATATACATGTACAGCTTGGATATTCATAAAAAATCCAATCAGTAGCATGAACTGTCATATATTTTAAATGATCAACTAATATTACCCCTCAATCAGCAATCTATGAACATTATTTCCATTAACTCTCTTTCAAAATGAAAGGCTTACTATTATTGTTGAAGTATGGTCAGGTCAATAGATCTGAAGTCAATTGACAATGTAATGTTAGTGACTCTGAGATTTGAAGATGAGGACCAAACTCTATGTGAAAGCAATATATTATGTAAAGAGATGGTTCACTTATCTTTGGGGAGTAGGAAACATGATTGAGATTAATAAAGTAGGGACTGCTGGGCAGTGGTGGTGCACACCTGTAATCCCAGCACTCTGGGAGGCAGAGGCAGCCAGATTTCTGAGTTTGAGGCCAGCCTGGTCTACAGAGTGAGTTCCAGGACAGCCAAGGCTATACAGAGAAACCCTGTCTCGAAAAAACCAATCAATGAATCAATCAATCAATAAATAAATAAATAAATAAATAAATAAAAATAAAGTAGGTACTGCCTCCTAGATGTGTGCTTTTAGTGGATGCTAGTGGTGGGTTTATACTCTCTACAGAAATTACCTTGTTATTATGTATGAACATCTCAGGGTCTTTCTAAAAGAATGACAAAGCACCAAAAATACATGGAAAAAATTATTCTTAACATAAGGACACAAAAGGGAAAAAACATAGAATATATGTGTCAGTCCTAGAAATTAACAAAAAAAAGAACAAGAAATAAGTGAACAAGGAGAAAACAGAAGGAAAGTGAAACAAAGGAAAGACAGAAGAATGGAAGAAACAAAGGATAATTACTTCTTTCACACTGTCTTATGTTGGAATTAATTTGATATTCTAATAATAACTTGCCCTTGATAACTTTCCATTGTGATATGGATCAACTCATTGAACAAGTAGTTAAGTGGATTTGCAGTAACTGAATGGCAGCATTTTTCACAAGAATAATTATACACTAAATACATATTAAGTGCATTTCAATGTAAGGTTTTGAATAATTTCTTTTTGTAAATTATATATGGCTGAGTAATTTCTTCAGGAAATGAATGGTAGAGCCTTCAAGCAGCCAAAGGTGGATGCTTGGGTTTAGGTCGAAGGTCCCTAGAATCCATGTGAATGTTGTAGTTTTTAATTGCAGCCTCAGAAAGCAGATGAGGCCAAGGTTGCCTAGTGGCACTATCACTATCATGATTTCTGGATTTTATTAAGGGACCATGATTCAAAAGAATGAAAAAGAAGAGTGATTGGAAAAGACTATTGACATCACCTTCATGAATGATGAAGTATCCCCCTCCCCTCATCCTGAAAAAAAATTAAAAATGTCAATTACAAAGGTTAGGATATAACTATTTCTTGAGTAAAATATTGGGAAACTGATGAGAAAGACAGTGTGTGTGTGTGTGTGTGTGTGTGTGTGTGTATTCAAATACCTCAGAGCTCTTAGAGACTAATTCACCAACCAAAGGACATATATCTACATGGTTGATCTGCAGCCCCAGTACATATATAGCAGAGGACTGCCTTCTCTGGTTTAAGTGAAAGAATCCTGTGATGTTCCAGGGAAGGAGAATGCTGGGAGGGATGAAGCTGGGGAGTGAGGGAATGGGGGAGTGTGAAGCACCCTCTCAGAGGCAAAGGTGTAAAGAACGAGGAAGGGATACTAGGAATCAGTGCAACATTTGGAATGTAAATGAATAAAATAATTTATTAAAAAACAGGAAATATATTTATTTATATGTTTATATTATATAGCAAAATAATATAATATATTCAATAAAATATATATGATTTTAAATGTTACATGTTATATTAATATGTACTATAAATTTAATAATAAAAGAATATTTTGCTAGTACTAGAGATTTATATAGGTCTAGAATTTTTTCATTTACAAATCCATTTGACTTTATACTATTCATCTTATTACTTTGGGCTACATATTCTAATGATTTACACTAGACTGGTATTGTACACTAGATGTAGTTCATTTTTCAAAAGTGACTGAAACATTTTGTACGCATTTAGTTAAGTGAAAACTTCCTTCTCTCAGTAAATTGTTTTTAAGCACATGAAGCATAAAACTTGTCATTTTAAGTACTCATTTTAGTGGTGTGAAGTTCATTCACAATTTTATTTAGTCAAATTCAAGAACTCTTTAGAGTTTGCAGATCTAAGTTTATGTCCCTTGGAAAAAGCAACTCTTATGTTCTCCAGAAGGATTTCAAAATCAATTTATAACAAGGAAGAGAATTTTGACATGTTTTTTGCAGCACTCTTAGGGTCTGTGAAGTGGCTTGATTTTAGTTTCTTAGGCCATATATTTATTTTTAATTCTTTGTATTGACTCCCTGTTCTCTCCTCTTCCCTGCTCCCTTCTCCTTTAAATATTATTATTTACAAAAATAGTAATTCCAAAATGATAGCATGCATCCTATAGATGAAACCTTCGGTGGCTCTCTTGTACTCTGAGTCAAGCTCTGAATCTAAAATATGTTCCTGCACATTGCAAGGCTGTGTTCTCAGTTATCACAGGATACTTGTTTCTATTAGTGGAAACACCCTCATTGATAATGTCATAGATTCTGGAGAGAGACAACACTTTTCTCATAGCTGTTTACAAATACACATGCTGGAAAGGTTATATATTTTGGACACTTCAAACTACTTTGAAATTTTTGATGAAAGTTTTTCTTCATTTCTGGTGAATTGAAGATTGTTTTAAATTCATTTTTGAGGATTTCATACATGACTACTGTGTTTATATACTTTCCACCCCTCTTTCTACCCCTGTAATCATCCAGTACCCTTTACCCCCATTCAAATTCATGACTTTTCTTCCTTAGTATTATGTTAACTGTTGTTCATATGCTTACGTGTTTGGGGCTGACCCAAAGGAATTAGATAAGCCTTCAGAGGTCATTGCTGAGAAGATCAGACATCCCTCTTTCAGAAGTCTCAAGTCTTGTAACTTTCAGTGTAGAAATGAAGCTTTATGCTATTTCCTCCATTACACAGGCATGTCCACTGACCTGGAGCTGTCACTGTGCTGGTGATATTTTGGGTGACCACATTCTTGTGGTTTTATTCATGTACCTTTGCCTGATAACCAAACTCTCTCATAGCAAATATGCTAGTTCTCAGGCTTCTTACATTCCATCAATCTCCTGTCCTGTAAGATTCCCATAGCCAGTTCTTTTTAATTAATTAATTTACACTCCATATTTTATCCCCCACCTCCCATCCACTCTTTGACTATTCCACATCCCATACCTCCTCTAGCCCTGCCATCTCCAAGAGGATGTTCCCCCACTCACCCACCCTCATCTGATCTGACCTCTAAACTCTCTGGGGTCTCCAGTCTCTAAAGGGTTAGGTGTTTCATCTCTGAATGAACACAGTCCCGGCAGTCCTCCACTGTACATGTGTTGGGGGCCTCAAATCAGCTGGTATATGCTGCCTGGTTGGTGGTCCAGTGTCTGAGAGATCTCATGGGTCCAGGTTAATTGAGACTGCTGGTCCTCCTACAGGGATGTCCTCCTTCTCAGCTTCTTCAGCCATTTCTTAATTCTTAGCCAGTTCTTTAAATTTTTGACCAGTTGAGGATTTCAGTAATGGTCTCTGTATCAGTTATTATTTTTATTTGTTAATTTGGTTTTTTTTTGATTGGGTAGAAGCTACATTTATTTGTGGGTATAAGAATGCATAGATGGAATTCTGTTAGAATTCCAAATATTCTTATCTTTTCTACATAAGAATATTTCTTATCTAGAAAAGGGGCAGAGGTAGGTTTTCTCTAGGGGTCATGATTTCATTAGCCATGAAATTAGCTACATTTACAGTACTAGGCATGAAATTTCTACAGTTGAGTAGGCCTTAAGTCCAGGTAGATGGCTTGTTTTATTTCATTTTGCTGTCATTGTTCATTTGTTTTTTATATCCAAATATAAATGCTACTATTGGTGGATGTGTGATGTTCTGATCATCAATGCAGTTCCCAGGCTTTACAGGAGGGTAGGGCTACTGATTGTCTTCTCCCTTGGCAGGTTTCATGGCTTCCTCATATCTTATGAGAGTTAGCCCTCTGAGAAGTGGTTTTGGATCTATTATCATAACTCAATATTGTTTTTAATAGAAACATTTGATTGTAACATAATACATTATCATCTGAGTCTAAAATATACTAATAACCGTTTCATAGAGTGTACTAATAGAGGAAAGAAGCAATGTAATCAATTTCTAGGCTGAAAACTACTAGATAGAGGCAGGAACATCGTTTTCTCCCTAAATATAATGTGAAATTATATCATATGTGTACTAAGGCCAAGAAATCAAACGTATTAGAATCGTAGTTCCTGGTAAAGTCAGTGGTCCTAAGTGTATCAATAAAAATGGCCAGAGGGACAATTATTTTTTCTGTAAATGATAAAACACTGAAGAATGGTTCTAGCAGTTTATTTATATACCCATTAGATATGCTTCTTTTCTGTAAGTAACCATTAAGCTAAAGTTTTAAAATGTTGGGTAAGGCCAGTTATACTTAAATTTCTTGCTCCTGAGGGTGAATGAAAGCTCATGAAACCAAGCCACATGAAACCACATTAGTCATAGATAAGGTATATATACCATCAGTTATATATAAGGTATAAAGCTTAGGGGCACAACTTTAGACACATTATTATATTAACGAATAGTCGGAAGACTTTAATTCTTTTGCATAAAAAATGAGAGAAAGAGCAGGTGACAGCATTAATATTATGCAAATGATAATCTCTCTCTCTCTCTCTCTCTCTCTCTCTCTCTCTCTCTCTCTCTCTCTCTCTCCTCTTATTGAGGCTTATCAACAATCTTAAAATAGACTGTAGAGTGTGAAAATCCAGCCACTGTTGTCAACTCTTTTCATGTGCGTTGCTGTGATTTTCTCATTGTAATGGTATCTATCCTGAAGTTATTTTGTGCTGCTTGTCACAGCAATTTAAAATCATGGCAATACAGAGGAAGATTGGTGAAGAGAGACCATTCTCTCTAGAAAACTAGCTGTTACCATGAGATTCTGATCAAGAGACTTGTTTGTCAGTCACCATGGTACTAACACCACATCCAAAGCTATGACATATTTCTTGAAATTGAAATAAGCTCCTTTCATCAAATAAATGAAACTACTAGGAATTCAAGGACTTTCACACTATTTTTTAAATTTTTTTATACGATATATTTTTTATTTACATTTCAAATGATTTCCTCTTTTCAGGCTTCTCACTCCTTGAAAGTCTCATAAGCCCCCTTCCCTCCCCCTGTTCTCCCATCCAGCCCTTCCCACTTCCCTGTTCTGATTTTGCTCTATGCTGCTACACTGAGTCTTTCCAGAACCAGGGGCCACTCCTCCGTTCTTCTTGTACCTCATTTGATGTGTGGATTATGTTTTGGGTATTCCAGTTTTCTAGGCTAATATCCACTTATCAGTGAGTGCATACCATGATTGATCTTTTGAGACTGGGTTACCTCACTTAGTATGATGTTCTCCAACTCCATCCATTTGTCTAAAAATTTCATGAATTCATTGTTTCTAATGGCTGAATAGTACTCCATTGTGTATATATACCACATTTTTTTTGCATCCATTCTTCCATTGAGGGATACCTGGGTTCTTTCTAGCTTCTGGCTATTATAAATAGGCCTGCTATTAACATAGTGGAGCATGTATCCTTATTACATGCTGGGGAATCCTCTGGGTATATGCCCACATGCTATTATGTATCTAGATCTAGTAATCCATAGCAATTAAATTATTGATTTTCAAAATATTTAAGAAAGGAACTAGCAGCAACTTGTCTATTAGTTGTTACTTCAGTTCAAGAAATAAAAAAATACGTCAACATTAGTTTGGACTGGGAATAATAATATTTTGATAGCTGTGATGTGTTTTTGAGAAGTGATTTTAGAGATTTCTTTATAGTGTGTATAAACTATAAACTCATGCTTTTATTGAATTAACTCAATTAGGAGCAGAGGTTAGTAAAGCTAAGGACTTAATAATCTACCTTTGAGGAATTTGGGTGGGAATAGCAGCTGGGTCACATTCCAGGCCAATAGGAAAAATAGATTTTTTCAAAATTCCTAATCCATTGCTCCACTCCTTACTATTCATGCCACCCTCAAATGTGTATCCCAGAAACTGCACAAACATGGCAACTTTAAAAAAATGATACTTTAACACATATTGCTCAAAATCGCCAGTGTTAGCTTCACATCTGAAGTTTTCTCATCTCTTTGGCTATCGTATTTTTTCTTAAAATACACTAGCATTGAAAATACAAGCAGAAACTGAATACAAGAAGTTATAAAATGCAGCAGGAGTTTTATAGCTCTTTATAATAGCAAGGACGCAAAGTCAACTAAATAATGAAATAATTGATATTTTGCATGTTACACAAAATAAAAGTGTTTATAATCTCATTTTTTCTAATTTATAAAGTGATTTTTGAATTAGAAAAGTCTCCTCTTTTATCCCTAGAGTTCTGCAGTTGAGCCTGAGATTTAAAACTGATAATAGGCAGATTAACTCCAGTTAGACATACGAATTAGATTTCATAATCTACAATGTGTAATCATATGTTAGAAAGACATTCAAATTCGATTTCACAATATTCCTTTTATATGCTATTGGGCATTTTTATATACAAAATGTGGAGACCAAACAGTGCAGTTGCAACCTGAGAAAGAACTGAAATACAGCAGCAAACAGTAGACATTAGTGAGCAGGACTATTCCAGAAACAGCACCGTATTTGTAACAAAGCAAGGAAGCCTAACATGAGGTATAGGCTGAATAGAGAGTAGAAGGGGAGAAACACACTCAGAGTAGCCATGAAAAGGAGAGAAAAGGAGCTCTTCATCAAAGTTCTGTGGAGATGCCAACTGGCCCCATGCAAAATACACAAATCCAAGATTGCGTAAGTATAGCCAGCGACATTGGGGAAAGGATCCCGCACTGCCTTCCTTGCTGTCTAGTGTTTTGCTGAGGAACTGTTTTATAATAGTCTTACAGTCAACTCTTTCATCTGGGGAGAGCGAAAATTTATGTCTTTGAACTCCACTGGCTTTGCCCTCTCCACTGACTAAATAATCAGTAAGGACTCAGGAACTGGTTGCGACTTGAATGCTGATGAATGAAAAAAGTCTTCTTGGTAGGAAGAGGAGGCTGTAATGCACAGGGAATCACAACACTTAGAGCTGTCAACTGTCTCCTTACCTCCCCTAGGAAGAGTGAGACCAGCTGTGTAGGAACATAAATGAGTGAAGGTACCACAAAATCATGCTTGGTCTTGCCTTTCTCCCTGCTAGCACAGACTGCGCTGCACTGACAGCTGACAGCGCGCTGGTATTTCTCAGACCAACAACTACACTACAGAAGATCTCTGATTGGAAGCAGTTTCCATCATAACATCACAACTGTGCTTAGTTCAGCTAGCGGGAGTCATCTGAAACTGCAGGGGGTGGGGTGCGCACGCGCTCCAGCATGTACTGCTTTGGTAAATGAGCACACAGAAAACACTGATGTGAATTATGCACAGTAGCAATACTTTAGATTATTCCCTAACACATAACTCACGGAGGAACTAGCACTTGACATGGTGAGGAAGAAATATGGACTAGCATTGTTGTGGTGGTGGTTGTAATCGTGGCTGTTGTTCAGTTTTTCTGCTGGTTATGTATTTATTGTGTTGTTCCGTCTTTATTATTTCTTATAACTTTATTTCATATACTCGTACTCAAGGCTTATGGACTCTTGCCTTTTTTTCTGTTCCTTTCTTTTTATTCCTTTAGTATTAATGACCTTAACTTTTTCCATCATCTTTACATTCCTACTTATCTCACAGGAATCCTATGTCTTCCATTGAGGGACATATGGGTTCTTTCCAGCTTCTGGCTATTATAAATAAGGCTTCTATGTCTTCAAACCTTTTTGGGAAGTAGTTGGTATCTTCCTACCCCCTTTAACTGCACATAAATATCTGGTTTGATTTTAATTGTTTTTGTCACTGCAGACTGTTTTATCCTATTAGTAAAAAAATGGGTAGTGAGATATATTGTAACAACTCCAAAGGTCTAGAAGAGCTTGATATGAAGAAAAGAAGATAATTTAAATGTTTAGCATTTAATGTGATCAATTATTCAAAAGATGATGTCATATACAGGGCAAGGGAGAAAGTCAACTTAAAATGTGGAAAATAAGTTCGGAGATGGTATTATAGGACCCCAAAACCTGATAGCTACTGTAGGACCCAAAACCTTGGAACTTGCAGGTTAAGTACATTACAAGCAAAGCAAATGAAATCTCAGTTGAAATTATCATTACCAGGCTAGATAAAATGGGATAAAGACAATCAGGCATGTAAAATAATGTTAAGGAATTTAGGTGGCAATAAAGACAAGCAAAAATAAAACAAAAGCAAAACAGTCAGAATACCAGAGCTTCCAAGAATTCTGTTCTTTGGTTGAAATATAGCTATTAGACTTGAGTTAGATAAAAGAACTGAGATACAGACTAGAGTATAGATAATGTGATATAATTCTTATCATTGAAGGCTTCTGTCCTTCCCAATGATGATCTCCCATCTGAGAACCAGGACCAACATATTTGTTTTCTCTCATTTCTTTGCGATCTGACCCTTTCATGTCTTCCTTATACAATGCCAGGTTACTGTATTGAATCTCACTGGTGAACTTTGACTTTCAGGAAACAGGACATTTTATCCTTCTCTGAATTTGAGAATTTATTTCATTATCTCTAGGAAGGCAGTCACTTTACCTTCTGCATTCTCATGTATGTTTAAATCCTTAATAATGTAATATTTTTCTTTTAATGTTGCAAATCTCTTAAAGTTCTGTTCATTGTTTTTGATTTCATTGATTCACTCTTGTATATGATCTTGTGTATGTTTTGCTACCAATGACTTCAATTATCATTTCTTTTATTTTTTGAGATTATGATATAATTACAAAATTCCTCCACTTTCTTTACTCCTTCCAAAGCTTCTCATATATCCCTCCTTACTATGTTTCAAATTCATGATCTGTTTTTCATTAATTTATATTATGTGCATATATACTTATATTTAATATGTATCACATACATATATTTACACATATACATACATAATTAAGTTTATCTATCTATAACCTGCTTAGTCGGTGTAATATATATATATATACATATATATATATATATGTATATATACATATATATGTGTGTGTGTGTGTATGTGTGTATGTGTATATTTATTGGTTCTTCAATATATTTGGGATTAGAAAACCAACTGATGTACTTTCCCCTGGAGAACCATATTTATGTAACTTTTAGCATTGCCTGTTCACCTTGTAGGTATGTGTTAAGTCTGAGGTCTGTGATCTCCTCCAGCACACCCTGGCATTTTTATTGTTATTGTCCATATTTAAACCATGTCTAGGCTGTTATGTTGAGGAGACTACCTAGATTTATCTTCTCACACTCGTAGAAAACACATTTCCAAAACTGTCTGATCTGGGTTTTGCAGCCGTGCTCACCCACCCAATTTCCCCTGAGCCTTATGTGTGAGAATGTTTTGTAGTTATGTTTACTGGTGCTGAGCTCCACAATGGTGTTTTTTCCTGTGTGGGTTACCTCACTCAGTATATTTTCTAATTCCATCCATTGTGTAAATGTAATAAATTTTCTGTATTCATTCCTCTGTTGAAGGACATCTGGGTTCTTTCAAGCTTCTGGCTATTTTAAAGAAGGCTTCTATGAACATAGTGGAACATGTGTCTTTGTTATATGTTGGAGCATCTTTTGGGTAAGTTCCCAGGAGTGGTATAGCTGGGTCCTCAGGTAGTACTATGTCTAATTTTCTGAGGAACTGCCAGACTGATTTCCAGAGTGGTTTTACCAACTTCTAATCCCACCAGTAATGGAGTGTTCCTCTTCCTCCACATCCTCTCCAGCACTTGCTGTCTCCCGAGTTTTTTATCTTAGCCATTCTGACTGGGGTGAGATGGGATCTTGGGGTTGTTTTGATTTGCATTTTCCTGATAACTAAGGATGTTGAACATTTCTTTAGGTGCTTCTCAGCCATTCAGTATTCCTGTGGCAATGTGTTCGAGGCTCTTCCCTCCTTTCTTTTATATTAAGTTCAGTGTATCTGGTTTTCCTGGTCTACTTTTGCTGAAAAGACAAACATCTTCAATGAGGGCTGAAAGCATCATCTTTAGATTGCTCTTAGGGATTGTGCTGGTTTAGTAATATGGTGACAGAGGTTCTCTTCTAAGATCCATGATGTCTGTATCATATTATCACATTTTAAAGGTTAGTTTTTTTTCCCACTCATGTGTCTGCTTGAATAATTTCTCTTGAGAAAGGATCTTCACCAAACCTACATCCGATAGAGGGCTAATATCCAATATACACAAAGAACTCAAGAAGTTAAGACTCCAGAGAGCCAAATAACCCTATTAAAAATGGGGTACAGAGCTAAACAAAATTTGCCTTAAGAACTTCGAATGGCCGAGAAGCACCTTAAAAATGTTCAAAATTATGGTCATTAGGGAAATGCAAATCAAAACAACCATGAGATTTCACCTTACACCTGTAGGAATGGCGAAGATTAAAAACTCAGGAGACAGCAGGTGTTGGCGAGGTTGTGGAGAAAGAGGAACACTCCTCCACTGCTGGTGGGAATGCAAGTTGGAACAACCACTCTGGAAATTAGTCTGGTGGTTCCTCAGAAAACTGGACATAACACTTCTGTAGGACCCTGCAATACTACTCCTGGGCATATACCCAGAGGATTCCCTGGCATGCAATAAGGACACATGCTCCACAATGTTCATAGCAGCCATATTTAATAGCCAGAAGCTGGAAAGGACCCAGATGTCCCTCAAGGGAAGAATGGATACAGAAAATGTGGTATATTTACTCAATGGAATACTGCAAAGCAATTAAAAAACAATGAATTCATGAAATTCTTAAGCAAATGGTTGGGTCTGGAAAATATCATCCTAAGTGAGGTAACCCAATCACAAAAGAACACACTTGGAAAATAGTCACTGATAAGTGGATATTAGCTCAGAAACTCTGAATAGCCAAGACACAATTCACATATCAAATGACTTCCAAGAAGGAGGAAAGAGAGGTCCCTGGTCCTAAAAAGGCTTGTTCCAACACTGTAGGGGAATACCAGGACAGATAAGTAAGAGGGGGTTGATAGGAGAATGGGAGAAAGGAAGAGGGCTTAGGGAACTTATGGGGAGGGGAGAACCAGAAAAGGGAAAATAATTTTGAATGTAAACAAAGAATATTGAAAATAAAAAGTTAAAATATACATATATACATTTATATATATATGTATATATATACATATATATATAAAGTTGCTTTGGTAATGTTAAATTTTTTTCTAAATTTTTTAGAAGAGTTGAATTTACTTAAGATGAACAGTGTGATTATGAATGAAGTGTATTTATGTAGATAATATGGATATAATGTATAATGATAAAATCTATTATTTTGTGTGGAAAAAACCCTACTTGCTGCTAAGTCTGATCACTGGACCATTTTATCTGTAGAAAGAAATTGTTCGGGAATTACCTCCAAATGTGTAAACTCACACATGAACACACACACATATAGATAGATAGGTGGCTACTATTATATTTTGCTAAACAAATGTAAAAAACAGGACTTTACAATAGGAACAAACAGAAATTCCCTGTGATAGAAGAAAATAAATAGGGACAACCACTCCCATCTACTTGCAATCTCTGATACACATAACCACACACAAGTGCACACACACATAGACATAGACACAAACATACACAAATACTCGCACACAGAATCATGCAGAGTCCTCAGCCCTATAAGCTTTCTATAGTTAAAACTACCAAGCACTAAAGTAGTTCAAAAACTATTGCTGTGCTTGGTCATCAATGTGATATCAATAAGCGTCTGTAATAGCACCTGACTATTCAGCTCAGTTTTGTTGGCACCATGACTTTACCCTATTAACATTTATCTTGAGGCAAATTGTGGAATGCAGCCTTATGAAGATAATCTGAGTTCAAACTCAGAAAGTTAGTTTTGCTCCACTTTTCTACTTTACTGAAATTTAAGAAGAGAAAATCCTAAGTGAATCCCTAAACATTAACGATTGATACCATAACCTTTACTTAAGACATGAGGTTACTTTAGGCTAGGGATATTTCTGAAATCTACTTGGGAAGCAATGGTTTGTGGTTTGTTGGTTTCAGTGGTTATAGAAGACCAATAAATAGAATCGTATATTGATTAGGGAGTGAGTACTTAAAGGTTACAGACTGACAGAGAAAGAACATGTGGGATTTATGGAAAACAAACTCAAGTGCTGCATACAAAAGACTCATAAAAGAACTGAGAAGTTGAAAACTATGGAATCGGTTTAAAGACTAAATTAGTCATGCCTAAAGCTAGTAGGATCATGCTAATATCTGATAAATACATGTGGGTTAATGTAAACATAAAGAAAAGAATATTTTCAAAGTAAATGAAAGTTCACATAAAGGATTTAGAAAGGACCAAAACAGGTAAAATATACGGAAGTGAAACTATTGCATTCACATGTTTATAACAGAAAACCTTTGAGAAATATTGTCCAGCAATTTAAATATATTACATGTACAAATAACAAGCCAATCAAACTGAATAAAACTCTTGTTTTAATCAGTAGCAATGTGGACTTTTGAAATAGGAGCTATTTTGATTCCACTTCTACATGTGCCACGTTCAAGTCACTGTTTGTCCTTGTCAATCTTTAATTTAGGTATTTGGCAGTGTAAGAATGTATACGACTAAGATTTCCTTTATAATTTTTGATGACTAATAATACTGAGTGTACCTTAACATATCAAATATTTGGCTACACTTTCCTATACAGTTCTAATAGAAATATTCGACACTGCTAACTTTGTATTTTCTCCATCTCATTTTTTTTAGGTTTTCTAATATTTAGGAATATTTGGGAAAAGGAAAAATAGTTTAATTTTATATATTCTTTATATTTACATAAAAGAATATAAAAGACAAAAAGTATACAAATAAATTCAAAAATGAAAGAATAAAATCTTTGTGAAAAAGATTGAGAGTTAGAAAATTGTCACATGTCTAGTCTCTGAAAAAAATACAAGCAGTTTATATGAACTGAAGTAAAATGCACTGTGATATACTGAGCTAAAATAATAAGTATTATTATAATTATGTAATTATATTTAAATGTTCCATTTAGAATGCTAAACACTTGTATTTTATTAGTTTTAGAAAGTGATACATGTGAGAGCTTGTGATAGCATTACAGATTTCATAATACAGTAGTGACTCTTTTAATCCTAAAGTCTCATAAAAATAATTAATAAAAGTACATATATTTTATACAAATATAGCCATCATAATGTCATATAATGAAAAGGTAGGTAGTACCTTACCTCTGGGTAGGGTAAACAGTCGTCAATTTGCAGTAATTTGCACATTTTTGAGCCTGGATCCAAAAAATAAATCATTATTTGTACAAGGACTGATGAGTTCCAGTGGTCATAACTGAGAAGATTCAACTGAATGATGAAACTATTCAGATTTGGAACATTATTCTTGTTAATGCACTTTTTCAACACTTAAAGAAATTGGAGTAAGTGACCAGAGTGAGTAATTGAGGTCATTTCTCACAAGAATCCAGAAGTCTGCAGCATGCACATACATGTACTGATTCTTTGAACTTGGCCACCATAAGCCTAAACATTGTTCCACTAATTACTAAAAGTGAGGGAAATGTTCAGAGCATAATGTGGTGATTTATGAGATTTATTTATAATTTGGTAAAAACATGAGGTAAATGCAGAAACGCTCCTTCATGAGAATTAACCAAATGAGAGGTGGCAACTCTTGATATTGAGGACTTAAACGGATATAGTTCAAGACATTTCTGAAGAAATATCTTACTTGAAATGTATTACTCAGCTCTTCTCTGTCCAAAGGCAGAAAGTGTATAATTTTAAGGAAAGAATACTTTTAGTTCTATACATTCTGTTTAATAAATTAAACCTATAGAATATGTTGATACTCTCAGCAGCAGAAAGTTCTCTAAACAATGCAAACATTCATGCACTTCCTCTGTGAGGTCAGTCACCGCACGGAGCACCCCTGTATTGCCATTACCGTGTAAGTGTTTTAGATATGCCTTTACATACTGTAGCAACTCACAGAGGTTCACAAAGACTCTGAGAATTTTGATATCACATAGGTAGCAAGTGTAAAAATGTGTCTTTCATAAAAGAGACTTACATTTTTCTCATATACCATTATTTTTTCATTCCAAACATATATTCTTCAAATCAACAAGTGCTTAGTGAGTGCTGAGTGCTTGATGCACCCTTTTCTTGACACTGAGATTGATAGAAGTCACGCTCACTCGTTTAATTATTCTTACAGTAGCATGCAGGGTATTTACAGGTGCCTATGATGACATGCATTTGCCTTTGGTGCTCCCATGGGGAAACTTGGATTTTCGAAAAATAAACTGAGAGCAGACAAACACCACAAATTAAAAATTTCAGATGCAGAAAGGCCAAAATATCTCTGATAAATTATCTCATATTTGTATTTGCAAAACCGAGTAGAAAATAAATTTTATAAACAACTTGACAAAGTTATATTTAAAAAATAAACGTGATTTTTCCCCATTCATGTGAAGCTTCCAAACAGTTTTCATAAATTGTTTTGGGATAAGCTGTGTGTGTGTGTGTGTGTGTGTGTGTATGTGTGTGTGTGTGTGTGTGTGTGTGTGTGTTCTAGTTTGTTTTCAAGAAATGTAATTTAGAGGAGATTTCTACTGAATTGTTTGCAATCCTATGTAAAGGTCTTCTGGAGATAAAGAACAATATTCAATATTACTGAATAGAGAAGTTCTAAGCAACCAAACCTTATCTAATTAGAAGACATGTTGCTGAAACACTTGTTCTGACATATTTTTCTTTATACAATAAGCCAAATGGTAGCACTATTAATTAATGAATATAGTTTTAATTTTTAATTTGTTTTATGTGTTTGCATGTGTTGGTGGGCAAAAGGTTTATCTTCAAGTTCTCTATCATTCTCCACCTTACCTCTGGAGATGGGATCTCTCAAGCCTGATACTCAATGAAAGGCTAGAATGGATGGTTGATGAGCTGGGGGTATCTGCCAACCCCTGTCTCAGCTCTGTTATGGCAATGGACAGGTAGTAACACACCCCACTTTGCATCTAAGCATCCAAACTTTAGTCTTCATGTTCACATAGCAGGCATTTCCTTGAATGAGCTCTCTCCCCTTTACATGTCTTCTAAAATTCACCTCTCTAGCCATAAACATAAAACTCAGGTTCTTATCTTTGACTACATTGAGCTAATGAGAAAAGTTAATTCTTCTTCCATTTAATTGTTGAGAGCTTTCTTAGTCTCACAAAAGCAACAACCAACCAGGTCTGATTGCTCTACTTGGTAAACAATGGAAAATCAGTCAGGAAAATGTTCCAATTTTAAATGGCAATAAAACAAATCTGGTAAAGGCAGAGTGACACAGAATGAAGACAGTGGTGGACATTTTATTCACACCTTTTAGTGTGTGCTGAAAACATAATTATGTCCCAGAAAATGGAACCTAGTCCCTGCTTTTTGGCAGGAAGAGTGACAAGTGTTTTCAATCCATTTCAACCAAAAACCAGCTAACCCTATGTGATACACTCTCAGATGTTCAAAATACATGAATTTGACATGATTACACTTCCTAGAAAGAGTTAAGTGGGGAATGATTTAGCAATGAATGCAAATAGCTATGCCAATGTAAAAAATAAAATAGCTTGCTTTAAAATATGTAGCTTATTTGTTGTAGTCTTTTTAAAACCTGACTAACCATGCATGACTTGAGAACAGAAATAATCTTTGTACTGTGGTTGCTCTGAAGAGTCTCCCAAAACTTTGCTCATAATAAAATGGCTAAAACTTAAATTGGTGTGCATGGTAAGCAGGCAGATAAGTTGGTGAAGTCACGAAAATTAATTACACTGAAGCCTAATTTTCTCTTTTCCCCTTTTCTGCCTCATGTAACAAGATACTTTGGATGATTTGGGAATAATAGATATTTATGTGGCTTGTGATGCATGCTGGGATTTGAGGAGCATGGCCCTGGTATGTGGTAAAGACTTTCATTCTGAATCATAGCAGCCAGAATGGTTAAGCAAGAGTGAATCCATCAGGGATGTGGTAGACTTATATTATAGTGCTAACTTCTGATACTCATTCTCATAATACCAACATCAATCCAGTTGTACTTGAGCCCCATTTATGGGAAAAGATTTCAGATCCATATTCCAATAATACTGCACTGAGGGTAAAGATTCCAGATGTGAGTTTTGGGCACACAATGAAATCTTGTGGTAATTAATTACAAGCTTTATCTCTATGGGCTAAAACCAAGATGGTGGTGATTTTCCTCGTTATTTAAATTTAAAATAACTACTAAAAAGATATTTATGATAAATTTGAAAAAAATAAATTAAGACTTTTGAAAATACACAGAATCTTCTGGTAGTGAAAACATTTCAGTTAGAAACACCTGAGGAGGCTGGGCAGTAGTGGAGCAGGCCTGTAATCCCAGCACTCTGGGATGCAGAGGCAGGTGGATTTCTGAGTTCTAGGCCAGCCTGGTCTACAGAGTTTGTTCCAGGACAGCCAGGGCTATACAGAAAAAGCCTGTCTCCAAAAAAACCAAATCCAAAAAAACCAAATCCAAAAAAACCAAAAACTTTCAAATGTTGTGTCCTTTAACTGTAGGTAGGAGCTTACACAAGATTTTTGTCTAGTGATGAAAGCAAACAAAGAAATATTCATTCTAAAGTAAAATTCTAAGCTTTGGAGTTGATTTTTCATACTTATACTAGAAAAATGAATCACAATCCCTTTGTGGGAAAAGACTTTAGATTTTTCTGGAATATTAGAAACTTATTTTCAAATGATTCCTCTATAACTCTACACATTAGCTTTATTTTGATGTTTCTGTTTTTTATAGTTGAATATTTTAATGTAATTATGCCATTCCTCCCTTTCAAACCTCCCATGATCCCCAAACTCTCAAATTCATGGAATATATTTTACTAGTTTCTTTCCATTTTTTCTGAATTTATTTAACTTTACCACATAAATTAATTGTAACAAATAATTATAATTAGAAAATATTTTTCTTTTTTTCTTTATTTTTTATTTTTTATTGAATATATTTTTCATTTACATTTCAAATGTTAATCCACTTCCTGGTTTCCACCTTTCTCAGAAAATCCCCAACCATGAGGGGATTTCCCCCTCTCCCCTGCCACCATGAGGATGCCTCTCCACCCAACCCACACCCACTTACATCCCTTGATTTCCTCATGCTGGAGCATCTATCTAGCCTTCAGAGGACCAAGGACCTCTTCTCCCACCAATGCCTGACAAGACATTCCTTAGCCACAAATGTGGCTGGAACCATATGTACCCCTTAGTTGATGGCTTAGTCTCTGGAAGCCCTGGGGGATCCGGTTGGTCACCATCATCTTTCTTCCCATGAGGCTGCAAATCCCTTCATCTCCTCCAGTCATCCCTCCAACTCCTCCACTGGGGACCCTGTGCTCAGCCCAATGGTTGGCTGCTAACATCTGCCTCTATCTGTAAGGTTCTGTCAGGGCCCCTCAGGAGACAACTATATCAGGGTCCTTTCTGCAAGCATTTCTTAGCATCCGCAATAGTGTCAGGGTTATGTAACTGTTTATAAGATGAATCCCTAGGTAGGACAGTCTCTGGATGGCCTTTCTTTCAGTCTCTGCCCCACACTTTGTCTCCATAATTGCTCCTGTGAGTATTTTGTTCCATTTCTCAGAAAATACAAAGCACCCACACTTTGTTCTTCCTTCTTCTTGAGTTTCATGTGGTCTGTGAATAGTAGTATCTTGCTTATTCTGATCTTTTGGGCTAATATCCACTTATGAGCAAGTATATGCCAGGTGTGTTCCCTTGTGATTGGGTTACTTCAATCAGGATGACACTTGCTAGTTCTACCCATTTGCCTAAGAATTTCATGAATTCATTGTTTTTAATAGCTGAGTAGTTCTCCATTGTGCAAATGGATTGTGAAAATGTGTACCACATTGTCTGTATCCATTCCTCTGTTGAAGGACATCTGGGTTCTTTCCAGCTTCTGGCTATTATAAATAAGGCTGCTATGAACATAGAGGAGCATGTGCCCTTATTACTTGTTGGAGCATCTTCTGGGTATAGGCCCAGGAGTGGTATAGCTGGGTCCTCAGGTAGTACTATGTCTAGTTTTCTGAGGAACCGCCAAACTGATTTTCAGAGTGGTTGTACCAGTTTGCAATCCCACCAGCAATGGAGAAGTGTTCCTCTTTCTTCACGTCCTTGCCAGCATCCATTTCCCCTGAGTTTTTCACCTTAGCCATTCTGACCTGTGCAAAGTGGAATCTCAGGATTGTTTGGTTTGCATTTCCCTGATGACTAACGATGTTGAACATTTCTTTAGGTGTTTCACAGCCATTTGAATTTCCTCACTTGAGAATTCTCTATCTAACTCTGTACCCCATTGGTTATTTGACTCTCTGGAGTCTAACTTCTTGAGTTCTTTGTATATATTGGATATTAGCCCTTTATCGAGTGTAGAATTGTTAAAGTTCTTTTCCCAATATGTTGGTTGCCATTTTGTCCTATTGACAGTGTTCTTTGCCTTACAGAAGCTTAGTTGTTGTTCTCTCTCTCTCTCTCTCTCTCTCTCTCTCTCTCTCTCTCTCTCTCTCTCTCTCTCTCTCTCCTTTTCTCTCTCTCCCTGCTCTATTCCAACTACTGCATTATTAAGTACATGAGTGCAACCTGATCACTATGTCTATATGTTGTATATTACTTGCTTCTAGGACTGACCATTTGGTATTTGAAAATCACTTCTTGTACTCTTCCTTGTGGAAGATTATTTCTCCTGTTCTCAGCCCTCACTAGATACTTGTATGTTTTTGTCTAAGGTTAAAGTCTTTGTATCTAGCACCTTTACCTCCACTAGTTCAAGTTAGTATGTCTATTGGCCCTTGTTTAGTTCAAATATTCAAATCAACACAAATTGAATCTAACATGATCTTGATAGAAATAGTGCTTACTACTATAGTAGAGTATGATCATTTTAGCAAAAGAGATATTACTAAGTAGTAGAAGTTGTAAGAAGATTCTATGGTAGAACATCAAGGAAGTATTAACTTAAGAGTATAATATAGTGAATCTAGGACTGAACACTAGGTACTGGAAAACTATAAAGGGGGGCTCATTCTAGGTGAAATCTAATTCACCTTCCCTCAGCAATTGTTAATTTACTACAACTTTTTAACTAGTAATAAGGTCCAGTGAAATTTCCCCATCTACATTAAAATATCAGTTAGTGTTCAGGTCTTGTTTTGGTAGCAAAGTGTTGAAATTTCATGGCTATGATATTCTTTTTACTTAGATGTCATAAATAGACATTCTTGCTTCCCAGATACTATGTAGTGTTAATTGCTCTTCAGAATAGATAGGAAATTACAACAGGTTAGTTGTGGACCAATGAATGAATGGATAATAAAAAATTTAGTATAGAACATAATATAATTCAGATGGAAAGAAAAATGGAATTATGAAATTTTAAGGTAAATTGATAGAATTGGAAAACATTATACCAAGTGAGGTAACCCATAGTCACAAAAGGTCACTTTTTTCTCTTTTACAGATGAATTCTAGTTTTGAACCTTTAGACATGTGACCTTAGTTTGATATTTCTTTTGAAGATGGGGACCTGGATGGCCACATGAGAAGGAAAAGTTAGTAGAGCACAGGCAGTATGAAACATAAACTTTCAGGCAACATTGAAAGGACTCCCTGTGTCACAGATATGGGAAGTTCTAGAGGAAAGAGGCAGAGGAGAAAAACGATGAAATTATATTTAAAATTTATTGAAAAATTCTGTATTGAATAAAAAAATGCCTATTCAAATAACTTAAGGAAAAGCCAACCTAATACTATTGAAATCATATCCATAAGGTCTTCGTAATTTGGCATGGGTTTTTAAAAATTGAATGATGGTGCTATAGTTCAAATGCAAAAGTTTAGCCATCAGAAAAGGTATATTTAACTTTAAAAATCTGTACCATTTCATAAAGTTAGCACAGCATGAAAGCTTTTCTCTAAATCGCTGTGCCATTGTTTCCCAGACAGCCTGGGCTGGAGTAATTAGGTTTGCTTCTCTTTGTGAAATCCATTGAGAACAGCTCAGTGGATAATGAATGTGAATCAGAAAATCTTCAGCACATTCATTTTTAAGCAGCACTCCACAATGACTGCTGCTTCTGCCTTCATCTTCACTAAGCAATAGCAGCACAAGTCCAGGATGCCTGAACCTGGCTTCTTCTGACACTGCCTACTCATTGGGGGCTGTGAGGTCAGTTTTGGTCACTTGTTTTAGTATTTCAGTTTCTATTCATGTTAGGCACACACCGATGTTTCCACTTTATTTGTTAAAATTACATCTCAGAATGTAGAAGAGCCAGAAATAAAGGTTTTAATTGTTTTTGGTTTTGTTTTGTTTTTTAAGAAATATAACCACTTGCAATTAGTCATGATATTTGAATGACATTTGGAAATGAATCACAATGGGAAAAGCTTTAAAAAGCAAACTAGAAGATATTGTGGCTTAGGTAGCACAATTTCTGTCTTAAAATAATAATAATTTTATTTAATGGCCTCCTGAGGAAAAAATGATTGGCAATGATCATTTTAAAGAACTCAGTAGTGATTATCTCAAAACACCTCAAAGGATTTCCTTCAAATCATTCATGATGAATTAATAAGACAATTATTTTTAATGCAACTGGGATGATTCAGCAATTTTACTATAATTGATTAGTCAGTATTATTAAACATCCAGTTACTTATTTATAGCTAATAGTGATTTAATGCAAAGGAATTGTATAAATAAATGTTATAACGAGATTATGATATCACATAAGTTTGCTGATGTTCATGATTTTGAAAGGAACGGCCACATTAAGCACTCTTGGGTGCTCATGTATAACTTAATTATTTAGAATGTTTAGATACTGCTCATCATTCTCTGAATCAGTTCATTATTCTCTTTCCTGCCTCCATACTGACAAGTAGAGAAGTGGTAATCATCATTTTATGTGGTGAGGAAATGACACCAGGACAGCTAGGACTTTAAGATAAACCTGTAAATAAACTTTGCTGTTTATCCTAGCTGCTAACCCCAGATGGTTCACTTAATAGCTGGACATAGGCACTGCTACTTTCAGTTGTAGTCTTTGAATCTAGGAAGCTGTTTTCCACAGAGGCACTCAAGACCCTGACTCCTAAGCAGGGACTACTAATGCAGCTTCAGTTTTAGATTATCATGAAAGGTAAATTGGCCACCCAAGAGGATAATATTGAATAAATGGTAAACCATCATGCTCAGTCCAATGTTTGGCTGTAAGCATCCACCTCCGAATATGTCAGACTCTGGCAGAGCCTCTCAGGAGATAACCATATCAGAATACAAACAGCAAGCACTTCCAGGCATCCACAATAGTGTCTGGGTTTGGTGACTGTTTATGGGATGGATACCCAGGTGGGGCAGTCTCTGGATGGCCTTTTCTTCAGTCTCTGCTCCATACTTTGTCTCCATATTTCCTCCTGTGAGTGTTTTGTTCCCTCTTCTAAGAAGTACTGAATTATCCACACTTTGATCTTCCTTTTTCTTGGGATTCATATGGTCTGTGACTTGAATCTTGGGTATTCTGAGCTTTGGGGCTAATTTCCACTTATCAGTGAGTGCATACCATCTGTGTTCTTTTGTTACTAGATTACTTCGCTCAGGATGATATTTCCCTGGAAATTAAGACATTTTAAAATATATCACAGAACTCCTGTGTCTCCACAGCTCAAAGACCTATGTTGTATTAGACACTTTTTATGCTGAGCTGAATATTTTAAAACTCACATTTCAAAAACTATCAGGTGTGCTACTGATGAAGAACAATTTCTTCTAAAAACTTAATGGGATGAAGAAGCGATATTGTTAAAACTTAAAAACGAGTTGACAGATATTGACCATGAAATTTCAGGGCTGGTAACACGATTTAAATTTACAATATTGCAAGAAGGGTGATTAGTAACATTTTTTTCTTTCTATCATAGAAACAGCCCTGGTCTGAATCTGTATGTGGGAGATTTCTGACGATTTTAATAGACATCACCAAGAATGAAGCAATCCATGATCCAAGCATGAAATTTACAAGTTAAATATTAGGGTTAATTAGCAAGTTTGAGGCTAACCTGGGATATGCAGGAAACATTGGCCAATACATTAAAACTAGTATTCAATAAGGAGGGCTCTTTATTAGATAGATCTTGCTAGTTGATACCTGTGATATAAAAAAATATAACTCAATTTGAACAGCTTCTGCTGTTATAAAATGAGAATAGTTTCAAGTTTCAAGTTATATCTCAGATTTCTTAGTTGCAAGGTGCTCTCTATGAATTATTTTTTGTATTTTATTTTCCAATACAAATAACACATTCATTTAAAAATGAAAATTGAAATCTAATATAACTTAACAGAGAATAAAGAAATGTAATCAAGAACGAATCTTTTTACAGTGTGTTTTGTAAAAGAATGTTGAACCTGTAATTCTGAAAACAATATTTGGCAAGTAATTTCTAGTTTAGTATTATGCAGTAGCCTGGCATAATGCATGTATCTTAGAAATGAATGTAAATTCATCATCATGAAAGAAATGATAGATTTCTGACAATGCTATGACAGCTGAATTAATGTGTGTGAAGTATTAGTATTGATGATAAACATTAATAAATGCTGCAGGCACTTGAATTAAATTTGATGTAAAACAATTTTTGCTTCTTTGCAAAATTCATGCAACGCAGCATAGATACCACTTATATATGACTAAAAGAAGAACTTCATCTTAAAGCAGAATACCACCTAATGTAATATTCTAATAGAGTTTCTGTAACTCGAAATTCTATGTTAGGAAGTTATATATAAGTCTAAGTATGATGCTTAGGACCTCCACAATCATAAACAATAATTGTCCTTTCAGTGTTTACTTTAAAAAATGTAATATGAGTGCTAGTAGTTCATATTCATGAGTTGTATCTTTAAAATAAAATTGGTATTCTGAATGGAGCTAAGAGTTATGAAATATGTAATACCCACTAATTTGGACTACCCTTTCTACTAGTGTCTCATTAATAATCTAGCAATTCCAGAAAAGGCTGTGTTTCAGTCAACACTTAAATTGTATATAGGTATGTGAGTTGTTTCAAAGAAAAGGCATGTTGGACTTTTCTAATGTTATTCCTTGTCACAAATGACAGTAGGAGGGAAAGTCTGCTATGAGATGTGCCTCCCAGCCATGACCAGGATATTTCACCCATAAAATATCAACAACATATCTGTTCAAAAAAGTCATGAACAGTCCTAATAGTAGACATTAGATGAAGAGATATGACAGGGCTCACCCCTATACATTACAGAAGCAATGAATGAACAAATTTAGAGAGTAAAAGGGAGAAACAGAGTCAACTGGCTAAAACACCTGGAGTTCCTGGGGACTGGACAAACAACCAAAGAGTACACATGGAGGGACCCTTGGCTCTGAACACCTATGTGGCAGAAGTTGGCCTTGTTGGATATCAGTGGAGGAGAAGCCCTTGGGCCTGAGTGGGTTCGATACTCTAGTATAGAGGAATGCCTGGTCTGGAAGGCAGAAATGGGTGGGTAGTTGGGTTAGGGATCACCCTCAGGGAGGGGGAAGGGGAATGGGATAGGGGATTTCCTGAGGTGAGACCTGGAAAAAGGATAGCATTTGAAATGTAAATAAAGAAAACACCCAATAAAAGGGCAAAAAAGAAAAGAAAAATATCTTCCCCAAGTATGAGAGTCCTGAGTGTCTATCCAATACCCAATGGTGAGTCTTAAAGTGTAGATAAACACAGGCAACACTCATGGAGCTCATTGGGATCTATCTGTCTATCTATCTATCTATCTATCTATCTATCTATCTATCTATCTGTCTATCTATCTACCACCACTATCTGTATCTGTGTGTTCCTTTATTCATTTATATGTATTTTAAAAAGAGTGGTTATTAAAAACCCAGGTATCCCTCAAAAGAAGAGTGGATGCAAAAAATGTGGTATATATACACAATGGAGTACTAATCAGCCATTAAAACAATGAATTCATGAAATTCTTAGGCAAAAGGATGGAGCTGGAGAACATCATACTAAGTGAGGTAACTCAGACTCAAAAGATGAATCATAGTATGCACTCACTAATAAGTGGATATTAACCTAGAAAAGTGGAATACCCAAAACATAATTCACACATCAAATGAGGTACAAGAAGAATGGAGGAGTGGCTCCTTGTTCTGGAAAGACTCAGTGAAGCAGTATACGGCAAAACCAGAACAGGGAAGTGGGAAGGGTTGGGTGGGAAAACAGGGGGAGGGAAAGGGGCTGATGGGACTTTCGGGGACTGGGGGTCTAGAAAAGGGGAAATAATTTGAAATGGCACCTCTCTTCCAGAAGATCCTGCTATACCACTCCTGGGCATATACCCAGAAGACTCCCCACCATGTAATAAGGATACATGCTCTACTATGTTCATAGCAGCCCTATTTATAATTGCCAGATGCTGGAAAGAACCCAGGTATCCCTCAACAGAAGAGTGGATGCAAAAAATGTGGTATATCTACACAATGGAGTACTATTCAGCCATTAGAAACAATGAATTCATGAAATTCTTAGGCAAATGGATGGAGCTAGAGAACATCATACTAAGTGAAGTAACTCAGACTCAAAAGGTGAATCATGGTATGCACTCACTAATAAGTGGTTATTAACCTAGAAAACTGGAATACCCAAAACATAATCCACACATCAAAGTAGGTACAAGAAGAAAGGAGGAGTGGCCCCTTGTTCTGGAAAGACTCAGTGAAGCAGTATTCGGCAAAACCAGAACAGGGAAGTGGGAAGGGGTGGGTGGGAAGACAGGGGAAGAGAAAGGGGCTTATGGGACTTTCGGGGAGTGGGGGGCTAGGAAAGGGCAAATCATTTGAAATGTAAACAAAAAATTATATCGAATAAAAAAAGGAAAAAAGAAGAAAATAATTATTCAATTATTAAAAAAAGAAAGAAAAAACAGAATATATCAAATTAAGAAAACAGAGGTTTTGATTATGCTAGAGAGGAGGGAGAGTTGGATATGTTACAGGCAGAAAGGAAGAGAGGAACAGTGAAAAGGATGATATATATATATATATATATATATATATATATATATATTTAATCCTTTTTATACAGTCCAGTCATTATCCCCATCTCAGTCTGCCCTCATCTCATTCCACCTCCCTCTTCTCCAAGAGGATTTCCCCATCTTTTGCCACACCCACCCTTCCAGCTCTTGCCAACCCAAGAGGTCTCAAGTCTCTTGAGGGTTAGGTGAGTCTTCTCTCACTGAGGTCAGATAATGGGATATCATTTTAAAAATAAAAATGTACATGACTCAGATTCTTCCTATTCCTTTTACAATTATGGAGTACCAAAAAGAGGTAGTATAATGCAAATACATGATCCAAAATAAGAAAATCTTCATGGAAGGAAGTTTTGTTTTATATTTTTTTCATTTTCATTTTTTGTTTGCTTGTTTTTATTTATGTTAAATTAAGTTGCAACAATTGTCATGAGAATTAATATAAACATGTAGAAGGGACCTGTAGGGAGGAATAGATACTGAAAAACATGTTAAGGAGAGAAACAAAAAGGTGGCAAATGAACTGATTTAGTAATTGTTGCATGCATGGAATGAATTTTGATAGAAAAATTAATAAGAATAAAGGAAAGATGAATCCAAACAGATTGACTTGTGACTGGAAGCCAACACTTTAGGACTGGTGACCAGCATTATTTGTAGATTCTGGCACATTTCACAGTTCAGTGTCAACAGAAATACAAACTGTCTTAAAAAGAATTTTTACTTTTAGCTCTATGTCTAGTTTTGCTGACATTTTAAATAACCAGTATACCATTCAAATCTATGCCTTGACTTTTAGAATAACTTATTCAAATATTGGGAAGATTATATAATTTCATGGATGCAACAGACAACAATTCTACACATGTGTCATTGTGAGCCAAAAAAAAAAAAAAAACCACATTTCTTATCTGAAATGTGCTAAAAAATTTAAATATTATCAACCAAGAACATCTTGCCCACCAGGATCTAAATCTTTTGCTCTAATGTGATGTAGCTTTGGGTGTGTCAATTCACAGCAATATATTTCCCCCTACACATTCTCCTAAAGGAGATGTTATTTTAAGTGTCTTATTAAGGAGTATGTGTTATGAGAAAAATGTAATATCCAGTATATCTTTAATAATGCTTCCATTATGAAACTTTATTAAGAGATAGCTCTTGCTCACTTCTCTACAGATTTAACCAATATATATCCAATACATAATCAAGAATCATAATTTTCCCTAGTATTCTTGTTTAACATATTGTTTTCATGTTGGCCAATCCAAATTAAATAAAGTAATTATTACACTTATCTGGTTATAGTAGAAAATGAAAATAACTGAAGTGAATATCTATATAACGTTGCACCACAGTGATGTATAAAAGCCAGGATATGGAGGCCGGAGTGGGTGGGTGGGTGGGTTAAGGAGCATCATCTTAGAAGCAAAGAGGAGGGGAATGGATTGGGGTGGCGTCATGGAGGTGAGACCAGAAAGGAGGATAACATTTGAAATGTAAACAAATTAAATAATCAATAAAGTTAAAAATAAGAGTCAATATCTGGCAATGGGATTTTGCTGTTTTCATCTGCTGAAGACAGAAGCTTCTCTGGAGATGGCTGCACAAGACACAGCTCTGTGAATTTAGAAGAATATCCCTAATAGTCATGTCCCTAGTAGTCATTTTACTACTACGTCCCTTTAGTACAGTTTACAGTGGTTCTTTTTGTTATTGTTGTTGACTTAAATTTTATTAGATATTTGCTTTATTTACATTTCAAATAGTATCCCCTTTCCTCATTATCCCTCAGGAAAATCCCTATCCCATTCCCTCTCCCCCCTGCTTACCAACCCTCTGTTCAAATTTCCTGACCTGACATTCCCATGCACTGTAGCATTGAGCCTTCACAGGACCAAATGGCCTCTCCTCTGATTGATGTCTGAAAAGGCCACCCTCTGCTACAAATGAAGCTGGAGTTGTGGATCCCTCCATGCATACTCTTTGCTTGGTAGTTTAGTCCCTGGGAACTCCTATGGGCCTGCCAACCTCTACAGCTCCTTGGATCCTTTCTCTAGCTCTTCCATTGGGGGTCCTATGCTCAATCTTTTGGTTGGCTGTAAACAATGGGTATTTTGATCCTCCTTCTAAGAAAATCTTCCTTTTTCTTGAGCTTCATGTGGTCCATGAATTATATCTTGGGTACAGTGGTTCTTAATGCTGTGAATCCTTAACACAGATTCTCATGTTGTAGTGACCCACAATCACACAATTATTTCACTGCTACAACATCACTGCAATGCTTCTACTCTTATATATTGCAAAGTAAATATTTGATATGCAGTATATTGGATATATGACCACTATTTAAAGGTGATTCAAAGTTCTGAAGGGGTCTTGATCCACAGGTTGAGAACCTATGTCTTAGAGATGAGTAGTATTTAGCATTCTTCTGGGTCCCTGACCTGTCTATTCAAGGTCTTGGTCACCAAGCAGTGTCAAACATGGGCTATATATCATAGAGGGATTCTTAATCCAGAATAGATACTGGTTAGCACTTAAACCAAATTAGATATGGCCAAAAGCTTTGTGCCACTCATGTAACTTGCAGGAAAGTCCCCCATTGTAGATTCAATGGTTGTTGTTTGACTGGTGTTTACATATCTGTTCGGTCGCCTTTAAATATCTTCCTGTAACATGAATATTAGTCTGTAATGTACAGGCTCTATGTAGGCATTCTAATGACTTTTCCATCAATAACTTTATATTCATTCATTATTTAAAAGTATGTAGTTTATTCATTTTTTTCAGGATGTATATATTTATGTAACAGCATGTAAGTAGAAGTCAGAGGATAATTTAAAAGAGTTGTTTCAGCTGTTTCTTTCCTTTCACAATGTGCTTCTTGAGGACTGAGTTGAGATAGTCAGATTTGTCAGTAAGTGCCTTTTCATGCTCTTTTTATTATTGGCCCTCATGAATTTTCAATTATATATATATATACGTAATATAATAATAGAAATTAATTTATCACATACTATGGGAACTATAAAAGTTCTTAATACACCATATTTTCGTTAGAAATATTATATTCTTCATATTTAAAAGGTTAAAGTTCAAAAACTTGGTTTTTAGCTCCCATAAATTATTTTATAATTTTATAAATAGCTAAATATTACTAAGTCATGTCATAATCAAGCCATGCATAATTAATAAAATAAAGTTATTTTTCTGCATTGCTTTGCGTCTATTTATATATGACAAATCCTGGAGATTATAGGGATGAACATATAAGTCTTACACATGTTCCTGAAACCAACTCTATATCTTCAGTAACTAAGCATTTGCTACATGAAGAAAAAGCAGTTGTCTGTTTGATAATGACTATGACTTTAAAGTCATTGTAAAGAGTATTATTATCTATGTGTATTATTCAAACTTGAAGATTCATTAAATGCAAGTTGAAACAACCTTACTCTAAATAAAGAAATAATAAATTCCAGATTTGTGTGATATGTAATCCATTTGTACCACTAATTGTTAGATGCTGACAGCTGACATAAAAATGCTATTGAGAAAATCAACAGTTCTAGAGCAATAACTTGAACATTCATGCACATATATTTTTTTACTATCCAAAATAATGTAATGGAAAAACCCAAGACATTTTTACTTGCTTATTTTATTTTTCAGGATCTAGAGACTGGATCCAGTGTCTAATAAATGCTGTGGGGATGTTTTTCCACTAAGCTACAGATTTTACACTCAGTTTTCAATGAAGGTGGCATATCAACTCTATTATATTATGATTTTGAATATCAAAGAACTCTAAATGTTTCTTTCATGTGTTAATAACTTATGTTACTTATGTGTTACTATATTAAAACTTATTATTAGATTAATAGCAATTTAATTTAAAACTCTAGTGAAGGCTTAAAATAGATATGTTGATTTGGAATATTATTTCTTTTATATTTAATTTTTTATCCATGGTAAGTAATACTTTATTTAAAATATTCGTGCCATTTTCCTTGAGTACTGTCTTAAGCTGAGCACTAAAAACATGTAATCAGAGCCTGTATACCTTTTAAAAGCTCTCATGCTTTTAACTTCTCATTCATGCCCAGAATGTTTGCCTGCTTGTAAAATTAGATGAATTTTAGGGAATGTCAGTAGATGAGAAAAGAATCTTGAGAAATACACTCTAGAAACTGAGGAAAAATTACCGTGGCTTGATATGGAAATTGATGGCAATATATAACTACACTCTCTACAAGTTAGAATGAGGCAGAAATGAAGAATAAGTAAATACACCATGGCAGAAGAGGAGCTTGCCAATGGACCCAGTGAAATCCCTCCATTTACAATAAATTAGGTTGTATAAAAATAATAGCACCATTCATAATTGATTTAGGGTTGAATTATTTTTACTTTCTTCAAGTAACTTGACTCAGAACTAGAAAACTGGAGTAGGCTCTCAACACAAGGTATCTGTCTGGTACACTTGTCTTTGACTTGAAAATCTTCTAGACACTTTGCACCTTGTTCTAACTGTCCAAATAGATTAAGACAAGATTTATACTTGAACTCTTAATATTGCTGCTCTACGTTGAGCACTTAACAGAACTGATAGACTAAAGCAATGTCAGAGTGCACACAGAGTGTCAAGTTGAAGAGTTCAGACCCATTGAAAGAAGAGCTATGGCAACACAACCCGATCTACTTAACAGGAGCTTCTGCTCGTTTATATTTAGAAAGCATTATGAGAAGGGGGAGGATGAGTGATGTGACGTCAACGTGAATGTTAAAGCTATTGGAATTAATAGGCTGAGCTATAAGTCTGGTTTTATCACTTGTAAGCTTTATTATGGTGACTTGGTTTTCTAATATTAGAAGCAGTAATGATATTTATATCATAAAGTTATGAGAACCCTAATGCCTAAGCAACAGATAAATATGAAATGTCATATGTTTTTAGAGAAAATTATTTGAACAGTTTTCTCAAGGGGGAACTAAACTGTTTTTTTTTTTTAAATCCATAAGTGGATAACTAAATGTGACATTTTCCTGACAGATGAGAAAGACTAAGAGTGGCCCCAAGAAATATAAGGGTTAATGATACAGGCCTCACACATTGGGGAGTTAAGAATTAAGGAAGATCTTTGAAGGAGGAATTACATTAAGAATAATGCCTGCGAATTAATGTAGATGAGATGTACTTAGTGTGATCTATGGAAGCACCCACGTGACTGTCTGAGGAATGACCCTGGAAATATAGTAGATGTACTCATTAAATTCAGATTTTATCCCAGTTATCCATATGGTAGTGATTTATAACTATGGTTCCTGACCTCTTCTGTGAGGATAATGGTCAAACAAAACCAAGGAAACAGGAAACACATTACTGAATACAGTATTACAAAGGCCCTCTTATTTCTGTTTTGAAACAAGTTGAGATTTTATTTTATAATCTTAAGTTTCATAACAATTAGTATATAGTGTTCTTTACCTTTTCTATATATTTATTGGAGATTAGCGTTGTGCAGTATTTCCAAAACAATCTAAAGACCTCAAGTCTACACTTAAAAGGTATCAGTTGAGTGACATTTCTTTATCTTGACTAAAAAAAAATATATGAAATATTTTTCTGAAATTTTTGTTTCTTGGTAAATACAAAATCTTGGTAAATACAAAATCTTGGTAAATACAAAATAATTCCTTTAGTGTATATAAGACTCTTAAGAGTTTTAGAGTTTAATTTATTTTTCTCATGTTTATTAGTTTTTACAAATTTTTATATAATGAGATTTTAAAATCCATTTAAATCTTATTCCCCTCTTTCCGGATCCATACCTCTTTTTCTACCTACCTAATGAGTGTTATCTTTTAAACATTTTTAAAAGTCCATAAAGTATAGTTCATGCTGCACATATACTCTTGGTTGTATAGTTTTTATTATAGGCTGATTAAATCATCAGGATGCACATACATAAAAATCTTAATTCTTCCTCTAGAACTTGTCAGCTGCCAATAGTTACTCCATTAAGGGATGTACATTGTGACTAACTGGATGTATTCTGGGAGGTTTTCCTAGTCTGAGATTGCACAGGTCTAGAGTATCAATTATTGTATTTTTCCCAGTGCTATTGCTATTCTCTGCCCAGAAATGCCTTCCAGAAACTGTCTCTGGCTCTTAAATTGTTTCTGTTCCCTCTTTTTCGATAACCCCTGAGACTCTTGAAGAAAATGTTTTATTTACTATGCAGTGTAAGACTAAGCACTTTATAATCTCTTATTTGTTGCATCTTGATCAGTTGTGGTTTTCTGTGGGAATTATCATGTACTGAAAAATGAAGTTTGTAACCTATTATAGGCATGCCTATGTAAACACAAGATGACCAAGCAAGAAAGGCAGAAAAAAGCTGAGTAGAGAAACTATTATTAAGGTGTTGTCATGTGAGTCAAGGTTTTATTTTCAATTTGATTGCTAATTGTTATTATTTTACAGAAGTGTACAATTAAGGTAAAATGTGTCAAACTTTCAATATTGTATTTGATCCTATAATGAAATTCAAGATTTTGTCTTGTTCTTTAAGATCATATGGAACATTTGCTACCAAGATATTTTCTCTTCCATCCTCTCTATAACTATCTGAACAAGAGTTAAGAGATATTTTTAGTGGATACACAGAGAGGAAAACTGACTCAAAACAGTGAAAGTTAAAATCAATAGAGTCCGAAGCTTTAGTGAATATTGCTGCTCAAAGAGGAGACGAGATTTAGGATTGTATTCTCCTTCCTGTGTCCACCTGATTTTTCAGTGAGACACATTGAATTAGGAATTATACAATGGAGAGCAATTGTAGCGAGAAAGGTGAAATCCTGAAATTCTGTTGACTATGACATAGCCTTTAATATCAAAATGAAGCAATTAGAAGGTGATGTAAACCATAAGAAGCTTTTGGCTGCACTGTGTATTTAAAAGCCTTAATATATAAATCATATACATCATATCCCATAGTGATAGAGGAAGAATTTAGTTACATGGAAACAAGATGAGAATGATTGGTTTGGTGCAGGGTTAAAATGCAGAAGCATGTGAGATACCATAAGAACATTTTTCCATTAAAAAGTATTAAATTTTCTATCTGATGTAGGATTGGTGAAGATCTTTTCCCAATTTGTTGGTTGCCGATCTGTCCTCTTGATGGTGTCCTTTGCCTTACAGAAACTCTGTAACCTTATGAGGTCCCATTTGTCAATTCTTGCTCTTAGAGCATACGCTATTGGTGTTCTGTTCAGAAACTTTCTCCCTGTACCGATGTCCTCAAGGGTCTTCCCCAGTTTCTTTTCTATTAGCTTCAGAGTGTCTGGCTTTATGTGGAGGTCCTTGATCCATTTGGAGTTGAGCTTAGTACAAGGAGACAAGGATGGATCAATTCGCATTCTTCTGCATGCTGACCTCCAGTTGAACCAGCACCATTTGTTGAAAAGGCTATCTTTTTTCCATTGGATGTTTTCAGCCTCTTTGTCGAGGATCAAGTGGCCATAGGTGTGTGGGTTCATTTCTGGATCTTCAATCCTGTTCCGTTGATCCTCCTGCCTGTCACTGTACCAATACCATGCAGTTTTTAACACTATTGCTCTGTAGTATTGCTTGAGGTCAGGGATACTGATTCCCCCAGATTTTCTTTTGTTGCTGAGAATAGTTTTAGCTATTCTGGGTTTTTTGTTGTTCCAGATGAATTTGATAATTGCTCTTTCTAACTCTGTGAAGAATTGAGTTGGGATTTTGATGGGTATTGCATTGAATCTGTATAGTGCTTTAGGCAAAATGGCCATTTTAACTATATTGATTCTACCGATCCATGAGCATGGGAGGTTTTCCCATTTTTTGAGGTCTTCTTCCATTTCCTTCTTCAGAGTCTTGAAGTTCTTGTCATACAGATCTTTCGCATGTTTGGTAAGAGTCACCCCAAGATACTTTATACTGTTTGTGGCTATTGTGAAGGGGGTCATTTCCCTAATTTCTTTCTCAGCCTGCTTATCCTTTGAGTATAGGACAGCCACTGATTTGCTTGAGTTGATTTTGTAACCTGCCAATTTGCTGAAGTTGTTTATCAGCTGTAGGAGCTCTCTAGTGGAGTTCGTTGGGTCACTTAGGTAGACGATCATGTCGTCTGCAAATAATGATAGTTTGACTTCCTCCTTTCCAATTTGTATCCCTTTGACCTCCTTATGTTGTCGAATTGCCCGAGCTAGTACCTCAAGTACAATATTGAAAAGATAAGGAGAAAGGGGGCAGCCTTGTCTGGTCCCTGATTTCAGTGGGATTGCTTCAAGTTTCTCTCCGTTTAGTTTGATGCTGGCTACCGGTTTGCTGTATATTGCTTTTACTATGTTTAGGTATGGGCCTTGAATTCCTGTTCTCTCCAAGACTTTAAGCATGAAAGGATGCTGAATTTTGTCAAATGCTTTTTCAGCATCCAATGAAATGACCATGTGGTTTTGTTCTTTGAGTTTGTTTATGTAGTGGATAAAGAACTCAAGAAGTTAGACTCCAGAAAACCGAACAACCCTATTAAAAATGGGGTACAGAGTTAAACAAAGAATTCTCACCTGAAGAACTTCGGATGGCGGAGAAGCATCTTAAAAAATGCTCAACTTCATTAGTCATTAGGGAAATGCAAATCAAAACAACCCTAAGATTTCATCTTACACCAGTCAGAATGGCTAAGATTAAAAATTCAGGAGACAGCAGGTTTTGGAGAGGGTGCGGAGAAAGAGGAACACTCCTCCACTGCTGGTGGGGTTGCAAATTGGTACAACCACTCTGGAAAGCAGTCTGGCGGTTCCTCCGAAAACTGGGCACCTTACTTCCAGAAGATCCTGCTATACCACTCCTGGGCATATACCCAGAGGATTCCCCACCATGTAATAAGGATACATGCTCTACTATGTTCATAGCAGCCCTATTTATAATTGCCAGATGCTGGAAAGAACCCAGGTATCCCTAAACAGAAGAGTGGATACAAAAAATGTGGTATATCTACACAATGGAGTACTATTCAGCCATTAGAAACAATGAATTCATGAAATTCTTAGGCAAATGGATGGAGCTAGAGAACATCATACTAAGTGAGGTAACCCAGACTCAAAAGGTGAATCATGGTATGCACTCACTAATAAGTAGTTATTAACCTAGAAAACTGGAATACCCAAAACATAATCCACACATCAAATGAGATACAAGAAGAAAGCAGGAGTGGTCCCTGGTTCTGGAAAGACTCAGTGAAACAGTATTTGGCAAAACCAGAACAGGGAACTGGGAAGGGGTGGGAGGGAGGACAGGGGAAGAGAAGGGGGCTTACGGGACTTTCGGGGAGTGGGGGGGGGCTAGAAAAGGGGAAATCATTTGAAATGTAAATAAATTATATCGAATAAAAAAAATGAAAAAAAAAATTTCAAAAGAAAATGAAAGAAAATGAAGCTTCTCTGGTGATGCTTGTCAGTATTAAGCAGCTCCATATATATGGAGACAGGGTTTCTCCGTAAAGCCCAGGCTTGCCTTTAACTAACAGAGATCTTCCTGCTTCTGTTTCTCCTGTGCTGGAATGTAAGGGATTGCCAAGGTCCTTAATCAGGTCTTCCTTAGATCACCGTGTTGCTAAAATATCATACTGTAACATCCCTCCCATTAATAGATGACATCTCCTCTGCAAATGTCCTGGTCTGCTGGCTGGCTCTAATAATGTTTCCACCCCTTTTCCACATTCTCAGAACATAAGGAGTCTTGTAATATAGATGTATTGAGTTAGCCACACCACAGTGTTTTGCTCTCTACATTTTGCCAGCTGTGGATTTCTATAATTTCATCTGTTGCTAGAACAATCAACTATGGTGATTGTTGAGAACTGTAATTATCTATGGATATAAAGTATTTACAGTGTAGTAGTAATTACACTGGTTTAGTAGAATGGCAGTAACAGGTTCTCCTGCAGAGTTCCAGTCCTCTTCAGCCATCACTAGTGGTCAGTTTTATATTGCCAGTCAAGTCAGTTTTATATTGCCAGTAAAGTACAATTGAGTGTGCCAGTTAACAGCTGATGGTTACTTCCAAGATCTATCAGCCACTATTTTGTCATGGAGGATATCTTTTTTGTTTGAGCATTGTTGAGACAGAATACCTCACTTCTAGATCAAGAGCGGTAGGCAACATGTGGTGGCTAAGAGAGAAAATATTTCTCCCCACTGAGGAAAAACCTCAGGACAGTTGTTTTTTCTAATCCCAAGCTGGGAAGCCTAAACACATTTCCATTGGGACTGTTCTAAATAGACTCAGCAATTACATGCATATATACACACACTTGTTTGTGTGCATGTGTGTGTGTGCTTAAAACAATTAGAACTAAAAAAAAGAGGTCATGAATCTTAGTGGGAGCAGAGGGCATGAAAGGAGTTGAAAGGTAAAAGGAGGAATAGAAACCATAAAACTTTAGTGCTCATGTATGAAATTCCAACAGAAACTTAAAATGAAAGCTGTTAAAGTCTTAGTTCTCCAACACTGGCCCCCTTACTGCATTTTTAAATGTAGATATTGTTTAAATTAAAGACATTAGCTATATATTAAACATTTTAAATATTTTGCTATTTACTCACTTTCACTCTAAGCTTTTTCTCAGATGGATGTGTTAATGGGTTTACTTCATGAATATTCTATAAATCTTCAACTTCTCTTTACTTACCTTTGTTAAGATTCATTTATATTTAATTTATGCATCAAATCTTCTTCTGTGTTGTCAGAGCTCCCAAAGACTAAACCACCAATCAAAGAGCATTCTCAGACTGGTCTGAGGACACGGACATATATGTAGGAGAGCCCTGCCTTGTGAGTCTTCAGTGGAAGAGGATTGTCTTAGTCAGGGTTTCTATTCCTGCACAAACATCATGACCAAGAAGCAAGTTGGGGAGGAAATGGCTTATTGAGCTTACACTTCCACGTCGTAGTTCATCACTAAAGGAAGTCAGGACTGGAACTCAAGTAGGTCAGGAAGCAGGAGCTGATGCAGAGGCCATGGGGGAATGTTTCTTACTGGCTTGCTTCCCCTGGCTTGCTCAGCCTGCTCTGTTATAGAACCCAAGAGCACCAGCCCAAAGGTGGTACCACCCACTAGGGGCCCTCCCCACTGGATCACTAATTGAGAAAATGCCCCACAGCTGGATCTCATGGAGGCACTTCCCCAACTGAAGCTCCTTTCTCTTTTATAACTCCAGCCTGTGTCAAGTTGACACACAAAACTAGCCAGTACAAGGATGCACCTGATATTGGAGAGATTTGATGCATCAGAGAGGGAGGATATGTGGAGAGGTTGGGGATAGGGCACCCTCTCAGAGGAAAAGAGGTAGGGGGATGGGGGAAGAAATCTGTGAGACCAGGAGGTGAGGCAATATTTGAGATGCAAGTAATTAATTATAAAAAGAAATAAAGAAAAGAAGGTGCTCTGTGGCAAGGGATTTGTGAGAACTGAGGAGAGGAGGAAGGGGCCTGTGGTAGGGATGTAAAAAGAATAAAAAATAAATTACTGTAGAAAATCTAAAATACAAAATAAAAGAAAGAAAATAACAGCAGCCAAAACAAAGAAAACAATCCAATTTCTTTACTATCCAAAGTTGCAATTTATCTTTATTAAACTTGTACAAACTATTTGCAAAGGACTGAAGGTTGATATTTAAGGTTACCATAGTTAAACAATTGACTACACATAATGTTAAAGTTGAATCAAGGAAATCAGATTTGCAAGAAAACCCTTTGATGTTTTGATTCTCTTACAACTGACATACTTGAATCCTTCAGGTTTAGTTTTGCAGTGGGCTTTATTCCATTATAGGTGTCATTGGGTAGCCTTGAGCAGAAGAGAGCTGAAGTCTATACAAAGAATTCACAGTTTTCCTGGTATATACACACTTCAGATGAAAAAAAAAATGGGTTTGAACCCTTCAGCTAAAGAAGTATTGTAAATACAGAACATGGTAAAGATTTAAGCACTAAACTGCTGGTGCAGAACTAACTTCAAATTAAAGAAAACATCTCATATTGGTGATATCTTGGTTGTTTTTTTTTGTTTTGTTTTTGTTTTTGTTTTTTGCATTTGAAGCATGTGTCATCCAAATCATTTTATTACTTTCTATTCACAATGACAGCTGTCAGTGTTAAGCAAATAAACAAACAAGCAAACAAAACAAACAAACAAGCTGAAAGAAAACCTACTCAACATCTGTTCTAGTTCTATTCAGTTGTTTTAATAGTTGTTTTCCTTACAACCTTTCTAATGACAAGAATCGAAAATTCAGAAATGAATTTTAGATACTAAACTAAGTTTATCTCTTGCATTATGTAGCTAGCTTGCCAAATCACACACATTAGAAGCATGTTTTTTTTTTAATTTTATTTCTTATTTTTAAAAATGTTTTCTTATTGTATATGTTTTATGGGTATTATACAGCTCATAAAATGTGAAAATAGAACAAATTAGCATAACCATCATTGTTACATAGTTAACTTTGTTGTTGGCAAAAAGATGTTAAAAATATCCATTACCATGAATCCTCCAAAGACCATAACTTGCATATTTACAGCACCTACAGTGAGCATTAAGTCACTAGCCTTTTCACACTCTGTTTCTGCTGCTTAGTAGCCTAGAACTTAACATCTGTGTATTCTCTCTTTAGTCCAAAGGTTTCCATCAAACATCCAGAAAACAGCATTGATTACCAACAACACAAGCAGCGCAGTCCTAACCCCAAGGTTTTTAGGTTATTATTTTATGGTTTTGGTCCTTTACTGTGCTGTGAGGTTTTCTATTCATTTGACGTAATTTCATTATGTGTGAAGCCTAAATTTCTGAGGTTGTATTTAAAGATCTTTCCCTAAGTCCTATAATTTGCAGTTTTTGTCAGTCTTTCTGAGAATTGCAGTTTCTGATCAGACCACACAGTGAGGACTTGAACTTTTATTTAATAAGTTGAAATTTGCTCATGATGTAAAATACACATGTCGTTTCATTTTAATGAAGGTGCAAATACAATATCATGGTGTCCTCTTGGTGTCATTATCAAAACTTGGATGTTATGGATTATTTTCGCTTATTCTCAAAACAATAATGAATAATGTTTTCATTATCGTCTAGTGCCCATGTATCTTTTAGTCAGTTACTATCACATTGTTTTAACTCTATAGATTTACAATATGATTATCAATTACAAAGTATGGTCCCTTTAAGTTCAATTTCCTTTCTCTTTAGTACTTTGTATATTAGGAATCTTGTTTCCATTGGAATTTTGGTGTGTTTTTATTCGTAGGAAGAAAATGCTACATTGTTTTGCTAGACATTCAACTGGCTTGAGAAAATCCTAATGAAATGTATTGCTTCGGATGCTCATTTTTAACACTAAATAAATGAATAAACAATAACAAAAGTGGAAATCTGATTTTCTATTGAATCATCATGAATATTGTTTTATGATTTATCCAGTGATTATAATTCTAACTAGTAGTTTTCATGTGACCTGTTGATCTTTGTTCTTTTATAGTTTAATTTTGAGATTGTAACATAATTGCATTTTATTTCCTTACTCCAAATCCTTCCATATGCCTTTTTCAGTTCTTCAACTTCATGGTCTCCTTTTTATTTTTAGTTAGTACATGTATTTGTATATACATATATACTCTTAAATATAACATGCCAAATTCATGTCATGTTTCTTTTATGTGTTTGTTTCAGAGCTGATTGCTTGGTACTGGATAACCCCAGAAGCATGGTGTCTTGACATCAAAATATTGAAAATTTCCATTGTATTATAGTTTTGTGTGTGAGAGACCAGTTGGGTTAATTATCATGGATGCTTTAAAATTAATATAGGTGTTTGTAGAAAAATTTAGACTCAAGCATATACTACTTACAAGAATAAAAATTCAACAGTAATCAAGAGACGGAGGTCATCCTTGTAATGACATGAAAAGCTTCATTTCACATTTTATGAAGAAGACAAACAACAAAAATTATATAAGGTATTGAAAACGTATCTAGGAAATTTTGATACAATAAAAGGGCTATTGTTTCTGTCAGATCTCACAAAATTTTAATAAAAAATGATTTATATAATCATGGGGTGACAACATATCTGGGAAATATTTTTTGTTTTTAAACTTAGTCATGCATGAATACTATGAGTATTTGTTTTGATTAATTTGGTTTTATTGTTTGATTTGGTTATAAAATATGTGGGCAAATCCACCTGTAATGGCTTACCATGTGTACCCTGTCCCATGCCCTTCAATTACTATTGTTGATAATATTGTGAAATTCCAAAAATAATTTACAATTGTGTATGATGACATGAAAAATGGATAAAGAAAATAATCTATATTTTATAGTCAATAGAGTCAATATTTGGTGTCATATATACTATACTTTTGAATTATAATTTTAAACTATATAAAGTCTTAAATGTAGCTATTAGTACAAACAAATGATCAGTATTGATAATACAACTATCAAACATGCTAAATGGGAAAATAACATATAGATTATCTAGTATGATTACTAGATTTCTGATACACAACATAAAAAGTGCATGAGAGTACACGCCTTTAATCCCAAATTTTCAAAAGTGGCAATAAGAGAATCAGAATGTGAAGGAACTCCTTGGCTGTAAAACGACTTAGAAGCCAGTTTTAGCATACAGGAGATTGGGGATCCATTCCATATAGAGTACCAAATGCAGAGAGTATGGTGGATGCCAAGAGGTGCTTGTTGACAGCAGCCCAATATAGCTGCCTTTTGGGAAGCTTTGTCAGATCCTGACCAATACAGATGTAGATGCTCACAGTCAACCATCAGACTGAGCACAGGGACCCCAATAGAGGAGTTAGGGAAAGGACTGAAGGAGCTGAGGGGTTTGCAACCCCATAGAAAGAACAACAATGTCAACCAACTAGACGCCCCCCCCCCCCAGAGCTCCCAGGGACTAAACCACCAAGTAAAAAGAACACATGGAGGAACGCATGGCTCCAGCCACATATGTAATAGAGGATTGCCTTATCTGGCAGCAGTGTGAGGGGAGGCCCTTTGTCCTGTGAAGGCTTGATGTCCCAGTGTAACAGACTGTTAGTGAGGCAGGAGTGGATGGGTGGGTGGGGGAGCACCCTCATAGAAGCAGGGGAAGGCAGGATGAAATAGGGGGCTCTGGAGGGGAAACCAGGAAAGGGAATAACATTTGAAATGTAAATAAATAAAATATCCAATTAAAAAGAAGAAATAAATGTACTTCAAAATTAGGTCATCTGTTGTTAGGCATATAATTATGAGATTCACAATTACTAAAAGTTAAATTTATGTAATTGATTTATATAATATAAATTTGTATCAGTATGGAAAGAATCACTTTATGATTCCTATATGTTTAGGAAAATTATATAAATACAAGTTATCTATTGCCACTAGGTCTTAAAGCATGAACTTTAGTAATATATGTATTACTCATTGAGAACTAACAATTGTTTTACATATGATAATTGTAACAATTGATTTATCATTCAATTTTATTGTAATACTTCACAAATTCTAAATGAGGACACCAAGCCACAGAAAATTTAGAAATCAGCATGAGAGTAAAAATCTGCTACTTAAGGTTAGGAAAACAAGATTTCACCTGAACCTCATTTGGTATGTATTTTTTGGGAGGGGGTAAATGCACATAATTGGTATATATGCATATTGGATATATGTATATTAAGGATTTGAAGTACACATGCCTGTTGTTTTGACCTCTGTGTGTATGTTTGTGTGTGTGTGTGTGTGTGTGTGTGTGGTGTTTGTGATATGTGTGGTATCTGTGGGGTGCATGTGTGTGTGTGTGTGTGTGTGTGTGTGTGTGTGTGCCTTGAGAAAGAATGTCTCACTGGACCTGGAGTACAATTGGAAGTCAGAATACCTCAGTGGCCTTCCTGTTTTCATCCCAGCACTCATTTAGAGAAAATATGTGAGGACACCTGCTTTATTTGTTACCTTGCTTCAGGGATATGAGCTAAGGTTCTTTTTAATTTTCTTGGAATAAGCATTTAATTACAATTAGGTACAATTTAGAGAACCAAGATATTTATAATGCTTAAAAAGGAAAGTTAAATACTATGACATAAAAGTTTAGAATGATAGTTATTATAAAAAATACTAATATAGGAAGAGACAAATGATAATTCCAATTTAAAAACAAGGGATTTATCAAAAAAGTTTCAGAATGAAAAAATGGTAATTTTGAAATTGAAGTAAAGAGAAAACATATAATTGCTAATAGTATAAAAAAAGAAAGAATCTTGTAAGAGAATCCAAATGCTGAATGGGTGTTTTATTTATAAATGAGCTTTATGATTATAATAAACATATACAATGATCTATCCAGGGAAGATCTCATGAGGATAGACTTTAGAAAGAAGCAACAAAGACAACAATGAAACAGGGAAGCAGTATTTATTATTTGGAAATTTTTTCCATTAAGTAACATAAAAGATGACTTACAAAATTGTTTGTGGAAAAACGTGAATAAATGAATAACCATTGGAAAAATAGCATATTGAAACTATTAATATCTACTACTGACAGTAGTTATTGATTTGTTTTAAGTTTGTCTTTGAAATTATAGTATTAGTGTTCCATTTCCCCTTCCTTTCCTTCCTCCAGACCTTCAAAGCACTCTCACATTCATGACATCTTTTTAGTTCATTAATATTATATAAATTTGAATATTTCTTTATTTTTAAATGTTATTTTGAACATTTTTATGGTTGAAATGTTTTTAAGACATTATAATTTATTCATCTATCTATGAGAACTCATTTTGTATTTTAAAATTGCCTGCAGGTCTGTAACAACCCCTGTGAACCTAATTAAAAAGTGGAGTCTACTAGAGAACCAAGATTTGATGAGACATTACTGTGTTCAAAATCGTCAACATTTTGGAAACAGCTTTTCCCATGACCCTTGCAAGTGATCGTTAATAGGAAGACACTGCAAACAAAACCAGCAGAATTAGAAATAATCTTAATGTATTTTAGCTTTTTTGTTCATTTTTTCAAGTCAGTGCTCCCAAAATTGGTAATGCTAAATCTTAATAAAAATAGGTGAAGGTGAAAGAGAATAAAGAACAGACGAGTCTAATGGTAACACAAAAGAAGTGTCAGCATAAATAGTGATGCCATCTTGTGTCACAAGAGAAAACAATTCCTGGTTTTATTGCCCCTTTCTGGTTGAATTTTAACAACCATGGCCACCCAGAAAAGGAGGGTGCCCTTGAAGATTCTGAGATAAAAACACAAAGCCTGTTAACTTTCAGAAAAGTTTGGAATAAGTATCTACAAATCTTAAATTTAAATAAAATGTATAGCAAAGTATGTACACCATTTTGCATAGTTCATAAGACATAGTGACCATTCTCAATGCCTATACTTCTATTCCTACTACTGTGGTCTACCTGCTGCTTTCCTACAATTCTTTGGCTCATGGTTGTGTTTATCATGTTATTTTGTGACCCACTGGATTTAGCTAGTGCTACCTCTGTGAATACGAGTTTGGAGCTATTTTTTGGACTCAGCAATGGCGGCAGAAAGGAAGACTGTGATTCTTCTCCAACAACCAATCATAAGTAGTTGAGCAGTATTTGATAATGTCCAATGAGTCCCTCACATTCCAAAAAAAAAAAAAAGGTCAGTTTTATATGAACATAATACAATGTTGAAATCATTCCATGTTATTTCTTCATAGGAAAAATAAGTATCCTTTGGAAACAAAATAATTCTCCTAAAGTGATGTCTGCAATAAGAACTTACCAGATATGCCTTAAGAGATATAACTGAGAAATTAATCAAAAAAAAGTTTTGAGCAACATTATCTTCTTTGTTAAAATTGGAAATGAGGTGAAATAGATTTATGAAATTGGCCATATTGACAATAAAGTTTGAGATCCAAAGAACCCTTGAATGCTATCTGGAGGTCTTTATGTAAAATTAAATTTTAAATATGAGGATAATTTTTTGCATATCAAAGCTTTCTTAGTTAGTAGATGGTTCTTTCCACCATTGGCCCATCATTTTCTAACCTCCAGTTTTATCTTATAAAATGGGATCATGAGTTGTTAATTTTTTTTCCTCCTCTGGCTGAAATATTTCCCTCTCACAGCATGAAATTGTTAATAAATTCTGATGTATTTAGGGTCTGTTGTTTCAATAGTCTGTCTGATTGAGCGACATTAAGTCTCTTTATTATATTTTGTTTCTTCCCACTTTCCACGTTAGCCCTTCAGTATTTGTTTTATGTATAAAACAAATATAACTGGAGTAGAAGGAGAGAAGAAGCTCAGAAAATATTTAATGAGTGCCAGGTAGTTTTGGATAAAAATAATTGCTTTTAGATCTTTTGCTTTTAATTATGTTTGAGAGGGCTGGCACCAGAAGCTCCACCTCATCAATTTAAGAACTTTGTCATCTATCAATCAGACCTTGAGCATTTCCATAGCTTCCTTCTCTTATAAAGTCTGAAAGATCCTGTCACGGAAGACAGACTCAAGGTCACTGATGTCCTATACTTGTTCACCTCAAAAAGTCCAGGCCCATTTCCATTCACACCCCTGGTTCTCTCTCAGGGTCTCCCTACACCATGTTTTTCTCTTCCTTATCTTCTCCCACCCAATTTCCTCCCTCTATCCACCTTAGATGGCTATTTTATTTCTCTTTCTGAGTGATATTCAAGAATACTCCCTTGGGTTTTCCTTGTTATTTAGTTTCTTTGCATCTGTGGACTGTAGCATGGGTATCCTGTACTTTATGGTTAATGTCGTTTACAAGTGAGTATAAATTATCTATGTTCTTTTGGGTGTCTGGGTTACTTAACTCAGGATAATATTTTCTAGTTCCATCCATTTGACTGCAAATTTAATGCTGTCCTTGTTTGTAATAGCTGAGTAGTATTCATTGTGAAAATGGAATACTTTATTCCTTCTTTGGTTGAGTGACATCTGGGTTGTTTCCAGGCTTAGGCTGTTATAAAGCTGCTAATTTTTCTAATAGGCCCAAGTTTATTCCCATCTCAAATGTACATAATACTTGATATACCTTGATTTTTGCTTACCTTAATCAGAAATAAGTTCTGTTTATATGAGTTATTTTTTGAGACAATTGTCCCAGTTAATTGGTGATGGAGGTGAGTTCCTAGGAACTGCCATCCATCAAATTTTTTGTCCACCTTTTACTCATTAAGAACAAATATCCCATGTCTTTTCTTTCTTGTAGATTTCAGATCTGAGTTTTAGATATGAAGAAATAACTGAAAGATATGAGGAAGTTTAAAAAGATGTGTGTTCTTCTCCAAGCTGACCTCTAGTTGAGCCAGCACCATTTGTTGAAAAGGCTACTTTTTTTTCCACTGGATGGTTTCAGCACTGTTGTCAAAGATCAAGTGACCAAAGGTGTGTGGGTTCATTTCTGAGTCTTCAATCCTATTCTATTAGTCTACCTGCCTGTCACTGTACCAGTACCATGCAGTTTTTAACACTATTGCTCTATAGTACTGCTTGAGGTCTGGGATACTGATTCCCCTGGAATGTTCATTTGCATTTAAACATTCACACAGAGAAGGAAGCTAATGTGTCTAATTGAAGTTATACCGCTTTAGGGTGACAATGGCTAACCCAAAACATACAATGCTTAACAGAAACCCTAGTGTCAAGCGCAAAAATACTGATATTATCAATCAGGCAAGTCTAAGAGACATAAAACAACATAAGCAATAAGGAAACATTTGGTTTCACATACTACAATCAGCTATTTTATGCCTTGAAATTGTTAACTTATCACTCTCACATAAATCTCTCCAGAATTCTGAGCTATTCATCTACCCATCTTTGTCCATATCCTTGATTATTCTGAATATGAAATGTTTCATCATTTTATTTCTACAAGATTTGACTCAGACTCCACCATTAACCTCTTCCACTGTAGTAGATATCAATTAATTTTCCAAAGTTTTAAACTTTAAACTCCAAGTATAGGACTTTGAAATGTCTTCAGTATGTGATAACCATTCCTTGTCTATGTGCCCTCACACCTTCCCTGTGTGCCTGGCGGCTCACAGTTCACTTTCTGGCTTTTACTATAGAGTATCTTCAGTGTTCTTTCTTTACCAAAAAGTCATGTTTAAAGAGAATGGAGCATTGTTACATTGAGTCTTTTTTTTTAAATTAAATTTGGTATATTCTTTATTTACACTTCAAATGTTGTCCCTTTTCCTGGTTCTCCCCTCCCATGAAAATCCCACAAGCCATCTCCCCTTCTGAGTCTTACTACTCTTTCTAGTTTTGACATTAAGGCTTTTCTGAAAAAGTCAATTTGTACCTAGTATTTAGAATTTTAGGTAATCTAAAAATCTACTATACACAGTTGTTATACACATTATTAATAAATATATAAATTTTGATTTTAATTTTTGTTTATGATTCATTATAGGTAAATAAATTATTTATAATGTATATTTCATGAGGCCTGAAATAGTCTCATCAAACAATAAGTCCTATTCCTTCCTAAATTCAATCATAATTGTCTTTGTTGCTTATAGTACTAAGTAAATTCCTAAAGTTATTGTGATTTATCTCCTTTTCTCTCAACTAGAAAATTCATGACAGTGTAATACCTAAGAGCCTCACTGGAACAAAATCTTTGAAAGTAATATAATCAATGAATATATTAAAGGTTGGGGTTTCAGCACAGTAATAAAGGAATTTCCTACCATTTTACCATATATGAGACCCCAGGAATAATTTTGGTCACTAACGAAAGTAAGCAAAATTTTGTATGTCTATGATTTTTGTGTATAGAAAACTGCATTTTCTGAAAAAGTATCATTAAACCTTAAGAGAATGCACTATGTCTCTATTTCATTTTTATTAATGATTGATCCTGTTTTCAGAGTCCAGAATCAGGTTAATATATTAAATATTAAAATTTACCAAACTAGACAATATGGGTAACATAAAAATTATCTTTGGAAATTCTTGGAAATGAAATGCATATTTGTAAAGGAAGAAAATATGAAGAAGTTTCCTCTATAGAAATCATACTCATTGTTTTTTGAATAATATATGTTTCTTCTGCATAAATGCATATTTTTGTTGACATAGACTTTCATAAGAGTTACATTAATGTATGCAGTCTAGTATGTTTCATGTTTTGAGTCATAATATAAATGCCATACATTTATTTTTATAATTAAATTCTATGATTAAAAACAATTTTCAAGAATGTACACAATATATGCTTTTTATATTTAATAAAAGCACTTTTCAGGGTAATTTCATTACCTATGAAACATTAAACTTTCCAATTCAAATAACACTGTGAGGAACATATTAAAGATAAAATTGAAACTCTAGAGGAATAGAGCTTGAGAACTCAATCAACACTCTCAGAACACTATTAGGAAAATTTTCTCTCTAAATTTTTATTTTAGACAAGGACTCAGACAATAGCATTAATAAAGTTTTGTACTTACTGAAACTCTTTTCATTAAGAATAAAATGGATTATAACTTTCAAATTTCCCAAAATCAGTTAAGTAGCAATTAATTCTATTTTACCCTAACCAAGTTTCTTTTAGAGTTAATTTCTAGCTCTAATTGTCCTCTGAAATAAATTAAAATATCTAATAGATACATATCCTATATTATAAATTCAATTAATATTTTCTCCAGTAAAATTTCAGAGAACTTAATTATGCATCCTAATTTACTTTAAAATAAAAATATTTAAAGTGGAATTCTTTATTTGAATGAGTATTTTCTACCAGGGATTAATATTATATATTAAGAAAAAGGGCATGGTAAATGAAATAATAAATCATCTAAATATTACTGAGGGAAAGTACTACTATATTTTTAGATAAAATTCAAAAATATTTCATTGTCTAAAAGTAATCTGTCATTGTCAAAGAGACTTGATTTGAAGCTATTGATGCTTGTGAATTCCTACATAAAAAATGAAATAAGAAATCGCAAGTTAATAATTTAATGATTTATCATCTAAGTATTGTAAAGTATTGTAGGAAACTATGTTACAGGAAAGGAGGGGATAATTTAAATTGTGTTTGAAAATGATGAAATAGAGCAAAGCAAAAATATAAAAGTGAAATCCTAAGAAATAATACAAAGAACTAAAAAATTGAAGTGTGGTTTCAATGCAGAGGTTGATAAGATTGACAAATCTTTACACAAATTAACCCAAAGAAATACAGGAAAGATCTAAATTAATAAAATTGCAGATTAAGAGACACAAAGAAAATTTGGAACCTTCTAATTGAATCAAGTGCACAATACAGAAGTTTCTGAAAATACATATAACTACATTGATGATATAAATGAAATCATCAAATATTGGGGGAGTCTCAACCAAACATCTCTTGTCATCAAAAGAAATTTCTAGTACTGGGATCAAAACATATCTAATTGAGTTGTTGAGCAAAGAGATTTCATGTTAGCCACCAAATAAGCATGGATAGTGTGAAGGCTATTGTTTGCTTTCAACAAACAGTTAGTAAGACCCTCATGGAGAAAGTGAGAAGGTGCCTACCTTCTGGAAGGTACAATGTGCCCACTAGCAAAGGAGAAATATAAACACCAGGCCAGCCACAAACATTTTAATCTATAATGGTGATCTGACTGCAAGCTATAGTGGGGCAGTGATGGCAGCACACAGCTTGTGAGAGTAAGCAACAAATATATGACTTGATTTATGGCCCAATCCATGATATGGAACCCATAGCTCAGTTTTCTTGGATGAAGAACCTGACGCTAGATAGTCCAGAGACCTATCTTGAGTAAACCAAACACTACTTTTCTGCTAAAGTAATGTAGCAATAAAATGACATTCTCCTGTACGCACAAATCAGCAGTGCTCAGCCATCATCACGGAAGTTCCCTCCTGTGACGGAAAAGAACAAATACAGAGGCCCACATTCAGACCGTGTGCAGAGAGTGATAGTACAGGGAGTGGAAATGCCTCCGTCAAATCCTTCCACACAGGCCTTAGAGCACTCTGTAAGAACTCTGCAGCTTGAATATAAGGACAAGAGTGGAGGAAGGAAACAAGGTCTTCTAAACACAGCAGGATTGATGAGCAGAAAACTCGGAGACCAAGGGAGCATAAAGAGTACTTCTAGGAGTCACAACCAGATGGAGTTTTAGAACTGAGATAAGAAGTGAACATCTCCAAGACTTTAAGCATGAAAGGATGCTGAATTTTGTCAAATGCTTTTTCAGCATCCAATGAAATGACTATGTGGTTTTTTTCTTTGAGTTTGTTTCTGTAGTGGATTGCATTGATGGATTTCCATATATTGAACCTACCCTGCATCCCTGGGATAAAGCCTACTTGATCATGGTGGAATATCGTTTTGATGTGTTCTTGGATTCGGTTGGCAAGAATTTTATTAAACTTAGTAAAAGCAATATACAGCAAACCGGTAGCCAGCATTAAACTAAATGGAGAGAAACTTGAAGCAGTGCCACTAAAATCAGGGACTAGACAGGGCTGCCCCCTTTCTCCTTATCTTTTCAATATTGTACTTGAGGTACTAGCTCGGGTCAATTAGACAACATAAGGAGGTCAAAGGGATACAAATTGGAAAGGAAGAAGTCAAACTATCATTATTTGCAGATGATATGATAGTCTACCTAAGTGACCCAAAAAACTCCACTAGAGAACACCTATGGCTGATAAACAACTTCAGCAAAGTGGCAGGTTATAAAATCAACTCAAGCAAATCAGAAGCCTTCCTTTACTCAAAGGATAAGCAGGCTGAGAAAGAAATTATGGAAATGACCCCCTTCACAATAGCCACAAACAGTAAAAAGGACCTTGGGGTGACTCTTACCAAACATGTGAAAGATCTGTATGACAAGAACTTCAAGACTATGAAGAAGGAAATGGAAGAAGACCTCAAAAAATGGAAAAACCTCCCATGCTCATGGATCTGCAGGATTAATATAGTTAAAATGGCCATTTTGCCAAAAGCAATATACAAATTCAACGCAATACCCATCAAAATCCCAACTCAATTATTCACAGAGTGAGAAAGAGCAATCCTTAAATTCATCCGGAATAACAAAAAACCCAGGATAACTAAAACTATTCTCATCAATAAAAGAAATTCTGGGGGTATCAGTATCCCTGACCTCAAGCAATACTACAGAGCAATAGTGTTAAAAACTGCATGGTATTGGTACAGTGACAGGCAGGAGGATCAATGGAAGAGGATTGAAGATCCAGAAATGAACCCACACACCTGTGGCCACCTGATCCTTGACAAAGAGGCTGAAAACATCCAATGGAAAAAAGATAGCCTTTTCAACAAATGGTGCTGGTTCAACTGGAGGGCAGCATGCAGAAGAATGCGAATTGATCCATCCTTGTCTCCTTGTACTAAGCTCAAATCCAAATGGATCAAGGACCTCCACATAAAGCCAGACACTCTGAAGCTAATAGAAAAGAAACTGGGGAAGACCCTTGAGGACATCGGTACAGGTGGAAAGTTTCTGAACAGATCACCAATAGCTTATGCTCTAAGATCAAGAATTGACAAATGGGACCTCATAAAATTACAAAGTTTCTTTAAGGCAAAGGACATCATCAAAAGGACAAATCGGCAACCAACAAATTGGGAAAAGATCTTCACCAACCCTACATCAGATAGAGGTTTAATATCCAATATATATAAAGAACTCAAGAAGTTAGACTCCAGAAAACCAAATAACCCTATTAAAAAAATGGAGTGCAGACTTAAACAAAGAATTTTCACCTGAAGAACTTCGGATGGCGGAGAAGCATCTTAAAAAATGCTCAACATCATTAGTCATTTGAAAACGCAAATCAAAACAACCCTGAGATTTCACCTTACACCAGTCAGAATGGCTAAGATTAAAAATTCAGGAGACAACAGGTGTTGGCGAGGATGTGGAGAAAGAGGAACACTCCTCCACTGCTGATGGGGTTGCAAATTGGTACAACCACTCTGGAAATCAGTCTGGAGGTTCCTTTGGAAACTGGGCACCTCACTTCTAGAAGATCCTGCTATACCACTCCTGGGCATATACCCAGAAGATTCCCCAGCATGTAATAAGGATACATGTTCCACTATATTCATAGCAGCCCTATTTATAATTGCCAGAAGCTGGAAAGAACCCAGGTATCCCTCAACAGAACAGTAGATGCAAAAAATGTGGTATATATACACAATAGAGTACTATTCAGCCATTAGAAACAATGAATTCATGAAATTCTTAGGCAAATGGATAGAGCTGGAAAACATCATACTAAGTGAGGTAACCCAGACTCAAAAGGTGAATCATGCTATGCACTCATTAATAAGTGGATATTAACCTAGAAAACTGGAATACCCAAAACATAATCCACACATCGAATGAGGTACAAGAAGAACAGAGGAGTGGCCCCTTGTTCTGGAAAGACTCAGTGAAGCAGTATAGGGCAAAACCAGGCCAGGGAAGTGGGAAGGGTTGGGTGGGAAAACAGGGGGAGGGAAGGGGGCTGATGGGACTTTCGGGGAGTGGGAGTCTAGAAAAGGGGAAATCATTTGAAATATAAATAAAAAATATATTGAATAAAAAAAGGAAAAAATAAAATAAATAAATAAAATGCCAGGTAGGGCAGAAAAATTAAAAAAAAAAAAAAAAAAAAAAAAGAAGTGGACATCTCACCCTTTTCCTTGTCAGAAGACATCTAGGAAAGGCTATGGCAAGCAAACGAGTTTTCTTTGAGGGTTCACTGTTTTACATGGCTGCAATGGCTGTGCTTTAAGATGAACAGTCCTTAGAGACTTCATACCAGGATTGCTTCTTGCCGCTGATGTGATTTCCCTGACATTATTACATAACCTAATGATTCCTGGGCATCAGCTTACCGTATTGATCAGATTTTCTACAGAATCGATATGAAAATGCACTTTTATGTAATAATGTTGTTTAGATGAATTGGTGATTTCATTCCTGATAATGATATTCTAGAACTCCTAAATTGATACATGTAATCTGAAGCACTATATAAAATAAAAGATGCGAACAGATCTCTTTAAAACTTCATGTGCCATGGGCTAATTGCACTAGAAAAAGAAGACAGGCTTAGAACTAATTTACAATGTAGGAAAAACATTCCTTCTAGCTTAGGAATGAGGCCATTGTCTGGTAGCTAAAGTTCATAACCTAGACATAGTAAATTTATTAAAAGTGCAAGGACTTGTTGGGTTCCATAGCTGCCTGCAGCTATTACAAAGTGGGTTTCTGGAACAGAAGCTGAGGGATAAATAGGAAAAGGGCAAAAAGAAGTATGGCTAAGACAAATATTCACTGATCAAAGCCCGAAACTTTAATGGCACCAGACCTTTTAACAGTTTGGGCAAACCCTTCCCCCCAGACTCCAGGCTGAGTTCCGGTGGAAGTTGTCTAGCTTCTCTTGGAGGTCCTCCTCTTGACTGCCCTGGCAGCTGGGTGGGTCACCTGCTTAATTCAGGAATTCCTAGACCTGGAGGAACAATGAACTTAACCTTTACTTCAAGCACTCCACCCTAGGTGGAGCAGGATCCTGGCTATCTGGGAGAAGTTAACCTTGACCAAAGTCAAACTCTGACCATGTACATGACTGCCCCAATATGGCTCTGTACAAGGACTAAAAATAAATGGACTAGTTTATCCATACAAAACCTCAAAATAATAAGACAAGGCACATCATTTGCCTTTTGACAAAACCATGATAATTTAAGACATAAAAATTATTGCTTTAAATATATAATGTACTTATGCGGGCTAGAAAACCAAAAATGATTGTTTAGTCAGGTACTATTCTTAATGGAAAGAAGTGCAAAAAATTCTGCTGTTCCTCCTTAAGCCTTAATGACCTATCACAGGAACTATTGCCTTAAACTGACTATGAATTTACATAATGTAAAAAAAAAGATTTTAAAATCATATGATCAATTATCCTGAGAAGGTATAAAAACTAAGAACAACAATAAAGCAGTGATATAGCCCTTTTCTGCTTCATCCGTAATGCATGTATCTGTGTGTGCCTGGCTATACATTTCTCTTTTCTTCTCTTTCCTTTTCTTTAAATTTTGTTCTTTTTTCATGATTTTCTTTCAGTTCTTTCCTCTTCATTTCCCTCTGATTCACAGACTTAATGAATTCCAGGTTATTTGCCTCCTGGTCTACTAGATGTCTTTACTCAAGGGGAAAAGAATCCCATAACTACGTTTTTTGACCTGCTGCTATTAGCAGGAGTTTTGCTGGAAGCCATCAGCATTTAAGGCCCTGAATAGCAAGAGAGAGCTAGATCACCAAAAGTCATCAACTTTTGACCCCAGTCACCAATGCCATGTCCCTTGTTGTCTTTCCCCTAGATCCTAACTGGCAGGGCTTTACCTCAGCAATCCCTAGCCTGAAAGCTATCACCTTAAAGCATAACCCTTTTAAATGCAAACCTAGTTTTATACAAGGGACTCTTACTGGGAAAATAAAGTGCTTCCACAGGTAGTGCCCGTGTACAGCAGCAGATAACCAATGACAGACGTTCTGATAGTTATGATAAAACTTACCTTCAACTATAGTTACTGTCCTCATATTCTTCACTTTGTGTGTGTGTGATTGTGTGAGTGTGTATGATTGTTTGTGTGTGTGTGTGATTGTGATTGTGTGTGAGTGTGTGTGTGTGTGTGTGTGTGTGTTTGTGTGTGTTTTACTGGTACCTGAACACAGACTACTGTACATGCTGGGTGAAATCTCTACTACAAAACTCCATCCCAGTACTCTTAACTTTTCACTAATGGTCTACTAAATTGCCAAGGGTGGCCTTGCCTCTAATTCACGATTTTACTTTCTCAGTTCCAGAGTAGCCTGATTCCCATAATAGTACTATCATACCTAGCAAAATTGTTGATTGTTCAGGGTCTTAGATGTAGTTCAGCAATTACTGTCTTTATGGGAAAGTTGGGTAAAGACTAAACAGAAACAGAAAACAAAGCATGTTAAATGACATTTGAAGAATTGATTTCAAGAAAAATCCGCACTGGCTGTAACCTTCACTGTACTTTTGACTAAGATAGGTGACAAGGAAAATCCTCCCCATTCCCTTAGCAAATTCTCCATCAGAGGCCAGACAAACTTACAAAAAAGTTTTTTGAGATATTTGTTTTGGAATTATATTGACTACTGAGGGAATAGTCTTTTTTTTATCCATAAGCTTTCATTTATTGGTTATCTCTGATATTGCATATTAATAAAGATATCACAATAGAAAACATTTTATAATCTTAAAAGTACCGAAACCTTTAAATATTAAAACACTTAAAAATCCAGTCTCCTTAAAATATCCAAAGTCTTTTCAAACTGAATGCCTCTCATCTGTGGGCCTCTGTAAAACTAATAAATAAATGCTTCTCATTCATTCGAAGTTCTTCAAGTGAAAATTTTTGTTTAGCTCTGTACCCCATTTTTAATAGGGTTATTTGGCTCTCTGGAGTCTAACTTCTTGAGTTCTTTGTCTATATTGAATATTAGACCTCTATCAGATGTAGGGTTGGTGAATATCCTTTCCCAATTTGTTGGTTGTTGTTTTGTCTGCTTGACCATGTCCTTTGCCTTACAAAAACTTTGTAATTTAAAGAGGTCCCATTTGTTGATTCTTGATCTTAGAGCTGAAGCTATTGGTGTTCTTTCTATTCAGGAACTTTTCCCCTGTGCCCATGTCCTCAAGGGTCTTCCCCAGTTTCTTTTCTATTAGTTTTAGTGTGTCTGGTTTTCAACATCATTAGTCATTAGGAAAATGTAAATCAAAACAACCCTGTGATTTCACCTTACACCATCAGAATGGCTAAGATTAAAAACTTAGGAGACAGTAGGTGATGGCAAGGATGTGGAAAAAGAGGAACACTCCTCCACTGCTGGTGGGAATGCATGTTGGTACAACCACTCTGGAAATCAGACTGGCGGTTCCTCAGAAAACTGGGTATAACACTTCTGGAGGATTCTGCAATACCACTTCTGGGCATATACCAAGAGGATTTTCCGGCATGCAATAAGGACACATGCTCCACTATGTTCATAGCAACCCTATAGAGGAATGGATACAGAAAATGTGGTATTTTTACACAATGGAATACTACTCAGCAATTAAAAACAATGAATTCATGAAATTCTTAGGCAAATTGTTGGATCTGGAAAATATCATCCTATGTGAGGTAACCCAATCACAAAAGAACACACTTGGAATACAGTCACTGATAAGTGGATATTAGGTCAGGAATATCGAAGACACAATTCACATATCAAATGACTCCCAAGAAGGAGGAAAGAGAGGTCCCTGGTCCTGAAAAAGCTCTTTCCAGCATTGTAAGAACAGAGAACAGATAAGTAGGAGGGGGATGATAGGAGAATGGGCGGAAGGAAGAGGGTATAGGGAACTTATGGGGAGGGGGGGACTGGGAAAGGAAAAATCATTTTGGAATGTAAACAAAGAATATTAAAAATAAAAAGTTAAAAAAAATAAATGAATAAATAAATAAATTAAATACTTTCTTACTTCAAGGGAGAAGAACCAGGGTACAGTCACAAGCAAAGCAAAGCAAATTCGAACTGCAAGACTGTAAATAACTCACTGTCCAATGACTGAGATTCTCTCACAGTCCTCTGGGCTTCTCTGATGGCCTTATGTCATGTCTCAAGCTCTGCCCTCTGCAGGACACAGAGCTTTGTCTGGCTCCACGCCACCACTACTGCATTTCTTGGTGGCCATCCCATTGGACTGGTATCTCCAAAATTCTAGGATCTTCTGCTGCAACTGGGCTCCATTTTCAACCAAGGCCTCTCATTGACTCTTCCTAATGCCAATCTGAACTCATTGGCACTCTACATGACTCCTTTAGTCCTGAGCTTCCAACTGTCACTGATACTGGACTATCCCTAATTGCCCCTTCTGGCATTTCACAGTGCCACGAGACAGTTGTTCTCCATGACGCCTTCATGTTGTCAAATCTAGTACCACCTGGGTGACTTTTTTTTTTTTTAGAAACTTCTTTTTTTTATTCAATATATTCTTTATTTACATTTCAAATGATTTCAGCTTTCCTGGATTCCCCCCTCTCCAAAGGTCCCATAAGCCCTCTTCTCTCCCCCTGTTTCAATCAATCTCTTCCAGCCTCCCTATCCTGCTATTCCCCTACACTGCTGCATTGAGCCTTTCCAGGACCAGGGGCCTCTCCTTCCTTCTTCTTGGGCATCATTTGATATGTAAATTGTTTCTTATGTATTCCGAGTTTCTGGTCTAATATCCACTTATGAGTGAGTGCATACCATGTGTGTTCTTTTGTGATTGGGTCACCTCACTCAAGATGACATTCTCCAGTTCCACCAACTTGACTAAGAATTTCATGAAGTCATTGTTTTTAATAGCTGAGTAGTATTCCATTGTGTAAATATACCACGTTTTCTGTATCCATTACTCCATTGAGGGACATCTGGTTTCTTTCCAGCTTCTGGCTATTATAAATAGGGCTGCTATGAACATAGTGGAGCATGTGTCCTTATTACATGCTGGGGAAGCCTCTGGGTATATACCCAGGAGTAGTAAAGCGGGGTCCTCCGGAGTATCATGCCCAGTTTTCTGAGGAACCGCTGGACTGATTTCCAGAGTGTTTGTAGCAGCTTGCCACCCCACCAGCAGTGTTCCTCTTTCTCTACATCCTCGCCAGCACCTGTTTTCTCCTGAGTTTTTGATCTTTGCCATTCTGACTGGTGTGAAGTGAAATCTCAGGGTTGTTTTGATTTGCACTTCCCTGACTACTAAGGATGTTGAACATTTCTTTAGGTGCTTCTCAGCCATTCAATATTCCTCAGGTGAAAATTCTTTGTTTAGCTCTATACCCCATTTTTTAATAGGGTTATTTGGCTCTCTGGAGTCTACCTTCTTGAGTTCTATGTTATCTTGGCTATTAGTCCTATGTCAAATGTAGGGTTGGTAAAGATCTCTTCCTAATTTGTTGGTTGCTGTTTTGTCGTTTTGACAGTGTCCTTTGCCTTACTGAAACTTTGTAATTTTATGAGGTCCCATTTGTTAATTCTTGATCTTAGAGCATAAACTATTGTTCAGGAAATTTTCCCCTGTGCCCATGTGCTCAAGGCTCTTTCCCAGTTTCTTTTCTATTAGTTTCAGTGTGTCAGGTTTTATGTGGAGCTTCTTGATCCACTTATATTTGAGCTTTGTGGAAGGTGACAATATGTATCTATTTTCATTTTTAGACCTTAGAAGTATATGTGTGTTGGTTTAAAGGAAAGGGGGCATTAAATTTATCCACTAAAAATTTTAAACTGAATTAAATCCACCACAGACTCACTGACTTTCCAAATGTGAACCAGATACATAGATTTGCTTTAGAATGTTCACTATCATGATCTGTCACTGACCAATTAAATTTAATATTCATTATGATATTGCTTATTATATTAAGAAACTTAATAATTCAAACTTTCATTATCTATTTTCATAACCACCTGTAATAACTGGTAAATACTCACTTTTGCTTGTAACTATTGGAGTTTCTTGCTTGCTTTACCATGACCTCATAAATATTAAAAATCTCCCTCTGTAACCAAGTAGAATTAACTTAGTAACTGATGTTTTTATTTCAAAACCTCTTTTCTTATCATCAATTGGACTCATGGACACAGAGCCTTTCTGTCATTTGTAAATACCTTAGTGGCATTTCACTGAATGTTTTAGCACAACAAAGGTAAGTCTGAAGCAAAGTGTGTATTTATAAGACAAACTCAATTTCAATGCTGATCTCTTTTTATCTACATTTTAATTAATTGTACTATTAAATATATTTTGCTTCAGGGATAGTTTTCTAGTTTTCTTCAGAAATAACTTTTTTTTCTGTTCTGCCAGATTTAATGCATACTCATGAGTGATCCCATTTTATAATCAGTTAACAAATATCATTGACATAATCAATACCTCATTCACAATCAGTTATAGTCATTGAAGTATATGCTCTTACTTTTTTATTCTTAGACCAATTTATTCTGAGTGCATTATTTCTTCATCATTATGAAAAAGAATAATAGCTTATTATAGCAGAGATTAGTCATTAGCAACATTATATTTTTCCTCTTTAAAATTAGAACTATTATTTTAGGAAGCATATTCAGTACAAGTATGTTTCTTTTTAACTTAAAGCAAAGAATCCATTCATAGAGTGGGTACTATTGAAATCTTCCACATGCATTAAAGGGTATTTTATTTTGTCACAACATTGACTATCATCTTCTTTTTCCTCAGATTGTTTCCCAGCAACAAAATGTAAGAGATTCATCTACAGATATATACAAGCTGAAGATATACAACAACAACAAAAGCAAAAAAAGTACCTGAGACAATAAGATATAATAAAAAACATCTATAATCAGAGCAACTCAATTTTATTAAAAACATAAAATTATTAAATAAAGAAGCAATTAAATATATTCTTTATTTCTGGTATTATTTTAAATATTTATTATTGTTTTCACTATTTCCACTTTGGTTTGTTTTTATGCATGGATACGAGTATGGGGTATGTTTATGTTGGAATAATACACACACACCTTCATTTGGCTTGTGGAAGCCAAAGGAAGATATTAAGTGTCCTGTTTTATCAATGTCCACCTTATTCTTTTAAGTAAGTGACTCTCAGTAAATCTGGTGTTAAGGTAGTGAGACTCATGTTTCTTTCCAATCAATTGCAATTTTTAACAAACATTCTAGACTAGAACATATTGTACTTTTTGGTGATTTATTTTCATATCATAATGGATTAATAGATATTCAATAAGTATTCATATGTACTAGGAATAGACACCGGAAACTAGTCATTTATAAAAATACATTTTTTGTACTAGGTATCTTGCCAAGAATCAAAGTTTTCTTTAAATGTTTAAAATGTTTTACTGATGTTTTTCCCTTAGGGTTCAGCTTGGGGACACTAATTAGTACAAAAAATAGATAAACGTTAATTCATACTCATTGTTTGAAGTATTGCAGACTAAATATTAAGTGTAAATTACCAATTTTAAAGCCATTTTGGTGTCATATAGATCTAGCAGATAATTATAATTGAAGAGAACAATAATGATATCTTTAATGATTGCCCAGGGCACAGACATTGGGGTTGCAGTCATGAGAAATTCATTCACCTTTGGATATCTCACTGTGACAAGTGTTGTGGCATAGTAATTATTATCTTTCTACCAAGAGCAAAATTTACTAAGTGCCAATGTTGAAGCAACCTTAAAGAAATTTAATTTTTATCCTTATCTTCTTATCAACATATGTAATATAATCAAAGTGAGACTGATTTTATTGCAAAATTTCTCAGTCAAAAGGGTGTGTCCTCACATTTTCTTTGGCATTGGAGGTGCTATTTTTCCATCATGTATAATTTGTATCATCGAGTTCCTATTGAGTGAACTTCTTAGTTGCTCTAGGAAAATTTATGTATTTCTGGTATTTATTCTTCAAGAATTCTTCAATTTGAAGTTATTTAAACACATAAATGTTTATTATTAAAATATAAATGACAATATAAGATAATTTATTTCAAAATGCATGAGTTATCCCTTGGTCTAATGCTCCACCACATACAGGCTCATTTAAAAAGCATTAGAGGAACACATGAACGTTTACTGTGACATACTTGAGTTGGTTCCTAAGGTGAGATTTATCACACTACAGTCCTGGTTTCAGTATGCTCCTTGGCATTCAAAGTAAAGAATCTGTTAGCAGAGCATAGACTCTGCTCTGAATTGGTGTGCATAATAGATTTTGTAACTTGAGGGAGACCCACATACATTCCTAGCTTAGTTTCTAAAATGCAAAAGAGCATATTGACATGTATAATGTTCAAAGTTACTACGATAACCTCAGGCCAATGAATTTTATAGGTGGATGGTGGCAAATATTGTTCTATTTTTAATATGTTTTTCTTCTAGGCTGTGCATGAGCTTCATCAGTGCTCTCATTTTCTGTGTTAAGCCACAAGCCAGCAGGGAGGTTATAAATTTATATCAGTAGATCCAGCAAGAGCAGGACTGGATTAGTTTACTGCTTACTCCCAGTGCCACATTTAACAAGGCAATTCACCTTCAGACACTCGGTTTTATCTTCTGGTAAATGGAAATTACTATTCCCCAAGATACCAACAGTGGGTGAAATAACTTTTGTGGGCACATTACAAACTGGCTGCCACATCATATGGTCAATAATTATTGGGCTAATTGCAATTTTACTATGGAAACATAGATAGAAACTCTGACCCGAAACACCACAGTTTATAAAAGTGTATTGGTAAGTAGCTAAAACAAATTTTTGAGAGGACAGGTTTGTTTAGCTTGTTTTCATCTTTTAATCTTTTGAAATGTTGTCCTTAATTAAAAATCAGAATAATTTCTGATCTTATGGTAACAACATTTTCAACAGTATTTATCATTCACAATGGGTTTTTTTTGGTGAAATAGTATAATATTTACAAAATAACTGCAGCAAAAGATAGTGACAAAGTTCATATGATTTAGTAGTGGAAATCTTAAAAAATCTTAAAGTCTGAATAACTGAAAAGTATCTAGGGAACACTGACTGGGTACCATCCATAGGATGGGCCTGTATGTAACCATGTAGGAAGAACCTCTGAAATTCTTAGGCAAATAGATGGAGCTTGAGAGCATCATACTAAGTGAGGTAACCCAGTCTCAAAAGATCAGTCATGGTATTCACTCACTAATAAGTAGATATTAGCCTGGAAAACTGGAAGACCCAAAACATAATTCACACATCAAATGAGGTACAAGAAGAAAGGAGGAGTGGCCCCTTGTTCTGGAAAGACTCAGTGTAGCAGTATAAGGTAAAACCAGAACAGGGAAGTGGGAAGAACAGGGGGAGGGAAGGGGGCTTATGTGACTTTCAGGGAGTGGGGGGCCAGAAAAGGGGAAATCATTTGAAATGTAAATAAAAAATATATCGAATAAAAAAATAAAAAAAATTTAAAAAATTAAAAAAAAAGAAAGCTTTTCTCAGTGGAAAATGAGGTCTATCTACCTTTTTATTGCACTGAAATTGAAGGTTTCCTTTTTAATTTCTGGTTAGCAGAACCAAATTGATTTTAAGTTTTCATGGAAAGATAGGTTATTATTGTCTCCTCTAGCATAAAGCCCATATAATTTTTCATGAGTACCAGCTACTTGAGTAATTTTGTTGTTTGTTTGTTTTGTTTCAAATACTGACCATATATATATATATATATATATATATATATATATATATGAATTTAACTCCATATTTTAATCTTTTGCCATGTTGTACTACATTAAAAATCTATGTGTAATTGATGAAATATGTATTTGGCTTTATATTAATTCTACAGTCATTGCTATCAAAACTATATTTGGATGTAAGATTATATTATAATTACTTGTGGTTTCCAAATCAAATGTAGACTGAAATGAATAGGCTTTTCTTGTCAACTGTCCTAAAAACATCAATGGAAAATAAAAATAATGTTCTCTCCACTTTGTTTTATGGCTTGACAATCAAGACAAGTTATGCAGAACCAGGTTTATGAGCTATTATAAGAGTGGATAAAAATCATTTCAGTTGCTTAACAACTAGTAACAGTAAACCCATGCGTTGCACATTTAAAACCTGCCTGTGTCGTGTGAAGCTTAGATTTGATGAGCAACAATCTTGTTTAGTGGTAGTCTTCCAAAGTTCTTTTATTGTTTGAGAATTTTGTGCATGAATATTGATCAAATGCACCCCCATCTACCTACTCTCAAATTCTTCTATAGTCACCTGACAGCTTTTTCTTTCCAAAGACAGGTTTTCATTTTAAAGCCATTCGCTGCGTTGAAAGATTCACATGCAGGTATTAGTATCTAGTGAAGCATGGGAAGCCTCTCAGGATTTGCATTCTTGAGGATAACTGACTATTTCTTTTCTGTTGACCTTCAATTGTCAAAACTAAATTAGGGTGGGAATCCCTCAGCCACTCCCCTATTCATGCTGGGACTTTTGCTGTCTTGTTTTTGTTAAAGTTTGTACAGTCACATCCTCTGAGAGTTCATATGTGTTATAGTCTTGCCTTGTCCTATAAATACTCTTTTACTGTTCTTGGTTTGCTTGTTTTTATTTCACTACCTCTGGCTGCTATTGTCTTTCCAATGCCTCTATTGCAATGACATCTAAGCCTCAGGAAGAGGCCTGTCTTTGCCACTGTTCAGAAAGTCTAACTTTACCATGTGGTGCAAAGCTCCAGCCATTGTCTGTGACTCGTCAGTCTTTCATCTCTCATGCTTTAAAAACCCTTCGCATGTGGGAGACTCACACACATTTCCAGAACTTATTAAATTTTTAAATATAGGCATTCAGTGATATAAGCTTTTCTTGTAAGGTCACAATTATTGAGGCCTGTATATAGGGTTAGAAATTTGTAGCTTTATTTTCATTAAACTCTAAGTATTTTAAAATTTTCTTCTTGAGTTATCCCTTGAATCAGTTTTCATTTAATAGTGTATTTTTTAATTTTTTTGAATTTGTGTATTTTCTGTCATTTCTATTGTTGTTCATATATTGCTTTATTCCTTTGTCAAATAAAATGGAAGATCATGTTTTAATATTAGTAAATTTGTTGAGTATTTAATTATGTTCCAATATGCTGTCTAGTTTTATATTTGTTGAAATGAAGAAAAGTGTTTTAAGAGGATGCAACATATTAGAGTTTAGCATTTAAAAGGTAACTCTCTTTGAATAGAAAGGAAAGAGTGTATTTAATCCAAATAAAAGTTTATGGACCAAGTTTATATTATTTATTTGAGATTCTACAAAATCATATATTGTTCTTTGTAAAGTAATATTTGGAAATAAATTTGCTCACTAAGCTGAATAAGTTGAAAAGGAGAAAGACAAAATCTTGGAAAAAATTGAGTAGTGATGTAATGTTCAGTTAGCATGTAGCTGATATTGTGCTTAGTCTGCAAAATGAAAAAAGTAAACAACAGAGATAGAGGAGACACAGAGAGAGAAAGAAACAGAGTAAGAGAGATAGAGAGACACAAGAAGAGAGAGACAGAGACACGAGAAAGAGACAGAGAAAGCAGGGAGAAAAATACTCAACAACAACAACAAAAAAAACCTCAGGTTTCAAGTATTTAGAAAGCAAGCACAAATGTAGACCAAAGAACTAGAAAGAAAAAAATAGAAAAATATGGAAACTAATATAAGAATCTTTAAATATCATAAAAAGCAGGTTTTTCGAGAGTTTCATAAAGTTGTCAAAATTTCCATTTGAATTAGACATGCAATAAAATGATTTATTTTTAGAATATGAAAGAAAAGAGACGTTAATGATTATAGTATTCAAGTATAATGAAATAAGTGTAGATAATCTATTCACTTTCCTAGGACCCTATAATATTAAACATTTTACTGAGAAATAAATCCAAAAAATTATTATAGCTGAGGAAACATTCATAGCAATTTAATTTTTTTTTTTACTGAAGAAAAATCTTGAGAATTTGATGATACAATGTATGGTTCTCCATAAAATAATCAAAGAATATGTAGTTTTCTAAAATGTGAATATTTTATTTCTCCCAAATTCGATATTAAATTTACATTCCTATGTAGAGATATATGGAACTTGAGGCATTAGGATGTGATTAAGCAAAAGAGTAGCAAAACTCTTGTAAGAAATCCTGTGCCCTCATAGAGCAGTGTTTTGCACGGAACTGTTTTCAACAGGGACACTTACCTTACTGATTTTAAGATATATGCGACATAATCATACATTCAGTGTGAAACCATATGTTTATAATTTAATATTAAACTAATACCCAGTCATCAACAGCACTCTATTAATGAACAACATCTTGCCTATAAGCCCACAGTCATAAAGTACTATAGTACTGTGTTTCCAAGGAGTCTGCGGCTTCAAAGAATGTAATTTAAAACTTACCTACCACACAACTCGAAGAAACAATCTAAGAACTCTAGTAGGGTTCATATTTGTATGTACACAACTCTTGTATAAAATGATCACATGTAAAATTTACCAATTCTTTGAATAGGAACTGTATTCTAAACAAATATGGCTATACTATCAATATACAGAGGCTTTGTGTTTTGAATAATAAGGTGTTCCATTTAATTGAACTACATAGACAGTACTAATCAAGGGCAGATTTATTATTATGAAATTCCCATTCATTCATCACCAAAAGATGATGAACCAGAAAAGGCTAGAACCAGAAATAATCTTTAACTTTATAAACAATGCCAATAAAAAGTTCAGAGAAAATATTGGTTTTGTGAGAAAGTGCAAATATCTCTACTATGACAAAAGGAAATAGACAAGGTTACTCATGAGCCCTGTATTATTTCACTATTTTCTTGTAAGTTTTAGCCAATCTAATACAATGAGAAAAAAATGATGAAATAACTATAGAAAAATAAAAGACTAGAATTACAATAGAGAATGATTATCTGTGTAAGCATTTTTAAAATTAGTAATTTATTAGTATATATGATCAATAAAGTCAAATTTATTCATGTCTTTAATAAAAAACAATACCGGGCAGTGGTGGCACACGCCTTTAATCCCAGCCCTTGGGAGGCAGAGGCAGGCAGATTTCTGAGTTTGAGGCTAGCCTGGTCTACAAAGTGAGTTCCAGGACAGCCAGAGCTACACAGAGAAACCCTGTCTTTAAAAAAACCAAAACCACAATGGAGTACTATTCGGCCATTAGAAACAATGAATTCATGAAATTCTTAGGCAAATGGATAGAGCTGAAGAACATCATACTAAGTGAGGTAACCCAGACTCAAAAGATGAATCATGGTATGCACTCACTAATAAGTGGATATTAACCTAGAAAACTGGAATACCCAAAACATAATCCACCCATCAAATGAGGTACAAGAAGAACGGAGGAGTGGCCCCTTGTTCTGGAAAGACTCAGTGAAGCAGTATAGAGCAAAATCAGAACAGGGAAGTGGGAAGGGTTGGGTGGCAAAACAGGGGGAGGGAAGGGTGATGGGACTTTCAGGAGTGGGGGTCCAGAAAAGGGGAAATCATTTGAAATGTAAATAAATATATCAATAAATTAAAAAAAAAACAAAAACAAAACCAACCAAACAACCAAACAAAAAACCAAGATAGTTGTTGAATAAGAACAAATACAGTAAGTATAGGTAAATTTAACTAAGACAAATACAAAATATCTCACTATAATAGAGAAATAATGAGAAAGATTTCAGAGAATTATATGTATAAATGGATAACTGGTAAACAACAATGCTTAGCATTAAGAAAACTCAAGGTAAAATTATAACTTTTCATGGAGAAATATTCCACCTTTTAAAAAAATCTATTTGTGTGTATTTAATAATAATAGTATTTAATAGTCTACATTAATACAATTCAATGCTTCTTGTTAGTCAGCAAAAACTTAAGTCATTTTGGCATCACAAACACTCTCCAGGATGTTTATTGAAAACTAAGAATTGTTTTCAATGAAGATTCTACGTATAATGATAATGAAATTCATGCTTGCTATAATTTGTGATGGGTCAAATATTATCCTACACAACATCACTTGGAGGCACCAGGGTATCTGATTAGTAAATTGGCTAAATTAAAAATTAACAATACAGATTGATTACTCTCATAGTATTCTATTGCCATTAAATTTTCTCATTTTGCATGGCAGCTATCAAAACAATGACCAAAAATATACTAGAACTACATTTTTATACTGATGGCCTCCGCTCAGCTGAAGAAGTTAATTGTTCTGGAGTAATGCTGTTATTTTAATCTATACGTTCTATTGTTTTGGATTTTTCTATAACACATTATAATAAACAAATTGGAATAAGAAGCAGCATTTTGTAAACTGCAGTCTAAAAGCTTTAAATGTTATTTGCTAAATATTATAATCCAAAAGAATTTTCATTAAGGATTTCTAAAGAATTCTGAGATATCGAGTTGAACATGGAATTTTAAAAGGTGTTTTAGATTTGCAACAGCCTTACATAAAAAATTAATTAGGTCAAAAATTTTGTATTGATTTTTCTTTAAATTCTTATATCTGTCTTAATCTCATTATACTATGGATTTTTTCTTTAAGTACATCATTGAAAGACTACAGTGTACAGATACCATATTTTAATGTGGGCTAAATGAATCATAACTATGAACTTCTGATAGATGACGACTCTATTCTGAAAAGGTAGTTCTCACAGGAAATCAACATCTATTGTGCTCTCTTTATAGTGATAATAAATTAAAGTTGTTTGTTATTTCTCTTTTCTGTTCCATACTACAATTCAACTGAAAAAAATCTGAGTTGCTTACTAGAAAATTTTCTCTTTACCAGCTTAATTCATTTTGGAATACTTTTTAGTGCAGCAACAAATTAGCATGTCACATGTAAAACTATCATCCTTAAAGCATGGCAAACAAAAGATAGTAGATAAATATGCATACAGTTGCTCCTTGAGAGGCTTCATGGTTTTTTTTTTTCTGAGAAAAGAAAAATTGGACAATGTAAAAATATCTTTCTACTGTTGAAGTTAAAATGATCATTACAGTGTAAATTTTGAATGACTCATTTTGTGAAGAATTAGTTGAATTTTTATTCCTCAACAGCATGTATTAAACGATTTTTCAGAATTGACATTCCAGAAACTTCAAGATAACATAATTAAGCATGCTATTAATGTTTGATGGCTAAGAGTATAACTACTAAAATCTATTTGGAATAAACTTATCTTATTACAACCAATATTTAAAATCAGCAAAATAAATTTTAACATGTTTGTATATAGTAATACTTAGTGATTTGTAGGCAACCAATTAGGAAAATATAAATAAAAAATAGCAAGATAGAATTAATGAAAATCGTGTTAAACATAAAAGGTTCTTTCTTATTAGCATACCTAGCTTTGACAGAATGGCAATTGTAGATCTTTTTTTCAGGTAAATTTTGTTGAAAGGAAAGTACAGTCTCCTGGTGGCCATACACATATTATACACACAGAATTATTTCTATAATTTCTATAATTATTTCTATAAACAAGGGCTTTATCCATGAGTCTGGCCCATCATGTGCCAATTGTTTTCCCTTCAGGTAGACTCCCTTTAGTGATGGAGCTGTCCTACTGGTACTGAAGATTGATGTGTGACTGATGAGGTTGGGTGCCAACATAATTATCTGAAACAGAAGGAGATGTGTGTTGTCACATATGCCAAGAATAAAACCTGATGTTTACACAAAGACCCTTGGCACAGGGGCACAAATGTTTCTGTTAAGCAAACTCTTTTCTAAAATGGTTTAAAGGAAGATGAACAAAAATGGGCGTTCTGTATTCCATTGTATAGTGTAATCAGGCTTATAACTGTACTGGATACCTTCAGACACGTAATAATAATGTCTAAACTGAAATTTAATTTATTCCACAGATATCATTAGTTATGTGAATTTATTAATTAAAATTATTTTTAAAATTTCTCAGTATAAGAAATCCAATACTTTCTGGCACGCTAATATTTTGATATCTTCTATTAAAGAGTGACTCTAAACCTGATTAATGGCTTACATCCTTACTTAAATCCTGTCTTATGGGACAAAAAGACTCAAGTGTCAACAAGAGTTCTGAAATTCATTCGTCAATACAGTAAAAAGATTTAGGTTTTCCCCAAATATTTGATAAATTCCTAAAGGAATTTCCATGGTCATGTTAGTCATTTATGGATGTAAATATCTGATATAAACCTGTGATTATGAGTGATATCCTGGAATGTTTTATTGTCCCAAGAAATCTATAACTCAGAATTTGGTTTTTCAGGGTAGAAAATTAACCAAGGGTAAAGTTTTAGAAGGTTGACCTAGAGAAATAACTCTGCCATATAGGACATATTTTTGTGGAGATTGTGGGATCCTAGTCAATCCACATTCTCCTAGTCCTTCCTGGGTAATGAAGTGAGATGTTTCTTAGGGATGCTTTTCGAAATATTGTTTCTTCTGAGAAAACACAAAGAAGTGGGTACAAATTGAATCTTAAGATATTGTTAAAATAGCCTCCTATCATTTTTTTATAAATTCATGAAGTATTCTGCTGTGTTACATAATGCTTATCAATAAGTGGATGCTAATAAATACAATCAAGTTAAAATAGCATCTCCCTATTCTAGTACAAGCTAAAATGCAATGTTACTGTTTTCCTGAGATGGAAAGTTCAAGAACACAAAGACATGAATGAAAAAGGTCATGAAAATTCAAAACATGAAGAATTACTGAATGGATGTGCATGGTTGCATTGCCTATATAAAAATGGTAGTTACCTAGTGTAGTAAGGCATATCTTTAATCCCAGGTGTCAAGAGTAGACAGAGGAGGGAGGATATCTGTTAATTCAGGGCATGCCTCTTCTGCAAAATGAGATCCAGGCTAATCAAGAGAGCACACAGTGAGACCCTGTCTCAAAACAAAACAAATGTCATTCCATGATTTTTTTATTCTTGCTCTAAGGGGTAACAACACTTCTGATGTTACTTGAAAATTATGTGGAAACCTGTGCAATACTAGCTATCTTTTAATGGTATCCAAGTAGAATCAAAGTGGAATACAAAAATAACCTTACTGAGTAGATTTCAAAAATTCAAGCCTTTTATTATTCATGATTTTGTATTTGGAATATAGTTTTGATTGCGGAGATATTCTGAACTGATGTCTTTGTATTTTTTTTTCACTAATAGAATAAGAACTCAATTGACTCAAAAATAAAGGAAAGAAAAAAGAAAGACAAAAAAGGAACAAAAAGTGAAGAAAGAAAATTATTTCTTATGATATAAATAGGATAGCTTCATAGCCCAATTATCAGAGTGACTCCCTCCATCCAGTGATTGATGAGAACAGAAAATGACCCACAGACAAACATCTTGGGAAATCTGTCATAAGTCTAAGAGAATGTATTTTAACAGCCAGAGGGATCAAGAACACAGTTTCCAAAATCAACTGAGCAGGGCTCATCAGGCCTCCCAGAGATTGAAGCAACAACCATCGATCCTACTTGACTTTGCATCAGGCCCTCTGTATACACACTTGGGGATTTTGTTGGATATCAAATATTATGAGTAGGCATGGCACTGACTCTTTTGCCAGCTTATTGTCCCTATTTCCTCCTACTAGGTTGACTCATCCAGCCTTGACGTAAGGGTATATGACTAGTCTTATTATGTTATATGCTAAGTTCAGTCGATATTATTTGGATGCCTCTTCTTTACTGAAGGGAAATGCAGGAACAACTGATATGAGGTAAATGAGAGATAAGGGGTTGTGAGAAAGGAGAAAGACAGGCTGTAGTTGGGATGGGTCATATGGTAGAATAATGAATGAATGAATGAATGAATTGATAAACTGAGTAAAAATAAAATAAGTGGATCATATATTCTCCTAAAAAATCAATTCTGTGTTATATATATATATATATATATATATATATATATATATATACACACACATGAGTATATATAAATATTTTATTTCAATTATACTGTTAAAGTAAAGTTTATCGCAAAATAGAATGCATATTCTTTAGACAAAAATGTATTTATTCAGTTATTGAAGAGAACGAAAATAGCAAACAACCATTCCTAAAAGTTTTAAAGAAATGTCTAACTCCAAATTCACAGACTCAAGAATTCTTACAATGACATAATATATCCTGTAACACTGGAACACACGTATCATGTAGGCTCCCTTTATTTTGTTTCTTCATTCCTGTCAAACTGATATGTCCAGATTCATAATTAAATGAAAAAAGTTTTCATTATTTTATTCTAAGAGATGTTTATTCATCTGTCAAGCCTATTGTTGTTAGATTAATATTGAGAGTTTTAGATTTGATAAATTATATAAATATATAATTTTATTTAGTTGTTTGTTTATTTGTTTATTTATTTTTACTTATTCACTCTACTTGTGCTCACTGCCCTCTTCTTGGTTACCCACTCCCACAATCCTTTCCCCATCTCCCTTCCATTTCTCTGAGCAGGCTAGGGGCTCCTTGTTTATTCCCTCACCATCGCACTTCAAGTCTGCAAGGCTAGGTGCTTTCTCTACAACTGAGGCCAAATGAGGCTTGCTAGTAGCATATATCGCCCACACGGGCAATAGCCTTTTGGATAGCCCCCCAGTTGTTCTAGACCCACATGAAGACCAAGCTGCACATCTGCTACATGTGATTTGGGAGGCCTAGTTCCAGCCCTTATATGTTCTTTAGTTGGTAGTTCAGTCTCTGAGAGTCCCAAGGACCCAGGTTAGTTGATTGTGTTGGTCTTGCAGTGAACTTCCTATCCTCTTCTTACCTGCAATCCTTCCTCAGGTTCTTATAGGAGTCCCCAAGTTCTTATAGCGTTTTACTATTGTTTTCATTTTATATTCTTTGTAAAAGGTATTAACTACTTTATGATTATAACACTTTTGATGTACGGATCATTTCCAACTCATATGTACTTATTTAAATTACTTCATTAGAAGTCAAATAAATTATTTCTCTTACTCAATGTAATATTCAAAATAGCAATATTTCTTTATTTGGGAGGATAAACAATATATGATACTTTTTAAACATTGTAAGCCACCATTTTTTATGGATATTTACTTGGTCTTCCTGAGATTTTTTATTGTTGTAGACAGTTTATACCCATATGTATGTATGGATACGTTTGTATTGTTTTATATTGAAAGTTGGTTAAATAGACATAACCATAAAAGCTGAAAGGATCTGTTTAAAGTTAAAGAAGGCATATGAAAGAGTAAGGAAGCTAGAGTCAACAATGAGTTCTGCCATTCTTCCATTCTTTATCTCTTAGCTAACATTCTAGATTCATTCTGCTGCTATGACTAAACACTCTAAACAATAGCAAATTGGGAAGGAAAGAGTTTATTGGTCTGACCCATTATATCAAGCCATAAGCCCTCAGTGATGGAAGACATAGCTTGTATTCGAGCAGAAACCAAGTAGTAATTCTATGCTACCAGTCTTCATCTCAATAACCTAGAACTTTTGTCTGGGATACAGTCACCTGTCAAGGGAAAGTACCATTTGAATTAGCAATCAAGGAAGTGTCCCACGGACATGCTGGCAGGCCAAATTACTCAGTGTATTACAATTGTGGTTTCCTTTTCCAGGTGACTCTAGGTTGTATCAATATAAACTACCCTGAAAACTCCAACATTTTGTGAATTGAACAGAAAAAAAAAAACACATCACTGATTAACCCATAATTTTTATAGTTATATCACAATATTAAATACAATCCAACTTTTAATTCTTTAAAATTGATACATTTTTAAAGACCCAAATCTATTTAAAAATAAAAACTCTCTTAACTGCATCTTCTTATAAAATAGAGAACAATTTATAGGCTTGTAGATTAAAAGAACTGATAATGTTTGGATTAAAACAAAATTCAACGGTGGAAACTGAATCTTACATTCAGAATATGGCATTTGGGACTCATTTATAACCTTATGGTACCCAAAAATGCTCAGGCTGCTCCATGTCCCTGGCTCTCTGATCCACACTAGACACCGCTTGTCTCATAAGCTCAAGTAATTCTATACACATCACTGATCCTGTCAGCCATTTCATGGTTCTAGCATCTCAAATATCCTGACATATTTATTACCATGGTGCAAATGATCCTGCCTCAGCCCATTTCAGAGAATGTTATCCTGAAGTTCAGTTGTTCTCATGACTCCTTCAGTAGAGCATCACTAGTGTCCTCAAATCCATTTCCAGTGGACAACACTTCAACATTTCCCTGTGCTAAACCAGATTATGAGGTTCATATTAATCATAGTTAATTCTTCATCTACATCTGTCAACTACCATGTCTTAATCCAAAACATCATACAATAAGCCCCAGTCAAGTCTTTGTTTCCCTCTTAAATACCACAAGTTAGACCTTAATTGTTAGCATTTTACCCACTATTAATATCACCTAAGATCTTTAATCTCTGGGCACTTAATGGATATCCTATCCCAATGTCACAAATGATTAAAGAATCTTCCCCAAATACAACATGGCTATATATACCTCAATGATATTTCATTTCTACTTGAAGCACCTCCTTCTCTAACTTGCTTTGTTGCTATGATAAATACCATGACTAAAAGCAACATAGTAGAGAAAATTGTTCATTTCAGTTTATATTTCCAGGTCATCATTCATCAGTGGGGAAATTCAGGCCAAGAATTGAAACCATGGGGAAACGCTGGCTTCTATAACTATATTTGACTAGATTTTTAATACATCCCAAGACTATCTTTCTTAGGATGATATCACCCAAAATGTGGTGTGCTATCTTACACCAATTTTCAATCAAGGCAATTTTTCATGGAACTAGAACATGCAAGACTGATCTGGGCAATTCCTCAATTGAGATTGTTCTGTTCACAAGACTGTAAGTTGTTGTGTAACATTCATAATATAAAGACACTAGAAGACTAGGTATGGGAAAGTTTTCTAATTATATAAGCTTTTTTCTTTTAAAACATATAAAGCATGTATAACAAAATTACTTCACTGGCTTTCTGCAGGGATTAAGTGCTTAGCATAAATTAAATATTCCTTGAATCATCATATGTTTTTATTTTGTTTTGATAACGTTTGCCAATACTAAATCCCAACCATCAGCATGTAAAGAGTGTCTATGCAATTGTAGAATTGAATACTCATCATTAATAATAACCTTAACTGTCTAAAACCCTCAAAGTAGATGTTTGTTTATCTTGTGATTTTGCTGGGTAGATAAACTATGGCCATAGAATACTTACATCAAATATCAGATGCAGATATCACATAGGTACTCACATTGAATAACTTCTAAATATGTGAACCAGATTAAGCACTATGGGAAGTAAAACATTTAAGAGTGGCACAGGTTGTTGAATATCAATATTACTCATATTTTCTCTGTTGAGTAACTTATGCTGAAATGAATGACAATCAATTTTTAAATAGAAAGAATATAATTGTAAAAGGTGAAATATCAAAAATGTCAGTGATTTTTTCCTTTGAAATTAAAAAATATTGGATTATATCTTTTTGTGACTAAGTCTTTTTATCATAAATTGAGGGCAAATATTTTTGCATTCTTGATCCATGTATTATATTTATCTTATTTTAATTCCTAACACTATATCACTAATATGTGTTTTAGATTTGCCATGCTGTATAGAATATACTAGAGGATCATTTTGGCTCACGGTTTCAAAAGATTTGGTCTTTGTGTAGATATTTTTACAGCTTTCGGCCTTCGCTGGCTGAGAACTCTGTGGTGGAACAACTGACAGAACAGAGAAGTTTTTGGATGGTGACTACAGAAAGAGAAGGCCTGAGTACCATCAACCCATTCTAGACTTCTACCCCACCAACAAACCCCCTTTCTCTAGACTTTTCCAATACATATCCTGTGTGCTTGACTTTATACAATCAACTGAGAACAAACAAAGACTTTTCATGAAGATTTGGAGGTTAATTAAATCCAAACTATAATATTTTGTTCCTTGAATCCAAAGTTTTAATTTCTTTTTAATAAAGAAAACATCACTTAGTTCATTTGTAAATGTCTTTGTAACCTCAATATCTCTACCATTTCTTAAAAGTCCAAATCCAAAGTCGTTGCCAAAGAAGGAGACAAACTTTTCTCTGTGAAACCTTATCACAACACAAAAGAAACATCATTTCAGGAAATAATGAAACGTGAAAAACATACATAATCTGGATGAGAATGATAAGAAAATAGCAAAAAAGAAAAAGAAAAATCAATATTAAAGTCCATAATGGAAAACATTATTAATATGTTTATAAACATATTGCCTGGTTTCTAGGAAACAGAATATTGTGGTTCTAGTTCTAGTTGGCTTGGAAAACACCAATTCTGTACCTTTCTGTCTATGCATATAGACAGATATGCATTCTGGATATAAACTTAAACTAGTTATATTCATTTCAGATTTCCTTAGCAAGTGGTCTATCTCAGTGACTTCTCTAGACTGGCATCATTATCACAGCTCTATGTCTTGACTTGCCCAGAAACTCTTTGCAGAGATTATTACTGTGGCATGCAATATTGTTGAAAGTTTTGGATACCTCCATGAGCCCTTATTTAAAAAGCCACCACTGTATCAACTTGAACAGCAACTTAGCTGAGATAATATTTCAGTATTTTGGTAGTTGAACATGGAGTGATTAATCCTTTCCATATAATACCCATGGCCATGTATGAGAAATGAAGCATTGGCTGTTTTCAGATCCTTTGAGGTACATTTTAACTTTTATACCCATGAACCTCATATGAATGAGAACCGTTTCTAGGGTACACTTATAGAATCTTTGTTATGCTTGCAGTCACAGGGCCCGAATCAACTAAGGAACTATTGACAGTTTATCATTCTGTGCTTCCTAAGTAGCCATTAATGAGCTTTGACAAATATGTTCAAGTACATCTTTAAATAATCTCCTTTGTAGCTAAGGGAAGACTCAAAAGGTATCACTCCTCGAAGGAGAGCTATAGTCAATTAAGAACTGAGAAGAGACTCCCTATCTCAGTCAACAATAAGCCCTCTGATAGGACATCCAGTTCCAAGTCACTTAGAAATACAATCAGATTTAAAGGAACTCAGTAGATCTATTATTATTATTTATGTATATGTACATATGGATACATATTTATGCAACAATAATAATTAAGGAAAATACATATTCAAAAGAGATTGAGGAAGCACAGGAGAAGTAGTAGGGTGAAGGGGAAAGAAAGTAAATGTTCTAAATAGAGTCCTCATGGATGAAATTTATAAAAAAAAAGAAAATACACATTAAAAATTAAAAATCTCTGCATATTTTTTTCAAATCATACATTAAAATTTGTCGCCATATAAAAAAATAAAAGACAGTTTATCTGTATATTTCCTTTTGTTATTTTATTCAAGAAAGCCTACTCAAACATTATTATGAAGGCAAATATTATTCTGCAACAGCTTTTCTCAGTAGCCTGTCAGAAATTGTTACTGCTGCTAACTCCAACATTTTCAGGCAAGTAGGTCCATGTATAGGTACCTTTTCATTGTCTATTCAAGTATCTTTCTCTTCTCCCATCCACGGACTGACCATGCCTGAACCTGCTTAGTTTTTAAGAACTAGTGAGACTGGAAGCATGCAGGGTAGTATGGCTACTGATAAATTCTTTAACGGTTGCTTTAGACAATGTTGTTCTTGTATCTTTAATAATAAAGATTGTTGTACTGCTAGTGGAAGAGTAATCAATTTCAGCTCTCATAGTACTCTGTGTCTGCTAAATTTAGTTTCAGGGTATATTTCCTTTTCCTCTCCCCTTGTGCTCTCTTCTGTGTAACTAGGAGCATCTTAGTTAGACTCACCCCTTTAAGTGTAGCAGTCTCATACTCAGAGGATTTGGGTTACTTATTCTTGACCCTAGGCACAATTCATATTTCCTTTGACAGGGATGTCAATCCATAAGCATAACCAAAACTGTCTGTCATCTTATTTTAACTCTGACCTGGCCTTGAAAGTTTGTTCCCTGATGGCTATTGCAATTGCTTGCTAAACTCTGTGTCAACGAAGATCCTGTTTAGCTTGTATAACTTTTTTCCTTTGAATGGGTGACTAGCGAGATTTGTAATACATTTAAACATTGACATTTAGTTTCCTTAGCCAAACTGACAGTGTGTCCAAAAATATTATAAGAACACTAAAAGGTAGCACAAATAACCCTTGCCTTAAATAGTGTTTCCTGGGAAACCATCTCTAAAATGGAGGTTTAAATACCTATATTTTATTAGGGAGTGCTCATATGTTTACCAAGTATTATACAATGTGAGAAGAAGCTTGTGATGAAGCAAAGTTGAGATGTTATTAACTGCAGATGATCATCAATTGTTTAGAACTTTGAATGCCTAGGAGAGTAGAAGACTGGGAGAATGCAGAACAGGTCTCATCTCTCATGTGGTTTCATCTCTATGTGCTTCACATGTTGTGTCTGCTAGGTTTACCAAATGTTGATGGAATTTGGACAGGAGAACACTGCTAGTTGCTCCTATAGATTACCTACCTGCCTGACAGATACCCTTCTATGACTCCATGACACACAAAAACCTACGTTCTAAAACCTAGGTTAGCAACAAAGAATTTCAACACAAATATTGCTGTGATGATATTTTAATATGGAACGAAATGTAGCCATATTTGAAATATGTCTGCCTTTTTAAAGGCATCATTTCATTTATAAATAATCCATATCTTCCTATGAGTGTGGGTTTTTTACACACCTGTCTTAGGGTTTTACTGCTGTGAACAGACACCATGACCAATTCAAGTTTTATAAAAGACAACATTTCATTAGGGTTGACTTACAGGCTCAGAAGTTCAGTCCATTATCATCAAGGCAGAAACATGGCAGCATCCAGGCAGACATGGTACAGGAGGAGCTGAGAGTTTTACATCTTCATCTGAAGGCTGCTAGTAGAAGACTGACTTCCAGGCAACTAGGGTGGGTATCTTAAGCCCACACCCACAGTGACACACCTACTCCAACAAGGCCACACCTCCTAATAGGGTTACTCCCTGAACCAATCATATGCAAACCATCACATTCCACTCTCTTGTCCCATAGGGTTGTTCAAACATGAGTCTATGGGGGCCATACTTAAACATAGCATAGTGCAAAATACATTTAGTCCAACTTCAAATGTCCCTGTAGTCTATAGCAGTCTCAACAGTGTTAAAAGTCCAAAGTTCAAGGTCTCTTTTGAGATTCATTCAATCACTTAATTGTAATCCCCCAAGCAAGACAGCAAACCATCTCGGCAAAGTCCAAACTCTGCATCTCTATGTCTGATGGCAAAGCAGTCTTCAGATATCCAACCAACTCCTGTTTCATCTTTGTTGACTGCAACAATGTTCTGTCTCCTGGGCTCGTTCCGTTCCCTGTTAGCAGCTTTCCTTGTCAGGCATCCTGTGGCTCTGGCATCTTTAACATCTTGGGGTCCTCATGTCAACTTCAGCTTCACAGCTTCTTGTTCCAATGTCTGAGATCCACACAAGATCTTCTGTGCATCTCCAAAGAGCTGGTGTCACTTCTCCTGCTCTGCCCTCAGTAGCACTCTAAGTTCAGGTTGATCCACTCCGTTGCCACTGCTGTCCTTGGTGGTCATCCCATGGTACTGGCATCTCCAATATGCTAGGGTCTTCCACTGCAACCATGCTTCACCAAAGCCTCTCATAGTCTCTCTGGATTGTACCAAGCCTTAACTCCTTTGCATGACCCCTTCAGTCCTGGGCTGTCAATTACATCTGAGGGTGCACTTTCACCAATGGCCTTCTATGGACTCTCACAGTGCCAAACCTCAGCTGTTCTTCATGATGCCTTCATGCCTTCAAAACCAGTACCACCTGAATGATTCTTACATGTTACCAAGTACAGCTGCAGCATGAGGTACAACCTTGGCTATCTCTGGAATACAGCCTCTTTGTGCTCTCAGAAAACACTTCCCAGAAGCTCTCACCTCCGTGATGTTGGTCTTTTCTTAATTACCACTAATTTCTTAGCTCCAGCTAACCAGCGTCAATTGTCCCAGTAGTCTCCTCCTTTTGAATATAAAGCCAGAGACACATGGCTGAGTTCTACTGCTTACAGGAGCTGAAACATTGCCCCCCTTGTTCTATTACATTATCACATTATCACTTCCTTTTTCCCAGCCCCTTCCCAGCCTAAGTTGGCTGTTCTGAATCTTGCTCCATAGACTGAATTTGAATTCAAAGATCTGAATGTCTATCTCCTAAGCACTGGGATTAAAGGTGTGGTTCACCAAGCCTGGATTTAAATTTTTCTTCACCTAGCATTTGTTCTGTTCTAGGCTGGCTTTGAACTCAGAGATCTGCTTATCATTGCCTCCTGAGATTAAAGACTTGTACTACCAAGCCTGGACCTACATTTAGCTGTGTGGAATCTTGCCCCCAGGTCACCACTCCCTTAATTCAATTTAATATCCTTGAATTCATCTCCATTTCACTTCCTGGAGCCCCTTTAATACTCAAACTATATATTTTGTACTTTTCCTTTCTCAGCTTGCTATGTTTGCTCAAAATACTCTTCATCAGACTTAACCAGAGAATGAAGTCTTTTTTGGGCTTTTTTGAGATGTCCTTTGCAGATGCAGTTAATATAAAACTCTTTACCTTAGCCCTAGGCAATCTCTTCAGGCAGTGGCAAAAAGCAGCCTTGATCTTCACCAAAACATCACAAAAATAGTCTCTTAGCCACATATTAAAGTTCTTCTCCACTGAAACCTCTTGGGCCATCAGGCCTATACTCTCAGCACCACTGTCTTCCATATTCCTACTAGTCTGGCTCATTAAGCCCCACTTAAAACATTCCATGGCTTTCCAAATCCAAAGTCCCCAAATCCACATTCTTTCAACCAAAAGCATGATTGTGCCTATCACCCCGATACCAGACTCCTGGTACCAACTTCTGTCATAGATAGGGTTTTACTGCTGTGAACAGACACCATGTCCAATGCAAGATTTATAAAAGACAACATTTAATTAGGGTTGACTTCCAGGCTCAGAGGTCCAGTCCATTATCATCAAGGCAGAAACATGGCAGCATCCAGGCAGATATGATGCAGGAGGAGCTGAAAGTTTTAAATCTTCTTCTGAAGGCTGCTAGTAGGAGACAGACTTTCAGGCAACTAGTGTCTTAAGCCCACACTCACAGTGACACATTTAATTCCAACAAGGCCATATCTCCTAATAGGTTTACTCCCTGAACCAACCATATACAAATCATCACACACACCTATCTGCTCTGGTCTAGTGTCTTTGTAACTAAGGAATTTTATTGATGAATTCAAATTCTGAAATATTGTCTTAAAGTGTGTGACAATTTAAAGAGTCCTGATGTGCTAAACTCCTGGTATTCAAATTTGACATTGTTTTGTTTAAAACATGAGGAAGTATGCTGCTTAGATTGTTCTGTTTATTATATTTATAAATATGTATGTCTAAAATTACTATGGGTGTTATCTACCTATAACTACATTCAAAAGTACTTTCACTTTTATAATAGCATCTAGGTTATATTAGTAATCTCATATTTAAAATCATATAATGCCCTCATGTTTAACCTGCAAATGACAGTCTTATTGACTTTTCAAACCAGTGTTGTACTTTTACCCATTACATTGCTTTTTCCTATGGTTAAAGGAAGGTCTTCATCTTTTGGTGAATATTAAAGTGCAGATTTCTTATCCTTATTTTTTTTATGTCTATTGTAGCATGTCTTCTTTCTTTGAACTTGTTATCGCTGCCAAAACAGTTTTAGTATTTCTAATTCTTGTTGTTCAGGTCTTCATTCTTTGCTTGCTAATGTCAACTATTTTTGGTATTTGTTTGCACCTTCTTAAGGATTTAGACAGAGTATTAAATTCTATATAGTAAGAGGATAATATCATATTAGTGAATTTGACCCAACTTCACTTAACATTCTAGTTTATCTAGCAATTTTGGGAGACTTTGCCTAAGCATCGTGTCTTTGATCCTGCTGTAACACACACTGTGATTCTTTCAGAGACTAGTGGCTTTTCTCTTTTAGCAGACATACATGTTTTTTTCAATCCATTTCTTTCTTTTGGTACAGAAAAAATGAGTGCTTCTTTGTGAGAATGTCAATACCTGTACCACGTGTGCTTGCAAAGTTCAAAACACACTTTACCTTCTGGTGACAAGTCCACTCTGCAAAATCAGTTGACAAATCTCCTTTCAATGTCTGATAATTCTTAAAATGTTTCCTGGTACCAACTGGTGCCGATTAAGTTAATCAGGAATCAAAATCAGGCGTAGTGTACTCTGAGAAACACCACCAGTAAGAGCTTGAGGGAAGCAATGCTAATGAGAGGGGATTTCAACTTTAGTACTTAAAGTCATCAGAGTCTTTAGAGGTTGCTTCATTAAGACCTAGAGTTGATTAAATACTCCAGAAACATTCTGCATCCACCAATGGTTTCAACGTGTCCTGAAGTGTTAGCGTACCTTGGGAGATATATCTTTATTTGGCCAAGAGAGGTACATGACTTACTATGTCATAGTACTTCCAGTTGCTAGAACTTCAAGTCTTTAAATTGTAAGACAGTAGGGGACTATACCAAACATTTCGTTTCTTAATCTTGGGACTCTTAAAGCATAGCATATCAAAATGGATTCTCATGGAGAATGTGATTACATAGGATAATGGACTGAAGTGTGAGATTAACAATTATATATTCAGCCATCAGTCTAACGGTATGTGAATGAAATACTTGAAGTTCTCACAAGCAGCTGATTAAGAAAGACAGGGATAGTTACACCCAACTATTGGCCTGAAGTTGGGTACACCCCTGTGATTGAATTAGGGAAAGGCCGGAAGAAGCTGAGGAGGAGGGTGACCCTATAAGAAGAGCAGCCATCTCAACTAAGCCAGATCCCTGAGATCTCTCAGACATTGAGACACCAACCACACAGCATACAAGAGCTTGCCTGAGACCCCAGACACATATACAGCAGAGGACTGCTGGGTCTGGCCTCAGTGGGTGAAGATATGCCTAACCCTCTAGAGACTTGAGGTCCCAGGGTGTAGGGAGGACTTATGGGGACGGGCATCTTCTTGGAGACAGGGGGAGGAGTAATAGGATGAGGAACTGTGGGGGGAGTTTCCAGGTGGGAGATAAAGTCTGGACTGTAAAAAATACAAAAGCAATAATAATAAAAAATGAAAACAGAAAAAGAAATTCTGATAAAGTATTCTTACAACTTGCTCAGTTACTTGTATGGACATGATTTCAGAGCTTACCACTTGGAACTGGATAACCGATAGTAAAGTCCTATCACTTGATATATGCAATTAGGTCTCTCTCTCTCTCTCTCTCTCTCTCTCTCTCTCTCTCTCTCTCTCTCTCACACACACACACACACACACACACACACACACACACACACACACACCATACCTCAGGGGTAAAAGAGTTAATGTTTAAGAATAAATTGGTGTTATGTTAATATGAAAAAGTACTTACAGCAATAAAGAATTTATTGATTCCACCTATATTCATACCTAAACTAATATTCTGAGTTTTTTTAAAAAAACCTTTCTTTTTACCTCTTTTAATTGTTATGTAATACAGCTCAGATTTGCTTCCTGAAAAATGTTGGTTTTCCAGCATTTGTTTTCTTTTTCTAACAACTCTCCAGACATTTAACATTGTTTCACTCTTATTATTTTCTGGCTCTTACTTTTGGAGCAGAAGAAACGCTCACTGGGCTTGTGTTCCCCACTATGGTCACCTTCACTGGTTCTATGGTATGACAGGTTTGACTAAGAAGAGCCCATACATTTAATTGCCTAGTCATCAGCAGTATCCCTTGTGGAGAATAGTTAGGATGTGCAGCCTTGCTGGAGTAGGTCTTGTCACCAAGGGCAGGCTTTGTGATTTCAAAACCCAAGTCAGGGCTAGAGTCTGTCTCTTCCTGTGGCATGCACATTAGGATGCTGCTGTCAGCTTCTTCTCCATGTGTGCCAGGATGCTACTCTGCTCCCTGCCATGAGGATACTGTGACTAGCCCTCTGTTCCTGTAAGCACGCCCCAATTAAATGCAAAATTCCTTAAAAGTTGTTGCTGTCTTAGTCTTTCTTCATAGTAACCATACGCTGACTAGGGCATAGGTTCTAAGCTTTAGCTTATATTTCATACTTTTTACTAATAATATAAATTTCAAAAATTTGAGCAGTCTAACAGTGAATCATATTTTTCTCCAGAAATCTGAGAAACATCTACACATTTTATTTCACTCCATGTGGCTTTATGTAACATAACATAATGCTAATATTGAGACTTTCATGATAATAAACATATCTTCTCACATCCTTAAGAGATTTTATGTGTGGCTACAGGATAAGTAATGTAAACTGCAATATAAATTTATAAAATTTTAAATGTATCAGGTTTTCATTCATTATTGAAGTTACTCAATACTTTATCACATTGTGGATAATTGATGAAGAAGGAAAATAATTAACATCAGAGGTAAATTGTTATATATGCTTCTCCTGTATAGCATCTTCAATTTATCTATATTATACCCAGTAGCCTTAAATCAACTTAACTTCATCGACTACTCACTACATTCTCTGAATGCAGGATAAATTTTTAAGGTGTTTGTCAGCATCCTCTTGCAAAACATTATGATGACTTTCACTGTGACCAATCAAATCTAGATTATATCTCCCAAAGACAAATGGCAATCATCGAAAACTTTTCAGCACGAATTCCATAATTGGTTCAGTTATTTGGCATGAATCAGAGTACAAAGGACGCTTACAACAAGAAGAAAAATACAAGGAAGAATACTCTTCTAACCGTGGCTGAACAATCTGAATTTTAGGGCCCTGCTTAAGAAATTCATAAATATTCCCTGTGTTGTGAAATGTCAAAGAAAGTAAAGGAAAAGACCGTTCCCAACCATGTAATAGGTACACTAGCTAAGACTGAGATATTCGTCAGCTATTGCTCTAAAGTGTATAAATGGACATATAACCTCACTGCCTTCTAAGCATTCCTGTTTATATCTGTACACAAATGATCATGTCAGTCATGGGCATAGATGCTTCTTTATGCAGTGAGCAATAGTAAAGGCAGAGACTCATAACTGCTTAAGTTGTGGAGAGTGACTGTTGAGTGATTGGCCAAAAAGAGGATCTCTATATCAACTCTGTGAAGGATTATTGAAAAGCAAAGCCAGAGAAAACGTTATGAGCCAAAGGATGGAGAGTAATGCTGTTTTATGAATATGAATAGACTTTGCAATCATGAATGTAAAACAAATACATAGTACTGCACAAGACTGTGCACACATAAAAGACACTGTGCTGTGGAAGGCAGTATGTGGGCCCGAACTGAGTCTGCAGGTAAGGGAGTAGGAAAAGGGTTATGGAGAGTATAAAATATTATCACTATATATATTATTATGTCATATTTTATATATATATATATATATATATATATATATATATATATATACTGAACATATTTAATATGGGTTGTGAAATTGTCAGAATGCTGTTAAATTAAAAACATTTTAAAATAGCAGAGAACAAAAAAGTTTAGTTTGTTTTTCTGTAAGTTCAAATGAAAGTACTCTATTCAACTGAGAACCTGAAGACTCCAGGCGTTGAAAGAAGAAATTTCTTCTTTCCTTCAGAGTGTAGCTCCTCTTGAGTTTTTTTTATAATTTGCTTCTAGTAGGTTGTGAATTACAGTTCTATTCCACATGTCTTCACATGGAGGCTTCTGTTGATGAGCTGTCAGTCGGTTTCCTAACATCTAGTGTCTTTCTAATTTGAGAGATAACAGTTTGTTCTGTGCCTCTGTTTTCTAAGGTTGTTTAGTTTCATTTTCTCCATTTTCTTTTTTTGTCTTTTTTATCTTGTTGTTGATATGGACAGGTGATACTAAAGCTTTTTATATGAGTGACTACCACCTGCTAATCCATCTAGTTGTTGTTGTTGTTGTTTTATAAGTTGAGAGACTCCTTGAAGCAACTGTGTTTCAATATAACTTAGAAAGAAAGGCAAGAGTCAGGTTTGTTGAATCAAAAAATATAAAGTCAGAAATGTATTTGTGCATTGATAATACATATTTTGAGCTACACTGAAAATACGTACAGAGCAAAAGGATCAGAAAGACAAAAGAGGAAAGATCAAGTGTGTGAGTTCCTCACGGAAAAGTCAACATTTCATTGTGATTCGTTCTTGCGTTATTTATTACATATGTTTCCTAGATTTTTTGCCAGTATTTGAACAAAATGCTAAAAAAGAGAAAATGTCAGAGGACTTGCATGTAATCAGTTTAAACATTATGTTTACAATTTATATTTCTGCATTGTGTTGATAATATATAAAGTATGCTTGTCGGTTAAGTTTATGAATATTTAAGTTATGTGCAATAAACTATATAGTAAAACTATTCTAAGTATTTACCTTTAAATTTTGAATTAATGGTATATATCTCAAATTGTCAGTGTTTCATTTACATGAGTATAATCTTGCTGTCTTCAGACATACCAAATCAGAACATCAGATCCCATTACAGATGGTTATGAGACATCATGTGGTTCCTGGTAATTGAACTCAAGACCTCTGGAAGAGCAATCAGTGCTCTTAACCACTGAGTCATCTTTCCAGGCTCAGTGTCAGAGTGTTTTAAATGATGGTAGTTGCAAGAATAACTTGCTTGTACTAATCCTTTGACATATCTAAAATGTTTTAAATGAAACTCCATATATATAACTTTGAAAGTTAATCATCTATGACAAATATAGTCAAGCAACTTTAATATTGAATTATAAAATTAGCACATCATACAAATTGTCAATAATTTCATTATTAATTAATTTGATTAAATTAAAATTATTGTTTTAATTCTTGTTTAAACTACATATTTTAATTTCTAGTATCTATTTAAAAACAATAGTGAGTTACTTGCAGTTAATGCTGTAATTTTGAGCTATAAATAATGTTATTACTTAACAATGGAGTATCCATTATGAACAGAATTTTTCAATACATATTTCCAAAACTCCTTTGTTCAAATGAAACAAACGAGAAGCTGGAAAGAACCCAGATGTCCCTCAAAGGAGGAATGGATACAGAAAATGTGGTATATGGTATATTTACACAATGGAATACTACTCAGCTATTAGAAACAATGAATTCACAATTTTTTTTTTTAGGCAAATGGTTTGATCTGGAAAATATCATCCTCAGTGAGGTAACCCAATCACAAAAGAATACACATGGAATGAAATCTCTGATAAGTGGATATTAATTAGCCCAGAAGCTCTGAATACGGAAGACACAAATCACATAACAAATGACTCCCATGAAGAAGTATGGAGAGGGTCATGATCCCGGAAAGGATTGATCCAGCGTTGGAGGGGAATATAAGGACATAGAAAAAGGAGGGAGGTGATTGGAGAATGGGTGGAGAGAAGAAGGCTTATGGGACATATGGGGAGGGGGAAATCTGGGAAATGGGAAATCATTTGGAATGTAAACAAAGAATATAGAAAATAAAAATATTTTTAAAAGTTCAATTTAACTTATTTAGATATGTAACTCTGAACACTTAGATTTTTCCCTATATCAAATGAGACAAAAGAAAGACCACATGAAAATTATTATGTAATACTTTAAATTTTTTTTATTTTAAAGAATGACTCATAGCATGCAGCAGCTATTTTTGTGTTCCATGGAAAACAAAGGATTATCTTAAACAAAATGTCCACTTACAACAAAATGTCAGATTTGAATTAAACATGCATTTTTGTTGAGTTTCATTTTTACAAGGTAGATGAGTACTGTGAACTATTATTTTATTTCAGTTAGCTCATTTAATTATAAAATATATAATTATACTTTAAAGTGAACAGACATAGACTGACTTGGTAATGCCCAACTAGAAATAGGCTGAGTTGAAAACAAGACAAAATTCCAGACATTAGCTACAGACATGCTCCCACCTCAACTCTTGGCTACATGATCCAGTGTCCTATTACACTGTGCTGTTTCTGACCAAACATTCTGGTGGGTGCTTATCCTGCACATGAGATGCAAACAAATAAACTAGGAAATGCCAGCTCAAAGTTGAAATAATAGACTTTCTAACAAGTACTTGCAAGACTGTTGTCATGTCTGAAGAAAATTGAATGTAGTTTCTTATTGGACTGACTGAATTCTTAAGTGTTTAAGACTTTTTGGTATTTTCAATGATAGGTATTTATAGCTGCTAATTCATTGCATTTTTGATCAAAGTGTACCACGACCTCTTAAAATGAGACCTAAGAATAAAATACTACCTTGCTTAACTTTTCTTCCATCTTAATTTATAAGAGTTTAGTATAAGCTATTTGAACTTATATTTCCTTGGTATAACTAAAACAATTTAGGGGATGTAAGTTTCATTAGGCATGAAGTGATGCGAATTAAAATCAGAAAATATATGTAACAATATAATTCATCATTTAGGAAAAAAATCATTGCTTAGGGGATGGATTAGTAGATAAAACCATTTGTTTCTCTAGTAGAAGACTTGGCTTTGATTCCTAGCACCCACAATGTGGTTTACAATCATCGACATGTCTTGTTCTAGAAAGTATAACTCCCTCTTCTTACCTACATGAGCCCTAGGCATTACACATGGTAAAACCAACATATACCTGGGTAAAATATTCACATATATAAAGTAAGAGAAATAAATCTAATAAATACTGCCTAAATCAAATGTAATATCAGCAATGTATAGTTTAATTTTATCTAATGAGAAAATTGCAAAATTTAATGACATAAGAAAGAATGTTTTTATTCTAAATAATTATGTAGAAGGCTTCTAAATATCAGAGTGAACTTGTAAAGTTTTATAACAATGTAAACTAACTCCCTTTCTTGTTTGTGTTAGAGAGATTTGACAAAAAAGACTGTCATGCACAATGAAGAAATAGATAATTTTGTGCCATAACCTTGATTATAAATTAGATTTCACAGTATCATTTGCATTAAAAACCTAGTGGTTTAAAATAAACATATCTTTAATTAGGCATTCCTGTTAGATTTATACAGATGCTGACATTGTGTCTGATTTTGTCCGATTTATTAACATCAATAATAGGCTAATAGTGATAATAATATTGTTAAGGATTGGATAATAATGCTCAATATGTTTGAGTATTTATATCCTCTTCCTCATAACTATAGATTTTAATGTAATATGGATTTAGGCCAGAATGGTATTATTATTAAATGATATTATCATGAAATTCAAGGACTTTAGCTTTAATCCTCAAGGTGTCTGTATTTTAGGTCTGTCATTTACAGAGGTAATTATGGGTAAGTGAGATCTTAAGGACAAGGAACCAATCCCATTAAATTAGTATCTTATAAGAAGAAAAAGAAACAACAAGATCATTGACACATAGTGGAAATGCTAGGTGTGGACACAGTGAGAGGGGCACAACAGGCCAGTCAATGACGTATGTGTCAGAGAACAATAAACATGCTAGTACTGTGATTCTGGATTTCCAGACTTTAGAGACTTACCCTCACAGTACATGGTATTTTGTTACACTATCAAAATAGTTCAGTGCAGTCATTATTACCATAAGTTCAGTGATTTAAAAGGCTATTTTATGATAAAAATGGAAGTGCTGATTTCTATACTAAAGAGTAGTGTAGAAATACAATCATCAGCTTAAAGCTAAATTTTTCTGCTTTTATTATTGACATTAGTTAAGTAATATGACACATTTTCTCTCAGAGTAAATGTGATTAAAAGTGGGAAACACCACCCAGATGCCCCAGGACTTCCAGGGACTAAACCTTCAACCTTTGTGGAACCTACACATGGTTCCAGCAAAAATGTGGCAGAGGAAGGCCTTGTTGGGCATCAGTGGGAGGAGTGGTCCTTGGTCAGGTCAAGGCTCAATAGAGGTCCCAACAAAGGGAAATTGAGTTGTGGGGGGAGGAGGAAGTGGGTCGGATGGAGGAGCAAACACTTGGAGGTAGGGAGTGTGAGGAGGGGTTGGGGGTCTTTGGGGAGTGGGGAAATTGGGATAGGTTTTACCATTGGCGATGTAAATGAAGACGATATTCAATAAAATAAATAAAAGTGGGAAACCAATCAATAGATTTTTTTTTTTACAAATAAATGCTTCATCAAAACCGCAGGTAAAGCTGTGAGTAGCTGGTAATTTCAAGTCATTGAAATCATTGAAATCATTTAAACTCATTGAAATTGATGAAGAAAGTTGCATTTTGTTTATGTGTTCTTTCCTTTAATATTGAAATGGGAATGACTAAAGAGCTGCTGTTGATATGACATATGAAGTAAATGAAGGATGACACAATGTTCTTGTCAAGGAGAGGAGAGTATTGACATGTCAACACAAAATATCAAATAAAGTAAGCTCAGATTCCAAATTAACAGAGTGATGAAGTCACGTCAAGAAGGGATGAAGAAGGGTTAAGCAGACTATGCAAACACTCGTGTGTTTGTTTCCAATTGGTAAACTTCAAAATGCAGAATACAAAATGAATCTGCTCTCTAATGTAGGAACCAACTTGTCAAAAGTCCTATTAGCTTTCTACTGATAATGGAATATATTTCTTTTAGTCTTTATCCTTATTTCCCAGCAAAAACTTATAATACATAATATCTAGTAATTTAATCATACTAGGAAACATATTTGTAATTTCTTTTCATCCCTTTTTCCCCAACTTTCAGAGATATAACCATGAAGAGATGAGTCAAACAGTTCTCATTCCATTTTTTTTCTCTAAACTTACCTCTAAACTTTTGCGCTGCATGCAAGTTGTGTAGAGCACTATAGGTTCTCAGCATTTGTGAGCTGTCACCCATGCTGCCGTGGAATTTTGGTGATAGAGCTGTGTTTCAGCCATGTCTGCTCCTGTAAGTAGCCCTTCTTCCATCCTCACTTAAATAACATAAATAAAAATTCATTGCTTCACACCTTGTGCACTGGTGGTTCCTTCTTTTTGTCTGTCATCTGAAACGACATGCTTGTACATGTATTTCCCGATCCAGTTTTATACAGCATGGGATCTTAGAAAAAAGATTCATCGAAATTTGAAGATTTTGGAAGAATTGTGGATTTACTATTGAAAGTAGAATGAATAATTCAAATACTGACTTCTTTCACATGACAACACATGACAAGAATCATATATCCTTGTACATATATTTGATTTTTTTTCAGAAGAAAATATTAGTGGGAAGACAACAGGAATATTATCTTCAAAATTTCTAAATGTATATTATAAAATCAAGACTATGTTTTCTTTCACTCCCAACAATAGAATCGACAGTCTGGTGGAAGTATTAAACAGACACATTACAGCTCAATGTAAGAACATACTTCTTACTAATCAGTGACTGTCTTTCCTGTTTGTCTGTTTTATTGGTTGGTTGGTTTTAATGTACTATAGTCCCTGTCATCTTCTTAATGCTTCCAGCAAAGGCAGGCTCTCCTTTCTAGGAATATATTTAAGATGTAGGTTGTTTTTGACTCCCAAACTCTGATCTTATTTGGTTTAATTTTTGAATTTGCAAATGCTAGGCTCAAAATGTCCTACAAAGTAGATCCACATGAGGAAGGAAACCTGTTCAGACTTTGAAGGGATATAGGAGAAATAATTAAGTGGAAACTGATATCATTTCTTCAATAAAAGAATATTCTTTGCTAAGAAAGAGCCTGATAATTATAATGGGTTTAGGTATAAGTAGTACTGTGATATGTATTTGCAGTATAGAAAGCCAAAGAGAAAGACTGAATATCATTGAGTGACTGGAGAGTGAGATCATAGTGAACTCTGCAGTAAAGAGTGAGTCAGGGATGCTTTTGAACTCAATCTAAATTGAGTCAAGCTTAGCAATTGTCTGTAATTTGTTGGAGAGACTCTTTATCACATATTATTTGAAATTGGATTTAGTATTAAGATTAACTATACATAATGGATTTTTGATAGGACCTGCAGAATAATTGGCTGAGAGAATAATTCTGAGATATCACTGATCAACTGGGATAAGGAATTTCTTTTCTTTCTTTTTAGGAACAAATTGAAACCAGGGCTCCATCTACACATATTTAATGTCTCAATGTAAGCTGAAGTGTCTGTGTCATGCTGGGACTGACTTTTCTGAAGGAAATTAGCTGGAAAGACTCCACATCTCACTCAAATATCGGTTTCTTAGAAGTGAACATATTACACATGATTCTCAGTTTTTGTTTCATACAGTTTTGATATAACTATTTTATTTCTTAAAGTTTAAATTTAATCATTTTAATTTTTAAAAATGGTACTTTTTTTCAACTGGTACTATTTTGCTGAAGTCCGTGTACAGACTCATCTTCCTATTTTTAGGTATATGTCACCCATGAATGTTTGAATAGCTAATTTCTGCTCCCCTCTTTGGTTCCTAGGCTGCGGTTGTTGCTTATTCTCCACTTTCTGGTTTATAAGGTTGAAGATTCATACTGAGTTCTCACTAGTTCATGCTTCCAAATCTTTGGTTTCTTCTGTAATGTATCCCTCTGCATCAGCCAGCATCCCTTCATACCTCATAAAACTCTTCGTCCTGCACAGTAAATCCACATCAAGTAACATCCACAAGTATCAGAGAAGACACAAAAGATCCTATGCTGGGAGGCACTCTATTATTGTTTATGTTTTCCAAAACTCACTTGCCTTTTCTCTTGCTGAATAGAAAATGACTGAAATTTTCAGTATAGCTGCTTACTGGAAAAGAAAGCATTTGTTGAACATTGATAGTGTGTTGAAACTTAGGCCTAACATAACTGCATACATTTTGGGTTCTGCTTCAGTCATGACGATTTAAACAAGTGCTTATGTTCTTGGATGATATATTAGCCCCAAAGCTCAGAATACCCAAGATACAATTCACAGGCCACATAAAGCTCGACAAGAAGAAAGACCAAAGTGTGGATACTTCAATCCTTTTTAGTAGGGGGATCAAAATACCCATGGGAGGAGATTCAAAGACAAAGTGTGGAGCAGAGACTGAAGGAAAGGTCATCCACCCCATATATGGTTATCAAATCCAGACACTATTGCAGATGCCAACAGTGCTGACTGACTGGATATAGCTGTGTCCTGAGAGGCTCTGCCAGTGTCTGACAAACACAGAAGTTGATGCTCACAGGCACCCAATGGACTGATCACTGGAGGAGCTAGAGAAAGGACCCAAGGAGATGATGGGATTTACCACCCCATAGGAGGAGCAACAATATGAACCAACCAGTACCCTCAGAGTTCCCAGGGACTAAACAACCAACCAAAGTGTATATATGGAGAAACCCATGGCTCCAGCTGCATATGTTGCAGAGGATGGCCTTTTCAGACATCAATGAGAGAAGAGACCATTAGTCCAATGAAGACTCAATACCCCAGTGTAGAGGAATGCTAAGTCAAGAAAATGGGAGTGAGTGGTTTGGAGAGCAGGAGGAGAAGAGATGGGGTAGGGTGCCTTTGGAGGGGAAACAAGGAAAGGATGATAACATTTGCACTGTAAATAAAGTATAAAGCAAATATCTAATAAGAAAAATAAAAATTAAAGGCAGAATGAAAATATTGTAAAAAAAAAAAAAAGAATTACAAAGAAATACCCAGAGGGTGTGTTGGATACAAGAAGACCAGAAAATCTGTGGAGTTCAGTCTGAATTCTTATTCATAATGTCCAAATAGTGTCTAAAATGTTGGAAACTGATAGTTTCAAATATATTTGATGCTTTAACATGGAGAGAGACTTATAGTTTTACATATTTAAATTCTAGACCAGAAATATACCTTGTGTCAGTTAATAAAATATGAGCGCACATTAAAAGGTATATGTGCTAATGTCAGGGGATTGTGTTGCTGGTTGTTTGTATAGGGAAGTGTTTGTACCAATTTTGAAAACAAAATTCCTTTGTTAAGATGCAAACACTGTCAGCTGACAGTCAGGGATTGGCACATCTTTCTTAACACACTGTAAAGCAGAAATAAATTTTCTTACTTCAAGCCACTGAGATATTCTGGCTTTTGAAAATTGCAAGCCTGCAGATCTGCTCCTGACTAAGGCAGAAGCTAAAATGTGGTGAAGTTATCTGATGTACCAGAAAGCTCCATCTCATGCAAAGTAATCAAGGACATGGAGGAAGGATTCTGTTATTAGAGCCTGGAGCAGGGGTGGGTGGGCAACTTACAATGAACTAAAGCAAATTTTTCAGTAAAATATCCTCAGGGATAATTTGGAAATTAGAGGATATGTTTCATATTTGCACCACCAAGAAAAAGGGGAAAACAAACATTTGCAAAAGCACGGCAAGCCCATACTAATTCCCAGTGGCATTGATTTGAGAGACACAAAAAAGACATAGATAGAAGCACATATTCCTGCAATGTGACAGAAGGACATGTGACAATTTCTGTAATGTCACAAGTACACATATATGACATAAAAGTGAGCAGTGCCTTGCTGACTTCTAGTAGCCCCAGTACTGAGATAACCACTGGGCGGAAGTGCTCTCATTGTAATGTGTAGTAGATTTTCTCTCTAAAGATGGGAAGACTGAACAAAAGAACAGACAGTCTGAATCACTATAATGTATGCTTTCATTTTTATTCTCTTTTATTTCATTTTTTTCTTTTGTCACCAGTGGAAATATAAAACAACAGGAAACACTATATGTGCAGCTCTGGAGAGCTATTGATCCCAGAAACTGTCGCTTCACTCCCTGCTGGTCTTGTCTTCTGAAACTCTTCCTCTGAGGAGATCTGGAATACTTTAGACATTTTGTCACTTGGAATTCTGCTTCCTAACCCTCTGCCGTGATAATGTCTTCATCAATGAACACTTGTTTCACATTTTCTCCTTTACTTGCTCCCAGGAAGTTGGCCACAGTCTGTTATTTTTCTATGCTAAGGAATGCCCAGGGCTTCTAAGGCATTAGTTCTCATCCTATGGCTCACAACCTATTCGGAGGCCAAATAATCCTTACACAGTGGTCAGAAATCAAGTATTCTGCAAATCTTATTTAATATCACAATTCACAACAGTAGCAAAATTGCAGTTGTGATGCATCAATGAAAGTGATTTTATGGTTGGAGATCACAACACGATGAAGTAACTGTTTTAAGGATCATAGCATTAGCAATGTTGAGAAACATTATTCTAAGGGTTTGGCACATTTTTATTTATTTATTTACTTTTCAATAACAGCTTTCCCTCTCTCCTCTCATCCCACTACCCCTGCTTAACCCCCATCCATTTTATTTCTATCTTATGAAATGGAAAAAAGAATATCTTAATTCAGTTCCTTATTTACATTAGTAGATTTTTCCTTTGAGCATCTACATTCCCCTTATTTGATAATAAAATATTATGCTATTATCTGGTCAAAATATTGTTTTAACTACCGTGTTCAGAAATTGCTTCCTGTAATAACTGTGATTCCCTCTTATTTATATGTGGCCAATTACATGCTTTTAGTTGTTTAATCCTCACAACTAAAACTTCTGCTTCTTTCAAGTATCCAAAAATCTTTCATTATGCACACACACACACACACACACACACACACACATGCATATGTTTGCATATATATTAGGAAAATAAAAAGATTAAGAGCCATTGCCCATATAGTGAAATTTTATTTTTTTTAATTTTTGTATTGCAGACAGGTGGTTTGGGGGAGTACATCCTATACAATGGCATGCAAATTTGCCTATGTGTTTCTAGGCCAGAAAAAGATTTCAAATGATTTACATGCAGGTTTATTCAATTCTCTATCCATCTACATTTGCTAGTGTGTTTCTGTTGTTAACACTTGTATTCAAACATTTACTCAAGTTTTATTCTAACCCAAAAGCTGTATTTTTGGTATAATAGACTTTTATTTTTCTTTCACTTTTTGTAATAAATTCATTTGAAATCCTTTTAGTGTTTATTTCCATTCTAAATCAACAAATTATATATATATATATATCAGGTACCCATTCACATCATGTGTGTTTGGTTCTTAAGAAAACTTTTCTGAAGCAGAGTGTTCATATTATATGACTTAAAGTGTGACCATTGTTAATTCCAGAGTAATTTGTTTCATAAATTTGGGCTTTCCCATAACATAAGAACTCAACTCTCCCTTGATAGGAATCTAAGAACTTAAAGACATCAAGATAGAAATTTTTGATCTTTCACAATTTACCGATTCAAGATTATATCTCATCTTTATTTTCCTAATAAAACTTTTAACCTTTCAAAGGCAGATTATCTTAAAATTCTGTAAGTTCTTTACTTGTATTGGTGTGTTTGTGTGTGAGTGTGAAACGTGTGTAGGTGCACATATGTACATGCTTGGGAAGTCAAAAGAAGTTATCTGATCCCTCTGAGTTACCTCTCAGGGATTTGTGGAATGCCTTGATGATGGCATGGGTTTTAGGATCTGGACTGTAGTCCCATGATTGTGCAGGTACAGATGTGTTATCTCTCCAGCCTATTAAATTTTTGACATCTCATTTTGAAGGGAAAACCAATCTAGCACACTAATATTTTTATTCCTGATTTAAGAAAATTTATAAATTTTAAATACATTTTTTGCATATTCTAAACCTGAATACACATAGATTAATACTACTGTGGTTTAAAGAGCTATTTTCACTAATGGTTAAAAGGATACATATTAGAGAGATAATTCAAGAAGAGGACAGTGATATGCTAAAACAACCCACACATTAGCCCTTATCTCACTGGGTAAGATCATAATTACTTTTTTTCTACAACCTGTTTCCTCCTGAGAAGCTCAGCCAGGTAAGGCCTTGTCTGTCTGTGTTCTACCATGTTCCTTGCGCACAGTCTGCTATATTCTAGCTATCTTTGGCTGCATTGAAGAGTACAAGAGTTGCTATAGTACTGAAACAAAAGCCTTTTGACTGAGTACAGCCTGAGCATCAGATCTGTGTGGTGTACAATTTCTTGCTCTCTAAAGTGATGGCTCTGAACTAAGTATTCTCAAGGTATTCTTCTTTTTCAAGTTGTAGACAACTAGACCTTATTTTCCTTGCCATAGGATGGATGTAAAATCTGTATTTGGTATTATAGCTAAATTGCCATTCTTTCCTCTTTTTGCTTACACCTCCCTGAGGAAGCTCGCTTGTTACCATCTTAGGCAATTCCTATTTAATGTTTCACATACACATGCCCATGCCCTTTACCTACTCTGCTCTCTACAGCAAGCCTATAAGTACAACCAAGTCTTAAAATTTGGTGCTTAGCTTCCCACAGATCTAAAATTTAGACTGTCTTCCTGATGGTTATTATTCCAAATTGCATTGACCACAGACTGAGTCACCCAATTTCTCATGTAAGTTTCTTCACCTGACGTCCTGGCTTCTCTTTGCTGTTCACTGTCCTTTCCTAAACAGCTGGTGGATTCCTCAGTTTTTGTTTTGTTTTGTTTTGTTTGTGTGTGTGTGTGTGTGTGTGTGTGTGTGTGTGTGTGTGTGTGTGTGTGTGTTTGCTTTCAGTCTGCCATTAATCCTAGCCATGGCTGCATTTTGTTTGGTTGGTTTTTTTTGTCTTTTTTTCTTGTCTTGCCCATTCATGGCCAGAATGATATTTATAAATCACAAACCTGATCTTGACATTCCCTGTTTATATTCATTCCATGACTTCAACTACATGAATTCAATAAATGAGTAAATCCAGGCATTACCTTTTTGACCTTTCAAATCCCTCCCCTCAAACAAAAATAAGTTTCATTAGAATCCTTGAAAAAGAAAACTGTCCTTGCCTTCCAGGGTTTTCTGTCACCACATGAAACATATCCTGCAAATACTTATTCAGTTATTTTTATCTAGTTTTCTTTATCCAGGTAATGTCTGTTCACTGGGAATTCTTTATCTTTTGGAGCGCTCGGATCTGGGATCATAAATACTCTTGACATAAAATTCCATTGAAACTTACATTTCCAACTTACATACTCACAAAATGTATCAGTATTACTTATTATTCATCCTTGTGAAAGATGCATGCTTGTTTATATGACATTTTATTGTCAACTAAGTATATGGAATCCTGGGTATGTTTAAGAATTTAGCATTGTGAATGTAATGAAATACACCTTTTCAAGAGTGAAAACTCCTACACATTTGAGAATTTATTCTACTTAGAAAAACTTGAATATTCAATATAAAATAGTAAACCAGACAGATATAAACATATAGGCTTTCAGAGGAAGAGGGCTGATTATCAAAAAATTCATCCCAAAGTCTCTGTTTTGTGTCGTAGAGAAGACACTATGAATTACCAGGTGTCATTCTAACTATGCAGGATGCTGTAGATCAGGAAGATTTGTGCATCTGAGGAAAAATTTCAACACTGGGTATATAAATTAAAAACAGTGTCAAAGAATTATTGAGCCTTAAGTCCACACTGCTTCAACAAATATTTTAAACAGGTTTTGTGTGTGTGTGTGTGTGTGTGTGTGTGTGTGTATGCATGCACACATGTCTGTGTGTGTATCTGTATGAGCATATATGTATGTGTGCATGTTTGTGTGTATGTGTGCCTGCCCTCATAAATGTATTAATGTGCACACAACTGTATGTAGTGAAAAACAGGATAGCCAATATAGTCTAACGTTCTAGGGTGTCAGCCATGAATATTAGCAATTAAAAATCAAAGAGAAAGTCCCATAAGCCCCCTTCTCTTCCCCTGTCCTCCCACCCACCCCTTCCCACTTCCCTGTTCTGGTTTTGCCGAATACTGCTTCACTGAGTTTTTCCAGAACCAGGGGCCACTCCTCCTTTCTTCTTGTACCTCATTTGATGTGTGGATTATGTTTTGGGTATTCCAGTTTTCTAGGTTAATATCCACTTATTAGTGAGTGCATACGATGATTCACCTTTTGAGTCTGGCTTACCTCACTTAGTATGATGTTCTCTAGCTCCATCCATTTGCCTAAGAATTTCATGAATTCATTGTTTCTAATGGCTGAACAGTACTCCATTGTGTAGATATACCACATTTTTTGCATCCACTCTTCTGTTGAGGGATACCTGGGTTCTTTCCAGCATCTGGCAATTATAAATAGGGCTGCTATGAACATAGTAGAGCATGTATCCTTACTACACGGTGGGGAATCCTCTGGGTATATGCCCAGGAGTGGTATAGCAGGATCTTCTGGAAGTGAGGTGCCCAGTTTTCTGAGGAACCACCAGACTGATTTCCAGAGTGGTTGTGGTTGTGGTTCCAGAGGGGCTTACGGGACTTTTGGGGAGTGGGGGGCTAGAAAAGGGAAAATCATTTGAAATGTAAATAAATTATATCGAATAAAAAAAATTTAAAAGAAAAAAGAAAAAAAAGAAACACTCAAAAAAAAGAAAAAAAATCAAAGAGAAATCAATTCAACTGAAAACATCTCTTCTTTCATAAATATATCATATACAAATTGCTATTATTTCAAATATACATGATTATTTTAAAACCTTAATGACATAAAATAATAATAAGTGCTTCATTATTTTTAGGATTATTTATATTTCTCAAAAGAATTATTTCAAGCAGGATGTTTCTTTTTCATTTAAGCTTAATGTTATTACTAAAAAGACAATTCTAAGGACAGCTGACATAGGAACAGGCAAAAGCCGCCCTTCACTTTAACCAAATATTGACTTGTTTGTGCCACAGTTTATGTTTTTTTTTTTTATTTTATTTTTTTTTAATTATTATTCGATATAATTTATTTACATTTCAAATGATTTCCCCTTTTCTAGCCCCCCCACTCCCCGAAAGTCCCGCAAGCCCCCTTCTCTTCCCCTGTCCTCCCACCCACCCCTTCCCACTTCCCCGTTCTGGTTTTGCTGAATACTGTTTCACTGAGTCTTTCCAGAACCAGGGGCCACTCCTCCTTTCTTCTTGTACCTCATTTGATGTGTGGATTATGTTTTGGGTATTCCAGTTTTCTAGGTTAATATCCACTTATTAGTGAGTGCATACCATGATTCACCTTTTGAGTCTGGGTTACCTCACTTAGTATGATATTCTCTAGCTCCATCCATTTGCCTAAGAATTTCATGAATTCATTGTTTCTAATGGCTGAATAGTACTCCATTGTGTAGATATACCACATTTTTTGCATCCACTCTTCTGTTGAGGGATACCTGGGTTCTTTCCAGCATCTGGCAATTACAAATAGGGCTGCTATGAACATAGTAGAACATGTATCCTTATTACATGGTGGGGAGTCTTCTGGGTATATGCCCAGGAGTGGTATAGCAGGATCTTCTGGAAGTAAGGTGCCCAGTTTTCGGAGGAACCGCCAGACTGATTTCCAGAGTGGTTGTACCAATTTGCAACCCCACCAGCAGTGGAGGAGTGTTCCTCTTTCTCCACACCCTCTCCAACACCTGCTGTCTCCTGAATTTTTAATCTTAGCCATTCTGACTGGTGTAAGATGAAATCTTAGGGTTGTTTTGATTTGCATTTCCCTAATGACTAATGAAGTTGAGCATTTTTTAAGATGCTTCTCCGCCATCCGAAGTTCTTCAGGTGAGAATTCTTTGTTTAACTCTGTACCCCATTTTTTAATAGGGTTGTTTGGTTTCTATGTTTGCTGCAGCTAAAATATCTTTGGAGGAAATTACTAGAGCTAGTTTAAATCCTAGAATCTCTCTCCTCACTCTTAATTTATACATGTGGCCTCCTGGTGTAGTCCAATCTGACACTATTCTCTTGATCTTCCTTCCTTAACATCTAAAACACTGTAATCACAGGTATAAGTCACCACTTCAGACTACTCAGATCTTTCTTTAATGTAAGGTAGACTAGACAGTAGGAAATTAAGTTATTTGCCTAGATGTATTTGTATCTGTCATTCTTATTTGTAAGCTGTGGTTCATGATGTCAAATTGAGAATGCTGTACCTCTATATGTGTGATGCATCTTATAAATAACAAGATATAAATTTGCCAGCAAAGGGATCTTGACTTTTTTCTTTCATTTAGAATGCTGACTTCAGAATTTTCTCAAGTGCTCTTGTAACTTTCTGCAAGGTATAATCGGTTCTTCACTAAGTTAGGTCTTTCCAGTTATCACTGGCAACGAGCAAAACTCACTGTATCTTATCAAAATAGCTTGTGGGCCTTAGAACACATATGATTCAAGAGATGAATCCAAATCTGTTCGTAATAACTCTTAAAGTTATATATTTGAATTAATCCTGAATTCAAAATTTATAATGTACTCCTATGTTTGTTTGTGTATGTAATATGTCTTATTCACAACTTATTTTTACTTGAAGTAAATCACTTTTTTATGAATATCTCTTAACTCATTGCTTTCATATATATTTATCATCTTTTAAAATGTGTTTTTATTTTGGGGGAATATAATTTAATTACATAATTTCCCCCATATTTTTCTTGACCCTTATCCTGTCATGTAGTTTTGCTTCTTCCTTTTCAAATTCATTACCTGTTTTTCAGTCATTGTTGTTTCATAAATATGTTGATGCATACATATATATTCCTTGATACATAAATAGGCATACTCTGAATCAGGTTACTTGAGTTTTATTTCCATTTTAATTGTTTTTCTTCTCTTCCAGCTTCATCCTTTTAAGCTGGGTTGTTCCTCTTTTTCCATGCATGATTTTCCTTTTTATAATTTTCTCCATTACTTTCTCCCATTCCCTTCTTAAGTGTCTCACCTCATATCTCTACCCCCTGTCTTGACAGGAAAGTTCATTTAAATGGCGGACATGATATTTGTCTTCTTCATTCTTCCAGCTATTTTCTTCTAACTCTTACCTTTTATTTATGTCTTACTAACTTGTTTATTCACTTGTGCAATCTATTTTTATTTTCCTTATGTTTTTCCTTTCCTGTTTTCTTCCTCTAACCCCTCTTCCTTCATCTCGATGGCAGTGGGGCAGAGTCATGTAGACAGAATCTCAGATAGGGCTGATTGACAGGTCTAAACATGGCTTGCATTTTGCTCCCTATATGCACATAGACATGTATCTTTACTCCTTCTCAACATGTCCAAGTATTGTCAGGGTTTGAGGCAATGATTGTGAAGTGTCAACTTGCTAGCACTGTGTATATGAGTTTTAATCCAGCAACACTGGACAATCTGGCTGGAGTACACATCCTTAATCCCTTTGGCTGGAGTACAGACACACCCTTAGCACACACCTTTAAAGTAAAAATTAGTTTGCAGAGGGAAGTAGTCATGTTTGAATATAACCTCTAATTGAAGGGAATACAAAGTGACAAATCAGAAAATGATTTGACAGAATGGGTCAGAGATAGGATATGTCTAGCTCTCATGAGAACAGCACAAGGGGTGAGGGAGTCCATCAGTTGGTAGTCATGCAATGAGTACAGTACAGTGAAGTTTTTCAGTTCATTAGTGAGTTAACGAAATTCAGTGCAGGTCAGCAGAAGCAGCTGAAGTCAGATAATGAGTAGAACAAATTACCAGAGTTAGTTTGAGGACAAGTACAGCAATTCAGTGACAAGCTGAGAGAAACCAAATTGGATCAGTCAGGTTGGAGAAGAGTTTGAGCCACAGCAACTGCATTGAACCAGTTAGCCAGAGTTCAGAAATGTTTATTGCTATCTGATCTTACTAAGATGTCTGTATGCAGTAGAATTGCCAATTCCTTCTTGGCTACAGTAGAGAAGGCATGACATGGTTCCCTTCCCCTGGAAGAGAGTATTATATAAACAGGAATTAGGCTTGTTTATATAATACTGTGAATAGTTTCATATTCCCATTTCAAGGAATGTCCTCTAGGATGAAGTTAAAGACTCTATGATCATGAGAAACAGCACAAATATGGGAGGCAAGAGTGTGTCTGATAGCTCAACAAACTGGTAGAATGCTGTGACCTTTGAGACAGTCCTTCTGGCTAGAAAGCCCTTCTGGAAAGAAAACTGAAAACATGAGTTTGAAAATACATAATTTCTCAATTATGCAAAATACAAGGATGCAATATGAATTGCATGTGGGGCTTCACTGACCTACGAATAACAGGCAAGTGCATATGAGCCGGCTTCTCAGAAAGATATTAAGGAAGGAAATATAAAGATTTACGGAGGGGTGATCTCACCCAAGTAAGTTTTTTGTTTATGTTTACAAAGTTAGAATCCTAAATTCAGGGTCAGCCTGCAACCAAGGGAGTTGAGGTCCAGGTTCAGGCCAGTACCAGGTAGGAATGGTAATTTCAGGGTGCAGTCCCTCCCAGCTACCTTATTGTCTGTTCTTAAGCAAGGGAGGCAGATCTCAGAATTCTTTGCAATGCTAAAAACCATATATATATATACTTGCTGTTTCTTTCTATGAATCATGGGACTGGGGGTCATGGGATGATGATTCATGGGATAATCAAATGTGAATCTTGGATAATCAAAATAATACATAAAAATTGATTGGGCTTTTTATTTGCAAGTGATGTGCTATCCAGATAGTTTTCAGAATATCAAGTGAAAGCTGTGTGGAGCAGAACACACACACACACACACACACACACCACAGACACACACAGAACACTCTGGAAATCTGTCTGGAGCAAAACATAGGCCACCAGCTTGTAACCCACAATTCGACTTCCACTCAGGCTTTACTGCTCCCAGAGACATCTTCTCTCCCCCACCCCACATCAGATATTTTATTTATTTACATTTCAAATGTTATCCCCTTTCCTTGTTTCCCTTCCCCCTATCCAAAGCCCCTAGCCCTGCTTCTATGAGGGTGCTCCCCACCCACCCACTCCCACCTACCTATCCTCACATTCCCCTAGATTGGGGCATCAAGCCTTCACGGGCCCAAGGGCCTCTCCTCCCATTGGTGCCCAACAAGGACATCCTCTGCTACATATGTGGTCGGAGCCATGGGTGGCTCCATGTGTATTCTTTGGTTGGTAGTTTAGTCTCTGGGAGCACTAGGGGTTGGGGTCTGGTAGGTTGATATTGTTCTTCTTCCTATTGGGTTGCAACCCCCCTCAGCTCCTTGAGGTGGATGATCACAGCCAACTATTGGACTGAGCACTGGGTCTTCAATGGAGAAGTGAGACAAAGGACTGAAGGAGATGCCTTCTCTTCAAACAGATTGTTAATTTCTGTCATTTTAATGTTGCCAACGAGAGAGAGAGAGAGAGAGAGAGAGAGATTCTTTTTTCTTTTCTTTTTTGGTTTTACTGGCAAAAATTATTTATTTCCTGTGGTTTTTAGGTTGTAGTTATCAACTCGGGGTTGGGGTTGGAATTTCCCTTGTAGCATCTTCTGTAAGGTTGAATTTATGAACAGAAATTGATTAATTTTTTGAGTGTGTGTTCCTCTGTGTGTGCGTACATATGTGTAATATTTTGTTTTCTCTCTTTTTTTGCTGATGAAACTTTTTACTGGGTATAGTAGTCTGGACTGACATTTGTGGTCTCTTAGGGTTTGCATGATATCTGTTCAGGCCCTCTCTGACTTTTAAAGTCTCTTGAGAACTTGGGTGTAATTCTGATAGGTCTGCCATACATGTTACTTTGCTTTTTACTTACCTCAGAGATTGAAAAAATAAGCAATCAGTTACCATTGGATAGTACTATAGTGAGTTCCTATTATTTGGTTAAGGAGATTGACTTAAATTTTTGTTTGTAGATAAAAGCAACTATGACATTTCTCTATAATAAATTTCTTGCAATTCTTAGTGCAAACAGTTTTCATGTGTTTATATGCCCCTACCCTACAGTCTAAGGTCACTAAGATCCATTTATAATTCTAGTCTCAATTTGAAACCTGGAATATATGCATTACATAATTTTCTAAATCTTTTACTCTATGTCTATTGTAAATAAAAGCAGACTCTGAGCCCAAAGTAATGTTTGCCTTGCAGCACTGGACATGGTTCAGAAAGCATGCCCTTCCACCTCACCCTGAGACTTCTGGCCTTAAAGGCTAATGTAGAAATCTCACTTAGCTTCTAGAAGATGATGAGGTTATTATGAGAGAGACAGGATTCAGAAACTCAAGTGTTCTTTGACAAACCAATTAATGCTGCTCTGAAAGAAATAATGAACAGAGCAAACAATTTCATAGGTGTGCTCCTATTGAATTTCTTCATTTCTATAAACTTGTAGCTCTATTTTGTTAGATATTCTAATATTGCTATTAGAAAGGTAATGGTAGGTATTGGTTTGATGTGTTCAAAGCAATTCATATGGTAATTGTTCAAACTGGGTCTTCTTAAATTCAGTCCTGGTATAAGACAATAGGAGAGCAAGAATTAAACAAAGGTTTTGGCACTAAAAGATTTTATCCTAATTTGTTCTCTTTGCAATGTGTTAAATTGAGAATTTTAACACTAAAACTCCAGTTTCTCAAACCTGTTACCCTAAAAATTCCCTTCACTGGTGACAGGTATTAAGATAGCTCTGTGGAATTCTCTGGATGTTTCTATTGCAGTTCCAAACTAACATATTTGAAACCACACACATTTCTGCTATGGAAACATCTCTATTCGTAATAAAATATCATATTTTATATTTCATAGCTAGCAATATGTCTCTTGCTGGTAATGACTGCTGCCTCCCAGCCTAGCAACCTGAGTTTAATGTCTAATTTCCACATGGATTAAGGAGAGAATTAATTTCTACAGTTTGTCCTATGACCTCTCCCCATATATATTATGGCATACATGCATGTACACACACAAAAGTAAGTAAATATAAAAATAACTAGTTATATTTGGGAAATACTTACTTGGATAATAAAAACCCATAAGATCAATTTTATTTTCAATATTAAAATGTAACAGAATATTCCCAAATAAATGGGTGACATTTTAGCTAATAGTTTGAAAGAAGAAACCTTTTGAAATTGTTTCAGAAAATAATGTCAAAGATTACAGTAAGAAACTACTGTTTATACAGGTTGTTAACTGTTCACATAGTGTTTTAGGTATTTGAGTATATGGATTACCATATACTCAATATTTAAATTTAATGTTGTGTATGAATCATTTTAATACCAACATATTCCTAGACAATCATGCTAAATGACCACATTTGTTTTTTAATAATTATAAACAAATGCTAAATTTCATAAAATATCATGTATAATAAAAATGTGAAGGTTTCTTACATGAGTTTATAGTGCATATTCAATGTGAAATACAGGTACAATTTACGTCCTTTGTACATTATAGAGAACATGGTGAATTTACATGACCATTCTCCATGTTTCTTCAGGTATCATTATGATACTAACATCCAAATTTAACAAAGTGCATGTGTTTGTCTGCAATTATTTACTCTGTAAGTCTACAGTGTCTAAGAGCATTATGGGGTAGATGAAGGACTCTCAAACAAACATATTTGTTAAAGGAATAAATATATTATCACTGCACTGAAGAAAGATCAAAAGTTATAAAAATTTGTAAAATCAATTATATATATATATATATGACATATATATATATATATATATATATATATATATATATATATATAAAACCCTTAAGAATTAGTTTCACTTCCTTATGGTTCTGCATAGAGAATAAATAAACCAACATTTACAAAGATAGATTTTTGAGGGATAAACCATGAAGACAAGAAAAAAATTGATAACTGAACTAAGTTGATTTCAATGAATGTTAGGGTTAAAATTTTGTGGATATTCTGTTTCCTTCTTTCTTTCAATAAATATGATTATCAAGAATTGTAGAAAATTAAAACAACTGAAATATATTCTTCATATTGCCTGGAAGTGTTTGGAAGACAGACAGTATAGATATTTTATCTTGAAAACCAGTCTGTAGAATTCATCTCCCAGCTATTCTTTCTCCCTCTCTTCTCTCCTCTCCCCATTTTTCCTCCCTCTCTCCATGATTTTCTTCCCTCTTTACACCTGGAGTCATTTTATTCCCCTCTTAACCATCTTTTCCACCTTCTCATTCACCTGGGTTGATATAGACTCTTGTAGAACTATCTTTACATTTTATTCTAAAAAAAGAGTTTTTTTTTTTCCTCAGAGTCACACCTAAACATCAAATGTGCCAGCATTTTAATGAGCCTAAAAATGTATCCCTGGATGATGTGAAAGAACTTCTTATTTAGCTTAGATGACTTAGAACAGCACTAATTGAAATATGAGCAACAGGTGGTCTGTTCTGAAGCTTAACCAATATTTAGATGAAGCTGACTTCCCCTGGGGGTTGCTGACCATCTTTACAGACTTTGCTTGGACACAGAATGAAGAGTCTCTTCTCCTGACAAAGAAATTGAAACTTCAGCACAATCTTTGTTATCTCTCTCTGCTGGTAATCTGACCAGCTGTCACAAATCATTGCCTCTTTAGCCTGACAAGCAGTAAAATACCCCCGAGGAGCCCTGTTTTGTAGCTGTCTGGCAAAACAATGATTAGAATAATGATAGTCTGTAGGAGGCAATGTATATGTAAACCATTTTCAGTTCTATAATGTTCTGTACATGTGAGCTGTTTTCATTACCTATAATTGAAGTTGCCATGACTTATTGTTTTTTTGTGCTGGGTGAGAAAGTCTTTATTTAACTCAGGCTTCCTTTTGTATTGTGGGGAACACATGTCTCACAGGCATTAAATGTGACAGCTTTCTGGAGAGCTGGGGCTTGTCTGTAATATCTTTGTCAATGATCTCTTAAGGTTATATAGCTAGTTCCAGAATTTGGCGTTTTAGTTGGTAAATGAATTATTTGTGAAGGAAGGTCATTGTGCAATGCAGTATTGAAAATACCGACGATGATACAGTTTGCTGACTTTTTTCAGGAAACAGTGAATCCTGCATATTTTAATACTAATTGCCCTTCGAGGGTGCACTGGAAAAAAATTCAGAAATGGAGTGATGAGTTGGAGGCTAATGAGCATAATATAGATGGCAAGTTTGTTAGTACCCAGTGGCATTTTAACCCACAGCATCCAAGGGGCTGCTCTGTGTCGGTTCTAATTCTCATAAGCATGGCAAGAGAACCCAGTGTGTCTCTACTCATCCTCCTTTTATTGGGGATCTGTGTGAGTTTGCATGAATGCAAGTGTCCTACACATCCTTGGAAGCCATCACATAGTCTTTCCATGTACACGCTGACATTTTAGATGCAAACATCATCATGGGCTCTGTTATAGCTGAAATTTACCTACACATTTCTACAGTTCCTTAACGTTTTTTTTTTTTTTTCAAAAAATTCAGCTAAGAAGAACCGTGCCTTGTGATTTTCCTTAGCTGACATAGTCTTGAAAAACTTAGGGTAGTTCTGCTACCCAGTCCTCAGTGGAATAAACATGAGCTTATACTCTGAGAGGAGGAGATAAATTACATTATCAACATAAAGTTATATGTAACAAACACAGTGGCCATACTGTGAGTATGTGCATGAAACTGTCTATTTCTAATTTTTGTGCAGATGTTATGAAGTCATGTACACATTTGTTCTTTCTGGAACAGTTTTATAAAAACCATTGAATCTTAACATAAAGTCATCCTAAAGCATGATTAGTTCTGATGATTTGTGAGCAGGCAGACTAAGTAACACCTCAAACTAAGCCTTTTGTCTAGTAAAAAAAAATTTTCCTTAAAATATATACTGGTAAATTACATTGTATAGTTTGGCAAACTGATTATACTGGTCTATAAGATCTTTTTTATTTCTAAGTGTCTACTATGTGCTTTGAAGGTAGAATATTCAAGCAGTAAAAATACAAACAAATCATCCAATTATTTCTGTTACCACATTTATATGTATATAGCCATACATATACAAACACAATAATTAATCACACTTATATGTATAATTATTCTGCAGCTAGTAAAGTATGCATTCCCAACCAAAATTTAGTATATCACAAAACTTGTCTGTTATCACGCTGTTCTCTCTTCGGTCTGGATGCTACAGTTCTCAACATCACATGGGAGGTTCAAGCAATAATATACAAAGTCTTAGAGACAACATAATGGTGTTTTATGCATCAGGACTCTTATAAATACATACATAAATATATGGCCGTAAGTAGTAAAACTCAGTTTCAGCTTCTTCATGGGCAGAGTGTAAATAAGCAAATTCATACCTTCTAGGTGTTAAAAAATACCCTTATTCTTTTAATTATTTGATAGAGACCAATTTGCTTAGAAAAGAGCCATTAGTTATGTACTAGAAATACCTACAGAAGTTATAAAAGAACTGTTCACAAATAATGATCTTATGTTTGAAAATGAAACTTTTTGTGGAACAAAATAAGTGTTCCTGAGATGTCATAGAGGTTTACCCCAGTGGGACTTATAGAACCAAGTGCAACCAGTCTCTCATGACCTATAGAAAAAGGATCCTTATGCAAACTTTCTTTGTCTACTTTGTAAGCTTTCTCAGTCTACACTCCAACACCATCAGGAAAACTGAAGCACATTTAATTCAATGAGAGCTTTGTATTAATCAGAACCAGAGCACAGAGCTCATTAATGTGCTTACAAGTCCTAAGAAAGATTTAGTGATGTGTTTCCTATTCTCCCACTGAGAAATCCATGAGCTGTTTCTGTTCAAGAGCTCAATTTCCAAAATCTTTTCTATCTATTTCTGAATGTGAACTCCACAGTAGAGATGAAAGTATAACAGTTGGAAACAGTCCCCTAAAATATTTATCCTGTCCATTATTATTGTCAGTGGCTTTAAACACTTCTTTTCTTCTGGGTTTCTTTTTAAGTTTAGTGTACTTTTGTGGGATGCTATGTCTATGAAGAGCCACAAAATTTAAAACCAAAGATTTCTAAAGCATGAATAAACTTCAAAACTATTTTTTGAAGGCTTCTCATCTTTAGCCAGGCAAGTGGCACATGGTAAGAAAAATTCTAAACCAAGAATGACTTTTATACTTGTTTCTTGAAAAAAAAATCAAAGAAGGTTTTAGAGGAAGTGATCTTACTTAGTCTAGAAAGGAAAGTAGCATAAGATAGCTGCTGGGCTTCCAGGCAAGGTTTAGAGAGGATGTAAGTAAGTCAGGTAACAGATTAGCATGGTACTGTGTGCTTCCCAAGTCATGAATGAAACAGTGGTCAACCAATAGACTGGTAATAAAATAAATAATGTGTACTCCTCTCCAAAACACATCAAAATGTGACCCTTATTCTAAGGGCCAATAATCAGCTCTTGTAAAAATTGATGTAACTAGGATGAAGCCAAGCAACACTTAAAATAGAGGCCAAGTTGCTGAGATGACTCGCTGGGTCATAAATAACCAGACTTAAGGAATTTGACATGGAGACATACCTCCAGTTATGAGCCTAGAAATCTGTTTACACACACAAAAAAAATTAAATACATAAAAAAGGACTTCCATATTGATTGTTGATTCTTATGTCAGTTCAATTACTAATTAAAGAAAAATGTGATATCAGGTCTGGTGGTACAATCCTGTAATTTCAACTACTTAGGAGGAATCTGTCTGTAGACTCACATGTCTAGGGCCTGTTTGTGCTACAGAATGAGTTCTATGTCATTATGCCCTACTTCGTGAAATTATGTCTCCAATCAAACGAATGAAAAGAAATCTATCTAAATGACTAAATAGATAAACATGATCACCCAACAAATTGATTTGATGCCTGAAATCTGTGTAAAGGAGAAAATAGAGAACTGACTTCACAAAGTTATTCTTAGGTCACAATTTGGAGCTTACAGACATATCAACACACACACACACACAGACACACACACGAGAGAGAGAGAGAGAGAGAGAGAGAGAGAGAGAGAGAGAGAGAGAGAGAGAAAGAGAGAGAGAGAAGCAAGTAAATAAAATATTATTAAGGTAAAGTTAATAAGAGAAATTGAAGGAAAACAGAATGTATAATTCAATATTTAAGACAAATATCTTTCCTGGAGCTGTGTAGGCTTGGTCCAGGGAACTATTTGAATTTAGTGAATGTATTTCCCTCCTTCTGCTTGTCTTTTGCCTGTTATTTTGTACCCAATTAACTTTCTGTATCATTTTACTGATATTATTGTGAGGAAGTGATGAACTTTCAATTTATCATAGATATTCAGAATTGTCTACCAAGACTGTGATTAGGAAAAGGAGTAATTCCAGGCTGATAAATTCCAGCTAGGGACACTTGATGATATTTTGAAATTGCTTTAGGTTGTCATTTTGAAACGTTCTATTTATTATTACGGAGTGAAAAATTGAGTGTCTGTTTAATGTCTTACAGTTCACTAGGTAGATTCTGCTAAATCTTTCTTCCCTTCCCAATGCAATCCAAGTGTCTATAGAGCTGATTTAAGAAGTTTAAAAAGTGTGTATATTGAAAGCATTTAATGTGAAGAATTTCAGCTATTTTGTTTTTAAAGACAGATGTTAACAGAGGCAGGGATGATGGAGACAGTATATGCAAATGACAGAAGCAGCAGCATTCTGAGTATGTATTTGAAATGCCTTGGTATAGATGCACTATAACATCTATGCTCACATAGCATTTTCAGAAAAATTATTAATAAAAATATGCCTCGACATCTTTAAAAGATAGGGAAATGAGCCTGCCACAGTGTTTCTCAAATCACATGCAAAGTAAAGCCACCTGCAGAACCAGAATGGAACATGTTGATGCTTGTGCTCTGTATGCAGACAGACAGATTAGGAAACTCTGTCCCCTGATAGTGGTATGTGAGCAAAGCTTCTCAAGTGATTCTAATGTTCAGACAAGTTGGAGAATGACTGATCTAGGACCAAAATGCAAGTGTGTTTTTCATGCAGAAAACTCATTGCTCTTTCTTCGTATACCCTGGGGTTCCTTCTGTCTTCAGTTATATTAAGGAAAAAAATACGTGGCACATGAATAATGATTTAAACATATGGCTAATCTAACTTCTATATTAAACTCTCTGTAAAATCATTTCTTTTAAATCTGTCCTTTATTATAACCCACTCATTGCCGTTTCTGTAAAAGGTAAAGCCATTGTATCTGGCTTTACCTTTTTAAAGCCAGCAGGATTTTATTTATTTTTGACTAATGTATCAGTGATGATTTATTTCCTGGTCTGTTTAATAATTCTTGCATAATACTTGCTTAGCAGTAGGTCATCTATCTCAATTTCTCTGACCTTCTGGTTGATTTCCATAACAGGGATCACATTTCCTCCTCATAAAGACTGTATTTGATTTTAAATCACAACTATTGGTAGTGAAAACTCAAAGAGGCTTGTAAGGGGGAGTTGAATCAACATAATCTGTTTCTAATTACTTAAATAAAGGTATGAAAATTTTCTGCTTTAAAAAAGTATTTTTATAAATTATCTACTCATAAATCTCATCTAAATGAAGAGCATGGAATAAAACAAAGCCGAAAAGCACATTAAATACATAAAACTTTAAGTGACATATTATGTTAAACAAGGTCTGAAAGTATGAAAGTGACAATACTGCCAATCATACTTCATTGTCACTTACTAGAAAGAAACATACAGTGCATTAAATCCTAATATGAATTAATTTGACTATTTGACACCTCCTTTCTCTTTAGTAAGTTACATTTCAAAAACAAGGAAAGAAACATATAGAAAAAAAACATATTTTACCAGAGAACATATACTTCATACCACCAAAACCTCAGATGCCAGCTCAAAAGGCAGTGCTTTTGACCACTTCACTATTAAAATGTTCTATGTAAAAACACAAGATCACAGAATAGAATTACTAGAAAAGATACAGCCAACAGCAGATAGAGATTGCTGTAAATAATGTCTATTTTTATTTTCAGATATTGAATATTTCACAATTAAATGTAGGAAATCATTACATGATTTGCCTTATGTACATGAAAATAAATAAAATATGTATAAAGTATAAATAATTTTAATATCCACTTTACATGGATCTTTAGTTATTAGTGATTGCCTCATGGATCTGTGTTGCCTGTGAAACACTTTCACAGTCACTGATCTCAAACTTTAAGATCGTAGTTTTCCTAGATACAAATGACAAATGGCCTGGGAAAGGATTAGAGAAACAATTTCTTTCACAGTAGCCTCAAAAATTATAAAATCTCTTGGGGTAACTCTCAACCAAACAAGCAAAATGCTTGTTAAATGATAAAAACAGAAGAAAAAAATGAAGAAAATGCCAGAGATGGAAAGATAACACATTAGTTGGATTAATATAGTAAAATGACCAACATACCAAAAGCAAAAGGATCAGAGAACTGGCTATGAAATTGTGTCTCCTATAATATAGAAATTATGCCTTTAAAGCCTCCTCTCCCCTCCTCTTCGCTCCCCTCGCTTCTTTTCCTCTCCTCATTTCTTCTCCTCTCTTCCCTCCCTTCTCTCCTTCCCCTTCTGTTTTACTTACTTCCTCCTTTTTTCTCTTCTCTTTCCCCTCCCCCCTCCCCTCCCCTTCCCTCCCTTTCCCTCTCCTCTTTCTTCTCTTCACCGTTTTCTTCTTTGCTTAGCAGAATCTCACTGGGAATCTCTGGCTAGCCTAGAACACACCACTTAGAGAGCAGACTGGTCTAAGAACGCACAGAAATCTACTTGCCACTTCATGCTCTGGCATTAAAGACTATAAATGTGTGTGTCCCATGGCCAGCTGGGATGGAAGAGCTTTGTAGGCAGTGCTATTTTAGAATGAAAGGTCACACAAAAGGTCTTTTGCCTTAAACATATTTATTAACACAGAGATCCTAAAGAGCTATAACAGCATTTAGATCATGTGATTTGACAGGTTATTGCAATCTGCATATGTTTGCAAATATCCTAAGTGAAGTTTTACAGTTTCAATAAATCTAATAATGTTGCAGTATGATTTTTATTACCATGTTAGAAATTTCTGACATTAATATGCTTGCAAGTTAAAACAATATTTTTATTGGATATATATATATATATATATATATATAAATATATAATTAATATATGTAATATAAAATATAAGCATAAAATACATATTAACTGTTGTTTTAGAAATCAGAAAGCATTGCTTTGACTACATTATGTTTGAAATAAAATATTTATGATTTTGCTATTCTAAATAATATAAAAATATTTTTAAAGAATTATTAAAACTATACTAATGAATTCCTTTTGAAAATTGTAGCATTCAAATTAGAATATACAAAAGCATGTCATATTCTGAAGCAAAACTAATACCAAGCTGTAACCATAACATTATATAATATAGCAATTACAAATTACTCATTGATGAGTATAAATGAATTGTAATTTTGTTGATATTTATACACCTATATGGTGAGTGTCATGATGATTTGATTCATTTATACACTATGTTATAATCAAATTGGATAATTAACGCTTCCATATGTTAAGGCATTAATTGGTATTGTGTGTTAAAAAATATACAGTACTTTTGCTTAATACACACTTCAGACACTTCCAAATACACAATAACAGCGTTACCTAATTTACAGAATACTTGTTTAACCAACCTAGTGAGAAGACAAACTCAAGAAGCTTCATGCTTCAAAATAATTTTAGGCATAACACTATCTGTCAGTTCTCAGAGCTTACATCTTCCAATTTACCAATGGAACTCAATTTGTAAAATTTTATATTCTGGCCAGGTAGTAGTGGCACATGCCTTTAATCCCAGCGCTTGGGAGGCAGAGGCAGGCAGATTTCTGAGTTCTAGGCCAGCCTGGTCTTCAGAGTGAGTTCCAGGACAGCTAGGGCTACACAGAGAAACCCTGTCTCAAAAAACAAAACAAAAAAACAAAACAAAACAAAACAAAACAAAAACAAAAAATTTGTATTCTGTTAAGTAGACTTCTTATTTCAATGTTTGACCCTCTTTTATTTTTTACTTATTTGTCCATGTTTCTGTCATTACCTGCAATCTCTTTGGTAGCTGAGGACTATTCAACAATACTTCAGACACTTCCAAATGCTCATACACTGTATTATTGAAAAACATTGCTATAAACATCTTGTATTCAGAACACATTTTGTATTTTATGTGTATATTTGGGACTACTTGTCTCTATGTGCACTACCTGCATGAAGATGCCATGGAACTTAGAGGCCTTGGAACTGTAGTAACAGGTAATTACGAGCCGTCTGAGAGGCCAGCTTGGCTCCTCAGCTAGAGTCACAAGGCTCTTAACTACTATGCCATTTTTCAAGCTCCACAATATAAATTTTTGGTCCACAGAAATGTAATTTCCTTTATTGTTAATATCCTTTAATCTCAACTTCAGTGAATAGAAAGATAACTTTTTCTTTTTCTTTTTGTAAGTAAAATAGCTTTGAATCACACAAGCCATCACTGGATGACAGCTGTAATTGGTCATCTGCAGTCTTAGCATTTAAATAATAAAAATAAAATAATAAACATTTGATAATCTCTCATTTTGATTCTAGTTTTAATTTCTTAAATATATTTGTCTAATAATTATGAACTGCAGTGCTGTGATTGTTGTCCTTGGTTGTATCTTAAATGCTGATGTTAAAGTTAAGACACTGGAAATTTAGGATGCAGGAATCAAACACTTAAAATGTATCTAATATGAAGGTTTTATTCTGGGCTTTATCTTCCACATTACCAGAAAGCATTATGCAAGCTGTCAAGGAAAGAAAGAGAGCAGTAAATAATCCTGTCTTTGTTTTATATGTATATATTATAGAGAGAGAAAGAGATAGATAGAGAGATATAGATGGAGATATAAAGATAGATAGATAGATATATTATATATCTATGTGTATTCATATCTTTATATGTGCATACACATATAAATATATTTTTTCAAATAAAGGGGCCATCAATTGGGGGGTATGTGTGTGTGTACATGTGTGTATTTGTGCAAGTGATTGCTCTATCATTAGAAGTCAGAAAATGTTGTCAGACTGTCTAAAGTTAGAATTCACAGGAGTGTATGTGCTGTCCAGTATGAATGCTAGGATTTGAACTTTGGTACTCTGATACATTCTGGTAATCATTAGGTCATCTAATGCTTTAGCCCCTTGCTTTAAATTTGAAAGGAAAGAAAATAATGCTATTTTATATGGCTGTCCTCTGAGAGGGTCCACCCACAAGCTGACTCAGACAGTTGCTGACACCCATAACCCAACAGTGAATGCAGCTTGGGCATTCTTATGGAAGAATAGGAAAAAGAGATTGCTGGTCAAAAATGGTACAGGAACAGCCACAGGAAGATAAACAGAGTTAACCAACCTGGACTCTGGAGGCTCTCTGAGACTGAACCACAAAGCAAAGAGCATACACAGGTTGTACTTAGGCCTCCCTACCTGTATGTAGCAGGTATGCAGCTTGATCTTCATATGGTTCATGAATAACTGGAGCAGGAAGGGATTATCTCACAGCTGTTGCCGTGTGTGCCATGTTCATTTCTAGCTGCCCTGTCTTGTCTAACCACAGAGGGACAGGATGTGCCTAGCCTTGCAGAGATTTGATGTACCAGGATCAGGGAATACTCAGGGGGCCCCACTTGCTCTGAGGAGAAAGAGAGGAGGTAGAGGGAAGGATTTTGGGAGAAAGTGGTTGGGAGGGGACAGTGAGGAGGATGTAAAGTAAGTAAAAAGCAAAATTTAATTTAATTTACAAAGAAAGCTATTTTGCTACAAAATATTCTTTTCGTCTTTCTTTTTTTCTTCTTTCTTTCTTCCTTTCTTCCTTTTTCTTCCTTCCTTCCTTCCTTCCTTCCTTCCTTCCTTCCTTCCTTCCTTCCTTCCTTCCTTCCTTCCTTCCTTTCTTTCTTTCTTTCTTTCTTTCTTTCTTTCTTTCTTTCTTTCTTTCTTTCTTTCTTTCTTTCTTTCTTTCTTTTGTCTTTCTTCCTTCCCTCCTTCCTTTTTCTTTCTTCCTTTCTATGCAACCCATTTCTACTCCTTCCCTCCTCTCCTTCTCCTCTGAGATTGTACCCCTGTACCTCCCCCCTCCCCACCGTGCATCAAGTCTCTGGAGGAGTATTAGGTGCATCCACTCCCAACAATGGATGTCAGCTTCATGAGGCTAGATCATGCAGCCCTGTTTGAAGAATGGATACCAGAATCAGGCTACAGCTTTGGGATAGAAATCTTATCTTCCAACCACCATTCCCCCTCTCCTATTATTGCTCCATGCCGCTCAAACATTAACTATTGAGTACAAGCATATCTTCACTAGAGTTAGAGATGATTAAATACTAATACAGTCTAATAGATGAAGAAAGAGAGGAGGCAATTAAGAAAGGTAGAGTGAAAGAGAAAGCTTTCAAAGACCGGGTTCCAGCCTTTCATTGACATAAATGCTGAGTTTTGAGCATACCAGAGCATGTACAGTATACCTTGATTACAAGAATGTTATTTACATTGTAGCTATTAAAAAGTGATGACATGCATCAAGCATTTAGTAAACCTTTATTTCAGATTGAATTCTGATGTGGATGGAGACGGATGGTGATTGGTTACTGGCTTTGCTCTGCCCAGGCATGAGGATCTCATTTCTCAAACTTAAGTCAGTTGGTGCTTATTTTCTTTTCTTCACATCCTTATATTTTATAGCATATCTTGGTATGTTTGTCCTGTGTTTTCTTTTAGTGGAGGAAGAAAAGATTGCCCAATCAGATATAGCCTCATATAAATTCTCACGTATGAGTCCAGATTCTGTAAGGGGTTGTTTATGAACATTTATCTCACAAGTATTCGAGAAGGGTTATCAAATTAATGTAAATAAGCATAGGTTTGAATATGATATTCTATGTCGTTATTTTTGTGTAAGAACACTCAGGTCCCTTGAATTTTCCTATGAGCTTAGACTTTGTAACCCATTTTATGAGTTGCTTTTAAGTTTGTCTGGTTACTTCATACTGTAAAGGCACTGCCACAGTATAACAGTCTTATGCAGATTTTTGGAATCACCCTATCTACCCCTTCCTCAGGCGGTCCTCCCTCTGTAATTGCCAAAGTGGTCTGTGGGCTAGAAGAACAGACAAATGTTGAGATGTGGACAGAGCTAATTAGCTTTAGAACCCTAGTAAACCTCCTTATGTGAGAGCCATAATTGTAAATACAGCCTGCTTCAAACCACTCTATTTGAGAGCAGTCATAACGAGCACCATCTGCCAAAGTGGAGCGAGAAGGCTGCTTGGAGCAGTTGGTTTGTAGGACGAGCCTCTCATCGTGTCACTGTGTTCTGGCTCTTTGTTCCAAGAAAGTACATTTGATTTGACAATAAGCTCTTATGTTTCCTTTTAAATATTGTTTACATGGGAGTTAAACATCAAATAAACAACAGGCATTGATGTTAAGATATCTCCAGCTGATTTCCTTTGTGTTTTTCTTTCATCTAGGAGAGGATTATACTCTATTGTTCCTATTTACATTCAAATCACTTGCATATGTTGTAATTAAAATCTTTGAAGTTTACTGATTTCCAATATGTACAGAGGACAATATCATTTTTTAATCTACATAAGCTATACAAGTAGATAATATAAACATAAAATTCTTAAACTTTTGTTGTATATATTAAAATTACTAGAAATGTCTTTCTGTTATAAAGGCTTTTCTTCTTTTGGTATTGAGGCAGGGAATATAACTGACAGTAATATTGGAAATTTTTCATATGCTGTCCAATTCATGCAGTTGCCTGTTTAAAGGCATTGCTTTACAAAACAGTAAGATTTAATTATAAATCAAATGCATGAGGGATATTCATTGTTCTGATTCCTAAGAAAATGTAGCTATTGCTGACAGAATACGTTATGTAATGCTGACCAAAGTGATAAGGAAGGACATTTGGGAGTAAAATGCATAAAGTTATTACTAACAAAATGTAGTAATGAGTTAAAGATAGATAAAAATAAGAAAAGGTGGGAATCCAGTTTTTCAAGTATCATAAATATTGCTTTAGCACAGAGCAAAATTATCAGTGTAATCAATTAATCAATCATAAAAATCATCATTATTGCTCAACATCTGAGAATAGGACATTTTTGTCATTAGCTCAGCCCAGTAACAAGGTTCATAGTACCAAGAATGTTCTATATTTATGGCCAGCAGCTGTGTGCATTTGGTGAGGACTTAAAGCATGGACAGTCCAATGTAAAATATGTAAGATTGTCATACTTTTATATTTAATCATTGAGAGTATTAATTTTAAATTTTTTACTTGTACAACTGAAAAACTGACTGAAAATATTATCTAGCCATATGAATTTGCAGCTTCTCTCAAATATATATATATATAACTCATATGAACAGAATCAGAATAGGTCATCAATACATTGCCCAGTTTTTAATATAGATAATCAATTTGTCCATAGAAAGTGTAGGTTTGGCCCCACCACTTTGATGCTCTCCTTCCCTTACTGTCAGGATACTCTGGGCCTGTGACAGCACATCTCACAATGACAGAACAAAGCTACTTTCCTCATTACCAGGAAGCAAAAGGAAGAAGAGGAAGGAATATGCCAATCTTTGTCAAGAGCACAAGTGCTTTCATTTCTTCACGTTCCAACACCTTTCAACACTAGAAGTGAATCTTCCCATAATTCAAGATAGGGGACAGAACATGAGCAAGTGAAACTTCAGCAAACACAAAGCAAAACCTAGGCAAGCATCATCTCTCAAACTTGATTCTTATTAACACACAATAAAATAGTTGAGTACATATATGTTGTTTAATAAAGTTTGAGAATTGAATAATCTGGAGTGATAAGATAAATCTCCATTGGGAAGTGTTCATACAGGAAACTGATGGCAAGGAGTGGAGGAAGAGAAAAGGTCAGAAGAAGCAGCATCTTATGATGCGAATATACTCAAGTTCTGTGAGCATTTGCCTCAACCTGTACCTTTGACATAATAACAGACACTGTATCTAATGAGTTAACTTGTGCACTGAAGATGATATAACTCAAGGAGAGATAGATTAACCATACTGCTAAAAATCTAACTCTTTTCTCTGTCTGAAAGAGAGGAATAGGAAAAGATTCATATAGATTTTAACTTGACAGAGGGCTCATTTTTATTCTGGGGTTTGGGAAAAATAATTGATTCCTGGTTCTGAAATTGATTAGTATATATAAATCCCTTCTAGACTTCTTAAGCACGTTGATGCAAGATAGAAATTCTCCACAATCTTCAATTCTATAGTTATCAAAGAAATCTTACTAAGGTTATTAATGATAATGGCAGTTATTTGACTATTTTCTATCTGGCATTGTAGTATGTGTTTTGTATATATTATTTTATTTAATCTTGTCATCCTACTTGTATTATGCAGCACAGAATGTGTCCAAATAGGTAGAATTTTGTACTTATCAAACATCAATACTTGGATGAATACCAACTTCCTATGTGATTTGAATTTCAATTTATCATGCAATATTTTGTCATTCCCACCATCTCCTAAAGACTATACACTGTAAATATTCTTGTATTAGCACATTTTTATTTCTTGATTTCAAATATAATTTCAAGAAGCATCAAAGGTGAAATGAATTAAAGAAGGAATATTTGTCATACTTCAAAAACACAAATTCAGCATCTAATATCAAATATTCCCTCATACATGTTGTTTTGACTTTTATGTTGCTGCAAATTGCTTTAAACTTGAGAAACAGCAATAGTTAAAAGACCTTGCATAGATTTTTGCAAAAATGACCATTCTAATGACACTGGTTTACCTCATTTTCTTCTTCAGGTACCCTGATGAAGAGATTATAAACAAACAAATCTCCCATGAAATTAAAAAGAGACGTTTCTGAATTAAACACTGAAGAACAGTTAATACAAAGTTCTTGAAACTTGGAAAAAGTATAGGGACAAGAGAAGTGAACAGTAAGAAGGTAGTAGAAAAAAGGGAAAATCGCTCACTGGTGGTGTCAAATTTTGAGATCCAGGGGCATGTCTACACATATGTATATAGTCATTTTAGTTGCTGAAAATTAATCAAAATATTAAATTCTTGAGACGAAAAGTAAAGAAACAGTGCAAAAAGATGATCTGGAGGAAAAGATTATGTTTAAGAAGAAAACTGTATTCAGAGGAGAGAAAAGTTGAACTGCAGCAGCAAAAATGAAGTAGGAACAGAGGAGCTCTTTCTTTATGCCAGTAACACAAGCAACATGACCTTAAAGAGAGATCAAACAAAACCTGATGTGCACATCATGTGGATTGAGGTTCACAGGTTAGCAAAACAGGATACAAGCTATTGGAATTGCATTTAGATAGAAAGTGTGAAATTCTTAACTTTTTTTTTTGTTTGTTTTTTGTCTTTTTTTTGTTTTTCGAGACAAGGTTTCTCTGTGTATCCCCGGCTGTCCTGGAACTCATTCGGTAGACCAGGCTGGCCTCGAACTCAGAAATCTGCCTGCCTCTGTCTCCCAAGTGCTAGGATTAAAGGCGTGTGCCACCATTGCCAGGCTGAAAGTATGAAATTCATTATATATAAAGAATTTATATAGAGTCTCTGTTTTTCTTTATCAATGTATTTATTTATTCACTTTAAAAGCCAATCATATTCCCCATCACCTCATCATTGTCCGGGCCCTCACTCTCACACAGCCCCTCCCACATCCTCCCCTTTCTTTCTTCCTTGAGAAGGATTATAGATTCCACAGGATATCATTTACCCTGGCACATAAAGTCACTGCAGGACTTGGTGCATCCTCTCCCACTGAGGCCAGAAATAGCAGCCCAATGAGATGAATAAGATTCACAGGCAAGCAACAGAGTTAAAGGCAGTCCATGCTCCAGTTGTTGGGAGTCCTGCATGAAGACCAAGCTGAACATGTGCTACATATGTGCTTGGGGCGTGGGCTAAGACTAGTCCATGCATTATGCTTTCTGGTTCACAGTTCAGTATCTGGGAGCCCCAAAGAGTTCAGTCCAATTGACTCTTCGTCTTCCTGTGGATTTTCTATCCCTCCACGCCCAGTTCCCTCACTCCTTCCTTTAATTCTTCCACAAGACTCCGTGGTCCAATGTTTGGCTCTGCATCTGTTTCAGTCAGCTGCTGAATGAGCTTCTCAAATGACAGTTAGGATAGCAAAGCAAACTATAATTAATATTAGGAATAGGTTCTTGCTTTTGGGATGCTCTCAAGTTAGGCCAGCCATTGCATGGCCTTTTCCTCAGTCACTGCTCCATCTTTGTCCCTACACTTCTTATAGGCAGGACAAATTTTAGGTGGGTGGTTTTGTGGATGGGTTGGTGTCCTAATTCTTCCACTGGGGGTCCTTCCTGGGTACAGGTGGTAGCCACTGTTAGGAGCCATATGCCCCACCGCTAGAATTCTCAGACAGAGTCACCCCATAGACCCCATTGCTTCTTCCTGTCCCAGGTCTCTGGCACCTCCTAGAGATGCACACCTCATGCTGTGCCAGATAATGATAAACATTTTCTATCCTAGCCTTCTCTCCACTGCCCCTCCCCTATCTGATCCCTCCTCCACCCGGTTCCCCTCCCCATTGCCTTTTCTGACCAGATTCACCATACTTCCACCCTCTGTCCACCTCCAGTGACTATTTTATTTCCACTTCTGAGTGAAATTCAAGCATTCTTTCTTGGGACCTCCTTGTTAATTAGCTTCTTGGCTCCATGGATTATAGCATGTTTGACCTTTACTTTATGGCCAATATACACTTAAAAGTAAGCACATACCCTGCATGTCTTTTGGGTGACATTTTCTAGTTCCATCCTTTTGCCTGCAAATTACATGATATTCTTGTTTTAATACCATCAACAGGACAAAACTGCAGCCTCCAGAATGAGAAAGGATCTTCACCAATCCTACATCTGAAAGAGGGGTAATACCCAACATATATAAAGAATTCAGAAAGGTAGACACTAACAAGCCAAATGACAGTTAAAACATGGGGTATAAAACTAAACAGAATTCTCAACAGAGGAATAGTTAATGGCCAAGAAACACTTAAGAAAATATTGAACATTCTTAGTTATCAGGAAATGCAAATCAAAAGGATTCTGATATTCTACCTTATACACATCAGAGTTGCTTAGCTCACAAAGTTCAAGCAACAGCACATTCTGAAGAGGACTTGGAGCAAGGGGAACATTACTCCATAGCTGGTGGGAGTGTAATATCATACAGTCACTTTGGAAAACAATCTGGCTGTTTCTCAAAAATTTGGGAATAGTTCTACATCAAAACTACACCACTCCTGTCATAACACCCAAAAGCTGTTGCACCAGACAGCATGTTCTCAGCAGCTTTATTTGTAATAGCCAGAAACTGGAAACAATCTAGAAGCCCCTCAAGTGAAGAATGAATAAAGAAAGTCTGTTATATTTTTAACTGGTACGCTCCAGTATCTGATTAATTTTCATTTTAAATTAAACAGACTGTCAAGTTGATTACCATTTGCTCATACACTGTACAGAGCCATATTGGGGCAGTCTTGCACTTGGTCAGAGTTTGACTTTGGTCAAGGTTAACTTCTCCCAGTTAGCCAGGATCCTGCTCCACCTAGGGTGGAGTGCACGTAGTAAAGGTTAAGTTCATTGTTCTTCCTGGTATAGGGATTCCTGAATTAAACAGGTGACCCACCCAGCTGCCGGAGCAGTCAAGACGAAGACCTCCAAGAGAAGCTAGACAACTTCCACCGGAACTCAGCCTGGAGTCTGGGGGGAGGGTTTGCCCAAACTGTTAAAAGGTCCGGCGCCATTAAAGTTTACGGCTTTGATCAGTGAACATTGACTTAGCCGTACTTTCTTTTCGCCGCTCTTCCCTATGACCCCAAAATTCTCTCAACAGGTAACCCAGTTCACATGTAGCCGCTGGCGGCTACATAGTGGCGCCCAACGTGGGGCGACCTGGCACGAGAGAATTTCTTGAGGTAGCCCTATCCAGCGAAGCTTCGCAGAAAAAGGTGAAAATTAATGGTGTCCGCACGGTAAGCAACATAGAGGGCAAAACTAGCGCTAGTGAATTCGTGTCTAGTGTTGTGAGTGCAGGAATGGATACAGTTTTTCAAGCATACTGCGTGGACCCAGCGCAGGACTGCTTGGGTTGATAAGATAGGGAAATATGGGGAAGGAATTTGGTAGGCATTTGCCCAAAGCTCGTAAGAGCTGATTTCGGCGAAAAGAAAGGGGTTTTTAAAAATAGGCATATGTCCACAGCTTCTAAGAGCTGTTTAAAGAGGAAAATGGATGCAATTGCTTAACAAGCACGCTTAACTTTCTGTGTATCTTTCCGTGTTTGTCCCGGTGCACCGACTGTCTATGTGTATGTTTATGTCCTCTCTGTGTCTTTGTGTGAATGACTGTTTCATGTTAAAAAGAAAAAATTGGTAAAGATTACATCTGCTGGTAACCTTTTGAGCTAGCCACAGTTTGTGTGGGGATTGATTCAAAGCCACGCCGCGGCAGCGTAGCTCACTCACCCAAGACAGAAACATGGCTGGGGAAAAAGCCGCTCTTAAAAGCCCAGAAACCTCGAGATTTGGGAAGACCTTGGTTTGGCTTGTGAAATTCATGTAGTCGCTTTATACATGTTTCTAATTGGTTTTAATGATATAAGGCTTTACATTTCTTGACTAAAGAGTTATAAATTAATTGGTTATTATGTAAAAGGTATAGTGTTATTAAGAAAAGGTTAGTTTAAAAACTGGTGATTCAGTGTTAGAGCTATCTTAACTAACTACACGTGGCCTAACGCCACTCATGCTTTGTTCTTGTTTATAATTGGATTTAAAGGTATATTTTGCATGTCTTGACTATAGAGTATTGGCTTAAGTCACTGCACATGATTTAAAAGGTATAATGTTATTAACAAAAGTTAGGTTAAGGCTGGTAGTTTAGGGTAGTCGCCATTTTGAACACGTGGCATGATGGTTAAGGCTGGTAGTTTAGGGTAGTCGCCATTTTGGAAGGAGCTGACTGCGTAGACGTAGATTCTATCCCCAGTGGTCATACATCTTATGCCCTGAAACCTATTTTATTTACAGTCTGATCAATTGTCCCTCAGGCTGTGTGATGCATGGGGAGGGAGCGAGGCCCTTTATCATAGGTGAGGACAGCATAGGGTCCTGCCAGCCAACTCTGTGAGATTTGTCATGGCCACACAAATATGCGGGAGGAGGACTTGACGTGATGGCCAGGCATCTCTTTTTTTCTGCTTTGGTCTTGAAGTTTCAGTAAACTAGGGTCCCAGAAGCCACTCCGAAGTTGCAGGCATGAGTCTCATAATTCATTTTGTTCCTATTTTGAGCCCAACTTTAGACTGCAGCCAGCAAGCAGAGTTCAGGGTTTTGTTTTTGTTTTTGTTTTTGTTTTTTTTGTCAATTTAGCCACATATCCCTAAGGGCCACCTCCACCTCGTTCAGGTGCTCGGAGATGCTGCAGTAGGACCCAGCTCTGAGGGAGATATAGCTGTCAGATGCAGGGCCACCCCAAGGAACAGGCTATGGCTGACCATCTGTAGGAAGGTAGATGGGCCAATGGGCAGACAGGAGGACCCTGCCCTCTGCGGGCAGCTGGCGCCCCTAGCCAGCCAGGAGGCAGGTGCGGCAGCAAAACTGGATGAAGAGCTTCCGTTCGCAGAGCCGATTGGACTTCACCATCTCGCAGAAGGTCTCATCGGCATTGCTGCACGTGTGGTTGGTGACGCAGGAGGTCCCTAGCTGCGTGAAGCCAGCTTTACATCTGCTGCAGTTCCTGCTGGAGCCCTCGCAGCTTAGACAGTTTTCCTCACATCTTCAACACACTTTGTGGGGTAAGCCAGGCATCTCCTCGGGGTAGAAGCCCTCACCACAGGCCGGCACGCATTTCCAGTCTTGGAAGTGGAAGCTTTTTGCACAGTGAATACACTCTTCTCTGCTGGGCCCCACGCAGGTCTTGCAGGTGTGATGGCATTCCCCACATTTGATGAGCTCAGAGTCGAAGTAGGTACCTGGCTCACAGTCCGGAATGCAGCTGCCCCGAGCAAGGCTGAATCCTTCCTTACACATAGTGCACTTCTCAGGTTCATCCACACACTTCTGACAGCTCGGGTGGCACCTGAGGCAGAGTCTCTGACTTTCGTCGGCATAAAGTCCGGCAGGACAGAGGGTCACACACGTGTTAGTCTCCTGGTGATGATAGAACCCACGGCGACAGGACAGGCACTGTGTTGAGCTCCTGCCCGTGCACGTCTCACATCCCTTATGGCATCGACGGCAGCGCCTTGCTGCTGTGTCCCCAAAGTAACCCAAGGGGCACTCGCTCACACACTTCCTGTTTGTCTTGGAGTTCCCCAGGCTGAAGTGGACACAGTTCAAGCACTGGTCTGCATTGGGACCATCGCAGCCTTTGTCACCACACTCAGGATGGCACACACCTGTGTACTCTTCCTCGTCTTCTGCAGTCTCTGCCTGGGGTGGTGGTCCAGCAGCCTTGGGCGGCTCCTGCTCCGGGACTGAGAGCTCCAGCATCCGTGAGCGAGACTGATGGGAGCTGAAGGTGCGGTATGGGTGCTCCGCGGTGCCGTAGAAAATGAGGCTCCATTCTTTCAACTTTCCTTGTTTCTCTGGGTTGCGGACCTGCGATGGTATGTCCTGCACTTCCAGAGTCCATTCTCCTTCGGCCTTTTCTCCCCAGCAGTGGACGGTCATGAATTCCCAGTTTGTGAACCCCTCATTGGAAAAATCCAGTAATCTCTTTGCCAAAAGTTGAGACTTGGTTCCAGAGGGAGAAATCAGGTGGATCTGGAGGTCGCCCCGGCGTGGGTGTGAGATAGAGATGCGGACTACCACGTGCTCCAGGTACACCACACGCTGGTCGGAGTGGTCCGCACAGGCATTGGTCAGGGCTGTGGTCCGCAGCACCTGCACTATGGGGATGCTCCTGGGCCGTTTGTCTGTGGTGGCCACGCACGTGTGCTGGGATGGCACCGCTGTCCACTTCCTTGCCTCTAGGACCAGAGCTTCGGCGTCCACCAAGCCAAATCCATAGAGATGGCTAACTTTATGCCCAGCTCCGTTGACTTTCCAGTCGCTCGCCTTCAGATGAGCTGGTCGTGATGTCTTCACTAGCAGGTGCTGCACATCCCTCCAGGTCAACTGGTTGTTTGCTTCTAGAGCCAAGGCAATGATGCCAGCCACCATGGGGGCTGAGACTGACGTCCCAGTGTGGCCGTCGGTGCAGCGCTGACGCAGGTCTGTGGTGACGATCTTCCGTTCATAGAAGGCCCCGCTGCTGTAGGTGGTAGCCAAGGTGGAAGCACATTCCTCCAGGTACCAGGGTTTGTGGCCGTTCTCAGTGGTGCTGCTGACGGAGATGGTGTAGATGCTGTTGGTGTAGCCATCACAGGAGCAGTGGTCCCCTTCTCTCCCGCCATTCCCAGAGGCCCAGACAAAAATGGAGCCCAGACCTTGTCGACCCTTTTTAATGCCATACTCGAAAGCCTGTTTAGCCAGCCGGCCTGGTCCATCGACTGTCTTCCCGTCGTCATCTGGTCCCCAGCTGGCGCTGTAAATGTCAATGTAGTTGGGTCTGATGCCCAGAGACTTGGCCTCAACCACATCGGTCACATCGCCGTCCAGCATCCGGATGCCTCCTATCTTTGCATTGTATGCTATGCCCACGATGCAGTAGGAGTTGTTGGCCGAAGCAGCGACTTCTCCCGCACAGCGAGTACCGTGTTTGTTCTCGTTGCTGGCGTCATATCTCGGGGATGGGTCGTAGTCGTTTCCGTTGACATCGTAGCTCGCATAGGAATCGTAGTTGGGGGCCAGGTCTGGGTGATTCCTTTCTATGCCGTCGTCGAGGATGGTGACAACCACGTTCTTCCCCGTGTAGCCACGCTTCCACGCCGCCTGGACGTTCATCTCTGACCGACAGCGACTGTTCTTATCAGCACAATGCATGTACCACATGTTGGACCAAATGGGATCACTCATGCTTTGTTCTTGTTTATAATTGGATTTAAAGGTATATTTTGCATGTCTTGACTATAGAGTATTGGCTTAAGTCACTGCACATGATTTAAAAGGTATAATGTTATTAACAAAAGTTAGGTTAAGGCTGGTAGTTTAGGGTAGTCGCCATTTTGAACACGTGGCATGATGGTTAAGGCTGGTAGTTTAGGGTAGTCGCCATTTTGAACACCACGTGGCATGACGCAATCCAGGAAATACAGGCCTTTGGGACGCTCCTAAATTGGCATGGTGTTTCATGTGAATCTTGGCCTGGAGATTAGACTTAATGAAGATTAAGATTTAAAATATTGTCTCTTTAATAAGTTACACTGTTATACACTTGAACATAAGAACTGGCATACAAACCTTGTGCTGTAAATATGTGTTTGCCATTAATTTTAAAGAAAATAGATTGTTTAAAATTGAGATTTGCTTCCAAAATTACAATTGTGCTCTAATATTGCAAGAAAACATTGAGTTACAATAAAAATCAGTGTGTCATTGGCTACAGTTTTCAGTTTGCAGGCTCGTAATTGTTAACATTTTGTAATTAAGATAATTTTAAGAGTGATACTGCTGTCTCCAAAATTAAAAAGGAGATCTCAGTGAAAATGTATTTGATATCAAGCAGGTTCCTTTGACCGTGGAATTACAGGTTTCTTTTGTTTAATCCTCAACTTCCTTGTAGGTTTGGTTCTGGTCTTAGATAAAAGGCTCAGATTAGAAGATATTTACATTTGAGGAATCTCATACAATGTCCTTGCCAAGGACTCAGGGTGGATCCTAGGGCAGAATTTTTACATTTGAGTTAATGCAAAGCTTAGAACTGCCTCAGGGGAAGCTAGTGAGGAAGTTTTGAGAAATTGTTTCTGCCTTACAGGCCCCACCTAGGGAGTGTTTGGCTTTAAAAAAAAAAAAAAAAAGGTTTTTGACTTATCCAGGTGTGGGTTAAAATGCAGTTCAAATCTATGAAAGGTCAAGGAGGCTATAAAAGCATTAACATTTGGCCTGTCTACTCCCTATAAAATTATTGTAAATTTAAAGGGTTGGTTTTTTGCTTTACATTCTGATAGTTATAAAAGCATTTGCTTCTAATTTTAAAGAAACAACAAAACAATGTCATTAGAAAGTTTTTGCCTCAAGGAATGGCTAACAGCCTTACGTCCTGTGAGGAAAAAATGTTTGTCTCTCTTTCAATACAGAAGTTAAGATCTTAAAAATTTCAGTGTATAATGTTCATAGAATGTTTGTTACAGGCCCTTGCTCCTATAGACTTTTAGAATTTTTAGGTAAATGGCTTTCAAAGGTTGTTAGGATATATTAATTGGCTTTATCTTATTTACCTCATTTTAAGCTTGCCACAGAAGGTCTTAAACCTCTGTTTTCAAGGTAGGAAACATTTGTTCCTTGCTTCAAGCAACAATCAAATTTATTATTAATGGTTGGTCTATTACATGACAAGCATTTTTAGGCAAAATTAATAATTGTTATCCAAAAGATAATTTATACTCTCAGATCACATGTTTATTCCTTTAAGTTTCTCCCTGCTTCAACACAGATACCTGAATTGGGTGCTATAGCAGCTATTTTTAAGATGTTAAAGGTCAAGCTTTTAATAATAGTAGATATACATAGCTCATGGTTTATAATTGCTTAAAATTGGTCCATTTTTAATACTGCTAATTCTTAATTTCTACAGTTTGTACAAATGTGATTCAAATTTCTAAGAACAAAGGATATATTCTCTAAATGACTGTCCTTTAGGTATTTGAAATAATTTTATATTTTGTGCACATCAAATTATAAAGATTTGTTCTTGATGTCCTCAATTTCTACCTCTACCACGTAATGGTGTTAATTCTAGAGGACTTAGTTATTACAGATAAATGATATTCATATTTCTAATTTAAAAGATTAAAAAAATATGTACATGTGACTAATGATTCATTTTTAGGCTGTCTAGTTGCAACTGCTCTAACAGAAAAAGCAACTATATTTTATATAATTACATAGTTATTGCCTATGTTATGGTTTATACTTTGTGTTCCAACTTAAATTAATAAAACAATATCTTCTTGGAAGAAAGAAGAGAGGGGAAATTGTGTCCCTGTGCATATAATTTAAATTATGCTTGCATGTTTTTAAAAAAAATTTTAAAAATTGGATGCCAAGAAACTCCTTGCTAAATGTATATGACATCTTGTAATTAGACATATTGATGTCTAGGTGAAATGAAGGAATTCACTTACTAACATATGCCATGATCCTGATTTAATATTGGGGGAGAAGGCATGTCCTCTGTTTTTTCCACAGAATGCTGCAGAAGATATGCTGACTGTGCTTGCTGAATGCCCAGACCATGGTAACATAAGAGCTATATTGGGTATATGTTCTTGACTTACCTCAATTGTTAAATGTCCCAGGTTAGATAAATTGCCTAGCTTCAAGCTTTTAGACTTTGTGGGACAGAACATGGAGACTGTTAAGCTAGCTTAGGAAAAATTAATTAAGAAGAGTTAAAATGACTCTTCTCCTTATTGTGCTCAGCTGACTCAACCATAGACTGGTCTAGAAATAATTCCAATATTGAAGATTCCAATTTTGAAGATGGCTAACAATCTTCAGCCAGCTGTGTTAATTTAACATATAGTCTCCACCTTTCCTGAGAAGTAACAGCTTAATTCTTGATTCACAAGGCTACCTCTCCCACCTCAGAGGCCAAGCTTTGGATCCTTAAAGTTGTTAATTTACAACTGAATTGGATACTTCTGGGACAAGTTAATCCTATTCCACCTTTAACTCTTGACCTTGTCTGTTAAGCAGACTGGCTGTCTCCACCCAGGCTCACCTGGATGGAGAGATTACATGTCTGTTAAAGACACTTGCAGACCCCCCTGGCTTCAAAACTTACACAAGTGGATCTCCAAAGAGGGAGCCACATAGAACTCAGATCTATGTGTGTTTGTTTTTGAACAAACATGGGTACCAGCGAGACGTGCGAGGCAAAGCACTGCATGGGGAGGTGAATTTCTGCTTCTGAGTCCCCAGGAAGTACACCTAATTGCATAGGGGTTAACGTCGAGAGGCTGTCCTTAAAATAATAAGGGAGCCTATTACCCCTCCTCTGAAAAAGACGTTATACAATATTTAAGAGGAATTACGGTCAATGCTTCCCCTCCTGGTTAAGGCCCGCCTTCTTATGAAGGATATTTATCCACTTGTTTTCTACCTCCTCGTGTTCAAATTAATAAAAAAAGGGAGGACATGTACAGAGCCATATTGGGGCAGTCTTGCACTTGGTCAGAGTTTGACTTTGGTCAAGGTTAACTTCTCCCAGTTAGCCAGGATCCTGCTCCACCTAGGGTGGAGTGCACGTAGTAAAGGTTAAGTTCATTGTTCTTCCTGGTATAGGGATTCCTGAATTAAACAGGTGACCCACCCAGCTGCCGGAGCAGTCAAGACGAAGACCTCCAAGAGAAGCTAGACAACTTCCACCGGAACTCAGCCTGGAGTCTGGGGGGAGGGTTTGCCCAAACTGTTAAAAGGTCCGGCGCCATTAAAGTTTACGGCTTTGATCAGTGAACATTGACTTAGCCGTACTTTCTTTTCGCCGCTCTTCCCTATGACCCCAAAATTCTCTCAACAGGTAACCCAGTTCACATGTAGCCGCTGGCGGCTACAATACACTATGAGAGACATCTTTTTAAATTGCTAGTTGACTTGGAGGTATGATTTTTGAGAATCATAGTGAAGGACTACTAAACTTAAATATTTGTGTATATTGTCATAGTATTTTTTTAAAAAGCAAATACAGTTTAAGAATTAATTGATTCAGTTGGAAAGTCATTATCATTGTTTCTGATTACCATGTTATTGCTATAATAGGGCAACATCTAGATAGAATTTGCTCTGAAACAAAGATGTTTGTTCTCTATAATGAACATGAAGTCATTTTGTAATTCTTCCTAGAAAATACAAGTTCATAACAGTGATAAGCAACTCTGGAATATATTACTTCCAGTTTTCTAACCATACATACAAGGGTGTCAGGCATTTAAAATATTTGATAAATACATTAAAATTCTTTGTAAAAACATAATTACTATTACCGTCATTGCAGTCTACGTTGGATTCATGCAATGACCCTTCTGAATATTTTGGTATTGTAGCTGAGTAGTTTTTTCAGTCTCTTAATGTCTATTTATGCTGTGGTTTTTGAGGCTTAATTGCAAAATACCTCCATCTACCTTCAATGGTTGTTATTTTAAATAGAGTTTGAGTTATCTTTGTATAGTTCTATTAATCAATAGGAATTAAATCAATTCATTTTTGCAAATTTCTTTTTAATCACCTTTATTTCAAAATGTATCTATATATACACAAGAATTCAGTATACCTGTATACAAAAACACACTCCCTTTGTCAAAGGCTGATTCATTTTTCTTCCTCTTGAATTTTTGCTAAGTTATTTGTAAGTTTGATTTACTATTTTAGTACTGAGAAAGCTCAAATATATTCTTTTAAACAAACATTAAAAAACTGAGCTGCCCCAAAATTTCAATAACTAGTAGTGCGTTTTCATATCTGTATTCTTATGCTAAGATTGTATTAGTGAGACAATGGTTAGTGTGTTGATAGTATCTATTCCATATTCAATCACCATAATGTAAAAGCTGACTTCATAGTCTACTTCAGTTAAAGATGCATATTATGGAGAAAAAATAAAGCTAACACTCTCAGAAATTATTTTATGGGCTGAAGAGATGTTTTGGGATTTTAGAACAGTGGTTTCTTTTACAGAGAATGGTTTTAATCTCAGCAATGTCATGGTGTCCCACATTTGTTTATAATTCTAGATCCAAGGGATCTGATGCCCACTTCTAGCCTCATGGGAGCTGTATGCCTGTGATACAGAGAAAAACATGAAGGCAAAACACATATACACATAAAATAACATAAAATATGTAAATAATAAAAATTTTAAAAATATGAATTGTAGACTATTCACATACTCTTAAAATATGCAAAATATTAAAACAAAGTGAATGATCAAAAGGTTTATAAATAAAATAAGAGCTTTTAAATGCTTTATTTGTGTGTGCGTATGTGTGTATGTGTGTGCATGTGCTTGTGCTTGTGTGTGTGTGTGTGTGTGTGTGTGTGTGTGTGTGTGCATGTGCACATGCATGTGTGTGAGCTGACAGGCACACCTGGTCAAGTAAGAAGAGGCTGGACAATGGCATCATGTATCTTCATCTCCCACCATCTTTTTTTTCTCTTCAGTGTGTTACTTATCTGTACCTCTTAATAAATTAATTAACTATCAGTTATCCCCAAACTTTGGTAATCATTTTTCTTCATATTTTCTGCCACTGTTAGTTATATTTTTCATTACTGTCCACTGCTGAGTGACTTCCAGGGCCTTGATTCTTACCCATTCTTCATTCTCAGGTTTGACTGTCTGGATATTTCCATAGGACATATTGCATTCCTACTAATTTTAAACTATAGCCATAAAAATATTATTATAAAATGTTGACAATATGAATAAGATGTACATTTTTGAGGCTTATAAACCAGTTGCTATTATCACATATTCATGTATAGTAGAACTTAACACTGTTATATAGCTTATTTTGGTTATTATTTTTTGTAACATTCATTTCTGTACTTTGCAGAGGAGAAAATATGTGCATAAAATACCTGTCTCCAGGTTTCTACACAAATGTTCAATGTATGAGCGCCTTACAATAACTGTAGCTCCAATTTTGGATAGCATGGGAAGTTGATTTTTGACAATGAGTTGTTGCTAGGATTCAACTATAACCAACACAAAGAAAATTATTCAGAATTTCTCTCTGATTCTATCTGCCCATTTTCAGACTGTGCTATTATAGATAACTTTTGTGATAACAAGCAGAAAATGATTATAAAATGGATCAAGTATAAGGGAGCATTTATTCAGTTTGTGTCTGGTGCAAAGGAATACAAAGAAATAAAATACTGAGCTCACATAGATAATAAAAGTATGGATTTGTGATACTTAGTGGTAATTAGTTGAATCAAAGGAACTGAACTATCTACAATGCTATAAAAATTTATCATACATTGTTTTGTGTCCAGAGAAGTATACATACATACCGACTATATGCACAGAGATACATTAATTTGTAATGTAGAGTTAAACTGAATTTAAAAAAAAATACATGGGTGCTATGAATCTTCTCATTTTTATAGATAAATATTTTGCAGATATTAAAATGATAAAGCATTTAAAGTTGCAGATTGATTTGTAAGATAATCAAAATTAAGTATCAGCAGGTATTAATGCTGCAGTGAGAGGGAGATTAAAAGAAAACTATGAGCAGAAACTGTTTCTTGAAATTGTTTAAATGTGTACAGAATTCTTTTTTTCTGTTTTTTGAAACTGCTTTTTTTTTATTATTTTCTATATTCTTTGTTTACATTCCAAATGCTTTCCCCTTTCCCGGTTCCCCCCTCCCCATCGGTCTCCTAAGCCCTCTTCCCTCCCCCCATTTCCAAATCACCCCTCCCATTTCTCTGTCCTGGTACTCCCCTACAATATTGGATCAACTATTTTCAGAACCAGGGCCCTCTCCTTCCTTTTTCTTGGATATCATTTGATATGCTAATTGTATCTTGAGAATTCAGAGCTTCAGGGCTAAATAATATCCTTATCAGTGATTGCATTCCATGTGTATTCTTTTGTGATTGGGTTACCTCACTTGGCATGACATTTTCCAGTTCCAACCATTTACCAAAGAATTTCATGAATTCGTTGTTTTTAAATTGCTGAGTAGTATTCCGTTGTGTAAATATACGACATTTTCTATATCCATTCCTCCACTGACGGGCATCTGGGTTCTTTCCAGCTTCTGGCTATTATCAATAAGGCTGCTATGAACATAGTGGAACATGTGTCCTTATCTCAAGCCAGGGAATCCTCTAGGTATATGCCCAGAAGAGGTACAGCATGCTCTTTCAAAAGTGTCATGACAGGTTTTCTGAGGAACTGCCAGACTGATTTCCAGAGTGGTTGTACCATTTTGCAATCCCACCAGCAGTGGAGGAGTGTTCCTCTTTCTCCACATCCTCACCAACACCTGCTGACTCCTGAGTTTTAACCTTAGCCATTCTAACTGGTGTAAGGTGAAATCTCAGGGTTGTTTTGATTTGCATTTCTCTAATGATTAATGATGTTGAACATTTCTTAAGGTGCTTCTCAGCCATCTGAATGAAGTTCTTTGGGTGAAAATCCTTTGTTTCTCACTGTACCCCATTTTTAATAGGGTTATTTGGTTCTCTGGGGTCTAACTTCTTAAGTTCTTTGTATATATTGGATACTAGCCCTCTGCTGAATGTAAGGTTGGTCAAGATCTTTTCCCAATTTGTTGGTTGCCGTTTTGTCCTTTTGACAGTGTCCTTTGCCTTACAGAAACTTTGTAATTTTATGAGGTCCCATTTGTCAATTCTTGATCATAGAGCTAAGCTATTGGTGTTCTGTCCAAGAACTCAAGGTCTTCCCCAGTTTCTTTTCTGTTAGTTTCCGTGTGTCAGCTTTTATGTGGAGGTCCTTGATCCACTTGGAGTTGAGCTTAGTACGAGGAAATAAGCATGGACCAATTCGCATTTTTCTGCATGCTGAACTACAATTGAACCAGCACCATTTGTTAAAAAGCTATCTCTTTTCCACTGGATGTTTTCAGCTCCTTTGTCGAAGATCAAGCGACCATAGATGTGTTGGTTCATATCTGGGTCTTCAATTCTATTCCATTGATCCACTTGTATGTCACTGTACCAATACCATGCGGTTTTTAACACTATTGCACTGTAGTAATGTTTGAGGTCTGGGATACTGATTCCCCCAGAAGTTCTTTTACTGTTGAGAATAGTTTTTGCTATCCTGAGTGTTTGTTATTCCGGATGAATTTGAGAATTGCTCTTCCTAACTCTATGAAGAACTGTGTTGCTATTTTGATGGGGATTATGTTGAATCTGTATATTGCTTTTGGCAAGATGGCCATTTTAACTATATTAATCCTACCAATCCATGAGCATGGAATATTTTTCCATTTTCTGAGGTCTTCTTCGATTTCCTTCTTCAGAGACCTGAAGTTCTTGTTGTATAGATCTTTCACATGTTTGGTTAGAGGCACACCTAGATACTTTATGTTGTTTGTGGCTATTGAAAAGGGTGTCATTTCCCTAATTTCTTTCTCAGCATGCTTATCCTTTGAGTATAGGAAGGCTACTGATTTGTTTGAGTTGATTTTGTAACCAGTCAGTTTGCTGAAGTTGTTTATCAGCTGTAGGATTTCTCTGGTGGTGTTTTTTTGGGTCACTTTAGTATGCTATCATATCATCTGCAAATAGTGATAGTTTGAAGTCTTCCTTTCCAATTTGTATCCCTTTGACCTCCTTATGTTGTCTAATTGCTTTATCTAAGACTTCAAGTAGTATATTGAATAGATATGGAGAGAGGGGGGAGCTTGTCTAGTCCCTGATTTTAGTGGGATTGCTTCAAGTTTCTCTCCATTTAATTTGATGTTGGCTACTGGTTTGCTTTATATTGCTTTTACTAAGTTTAGGTATGGGCCTTGAATTCCTGTTCTTTCCAAGACTATCATGAAAGGATGCTGAATTTTGTCAAATGCTTTTTCAGCATCTAATGAAGTAACCATGTGGGATTTTTTTTTGTTTGAGTTTGTTTATGTAGTGGATAGCATTGATGGATTTCCATATATTAAACCATCCCTGCATTCCTGGGATGAAACCTACTTGATCATGGTGGATGATGCTTTTGATGTGTTCTTGGATTCATTGCGCAATATTTTATTGAGTATTTTTGCATAGATATTCATAAGAAAAATTGGCCTGAAGTTCTGTTTTGTTGTTGGATCTTTGTGTGATTTTGGTATCAGCAAATTATGGCTTCGTAGAAGGAGTTGGGTAATGTTCCTTCTCTTTCTGTTTTTTGAAATAGTTTGAAGAGTATTGGTATTAAGTCTTCTTTGAAGGTCTAATAGAATTCTGCACTAAAACCATCTGGTCCTGTGCTTTTTTTGGTTGGAAGGCTTTCTATGATCCCTTCTATTTCTTTAGGGGTTATATGACTGTTTAGATTATCTATTTGATCCTGATTTAATTTTGGTATTTGGCATCTGTCTAGAAAATTGTCCATTTCCTCCAGATTCTCCAGTTGTGTGGAATAGAGGCTTTTGAAGTAGGATCTGATGATTTTTTGAATTTCCTCAGTTTTTGTTGTTATATCTCCCTTTTCATTTCTAATTTTGTTAATTTGGATACTATCTTTGTGCCCTTTGGTTAGTCTGGTTAAGGGTTTATCTATCTTGTTGATTTTTTTCAAAGAACCAGCACCTGGTTTTACTGATTCTTTGTATGGTTCGCTTTGTTTCTACTTGACTGATTTCAGCCCTGAGTTTGATGATTTCCTGTCTTCTTCTCCTGGGTGAATTAACATCTTTTTGTTCCAGGGCTTTCAGGTTTGTTGTTAAGCTGCTAGTTTCTTTTCTCTCTTTTCTTTGTAGAGGCACTCGAGGCTATGAGTTTTCCTCTTAGCACTGCTTTCATTGTGTCTCATAGATTTGGGTATGTTGTGCCTTTATTTTCGTTAAATACTAAAAAGTCTTTATTTCTTTCTTTATTTCATCCTTGACCAAGGTATCATTGAGTAGAATATTGTTCAGTTTCCACGTTTATGTGGGCTTTCTCTTGTTTTTGTTGTTATTGAAGACCACTTTTACTCCATAGTGATCTGATAGGAGGCATAGGATTATTAAGATCTTCTTATATTTTTTGAGATCTGTCTTGTGACCGATTATATGATCGATTTTGGAGAAGGTAACATGAGGTGGTGAGAAAAACGTATATTCTTTTGCTATAGGATTAAATGATATATATAGATCTCTCTCTCTGTCTCTCTCTCTCTCTCTCTCTCTGTGTGTGTGTGTGTGTGTGTGTGTGTGTGTTAAATCCAATTGGTCCAAAGCTTCAAACTTCAAATAGTTTCACTGTGTCCCTGTTTAGTTTCTGTTTTCTTGATTGGTCCATTGAGAAGAGTTGGGTGTTGGAGTCACCCACAATTATTGTGTTAGGTGCAATGTGTGCTTTGATCTTTAGTAAAGTTTCTTTTTTTTTTATTCGATATAATTTATTTACATTTCAAATGATTTCCTCTTTTCTAGCCCCCCCCCACTCCCCAATAATCCCGTAAGCCCCCTTCTCTTCCCCTGTCCTCCCTCCCACCCCTTCCCACTTCCCCGTTCTGGTTTTGCCGAATATTGTTTCACTGAGTCTTTCCAGAACCAGGGGCCACTCCTCCTTTCTTCTTGTATCTCATTTGATGTGTGGATTATGTTTTGGGTATTCCAGTTTTCTAGGTTAATAACCACTTATTAGTGAGTGCATACCATGATTCACCTTGTGAGTCTGGGTTACCTCACTTAGTATGATGTTCTCTAGCTCCATCCATTTGCCTAAGAATTTCATGAATTCATTGTTTCTAATGGCTGTATAGTACTCCATTGTGTAGATATACCACATTTTTTGCATCCACTCTTCTGTTGAGGGATACCTGGGTTCTTTCCAGCATCTGGCAATTATAAATAGGGCTGCTATGAACATAGTAGAGCATGTATCCTTATTACATGGTGGGGAATCTTCTGGATATAGGCCCAGGAGTGGTATAGCAGGATCTTCTGGAAGTGAGGTGCCCAGTTTTCGGAGGAACCGCCAGACTGATTTCCAGAGTGGTTGTACCAATTTGCAACCCCACCAGCAATGGAGGAGTGTTCCTCTTTCTCCACACCCTCTCCAACACCTGCTGTCTCCTGAATTTTTAATCTTAGCCATTCTGACTGGTGTAAGATGAAATCTTAGGGTTGTTTTGATTTGCATTTCCCTAATGACTAATGAAGTTGAGCATTTTTTAAGATGCTTTTCTGCCATCCGAAGTTCTTCAGGGGAGAATTCTTTGTTTAACTCTGTACCCCATTTTTTAATAGGGTTGTTCGGTTTTCTGGAGTCTAACTTCTTGAGTTCTTTATATATATTGGATATTAGCCCTCTATCTGATGTAGGATTGGTGAAGATCTTTTCCCAATTTGTTGGTTGCCGATCTGTCTTCTTGATGGTGTCCTTTGCCTTACAGAAACTCTGTAACCTTATGAGGTCCCATTTGTCAATTCTTGCTCTTAGAGCATACGCTATTGGTGTTCTGTTCAGAAACTTTCTCCCTGTTCCGATGTCCTCAAGGGTCTTCCCCAGTTTCTTTTCTATTAGCTTCAGAGTGTCTGGCTTTATGTGGAGGTCCTTGATCCATTTGGATTTGAGCTTAGTACAAGGAGACGAGGATGGATCAATTCACATTCTTCTGCATGCTGACCTCCAGTTGAACCAGCACCATTTGTTGAAAAGGCTATCTTTTTTCCATTGGATGTTTTCAGCCTCTTTGTCGAGGATCAAGTGGCCATAGGTGTGTGGGTTCATTTCTGGATCTTCAATCCTGTTCCATTGATCCTCGTGCCTGTCACTGTACCAATACCATGCAGTTTTTAACACTATTGCTCTGTAGTATTGCTTGAGGTCAGGGATACTGATTCCCCCAGATTTTCTTTTGTTGCTGAGAATAGTTTTAGCTATCCTGGGTTTTTTGTTGTTCCAGATGAATTTGATAATTGCTCTTTCTAACTCTGTGAAGAATTGAGTTGGGATTTTGATGGGTATTGCATTGAATCTGTATAGTGCTTTAGGCAAAATGGCCATTTTAACTATATTGATTCTACCGATCCATGAGCATGGGAGGTTTTCCCATTTTTTGAGGTCTTCTTCCATTTCCTTCTTCAGAGTCTTGAAGTTCTTGTCATACAGATCTTTCACATGTTTGGTAAGAGTCACCCCAAGATATTTTATACTGTTTGTGGCTATTGTGAAGGGGGTCATTTCCCTAATTTCTTTCTCAGCCTGCTTATCCTTTGAGTATAGGAAGGCCATTGATTTGCTTGAGTTGATTTTATAACCTGCCACTTTGCTGAAGTTGTTTATCAGCTGTAGGAGCTCTCTAGTGGAGTTCTTTGGGTCACTTAGGTAGACGATCATGTCGTCTGCAAATAATGATAGTTTGACTTCTTCCTTTCCAATTTGTATCCCTTTGACCTCCTTATGTTGTCGAATTGCCCGAGCTAGTACCTCAAGTACAATATTGAAAAGATAAGGAGAAAGGGGGCAGCCTTGTCTGGTCCCTGATTTCAGTGGGATTGCTTCAAGTTTCTCTCCATTTAGTTTGATGCTGGCTACCGGTTTGCTGTATATTGCTTTTACTATGTTTAGGTATGGGCCTTGAATTCCTGTTCTCTCCAAGACTTTAAGCATGAAGGGATGCTGAATTTTGTCAAATGCTTTTTCAGCATCCAATGAAATGACCATGTGGTTTTGTTCTTTGAGTTTGTTTCAGTAGTGGATTGTATTGATGGATTTCCGTATATTGAACCAACCCTGCATTCCCGGGATAAAGCCTACTTGATCATGGTGGATGATCGTTTTGATGTGTTCTTGGATTCGGTTGGCAAGAATTTTATTGAGTATTTTTGCATCTATGTTCATAAGGGAAATTGGTCTGAAGTTCTCTTTCTTTGTTGGATCTTTGTGTGGCTTTGGTATCAGCGTAATTGTGGCTTCGTAGAAGGAATTGGGTAGTGTTCCTTCTGTTTCTATTTTGTGGAATAGTTTGAAGAGTATTGGTGTTAACTCTTCTTTGAAGGTCTGGTAGAATTCTGCACTGAAGCCATCTGGTCCTGTGCTTTTTTTGGTTGGAAGACTTTCTATGACTCCTTCTATTTCTTTAGGCATTATGGGACTGTTTAGATGGTCTAGTTGGTCCTGATTTAATTTATGAATGAGGGTGCCCTTGCATTTGGAGCATAGATGTTCAGAATTGAGAAGTCTTCTTTATGGATTTTTCCTTTGACCAGCAAGAAGTGTCCTTCCGTGTCTCTTTTGATGACTTTAGGTTGAAAAGTCAATTTTATCTGATATTAGAATGGCTACTCCAGCTTGTTTCCTGAGACCATTTGTTTGTAAAATTGTCTTCTAGCCTTTTACTCTTAGGTAGTGTTTGCCTTTGACAGTGAGGTGTGTTCCTGTATGCAGCAAAATGTAGGGTCCTGTTTACGTATCCAGTCTGTTAGTCTATGTCTTTTTATTGGGGAATTGAGTCCGTTGATACTAAGAGATATTAAGGAATAGTGATTATTGCTTCCTGTCATTTTTTATGTTAATTTTATATTTTAGTGGTTATCTTCTTTTGGGTTTGATGAAAGAAGGTTACTATCTTGCTGTTTCCAGGGCATAGTTTCCCTCCTTGTATTGCTTTCCCCCTCTATTATCCTTTGTAGGGCTGGGTTTATGGAAAGATATTGTGTAAATTTGGTTTTGACATGGTACATCTTGTTTTCTCCATCTATAGTGATTGAGAGTTTTGTTGGGTATAGTAGTCTTGGCTTGCATTTGTTCTCTTAGAGTTTGCATGAGATCTGGCCACGATCTTCTAGCTTTCATGGTCTCTGATGAGAAGTCTGGTGTAATTCTGATAGGCCTTCATTTATATGTTACTTGGCCTTTTTCTCTTACTGCCTTTAATATTATTTGTTTAGTACATTTGGGGTTTTGATTATTATTTGACAGGAGGTATTTCTGTTCTGATCCCTTCTGTTTGGATTTCTGTAGGCTTCTTGTATATTCATGGGCATATCTCTCTTTAGATTAGGGAAGTTTTCTTCCATATTTTCGTTGAAGATATTTGCTGGCCCTTTAAGTTGTAAATCTTCACTCTCATCTATGCCTATAATCCTTAGGTTTGGTCTTCTCATTGTGTCCTGGATTTCCTGAATGTTTTGGGTTACAAGCTTTTTGCATTTTGCATTTTCTTTGACTGTTGAGTCCATGGTATCTATGGTATCTTTGGCATCTGAGATTCTTCTATCTCTTGTATTGATGATATTTGTATCTATGGCCCCTAACGTCTTCCCAAGATTTTCTATCTCCAAAGTTGTCTCCCTTTGCGATTTCTTAGTTGTTTCTACTTCTGTTTTTAGATCCTGGATCGTTTTCCTCAGATCCTTCACTTGCTTGTTTGTGTTTTCCTGTAATTCTTTGAGAGATTTTTGTGTTTCCTCTTTCATGACTTCTACCTGTTGACCAAAGTTCTCCTGTATTTCTTTAAGTGATTTTTGAATTTCCTCCTTATTGGCTTCTATCTTTTGATACAAAGTTTCCTTAATTTCTTTAAATGATATTTGTGTTTCCCTAGTAAAGGCTTCTAACATTTGATCCATTTTCTCCTGAATTTCTTTAAGAGATTCATTTATGTCCTTCAAGTGTTCCTCTAACAGCATCATGACCAGTGACTTTAAATCCAAATATTGTTTTTCTGGTGTGCTGGGGTATCCAGGACTTGCTGTTGTTGGAGAATTGGGTTCAGATACTGCCATATTGCCTTGATTTCCGTTAGTAACGTTCCTACGTTTGCCTTTTGGCATCTGGTTCTCACTGGTGTTAGTTGGTCTTGTTGTCACTGGCTGGTGCTTCAACCTCCTGTAAGTCTGTAAGGCTATTTCTGCCCCACCGGATGACTGGGTTTCCCCTGGCACAGATTGCTGATGTGCTGCCTTCCTATTGTGTGCCATTGGAGCCCTGCTATGTCTTGCCCCAAGCAATGCTATATATATATATATATATATATATATGTATATATACTTGGGTTGTCTCAGTGAACCTGGTGCTGCCTGTCTGCTCCATCATGGAGTGAAGATGGCAGTGGGGAGTCACTCCAAGTGCTGATCCCCAAGTAACGCACATGACCCAAGACCGGCTGGCACCCAGAGGAACCGCAGATCTGCCCAGGTCCTGGGCGCAGGCAGACCCCCAGTGATTCACATCCCCAGAGATCTTAAACTAGGGATATCTCAGTTGTGGTGCTGCCTGTCTGCTGTGTCAGGGAGCGACGATGGAGGTGGGAAGTCACTCCAAGTGCTGATCACCAAGTAAGGCACAGGACCCATGACTGGCTGACACACATGTGTACAGTCAGTCTGCCAAGGACCTGGGCGCAGGCAGCGTGTACAGAATTCTTATGAGCATTAATAAGTCTTGGATAAGTTGACTTCTGTAAAGAGGTCATAATATCACAAATATGTATTATGATGCACCAACCTAATAGGGATATGAATATAATACTTTAATCTGTGAGGAATTATCAACTTTTTGTACAAGCAGTGTGTAACCTTAAGTATTTTAGCCTTATTTTTAATGATGGTTTTTAAATGCTTTAACATGTCTTGTGGACCAACACCTAGGAGATGTAATAGAAAAGAAAAGAAAGGATACAAGGAAATGGACCTGTTTAGATAGGTTCTTTGGAACAACTTCCATCTATTATATCTTGAAATCTGCAATTCAGTTTACAGGTTAGGCAGTGGAAGTACGATTTCACACACAAACAGTTGACAGGTACAGAAGCAAAACAGTTCAGCAGAGTCGGGCTAGCAACAGTGGTGACACGACCTAGCAAAAAGCCCGGTCTCACCTCAACTCATGTCAGCAAGAAAGTACCAGAGGGACACAAGAAGTTTTCGACTGAGCCCCTCTCAAGGGAACAAAGATCAGTGAAGACTAGAGACCCACAAGCATTGACCAGCTAGCTGTACCAGCAGCCAAGCTCTGTCTCTGCCACTATGCGGAGTCCTACTTATACCCTCCAGTCAGTACACAGATGGAATGTGGCAAATCAGAGGGAGGCTGGGCTGGGCTAGGGAACCTGCAATCTATTCTAGACTTCCCTGACTGTGTGACTCTCTGAAGGCATTGGCTTCTTTTTGTTTGTTTTGCTTTATTTGCTAAATGAAACAGGACTAGGTCATGTCTAGAAGCCCCTCTAGATCTAAAAGCGACAGTTACAGAAACTCAAACTCTTGTCCTGTAGGATTGTTCATAACATTTTAAGATTGAATTCTTGAACACATTTCTCAATATCGAGGAATTATGTTAATTCCTGTGAGTCTTACACGATTATTTACCTACTTAGAAAAGGCACCCCTGAAATGCAGATCAAAACAACCCTGAGATTTCACTTTACACCAGTCAAAATGGCTAAGGTCAAAAACTCAGGAGACAGCAGGTGTTGGCGAGGATGTGGAGAAAGAGGAACACTCCTCCACTACTGGTGGGGCTGTAAGATGTACAACCACTGTGGAAATCAGTCTGGAGGTTCCTCAGAAAACTGGACATGAGACTTCCAGAGGACCCTGCTATACCTCTCCTGGGCATATACCCAAAGGATTCCCCGGCATGCAATAAAGACACATGCTCCATTATGTTCATAGCAGCCTTATTTATTTATAATAGCCAGAAACTGGAAAGAACCCAGATGCCCCTCAAAGGAGGAGTGGATACAGAAAATGTGGTATATTTACACAATGGAATACTACTCAGCAATTAGAAACAATGAATTCATGAAATTTTTAGGCAAATGGTTTGATCTGGAAAATATCATCCTAAGTGAGGTAACCCAATCACAAAAGAATACACAAGGAATGCAGTCTCTGATAAGTGGATATTAATTAGCCCAGAAGCTCTGAATACACAAGGCACAAATTGCATAAGAAATGACTCCCATGAAGAAGTATAGAGAGGGTCCTGATCCTGGAAAGGATTGATCAAGCATGGGAAGGGAATATAAGGACAGAGAAAAAAGAGGGAGGTGATTGGAGAAAGGATGGAGTGAAGAAAGTTTATGGGACATATGGGGAGGGGGTATCCGGGAAAGGGGAAATGTAAACAAAGAATTTGGAATGTAAACAAAGAATATAGAAAATAAAAATATTTTAAAAAAGGCACCCCTGGATGCCTTATCTCAGAATTAAGAGAAAAGGGAAGAATGTCATCTTTGACAACACAGACAATTCAGGGCACTATGCTATGTCAGATAAGCTGGGCGCAGAGGGAGAATTAGTGCACGTTCCCACTTCTATGTGGAAGACAGTATTGAACACAGTATCGGGGCAGAACAGGTCATTCCCATGGAAATCTGAGCTTATTCACTGTTGTCCTAATAGCTTGTGCAGTTGATCCATTCTCTGTTTTAGGGAGGGAATGGGGACTTCCCAGAAAGGGTCATTTTAGTGACGGTGGGGGATACTGAGCTGCTGGTCAGACATACACCGTTGCAGCTGGACAGGAGGAAGGACTACACATGTGAGGTGCTGGATGCCGCCACTCTACTGGATCTGATCACCTGATCACTTCACACACTACAACGGCATCTAGCACCACGTGCACTTTCTAATCATCATTATCTGCTCCTTTATGAAAACCAGCAATCCTGAGATCCTTCTCCTCTGTTGCTTGGCAATGACCTGACCTGGCTCGTTTGTCAACTTGACACAGGTTAGGGAGGGATTCTGAATTGAGAAATGTCTTCATAAGATACGCCTGTAGGCAAGTCTGAGGTGCATTTTCTTGACTGATGGCAGACGTGGAAGGGCCCATCTTACCTTACTGTGGATACTACCAACCCTGGGCTGGTGGTCCTAGTGGTCTGCGCAAGCTGTAGGGAGTAAGCTATAGCATCACTCCTTCATGACTTCTGTGTCAGCTCCTGCCTCTAGGTTTCTGCCTTGAGTTCTTGTATTGCATCCCTTATAAACTATAAGAAGAATTAAATACATCCCCCTTCCTTTAAACTATCTTATAGCAACCACCCTAGTCTTCTGGCTCTTACAGTCTTTCTGCCTCTTCTTCCCTGATGTTCCCTGGAGCTCAGGTGTAGGGACTGTGTTGTAGATGTACCAGTTGATACTGGACATACCCTTGACCACTTTATTCTCTGTGTTTTGACCAGTTGTAGATCTGTAGTAGCCTCTGTCTATGCAAAAGAATTTTAAAAAAAGCTTCTTTAATGAGGGATGAGAGTTCTAATTATCTGTAGACATAAGGATAAGTATAAAAATACATTTCAAAACTGTACTGATTTTGGAGAAATGCAGTGTAGGTTTCACCTTTAAGGTCTATGACCTCTCTATCCAATGGCACTTGGCTGAGTTTATAGAACCAAGCATACATTCCCTCCATCCCACTGAGTGGGTCTTTAGTTCATTTAGACAACTGTTAGTCACCACCGAGACACACGTGTCACTATCACACAACTGTGGATATTTTGCCGTGTTAGATACTGCTATGATTCACAGGCTTTCTGCTTATATGACTATTGATTATTTATCTGCTTGGCAGCTGGTGTAGCTCAAGTTGGTTTTGGTCATGGTGTTTTATCACATCAGTAGAAACCCTACCTAAGACACTTTTGATATAGCAAGTCCTAAACACAGTAATCGAAAGTCCTGTGAGGTCTGGGCAAGGAGAGGGGATGACTATCCTTATTTGACTAAAATTTCACTTTCATTTCTTGAGACAATGCGAACTTGTTTTGTTTTTGTTTGTTTGTTTGTTTTTTGTTTTTTTCTGGTGAGAGTTGAAAGCTAGACCTGACTGACTGGAGACCACAGTATGACAGCATCCAGTCTAGAGCGGCAGTGCCCTTCCCCCAACCTGAAGGCAGTGACTTCCCAGCTTTTGGGGCAGCACTGAAGACAGGAAAGCTCAAATCCAAAGCTAAATCAAAGCCACCCCCACCCTCACTTGCTGCAACAAGGACAGGACATGAATTAAAACATAATTGGTTAGTCATTATTTTGATGGCAAGAAAGCATGCGTGGGAAAATTTCTCATCAGCACTGGGCTGAGTTTGAAAGGCTGAAGACTTTTCAAATAATTCACTCGCTATGAGCGTAATGTCCCCTAAAGATACTGGAATAAAGGGGTGATTCTGACTCAGTGACAAACTCTAGCTTCTCTATGTGGCGTGCTTAATGAGGACAATGGGCATGCGATTCCAAGGCAGGCACTAGCAGACGGCTGTCTCCTAGAGGACGATGGGAGCTGCGGTCTTCGCTGCTCTGTTGCCAGGGTGAAAGATGGCACGAACATCACGGCCATCATGGCCATCAAGCAGATAGACTGGGTGTGCTCCACACAGCAATATGGAAACAGGAGGCTTCCCTCAACCTACAGCTAACCGCGGCTTACTAACTCCCACACCAGACACCTGAACAGGGCTGGACCGCGGCGTCACCTAACTCTCACAGGTGCCCAGGGTGGCAGTCTCACTCCCACTGCGCAGGAGAAGATACTGGGAGCTAGGCTGGGGGTGGGGGGATGCAGTGTGTCTGTGGTTACACTTACTGTCCGTGGGTGAAGCTGAACTCAGCTCTAAATCCACAGCCTCATGGGTCTTCTGATCATGGTGGCTTTATTTAAAGAGACAGAGAGTCTGAACATAGTTGTGTGACTATTTAAGAAAATAAAGATTTATTTTTAGTTTTCAGGTGTCTGTGTGCCTGTGCATGACAGCCAGCGCCAACAGGGGCCAGGAGAGGATGTTCAATCTCCTGGAACTAGATTACAGAAGCTTCGGATGTCATTGCTTAGAATTGAACACTAGGTGCTAGGAACTTTCCTCCATCCCATAATCTGGACAAAATTACACATAGACACAGCCAGGGTGCCCAGGAACAAAAGACCTACAACCGAAAATGGTTGTTTCAGGTTAACGTAACTATACCCAGGGTTTCAAATACTGTCCAAAGATGAGAGGTCATACACGTACACTACAACTTCAATCTTTCTCCAAGCTCCAAGATTGTGTGGCCAACTACATACACCAGGTTTCTACTTGGAATTAGGATAAACATTCGTTTATTTATTGTCTTTCTCTCCTATGAGGCCCTCCATGAACATGGCTTATCTTGTTAATCAGCTTACCGGGGATCAGCTTCCTCTGCCTTCTGAGGTTGGAATCACAGTTGGGCTGCAATACCCACCCGGCATTATGAACGTTCTAGGGGACTCTGTCAAGTGCCTGAGCCATAGAGCCATCTCCCCAGGACCTATGCCATTTTTGAGTTGGGAAGTAAACTTTTCTATGTTGGTGAATTTTTTCTCTGTAGGTTTAACTTTTTTAGAAAAACAACGCTCCACCTCAAAATCTGTCTCTTGAAAAACAGCTGTGTCTAAGTCTAGATAGTGCTAAATTCAGTTTGTCTTTCTCCAACCTTTCCACTCTGAAGAGAACACCAATATCATGTTTACTTTTAGTTAAAGACCATGATGCCCAGCACTGAACCCCAGTCAACACCCCGGCCACTGTGCCTGTGCTCAGTTCACTCACCTGGAGTGTATTGACTGTGCACACCAGGTCCTGGATATGTCATTATACAAATTTCCCAAGTTCGCTCTATCAATGGTTCTTTGAAGCAAAGTGAATATTTTAGTAGTTGATGCAAACTGGGTGGGGTGGCTCTTAAAACTCCAGAAACCAAAAATAACCCTGGTATAAAATATTGATGCTTACAAGCATGAAACTCAATCGAAATCCACTGATCTCTGGATGTTCTGAGCTCACGTTTCATACACTAACCTATGGCCTCGGACATGTGATCAGCATCTCTATTACACACAGATTATTATTTTTTGTGTGTTGCTTTGTATGTTTATGTATGCTCATATGAGTGTGTGTGTGTGTGTGTGTGAGAGAGTGTGTGTGTGTGTGTGTGTGCGTGTGTGTGTGTGTGTGTGTGTGTGTGTGTAAGAGGTCCATGCTGATTATCTTCCTCTACCATTCCCAACCTCTACCATTCCCAACCTTATGTTTTTGAGCCAGGGTCTCTAACTGGACTGAAGTCCCTCACTGGCTGGGCTGACTGGCCTGAGGCCTGAGGGCCTCCTGCTGGCCTCAGCTCTGGCAATACTCACGTAGACGGTCCTTTCTGGCTTCTATACTGATGCTGGGGATGAAGCTCATGTCCTTACGCTCACACAGGAAGCATATTTCTGACGAAGCCAACTCCCCAGTCTGCATCTAATGATTTACCACAAATATTCAAAAGGTTTCTAGAGAGACATCTTTGAAATTAATGGATACAGAGCAGGGTATGGTGGTGTATGCCTTTAATCCCAGTCAGGGGGGTTCTCTGTGAGTTTGAAGCCAGCTTGAACTACATAGTGAGTCCCAGGCTAACTGTGACTACACAGTAAGATCATCTTTTATTTGCTTAGGAATCGTGATGTTTAGTATTGACCATGAACATGACAGAATTAAAATCAGCTAGGGGACAAGATTCTGGCCTTACACAGTAAGACTCTGTCTTAAAACATTTTACACGAACAACATGTGACTGAAACAAGAATGATAACCTTAAAAGCCGCAAGCCATTCTTATGCCTGATTTGTCACAGGTTAGGAGATAAAATACTTTTAGAAAAGAATCTAAAAGTATTAGCTTCACTTTTACTTTTTTTCATTTAGCTAACATTAAATAAAAGTTGTAAGGGGAAAGTTAAGAATTGTTAAACCACTCAGGAGGTCCAGTTCAGCTTCCCAGCACAGTTCAGTGGCAGCAGTCAACCGGTGAGCTCAGAGTTCCAAGTTTATCTCCAACACCTCAAAACTTCAAAACCAAACAACAATCCCCCCTAGATTTAATATTCTATGAATTAATGAATGCAAGCAAGTTTAAAAACAGAGCGTCTATTCTCATGAACGTGGAAATGAAGGCTTGCTATCTTGAGTCCTTATAACTGGGACACTGGAGGAATTAAAAAATCCAAACTTTTATATATAAGTCAGACATAGATAGGAGAAGATTTTATACAGTGTAGAGTCTCACTAACTCTAATAATGAAACTACAGAAAGACACTGATGCTGTCTTGAGCCAACAAATCATACAGTGTGCTGTTCAGAGAGAATGTATTTCTAAGAAACACAGTATGCCGACTCCTGACTTTTTACCAGTTCATGGAATCTGACTCAGTTGGACTTCCTATGTAAAAGAGGGAAAACAGGAAATCCTTTCAATGTGGACACTTCATAAGTGTGGTGTGACTGTGGGTATTGATAACAAGATGGAGCAGGTGCATGAACAGTCCACCTGGGTCCCACAGGCATGGCCCTGCTCCCCTAGTGAGTCTGGCCAGAGAGCTGGCTCACCTGTGGAAGCACATCGACTCCAAACATCAGAGTTCTCTGCACACTGAAAGAGTTTACAGAGGATGAACATGTGCTGAAATCAGTGTGGGTGCCAGAGGCAAGCTCTCCTCCCTCTTTGATATATCTTTTAAAAACAAAATGTTGATACTTGATTCATTATGTCTTCTGCTCCTAGGTCTCCTCCATGTGCCTTACCTCAGCACCTGTCTTGCCTCACTCAGCAAATGCATCCAATCATCCCGGGTCTGAGGAGCTAACTACAAATACACCTCAACTAAGCAATCTAAGGTGGACCAATATATGCATGTTGTTAGCAAGGAATCCATTATCACATGTCCTTTCCACAGGTTTGCTTTAGCAGAAGATTCTCTCTCTCCTGTGTCTGCTTCAGTGAAACGTTCCTTCATGAGTCTGCCTTAGTGTTTCACCTGTGTCCACTTCGGCTAAATGTTCTTTCAAGTGTTTTCCCCAGCAAAACACCATCCAACTGACTTTCGAAAGAACCCTTAAGGTTTCCACTTCAGCAGGGAGAGTAAAATAATCAAAGCCATCAGTGTACAGTGTACATTTGATTGCAAAGTAAGAGGGTTTATTAAATGACCATTGACTAGTTTTTCAGAATGAAAGCCAGAATTTGTATTTACAGGTAGATGAATCCGATATTGGCATTATGCCTGGCTGACAGAAATTATATAATTATTAAAATTATTTCCTAAATTATAATGTGAAAAAAGTTTGCTCATTCCATGAATGTAAAGGAAGAGAGCCAAATATGAAACTGGATGATTTAGTCTCTATAGAACATACCAAGATTTGTTAGAACTTAATACAAGCAGTAGCAAAATACGAGCAATAGAACTCTAATTGATTCCATTGTACGTTGTCTAAGCCCCAGTTCAGTGAGTGACATCATATTAAGTGCTAATTTAGTTTTGACCAATGAATGAAGGAATAGAGAGTGGAAGAATATTTTTATGAAAAAGGTTATGTTGATATTGGGTGGTTATCAATTACTTTTGAATTGCTATGGTATTATGGCCAAGATTGCAATGTATAGAAGGAATGATGGGAAGCATGTAATAGACAGGAGGCTGGACCAAGATGCTGAGGGCTCACATCTTGACCCACAGCACAAAGCAGAGAATAAAATCTAATTTCATTAGAGTTTAAACATGTAAAGCCAAACTTTAGGCCCCTAATTGCTCCAACAAAGCCATACCATCTAAAATTATCATATAGAACTGCCAACTAAGGACTAACTATTCCTATGTAAAACATTATGGAGGAGAGCTCATTCTAATGACCACAATATACAAGAATTCATTGGGGATACATAATTTGAAGATCTGTCTAGAAGAGGATATAGAGGTCTCAACATTTGAAAATGTGAGATTGAGTTTGGTGCAAGTCTGAGGAAAGTGTTTAGACTAATGAAGGTCATGGCTTACCCCTGGCAGGATGCATTCTGTTGGAGGGAAGAAAGATGGAAATTTGAAAAAGGCTAAAACAGAGATTATACAAAAGTAAGACTGCTTTATGACTATAGGAAAAAATTACAAACAATTGAAGCTATAGAAAATGCAGAACACTCATATCTGAAGCCTGGAAAATTAAGGACTTACACATGAAGGTTTCTTTTTTCTTTTGGTTAAAAGAAAATTTATCATGGCTTTGTTTGTTTTTGCAAGCCCATATTTTTCTGCTGTAAATTATAACCTTCAAAGAAAGCTGAGAATTCTTTTCTAAACATCTTCCAAGAGTTTTTATGGTGTTACAAAAAATACTTTCTGTTTAAGAAAGTCAGGAAGAAAAAAAAACAGAAAAAAAATGTATATGTTAGATATATACATATGTTCTTTAGAAAAATATACTTTAGAAACAAACACATATTCTAATGTAGTTTTAAGAGTACTTTAAACTTTAAACAGTTCTATTATTCTTTCAGTTAAACAATTGCAAATTGTGCAAAATTTCTAATCTTTCTGTGAGGATGTCCTAAAATTATGACACATTTGATGAACTGCATAGCTCTTATTAAGAATGTTAGTTTCTTCCTTTCTATTTTTCTTCTTTGTTTCTTTTCTTTCTGTGTTTTCTTTCTTTCTTTCCTTTCTTTCTTTCTTTCTTTCTTTCTTTCTTTCTTTCTTTCTTTCTTTCTTTCTTTCTTTCTTTCTTTCTTTCTTTCTTTGATTTCATCTCCTCAAATAACTTATAATTTTCCCTTTTGTTAATTATTTATTTATTTACATCTGGATTGCAGCACTTTGTCCCCTCCACGTTCCCACCTCACAGGGCCCATCCCCATCATTGTCCCTCCAACTCTGAAAAGGGGGAAGTCTGCCCTTGGTACCAGCCCACCACACTACTTGAAGTCACTGATGGAATAGGTACATCCTCTCCCACTAAGACCAGACAAGACAGCCCAGTTGGGAGAGCAGTATTTCTAAGCAGGCAACAGAGTCAGGGTAAGACCCCCAGTTTCAGTTGTTGGGGAACCTGCATGAAAACCAAGTGTCTCCAGCAACTGTCCAGGGGCAGTAGGGAATGGAGTAGGGCTGTTTATCAATCTCTGTGAACTCCCAATGGTCCAGATTAGTGGACTCTATTTGGTCTTCTGATGGAGTCTCTAAAGCCTCTGGTTCCTCAATTTGTCTCCTGGTTTTTCTGCAAGACTTTCTAAGCTCCAACTAATGTTCAGATGTGGGTGCCTGCATCTATTTCAGTCAGCTTCTGGGTGGAGCTGCTCAGAGAAGTGTTATGCTAGGTTTCTGTCTACAAGCATAATAGAGTATTATTAATAGTGCAAGGAATTGGTTCTTGCCCATAGGATGTATCTGAAGTTGTGCCAATTATTGTTTGACCATTCTCAGGCTGCTCCATCTTTGCACCTGTACTTCTTTTGCACAGGACAAATTTTGAGTTGAAGATGGTGAGTTAGATTAATTTTTATTCCTCTCATGAATCAAATTTAATGGAAGCATTCAGAACACTAGTTTCTCCAAAGAAATCTTATTTATGTTTTCATAATGGTCATGTACAACAGATTATAATTTTCCTGTACATGCAATATTTTGAAAATTTCAAGTCCATACTATAACAACAAAGTAAAATATGAAAAATATTCAGTGTTTTATATAGTTATATTTTTCATTTTTAGTAAGTCTTTTATTATTTTTACTAAAAGAACTATAACTCTTTCTCCTGTCACAAGATTATTGTGCTAATTAATATATTTTCAAATGTCAAAGGCATAAGTTTAAGAGCTTTTTGTCAGAAAATATTTATTTGCAAGGTTTAGCTAAAATTTATTACCCGCATTTGGTGGAATATTTTCTCAAAGTTATCGTAATGTTTAGAACTAAATTTTGGTGAGAAGTGGTTTTGGATGGTCAACTCCTAAATTTGAAATTGTGTTGCAATGTAGTTCCTAATTAAATTGAAACTGGAGAAATAAAGACCATGTGGAAAGTTTCTACAATTCTAATAATAGTATAGGTGTTTCAGAAGCTCAGAGGAAGGTTAATGTGTAGAGCTTAGGGTTCTCTTTACGAAAGCCAGGGGAGAAGTAGAGTACCCTTCCTGCTCAAGATAGCAAAACTGAGGAATAGCAGAACACTGATTAAAATGTCATCACAATTAACTAACAAGGATTGTGTTTAACTAAAACCTGGACAAAAACCAGCATGTAGTGACTATGCAGTGTGGTTGAAAAGACCAGAAAGAAAATTTACTATTTAAACATTCATACCAGGTACAAATTAGGAAGGTTGATTTGTGAGCAAAAGGTTAATGTATTTGTTTAATATTATCAAAATCTGTGTGGGACATTAGAGAATTAGGACAAAATACAACATGGATTTAGTTAAGTTTTCTATCCTTTCATTGTTACTGTATTGTTAATCTTATACAATTTTATATATGTAGAGAGCATAAATGTAGTGATGTTAATTAAATATCAGCAAAGCAAGGACTCCTGAGATTAGAATACTAAAAGACAAAGTATACTATTTAAAAGATGCAATAGGCAATTTGTAAAATGTGGAACATAACACAATCTCAGAGCCTAGTAGTGGTTCATTAAGAGTGTGTGTGTGTGTGTGTTTTCTGGTTGATGGGTATATCACCCAGAGGGGGCAAAATATATTAGGTTCTGGGGTACTTTTTGTAAATGTGCTTTTTAAAACATTTTCTTGGTGCTAAAAATAAACATATAGCAAAGGGCAACAACATATACAGAAAAATAGAACTTCTCAAGTATAAAATATTCTGAGAATACAGTAAAGATTACAAAACTACAATGAGAAGAAGTTATTATCTGTAAATAAGATGTACATATAACTAGAAGAGAGGATTTTCTAAACAGGGTTATGGATTGAGTCTGATTCCAGAGAAATAGTAGAGTATACCCAAACACAGGAATGCAAAGTTTAGATTAAAAAACATTGGGGCTGTAATGAGAATATGTTGATTGCTAGTAAGATTTGTGCACAGAATTAGTAGGTATTGAATAAGGATTCACAGGTTAATATGTACTTGAAGAACAAACCACTGAGGTATAAATATCACAAGTGGTGACAAAGCTAATTAAAGAATCATTTGAATACACACTTTACCTTAATAAATGCATCAGTTATCATGTTCAATAACTGATAGAAGAAAATGATTGATTTCCATCTGGTAAAACACATGAGGCTAGAACTCAAGTAAAGATTATTTGATTGAGTGAATTAACTTGAAAACTTGTTGGCCGTTCTATCTAAATCTGTGACATATTCCAAACTGAGAAGACAGCCATTTTTCTAGAAGGAAAATCTAGTAATTAGGCTAGTCCATATGCTAAAATCATAAATGTCATTAAGGAGGTGCTTTGCTTTCATTTACCAAGAGGCATACAGTCCAAGTTTCCTGGGAATCTAAAAGGCTATTGATAAGTTTATTTTGAGAAATGAATACCTTACATAAAGTCTGACATAAAGAGAAAGGAATCTTACCCATGTTGATTGGTCTCATAGGAGATGTGCAGGGAAACACCCTTCTCCTAATCACTGAATTAAGTGGAGTTTGCCAGCATTGGTGTAATCAGTACCTTATAATTAAATCAGAATTCTCCCTATTACTAACAAATTGGCAAATCATTGGGAACACCCTTATATGTGGGGATGAAGGCAAAGGATTGTCAAAGCAAATAGTTTATTTAGTAAAAACAGAAATACAACTAGATTTCCCAAAATTAACCAAAATGTTTAGATTTCCTATTTGTTGTCACCTAAAAAAAATGGATCCTTCACTCCTAACATGCCTAAACCTAATCTAAGAAGATAATATATTGAGTATAAAAACATTTGTTTTATTGTACTTCCTATGAAAATTCTAGAAAATAGTAACATTTTATTTTTAAACACAATTTAAGGAATTTATTTTTTGACAAGCATTCCTATTTTACAGATTGAAATGTTTTAAAAATAAGTTTGCTTTATTCTTGGGAAAGATGTATATAGGACCAACTACAATAGCAATCAATTAAGTTCCAATTTCACATTGACTCTAGCAATGATAATAATGAATATTTATTCTTTTATGCAAGAAAGCAAAATAAGAATAATTTTTGTCACAGAAAAATGAGTAGTAGATTTGACATTGAAAAATGATTAATTAAACAGAATTTTTAAAAAACTCATTATTATTAGAAAAACATATATATATATATATATATATATAATTTTTTATTAGCTTGTGATTCAAGTAGATTCTAGGCACAGGAAATTATAGGCAATAGATATCTAGGACATTACATATTTTAATGGATATATTAGAGAGAAATTAGTATAGGGATAGTAGTTAATTTTTATACAATTAGAAAATATTTTCATTGTTTTATACATTTCTGCATCAGTTTAACAATATAAAATATAACAAATCGCCATAAGAAGATGAAGTTTTGTCCATCAACAATCCTTGTGTAACTTCCTTACTAGTCATAGACAATTTAGGCATCACAGAATGTATGAACAAAATATGTGTTCATGTGTGGTGATATAAGAATTAGTCCCTGGAGCTATCTGTATTAAGGCCTAGCATATTTTCTGATATATTTGCTTTAAACTTGGAAACTATAACTATTGTATTGCTTTATTCACTTTAACTTGTACCATGAATGAAATCCATAGCTAATTGTGAAACAAGCTTATATGTTATGTATACTTTTCATTTGCATATACTTGCTGTGATAAAGGAATAGGACCAAGGCAACTTATATAAGAGTTTATTTTGCTTATGTTTACCAAGGGCTAGAATCATAGTGGCACAGAGGAAGCATCTGGCAGCTAAAGAAAGTTGATTTGCTCACAATTCAAACTACAAGTACAAAGTAGAAACAATTAATCATAAGACAAGAACTAAATAAGACAAGCCTTCTTCCAGAAGCATATTTCCCCCAAAAGACTATACCTCCTAACACTCCCCAGTGAATACCAGTAACTGCTACTCAGGTGTTCAAACACATAGGTGTATGAGCATATTCTCCTTCAAACCATCACCAGCATGTTCTTCAGGAAATATTCCAAAAGTATTGTCACCACAGGGACAATAGTCCAGTGTATGTCCTTGCTCTAAAAGCCCTTGTTGAAGAGCACAATGTTTAGGTGGATAAGGATTTTGAACCTGACCTTGTGTATACCTAGAATGTTTATGAAAACATTCATTTTAGTTGGAAAATGTAAAATAAGAAAAGTAAAATTTAAACTAAAGAAGTTAAGCCAAGGCCTTCAATAACAGCATCAGAGAGGGAGAAGGTTGACACAAGAAGATATCTCTTAGTTAAGGGCCAACCTGGTCTACATAAGCTTTCTAGGCTAGCAAGATTTACATGGTGATATATTGTCCCCAAATTAAACCAAACTAGCAAAATGAATTAAGCTTTAAAATGTGTGTATAAATGCTTCATTTTTTACATCTATGCAATATATTGGTAGGTTTAGGTAAATTATTAGCATTAGAGTTAATTTTTATGATTAATTGTATAAAGTAAACGTGTAAGAGTTATGACATATTAGAGAAGAGCATATTTCAAAATATATGTAATATGTACACATGCATCCAGTTGTGGTATCCCACCAATGATTAAATATACCTTTAGAACATATTGATAGTCTGAGTAGAAGTTTCCTATTAGTCTATTTATTTATTCATTTAAAAATTGATTAGAAAATCTTCTTTTCCAAATTTGTTTCAAATTTCAAAAACTCTTTGTAACTCTCAGAATTGTAAGAATCAATTCTTCTTAAAAGTTATGCATAGCACACAATTTAAGTCATCATTAACCCCCAGTAAGAAAATGACTTCTCTTTTTCAAATGCATGCAATGTTAATAATGGTAACCTTGGCACGCTTTTCTGTAGAGTCCAGCTCATACATTCTAACAGCGGGTTCCCTGGAAGGAGATGGGAATAGGAATGGGGGCAAGAGAAAACACATGGAGAGACACAAAAACACATGGCTTCTGGTTCAAGTCTCCATCTTTAATCTCTCCCTCCCAAGATACAAAGGCAGGCCAAGCCCCTCCCCTGAAGGCTAGAAACCAGTTCTTCACGAGTTGGCAGATCAGGTTGCTGGCTGCTATTCTTGAGAACAGTGGACAGGAAGAGGTCACACTTTTCCATTCCAAATCAACAACTCAGTTAATTTCTTTGGTCATATGAACCTAGGATTGCTGAGTTACAGATCGTCTCCCTATAAAGAGATATTCATTTGGAGGATAGTATGACATCAAATTCAATGTCATTATTAAGCAAATATGATGTGTACAAGAAAGCCAATATTGATAAACAAGTCACTCTTGCAGACATGAAGGGTTTCTGTTTAAAAAACAACACTGCATATATTTGAATGCAAAGAACACCTATTTGTCTATATCAAGCTTTCAAAAGACTCTGCAGGATTCCTTGGTTCATATGATCTACCTTAGATGTCCTATTTATCCCTACATGTGGCAAGCGTGTCTTCAAAGTCCAAGTCCAATTATTCACCAACTATAGTACAAGTTTACTTTTATGTATTTGATTGTATCTTCTGTTTATGCTTTTTCTCAAACCCTTTAAGATGGAAGTTATCAAGGTCTAACTGAAACAGGGAAAATGTAGTTAAAAGGAAGATGTACATTCGGCTCACATTCTTAGATCTAGTGTAGGAAAACATCAATTGCTTTTTGTATACACACTCTAAAATTTTTCAGTATCCCCAAAGCAACTGTTCACAGATTAAAAAAAAAAAAAAAGAGTGTTTCAAAAGTTCTTCACTTCATCTGCAGAGGATTGCTGGATTTATATAATGATAAAATACAATGAATAGTAATAATTAGTGGATTACAGGTACACTTTGACAAGGCAAAGATTTATATACCTATGGGATATATAGCATTTTGATCACTTAAATTATGTACTCTTTTGGTAGGCTTTATTTGTTTATATCCATCCCATTTTAAACTTTGATGTCTAGAGAAGAAAACCTGAGGTAATGAGGATTGCTTGTCATTGATTAAAAAGGTAAATTTCCAGCACATAGAGAACAATGTAAAATGGTAGCAGAGCAGATAATGACAAAAGGCAGCATGGATGGACACATTGCTCTGAACTGACCAACACCCAGAAGACACAACAAGATGAAACACAGAGAGGAAGACTGGGCAGCACAAGACATTTCTCAAACAATGGGACTAATGAGAAAATTCACTTGATCATCTCTGCCTAGACTTGAGTTTCTGTTGTCAATTCTTTCATATGGAGAATGAGATCTTTCATCATTTATATTCTGTTCTGTTTATAGTTCCCTAAGGAGTCAGACAAAGTTCTGTGGAGACTGACTCATTCTACATAGAATCATTGGAAGGAATCAAGAACTGTGAGCAAAGAGATAACAATACAAAAATAATCCCACCTGTGATAAGCAAATATCTAGTACTCCCAGGAAGGAAAATCACATGGAGCCAAACTGCACTCAGAGAACCTTCCATAGTTTGTGTCTAAGGATTTGGGAAATAATACCTTTGAGTCACTATGCTAGATATCAGAGATGCATGGTTTGCAACAAATCTTTAAATCTCATATATTGTATTCTTTCTAATAGAAACCTTCTTATTCTGTCCATTTAGGAAGGAAGTAAACAATTAGTAATGATAATTATATAAGCTTTAAATTCTTATATAAAAATAAAATTAATATTGGATATTAATGGTTACTTGATAAATACTCTCCATGGGGACACGTGAAGTAGGGTCATAAATGTGATAATAAATATTATATGTGGAGGTCCTATTATTCGTGGGAACTCATAGATCTAAGTTATTTCACTAGAAAATTGGTTGGCTAAAAAGTTAGGCGACAATATCTGTACACCATAAGGGGATACATAAATGGTGACAAAAAATTTAGCATATTGTTCAGTATATTGTTCAGATATAAAAAAATAACAAAATAAAATTTACATGTGGTGCAAACCTCCATACAGAAAAGATAGTAAACATAACCTCAGAGGATATGACAATATACAAAGTGCTGGAGAGACCAGACAGGTTCTTAAAGAAAATGAAACCTCATTGTTTAAAATACAGAGATTAATTACCAACACCATTTTACATTGTTCTCTATGTTCTGGAAATTTACCTTTTTAATCAATGACAAGCAATCCTCATTACCTCAGGTTTTCTTCTCTAAACATCAAAGTCTAAAATGGGATGGATATAAACAAAGAAAGCCTACCAAAAGAGTACTTAATTTAAGTGATAAAAATACTATATATCCCATAGGTATATAAATCTTGGCTTTGTCAAAGTGTAGCTGTAATCCACTAAGAGAACTGGCTGCCCTTCCAGATGTCCTGAGTTCAATTCCCAGCACCCACATCCTGGCTCACAATCATTCATAAAGGGGTCTGATGCCTTCTCCTGGCATGCAGGTTTACATGCAGATAGAGCACTCAAATACATATAAAAATTTTTAAAAACTGGAGGGATAACGGGGCATAGAATACCAGGTAGGACATAATGCAATTGAAAGACAGAGGAGGACCTCATGTGCAGAAGGAGAGAAGGGAAAGGAAGAGGGAGGGAAAATAAAGAAGGGATGGGGAAGGGGCAGGACTTGAAGAGGGGAATGTGAAGGTTATGTGGCTTCTGGGACTTTTAGTAGGCAATTCAGAACAATCTTAGGTCCTATATCATTTCAAATAGCTATGGGGATAAATTTTCAATATCAGCTGTAGCTGGGCAGAGTATGAGGATATATAAAGGACATTAATAGAACATGAACGGCAAAATGAATGATCACTGCCTATACATCTGTGATGCATGGATATGTGTCTGTATGCATAAATCCAAACTAGACAACTACCCCCAGTTTTGTAGTTTGAAGTTTGCTAACTCTGTAATCCCAAGTGCCTCTGAAACATTCTTTTACATACCTTGAGCATAGCCAGTTCATCAAGAAAACAGCTTCCATTCATTTTCTGCACTAACTATAAAATGAGGTAGATCGTCATATGAAAAGCCTATTTTTTCATTCCACCTAAAATATATGAATGGTTTAAATGTCTCAATCATGCATTTAAGAAAAATTCATTAGGCATTTACTAATGTAGTAATTCAAATCATATATAGAGAAAATCTACCTCTGAGCCCTCCTTTCCATGAGGCCATGTTCTCTCTTTCAAATACACTCTATGATCATGGTGCTTTCTTCAGTAATTCCTTTTTCCTCCATAATCCCCATTTTACACATTTGGAATTTGCTTGTTATAAGTCTACATGTTTTAACTCAGGGCATTATTGACACTAAGTAAACTGCAGACACCTAGCTTATAGTAACACAGCAGGGATTGGAAAGAAAAGGGATCTAGATCTAACAAATTCAAAACATAGTTAATAGGATACTATGCCAGGATTATCAAGCATTATCAAGACAGAATTTAAAGTGAAAAAAGCCAAGAAAACTCTATTTTTGATACTTTTTTGATATTTTTTGATACTTTTAATTTTTTTTGATGCCCACTACTGCTCAGCCCTCACACAGTTCCTCATTTCATTCTCCCTTACCCTGTCTCCAAGAGAATGTCTTCCCTTGACCCCCACATGCCTGCAACCAGGTCTCCCCATTCCCTGGAGTCTCAGGTCTCTCTGTTAGGCACTTCTTCTCCCTTTTGGGGCTAGATCAGGCAATTCTTGGATCAGCTCACTTATGGTGCTGGTTGGTGGCTCAGTATCTAATAGATCTCAGGGGCCTTGGTTAGTTGAGACTGTTGATCTTCCTATGCGATTGTGCTCCTCCTCAGCATTTCCAGACTTTCCTTAATTCTTACACAGGGGGCCACCACTTCAGTCCAGTGGTTGGGTGTAAGTATCTGAGTTTGTCTCAGTCAGTGAGTAACTGCAAGGACTCCAAAGAAGTATAAAATATTGCATATTTGGAAGCCAGTGTGGAGTACATCAGAAAGAGAAAGGGAGACACTCTTACATGAAATATCTAAAGAAGCACTAGGTATCACTCATATATAATGGCTTATGCTCTAAGATCAAAAACTGAAAAATGGGACCTTATAAAATTGAAAAGCTTCTGTAAGGCTAAGGACACTGTCAATAGGACAAAAAGACAATCCACAGATTGGGAAAAGTTCTACAACCAATAGGGTGCTAATATCCAATATATACAAAGAATTCAAGAAGTTAGATTCCATAGAACCAAATAATCCTATTTAAAAAATGGGGAGCACAGCTAAACAGAAAATTCTCAACTGAGGAAACTCAAATGGCCTAGAAGCACCTAAAGAAACGTTCAACATTCTTAGTCATCAGGGAAATGAAAATCAAAACAACCCTGATATTTCACCTCACACCAGTCACAATGGTCAAGCTTAAAAAAAAATCAACAAAACAAAACAAAAAGGACTCAGGGGCAGCAAATGCTGGAGAGGATGTGGAGAAAGGAGAACTCCTCCATTCCTGGTAGGATTGCAAGCTGGTACAACTTTGGTACAAACTTCGCACTTTGGTGCTTCCTTGGAAAATTTGACATAGTACTACATGAGTACCCAGCTACACCACTCCTGGACATATGGATAGCATCCAGAAGATCCTCCAACACATAATAAGGATACATACTCCACTATGTTCATAGCAGTCATATTTATAATAGCTAAAAGCTGGAAACAACCCAGATGTCTCTCAAAAGAGGAATGGATACAGAAAATGTGGTACATTTACACAATGGAATACTACTCAGCTATTAAAAACAATGACATCATGGAATTCTTAGGCAAATGGATGGTGCTAGAAAATATCATCCTGAGTGAGGTAACTCAGTTACAAAAGACCACACATGGTATGTACTCACTGATAAGTGGGTATTAGGAAAAGGATGTTGAATACTCAAGATGCAACTCATGGACCACATAAATCTCAAGAGGAAGGAAGACCAAATAGTGGATGCTTCAGTCCTACTTAGAAGGGAGAACAAAATAATCAAGGCAAGTAGAGGGTAGGAGGGACTTGGGTAGAAGAGAAGAGGGGGCGGAGAAAAGATAGGAAGCATCAAGTATGGGTGGAGATGGAGGAGATGAACAGAGGGTTACGAAATTGAACAAAGGTACATAGCAGTGGGAAAGAGGAAATGAAATGGCAACCAGAAAGTCCTAGATGTTAGAAAGCAAGAACCCCTCAGAATCCCACACAGAGGACATTAGCTGAAATATCCCGCAAAGGAAAGGGAGAACCTGTTGAGACTATATCCACAGGTTAGGCATGGCCCCTCTGGTTGAGGGAGGGAGCCACTCACCAATCTCTAAAATTTTAACCCAGAATTGCTCCTGTCTAGAGCAAATACAGGAGTAAAGAGTGGACTGGAGTTTGAAGGAAAGGCCATCCAGAGACTGTCCCACCTGTTTATTCATCCCACATGCAGACACCAAACCCAGACTCTATTGCTAATGCCATTAAGTGCTTACTGACAAGAGCCTGATACAACTGTGTCCTGAGAGTCTCTGCCAGATCCTGACCAATACAGATGAGGATGTTCACAGCCAACCATCAGACTGAGCACAGGAACCCCAATGAAGGAGTTAGGAGAAGGACTGAAGGAGCTGAAGGGGCCTTATCTGACATCAATGGGAGGGGAGGACCTTGGTCTTGTGAAGGCTAGATGCCCCATTGTAGAGGAATGCTATGGAAGTGAAACAGTAAAGGGTGGTGGGGGAGCCCCCAAATTTTTATTAAATATAAAGGAATTGTGCATAAAATCAAATACATATAAACAACAAAAATTGATCAGCAGGTTATATTTTTGTATTTGTGTGTGTATGTGTGTGTGTGTATGTATGTGTGTGTGTGTGTGTGTGTGTGTGTGTTCTTATGTTCACAGATGTATGTAGTCCACACTCCACACTCTATCCAGACAGAATCTTGTTATCTTTTTGCAAAAGCTTGGGAGTGTTGTAGAAAAATCACAACCAGCTAGGCAGTGGGGATGCACACCTTTAATCCCAGCACTTGGGAGGCAGAGGCAGGTGGATTTCTGAGTTCAAGACCAGTCTAGTCTACAGAGTGAGTTCCAGGACAGCCAGGACTATACAGAGAAAATCTGTCTCAAGAAACAAACAATCAAAAAAAAATCACAACCAATCAAACTTCAGAGGTATGGAGCCCAGTCCCAACTTTCACATCTCAGGCTCTCAGATATCTGAAGACAATGGAGAGTATAAGGATTGTAGGAGCCAGAGGACTCTGTGCTTAAAGTGAATGTCAGCTGATAATCTTGGTATTTTCACCTTGGGATTTAAGACTTTCATTGTCAAAGTCAAATAGCCTAAGCTGACATGCTGGCAAATATGTAGTTAAAATGGCCTAATGTGGCAAGTTAAAATGTGCAAAGGGCAGAACAGTCCTCTATTAGTGGTGGGATTGTGTGCAAGTTGTCAGAAGGGTAATTTCCTGGGTAGTTAGTTGGGGTCTCAGGGCATTCCTTAAACCTAGGTTTCATAAAACAATGATATGCCTTTTTATCAATGAATATTTTCATTCTTGATGTGGAACAGTAAATCATATTTAAACATATTCATATAAGCATGTTAAACTGTATTCTGAGATGGCAATACATTGTCAGCACACAGAGAGATATCATCACTACAGTGTCTACATGATTGATGAAGGGAAGCATAGAGTTGAAAAAGATCTGAAGAAATCTGTTCAAAACCCCAGGCATCTAATTTCAGCCTTCATAGGGCTACAGTTTCCAGCATATAGATTCTGTATTTCTTTATAAAAATGTAATAGCATTTCATAGGTATCGTAAGAATTTTAGGCATTGTAGTCAATAAGAGTTCTATAATTAAGAACTTGCTTCACAGTTATTAATGGCTAAATGTAAACTCCCATTACTTCAATCTGCCTAATGATATTGAAGTGATGTATGATCACCCATGTGGAACTTTATCTTATTCTAACATAAAGCACTCCTTTAAAAAATTTCACCAAATAATTATCTTATGTGTTGTATAATGGGGAGAAAGAACAAGTTGAACAGAGTAAAAAATAAATGTCTACTTAGTCTGGTTTGTTAAATTATAAAGGATCTTGGAGTGTATACGTATACATGGTATAGTTTGTTCATAGCAATTCAGTATGTGCTCAAAACAAATACAGGAAGATCTTCAAATATAAAACATTAATATGCTACAAAGAGGATATAGGATGAAATGACACCTTTACAATCAAATAAGCAATAGAGTGGAAATCATGATTTTATTATAGCTAGTAATAGCCAATATTTTACGATTCCACAACAACTTGCCATTGTTCTTGAATGGAAGTAAGATTACACTTCACCAAAACAAAATAGTATTGAAATGAATCTTGTTTCACATGGAAAAATCTACAAGTACAGATACTATGTTAGCTAACTTAATAAAAGAAGCTGTGACAGATGATGTTCATCAATGTCATGAAAGTTTTTTATGCTAATTATCATAAGGTTCATGCTTACTTCTTCTGTCATAGTTTCCATCCCATTTCTTTTATTCTTAATATTTTAAGAGTCATTTTCTGGTGTCCAAATGTGCCTATACAAGTGACTATGTACATTAAGAGAAAGAACATGGATACTGAATTTTCAAACAGCTTTAAATTTTGTCGTTTTGATTCTTGGAGATCTTAGCAGTGAATAACTGATTATTTTTTAGGTATCCCTTAACATTTAACATCACATAAACTTGCAGCCTAATTGTTATTGTCTAAGTGACTGCAAGAGTAATATTTAGTGCTTGCACAGTAAGTTATTACAATAACATTTTAGGTGAATAATATTAAATGCAGGTTTTAAATAAGATTTCTCTTCAGTCATCTTGACCTGCAACTTGATTCCTTTCTTATTGCCTTAATGGCATTATGCTCCTGAAAGGCACTCTGAAATGTTTTCCAGTGTTTGAAAATTCTTGTTTCCTTCTCTTTTATCTGCCACATTCATATTGCATTTCAAAGGCTACCCACCAGCCTCAGAGGCACAGCATCTAAGCATTTGGAAAAAGGCAGTTTAGACAAGAATATAATAAGTTATATAATGATATATTTAAATGTTACATGAAATTTTTAAAGCTGAGCCTAAAGGGATAGTGGAAATGAGTATGACTCTCTTATCCTTTCAGGCTGTGTGTTTACAAAGTACAAACTGCAGCATGGAAAGCCTAAAAAAAAGTATAAGATGAAAATATGCCACTGTGTTATTGGCAAACAAGATAAACACTAAGGTTGGTATCCCAAATTGTACAGAGCCATATTGGGGAGTCATACCACATGGTAGGAACTTGACATTAGCCAAGGACAATCCCTGGCTTCAGGAAGGAATCTGACATTAGGAGAATAGGGAAGTAGGTTACAGCAGGAATTTTTTTTTATTATTCGATATATTTTTTATTTACATTTCAAATGATTTCCCCTTTTCTAGCCCCCCACTCCCCGAATGTCCCATAAGCCCCCTTTTCTCCCCCGTCCTCCCACCCACCCCTTCCCACTTCCCCGTTCTGGTTTTGCCCTATACTTCTTCACTGAGTCTTTCTAGAACAAGGGGCCACTCCTCCTGTCTTCTTGTACCTCATTTGATGTATGGATTATGTTTGGGGTATTCCAGTTTTCTAGGTTAATATCCACTTATTAGTGAGTGCATACCATGAGTCACCTTTTGAGTCTGGGTTACCTCACTTAGTATGATGTTTTCTAGCTCCATCCATTTGCCTAAGAATTTCATGAATTCATTGTTTCTAATGGCTGAATAATACTCCATTGTGTAGATATACCACATTTTTTGCATCCACTCTTCTGTTGAGGGATACCTGGGTTCTTTCCAGCATCTGGCAATTATAAATAGGGCTGCTACAAACATAGTAGAACATGTATCCTTATTACATGGTGGGGAATCCTCTGGGTATATGCCCAGGAGTGGTATAGCAGCATCTTCTGGAAGTGAGGTGCCCAGTTTTCGGAGGAACCGCCAGAGTGATTTCCAGAGTGGTTGTACCAATTTGCAACTCCACCAGCAGTGGAGGAGTGTTCCTCTTTCTCCACATCCTCTCCAACACCTGCTGTCTCCTGAATTTTTAATCTTAGCCATTCTGACTGGCATAAGGTGAAATCTCAGGGTTGTTTTGATTTGCATTTCCCTAATGACTAATGAAGTTGAGCATTTTTTAAGATGCTTCTCTGCCATCTGAAGTTCTTCAGGTGAGAATTCCCTGTTTAACTCTGTACCCCATTTTTTAATAGGGTTGTTTGGTTTTCTGGAGTCTAACTTCTTAAGTTCTTTATATATATTGGATATTAGCTCTCTATCTGATGTAGGATTGGTGAAGATCTTTTCCCAATTTGTTGGTTGCCGATTTGTCCTTTTGATGGTGTCCTTTGCCGTACAGAAACTTTGTAATTTTATGAGGTCCCATTTGTCAATTCTTGATCTTAGAGCATACGCTATTGGTGTTCTGTTCAGAAATTTTTCTCCCTGTACCAATGTCCTCAAGGGTCTTCCCCAGTTTCTTTTCTATTAGCTTCAGAGTGTCTGGCTTTATGTGGAGGTCCTTGATCCATTTGGATTTGAGCTTAGTACAAGGCGATAAAGATGGATCAATTCGCATTCTTCTGCATGCTGACCTCCAGTTGAACCAGCACCATTTGTTGAAAAGGCTATCTTTTTTCCATTGGATGTTTTCAGCCCCTTTGTCGAAGATCAAGTGGCCATAGGTGTGTGGGTTCATTTCTGGATCTTCAACCCTGTTCCATTGTACAGCAGGAGTTTTTATACTAGGGTGAAGAAGTTCAGAGTGAAGGTTAAGCTCATTGTTCCTCCAGGTCTATGAATTCCTCTTGATTCTTTGTATGGTTCTCTTTGTTTCCACTTGATTGATTTCAACCCTGAGTTTGATGATTTCCTGTCTTCTACTCCTCCTGGGTGAAATAGCTTCTTTTTGTTCCAGGGCTTTCAGGTGTGTCATTAAGCTGCTGGTATATGCTCTTTCCATTTTCTTTTTGGAGGCACTCAGGGCTATGAGTTTTCCTCTTAGCACTGCTTTCATTGTGTCCCAAAGATTTGGCTATGTTGTGCCTTTATTTTCATTAAATTCTAAAAAGTCTCTGATTTCTTTCTTTATTTCTTCTTTGGCCAAGGTGTCATTGAGTAGAGTATTGTTCAGCCTCCATGTGTATGTGGGCTTTCTGTTGTTTTTGTTGCTATTGAAAACCACTCTTACACCATAGTGATCTGATAGGAGGCATGGGATTAGTTCGATCTTCTTGTATTTGTTGAGGTCTGTCTTGTGACCAATTATGTGGTCAATTTTGGAGAAGGTACCATGAGCTGCTGAGAAAAAGGTATATTCTTTTGTTTTAGTGTGAAATGTTCTATAAATATCAGTCAAATCCAATTGGTCCAAAGCTTCAATTAGTTTTACTGTGTCCCTGTTTAGTTTCTGTTTTCCTGATTGGTCCATTGAGGAGAGTGGAGTGTTGAACTCCCCCACAATTATTGTGTTAGGTGCAATGTGTGCTTTGAGCTTTAGTAAAGTTTCTTTTATGAATGAGGGTGCCCTTGCATTTGGCGCATAGATGTTCAGAATTGAAAGGTCTTCTTGGTGGATTTTTCCTTTGACCAGCAAGAAGTGTCCCTCGGTGTCTCTTTTGATGACTTTAGGTTGAAAGTCAATTTTATCTGATATTAGAATGGCTACTCCGGCTCGTTTCCCGAGACCATTGGCTTGTAAAATTGTCTTCCAGCCTTTTACTCTAAGGTAGTTTTTGTCTTTGACATTTAGGTGTGTTTCCTGTATGCAGCAAAATGTAGGGTCCTGTTTGCTTATCCAGTCTGTTAGTCTATGTCTTTTTATTGGGGAATTGAGTCCATTGATGTTAAGAGATATTAAGGAATAGAGATTATTACTTCCTGTCATTTTTGATGTTATTTTTATATTTGAGTGATTATCTTCTTTTGGGTTTGATGAAGGAAGGTTACTATCTTACTTTTTCCAGGGTGTAGTTTCCCTCCTTGTATTGGAGTTTTCCTCCTATTATTCTTTGCAGAGCTGGGTTTGTGGAAAGATATTGTATAAATTTGGTTTTGTCATGGAATGTCTTGGTTTCTCCATCTATTGTGATTGAGAGTTTTGCTGGGTATAGTAGTCTTGGCTGACATTTGTGTTCTCTTAGAGTCTGCATGAGATCTGCCCAGGATCTTCTAGCTTTCATGGTCTCTGGTGAGAAGTCTGGAGTGATTCTGATAGGTCTTCCTTTATATGTTACTTGGCCTTTTTCTCTTACTGCCTTTAATATTCTTTCTTTGTTTAGTGCATTTTGGGTTTTCATTATTATGTGGCGAGAGGTATTTCTGCTCAGGTCCAGTCTGTTTGGAGTTCTGTAGGCTTCTTGTATATTCATGGGCATCTCTCTCTTTAGGTTAGGAAAGTTTTCTTCCATAATTTTATTGAAGATATTTACTGACCCTTTAAGTTATAAATCTTCACTCTCATCTATGCCTATAATCCTTAGGTTTGGTCTTCTCATTGTGTCCTGGATTTCCTGGATGTTCTGGGATACAAGCTTTTTGCATTTTGCATTTTCTTTGACTGTTGAGTCAATGGTTTCTATGGTATCTTCAGCATCTGAAATTCTCTCTTCCATCTCTTGTATTCTGTTGTTTATATTTGTATCTATGGCCCCTGATTTCTTCGCAAAGTTTTCTATCTCCAAAGTTGTCTCCCTTTGTGATTTCTTAGTTATTTCTACTTCTGTTTTTAGATCCAGGATGGTTTTGCTCAGTTCCATCATTTGTTTGTTTGTGTTTTCCTGTAATTCTTTAAGAGATTTTTGTGTTTCCTCTTTCATGACTTCTGCCCCTTGACTCAAGTTCTCCTGCATTTCTTTAAGTTTTTTTTTTTTTTGCCTTTCTTCTTTATTGGCTTCTAACTCTTGAGCCGTATTCTCCTGCATTTCTTTAAGTGATTTTTCTGTTTCCATTATACGGGTTTCTAGCTTATTCATGTTCCCCTGTATTACTTTAAGAGATTTATTTATGTCCTTTTTGTGTTCTTCTAGCAGCATCATGATCAGTGATTTTAAATCCAAATCTTGTTTCTCTGGTGTGTTGGTATAACCAGGACTTGCTGATGTTGGAGAGTTTGGTTCAGATGCTGCCATATTGCCTAGATTTCTGTTAATAGTGTTCCTGCGTTTGCCCTTTGCCATCTTGTTCTCTGGAGTTAGTTAGTATTGTCCCTGGCTGGTGTTTGGGCCTCCTGAGGGGCTCTGGGGCTATTTGTGCAACACTATATGGCTGGGTTTCCCCTGTAGCAGATTGCTGATGTGCTCTTGGGTGCCCTTGCAGCTCTAGTGTGCTTTGCCCCAGATTGTGTCTGTGAACCAGATGGAGCCCGTGTGCATCCCCAGGGAGTGCAGACGGTGTATGCTGCCAGGACCTCACCCGCGTGCTGATCACTCTGCTGGCAGCTGATCCCCCAACCGGGCTGGCGCACACAAGGTTAGCCTGGCTGCCCAGGCCCTGGGTCCATGCAAAAGCCTGGGAGGCCAAGGTCCGAGCAAAGTTCCCCTCGGGCTATGACTGTCAACATGGTCCTCCAGGTGACCAGGATGGCGGGCTTGCGCACTCGCATTCCCCGAAAGCGCTGGGAGAGTCTGCTGGGCTAACAACCTCCTGGGCAGGTTGACACACAGATGGCCCACCAAGCCGCCCAGTTCTTGGGGTCAGTCCAAGGCCTGTTGGGGCCTAGACCCCCGCTTTGTTAGCCTTAGGCTATGCTTGTTAGCTGTCTCTGCCCTCCCGAGCTCTCTGGGTCCTATAGGCAAAATGGCAGCGCGCGCTCAAAAAAACCTCCTGGCTGGGTTGGCACCCCGATGGCCCCCCGAACAGCACAGGGCCTGGGTGCAGGCCAACGCTCATCGGGCTCAGACCCCCGCGATGTTGGCCTTGGGTTATGTTTGTGTACCTCAGTTTGTCCGATCTCTCTGGAGTCCGAAACCAAGATGGAGGTGAGCCTCTCCTGACTGGCGGGAGGCAGAGTTCTGAAGTGGCTTCCGTGCAGCGAAAGGCGCCACAAAACCGCAGCTGATTGCAGCCTGGCTGGCCAGAGAAGGTCAGTGGTCGTGGGCGCAGGGCCTAACTGGACCCTGTGTCGCCTTGGTTCCACTGCTGATGGCCCTTCAGCTGGACCAGCCACTGCTGCACTGCCGCCGCCAGACTCGCTCTCCCTTATGAATTCCTGAATTAAGCAGGTGACCCACCCAGCTGCCAGAGCAGTCAAGACAAGGACCACCAGGAGAAGCTAGACGACTTCCGCCAGAACTCAGTCCGGAGTCTGGGGGGAGGGGTTGCCCAAAGTGTTAAAAGTTGGGGCCTCTATCAGTAAAATATTGTCCTGGCCTTCTTTCTTTTCGTCCCTTCCCCATCTATCCCTCAGCTTCTGTTCCAGCAACCCAGTTCGTAGTAGCTGCACACAGCTATGGAATACAACACCAAATAAGGGTTGAATGTCCTTGTAAGAGTCTCAAATTTGTTTTATTTTCTATGTATTAGAGACACAAAGTAACCATAACACCTCAAAGTCATTATTCTGAAATTTATCTTCTGAAAGTCTTCCATTGGCAAGAAAATCTTTATCAATTTTGAGATAGGGCAAAATTCTCAATGTAACTTCCTACTTGTTTTGATGAATGACAGTATTATTTTTAAAACACAGTATGAATAAAACACATTATGTATTTAACTTGCACATTGTTAATACATATTACTTTTCCTAGATGACTATAACACTGTGAAGACTTTCAGTTACATACTATTACCTGAAGTATTCCCCATGATATTTTTATTCCTTTTGAGAATATCTACTCAAAGTATCATTTAAATACTTTCCCAAAAGTGTCTTTACATAACTTCTGTGATAGCTTTATAGCTATTCCTCTATATTCTAGAACTCAAATTTATAATATTTTTCATTCTACTTCCAATATTTCAGCGAAACAGTATCTTTTTGGAAAATTTAAAATGCAGGACTAAACTTGAAAACAAAGCATAGTCAATAGACTTGAAAAGTTTGTAATTAATTTATCCCAATATTGTTTTGTCTTTTACTAAAATTAGGATAGTCAACAAATTTAACTTATTTGGTTCTGAAATACTATACAACATTTTTTACCATTTTAATACTGAGTTCATAATTGTTAGATAAATTTATTCAATAAACATACAGAGATTTTTTTTAAGCATTTCTCTATGAGCTTCTCAACCACAGGAGATTCCTCCATTGCGAATTGTATGTTTAAATCTGTAACCCATTTTTAGATGGTTTGTTGGAGTCTAACCTTCTTGAGTTCCTTGTAAATTTTGGATATTAGCCATCTATCAGATGTAGGGTTAGTAAAGATCTTTTTCCAATAGGTAGGTTACCATTTTGTCCTATTGACAATGTCCTTTACCTGACAGAAGCTTTTCAGTTTTATGAGCTCCAATTTATCAATTGTTGATCTTAGAGCCTGAGCCACTGATGTTCTGCTAAGCAAAAATCCAGTACCAATGGATTCAACGCTGTTTTCCACTTTATCTTCTATGTTTAGTGTATCCTGTTTTATTTTGAGGTCTCTGAAACATTTGAACTTGAGTCTTGTGCAGGGTGATAAAATGAATCAATTTGCATTACTCTACTTGTAGAAATTCAGTTAGAGGAATCTCGAATGACTAAAAAGCACTTAAAGACTTAAAGACTACTACTTAGTCATCAAGGAAATGAAAATCAAAACAACCTTGAGATTTAATATTATACAAATCAGAATGGCTAAGATCAATAACTTAAGCAACAACACATCCTGGTGAGAATGTAGAGAATAAGGAACATGCCTCCATTCCTGGTGGGATTGAAAACTTGTACAGTCACTCTGGAGGCCAATCTTGGTTTCGCAGAAAACTGGAAATAGACCTGAAGACCTAGCTATATTGCTCCTAGTCCAAAGATGCTCTACCATACTGCAAGTACATGTGCTCCACTGTGTTCATTGCAGCTTTATTCATTATACCCTCTCAGAGGACAGGTTAGGCTCATGTTTGTAAGCATAACAGAGTTTCATTAGTAATGTCAGGGATTGCTGTTTGCCCATGAGATTGGTATTGAGTTGGACCTGTTATTAGTTGTCCCATCCTTAACACTGTGCTCCATCTTTGTCCCTGTATTTCTTTTAGACAGGACAAATTTTGGTTTAAAAGTGTTGTAGGTAGGTTAGGGTCCTTATCCCTCCATTGGGAACCTGGCCTGGCTACAGGAGGTGGCCTCTTCAGGTTCTATGTCTTTATTGTTAGGCATCTTGGCTAACGTCACTCACATTGACTTGTAGAATTGTTCCCCATCCCAGGACTCTGGGACTTCCTAGAGATTTCCCCCATCACTGTCAACTATAGATTTTTATTGATTTTTCTGGACCTCTGGGATGTTCTCTTGTCTGTTTCCAAGCCTGAGCACCCGTCCCCCCACTCTGCTTCCTACCCAGTTTTCTCCCTTTCTCTGCCACCTATGATTATTTTATTCCCCAAATCTGAGTTTCAAACATCCTTTCTTGGGCATTTCTTGCTGTTTAGCTTCTTTGAGACTGTGATGGTATATTATGAGTATCCTATACTTTATGATCAATGTCCACTAATCAGTGAGTACATACCAGGCATGTCATTTTGGGATTGGGTTACCTCACTCAGGTTGATATTTTCTAGTTCTATCCATTTATCTGCAAGACATTATCTTGATGTCTTTGATTTTAATATCTGATTCTATTCCATTGTACAAATGAACCACATTTTCTATATCCAGTCTTCAGTTGAGAAACATCGAGATTGTTTCCAGTTTCTTTCTATTATGAATAAAGCTGCTATGAAAATAGTGGAGCATGTTTCTTTGTGGTACTGTCAGGCATCTTTTGGGTATATGCCCAGGAGCAGTATAGCTGGCTCTTCATGTAGAACTGAAGTAAGAAGCCAAAGCATTTTCATCATATTATATCTGCATTAGTACACCTTTACCATGAGACTCCTCAGGATGGCCCATTTTTAGTTTGCTCCCCTAGCAGTATCACAGTGAAAAGTGATATCAACTAAACACATACTGAAATTATTGAATACCTAGCAAATACGTACATATGTAAAATGCTGTTAAAGTGTAGAGATGTTCTTGTTATAAAAGCGAATTGATTTGTTAGAAAAACAAGCTACCATGTAATAAAACCTTGAGAAATATTTGATATCCTTCTGTTTCTGGACTTGTGAGTGATGTGGTATATATATATATATATATATATATATATATATATATATATATATATATATATATATATAAAGGACAATTCAAATTTAGACAAGAATCAAAAACACTGGCCACATGCATAATAAAATAGAAGACATAAAAATTAGCAAATGACTGTAAAATAAATTATACATTTAACCTTCTAATAAGACAATATCTTAAAGTCAGATCTGTACATCATCCAGTGAGTATGAATTGGAATTTTAAATGTGGTAGACATAGTGGAGGTAAATATTGAGAGTTGATTTCAGGCTGTGAGTAAAGTTCATACAAACGTCACAAACATATGCTACAAATGAATCAACAATTTTAAAACATAACATGTGAGAGTTTGGAGTAGAACCTGTCTGCAGACAACAGTAAAAACAGGAAGGAGGGATAAATATAACATTCTAGATAGACAAGAAAGGTCTTAATGTTTGAATATCACATAAGAGCATGGCAATTTTAATGCAGAGCAAATAATTTTATAAAAGTGCACAGAGTTTATAAGCCTTACATCTTGTGGCATACCATTAAACAGACATACCAAGTTGATACCCTCTCATCTTGGCTGACCACAATAGCAAAGTGCTGAATGAAGTTCAGTATTAGGAATCTGTTCTTCTTTTTGTGAACTGACAGTGGGGTTATGCCAGTATTATCCAGGCATGAATGTGATAAGAATCATACAACGCAGGCATAGGAAATTTCCTTGAAGAACGAAGAATGACATGTGAGTCTCTTCTTAAGATACTTTCTTAATACAATTAAAACTAATTGATTAGACTATTAATTTTTAGTTATATAATAGTATTCGCAGAAGTGTAAGTAGTTTTATGGAAGCTAGACCATTGTTTGGCTCACACTGAAAATATAACTTTTAGGTAAAGGCATTGAAGTGAACCAAACTTAATAAAAACACTGTTTTTTAATCTCTTTTGACATTTCAATAGCCGATAACTTCACTTGGTCTATGAATTACAAAAATGACTAATTTTTAACTTTCATATTAAAACTGCTTCAATAAGATAATACAGTTACCTTTTTCTCTATCTGTATATTAATCTCCTTTTGTAAAACATTCTCTCTCTCTCTCTCTCTCTCTCTCTCTCTCTCTCTCTCTCTCTCTCTCTCTCTCTTGACTTTTGTGTCCTAAGCTCCTTGAAAAATTAAGACCACACAGAGCATTTATTTTAACATCCCAAAGCCCTTCTTATATAGTTCAAGGTGACAATGAACTCATAATTTCTCTCAGCCTTCAATATGTGATGGTTACAAACATGTGTCAACAGACTTGGATATAAATTATCTTGTATTAAGATTTACCTTGAGGTAGTTGGAGCTCATATTTAGGAATATTCAAGAAAATCATTTTAAGTTCTATTTTGTGAATTAATCTTGGTTACCTTACCTATTTCTCTTTATCAGGCTAGCTGACATAGGAACACATATTGGCTAATGCACATTTTATTACAGGCATTTGTTTCAAACTATGAAAGGCATGAAGTTTCTGGTAGCTAAAACTGTTTTATCTACAAATTTTAAGTTAAGATAAGAAATGATGAAGATGCATAACCTCTCTCATCTGCTTTTTGAAGATATATAATGAGTCCTACAATTCCTGATACTTATCAGTAATTTCTGCTATTTTGGGGGAAATGGCAATACTTCCATAATCACAAGAATGTCTCAGTACAAAGAAAATTAAAGCACAAAAGAGCAAATAAAGCCAAGGTTAAGTCCTTTTCCAAATGCAATGCCTTAAACTTCATGTGGGCATTATTTGACTCCAGAAGGCTGTCCCTGAAGGGGTTAATAAAGGTGAGAGCTAGAGTCTCTTTTGGGTTCAAACTCCAATTTCACATTCAACCTAAAACTACCCATCCAAAGTGTTTGCCCCACCAATATCAGACCCACCCTTTAGCCAGGCTAAAGTACTCCTATTATCCAGTGACAAAGCAATGATTTCTCTTGATTTTACGCTCATCTGAATATTAAAAGACAACAAGTGTTAACAAAACTCACCTTCTTATAAAATAATTTCCAAAGGCTGCCATGGATTTTGCTAAATTGACCCCATGGCTAGTAACTAAGTAAGTAACTTTTTTTCTAATCACAATTAAAAGAGAGTCCTGTATTTGTCCAAGCTGGCTAAAAGAAGTAATGGAAAAACGAAATAACAAATGAATAAAAGTAGGAACTCTAACCACTTGCATTTCAGATTTATGTAAATGAGAGTAACAGGATTCATCTTCAAAGACTGATCTTCAGCTGTTTACATTAAATTTCAGAAAAATATGACCTAGAACATCTTACTTGAATTATTTATTTTCAATGAAATAATTTTTTTCCTGATAAACTTGGACTACTCAATATATGTAAAATGCTTAAAATTGTATTTCCACAAGAATTCCATTGATTTTGCATGAGCATTTTAATAGTATGCCCATATTTAGGACACAGATATTGATACAGTAAGTAAAATATGCAATGTACACATATGTTGCTTGTACCCCCAACCAAGTCCCTTGGGGGCAGGGGTAAGATGGCTCAAAGTCAACAAAATAGACTCTAGAGTTCAGGGAACTAACAAAAGCAGACTTCCTTATTGTAGAAACTAGGCAAATTTTTATACGCTCTACCTGGCCTCATTGGCTAAGGACTTCTCCATGCATTTGGCACTCTGATTGGTTGTTCTGGCCATGTGCTCTTTTGTCATTTATTTCTAGGTGTAAGGCAGACTTCAGGAGTTTAGCAGGTGTGGAAGCTACTCCTGCTCATGTGTGGTTCATTTTGAGTCGCTGATCAGGGTTTGCTGACTCATTCCTCCTACACACATATAAAAAACATATATCACTGTGTAGCACAGAACCATCACATGTTACTAACACTGTAGTTCTGATACTATCAGAATCTGAGTTTGAGGACTGTGGGGTATGGAGTATCTAGATCATGTCATGAGAAAACACCCTTACCATGCTAGACCTTCCAGAACATAAATAGCCAGCTATCCCAGATTTCCAGATGTCCATGGCTCTATCAGGAACCAGATGAACACATTCCACTTATATCAGAACAGGAACTAGTATATCTTAGTCAGGTTTTCTATTCCTGCACAAACATCATGCCCAAGAAGTAAGTTGGGGAGGAAATGATTTATTCTGCTTACACTTCCACACAGCTATTCATCACCAAAGTTATTCATGACTGGAACTCAAGCAGTCAGGAAGCAGGAGCTGATGCAGAAGCCATGGAGGGATGTTTCTTACTGGCTTACTCAGCCTGCTCTCTTATAGAACTCAAGTCTACCAGCCCAGGGATGGCACCACCCACAAGTCCCTCCCCTTTTGATCACTAATTAAGAAAATGCCTTATAGCTGGATCTGATGGAGGCACTTCCCCAAGTGAAGCTCCTTTCTCTGCGATAACCAGCCTGTGTCAAGTTCACACACAAAACCAGCCAGTACATATTAGAATAGTATATTATTATAATGCATTTGAACAATATTTATTTATAATTCTCCATTTTTTACCTTGTTTTTTTATTTTTTATTTTTTCTTCTTTTTTATATTCTTTGTTTACATTCCAAATAATTACACCTTTCCCAGTTCCCCCCTCCCCCAAAGTCCCATAAGCCCTCTTCCCTCCCCCATTCCCCAATCAAAACCCCCACACACTTCTCTATCCTAGTAATCCCCTACATTGCTGTATCAAGCCTTTCCAGGTCCAGGCCCCTCTCCTTCCTCCTTCCTTCTGCTTGGGAATCATTTGATGTGTGAATTGTGTGTTGGGTATTCAGGGCTTCTGAGCTAATATCCACTTATCAGTGATTGCATTCCATGTGAGTTCTTTTGAGATTGGGTTACCTCACTTAGGATGATATTTTTCAGTTCCAACCATTTGTCTAAGAATTTCATGAATTCATTGTTTTTAATTGCTGAGTACTATTCCATTGTATAAATATATCACATTTTCTGTATCCTTTCCTCCACTGAGGGACATCTGGGTTCTTTCCAGCTTCTGGTTATACATAAGGCTGCTATGAACATAGTGGAGCATGTGTACTTATTGCATGGTGGGGAATTCTCTGGGTATATGCCCAGGAGTGTTATATCAGGGTCCTCGAGAAGTGTCATGCCCAGTTTTCTTTGGAACAGCCAGACTGATTTCCAGAGTGGTTGTAACAGCTTGCAATTCCACCAGCAGTAGAGGAGTGTTCCTCTTTCTCCACATCCTCCACAACACCTGCTGTCTCCTGAGTTTTTAATCTTAGCCATTCTGACTTGGTGTGAGGTGAAATCTCAGGGTTGTTTTGATTTGCATTTCCCTAATGACTAATGATGTTGAAGGTGCTTCTCAGCCATTCGAAATTCTTCAGGTGAAAATTCTTTGTTTAGCTCTGTAGCCCATTTTTAATAGGGTTATTTGGCTCTCTGGAGTATAACATCTTGAGTTCTTTGTATATATTTGATATTAGCCCTCTATCTGATGTAGGGTTGGTGAAGATCTTTTCCCAATTTGTTGCTTGCCATTTTGTCCTTTTGATAGTGTCTTTGCCTTACAGAAACTATAATTCCCAAATTTGAAGCATTTAATTTACATCAATAACTGTTAATTCTTTTATTTAAGAAATCTGTATTTAATATTCTAGATATAAGGCACATATAATGAAATATGTTCAAAAACTTGGCCATGCATTGTTATATAGATAGCAAGTAAAATAAACAGAATATAGACAGTCAAATGCTTTGGATTTAAATACCTCTGTAATTCACGTATACTTACATTGCTGTTTATTATGAGATTTTATCTGCTACCTCACCAAACAGTCTTGTGTATATATGAAATAAACACAGATAACCATATATATATATATATATATATATATATATATATATATATATATATATATATATATACATACACACACACACAAACATGCAGGCATATATGTTCTATGCTTATTAGCACATACTTTCCAATACATATAACACAATATATTTTATTGTGTATTTAACTTCTAATGGTAAATTTTCCCGGTGTCAAGAGCTCCCTAACTTTCTGTCACCTAGCACTTTTGCGAATCACCATATCTAAAATCATAATTAAATAGAACTAAACATCAAACTTGCATGAGAATAATATTAATGATAGATGAAAATAAAACTCTTAGAAGGTAGGCAGACTATATACCTAATCATAATCTTTTTTTCCTTATCCAATATTTTTATTTGTATTTAGTCATACAGATAACAAAACAATAACAAAAAGAATAAATTGAAATATCCACCTGTGATTCGAAAGATTCTGTTCATTGCTCATAGGTTTTCTTACCCTTTACAGTTAATAGGAATAAAATCTGTGTGGTTGAGGCTCTTCTCCACTTTTTCTTCTATGAGATTCTGTATCTGGTTTAATGTGGATGTCTTTTATCTACTTGGACTTGAGCTTTGTACAAGGAGATAAGAATGGATCAATTTGCAATTTTCTCCCTGTTGACCACCAGTTGAATCAGCACGGACATCGGTACAGGGAGAAAGTTTCTGAACAGAACACCAATAGCGTATGCTCTAAGAGCAAGAATTGACAAATGGGACCTCATAAAATTACAAAGTTTCTGTAAGGCAAAGGACACCATCAAGAGGACAAATCGGCAACCAACAAATTGGGAAAAGATCTTCACCAATCCTACATCAGATAGAGGGCTAATATCCAATATATATAAAGAACTCAAGAAGTTAGACTCCAGAAAACCGAACAACCCTATTAAAAAATGGGGTACAGAGTTAAACAAAGAATTCACACCTGAAGAACTTCGGATGGCGGAGAAGCATCTTAAAAAATGCTCAACTTCATTAGTCATTAGGGAAATGCAAATCAAAACAACCCTGAGATTTCATCTTACACCAGTCAGAATGGCTAAGATTAAAAATTCAGGAGACAGCAGGTGTTGGAGAGGGTGTGGAGAAAGAGGAACACTCCTCCACTGCTGGTGGGGCTGCAAATTGGTACAACCACTCTGGAAATCAGTCTGGCGGTTCCTCCGAAAACTGGGCACCTCATTTCCAGAAGATCCTGCTATACCACTCCTGGGCATATACCCAGAGGATTCCCCACCATGTAATAAGGATACATGCTCTACTATGTTCATAGCAGCCCTATTTATAATTGCCAGATGCTGGAAAGAACCCAGGTATCCCTCAACAGAAGAGTGGATACAAAAAATGTGGTATATCTACACAATGGAGTACTATTCAGCCATTAGAAACAATGAATTCATGAAATTCTTAGGCAAATGGATGGAGCTAGAGAACATCATACTAAGTGAGGTAACCCAGACTCAAAAGGTGAATCATGGTATGCACTCACTAATAAGTGGTTATTAACCTAGAAAACTGGAATACCCAAAACATAATCCACACATCAAATGAGGTACAAGGAGAAAGGAGGACTGGCCCCTGGTTCTGGAGAGACTCAGTGAAACAGTATTCGGCAAAACCAGAACAGGGAAGTGGGAAGGGGTGGGTGGGAGGACAGGGAAAGAGAAGGGGACTTAAGGGACTTGCGGGGAGTGGGGGGTTAGAAAAGGGGAAATCATTTGAAATGTAAATAAATTATATCGAATAAAAAAAAAAAAAAAAGAAAATGCTGTCTTATTTTCCATTGGATTGTTTTAGCTCCTTTGTCAAAGGTTAAGTGACCATAGGTGTGTGGGTTCATTTCTGGGTCTTTAATTCTTTTTTTAATTTAATATATTTTTTATTTACATTTCAAATGATTTCCCCTTTTCTGTGTCCCCACTCCCCAAAAGTCCCATAAGCCCTCTTCCCTCTCCCTATTCCCTCATCGACCCCTTCCCACTTCCCTGTTCTGGTATTTCCCTATATTGCTGGGCTGAGTCTTTCCAGAACCAGGGGCCACTCCTCTATTCTTTTTGGACATCATTTAATATGTGGATTATGTCTTGTATATTCCACGTTTCTAGGCTAATATCCACTTATCAGTGAGTGCATACCATGATTGATCTTTTGAAACTGGGTTACCTCACTTAGTAAGATGTTCTCCAGCTCCATCCATTTATCTAAGAATTTCATGAGTTCATTGTTTCTGATGGCCAAATAGTACTCCATTGTGTAAATATACCACATTATTTTGTTTCCATTCCTCCGTTGAGGGACACCTGGGTTCTTTCCAGCTTCTGGCTATTACAAACAGGGCTGCTATGAACATAGTGGAGCATGTGTCCTCATTGTATGCCAGAGAATCCACTGGGTACATGCCCAGGAGTGGTATAGCAGGGTCCTCTGGATGTGTCATGCCCAGATTTCTGAGGAACCGCCAGACAGATTTCCAAAGTAGTTGTACCATCTTGCAATCCCACCAGCAGTGGAGGAGTGTTCCTCTTTCTCCACACCCTCGCCAACACCTGCTGTCTCCTGAGTTTTTAACCTTAGCCATTCTGACTGGTGTAAGGTGAAATCTTAGGGTTGTTTTGATTTGCATTTCCCTAATGACTAATCATGTTGAACATTTAAAGTGCTTCTCAGCCATCTGAAGTTCTTCATGTGAAAATTCTTTGTTTAGGTCCATACCCCAATTTTTAATAGGGTTATTTGGTTTTCTGGGGTCTACCTTCTTGAGTTCTTTGTCTATATTAGATATTAGCCCTCTGTCAGATTTAGGGTTGGTGAAGATCCTTTACCAATCTATTGGTTGACATTTTGTCCTTTTGACAGTATCCTTTGCCTTACAGAAACATTATAATTTTATGAGGTCCCATTTGTCAATTCTTGATCTTAGAGCATGAGCTATTGGTGTTCTGTTCAGGAACTTTTCCCCTGTGCCCATGCCCTCAAAGGTCTTCCTCAGTTTCTTTTCTATTAGTTTCAGAGTGTCCAGTATTTGTGGAGGTCCTTGATCCACTTGGAGTTGAGCTTAGTAAAGATAAGAATGGATCAATTCACATTCTTCTGCATGCTGACCTCCAATTGAACCACTACCAATTGTTGAAAGGGCTATCTTTTTTCCACTGGATGTTTTCAGCTCCTTTGTCAAGGATCAAGTGACCATAGGTGTGTGGTTTTTTTTTCTGGGTCTTCAATTCTATTCCACTGATCCACTTGCCTGATATTTTACCAATACCATGCAGTTTTTATCACTATTGCTCTGTAGTAATGTTTGAGGTCTGGGAAACTGATTTCCCCAGAAGTTCTTTTACTGTTGAAAATAGTTTTAGCTATCCTGGTTTTTTTGTTATTCCAGATGAATTTGAGAATTACTTTTTCTAACTCTATGAAGAACTGAGTTGGGATTTTGATGGGTTTGCATGAATCTGTAGATTGCTTTTGGCAAGGTGCCCATTTTAACTACATTAATCCCGCCAATCCAAGAGCATGAAAGATTTTTCCATTTCCTGAGATCTTCTTCGATTTCCTTCTTCAGAGATCTGAAGTTCTTGTCATATAAGTCTTTCACTTGTTTGGTTAGAGTTACCCCAAGATACTTTATGCTGTTTATGGCTATTGTGAAGGGTGTCATTCCCCTAATTTCTTTCTCAGTCTGCTTATCCTTTGAGTATAGAAAGGCTACTGATTTGCTTGAGTTGATTTTGTAACCAGCCTCTTTGCTGAAGTTGTTTATCAGCTGTAGGAGTTCTCTGGTATATTTTTTTTTGGGTCACTTAAGTACACTATCATATCATCTGCATATAGTGATAGTTTGACTTCTTCCTTTCTAATTTGTATCCTTTGACCTCCTTATGTTGTGTAATTGCTCTAGCAAGGACTTCAAGAACTATATTGAAAAGATAAGGAGAAAGGGGGCAGCCTTGTCTAGTCCCTGATTTTAGTGGGATTGCTTCAAGTTTCTCTCCATTTAGTTTGATGTTGGCTACCGGTTTGCTGTATATTGCTTTTACTATGTTTAGATATGGGCCTTGAATTACTGTTCTTTCCAAGACTTTTAGAATGAAAGGATGCTGAATTTTGTCAAATGACTTTTCAGCATCTAATGACATGATCATGCGGTTTTTTTCTTTGAGTTTGTTTATGTAGTGGATAGCATTGATGGATTTCTGTGTATTGAACCATCTCTGCATACCTGGAATGAAGTCTACTTGATCATGCTAGATGATCATTTTGATGTGTTCTTGGATTCGGTGGGCAAGAATTTTATTGAGTATTTTTGCATCGATATTCATAAGGGATATTGGCCTGAAATTCTCTTTGTTGGACTTTTGTGGTTTTGGTATCAGTGTAATTGTGTGCTTTTTTGGTTGGAAGGCTCTCTATGACCTCCTATTTCTTTAGGGGTTATGGGCCTGTTTAGATGATCTATTTGATCCTGATTTAATTTTCATATTTGGTATCTGTCTTGGAAATTGTCCATTTCCTCCAGATTCCCCAGTTGTGTTGAGTACAGGCTTTTTTTGATCTGATAATTTTTTGAATTTCCTTAGTTTTTGTTGTTATATATCCCTTTTCATTTCTAATTTTGTTAATTTGGATACTGTCTCTGTGCCCTTTGGTTAGTCTGGCTAAGGGTTTATCTATCTTGTTGATTTTTTCAAAGAACCAGCTCCTGGTTTTGTTCTTTCTTTGTATGGTTCTCTTAGTTTCTACTTAATTGATTTAAGCCCTGAGTTTGATGATTTTCTCTTTTCTTCTCCTCCTGGGTGAATTAGCTTCTTTTTGTTTCAGGGCTTTCAATTGTGCCGTTAAGCTTCTAGTGTATGCTGTCTCCAATTTATTTTTGGAGGCACTTAAAGCTATGAGTTTTCCTCTTAGCATTGCTTTCATTCTGTCCCATAAATTTCGCTATGCTGTGCCTTCATTTTCGTTAAATTCTAAAAAGTATTTGATTTCTTTCTTTATTTCTTCCTTGACCAAGGTATCATTGAGTAGAGTATTGTTCAGTTTTCATGTGTATGTGGGCTTTCTGTTGTTTTTGTTGTTATTAATGACCACTTTTACTCCACAGTGATCTGATAGGAGGCATGGGATGATTTCGATCTTCTTATATTTGTTGAGGTCTGTCTTGTGACCAATAATATGATCGATTTTTGAGAAGGTACCATGAGGTGCTGAGAAAAAGGTATATTCTTTTGCTTTGGGATGAAAAGTTATATATATGTTAAATCCAATTGCCCCAAAGCTTCAATTAGTTTTACTGTCTCCCTGTTTTCGTTTCTGTTTTCCTGATTGCCCCATTGAGGAGAGTAGGGTGTTGAAGTCACCCACAATTATTGTGTTAGGTGCAATGTGTGCTTTGAGCTTTCGTGAGGTTTCTTTTATGAATGAGGGTGCCTTTGCATTTGGAGCATAGATGTTCAAGATTGAGAATTCTTCTTGGTGGATTTTTCCTTTGACCAGCAAGAAGTGTTCTTCCATGTCTTCTTTTGATGACATTAGGTTGAAAGCCAAATTTATACTTAATCATAATCTTGAACTCCAAATTCTGACCCCTGAAGAGAATTGCTCTCCATAAATTTACAACAGCAGAAGAAAAGCAGTACTCCAGAATTCAGAATTTTGGCAATGATTTAAATGACTTCAAAATAAATGTAGCAGACATTTCTTCCTCTGTAACTAGCTAGAATCACTGTTTGTCTACGGAAATTTATTTACATATATACATCTATATATGTAAATATATATAATCCAGGAGTCAAGGGCTTAGTTCATTTATATATATAATATATAATATATAAATATTTATATACACATACTTTGGTTCTAATCTTGTGCTTAGCTGAGATCCAGAAGTTAGTTTATGACTTCTCATGGCAAATAACTACTGATGTCAAGCATGAGCATACTTTTTCTTGATTAATTATTTTATTTATTTACATCCCAAATGTTGACCCCTCCAGCTTCTCTCTCCCAGGTTTCACTGCCCCATTCCCCCTCCCTTACTCATCTGATAGGGTGCTACCCCTTATCATGAACATACTCCTTCCTTCCCTGGGGCATCAAGTCTCTAAAGGATAGGCACATCTTCTGCTGAGGTCAGAGAAGGCAGTCCTATGCTACATGTGTGTCTGTATGCACTTTGATTAGTGGCTTAGTCTCTGGAAGCTCCCAGGAGTCAAGGTTAGTTGAGATTATCAATCTTCCTATGGGGTTTCCATCCCCTTCTGCTCCTTCAATCCTTCTCCTGACTCTTCCATAGGGGTCTCCAACCTCAGTCTAATGATTGGCTGTAAGTATCTACATCTGACTCAGTCAGCTGTTGGAAGAACTTCTCAGAGGACAGTCGTGCTAGGCTTCTATCTGCCAACACAACAAGGCAGCAGTAATAGTGTTAGGGTTCAGTGCCCACCCATGGAATGGATCCCTGGTTGGGCCTGTCACTGGTCAGCCCTTTCTTCTAGTCTCTGCTCAATTATTGTCTCTGGATTCCTTTTAGACAGTGAGAATCTTGGGTTGGAAATTTTGAACTGGATTAGTATCCCCATCCCTCCACCGGGGGTGTTCTCAATTTTAATCTCCCCACTGCTAGGTATTATCAAGTCAGGTTACTCCCACTAAGTCCCAGAAACCTCAAGTCCCAGGCTTTTCAAACTTTTTAGAGGTTCTCCCCAACCCCCAAATCCCACCCCCAAAACAGATTATGAGTGCTATGTATTGGTTTTAATAAAATCCAGTATTAAGAGTACCCTGTAGAGACCATATCTAGAGGTTAGGCATGGTCCATGGTTGAAGGATGGGGCCACCCACTCTTCTCAAAATTTTAACACAGAATTGCTACTGTCTAAAATAAATACAGGGACAAAGAGCAGAACAGAGATTGAAGGAAAGGTCATCCTGAGACTGCCTCAACCAGGTGATCCATCTCATATGCAGCCACCAAACCTCCACATTTGCTGATGCCAAGAAGTTTGCTGACTGGAGCGTGATAGGGATGTCTTCTGAGAGGCTGTCAGAGCCTTACTGCTACAGACGTGGAGGCTTGCAGCCAACCATTTGACTGAGCACAGAGTCAGCAATGGAGAAGTCAGGGGAAGGAATGAAGAAGCAGAAGGGGTTTGCAACCTCAGAGGAAGAACAACAGCATCAACCAACAAGACCCTTCCTTCCCCTGCCAAGAGCTCCCAGGTACTAAAGAATGCAGGTGGAGGGACCCATGGCTCCAGCTGTGTATGTAGCATATGTCTTCAATGACAGAGGAAGCCCTGGGTCCTGTAAAGACTTGATGTCCCAGGATAGGGTTAAAATAGGTTAGTAGGGCATGAGTGGACGGGTAGGTGGCTGAGCACCCTCTTGGAGGCAGGGTGAGAGGGGTAGTCTACAGGTGTTTCAGAGGGGAAACTGGGAAGGGGGATAGCATTTGAAATATAAATAAACAAAATAACCAATTAAAAAAAGAAATAAAATAACCAAATTAATAATAAACAACACAAACAAGAAAAGAAAAACAACCAAATTAATTAAAAAAAAATTATGCTGGCACTCCCAGGATTGTCTGAATAGGTTTCTCAACTTCCTGCAAAGGCAGAGTAGGAGCTTTCTCTTTTTCAGGTTTCAGTGTTATTTCTCTAACAGTGTGTCCAGAAACAGATACATTTCCATGCAATACAATATCAGTTTCACATAATTTAAATAAGGGCCAAGTTCTATTGTATTTGTGCTTATGGTGTAAAATCAAGATTCATGAGGTCTCAGCAAGAATCAGACAATGAACACATTATCAGTAAACTTGCTAAAGGCTATAAAGTGAAGGAAGTTGTATAATGACAAATTATAAATCTGAAATATACATCATATTGGCTGAGGTGATAATGAATACATACAAAATTCAAACCCATTTAATTAGATTTTCTATTTAAAAAAAACACCATTGCAAAAAAAATTTCTGCTTGCAAATATTGCCAAATATCAGAATGCTAGCAGTGATTTATAGCTGAAATATATTTGATCTTACAATGAAATTTGTATGAAATTATTTGACATTCCCCTGTAATTTATCTATGCTAAAATAGACATTTTTAGAAATGCGATCATTGCCTCAAGGTACAGCTTTCTGAATTGGTACAGATGCAAGATAATAACCTCTGCCTCAGTGACTAGGGTGCTCACTTAATTCGATTTTGGAAATTTTTCCATATATCTGGTTGTCTTTACTGGAGGTGGCCATTTTTAAATGCATATATTTTTAGTGTTTATTTATCCAAAGGAATACCTTTGCTAAAAAGTACGTTTTATATTGTTTTGGATATTCCAGGATGCTTTGGTAATGCTTAATGTGGCAGTATTCACTGTAATTAAATAAATATTCAATAATTTATGTTTTTCTCCATTTTACCTTATAGTTGATAATTAATAGTATAAATAAGAATAGTATTAAAATATATGTTACGTTCTTTGTAATCCACAAATCAGATTATCTATTTTTCTGTGTATGTAATATGAACAAACTTCTGAAAGAAAGGTGAGCATGTGATATCCAAATACCAAGACTTTTCATTGTGTGTCCCTTTGATACATTTAAAGCTAATATGTTTTGCCTTACATAGAACAATTGATCTAAACTAACATGCTGGCTAACCACACATAGTGGACATAGATCTGGGGTACTACTCAGTAGGATTACAGCCCATGGCAAAACAGTATGATAGCAGTGTTACATTGTCAGTATGATTTTTAAATTACCAGCTTATGTATGGTTTCTTGTTCTATACTTCCTGCCCTGTTTAGTCACGGCTATCGCCTAAATGATTGCTGGAATGGTCTCTGCAGTAATATCTACTCTTCTCCTATGAACCATTTGTCTTTCAGCATTATCAACTTATAATATTTCATTATTTTGTGATTTGATGATAATAGTCTTATTGATTTCTTTGTTGTGGCATTTTGTGCTTTGCCCCCAGTCTCAGGTGATATATATCATCTCTAGACTTTGCTTATGCATTCTTTCACTATCCTCTTACATTGCATAATTGTTTAAATACCATTTTACTAAAGATTTATTTGTGGTATTTGGTCAACATTGTTTTTCCTGATGGTCTTATTGAAAATAACCTTGCACTTATTTTTAGATAATTTTCACAATTTATAATTAAATATTAATTAAATAACTAGATTACAGAATAATTTTTTTATTGTAAAAGAGAAGTAAATGTTCCAGTTCAACCAGTCCCTCTAGTTTACACTTTATATTTCAATTAATACTCGATAGTTTTGAGGAAAGGAAATGTTACCATGTGAACCTTACCTTGATGCAAATAATGATGTTTTGAGTAGAATCTGAAGGAGCTGCAGGGGTTTTTTTCATAAAAATATTTTATTGTATAAAATAAAATTATTTTGAAAAATAATTTTCAATTATTTTTTGAAATATATTTTTTCTTATTTTTTTATTGATGTATTTTTTATTTACGTTGCAAATGATTTCCCCTTTTCTGGGTCCTCACTCCCCACAAGTCCCATAAGCCCTCTTCCGTCCCCCTATTCTTCCGTCCACCCCTTCCCACTTCCCTCTTCTGGAATTCCCCTATACTCTTGCACTGAGTCTTTCCAGAACCAGAGGCCACTCCTCCATTCTTTTTGGACATCATTTAATTTGTGGGTTATGTCTTGGGTATTCAAAGTTTCTAGGCTAATATCCACTTATCAGTGAGTGCATACCATGATTGATCTTTTGAGACTGGGTTACCTCACTTAGTATGATTTTCTCCAACTCCATCCATTTGTCTAAGAATTTCATGAATTCATTGTTTCTAATGGCTGAATAGTACTCCATTGTGTAAATATACCACATTTTTTGTATCCATTCCTCCGTTGAAGGACACCTAGGTTCTTTCCAGCTTCTGGCTACTACAAATAGGGCTGCTATGAACATAGTGGAGCATGTGTCCTTATTGCATGCTGAAGAATCCTCTGGATATATGCCCAGTAGTGGTATAACAGGGTCCTCAGGAAGTGACATGCCCAGTTTTCTGAGGAACTGCCAGACTGATTTCCAAAGTGGTTGCACCATCTTGCAATCTTATGAATACATTAAATATTAGCCATAGTGAGTGCAAGTGAGTTGCCCATCTTGATTTTAGATTGTTATTTTGGTGTTGGTGTTGGACCTAATGAGTATCATGACACCAATATATTGCACAAATTGTAATCTCTTTCCTTATTCTTTATAGACAGAAAGTTCAGAACAATTCCAGAAATGGAATTTGCTTGTAACAATCAAAAGGTATGTATATACTGCAATAGGATAAAATCAAGTTGAATCAGTTTCTTTTCCTATATTTAAAGTTAGTCACCACAATTGACTCAGGCTGTATGCTTGTTGACCTGTGTGGGAGGATGCTCTTGTAGCTCTGTTCTTTGGTCAGTACAATATCATGTAAGGTTATTTAGTGATAGTATCTCACTTGTAAATTTATTCAGAATGAAGAGTCAATGTTACATTAGGTTTGTTTACTCTAAATGCAAAATATAGTTATAGAACATTTACAAATTGCAAAAATCTCTTGTAAAACTGTTATCAAGTAAAAGAACTATATCTTTTATTGTCATCATATCTGTATGTGTGTGTGTGTGTGTGTGTGTGTGTGTGTGTGCGCACGCGCACGAGTGCCAGTATGCCCATGAGTGCAGATATGTTGGTGTTTATATACTGTTTGAACAGAAATATGCCTGTATATTAAACAACAGTAAATAATTTTACTCTAATGTTGGTATTCATTTATTTGCCTTAGTTTGGTCTTGCATGTTGTCATTGATGATATTTTCCACATTCCCTTGGGAACACATAGTTCATTCTATGTTCCCCCAAGTATACAAAATATCAAGGTGATAGCAATGTAAGCAAACCAGAAATGAGCACATTGGATTTCCACTTACTCTACTGAGAGAGACAATCATGAGTATTGCTTTATTTACAAAACTGCCAAAAATTCTTCTGGGAGTTTCTGAAATATTTTCGTTGAAAGATAAAACAAAACAAATCCCAGCTGGCATAAATATGTTTTAACAATGGAATTTAGGCCAACTTCAGGATTTTAATCAATTACATAAAGTCTAGTTAAAATGATAAGTAAAATGTATAACACATGTTTGTTTCAACATTTTGATTGCTTTAACATATGTTCCTAGAATTGGTAAATTATTGGCTACAGTTTCAATTATTTCATACCTGACATGAGGAAATGTTTTGTTCTATTCCTAATCAAGCATTTTCTTTTGGTTGTAAGCTTGTTCACAGGTATGAAAGAAGGAACTCTAGTGATTTATGCCAATGATTTAAGTAATTTATGCTGAGATACTATAGTCTCCTCTATAAAAACAATACATTTTAAAAACTCAATGAATTAATTTTAATAACACTAATAGAAATGTTTCAATAAAACTACCTGTTTTACTATTGTTGGTATTTTGTTATTCCTAAATTAGCTAAGCCACACCATTTTGGCTCCTGTTGGGTAGTACTCCTGCACCTGCCCCAGAGCAATCTGGATTTGCAAATGAAGACACCCCCCCACACACACACACACGCTCTCATGTATGTTATTTAATTTTTAAATGCTCTAGCTAGCTCAGACTGCGCAGTTCTAATCCTCTCTATGGCTACTCCCTACTCCATGACATTTCCCTACTATAATCCTGGCTTAATACCCTCTAATTTTATATTTTACCTTTGTTGTCCTGGATCCTTCTGGGCAACTCAAGACACTTCTGAGCAGCGCTTTCAGGGGTTACATTCCTTCTCACCCACATTTCTGATGATTTTCCTTCTGCAGCTCTATATCTGATCCATTCTCTCTGAATCATGGAGATTCTCTTCTCCTTTCTGCCAGTTCATAGTCAGTGCAATCTAAAAGTTTGCCCAGACCCCCCAGAGCTCCCGGGGACTAGACCACCAACCAAAGAGTACACATGGAGAGACCCATGGCGCTGGCTGCATATGTGGCAGAGGATGGCCTTGTTGGACATCAGTGGAAGGACAGGCCTTTGAGACTGAGGGTGTTTGATGCCTCAGTGTAGGGGAATGCCAGGGAAGGAAGAGGGGAGTAGGTGAATGGGGAAGCACCCTCATAGAGGCAGGGCAGAGGGAAATGGCATAGGGGGTTTCCAAATGGGAGACCTGGAAAGAAAAAAACATTTGACATGTAAATAATGAACATATACAATAACGAAAAGAAGCAAACAATAACAAAAGTCCCACCACCAACACCAACAAAACTAATCAGGGACAAGGACCTTCAGGGTGCACAGATTCCTAATTAATTCAAAGCAATGGAATCAATCCGCATCAGGTTTCTCAAGATAAAAAGAGTCATTCGTGTTGCATTGTCTATTTTAGAGTTTATCAAGCTACTGCTTTATTTTAAACAAAAAATTTAAACTTTAAAGTTCATGTTGATTTTAACCCAAAACACAGAGCTGAGTATTGTGATGTGCTGTGAATTATTCCCTGAAAGATAAAGTGAGAAATTTATATTTTGCATTATGCAGCATGTATTTCTCTGCAGTGTAAGCCATTAGAAGGTGCACAGGATGCCACTTGATCTATTTTTACATCTCTGAAAATAGTTGACAAATTGAATGTTTTTGGAGATTAAGACCCTTCAGTACCACACTGAGTTTTCCTTCTTTGGCACTCTTATCAGACAATGACAATGATTAAACTTGAATAGCATGTGTATTTGAATCTATAATTGAATGTCTTCAGCAGAATGACATTTTTTTCTCACTTTGAATTTGATTGGAGGATCCTGATGTTCATCAAGAGCAAACATTCAGACTACAGTGACTTATCCATAGTCCCAAGTTGGCTCTTCACAATAGGTCTATTGTAGCTGGCAACCTTTAAATCAGAGACTAGAGGCAAATCCTAAGGGAACTGAAAGTTATGTCTTATTGATATGCAAGATATGCATTAGTTTAAAAGTGCATATTATACATTTGGTTTTAAGATTCATATGTTTTCCCCATTTGATGTGTTTCTCCAGCAGTGGGTGCTGTTAATAAACTGGGGAAAAACATTGTTCTTTGGTTGCCATCAATGAGATGATGCTGTCAATTTTGGCAAACTGCCAATTGATGTTTCTCGAGTTGAAGGGGACACAGGGAAGGTAGATAGTCGTTAATCACAAAATGGAATTGCAGTGTTTTCTGTTATCAGAACTTTGATTGACCAAGCTTTCATGTTATTGTATGCTGTATTTTTCTGGGAATCTACAAACCTCAGCAATTTTCAATAAGTACTGGCTTATACGCCTTTCATCTGACATTGCTAGTACATTGCCTGGAGTAGATAGTGAATGTCAGTCATTTGAATTGATGACTGAATAGAATGTAACTCCCAACCTTTTGTTTTCCTTTTATACAGTGTCCTGTGACTAAAATTGTTATTTGTTTGTCCCTGTGAAAGAGCATGTTACACTGGCAAAATAATATCAGCAATCAGTACACAAGAATGGTAGTTGTAATTTTGGCTGGTGGTCTTATTTCTTTAAATTTCAATGGTTGCTGACACAATAAACTCGAGACCCACTGGTTTCGAAGTACATGATTTTCTTTGCCTTTGCCATGAGGACAAACATCAACTCAGATGCATACCTTCACCAGAACTCTATACTTAAATGCATTCTAGTCTGCCTCACTGCACTTCATCTTATCAGTTAGTCTTTAATTTTCCTTTAGATGGACTGAAACCAGGGGCCTCCTGCACGCTAGTCAGATGTACAGCTATGGAAGGTCAGCTTCACTCTCATAATTTGATTTTAATTTTATTTTAGTTAATATGTTTCTATTCCAAAAGTCTTATTATACATTTCCTAATGCTCTTATAATGAAGTCTTAGAAATTCCATTTTATCTTATTATTATTAAGTACTTTGTTTTATTTTCAGAAATAAGACTGCTAAAAGGTTAAGTTACTTACCTCATTTTGCAGTTAAAACAGTAAGGAATTCAACAGTCAACCCAGTCACATGGATGAAGCATCTAGACAAATATTTTTTATAGTCTGTCTTCTGTAATTTGAAATTTATAAGGTTCACAGTGCCACTGATGACTTGATATAACCCCCCCATATATATATACACTGTAATATCTATATATAGATATTTATGGAGAGAGAGAAAAAAGAGAGAGAAAGAGAGAAAGAGAGAGAGAGAAAGAGAGAGAGAGACCGTATGTATGATGTGGATGCATGTTTATACAGATCTATACTAATTGAGCTTGAAGGTGATCAGCACTAATGGCATATTGACATATTGGGAAGTCAAGTTGTCTCCCCATTAAACTTCATGTCACATAGTTTATATGACTATCATAATTATAACAGGCCTTGTATGAATTCAAACTTAAAACATTTAAAAACAGTTAAGACAGTAGATAAAGAGAAATTAGGAATAACAGAGAAGTGATATTTCATAGCTAAGGATATGGTGCAGCATAAGTTAGGACAATTTTGAGGTTTCATTTGTAAAGTGAGGGTTGGACTCAAGAAGCATTAATAGTTTTGGTTAAAATAATGTGACATTTGATTATTTTAATTCAATCAACTGGTTGCTTGCATATTCATCTTTGTTTTTTCTATCTAAAAATCTCTATATTGTCTATCTATGTATCTATCTATCTACCTACCTATCTATTTTCAACCTAATTATCTATCATTTATCTATCCTATTTACTCCTAAGTCTGAACCCTTCAAAGATCACTGAAGAACTTAATTTATTTTATTTTTGTTACATCTACAAATTATCTGACAGAAACAACACAAGTAGATAAGGAATAATTTTAACACTAATTCCAGAAGTTTGGTCTATTGTGGTAGAGAAGTTATGTGACACGTCTCCAAGGAAGTAAGCAAGTATCTCAGAGTTTGTTATTTCTTATTAGATTAGAAAGTTCAGAGTTATGAATAGACCAGAATCAGCCATTACTTTTATTCTCAATGAACCACTTTTTCTACCTATGGCCCTACAGCCTCTTCAAACAGCACTACTTGATAACAAATGTTCAAACACACAACATTCCTAGGTACATTTCATATTCAAATTATAACATACTCTCATATCCACATGAATAGGTACACATGTGCAAACACACATATACTCACATATATCATACATGTCTATGAATAAATAAAGGAAAATAAAATATTGTGGAACAAGTTAGAAGAAAGGAAGACAGTGTGAATGAATGAAAGGAAGAAAGGAAAGAAAGAAGGCAAAAAGAAAACAAACCAAGACAGAATTAGAAAAGGGGAGATTTATATAAATTCTCTGGTAAAAAACAGCTACAAATATAAAGATGTATTGATATACCGTGGCACTTATAGCAAATTTCAAGCAGCATAATAAATGTAGCAAGAAATTTAACTCATTTGCCTGTATTCCAATAACTTTGGTGAGAATATTTTTTAATTTTAAATAATATTTTGAAATGTCTATAAAGATTACAGTGCAACAAGTTGTAACAACAGTTGATGTTAAGTGCTATGTTTTGTGCTATGTTATTAAGATTTACTATGCTCTTGACATTTTTACTTATTTCACTTTTTCAATAATATGATTTAGAGGAGGGTGTCAGAAACCTGTCTGTGTGCTTTCCTATTTGCTGTGATAAAAATTCCCAAGAAAGGTATTTATGGGGAGAAATTCCTTATTTTGGCTGAGATGTCCATGGTGCTGTCTGCTCTTATAGGGATTCATGGTGGCATTAATTTCAGGCAAATGGTCCTACTTCATCCACTCTGATTCCAGAGAATAATAAACACTTGTGCTTAGCTCACTTTCTCCTTTTGATATAGTCCAGAATTTTTTCCACTCACAGTATTCTGATTTTTTCCACTCCAATTACTTTAATAAAGTTAATAGCATACAGGCACACCCAGAACCACGTCTGCCAGGTGACTCTAGCTCTGTTTAAGCTGATTATTGAGATTAATCCTCACACTATAAAACTGCTTTTTTGATATTTATTGTTCTTCACAAGTTTTTGATGATTAAATAAGAAATTTGTCTTTTGTAATGAAATCTCAAATTCTGGGGTAAAATTATATTCAATTACATCAATAAGCCTAAGAAGCAGTTTGATAGTTTAATCAAGTATCTCTTTTATGATTACTCTTTCCTTCTGCATCAGATTAGCATTGAAGTCTTTCATACTGAAGGTGACACAAAACCTTCTAGATATATATTTCAGAGGAAGATGTATAATCCAAATAAAAGTGAAATAACCAGAAAGGTATAGAAACCTGCACTGATTTTAGCACCAAATTTCTGCCTTGATACAGTGCTACAGATTTATCCCTACTGGGTATTAAATTACAAAAGAACAGTTTCAGCATTTATTAAAAGGCTATCTATTATGCCAGATATATAATAACTATATATTGTATGCCAGAATTACTTTTAAAAGTTGAACAATTTTATAGTTTATAATTTACATTCAAGACAAAATGTTGATTATAAAACTATGTAATTAATGTATATTCACAACCAAATCTATAGTAATAAATTTTGCCAGTTAGTGTGCTCCTAAAATAATGTAGCTCACTTATATTATAGTCAAGTTTAAAATTTAGATGTTTCTCACAACAAAGGCAACCACATACCTGCAGTCAGCACCCATGGTTATATACCTATACCTGTACCTATACCTATACCTATACCTATACCTATACCTATACCTATACTTATACCTATACTTATACCTACATATATATGTATGTATGTATATATGTATGTATATATGTATATATAATGTTTATTTTAAGAATACATAAAAGGAAGAAAGAGTTTTAGATTTGTTATTCAGATATGTGAATGAGGAAACAAAGGTGAAACAAGCATGCAGAGTGTGTTGTTTGAATAAGTTGGGTGGAATAAATAAGCCTCTCCAGAGCTCCATCCGCTCTCGTCCCAGCATAGTTCCTTTATATGTGTTGGGGAATCTTTGTTTACTTCATGTTATATATTCCAATTTAAAGATCTGGTACTGCATCTCCAAGTAATAGAGGTGATGCTGTATTCTTCTTCTGGGTAGATAGCAATGAGAGTATTTCTAGGGGAACATGTGGGACAAAGCGAGCTGGCTTGCCACTCATATTTGAAGTTCTCAATGGTAATATAATATATATGTATGTAACAAAAATTAATGAAAATATAGGTCATAAATCTTCAAGATAGCAAATTGGAAGCTTTACAGTCACGTTTGGAAGGAGAAAAGGAAGGGGAAATAATGCAATGAAACTGTAATATCTAGAAGGAAAGAATAAAAACATTTTCCCAGTTTAAAAAGTATTATAGTTTCAAAGTATATAAATATCTAGTAAGTAATGACTGTTACACATCAGACACATATCATGTAGTTAGTCTTTTAATTAAGACTGACTAAAATGTAGAAGCTTTCAGAAGAATATCATGGAAAGTTCCAGTCAATAAATTATAATACAAGGACAGGCACTGATTTGTATCCTTACTTCTTTATATTATTACTTATAAAGAATTTGTACATAGCCGCTAAACTACCTGAAATTGTTCTAAAGTTAATACATTTCTTGTAGTTATATGTAGATCTCAAAACACATTAATTAAACCTGGTATTCAAATCATTAGATAGTCTCTTTCAACTTGACATTCAACCCTAACACACAAATACACTTTTCTTCAAAGATTCCATATTTCTATATTTTTCACACAAAACTTATGCTGCTACCATTTTTTTCACCTGCTATTTTGTTGAGATCAAATTATATTGTGAATACCTCTCTCAGTTGAATATTAACTCATATCTATTTGATGCATTATTTCTTTGGATTATTTTGTATTCCAGAAATTGACCAAATAACAATAAGACATAGTCCTTATCATTCATGCATTTTACATTTTAGAGCAAGGAAACAGAATTAGCAAAGACAAAATAATCTTGTTATTAATATAGTGAGCTACCTCAAATAGTCCCAAAATAATAGGCTTAAATCTTGAGCTCTGGGGCAAGTTACTATAACTGTTGGCATATAAAGAACATCTAAAGATTCAGATAGCTTAGGGATATTGAAAAATGTCACTCCTGAAATTTTGGTTGCTGGGTTACAGTGACAGTGGCCTTTATAAAAATTGGAAAAATATAGAAGAAATAAGATTATAAAATAGAAAGAATAATTGAAATTACTTACTCACAAGTTTTGTTAACAGCCAGTAGAAACTAAGATACAGGTACCAACTAGATTCATCTTCAGAATCTTTACAATGGATCACTTTTTAATGCCTTGATTTTTGACTTCTAGCTTCCAGAACAATGGAACAATAAAATAACACACACACACACACACACACACACACACACACACACACACACACACACATGGTTTTTAGGTATCCATTTTTAGTAACTTGATATTACAGTCCCATATTACTGATAAAGAGAAGATGTAGGAAGTGATATGGACTGAAAATAACATAGAAGGTATGTAGGGTTGTGAGACTGTGACCAATTTAAATATGGTAGTAAGTAAATGTCATTTGTTAAAAGATAATGATGAGATAAGTGAATAAATTATGTAGAAAATTCCTACTCAGAGACATTTTCAACTACAAAGAACATGCAGTGAGATGAGGGCTGTCTTTTTAAAGCCCTGAGGGAGATGGTGTGAATCAGGTATATGACCAAGAATAAGAGCAGGGAAAAGAGGGGAGACCATGGATATAATGGTCAGTGATTAAGACCTGCTACAGGTGCTTGGGCAGTCATTCTTAGTAAAGTGCTATCTTATTCCTAGCTTCTATGGAATAAATTAAATTATTACAGGAAACAGAAGACTAGGCCAATAATCTAAGTAAGAATAATGGTACCTATGGACAGAGTTCTAAATCCTTGAAGCTATGAATAACCACAGGAAAAGGTGTTTTTTTTTTTCAGTTACATTTTTAAAATAGAGCCAACAGTAGCCTCCAAAAAAATCTGAAAATACAATGGGCAGGAAAACCAAATAATCAAGAATATGCCCATTTTGGGGGTGATATAACTGGAAGAAAGGAAGCAGTACCATCAAGAGATACATGGAATACTACTCAGCTATTAAGAATGAGGACATCTTGAATTTTGCACGCAAGTGTATGGAACTAGAAAATATCATCCAGAGTGAGGTAACACAGACCCCAAAGGACATGTACAGTATATATTCACTAATATCGTGAATATTAGCCAAAAAAATACAGAATACCTAAGATACAGTCCACAGAACTCAAAAAGATTAACAAGCTGAATGGCCCAAGTGAGGATGTCTCAGTCCCATTTGAGAGGGAGAAGAAAGCAATCATAAATCAGGTAGATAGGAGGGTCCTGGGAGGGAAAGGGGATGGGGCAGAGGAGAGGGGAACCTGATCTAACATTGGAAGAGGGAAAAGAATTGAAGCTCTGAGGGTCAGCAGAAAGAAGGAAAACAGGCAAGCTCAGGTAATAGGAGGTTGGGGGACCCTCCAATGCATTGGAGACCTGTGAGGTGAGAAACTCACAAGACTAATAGGGAGGGACCTTATATGAAATGCCTGACAGCAGGGAGAGGGAAATTATAGAACCAGCCTCCATTAGGAAGACAGGATATCAAATGAGGAAGAGGGGAGCTATCCCACAGCCATAATTCTGACCCATAATTATTCCTGTCTGAAAGAATTACAGGGATGGAAATGGAGAGGAGCCTGAGAAAAAGAATGTCCAGTGACAGACTTAAAGTGGGATCCAGCACAAGGGGAGGCTCCAAGGCCCAATACTATTACTGAGGCTTTGGATTACGCACAAGAAGGGACCTAGTATGACAGCACTCCAGAAAAACCAACAAGCAGCTGAAAGAATCAGATGCAGATATTTGCAGCCAACCATTGCATAGAAGCAGCTGCCCCTGCTATTGAATTAGGGAAGGCTAACTGAAGCTAAGGGCAACATTGTAGGAGGACCAGCAGTCTCAATTAATCTGGAATCCCTAGATTTCTCAAACACTGAGCCACCAAACCAGCAGCATAAACCAGCTGATATGAGGCCCCTAGCACACATACAAGAGAGGACTGTCAGGCCTGTGCTCATCCACAGATGATGCATCTAACCCTCAAGAGACTGGAGGCCTCAGGGAGGTTAGAGGTCAGGTGGAGTGGGCAGTAGGGACATCCACGTGGAGACAGGGAAAGGGAAGGAGGTATGGTATATGGAACAGTTAGAGGGTGGACAGGAGTTGGGGGAAGAGAATAAAATAAAAAAAAATATTCACGCAAAAAAAAAAGATGCATGGAGAGTTGGTAATTTGATTAGTTGAGTTTGGAGTCTACTAAAAAACTCTTAATCTCTTTGTGAACTATGCTTCAATCCCTCCTCCCTCTCATTCTTCTAATGGTCATTCTAAGTGAAAATCATATGCTGTAAGGAAGATCATCAGGTTTCTCCTTTCCTTTCATTCGTGTTACTCCTCCCCTTCATTTCTTTGACTAAGAGCACTGCTGCTTACCCATTCATTCACTTTGCAAATCATCACAGCTCATGAGGGTTAATTTTTATACTTGAAACTAACTAAATCTGGACTACCGGGGTTTCTGTCTCCCTCTTATTTCTGGGTATATTTTGAAAGGAATACTAAGATTTTTAACATTAGGTTGTTATGCTTAATAAAGCTTTCCCCAGTGTTAGGAATGCATTCTGCTGAAAGCCTAACTAGAGGAAAATAATCAATCAAATATAATCAAAAAACAAATGAAGGGAAGAAGAATTTACACATTCTGGCTCTTTACCTGATGGCTTAAACTGGAATAGAAATCATTTCCAACCCTTCATCTGGTCCTTACCATGTTGGTAAGTCTCCCCTTAGTCCTGAAAACACTTTAATATTTACTTTTTATAAGCCTAGTGGAAGCTTGTAGTTCCAAGTCTTCAGGGAAAACAATGATTTGAAGGCAAGTGTTAGCCCCAAAGCAAGATCAATGTTAGTCTGAACACATAGGGAAATCCAGGTTTAAAACAATGAAACAAACAAAGGAACAGAATTTGCCCTCCATGCTCTCTGCTTCCTGTGCTTATGCACGTGGATGGTAACTCACAACATGGGCTGTTTGGGTTTGCAGGCTGATTCAGTTTGGAAGTAACACACAAGCTTTTCCAGGTTCACAACTTATAAGTGGCAGATTTTAGAAGTCTCCCTAGGGTGTAAAATTTATCAGGTTACTAGTCTTTTTAGAAATTTCAAACATTTTTGTGCTTCAAAGTACTATAAGAACAAAATGTTGTATATGGGCCTGTTAGTAAAAATTGAGCTCTGCTTGAGGTGTCAGAGAAAATGTTTTCCTAATTAACAGGGCATTTCTATTGCATTATTAAAAAATCAAGGGTGGGGGGGCTGGAAGTACCAAAAACTGCCAGAATCAATGTTATGAAAATTCTATAATTAACAAAAAGTCTGCAACACTCTGAAAATAGTCCATTATAAAAACTGGATCGCTGAAATAAAACTGAGATGTATAATGTTTTAACTAATTCTTCAGCCACAGTGCAAGACTGTGAAGTAACTGAAAACTTTTCCAGTATCAACAAGTGGAGAAAACATAGCAAAAAATATTCTGAACTGATTTACATAACATATTTGAGAACAGGGAAAGGTTATTCTATCTATCCTGATTATGATCTTTGCACTAAAAGAAGTATGGAAACAGGTTAAAACATTTACAGTCACATTTTCTCTACTGTGAATGTGCAGACAGGTAGAGTCAGAAGCTCAGGGATCTCAGGAGTGGCAGAGCAGCTGGGACAGGGTCCATCCAGACTCTACCTGCACCCAGGAGCTGGAGTATTCTACAGTCATCTGAGCACTGGTCCTACCAGGGGAGAACTGGTCTGCATGGGAATGCTTTGACTCCCAGGTTTAGAGGTGAGACTGCCATTTTCTCTACAGTGACTGTGCAGGCAGGTACAGGCAGAAGTACAGGGATCTCAGGAGTGGCAGAGCCGCTGAGACAAGGTCCTTCCTGGCTCCGTCAGCACTCTGTACCAGGGGAGAACTGGCCTCCCAGGGTTGCTGAGACAGGCTTACAGGCCCACAAGAGGGACAAGCTTCAGCCAGAGACAGCAGGAACAACTAAACCAACAGAGAAAACCAGATGGCAAAAGGTGAATGCAAGAATATTAGCAACAGAAACAAAGGCAAAATGGCACCATCTGAACCCAGATCTTCCACAAAAGCATACCCCCAACACATCAGCAAAGCAAGATTTGGATTTAAATCATAGCTCATGATGCTGATGGAGGACTTCATGAAGGACATAAATAGTTCCCTTAAAGAAATACAGGAAAACACAGGTAAACAGGTAGAACCCCTTAAAGAATTATAGAAAAGCACAAACAAACAGGTGAAGGAGTTGTACAAAACTACCCAGGACCTAAAAATGGAGGTAGAAACAATAAATAAATCCAAAAGAGAAACAACTTTGGACATAGAAAACCTAGGAAAGAAGTCAGCATTCATGGAGGTAAGCATCAACAACAGAATACAAGAGATAGAAGAGAGAATCGCAGGTGCAGAATATACTATAGAAAACATTGACCCAACAGTCAAAGAAAATGCAAAAAGCTCCTAACCCTAAACACCAGGGAATCCAGGACAAATTAAGACCAAACCTAAGGATTATAGGTACAAAAGAGAGTGAATATTTCCAGGTTAAAGGGCCAGTAAATGCCTTCAACCAAATTATAGAAGAAAACTTCCTTAACCTAAAGAAAGAGATGCCCATGAACATACAAGAAGCCTACAGAACTCCAAATAGATTGGACCAGAAAAGAAATTGAATCCATCACATAATAATTAAAACAGAAAATGAAAGAATATTAAAAACATTAAGGGAAAAAGATCAAGTGACATATAAAGGCAGACCTATCAGAATTACACCAGACTTCTCACCAGAAATTATGAAAGCCAGAAGATCCTGGACAGATGTCATGTAGACCCTGAGGGAACACAAATGCCAACCCAGAATGTTCTACCCAACAAAACTCTCAATTATGATAGATGGAGAAATCAAGGTATTCCATGACAAAAACAAATTTACAAAATAGCCTTCACAGGATAATGAATGGAAAACAGCAACAAATGGAGTGAAACTACACACCAGAAAAAGCAATAAAATAATCTTCTTTTAACAAACCAAAAAGAAGATAGCCCCACAAGCATAACTCCACATCTAATAACAAAAATAACAGGAAGCAACTATCACTTCTCCTTAATATCTCTTAATATCAGTGGACTCAACTGTCCAATAAAAAGACACACACTAACAGACTGGATAGATAAGCAGGGCCCAACATTTTGATGCATGCAAGAAAATGACCTCAGGCATAAAGACAGATACTACCTCAGAGTAAAAGACTGAAAAACAATTTTCCAAGCAAATGGTCCCAAAAAACAAGCTGGTGTAGCCGTCCTTATATTGAATAAAATCGACTTTGAACCTAAAGTAATCAAAAAAGATAAGGAAGGACACATCATATACATCAAAGAAAAAAATCTACCAAGATGAACTCTCAATTCTAAGTATCTATGCTCCAAATGCCAGGGCACCCACATTCATAAAAGAAACTTTACTAAAGCTCAAAGCACACATTGCACCCCACACAATAATAGTGGGAGACTTCAACACCCCACTCTCATCAATGGACAGATCAGGGAAACACAAGCTAAACAGAGAAACAGTGAAACTAACAGAAGTTATGAATCAAATGGATTTAATTGATTTCTATAGAAATTTTTATCCTAGAACAAAAGAATATACCTTCTTCTAAGCACCTCACAGTACCTTCTCCAAAACTGACCATATACTCTGTCACAGAACAGACCTCAGCATTTATAAGAAGATTGAAATAATACCATGCACACATGCTATCAGATCACCATGGACTAAGTCTGGTCTACAACAACAACAACAACAACAACAACAAAATGATAAAAAGCACACATACACATGGAAACTGAACAACATTCTACTCAATGATAATTTAGTCAAGGAAGAAATAAAGAAATTAAAAACTTTTTAGAATTTAACGAAAGTGAATGTGCAGCATACCTAAACTTATGAGACACAATGAAAGAAATGCTAAGAGGAAAACTCATAGCTCCAAGTGCCTCCAAAATGAGACTGGAAAGAGCATGCACTAACAGCTTGACAGCACATTTAAAGGCTCTAGAACAAAAAGAAGCAAATACACCCAAGAGGAGTAGAAAGCAGGAAATAATCAAACTCAGGGCTGAAATCAACCAAGTAGAAACAAAAAGAACTATACAAAGCATCAAGCAAACCAGGAACTTCTTCTTTGAAAGAAACAAGATAGATAAACCTTTAGCCAAACTAACCAGAGGGCACAGAGACAGTATCCAAATCAACAAAATCAGAAATGAAAGAGGAGACATAAGAACAGATACTGAGGAAATCAAAAAAAAAAAAAAAATCAGATCCTACTACAAAAGCCTATAGTCAAAAAACGGTAAAATCTAGATGAAATGGAAAATTTACTAGACAGGTACTAGGTACCAAAGTTAAATCAGGATCAGATAAATGATCTATACAATCTCATAAACACTAAAGAAATAGAAGCAATCATTAATAGTCTTCCAACCAAAAAATGCCCAGGTCCAGATGGGTTTAAAGCAGAGTTCTATCAGATATTCAAAGAAGACCTATTACCAATACTCTTCAAACAATTCCACCATATAGAAACAGATGGAACACTACCCAATTTGTTCTATGAAGCTACAATTACTCTGTTACCTAAACCACAGGAAGACCCAATAAAGAAGAGAACTTCAGACCAATTTCTCCTATGAATATCAATGCAAAAATATTCAATAAAATTCTTGCCAAACTATTCCAAGAACACATCAAAATGATCATCCACCATGATCAAGTAGGCTTCATCCCAGGGATGCAGAGATGATTCAATGTACAGCCATCAAGGTAATCCACTATATAACAAACTCAAAGAAAAAAAAACACATTATCATTTCTTTAGATGCTGAGAAAGCATTTGATAAAATCTAACACCACATCATGATAAAGTCTTAGAGAGATCAGGAATTCAAGGCCCATACCTAAACATAATAAAAAGCAGTGTACCGCAAACCAGTGATCAATATCAAACTAAATGGACAGAAACTTGAAGCTTTCCCACTAAAATCCGGGACCAGACAAGGCTGCCCAATCTTTCCCTATCTATTCAGTATAGTACTTGAAGTCCTAGCTAGAGCAATTAGACAAAAAAAGGAGGTCAAAGGTATACAAATTGGAAAGGAAGAAGTGAAAGTATCACTACTAGCAGATGGTATGATAGTATACTTAAGTGATCCAAAAAATTTCACCACAGAACTCCTAAACCTGATAAACAACTTCATCAAAGTGGTTGGATTTAAAATTTACTCAAACAAACCAGTAGCCTTCCTTTACTCAAATGATAAACATAGTTCCCAATTGAGCAGCTAGATCAAGGATCCAAGGGGTTGAAGAGGTTTGCAGCCCACAGGAGGAACAATAATATGTACCAACCAGTACCCACAGAGCTCCCAGGGACTAAACCAAGGACCAAAGAGTGCACATGGAGGGAGCCATGGGTCAAACTACACATGTAGCAGAGGATGGCCATTTAAGACATCAATGAGAGGAGAGGCCATCGTTCCTGTGAAGACTTGATTCCCCAATGTAGGAAAGTGGGAGGAGGGAGATTGGTAAGAATGGGGAGGGGATGTGATAGGAATTTTGGGGGGGGTAATGAGGAAAGGGGATACCATTAGAAATGTAAATAAAGCAATTATATAATAAAAAAATAAAAACCTAAAAATATACATTTGCAGGCAATTCAGGAGCAAATGGGAAAATGATACTAAAATTGTTGTGATATAAGCCTGAATAGTGATAGGTTTTGGGGGATTACTGGATTTGAAAAGCTCTGATACAGTCTTGGGAAATTTGAAGACAGTTTAAAACTTGGAGAAAATGCAAGAAAAATCTAATGTTACATCTGAGTATATATATCTGAGGCTATCTATGAAGGTTGATGTACAAGTTAGCCTTACAAACTGCCTGTATCTAGGTTGAAGGCCTAAAGGACTGTCTTAAGGTATACCTTGTGAAGTGTTAGAACCTGCTTCGGTTGTTTTTTTATGGAATATATTTGTTCTTTCAATTTTTCATGTATTTATGTTTAAGGGTATATAAGAAAAATATCTTTTCAATTGCTAGCTACTCCTACACTATTAATGAAACTTTACAAAGGAGAGTCATTTTTCATAAGACTATAATCACCTACAAGATGGCAATTTAGTCAGGAACAAATGCCAGGCATTTGGAGTCCACAATGCAATGCAGTTTCAAAAATATCAACATTTTTCTTAAAGTATTTTAGCAAATTCCTCAAATTATAGGTGTTTTAGTATGATTTTTTCATTACTTCTTTTGTTTCAATTAGTGTTTCTCTAAAATTATCTCAGTAGAGCACAATTTTAGGGCAAGTAACTTAGATGCCATCATGAATACTGTCCTTCCTTGATTGTTTTTTCTGAGACTCCACAGGCTAAGTAGAGCTTTAGGTCAATATCTCCATAACTTTCTTGTATAAAACTGTAGAAGTATAAATCTCAGTAGCATATAAGCATCAGATAAATCAACTTAGTAATTATCTGACTATATTTTATTTATCACCTATAACCATACAAAATATACATCTAAATTATATACTTCTATAAGAATACACTGAACTGACTATATCTGATGTTCTAAGACTCATAAGAGCTTGAAAATTTGGCATAGAGTTTGAGAATATAGTGAAAAGAAACACTCTCTCTCTCTCTCTCTCTCTCTCTCTCTCTCACACACACACACACACACACACACACACACACACATGCACACACACACACAAACATATTGTACACATGTATGTAAATAATACTTATACATATATGTATTTGTTTCATTTCTGTGCCATTGCATTATTGCCAATTTATTGCTATGATAAATTGACCCAGTAAAGGTAACTTAGGGGAGATAGTGCTTTCTTTAGCTCATAATTTAATGTTACAATCTGCCACTAGCAGGAAAACACAGTGGCAGAACCTGACATAACTGGTCACGTTAACTATATATTCAGGTCTGCAGAGTATGCATGCATGAGTATGCATGATAATATATTTATTCTCTCTATCTCTGTCTCTCTCTTTCTCTCTCCTTTCCTACCTTCCTCACATAAATCCACGATCACAAACTCATTAACAGTGTGGTGGTGGACGTCTGTTAAACTCATGAAGACATTCTTAAGAGACATTTACTCACTTCAATATGATCTTGACAAATGCACTTTGAGTTTTTTTCCCCCAGGTGATTCCATGAGTGTCAAGTTGACAACTAAAATTAGCACCCACAACATTTATATAGTATTTAGGTAATTAATTTCAGAATTCAATTTGGAATGGTATAACACACAGGAGGTATAAATATACAATAAATTCCAGGATTAATTTATTTGTTCTTAAGATTATTAGTAGGAGGACAAAGTATATGTCATCAAGTCAATTTCATTAAAAACTGTATCACCTTGTCATTGAATGTGATTTTAAAAAACAGATTTTGAACCATAATGATTTAGGATTTCAACAGAAAAAAAAAATTTTTAAATTATTTATTTTAATACTCCTTATATCTTAAATGAATGGAATATACTTGCTTGAAAAGGAATTCTTTCCCCTATATCAAATATAAAGATATTCTTCTCTAATTAATAGCAAAATATACTGTAATATATTATAGTTATAAGGTTAAAATGTATGATATTAAAATTGATATAAAATATCTTTATTAGTGCATCAAATATAAATTATATATATATATATATTTAAAATACCATGCTGCAAATCCCTGGATTTTCCTCATGTTCAATACTGTTTTCCCATTAAGATAATGTTACCCTACTTAATAATTAATCCTTTTATGAGGTCCCATTTGTCAATTCTTGATCTTAGAGCATAAGCTATTGGTTTTCTATTCAGGAACTTTTCCCCTGTGCCCATGTCCTCCAGGGTCTTCCCCAGTTTTTTTTCAATTAGTTTCAGTGTGTCAGGTTTTATGTAGAGGTCCTTGATCCTTTTGGAGTTGAGCTTGGTACAAGGAGATAAGAATGGATCGATGCACATTCTTCTGCATGCTGACCTCCAATTGAACCAGCACCATTTGTTGGAAAGACTACCTTTTTTCCACTGGATGCTTTCAGCCCCTTTGTCGAAGACCAAGTGACCATAGGTGTGTTGGTTCATTTCTGGGTCTTCAATCCTATTCCATTGATCCGCTTGCCTGATATTGTACCAATACCATACAGTTTTTATGACTATTGCTCTGTAGTAGAGTTTAAAGTCTGGGATATTGAATCCCCCTGAAGTTCTTTTACTGTTGAGAATAGTTTTAGCTATCCTGGGTTTTTTGTTATTCCAGATGAATTTGAGAATTGCTCTTTCTAGCTCTATGAAGAACTGGGTTGAGATTTTTATGGGAATAGCATTGAATCTGTAGATTGCCTTTGGCAAGATGGCCATTTTAACTATATTAATCCTGCCAATCCACGAGCATGGAAGGTTTTTCCATTTTCTGAGATCTTCTTCGATTTCCTTCTTCAGAGATCTGAAGTTCTTGTCATATAGGTCTTTCACTTGTTTGGTTAGAGTCACCCCAAGATACTTTATGTTGTTTGTAGCTATTGTGAAGGGGGTCATTTCCCTAATTTCTTTCTCAGTCTGCTTATCCTTTGAATATATAAAGGCTACTGATTTGCTTGCGTTGATATTGTAGCCAGCCACTTTGCTGAAGTTGTTTCTCAGCTGTAGGAGTTCTCTAGTAGAGTTTTTAGGGTCACTTAAGTATACGATCATATCATCTGCAAATAGTGATAATTTGACTTCTTCCTTTCCAATTTGAACCCCTTTGACTTCCTTCTGTTGTCTAATTGCTCTAGCTAGGACTTCAAGAACTATATTGAAAAGATATGGAGAGAGGGGGCAGCCTTGTCTAGTCCCTGATTTTAGTGGGATTGCTTCAAGTTTCTCTCCATTTAGTTTGATGTTGGCTACCGGTTTGCTGTATATTGCTTTTACTATGTTTAGATATGAGCCTTGAATTCCTGTCCTTTCCAAGACTTTTAGCATGAAAGGATGCTGAATTTTGTCAAATGCTTTTTCAGCATCTAATGAAACGATCATGTGGTTTTTTTCTTTGAGTTTGTTTATGTAGTGGATAGCATTTATGGATTTCCGTATATTGAACCATCCCTGCATCCCTGGGATGAAGCCTACTTGATCATGGTGGATGATCATTTTGATGTGTTCTTGGATTCTGTGGGCAAGAATTTTATTTAGTATTTTTGCATTGATATTCATAAGGGAAATTGGCCTGAAATTCTCTTTCTTAGTTGGGTCTTTGTGTGGTTTTGGTGTCAGCGTAATAGTGGCTTCGAAGAAGGAGTTAGGTAGTGTTCCTTCTGTTTCTATTTGGTAGAAGAGTTTGAAGAGTATTGGTGTTAAATCTTCTTTGAAGGTCTGATAGAATTCTGCACTGAAACCATCTGGTCCTGTGCTTTTTTTGGTTGGAAGCCTATCTATGACCCCTTCTATTTCTTTAGGGGTTATGGGTCTGTTTAGATGGTCTATTTGATCCTGGTTTAATTTTGGTAATTGGTATCTGTCTAAGAAAATGTCCATTTCCTCCAGATTCTCCAGTTGTGTTGAGTACAGGTTTTTGTAGTAGGATCTGATGATTTTTTGAATTTCCTCGGTTTCTGTTGTGATATCTCCATTTTCATTCCTAATTTTGTTAATTTGGATACTTTCTCTGTGCCCTTTGGTTAGTCTGGCTAAGGGTTTATCTATCTTGTTGATTTTTTCAAAGAACCAGCTTTTGGTCTTGTTGATTCTTTGTATGGTTCTCTTGGTTTCTACTTGATTGATTTCAGCCCTGAGTTTGATGATTTCCTGTCTTCTCCTCCTCCTGGGTGAATTAGCTTCTTCTTGTTCCAGGGTTTTCAGTTGTTCCTTTAATCTTCTAGTGTAAGCTCTCTCGAATTTCTTTTTGAAGGCACTCAAAGCTATGAGTTTTCCTCTTAGCACTGCTTTCAATGTGTCCCATAGATTTGTATATGTTGTGCCTTCATTTTCATTAAATTTTAAGAAATCTTTTATTTCTTTCTTTATTTCTTCCTTGACAAAGGTATCATTGAGTAGAGTATTATTCAGTTTCCATGTGTATGTGGGCTTTCTGTTGTTTTTACTAAAGACCACTTTTACTCCATAGTGATCTGATGAGTGGCATGGGATTATTTCAATCTTCTTATATTTGTTGAGGTCTGTCTTGTGACCAACTATATGATCTATTTTGGAGAAGGTACCATGAGGTGCTGAGAAAAAGGTATATTCTTTTGCTTTGGGATAAAAAGTTCTATATATATCTGTTAACTCCAATTGGTTCAAAGCTTCAATTAGTTTCATTGTCTCCCTGTTTAGTTTCTGTTTTCCTGATCGGTCCATCGGTGAAAGTGGAGTGTTGAAGTCACCCACAATTATAGTGTTAGGTGCAATGTGTACTTTGAGCTTTAGTAAAGTTTCTTTTATGAATGAGGGTGCCCTTGTATTTGGGGAATAGATGTTCAGGATTGAGAGTTCTTCTTGTTGGATTTTTCCTTTGACCAGCAAGTAGTGACCTTCCATGTCTCTTTTGATGACTTTAGGTTGAAAGTCAATTTTATCTGAAATTAGAATGGCAGCTCCGGCTTGTTTCCTGGGACCATTTGCTTGTAGAATTCTCTTCCAGTCTTTTACTCTAAGGTAGTTTTTAAGGAAATGATCAGCGATGTACATTTTAAACAAGAGATTTCATTATTGTGCCATAACACTTGGCAGATGAAGACTGAGCCTTTCTAGTAATCAATGAGGCAATATTTGATTTACAGAGAATTACAAAATTGAAAGTATTTTTGCATGTTAGTTTTCTGCATTTTTTAAAATATTTTTATTTTATATATTCTTTGTTTACATTCCAAATGATTTCCCCTTTCCCGGATCCCCCCTTCCCATATGTCCCATAATGTCCCATAAACTTTCTTCTCTCCATCCCTTCTCCAATCACCTCCCTCCTTTTCCTCTGTCCTTATATTCCTCTCCAATGCTAGATCAATCCTTTCCAGGATTAGGACCCTCTCCATACTTCTTCATGGGAGTCATTTGTTATGCAATTTGTGCCTTGGGTATTCAGAGTTTCTGGGCTAATTAATATCCACTTATCAGAGATTGCATTCCATGTGTATTCTTTTGTGATTGGGTTACCTCATTTAGGATGATGTTTTCCAGATCAAACCATTTGCCTAAAAATTTTGTGAATGCATTGTTTCTAATTGCTGAGTAGTATTCCATTGTGTAAATATACCATATTTTCTGTATCCATTCCTCCTTTGAGGGGCATCAGGTTCTTTCCAGCTTCTGACTATTATAAATAAGGCTGCTATGAACATAATGGAGCATGTGTCTTTATTTCATGCCGGGGATTCCTTTGGATATATGTCCAGGAGAGGTATAGCAGGGTCCTCTGGAAGTGTCATGTCCAGTTTTTTGAGGAACCTCCAGACTGATTTCCACAGTGGTTGTACCATCTTACAGCCCCACCAGCAGTGGAGGAGTGTTCCTCTTTCTCCACATCCTCGCCAACACCTGCTGTCTCCTGAGTTTTTGACCTTAGCCATTCTGACTGGTGTAAGGTGACATCTCAGGGTTGTTTTGATCTGCATTTCCCTAATGACTAATGATTTTGAGCACTTCTTAAGGTGCCTCTCGGCCATCCGAATTTCTTCAGGTGAAAATTCTGTGTTAAGATCTATACCCCATTTTTTAATAGGGATATTTGGTTCCCTGGGGTCTAACTTCTTGAGTTCTTTGTATATTGGATATAAGCCCTCTATCAGATGTGGGGTTGGTGAATATCCTTTCCCAATTTGATGGTTGCCATTTTGTCCTTTTAACAGTGTCCTCTGCCTTACAGAAACTTTGTAAATTTATGAGGTCCCATTTGTCAATTCTTGATCTTAGAGCATAAGCTATTGGTGATCTGTTCAGGAACTTTTCCCTTGTGCCCATGTCCTCAAGGGTCTTCCCCAGTTTCTTTTCTATTAGTTTCAGTGTGTCTGGTTTTACATGGAGGTCCTTGATCCACTTGGAGTGAAGTTTAGTACATGGAGATAAGAATGGATCAATGCGCATTCTTCTGCATGCTGACCTCCAATTGATCCAGCACCATTTGTTGAAAAGGCTATGTTTTTTCCACTGGATATTTTTGGCTCCTTTGTAGAAGATCAAGTGACAATGGGTGTGTGGATTCATTTCTGGATCTTGAATTCTATTCCATTGGTCCACTTGTCTGTCACTGTGCCAATACCATGCAGTTTTTAACACTATTGCTCTGTAGTATTGCTTGAAGTCAGGGATACTGATTCCCCCAGAATTTCTTTTGTTGTTGAGAATAGTTTTAGCTATCCTGGGTTTTTTGTTATTCCAGATGAATTTGAGAATTGCTTTTTCTAACTATGTGAAGAACTGAGTTGGGATTTTGATGGGGATTGCATTGAATCTGTAGATCGCTTTTGGAACGATGGCCATTTTAACTATATTAATCCTGCCAATCCACGAGCATGGCAGATTTTTCCATTTTCTGAGGTTTTCTTCGATTCCCTTCTTCAGAGACCTGAAGTTCTTGTCATATAAATCTTTCACTTCTTTGGTTAGAGTCACACAAAGATACTTTATATTCTTTGTGGCTATTTTGAAGGGTGTCATTTCCCTAACTTCTTTCTCAGCCTGCTTATTCTTTGAGACTAGGAAGGCAACTGATTTGCTTGAGTTGATTTTATAACCAGCCACTTTGCTGAAGTTGTTTATCAGCTGTAGGAGTTCTCTGGTGGAGGTTTTCAGGTCACTTAAGTAGACTATCATGTCATCTGCAAATAGTGATAATTTGACTTCTTCCTTTCCAATTTGTATCCCCTTGACCTCCTTATGTTGTCTAATTGCTCTAGCTAGAATCAAGTACTGTATTGAAAAGATATGGAGAGAGAGGACAGCCTTGTCTAGTCCCTGATTTTAGTGGGATTGCTTCAAGTTTCTCTCCATTTAGTTTGATGTTGGCTACCGATTTGCTGTATATTGCTTTAACGATGTTCAGGAATGGGCCTTGAATTCCTGTTCTTTCCAATACTTTTAGCATGAAAGGATGCTGGATTTTGTCAAATGCTTTTTCTGCATCTAATGAGATGATCATATGATTTTTTTCTTTGAGTTTGTTCATGTAGTGGATAGCATTGATGGATTTCCTTATATTGAACCATCCCTGCATCCCTGGGATGAAGCCTACTTGATCATGGTGGATGATCGTTTTGATGTGTTCTTGGATTCGGTTGGCAAGAATTTTATTAAGTATTTTTGCATCAATATTCATAAGAGAAATTGGCCTGAAGTTCTCATTCTTTGTTGGATCTTTGTGTGGTTTTGGTATCAGCGTAATTGTGGCTTCATAGAATGAGTTGGGTAGAGTTCCTTCTGTTTCTATTTTGTGGAATAGTTTGAAGAGTATTGGTGTTAGGTCTTCTATGAAGGTCTGATAGAACTCTGCACTGAAGCCATCTGGTCCCGTGCTTTTTTTGGTTGGGAGACTTTCTATGACCCTTTTTATTTCTTCAGGTTTTATGGGACTGTTTAGTTGATCTATTTGATCCTGATTTAGTTTTGGTGTCAGATATCTGTCTAGGAAACTGCCCATTTCCTCCAGATTCTCCAGTTGTGTTGAGTATAGGCTTTTGTAGTAGGATCTAATGATTTTTTTGAATTTCCTCAGTTTCTGTTGTTATATCTCCCTTTTCATTTCTATGTTTGTAAATCTGTATACTGTCTCTGTGTCCTTTGGTTAGTCTGGCTAAGGGTTTATCTATCTTGTTGATTTTCTCAAAGAACCAGCTCCTGGTTTTGTTGATTCTTTGTATGGTTCTCTTTGTTTCTACTTGATTGATTTCGGCCCTGAGTTTGATGATTTCCTGCCTTCTACTCCTCCTGGGTGAAATAGCTTCTTTTTGTTCCAGGGCTTTCAGGTGTGTCATTAAGCTGGTAATGTATGCTCTCTCCATTTTCTTTTTGGAGGCACTCAGGGCTATGAGTTTTCTTCTTAGCACTGCTTGCATTGTGTCCCATAGATTTGGGTATGTTGTGTCTTCATTTTCATTGTGTTCTAAAAAATCTTTAATTTCTTTCTTTACTTCTTCCTTACCAAGGTATCATTGAGTAGAATATTGTTCAGTTTCCACGTGTATGTGGGTTTTCTGTTGTTTTTGTTGCTATTGAAGACCACTTTTACTCCATAGTGATCTGATAGTAGGCATGGGATTAGTTCGATCTTCTTATATTTGTTGAGGTCTGTCTTGTGACCAATTATATGGTCGATTTTGGAGAAGGTACCATGAGGTGCTGAGAAAAAGGTATATTCTTTTTGCTTTAGGATAGAATATTCTATATATATCTGTTAAATCTAATTGGTCCAAAGCTTCAATAGTTTCATTGTGTCCCTGTTTAGTTTCTGTTTTCCTGATCGGTCCATTGAGGAAAGTGCAGTGCTGAGGTCACCCACAATTATTGTGTTAGGTGCAATGTGTGCTTTGAGTTTAATAAAGTTTCTTTAACGAAAGAGGGAGCCCTTGCGTTTGGAGCATAGATGTTCAGGATTAAGAGTTCTTCTTGTTGTATTTTTCCTTTGACCAGCAAGAAGTGTCCCTCAGAGTCTCTTTTGATGACTTTGGGTTGAAAGTCAATTTTATCTGATATTAAAATGGCTACTCCAGCTTGTTTCCTGAGACCATTAGCTTGTAAAATTGTCTTCCAGCCTTTTACTCTAAGGTAGTGTTTGTCTTTGACCCTGAGGTGTGTTTCCTGTAAGCAGCAAAATGTAGGGTCCTGTTTACGTATCCAGTCAGTTAGTCTGTGTCTTTTTATTCATTAAGTCCATTGATGTTAAGAGATATTAAGGAATAGTGATTGTTACTTCCTGTCATTTTTGACATTATTTTTTAAATTTGATTGCTTAACTTCTTTTGGGTTTGATGAAAGGTTACTATCTTGCTTTTTCCAGGGTGAAGTTTCCCTCCTTGTATTGGTGTTTTCCTCCTATTAATCTTTGTAGGGCTGGGGTTGTGGATAGATACTGGGTAAACTTGGTTTTGTCATGGAATATCTTAGTTTCTCCATCTACGGTGATTGGGAGTTTTGCTGGATATAGTAGTTTTGGCTGGCATTTGTGTTCTCTTAGAGTCTGCATGAGATCTGCCCAGGATCTTCTAGCCTTCATAGTCTCAGGTGAAAAGTCTGCAGTGATTCTGATAGGTCCTCCTTTATATGTTACTTGGCCTTTTTATGTTACTGCCTTTAATATTCTTTCTTTGTTTAGTACATTTGGTGTTTTGATTATTATGTGACGGGAAGTATTTCTGTTCTGGTCCAGTCTGTTTGGAGTTCTGTAGGCTTCTTGTATATTCATGGGCATCTCTCTCTTTAGGTTAGGGAAGTTTTCTTCCATAATTTTATTGAAGATATTTGCTGGCCCTTTAAGTTGTAAATCTTCACTCTCATCTATGCCTATAATCCTTAGGTTTGGTCTTCTCATTGTGTCCTGGATTTCCTGGATATTTTGGGTTACAAGCTTTTTGCATTTTGCATTTTCTTTAACTGTTGAGTCCATGGTTTCTATGGTATCTTCAGCATCTGAGATTCTTTCTTCTATCTCTTGTATTCTGTTGTTGATATTTGCATCTCTGTCCCCTGATTTCTTCCCAAGGCTATCTCCAAAGTTGTCTCCCTTTGAGTTTTCTTAGTTGTTTCTACTTCTGATTTTATATCCTGGATGGTTTTGCTTAGCTCCTTCACTTGCTTGTTTGTGCTTTCCTGTAATTCTTTAAGAGATTTTTGTGTTTCCTCTTTCATGACCTCAGCCTGTTGACCAAAGTTCTCCTGTAATTCTTTAAGTGTTTTTTGCGTTTCCTCATTATTGGCTTTTGTATTCTCCTGGATTTCTTTCAATGATTTTTGTGTTTCCCTTGCAAGGGCTTCTAACTTTTGATCCATTTTCTCCTGAATTTCTTTAAGTATGTCCTTCATGTGTTCTTGTACTAGCATCATGACCAGTGATTTTAAATCCAAATCTTGTTTTACTGGTGTGATGGGGGTATCCAGGACATGCTGGTAAAGGAGAATTGGGTTCAGGTGCTGCCATATTCCCTGATTTCTGTTAGTGACGTTCCTGCGTTTGCCTTTTGTCATCTAGTTCTCACTGGTGTCAATGCTGGACTCACCAGTGCAAGCTGCCCCTTCCCAGGTGGCCTCTGATGCACAGCTTACCTTCTGCACTGCCTGGAGACAGGGTGCTTTTGCCCAGGCTCTTCAGATCTCGAGGCAGACACCTGAAGGCTCCCTCTGGGGCCTGCTGGATTCACCAGAGCGCACTGACTTTTCCCCGCTGGCTGCCCGGAAGCCCCTCTTGCCTCTTGCATGACCTGGAGATGTGGAGTTGCTGCCCAGGCTGATCTGGATCTGGAAGTGGAGAGATCTGAGTGCTCCTGCCAGAGGCCTCTGGACTGGAACCTAAGCCAGGCACCACCAGAGCAAGCTGTGCTGTGCGCTCCCAGACTGCCTCTGGGTGCACACCAGGTACTCCTGCACTTCCTGGAGACCGAGTGCTGTGGCCCAGGCTGTTCAGATCCCAAAGCAGGCACCTGGAGGCTCCTGCCAGGGCCTGCTGGATTCACCAGAGCACACTGACTTCTCCCCACTGGCCGCCCAGAAGCCCCTCTTGCAGACCTGGAGATGTGGTGTTGCTGGCCCAGGCTTATCTGGATCCGAAAGTGGAGAGATCTGAGGGCTCCCGCCTCGGCCTCAGGACTGGAACCTCTTTTCTGCATTTATATATGTATGTATAAGAGGGTAGAAGACATGAAGTCATGATTGGATGGGTAAGCAGATGGATTGGATCTGGGAGGCATTAGGAGATAAATAAGAATATGAATAAAACATGCTGTACAAAATAAAAAATACAAAATTAATCTCTAAAATCTGTTTAGGATCAGAAGAACTAAAAAAGCAAAATATACAGGAAGACAAAAATGTTATGGGTGATTAAATACAATGAATAGGGGCTAGAGAAATGATTCAGGATAAGAATATTCACTGCTCTTCCAGAAAACCCAGGTGTTATCCCTAGCACCCACATGATGCTTTACAAACATATATAATCGAAGACCCAGGAGATCATATGTTCTCTTCTCTCCTTCCCTGACACTGGATAGACAATATACATATGTGCATGCTGCCAGAACAGCCATATATACAACATTATATTAAAGGTTACAACTTAGAGAGTGTAAGCAGTATAAAAAAGTTAATACCCAGGTGAGGATGCTTTAACCCACTTAGAAGGGGGAAGGAAATAATCATGGGAAGCAGAGGGAGGGAGTTACATGGGTGGAAGAGGGGATGGAGAGAGAACAGGGGAAGCAAGATCAGGGGGCAGGAAAGAAGCCCAGAGGCCCAATGGAAATAAGCAGCCTCAGAGAGTGAGAGGTAAGGGGACCCTCTAAAAAGTACCAGAAACCCAGAAGTTGAGATGCTTTCAGAGCTCATTGAGGGTGACTTCAGCCTAACATTGGGAAAAGTGAACTCAAAGAGTACACCTCCAAAATACAGGGCCTCAAATGGAGGGACAAAATTACTTACCCAACATACTTGACCCAGAATTGTTCCTGTCTAAAATTTGACTGCAGTGACAAAAATGGAGAAGAGACTGAAGGAAAGGAGGTTCAATGACTGGCCCAACTTGGGATCCATCTCAATAGAGGGAGGAGGGGAGGAGGAATAGCACCAAGACCTGATACTACTATACTATGACAGGAGCCTGACATGCCTGACCTTAGAGAGGCTCCACCAGCAGCACACTGAGACAGAAGCAAATAATTACACCCAACATTGGACTGAAGTCGGGGGACCTCTAGGGATGAATTAGTGGAAGTATTTAAGAAGCTGAAAGGGAGAGCATAGGGAGACTATCCCACAGTCAAAATACCTGACCCAGAATTGTTCCTGTCTAAAATTTGACTGCAGTGACAGAAATGGAGAAGAGACTGAAGGAAAGGAGGTTCAATGACCGGCCCAACTTGGGATCCATCTCAATGGAGGGAGGAGGGAGACCAGCAGTCTCAACTAACCCAGACCCCAGTGAGCTCCCAGAGACTGAGCCACCAACCAGGAACATACAGGGGACTGGTCTGACGCACATAAGTAGAAGAGGTCTACCTAGTCTGGCCTCAGTGGGAGAAGATGTGTTTAATCCTTGAGAGCCTTGAGGTCCCAGAAAAGGGGATCCTTTTATGGGGGAGAGCACCCTCTTGGAGGCAAGGGGGATAAGGAACTAAAGGAGGGAGGACTGAGATGGGCAATGACTGCAAAGTAAATAAATAAAGTAATTTAAATTAAAATATGATATTAAACAAAAAATTAAAATGTGAAAAAAAAAGATAAAGAAAAAGAAAATTGCAAGTACCCAGGCCAAAGAATATTTCCTAGGAGAAATAACTGAAGAATGTTGGGAACAGAATCTTTTACCTTCAACAGAGAACCACCATTTTATAAAGAAGCAGTGCCTCACATTTAGGCTTAGGCAATAAATAAGAATCCACATGGCAAAGTTACTAGTAGATGTGAAGGTAAGCTTTTTGTTCCATGTCCCTTGGGCATGTGTGTGTGTGTGTGTGTGTGTGTATCTGTGTCTGTGTCTGTGTGTATGTGAGTGTGTATATGTGTGTGCACACACATGCAGGCGCTCATGCACACACATTTTTGTGTCAAGTTCTTACAATGGAGCATATGTTGGTCAGGACCTCATGATTATTTGTTCTCTTGCTTGAAGATTACAACTCAGTAGTTCCATATCTAGCAATGAGAAGGCAAAACTATTGCAAGGACATAAGTTATATATGTCTGTCACTCTTATGTATTTGTTTCCCCCTCCTTCTCTTTACTTCCACCCCTCCTCCTCCTGCCCTCCCACTCTATTTTCTTTCTCCATTTCTCATTTTTGCTTTGCATAGATAATCAATTTATAAATCCTGAGTTCACTGCATATTATCTACCTTTTCACTTTCAACTCCATTTCAAATTCAGTATGTTTTGTGGGAGATAGCTCATTCAAAGTTAATAAATTCCATTGTTCCTCTTTTGCTTTCTGCCAGGAGAAACTGGAAGAGAATAAATTTAGGAACATAAACTTTCTTAAAAATAATTGCATTTTCGCTTAGTTAAAATAAATAATTAAGTCAGATTCACTTCCAAAGAAGTATAAAGATGAAATTTTCTATGAAAATATGCTATGAAAATAAGGAAACAACAATGGACAACAAATTAACAAATCTCAAAGATGATTGACAAGCCAAGCTGGCTTTCCTTCTCATGCCAATCTGACTTTCTGTCATCGCTTTATTTCAAATCCCAAGATACTTCTCTGTTATGGAAAAGAAGTAATCTATACATTTCTTCAAGTATTATTATCTTGACTAAGTCAGTTAATAACATATAAACACATAGTTTCTAAAGATAACTTATTTATTAGAAAATTTGTTGAAAACTAGAAGCATGCAAGATGAATTGCTATAATTTATATTTTAATGGTTCTTTTTCCTATAAATGAATTCCTCTTTCATTTTCTTCATGTTATGTGGTCCAACATGTAGTGCTGAGTAGGGAGGAAATCTTTTATGACTACATTAACATCATATGGCCAGTAAGGGTTATTTTGTTCACCCTGGAGTCATAATTTATTACTCTGGATATTTTTATTAGTTTGAAAGAGTCAGTGCTAACATTCCCTGTGCACTAATATGGTCAGACTTATTGCTGGGAAACTGCTATGGAGTTCTCAGTGAATAATATTCTATAAACATAATTTGATGATGTTTTAATAGCAGAGTGTGGATAATAGCTGTGCTTTCCAATGTGCTGAGTAGAAAACCTTCTTTAATGCCTTCTTCTATTGAGGTCTTAATTCTACAAGATGACTCTAGCTAAGTCGCTGGCAGAAAGATAACACCAGGTATTTAACTTTATGCTTTGTGTTTGTGTGTGTAAAAAAACTTTCAAAGAACACACTATCATGCCTTATTTCTGCCTGATGTGTAGATGATACTACTTACTTACAACTTTATCACGAACTAAGATGACAACACCTCCAGTAAACACATCACTGTCACAGATTTCCTGAAAATTTCTCCACTAGCCTTTAAAACAGAATCTATGTAGAATATAGTTGGAGGAAATTAATTGTCCTTTCCTTATTTCAGTGAGCAAAGAAATAAGTCCTATATAACTGGTTTAGAATGTTATATGCTGTTCTTTAAAGTCCTCTAAACATTTTCTCTCTTTTAACATTTATACTACATTCCATTGGCTTATTCTCTCACATTATAGAGTAATTTTCTAAACCCAAGATTGTAGTAAACTCATTTTATAGCATTAGCATAGTAACTTGCCTGACACGAATTTGAAAATTAATGGAAAAGCACATTAAGTTTTAATAGAGTCACATTAATTATTGAAGTATCTTTATAAGGCAAATTGGGAATATTTGCACCAGAGAAAATTTCCAAGGCTAAAGGAAATTAGGATTTTTAAGATAAGATATTGTCCTTTCTTCTTAATCATTTTTAAGATGATGCAAAAAGTATGAACGTACAGCAACAAGCAGACAAACAGACAGACAGGCAGACAGACAGACACACACACACACACACACACAGCTCTTAAAACAGTTGGTCCTAAGTCTTTTTGTATGTTACACAAGTACTCAGCAACCAAGCTACATGCCTAAGTATGTTTCTGGTAACTTCACAGAATAAAAACATTATTAATTAAATTGTTTTTTGTAAAAATTAGAATATTTCTAACCAAATCCACATTTTCTTATATTATACTGATTACTGTAGAAAAACATTCATACTATTCTACATTAAGTTTTTATTATATGAAATGAAAAACTAGCCTTTAATACAAATATAATGAGAGATTTCTCCCTGTGTTTTTTTTTTGAAAAGAACAAGACTTAGTTTTATTCATGTCATATATGGGTTTCTAGAATATTCTTCAGTAAATTGTACAATGTAGGTACTAATGCACTTACAGTACCTCTTTATAAGGTATCGCATTTTATAGTCCTTTGGCCCCTCAACAAGTCTCTATTTGTTATTTTTCTGTTGCTCTGATGAACACCATGAGGAAGAAGGCTTCTGGAAGGAAGTATTTGTTTATGTTTACGGTTCCAGATGTATAAACATCCATTATGGTAGTGAGCCACAGTCTTAGGTTTCATTGCTAACAGGAGTATGAAACTGAGAGTTCACATTCTCAAATTGAAACAATCTACAGAATTTGAAAACAGGAAGTGGGTTGAAACTACAAAACTTCAAAGATCACCCATAATGTTCTTCTTCCAGCAATGATTATCTTAAAAGTTCCACAACTTCTTTACAATGCCACAGGAACAGTGTTCTGATATCTAGTCCATGGGAAACATTTCTCACTCAAATCACTTTAAAACCCTAGAATTTGAATTTTATTTCTCTACCTATATCAACAGATATTTAATGAAGATACAATGCTAACATGCATCCACATCAGTTCATATGTAAGCCTATTTACTGTTTAAATTTGTGTTCTTGTGTTAGTTTAGCAAACATTATCTACTTAATTACTCTTAACATTTTATTCAGGCAAGTAGTATAAGTGGTTTAAGAGAATGACATTCACAGAAGTTGTAAATGTTCATCCTTTAGAGAAATATAAAAATAAAACTTTCAAACTTACTATGAAATCAATAAATAAGAAATAATGGAAACTCTCTTCTTGATTTTAGTCACCTCCTGTGCTAGTTTTGATGAGAATGGGCCCTATAGGTTAATAGGTTTAAATATTTGGTAAGCATTTGATAGAAGTATTTGGGAAGGATTGTGGTTATGGCCTTGTTAGAGGTGATCCATCACTGAGAGCAGGATGTGGGGATTCAAAAGGATGCCGTTCCCAGTTATCTCTTCCTCATGCTTATGAATAAGAGTATAAGTTCTCAATTACTGTTCAAGAACCATGTCTACCTGCTTACTGCAATATTCCCTTTGAAGATGAACAAAACTGCTTCCTTTACAACTTTTCTCTTGCCAGGATGGTTTGTTATATTAATAGGAACCTAGCTGAAATAGAAGTTGGTTCTAGAATGTGAGCTATTTCTGTGATATTTGTGGCAATGCTTGTTTAGGAGGAATGAGGAAAACATTGGGAATTTTGCCTAGGAAAATATTTGAACAGTGTAACTAGGCTTAATGGACCACCTTAAGAGTGCTTTTTTATTAAAAAAAAAAAAAACAAAAAAACCAAGACTCTACTATATAGAACAATGTTATGGAAGACTATTTCAAGAATTTTCAGAAGGGGAAGTATGCAACTGGGTTGGAAAACTATCTTATGATGTTTAAACAAAAATGTGGCTTTGATTTTTACCTTTTCCTAAGAATCTATTTTATACATAGGCAGAAGATATTTCAAGATAGTCTAATATTGACTCTGGTACTTGGTTATTGGCAACCATTTTTCTGTGGATCTACAATAAAAAAGAGGGCACAGAGAAAAAATGAAATATAAGAATGTGTAGCTTGAGGAGAAAAGGATTGCCAAGTAATTTAATGTTGGTGCCAAGGCTTGTTCTTAACAAGGTAAAGAAAGACCAAATTTGCAATAAAACAAAAGAGTGAATCCTTCAGATGAGACCCAAACAGCTAATCTTTAAATTTGTGAAAGAAAAAGGCCTGAAGGCATTTTTAGTCCTAAAACCCAATATCAAATTAACATTCATGCAAATATTATTGAAGACGGTACCAGGCTCCATCCCAAGCGGGCAGCCACATAGGGTAGTGTTGGCAAGATGGTTGTGATTTTAGAGCTGTGAAGCATATGAGTAAAGAGGCTGTGGGATCTTTCTCCATACTTAAGGAGAACTGATGCAGCCAGGTAGTAAGCACTGCCTTTGCCTTTTGTAAAGTTATTATCAAATCTTAATTTCTCTAATTGTGAGAATATGCCTCATTGATATGTCACCATAAGAATCCATGGCACCACCTCTATGTGATATACACTCAGCAACATGAAGTAGATGGAAAAATAAACAAAAGGAAAGCGTGAATAAGTTGAAGCTGGTAATAAGCAGAGATGGAGCACAATTTTTATGTAAGGTGAACCATAGAGGGAAAAGAAAGTAGAGCTCTAAGCACCATATTTACAGAGCCTCAGAGTTGCTATATGCATTATACAAGATGGAAGTGAAGAGCCACTTGAGAACAAGAACTCCTCAAGTCAGAAGAACACTGAGCATGGAGGGCAAAGTTCTTATTTATTGTACAGAAAGAAAAGTGAATCAGGTGAGTCACTTGAGATCTTACCTGAAGCACAACTGTGCAAGACATACAAATATTTATATCATAAGTAGATAATTGCTGCCTGGGTGTGGAAGTAAAGGAAGAAAGTAAATACTGGGGAAAAGGGTTTTAAAATGACCGTTATATTTATTTATGCATTCATTTAGATACAGTCTATCACTATGTAGAACAGAATGGCCAGAATTTCACACTGAGTTCCAATTGCCTATGTCTCTCATGGCTGGGATTAAAGGTGAACACCTGGCCTACTTCTCTTTTTTTGAAAATATGTCCAAGAAATTCATTAGGTTCTTAAGGTCATTAAGCAAGAAAAAATATACTTGCACCCGTGTCAAGAGGAATAAAATTTAACCACTTAAACTGTATCAAAAATCATAGCAAATGAGCACTCCTTAAAGAAAAAGACTTTGTCTAAAGTTTTATCCAACTTTGAAGAATACATTCTTTTTGATCTGGATGGTCTAGACTTTTGTCTCAAGCAAAGGAAGGTAAATAGAAGAATCCACATGTGGAGAACTGGCCCAGTAAAAGATTAAGATTTAATTATTAGATGTAGAATGCTTTTCTTGCATTGCACCAGCAAAACTCCTCAACAGCAGCAACAGTAAATACTTGATGGTACACATGTGTTTGAAAGAAAATTACTTCAGCTAGATCAGTGCTGGAAAATGAAGGAAAAAACAAAAGAATCAGGGGAGGGGAAGAGGAAGGGAAGGAGGAGGAAATAATGAGACAGGGAGGGTGACCTGAAAGATATAAATGAGTTTATGGATGGAGAAGAATATTACTTGTACACATATAGAATCATTTGAAGCCTAAATAAAAATAAATATGAGTATTAGTAAAATTTAAAACATCTATGTAAATGTCAGACTATTTAAATAATTGTGAAAATGCAAGACAGTTCAGACGTTTCTCCATCTTGTATTCCTTGAGGCTTTTTCAAGCTTAAGTAGAATTTGATCTTATTTTTAGAGATCTCCCTGGAAGAGAATTCATCTCTACACAGAAAAACCAAGACTAACATATCCCAGCTAACTTGTCTTAGCATCTGTTAAACTACTTGCTAGTATAAAACCTTCTCTAGCTAACTGCTTATCTTGGCTTCTGTCAAGTTCCTTACTTAAGGAAATTCTCACTACCACTTCCCTACTACCACCACACACCACTCCTTTCCTACTGCTAACTAAGTTGATGCCAGGATGTATTGCTGCTTTCAAAATCCATAGTCTCTGGACATTCATTTTTGGACTTAGAACAACATTTAAGCAGAATACCAGCAATCTGAAAAAAAAATTCAACTGGCTATAAGCTATGTATGAGTGTTTATCTCTTGTGGGAGTGCCCTGAACAAAACTTAGAAATATGACTTGATGTATCAGAGACAGCTTAAGAAAGAAGAAAATCACACTAATAATGACCAAAAATATTTCAAAGTACAAAACAGATGCACAACAGACACACAAAGCTCAGAGATTATATCAAGCAGAATTATAAGTAAAGCAAATAAAAACAAACAAGAAAAATGAAAATATGATAAATGTAGTTATACTAATTTTAATTTTCAAAAATAAGAGATTAGAATAGAATATTGGAAAGGGCTTCATGTGGCGGTTGGGAAATACCTCCTTATCTATGAGAAACAATTTTACTGAATGAGGAGTTCTCACCTGGTTAAGTTTTGTCTTTCAAAATACACTGCACTGCTGTCTTAGGCTCCCCTGGCCATGGTTATGAAATTTGTTCTATTGGTAATTTTTATTGTTTTTGCCATGTTCCAGTACGCATGGTATCATTTTATATTTTCATTGGTATGACAACATAGTGGATATTTTAACTACCTTTCATTCTTGTATTCTATGATTAAGTGGCATTGCTTAAAAAATCTTTAAAATATGGTTGAATATAACTAAAATATATTGCTTACATGCTTAAACATTACAAAAATTTTGACTCTTGATTTCATTTTATAATCCACATCTGTTAATTTAGCAAAACATTTTAATGCTTTGGAATGTTCTGTTTTTAATTGTTTTAATCTTTTCTATACATAAGTTGTTATGCATACTTACAAACAAAAACACAGACATATATGTACAAAACATAGCTCCTTACTTTGCTCTATAATTAGATAGATTTTTCCTGCTTCTAAAAGTACAGTTTTAAGAATGTATTTGTTTTAAAACACACTACCTATCGAAATCACTTTCACTAAAGCCGGTTGATTTATACTAGAAAGCTATAGAATTTCTAGAATGCCTTATAGATAATTACATTTCTTTTTACATTTTTATATTACTATATAGAGTAATGGGGTTCATTGTGACTTCTTTTCAGTGTGATCTATCACTGTAACTTATCCTCTACTCTGCCCTTGAATTTCCATCTCATTTAACCTTTCAGAAAATATACAGTATTTACATTGTCTTAAATCTGGTATGTACTTGAGAAACCAAAGATATATAGTAACACTTTGCCAAAATGTCTGCTAATAAGACCTAACAAACATAGTGATAAATTATAATATACATACTTTATTGTATTGTATGAGCAAAATAGAATCATATTTGATGTTAAATCCTATACCATACAAAGTAATAAAATACAGTAAAATATTTTTTGAGGGAATCTTACATGTATTATTAACAATATCATATGTATAATGTAATTGAGTGTATGATATTATTTGCATAATAATATTATATAACATCTAATAAAGTTTTAGCTAACAAATACATAATTAAAACCACCCATTTTTTTAGACAATGTAACATTTTTCCTTACAAACATAATAGGCACAAATTATCATAGTTTTACATCAACCATTTAAAGGAAGAAAAAATGTTTATAATAGCTGCAAATACAACTGATTTTAAAAATGTTTTTTTTTTGGTAATTCATGATACAGTATTAAGAAAATCAATTTTATCAGCATAACCATAACCAGCAGGCTTAGTGGCGGTTATAGTTAATCTTTGAAAATGGGTATTATTCATCATCAAATAGGAAACTGGTGAGGGACACCTCAGGCCCTGTCCATGAGAATGTGCCTGGCTACAGGCCTAAACATAATCCCCTGGGAAAAGGGGATGGAATTTGATCAATGGCATTTTTCTTTTCTTAGTCTAGACCTTCAACAAATGATCATCCTGAATTGTCATATGTTTCTTTTGGCAGGGTACTGGATACATTTACACACACTAGGCATGCAACAGAGATTAAAGCTTTGAAAAATCTGAGACCCAATGAATTCTTCATTCCTTAAGTTACTTATATCTGTTTACACTGATTGTAAAAGTTGACCAAGAGATTCAACATCATTACACTGGAGCAAATCTTAATTGATGCAAATTAGGTTCCAATATTTCCCTATGCTAGCATTTTGGGAGTCATTTAACAGCAAGTCTCAGTTACTGCTCAGTCGTTTGGAGACAAATTAGAGAAGTGAATCACATAACATGCTTTTAACACTGCCATACCTTGGCACTATTAAGTTTCAGCTGATGCATCCATTATTATTGTTGCTATAATATACAAGAAGGCTTGAGTTATATCTGCGAATAATGCTTTCATTTTACATCATTCTGAATGTTGTTACTAATGAAGTAGGTTGCAGAACTGTCCAAAATGAAAATGTAAAAATATCTGAGAAAGTGTTGCAACAATTAACAAACATCAATATATTAGTTATTATCCTAGTGAATATAAAACAGATTTATTCGGTTAAAAGTGAAACTAAAAATATATCTTAAGTGAGGGAAATAATTATTTTATTTCAGGATACAAACAACACATAGGCAATATTCAGGAATTGACTAAACCAAATTTATTGCTATTTAAAAGAGTATACATAAAAAAAAATCTTACTTTGTATTTTTGAGGCTTGCTTTTTCTATGTGAATATACACATTTACAGAAAGTCGTGGTAGATTTTAAAGTTAAGATTAACCATAGCTTATTTATAACTTTCACTGATAAATATGGAGTGAGGTAAGCATGCTTTAAACTAGGGGAACAATAATGGAATAACTCATGTATCATTGCAAAGAATGAAAATCTAAGCCCAATGGTAACATAGCAGATCATACTGCTTTAAATTGGGAATTTATGGAGATTTGTGAATATCCTAAAAATAATTCTCATGTTCTACTAGGCAAATATTCAAAAACCACTGGCAATATTTGAACATTGTGTCGACAGGCCTGGAACTTTAGATTAATAAAGCATTCTTCAACACATGAAGTAAGCCCTTCAGGGTTAGAAATCTCAGATGAGTCAGGTTTCAGACTCATAGAAGCAATTAAATGTACAGGGTGATCCTTAGATTTCCTGACACAGAATTTGCTAGCCTGGAATGTTACATAGTGTACTTTCTAATGAACCCTCCAGGTAATTATATGGATCAGAGTTTTCAACTGGAATGCTAGCTCTCTAAGGTGATCAATTCTAGTACTTAAACACTTGGCAAAAATGTAGTGTTAAATCTCCTTGTTCAGAAATTCTACCTCAGTGTGTTTAACAGGGAAATGTAGTGACTCAATATTTGAAAATATGCACTCATATTAAAGCCACTAACCCTAAGAGAAATACAATTTATGTTATCATTTGATAGATAGCCCCTAAATCATTATTTTTTTCTTCACGTAAACTATAATTGCTGTGGGTACACAGGATCATTTCAGAAAATGTCTACAGATGCAGTAAGGTGGCAATTCTAATAATGTAAATCTAATATTATTTTGAAGATGTGGTTTCATATACACTTTCCTTTGGTGGAATCATTTGCATAGAATTTAAAATATTTGCTGCTATATGGTGTTACTTCTGACAAGAGGAGTTTAATGTTACTGTTGCTAAAGAATATACATTGGGTAATATTTGTTATATATGCAAGCTTTATTAGGATTTTGAGATGAATAAATTGGAAGAGTCCCGAGACATGAGAAGCTGTCTTTTTATTATTATTATTAAGTATTTATTCTTCTCTAGTACATTATACCCTGGCCGCTCTTTCCCCTTCCTCTGTTCCTCCCAGTAAGATCTGCAGGATGCGAGGTGAATAAACTTACGTTGTGTGATGAAGGAAAGGATAGAAGCAGAAGACCATTTGAGGGAGATGCTGTGAATTCAAGTTTCAGCTTCAGCTGCAGTTGATAACACACAAACAGTATTGCCAATGCTTGTTGTCAACTATGTATGAGAACTCATTTCATCGAACCTTCATAGGACCAAGGACCTCTCCTCCCATTGATGCCTGACAAGGCCATCGTCTGCTACATATGTAGCCAGAGCCATGTGTACTCCTTGGTTGGTGGTTTAGTTCCCAGGAGCTCTGGGGGATCATCTGGTTTGTGAATATTGTTCTTCCTATGGAGTTGCAAACTCATTCAGCTCCTACAGTCTTTCTCTAACTCTTCCATTCGGGGATCCTGCACTCAGTGCAATGGTTGACTGTGAACATCTGACTCTGTATTTGTAAGGCTCTGGCAGGGCCTCTCAGGAGACAGCTTTATCAGGCTCCTTTCAGCAAGTGTTTCTTGGCATCCACAATAGTGTCAGAGTTTGGTGTGTGTATCTGGGATGAATCCCCAGGTGGGACAGTCTCTAGAATGCCTTTCCTTCAGTCTGTGCTCTGCACTTTGTCTCCATATTTACTCCCATGAATATTTTGTTTGTCCTTCTAAGAAGGACTGAAGCATTCACACTTTGGTCTTTCTTCTTCTTGAGTTTCATGTTGTCTGTGAATTGTATCTTGGTTATTTGGAGCTTTTGGGCTAATATCCACTTCTCAGTGAGTACAGGAACTCGGGGCGGGGAGGATAGGATAGGGGGGTTTCTGGGAGTGGAGAAACTGGGTAAGGGGATAACACTTGAAATGTAAACAAATTTTAAAAAGGAAGAGGAAAGAACTCATTTTATATTGTCTTCTTCAATTTAGTGCTAATATTGTTTCACCCTTCAGCTGGCTGGACCACATCCTTAAGTAAGACTTTCTAAGTGATGCTTTGTAGACTGCACCCAAGCACAGCTTGATGCTCCCTTTACAGAGAGGAGGTGGTTTGGATAGCAAATTTTGGGGTTTCAAAGAAAAGGTAAAATAACTTTTGAAGATGAAAGTTGAGAATATAATTCTGGGAGTAGAAAGCTTACAAGGGGAAAATAATTGACCACCACAAATTTACAAAATCAAAAGGAATGGGAATATTTGAATAATAATTAAATATGCATCTGTTCAATATCCTGGAGCAGACCTGAATATCCTAAATCTCTCTAGCAATACTCTTTCTCACATGGACTCAGGAAAGACTCCTATTGACCAAACCTGTAGCTGTAACCTAAACCTCTGTAAGCTTTAACTCTGTAAGCACAGACTATTCCAAGTGGTTTTCCCTCACATTGAATATATTTAGAAACCAGATAGAGCTTGGGAGCACTTGAATAGCCTGCATTTTATAAAAAAACAGATATCAAATTATATATGTTAAATATCAATCAAGTTTAGCTATTTGATATTTTCTGTCATTGCCAAAACTTGGACCACTATGTGTATGTGTGTGTGTGTGTGTGTGTGTGTGTGTGTGTGTGTGTATGTGTGTGTGTTAAGATCTTGAGTGTATAAAAAACTCTTTTATAAAGTAAACATATTCCCACAGAGCTGGCTGAAACTCTAATTTCATACAGTGAATGTTAAGTTAATATTCATAAACATATTCCATTAACTCAAGCTGTAGGGGAGTTTTGTAATCTATGCTTTCATGTTTTCTTATGCTCTACTTTCTCATAGTAAGAGCTTTTCCACATCACTGAGTCATAAAATTATATCACTTTGTCCAACCTCCTGTGCAATCACAAGATACTGTAAATTGAGCAAATTGTAGGTCGTAGACTTCATATGGTTATCTACTTTATACTTTGATCATAATATTGTCTCTAATGAAATAATTTAGTGTAATCTTCATTAACACAAATTAGTATTATCTTTAACTGTAATCTAAGTCCCTGGCAAGCAGGTCAGTGGGTTATAGTATGTTTGAGACCAGTATTTTTTCACAGAAAGAATTCTGGGCAAACCAGTATTATGTAGGAAAATGGCTGATCTCAAACTAACAAAACCCAAAAATGAATACTAAAAGAAGACTTTAATAAATTTTCTCTTCTGGGTAGATTTCCCAAAGAATCTGATCACCATTTTAGAGAAGTACCTGCACACCTCTGTGGAAGGCTGCTCTGTTCGAATGGCATGGCATGGTGCTTGGTGGCTGTAATAAGATGAATAAATGAAGGTATTATATAGATACAATAAAGAGCTTTACCCAGACTTAAAGAAAGATTAGAGTATGCTACTTTTAGAAAAATAGATAGAATTGGATTTAATTATAAAGACTAAATAGATTATCCCTACAGAAATAAGTATTATTTTTCAATCATCTGTGGAATATATGGAATAAACACAAAAGTCAAAGTGAGAGGGATTAAGGATAGGGGAAAGAAAGGGAACTGTAGTATTGGTAAAAATAAAGTTTCTTCTGTGATAATCTATCTAGGTTTCTAAATGGAACACTTAAATCTCATTCTTATTTAAATTAATATTCTCTATTAAAATGTTATTTAAGTATATAAATTTCACATTTTTTGAGATATAGTTTCTTATTATTTATTCCACATTAATTTTGTTAAAGAACTTTCAATATTCTATTTGCCTCCTGTAAATCACAAACCCATAGTAAACTAAGGATTAAAAACTGACATTGGACTTAAGACTGTTTTTTTCTATCTTTTCTCAATACACTGAAATAGTCAAGAAACTAAAAAGATAAAATTGCTTCCATGTTTCTAAATAGTATATTGGTAACTTATGCATGAAAATTTGAAGTTTTATGGCTTATATTAAGGACTGCACATACACTTATTACTAGTTGCTGGAATCCAACAGTCCCTACTTCTGGGTCACTCATTTTGCATTAAAGGCAGGTTTTAGTGGATATGCCCACCCCATGGCAAGTTATTACCCAAAGAACATGCTTTTATTATCTCCATAACCCTATAATATACCATACAAATGCTTTTTTATGACAGCAAAAAATCAGTGTCTTTCCACATATGACAGAATCTTTTCAGAATTGCTTGCAGAGATATTTACAACATTTGACCTATGTACTCAAAGTACAAAGTGTTTAGAGCTTGGTCTATGTTGATGAAAAGTTAATAAGATTGAGCACTAATGTCATTCGAGGGGTTCTCCCATCCTCCAATTAATGTTCAACTGAATATATGCAGGACAGTGTATAAACACTCCACACACAACAGTTGCTGAAAAAGATGTACAACTCTACTTAAGTAAGTTATTCCGCACATTACAGTTCTTAACATTACTTCTCCTGACAATGGATTTTGGTGGAAATTCTAGATCTGTATTAGCAACTTTCTACTATATTGCATTTATTAAATAAAGAACATCCTCACCAACAACATGAACTCATTAGAATTCAGACAGTTTTGTACTATATTACTTAACTATGTCAGAGGGTAAATATGATACCCAGGCTAAGAGTTCAAATGAAACTCTAGCTCCAGTTACTTCTGTTTACTTGATGTTATTGATACATGTTATCAGCGTATTTAAAACTTTTTAGTAGTAAGGTCATTCCTTTTTTCTTAAGCCTGAAAATGGAATATGTGATAAATTAACCTCTATTATTTTTTACTGTGATATTTAAATCTTTAGCTGCTAGGTGGTCAGACTGATTCTGGCTATGACATATTAAAAATAAAACACTGTACTTAGCATCATTACCCAGAAGCTATTTTTAAAGCATAATTTCACATAGCTTTAAAAAAAAACTCTCATTACACCCACCAATTTCAAATGTTAAATCAGTATTTTTAGTAACTTCCTGTAGTTTACATTACCATAGATTAATTCTAAAGCATTTTCATCTCTTTAATTAAATTTGTCTTGCTAATTTAATGTTATCTCTTCTTCTTTCTTTTACCTCCAGGTAAAAAATTAGTTCTTAGTATAAATTTGTTTTATGGACTTTTAAAGTAAACAAAATTGCATAAAATGGGCTTTTGTATCTGATTTGGGGGTTTTGAGGCCTGTGTCTTATATAATATTTGATAGAAAATTGCGTTCTTTTATTGTTCAGTATCAGTTCACTGTATGGGTAAATACTATATTTTATCAATAGGCACAAGTTAATAAGCATTTAAGATAATTGAAGAATTTTTGTTACATTGATTAATGTTACTATCAATATTTTCATGCAAATGTCCATACAGAACCTGCTTTTATTCATATATGTATAAATACGTTAAAAACGTATATGTGTGTGGCTTGAAGTTAAACTTCTTGTGAAGCATTATGCTTGTTGTATTTCTAATCCTATTAGCTATGTATTAACTTCTTACATTTAGACATTCTGAAATTGATTGTTTTTATTGTCTATTATTTTATTTTATTATAATTATCTGACATCTTACAATATCTTTTCTTGTGTTTGGTCTGCACTTATCTAATAACTTATGTTTGGTGTACATTAACATGCCTGGGATATATTTCTCTTAAATTGTGAAATGCATATTCATACTTTTTCCAATTTACAACCGGGTTTTTCTTTTTCTTATTAATTTCAAAATAGTCATACATTTTGTATTAATACACACTCCCAGTAATTAGTATGAAGATTTTGTTGTTGTTCAGCAGTTATTTTAAACTTTCTCTGATATGGTTATGCCAATATGATGCAAATACTATCTGATGAACATAAAATTAAGTTGTTTCATCATGGTAGCAACAATGAAGGTTCATATTTATCTAAATCTACATGGAAGACAGTGTTTACTACATGAATTCCTTGGCCTTAATCAGTTTTAAATTTGCTCCCAGATTCATCACCAAAATTGAATATCACTGACATTGTTAAAAATGGACTTTGTGCATGGAAGGTACATTAAACAAAACAGGGATTGGAGCTTGCATAAGAGAAAATGATTCACTAAAGAGACACTGAAAACATGGAGAGTAAGGCTATTTTTGAAATAAAATAATAGACAGTTTCAACCCCTTTTTAAAAATAAACAAATGTAGAGGCATTATATTCTACAATAATGGTTTAAATATTAAAGACTTAATATATTCACTTAAAATTCTCATCAAATATGATAATACTGAGTTATTTGCATTTGATATCATCCAATAGCTCAATAAATATATCTGGACTAAAATTAATAGACACATGAAAGAAAGCATTATGTACTTAATAATCTTCAGCATCTTTTGTTATAAAACTTTACACAACTGCAGCATCTATATTTTGTTTCAGGAAAAAATCTTTTCTCATTCTTGCATGATGTCACCAGTTCCATATTTTTCATTTAAATTTAAATTTGATTCTTCTAATTTAACCATAAAAATGAAGTGTTACTCAAGCCATTTTATACAAAATATTTCATTGCTTTCAGTTTGCAAAATGAACATATGTAATTTGATTTCCCACATTCATCTAAATGTTAGCATATTTTAATGGAATTAAGTGATGGGTGACAAAATTATCCCCAGAAATCTAGAAGTTGATAAGTGTTGGACTTCAAATAGATCAAACATATAAAGTATATTTTCTTAATTGTATGCTTTAAAATCTTATTTATTTATTTATTTGTTTGTTTATTTATTTACTTTTTGTCGTATATGCCAAATCACAATTTGGAGATCAGAATCCACATTGTATAACTTGGTTCTCTCTTCTGTCATGTGGCTTTCAAGGATTATCATGCTTGTAATCCAGTGAATTTAAGTGCCTTACTGAGACATATCAACATCCTGAAGTCTGTCATTTTTATATTTCCTTGTTTTTATTTTATCAATCACACTTGTAGCTGTAACTATACATTGTACCTAACAGTTGACAAAATATGAGAATACAAAGTGGAAAGGCATATCAATTATTCTGGCATTTTTATATTACTGTCCACATGTTATAGGTATCTTTAATAAGCAAATAATTATAATTGTTGCATTTTTGCATGTTTTGGCATTATGTAGTTCTATAAATATCCTTAGAAGCTGTGTGATAAACACTGATTTCAGTTGTAACAAGAAGACAAAGCTTAATCTGAGATAAAATAGCATGAAATATTTAATCATTTATAATCTTTCATCTGTTTCACTGATAGCTATAACACATTATAAATAATTACAATAGTCTATTTAAATTGAATTTTGTGCCTTTTTACATATTCAATTATAATTGTTGTCTTTTTCTAGATGCTAAGTTTCAAATGCTCTGTTAAAAGAAATGATAACTTTTCTAAGATCACTGCTTAAGACTACACATATATATTACTGAGCTGAATTTCAAATATGGAGTGATTTAGTTCAATTATCTATTTAACAGAAAACAATTCCTGTTGAATTTAATTCATGAGAAATTGATTCTACAAAACATATAGAATAAAGCATATAAAAGCATATTATATTTTAAAAGAAATTGTCAAATCAATCCTTAAGCGAATTTTACTGGGTTATCTACTTTCTGAAATAATTGAGGTAGCTTTTATGAATAAATTCTGCTACAAAAGAAAAATACAAACTCTATCTACATAAAACTATAAATATATAAGCATATATTATTACAGTGTTCCACAGAGACATTTAATACACCAAGAGATGACAGAAATATACAGAACAATTAATATCTTTCTTTTGATTTTGCTTTTTTACTTCACACAAATATTTTTCATTTATTTATAGAAAAATATTAATCTTTGTAAAATTATATCTATTTTAAATACTGTAAATCAAATCTAATTGCTTTAACTATTAAATCAACTTCATGCAACTGGTCAATAAGGAAGTATGCCAGAGATTTATTCAAAGGTATTAATTTGATTTATTCGTATTTGTTCACTCTGCCTAAGGCAAGAGGAACAATGAGGAATACGGGTTGGAAAGAACAAAAGAGATGGAGGATGGAGGGAAGAGTCTGCTAAATGCCATTTGATAAACTTAATGTTGGTCCTGCATCCAAACGGTCACAGAGGCTGTGACTCATTGCAGAAGATTTGAAGTATATCATGTTGGTATATTCCAGCATGGACTAAGGAGTAGCTTATGGAATCCCAACTACAGATGGACAGCCACTGTGTGGAGCTCATTTCTACAGAAAAGACTTATTTTTATTATTCAGTGACAAAGATCTGGGAACACTGCAGAAGTGGAAGTGAAAGAATTTAAGAGACAGATAGTATGTTCAAAAACTGTAATGATATCTCTTAGACACGAAATGGATATCACAATCATGATTCTACAGAAAACCCACCTAAGATCACTATAACTTAATTTTCTGCAATGATCTTATAGATGATTAACACTCAATCTCATAAAGTGTTTATATATATTGAATAATGTATGGATAAAGGTAGGTTGTTATTTATATGGGATTTAGGCAATAGTAATGTTCCCATGCCTCATTTCATGGTCTTGTACCAGTATATGCACAAGGCCACACCGAGTAAGATTATCAAAATAACAACTACATCATTAAACAAATAAAGAAATGAATTTGTTATGTGTGTATTTGTGGTCAAAGAGATATGGATGGAAAGAGAAGTGGAAAATAGGGTTTGATAAGGTTTATGTATTTATGAAATTTTAGGATTGAAAATAAATCAAAATAAAAGTGTATGTAAATACATTTAAAAATTACAATGGTGGTAGCTAACTATTTTAGAGGAAAATAAAATCTGTATGAATAAAACAAGATGAAAGGATTAAATTTAAAAATGAAACTAAAATTAAATGTGTTCAAATAAATATTAAACATGCTAAACTTCTATGTTTAAAATTGACTAATAAAATCATAGTATACAATTATATAAATACACAGCGTACTTTACAGTTATTAGCTAGATTTAGAATGTAAAATTTTAAGACGTTCTTTGAAAACTGTTCTGAAATTATTTTTGTTAGAAGATCTAATCTCATAGTTGATCTCCTTAGGAGGTATTAATTTTGTTTGCTTAACAGAGACTTAATATTGGCATTTTATTCTGTTTAAAATATAAGGTCTTGGATAGCTCTTTCAAAAGTTAATGTCCCCAGTACTGTCAAGAACAAGAACATACAAACACACACACACACACACGCACACACACACACACACACACACACAAGATAGAAGAGATAGGAAAGAGTGCATCACATCATTTCAATGGACAACCTACTAAATCTACTTTATAATCCATAAGAAATGAAGTAATAAATTCTATGTTTTCTTACGGTTTTTATGTCATATTTTTAAAAGTATATTTCAAAGCAAAATGGTACTTGTTAATATCTTCCAAAGCACTAATAGTCATTGAAGTATTTGAAAACTATCTGGCAAGTAGAAACTATTAATGAATGTATAATTTTACAGAATGTGAACTGCACATATAGAAAAGCTGACGTCAACAATGTAAGATGGTTTCAATTCCTAAAGCTTTTTTCTTGTAATATGTAATGCATAGATGCATTGCGATTCCTTGGCAAACATGATATATCTAAAACTAGCAGAATTTCTGCTCTGAATCCATTAGAAAGCAGATGATCAAATGAAATGTTTTCATGCTGCAAACTCCAAAAGAAAAGAGATAAATGAGGTCAAATAAAATTAATGATGAGACTCCTTACTTTAGTTAGCTATTCACCTCAGGTATATGTTCCCTGTCATTTTGGCAGTGAATGAGAATTACAATAAGGGAAAAAAGTAAGACAACACCAATTATTCTGTGGGCATGCAGTTACATACACGGCAACTAACCTGAAGCTCTGTGGATTCCAGATGGGACCAGTAATCAGATAACTTGTGGGTGTTTTAATCGTACCCAGAGGGTATCATAAAATCCCTCACCATATGTTTAATACTCAGACAGACCTGATTCTTTGAACTGCTTCTTTAATCTTACTTTTTATTTACTTTTTATTGTAATGCACATGAGTTGATGTCTATTTTTCTGCAGCTAGACTTACAGATAAACACAAGCACACCTCTTATCTCTGATTTTACTACACTTTTTACTAACTTCATTCATATTTTGGATTTCTGCCTTATGGTATGGCTGATTCTAATGCATTATAACTAAGTTTTATTCCCATGTCTCTGCAAAATTTGATTGAGGTTTATGCTTAGAAATATTAAAGATAGAACTAAAACTGTCAAAGATGGATGTTGAAAATAGTATAGCAATATTGAAATTGAGTATATAAGGTGATATATCAAGAATATTTAAATTAATATCAAGAATATTAAATTACATTATAATTTAATATTTACTAATATTAAGTTTTTATAATATTTAAAAGAATATTAAAATTTAATTCACCTTTATCTTCTAAAAAACTTGTTTCAAGATACTGTTGCTGTTTCTTTGTTTACAAGGCTATTTTAAAGTTGTTACTGTTTTTCTCCTGATAAAGAGGGGATTAGTTTTCAAATCTAACTGGAACATGGGAAGGGCAATCAAGCTCTATAAGAAACCTTTAAATTCAACATGTAGTAAGTTAAAAACCACAGCAAAGAGATCAAAGTGAACCAACAAGACAATGGTAGAATCTGAAAGGTTACAAATCTACTTTTGAAATTACTTGGACACACACTGAGCAATTGCAGAATTTTTTTGCACTTGTTTATTTATAAACATTCTTAGTTTCAAAATCACTTATCATGACAGGCCATCTGTTATGTGTAGGGCTTTTTTATAAGCACTTTGAATGGGAAGGCACTTAGTTACTGCATCTCCAGTAATTTTTTTCACTGACAGGAATGGAGACATAGTTCCCTTAGTATCAGCACACTCTGTTCTTTCAGAAGGCATAACTTCAGATCAGATCACATACTTCAAGAAACTTAAGACTGCATGTCATACTGAAGATTATATAGAAAGTGGAGGCATAACTTTAGTTGCTAGGATATCTTAACTTGTGAGCCATCTCAGGACATTTGGAAGAACACTAGGCTCATACCAGCAAACACTTCATGTCATCTGCAATAGGGTCTGGGGGTTGGTGTCTGCAGATGGGATGGATCCCTAGGTAGTGCAATCTCTGGACAACCTTTCGTACAGTCTGTGCTCTTTATCCCTGCATTTCCTTTACACAGGAATAATTCTGGGTTAATATTTTTGAGATGGGTGGATGGCCTTATCATATTGCATAGCTGTTACTTTATCCTTAGACCTAAATGTTTTTCCTTTTCCTCGACCACAAAATTGTCCTTTCTTTTTTTTTTTAGTATAATATGAAAGCTCATTGTATTCCTTATTACACAACCTTTACTTAATATTCTGAGGAATGTGTGCAATCTCTTCTTGATTCGAATGTTATTACATCATTCTAGCAAGTAAGACCATCTCTAAAATGTTTCTTTCTAAAATTATTGTAATCAAGTCAGAAATTCTATAGAATCCTTATCTATTTGTCTATATACCATCACTACAAGATAGTATATCTTTATAAGTCTGTAGAAATCTGCTCAAAAGGGTGGGTCAATACCTAGTGAATTTATATATTTAATAATAACAGGAAAGGCATAATAATAGCAGGAATTGTTCCTAAAATGAATTTCTCGTGGACTTTGCCTGCCAGAGTAAATCCATCATAGATTTTAATACAAGGGAGACCCATGTCAGGAAGATCATCTGCTAGTTTATAGCTTCTTCTTTTTGGCTCAAGACAGAATGTTTAGTCAGATAATTACTTTTAATGGATATTTATGTAAGCAATATCTGTTGTACACTTCTTATTCAATTTATGTTTTGAATTTATGTGTAAGCTTATGATGAAGCTTTTACCATGTGATCATGTATTCTGAAAGATAGATAAGTGCTGAGGACAAAGACGGAAGACAGAACTAAACTCAAGAATAACTTAGAAATAAAGGTATAACATTGGGAGTAAGGATATTGAGCTTAAGGGCCTAGTTGTGACATCAGAGTAGGAGGAGAGAGAAATTAGGAGACGGCAGAGAAAACTTTCTCTAGAGAATTTTCAAAGGAGAACTTTTGTAGAAACATTTTGGAGAACTGAAGAACTTAGAAATAAGGGGTAACTGATTTGTCCTTTTGATGGTGTTCTTTGCCTTACAGAAACTTTGTAATTTTATGAGGACCCATTTGTCAATTCTTGCTCTTAGAGCATACGCTATTGGTGTTCTGTTCAGAAACTTTCTCCCTCAAGAAACGATGTCCTCAAGGGTCTTCCCCAGTTTCTTTTCTATTAGCTTCAGAGTGTCTGGCTTTATGTGGAGGTCCTTGATCCATTTGGATTTGAGCTTAGTACAAGGAGACAAGGATGGATCAATTCGCATTCTTCTGCATTCTGACCTCCAGTTGAACCAGCACCATTTGTTGAAAAGGCTATCTTTTTTCCATTGGATGTTTTCAGCCCCTTTGTCTAGGATCAAGTGGCCATAGGTGTGTGGGTTCATTTCTGGATCTTCAATCCTGTTCCATTGATCTGCCTGCTTGTCACTGTACCAATACCATGCAGTTTTTAACACTATCGCTCTGTAGTATTGCTTGAGGTCAGGGATACTGATTCCCCCAGACTTTCTTTTGTTGCTGAGAATAGTTTTAGCTATCCTGGGTTATTTGTTATTCCAGATGAATTTGAGAATTGCTCTTTCTAACTCTGTGAAGAATTGAGTTGGGATTTTGATGGGTATTGCATTGAATCTATATATTGATTTTGGCAAAATGGCCATTTTAACTATATTGATCCTGCCGATCCATGAGCATGGGAGGTTTTCCCATTTTTTGAGGTCTTCTTCCATTTCCTTCTTCAGAGTCTTGAAGTTCTTGTCATATAGATCTTTCACATGTTTGGTAAGAGTCACCCCAAGGTACTTTATACTGTTTGTGGCTATTGTGAAGGGAGTCATTTCCCTAATTTCTTTCTCAGCCTGCTTATCCTTTAAGTATAGGAAGGCCACTGATTTGCTTGAGTTGATTTTATAACCTGCCACTTTGCTGAAGTTGTTTATCAGCTGTAGGCGTTCTCTATGGAGTTTTTTGGGTCACTTAGGTAGACTATCATGTCATCTGCAAATAATGATAGTTTGACTTCTTCCTTTCCAATTTGTATCCCTTTGTCCTCCTTAAGTTGTGGAATTGCCCAAGCTAGTACCTCAAGTACAATATTGAAAAGATAAGGAGAAAGGGGGCAGCCCTGTCTAGTCCCTGATTTTAGTGGGATTGCTTCAAGTTTCTCTCCATTTAGTTTGATGCTGGCTACCGGTTTGCTGTATATTGCTTTTACTATGTTTAGGATTGGCAACCAACAAATTGGGAAAAGATCTTCACCAACCCTACATCAGATAGAGGGTTAATATCCAATATATATAAAGAACTCAAGAAGTTAGACTCCAGAAAAACTAACAACCCTATTAAAAAATGGGGTACAGAGTTAAACAAAGAATTCTCACCTGAAGAACTTCGGATGGTGGAGAAGCATCTTAAAAAATGCTCAACTTCATTAGTCATTAGGGAAATGTAAATCAAAACAACCCTGAGATTTCACCTTACACAAGTCAGAATGGCTAAGATTAAAAATTCAGGAGACAGCAGGTGTTGGCGAGGATGTGGAGAAAGAGGAATACTCCTCCACCCACCGCTGGTGGGGTTGCAAATTGGTACAACCACTCTGGCGGTTCCTCTGAAAACTGGGCACCTCACTTCCAGAAGATCCTGCTATACCACTCCTGGGCATATACCCAGAAGATTCCCCAGCATGTAATAAGGATACATGCTCCACTATGATCATTTTATAATTTATAATTGCCAGAAGCTAGAAAGAACCCAGGTATCCCTCAACAGAAGAGTGGATGCAAAAAATGTGGTATATATACACAATAGATTACTATTCAGCCATTAGAAACAATGAATTCATGAAATTCTTAGGCAAATGGATGGAGCTGGAGAACATCATACTAAGTGAGATAACCCAGACTCAAAAGATGAATCATGCTATGCACTCACTAATAAGTGGATAATAACCTAGAAAACTGGAATACCCAAAACATAATCCACACGTCAAATGAGGTACAAAAAGAACGGAGGAGTGGCCCCTTGTTCTGGAAAGACTCAGTGAAGCAGTATAGGGCAAAACCAGAACGGGGAAGTGAGAAGGGGTGGGTTGGAGGACAGGGGGGGAGAAGGGAGCTTATGGGACTTTCGGGGAGTGGGGGGCTAGAAAAGGGGAAATCACTTGAAATGTAAAGAAAAATATATCGAATAAAAAATATCAGAATCTAAAAAGAAAGAAAGAAAGAAAGAAAGAAAGAAAGAAAGAAAGAAAGAAAGAAAGAAAGAAAGAAAGAAAGAAAGAAAGAAAGAAAGGGTGAAATCACAAGTCAGAGTGTTCCTTTTCTTCATGAAATTTCAAGTCTCAAGCTGGGAGTTAGAGAAGTGCAGTTACTGTGGAGCTAGAACAAAGGCTACTTTACCTAATCACCTATTGTTTTATGATGAGATGCTAAGTAAGTGCCAGAGATGTTTCAGTCTTGGATGGACTCAGGCTGATCAGCTACTATAGCAAAATGACTTATACTTACGATAAGTAAATATTTTATCATGAAATAGGAACCCTAAATATCTCACTAGATCAATTCTTGCTCTAGCCTTTGATCTCCCCTCTCCACTACCTCAAGAGTAAGAAAGAAAGAATTGCCTAGGCTGGCCCCCATCACCATAGGTTATAGATGGCTGTTATCTCAGGACTAGACATATTTATTTAAAAAGTAATAATTTATGTTAAACAACTGATAACTTCTCTTTATTGGAACTCTTTGTTGCATTTTTGTGGTTTTTGAATTCTTCTGTGAGGCCTTTAAAATCTCTGCAATTTGCTCTCCTTTCAGCCTTTTGTCAGTAGCCTATAACCCTTTGCTCTGTCTAGATTTTGCCTGCTGCGTTGAGCTTATTTGACATTTTATTTGTTTAGAAACATAAAGTTTGGGGCCTTTTTTTCTCTTTCTGAGAGTTGTAATTAGTTTTTAGTTCTTCTTTGACCCATGCCCCCAAATTATGCATGTTTTGTTAGTGTTCTCTGAGCAAGTCAAGACTAAATCCAGCCACATTCATTTCTGCCCCCACCACCAACCTCATGGTAGTATATTGGAAGGTAGAAGATACCAGCAGTTTGCTTTCCTGAGCTTGACTATGGGCCAAGTTACTTGTTACATTGAAATAATATAATTTCTTTTTTTCATTTTTCAATGTTATATTTTACAGCTTTGCATAAAATCTCACAAGAGTGGCCTTCTCCAGCCATAGTCTTGCTCATATTCTATTCAAAAACATTCCCTGAGGTGACTGTCTGAGTTTCCGCAGTTGCCCTATTTGAAAGAACTTTAGAATCACCTCAATTGTCAGGTCATCACAATGTCAGATCTCCTAATGTAATTCAAAATGCTTGCTTCCTTTACGCGTTGTTTTATTCCACAGGAACTTCCACAATCACTCTACCCAGAATTTGTAGAGCAGTGTCCTTTTGCTGGAACAGCTGTTTTCCTCCCCTTAGGTCATCCTGAAAGATACAACTACTTAGTAGGCTCTAAGGAGTAGTTGTTTACTTTGGCATTCAAGAGATTGGGCCTTTTAGATTACGCTAGAAGCAATCTAATCTCTATTTTTAATTGGGTATTTTCTTTATTTACATTTTTGGTTCCCTTCCTCCCCAATAAACCCCCTATCCTATCTACCCTTGCCCTGCTTCAGTGAGGGTGTTCCTCTATCAACCCACCCACTCATACCACCTATCCTCAAATATCCCTACACTGGGGCATCTATTGAGGCTTCACAGGACAAAGAACCTTTCCTCCTACTGATGCCTGACAAGTCTATACTCTGTTACATGTGCAGCTGAAATCATGGTTCCCTCCATGTGTACTACTTGTTTGGTGGCTTAGTCCCTGGGAGCTCTGAGGGATCTAGTTGGTTGATATTATCGATCTTCCTATGGATTGCAAACCCACTGAGAACCTTCAGTCCTTTCTCTAACTCCTCCATTGAGGACCCTTTGCTCAGTCTAATGGTTGGCTGTGAGCATCTGCCTCTGTATTTGTGAGGTTCTGGCAGAGCCTCTTAGGAGACAGCTATATCAGGCTCCTGTCAGCAAGAGCTTGTTGGCATCCACAATAGTGTCTGGGCTTGGTAAATGTATATGGGATGGATCCCCAAGTGGAGAAGTCTCTGGATTGCCTTTATTTAGTCGCTGCTCCACACTTTATTTCTGTATCTCTTCCCATGTGTGTTTTGTTCCACCTTCTAAAAAGGACCAATGCATCCTCACTTTGGTCTTCCTTCTTCTTGAACTTCATAGGGTCTATGAATTATCTCTTGGGTATTCCCGAGCTTCTGGGCTAATATCCACTTATCAATGAGTAGATACTATGTGTGTTCTTTTGGGATTGGGTTACCTCACTCAGGATATTCTTTTTTCTAGGTTCATCCATTTGCCTAAGAATTTCAAGAATTTATTGCTTTTGATAGCTGAGTAGCATTTCATTGTGTAATTGTATCATATTTTCTGTATCTATTTCTCTGTTGCGGGACATCTGTCTTCTTTCCAGCTTCTAGCTATTGTAAATAATGCTGCAATGAACTTATTACATGTTGGAGCATGTATGCCTAGGAGTAGTATAGCTGGGTCCTCCTATGTGCAAATTTATGAGGAACCACCAAACTGCTTTTCAGAGTGGTTGTACCAGCTTTCAGTCCCACCAGCAATGGAGGAATGTTCCTCTTTCTCCATATCCTTGCCAGCATCTGTTGTCACCTGAGTTTTTGCTCTTAGCCTTTCTGATTGGTGTGTGATAGAAGCTCAGTGTTGTTTTGATTTGCATTTCCCCGATGACTAAGGATGTTAAACATTTCTTTAGGTACTTCTCAGCCTTTTGGTATTCCGTAGTTGAGAATTCCTTTGTTAGCTCTGTATCCCATTTTTAATAGGGTTATTTGGTTCTATGGAGTCTAATTTCTTGATATATAAATATATTAGATATTTAGTCTTTATTGGATGTCTGATTAGTAAAGATCTTTTCTCAAACCATGGGTTTCTGTTTTGTCCTATTGACAGTGTCCTTTGCCTTATTGAAGCTTTGCAATTTTATGAGATCCCATTTGTCTATTGTTGATTTTAAACATAAGCCATTGGTGTTCTATTCAGGAAATCTTCCCCCTTTCCTTGTTCCCCATTTTTCCTGTATCAGTTTCAGTATATCTGGTTTTATGTGGAGGTCCTTGATCCACTTGGACTTGAGCTTTGTACAAAGAGATAAGAATGGGTTGGATAAGTAGTCTTCCACATGTTGACCACCAGTTGAACCAGCACCATTTGTTGGAAATGCTGTCTTTTGTCCACTGGTTGGTTTCACCACCTTTGCCAAATTTCAAGTGGCCATAGGTGTGTAAGTTCATTTCTGGGTCTTAAATTCTATTCCATTGTTCATCCTGCCTGTCTATGTACCAATACCATGCAGTTTTATCACTATTGCTTTGTAATACAGCTTGAAGTCAAGGATGGTGATTTCCCCCAGAATTTCTTTTATTTTTGAGAAAAATTTCACTATCCTGGGATTTTTGTTATCCTAAAAGAATTTGCAAATTGCTCTTTTTAAGTCTATGAACAGATGAGTTTGAATTTCGATGGCTTTTGGTATCGTGGCCATTTTTACTATATTAATCCTGCCAATCCATGAACGTGAGAGATCTTTCCACCATCTGAGATCTTCTTTGATTTCCTTTTTCCACTGGATTGTTTCAGCTCCTTTGTCAAATATCAAGTGGCCATAGGTGTGTAGGTTCATCAGAGCCTTGAAGTTCTTGTCATACAGATACTTTACCTGCTTGGTTAGAGTCACACCAAGATATATTATTATTTGGGACTGTTGTGAATGGTGTCATTTTTTAAATTTCTTTCTCAGCCTGTTTGTCTTTTAAGTAGAGGAAGGCTATGATTTGTCTGAGTTAATTTTCTATCCAGCCACTTTCCTGAAGATGTTTATCAGATTGTTCTCTGGTGAAATTTCTGGAGTCACTTAGTTATACTATCATATTATCTGCAAAAAGTGATACTTTAACTTCTTTTTCAATTTCTATCCATTTGACCTCCTTTTGTTGTCTAATTTCTCTAGCTAGATCTTCAAGTACTATATTGAATAGACTTGGAGAGAGTGGGCAGCCTTGTCTAGTCCCTCATTTTAGTGGGATTTCTTCAAGATTCAGTACATTTCAATTGTCCCATAAGCCTTCTTCTCTCCACCCATTCTCCAATAACCTCTCTCCTTTTTCTCTGTACTGATACTCTCCTCCAACGCTAGATCAGCCCTTTCCAGGATCAGGACCCTCTCCATACTTCTTCATGGAAGTCATTTGTTTTGCTATTTGTGCCAAAATCATTTGGAATGTAAACAAAGAATATAGAAAATAAAAATATTTAAAAAAGAATATAAAAATAAAGAATAAAAATAAAAAATAAAAATAGTAAAAAAGATTCTGTACATTTAGTTTGATGTTGGCTACTGGTTCACTGTGTATTACTTATACTGTGTTTAGGTGTGGTCCTTGAATTCCTGATCTTTCCAAGATTTTTAACATAAAGTGATGTTAAATTTTGTCAAATGCTTTTTTTTAAAATCTAATGAAATGACCATGTGGTTTTTTTTTCATTGAGTTTGTAGTGGACTACATTGTTGAATTTCCATATATTGAACCATCCCTTCATTCCTTGGATAAAGCCTACTTGATAATGATGAATGATCATTTTGATGTGTTTTTAGATTCAGTTTGGGAGAACTTTATTGAATATGATTGAATATAAAATCATAAAGAAATTTGTCTGAAGTTCTCTTTCTTTGTTAGATCTTTGTATAGTTTAGGTATAAGTCTACTTCAAAAGTTTATAATCAACAAAATTGGAAAACCTGGATGAAATGAGGAATCTAATATCTAACACAGGGCTTTTCTTCATTAACAGTACCTTTCCCCTTGCTTTTGTGTAGTAGAAGATGAAATTACTGGATCCTCATCATAAGGGCACTAGTCCCATTCATGAAGTCATACTCAGTTAATCTGTTGTCAACACCTCCATAATAAAGATTTCTAACTATGAGTCTTGAAAGACACATTTACTCGACAGGCTGTTATACACACACACACACACAAACACACACACACACGCACATGCACACGCACACACACACACGCACACGCACACGCACACGCACACGCACACGCACACGCACACACACACACACATACACACACACACACAATGTTACCTTTTCCTGAAACCCAACTTGTCTCCTAGAATTCCAAAGCTTCTTCCCTTTGAAGATATAGTATGTATTTGTTCTTGTCTTTCTTTTAGATGATATTATAACCCTGAGGGTGAAGAAGGGGGTATCTTCTCCTTTTCTCCCAGTTGTCTTTTTTTCCTTCCTCTGTTCTTGTTATTTCAAATAAATTCATCAATTCTTTGGTAATACAAATATCCATGTCCTGTATTACTGAAACTTTTGGTTGTGCTATTGTCTATATGATCCTTATCATAATTTTCCATAAGATATTTATTCATCATGATATATTTGTAATATCTTTATCTCCCATATACATGCACTGTAGATATAGCAATGCACTGTTAATGTGGCTGCTCATCTTTTACCTATCAATGGAATGTGTTACACTCTGAGCATTAGTTGCTTTCTCTTAACAATTTCCAATACATTGAGAACTAGAATGAATCATAAGGAACTGAAGACAATAGCATGGAAAGGGGAATAATTAATTTTAAGCCTAAAAGATGAAGCAAATGAATGTTTCCATCTATTATTAATTAAAAATACACTGAGACACTAATAACAACAAATGTGTTAAGAAAAGTACAATTGGGGAAAATATGTGAAAATTATAACTATCTTTGAAACTAATACTATTTAGTAGGACATTGAAATAATACATTGCATGCTTATGAAGTTACTTAACATTGTATAGAATGTATCCTAATAATTTAGTATGTTAGCTAAAACTTTGGTTAGTCATATAAAATTAACAAGACATATTGTACTATATTATCTTAAATGTTTTTTAATTATAGCCTGAATGAACAAAATTTTAGAAATATTATCATTATTAACTTGGTTTTCTCAGAGTCAACATGATTATTCCAACAAAGGACAATATTAATACTGCCTGGATGTCACAGTTTATAGGATCTGGGTGTCTTCCTGATACAGATAAATTCATAAATAGAATTACTTTGTGACTGTGAAAGTATAGGAGGAAATATGGTAAGGGATAACTGGAATTAAAGACTTTAAAAAAGCCTACTACTGTATAAAGCTTCCTAAAATACATCATATATATATATATATACATATATATGTATATATATATATATATTATAGAAGCTCAATGGAGTTACCATATAATGGGGAAGTCAATACTCCAACTAGAAGTCATTATTCCAAATACCAATCCTATTATCTGTAATGCATCTCATATTCTTGATCAACTGTCCAAAGTGGTCCCAGAGACCTCATATTGGAATGAAAATTTGGAATGATTTTCTTTCTTTGGTTTTGTTCTAAGATAACAAACAAAACTAACAATAAAAACTAACACAATTGTATTAAAATGTCCTTATTTTCCATAGTTGTAAATTGTTTTAAAATATATAGATTTTTAAAAACATATATTATTTAAACCTTTGGCAGAAGAATTTTTCTTACTTTAATTCTTTAAAGTGCTATAAAAACTACGATGATCTGATTTCTCTCATCTGTAATCACAGACTACTTTTTTGAGAAAATTAGCTGCATGGATTTTGATTGTATAACCCTGTCTTTCGCTTGTAGCAAAATGAATGGTATGCTACTTGTACATTATCTCTGTATCTTTGAGTGTGTGCCATTCTCATGTTTATACAGGAGAATAAGAATTGGGACACGTGCCAGGAAGAGCGGCTCATGCTTTTAGTCCTGACTTGATGAGGGTAGGCTGAAAATGATCAAATTTGACGAGAACCCTAGGCCTGCATTACAGAGAACTATCTTTTTTTTTAAAAAAAAAAAAAAAAGATCAATTATTTTTATATTTCTTATGAGATACATGATAAAGAATGGAAACTAAGAATTATATGTGATCTTTCTTGAGAATTTTCCTAAACAAAAGGAAACTTGGAAAAACCATTGCCTTCACAATGTCAGTGTAACAGTAGTGAGAGCTACAAGAGAAACTGTCAGATTTTAGAGTTGAGACAAATTATGACAATTAGAACTTTGACAATAAAGCATATATCACAACATAGACATGGGTATAATTTTTCCATATTCTATTTTCTGCAATTTGTCTTTGCAGTTTCAAATCCATGAAATCTTCTAGTGATTTTGTACTTTCAAGAGCTATCTATTTTCTGAATAGATTTGAGGTCTACTCTATGAAATAGAACTTATTATGCCTTGCAGTGCTGGGGCATTCATGAAACATATACTAAAGAAATTCTTTGTCTTAGTGATCATGTGCTTATAGAATATGATTTCCAATATTGTGTTGTGGGTTGTGTGTGTTTATGTCTCTATGTTCCTGGTTTTTCTTTTTCCTTTCAATTATTATTTGTCGCTCTTTGTTTTTCTAAAGAGAAAGAACAGACAAAGAGATGGATTAGTGGGGATGTGGGAAGGGATTGAAAAGAATTTGAGTAGGGAAAACTATGATAAAATACATTGTGGAAAATACTTTTCCTACAAATTTCATCCTAAACAAGGAAAAAACACCTAATAATCATAAAATAAGGAGGAATAATAAATAATTTGACATCTGATTACTTTTGTGTCTTTGTCTTCATGTGAAGATGGCAAATCATTGTGTCTCTCATATCTCTGGATTTTCCTTTTCTTTCTTCATTGTTTAAAGATCATAATGATATAACTTTATTTTATACTCATAGGGGGCACAGAGAAATTCTCTTTAACGAACTTGGCAATTAGCTTTACTCAGAATATTTTAGTAATGTGTATTTTAAAAAGTATTCATCTTAGAAATTGCTCTGCAGTCCAAATATAGTCTTTGATAAACCACATTTAGAGACCAGAAGCCTAAGTAAGAATACAGATTAAGACTACAACAGTGCAGAATTGATATGGCTTAGATTTTAGAGTTTTCTTACTACACCGCCTATTTCAGAAATATTCACTTATCTGGCTTCATTGCTCCATGTTTAAAGAAGAACCCTTTCTTCTTGGTTTCATTTCACTTTCTATGTCCATGCTACACTCTCTAATACCAGTTATAATTATTTCTTTATAGTCATGGTCATTGACCAATCTTATCATCTCTGGTGCTGCTCCTCTGCATGGAAGTTCTGAAAGCTCTAGAAGTCTCACTAGGTTTTTTGCTTCACAGGTTTCTCTGGGACAAATTGTGGTTTCCTCTTTAACTTGCTTTCAATTTTGCTGTCAGAATCACTGCTAATATAGCTTGAAGAAAAAAATCTGTTTAAATTTTTCATTGCCCCTGTCCTTTGTTACTAAGGGCCCCTGTCCCGGCCATCCAATAGCCTCTAGCTTACTTCCTCAAGACTTCTCTTTGCTCTTGCTCTGGGTGATCCAATATGTATTTCAGGCAGCCTTTGTCTACCAAACACTGCTTGCGTGTCTGTTGTTGAAAATTATCCCCTTTCTGAAAACATGTTGGTACCCTGTGCTATGTTAGACACCCCATCTCAGTGAAGGCTTCTGCATGATGGAATCTCTACCATGGGCAGTTGTCAGTCTCAAAGAGTTTGAAGCAAGCAGGGACAAAGAACAGTAAAAGACTCTCTTGAATACTGTGCCATTAATAAAATTGTCGACTACTGCACTTACGCTCCAACCATAATTAAATCCATCCTGTCAATAGATTAAATGTCATTTGATCTTTCCTAAAGGATGTAGCTTTTATATTCCATGTTCATTCTAGCTTCATAAAATTCTCAAATATATTTATCCAAAAGAAAGAATAGATTCTGAATTTCATTTTAAAACCAAAACAGAGTAAACCATCTTCTCAAATCATAAGATATCTGTTTCTCCAGGCCATCCATTATACATCGTTAAATATAAGAATAGTCAAAATTCAAGTTGTGGCTGTACTTAAACATTCCAAATCTTGTGCTAATAAAAAAAAAACGGTAAAGGCTTTTATTTAGTTGATTAAGAATAATCAAGACCATAATCTTCCTAAATAAAGAATAATTGACCAGGATACTGATTTTGCTTCTAATTTTTAGGGTCTGAGGAGACAAATTTCTCATCTCAGGTTCTGTATACTTAGATAAACTTAAAGCAAATATTTGCTAAAAAGTAGGAATGCTGCTTCCTTAGTACTTTTATTATGTAAAATATCATTTGCATATCTTACTGTTATTTGTATATTCATTATATAATTTCTTGTTCAAAGTAATTGCATTTATGAGCATATATTTAAAGAAAGAATTTTTGTAAAGACAGATATGTAAAGTGAGATTCTGCATATAACACACTTGTGAAAATCTTCTGTGGACATTGTTTATTTAAAATATTATGGTATGATGAATGTCAAAAGGGAAGCCATGCATGTAAAGTTAGTGAAATATATTATGTAATACTTTTATTTTTGATATTTTTAACATTAAGGGTGAGGACTTCTTATAGTATAAAAAGAGTTATTTTTGAAAATTTTTTCTAGTTTTAATTTCTTTATCAAACATAAATTAACTTGAAGAAAGTCACAAAGTAATTAGTAGAAGGGATTGTGCCTTAATCAACTTTATTTTTTCCTAGATAACTAGAACCGAGCATGAATAATGCTGTCGATATTTACTAAATACTTACTTGTATAAGCCCAGAAAATAATTTAAACAAATACAGTTTTTGAAGACATATTGTGTAGAGGCCAGCTCTCACATCTTAATCGTGGGTTCTCTGGAAGGAGAGATGGGTAAAGAACAGGCTGCAAGAGAAATTACATGGAGAGACACAGAAACACATGGCTTTTGGTTCAAGTCTCCATCTTTAATGAAAAAGCCTCTCTCCCAAGCAACAAAGGCAGACCAAGCCCCTCCCCTGAAGGCTGGAAACCGGTTCTTCTTGCTCTTCAGGAGGTGGGTGGTCAGGTTGCTGGGTGCTATTTTTGAGAGCAGTGGGCAGGGGGAAGTCACAATATTGAATTGGGTTATGGATTTTTTGAGTATCCATTTTACATGCTAATGCAATATTACCTTGCAATTATCAAGAACAAAATACATTGAATTTGGTATTTTAGTCCTATAAATATATAAATTAATTTACAACTCCCAGTGTTTTATAAACATTTAAAATTCTCTAAAAGTATTACTTATGCACTTTAAGTAATATCAATTTTGATGTAGGAATAATTTGCATCTTAAATATATTTTTCTAAACTAAAAGTGTTTTGATATTAAAAATATATTTATTTTGTTTTGTTTGGTATTTGATAACAACTAGATATAGAGGAAGCATATTTGAGGTAGGTAATAACATATGAACTCCAAATTTTGGTTATTTTAGAATAACCCAGATTCAGTTAAATAGTTTTTCACTTTCTTGAGAAACAGATATCATACATCTTCAGATTGTCTGTGGACTAAAGAATACAATTGTGAGACCTACTACAAAGAACATGTCTTGATGTTTGATGCTAATGACTTAAGCAGGCCAGCGGAGATTAATAAGCCATGAGCTTCAAAAAGTAGTACCACCCATTTGGTGAGTAATAAACCTATAATATTCACAATCAGATTTTGGGTCAGATGGTGCTATTAGTATACTAGTTGCCTTTGTGCTATTTTTTTCTTCCACAATAACCTTGTATGACAAAACACCATTCTATTTATTTCTGGTATCAAATAATATATTTATTTTAGTTGATGCATATAAAATAAAAGCCAGTTTATATAACCAAGAAATTCAGGGAGGGAGGGACCATCCAGGGACTATCCCACCTGGGGGTCCATCTCCTCATGCAGCCACCAAATCTAGACCCTTGCTGATCCCTGAAAGTGCTTGCTGACAGAAATCTGGTGAGGGTGCCTCCTGTGAGGATCTGTCAGAGCCTTATGGATGCAGATGTGGATGCTTGCAGCCAAACATCAGAATGAGTACAGGAACCCCAATGAAGGAGTTTGGGGAAGGTCTGAAGGAGCTGAAGGGGTTTGCAACCCCACTGGAAAAAGAACAATATGAACCAACCATACTACCCCCCTAGAGTTCCCAGGGACTAAACCACCAACCAAAGAATACATATGACTCAAGCTATATATATGGCAGAGGATGGCCTTGTCTGGCATCAATGAGAGGAAAAGCCCTGTGTGCTGTGAAGGCTTGATGCCCCAGTGTAGGGGAATAATAGGGTGGTGAGGTGGGAGTGGGTAGGGGAGCTCCCTTGAGGAGGCATTTTGAGGGGGCTGGAGTGGGGGGTTTGGGGGGACAGAACTGGTAGGGATAACATTTGAAATGTAAATAAACAAAATAATCAATAGAAATTTTAATAAAATCCATGATAACAGAGTTATTTGTAACACTGAAAATGAATGGGCAGTGTTACACAGTGGATAGATACTTCTTTGTGACTTTATCATGATGCCTGGGATTTCAACCAAGAATACATTCCATTTAAATCTATGTGTTTCTTTTCAGGTTTATATGGGGTTGTATGCTCAGTGGAAGTCTTGCAAACTCTTTTGAAACCATGTTCTCCAGGAGTCCTCTAGCACACACTAGCCTATATGTCTTGAAAATAGAATCTTTGACATACACCTCCATATATTCCGAACATACAAAAGACATGGCTTCTACTGCCTGATATTAATTTGATAGGACAAGTTTACCTGCTCTGCCCACACATAAAAAAAATGTTTCAAATAAGATCTGAGCTACCATCGTGTCTTGAAACAGTGAAGCAAGATTTCTACAGCCACACTGCTATTCCCAGGTGATTGAAAGAAATAATGGAATGTAGTCAAGCACTGAAGTAATTATGCAAAGACCAGATACAGTAAAGAAAGGGGAACTGAAGTGAGTTTTATAATGCTAATGAACTTTGCTTGAGAGAATGACATAACCAAAATATTTACATGTTTTTCTAATACTCAGTTAAACTGCACTATAGTGTGAAAAAAACAAAAAGAGAAATGTATGTTTCTATAACAAAACAAAGCAAAATAAAACAGTAAAAAACTAAGATACATCTGCCATGGTACTGAAGCATAACAAAGATTTTATAAAGTGCTGAATGAAAATCATCTTCAGTATAGGAATTTAACTACTGCTCATGCTCTCTCTATCTCTTTCTTTGTCTTCCCTCCTTCCCTTCACTGGTTTCCTCTCTTTCTCTTTTCTTTTTTCCCTCTTACTGTTTTATTTGTAAAACTGGTTCATTTATTAATTCATTGATTAATAATACTTTTTTGTAAGAAGAAATACCACATATGACAGGGGTGAAAACCCTCCCCTTTCCCTATGCATGGCCTCTTTCATGCCATGTTTCATAAATATATCTGTATAAATTGCTATCTGCAATTTTTATAATGCTACTGCCTTGCATGTATTTCTTCAAGGCTTACCATTTGGTATTAGATGATCTACTGTTGTCTTCTTTCCTGGAAAAACTATTTCTCCTACTCTTACCAAAAACTGATTATTTGGACTACATAAAACTAAAAAAAAAAAAAAAGAAAGAAAGAAAGAACGAACAAAAGAAAGAAAGAAAGAAAGAAAGAAAGAAAGAAAGAAAAATTTCTGTACAAGAAATACCAAAAACAAAAACAAAATAAACCCACAAACAACGACATTACAACCCATTCATTTGTGTGAACATGAATCCTATATTTCCTAGCTACACATTTAACAAAGGACTGCTACCCAGAAAATGTAAAGAACATAGCAAATAAATGGCAAAAAAAACCTAAGTAAAATGCAGGCCGAAGCAACCACAGTATATAAAGTATCATATTGTTAAGTGTATCTATAATATACCCATTATACAAAATACCTATCATACATGAAAATCATTATATAAATTTTTTGATTAAATAAAAATTTGCCACTTTTAGATAATTTTTCAGTGGTGTCAAAGAGACTTGCAGCTGTTTCATCCAAAAGTTGGGAAAGGGTTCCTAAATTTTTATTATAATTATTACTTTTCATTTTTACAATTGAGTCATTATATCCATCTGGTCTGCCCTCAGATAGTTCCCATCACAATCATTCTCCCCCCTCTCTTCTAGAGGATGTCCCCACTCCCTATGGTACTCCCATCCTCCCATCCCCACTTCATTCCCTGTCAAGCCTCCCCACTCCCTTGGACCTCAAGTCTCAAGGGTTAGGCTAATCTTCTTTCACTGATGCAAGACTCTGAGAAATCTCAGGGGTCTAGGTTAATTGAGACTGCTGGTCTTCCTATGTCATCGCTCTCCTCAGCTTCTTCCTGCCTTTCCTTACTCCAGCCACAGCAGTCTCTGACTTTAGTTCATTGGTTGAGTGTACGTATCTGCATCTGTCTAAGTCAGCTGCAGGTTGGGCCTCTCCAAAGACAACCATGCTAGGCTCCTGTCTGCAAGCACACCATAGCATCAGTAATGCTGTCAGGCCATGGAAACTCCCATTGAGATGGATCCAAGGTTGGGCGCTCAGTCTCTTCTCCATTTTTGCCCCTGAAGTTATTTTAGACAGGAAAAATTCTGTGTTAGATTATTTGACTGTGGGATGGCAACCCCAGACTACGGCATAATTTTTCATATATTGAATACATAGTTTGTATTTACTTTATCTATGTCATTAACATTAAAGAAACAAGGACAATATTAGTTTATATGTAGAGTTTGTTCATTCTTATTGCAATCATAGAATTGCATTTTATACACCAGAAATAATTATAGCATAGTAATATTTGTATAAATTATCTTGAGTTATTTTGAGAATATGAGGGGAAAATATACAGAACACTTTGTTAACAAACTTGTCATGAGTTTGGATTGAAGTCTACACCAAAATTTTCTCATGTACAAATAATGAATATTTTGTTTGATTCCAGCTTTTATTCACAGTGGACAAATAACAAGTAGATGTTTCTTCAGACCTATGCTTACAGTTGGTGTTTGTTAAGGTTTATATAGAAAATAATTTAAATAATAAATTGCTATGTTTTCTCAATAGTTCAATGCTCCTAATTAAGGTCAATTGAGTGTTAAAAGCAAGATGCTTTACATTTCTGTGGGACACATTGAATTTCATCAAATGAGGCTAATGAATTAATATGATTGGTTTATAATCTATGAAACTGTTCCTTTCAAATTCAGATAAAAAATTAAAACAATAGAAATAGTTTTATTTATTTATTATTTTTATTAGTCTTCTTACATTACAAGAATTTATCTTTTTTCCCTCTTCTCATGAAATGTGTCTATAACATGACTGTGATTGTTAAATATCACACATATGCGCACATAATTATATATTATATAATGTATATACAAATATGTCTTTATGTAGGTGAAATAAATGGATATATTAAAATAGTTTAATATCAATAATCAATACAATATCAATTTACTATAAATCAGCTTCTAATTACAAATGATTTGGAAGCATTTGTGGTGTCTCAACTGACATATGAAGATCTTTGACATCATCAGTCTATCTTCACAACAATGAATGTCAGACAAAATTTAAAAATCAACTAATTTCTATTCTTAGTGCTAAAACTGAAAAGTGCTGAGCTTGCTTCTATTCTGAAGTCTGAAGAGACAGAGGAATATACACTTCCATAGTTAATACAAAGGTACTTATTAAAGAGGCACCAGTAACTATAAAAAATAAAAACTATTTTTTTATTCGATGTATTCTTTATTTGCATTTCAAATGATTTCCCATTTTCTGGGTTCCCATTCTCCACAGGTTCCATAAGCCCTCTTCCCTCCCCCTGTTCCTCCATCAACTCCTTCCCACTTCCCTGTTCTGGTATTCCCCTATACTGTTGCATTGAGTCTTTCCAGAACCAGGGGCCACTCCTCTGTTCTTTTTGGACATCACTTAATATGTAGATTATTTCTTGGGTATTCCAAGTTTCTAGGTTATTATACACTTATCAGTGAGTGCATACCATGACTGATCTGTTGAGACTGGGTTACCTCACTTAGTATGGTGTTCTCCAGCTCTATCCATTTGTCTACAAATTTCATGAATTCATTGTTTCTAATGGCTGAATAGTACTCCATCGTGTAAATATACCACATTTTTTGTATCCATTCCTCCGTTGAAGGACATCTAGCTTCTGGCTACTACAAATAGGGCTGCTATGAACATAGTGGAACATGTGTCCTTATTACATGCTGAAGAATCCTCTGAATATATGCCCAGTAGTGGTATAACAGGGTCCTCAGGAAGTGACATTCCCAGTTTTCTGAGGAACCGCCAGACTGATTTCCAGAGTGGTTGCACTATCTTGCAATCCCACCAGCAGTGGAGGAGTGTTCCTCTTTATCCACATCCTCGCCAACACCTGCTGTCTCCTGAGTTTTTGACCTTAGCCATTCTGACTGGTGTGAGGTGAAATCTCAGGGTTGTTTTGATTTGCATTTCCCTGATGACTAAGGATGTTGAACATTTCTTAAGGTGTTTCTCAGCCCTCTGAAGTTTTTCATGTGAAAAATCTTTGTTTAGTTCCGTACCCCACTTTTTTCAATGTGGGGTACTGAACATTGTGTACAATGTCAGGCAAGCCGATCAATGGAATAGGATTGAAGACCCAGAAATGAACCCACACACCTATGGTCACTTGATCTTCGACAAAGGAGCTGAAAGCATCCAGTGGAAAAAAGATAGTCTTTTCAACAAATGGTGCTGGTTCAATTGGAGGTCAGCATGCAGAAGAATGCGAATCGATCCATTCTTTTCTCCTTGTACTAAGCTCAACTCCAAATGGATCAAGGACCTCCACATAAAACCTGACACACTGAAACTAATAGAAAAGAAACTGGGGAAGACCCTTGAGGACATGGGCACAGGGGGAAAGTTCCTGAATAGAACACCAATAGCTTATGCTCTAAGATCAAGAATTGACAAATGGGACCTCATAAAATTACAAAGTTTCTGTAAGGCAAAGGACACTGTCAAAAGGAGAAAACGTCAACCAACAGATTGGGAAAGGATCTTCACCAACCCTCAATCTGACAGAGGGCTAATATCTAATATATACAGAGAAATCAAGAAGGTAGAACCTAGAGAACCAAATAACCCCATTAAAAAGTGGGGTACCGAACTAAACAAGTAACTATTTGTAGCACAGTTATAATCAATAGTCAGAGGATGAGTACAGACTACCATGAAGACATGATGACAATTTTGGGGGATATATTTTTGTAGGCCTCCCTTATCTCCAGGAACTGTGCCTAATTCTTGTGGTAGAATCAAATCATAATGATATCCTGGTCCTGAGAAGGAAGAGCAATATTCAGCTGTACTCACCTCTTCGTCATGTTACTGACAGTTAAACTTAGCTCCATGAATTGCTAATTAGCCCTCTCTGGTTATGTTCATTTTCCACTTAATAGCAAAACATACGGATAAATGCTTTCTCCAAAATTACAATCAACAGAGATCTAGTATTTAAAAAAAATAATGAGAGAAAATTGTATTTCTCACTACAGAAAATGGAAGACATAGGGATTGTCCTGCTGTACTGCTAATGGAGGTATAGAAAACCTAGAGAAAGTTTGATTCCCAACACACAGCAGTGAATAATTAAACCTATCAGTGAAGTAGCTACATTCCATGGAATTTACCACTACCCTAGTAACCCTCCAGGGTCATTAAAATATTAGAGCTAGATATGAGACACAAAGAAGCTTTTCACAGAGGAGATTTCCCTGCAGAAAGACCCAAGCTAAGTGAAAGGAAAAACAAATAAAAGACAGAGAAATGCAATGCCTCCAGTTACAATTACAGGAAGCAGAATGTAGCCTTTTAGCTCGTTTAACATAAATCCCTAAAGATTTATTCGCCTTAACTTGTAGTCTTTTGTGTTTTAAAATTCCAGGTTAAAATATTCCTGTACATGCCCAATCAAACAATCAAATAACAATAACAACACATAGTACAGTCTATGGAGACAAAGCATTCAAGCCAGACATAGATATAGTGTATATATTAATATTATTTGATAAAACTATGAAATAAGTATCATACATAGATGAAGAGCTCATATTGGAGAAGAAACATAAAAACAGAAGGGTAGTAATTAGAGAGAGATTGAAAAACCTAAGAAAAAATAAATAAGAAAACTAACAAAATAAACTATGTTATAATGATCCCTTAAGTGTGCCTGTAGTAAATTTCACATAATAAAAGACTAATAATAATAATAATAATAAATAATTTAGAATAAGACAAGCTAACTCAAGTGGAACATTGAAAATATTAGGGTGATATAGTGAACAATTTCTCACCTAAGATATCAGAAACACGATAAAGAGCAATGTAGAAGCAATGTTTTAATAATGACAGAGCACTTTTTAAAAGTATATAATCAAACCCTATATTTGACATTGGAGAAGACCTTTCTTGTAGATAAGCAAAAGTAGTTCAGTTAGAACGAAACTGATAGAGGTGAGAAATTCCTAACTCTTTAATATTAGCAACATCTAGTGACTTCCTTCTCAAGGGGATTGTATAAGAGAGAAAACACAATAATTTTCAAGTGACTATCTGACAAGCACTCCCACCTACCTCTATGTGGCAAAGGTCACCACAGTCCAGGATATATCATGTTGACAGTATGTACCCTGCTAGCCCAGGAAAGAAAAATATCTAATATCTGCTGCACCTAATTTCAAAAACACACAGGAAAGAAAAATATCAAATGTCTGATGTCCCTAATTCTAAAACTTCACACAGTTTTAGTTAATAATTAGATAAACATAAAATAAGCCACAAGAAAGCCACAACCTATAAAATAACCAAATCTAATTCAAATTATTTCAATCAAAATAACCAAGAAATCTAAAAATACAGTTGACTAAACAAGACCTCAACAATGACAATAGCAGCTAGCATGTCAGTGTGGATTGGGAACAGCTCATGAGGCTTTTCCCAAAATGTCATGTAGGGCATAGACAAAGAATGGCTGCTGTGAAAGAAAGCATCAGTCTGCTCTCAGGTCAAGCTCCTAAAGGTTATACAATGCTAAAAAATCTAAATACTCTAAATGCCTAGACCTAGACCCAGACCCAGACCTACACTGAGACCATAGACCTAGACATAGACCATAGATATAGACACACACACACACACATACACACACACACACGCACACACAAAAGCAACACTAAATAAAATCACTAGGCTGTGTATATGTGTTTGTGTATGTGAAAGAGAGAGATAAAGAGGCACACATATAAAACAATTACACAGATGTCTATAGAGCACACACATACTTCCATAAAACATAAATACACACAAACACACACATACTGCACAAAGAGAATGCTTCATTGTTTTTATACATAAATTAATAATCTAATGGTATGGATGATGAGTTAAGTAAATAACAGTAAAGTTTACATCAAATAATTATAGAACATTGACACATTATATTACTAGATATATCAGAACACAGTTAATGAATAAACTAAAGATTTTGCCTCAAAATTGCTATAATAATATTTTTCTGACTCTATCTTAAAAAGACGGATAAGCTACCTTGACACTATTTTGAAGGTTTTAAGCATGATTCAGTTTATTTGAAGTGACTTTAATTTGGAGATTCTTACAAAATTACGCAACATCAGAACCACATTTTCAAATGGGAGATAAAGAACCTCGTTTATATGCATCTGGAGAGCTTTCTAATGAGCAAGATGGGAGGTTAATTTAGTCCCTTGATTAGAAAACCTGTCTTAGGTTTCATCCATATGTACGCCAGCTGACTTTGCTACGTAAGTGAAGACTATTCTTGCTGTACTGATTAGCAGGGTAGTTTTGAGGTTGGACTTCCTAAGGCAGCAGTCTGTTAATGCTCATGACTTCTGGAGTCTTATGATTGACAGATGAAGCAGTTTTTAGAGGTCATTGATGTGTCATGTGAGGTACAACCGTCTGCACACAGAGTTCAGTGGGTCTGTTTTGAAATCTTAGTAAGATTTCATTACTTTTTTTTTTTTATTACTTTAGTATCTTTCAAATAGCATTGTAAATAGGTGGCTTACACCACTCTGTCCCCAAATTATGTTGATATACTGGCCCTCACTTTCTAAGAAATATGGACTACTAGGACAATAATATCTTTTCTGACATAATCAAGTTAAAATGATGTAATAAAAATGGGTCTCAAGTCTGATATCACTTCTTACTCAAAAGGCATTTTTTTTCTGTCTAAATAAAATCAGGTATAATAAAAACAGCTTACTTTAAAATTTATTGCCATAAACAGCCAAATAAGCAGTCAAATAATCTTATAAAATAAAATTAATTACTATATTTTATAATATATATTCTTAGTTTAAATGGTTATATTTTATTTGAATATTTTGCATATCTCTGAAGTACTATTGCTTGTGTTTTACATTTCTATGATTTCAAAAGGTCTTAACTGACAAGAGACTGAAACAGTCATTAAAGATGAGCAACTCCATAGCTCTCTATGTACAAAGCATTTAGAGAAATGTATCATCACAAAAATATTCTTCTATACTTTATCAAAACCTGTTCATGTAATTTTCATCTTTGCCCACATACAAAAATACTTCCATGTGAGTATTTTATCCATTAATAAACATAATTTGCTACTTGTGCACTGCATCTAATTGCAACCTTGTCTTTCATGCTGAAGACAGCCTCAAACTACAGCAGGAGGAGGAATATTTTCTGTCATGAAAGGGTTTAATTATGTCGTCTCACGGTTGTCTTTGTTGCTTAGTATTTGCCTCTCTTTCAAAACACAATACTCCAATCTATCAAGGAATCATTCTACCTGTTCTTTTGCCTCCAATTTAACGTATTCTTGCAAATGCTTGAGACATAATTATTTTTGATATGTCTACATTTGTCTTAGTTTCAAGTGAAATGGTTTATTTCTAGATGCTTTCAGCCCTAACCACCATTAGCAAGAAATATGCCATTCCAAAAGCTACAAAAGGAAGTTTAAAATATTTACAAAGGCTCATATAAGGCAACAGTGTGGAACTTCTTAGATGATGGGATGGAGAAAGAAATCTATAATCTGTATCTTGATAGTTAGCAGTTATCATTGAACAATCTGTATTGACATTTGTTTATATGCATGGCAAGTGTATGAATTCCAGTTCTTTGTTCATCAAAAATCAGGTAAAGAGAGAAAAAGCAATTTAGATTCATTTTTAAAAATTTTTGATCAAATCATGTGTCTTAGAGTAAGTACTCCTTAGTACTTGGAACTGCAGCTTTTGAAGATATTTAAATGTTTATATATGAATTCCCTTTCTTGGAAAACAAGCTTTGAATTGAATAAAGTATGCATGGATCTCCTTCAACTGGATTGTTAACTGTGAAGCATCGTACACATACAGGAGAGTTGCATCTCAGACATTCTAACATTCTGCACAATGATACTTGTCTAACTGACATTTCAGTCTTATTTATCTACTGCAAGGAATTTTACAATATGTAATATCTGCATTTCCAAAGATAACAGTCATTAAATTTTCATAAGTACTTGTTTGGAATGATACAGGCAGAGTTACTGTTTACCAGATGGGCAGCTTCAGCCAAGCTGTATCTGCTCATGAGAGTCACAATCTTTCCATCCATCAAGTGATAATTGTAATGTTTGTAACTCTGCAAGATAATTGAGTAAAAAAAATGAATGTTAAGGACTTTTTTTCCTTTATGAGCCTTTCTTGTACTCATAAATATATGATATGCATATTGCATGTGTATAATACTGGCAGTTTGTAGGCTCAGTAGTGAAGATTAAACAGGGCAAGCAGCTGAACTTGTTAGGGGAAGCTATTTAAATTAAGTATTGTTTGCACAGACAATTTTCCTGTGGTAAAGTTTTTGAGCAGATTGTGAAATTAAGTGAATGGTTTCTATAAGTATCTAAGGACAGGGGAAGTTCTGAGTGTTGGAGTTCTGAATACAGAAGGTTTGGAACTCTTCAGATCACAGTGAAAGGTGAGTGAAAAAAATGAGGATGTAGTAGAGACAAGACAGGAGGGTGTAAAGGAACGGAGGATGGGCGAGAGGGCAAATGCTACCCTGTGTGGAACAGGGGAGGGTGTGTGTCTGAATGAGGATGGCAGTCCCTGACAGTCTCAGCATAGAAGTATGTGTTTGTGACCAAAAACTTGGTTGTTCAAGACAAAAGGAATGGTGTAATGTAGTGGAGAAGCAAGGAGCTCATGGGATGCTTTTGAATATCTCTGACGTCCTTAGATCTTTTGGGCAGCTAGCTCAGCCCAGGATGCTTCATAACCAGTTTTCTTTTGGTAGCTCCGTTATTCCTTAATTAGCTACTATTCAAAAATTTATTATCAAATCTGTCCCTAATCTTTGTTCTTAAAGTCTTTGCACAATTATTCCTTCTACATTTTGCTTTCATGCTTTCTACCGAACATTATCATAAAGTACTTTATGATATCACTTCTTTACTTATTGTTTCAGGCACTAGCATGAATTCTTTCCTTTTTTAGTTACTATTGTCTTCACTGCAAAAACAGAGTGAGAGCACGGCATGCGATCCTATAATTTGTTTTAAAAGTCACAGCTGTAATTATTTGAAAACAAGTGATTTCTAGAAGCATAATACACTAGAGCCAGAGAATGATTTGTTTATTTATATGTGTGACTGTGTACAATTTTGCTCATGCATGTGTGCATTTAAGCAAAAGTGCTATAATGTGTACATATAATGTTCTGCATATAAGAAGTCAAAGAATAACTTTGAGTACTAAGTATTCTTCTGTAACCAGGAAGGTTTTTGGAATCAAACTCATGTCATGAAGTTTGCATGGCAAAAGCCAATACCCATAGAACCATTGGGCCATCCCTAGAAATCCTTTTGATTATATATAATTTAGTTAGGATTCTCTAGTATTTTTTATCAGGTTGTCTTGAAACTTACTTTCTTGTTCCTACCTAACAGGCCTAAATAATCACTTACAATTACTCATAAATTCTCATCAAGTTCATTTTGTGTCTTTGAGAAAAGTTGTAATTATTATTTTGGTGCTGTCATTGTAATTAAATACCTAAATATGTAACTTGAGGAAAGAAATATTTATGTTGGTTAGTGGTTTAAACATACATTTCACCCTGGAATGGAAGACATAGTGGTCTGAGCATAATGCAAGTAATAATATTGAATCGACGTTCAGGAAGTAGAGGGAGTAATGCTCCAATGATACACTACATGCTCTCTTGTTTACATGAAACTGAGGTCCCCAGACCATAGAATGATACTAATACATTCAGCATACCTCTTCCCACCACAATTAGCCTTCACAGGTAATACTTTCACAACTATATGCAGGCATTTGTCTTTCGGGTAAGTCTAAATCACATGAATTTGATACGGTTAATTATCATGCTGCATCATTCCTTAGCTCTGGGTAACATTAAAATCATTCTATAGTTGAATAAGTCCTTGAACTTTTAAGATTCTCATCATTTTTTCCCTGTTATAATAGTACACATTGCCATGTGTATTTATGATTACATTGTTTTCTCCATTGCTGTCTGATTATTTTGATTTGATTTCAGCTGAAGTCAGGTAATTAAGGTACTGATAACCTTAATAGCTTTCCAAATCTTGGCAAGCTCCTATTGTCATATTGTCATATTCTGGCCAAATGTATTAATTACAGTTATAGAGATTAACCGAATTTATGGAATGAATTATTTTCTCTGTCCCTGTCTCAGTCTGTCCATATGCCTCTGTGTCTCAGTGTCTCAGTATCTGCCTGTCTGTCTGTCTGTCTGTCTGCTCTCTTTATCTATCTATCTATCTATCTATCTATCTATCTATCTATCTATCTATCTATCTCTACATATATGTATGTATGTATGTATGTATGTATGTATGTATAAGAATGACTTACAAGCTGTCATCCAGCAAATCTAACAATGGTTTCCTATGTACAGAAATTTCAAGAATCTATTAATTGTTCAGTTCACAATTCTGGATTTTTCAATTGGCATTCCTTATAGGTTAGAGTCTTGAAGAAATAGGTTCTAATACTAGTGAGGTAATGCATATGCATGTAAGGACAGTACAAAACTAGCAGAGAAAGAGAACTTCCTTCTTCCCTATCCCTTACATAGGTTTCCAGCAGAAATTATGGCTCACATTAGAGGTACGTATTCCCATCTCAAAATTTTTTCCCTTCAAAGTCCCAGAGTTGAGGTGAATCTTCCCACTTCAAAGGATTCAACTATGAAAAAAAAAATCCCTTGCAGGCATGTCCAGAATCTCGAGATTTTAGTTAACTCCATACATATTCAAGTTGATAAACAAGAACAACATACCTTTAGAATCACTTGCTTGTCTTAGTACCTGAAGTTGAGTAAATTGTTCCTTTACTGAAAAGTCTTAATATTAATATCCCTTGTTAAAATCTTTCCTAGGAAACCATCCCATATAAGTTACAAAACCCAGACACTATTGTGGATGCCAACAAGTGCTTGTTGACAGGATCCTCATATAGCTGTCACCTGGGAGGCTTTGCCAGTGCATAACAAATACAGAAGGGGACACTTTCAGCTAACCATTGAACTGAGCACAGGGTCCTCAGTGGAGGAGCTAGAGAAAGGACTCAAGGACCTGAAGGGGTTTGAGGTGCCCTAAGAGGAACAACAATTTGAACAACCCAGTACCTACAGAGCTCCCAGGGACTAAAATACCAACCAAAAGGTATACATGCAGCAGAGGATGGCCATGTTGGACATCAAAGCGAGGAGAGGCCCTTGGTCCTGAGAAGGCTAAATGCCCCAGTAAAAGGGAATTTTAGGGCAGGGAAGTGGGAGTGGGTGGATTGGTGAATAGGGCAAGGGGATTTTCAGGTGAGGAGGGAACTAGGAAAGGGGACAAAATTTGAAATGTAAATAGAGAATATATCTAATTTAAAAAATCTTTCCTAACAATAGTGGGGTCAAAGTAATATATTCTTTAATACCCGTAACAAAAGTATTAAAAATCAGTACAGTAATAACTGAATATCACTACTATTGCTCTATATTTACAATGTTATGAATTTTATTATTAAACAATTTTGTGAGTATATTTATATCACAAAAGTCCTAAAATTTAAAAGTAGTATATATTATTGATTTTGTTATACTTGTGGCAATTCAATGTAGTTAGTCCTTAAATGAGTGTAAGCAGATGAAAATATAATACTTGCTTAATTATTAAAACCAAAATGATATACAAAAAATGAAAAAATATTAAGAAATATTTCCTATTTGATATCAAACTGCCTTTTATTCCTCATTAGATGAATTTATCTATTAGGCACATTTGTAAAACTTGAAATCTCATTTATCAGTTTCCTTTATTTATTTTACATTTTTTGTGTTTGTTCTAATAAGACTGAAGATATTATTTGATATTGCACTTATATAATAATTTTAAGATCTTTCAAGGCTAAATTTTCTACTTAGATTCTTGATCATTTTAAGTCATAACAAGCTAAGATATATTTTACTTAAAAATATTTTTACTAGAGCTTAGAGACTTTCATACAACGATCTTTTTTTGTTCCTTTGCTTCTTCCTTTGTTTTCCCATTTCTACCTGCCCTACTTTCCCATCCAACTTTGGGTCCTTCCACCTCCATCAAGGCCAAGTGATTTTTGGTTATGTTGACTTCTTCCAGAGTATGGCTGAGTTATCAACAAACATACTTTGAGAAGAAAACATATTCTTCCTCTCCCAGGAGCTAATAATCACGAATAGCCAATCAACTAATAGCCCCTATCAATCCTGGAATTTGGTCTGATTTTTGCTCTCACGGTTTTTATGTATATTATCTAAACCTGTAAGATTCCCTCTATACAGCTTGCCTCGCTGTGTCTAAACCATACAGTTTCCTTGTAGTCAATCACCACCTCTGCCTTTTATGGCCATTGGGCCACCTTTTACAAAATGAAACCTGAGCCTTTCTACAAACATATGTAGCATATATATTCACATGATATCTGAACATGCTATATTTTCATATTCTCTACACCTGTTTTGTTGTGTATATCTGAGTGCATCATTTAACACAAACAAAAGGTTCTTTGATGATGGTTAAAAGACATCTTATTACATGAGTATAATGATACCATATTAGAATCTTTTTCAATTCTGTTCATTTAGCAGAAAAAAATGTGTTAGAATTTCTTCAATGTCCGTCATCTATCTAGCTGTAGGATTTGCAACAAGTACGTGTTTCATTTTCAGGATAGGAGACTTAAATCCAATCATAACGTGGTATGTTACTATCTGGATAGCTGTGACATCATTGCTTCAGTGGGCAAGCCTTGCCAGCACATCATGGTTGCTGCTCATGGGGCTCAGAATTGGGTATGCATTATGATTATTTTTCTCCTAAGTAGCAGACCCAGCCCCTTGTAGAACTCTGAAAGTTGGGAAGTAGTGCTGAAACTTCCATGTGAGTAACAGCTTTATTTTTCTAGGACTTAAGTCCACAGAATCTTTTGCAGTAGGATCCAACTATCAAATTTTTTATTATGATGATTATTCTTTTTCTTCCATTTTTATTATTTTATGTATTTACATTCCCATTGGTGTCCCAGTCTTTGTCTACCTCCTACAGTTTCTCATCACATTCCTCTTTACCTTTGCCATTGAGGAGGTGTTCTCCCACCACCCACCCCTTTCCTGGGGACTTAAGTCTCACAAGGATTAAGTGCATCTTCATCCTCTAAGGCCTGACAAGAAGACATCTGCTACATTTGTGTCAGGGGCCTTGGACTGGCTGTTGTATACTCCTGGTTGGTGACTCAGTCTCTGGGAGCTTTATGGGGTCATGGTAAGCTGAGACTTCTGGTCTTTCTATGGGGTTGCTCTACTCTTCAGCTTCTTCAATATTTCCCATAACTCAACCATTGGGTCCATACTTCAGTTCAATGGTTGGGTTTAAGTATCTGCTTCTGTTTCATATCAGCAATTGGTAAGGCCTCTCAGGGGACAGCCATGCTAGGCTCCCATATGCAAACACATCATAGCATCAATAAAAGGGCCTTGGTGCCCTCCCATGAGATGGATCCTGAGTTGGGCGGGTCACTGGCCCACCTTTCATTCTGTCTCTTCTCCATTTTTGTTGCTGTAGTTCTTTTAGACAGCAACAGTTCAGGGTCAGAAATTTGGGCTGTTTGAAGACATGAGAATGTTGTTCTCTGAGAAGCTTCATCCAGCAGCTGACTCAGAGAGATACAGACACCCATACCCTAACAGGTGATGGACTTTGAGGATTCTTACAGAGGAACAGACAAAGGATTATAGGACCCTAAGGGGATAGGAACTCCACAGGAAAAGCAACAGAGTCAACTAGCCTGGACCCTTGGTACTCTCAGATTCTGGACCATCAACCAAAGAACATACACAGACTTCAGCTAGGCCTTTCTGTTTGTATGTAGCAGATGTGCATCTTGGCCTTTGTATGGGTCCTGAACAAATGGAATGGTGGCTATTCCCAAAGCAGATGCTGGTACATGGGATGTGTTCTATTAGCTGGGGTGCCTTGTCTGGCCTCAGTAGGAAATGAAGTGCCTAGCTTCTCAGTGATTTGAAGAGCCAAGGTTGGGGAATATCCAGTAGTTCTCCATCTGCTCACAGGAGAAGAAGAGGAAGGGGAAATATTTATGAGAGGGGGTGCTTGGGAGGAGAGCAGTATGCAGGGTGAAAAGTGATAAAAATATTGTCTTATATCTTCGCAACTAAGTTTGTGGCTCCTTCTGTATTTATCTTTTGCCTTGATAAAACTATCCCAGTAAAACTGCATCTTCTCCCTCTTCTTTCTCTTTGCTGCTCTCTGAAGGCTGTCTTGAAAGCATTTGGCATATCCTATCTCAGACTAATTCTGTCAAATCCTTCTTTGAAAATGATGTATAATTAAGAAGCAGACAAAGTGATGAATCAAACATGGCTATTCCTTCTACAAACTTAATTTAGCTACATTGTTTGGGATTAAAGGTATATAATGTGGAATTGTTCATATTCCAGCTAGAGCTCTCAAAAGTGTTGTCATTTCTAGTCAGATTACACAGACTTGTGTTTTGGATGCGAACTGTTGTCAGAAAAGCCATGTTTCTGGATTAAAATTCCTCTACACAACTGTCTTCCCTTCTCCCTCTGCTAGTACAATTCCTGTTCACCTGTCTCCTAACAATATCTTCTCTGGCTTAGCCCAGCTTCTCCTTTCTCAATGGTCTCTTATTTTTACACTTCTCTGTATGTTTTCTGTACCAACTGTCTTCTCTACTCAATCTTTGTTCTGCTTGTAACAGCTGTCTTCTCTAACTATACTCTCTTGTCTACTTCTCTGTCATGTGGACCCTACTCTGCCTCTTTAGACCAATTTTTATAACCTCTTCTGTTCCCAGAAGTCCAAGAAGAAACTGACAGTGAAGATCATTGGGTCAAGAAGTTCTCTAAAAGGGCCAGTTCACAAAGCAACTAGGGATCCTTTAGAGGGTCAGGCATACAAACTCAATCACACTAACAAAGCTCAGCTCAGCCTATCCTCACAAAATCTCTGAGTATACTTTTGGTTGGGCTCAGACAATTCTTTTTAGGTAAAACTTTAATGTATATCTCTATAGAGTAACATGAAAATGAAAAATAATTTAAAATATCTATTTATTTACAAAATTAAGATTTTTTCTTAATACATGAACTAGAGCGACAGCACATCTAGTACATTAATATTGATACCAATTCAGTGATTTTATTTAGATTTTGCAACTTTTACTAATATTTGCCTGCGTGTATATATGTATTCTTTAAATATCGCTACATGGGTAGATGTTAATTTTAAAAAGCTTTTTAAAAAGTTTTTAATATGTGTATGTATGTGCATATATCAATATATTGTGTGTGTGTGTGTTCTCCTATGTCCATAGAGTCAAAATCAGTAAAGTATCTTTGTGATATGGAGTTAAAACTTCTTATCAGCTATTTAACACGGATACAAGATGCTAAACTTGGGTCCTCTGGAAGAGCAACAAGGGCTTTGAAACACTGAGCCATCTCAACAGGCCCAATGGTTTAAGAGCTGTCTTGAAATAATCTCTAATGGAAAGGAAGCATATGAAATATGAAAATTAAAAAATGCAAAGAAGCTGGAAAAAGAACAGTCAAAGGATAGTTACTACTCACTGTATGTAGTTTTCTTGAATAAAATATGAATTTTGTGTTTGTTACTTTAAAAGCCCAAAGCTATTTTTATCTTTCTTCTTTTTTCTTAGCATACAATCTTTGAAATATGTTAGTTGCTGTTCTAAAACAAAAATTTTTCTGCACAATTAACATTTGAAAATCGAACTTAGTACCCCTTCTCAGAATAACACAATCTATTTGTAATATACTGAAAACAATTTAAATAATAAATATGAGAAAGATTGTGGGAATATAAGATCATCCAACTTATTTTTGTAGTATATATATTACAAAATAATATCTATTACAAAAATAATGTATATGTATATGTATGTACATATACATGTATGTATTCAAAATACATGTTCTTTTTCTATATTTACAAATTCTGAGAATTTCATAAATAAGCTATATGTTCTCTTCCCAACTCATCCCTTCATCATCCTCTTGACCCTTCCTCTACTTTCTTCCAAATTTGACTGATGGGTGAGACTGAGACTTTTTTCTCCTCTCGCACTGCACACATCACTTCTGCGGCCAGGAAAGCTAAGAGCTTTGATGAAACTAGCAGGTGAGTACCACATTAATGTCTTCATGTTCTGTGACTCAAGTATGTGGTGTCTTCATCAATGTAACCTTACCATTTACATGTTATGATTAAATTGTTGCCTGGAACGATTAAAAATAAACTCTCAAGGTCTTGTCAATGTGGGAACTCCAAGAGCATCTTTCTTGATGAATACGTACACTATGAACATTTTTTGTGCTATGATCCTTCAATGAAAATGTGGGAAAATATATTGAATAAGAAGTTCTTAATGTATATAGATTTACAATTTTGTGTTTTGCTTTGTCTTATAATTAACATTCTGATACATGTAAAAAACTTTCAATATCCATTAACTGGTTAATGGACCATAAGAAAGCATACATTGACACAATGGAGCAGTTAATAAAAAATGAAACTTTGGAATTTGCACAAAAACAAATGGAGCTAGAAACACCATCCTGGAGGTAGCACACCATACCCCAGAAGCACTTGTTACAAGAGTCTGTGATGGCTGTTCTCTGAGAGGTTCTACCAGCACCTGACCAATGCAGATGCAGATACAGTCAACCATCAGGAAAAGCACACACACACGTGTGTGTGTGTGTGTGTGTGTGTGTGTGTGTGTGTGTGTGTGTGTGTATGTGTGTGTGTGTGTGTGTGTGCGTATGTGTGTGCATGTGTGTATGTGTGTGTGTGTGTGTGTGTGTGTGTGTATGTGTGTATGTAAAGGGAAGGGGAGAAAAGGTGATTACCTTTTAATTTAGAAAAAATTACACAATTTTTATGAGGAAGAATGTTGGCTCATGCTGATAATTAGTACCTTTGGAAAAGATGGCCAGAAGGATTTCTATGAGTAGGAGGTAGTTCTGAGATATATAGTAACTTCAAGGGCACCTTAGCCTACAAAGTAAGAACCTGTCTCAAATAAACAACCTAACTAACTAACTAACTAACTAACTAACTAGCTAACTAACTAACTAATTAACTAACTCACTCATTGATAGACTAAGTAAACTCCAAAGGAAACAAGGATAGGATTATGCACTTCAACAACAGAATTTTGGCTCTGATAATTGTCATTATTTTTAGCAGAATTTTAATCAAAATAAATACTATTTTACCTCAATTTCAAAATTAAGTGAAGGTAATACTGAAACTTTTGATTGTTTGAGTTTTATAGATGAAAGCTGATGATGTGAAAAGGATCGTTTCTGCAAAGAGTGTCAGACTTAACCACAGGATACAGTGTTAACCTTAACTTGGTAATCTGTTTTTCTTTCTTTTTTTTTTTTTTTTTTTTTTTTTTTTTTGGTTTGGGTTTGTTCTTGTTTTTGTTTTTCAAGATAGGGTTTCTCTGTGTAGCCCTGGCTGTTCTGGAACTCACTCTGTAGAGAAGGCTGGCCTCAAATTCAGAAATCCCCCTGCCTCTGCCTCCCAAGTGCTGGGATTAAATGCATGTGCCACCACTGCCCGGGTTAGTTATCTGTTTGTTGATGAAAAAAATTTGTGTGTGTGTGTGTGTGTGTGTGTGTCTACTGAATTAATCTCATCTCAAGGCCTTCACAAGCATTCTATGCAAAGTAAGGCAGCCCTCCTCATATTTAATGTTTTTAAATTCTAATTATTATTGAAGTTGCAGGTTCTTAACAAGATTTATTTTAAAGTGTACTGGCTACATAATTTTGTTCTAGAAATAATCTTGAGACTATAACCAAATATATTTTTTAAAAGCAAATTTGATAACATTTAAATATAATGTAAATTTTAATATAACAAGAATTTGCTTTCATTAAATAATTTATCAAGTTCTGATATTATATCTTCTTTGTTTTACATTAATAAACACATTTTAGAGTAGGCATTTCTCACCGTATATGAGAAATTTGTTTTAGATGTTAGTAAATAGCTTGGGGAGATTCTAGTGTAACCCAATGACATTTCTATTCTCAATTTTCTCCTTTATTCCAATTTCTCTTAAAATGAATACTAATAACACTTCAACAATACAGACTGTCTGCAGGGCAATTTTTGTTTCTGTACTTAAGAATGTAATTTCAGTTCTCAATACTCTAGACTACTAATAAAATATGATATTTTTCATACAAAAAATTGCATTTTTCTAATGATCTCACCTTGAAGGTGAAATTAAAATAGTTTTTTTTGTGCGTGTGTGTGTCACCATTATCTGTTCTTTTTACCTATTTTTTTTATTAAAAATGGAAACTGCTGTTCATATTTTCTCAGGTTGAACATAAAAGTACAAATAATATTTTAATACACTGATGTTTATGTGTTCAATTTGGATTATGACCTTTTGTAATCAAAATGTCTAAGATTGTTCTTTCACAAATGAAGGAATATATCAATAAACTTTACATTTTTTGTTTTATATTTTGAGAGTATAATATAATCACATCATTGATCCCTTCTCTCTCCTCCTTTTAAATGCTCTCATGTAGATAGTCCTCCCTGCATAGTTCTCCCTGCTTTCTTTGAAATTCCTTGCCTATGTTTTCATTGTTTGAACACACACACACACACACACACACACACACACACACATATCCCAAAATGCATAAGTACAGTGCTTTGAGATATGACAATTTGTTTTAAGATCTGCTAATTATTCTGATTATTAATTGATGTGATATTTTCTAGAAAAGACTATTGAAGTTGCTCTCAAACTCCTTTAGTTGCTACAGTTCTTCATGTAGTTCTTTAAGAAAGTTCCCTTGCCCAATTTAGTATGTCTGTAGTTGTCTTTTCTCAGCTCATGATTACTATTTATTTTTGTTTATGTATGTTTAAAGTAGTTAATACATGAAACTCAGGGAACCCTTTTAGTGATATGAATCTTAAAAGTAAAAGTATAATTAGTTTCATCGTGTACTCAATCAAGGTCATTTTGAAATTATTTCACTGAAATATTAATTTAATAATATCATTTCAAAAAATTCAATTTGAACTTTTTATTTGTTTGCTTGCATTATATGATATGTCACTTTGCTTTTAATAAATATTTATTGAAATAAATTTCAACTAAATCTCTAAGCATCATATAATATAATATTTATGGAATTATGTTGTGTAATTTAAATATTCATTGATTTTCAGGACATCTCTCTAAGCAGAGACAAAGTGGTTTTCTGTTAACATAAGATGATGTTTTCAAATATGGTAAATATTTCATTACATTTGAGGAAACAGAGGCCCTTAGGCATAACATGCATTAACATTGGTATATATTTTATATATTATTTGAGCATTGAAATTTTTCATGGATACTTTATTACATTGCATTGTAAATCCTGATCTAAGTTACAGGAATCCATTAGGATTCTGAAAATCTCTGAAAACAATGATCAATGTCTGTATCCTACTAATTAGGATATTATCTTTTATAAGCACAATATAAATTTGCTGGTTAAATGAATGAATAACAGGAGAATAAAATCCCTGTTTACTTTAATCTTGGAATTAAATCAAGAGAAATATAGTGTGTAACTAAAAGAAGGAAACCTTGACAGTGATATTTTATAAATATTCAGTTATTTAAAACCAACAAAGTTTTGCCTTGTTTTTATTTCAGTGCATATTCTGTTAGGTGTATATGTAATACCAAAGTGTTATAAGAAAAGTATATTCATTTTTTCAGGGGGTAAACTTGTACCTTTGTATTTGTACATTTATAATCTAATATCCCATGTTGTTCTGACATCTCAGGTGCAGTCTGTTAGGGATACTGAGTTCATATATCATTTCTGTTATTTTCAACTTCTCCATTAAGGACACCAATGAGCCATACCTAATCCTATAGACAAAACAGGATCACCAAAGAGCATTTACTCAATCAGTGTCAAAAACATTCTCACAGGAAGACTGTTCTGCTACAAAAAACAGGTGAGACAGCCGTATGACAATGTTAACGACAAGTTAATGTGAATAAATGGGAGGTAAAATGAATTGAAAAATTGTCAAAGTGTAAGAATAAGATTGAGGTAAACTATCTTTTATCAAGTGAAATTTCCCCAATTAAAACACCCTTTAGAAGCAGTCTGTTGGAATTCTATTCTTTCTTAAAAACTAGGCCCAGGCATCAGCCTTTTCAAGATTTCTTTGCAAGCATCTATTACTGCAATGAAGTTTACTCAATTATGAACTTACACAGGAAGCTTTTATTGATTACAGACTAGATGAGGGTTAAATTTCTTGCCTATGAATACAGAAATAGAAAAATATCTGCTACTATATTTGGCCATGTTTGATCTGAATTTATTCTGAACAGTCCCATTCTTGTCTGAGTGACCTTTGTGCTGGCTCTGGAATCTCTATTGTCATGATTTTCATCATCTGTACCCAACTGCGACTTGGCTGGACTTTGTCTTTTTATTTCTCTGGATACCCAAAGTAATACCAAGCTGTTTTTCTGTGCCTCCTGTATTTCCACCCTTGATGATTTAATTTCCAATGGACAACGGGAGTCCACATAAAGTGAGTGTTTCCATTTGTTATGGAATTATTTGCATTGTTAAGTTTTTTTTTGGGTGCGTGTGGGGGAGGGGTAAAGTACCTTAGAAGCTTACTATGAAACAAGTACTTGAAGACTAGGAAAATATTTAGAAAATATTTTGTAGTGCTGTACTTAGATTTTGGAAACCAGACATTGGCAAGAGGCAAAGAATTTTCTGCTTTGTGGGTTACTTTTCTAATTTTCCGCAGCCATTTTAGAGAGTGCTCCTATATAGGGTCATCATTACTATCTAGGCTGGCCATCATACTCCAAAGAGTAATTCAGTAGTAATTTCTTGAGTGCTCAAAGTAGACACCAACAGAACTGTGTGATGGCCTACACTGACTTTCCATCATGTGAGACTCAGGGATCATTAATTCTGTTTGCTTTATTTGTTAAAATTTTCCAACAACACATCTTGGAGTTCAATACACACCCACTCACTCTCATGTGTGTGTGTGTGTGTGTGTGTGTGTGTCTGTCTGTGTGTGTGTGTGTGTGAGAGAGAGAGAGAGAGAGAGAGAGAGAGAGAGAGAGAGAGAGAGAGAGAGATTGATTAGATTGACCTATATATTAAGAGTTAAGGAGATCAAAAAGATATGTATGTAGGGAGTCTGAGAAGACAGTAGTATCTTATTTCACAAGCCTGTATTCATAAATATCCTAGAAAATTTCTGGTTATACTCTGGTATTGTTAACATTGGAATGCAGAAGAAATGCAGCCAGTACTCTTAACCACTGAGTCATCTCTCCAGCCCCTGGAGAAGAATCTTTAATTGCGCTGAAAGAACACGAATCTAATTTCACACTACCAAAAACATACATTAGTATAGAACTAATGAGGAAATTAATACCTCTTTCATGGAATAATTTCAAGTGATATATCTTTAACCAAATTTTACTATTTTATTAAAAATAATTACTTGAATAATATATGACTACTAGTATTTAATTAAGAATCACATTTTTAACAAAATCTTTAAATTAATTTTGTCAACTTCATAGCACTAAAATAGTTATAATATTGCATATGGATCCTCACATTTCAGGCATCTGAGATACTGTAAATGTAGAGATTATAATTTTTCATATGAATTGACTTATACAGAATGAAATAATATCTTAGAATTCTGTTAATTCTTTTTTTGTTTTGTTTTGTTTTGTTTGTTTTGGATTTGGTTTTTTTCGAGACAGGGTTTCTCTGTATAGCCCTGGTTGTCCTGGAACTTGTTCTGTAGACCAGGCTGGCCTCGAACTCAGGGATCCGCCTACCTCTGCCTCCCAGAGTGCTGGAATTACAGGCGTGTGCCACCACCACCCGCCCTGCTTCTGCTAATTCTTATTAGTCATTTTAATCATATTGGTTTTTTTTTGAATTCTGAACAATTATAGATATCTATAAATTCTGAAACCAAGTAGGATGAAAGCAGTTTGTAGGAATTTTCAAGTAAGGTGAAGTTCTGAAACTATAGCATTCTAAGCTCCTCAGGCCAAACTCTAGAGACTAAATGCCTTAATTCAGAAATCTGTTTTTGCATAGATTTGGGACACCAAGTTTAAAGTTCAATGAACTTTTATCTTCATGACAGCATGAGACTGGGGCGGGGGAGAAAGAGAGAGAGAGAGAGAGAGAGGAAAGAGGGGGTAGAGAGAGAGAGATTCTTACTGGCTAGAATGGGCTTTGGAAACCTCAAAACCCATCCCACGTGACACATTTACTCCAATAAAGCCACAACTCATAAACTGTCTAAACAGTTTATCAACTGGGTACAACTAAGTATGTGAATATATAAGCAAAGGGGGTTAACTTTTATTAAAACCAGCACCTTATCTTAAAATAGTACTAAAAATGAGTTACTGATTTTGTAAAAACATTATGTTTACATTTTCATTGAAATTGTATTAACAAGGTCTGAAAATGAAAGGTTCACCAAAGTTCAGGGTCTCGATTATGATATGATTCCCCAATAACTTCTGAAGTATCATTTTGAAAGTTTGGAAAGAAGCTTCCCAGTTAAATTGAATATAATAAGTGGGTGAGAAATGGATGATTAAATGGGAGTGGGGGATGGGCGGGGACCATCCTCATAGAAGCAGGGGAAGTGGGGATGGGATAGGGAGTTTGTGGATGGGAAACTGGGAAGGGGAATAACATTTGAAATGTAAAATAAATAAATAAATAAATAAATAAATAATAAATAAATAATAAATAAAAAAGGAAAAAAATTACGGATGAGGGAAAATCATAAAACACCTGTTTGTAATAATAACAAATTAAGGTGTTTTAAATGAAGAAAATAGCCAGTTCAATATTTTCACTTTCAACAATGCACAGGTTACTTTCAGAATCCCTTAAAATTTCTCCAGTTATACTTTGAAAGAATTCTCACAAGCATTCATTATAATTTTTTCTTTAGTTTTCCTTTAGTGGGGCTATTGATATTGTACAATAATGAGCAAGTTACTTATGACAAGCAAGGGTAAATATTCTCCTTAGCTTCTTATATGCCGTTTTTATTCGTTCCCAATATGCCTAATAATTTGCTTAGATATAAACGTCCTGGGTATGACATGCCACTTCAATTATGATACAAAATATATGTGATTAAAATTTGTTTTTACATATGTTAATGGCTGCTTTTTTAAAATGTGATTTTTGAAAAAGAAATTTTCATTGAAAATTAGAAATAAAGAAATGAATATGTATTTTTGTTTCTAGTCTTTTTTTATTTGGGGGATTTTTTGTGGTTATCAGATGTCTAAATTTATTTGTTCTGTTTTGTAATGTAGACCAATTTCTCTTTTTAAGATAGATCTGGTATATCCATAATAGATGCTTCGCCTGTTCAGCCTTCATTTGTACTTGTACCATTATGGTAATAAATTATTATACTTGCAAATAAATTCTTTTCCTTTTGAAGAAAGTTATGTGATTCTTTGTGGGAGAAATAAATTTTTACAGGGCAGAATTTGTGGACTCAATTCATTAATTAAAATGATGAAAGGACGTTTTTTTATTGTCTTTAATTTATAATTTCTATTATATTTGAGATGATACTAGTGATGAGTCAAAAATTTGACCTCCTTCTTGGCATTATTTTGCTGGTCGAGGGGCCATCGGGGTGCCAACCCAGCCAGGAGGTTTTTTGCCCAGGCCTGCGCGCGCACCGCCATTTTGCCTGCAGGACAACAGAGAGCTCTGGCGGGCACACCTGTAACAGGCATAGCCTGAGGCTAACAAAGCGGGGGTCTAGGCCCCAAAAGGCACAGGACTGACCCCAAGAACTGGGCGGCTTGGTGGGCCATCTGTGAGTCAACCCGCCCAGGAGGTTGTTAGCACAGCAGACTCTCCTGGCGCTTTCAGGGAGCGCGGGCGTGCACGCCCACCATCCTAGTCACCTGGCAGACCCAATTAACAGTCATATCCCTAGGGGAACTTTGCTCGGACCTTGGCCTCCCAGGCTTTTGCCTGGACTCAGGGACTGGGCGGCCAGGCTAACCTTGTGTGCGCCAGCCCGGTTGGCGGATCGGCTGCCCAGCGGAGTGAGCAGAACACAGGGGAGGTCACAGCAGCATACACCATCTGCACTCCCTGGGGGTGCACACGGGCTCCATCTGGTCCACAGACACAATCTGGGGCAAGGCCTCAGGCAGAAGCCCTCAGCTCTACTCTCTCCACTTCCGGATCCAGATCAGCCTGGGCGACAGCACCACACCTCCAAGTCCTGCAAGAGGCTAGCTGGGCTTCCGGCGGCCAGCTGGGAGAAGTCAGTGTGCTCCAGTGAATCCAGTGGGCCCCAGCGGGAGCCTTCGGGTGCCTACTTTGGGATCTGAACAGCCTGGGCAGCAGCACCCTGTCTACAAGCAGTGCAGGAGGTAAGCTGTGCACCAGAGGCCAACTGGGAAGGGGCAGCTTGCACTGGTGAGTCCAGCACTGACAAGACAAACTAACACCAGTGAAAACTAGATGGCAAAAGGCAAACGCAGGAACTTCACTAATAGAAATCAAGGCAATATGGCAACATCTGAACCCAATTCTCCTCTACCAACATGTCCTGGATACCCCATCACACCAGTAAAACAAGATCTGGATTTAAAATCACTGGTTATGATGCTGGTACAGGAACACATGAAGGACATACTTAAAGAAATTCAGGAGAAAATGGATCAAAAGTTAGAAGCCCTTGCAAGGGAAACACAAAAATCATTGAAAGAAATCCAGGAGAATACAAAAGCCAACAAGGAGGAAATGCAAAAAACACTTAAAGAAATACAGGAGAACTTTGGTCAACAGGCTGAGGTCATGAAAGATGAAACACAAAAATCTCTTAAAGAAATACAGGAGAACTTTGGTCAACAGGCTGAGGTCATGAAAGAGGAAACACAAAAATCTCTTAAAGAATTACAGGAAAGCACAAACAAGCAAGTGAAGGAGCTAAGCAAAACCATCCAGGATCTAAAATCAGAAGTAGAAACAACTAAGAAAACTCAAAGGGAGACAACTTTGGAGATAGAAAGCCTTGGGAAGAAATCAGGGGACAGAGATGCAAATATCAACAACAGAATACAAGAGATAGAAGAAAGAATCTCAGATGCTGAAGATTCCATAGAAACCATGGACTCAACAGTTAAAGAAAATGCAAAATGCAAAAAGCTTGTAACCCAAAATATCCAGGAAATCCAGGACACAATGAGAAGACCAAACCTAAGGATTATAGGCATAGATGAGAGTGAAGATTTACAACTTAAAGGGCCAGCAAATATCTTCAATAAAATTATGGAAGAAAACTTCCCTAACCTAAAGAGAGAGATGCCCGTGAATATACAAGAAGCCTACAGAACTCCAAACAGACTGGACCAGAACAGAAATACTTCCTGTCACATAATAATCAAAACACCAAATGTTCTAAACAAAGAAAGAATACTAAAGGCAGTAAGAAAAAGGCCAAGTAACATATACAGGAAGACCTATCAGAATCACAGCAGAATTTTCACCTGAGACTATGAAGGCTAGAAGGTCCTGGGCAGATCTCATGCAGACTCTAAGAGAACACAAATGCCAACCAAAACTGCTATATCCAGCAAAACTCTCAATCACCATAGATGGAGAAACTAAGATATTTCATGACAAAATCAAGTTTACCCAATATCTATCCACAAACCCAGCCCTAAAAAGGATAATAGGAGGACAACACCAATACAAGGAGGGAAATTTCACCCTGGAAAAAGCAAGATAGTAACCTTTCATCAAACCCAAAAGAAGTTAAGCATTCAAATTTAAAAAATAACGTCAAAAATGATAGGAAGTAACAATCACTATTCCTTAATATCTCTTAACATCAATGGACTTAATGCCCCAATAAAAAGACACAGACTAACTGAATGGATATGTAAACAGGACCCTACATTTTGTTGCTTACAGGAAACACACCTCAGGGTCAAAGACAAACACTACCTTAGAGTAAAAGGCTGGAAGACAATTTTACAAGCAAATGGTCTCAGGAAACAAGCTGGAGTAGCCATTTTAATATCAGATAAAATTGACTTTCAAGCCAAAGTCATCAAAAGAGACCCTGAGGGACACTTCTTGCTGGTCAAAGGAAAAATACAAAAAGAAGAACTGTCAATCCTGAACATCTATGCCCCAAATGCAAGGGCACCCTCTTTCATAAAAGAAACTTTATTAAAACTAAAAGCATACATTGCACCTAACACAATAATTGTGAGTGACTTCAACACTGCACTTTCCTCAATGGACCGATCAGGAAAACAAAAACTAAACAGGGACACAATGAAACTAATTGAAGCTTTGGACCAATTAGATTTAACAGACATATATAGAACATTCTATCCTAAAACAAAAGAATATACCTTTTTCTCAGCACCTCATGGTACCTTCTCCAAAATCGACCATATAATTGGTCACAAGACAGACCTCAACAAATATAAGAAGATAGAACTAATCCCATGTCTCCTATCTGATCACTATGGAGTAAAAGTGGTCTTCAATAGCAACAGAAACAACAGAAAACCCACATACACGTGGAAACTGAACAATACTCTACTCAATGATACCTTGGTCAAGGAAGAAATAAAGAAAGAAATTAAAGACTTTTTAGAACACAATGAAAATGAAAACACAACATACCCAAATCTATGGGACACAATGAAAGCAGTGCTAAGAGGAAAACTCATAGCCCTGAGTGCCTCCAAAAAGAAAATGGAGAGAGCATACATTACCAACTTAATGACACACCTGAAAGCCCTAGAACAAAAAGAAGCTATTTCGCCCAGGAGGAGTAGAAGGCAGGAAATCATCAAACTCAGGGCCGAAATCAATCAAGTAGAAACAAAGAGAACCATACAAAAAATCAACAAAACCAGGAGCTGGTTCTTTGAGAAAATCAACAAGATAGATAAACCCTTAGCCAGACTGACCAAAGGGCACAGAGAAAGTATCCAAATTAACAAACTTAGAAATGAAAAGGGAGATATAACAACGGAAACTGAGGAAATCCAAAAAATCATCAGATCCTACTACAAGAGCCTGTACTCAACACAACTGGAGAATCTGGAGGAAATGGACAATTTCCTTGACAGATACCAAATACCAAAATTAAATCAGGACCAAGTAGACCATCTAAACAGTCCCATAATGCCTAAAGAAATAGAAGGAGTCATAGAAAGTCTTCCAACCAAAAAAAGCACAGGACTAGATGGCTTCAGTGCAGAATTCTACCAGACCTTCAAAGAAGAGTTAACACCAATACTCTTCAAACTATTCCACAAAATAGAAACAGAAGGAACACTACCCAATTCCTTCTACAAAGCCACAATTACGCTGATACCAAAGCCACAAAAAGATCCAACAAAGAAAGAGAACTTCAGACCAATTTCCCTTATGAACATCGATGCAAAAATACTCAATAAAATTCTTGCCAACCGAATCCAAGAACACATCAAAACGATCATCCACCATGATCAAGTAGACTTTATCCCGGGAATGCAGGGTTGGTTCAACATACGGAAATCCATCAATACAATCCACTACATAAACAAACTCAAAGAACAAAACCACATGGTCATTTCATTGGATGCTGAAAAAGCATTTGACAAAATTCAGCATCCTTTCATGCTTAAAGTCTTGGAGAGAACAGGAATTCAAGGCCCATACCTAAACATAGTAAAAGCAATATACAGCAAACCGGTAGCCAGGATCAAACTAAATGGAGAGAAACTTGAAGCAATCCCACTGAAATCAGGGACCAGACAAGGCTGCCCCCTTTCTCCTTATCCTTTCAATATTGTACTTGAGGTACTAGCTTGGGCAATTCGACAACATAAGGAGGTCAAAGGGATACAAATTGGAAAGGGAGAAGTCAAACTATCATTATTTGCAGACGACATGATCGTCTACCTAAGTGACCCAAAGAACTCCACTAGAGAGCTCCTACAGCTGATAAACAACTTCAGCAAAGTGGCAGGTTATAAAATCAACTCAAGCAAATCAGTGGCCTTCCTATACTCAAAGGATAAGCAGGCTGAGAAAGAAATTAGGGAAATGACCCCCTTCACAATAGCCACAAACAGTATAAAGTATCTTGGGGTGACTCTTACCAAACATGTGAAAGATCTGTATGACAAGAACTTCAAGACTCTGAAGAAGGAAATGGAAGAAGACCTCAAAAAATGGGAAAACCTCCCATGCTCATGGATCGGTAGAATCAATATAGTTAAAATGGCCATTTTGCCTAAAGCACTATACAGATTCAATGCAATACCCATCAAAATCCCAACTCAATTCTTCACAGAGTTAGAAAGAGCAATTATCAAATTCATCTGGAACAACAAAAAACCCAGGATAGCTAAAAATATTCTCAGCAACAAAAGAAAATCTGGGGGAATCAGTATCCCTGACCTCAAGCAATACTACAGAGCAATAGTGTTAAAAACTGCATGGTATTGGTACAGTGACAGGCAGGAGGATCAATGGAACAGGATTGAAGATCCAGAAATGAACCCACACATCTATGGCCACTTGATCCTCGACAAAGAGGCTGAAAACATCCAATGGAAAAAAGATAGCCTTTTCATCAAATGGTGCTGGTTCAACTGGAGGTCAGCATGCAGAAGAATGCGAATTGATCCATCCTTGTCTCCTTGTACTAAGCTCAAATCCAAATGGATCAAGGACCTCCACATAAAGCCAGACACTCTGAAGCTAATAGAAAAGAAACTGGGGAAGACCCTTGAGGACATCGGTACAGGGAGAAAGTTTCTGAACAGAACACCAATAGCGTATGCTATAAGAGCAGGAATTGACAAATGGGACCTCATAAAATTACAAAGTTTCTGTAAGGCAAAGGACACCATCAAGAGGACTAATCGGCAACCAACAAATTGGGGAAAGATCTTCACCAACCCTACATCAGACAGAGGGCTAATATCCAATATATACAAAGAACTCAAGAAGTTAGACCCCAGAAAACCAAATAACCCTATTAAAAATGGGGTACAGAGCTAAACAAAGAATTTTCACCCAAAGAACTTCGGATGGCGGAGAAGCATCTTAAAAAATGCTCAACTTCATTAGTCATTAAGGAAATGCAAATCAAAACAACCCTAAGATTTCACTTTACATCAGTCAGAATGGCTAAGATTAAAAACTCAGGAGACAGCAGGTGTTGGTGAGGATTTGGAGAAAGAGGAACAGTCCTCCACTGGTGGTAGGATTGCCAATTGGTACAACCATTCTGGAAATCAGTCTTGTGGTTCCTCAGAAAACTGGGCACATCACTTCTGGAGGATCCTGCAATACTACTCCTGGGCATATACCCAGAGGATTCCCCGGCATGTAATTAGGATGCGTGCTCCACTATGTTCATAGCAACCCTATTTATAATAGCTAGAAGCTGGAAAGAACCTAGGTATCCCTCAACGGAGGAATGGATACAAAAAATGTGGTATATATACACAATGGAGTACTATTCAGCCATTAGAAACAATGAATTCATGATATTCGTAGACAAATGGATGGAGCTGGAGAACATCATCCTAAGTGAGGTAACCCAGTCTCAAAAGGTCAGTCATGGTATACACTCACTAATAAGTGGATATTAGCCTAGAAATTCGGAATACCCAAAACATAATCCACACACCAAATGATGTCCAAGAACGGAGGAGTGGCCCCTGGTTATGGAAAGACTCAGTGTAGCAGTATAGGGCAATACCAAAACAAGGATGTGGGAAGGGGTGGATGGGGGAATAGGGTGAGGGAAGAGGGCTTATGGGACTTTTGGGGATTGGGAAGACTGAAAAGAGGAAATCATTTGAAATGTAAATAAAAATATATCGAATAAAAAAAAAGTAGTACACACGGAGGGACCCATAGCTCCAGCTACATATGTAGTAGAGGATGGTCTTGTAGGGCATCATTGGGAGGAGAGGCTCATGTCCCCACTCCAGCCAGTTGCAGATCTACATAGGCTCTAGTGTCCCTCTCTCATTCTCTCCTGTCTCTTCCCTCACCTGACCCTTTCTCTATCCCTTCTCCAACCAAGTTCCTGCCCTCCATCTGTCTCTTGTGACTATTTTATTCCCCCTTCTAAGTGAGATTCAAGCATTTTCTATTGGACCTCCTTTCTTGCTGGCTTTTTAGGGTCTGTATCAGGCAGTATGGGTATCCTGCACTTTTTGACTAATATCTACTTATAAGTGAGTACATATTGTGCCTGTCCTTTTGGGTCTGAGTTACCTCACAATGCTATTGCATCCATTTGCCTAGAAAATTCATGATATCCTTGTTTTAAATAGCTGAATAGTATTCCATTGTGTAAATAAAACATAATTTTTGTATCCATTCTTCTTTGGTAGAGAATTTGGTAAGCAATCTGGATTGTTTCGACTTTCTGGCTATTATGAATAAAAGCTGCTATGAATATAGTTGATCATATATCCTTATGGTATAATGAAGCATATTTTGGATATTTGCCCAGGAGCAGTATAGTTGGATCAGGTAGAATTATTTACAAATTTCTGAGAAACTGCCAGATTGATTATTAGAGTGCTTGTATAAGGTTCTAAGTTCAGTAATTGAAAAATGAGACCTCATGAAACAGCAAAATTAATGTATTACAAAGGACACTGTCAATATGACAAAACATCAGCTTACAAAATGGGAAAATATCTTCACTTACCCTTCATCTGAAAGAGGGCAGCTAATATACAAAATGTATAAGAACTGAAGAAATTAGACACCAAAAAAACCAAATAACCCAAATAAAAAAATTGGGCACAACACTAATCAGGCATTCTCAACAGAGGAGTCTCTAATTGCTAAAAAGCCACTTAGTCATTAGGGAAATACAAATCAAAATGCAAAATGACCTTGAGAGTCCATCAAAATTGCTAAGATCAAAAACTCAAGTGACAGTTATATGCTGCCTCAACTTGTAAAATTCAATTCCAATTTAGAAACCGATACCAACATGATAAAAGAAAATATACAACTATTAGCAGATACTTTGAGGCTTTGAGTGATGACTGATTTGGAGAAATGATAGAAATACTACCAATTACTCATATGTATCTTATTAGTGAAATTGAGAAAAACAATTCATAGAACTTTTCAACCTGTTAACTGAATACAGTAACTTGTATGCCTTTGATTTCTGCTGATTCAAATAGCCAAATGTGGATGGACAAATTTGTCTTGCAGATGACTATTTTCTTATTTATTTATTTTCCATATTCTTTGTTTACATTCCAAATGATTTCCCCTTTCCCAGTTTTCCCCTCCCCATAAGTCCCATACCCTCTTCCCTCCTCCTGTTCCCCAATCAAACCCCTCCCACTTCTCTGTTCTAGTAATCCCCTACATTGCAGCATCAAGCCTTTCCAGGACCAGGGCCCTCTCCTTCCTTCCTTCTTGGGGATCAGTTGATATGCTAATCGTGTCTTGGGTACTCAGAGCTTCTGGGCTAATATCCACCTATCAGTGACTGCATTCCATGTGTGTTCTTTTGAGATTGAGTTACCTCAATTAGGATGATATTTTCCAGTTCCAACCATTTGCCTAAGAATTTCATGAATTCATTGTTTTTAAATGCTGAGTAGTATTCCATTGTGTATATGTACCACATTTTCTGTATCCATTCCTCCACTGAGGGACATCTGGGTTCTTTCTAGTTTCTGGCTATTATCAATAAGGCTACTATTAACATAGTGGAGCATGTGTCCTTATTAAATGCCTGGGAATCCTCTGGGTATATGCCCGGGAGTGGTATAAAAGGATCCTCTGGAAGTGTCATGCCCATTTTTCTGAGGAACTACCAGACTGATTTCCAGACTGGGTGTACCAGCTTGCAATCGCACCATCAGTGAAGGAATGTTCCTCTTTCTCCACATCCTCACCAACACCTGCTGTCTCCTGAATTTTTAATCTTAGCCATTCTGACTGGTGTGAGGTAAAATCTCAAGGTTGTTTTGATTTGCATTTCTCTAATGACTAATGATGTTGAACATTTCTTAAGGTGCTTCACAGCCATTCGAAATTCTTCAGGTGAAATTTCTTTGTTTAGCTCAGTACTCCATTTTTAATAGGGTTATTTGGCTCTCTGAAATCTAACTTCTTGACTTCTTTGTATATATTGGATATAGCCCTCTGTAGGATGTAGGGTTGGTGAAGATCTTTTCCCAATTTGTTGGTTGTCATTTTGTCTGATTGGCAGTGTCCTTTGCCTTACAGAAACTTTGTAATTTTATGAGGTCTCATTTGTCAATTCTTAATCTTAAAATATAAGCTGTTGGAGTTCTGTTCAGGAAAATTTCCCCTGTGCTCAATGCTCTTCCCCAGTTTCTTTTCTATTAGCTTCAGTGTGTCTGGTTTTATGTGTAGGTCCTTGATCAACTTGGAGTTGAGCATAGTACAAGAAGATAAGAATGGATCGATTCACATTCTTCTGTATGCTGACCTACAGTTGAAAAAATTAGGGAAATGACACCCTTCACAATAGCCACAAACAATATAAAGTATCTTAGTGTGATTATAACCAAACAAGGGAAAGATCTGTATGACAAGAACTTCAGGTCTCTGAATAAGGAAATCGAAGAAGACCTCAAAAAATGGAAAAATCTTCCATGCTTGTGGATTGGCAGGATTAATATAGTAAAAATGGCCATCTTGCCAAAAGCATTATACAGATTTAATTCAATCTCCATCAAAATCCCAACTCAGTTCTTCATAGAGTTAGAAAGAGCAATTCTCAAATTCGTGTGGAATAACAAAAAACCCAGGATAGCTAAAACTATTCTCAACAGTAAAACAACTTCTGGGGGAATCATTATCCCAGGCCTCAAGCAGCACTATAGACCAATAGTGCTAAAAACTACATGGTATTGGTACAGTGACAGGCAGGTAGATCAATGGAATAGAATTGAAGACCCAGAAATGAATTCACACACCTGTGGTCACTTGATTTTCGACAAAGGAGCTGAAACCATCCAGTGGAAAAAAGATAGTCTTTTCAAGAAATGGTGTTGGCGATTTTCAAAATTGTGAAAAATTTGCATATCTCATGGTGTTAATGCATTGCATTAAGCCATAAGAAATCAAAGATTTCATATAACAAACAAGAGAAAATGTATAGAGCATATACGTATACAATATTTGATTAAAAATAAATCCTTCAAAACAGTTGAATATAGCCATGGTAAAAATAAAATTGCAAAAGAATGGGAAGGCTAAGGGATTACTGGCTAAGCCTAAATACAACAGATTGCTATAGTACCAACTGCAGCAATGGTTCTAGGACTCATATATATATATATATATATATATATATATATATATATATATATATATATACAGTGTTCTGGAATGTTTATATAAAGAAGGACAAAAAGCAGAGTGAGGGAAGCAAAAGGAAGTGGGTACCATAGATACATCTTTCTCTATGTTTTATGTTCAGGTTAGTCTTTGGGTTTGTATTTCTGCCCAAATCATCATGACCAAGATGCAATTTGGGGAGGAAAGGGTTTATTCAGCTTTCACTTACATGATGCTGTTCATCACCAAATAAAGTTAGGATAGGAACTCACAAAGGGTAGGAACTTGGAGACAGGATTGGATCCAGAAGCCATGGAGGAAAGCAGCTTACTGGCTTGCTTCCCCTGGCTTGCTTAGCCTTCTTTGTTATAGAATCTAGGACTACCACCAGCCCAGGTATGGCACTATGCACAATAGACTGGGCCCTCCAATTCTTGATGACTAATTGAAAAAATGTGTTACAGATGGATCTCATGGAGGCATTTCCCCAAGGGAGGCTCTTTTCTCAAGTTGACACACAAACCCAGCCAGTACAAGGCTCATAATACAAATATTAGTTAAAAATTACACAAGGGATTTGCAACTTATATGGAGACATAAATAAGTTTGAAATATTTTCAAATTCTTATACTTACTAATTCTTTTTTACAAGATGTTTTTGTGTGAAAACTGCTAATTATTTGGAATGAACTTTGATTCTTTTTGTGTACAGATGATGGTCACAAAAAACTTTAATATTGATTTGTAATGCAAATATCCTTCTTCATTGTTTAATGTGGCGTGACATTTTGAAAAGGGTATTTTTAAAAACATTTAAGAATCCCAAGTTAGTTTTCATTTTGTCTGTCAATATAATACACATTTCAACAAAACATTAGGAGTTTCTATTTCTGCAAATTATCCCTTGAGATTAAAAATAAAAATATGTTGGCGTAGAAGAGCTGCCAAAGGACATTATATGACTGTTCTTGGCTCCTGCTCTGTTTTTTTCTATCCAAAGGAAGCATCTTTCTGCCAAAATGATACAGGTGTGACAGGAGACATTCTAGCCTGTGAACTCTTGGGTTTACATCCCTGAGATGTGTCTTATTTTAGAATTTGCACTGATTCTTTTAAGTAGAAGTAGGATGTGCTCATAAAAAACATTGAGAGGAATGCAAATGTCACCTCCATTGCATACCGTGTTCCAATATTTCTGATGCAACACTGAATGCAGGAATAGATGCTTGTTTTATGTTACAGCTATCCCCTGAGAGTCTCTGCCATAGCCTGACCAGTATAGATCCAGATGGAATCAGCCAACAATTGGACTGACCACAGAGACTTCAATGGAAGAGTTAGGGGAAGGACTGAAGGAGTTGAAGGGGATGGCAACCCTATAGGAAGAACAACAATATCAACTAACCAGATCTCCCAGGGATTAAACCACAAACCAAAGAGTATGCTTGGAGGGTCCCATGGCTCCAGCTGCACATGTGTCTGGCATTAATAGGAGGGGAAGCACTTGGTTCTGTGGAGGCTCAATATCCCAGTGAAGAGGGGTACTAGGGCAGTAAAGGCAGGAGAAGGAGACTAGGTGGGAAAGCACCCTCATAAAGGCAGAGGGGAGGGAGGATATGATAGTGGGTGTGCTGAGGGGAAACTTGGAAGCGAGACTTTTGGAATGTAAATAAAATAACCAATAATAAATAAGAAGACAATTGATATTTATTACTAACTTAAAATTATACAATACCCTAATTCCTTGGGTTTAGGAAGAAAAGTCAGTGTTTCTATGCGACTTGTGTTTTATGTTTTTCCAAATATATGAAATGTGATATTAGTATATTATATTTTTTTAAATTTATTTATTTTTATATGTAAGTACACTGTACCTGTCTTCAGACATACCAGAAGAGGGAGCCAAATTTCATTAAGGATGGTTGTGAGCCACCATGTGGTTGCTGGGATTTGAACTCAGGACCTTTGGTAGCGCAGTCAGTCCTCTTAACTGCTGAGCCATCTCACCAGCCCCAACCATATTTTTGAAAAGTCACCTAAAACATTTTATTTCAGTGAATATAAGTAAAGATTAAAATACATCTTGGCAGAGGAAATAAGAAAAAGTTCATGTCAATTATCAAGATCATTTTGAACATAGTTCCAAGTCTGATTTCAGTTTTAAAAATTATAACAATTCAGTTGTTAAATAATCAGCACTAGAATCATTAAATGCCAGTGTATTTAATTCAATAACATTTTGTCATTAATTGCTCCATAAACAATATCAGCATACACATGTTCATTCTTTATATCATGTCTTCCTTCATTATTTCCCTTTTTCTTCAATATTGGGCCTCACATTTAGGTCCTCAAGCATGCTAAGCAAGTGTTCTTCTTGGAGATATACATGTTAGCCATAGATTTGACTCCTTTCTATTGGTTTATCAGTATAAGACACAGCCAAGTTGTATTTAAAAATCTCATGCTGTGAAATGGTACTTTTTCTTGCTCCGTTATGCTGATTCTTTCTAGTTCAAAACTACAAACAATTTGACATTTTGCTTCAAGTAGTTTACTGATTTGAGTTACTGTGCCTCTCCTGGCATTCAAGTGCCACCATATTTTTACAACAGTTTCATTATCAACTTTACTTTCTCCTTCTCCTCGACTGAGTGCACAGAAGTGTTGTGCTCATGACACTTTTCTCATACTATATATTAGGCTGTGTTTAGGCAAATCAAACAAAAATATATAATGTAAAGAAATTAAAAGCTAATAAATCAAGGTTTTTAAGAGAATACAATTACAAATAGAAGAAGACAAATCACAAAAGAATGGTTGAATTGATACTTGAAGGAAGATTTCATTTTGATAGGCAAAGACTTAACAAATGAATAATAGCCACCAATAGCTGGAAAAAACCTAGGTGTCCCTCCGTTGAAGAATGAATAAAAAATGTCATACATTTATATCATGGAATACTATACAGCTATTAAAAGCTAAGACATCATGAATTTTGCAGGAAAATGGATGGAACTTGAGAATATCATCCTGAATGTGGTAACTAAGTCCTAAAATGTCACAAGGAAGCTTGAATCTCACTCAGAAAGGGGGATAAAATAATCACAAGCAGCAGATGGAGGGAAGGAACTAGCAGGGAGTGAGAAAGGGGAGGGGAAGGAGCATTCAGTATTAGGTGTGGGGAAGGACTGCAGAGATGGCTAAATGGCCATAAAAATGAACAGAAATTTGCAACTGATGGGAGTGAGGAGGTGTGTGGCGAGGCATCTCCTGGACCAGACAGAGACCTAGCATAAGGCAGGCTCCCAAAACTCAATGGGCATGACCTTAGCTGCAACACTGGGGATATGGTACCTGAAGAGGCTACCTCCTGTAGCCAGACAGGAACCCCAGTGGAGTTACAGAGACTCAACCCATTCACAAAACTTTCAACCTAAAATTTATCCTTTCTACAATTAATGCAGGCACAGGGGAGGGAGAAAAGTCTGAGGGAATGTGACTCTGTTTTGATTTCAGACAGGAGCTTATTGTTCTCTGAGAGGCTCCACCCACCAGCTGACTCAGAGAAATACAGACACCCACTGCATAATAGTGGATGGAGCTTGGGGTCTCTAATGAAAGAATAGGAAGAAGAATTGAGGGCCAAGAATATGATAGAAACTTCCCAGGAAAACCAAGAGCTTTATGTAACCTGGACTCTTGGGGGTCTCAAAGTCTGAACCTCCAACCAAAGAATATGCGAAGACTGGACTTATGTCTCCTAGCTGATATGTACCAGATGTACAGCTTGACCATCATGTGGACCCTGAACAACTGGTATTGGGGCTATTCCGAAGACTGTTGCCTATAGTACCTTATGTTCAAAATGGGATCCCTTTCCTGGACTCTGTGGGAAAGGAAGAGACTAGCCTAGCAGAAACTTGAAGTGCCTGGGAAGGGAGATAGGAGAGAATGATTGGGGAAGGATTGTGGACCAGTGTGATTGGTGTAGAGTCCAGCTCATATATTCTAACAGCGGGTTCCCTGGAAGGAGACGCGATGGCTATAGGAAAGGGGGCTAGAGAAAACACATGGAAATACACAAAAATACATTGCTTCTGATTCAAGTCTTCATCTTTAATCCCTCTCTCCCAAGATACAAAGGAAGCCCAAGCCCCTCCCCTGAAGACTGGAAACCTTGTTCTTCTTGTTCTTCCATGAGGCAGGCAGATCAGGTTGCTGGCTGCTATTCTTTTAGAACAGTGGGCAGGGGGAGGTCACAGATTGGGAATGGGGCAGTGATCTGTATGTAAAGTGAATAAAAAATTAAAAATAAATTAATAAATGAAACAATAAAACCAATAATGAAAACTCAATAAATAAATAAACATTTAAAAACTAAGTTCTAAGTTATTGCCATTGAAATTTTAATATCATAAAAGACTCTACCCTATGTTTTAAATCTATCTGAAAGCAAGAGATTTTAGAATTAATTTCATTTTTCCCAATAAAATCATGTATAGATTCACAAATATTTGTAACTCATAAAGTTTTAATACAGTTTTGTTTAATTGCTCACATTGTAAACAAGAATTGTAGTGTAATGTAAATTTATTTTGCAGTATCTATATAATCTTTTTTTTATTTTACTTTGTAGTTTGCACCATATTTTTATATGTGTCCTGAAAATTTTCTGAAACAATTTGGGGTTCTATAGTCTAAATACTATTTTTTATAATAAGGTGTTATAATGAACTAGAGAATTTATAATGTACCAGGGTATAGCTACATGATCAGGCATTTATTTGGGGAACTGTATGAGGTGAAAGAAATAATGTACAAATTACAATAAGTTAAGAATTGTTTGTTATGGGTGCTAGTGGTTTAGGTGAGTGCTTAATGTAAGTAGACTTCAAGAGACAGTAAGAATGTCTGAGACACTTTTTCTCACATTCCCAGTTATTTATTTCTTCTTTTCAACATCATCAATTCTCTTACAATACACTTTTAAAAAAAAGGCAAAAATGTTTTGCCTTATAAAGACTGTGTTGATTCTGTTTACAAAAATGGTAATTTGAACTGAACCAGATTAATAAGATTGATTTAGATTAATAAGGCCAGAAATGCTGTTAAAAACAAATCTATTCGGGGCATTATATTACATTCATAAAGTATTTCAATAGTTATAAGAAATTTTTTGTTTTATTTTTTATTTTCTATACTCCTTGTTTACTTTCCAAATGATTTCCCCTTTCCGAGTGCTCCTCTTCCCATATGTCCCATAAGCCTTCTTCTCTCCACCCATTCTCCAATTACCTCCCTCCTTTTTCTCTGTCCTGATACTCCCCTACAATGCAGGATCAAGCCTTTCCTGGATCAGGGCCCTCTCCTTACATCTTCATGGGAGTCATTTGTTATGTTAATCGTGTCTTGGGTATTCAGAGCTTCTAGGCTAATTAATATCCACTTATCAGTGATTGCATTCCATGTGTATTCTTTTGTGATTGGGTTACCTCACTTAGGATGATATTTTCCAGTTCCAAACATTTGCCTAAAAATTTTGTGAATTCGTTGTTTTTAATTGCTGAGTAGTATTCCACTGTGTAAATATACCACATTTCCTGTATCCATTCCTCCATTGAGGGACATCTGGGTTCTTTCCAGCTTCTAGCTATTATAAGTAAGGCTGCTATGAACATAATGGAGCATGTGTCTTTATTGCATGCCAGGGAATCCTCTGGAATAGGATATATATAGCATGGCTCTCCGGAAGTGTCATGTCCAGTTTTCTGAGGAACCGCCAGACTGATTTCTAGAGTGGTTGTACCATCTTGCAATCCCACCAGTAGTGGAGGGATCCTTTCTCCACATCCTTACCAACACCTGCTGTCTCCTGAGTTTTTAACGATAGGCATTCTGACTGGTGTGAGGTGAAATCTCAGGGTTGTTTTGATTTGCATTTCCCTAATGACTAATGATGTTGAGCTTTTCTTAAGGTGCTTCTCAGCAATCTGAATGCCTTCAGGTGAAAATTCTTTGTTTAGATCTGTACCCCATTTTTAATAGTGTTATTTGGTTCCCTGGGGTCTAACTTCTTGAGTTCTTTGTATTTATTAGATATTAGCCCACTATCAGATGTAGGATTGGTGAAGATCTTTTCCCAATTTGTTGGTTGTTGTTTTGTCCTTTTGACAGTGTCTTTTGCCTTACAGCAAGTGGACCAACTGAATAGCATTGAAGACCCAGAAATGAGTCCACACATCTATGGTCACTTTATCTTCGACAAAGGAGCAGAAAACATCCAGTGGAAAAAAGATAGCCTTTTCAGCAAATGGTGCTGGTTCAACTGGAGGTGGGCATGCAGAAGAATGCGAATTGATCCATTCTTATCTCCTTGTACTAAGCTCAACTCCAGGTGGATCAAAGACCTCTATGTAAAACCAGACACACTGAAACTAATAGAAAAGAAACTGGGGAAAACCCTTGACGACATGGGCACAGGGGAAAAGTTCCTGAACAGAACACCAATAGCGTGTACTCTAAGATCAAGAATTGACAAATGGGACCTCATAAAATTATAAGAACATTAGAATCATATTGTTGTGTCTTAGCATTGTCTTAGAGACTGATAATGACACGTATGCATGTTTAACGGTGGAAGCAACTCTTACATAGAATCATTGTGTATTGCAGAGATAGGTATACAGAAAGCCAGACAGTCAGATACTGATTAAAAGATGTATATTATATAATCAGTATGTGTTGCCATAGATAGTTAGACCAAGAGAAAAACAGATTAGGAATATATGATATACATTTTCTGGGTCAGTAAAAACTCAACAATGAATCCTCAATGTATGGCTTTAAATGAAGGCAGATATGGAGCAAAATAAGCTCACTGAATTCTGACTCTAGAGCTCTGAACAAACAGTGAGAACTTGCTTAAGGATAGAAAGAGAAAAATAGGTATTACTTATCTAACTTGACAAAATATTCCTTCTTGTTTGTAAAATAAGACATATTTTAAATTTGCCTTAGCTTACACCTATCTTTTATAGTCCTTTTGTTCTGTTGTTTACATAGTAAAGTGGATCTCCCAGCCTTCATTAGTTTTTTGTTATTATTTTAGTAATTACTTAATCAATATTAATACCTTATATATTATACTGAACTGTTGTTCAAAAATAAATAACTAAAATTACATGTTATTAATTCTGAGTGTTTTGTACATATTAATCAAAAGTAATTATATAAATATCAACTAAAGAAGTAGTGAGTAAATACTCCTCTTAATACTCACCAAAACTTATGTCATATTAATTAGGGATCCAATGATTGTTTTTACTGAATATTTGCATTTATTGCTTCATAAGAAAATGTAATCATTGTTAAGTTTGATAGATTTCATGGAACTGAACACAGATTTTGCAAATCCTTCAACAGGATAACACTTGGCGTAAAGCTATTCAGTTAATTAAAAAATTGTTGCAAAAAATTTCTAAAACTATATATTCGTGATAAGTTTTAGAAGGAATATCAAATGTTATCCAGTTCAACTATGAGAATAAATTTTCAGGAATTTTCAATTTTCATTAAAATAATCCACCAAATCCCTAATAACATTAAGTAGCATGTAATTGTCCTAAATAATATTTTTGGTAGAGCAATAAGTGGGCATAAAGTAAAATTAAGAATGCAGAAAAATAAGCAAGGACAAAGTGCAAAAACATCCCTTAATAATCTCTATTTCTCCTTTCCTGTTGAGATTTCCTCGCTATGATACAAAGTCTTTTGTTATTTCTTCTTGTCTGTAGATTCATATTGTTGAATAGTCTTCTGCTTTTTATTTCCTCCCAATTTTAAGTCCTTTTGTTAGGAAATGATGTCATTTCTCATGCAGCAATGAGTTCCAATTAAAGGAATTATAGACATGAGAAAAAATTAGTGGAGAACCAGCAAAACCCTCCCACAGTCTCTGAAATCACAATGTGTAGACAGGTGCTAGCTACACTAATGAGGAAACTGTGGCCTTGCTCTTGATGTGTGAAAAGCTCTGACGATGAGATTAGCACATGCAGCAATTATCTCCCTTTCCCCAGATGCATGGCTGGAGGAGTGGAGGTTTGTGAAATCAGCATTTCAATAGCCGATATTTAAAAAATTCTTCTGACCACAGAGCGTGCAATGAAAATGTAACACTTCAAAATGAGTGTTGACACATTTATTATCTATATCAGAAATGATTGATCATTTGGGATGCCAAAGAAGGGTACTCAAGAAGGACAGAAAAGTGTGAATTGCTAAAGTATTGGGAGCCTATAGCAGGTAAGGGAAGGGATCTGTATTTATTCCATTATAGTAGGTACTTAACAGAGGATGGTCAGACAAAATTGGAAATCAAAGAATCAAAGTGTGAAACGAACACCTGAAGGGCATGCATGTGGAAAGCCAAAGCAAGAAGAAACCCAGGTGACAGTGAGGTGACAGAGCAGTGTGAAGTGTGAAGAGGAATACACACAAGGCAATAAGTGCAGTTATAGGGCTCAAAAATGCTGTATTTTGAACCAACTCTATTGTCACAGATGTGCCTGCTCTCCCCAACACTTTAACTACTATTAAACTAAGAATCCATTAAAAAAGAAAAAAAACAGATCACAATATGTATAGTAATCATTTCAAAAAATAGCATTTCATAAAGCCAGGTCTAAGTTTGAAAGCAGCTTCTGGACTCCACTAAGGAGGGGATCACTGGGTCATGGTTGCCTAAGGCAATTGTGTTATTCTATGTTTGTAATGAGCATTGAACATCACTGCAAGGAAAAATGACTATGGGCTTCTAGATCACTGCATAATAATATATATATTTTTTTTTCAGTTAAAAATGAGAAATATATGTTATATTTAATTCAATACACCAACCCACTCCTGACTCCCGCCCTCCATTCCCCATCATTTGGGTCCAAGGAACCGAACTCAAAGCATCATGCTTGGCACCTGTCATCTTCCCTGCTTAAACTATGCCATCTTGCTGGCCCAGTGCTAACATACTACTAATCATATTTCCCTTTAGTGTTTCTCATATGTATGTGTGTTTACAGGCTGTTTCTGATTGTATACCATATCAGAAGTATGATTCTTCCAGAAGACTGCTTCTCCATCTCTAGAGAAATTAATAAAATTAGAGAATTTATTATAATTTAAGTATATGGAAGGGATTAATATCTAGAATATAGATACTTCTCTAACTCCATAATATAAATAGACTTGCTTTTATATTTCAAAATCTTTGAAGTGGTAAACCTTATGATAAGTGTATTTTGATATTTGATTACATAAATTAAGTGAAAGTCAAAGATGGAATTAAAATATTCTTTCCTTGTAATTTTATGTAAGTATGTTGATATAAGAGATGAATCCTAACCACAGATTTCCAGATTACAACACATGAATACATAAGTTTTGATGCATATAGACTTCTTATAGGAGTTATATACTAGCTAAGATAAAGACTTACTTTATGTACTTGTAAAATTAAATAAACACAAACAGTTAAATATCAAATTTTGTTATCACTGTCTTTATGTCATATCCCATTACAATAATATCTGACTGTTGCAAAGTCAAATGTTTGGGGGTACAATAGAGAGAAATACTACATAGATATATAGAAAATTGGTATGTACAACATTGACTATAATCTGTCATTTAAACAAAAGATATTAAATATATTAACATGTATACCTTATACTCCTGAACTACAACAACATCACAAAATAGTGCTACTCAAAGTACAATGTTGCTATTGATAATCAAAGCATAATGTCAAAAGCGACAAGCCATAAAGTATAAATACAAATCTTGGTAGGTAAATGTGCAATCTTTTTAGGTAATAAATATCCACTCTGAAAAATTAGCAGCTGTTCAGAAACCTGATTCTCTTCCAAACTCAGAAGTATTCAGTTATTAAAGGGCAAATCCTGTGATAATTCAGTATCAGCACATTTCTGATTGAAGGGTCTCCCTCATAAAGTATCTGTCAAGGCCAAGAGGTTTAATTCCACACTATTTGCTTACAATTGATTTCTATCCCCACATTGCATTTTTAAGCAATTAATATTTTTCCTCTACAAAATGTGCTCTGCTTCTTAGTGATCACCCTACCTACTTAGCTATTTTATGAGGGAAAAAGAGAGTACATGAATAAATAGTAAATAAGCAAGTATTTTTTTTTTTACAAAAAAACACAATTTAATTTATCTTAATGTGCCAATAGTATTGTAAAACCACATATACAATTTTCTGCATATATTATTAATACTAGGAGCTTTTTCATCTTTAAAATAGCTAAACAATTTAAATTATATCTTTGAAGGAACAAGAATCAGCACACTGTTACATTATTATTTTTAAAGACACTCTATGGATATGCTAGTTTTCAAATCTAGCAAATATTAATATGTCAACATCTGGAGCTGCTAGGCCTGATGGATGAGAAGACAAGGGATTCAATGATAGAGAATCAAACAATTATCAAGACAAAATTAAAAGCGTACTTATTCTATCTTTATTGTTGTGGTCCTACAAATAAAGTTGAAGATAGGATTATGAAGAAAGAAAATCAAAATGACAAATCGTTTACTTACCATAGGATTTTAATGAGAGTGGGGATTATCTATAGTCTATCCACCATATTTTATTTTAAGAAAACTGATTTTGATTTAACATGAGCTTTTTATTGACTTTAAATATTTTAGACAATAATGAAAATAAAGTCAAATTTTTATCACGTAATTTCTTTTATTAAGAAAATATTATAAATAAAGGCAGTATATGTGATATATATATATCTCCATAGATATAAGTATATATATATGCATATATAATGCTCAAATATCTATCAGTTGTCATAAACAAATATTAAAAATGTTCATCCTAACATTTAATACTGATAATATATTTCATTAATATTGTTTTTTATATGATTGTAGTTGCAGACATGCATTCACAATAGACCATTTTTCTATTCTTTTCTAACCAGCACCTCGAGATATATGATGAATGTGAGCTTTGTATAGCCTACTACCCTATCAAGTCATGATGACATTGCTTGATTTAAATCATTTACAGTTAAAATAAAAAGAGTTCAAAATATCTGGATAAAATTCTTTGTGCATTTAATTTAAATTGCTTCAGTGACTATATATATATATATATATAGTTTATGAAAATAATTATCTTCTAGCCGTGGTTCACTTTTCTTGATATTGTCTAGTGAAAGAGAAAGAAAACTGATGCAATTCTGTAGAAGTGCTGGGGTGTCTCAAAAAAAGAAGAAAGCAGCTGCCTAGAAGGTGGAAAACATTTAGGCAAGCAAATGATTGGATCAATGCCTGGGACTGGGAGAGCCTGCTGGAGGTTAATGTGAATGAGATGTCATGCTTCATTGACTAAGTTTACCTAATTCTCTCATACATCAATATTGCTTTTTATGATGGTGTTGCCTTACTCTGTTGCAATTTGCTATTTAATCTATATTGCCATTATTACCTCAACAGTGGTGGGAAAGCAGCTGGAGAACACTCCGATTAAACCTTAATTATTACCATGCCTTTGCTATATGTACAGTGAGGATATATGATATCTACCACCCCATTGCTCTTAGCATCTTACTTCAAAGCGGAGACGGAACATAGCACATCAGTTTACAAACAAACCTGATGTGTTAGCTCTGATAATGAATTTCAATTAAAAAAAAAAAGTCAGAGTTGGTTTATGCTGTCACATCATAGAATCAAGATACATCTTTGGTAAACCATTCATGTATACACTGTCAGAGATAGCAGACATCTATAAAACAAAAATCACTTTCTGGTTTATCCATTTTAGGATATTGGTAAATGCTTGAATTTTTTCTTCTGTTGGTTTTATATTTAAAAGGTGACTTAATGTGGTTGGAATTCTTTGAAGTAAGGAGAGATAAAACAAATCAGCAGGTATTTAAAGTGAGGGCTATGAGGTGGAAAAATTACCACTTTCCCTTCAGGTAGAGGCCCAAAGATATATCTTTGTTAATGAGGTTTCATGCTGTCTCACCCAAGTCCTTAATCATTTAAAATGCAAATCCCAAAGAATAGCGTCAGAGCCATTACATATATATGAGAAGGTGGCTGATTTTTTTTTTTTTTAATAAATGATTACGCCATCTGCTCCTCTCATTATTCTGGCTGTGAAATTCTCCCGATGAAATTACCTGGACTTGCATGCAATAAACAACACCCATCAAAACTCAGAGATGAAACAACCATTCTTGGATTCTCTGCCTTGTTCTCACTGCTTAGGGAGGTCTTACTGCTTAGGGAGTTTGTTCATATGACCAAGCTCAGAGCGTGGTTTTTAAAAAAAATACCTTCTTCTGAATCTTACCTTTTTTTTTTTTAATTTTAGTAGGCTTTGTTAAAAAATAGAAGGACATTTATAAAACCATAATTTCAAAATGACCTACTTTAGAAATCTGTAATACCCATAGAGATTAGTCGTGCCTGTGAAAAATGTAAGGTAATTCTGTGTGAAATCAAGAATGCAGGAAGTGGACTTTGTTTTTCTTTTAAGGGGAGGACTTTTCCCTTCAAGTAGAACGAAGGTGGACTTAACCCTCCGTTTCCAGTATTGTCTCCTCTAAGAGGTATGAACAGGCTCTTCTAAATGGCCATTTACTTAGCTTTCTATTAGTTTCTCTCTTCTCTCTTCCTTCTTTTCTTCCTCCCTTTTTTCTTTCCTTCTTTCCATCTTTCTTTGTACTTTCCTTCCCCTCCTGAATCAACTCATAAAGATGCCCACCCTCTTTTAACTTTGCACTTTACAGATAGTTTCAGGTCTGTGTCAAGACTGTCTAAAATAAGTAATACTGCAAACGTATTACCATATTTAAAATAAGGAATTTTCTAGAACTCTGGTAGCATTTGAACAATGCTAGTGCAGAAGAAAAAGATTGGCTGGGGAAGTGTGTCAATGAATCCAGGTATGTATGAGAATTTCAATCCAGCAACATGCTTGTTCTGACAAGGGATAACATGCAAAGAACTTATAGGTCTCTGTGATTCAGCTGGGTTGCAGACAGGTTCTTATAACTCATCTTTAATCTGTCCAGCTAGAATACAGACACATCCTTAGTATCCACCAACACTGAAGGCAAAGGTAATTTGTAGAAGGAAGCAGCCTTATGTAAAAATGATGTTTAACTGCGTGGTAGACTAAGGGATGAATTAAAGAATGATTTGACAGAATAGGCAAGAGAGAGGGTACACCCAAATCTCATGAGAACAGGCAGTGCATGGGAAGAGGGGGGAAGGGAGGGAGAGAGGGTGAAGGGATGGAGGGAGAGGGAGAAGGAGGGAGGGAGGGAGGGAGGGAAAGAATGAGGGAGAGGGAGGGAGGGAGGAAGAGAATGAGAGAGAGAGAGAGAGAGAGAGAGAGAGAGAGAGAGAGAGAGAGAGAGAGAGAGAGAATTGGCAGTGGTGGTATATGCCTTTAATTGCAGATGAATACTTAGATGGATATGTGTTTGAAGCCAGATTGATCGATAGAATGAGTTCCTGGATATTCAGGCTACACAAAGAAACCTTGTCTCAAAATAAAGCAAAACAACAAAAGTATCAATAACACAACTTTTAATGATATTCAGCTATACTTATAGTCCAGTGACTTATCAAGTCAGCATCAGAGAATCTTCATCCTGCAACACATTAGAAGAAATGCAGAGATCCACAATCAAAAATAACACAGAGAGTGAGATTTTGGAACACATAGTTCTAAACAGGATGTCTCTATCAAATTTCTCACCTCAGAGCTTAGGAATCCCATAGAAGAGGAGTCAGAGAGAATATTGACGTCAGACCAGAATAGATAGAATATACCAGGAGAATAAAGCCTTCCAAACCTAATCAAAGCATATATTAACACACATAAAATAAAGTGACAAAAACAGCAACTGCATGGGTCTGAACCACTTCCTATGCATATATATTATAGCTTTCATTTTAGAGACTTATGGGACTCCTGAGTGTGTAAAAAGTAGGCCACTGATTATTGTGATTTCTCTTGGTCTCTTTTTCCTTCTGTTGGTTTGCCTTGTTCAAATACAATATGCTGGTTTTATTGTTTGTTTGTTTTATCCTATTTTATTTTATTTTATTGAAAAAAAAATAAAAACCAAATTCTAATTGAGTAAAGGTCAACATTATCCAAAATAAGCCACATAAAATAATAGAAATTATAGACCTGCATCAACCTATGTTGTATAGATTTTCAAAGACAATAGGAAGACAGAGTTCACTTATTATTATGTTTATAATAATGAAAATATTTTACTTGCATTTAGATTAATCCATGGGTTAGTGTGTTTTTCAACAAAAACAACGTCTTTTCTATAAATCATCTTCGAAGCACAAAAGGCATATGGAAGGGAAGTTCTTACACTTGAACCCACAAAACAGTGATGAAGGATGAAAGATATGTGCCATAAGATATCTGACAGTATGCTTTAAAACATGGGGAATAAGCCACTTTAATTTCAGGCAATGATGAGAGACATTTAATGGCATGACATCACAGTTGATGATGTGTATTGGCAGGCTAGGCATAGCACACAGGATCTAAAAGGGATTCTATACAATGTCCATAGAAGGAAATGTGAGAAGAACAACACAGGATTTCAGATGACACCATAGCAATAGGCCACATAGGTGAAGCTGACTTAAACAACAGATGACTAGGAGACCTGAAAGTGGGTGTATTGCGGACATACTTACAGGAATAAATTAATGAGAGAATTTTGATTAAGAAAATGTTTCAAAGCAAGCCAACAACAAAGCAAAACCAAAACTTAGCAACGTGAAGAGTTAAGACCAGAAGTGACGAATTTAGACCTTGCTTTAGGTGGAGTTTGCAGGCAGAAGGAGGGAAATAAGGGGAGCTGTGAACCAAGCCAGACATTTGGAAACACATTTCCAAATAAATTAAATCAGCGTGTTCAAGAGCGATCTGTACTATTATGTTTATTACAGAAACAATCAAAAAAGCCAAGAAAAAGTCACTAACACAACAGATGTCTAATCGACGGGGCATGTGCACTGTGGTAAGTACTACTCTCCACAGGAATGGAATCCTGTCAGTGGAAGACCATGTGTGGGACCATGAAAGGCAGTCTGTGTTCTGGTTGAGTGAGGTTTAACTTCTGGGGCCCCCGCAGATTAATTCTGCAAGGGATGGACCCGTTGGCCATACTCCCAGAACACTATGTTCCTGACTCTCCATAATCCTGTGGCAGGCAATCAGTCAGGTAGGAAACACCTCAAGCCCCTGATATTCTCTCTGGACTCCACCCCCAGAGTCACCTGACAACAACAGCTAGGTGTCCTCCTCCCTGCAGTTATCTGTCAACAGCCAGGTAGGCCTGACCCACCATAAAAGGGTATGCTTCCCCCTCCTCTCTCTCTCTCTCTCTCTCTCTCTCTCTCTCTCTCTCTCTCTCTCTCTCTCTCGCTCTCGCTCTCGCTCTCGCTCTCCCCTTCTCTCTCTCTCTCTCTCTCTTGCTCTCTCTCTTGCTCTCCTCTCTCTCTCTCTCTCTCTCTCTCTCTCTCTCTCTCTCTCTCGCTCTCCCCTGCTCTCTCTTCTCTTATTATCTTACTTTTTTCCTTCTCTCTTGTCCCCATGTTCCCCCTATCTCCAGGTGGCCATGGCCAGCCTCTAATTCCTCTCTCTCTCTCTCTCTCTCTCTCTCTCTCTCTCTCTCTCTCTCTCTCTCTCTCTCTTGCTTTCTCGCTCTCGCTCTACTTCTTACAATAAACTCTTCAAAATTGCAGACTGTCCTTTCATCTAGACCAGCAGTTCTGGAACACTGCGGGCAGGTCTTCCCCTAAACAAACACTCATCTAGTCTCCAGCTAGAATGTCTCCCATCATTCCCAGCCACAGCTGCCATCAACCTAAGCTGTCTGCTGACCAAGCCAAAGACATTCTCGACCCAAACAGACCTCCCCCTCTGCCCCTTTCCCTTGGGCCCAGGGCCAGAGTCCAATCCCTTCAGTGTACATTGTAGTTCTCAGCTCTTTCACAAACACCCACCTGCATCTGAGGTGTCTAAGACTGCGGACCTCTCTATGAGGCCCAAGGACCCACGAGCTCTGTCCTGCAGACTCCCCAGGAGACCCCCCAAGGACTGCATTTCCCCAGCCCCAGAGCAGGGTTTCTGAGGCATCTCCGAGCCTTGCTCCCATCTGTTGGTTCTGTGGGGATGTGCACACTCCAACTACCTGAGTCTGCCTTGCCCAATGGCCCAAACTCTGGGCGGGACACAGGTCCTTTACCCTTTAACTCACAGCCATAGATGCTGGAATGGCAACTATGTTAACTGAAGTAAAAGAGAAATAGATGTACAAATATTTCTTGATCATATTCATGTGGAATTTAATAAATAATCAAATAGACTTTTGGTTTAGTGTGATGATTATCAAGACAGTATTGATCAGGGAAGGAATGGATACCAGTTGAACAGTCTGTAACAAGCAACAATTCAGTAGGAATAATCACTTCTGACATTGTTGCAGAGGACAAAGACTTTGTGGAAAGAATGCCCTGATTCTTTTCTGTACTGAAATGTGTGTACTGTACATTTCAAAAAGGGTTAAAATAGTATTTAAAATATTTTCTGATTAAACACAGAAGAGCTAGATATGAGAGTTCACAACTACAGTCCAAGAGGATAAGTCAGGATAATGCCAGGCTTGCAAAAAAAAAAAAAAAAAAAAAAATCAATGACTACAAAAGCAGAACCTATCACAAAAAGACAAGGATAATAATAATAATGAACAGAATATATCCAAGCATCAAAATATTTTCTGATCCCCTTCTAATATCTGCTAGCTTATGTATCACTTAAAGTTCATTATTCCAGCCTTCAGGAGGCAGAGGCTGGTGAATCTGAGTTCAAACCACATCAGATGTATAGATAGAGTTCCAGGAACACCAGGGTTACAGAGAGAAAACCTATCTTGAAAATAGTGAGAAAAATGCTAACTATTGAAATAAAATTAAAATAAATCAAGTTAGGAGCATACTGCATTCTCTAGATGAGAGTTTTGAAGTGAGAGTAATATGGCAGATAATGATATAATTCCACCTTCAGGGAAGACATATTTGTGATTATATTTTTTATTGGAGAGAATTTAAATAAAGGGAAGCTTGTTTTATATTTTCATTTTTAAGAAATAGAGGAGGAATGCAAACTCATCAAGCACCTCTATTTCTTTGTGCACTTAATAAACTATTATATTTCACAGTAAACAATCCTAGCAGAAAAGCAAAGGGGGCATGAAAGACATGCAATTATCTCAATAGTTTCAAATGATATACATACGTTTAACTGGCTGTTTTGTATGAGAATGTATTTTTTTTTAGAATCTATATTGTTTCATTTATTAGTTCAAGCACCAAATGTTTAAATCATTGTATCATAATGAACTGCACATTTGTAGGCATAATTATATTTTAATTCAAGTACAAGGACATTTCCTCAATATAACAATTCTATCATTGAATGGACAAATAGATTTCTTGGAGAAAAAATGGCAGGATTTTTTGTGTCATCCATGTATGCTTTCTTTATTCTCCTTCTGACAAATGGGTAATAATAGTGAAAAGGCATGTATCTGACTCTTATTAGAAAATACATAGTTATAATAAAATGTGGAGATAACTGCAAAGATGATACTTTCTATTGATAGATTGGAAATTAGGATTTGTAGATCAATGTCTTTTTCTATCCATCTATATATTCAGGGACACCTATGTTAGAAAATCACTGAACGACCCAGTCTTTAGTTTAGCTGTGTCTATTAGGACATTCAGGTCAAAGAAGCCTACATTTTCTAAACATATTTGCTCTTATATATAAGAAGTAGAATTATTCCACCTAGCTAAAGTGGACGCAAGAGACATGCTAATCAAAGCCTCTGGACTTCCCTTTTCTCAAGTTGTTCATGGTTCTCCGGCCACAAGCCTGAGTGCTATTGCTTTACCTTTTGGTGATCTTAAAAATAGTGATCTTAAATGTTGCTGCTTTCCTGGTTGCATTTAGATTTTGAGTTATTTCAGTTGACTGGTCCTAGTCATAACTGATGATAGAGAAGGTACTTTGGTCCCTACACTAAGCAGCCATGTTCTGAAATGATGTAATTATAAGTTGTTGTAGCATCCACTCTGGTGCCATAGAACCAAAGTGAGATTTTTTTTTTGTCATTTACAAACATCATATACACAATTCTGATAGTAATTTTATCTTTATCAGACAGAATTCTGATTTCTTCTATGCCTTCTAAAAATACAGTATGTATTGTACTGGAATTGTATATATGAGTATAAATAAGGACAAATATCTCAAGTGAGAAACTTTTACCTCAGAACACAGAGGTTCATGAAAGTGATTTTCAGGAATGCTTCAAAAAACCAGCAAACCAAAAGATGTATTATTCATTTTATTAGGGATAGATTTGTGTGTGTGTGTGTGCGTGTGTGTGTGTGCCAGAGAGAATAGTAGACATTTATTGTTTTAAGATTAGAGAATTTCACCAGGCAGTGGTGGCGCTCACCTGTAATCCCAGCCCTCTGGGAGGCAGAGGCAGGCAGATTTCTGAGTTCAAAGCCAGCCTGGTCTATTGAGTGAGCTCCAGGACAGCCAGGGCTATACAGAGAAACCCTATCTCGAAAAATCCAAATTCAAAAAACAAAAAACAAACAAACAAAAAACCCCCAAAGATTAGAGGATTTTTCATATTTTTGATATTTCCTCATTGCAAAATCTCTTAGTTGATTTTATCACATAATCTTTCTCTTTTCATAGCTTCATGTTTTCCTACTTCCATTCCCTTGCACTCACTTTGCAAGCTTGTAACAATTCAGTCTCACCTTTCTCTAATCAGATTCTTCTTGGACAAGGCTTTACATTTTCCAGATAAATTTGCATATGTTATTGATTCATAGCGTGCCCAGAAGTTCTTCCTCCCTCCCTCTGTCTGTCCCTCCCTCCAGCCCTTTGTTTCCACTAATACCACAAAACTTAGTGGAGGTGTTTGTTTATATAGGGTAATATAGCATTGATAAAACTTTTTTATACAAAGATGGTAATAATAATTGCTTTGAAAAAGATGATTGTTTGAAAACAGTGTTTTTTAGAACTATAACTTCACCAGAACTCACATGGAAGACTTAAGATGGCTACTCTCAGGGTCCTCACCCTGTGGGAACTTGCTAATCAGTTTCAGTTCAGTTGTGTGTTAACTGCAGCTACTCTCCTTTTCCACATTCAACATTAACTGTGGTTGGAAGGAAAGAGATAATGAGGTCAACAGGGATGCCTGACAAGACATTCTACTTGCCAGATGAAAGGAAGCATCTTGGAGTTTTAAATAGTATATTCTGGATATATACAGAGCCCCGAGAATTCCAGTTTCTGTTATTTGGGAGATAAGACTGGAAAATGATTCTATGACAAATTTATTCTACATGATGAAAAACGGCTCTTCCACAAGTATCATATGGAACTTTTTCTTTTTAATATAAATCATGGAAATAGAAACAATTTTGTAATTTTAAAGCAATATATATTGTCATGGTTTGACCAAAATTATGTTGAGTTTTATCTAAAATATTATACTAAGGCTAGATTTTCCTAACATGTTAACTTATAAATAATCAGCTGAATATTGAAGGGGCATACTCTATGAGCCCTCTCTGCTGTCTAGCCATTTTGATCTCTGCACATGTTAGCTGGTTTGGTCTTTCAGTTTACTCAAATTTTGTCCGTTTTACTATGCGTGCCCACTAAATACTAACAGAGTTCACTCTCCTTGGACTTTACCTGGAAATACTATAAACATGAATTTATAAGGCTTATCTCATTTGTTTCTCACTTTTTAGAGGACCATAAAGTGTCTGGAACATGACTGACTTCTTAATCATTTTTTCCTGTAATTAATCCATTAAAGTATTTTGGTCATTAAAGTGAGCCAGGCTTATTTTCTTACGGTGAACAAAGTAGAATTCATACTCAACAGTTTTTTATTTTTATTAAAACATTGACCATATCAATTTACAAAATTAGGAACTGACATTTTTCTTACCTTATCAATATTCAACTGTTTTCTAACACATTTATGGACAATGCATTTAATTTGGCTAGAAATGATGGCTCAGCTCTTAACAAGATCTTTTTCAGATATATTATAATCATTATTAATTATTATTGATGTTGTCATAATGGCATCCCATCCATCTCATTAATACCCATCAGAAAATTCACTATCATAATTGACACCTCCTATCTTTCATCATGCTAACTCATTTGTTACCTAAGTTAGTCAATTTCTGTCACACAGTTGTCCAAGATATATTCACTCACCTCAAATTTCCAGGAAAAAATCTGCCACTGCATGTATTTTAAACTTAAATATTTAGGTGGCCTTTTCTTATATATGATGGCTTTAAGCTACCAATTGATATTCATGCTTTAATCAGTACTATAGTGTTAGAACAGGATGATTGTGATATTAACACCTTACGTTAATTTGGTTTGACTGTCAGACTTGTTCATACTCTTAGGAAAAGATTAATTTTACAAAAAGGAATATTTTAACAGTTTACTTAATCACTCAACTTTAATGCACAAATAGTAGTTTAAGGATAGTTACCATCCATTCCTGCAGTACACAACTACAACCTAAAGATTTATATATATATATATATATATATATATATATATCCAGTAACTGATAAAATAAAGCAAGTGCTAACTAACCTTTAATTCCAGAGTTAAATTTTGTTTCCTTTAATAAGAGTTAAATTTAATTTTTCTAAATATGGAAATAAAGAGAATATATTTAATTATCAAACTTTATATTACGTTAATTATATATCTATGGTTATTATTGCTACTTCACAGGGCAAAATGTCATGTCTTTGAAGGTAATCATCTCACTTTGCACTTGAGTTTTCACAGAGAGCAAGTAGTGTAGGTTTTAAATTATGGCATTTACCTTAAACATTTTTAGCCTCAGTCACTGAAATATTTTGACTTTTCATTTTTGAACAAATGAAAATTAAGGCATGTAGTAGGTATGTAACAAAACATAATGTCTTGTTATTTCAAGAAAACAAATGCCATCTTTTCTAAACAGCCCTAGTTCATTTTTGCAGAGAATTATTGCTTGAAGATATTATGTTCTCTTCATGAAGATTACAAACTATCACCTTGAATGATAAGTAGTAGTTATTTAGTGTGATATTTCTAATAGTTTTTCTAATGTGTAATAAGATTAGGGTATAGTGAGAAGATAATGAGAAAAATCCTAATTAACAATTTAAGACTTATCTACTGCTCTAAATATTATCTGGCATTAAGAAATTTAAATACTTGTAATGAACAGCAACTTGGATTTGCCTAAATAAAGTCAGTGTGGTATAAAGGAAAGAGAACCTATGACAATAGAATTTTACAGGGTTGCCACTCACTAAGTGTCCAGCCTTGGAATCATCAAGAAAGTTGGTCTTTATTTACAAACATGGGCGGAATGAACAGCCAATAAAACTAATTAGATAGATAGATACATAGATAGATAGATAGATAGATAGATAGATAGATAGATAGATAGTCAACTTTTCCTTTCAATTTCTTTATTCCAATGCCTCTCATATATGCAACCCAGCTCTTCTTTAAATTTTGACATTTTTATATTAATTGTTATTGTTCACACACACATATGCACTCACACACCCCTAAATATATTCTATGAAGACTAATAATATCATTTGTACATGCATTTTTAGGCTTGATCATTTGATGTCATATTACAAATTCATTCAAATACTGTTAAAATTAAAGCATCCATATTATAATACAATAATGAATTAAAAATTGCAAAGGACTATATTTTATTTTACTTCCCCAAATTCTTGTGAATTTCAGAACTTGTTTTCCTGCTAAACTCATAATTACTTTATTGTACACTATTCTCTTCATGATGATTTGTGTCTGTTAATACTCTTGAGGCTAAATTACTTAAGCTGTGATTTTAGGAAATCCTAACAAGGTATTTATTAACTGTTATAGTTATGTCTTATTGGTTTTATGGAAATTGTGTGAATATAGCTGTCTGATACAGCCTTGTCCATTCATGGAGTTGGAGCTTCATCTTATCTTAGTCTTTCTGGAAGTAAACTCTGTCATAATTGCCAGTTATGGAATTCTCTTATCAGCCAGCTGTAGTGGATTGAACAAAGATATAGACTCAAAGAAATTGTTTAAAATGGGAAAATTATATATTTAAACATTGAACAAGCTCCTATTAGATATCACTGTACTAATGCCAGGTGCATTGAAAAACATGACTTTTATCTGATTCACAAACTTGAGTTTATGAATTTTTACCTTCAGGATAAATTGTGAATTATTTTGTTTTTGTTTGTCTATGTTTTGTGAAATAACATTTAGATTACTGGGCATATTACAAGTTGAGTTGGATGTAGGTCTAATATGTAACTTGTCTTGCTTCTGAACATATTAAATGAATGAATGATTGAATGATTGAATGGATGAATGGTTAAATGGATAAATGGATGAGTGGGTGGTTGAATGAATAAATAAATGAATACATCCTATTTTGCTCAAAGTTAGCAAAAGTGGCCATGGTAAGCATCCTTTGTTACTTTGATGAGAAAGAGAGCAAAAGACATTAGAGCCATCCCATATGAAAGCATCAAACCCAGACTCTATTGCTGATGCCAAAAAATGTTTGCTTACAGGAGCCTGATATAGCTGTCTCCTAAAAGGTTCTGCCAGAGCCTGACCAATACAGATGTAGATGCTTGCAACCAAGTATCCTACTGAGCACAGGACCTCAATGGAGGAGTAAGATGAAGGACTGAGGAGCCTTTCAACCTAATAGGAAGAACAACAAACTAGACCCCTCCCCCTGAGAGCTCCCAAGGGCTAAACCACCAATGAAAGTATACACATGGAGAGAGCCATGGCTCCAGCTGCAAATGGAGCAGAAGGTTGCCTTGTTTGGAATCAGTGGGAGAGGATATCTTTGGTCCTGTGAAAGCTAGATGACCCATTGTAGGGGAATATTACGGCTGTGAGGTGGAAGTAGGTAGGTGAGTGAGGAAACAGTCTCATCGAATCAGGGGGAGGAGGGATGGCATAGGAGGTTTGAGGAGGGAAAACCAGGAAGGGGATAACATGTAAAATGTAAATAAATAAAATAACCAGTAAAAATGTAAAATATAAAATAAACAATAAAAAGGTATTAAAATGAACCTATGCATGTGTGTTCTGACATTTTTCTTGTTGGAAATATTCTTTTCAGTTAGTAAAATGGACCCAGGGACTCTTCACATCTCCACTAATAGGGAGAGATAAATTAACAAATCAACTCATCACTTCTCCAATTATTAGATACAAAATGTATACCTCAACCAGAGCAGTACTGTGAGGACAAAAAAAAGGAAGAAACACCCATACACATGTCTACACACACATTCACATGGAAATATACACATGCATACACACACATTCACATGCACACACATGCATACATACACATTCTCATGCACACGTATGCATATACACATTCTCATGCATACATGCATACACACTCATTTACATGCACTCATTTTCACATGCATACACACTTACTCACATGCATACACACATATTCACATGCACACACATGCACACACATTCACATGCACCCATACTTGTGAATATTCACACATTCACATACACTCACATGCATACATACACATTTACATGCACATACACATGCACATACATGTCTATGCACATGCACACATACATGTGAATACTCATACATTCACATACATATGAATACACACATTCGCATACACACATGCATATACAAATTCACATGCATGACGTACTTATACATACATTCACATTCATATGCACTCACATGCATGCACATGCACACATGCACACATATGTATACATACTCATTGACATGCACATGTACACATGCACACACATGCATAAACACTCATTCACATGCACACATATACATGTGCACAGCACATTCCTTTTCATTCTGCACCTAGCTTATTCCTTGATTCAGAGAGGATGCTTTGTATTTTTTAATTAATTTAGTTTGTTCTGATTGCTTTACTTTCCGTCAGAAGTAGGTATGCTTGTATAAATTTCTTGGAAAGGTAAAATGTATAACAAAAAGAAAATTGTTCCTCAAATTGTCATAGAAAAGTGATGTTGACAATTTGTTGGATAGATTTGCCAAGTTGGATAGATTTGATTTGTTTTTACAGTCAGGGGTATTATGTATCTATCGGTACTGTAGTCCACTCTGTTTGACTTTGGGCACTGTTATGGTTTTTGTTTTAAAGATCTTCTCAAATTTCTGAGGTGAGGAATTGGTCCTAAGAAGCTGGCAGTAGTGTAAAAAGGTAAGACCTTCAGGAAGTACAGCCTGGTGGAAAGAAGACAAACTACTAGGAACATTACTTTGTTGGATAGACGAGGTACACTTCTTCCTGTTTTATAACAGTGATCTAATACTGAGTAACAAAACTCCTGATTGACCAAAAAATCATGTAGTGTGTAGACTATCTACTTCCTAAAATATAATATGTTCATTGGAGAACATTAATTTCTAAATGACTAAGAATATATTCTTTGCAGCATTGCCTTAGTGTGGCATGTTGAAACTATGTAAAAACCTATGATCAGTAGCTTAATCTAATACAGCTTTGGCTTTTGTGAAGCATTACTTACATTTAATCATCGTAGCACATGTGACTTGAAATATGAGTAGATGTGAAAAAGTAAATAGGTCTGGGATGAAATTATTATTTATTATTAAAGATTTTATTTTTGATACTATAGTTATGAATGTTGATGATTCCTTTTGAATAATGATATACATTGTATTGGTTTTTTATATGACCCACAAAGTCAGGGCTGGAGAAATATATCTAGCAGTTAACAAATTTGTTTCTGTTGCAGACAATCCAGGTAGCAACCACAAGTTAGCACACAAACTTCATTAACTTCAAATTCAGAACACGTGATACATGATCCATTATCATGTAAATAATATGGATAAATGTGCAATATACATATGTACATTCATGCAAATGACCTATATGAATAAATAAATACACCTTTAAAAATAAAACAAACTGCTGGTCTTCCTATGTGATCGTCTTCCTCGTCCAACTCAGAGAAAAGGGAGGAGGAATGGAATGAGAACCTGATGAGTGCAGAATGGGAAGGAGTTAAAACTGGAATGTAAAATAAGATTAAAGATGAAAGAGAGTTACTTCTGCCACTAATGGCAAAACAAACAAAAAACAGAACAAAGCAAAAAAAATTTATAAATAAAGCCAAAAGTTAGTGAAAAATTATTAATGTATGCATTATTGTCAAACTTCAAGAAAATAAACTTAAATCATAATATTAAAATAATTATATACAATATAAAATTAAGACATTTACACATACATCTTTGGTTACAAAATAAATATAATTAACATAAAACTTATTATTGTCTTATAAAACTCATTTTCTTAGAAATAGAACAGTATTTTATTTGCTTGCTTTTTCATTCTTTGGGAATGTAGTTACTCTCAAGAATTTCATCACATCAGAATTAAATGTCACTTTATCTAACAATAGATATAAGAATATTTTATTTTTTGAGGGGAATTCATTCCTCAAGAGATCCATAATATTTAGGGTACTTAAAAATGAATATAGAAATATCAAGAAAAACAAATATTTCTTTTATCAAAAGAGAAGACCTTGCAGCTTAAAATCTTCTCTTTTATTTTAGCACATTTTTTAATGTTAGAGATATATGTACACTAGGAAGCCTATCAGATGTTTCTATGTATTGGAAACATCCAAAAGCAACTTGAGTATTACTCTAGAAAACAGCAAGAATTTATTCCTTTCAAGGGTTAATTTTTTTTTTATTTGTTCATTTTCTTTCATCTTGCTAAGAAAATATCTCTCTAGGTAGCTCAGGTAGCTCTGAGCTTTTGATGTTTCTACATTAATCTCCATAGATCTAAAATTACAAGAATGATTTGCATCTCTGATTTCAAGAATTGAGTTTGGTTCATAAAAATCTATGGATATAATTTCTGTAGTGTATCAAATAATCGAAAGAATAGAAAGCAGTTAACTACATTGATGTGCCTGATAATTCCCATGTCTTATGCATAAATACCTTGTGTTAAGGATATAATTAAGTATTTTAACAATGCAGTTATGAAAAATATTCAACAGTATACCCTAGAGGGAACAGGGCACTGCTTTCTGATGTGCTGTGTAAAATAGCTGGTAACATGAAATCCATATATTTTTACTGAAACTGGTAAATCAGTACATGTCATTCTTTGGTATAAAACGTTTTAGTTTATTTGGAAACAATAAATGGACTAAAGTGGTTATACAAATCTTGGACAGCTGCATTAAGGTTACAATTTAACAATTGACCATGAAATCCATTCACAGAAAGCAAGTTTTAACAAAAATTGGGACATAAAATGGACTATTTTCTCATGTGTATGCTATAATTGAATTGCCACTTCACAGACCTATATTTTGAAGAGTGAATTTTTCCCTTTTGCCCACTAATTTCTGCTGGGACAGACTGATAGCCCCTCTGCTGCCCTGCAGACAGTATATCCTGGGACATCCCAGAAGATTTGCTGCACTCAGAGCATTTGGTAAGAAACTCCCTGAAGTCCCACAACTGCTGCTGGGAGTCCAATAGACTTAGGGACTCATCACTCCCAAAAGTTTCTCCCTCTGACTATTACTCTCTTTCTGCCTGGTCCTTTATGCTGGGACAGACTGAGAGCCACTCTACTCCTCTGAAGGCACCACATCCTGAGACCTCCCAAGACATCTGTTGCACTCAGGGCATCTGACCCCACATCCAGAGATATCCCAGGAGATCCACTGCATATAGGGCAACTGAGCAACTGATCACCAACTTGTCTGCTCCCCTGAAGACACCACAGCTTGAAGACATTCCAGGAGTTCCTCTGTACACAAGTCAACTGGGCAGCTGACACCATAGTCTGAAGACCCTTATAGAGCTCTGTGGCATTCAGGACAACAGACACAACAGACTGAAAGCCTCCCTGGAGTTCTGCTGCAGACAGGGACATGGAAACCATAGTCCATGCCCCCACTGGAGAACAGCTTCACACAGGATAACAGCTAGACTTATGTCCTGTGTGAAAATTCTACTACATACATCAAAACTATCACTCACCACTATCTAGTAACCCAGGGATGCAAGGTTGGTTCAATATACGATAATCCATTAACGTAATCAACTATATAAACAAACTGAAACAAAAAAATCACATGAACATCTCCTTAGATGCAGAAAACACATTTGACAAAATACAACACCGCTTCATGTTGAAAGTGTTGGAGAGATGGGGAATTCAAAGCCCATACCTAAACATAATAAAAGTAATTTCATGCAAAACAACAGCCAATATCGAATTAAATGGAGAAATACTTGAAGCAATCCCACTCAAACCGGGGACAAGACAAGGATGCCTACTCTCCCCATATCTATGCAATATAGTACTTGAAGTTCTAGCTAGAACAATAAGACAACAAAAAGGGATCAAGGGGATACGAATTGGCAAAGAAAACATAAAGATATCACTATTTGGCAGATGATAAGATATTATACATAAGTGATACCAAATATTCCAACAGAGTACTTCTCCAGTTGATAAACAATCTCAGCAAAGTGGGCATATATAAAATTAATTCAAATAAATCAGTATCTTTCCTTTATACAAATGATAAACAGGCTGGGAAAGAAATTAAGGAAACAACTCCCTTCATAATTGCAACATATAATATAAAATATCTTGGGGTAACTCTAACCAAACAAGTGAAAGATCTGTATGACAAGAACTTCAAGTCTCTCAAGAAAGAAATTGAAGAAGATCTCAGAAAATGGAGCGATCTCCCATGCTTATAGATTGGTAAAACCAACATAGGAAAACTGGCCATCCTACCAAAGGCAATCTATAGATTCAACGCAAGCCCTGTAAATATCCTAATACAATTCTTGGAAAACATGGAACAAAGCAATTATCTAATTCATTTAGAAAGTCAAAATACCCAGAAAAACAAAAACAATTCTTAACAATAAAAGAACACTGGGAGAATCACCATCTCTGACCTCAACCTTTACTACAGAGCAATATTGATAAAAACTTCATTGGTACAGAGACTGACATGTTGATCACTGAAATAGAATTGAAAATCCAGAAATAAAACCACTTGCACATTTATGTTTGACAAAGAAGCCAAATATAAATAATGGAAAAAAAGAAAGCTGGTCTAACTTGATGCTGGTCTAACTAGATGTCTGTATATAAAAAATAAATGAAAATAAACCCATATTTGTCACCTTGTACAAAGCTCAAGTTGAAATGAATCAAGGACTTCATAATGAAGCCAGATACACTGAATCTAAAAGTGGGAAAGAGCCTTGAACTCATTGGCACAGGCGGGAATATCCTAAACAGAACTCCAATGGCTCATGCTCTAAGATCAAGAACTGTTAAATGGGACCTCATGAAAATGGAAAGCAAAGGACACAGTCAATAAGACAAAATGTCAATCTACCTACTGGGAAAAAAATCTTCACTAACCCCACAACCAATAGAGGGTTAATATCCAAAATATATAAAGAACTCAAGAAGCTAACCACCAAAAAATATAGACAACCCAGTAAAAAAATGGAGTATAGTACTAAACTGAGAATTCACAACAGAGAAATCTCAAATGGCTGAGAAGCACCTAAAGAAATGTTAAAAGTCCTTATGATCAGAGAAATTCAAGTCAAAACAACCCTGAGTTTCCACCTTATACCAATCAGAATGGTGAAGACCAAAACGTCAGGTGACAACACATGAGGAAGATGTAGAGAAAGAGGAATACTCCTTCGATGCTGGTGGGATTGCAAACTGGTACAACCACTCTGGAAATCAATCTGGAGATTCCTCAGAAAATATGAAATAGATCTACCTGAAGACCCAGAGATACCACTCTCGAGAACATACTGAAAAGATGCCCCACCATGCAACAGGGGCACATATTTTACTTTGTTCACAGTGAACTTATATGTGATAGTGAGAAGCTGGAAACAAACCAGATGTCTCAAGACAGAAGAATAGATACAGAAAATGTGGTTCATTTACACAGTGGGATACTACTCAGCTAATAAGATCAAGGACATCCTGAGTTTTGCAGGAAATTGGATGGAACTAGACAATATCATTCTGTGTACGGTAACGCAGACTCAAAAAGACATGTATGCTATGTAATCACTAATAAGTGGGTATTAGTAAAAAAAAATTACAAAATACCCAAGATACTGTCCACAGAACATAAAAAAAGTTCAACAAGGTGAAGTGCTTAAGTGAAGATGTCTCAGTACCACTTGGGAGGGAGAAGAAAGACACCATAAAGTGGGAGATAGGGGGAGGAACCTGTGAGGGAGAGAGGATGGTTGGGGTGGGGGAAAAGGAAACCTGATCTGGTATTGGGTGGGGGAAAATGTCTGAATCCCTGAGGGCCAGAAGAAAGAATAGAAACAGGAAACCTTGGAAGGTAGGAGGCTGGCAGGGATGCTCCAAATGTACCAGAGACATAGGAGGTGAGAGACTCTCAGGACTCAAAGGGAGTCCTTAGATGAAATGTCCTACAGTGGGGAGAGGGAACTTGCAGAGCCCACCTCCAGCAGAAAGACAGAGCATCAAGTTAGGGATGGAGTTGCTATCCCACAGTCAAAATTCTGAATCATAATTGTTTCTGCCTGAAAGAAATTCCAGGATGGAAATGGAAAAGATCCAGTAACAGGCCCAAAATCAGATCCAATTCAAGGCCTGACACTATTACTGAGGCTATGGAGTACTCACAAAAAGGGACCTATCAGACTGCCCTCTGAAAGACCCAACAAACAGCTGAAAAGTCAGAGGCATATATTTCCACCCAACCTATGAACAGAAGCTGCTGACCCCTGTGGTTGAATTGGAGAAAAGCTGGAAGAAGCTGAGGAGGAGGGCAACCCTGTAGAAGGTCCAGCAGTCTCAATTAACCTGGACCTGTGAGATCTCTCAGACACTGGATCAGCAACCAGGCTGCATACACCGGCTGATATAAGGCCCCCAACACATATAGAGTAGAGGACTGCTGGGTCTGGGTTTAGTCAGAGATGATACGCCTAGCCCTCAAGAGACTGGAGGCCCAGAGAGTTTAGAGGTCTTCTGGGGTAAGGGTGGGGTGGAGACATCCTCTTGAATACGGGAGATTGGGGAGGAGTTATGGGATGTGGAACAGTCAGAGGGTGAAACAAGAGGGGAATAAAATCTGGTGTGTAAAAAAAAATAAATAATAAAAAATGAGTGAATTCTCTCTAAATGGCATCCTGCTTCAGTAGTAGGTCAAAATATTGTTAGAAAACCTAGTGGTTGTTGGATTTTAAATGTCTCTGTCCAAACTAGAAAAATGTACATAAGTAGGATGAATACAATTACTCTAATAATGAATTACAGATATTATTTCATAATAATAAATAGAAGATAAGATTTGTCACTTCTGGGAAACAGCATCTCCCAAATGGTCCCATAGGGATTAATGGACTAGAATTGTTCAGATATGTTATTGTTATTGAAGTGTGCTCATTAATCTAGAATGTGATTGAGATTGGTTGTCTGATAATTGAATTCCATACATTTGAAATTGCTTCACTCTTTAAAGTCTATGACTGTATATTTTTTTTCTAATTTCATCTTAAAGAAGCTGCTATTCACGAGGAAGAATACATGCACAAGACTGCTTAGAGAAGGCCCTCATCTCCAAGGAGACATTTAGCAATGTTGAAGACTGTTTCGGTTATCATAAGTGTTCAGTGGATATTAATGGTGGCCAGAGGCTTAGAAGCATTCTGTCCTGTGCAGGAAGGTTCCCCACAATAACATTATACAGTGTAAAATACCAGTAGTGCCAAGGTGAAGAAACCAAGAAGCACAGTAAGAATTTATGTTTACACATAGAGTTCCTGTCACTGATCCATGTATTTCCAAACCTTATAGGATATATTAGTTTGGAAAATATAAACTCGGTAAAATGAGTTTATCATAAACTTATAGCAAAATATTTAATTTATATTTATAAGCTGTCTTATTTGTACTTGAATGTACATATGTACCCACAGATACAAGATTGGTTGTGAATTAATGTTGGAATAAGTTTAAGAAGCATGTCTTGTTTGTGTTCTCAAGTCCTAATAAGATTGTCTTTCTCATTTAAGAACAAATATGTAGAAGGCTACAAGGAAAAAGCATTGAACAAGGTTTGTATTTTATACACAATATCTTCAGATGGAAGTGAACATGGATAAATGGCAAACCAATCTAGCATGACATTTTAGTTCAGAATTTAAGTTGCCTTGTTACATTACGATAGCTTTTACTTCCCAGAAACACGATATATATCCTTTGCTCTAAAATGCAACAATAACAAATTTGGTGAGAACAAATGAATATTGTTATAAGTGTCTGTGTTTACGGTTGAATGAATATATGTGCACATGGTTTGGGATGTAAGAAGAGTGCTGATAAGCACCTGATAATCTGTTCTTTGCTTTAGGCTGTAGCAAGATGAATATATCAAGATCCCCTCAAGACTCCTCAGAGAAAGGCTGGTAAGTACTACTGCAAAGACTATGTTTCACTTGAAAGTTCTCTGTGTCATCACGAAATGACCGGCCTGACCTTGAAGATTTCAGAACAATTTCAAGTAGATTGCTCTTGAGATATGATTAATACTATTTTTCTTCCCAGAGGAAGGCAGACTGTAGCCATGCACTAAAATGCCACTATTACCTCTTCATGCTTCCCAGACAAGAGTCTATGCTATACAGAGTGGGCAATGAAAGAAATACAGTGTGGTCATGAGAACATCTACAAACAAACAAAGTTATTCAGAGGTATGCCTAAACTCTGATAAACACAAATATACAAAAATGAGGTTATCTGGTTTTAACATTTTAAGGTTTGTAAGTCAGTTTTCAAAGACCATTTCTCTTCAGAAGAATATTACTAAGAAGGTTAGATTTTGTACATATATATGTATACAGCAGTTCTGAATATTATTTTAAAATTTGTTAAAGTAAAATACATGGAAAATATGTAAGAAATAGGAGGCAAATAAATTCTACAAAATAATGAAAAATATATAACACAATTTCTAAAAAGTAAGGGAATAATTTATATTAAATAATTTCAGTAATCTTTAGAAATTAATTTAAAAGGATAAGTGTTCGATATACTACTTGGCCAAATTTCTCCTAAATGCCAAAGATAATCATAATTTACTAATCTTCATAATGAGTAGCAACTTTGTTTACAGGTATTTTGTCTACAATAACATGATCCAGTTACAATGGAAAAATAACTACAGATCATAGCAAGATCATGAGAGCATTCCCGTATACCTTGACCAACTTATCATACCTTTGCTTGTAAACGGAAATTCTTTGTATAGAACTTTTAATGAAAGTTCAAAAAATCTTTACTGTTCTCTGAAAAGTAGCAATTGCAGTAGAATAGTGATGGTAAGATGTCAAAAGCACAGTTTGCAAACAATAGCAAGAACTTTTACATTGAATATGATTGAAATCAGATAATAAGTAATATTATACTATTTGACAAAAATAGAAATAATAATTACCAAAGGAAAAAGATAGAAAGTGAAAGAATAGATATTTATAACTTGGTAGTAACACATTTTATATATTGACGATTAAGGCTAATCTAATCAGGAAAATGATATATTGCATTTTCATTAGAAACCACAATCTTAGAGACCACAATCTAAGATCAGCAAGAAAAGATTTGTGCTAATGGTGAGTGGCACCTTTCCATGAGCTGGGATTCTAGACTGATGATGAAGAAGGCAGATCTTGCAGCACCGTGAATGAATCTGGTTCCTGCACACTCCTGCTGTCCTGAGTGTGCCCAGCTTTGTGAAACACAGACTCCAATGGTGCGTCAACATAAACTCTCCATTCCTCAAGCTGCTTTTAGGAGGTATTTTATCACAATGATGAAAGTAACTAATGTGAAAAATAAGCTTTTGTGTTGCAGGGTGAAGAACAGACAATCAAAGCACGTAGAATGTGATTTCTGATGAAAAGCCTCCTCATGTGTACATTATCCAATTGGCAATGTGACTTGAAAGAAGAAAGAAATACGACTTGTACTGAATAAATCATTTTTAAACAGCAAAAGAAAATTTGATTTAGAAAGGCAAATGAAGATCATACTTTGGAAAAGTTAGAAGAAAAGTAGAATTTCAGTGTTATTGGTTTACATTCTTTTCAAACCTTTACACTCTATTAAACCTCTTAGCAAAATACAGACAATGATTGTTTGAATGTTGTAGAGTATCCTTGGAGCTTCTAACTAAAGTTTGAAAGAGTTGTGGAAATATAGAGTCATACTGGATGGCTATGGCTTTCTTCATGGAAGTACTTAATTTTGTGTAAGATTTAAGTTTGATCTTCTACCAATAAAAATGTTACCTTATTTGAAGCCAAAGGGCTTAATAAGATCTAGATATTAAAAATTTATTGGAAAATAATTCATGAATTTGGCCTTCAATGCCTCTTTTGAAAAAGAAGAAAATATAGACGTCTCTGAAATTTATTATATCAACCAGCTCACAGAATGTATTTTCCCAACTTGAGTAATAAGAGTATTTTAGTCTATTTCTTGTAAAATACCTATATAGCCCAGTTTCTTAAGTAGAATGTGAGTTGATTGTCATATATGGTATTAGCTATGTTGTTTAATAGAAAAGAGAAATTGAATTTTAACTCAAAAAAAGTAAATTTTTTTCAGAATAAGAAACTCAGAATTTATCATTCATTGGGAATAAAGAGAAAAGAAAAATGAAATTTGGGGGCTTAACTTCCATATTCACAGTTAAGGAAAAAATACAAGAGAAATCATACACAGAAATATATTATATAATTTTGTGTTAACGGCCAAAATCACTACATGTTACAAAATAATTGTAAAATTTTGAATCAACAAAGGCACTAAATTTCTTAAAACCAACATAAGAAGACAAACATATAATTTAAAATTTCTTAGGAATACAAAATTTTCATAAAAACATGAGCTTAGGGAGTAATTTGGTATAATCTCTTATAAGGCCTTAATAAGCCAGCATGTAGAACATCAAAAACAATGATAGAATGCCTCTGAAGTATTATATATATGTAATAATATTTTATAGAGCATTTTGTTATTATTATGAATCATTTAAAATTTTGCTAAGTTCATAATACAAAATGTATTCTTTAAACAGCATAAGTATTCTATAGGCTGAATTACATTGAAATCAATATTCTAAACTAAAACTATGATAAAAGAAAAATAGGCATGTTGAAAACTAAGAAATATTTTTTTAAAAAGTAACCTTGAAATAATATAAATAATATTCAGAATAATACAGAAAATAATATAAAATGCTACTCAGCAGAGTTATGAGAATCAGTAAGAATAGGGAGGAAATTGGTTGTGTTAATGATAAAATTATATTAAAACTAAATCAATTTTATATTTAAGGTAATACTTTAAACACTGCTACACACAATAAATCAAAGGTGTTGGGAAATATAGCTAATATTGAGGAAAAAAATAGAAACAGAAGGAACTCTACCCAACTCGTTCTACGAAGCCACAATTACGCTGATACCAAAACCACACAAAGTTCCAACAAAGAAAGAGAACTTCAGGCCAATTTCTCTTATGAATATTGATACAAAAATACTTAATAAAATTCTTGCCAACCGAATCCAAGAACACATCAAAACGATCATCCACCATGATCAAGTAGGCTTCATCACAGGGATGCAGAGATGGTTCAATATAAGGAAATCCATCAATGCTATCCACTTCATAAACAAACTCAAAGAAAAAAACCATATGATCATCTCATTAGATGCAGGAAAAACATTTGACAAAATCCAGCATCCTTTCATGCTAAAAGTATTGGAAAGAACAGGAATTCAAGGCCCATACCTAAACATTGTTAAAGCAATATACAGCAAAACGGTAGCCAACATCAAAATAAACGGAGAGAAACTTGAAGCAATCTCACTAAAATCAGGGACTAGACAAGGCTGCCCCCTTTCTCCTTATCTTTTCAATATTGTACTTGAGGTACTAGCTCGGGCAATTCGACAACATAAGGAGGTCAAAGGGATACAAATTGGAAAGGAAGAAGTCAAACTATCATTATTTGCAGACGACATGATACTCTACCTAAGTGACCCAAAAAAACTCCACTAGAGAGCTCCTACAGCTGATAAACAACTTCAGCAAAGTGGCTGTTTATAAAATCAACTCAAGCAAATCAGTTGCCTTCCTATACTCAAAGGATAAGCAGGCTGAGAAAGAAGTTAGGGAAATGACACCCTTCACAATAGCCACAAACAATATAAAGTATCTTGGTGTGACTCTAACCAAACAAGTGAAAGATCTGTATGACAAGAACCTCAGGTCTCTGAAGAAGGAAATCGAAGAAGACCTCAGAAAATGGAAAAATCTGTCATGCTCGTGGATCGGCAGGATTAATATAGTTAAAATGGCCATCTTGCCAAAAGTGATCTACAGATTCAATGCAATCCCCATCAAAATCCCAACTCAGTTCTTCACAGAGTTAGAAAAAGCAATTCTCAAATTCATCTGGAATAACAGAAAACCCAGGATAGCTAAAACTATTCTCAACAACAAAAGAAATTCTGGTGGAATCAGTATCCCTGACTTCAAGCAATACTACAGAGCAATAGTGTTAAAAACTGCATGGTATTGGCACAGTGACAGACAAGTGGACCAATGGAATAGAATTAAAGATCCAGAAATGAATCCACACACCTATGGTCACTTGATCTTCGACAAAGGAGCCAAAAACATCCAGTGGAAAAAAGATAGCCTTTTCAACAAATGGTGCTGGATCAATTGGAGGTCAGCATGCAGAAGAATGCGCATTGATCCATTCTTATCTCCATGTACTAAACTTCACTCCAAGTGGATCAAGGACCTCCATGTAAAACCAGACACACTGAAACTAATAGAAAAGAAACTGGGGAAGACCCTTGAGGATATGGGCACGGGGGAAAAGTTCCTGAACAGATCAACAATAGCTTATGCTTTAAGATCAAGAATTGACAAATGGGACCTCATAAAATCACAAAGTTTCTGTAAGGCAAAGGACACTGTTAAAAGGACAAAATGTCAACCATCAAATTGGGAAAGGATATTCACCAACCCTACATCTGATAGAGGGCTAATATCCAATATATACAAAGAACTCAAGAAGTTAGACCCTAGGGAACCAAATAATCCTATTAAAAATTGGTACAGATCTAAACAAAGAATTTTTACTTGAAGAAATTCGGATGGACGAGAAGTATCTAAAGAAGTGCTCAACATCATTAGTCATTAGGGAAATGCAGATCAAAACAACCCTGAGATTTCACCTTACACCAGTCAGAATGGCTAAGGTCAAAAACTCAGGGGACAGCAGGTGTTGGCGAGGATGTGGATAAAGAGGAACACTCCTCCACTGCTGGTGGGGCTGTAAGATGGTACAACCACTTTGGAAATCAGTCTGGAGGTTCCTCAGAAAACCTTTCATGACATGAAAGTGAACATGAAAGTGGACATGACACTTCCAGAGGACCCTGCTATACCTCTCCTGGGCATATACCCAGAGGATTCCCCGGCATGCAATAAAGACACATGCTCCATTATTTTCATAGCAGCCTTATTTATAATAGCCAGAAGCTGGAAAGAACCCAGATGCCCCTCAAAGGAGGAATGGATACAGAAAATGTGGTATATTTACACAATGGAATACTACTCAGCAATTAGAAAGAATGAATTCACAAAATTTTCAGGCAAATGGTTTGATCTGGAAAATATCATCCTAAGTGAGGTAATCCAATCACAGAAGAATATACATGGAATGCAATCTCTGATAAGGGGATATTAATTAGCCCAGTAGCCCTGAATACCCAAGGCACAAATTGCATAACATATGACTCCCATGAAGAAGTATGGAGAGGGTCCTGATCCTGGAAAGGATTGATCTAGCATTGGAGGGGAATATAAGGACAGAGAAAAGGGAGGGAGGTGATTGGAGAAGGGATGGAGAGAAGAAGGTTTATGGGACATATAGGGAGGGGGAATCCGGAAAAGGGGAAATCATTTGGAATGTAAACAAAGAATATAGAAAATAAAAATATTAAAAAAAGAATAAATATAAAATAACTAACCACAATGTTTGAATTCATTTTAAAGAAACAAACTTTTTGCTAATTTGACTACTAGTAAATTCCCAATTCTGAACATCTATGCCCAAAACACAATGACACTCCCATTTGTAAAAGAAACATTGCTAAAGAGTAAATAGCACATTGGACCCCAAACAATGAAGGACAAGACTTTCCACTCTCACCAGTAGACAGGTCATGCAGACAAAAAACTAAAAGAGAAATAAAAAGCTAACAGACATGGTGAAACAAATGGACCTAATAGACATCTACAGAATATTTCACCCAAACATAAAACACATGAGTTTCTTATTGACAGTGTATCTTTTGATTTACTGCCTATTACAGAGTTTCTCAACCTGTGGATTGTGAGCCACCCCTGGGTTCTCATATATATATCTCCTATCAGATATTTACATTATAGTTTATGACAATAGCAAAATTACAGTTATGAAGTAGCAACAAAAATAATTTGTGGTTGTGCATTACATCACAGTATGAGCAAGTGTATTAAAGCATTCAGAAGGTTGAAAAACACTGGTATCTATTAATCCAATTAATAAACAGGAAAGGAAAAATCAAATGTATAATAGTAAAAAAAGAAGTGAGATATGTGAGATTACGTATAAAATGCAACAGTAATATATTAAAAAGATCCAGAGAAAATTGTTTAATACCAGACCATAGAAAATTCTTAGAAGAATTCAAATGAAGTCATTAGAAAAATAATTAAAACTTCAGCATTAAAGGAATGCAATGAGCAACAGTAGATTAGCACTGGATTTTATGGTCAATTTACAGAAACACAATTTTCTTATAAATATTTTAGACCATAGCAGCAACTGAAGAATTAGAATCAACTTTCTAACAAAGATAATTCAATTTCATCATTACATTTAAATACAAAAAGTGCATGGCAAAAGATGTATTATTGTAGTACCCTAACAATTTATTAAAAGTACATAATGTAATCACTTAGCTTTTTTCCAGGAACCTCATTTCTGGAAAAGATAGAAAAAATGAATTAATTTAATAATAGAATTTAAAGTGCCAACTGATATAATGCACTTTCATAATTAAATATTAAGTCAAATAAAAAAGGATGAAAACAAATTAAACAGAATAAAGTTACTTTTCAAAGCTCATTAGAAAACACCAGACAGCATCTTCAAACATTAAGGCTTATTTTTGTAATGTAAAGTACATGAAATGACAAGTAATATTTTTCCTATCTATTACCATTTGTGATAAATAACAACTTTATACATTTTTGAACAAATTATCAAAACTGTTTTATTTATTTATGATGACAGGATTATTACAAATTAAGGAATGTATCAGAATCATTTAAGTATTTAGCTGAGTAGGAAAATCCTTTTATGATACAGGAGTATAATCTGAACACAAACCTGGCATAATTGAATACATATATAACTCCATCAACCCAGAAGTAAACTCTCCAGGCAGATTCTAAAGACACACAAGGCCAGACTGGGCTTTGTAGATACCTTAGGGCAACAGAGGCTATACAGCTAAATCCAGGCACAAAGAAGCAAAGATAATACAAACATTTTCTAAATTAAGAAAAGACTTAATTTAAAAGATTAATATGAGCACAAACTAAAATACAAAGAAACATACTGAAAATATCTAAGATTTTGCAGAAAATGGTCAATTCTCAAGACCATCAAAATTATTGGAAGAAATAAAGAGTTATGTGATATTTCTAACCAAAATATTTAATGTCAGGACTCAAATCCTCAGCATCCTCAATAAAATAATACTAATTAAATTTCACTGAGTATTTCTGAGTATATTTTCTAGATTCCATTATTAATTAGTAAGCTCAAAATTCAATTGAAAAAACAAGGCAATGAAAAACAAATATTGGAAAGTGTGTTTACCTGGTGTTAATTTTTTCTTATAACCAATGTGACTATAAAATGATGCTATCGCGGAAAATTGAATTAAATAAAGTGAACATAATATATCATCTATAAAAATAATATAAAAATACATTTACAATTTGATTCAATGAGGAAAAGGAATTCATTTTTATTAATGAATATGTTACAATGTGTTATCTATCTCAAAGCAAAAAAAATCCTGGTTTTTCATTATTTCACCAATAGATTCGTATTTTTCTTTCTTTTTGTTATTTATTTATTTTTTATTTTGCACTCCAGATTTTATCTAGCTTTTCATTTTTTAAATATATTATCTAACAAATTAAAGTTTAAAATAAAAACAAATTGGCTGATATAATCATAAAACAAATAAATAATCTATATGAAAAGCATGAAATGTATGATTTGACTTACACTCCAGAAAGGAATCTATGTTAAGTTCATATGACAACATAGTACATCGTTTTAAAATCTGGCAATATACAATAAAAATAAAGGGCAAATTATATTCTCTAAAAAAATGATTATAGCTTGTTTTAAAGAAATTTGCTAGCAATTGGTATTTTAAAACAGTGAGCTAACCCAGAGAGGGGAACAAATGGATTGTAAAAAGAAAAAGATTAAAAATAAAAAAGAGGGTAGTAGAAGCAAAGTACCATCATCTTTAGCACAAAATTTTGAAAAAAACGAACTATAAACTCATCACAAAAGTTAAGAAGGACTTTATATAGCAAAATGCAAAGTAGCAGCACAATATGTTTTATGCCTTCTGAAAAGATAGCACCTCACAACCTAAGGAATCTTCTGAATCACTGGATTAACTTTGTATCACTTGTCAATATTAAAATGACTGTTTTTATTAATATTTGCAATCTTTCCAGACCCTGCCTTGAAACCCCTATACCATGCCCCTCCCCCTGCTTCTATGAGGGTGTTCCACCACTCACCCACCCACTACCACTTCCCTGCCATGTTACTCCCCTACACTGGGGTATCCATCAAGCCCTCACAGGTCCAAGTGCCTCTCCTATCATTGATGACAAGACCTTCTTCTTCTACATATACAGCTGGAGTCATGGGTCCCTCCATGTATACTCATTGGTTGGTGGTTTAGTCCCTGGGAGCTCTGGAGGTGGAGGGGTGTCCCTTCCCCCACAGCATTCAAGCTGTGACCTTCATGGCTGGCAGCCTCCACCCTTCTCCTGGTGTTATCTCCTTCCCTTTTTCCATTGGGAACAATACAGCTGCTTTCACCTTAACAACCAAGGCTGCCTCAGGGCAGTCTCACCTGGAGACCAGCAGGTGACCTGCTGAGAAGAAGAACCAAGGAATTCTTGGCCATTTGGGGGGCAGGGTTGTTTTCTAAAGACTATATATATTGGCTAAATAATAGTAAAGTCAGTCTCTATCAGCAACTGTCATCTTGCCTCAATTCCCTTTCGTCCCCTTCCCGTTTATCCCCAGAATTCTCTTCCAGGTCCCCAGTTCACATGTGGCCGCGGGCGGCTACAGAGGGGTCTATCTAAATATGAGTTGCTAGATGATAAAATTTCTATCACTTTTGTGGAAATAAGTTCCAAAATAAAACAGGAATATAAATGTATATGTGTGTTAAGCCATTGTGCTTCTATTGGAAAATATGTGAAATCCTGTCTTGCATAATGAATAATTACTTTTACAATACTATAACTCATTCTTTCACATCAGAACCTTTCAGTTTAGTAATAAGATAAATATGATGTGCATTGTAGCAGATATTAACAATAAAATTGAGACATGTAATATTTCTTTTCATAATATGAAGATGGAATATATCTCTCCACTCCAGAGGATAAAGAAATCTTTTCCTAAATTTCAAATCCCTTAATGCTGATTCATACAACATTTCTTGACTGAATGAGCAAAAGTTTGAGGTCAATATATACCATTAATTTACACACAGATATATTAATATATTAAAACAAACCAAGCAAAGCAAATGATAAAATGGCATATTAGAAGCACTGTTAATATTTTAGAAGTAACGGTCTGCATATGTTTTGTAAGGAAATTAATATAAATATAAAAATCATAAGTAGTTAATTCACATTGCAACACAGCTTTCATGTCAAATCATTCATAATTTCACATTTATCTGGTTATGTCATTTTGAGAAAAAATTCCATTTTTTTAATATAAGCGACTCATGTAATTAGGCCTGCCCCTCCTCTGATTAGAGTAATAGGGTAGACTCACATAGAAGTGAATATATATATAACATATCTGAGGATCAGAGGTACCTAACTCAGAATGATTTTTTCCTAGATCCATCTGTTTACCTGTGATTTTCATTTCATTTTATTAACAGCTGAGTAATATCCCATTGTGTAAATGTATCACATTTTATTTATGTACTTACTTTTGTTTTTATGTGCAGACTTTCTTTCTCCAGTGTGCTTGATTATGGTGATGTCTGGTGTCTAGATGGATGAGTCTCCCTGATTCTTTTGCAGCTTTCACTGATTCTAATGATCTAATTCATTTGATATTCACTGTGATCTTCATAAATACGTAGGAAGGCATTTCTCGGTGGCTGGACAGTCTCTGCACAATAATTATGTGACTGTATTGGTCCAAAGAGCAGGTCTAACCATCTCTGAGTGTCTTTACGTATTCTCTAGCACCATGTGTCGCTTCAAAAATGAGATAATCTGCGGGGTGTTGATGGCACACGCCTTTAATTCCAGCACTTGGGAGGCAGGGGCAGGCAGATTTCTGAGTTTGTGGCCAGTCTGGTCTACCAAGTGAGTTCCAGGACAGCCCGAACTACACAGACCTTGTCTCGAAAAAAACAAAAAACAAAACAAAATAAAAAAAAAAAAACAACAACAAAAAAGAGAGAGATAATATAAAAACGCTAATAGTAAACATAAGGTCTTCTAGAGATCCCTGTACTTTTTCTTTTTTCTTTTTCTTTTTTCCAAACAGGGATTCTCTGCATAGCCCTTACTGTCCTGGAACTCACTCTGCAGACCAGGCTGGCCTCGAGCTCAGAAATCAGCCTGCCTCTACCTCCCAAGTGCTGGGATTAAAGGTGTGCACCACCACCGCCCAGCTGAGATCCCTGTACTTATTCAACCATTTTATATAAAAGGGAGTATATTTTAACTTTGGTCCTTTCTAATAACTTACTGTCTTACATGTTTTCTTCTTTGTACAATATGTTCAAGAATTCTGTGAGTGTAATAAATAGATTTCCTAACTTGAAATATCTGCTGATTTCAAATTCAGAAATTGAAAGAAGTCTAGCAGAAAATGATGTTCTTCATTTGAAGACTTTGTTCTGTCTGTAGTTAAGTAAGCATGGCTTAGCTCTATTTGCATTATATAATAAACTTATTTTAACCTTAATACAGATTCTTTCATCTAGAAAAATGTAATGGTATATTTTTTACTTCATCTATTTTCCATAGCCATAGAATTCATATTCCTATTGAAATGTACTCAGAAAAATCACGTAAACCATAAGGGTGATGTGTATAAAATTTCAAAGAGCTGACTAATTTATAATTATTACCATAATTAATATCTTTCTTTTCAGAAAAGTATTTTTGCATTAGTATTCTCATTTACAAAGCTGCAGTAAGATCTAAGAATACACTTTAATATAACCTATGAAGTTGGTCTCAATTAAACCAAGTGAATGAAAAGAATTGGAAAAATTGCATTGAATTATTATGCATAGTAAAGATAATCCATGCTTTCCTGCCTATCCTTGTTGACTAAAATGTAAAAATTCTTGTCAGTGTGGTGTGCTGATTGAACATAAAGGAGTTTTAAATTCATACTTTTTATTTTTTCCCAGCTTCCCAGGTTATCTTTGATTCACAGAAGTTAGAGTTTTATAAACCAATGATTTTTAATATTTTGATTTTTCTTTTAATTATTTACTGTTTCAAAAATAATAAATATAAATCTTATTCAATATGTCTTCAAACTTGAAATATGTCAAATATTGAAGTACATATTTTAAATTTGGAAATAAGAACAATTCATTTCATCTAAAAAATATTTTACAGGATTTCCCATGTTTATATTGACACAGCAAAAAAATGAAATATGCTGAAGAGATTTTGAAATACAATGTGGCACATCTAACAGTTACTTGGAAATAACAACTTATTCTAATATTGAACTCATCCTTTTCTCATTAGATAAAATATGGTCTCAAGAAGGTTGGAATGAAAGAGACCATCTCTGGCCTCAATTCCTTGTTACACTTGCCAGAGCAAGGTGTTAGTGTATTTATATAGAGACATTTTTTTCTTTTTGTTTCAATCTTTTTTTTTTATAAAGTAACTGACCACTGTGGATTCCATGAACATAAACTATGAACTAGGGACTGAGAAATTGCCCAGTGGTTAAGAGTGCTTGCTGCAGAGACCTGAATTTTGGGTTCTAGCACATTTGGCTAGCAGTTCACAAACACTAGTAACATTATGTCTGGCCTCTTCTTGTTCCTGTAGGAACTGTACTTATACAAATAAATGCACACACACACACACACACACACGCACATCATCATCATCATCATCATCATCATCATCATCATCATCATCATCAATATAGTAAAACAATTTAGATTTCCTTTACAGATTTTCCTTATTTAATGTTGGTCATAAAATACAATGTTCTTAAATTTTTTCTTACAATGATAGAACTGTAACATAGACTTGAAATAAATTAGTTTTCTTCTTACCATTTGTATTTCATTCTTGGTTTGCTTCTGTGAGACTTTTATTGCTGATATTTTTATGTTTATATAAATACTAATAAAATACAATGATTCAATATAGCTTCTATTATTATAGCATCAGGCTTCTGATGTGTTATACATGAATTCAAGGTAATTTCAACAAAAGAATTATAATATAATATGATATATATATTATATATATATATATTGTGTGTGTGTCTGTATTGTTATATATAGTATATATTGGAAGTAGAATAGATTTTAAAATATCTGAAAAGAATAATTTATATTAAAACCTGAAAATTGAATAGAAATATGTAGAAGTGGGGCATGAGGAACTGGAGGTAGCCACTACAATGTCACAGACTCCAGGAAAATGAGAGGCTCACAGGACCCAATAGTGATGACTTTAGCCGAAATACCCAACAAAGGGGAGATACAACCTGTAGAGACCATCTCCAATAGATAGGCACAGCCCCAAGGTGAGGCATGGTACCATCCATACATCTCAAAATTTTTAACCCAGAAATGTTCCTGTCCAATGGAATGACAAGGATAAAAATTGGAACAAAGACTGAAAGAAAGTTGTCCAGAGACTGGCCCACAAAGGGATCTATCCCATTTGCAGACAGCAAACCCCCACACTATTTCTGATGCTAAGAAGCACTTGCTGACAGGAGCCTGGTGTGGCTGTTCCCTGAGAGGTTCTACTAGCATCTGACCAATACAGAATCAGATACTCACAGCCAACCATCAGAATGAAGCCGGTGATCCCAATGAAAGAGTTAGAGGAAAGACTGGAGGAACAACAATATCAACTAACTGGACCACTTAGAGCTCTCAGGGAAAAAAAAAATCACCTACAAAAAATTATATACATGGAGCGATCCGTGGCTCCAGATACATGTGTAGCCATATAGGATGGACTTATCTGACATCAATGGGAAAGGAGGCCATTGGTCCTATGCAGACTTGCTGCCCCAGTTTAGGAGGATGCTAGTAAGGTGAGGTGGGAGTGGGTGAATGGGTGGAAAAGCACACTCATAGAGGCAAAAGTAGGGGATGAGATGGGCGATAAGATGGGCGATAAGATGGGGGTAACCAGGAAGGGGGATTTCATTTGAAATGTAAACAAATAAAATGCTAAAAATAAAATAAAATAAAATAAAATAAAATAAAATAAAATAAAATAAAATAAAATAAAATCCATTATCTGTTTTGTCCAGGGAGAACTGATATAAATATTGTGACAAAATTGTTATTTTTTTCTTTTTCTCCATTTAGTATTTTGGCTCAATTCAAAATAATATCATCAGATGACAGGATGATGTGTGAGGTACACAAGATATTTCCATTCAGAGTTAGTATCTCCTTGTACTTACAGTGTGGTGACTGTAGCTTCTGAACTTCCTAGCTTTTGTTGTGCTATCAGTGACTTTCCTGAGTGACGCTTGATCTAGTCTTGACAAAATACCCACCTTGCCTCTGTCATTCGCCTTCAGGAGTTTCTGTTGATTCTTTTTATTCAAGCCCACATACTCCTTGCCACCAAATGTGATGTTGAAAATATACGAGTTAGTAAATTTTGTGGCATTTTACATCAGAAGCCTAGGATATGTTTCTGAAAAAGAACTTAGAAGTATCTTTCTCTAGCATCAAGTCACTCAGAACTCTACTCATGAACAGGATTCTTTTGCCCACAGCTATTGAGAGCCTGGCAGTGGAAGTCAATGCAGAATGTCAGGCTGCCCACATTTCATTCACAGATGGTACCTGACTTCCCATAATTGTGAGATAGAAGGATGCACATCTTGACTGGGGCCATAGTAAGTTTCCTTGGCCTTGATCTTACCTGCTTATTTTTCAGTCAGCTCTCAGTGTACCACAGCCCTCTCAGCATATACCAGTTGTCTTAGTCAGAGTTTCTATTCCTGCACAAAAACATGCTGACCAAGAAGCAAGTTGGGGGAGGAAAGGGTTTATTCAGCTTACACTTCCCCGCTGCTGTTCATCACTAAAGGAAGTCAGGGCTGGAACTCAAGCAGGTCAGGAAGCAGGAGCTGATGCAGAGGCCAGCCAGGGAGGGATGCTACTTAATGGCTTGCATTCTCTGCCTTGCTCAGCTTGCTTTTTTATCGAACTCAAGACTACCAGCCCATGGATAGCACCACACACAATGGGCCCTCCCTTGTTGTTGATCACTAATAGAAAATGCTTTACAGCTGGATCTCATGGAGGCATTTCCTCAACTGAAGCTCCTTTCTCTGTGATAACTCCAGCTTGTGTCAGGTTGACACACAAAACCAGCCAGTACAGCTGTCACATTACCTTTTGATTTGTCAGTTGCTACCTTTTCCATTTCACTCTGTCATACCTACTCATTCACTCTAAAATGTTCCATGGAGGATGTCTCTCTCTCTCTCTCTCTCTCTCTCTCTCTCTCTCTCTCTCTCTCTCTCTCTCTCTCTCTCTCTCTCTCACACACACACACACACACACACACACACACACACAAAACTAGTTTTACAATACAGGACAAGTCCTAAGGGAAAGCTTTCATAGCTCAATATGTGACCCAATGAGACATGGGTTTCAAAATTTCAAGATTCCTAATGTGGATGGAATGTAGCATGAATAAATCAACTAAATAGTAAGGGGGATCTAAGATGACAATTTTGACTGTTCATCCTTTGTGTATCCTTGGAAAATAATAATACCTGCTTAGGAAGCACTGTGCCCTGCTAACGACAGCAGAGGTAAAATTCTCACTGGTTTGAACAGAATATTACCATGGATTTGGAAAAGAAAAGGAATCTGCCTAATGATTTTGAAAGTCACAATAATCTTCCAAGATTTTTTTAGACAACCAAAATTAAAGAAAAAGACATCGAGTTCCTGTTTTAATTATTAGTGCACATGGGGATAAATGCAAGGCAGAAAGATACCCATTTAGCAGTTACTTCTATTTTACTTTAATGTTTAATTTTGTTTTAAAATATTCATTTTATTTTTAATCATGTATATATGTATGTGCCCATCCATGGATATGTTCACCTTTGTGTACAGATACCCACAGTGCCCAGAAGGGGGAGTCAGATCCTTTGGAGGTGGAGGTCCAGGTGGGTGGGAACTGTTCCCTCTACTGTTGGGAACAGAATTAGAACAATCTAATCTGTTCCTATCAAATACCCTATTAGAATTTTGATAAGAAACATAACAATTCTCCATATAAGTCTCGATAAATATATCATTTTGCATCACATTGTATTTCCTTGTTACTTCAATTTAAAAATTTTATTTTATCATTGCTTTAAAAATCTCAGCATGAATACTGACTATACAGTTCATAGATTGGCAAGATTTTATTTTTTAACAGTTGTAGATAAAAATTGTATCTGTAAGTCTTACTGTTTCCTGAACACTTTTGACAAAATATTTTTATATCTGGAAGTTGAATTACACCTTTATTACTATAATTGCCCTTCTCTGTCTAATCTTTTCTTCTTTTAAAATCAAATTACTTTATTTTACTTTATATTATTGTGAACACTAGTGTTTTGCTGACTACTCTTTTGCTGAATGTCTGCAGCCAGCATTTTCACTACTAAATCATCTTGCCAACCCTATTTCTGTCTGTTTATTTTGAATTCTTCTGTGTTGTGTATTGTATCTATTCATCTGAAATTTAGCATTGTTTTTGTTCTTATGTTTCAATAAATCTATGGATATCAGAACATTTTTAGAGTTACAATTTAAAATATTTATTTATCTTATGCATATGAATGTTTTGCCTCCATGTATATATGTATAACATATGTGTCCCCAGTACCTGGAGTATAGCCGATCCCCTGAAATGAGAGTTACAGCCTGCTGTGAGGCAGATGTGTATGATAGGAGGAGAGCCTGGTCTTCTGTGAAAGAAACCAGGATTATTATTTGCTAAGTCATCTCTTTAGTCCTCTAGCATAAGATTTCAAATGACATTTAATATTTTGAAATTATATTAGTTCAGTGAACTGCTATTCAACAATACCATATGCTAAGCAGTATAAACCACAGAACTTTCTGACAGTTGTAGAGGCTAGAAATTTCAAATTCATGGGGTGGGCAGATTTGGATTCTGTTAAAGGCCTGCTTCTTTTATTCTCACATGTGGACAGTGGAGGTGGTGTGTGTGTGTGTGTGTGTGTGTGTGTGTGTGTGTGTGTGCTTAAAGAATATTGATTAATCACAAGGTAGTAATTGAGTTATTACCAATATATGTCCTAGGTTCTAGGTCCATCACAGAGAACAGCAAGACTAACATACAAAATTTGAAATTATGGAACACTGGTTGCATTATGTTCTCATATTTAAAGTTCTAAGTGTTATGGCTCTTTATGGTTTTATGTAAGTATATTTTGTGACAGTTTACCAGAATTAGATTTTTTCAAAAAGTTAAAGAATCATTGATTTCTCCATATTTATGTTTGTCTTGTGATTTAGATTATAAACTCTAAGCAGTTCTATGTGTGCTTATTACCATACTAGAGATTTTCTATTTTTCAAACTGAAGATTTTGTGTTATAAGACTTTTATCGTTTGTTATTTTATAAAACATTATGTATTTTGTTTCTGTTATGTTTGTAATGGATCTTTGAATTAGTCTGTATTTCAGGTATTTTAAAATCTTTGTCTTTATCCTGTTTGTGTTCATAATTATTTATCAATTTTTAATTGGTTTCAGTCTTTTTCTGTGATATAAAATTATTTCATAAAGCTCAATTTGTTTGATTTGAGTGGCATGTTATTGCACTGGAAAACTTGTCGCCCTGTAGTACTTAGATTTCCATGACCTAAGCATTACTGAACAAGTTAATAGAACTACCTGACTGCTGCCAGATCTACACAGACAGTTCAAATATTGGCATGGGGCACATGAGAATTTCATCACTGGTGATTTATGTGCAACAACTCCCTTCACTAGGCTTCCAATGATATCTCCCTCACTAGCATGATAAATCCTTGATTGATTTTCACAAAATTCCACTAAAACTTCAGCAATGTAAATGTGTTTTTTTTTTTTTTGGTTTGTGAAAGTGAAAGTTCTCATCCTCTGATGTAACTTCTCAAGCACATCAAAAAAGATGCTCATGAGGTAGAACTATTACTCAGAAAAAAAAAAAAAAAAACGAAATCAAAGCTAACATTGTTGTCTTCACTAATGCCAAGAGGCCATAAATCCCATATAGGAATGAAAGCCATTGATGTTTCACTGAAGTTTTAGTGATGGAGGAAGGGAGAAATAGAATCCAATATCAGTGATTTTTTTTTAAAGAAACAAATAAGAGATATTACAGAGGCACATGTACCCTATGATGATTTAGGGAAAGCCCGCCATTGTCTCATATATTTGAGTACCTGTTCTCCAGTTGATAGAAATGTTTAAAAAGAATTAAGAAGTGTGGCCATTTGGAGGAGGTATAACACTGGGGCAGGCTTTGAAATTGCAGGAGTCTGTTCTTCCCAGGTAACACTTTGTTATGATTATGTCTCAAGATGTGACTTTCTGCTACTCTACCATGCCTGTTTGCCTACAGCCATACTCTTTGCCATAATTTTATGACCTTTCAGCCTCCAAAATTGTTAGCCCCAAATAAACACTTTTTCCTATCAGTTGCCTTTGTCATGGTGTCTTATCATCAACACAGTAGAAAAGTGAATATATTTACACAAGTAATTATAGATACTGATAATTTCCTAACTTTGTACTCAGCAATCTAGTAATCCAGAAAAACCAAAGCTGAAACATTCTAAATCCAATATGTGAGAACTGACACATTAGTCTGACATTTAGGCAGACAGGCCCAAGATGTACTTAAGGTAGATAGATGCCTTAGTTAAAATCTGTAGGATGGCAGAAACAGTAACAGAAATATAGCCAATAACAACAGCAGCATATGTCAACTAGCCACAGATAGCACAGAAACAGGAGTTCGTTCTCATACTTGGGAGGATTAGTATTTTCATTCTGATTGTGTCTTCTAAAAGAGTAGATTGCTATGGGTCCCGCCATGTGTATTCTTTGGTTTCATGGTCCAGACCCCAAGAGTTCTGGCGGGTTTGGCCTGTTGACACTGTTGCTGCCTCCATGGGGCTGCAAACCGCCCCAGCTCCTTCAGTCTCTTCTTCAACTCATCCATCAAGGATCTCCAATCTTAGGCCAATGGATGGCTTTGAGCATCTGCCTCTGTATTTGCCATGCATTGACTGAGCCTCTCAGGAGACAGCCATATCAGGCTTCCATCAACAAACACTTCCCAGCATCCACAAGGTTGTCTGGGTTTGGGTACTGTATGTGAGATGAATCCCCAGGAAGGGCAGTCTCCAGATGGACTTTCCTTCAGTTTCTGCTCCACACTTTGTCTCCCTATTTCCTCCTGTGAGTATTATGTTCACTCTTGTAAGAAGCACTAAAGCATCCACATTTTGGTCTTCCTTCTTCTTAGGATTCATATGATCTATGAATTGAATCTTGGGTATTCTGAACATTTGGGCTAATAATCACTTATCAGTGAACACATACCTTGTGTGTTCGTTTTTGTCTGAGTTACCTCACTCAAGATGTTATTTTCAAGTTCCATCCATTTGCTTGCAAATTTCATGAAGTTGTTTTTAACAGCTGTGTAATATTCCATTGTGTAAATGTACCACATTTTCTCTATACATTCCTCTGTTGAGGAACATCTGGATTCTCTTCAGCTGCTTCAGGTTATTATAAATATGGCTGCTATAAACATAGTGGCACATGTGTCCTTATTACATGTTGGAGTATTTTCTGGGTATATGACCAAGAGTAGTATACAGCTGGATCCTCAGGTAGACCTACATCCAATTTTCTGAAGAAACACCAAATTGATTTTCAGAGGGTTGTGCCATCTTGCAATCCCATCATCAATGGAGGAGTGTTCCTCTTTCTCCACATCCTTGTCAGCATCTTCTATCACTTGAGATTTTTATCTTAGCCATTTTGACTGGTGTGAGGCAGAATCTCAGGGTTGGTATGATTTGCATTTCCGTGATGACTAAGGATGTTGAACATTTCTTTAGGAGCTTCTCAACCCTTTGTGTTTCCTCAATTGAAAATTCTCTGTTTAGCTTTGCTCCCCATTTTTAGTAGAATTATTTGGTTCTCTAGAGTCTAATTTCTTGAGTTCTTTGTATATGTTGGATATTAGCCCTTTATTGAATGTGAGATTGGTAAAGATTTTTTTCCTAATATGGTGCCACCCATATATGCGGCAGAGACTTGTTGGACATCAGTGGTGGGAGAGGCCCTTGGGCCTAAGGATGTTTGATGCCCCAATGTAGGGAATGCCAGGTCAGGAAGATGGTAGGGCATCGGTGGGTGTGGGAGGCAGGAGATGGTGAATGGGATATGGAGTTTCCAAACAGGAGACCTAGAAAGGGGAAAACATTTGAAAAAAAAATTCAGGTATATATATATATATATATATATATATATATATATATATATATATATATATATATATATATATATAAAGAGATTATAAATACATGGTAGGCTTCTGGGCTGGCATGTTATTTTAACTTTTACCTTTTTAAAATTTAAGTTTATATGAAATAGAGAACCATCAAATTATACATTCAAATTTCTTCATTTTAGACACAATATAAAACGGTGTGTAAGAAATTCTTGTCTCTAGTATTAAAAATCTTTTTTCTTCATTTGGTTCTTGTGAAGTATAGGAAAGCTATTTGAAGTCAATGGTTTGAAGGCTGTTCTACTTATGTGAAAAAGCTATTCAAGGACTAGACCTTATGGGAGCTGAAATGATGCAGGCAACACTGTTTTGAGCCTTAGGGGGAATATGTTTCTATGCTTTCATTTACGTCCTTGAAACAAATTGAAATATTTCAAGCACCATTTTTTTTCAAGATATATTCAGGCTTTTTGGAATGGTCCTATATTGTCCTGTGTTAGATGCAGTTTTGTATGTAGCAGTGGTAAATAATTTAAAAACCACTGGGACATAGCCATCAAGTGCATTCCTTATCTATGCCTGAATGTTAGGACTTCACAAATATTGAACATCCACACCCACTAAACTTTAAACTACAATCCTTCATTGTCTTCCTGGAAGATGTAGTCATATTATTGTACTTTTAAAATGCAGCACTTGGAACAGGAGTACCTAGGAACTTTGGATATTGGAAAGAAGAAGGCTTTAAAATATGAAGTATGGTTTATTATGAGGTGGCCATTTAATCTCAAATGAAAGTCCATATTTCATATGACCATTTAATCTAGTGTTTATAGAACACCAAATTAAAATTTAATAAACATTGAGTCATCACAACCCAGGTCACTACTGTGGAAATATCAACCATTAATACTTCTCAACATAACAAAGTCACAGATGATAACTGTGTGATATAAACTACTGTACAAATTGGTCATGAATGTATCTTAGCATATGGTTGGTGAAAACTTTACAAGCCACTGAAATAATTTAGCCTGTTTCTTTTAAATGAAAATATATTTCTATAATATGGGAAATATTCTGATTTGACTTCTTTTTAATTTGGGATTTACTAATCATTTACTTAGAAGTTATCCTAATTTGGCAGATCATTATAATTAGTATTTAAAGCCTATGAATGCATAGAGAAAAGGGAAATGAGGTGATTAAAACCTTGCCATAGATTTGCATTGAAATGTGTGTGCATGAGTGTGTATTTATCTGTCCCTTCCTTCTGCTCTCCTAAATAATATTTTCTCTACCCTGGCAGAAGCAGAACTATCAGAAAATTTTGACTTTCATAAAGTTTGGGGTACTTACTTCCTGAAAGAGAAAAATAAAATGTTCAATTTATACACATGCAATAATCTTGATAGATTCAGGAGAAAATTTAAGAGTTCAATAATGACTGTGAAGTTATTCTCCAAAATTCAAATATGCAACTCACTTTTAAAGATTTGCTCATAATATTTCTTCTTGGAGTTGCAGTCAATTCTTTTATTTTTCATGAAAAATTTGCAGGTGATCAATAATATGCTGTAATATATAGCAACTTTAAGAATGCAACTAAAGTTTCTGTTTTTATATTAGTGTTTAATAATACTATAAACTCCTAGGAACCATAATTTTCAACCCCATATGACTTTTGTGATAATGCCTTATTAAACATAATATCCCTGGTATTCTGTTTTTGCACAGCACAGTCATTAGGCCAACACAAGGCAGTGATCTTCCCCTTTCATTACTTGTTCTATGCTTTCTCCTTTTCAAGGCTGTCATGTAAGAAAGGCTGTTTTGTGACAATATACTTCAAAATGATGGTTATTTTACAATTTCAATGAAGACACTCTATAGAATGCAATTTCAACAAAGACACTCTGTAGAGTGCAGTTGCTTTTCAGTGGGGAATTAAATAGGTAAAGATAGTTTTCTAAGAAACTGCTTTAAATAAATGGCCATGATTTGGGTTTGGATGAGACATTCATACCCAGTAAATCATATCTTACAGGCCACTGTGTTACAGTTTGATTGTGGCCTTGATGTAAGGAACAGTGCAGCATTATAAGGCCTGTTCGTGTCTATTGAAGGCCCTGGGTTATAAATAGTATCCAATGCAGTGCTTATGCATTTTCATATTGAAAGACTTCATGAATAGAGGTATTCTGATAAAAATAAGAGAGACAGGTTCCTGTTAGTACAAAACACCTTCGTTTCTCTGAAAAGTCTCTCTCCTATTCCTGTAGCCTAATTATACTGCGTAGAAGGAAACTCAGATACAAAGTAATTGCTATTAGCTATCACTTTTCTGTAACTATCCAACTAAACTTACGTATAACATTAAAAAGTGACTTTCATTATAGTAGAGTTCTATTTCCTTTTAATTGCTTCCATTTTTCTTAAAGTCATTAATATTCAAGAATTCAATCATTACACTCACTTCATTTCCTCTTTGAGATTCTTAGATGAAAGACTTCATAAAGCTATAAAATACAAAGAATTATTTCCATATTGGAATAGTTTTTAAAGCAGGATTTCGAAACCTGGCTTTAGTCAGAATAAACCTGGCCTCTTTTGATATCCAACAGCTTAAAACTTACTTCAGAGAAAATGTTCTTAGGATCGGCGCCTTTTGTCTCCTCTGATAATTGTTCAAATGTCCACATTTTACTCCAGGTTTTGTCCCCTAGAGATTTCTTTTTTATTTTAATCACATGCAATTTTCTGAATACTAAAAATATGTTTTAAATTTAGAGATTTATTTCAGTAACACTGGCCTTTCTTTCTTCAGAGGGCAGTGTTGAAAGCACTATTTTGCATTTGTCTTTTACACATATTTTGTTCCTTGAACCTCTACAATTTAATGTACTTCAGGTCTGACTTTACAGAATAGCAATTCATTTATTTGTGCATTCTGGAAAATGTATTCTTGGCTTATTATAAAATTAAAATACAGATGTAAGGATGAATATTCACTCTCAGGTTTTTCACATAATTTGAATTATATCAACTGTAACTACTACACATAAACTTTACCAAGTGGCATATTGTGATAATTTTATACAATGGCCTTTATTCCTTCTCTTTGGTTCCATCTAAGATCATATTTATACAAGCTATGGACACATCTAAAATATGGTAGGCCTACCTATTGCTAATAAAAAAATACCTAAAATAAATAACTTAAAAAGTGGAATATTTTCAGTGATGGTTTCAGGACTGTTCTTCCAAAACCACTCAGAGTCATCACTGTCAGGCTGAGGGGACCTTGTACATTACTGTGAGACACTCATGCTGGAGCAGGTCAGGTATGTTTACAATTCAAGATCCAGGACTAGAAAAATGAGGTTGGGATGGGGACCTTCCAATGCCACAGAGCTACATAACTTCATAATATCTTAACTACCACCAGATTTTGCCTCCAAAAATGTCATAATCTGGTGGTGATTTAGCCTATACCTTATGGACCTTGTAGGGACATTGAAGATCCACGTCATACCATTGGTGTCATTCACCTTGTCTTTTGTTTCCTTGTTAGCTAATTGAATGTGTTCATAGATGATTTTTTGACATTCTGTATAATCATTGGACCCCTTTTAGCAGGGATAATTTTCTATTATGAAAGTAACCTTATTGTATTGTTCCAATAATTACTCTACACTTAGACTCATGTGATTATTCTGCTGGAGATTGTTCTGCTCTCATTTGCCCTGACAGTTAAGGCAAGATTTGTAATTAGCATCAGCATGAAAGTTGTAATGTGCTATCCAGATCTACAAATTCCTGAATAAAGCAGGTGACAGACCGAACCGCCTGAGTAGTGGAGCCAAATCCCTTCTGAACAGTCATACCAGTTCTCCTGAACAGACCTTGGAATTTGGAACATGGGTCTAGCCTGAAACATTAAATTCTGAATCCTCCATTTATCCTTGGGACCTTAATCAGCAACCAAGCTGTTGTCTTGGTTTCCTTCTTCTCTTGCCGCCTTCCCATACATCCCCAGTTTCCCTTCCAGGTAAACAGTTCGATGTAACTGTGGGCAGTTACATGGATAGGGTTGTTTGGTTTCTTGGTTGTTAGCTTCCTGAGATCTTTATATATTTTGGATATTAGTTCTCTATCAGATATAGGGTTAATGAAGATTTTTTTTCACAATGTGTAGGTTTAAGGAAACTCAGGTGACAGAACATTCTGGCAAGGATATGGAGAAAGAGGACTACTCCTCCATTGCTGGTGGGATTGCAAACTGGTACAATAATTCTGCAAATCAATCTGAAGTTTCCTTGGAAAATTGGAAATAGATCTACCTGAAGACCCAACTATACCACTCTTAGGCATATACCCAAAAGATGCCCCACCATAACACAGGGGCATATATTCCACAATGTTCATAGTAAATTTATTTGTGATCGCCAGAACCAGGAAACAACCCAGTTGTCCATCAGTGGAAGAATGGATACAGAGAGGGGAAAGGGGAAACCTGATCAGGTATTAAAAGTGGGGAGGGGAACAGGAATGAAGCCCTGAGGGTCAGTAGAAAGAATGGAAACAAGAGACCTTAGGAGGTAGGAGGTAGGAGGTAGGAGGTAGGAGGTAGGGGGCCTCTCTAGAATGCTCCAGAGACATAGGAGGTGAGATATTCTCAGGACTCAAAGTGAGGAACATAGATGAAATTTGCTACATTGAGGAGAGGGAACTTGTATAGTTAACCTCTAGTGAAGAGACAGGGCTACAAGTGGAGGGATGGGGTAGCCCTTCCATAGTCAAAGGCTTTGACCCAGAATTGTTACTGTCTGAAGGAACTGCAAGGACAAAATTGGAGAAGAGCCTGTGAGAAAGGTTCAGTGACAGGCTTAAATTGGGATTTAAATCAAGGAGATGTCTAGGGCCCTGACACTGTTAGTGTTTCTGGGGTGTTCTTGAAGAGAGGAGACTAGCATGACTGCCCTCTAAGAGGCCCAACAAGTAGCTGAAGGAGTCAGATACAGATACTAGCACTCTACCAATTGACTGAAGCCAGTGAGCCCTGTGGTTGCATTGGGGGAAAGATGGAAGAAGCTGAGGAGGAGGGTGGCCCTATGGGAAGATCAACAGTCTCAACTACCCTGGACTTCTGTAATCTCTCAGACCTGATCCATCAACATACACCAGCTGGTATAGACTAGAACACATATACAGCAGAAGACTGCCTGGTATGGTCTCAGTGAAGAAGATGCAACTAACCCCAGAGAAACTTGAGGCTCCAGAGTGTGTGGAGGCCTGGTGGGGTGCGTGTACATCCTCTTGGAGGGGAGAAGCAATTATGGGATGGGGAGTGGTTAGAGGTCAGACTGGAAAGGGGATGAAGTCTGGATTGTAAAGAAAGAATTAAAGAATACAAAAATAAATAAAAATTATGGATGGAGATTCCACAATCCCTTTAGAACACAGAAGCCAGAACCATATGACAACATTGCCAGGAGATGATGGTGAGCTATGGAGAACCCTTGGCCTTTTGTAGAGGTTTTTTTTGTTGTTGTTGTTGGTGGTGGTTTTTTTTTTGTTTGTTTGTTTGTTTTGGACCTTTCTGGGAGCAAAAGTTCCTGAGGGACTCTCCTGCCACAGTTGGAAGATTACTTGGGTGTGGTCTTACTTGAGGGTAGCCTTGCCATTATCCCAATGCATATATGCCTCCCATGCCCCCCACCTTCTGCTCCTATCAACCCATTTTTTTGACCACAATTGTTCTAAGTCAGAATTCTAAAGTGTTCCAGCAGTACCTAGACTATCCAAGACTATAAAATAATGACTATGGAAGTATTTGAAGGAAGTGTGTAATACAGCACAGTAAAATTATCATTTTAAGTGCTGTAGGAAGTAAATCTATCCACCCCTATCCAAGGATAAATTATTGTTTCTTTATTTTTCTTACCTTATTGGACTGCATTAATTTTAATACTAGTCCTATGTTTCCAATAGAGTTATTATTTACTCAATCATATTTTCTCCTGTTAAAATATATACATGCCACTGGGTTAAAATTAATTTGCATACAAAAACTTTTCTATCACCTGACCTCTAAAAGGGGAGAGAGGAAATCTCAACCACTCTGGAAATCAGTCTGGTAGTTCCTCAAAAAATTGGACACAGTACTACCTGAGGACTTAGCTATAGCACTCCTGGGCATATACCCAAAAGATGCTCCAGCATGTAATAAGGACATATGCTCCGCTATGTTCGTAGCAGCCTTATTTATAATAATCAGAAACTGCAAAGAACCCAGATGTTCCTCAGCAGAGGATTGGATACAGAAAATGTTGTATATCTACACAATGGAGAGCTACTCAGCTATTAAAAACAATGAATTCATGAAATTCTTTGGCAAATGGATGGAGCTAGAAAATATCATCCTGAGTGAGGTAACCTAAAAGAACGCACATGGTATGCACTCACTGATAAGTGGATATTAGCCCAAAAGCTTGCAATACCCAAGATACAATTCTCAGACCACATGAAGCTCAAGAAGAAGGAAGACAAAAGTTTGGGGCTTCAGCCCTTCTTAAAAGGGTTAGCAAAATAATCACAGAAGCAAAAAAGGAGACAAAGTGTGGAGCAGAGATTGAAAGAAAGGCCATCCAGATAGTGCTCCACCTGTGGATCCATCTGCTACTGGACTTCTGCACTTCCCATTCCCATCTACTCACTGGTAAGTTAGTTATACTTTAAACTGTAAGTAATTACAGTAAATTCCCTTAATATATGGAGATATTCCATTAAGTTCTGTGATTCTAGACAACTCTGACTAATGCACTTAGGAACCTCAGAGTTAAGCCTCATCAATGGAACAGTGAGATATATACCTAGACTTAAGAGTAAATCCATTTGCTACGGAAAGCTTATAAGCTGCTTTTACTTCTGTAATTTTAGATTTAATGATGATTGTTGTGAGAAAATAATAAATGTCAATTTTTGAAAGAATGAACAAATTTTGCATTGCACATCAAATTTTTGCACAGATTTTGTACCTTCCATGTCATCCTTGCCAGGTCCATCAATACTTGGGATGGGCATCTGTTATGCCTAGACACCATACCTTCTAGTTACTCATAAGTTTTTATGTCTTCAGATCCAGTGTGCTTTTTTCATATAAAATTATTTTAGTTAATAATGTCATTAAATGATAGTGGGATAGTGACTCACATTGGCAAAGGAGATTTAAAGTCCCTTTTCAAATGAAAATAATAAAATATGACAGACTGGGTAAGGCTACATACTGAAATTGGGAAAACCTTGCATAAACCTCACTCTTCTGTTCTTGAAATTGAAACTGCACATGGTAGGGCCACAGTGAGCAAAGAGTGCTCGTGCAAAGGGCAAAAGCAATTGAACTGCAGGCTTTGGTGTTAGTGGCTCCATGAATCTGGTTTCAATCCCAGAAGCTGTTGAAAGCAGAGAAGTCTACTCTTTTTATAATTAAATGATAAAAATCACTGCATGAAGTAATTGAACAGTAGATATTCATGTCTCCTAAAAACATCACTTTTTTTTCCAGCGGACCTTTTTGTTTTAATATCTTGAATATGCTGGTTGCTTTTCACACTTAAAATGAGACTTATCACAATGAGGCAAACATTATTTGATTTTCCATGATCCATTCATAGTTTATGAAGTTGTGCTTACGTGTAAGCTTTGAAAATATAAATTCACAGAGCTCTATAAGGAGTACATTTCCAGAAAACTCAAAAAATGATTTGGAATTCATCTTTCTCATTTCAAAATTGTATTTCCACATTAAATATCCTCCAACAAAAAGAACTTTTTGAAAAAAAAATTTCTAAGGTGAGTGGACAAAATAGTATTTTTTGTTACTATTTTATGTAGGCTCCTTCATAGTTTACTGCTATCAAGAACATAAGTGTTGAGAGCTCTTTTATTTGGAGTACATTTTGGATTCAGTCCAGTCCATCTACAGTTTCTATAAAATGTTGAAAATTACTGCCATTGAAATTGCTTGATTGTAGCCCATTATAATGGGATTAACATAAAATGTCTTGAGAAACATTTCCAAGTAATAAGCTTCACAGAGTTATTTGATTTGTAGCTGTTGGTCACTAAAGGACTCTATGCAAATTAGACATAGAATGTTTAAATAGGAATTTCTATTTGGAATTTAAATTTTGTTAACCAAATTTGGATGTATTAGTTTTAACTATCTTAGAAAAGTAAAAAGGCATTACTATGACATTTAGAATTCCATTCTAAATTTTGAAGGCATTTTCCTTAGAAACCTTTGTTTGTGAGTATATGTATTTGTACACCTGTTTTTCATGCTTTCATTTGGTCTTGTATGTATGCTCATGGAGACATAGACATGTAGAGGCAATGGGACAGACTTGATTGTTGTTCACTATCAGGCAATATCCACTTTCTGTTTGGAGAAAGGCTTCATACTTTTTGCTTGGCTGGGTGGTTAAGGAGTAAACACATTACATAGTAGCAGGTTCTTTGTGTCATAAAGTTTTGTCAGGAACTGCTTTTAACCTTAGGACCTTTGCATACATGTTATAGCTTCAGTTGTTTTGTTTGTTTGTTTTTATGAAAGTTCTTTAAGTGTGAATACATGTACCTATATATGTTTCTTTGCTTTTGCATTGGTAATATGTCTTGTGTTTCCTTTAGCTTTCCCCCCGTATTCTAATATGTTTGTTTTTGTTATATCTAAATATTATTAATTATTATTATTATTATTATTACTACTACTGCTACTTAGACTATTCTTTGTTTTCTATTAGGAGATCAAGATAAAGTGGATTCAGTTGAAAGTTGGGGGGAAGAATTTTGGAAGTGTATGGGAGAAAACCATAATCACAATACATGATAGGAAGAGAAATCTATTTTAAATAAAAGAAAAATTAAAAAACAATAAAATCTTCTAAAAATTAAAATGAATAGATACTTTTTACATGTATAGTCAACTGACCAGTGAACTGTGATCTCTAAAAGGTTGCATAAAATACTTTCTGCACTAAAAGAAAGAGTCAATATTACATCTCTGGCATTTATTCATCTGTAGTAAGAAGAAAACAGTCATGACACAACTGTAACCACACAAGAGAGTACAAAGTAAAAAGAGCCACCGAAATATTCATGAAAATCACATATATGTGATAATGAGCATAGCCTTCATATATGAGATTGTTCTGTGACTTACTTCAAGGAATGGAAGCAACAGTAAGGAAGGGATGTTGTAGAGAGAAAACATTTACTTAGAGTAACATTCACTCATAGGACCACAATACTACGTCTTCCTTTCCACATGGCTAAAATGGGAACATTTGATGTCCAGGAGGCATAGACTATTATTAACAACTGTATTGGAAATCAGTTCAAAGGAAGCAGGGCACTCCCTTTATTTACTTTTTCCTTGAGAACATAATAAGGGTCAGATTCTAAATATGAGTTACTTGTGGACAAAAATATGAATGTGAAAAGTTCCTTTGTAAGAAAAAACACTGATATATTACAGAATGCCAGAAATTTATGTCATGATGGACATGCAGGATGAAAGGCTATGGTCCGTATGGCTAAGAATTATCACTGCATTATTATTAATTAAAATTATTCTATTGACCATTAAATAGAGCTATTTTTGGGTGACAAATAAGTTCAAATTGACTATATACATCTTTTCAGTTGATGAATTCAAATATTAAGTGTCATTTTGAAGATGGAAAATTGTGTCTATTTTTAGAATTTCAGTACATGAAAATGTTGAATGAGCAATTATAAATTTTAGGAGCTACACTGTAATCAAATATAAAAATGATCACTCTTTCTTCTAAAGACTCAAAAATGCTTTATCTGGAGGTGACCTAAAAGCTAGCTATTTTTACATTTCATAATAGTGCAAGTGATTAACAGAGGACTATTGTGAGGGGCTGAACTTTTACGACCGTATTTTAACTTCTCACAGAGTTGTTAAAGAAAGTAAAGTAATGTGATTTGCCCACACAGAGGAAAATGCACATTTCTATTCTTAGATGAGTGTTTCATAGCACATCTAAGTTTTCTGTGTTTTTCTTCCTTGGAACATCTTGCCATGGTTCTGTTCCAAATCAATTGTGGCTTTATGCTTAAGTAAGTTATAATATGTCACATGCTATTTTAAACTTTGTTTTTTAAATCATTCACGATGTTTACACATATGCACTATAAGAAGAAACATATCACAGAAGATCAATTTATCACAAAATATGTTGTTAGGCTATAAGAAATGTGATTGGGTGCCTCTTATGTTGCATATATATATATATATATATATATATATATATATATATATATATATATTACTGATTTTAAGAACATAAGGCTTTCTAGTTCTATTTGTCTCTGTGCAAAAAGGTTTGGAACATAGTGATCAGGCTATTTGTTTAATATTGATCAAGGACATTAAATCTAAAAAGTGAGATTTGATTATCATTTCCAGCCATCTATTATTAGTTGTTCATTGCTTCCTTGATGTAATTATTTTAATGAAATATTAAAGGATACATCTCCTTTATATTAGTTGCCATCTGGAACCTGTGGTCAAAAGACAGAATTTTCCCCACTACCTGTTTAGACAGTTAAAATAGAGTCATAGGCTGTGGCAAAAAATAAACATATTATATTATTTGTGCTATGCCATAATAGCTCAGAAAACCAAATCTCAATAGCTTAGTGTTTTTATGGCCACAAATTTTTATTTCTTGCTCTTAGTCTCATTACATTTTCAAAATTTAAAATTGACTGAGGTAGTTCTGCTCTTGTGTGCATGTTGAATTAAGATATGCTTTTCAAGTTTTTCTTATGCCATTTGGGGCATGAATGTGCTTTATACAACAAGCAGCAGAGCAAAAAAACACAAAGAATCTGGTATGCCTCTCCCTGCTTCCAATGAGGAATAATGCCATTGTGTATTAATTTGGCTACTGAAAGTCACATAGAAATAATCATTAGTGTTCTAAGTAACTGTAGTAGATTTGCAGAAGTAGTTGAGTGAAAATGTGACCCAATTGCTAAAAATACTGTCTTATATAATGCTGTGCATATTAGTTACAATTTCAGAAGACCAATGACATATTTGTCATTCAACCTTTGTCTAATTACTATTAATGAAACACATGTATAATTTGCCAAATCACAAATTTTAAATCACCACTCATATTACAAAACATTAAAATCTCTATTTTTATTGATTATATTTATTTACTTTATATCCCATTTGCCACCTCTGTTCCCTTCTCTCTTCTCAATCCCTCCCTCTAAACATCCCTCCCCCCATCAGCCCCTACTTCCTTTCTCCTCAGAAAAGTGAGGACTCCCATAGATATCAACTAGTCTTGGAACATAAACTTATAATAAGACTGGGTGTATCTTCACTTACTAAGGCTAGGTGAGGTATCCCAGTTAGGAGAAAGATGTCCAAAGCCAGGCAACAGAGTCTGAGTGTCAGAGACAGCCTCTGCTCCCACTGTTAGAATTCCTATATGAAGACCAAGCTACAAAGCCATCTTATATCTACAGAGGGACCAGGCCAGTCAAATTCAGGATCTATCTCCGATTGATGTTTCAGTCTCTGTGAGACCCTATAGGCCTGTGTTAGTTGACTCTGTAGTCAAATCTCCAATTTTTATGAAAACAACATTTTATTTTTCTAATACCTCTTTATTTTCTTTAATTTAACTGGGCTATTAATATAATTCATCTATTGAAATTTTATATAATATCTATTTGCTATTAATCATAAAATATAAGATATACATAGAAACTATCATTTATTTTGAGTAAGAGTGAACACAGAAAACAGTTTTGTGCTGTGTATAAAATAATCTCAGAGGTTTTTAATACATATTTTTAGTTGTCATTTTTGCTACATAATAGTTCTATCATTAAAATTATTGTCTTGGTGACCACAGGCTTTTATATAACACCAATTTTCAAGAGTTGTTAGTTTGAGGGAAGCCTTAGGCTACATAGTAAGTAGCAACAACACTGGCTACTTAATAAATTACTATTTAAAGCTTCATTCACAGGCCTGCAAAAGTCCAAACCAATATAAATTCTAACATGTCTGAAGAAGAAGCCCAGGACATCCTCCCCATAGCTGAAATGTTATTGGAAGTTGGCTACTAAGGAGAGATGGGTTTATTTCTTTAGTGATATGATGTCATCTTTGATTGGATTTCTATGACTTTGTGTACACACACACGCACACACACACACACACACACACACACACACAATGATAACACCAAATGGACTCAGTGTGATCAAAGGGAGGAGATGCCCTTGGTCTTGGAAGGCTCAATGTCCCAGTATAGGAGAATGCCAGGACAGGGAAGCAGGAATGGGTGGGTGAGCAGGGTGAGAGGGGGATGGGATAGGGTGTTTTTAGAGGGGAAACCAGTAAAGGGGAAAACATTTGAGATGTAAATAAAGAAAATATCTAATAATAAAAGCAGAAGTGACGGGAATTACATGAGAAGAGGGGAGAAAAGGTCACAGAGGTGGATTTCATCCAAATAAAATGTATAGAAACTTAAAGCTGTTATGTTCATAGCAGCTTTATTTATAATGGTCAGAAGCTGGAAACAACCCAGATGTCCCTCCACAGAGGAATGGATACAGAAAATGTGGTATAATTATGCAATGGAGTTTACTCAGCTATTAAAAACCATGATTTCATGACATTCTCAGGCAAATGAATTGTACTAGGAAATATCATGCTGAGTGAGGTAACCCAGTCACAAAAGAACAAACATGATATGCACTCACTGATAAGGCAAATAGCTTGGAATAACCATATTAGAGTTCACAGACCATATGGAGCCCAAGAAGAAGGAAGACAAAAGTGTGGATGCTTCAGTGCTTCTTGGGGGAACAAGATAATCATGGGGGGTAGAGGGAAGGAGGGACCTGGGAATGAGAGAAGAGGGTGAGGGGAAAAGAGGGACAGGATTACATATTGAATCAGATGGGGGAGAAGTACAGAAGTTCAGGAAATTGAACAAAGGTGTCTAGCAATGGGGGATGTAGAACTAGGGGTAGCCACCAGAAAGTCCCAGTAGCCAAGGGAAGCAAGAGGCTCCCAGGTCCCAAAGGGGATGACATTAGCTGAAATACCTAACATAGGGGAGATAGAGCCTGTAGAGAACATATCCAGTGTATAGGCACAGCCACTGGTTGAGGGATGGGGCCAACCATCTATCTCTAAAATATTAACCTAGAATTGTTCCTGTCTAAATAAAATGCAGGGTCAAAGAGTAGAGCAGAGACCGAGGGAAAGGTCATCCAGAGACTGCCCCACTTAGGGATACATCCCATCTGCAGACACCAAACCGAAGACAATGTCAAAGATGCCAAGAAGCACTTGCTGACAGGAGCCTGATAGAGCTGTTCTCTGAGAGGCTCTGCTAGAGCCTGACCAATACAGATGCACATAGTTGCAGCCAACCATCAGACTGGGCATGGGGACCCCAATGGAAGATGTAGGGGTAGGTAGGACTGAAGGAGCTGAAGGTGTTTGCAACTTCATAGGAAGAACAATAATATGAACCAAACAGACACCCAGATCTCCCAGGGATTAAACCACCAACCAAAGAGTATACTTGGAGGGACTCCTGGCTCTTACTGCACTTGTAGTAGAAGATTGCCTTATCTGGCCTGAATGGGAGGAGAGGCCCTTGGTCCTGTGTAAGCCCATGCCCCAGCAGAGTAGAATGAATGGGACAATGAGGCAGGAGTGGGTGGGTGAAGAGCTTCCACATAGATGCAGGGTGGAGGAGGAATTTCTGGGTCTCCAGTTCTATTCCATTGATCTACTCCATCTCTGTATCAATACCATGCAATTTTTTACCACTATTACTAAATTCATAAATAAATAAATAAATAAATACATAAATAACCAATAAAATTGTTTTAGTGTCAAGGAAGCACTAAATATTCATTCTGACAAAAATATCTTGGGCATTTGGAAGCTTGGAGATCTTAATAAAGCAATGTAAGTTGTATAAAGGAAAAAAATGGTCATCATCTTGCATGTGATTGCTCATTACTGCTTAAAGAAAACTTTTGCTAAATTAAATTTAACAGAGTTGATGCTTGCAGCAAATAGTCAATGAAGCAGGCAGTTTCCTGTAGGTTGAGAGTACTCCAGTAGAGATATGGTGGTATACACAGAAAGATTCATTGGATGTATCTAAGAATTTGCCTAGTATAATCATGTTTGAACTTTAGAAGCCTATGGTCCACTACCATCTGGCTTTTAATTTTTCTTAGATTTGGGTACCTGTTCTAATTATGTATTGTTATGCTGTACTCGATTTACCAGTTGGGATACTTTGTAAACTAATATGTAGCACTGAAATATAATTAATTTTGTACTTCAAGTTCCCTGATGGGTTTATCTTCTTTTCTATAGTCCTTTATCAGCCTATTGTGCGCCATTTCATATGACTGATTATGATCGAACCAAGAGTTTGCTCTTGAAGAAATTTCCAAGTCTTTTCCTTGGTCATGGAATCTTTACCACATGCCCATTCTGATAACAGAGAAGTGTCAAGGTTTCATTTATTAAGCAGGAATGTGTGAAATTCTAGAAGTTCACATGTTATACCTTAGCAAACCCAGAAATAAAAAAATAACAAAGAAACCGTGAACTAGGAAGACTATCTTTTTTCAGATAGCATCTTTTTCATACTTTTTAGCATGATCAAAAGTGAATTCATGAACACAGAGGCAGAAAAACCAATAAAATATATCAGTTTCATGTTACCTAAAATTTCTTTCAAGATATTTTTAATTGTAGTACAGGGAGAAGTGGATTTTTGCTATTGCATCAGAACCATTTAAATACAAGTGCGTAAGAAACATTATTTTAGCTTAGTAATGTGAATGTAATTCTACCAATGTTATCATGTATTACTTTTAAATTGCATAAACACACACACATAAATGCACACACATAAACACAAATATGCATGATGTACACACATTGTGCACACTAAGATGCAAACACAGAGAGACATGTGAGCACACACATTTCACACATTCTCTCTCTCTCTCTTTGATTTATAAGTTTATTATATATGATGTAATGCTTCACTTGCATAGATGAATATGCAACATATGCATGTTTAGAGCTCATGCAGGCAGAGAGGGAGTCATATTCCCAGGTACTACAAGTACAAATGGTTTTGAGCCATCATATTAGGACTAGGAATCAAACCTGGATCCTCTTCAAGAGCAGCTAGTACTCCTAACTTGTGAGCAATCTCTTCAAGGATATTTTAAAATTAATATTACAAGGCTTTTACAATTATAAATATAAACAATGTGCAGTAATATATATTAGAATTTTATAGTAATTAGTATATGGCAATGTCTTTATTCAAGTTTGTTTCTAAAATGTTCAATGAAGTACTTATGTTGAAGTCTGTTCATAAAACACAGTGATCTACCAGACATATTAGATAATACATCTAAAATTTTGTGTATGCTTTTTTCATAATAAATACAAAGGTATTTCTATTGATTTTATTCATACTTCTTTATGTTTATCACCCAAGATACAACTCAGAGACCACATGAAGCTCAAGATGAAGGAAGACCAAAGTGTGGATACTTTGATCCTTATTGGAAAGTGGATTAAAACACCCATGGCTCACAGCCAACCAATAGAATGAGAATAGGTTCCCCAATGGAGCTGAAGAGGGTTCTAGCTCCACAAGAGGAACAATGATATGTACCAATCAGTACCCCCAGAGCTCCCAGGGACTAAACCACCAACCAGAGTACACATGGAGGGACCCACAGCTCCAGCTATATATGTAGCAGAAGACGACCATTCCAGACAACAGTGAGAGAAGATGCCATTGGTCCTGGGAAGGCTAGATTCTCCAGAATTGGGGAATGCAAGTCAGGAAATTGGGGGAGGGGGATGAGCAGAGAGTGGGGATGGGATAAGTTGTTTTTGGTGGGGTAATGTGGAAAGGGGTTAATATTTGAAATGTAAATCAAGTCAATGTCTAATAAAAATTAAAAATAAAAATTTAACATTGGTAAAGTTTCAAAATTGTATGTACTCATCTTTCTCGGGAAGCTCATTATTTTGAACATTTCCTAAAGAAGAATCTGAGATACTAAGCAAATGTATTCAAACTGATAACTCAGCAGTAAAGGGAGAATATCTGAAATGATTAAGACACAAAAGCAACAGATTGTAAAGGAATTGATGCAGAAAATATAACCACACAGAAAGAATTCTTGACAGAAATGTGTTCTTTCTTTAAGAAAAAAACTGTATTGAGAGCTAGAGAAGAACTAATATTTTTGTTCACAAAGATAACACTTTCATGGTAAGATACTAAAATACTCAAACCCTAGCTTGAGGATTTTCTGAAAGGAACATGAATTATCTTGTAGCCAATAGAATACTACCTCTTTAATTGAGTTGGTGGTTTGAATTATTTGGCGGTGTACTCAATTCTGTGGATCTGTCTCTGGATTACTTCTAGGACTATTGAAAAGAATTACTATTTTCTATAAAATATTGTTACCCAGCACACTGAAATTGTAAACAAAGAAAATAGGATATTTGGGATAATTTATTTGTAAATCCAGCAAATATATATATATATATATATATATATATATATTTAAATAAAGTGACCTAAATAAATCTGTTCTACATAGCATTCTAGTTCCTATCTCAACAGCATAAACAATTATTTCCAGGTTTTACAATGTAGATTTCACACTGATTTATAAGTGAGCACCCTATTGCCAATGTATATTAAAGCTTTGTTCTTCTGTCTTCATTTCCTTAAGTCTTTGATAGTGCCTTCTGACTTTCAAATGTCTTACTCATGCATGCTAGGGGACACTTAATGATGGAATTATTGGCATGATTGTTAGATGACTCTTACTTCCCTGTGTATTATAAGACCTGTAGCAGAATCTCTTCTGCCTGCAGGATAAATGTTAATACACTACTTTCTATCAGCTGTGATACACGCCTTTCCAGATTTTACTGAACATATTTATTTTGGGAAGAGCAAATTTTCTGTTATAAATCCCTACATTAGATTATCTTCCAGTATACTTGCTTCTTTTTCTTATCATCTGAGAACAATTAAATAAATTAGTCCCACAGTCTTTGATTATAACCCATCACACAGAAATTCTTTCAAAAGACTGAACTCACTATAGTGGTTCCCTTATGATTTGCTGCATTCTTTCGCTATTCCCATTAAATTTACTTATTGTGTATTTGAAAATGCCAATCTTTAGCAGTGCAAAACTTAGTCATGAAGTAAGCTTCCTTAGATATCAAAGTCATGAATTAGTTTATATCTTTTCCCACTAAAGTTGAAAAACTAACGTTAAATAGAGAAAATGATCCCAGAATATTTAAAACATTTTAACCTTAGCCCTTGGCACAAAGCTTACTTCAGACATTGCTTCTCATTGATTTTATTGAGTTTCATCTTTAATGAGCAAGGCTTTAGATTTCATAAGTGTAATTCTATCTTTACAGGTGTGTCACAGAAGCAGTTGCTATTTTTAAAGGTAATTACCATTTATATAATTAGATTAGGAACATTGGTAACTCAAAAGATGGTGGAATTGATCAGTGACATTCTGAAATCTGACACTGCCATCAAACTTGTGACATCTTCTGAAGCACTAAGAAGTGAGGAAAATCGGTGGGAATTTATTAAAAGAGCATTGTACTTTCAATAGCATCCTCGTTAGTACCAAAGTCTGGTAGATTAAGATCCTAGAACTTTGTGTTATTTAAACAGTGAAACAGGAATATTTTATGACTGCTATTCAAATTAATGTGTACTATAGGTTATTACTAAGGGTTCGTTTTCTATTGGAATTAATTATTGGACTTTGAGTAGCCTAAATAGCTGTCCTGTCCATTATTGCCTGTGTGCTGACTCTAGCCTGATGGAGCTCCCCTGTTGTTCCATCCACCTGTTCTAAATTGACATCCAAATGCTCTTTCCCCGAGGCTCCCTTTTATAATATTGGCTATGAAGAAAAGTTGATGCCTTCTCTGAGATTTGACATTCTAGTATAATGCCCTTCCATAACTGATTGAGGACATTTTATTTAATCTTCCTGGAGATTCTGTTACATACCCATCAGTCAGGTATGCATGTGTGTGTGTGTATGTGTGTGTGCATGTGCATGTGTGTAAGTATCTGTGTGTATGTGTGTCATGGAAAGACTTGAATTTTGATCATATTTTAAACAAAATAGTATATGAAATTGTCTCAGTTAAAAATTTACAGAGCTCTTCTCTTTTTCAGAAATAGACATCTGTAAAAAATACAATTGCAATAGTGAAGAAATAACTTAAGAGCTGCAATATTTAAATAATTGTGCAAATTTTAGTGAGTAAAGCAATTATTACTCCAATTTGACTCCTATCATATCCATAATTTGTGAAGAATTTCTCATCTTTTTCTTACAGATGAATATGTTACTCGAACAGGCAGAGGGAAGAGGGCTTATGAGACTTATGGGGAGGGGGAAATCGGGAAAGGGGAAATCATTTGGAATGTATACAAATCATATAGAAAATTAAAAAAAAGAAATAGAAAAGGAATTTAATTTAAATTGTCAGTCTATGTAACCAGAAATATTTCATGATTATCATGACTAAGTTAAATCATAATATACCATGACAAACTTTCTTGATTCAAACATCCATTCCAAACCTTTTCATACCATAGACATCTGAAGTGGAAACTCCTCATTTCTTTGGAAAGTCAGATATGTAAAATGATGGTTTGCTGGGGCAAGAGGTGAAAGGATGTCTTACTAAAAGCAGACATGTGAAAGAATGTTTTCCTGAAGCAGACACAGGCGAAAGGATGTTCTGCTTTAGCCAACATGTGAAAGGATGTGTGATGAAGGAATGTGAATCTGACCCCATGGATAGTGGGAGCTGAATCATTGGTTTGGTTTGCTCCACCTTGTTGTCGTTTGCTAAACACAGGCATGTGGTTCACCCTACATAGCATAGTTGATCTAAGCTTGTGGTAATGACATTGAGAAGAACTTGCCAAAGAACAGCTCCTCAGTTTCATGTGCCTTTTTGTCACTTCAGTGGCCTCAGGCCAGTTGGTGTGCCTTGTGGCTTCTTCAGGATTGAACTATAGCTGCTGGTTCAGGTGTTGTATCTGCCTACCAAGAGGACTGACTGGTCAGTTGCTGCTTATTTATATGGTGTTTACTATGGAACTGAACAAAGAAGATCAAGCTCACCATCAAGAAGCAACTATTAAATGAGTCCACTTCCCCCTACTGGATAGTTATTATATCCTAATATCTTCTCTTTCACCACCTCTGATGAGTGTTGGGCAAGAGTAGATATTGAATAATTATTACAATTGTCTGCAAAAATTTATGTTTACAGACATCAAAATTTCAGATGCTGAATTCCCCGAACTGAAATATCATAGAAAGTGATTATTGAAACTTCTGTACAACTTTCTTCATTCTTGAAAAGCCTTTTCACTCACTTATGATAACTAAAGCAATGCAAATGCAATATAAATTGTTTTGCTGTTATATTCAATCAATAAAAAGGAAATTTTTCAATATAAAAATATTTTCCCATAATTTTAGAACCACCATTTGCTTGAATTAAAAAACATTGAATCTATAGCCATGCCTTTATGAACTGAGTGCAGGTTACAAACTGTGGAAGACTCAGGAATGAGTAGGGAGCTTCCATTCTCTTAGATTGTTAAAAATAGACTAATTGTGTGTGTGTGTGTGTGTGTGTGTGTGTGTGTGTGTGAGAGAGAGAGAGAGAGAGAGAGAGAGAGAGAGAGAGAGAGAGAGAAAGAGAGAGAGAGAGAGAGAGAGAGAGAGAAAGAGAGAGAGAGAGAGAGAGAGAGAGAGAGAGAGAGAGAGAGAGAGATGGAGAGAGGGGGGAGGGAAATAGAATAGGAAGAAGAAGAGGAAGAATAAGGAAGAGGAGAAAGTGGAGGAAAAAGCTGAGGAGGAGGAGGAGGAGGACGGAAGGAAGCATTGGAGAGAAAAATAGGAAGACTTATAAATCTTATAAGTTAGTCTACAGAACTGACTCAAATCCAGGAGTGAGATCATCAGTATGACTTCGTTATCAGGAACTTTAAAAAAAAAGTGGACAGAAAAAAAGTGGACAATTGACCAATATAAAGACATGATAAGGAGAAGTAGATTAACCACTGTGAGTAGGTTATCCATGTGTTGAAACATTTTTCCCATAAATTACTGGAAATGCAAGACTTCCTGCAAAGTAGAGAAACCCTGAGTAGAGGTTCTGTTAGCGTCTTAAAAGCCTGGATGGAAATAGGAATGTAGAGATGAAAGCCAAAATTGAAATGAAAATGAGAACCTTTAGAACTGAAATAGAGTCTTTTTCTTCTTACATGTTTCAAACAGCTTAATTGTATTCTTGCCCTTTCTGCAAGACTTTTCTTTAATGTCTTTAATTTTGAGTTTATAATTTAATTATAGCATCCCTCCCTTCACTTTCCTCCCTCCTAACCTTTCCATGTATCTCTTCCTGATCTACTTCAGGTTTCTGGCCTCTTTTTCCTTAATTGTTACTGCATTTATATGTGTATTTGTATATAAATGTATGTTCCAAACTGTGTTGTTCTGTTTCAGTTGCCTCACATAATATGATTTTCTTGCTGCATCTACAAGAAAATTCACCAACTACTCAATGCTAAAATTCCTAATTTCATTTTTGTTTACAAATGAATACTATTCAATAGAATATTTGCACTATGTTTTTACTCTTTGCTTTTTGTTTCTTTCTTTTCCTGCTGTAGAGTAACAATGAACATGTTTAAGGATGTGTCAGATAGTAGTAGATTTATTTTTAGATATTTTTTGAGCTCTCTAGTTTGACTTCCATAAAGTAGATAGCTACATCATCTTGATACCCCAGAGATAGTGAGTGAGTATTTTCTGTCCCTACATCCTACCCAGCAATTTTTGAAGGTAATTTTGTCATCCTTTCCCATAATCTCTTGTTTAAAAGGAAATTTTAAAATTGTTTTATTTCCATTTTCCTAATTGGTAGGAGCGATGAACATTTAAGGAGTTATTTCATTGCTATTCTTTCTTCTTTGAGAAATAATCATTCATGTTCCATGCTCATTATTTAACTGTATTATTATTATTTAATGGATTATTTAATGATTTTTAGATTTAGTGCATTTTAGTTCTTTATATACCCTGAATATCATTATCTGGGAAACATCTCCCAATGTATGTTTCCACTTCTCTAATTTTTTCCTTTGTTTGTTCATCAGTATAACATACATTTTTTTTCAGTTTTGATTAATCATTTTTTACAGTCCAGATTTTATTCCCCTCCCAGTACAACCTCTGACTGTCCCACATCCCACACTTCCTCCCCCTCTCTCTGTCTCCACAATGGTGTCCTCATCCTACCAGACCTCCCCACTTCTGGGGCCTCCAGTCTCTTGAGGTTTAGGTGCATCTTTTCTGAGCTCTTAGTCCAGACCTGGCAGTCCTCTGCTGTATGTGTGTTGTGGGCCTCATATCAGCTGGTGTATGCTGCCTGGTTTGGTGGTCCAGTATCTGAGAGATCTCTGGAGTCCAGGTGAGTGGAGACTGCTGGTCCTCCTACAGGTGGCCCTTCTCCTCAGCTTCTTCCAACTTTTCCATAATTTAATCACAGGGGTCAGCAGCTTCTGTCCATTGGATGGGTATAAATATCTGTATCTCACTAACATACTTTCAATTGTTATCCAGAATCCTTGGGTAAACGAAGTTCTATTCAACAAATCTTTTGTATACTCATATCATGCAGGAAACTGCCTAAATTTTTTTCTGAAAGTTTTCAGATTTAGATAGTTGACCATGAGGAGTTATGTTTTGTGCACTGTGATAGATATGGTTCTAATATTATTATTCTAATCCAGTTTTCTCAACTCCAGTTACTGAAGATTCTTTATTGTCAACTCTTTTAACATCTTTGCCAAATATTAAGTGAATGAAATGAGACATGCTCAATTTAGGTATTTCAGTTTTGTTACTTTGTCTATGCCTGCTTTTGTGAGTCAGCACTATATTGCTTTTGTTACTGTGGATGTGTAATAGTTCATAAGATCTGGAATTTTAATCATTTATGATTTATACTTTATACTTAGATGTTTTTGGTCAGTGAGACCTTTTGTAGATCTAAATGAATTTTATGATAGTATTTTTTCTTATGTGAAGAATGAGATAGGAATTTTGATTGAGATTGCATTGAATCAATAGCTTTTGGTAGAATGGTATTTTTCACAATGTTAATTGTATGTAACCATAAACATGGGGTATCTTTCCATTTGCTAGTGTCTGGGGTTTTGTTTTAGACATTTAACATTTTCCTTGAAGAGGTCTTTACTTTGGGTTTGAGGTTGTTCCTGTATATATGAAGATATTTGCTTGTCTTTGAGGCTATTGTGAATGAGAATGTGTCAATGTTCTTCTTCTCTATATGTTTGGTTTTCGTGTAAAGAAAAGTTAAGACTTGTGCAAATTAATTTTGTAACCTGTCACATTTCCAGATTTGTATATTGTTTCTAGAAGTTTTATTGTAGATTTTTTGAGATTTTAATGCAAAGTATTTTAATATCTGCAAATAGGGAATTCTTGTCTTCTTTTCATATTTGTATACATTTAATTTTCTTCTCTTGCCTTATTGATCCAGCAAGTGTTTCAAGCACCATCAGAGAATTGTGGCTTGGGTATTCAGAGCTTCTGGGTTAATATCTACTTATCCATGATGGAATTCCATGTTTGTTCTTTTGTGAATGAGTTACCTCACTTAGGATGATATTTTCCATTTCCAACCATTTGCCTAAGAATTTCATGAATTCATTATTTCTAATTGCTGAGCAGTATTCCATTGTGTAAATACACCACATTTTCTGTATTCATTCCTCAATTGAGGAACATCTGGGTTCTTTCCTGCTTCTGGTTGTTACAAATAAGGCTGCTATGAACATAGGGGAGCATGTGTTCTTATTGCATGCTGGGGAATCCTCTGGGTATATCCAGGAGTGGTATAGCAGGGTCCTCCAGAAGTGTCATGCCCAGTTTTCTGAAGAACCCCAAGAATGATTTCCAGAATGATTGTACCAACTTGCATTCCCACAGCAGTAAACATATCAAATCATTCCCAAGAAGGAAGGAGAGGGTCCTGGTCCTAGAAAAGCTTGATGCAGCATTGTAGGGGATTAGCAGGACAGAGAAGTGGGAGGGTATTGATTGGGGAAAGGGTGGATGGAAGAGGGCTTATGGGACTTATGGGGAGGGGGGGACCAAGAAAGGGAAAATCATTTGGAATATAAAAAAAGAATATAGAAAATTAAACAAAAAAGGGGGAAAAAAGAAAAAGAGAGAGGATAGTTGACATCAATTGCCACTCTCTCATTCTTGATTGTAGTGAGATTCCTTCAATTTTTTCTTATTTTTGATGATGTTTACTATTAATTTTTTGTATATAAATTTTATTATGTTGAGGTATGTCCCCTATAAACCTAATATTTTCTATGATTTCTATCATAAAGGCACGTTGGAATATATATATATATATATAAAACATCCTTACATGTTATAAAATCTCTTGATGTCTGTCTGGTTTCTAATTTTAAGTATTTTATTGAGTATTTTTTAGTCTATGCTGATCTTGGAACTTGGCCTAATTCTTTGGCAGGTCTTTACCTGATTTGCATATTAGAATGATAGTGGCTTCATAGGCATCTGAGAGTGCTCCTTCTGTTTGTAATTCTTTTATTATTAATTATTTTATTTAGTTACATCCCAAATGTTGCCTCATCCTGATCCTCCCTCAAAAAATTCTTCCTGTCCTTCTCCTCCCAATTGCCTCTGAGAGGGTTTCCCTGAGTATCCCCTTTCCCTGGGGCATTGTCTCTACAGGATTAGGTGTATCTGCTCCCACTGAGGCCAGGCAAGCCAGTCCTCTGCTACATATGTACAGGGGGCCAGTTTAAGAAGTATAAGCTGCATTTCTTTGAAAGTATGATATAATTTTGTCATGAATGCATATGGTCCTGGATATTTTATTTGGAAAGCATTTTCATTATTATTTCAATCTCCTCATTTGTTGTTGGTCTGTTTAGTTTGTTCTTATTGGTTTAAGTGCTTTGCCTGAATACAGAAAATCACCCTTCTTTTATGTTTTATAGCTTAATGGTATATAAGTCATTTAAAGAATTTCTGGACAATATTCTGAGGTTCTTTGGTGTCTTTAAAATTGCAATTTTTTGTTAATTTCTTATGTTGTTAATTTAGGTCCTTTCTTTCCTTTGATGATTTGTGTCAACAGTCTGTAACTTCTCTTTACCTTCTCAAGGAAGCAACTTTTAGATTTGATGATTTGTCTTTGTGTTGTTTTCTTTACTTTTATCTAATTGATTTCTGCTTTGATTGATTTTTTTTTTATTTCTTCCTGGTGACTCAGATGTTTAGTCATATTATTACCTGTAAGGAGGCCTTCAGGTTTTCATATAAGAATGCTTCTCTGCAACTTTACAATGGGAATAAATTTTCAATGTAAATATATTACTGTTCTTTGAGCAAGAATAGTCCTTATATTCCATTTACCTTTGTCTCTTAACAAAAGATACACATACACATACACACACACAAACACACACACACAAAACATTGCCAACAAAATTGTCAATAAACTAATCTGCTTTCAAATGCAGTTTCAAGATGATGTCATGTTTCTACACATGTCTACATATATTCTACAAATATATCCCAAAACATAATTAAATTTAATTTAGGGAGCATCAAAGATTTACCATTCAGAAGTTTCACATAATGAACAGAAGTTGAAATAATGTCTAACTTAAAGAAAATATTAAAAATATTGGTGATAGCTGGTATAGAGGTATTATTTTGAACACAAAGAACAATGGAATGTTAATAATATTGCACATTAAACCATAACGGGTTAAAGCAAGATTCTTTCTCTTCTCCTTTGGATGAAAGGTTTACATAGGAAACAACTTTATTACTTAAATGCCTTGTGAGGAACCTCCAAATAATAGGCGATATCCAGCAGTGAGATCATTTTGAAGCAGTAAAAATCATTTGAATACAATTACTTAAGCAAGTGAGCATCTACCCTTTCTTTCTAAATGACTAAATGACAGAAATTGAGGAGAGAAGCCAATATATTTTGTCAAAGAAAGAAAACATAAGCACAAACTAGAACATAATGTTAAAGACAGACACATAGACACATAGCTTGTTTCTCTGACACTACTTGCAAGATTATTTTTATATGTAGTTTATGTCTGACAATTTTACCTTTAAAGCATTAGATTATTTTGCATTTCATTTTAAAATTAAATGTTCTTTACTCTTGCTGATTTGATTATTATTGTATAAACTAGTATGTAAAGCAACAGGTTCTGTCACTGCATTCCACACATGCTTAGTTTGTTTGATATTTGCCCATCTCTCATATCCACTTGCATTCCCTTCTGCTCTCAATATTCTTTTGCCCACATTAAGCTTGAATATGATACATAACTCTTCTCATAACTTTTCCTATGAAGCTCTGTTCTCTTTTTGATGCTTTGATGCTTTGTGGTAGTGGGTCTACATACTAACAAATATATAAATATTTGTAAATATTTAAAAGTAAGACATGCATATGTAAGAGAACATGAAGTATCTTTATTTTATATAAAGTTTATGTCAGATAATTTAATATTTTCTAATTTCTTACAATTTTCCTGTGTATTTTACAATTAAATTTTCCTTATATTATAAAAAAGTTCTATCAAAAGTATGTACCATTATCCTTTCATTTATTGATTGGAATTTATTCTGACTTAAAATCCCTAGAAAAATTTTGAAGACAGATCATACCATACCACAAGTGACAGTCCAAGTGAGAGAACATACACTGCATATGTCTAGAGAAAAAAATCAAACAAGAGAGCATATGCCTGCCATCATAATGGTGCCCAAGAACAAATAAACTACATTGGCAAAAAGTAAAGCCTTGCAAATCTCATAATTTACCATCTTAGGTCATGAAGCCTTGTGAAAAGCCTTCATTTAAATAAGTATAAATAAATCAATTTTAAGAAAGATGCTAGAACATGAGTTAATGTGCAAAAATAACAGGGTCAAATATAACATGAATGATTATATTTTGGAGAGCTAGCAGGCAGAAAAACGTGAATAAAAAGCCTGAGGCACCTATTTCTCAAGATTCTATGTGGTGATCTGGCAACCCAAAATCTAGACGAGGAACAAGTGATTAGTTGTTCGAGATGGATAATGAATATGGAATTATTATGATAACCTTATTACCCTTGTCCATGTGATTCTAGGAACTGATATTATGTTAAGTAGTGGAACTGAATCCACAAATTAGTTTATAAATTCTGTGGCTGGCTCCATTACTTATGAATGAATAGTTGAAAATAAAATGCATAATCTCTTCCCCAAGATAATTAATGAGTTTAAGGAGGTGAAAAGTAAACTGAGCCAAAAGCAAGATCTTCCTGGAAGCAAGGTCCCATTCCCGCGTGTAAACTGCACAGTCACAAGTGTGGCCCCGAGTTAGTAGGACAGTTGCATCGCTTTAGCCCATATGGATGATGCTAGCCTCAGGGATGTTTATTCATCCTCTCAGACTTTTAATTTAGTGCCTTAATTAAAATCAAAGGATAGTGTCTTAGTTTGAGTTTCTGTTGCTGTGAAGAGACATCATGGCCATTGCAAGTCTTATAAGGGAAAAGTTTTTTTTATTAGGTATATTCTTTATTTACACTTCAAATGTTGTCCCCTTTCCTGGTTGCCCCCTCCCCCTGCAATCCCCTAAGCCATATCCCCTTCCCCAATCAACCCACCCCTGCTTCCCTGTCCTGGTATTCCTCTACAATCATGTCTTTCCAGGATCAAGGGGCTCTTTCCCATTTGGTGTCCAGCAAGATAATCCTTTGCTGTCGATGTGTCTAGGGCCATGGGTAAATCCAAGTGTACTCTTTGGTTGATGGTTTTGTCCCAGGGAGCTCTGGGAGTACTTGATGATTCATATTGTTGTTCCTACTACGGCCCTGCAAACCCCTTCAATGAGGCTGGCTTATAGTTTCAGACATTTGTCCCATTATCATCATGGCAGGAGATATGGCAAAATCCAGGCAAATATGTAGTGCTGAAGAAATTGCTGAGAGTTCTACTTCTTGATTCAGGAGACTGCTCCAATAGGCCTAACTTGAACATATAAGATCCCGAAGCTTGCCTCCATGCTAACATACTTAGTCCAGTAAAGTCACGCCTGTTCCAACAAGACCACACCTACCTTCTGATAGTGCTGCTCCCTATGGGCTGCCACATGAGTCTATGGGGACCATTCCTATCCAAACTACCACAGGTAGCCTCAGAATCTTAAATCTATTATTCCTTTATTTTCCAGTTATCTCTTCTAACTGAGGAACTAGATGTAATTCCATGTAATCCTGAAACTCACATCATCCTTGTTCAATTTTGTTCACCAGTTTGCAAAAAGTTCTCTTGAGCTTACCTGGCTATGATCCTGATACAGAATCAAGACACACTATGAATAATTGGGAACTTTGCTATTGAATTTGAAGAAAATAAAAGAAATTTAGCTGGGAAAAATATGTTCTCTTAAGTGTATAATTATACTCATTATTTCTTCACTCACGACCCGTGAGTCTTAAGTTCACAATGATTTATACTTGAACCAAATATTTTGAAATAACCTATCCTATAATTTTGTAGGATCAGCTACTGGATAAAACTTCTTTCCCATTCAGAATACCTCCAAGGTCATTGTAGTTAGAGGTGTCACTATATTTGATACTATTTTAGTCTCTAATAGAATAACATGCATTGTTTCTTGTCAATTTCTTTTGGAGCAAAGTTGTAATTTTCATCTTTCAGTGATATTGTAGAATTTAATAACAATTACCTAAATCCTGGAATCCAAAGTAAAAAAATTGTTTTATTTAAATTTAGTAGTCAGTGAGATATAGGTCACTGAGTAAGGGTGTCACCATGGCTACTGCCCTGATCAGTTCTTCATATTCATATATGAAGGAAAGGAACATCTCCTACTAGTGGTTATCTGACCTTCGTGCATTCACACACAAAGATACATACATAGAAGCACACAGAGACACACACAGACAGTCACATACTTAGACACACACACACAGACACACAGACACAGGTACACACCCCCACACACACACGGAGCGAGAGAGAGGGGGAGAGAGAGAGAGACAGACAGACAGACAGACAGACAGACAGACAGAGACACAGACACAGACAGAGAAAGAATATTGATTGAACTGTCCTATAGTAATTAAACAAAGCAACAGTGTCCCACATTTACTGAGGATTAATTAGCAATTGAGAGATGTTGTGAGGAACATCAGATTTCTTTAAAATTGTGACTGGGGGGAGCTTGTTGGTTCTGTAGTGGACAGTCACACATACAAGAGTACATGAACACATAAATTAGATTTATAAGGTTAAAAGAAATGAGGACACAAGGTTGTATGTTTTGGGAGGTGTGTTGAGCATGGATATGGGTCAAGACAGAATTAGGAGAAAAAATGAAAATATTAAAATACATTGTAAAAGATTTTCAAAGCACTTACGTAGAAACAAAATCAACTTTTAAGACTTTTGAAAAATAACAGATACAGTATGAATTATTAGTTGAGTAAAACATATTTTTTTTACAAAACAATGGAAAATAAACCTGGGTTGTGTATACATGACAAGAAATGATTTTGAATTTAAAACATTTGTAACTGAAAGTTATTTTTTTAATTGGCAGTATTTTAGTTTTAATGTTATGTAGTTTTCTCCGAGTGTCTAAGTAAAGCAATTCATTTTTAAAATTTGGGTTCAGGATTGTTTAAAAGAAAGAACACGGGAAGATGTCCCTCACACGCCAGCCACACCTCTTGCTGACACCACCCTTGCAGGGGAGAGCTGGCACTTATGTCTGGAGAGAGAAGGACTGGGCTGGCCCCTTATCTGCTAGGAGGCAGCATGGAAAAGGGAGAAACGTTCCCCCTATCTTGCACTTTGGCTTGGCAACATAGTAGAGTTGACCTGGGGGCTAGGCACCATGGGAATGAGAATGAGTGAGCTGGTACCTTTGCAGGATGTGGCATTGCCTAAGCAGTGACAGAGAGGTTTTCCTGGTGATGTGAATGTGGGAGAGCTGGCCAGCTGACCAACTCAGCTTCCACTCATATCCAGGGCTCTGGGTTGAACTACCCTAACATTTTCCTGTCTAGGAAATGCTTGAGCATGTGACTGGCCAGTCTTGCTGATCCAGTGCTGCAGAATATCCATGACACAGGGAAACAACTGGATATCTGACACAAATTTCCAGTGAAGAGTCCAGTATTGATGGTATATCAGAAGCCAAAAACCTCAAACTAAACCAACAACTCATTGCAGTTAACATTTACAAGTGAAGAAGTATGGACAAATGGGTGTTCTGTGGGTCATGCTGTGAAATAATCCAGATTACATAAGACATTTTTATTTTGTTTTGTTTTGGTTTTTTTATTTAATTTTTTTGTTGGGGGGTAGAGAGTAGATATGAAGGATTGGGGCAATGAATGGGATTGGGTTATATATTGATATAATAAGAAGTTTTGCAAAAAAGGAAAGAGCATTGGACCACCAAGTACAAAAAGTTTCTTTGTTCTCTCTTTTTTTTTTTAAGACAGGATTTCTCTGTGTAGCCTTGGCTGTCCTGGAACTTACTCTGTAGATCAGGCTGGCCTCGAACTCAGAAATCCATCTGCCTCTGTCTCCCGATTGCTGGGATTAAAGGCATGTGCCACCACTGCCTGAATACTTTGGTCTTTTTAGTAGTGTATCAAGGGACAGATTCTGTATAATTAATGAACAAGAAAAAAGTACCACATTAATAATAGCCATTACGTACAACTTGGTGAATTTATTGGGCGTTTTCACTAATATAATATTAGAATCAAAATCAGTAAAAATGCTCTATGTATTTGTGGAATGGGAACATATTAGAACCAAAGAACACTTAACATCAAAGGTCTTTCACATGGAAGGAGGGACATTTGCAAAAAAGAAAAAAGTAAAATGTCATTTAATGAATGTAGGTACCTATAAATTCTTAAAACCTTTTAAGATAATTGCAATAATTAATGAAATCACTCAGTAGTTTTACATGTATCATTTTCCATGGCATTTTACAATCTAATACAATTCATGTAGTAGAATTTACAATAAAGCATCAGTGTGGAGGTATATAGAATGATCCTTCTTAGGATCAGAATGCAAAAGTGTATTTGATACTAATCCTGATATTATAATTAAAACACACATTCAAATATATACATTGAAACATATTGTTTTCGTATGCAACTGTTAGCTATTTTAAAGTCTTTTGATCTCTGAAATAATTCACCTATATTACATAATTTCTTAAATATTGAAACTATACATTAGTTAAATGTAAAATTTTAATTAAATTAAAGAAAATCATTGTCTATTTGTCTCAGTAAGCTAAGATTTTATTGGGGCAAATGTTTCTGTTCTGTTCACATACCTATATATATTCTCAATGCTGTTAAAGGCTTTTCTTAAGCTTTTACCATAGGAGAATAATTCTTGCACTTTTAAATAGTTTTAAAGAATATATATATATATATATATATATATATATATATATAAAAATCATATATATGATTAGAAACCTGGTATAAAATAATGATTATACAAACACTATAAAATAGAATTTTCTAAATAAATCATTATTGCTATGAAAGGAAGTCCTTTTATTGGAGTTTAACAACTTTTTTATGTTAAGAAAAGCATTAAGAGTTAAATAAAAAATAATTAAAAATATTATCAAATATTCTTATGTCACCAGGCACTAGCAATTATAACAGAATTGGCAATGACAGGACTTTTGACTTATAAGATTGTCTAGGGCACTTTATCTCATGAATGATTAGAAGGAAAGTGGCAAAAGGGAGAATGAATAGTTTATCAAGGATGAAGATTGTATAATGAGGATAGAGGAGAATGTGGAAATATGTTAAGCAGGGTACATGAAAAATTGTATACACTGCAAATGGAGGCAGCATTCTCAGATTTATATTTAAGAACTGCGGCCAAGGCTCCTCTGCTTTAACACTCAAGGCTGAGTATTTTTTTCCTGCTCAAGAGTGTGGGTCTGTGCTGGAAGCCGTGCTTACTGAGCCAAGCAAGGAGAAAGCCATCAATTACTCCCCACTCAACTTCTAGAGCTACAGCCTGCCCTCTTCAGTGTGTGTATAACTCCCTGAGACTTGAATGAAAGTTAGGTGCGTGTAATTGAGGGCAGAAGCTGACCTCAAGAGGTTGAGTGTGGAATGATTGATTGGTTTGAACTCTAGTAGTTCTTCCTGAACTAATGGACTTCAGCAGGGCCCAAACTGGACCCTGGAGATTTTCTTCCTTATTTTCCGACATCCAGCCTCAGCGTAGCACTCCCACAGGACACCTTTTTTTTCTTTTTGCACTCTCTTAATTTACTAGTTGACCAAATCATCTGATCGGTTAAATGTTTGTAACAGCTTCATGGACTTTTAATTTTTCAACATTGCAAACTTTCTTAATAGTTCGCAGTATAATATAAGTCATCCAAACCACAGTTTCCAATGAACACTATTGAGATGACATGCCAAAAGTAGCCCTCTGTGCTGAGTAGCATTGAACATCAAATAAAATCAGGAAATCTCCACACTGCTGTTTATTTCAAGTATTGACTAATAGGTAGACAGTGGGGAGGTGATTGTTGTTATGTATTAAAAATGTTTGTTTCAATCATTTAATCTTTAAGGTTATATCATTTAACTAAAATTAGATACTGCTTTTCATGAATTTAGTTTAAACATAATTTAGTCTGAGGATGGTGACACACACCTTTAATTCCAATACTGAATTGAAGCTTGGCCAGATCTTCATGACATCCAAGTCTACTGAGTTTGACCCTGTCTCAAAACAAACACAGGAACAAACAAACAAATAAGTAAACACCTGACTTATGTCTTACTCAGTTTGGCTATGTTGTAGACATTCTAGTAAGTACACCTGGTGTGTATATGATTCCAAGATACAATCTGATTTTATAGTTAGGAATGAGTAATGTGTTGTTTCTGAATAATTTTGTAAAAATTTTGCTGATTTAGAATTGTATTGTATTCACCTCACTATGGGAATAGAAAAATTCTGCCACATACCTAACGCCCTTAATTATATCAAGAGAGAGAATGATTTTTTCCCTCTAAATATTGGCCATCCTTTCAGAAATATTACTTTACTTCAGCTATATAAAAAAAATCCAGCAGACTGGTCAGGAATACGCCAGGTATGTTAATGAATGAAGCCTCAAATCATCAGACATGCCATAGTTCAACATCTCAAAAAGAAAATAAATTATATTACATTATATTTGAACTGCAGTATGATTACATAACCAGTTTTTTCTCTATGATTTACACAAAATATATGGGGGGTAAGTATTATCACATAATTTTTCACATTTCTGTTTATATTAATAATTTGAATAATGTTTTAATAATGTTTGCATTTTTTAAAATATTTCTCCATAAATAAAACATTCTAGTAATATTTAAAGAAATGTTGTAATAACTTTTATTTCAATTCTCATTTTCCTTGCTGTACATTGTGAGAAGATAAATCCTCACTGTCTTCCTGACACTGGGCACTCCTCCAGGTATCTCTTTATTCCTCCATGCATGCTTTGTGTGGGCTTTGTTTCCATAGACACCATCAGTGCTTATAATGTCCTTAGCAACTGTTCTCAGAAATTTTTCTTTTAACATGACAATGTTACCACTTACAAATGGATCTGGGCTCCATTGTTTCAGGAGATATCTAACAGGTGCTTCTTTCTTTTAACTTTATTATTGAGAAATTCAAGAGATATATTCAAGGTATTCAAATTGTTCTAAGTTGCTGCAGTTTACTGTGTCTTCTGTCTTTGTGTTCTAAGATGGCACTTCCAATTTGTAGTGTTTTGCACAGCGTGAACTGCATTTGAGCTATGCAAATATTAATGAATGTCACTCTTCCACTCTCATATGAGGAACTAGAAAGGGACTGTTACAAGTACACCAGCTTTCTTTCTTTTTTTTAAATTATTATACATTTATTTATTTATATTTTTACTTTTTATTTGATATATTCTTGATTTACATTTCAAATGATTTCCCCTTTCCTGGATCTCCATTCCCCCAAAGACCCATAAGCCCTCTTCCTTCCCCCTGTTCCCTAATCCACCCCTTCTCTGTCCTGGCATTCCACTACCCTGCTGCACTGAGCCTTTCCAGGACCTAAGGATACAGGCTCCACTATGTTCATAGCAGCCATTTCCAGCCAGAAGCTGGAAAGAACCCAGATGTACCCCAGTGGAGGAATGGATACAGAAAATGTGGTATAGATACACAATGGAGTACTATTCACTCATTAAAAAACAATGTACGGTGAAAGACAAGTGGACCAATGGAATAGAATTGAAGATCCAGAAATGAATCCACACACCTAAGGTCACTTGATCTTCGACAAAGAGGCCAAAAACATCCAGTGGAAAAAAGATAGCCTTTTCAACAAATGGTGCTGGATCAATTGGAGGTCAGCATGCAGAAGAATGCAAATTGATCCATTCTTATCTCCATGTACTAAACTTCACTCCAAGTGGATCAAGGACCTCCATGTAAAACCAGACACCCTGAAACTAATAGAAAAGAAACTGGGGAAGACCCTTGAGGACATAGGCACAGGGGAAAAGTTCCTGAACAGATCACCAATAGCGTATGCTTTAAGATCAAGAATTGACAAATGGGACCTCATAAAATTACAAAGTTTCTGTAAGGCAAAGGACACTGTTAAAAGGACAAAACGGCAACCATCAAATTGGGAAAGGATATTCACCAACCCCACATCTGATAGAGGGCTAATATACAATATATACAAAGAACTCAAGAAGTTAGACCCCAGGGAGCCAAATAACCCTATTAAAATATGGGGTACAGACGTTAACAAAGAATTTTCACCTGAAGAAATTCAGATGGCTGAGAGGCACCTTAAGAAGTGCTCAACATCATTAGTCATTAGGGAAATGCAGATCAAAACAACCCTGAGATTTCACCTTACACCAGTCAGAATGGCTAAGGTCAAAAACTCAGGAGAAAGGCAGGTGTTGGCAAGGATGTGGAGAAAGAGGAACACTCCTCCATTGCTGGTGGGGCAGTAAGATGGTACAACCACTGTGGAAATCAGTCTGGAGGTTCCTCAGAAAACTGGACATGAGACTTCCAGAGGACCCTGCTATACCTCTCCTGGGCATATACCCAAAGGATTCCCCGGCATGCAATAAAGACACATGCTCCATTATATTCATAGCAGCCTTATTTATAATAGTCAGAAGCTGGAAAGAACCCAGATGCCCCTCAAAGGAGGAATGGATTCAGAAAATGTGGTATATTTACACAATGGAATACTACTCAGTAATTAGAAACAATGAATTCACAAAATTTTTAGGCAAATGGTTTGATCTGGAAAATATCATCCTAAGTGAGGCAACCCAATCACAAAAGAATACACATGGAATGCAATCTCTGATAAGTGGATATTAATTAGCCCAGAAGTCCTGAATACCCAAGGCACAAATTACATAAGAAATGACTCCCATGAAGAAGTATGGAGAGGGTCCTGATCCTGGAAAGGATCGATCTAGCATTGAAAGGGAATATAAGGACAGAGAAAAAAGGAGGGAGGTGATTGGAGAAGAGATGGAGAAAAGAAGGTTTATGGGACATATGTGGAGGGGGGATCCGGAAAAGGGGAAATCATGTCCAGTTTTCTGAGGAACTGCCAGACTGATTTCCAAAGTGGTTGTACCATCTTACAGCCCCACCAGCAGTGGAGGAGTGTTCCTCTTTCTCCACATCCTCACCAACACCTGCCTTTCTCCTGAGTTTTTGACCTTAGCCACTGTGACTGGTGTAAGGTGAAATCTCAGGGTTGTTTAGATTTGCATTTCCCTAATTACTAATGATGTTGAGCACTTCTTAAGGTGCCTCTCGGCCACCTGAATTTCTTCAGGTGAAAATTCTTTGTTTAGATCTGTACCCCATTTTTAATAGGGTTATTTGGTTCCCTGGGGTCTAACTTCTTGAGTTCTTTGTATGTATTGGATATTAGCCCTCTATCAGATGTAGGGTTGGTGAATATCCTTTCCCAATTTGATGCTTGCCATTTTGTCCTTTTAACAGTGTCCTTTGCCTTACAGAACTTTGTAATTTTATGTGGTCCCATTTGTCAATTCTTTTTTTGTTTGTTTGTTTAAAATTTTTTTATTCGATATATTTTTTATTTACATTTCAAATGATTTCCCCTTTTCTAGCCCCCCCACTCCCCGAAAGTCCCGTAAGCCCCCTTCTTTCCCCCTGACCTCCCACACACCCCTTCCCACTTCCCCGTTCTGGTTTTGCTGAATACTGCTTCACTGAGTCTTTCCAGAACAAGGGCCCACTCTGCCTTTCTTCTTGTACCTCATTTGATGTGTAGATTGTTTTGGGTATTCCAGTTTTCTAGGTTAATATCCACTTATTAGTGAGTGCATACCATGATTCACCTTTTGAGTCTGGGTTACCTCACTTAGTATGATGTTCTCTAGCTCCATCCATTTGCCTAAGAATTTCATGAATTCATTGTTTCTAATGGCTGAATAGTACTCCATTGTGTAGAAATACCACATTTTTTTGCATCTACTCTTCTGTTGAGGGATACCTGGGTTCTTTCCAGCATCTGGCAATTATAAATTGGGCTGCTATGAACATAGTAGAGCATGTATCCTTATTAAATGGTGGGGAATCCTCTGGGTATATGCCCAGGAGTTGTATAGCAGGATCTTCTGGAAGTGAGGTGCCCAGTTTTCGGAGGAACCTCTAGACTGATTTCCAGAGTGGTTGTACCAATTTGCAACCCCACCAGCAGTGGAGGAGTGTTCCTCTTTCTCCACACCCTCTCCAACACCTGCTGTCTCCTGAATTTTTAATCTTAGCCATTCTAACTGGTGTAAGATGAAATCTTAGGGTTGTTTTGATTTGCATTTCGCTAGTGACTAATGAAGTTGAGCATTTTTTAAGATGCTTCTCCGCCATCCGAAGTTCTTCAGGTGAGAATTCTTTGTTTAACTCTGTACCCCATTTTTTAATAGGGTTGTTTGGTTTTCTGGAGTCTAACTTCTTGAGTTCTTTATATATATTGGATATTAGCCCTCTATCTGATGTAGGATTGGTGAAAATCTTTTCCCAATTTGTTGGTTGCCGATTTGTCTTCTTGATGGTGTCCTTTGCCTTACAGAAACTTTGCAATTTTATGAGGTTCCATTTGTCAATTCTTGCTCTTAGCGCATACGCTATTGGTGTTCTGTTCAGAAACTTTCTCCCTGTACCGATGTCCTCAAGGGTCTTCCCCAGTTTCTTTTCTATTAGCTTCAGAGTGTCTGGCTTTATGTGGAGGTCCTTGATCCATTTCGATTTGAGTTTAGTACAAGGAGACAAGGATGGATCAATTCGCATTCTTCTGCATGCTGACCTCCAGTTGAACCAGCACCATTTGTTGAAAAGGCTATCTTTTTTTCCATTGGATGTTTTCAGCCACTTTGTCGAGGATCAAGTGGCCATAGGTGTGTGTGTTCATTTCTGGATCTTCAATCCTGTTCCATTGATCCACCTGTCTGTCACTATACCAATACCAAGCCATTTGTCAATTCTTGATCTTAGAGCATAAGCTATTGGTGATCTGTTCAGGAACTTTTCCCCTGTGCCCATGTCCTCAAGGGTCTTCCCCAGTTTCTTTTCTATTAGTTTCAGTGTGTCTGATTTTACATGGAGATCCTTGATCCACTTGGAGTGATGTTTAGTACATGGAGATAACAATGGATCAATTCACGTTCTTCTGCATGCTGACCTCCAATTGAACCAGCACCATTTGTTGAAAACGTTATCTTTTTTCTACTGGATGTTTTCTGCTCCTTTGTTGAAGATCAAGTGACCATAGGTGTGTGGCTTCATTTCTAGATCTTCAATTCTATTCCATTGGTCCACTTGTCTGTCACTGTGCCAATACCATGCAGTTTTTAACACTATTGCTCTGTAGTATTGCTTGAAGTCAGGGATAGTGATTCCCCAAGAATTTCTTTGTTGTTGAGAATAGTTTTAGCTATCCTGGGTTTTTTGTTATTCCAGATGAATTTGAGAATTGCTTTTTCTAACTCTGTGAAGAACTGAGTTGGGATTTTGATGGGGATTGCATTGAATCTGTAGATCGCTTTTGGCAAGATGGCCATTTAAACTATATTAGTCCTGCTGATCCACAAGCATGACAGATTTTTCCATTTTCTGAGGTCTTCTTTGATTTCTTTCTTCAGAGACGTGAATTTCCTGTCCTATAGATCTTTCACTTGTTTGGTTAGAGTCACACCAAGATACTTTATATTGTTTGTGACTATTATGAAGGGTGTCATTTCCCTAACTTCTTTCTCAGCCTGCTTATCATTTGAGTATAGGAAGACAACTGATTTGCTTGAGTTGATTTTATAACCAGACACTTTGCTGAAGTTGTTTATCAGCTGTAGGAGTTCTCTGGTGGAGGTTTTTGGATCACTTAAGTAGACTATCATGTCATATGCAAATAGTGATAATTTGACTTCTTCCTTTCCTTCCTTGACCTCCTTATGTTGTCTAATTGCTCTAGCTAGAACTTCAAGAACTATATTGAAAAGATATGGAGAGAGAGGACAGCCTTGTCTAGTCCCTGATTTTAGTGGGATTGCTTCGATTTTCTCTCCATTTAGTTTGATGTTGGCTACCGGCTTGCTGTATATTGCATTAACGATGTTTAGGTATGGGCCTTGAATTCCTCTTCTTTCCAAGACTTTTAGCATGAAAGGATGCTGAATATTGTCAAATGCTTTTTCTGCATCTAATGAGATGATCATATGTTTTTTTTCTTTGAGTTTGTTTATGTAGTGGATAGTATTGATGGATTTCCTTATATTGAACCATCTCTGCATCCCTGGGATGAAGCCTACTTGATCATGGTGGATGATCATTTTGCTGTGTTCTTGGATTTGGTTGGCAAGAATTTTATTAAGTATTTTTGCATCAATATTCATAAGGGAAATTGGCCTGAAGTTATCTTTCTTTGTTGGATCTTTGTTTGGTTTTGGTATCAGCATAATTGTGGCTTTATAGAATGAGTTGGGTAGACTTCCTTCTGTTTCTATTTTGTGGAATAGTTTGAAGAGAATTGATGTTAGGTCTTCTATGAAGGTCTGATAGAATTCTGCACTGAGGCCATCTGGTCCTGTGCTTTTTTTGGTTGAGAGACTTTCTATGAACCTTTTTATTTCTTCAGGTGTTATGGGACTGTTTAGATGATCTATTTGATCCTGATTTAGTTTTGGTGTCAGATATCTGTCTAGGAAACTGTCCATTTCATCCAGATTCTCCAGTTGTGTTGAGTATACGCTTTTGTAGTAGGATCTAAGGATTTTTTGAATTTCCTCAGTTTCTCTTGTTATATCTCCCTTTTCATTTCTAAGTTTGTTAATCTGGATACTGTCCTTGTGCCCTTTGGATTGGCTGGTTAAGGGTTTATCTATCTTGTTGATTTTCTCAAAGAGCCAGCTCCTGGTTTTGTTGATTCTTTATATGGTTCTCTTTGTTTCTACTTGATTGATTTCAGCCCTGAGTTTGATGATTTCCTGCCTTCTACTCCTCCTTGGTGAAATAGCTTCTTTTTGTTCCAGGGCTTTCAGGTGTGTCATTAAGCTGTTAGTGTTTGCTCTCTCCATTTTCTTTTTGGAGGCACTCAGGGCTATGAGTTTTCCTCTTAGCACTGCTTTCATTGTGTCCCATAGATTTGGGTATGTTGTGTCTTCATTTTTATTAACTTCTAAAAAGTCTTTAATTTCTTTCTTTATTTCTTCCTTGACCAAGGTATCATTGAGTAGAATATTGTTCAGTTTCCACGTGTATGTGGGTTTTCTGTTGTTTTTGTTGCTATTGAAGACCACTTTTACTCCATAGTGATCTGATAGGAGGCATGGGATTAGTTCGATCTTCTTATATTTGTTGAGGTCTGTCTTGTGACCAATTATATGGTCAATTTTGGAGAAGGTACCATGAGGTGCTGAGAAAAATGTATATTCTTTTGCTTTAGGATAGAATGCTCTCTATATATCTCTTAAATCTAATTGTTCCAAAGCTTCAATTAGTTTCACTGTGTCTCTGTTCCGTTTCTGTTTTCCTGATGGGTCCATTGAGGAAAGTACAGTGTTGAAGTCACCCACAATTATTGTGTTACATGCAATGTGCGCTTTGAGCTTTAATAAAGTTTCTTTTATGAATGAGGGTGCCCTTGCATTTGGAGCATAGATGTTCAGGATTGAGCATTCTTCTTGTATTTTTCCTTTGACCAACAAGAAGTGTCCCTCAGAGTCTCTTTTGATGACTTTGGGTTGAAAGTCAATTTTATCTGATATTAGAATGGCTACTCCTGCTTGTTTCCTGAGACCATTTGCTTGTAAAATTATCTTCCAGCCTTTTACACTAAGGTAGTGTTTGTCTTTGACACTGAGGTGTGTTTCTTGTATGCAGCAAAATGTAGGGTCCTGTTTACATATCCAGTCGGTTAGTCTATGTCTTTTTATTGGGGCATTGAGTCCATTCATGTTAAGAGATGTTAAGGAATAGTGAGTACTACTTCCTGTCATTTTTGATGTTATGTTTAAAATTTGATTGGTTCACTTCTTTTGGGTTTGATGAAAGAAGGTTACTCTCTTGCTTTTTCCAGGGTGAAGTTTCCCTCCTTGTATTGCTGTTTTCCTCCTATTATCCTTTGTAGGGCTGGGTTTGTGGATAGATATTGGGTAAACTTGGTTTTGTCATGGAATATCTTAGTTTCTCCATCTATGGTGATTGAGAGTTTTGCTGGGTATAGTAGTTTTGGCTGGCATTTTTGTTCTCTTAGAGTCTGCATGAGATCTGCCCAGGATCTTCTAGCTTTCATAGTCTCAGGTTAGAAGTCTGGTGTGATTCTGATAGGTCTTCCTTTATATGTTACTTGGCCTTTTTCTCTTACTGCCTTTAATATCCTTTCTTTGTTTAGTACATTTGGGGTTTTGATTATTATGCGACAGGAGGTATTTCTGTTCTGGTCCAGTGTGGAGTTCTGTAGGCTTCTTGTATATTCATGGGCATCTCTCTCTTCAGGTTAGGGAAGTTTTCTTCCATAATTTTATTGAAGATATTTGCTGGCCCTTTAAGTTGTAAATCTTCACTCTCATTTATGCCTATAATCCTTAGGTTTGGTCTTCTCATTGTGTCCTGGATTTCCTGGATGTTTTGGGTTATAAGCTTTTTGCATTTTGCATTTACTTTAACTGTTGAATCCATGGTTTCTATGGTATCTTCAGTATCTGAGATTCGTTCTTCTATCTCTTGTATTCTGTTGTTTATATTTGCATCTATGTCCCCTGATTTCTTCCCAAGGTTTTGTATCTCCAAAGTTGTCTCCCTTTGAGTTTTCTTAGTTGTTTCTACTTCTGATTTTAGATCCTGGATGGTTTTGCTTAGCTCCTTCACTTGCTTGTTTGTGCTTTCCTGTAAATCTTAAGAGATTTTTGTATTTCCTCTTTCATGACCTCAGACTGTTGACCAAAGTTCTCCTGTATTTCTTTAAGTGATTTTTGTGTTTCCTTCTTATTGGCTTTTGTATTCTCCTGAATTTCTTTCAATGATTATTGTGTTTCCCTTGTAAGGGCTTCTAACTTTTGATCCATTTTCTCCTGAATTTCTTTAAGAATGTCCTTCATGTTTTCCTCTACCAGCATCATGACCAGTGATTTTAAATCCAAATCTTGTTTTTCTGGTGTGATGGGGTATCCAGGACATGTTGTTAAAGGGGAATTGGGTTCAGATGCTGCCATATTGCCTTGATTTCTGTTAGTGATGTTCCTGTATTTGCCATTTCCCATCTAATTCTCACTGGTGTTAGTTGGTCTTGTTGTAAATGCTGGACTCACCAGTGCAAGCTGCCTCTTCCCAGGTGGCCTCTGGTGCACAGCTGACCTCCTGCACTGCCTAGAGACAGGGTGCTGTGGCCCAGGCTGTTCAGATCCTAAAGCAGACACCTGAAGGCTCCCTCCTGGGGCCTGCTGGACTCACCAGAGCACACTGACTCCTCCCAGCTTGCCTCCAGTGTGCCCCTCTGGCCTCTTGCTGGACCTGGAGATGTGGTGTTGCAGCCCAGGCTGTTCTGGATCCTGAAGCGGAGATCTGAAGGCTCCTGCCAGAGGACTCAGGACTGGAACCTAAGCTCAGAGTTGCTGGAGCAAGCTATGTGCTCCCAGTCTGCCTCAGGGTGCACACCAGGCCTCTTGCACTTCCTGGAGCCTGAGTGCTGTGGCCCAGGCTGTTCAGATCCTGAAGCAGACACCTGAAGGCTCCCGCAGGGGCCTGCTGGTCTCACCAGAGCACACTGACTCCTCCCAGCCGGCCTCCTGGGTGCCCCTCTGGCCTCTTGCAGGACCTGGAGATGTGGTGTTGCAGCCCAGGCTGTTCTGGATCCCGAAGCAGAGATCGGAAGGGTCCGGCCAGAGGCCTCAGGACTGGTCACATTTTAAACTAAACCCTGGTAATTTTACTTAGAATCCAAAAGAATTTTGAAAATAAGGTAAATGTTTATATTTGAAGCTTCTTTAGAAAAAACACAATGGTTCAGATTAAAGTACATTTTTTTATAATTGTAATAATAAATTTTGTTTTAAAATTCAGTTACTCTCTTCAAAGTTTAACTTTTGTAGAATAATTTTTTTTAAACTTTATGTATTTGATATTTTTATAGAATTGCTGTGAAACATTTGACATAATCAAGTCACTGGGGAAGGACTTTTTTAAATAATTTCAGAAGGTATGGACCGTGCTTGGTTCATACCAGTATTTGAGCAGTCCATCAAATAGAAGGGATGTGTAGAGGAAAACTGGTTACTTCCTGTCAATCCAGGATGCAGAGAGTGAGAAGAATGTGGAGGAGAAGAATGACAAGATGCTTGACTAGAGCAACCAGTTTCATCCTGTCAGAACTTCTGTCTTAAAATGTCTAAAACCTCTCACAATAAAATGACCAGCTAAGTCTCAAATATTCAACACCTTGTCTGCAGGTGACATTTTACATTTAAGACATTGTTCTGGAAAGTTTATGACAGAAAAGTAGTGTAATCGGCGTGCCCCGTCATTTGAGAGAGAAAATCTCTGAACTATAGTACTGAAAGTTTCATTGCTGAGATTGAATTTTTATTTGGCTCATAGTGTCTAAGAGAATATAGGTTTCCCTCACCATATCCTGCTTTGGAAAGCATGGGTAAGAGGCCACAACTGTTGTAATGGGGTTTGTAACTTCAGCAATTTAAGTGGAAACCATGTAAATAATGCTATTGCATCAGTAATATATTCTGGTGTCATATAAATCAGTGCAACAGTTTAACTATTTCTCTTTTATTTGTATTAACACCTTCAAATTCCCTTATCAAAGGTAAGCCCAGTATAGTGAAGATCAATCCAGTCATTACTGATTATGGTTAAGTACTTGCTATTTTTTTTCATGTACTCAATGAGTATACATCTCTAAGTCTGTTCACTAAGTCAGTGCTATTGTCTTTTTCTCAGTATTCATTTGGGAGTGTGAGCCTTTTGTTGGTCTTTCTGTCCTATCCTATTTATCCATCTATCTATCTATCTATCTATCTATCTATCTATCTATCTATCTATCTATCTACCTATCATCTTTTATCTATAATCTACATTTACATATATTATATATTCATTTGTGTGCCTATGATTTATGTCTATTTACATATATTATCTATGGAAAAATAAATCTATCAACTAACTCTAAATTAAACATATACCCAACGTAATTATGTATTTCAGAATAATATCTTAATGAGGTTATCATTTATTTTGTCCTGCAACCCAATCATTCCAAACTTAAATACTATAAACTTAATTTACTTTTATTTATAAGTACATGGTATTATATAATACAAACAAGAATTCTGGGAAGAATTCTTGGATGTAGATAGAAGCAGTAAATAGTCAGCACATGGTATGTAAATACATGTTCTTGAACTATTGACGATTTCTAAATTTGCATAGTATATCTACAATCTATTGACAGCTAAGCTCATTTCCCAAGCAAGGGATGCATTATTAGGTTGGGGAAACACAACTAGCTACTTTTGGGTTTTACACATATGTCTCTTAAAATCCAAATTCATACCCTGATAGTATGGGAAGGCTGCAGTGAGCAGGTGGCTTCTAAATTTTCAAGGAGAGAACAATGGATGATTGAATCTGAATGCTTTGAGGTAGAGGTGGCAGAATGAGAGTAGGAGCAGATGGGCATCTGGAACAGTTTATAGGGTCTTGGTTCTTACAGCCTCTATTCTATGCAGAAAAACAGAGTGCTAAGGAACAGTGGCACAAGATTGAGTATTCAATATCGAAAGGCAGTTTGCTGAAGGATTGCTTTCAAAAGCTAAAGCTAGCTAAATCCGTGAAAAAGATTCCAAAAACCACAGTGAGATACTGTCACCAAAAGAAGTGAGGTTTTCCATTAACCTTCTTGATCTACATCCATTTCTATGTGATTTTTCAGGCATTTTCATGTAAAATTAGCAACCATTGATGCTCTTACCTTATAGGCATGACTTATTCACTTAGTTCAATAAAACCCATAGAAAGACATGATGTGTCACTTCCAAATTCATGGCCTTATTTTCCTTAATTCTTAACACATATACACTACAACGTGCTGAGTCTGGATAGTGTTATTTAGATCTTCAGCCTTGACAATTTGCTATTGTGAGTGATCTATCCTGGGGAAGACCTTTAACCTACTCTCAGCATTTCTTACATACTATCCTTATTCCATTCATGCTTGGGCATATGCACTGAGTTAAGGACTATGTGTGTAGCTTTTGAAATTCCCATGACAGACATGTTCTGACACAGTTAACTCCTCTGGTTCTTCACTTGATCTTAGACAAAAGGCCGGGAAGTGATAACCCCTCTGGCTCTTATACTCAGTCTGTACTCTCTTCAGCGAAGCTCACTGAGCTTCAGGTGTGAGAGTTGCATTGTAGCTCTCATAGGTTGGCACCGAGCTCCACAAATCTGTACTGTGTTTGATTTTGGTTTTCTACAATAATCTCTCTCCATTGCAAAGAGTTTTCTTTCTTTTGTTTAAATTTATTTATTTACATCTTAAATGCTATCCTTCATCATAGTTCTCCCTTCCAAAATACATCCTCCCCTTTTCCTCTGAGAGGGTGGAACTACACCCCACCCCAAGGTATCTCCTCACGCTGATAATTCAACTTTAGGCGCATCCTCTTCCACTGTGACCAAACAAGAAAGGGCCGGGGTCTCTCAGTCCAGCCCCTGTATGCTCTTCAGTTGTTGGCTCAGTCTCTGAATGCTGCCAAGGGAGCAGGTTGGTTGACTCTGTTAGTCTTCCTGTGGGGTTCCTATTCCCTTCAGGGCCTTCAGTCCTTCCCACATCTCTCCCATTAGAGTCCTTGACCTGTATCCAATGTTTGTGGTATCTGTATCTATTTCACTCATCTGCTTAGTAGAGCCTCTGAGAGGACGGTTATGCTAGGCTTCTGTCTGCAAACATAACAAAGAACCATAAATAGTGTCAGGGATTGGTACTTGTCCATGGGAGGGGTCTCTAGGTGGGCAAGTTAAGGTTTGGCCTTCCCTTTAGTCTCTGTTCCATCTGCATACCGAATTGCTTTTAGACAGGACAAATTTTCAGTCAAAAGGCTTGTGGGTGGGTTAGGGTAATTATCTTTCCACTCGGGATTGTGTATGGCTACTTGAGGTAGCCTTTTCTGATTTCACGACTCCATTTTTAGGTATCTCAGCTAAGGCCTCCTGCACTGACTCCTGGGAGCCTTCCACATCCTATGACTTCCTCCCCACATGCCCACACCCAGCAGCTGAAGATTTCTAATCATTCTCCTGGTCCTCTGGCTCACTCCTGTCTCTCTCCACACCTAGGTCTCAATACCCCCATTCTCCTCTCCACCATTCCTCCACTCATCCAGTTCTCTTCCTTGCTCTCCTCTTATGACTAGTTTGTTCTCCTATCTAAGTGAGATTCAAGCATTCTCAGCTGGGTCTTTCTTCTTGTTTAACTTCTTTGGCTCTATGGGGTGCATCATAGGCATACTGTACTTCAAGGGTAATACTCATTTACAAATGAGTATATACCATGCCTGTCCTTTTGGGCCTGAGATACCTCACTCAGGATGATACTTTCTAGTTCTTCACATTGGTTGCAAAACTCACGATGTCCTTGCTTTGAATAGCTGAAGAGTATTGCATTGTGTAAATGAATTCTCTGCAATTCTTCACTTGAGGGACATCTAGGTTATTTCTGGCTTTGGGCTATTACAAAAAAGGCTGCTGTGAACATGGGAGCATGGGTCCTTGTGATATAGTGGAACACTTTTTTTTTTTTTTTTATGAATGTGCCCAGGTGTGGTATAGGTGAGTCTTCAGGTAGAATTATTTCTAATTTTCTGAGAAAATGCCAGATTGATTTTAGGAGTAGATATACAAGTCTGCATTACCACCAGCAATGAAGGCCTGTTCCCCCTTTTCTGCATCCTCAACCAGCATGTGCTATCACATGAGATTTTTATTTTAACTATTCTGATTGGTTTTAGATGAAATCTCAGGGTCAATTTTATTTGCATTTCCCTGATTTTGAAGGGTGTTGAACAGTTCTTTAAGTGTTTTTTGGCCATTTGAGATTCCTCTGTTTAGAAGTCTCTTGTCTGACTCTCTACCCCATTTTTAAATAAGGTTATTTGCTTAGCTGTAGCCTAACTTCTTTAACTTTTAAAATATATTTTGGATATTAGCCCTCTATTGGGTGTAGGGTTAGTGCAGAACTTTTCCTGATCTGCAGGCTGCAGTTTTGTTCTGTTGACAGTGTCCTTTTCCTTATATTAGCTTTTCAGTTGATTTGGACAAAAATGTCAAAATCATAAAATGAAAAAAAAAAGAAAGCATCTGCAATAATCGGTGCTGGTCTAACTGGATGTCTCCATGTAGAAGTATAATAATAGATCCACATTTATTACCCTCTTCAACATAAAACTGAATATACTAAATCTGATAGGATTAAAAGTGGGAAATCGCCCTAAGCTCATTAGAACAGAAGAAGTTTTCGTGAAGAATGTGAGAACTCGGCTTATCAGTGAGTGTGAGAACAAAATAGTTGGAATGTAGTTAGAGATAATAAAGGTTTCGTAAAGTGGCAGCCATTTTTTTTCTCGTCAGCGATCCATTCCATTAGGAGTTTTAAAATGAAAGGCCCAGTAAAAGATACTAGATTCAGCTTCTGATGAATAGAAACATCTGAGAAAGCTAGATGCCAGATTATGCTTATTGTTTATCATGTAGAAGTTAGAATGTAATGAATTATTAGAAAAAATACATCAGTTACATGAATTTTGATGATTTAAACTCTCCTAATAAATAAACTATTTCCTCAGCTTACGTCACTGACTCAAGTCAGATACTCATACACATATATCTAAATTTGCCTATTTCCAAGAAAATGATTTTTGATAGATTCAGGCTTAAAACCATATTAAGTATGATCATTGAAATGCACACTGAAAATGCAATTTAAATGAAGGGGAAATAAAATTACTTGCAATGGGATAATATGATTACTGTAATTGAGTACAAATTTGAGAATTGAGAATTGGGTTTTCTGGGAGCTTGTACATAATAAAATGTTATTATATAGTAGACATCCCTTTCAGCAGATTAACCATATTATTTCCCTTACTCAGCAAAGTGGTAATATAACAATGAAAATACTTAAGGAAGCAAAAATGTAGAGTACTTATAGAATTATTGCAAGTTTATTTAGTTCATGTTTTAGTTTTGTAATTCACAAGGCATGCAATATTTCCAGCTGGCAATTTAACCATTATTTCAATAGAAGTGATAAATAACTCAAATTTAATTATGTGTCAACTTATACTATTAGCATATGATAATATATACAGCATTATAAAATAGTTACAAAATATATCACTCATTTATATTTTTGTGAGTTCAAAAATTGTGCTAAGCATCTTAGTGGAAAAATAACCCTAAAAGCACTCATAATCTAGACATAGACAAGTAGTTATGCTAACAATTTAGAGACAAAAAGTTTTATACTTACAAAAAAATTAGTTTCCTATTGCATTAAGAAAAATTATCATATACCCAGATGGTAAAAGGAAGCTTTCTTCTGAAAATTATTCTCTTACCTTCCCACATGTATGTGTACACATACATACACATACACACACATACACACACAGAATAAGAAAATGCTAAATAAGATGCAAAAACATAAATGAACTTTTGAGGAAAGGAGTTTATCTACAAGCATAGACACTTGACTTAAGAATCACAAAAGGTACGCTGGATTCTTATTTTCACAGAAAGAAAAAGCTTGACTGAAAGTAATTCCTATAATTAAAATGACAACATGATATCATATACTTTGAAATATTTATGAAAGAGGTGTTTCTCATCAGGACAAGACCATTATCTGTAAGAAAGAGCATTCACAGTACTTTTGTAATTAGAAGTTTTCTCATTGAATAAGGATGGGGAATAAAGAATGTGACTACAGCTCAAATTCTCCTGTTTACACTGTGCTTTGCAGTCAGCCAATCCCTTGGGTCCTGTTTAACTTTTCCTGTCTTTGACAGATGGGCTTGCATTTACAGTGTCTCACATTCTAAATAAGTTTTTTGAATATCCAATTTTAATGGTGTTTAGCTAGAGTCATGATTTAGTAAAGCTGACTGATATTTCAGTGTTTGTAGCAACTTGGCAAAGGCCAAGGAAAAGAATACTAATCATTAGACTTCTTAGTATCTGTCCATGGTGTGCAACTTAAAAGGAACTATAGGGGCAGGAGAGATGGCTCAGTGGTTAAGAGCACTGACTGCTCTTCAAAATGTCCTGAGTTCAAATCCCAGCATCCACATGGTGGCTCACAACCATCCATAATGAGATCTGATGCCTTCTTCTGGTGTGTCTAAAAACAGCTACAGTGTGCTTACATATAATAATAAATAAATCTTTCAAAAAAGTGTAGTTAACCAAGGGTATTTATTATGAAAATCTCTATTTCTAGTGATTACAAAAAATTGTCAGTTATGAATAACTATGAACAATATTGTTAACTTTTATGTTAATGATACAATTTTCATTGTGCCAATATAAAAGTTTGTGAACCCAAACTCTTATTCCACAAGTATGTCTTTAAATAAAACACATAAACCTCCCATTCTCCAATTTGTTACTCACATAGGGACTTTGCTTTGATTGCTGTTTATATTAGTTGAACAAACAAACAAATGAATGAATGGATGGAGGAATGTTTATGGTTTTGAAATTTCTCCTAAACAAAATTTGGAGAGAGCCATTGTATTATCAACATTTAGTCATGTTATGATTAGTTTAGAAGAATGATATAGACCCACACAGAAATCTTATAAAAGTTACAAGCTCTATTTCTGTCACTGGGACAAAATATCCAAAGCAAAAAGGAGAGAAAACCATTTACTTTTCTTAAAAATCCAGAGGATAGTCCATGATTGAGGTGAAATAAAGGCAGAGGAATCAGATAGTTACCTCATATCCAATCAAGAAAGAGAGAAATGAACATACATATGATGCCTCAGTTGCTTACTGTGTGCTCAGTTAGTTTTGTGTGATAGATTAGTCATATAACTTCCCTGACTTATTCCATGTCCCCCTGAACAGGGAATGATGAAACCTACAGTGGCCTTTGTAGTTCATGATTTGAGGATATCTTCCTAATGGCAAGTTGAAATTGAAACTATGCATCACAGTTGACTTGGAGATAAACTAGAGTTGTATGTCAGACTAATAGTGACATTTAGCTGAGGATATCGCCAATTATTGTAAAAATGTGTTTATTGCAAACAATCATTTTAATGCAAAGATACAAATACACAGTAAGTTGCTATCTTATGCATAGAGTTTATTTGTTGTGAGTCATTTGATGTATAGCTCCATACTGTCACAAGTCTATGTGAAGAATATAAATATCTTTAAGGAAAAGAGTGGGAACCCAGAAAAGGGGAAATCATTTGAAATGTAAATAAAAATATATCAATAAAATAAAACTAAAAAAAAAAAGAATTGCTTCCAAGATGTTTGAGTAGACTAAATTATCAATGGACACCCCAGAAGGTCAAGGTTATGAATAATATATGTGTTTTGTTGGTTGTGTTGTTATTTTTAAAAAGCAAGTAGCTAAATTTTAAAAGTATATCTATGAAGAATATCAAAGATATCCAAGAATATTACATGACATACCATACAATGTAGTATTAGAAATATCCAGTTTTTGTTTTTAATATTCAAACTGATATTTTTTGATTCAATGACTCTCCAGAGGTTGATCTCCACACAGTAAGGAATCTCATTTTATGCTAGAAAAATGTGAATAATAAATGAAGGTTTTGAAGTCTTGCTCCATTTTTTATTATCTAATTATCTCTTTGCTCTAGAATTTTCTTCCCTAAAACATGGAATAAATTCTGTTCAACTCTGCAACATAACTGGAAAGAGAGTAAGTTTATCCCTTGTTCTTTTATTGGGTTTTAAAATCCCATTCTTCTTTCTCATAAATTTTGAATGAGTTAAGTAATACAGAAACGAAAGTGAGATGAGGAACAGGACCAGGAAAATGGTAAGCATGTTGTAACTCACTGAGCTATGAATTTACAATTACTGAGTGAATATTAAGGTGATATGGTGATTCTTTATATGGGGTAAAGATTTCCCACTTCAAAACAAAAGATAGTTCCTTGTGGAGACATATATCTTTAATCCATGTACATTGAAGTTAGGTCTCTTTGAGTTGCTGTTTAGTTTGATCTCTATAACTAGTTCTTGGCAACTCAGAGTTACATAGAAAGATCCTATCTAAAATCATCATTGTCATCATCATATCATTCCATATCATTTACCAAACACTACCATATAATTTAGTTGACAAATATTTACTTAGAATTCTTGATTACCCATCTGATAGAAACATTATGAAAATAACATGACTACTGTTTGTGTTCTAATTATCAGGTAGCCATTTTAATGATGTGTGTGTCTTGCATTTAATCTTAACAAATCTCTATCAGGCTTGATCGTATTGTTCCCACTATATAGCTTAGAAAGCCAAATGATAAGAAATTTTTTAAAAAATGTTGTCAAAGGCTACAACACAATGTGGACAGTCAAAATGACCTACAGCATAATCCTAGAATCTCTCTACTTCCTGTTCAAAGTATCTGTGATCACCATTCTTGTCTTTAGCACACTCGTGTTATCAGCATCATGTGCACTATGCCAAGGTTTTGCAATTGCACATGTTGTGTTTGGTCCAGTGGCACTGGATCTCTAATGGCATGTGGTATAGTGAGGTTAACAACTATAGATCCTGGAAAAATCTCGAAGAGGTCTGAGGAATGTATGATACTGAGCATTTTCCTGAAAGAACTCTCTTCAGGAAAATTTCATGGATGTAACCTTATACATTTCTATTCCTCTTTCTTGGCAAGGATCCAGTTGATTTTCAAGTTTTCTGTTAGGGTCCTTTAGTTATTAATTTTTACATATGATTAAGAATATCAAATAACAACTTGCCAGCTCCTGATTGTTTTCTAGTTGGAAAAATTTCCCTACCAAGTAAAATAGCCAAGTAAGTCACCTTCATTTTAGCTTGAGACAATGGAAGAAAATGTACTCTATTAAAATCATAGACTTTGCACCATTTCTAACAGAAAATTCACTTGCCTTTGAAATTTGTTCATCTTGACTATGTTTACATTTATATCAACAGTTAACTCTTTTGAGTATTAATTAGAATTTGTCAAAATGGTCGGTTACAGCAAGCTAGACATTATCTAATTTGCTCTTACAAATGTTGCCAAATTGTTTCAGAAACCAACCCTAGTTTTTTAACTGATTATTTTATTTATTTAATTTTAAAATGTGGTCCCTCTTCTCTTTTCCCCTCCATAAACTTCCCATTTCACCCCATCCTCTTTGTCTCTATGAACAAGTTCCTCTATCTACCCACCCACCCACTCCCACCTCATCCCTTTACCATCCCCCCTACCACAGGTCAACAAGGCTGCATAAGACCAAGGGCCTCCCCTAACTCTTTTATCAGGGTCCCTAGGATCTATTCCCATGATTGGTTGTGAGTATCTGCATCTGTATTATTCAAGTGCTGGCAGAGCCTCTCAGGGGACAGCTATACCAGGCTCCTGCTTCTTGGCATTACCAATAGTGTTGGGGTTTGGTGTCTGCAGATTGGATGGATCCCTTTAGTTAGTCACAATTCTGGGCTAAAAATTTTGAGATGGGTTGGTGGCCCCATCCCTTGATCCCTCATCTGAGTGCTGTGCCTAACCACTGGATATAGTCTCTGTAGGTTCTATCTCCTGTTTGTTGGATATATTGGCTAATGTTATCAAAAGTTGATTCCTGGCAGCCTCTCACTTCTCTGGAGTCTGAGACATTCTAGTGGCTAACCCCAGATCTCTACCCCACATAGATACATATTTCTATTAATTTTATTGAACCTCTGTACTTCTACATCAATATCCTTTGCTTTGGCATTAAATTTTTAAGTCATTATCATTTCTTTTTCAAAGGAGAAAAAGAATGCTCTGGACATCACCCTCAGCCCTCTGTGTTCACATAGACATACATGTGTACTTGCACACTTACATACAACCCACACATAAACATGCATACTCCGTAGTCTAGAAACTTCTCAAAGACTTAAATATGGGAGAAAATGGTTAAACTAGAGCCTTTTGTAAGTAGAACATTATATACAAACTTGTAAAAGTAACAAATTGGATTAAATGCTTCTCAAATTTCTGTCTTGTTCTTTGACTAAACTTATTTTGACTAAACTAGTTTGAATTCTCTAAGTGTTGCTCAAACATTAAAATTAATAACAATGTAAAGAATTCAGGATACTGAAAATGTGAGTCATTAATACAATAGTTCTTGAAATTGTAGAAATGATAATAATATATAAACATTTTCTTTAGAAAATAATAACTAGTGTAATTTTTATTAGCAAAGGAAGCTTTTCACTTTTTATTAAAGAAATTGTGTCATATTTGATTTTAATGAACATGGAAATGATTTTATGCCTTGAGTCAAAAATCAGGATTATTCTATTATAACGAGACTCTAAACATTATCACTTGTATTAGCTAATAAGTTAAATTGTAGTAGTTATGTTTATTTTGTATTCATATTCATAGTGTTAAAAATGATTTTTTTTTACTATCTCTAACTTGCATTATGTGTAATTTCTTACTCAGTGTTGTAAGTAGTTCTGTTTTCTCACAGAATAAATGTTATATTTCTCAAATAAAAGTTTAAAGCCTTTTATAAATAGGTACCTTCAGAGTGCTCTTCAGTTCTCAGAAACCTTCTTTTTACTGTCTGACTCCAATGTTTTGTGCAGCTTCATGCTTGCTTGATTCTGTCCTTCAGATCTTAATTGGTTTTGCAACATAATCTCTTGCTCTCTTCTTTCACTATTTATTGCTAAACCCTTCATTTAAAATTTTTATTTCATATTCTTTCCTCTTGGAGTGGTCTTTCCTTGTATATCCAATCTTGCAGTTCCACTCCCTTTTTTATCATCAGCAACCTGCACTGATATAGCAACTAGCAGATATTCTGCACAACTACCTACAAACTTTATTTGGAAGATTGCATTTTTTACAATGTTGGATGTGTCTTAAAAGCACATTTATTGAGGGCTTATCAGGGAAGTGCTATTGGAGCGTGTTTAAAATTTTGAGAATAAAATCCTGCTATGAAGCTCTGATGTGATGGAAAATGCTAATCTGAGAGAAGTTTTGAGATTTCTGGTGGGTCCTCTGTGTGTGTGTGTGTGTGTGTGTGTGTGTGTGTGTGTGTTCTTAGTTACTCAGGAAACAAGTGGTTTCTTCAGCCAAAAGCTCCTACAATGACTGGCTGTGTTGGTGGTCCCCAAACATCAGGCCACTAAAACTGAAAATAGAACCACTAGATCCATGAGTAAGCAAATCATGGTAAAAAAAAAAATTCACTCTATGTTAATTATCCCAGATATTTTGTTCAAGTATTGCCCAGTAATGTTAGATCCAATGAGCTCTTCTTCATTTTACAGTAATATATATATATTTATATATTACATATGTACAAAATCTCCTACTCATTAGAGACCACAGTTTTCTTTTCTTTTTTTTTTTTTTGGTTAAACAATGTTAGACTCCGATTTATTCCTATACTGTTCTTCGTGGTATTTTTCCTACTCTCCAATCATGCCCTCAGCTAAATGTCCGTTTATTTGATTTGACTTGTTATCCCTCTATTATATTGTGACTCACATATCATTAATTAAATTGTTTCCATTGTTTCGTGGTATGTTTCTAGAACCATCTGTTCATATACCCGGAACATGTAATATTCCAACGTTCATAACAATAACTGCATAACTTTTTGTAATAACTTGATCCTTTGCTATAAAGAAGCCCTCTCATTCTTACTCTGGGCTGCTTCATTCTTCTAGCAAGGGAGATTTCAAGTTTACCCAGGCTGTAAATATATACTTTACCTTGAAACCTCTTAGTGTTGCCTCTTGGTTTTTGACAAAATAACACTATTATGTTGAGTACTTCAAATAAATATCTTTGAAATTAGCATTATGAAATGAGTTTTTTATTCATGCAGTTTAGGCTACTAAGAATTGGAGTAGGATGTCCAAGGTTTCTATGGTTCATTGGTATTAGCAGCACCTTTCTGAATGGAATTTTGAGTTTGAGTACAGTATGCCTACTACATTCATCTTCTGAGTCCTACTAGTTCATTACTCCTCTATAGGATCTCTTCATATCATGACTGTTTCCAGTTTTGTTTTCCTCACAGCATGTGACATACTAGGACTTCTTATTGGGCAAGCTACTCATGAGTAAAGAGTATCACACAAAACTTTTAATAGAAACTCTAAGGCACCTCTGACATACCTACCACTCTTACATTTTCTTTTCATCAGGCAAACGGAATCCAAAGCTAACCTGTCTTCAGGGGTTGCATATTTATTAAAATGTTCCACACTCATTCCCTCAGTGATTTCTTTCCTGCACACATTCTCTTTTTTGTCTCTCCTTTCCCAGTATTTTAGATTGTGCATCTTAATCAAAATATCTGCCTTCCAGCCTCTTTGGCTTCATGGATGCACTTGAGTTGTATAAAGGGAATTATGTCTACAAGGCTAGCACAGATGGGATCTGTAGAATTCTATGTTCCCTTTATATTGTTACTTATCCTATTTGACTTCCTGTAAACCTTTGTAATGACAACATCCTTTATATCAATACTTATACCAAAAAATGCAATTATGTTATTCACCTATTCACTACCTTCTGTATTAAATATAAACACCATTAAAATGACAGTATTTAAATTGTATCTTTATAATTGGTATACTACTTTAGCAAAATTTTTCTAATAACTTCTTATTCAATGACAAACTGAGGAGAAAGGTAACAATGGAATAAACATAGTGTATATGTGTGTATGTGACTAGATAATGTTTACAAGTTCTGGCAGCATCCTATCCAAATATATTTTATCTGTATAGTGGTATCACCAATGTTTTCAGAAAATTTTCACTTTTTTATTTTTAAAAATAAATAAATATTTTAGAATCTGTATGCCAATAAAGTATAATTAAAATGAAATATTATTCATTTAAATATCTTTCCTATGACAAAATTAGAATTGTGTTTGAAATTATTCTTACACTGAATCCACATTGTATGGCAGAGCAATATGACAAATTTTCATTTAAGCCAATTTTTCTACAGCATGCAGTATGGTTACACATAAATGGAAGCTAATTAGATTTGATCAGTATATTAGTTTTCCTTGGAGATGCAGTGAAATAATTGTGTAAATGGGGGAGAAAATTAATACGGACATTATCCTTGATATTATGCTTTCATTTCTGCTATGTAGTAAAAGTGGATTCCATAAGTGTAAAATATATGCTGTTTTGCTGATGGTGAAACTAAATAAGTATCCCCCATGCTATTAAGTTAAAGTTAAAAGTAGAACTAGAGAATTTTTTTTCTATTGTAAGAGAAATGTACGCTTTGCAGAAAGTAAATTGGCTAGGAGAAATTCAATGAGATGCCATCTAAAATGGGTAGATAAAGTAAAGAGAGTGCTTTGTAGAACCTGTGAGGAAGCAATTTAGATATTCGTGGTGATAGCTCCAATGCCTTGTGCCTAGAAGTAATCTAAATCTGAAATGACCCGAAGGCTATTGAAGAGGAATGCTCTGTCTTGTATCATTTTTGTGTCTATCTTTGCTTGCGGATCTGACATCACTTCCAGTCATTCGTTTATTATTTATTGTATCATTCCATTAAAAAGAGTTTGAAAAACAAACACAAGATTCCAAAGGACCTTTTTATGAACAGGAGATCCTCTTTCTCCACATGTTCATGACTACTGTTTAATATTTCATTCTGCTTCAAATGTAACTACGGACACTTCAAGATGTTTTCAAGATTTACTATTCCATGTATTTTTTCACATTAAATGTCTCTTGAATATAGGAAGATTTAAACTTTTATCCTAAATGAACCTTTAGTAAATAATAAATCAAAATATGTCACTGGAGGCTGGGGAGATGACTAAGCTAGTAGAGTGTCTGCCACATAAACACGAAGACCTCTGTTCTTATCCCCAGCGACATCTTAAAAGCTGTTTTTGATAGCATACCCTGCCAAACTCACCTTGGGCTGAACAGAGAAAGGAGAGTCCTTAAAAAAATAAGGCCACACTTTCTGAATATATAAATCAAGGCCAAGGCAACTCTGAAAAAATATGGAAATAAAATGCCTAGCATTCACTTCTGCTCTAGAACATTCATATGCCCAAATGTGCAGGCCCATTCATACACACATGTGTGTACACACTTACATGAACACAAATGGATATGTATGTACATATGCGTACACATATACCCATACATATCAGCATGTATGAATATATAAATTATACACATGTTTTGCATATTATCAGTTTGGTGGTTTCAATGAGAATCACTTTCTCTCTATAGGCTTGTAAGTTTGCTCATTCACCTGGTGGTTAAACTGAATTGGCATGATTAGAATGTTTAATCATTTTGAAGGGTATGTTACCTTGTTAAAGGAGAAATGTCTCACTAGAGTTGGGATTTGACATTTCTTTCTTTTTTTAATATTTTTATTTTCTATATTCTTTGTTTACATTCCAAATGATTTCCCCTTTCCCAGATCCCCACTCCCTATATGTCCCATAAACCTTCTTCTCTCCACCCTTTCTCCAATCACCTCCCTCCTTTTTCTCTGTCCTTATATTCCCATCCAAATTCCTTATATTCCTCTCCATACATCTTCATGGGAGTCATTTATTATGCGATTTGTGCCTTGGGTATTCAGAGTTTCTGGGCTAATTAATATCCGCTTATCGGAGATTGCATTCCATGTGTATTCTTTTGTGATTGGGTTACCTCACTTAGGATGATATTTTCCAGATCAAACCATTTGCCTTAAAGTTTTGTGAATTCATTGTTTCTAATTGCTGAGTAGTATTCCTTTGTATAAATATACCACATTTTCTGTATTCAGTCCTCCTTTGAGGGACATTTACGGGTACTTCTGTCTCTATGTCTTGTTTGCACATCAGATAAAAGTTCACATCTACAGCTCTAGAGCCATGTTTGCATGCTCGCTGCCATGTTCTCAGTTCATGATAGTCATGGAGTCACCCACTGAATCTGTAAGCCCCCAACAAACTCTTCATTCCATAAATTACCTTTCCAATGGTATCTCTTCATAGCAATAAATATGCAACTAAGATATTCAGAAACATTTTAATAGACACTTGCACAATTCACACTTAGAAACTTGGCAAATACTCTCTTGATTGGATTTGGTGCCTTTTCCACTCTAGTTAATTAATTCCTGATATTGTAAACAAGCTCAAAAAGTAATGTTTGCTAAGTGAAAACTCAGTGGTTAAAGCTGGTTTCAACCATGTCTATTAATCTGTATTTGATGTCTGGGCCCCAGATTTTGGAAGGAGGAAATTAACAGGTCAAAGATTTTCATCTGTCCCCAAAACAAATACTATGCATATCATACCAAAAAATAGCACACACAAGCACACACACACACAAACACACACACACACATATGGAGAGAGAGAGAGAGAGAGAGAGAGAGAGAGAGAGAGAGAGAGAGAGAGAGAGGGCATACTCATGATGGCCATTTAAATCCAACTAATTGTACTCAATGTTTAACATTAAAAAAAAGAACTGAGAGATGTTCAGGAAAATACTGTAGGGTAATGGAGGTTTGTACTAGGTGTGCATATGATAAAAATACACTGAATACACATATGAATTACTAAAAGAATGAATAGAAACAATTAGTTAAGATATTTGCATTTCAATTATATAGACCAGAAATAATTGGTAATCAACATGCATGAAAGTTAAATTGAATCTCTATGTATCCTAAATAGAGTTGATGCTGTCAACTTCATTTCAAAGATGTGAAAGTGAGAGTCAGAGATCATTTGAATTGTTTTCACATGTGAACCATCTCTTTGACATGGCTGGGATTTGAATTTTCCTGGGCTTCAAGCAACAATTAAGCATTACAAGAAGTAATAAATAAGAGGCTTCAGAGATAGTAAATCCTGATTAATCCAATCTGATTCTCAAGATTCACATGGTATAAAGAGAGAATTAGCTCCCATAGTGGTCATCTGTCTTTGACATGCCCATGTACAGAACAAAGAGGTAAATGTAATGAACATTTCAAAACTAAAACAAAAATTTATAAAAATTAATGAAGAAATATTTAATGTTAGGGTTAAAGTTTCTTTATAAACCAATAAATTACAGTAAGAGTTTGAGTGTATGAAATTTGAATAATTTCAGAAAATGAAACAGCAAATTATAGTGGATTTTTATCAATTATATCTTCTTGCAATCACTTAGGTCTGAGAGAATGCCTACCTCAGTTCATCATTTTATCTCTGACTTGATATCCGTTTTTAATGTGAACCCTCCCCTGGATGAGACATGGCTACTGCACCTCGGACCCCATTCTACTCTGCTCTCTTATATCCTGAAGAGAGTTTTGCTACATAAGTCAATAAATGCCCTTTGGAATCTCCATGTCCAAACCATATTAGTTGACATAGGAGAAGGTAAATCATGGATGCATTATAAAAGAAAAACAATGAAGCATTGCTCTAATTTATGTTGAGATATCTAGTATTTAAATATATGACTGCTTTAAAGCTAAAAAAATAATTTTTAACAAATGAGATGTGCAATATTTCTTAAAGGAAACAAATAAATCTCAGAAAAAAATCTTCTGAGGCATGAGAAAAAAGACTTGTTTTTTAAAGGGATGTAATATAAATCTTGAAAATAATATTCTGGATTCAAAGTATTTATTTTTAATCAGGCAATCAAGGCTATAAATAAATAAATAAATAAATAAATAAATAAATAAATAAATAAATAAATAAAAAACAAAAGCAGCCACTGTAATGGGAAAGAAGAATGCTGAAAGATTTTCTTTTTTAAGTTTGCCTGTTTATGGTAATGAAATAACTCTTCTTTTAGTATGATATTCATAATTATCAACTCAATCATAATAATATAATACTATGAAAGAACTTTGTCAACATCAAGAATTGTGTTGTCTTACTAGAGAACTCACATCTAATGAAAATTCTTGAGACTCAAATTTGGACACAGAGATATATAAAGTGACCCAATTATTTAGTTTATTCTATAATAAAAATGATTACCTTTATTTTCTGGATTAAGTATAGTTTTTATACTTATTACCCCTTGCTTCACAGCAATGTCTTTATTAATTCCTCTTGAAAAGTTAAGCAACTTATGTTGCATTATGTAGGAAAATGGACAAAGTCATACATTTCTTCTATTTGAATATTTGACAGGTTTTGCTCATGCTGAAAACAATGTTTAAAACATGTAGCAAGCATTGGAAAATATATCACAATTCAAATTATGGTCAAATAATGGTTGTACTTCAAATATTTGTAGACATAATCTTAAATGCTGAGTTACATTTTTCCATTTCTATTAAATGTGAAACAATTTAACAATTGAAAATAATAATCAATGTTTCATCAGTGAAATACAGTTATAGCAAAATAACTTAGTTCTTCCAATCGTCCACCTGTCCAATATTTTCTAAAATGGCAGCACTGATTTTTTTATTTCATTATTCTCCTACCAATTAAATCAAATGTCTCCCATTAAAATCTTTTCTTCAAGTACTTAGCTTTAATGCTCAGTCCACATTCTTTTTGCGTGGCTGATGTCAATGTTGAGGACTAATTAAACTATTGTTCTTCCCACCACTGTTTCCAAAATTTGGAGGTTTATGTTCCATTTATTGTTTTATGTCGTATTTGGAATAGGACAGAGAATTTCAAGCATTTGACCAACTTACATAGATCACTAGCCCCGGTAAATTTTTTTCTATTCATTTCCCATCATCAATCTTTATAATCTAGATTCTGGCATTTTATAGCATCCAGAGCCTTCATTCTGAGTGGGATATAGTACTCACATGTTGGTTCTGTGCCTTCAGATATAAGTCTGCAAGTAAGAAAAATATCAGTGTAATCAGGAAGAATGAACATCATATCCACTGTAGAACTGAAAGATCTTGAGGGTTTATGGACTATTATGAGTACTTTCATTTCATTTTCAAGCCATATTGCCTGCTCAGAGAGCACAGCCTCATTGCTGTGGTCAGGTAGTGTTGACCATTGTAACAGACTGTAAAATTACCTGGGATAACCATTTTCACTACTTTGCTGTGACCCAGGATCCTTGAATCATCCTATGGGTAAGGAGTAGGAAGGAAGATAAACATCCCTACATTCTATCTGCAGCACATCTGAGAACACAGTGAGTGGCAGAGGCATATTGTCTTGGCATATAAGCATAGGACATGATTCTGTCTGCTCATAGAAAAGTAGTCAAAAATAATGGAGAAAAAAAAGATGACAGGTTTTAAAAGTGTTAAAAAATTCTACATATATACATTGAGCAGTAACAAAAATTATAAATAGATATTAAGGGGTATAGCACACTTAGAGAGTAAAAATGTTTTCAATTTAGGGAATAATAATAGAAAGCTCCACAAGGGGGAAGTTCTAAACACCACTTAGATTAATTCAGATACTCTTAGTATTTGATCAATTCAGATACTTAATTTAATTTTTAAATTATTTTATATTATGAATTTGTAATATAGTTAAACTTGTCCTTTCCCTTTCTTCCACTCAAATACTTCAATTTAACCTTCTTTAATCTATCAAATTCATATTCCATTTTCATTAAATATTATTACATACTTGTATGTGTATGCACAGTTATATATTGCAAATTTTATAAGCATTAAAACGAAAACTCTCTAAGTGATAATTTTAACACCTTACATCTTAAAATTATTCTTCAGAAATAATGAGTAATTAGAAAGCACTGTAAAGAATCTACAAAAGCATCATTTTACATAAAGAACTCCTTTTATTCACCATTTATTAGAGAATGATATAAATATTTGTTTTGAGAAATGATGAATACCATATATATAAAATTGTCACTATAATATATGCTGTAATATATAAAGAGATATATATGCATACATATACAGAATTCACATAAATTGTATATATATACATATATATATATATATATATATGTATGTATGTATGTATGTATGTATGTATCTGCCGAAGTATTTGAATTGGATTTGTGAATGCCTTTAAATTATCAATTAACAAGGTGAAATGGTGAGCTTATTCCAGGAAATTATGTTTGTAGGCAAGTTAGAAACTGTTGTGAAAGATGTGACATGTTTTGGGAGAAATTCGACATTTTGAGTCGTATTGTTAACTGTTTTAAGTTTCAATTCATATGTTTAAAATGATGAGAACTCCTCCACTGCTGGTGGAATTGCAAGATGGTACAACCACTCTGGAAATCAGTCTGGCGGTTCCTCAGAAAACTGAACGTGACACTACCAGAGGACTCTGTTATACCACTCCTGGGCATATACCCGGAGGATTCCCCGGCATGCAATAAAGACACATGCTCCACTATGTTCACAGAAGCCTTATTTATAATATCCAGAAGCTGGAAAGAATCCAGATGTCCCTCAGTGCAGGAATGGATACAGAAAATGTGATGTATTTACACAATGGAATACTACTCAGCAATTAAAAACAATGAGTTCATGAAATTTGTAGGCAAATGGTTGGAACTGGAAAATATCATCCTAAGTGAGGTAACCCAATCACAAAAGAATAAATATGGAATACAATCTCTGATAAGTGGATATTAACTAGCATAGAAGCTCTGAATACCCAAGACACAAATAGCATATCAAATGACTCCCATGAAGAAGTAAGGAGAGGGCCCTGAACCTGGAAAGGCCTAATCCAGCATGGTAGGGGAATAACAGGACAGAGAAAATGGAGGGAGGTGATTGGAGTGTGGGTGTAGAGAAGTCTATGGGACATATGGGGAGGGGGAAACTGGGAAAGGGGAAAGCATTTGGAATGTAAACAAAGAATTTAGAAAATAAAAAAATAAAAAAATAAATAAATAAAATGATGAGAAGGAAAGTGACTTGTCTGAAAAATGTTGTAAAAAATTAGCTATTGTGAGTTTGACTCAGGTATAGTATTTCTTTTTTTTTTTTTACTTGTTGATATAACAAGGTCTATGATACAAAGACTAATGTGACATTACTTTCACCATAGGGTAGAAGCAATTTCTAAAACACACCCAAGTAGGATACAACACAAGAGCTTTTTTTTTTTATTATTTTTTTTATTCGGTATATTTTTTATTTACATTTCAAATGATTTCCCCTTTCCTAGCCCCCCCACTCCCAAAAAGTCCTATAAGCCCTCTTCTCTCCCCCTGTCCTCCCACCCACCCCTTCCCACTTCCCCGTTCTGGTTTTGCTCAATACTGCTTCATTGAGTCTTTCCAGAACAAGGGGCCACTCTTCCTTTCTTCCTGTACCTCATTTGATGTGTAGATTATGGTTTGGGTAATCCAGGTTTCTAGGTTAATATCCACTTATTAGTGAGTGCATACCATGATTCATCTTTTGAGTCTGGGTTACCTCACTTAGTATGATGTTCTCTAGGTCCATCCATTTGCCTAAGAATTTCATGAATTCATTGTTTCTAATGGCTGAATAGTACTCCATTGTGTAGATATACCACATTTTTTGCATCCACTCTTCTGTTGAGGGATACTAAGAGCTTTTTTATAAAGCAATATGAAATGCCGAATGCAAAGGGGACATGCCTTTAGAATACAAAGGTAATGCTTGTATTGAAGAAGACGTTTCTTGTAAGGAGGTAAATTTCTTCTAAAAAGCAGATGAAGTTTAAAGGAGGGAACAAAGAAGGGAGCCATATTAGAAGATCTGAAGCAGAAGTGCTGGCACTCAAGTGCTGGAAACCAAAAAAGAAAGGAATTTGGAGAGTTTTATCACTAATACAATGTGTAGTTGTAATGAGTTTTATACCTGAAGAAAGTTGAATGTAATTTTAAACTTTTCTTCATTTGGAGTAATGTTGGAATGTACTACCTAATACTCATTGATAGCTGATTTATCAGCTAAACAGAACTCTGTTATCTCTATAGAGTGGAAAGGTGAAGTATGATTTTAGAAGTCAGATTTTTGAAAATGGGAGATTGGGATAGCAAATAAAGGGGATCATAACAGAAATAGCAGGGGAGAGTCAGTCAGAAATTAGTCATTTTAATTTTGTATTTATATTCACTATTATTTGGCTATATTCTCATTCCCTTCCTCAGACAGAAATACTGGTTTTTACTTTTAGAGTTTTTTTGTATTTTTATATTCATATTGAAAAGGTAGAATTAAAAGACTAATAGTAAGTCATAAAATTAACGTGCATATTTGCAGTGAGGTGTTGATACCTTCAGGAGTAGATATCAAATTAATATTCTCATGTCTTTAACAGGATGCAGAAGAAATAACAGTACTAAAATCTATTTTATTTTTAGATTATTGGTTCCATATTAAAGAAAATATTTTACTTACTCCAGCAGATCTATTAAAATTACTGTACTGTGGATTTGAATGTTGCAAAAATGACCAAAACCACATTTATTTTCTTTTTCTACTTCTTTTATTTCTGTTCATTGAGGTTTTTTGAAACTAGATTATTTTCCCATATAATATATCCCAACCTGCCCTGACTATACTCTTCCTGCTTCTCTCCTGCCTCCCATCTACCCAGATCCACATGTTTATCTATTAGTTTAAACAACTTCTTTCAAAAGGAATTGAAGTTATTGCTTATTCCATAATATACTATTGAATTTAATTATGCATAGATTCATTCCCTCCCTCTTTCCCTCCCTCTCTCCCTTTCTCCCTCCCTCCCCCCCCCTCTCTCTCTCTCTCTCTCTCTCTCTCTCTCACATACACACACACACACACACACACAAACACACACACACACACACAATTTCTCAGCAATTGTAAAGTAAATGCAAAACTCCAGTTATTAAAAAGTTAGTGTCATAAAATATGGTTGAGAAAGTTTACTATGAACTATCAAAACAACAAATAGTTTTCTTATATTTTAATTGAAGTGGAAATATGCTTTTCCTCTGAACACTACAAACAGCTGATGCAATTGTCAGATTTGCTGTCCTATAGAATGAGGTTGAATAAAAACTTTATTTTTTTTTCTGATTGTCTCATTAGTTTTTCAATACTTTCAGGGCTACTTAACACACCCTTGTAAGGTATGCTTTGTCTTCTTGTGCTCTATGCACTGTAACATGAATACTAATACATAGCCCCAGTTTGCCCAAAGCTATAGCTCTTGTAGGAAATGGCCAATAGTTTGTGCGATCTCCCTGAGGCTTTTATTAGCATGCGACTAGATCTCTGAGTCTGCACAGAGGGATGCTGCTGGTGGTCCAGCTGGCCAATTTATTGAAACCAGGACAAAACCCCAGTTTCTATTTAATTATCTGTGACATTGCTGTAACCCTAAGAAATTGGGTTGCCTGGTAATTTTGCAGCATTGCTGAATTTGTTACAAGGTGAAAATGGTGAATTCAAGAATTTCATTGAGTTACAGTGCTGGAATGAAACTTTAATGCCTACTTCATTCATCTTCTGGCTTTAATCCCAGACCTGCAAGAAAGTAATCCCAAGAAGTTGGATATTTTATTTCTATCTTTTAGGAATGAGAATCTGTGATCCTATTTGGACTCTAAGTTTCATGTCTCTTGTTAGTATCATTCAAAACGCCTTTTCCAACATCTTCAAGAGTTTGAATAAATTAATATTTATTTTATTTTTAAAAGTGCATTGAATGCTTTGTTTGCATTATTCTTGTGTTGATAGTCACTGTATATACAAAGAAAAATATATGTAAAAATCTGCTCTTTGAACTCCTGTTTGTGATGTGAGTTAATTCCAGACCATAAGTGATTCTCTTCTGATAACAGATAGACCTCTTCTTGTTAGGTCAACAATGTAGCTTCCCATCAAATTGATAAATCTCAACTCCTTACATTATTGAAAAGTGAAAAGGTTTTTTCGTCTCCCATAAAATACCAGATATGCATTTCTTAATCTAGTAAGTATGAAAACTTTAATTTTATTGCATTAAGTAGTTCTTGGCTTATTAAAATTTAATTAAACATTTATCTATCTGTTTATTTTTCTATCATTTTAATAAAAATGATTACCATGGACTAACATAGAGGAAGATGTGTATTGACTGATTATTCACCAGTTAAGATGGTATTGAGAAGCTAGATAGGATCCAGATGGTATCCAAATATGATTGCAATGATCATTAAGAAAATAAACCTCTGACTCCCTCTCTTTTCTATTTGAGCCAGTGTCTGTTCCAATTACCCTCCTTCACATATAATATGAGTGTTTCAAATAGGAGAGAGACAGTAAATTAATTCCATTTATGTTCAAACTCTGGCTTCTGGTCCACTCTTAAAATAAAAACAAAATATAGTACAAAGAAAAGTAGATAGGGCACCAGAAGTTAGAGCTAGCACAAAGGAGAATTTAATTTTTATAAGCATTCCAACAAGTCAAGTAGATGTTACCTACCTAGTCACTTGAAAATTCTTGTACTCTGTATGGAAAGGGTAGAAAATTTTCCTAGGCTACACCTATAAAAATGGTCACCACAGAAAGTGTGATTTTTATGAAAGAATACAGGAGGTGGGGGTTGTGTCTGGGAAAGTAATGATGCTCTCTGGTGTGTGAGGAACTGGGCGGTCTGGCTCACTATAAATAAATCCACCTCATTTCTCAGTCCAGTTCTTATCAATTTGCACTTTTAGTTCTTAACTACCCTTTTGTATTGTCCATAATAATTTCTTCCCAGTCTCAAATCAAAATTCAAAGCAAGAGGGAAAAAATTAAGGAAACAAACAAAAGCACAGGTACATAAATTCAGTACCAAAGCTGGACAGTTCTTTGAGGATTTTTTTATTTTTTTTGAGGGCTGTGATAGAGTAAAACCAACATTTTACCAGTGTCCTTACACTGAGTTTATCCCCTGAGTAGGCCATAAGCTCATATACAACTCTGTGCATTATGAAATAATTAGGTTTTGTCAACAAAACATAATGTATTCCTTGGTGTCTATGGTCATCCAGATTTCACAGGGAAACATGCAAAATCAGAAAAATGTAACTGTCTCTGTGGCAAAGTTGACAAATGAATTACAGTTGCCAACCAGTTTTGGGATTGCAACTGAGGACACTGAAACAGAAGGGAGATCTGTATTGAGTGGAAGTCTGGGGATATAATGTACACAAATCTGTGAAGGATAAAGACCCTATTTCTAAGAAAAATCTCTAGAATAAAATACTTTTTCTCCCACCTTTCTGTCTTCCACTATCTTCTTCCTTTGCCCCCATCCTTCTACCCTTTCTATCTGGTACGCTCATCCTAAAGTTTGAATGTCTATCATTGGTAAATCACATATTTAGCACTGAACTGCACCCTCAGTACCTTCTTCAGTGTTCAAGTGAAACCTACAAAATTTTAATCTTTATGTATATATATATATATATATATATATATATATATATGTGTGTGTGTGTGTGTGTGTGTGTGTGTGTGTGTGTGTGTGTGTGTGTGTGCATGAATTCACAAATGAGGAAATTTTATATTTCCTAATCCTTGATCATTTAAAGGCCTTTCTTTTATCCAGTGACAGAAACACATGTATCTGTGGGCTTGATTTCAGTGACTGAAGCTTTGTTCTGTTGCCTCAGATTTTGTTGTACTCAATTTATAAAGGGAAAGTATTTTAGTAAGTTAACATAGTTTGTTTCATTTTTATTTTTTGTGGATTTTAATTTATTTCTTTGTTTTATATGGATTTTATAATTTTTATTTTGATTGCTTAATTTTTCTCACAGCCTTTTTGCTATACTTTATGTTTCTTAGGCTTATTACAAAAGCTCTAAGATAACAAATTCACATATTCATAATACACAATGGTATTTCTCTATAGCATTTGAATTCTATCCTTGGAATATGTCCATCATGTTAAAACAGTCTTTCACTTATGTGATCTCTTCTTTAGAATGGAAACTCTATTTAGGGTTTGACAGATGTCTCATTCTTTAAGATTATTAATTATTCTACCCGGTGTCCTAGATAAATTTATAGCACCTATATTATATTCACATCATTTTTTTATTGTTTTAGCTTTTATTTGGTTTCATAATCTGATCTCAGATTCCCCTCTCCTTCTCTGCTCCCCTCCCTTCCCATCCACGTCCTCAATGTTTTTAACTATAGTTTGATGGATTAGGCAGTCTCTTCTGGACTCTGAGGTCAGCAGGCAATTTTGTGATACACAGACATGCATGCATGTGAAATATTAGCACTCTTAAAGCAAAAAAAAAACCCTAAAAATTAAAAAGAAGGAAATATTTTTCCAATTTGTCACTTTATATATATATATATATATTTGTGTGTATACGTAATTGTCAAACATATGTACATATATACATATATGCATGTATACACATGTACACATATGCAATATACATGTATGCATATATGCACATATACACATATACATATATACATATATACTCATATAAATACATACATATATACTCATATACATATATACACATATATATATGTATACATGTACACATATACACATGTACACATGTACACACATACACATATACACATATACACATGTATACATATATATCATATGATATATTGCTACCAGCATATTTCTTTCACCATATTTGTAAGAAACATTAGTGTTTTAATGTTTCACTAATATGTTTTTATCAGTTGTTAAGCAATATTTCATATCACTGATACCATACTTCACTATTTCATCATTAAGATGCATTTTGGGATCTTTCAGCTTGTGCTTTGTCAATGATACTTGTAATGCTTAGTTTTATGTCAAACTGGCACATAATGGAGCATCAATTTAGAATTGGCACTAACAGGTGGGCAAGTTTGTAGTACATCTTCTAGATTGAAGATTGATACATGTTGGCCTAGTTAACATGAAGATGCCATCTCTGAGCTAGTGTATGCACCTGGATTGTGACCTTCAACTGAAGTGACTATGGACAATCAGTCTGAAACACAGCACTTGGGTGCTTATTCATGCTAATGAGGCATCTCAGTAGCCTTACCCTTCATCCTATGACCTTCTCTTCCTGGATATTCTTATGCCTGTCCTTAATTATAGAATCCCCTTTTCACCCTGAATAAAGAATATGCATTCACATCCCCACTCAATAAATATCTGTGAACAAGCTAAGATCATGATGGAGAGCTGCTTTATTAGAGATTCCCCACTGAGGACACCTTCGCCTAAAAGAGCTGCAACACTAAGACTCCAGAAGAGGGCCTCTGCCACTGAACAGTAGGTCCAAAACACACCAGATTCCTGCCTGTGTACAGGCCACTCTTACTCCTTCTAGCTTGGTGTGCAGCAGTGCTCTGGTACCCTGAAGGAAAATGCAGTCCCCATTCTGGATATGCCCAGCCCCCTCTATGCCCTAGAAGTTGTATCGATGGCATCCAGATACCACCAGGGGAAATACAGAACACAGGACCTGAAGCAAGTGGTCCTCGGTGCTACATGACAGCAGTCTGAGAAAGGCGTAGTAAGTAACATGCAAAAGTAGCTTTTGTTGCCAGATGTAATTGTTGATGAATCCTGGCTGACTGGTTCAACTCAGCTCTTCTGGATCAAATACTCAGCAAGCTGACTGATTCAATCTGTCTTCTCTTGGCTTCTCACTTAAGTGAGAAGTGCTTGGGTAAGCTGCTTCTCAATTCCACGAACTGACCTGCATGGTCTCACTCAACTTCCCTTTCTTCCTAACCCACTCTGGGCTGATATTAAGTAGCCTCTCTTTCCTGACTTTTCTTGTGAAAACTAGATACATTCTCTGACTCATTCTTTCAAATATTTCTGATTAGTCACTTTTCTGCCCAACAATTAGATATCACTTTCAATTATATCTGTTTCATTTTTCAAACTAACTTCACTTCCTCTATTTGGGATTAAAGGCATGGTTCTTTGGGTTTGACCACTTGTCATAGCACCCGCCATGCTGCATTAAAATTCCTTTACACTAACAATTCTTGATGATCTCTGCTTTCATTCCTGTATTCAGTGTAACCAGGAATTCCTGTCTTGAGTTTCATAAATGATACCTTCATATTGTAAAAAGAAATGGAACCTTTCCTACCAAAGTTGATTTATGTCACAGTGTTTAATCACAGAAACAGAAACCCAAAGAGGCAGCATACACCAGCTGATATGAGAGCCCAACACATTTGTAACAGAGGACTGCCGGTTATGTGTTCAATCAGAGATGATGCACCTAACTCTCAAGAGATTGAAGGCCAAAGGGAGTTCAGAGGTCAGGTGAGGTAGGGACATCCTCAAGAGACATGGGAGTAGGGAGGAGGTATGGGAAATGAAATAGTCCCAGGATGGGCAGGGGGTAATAAAATCTGAAGTGTAAAAAAAAAAAAAATGAAACCCTAAGATAGCACTGCTATATGCATTCGCAATTAATTTCAGTTTTGGGCATAACTTTATTTCTAGGTAAAAATATCTAGGCTAGAGTTTCGGGGTTATATGGTACCCCCCAGAACAGTTTTTGGAGTAGCTACATCTCTTTGCATTCCCAGAATCATTGATGAGGGTTCTAATTTTCTACAGCTTTTCCAGAACTTGCATACCTTCTTGATTAAAGCAATCCTGGTGTGTGTGAAGCAGTATGTAATTGTGGTATTGATTTTCATTTCCCTAATGATGAATGGTGTTAAATGTTGTTCATTCAGCTTGCTTCTCATGGAAAATAAATTCTGTATTGCTTCAGTACCCTAAATCTCATAATTTGATACAGACACCTTAGTTTCAGCAAGTCAAGTAAAGAAAGAAACATAGCCACCCTAATTTTATCTTCCTCTCAAAAACAGAAGTATATTTCTTCAATATTCAGCAGAATGATTCTATTAGAGAATTCACAAAGACCAACTAAAATTTCCTTAGTCTTACAATGACTAGAAAGAAACTTAATGTCTGTATTTCACATTAGTGCTCAATCTATTCTCCAATTCAGATGAAATACTTAAATACTGCATACTTAGAGCAAGGGATAAATAAATAGAACCTCCAAGTTTATGATTAAGGTAAAAATTGTAAGACACTGACCAAGGTAAGTTATTATTGCATATATATATATATATATGTAAAAGCATGGCTACTGTGTTTTCAAATACATATAAACATGGTCTTCCATGTCATTTGCTACATTAAAATATCACAAATATACACATTAGATAATCTAATGAGCAGGACTTAAAGACACTGGAAAAATACATTTGTCATTTGGTAAATCTAAGGGTCATGGGTTTTGCTTTTTTCAAAATATGTATGTTGAAATCTGAATACCCAGTACATCAAATTACAAATTCATTTGGTGATAGTGAATTTTCAGAGATAATCTATTTATTAGGGTTATTAGGGTGGAAGAGTCTCATCCAGTATAACCAGTTTTCAAACACAGAGAAATTTGCATACAGCCAAATGACCACAGTACTGAGAACAGATAATCAAATATCAAGGATCCAAAAAGGACAGAGAATATTTCTTTATTTTTTTTTTTTTTTTTTTTGTTAATCAGTGAAAAATTCATTTTTTTTTATTTGATATAATTTATTTACATTTCAAATGATTTCCCCTTTTCTAGCCCCCCCCACTCCCCGAAAGTCCCGTAAGCCCCCTTCTCTTCCCCTGTCCTCCCTCCCACCCCTTCCCACTTCCCCGTTCTGGTTTTGCCAAATACTGTTTCACTGAGTCTTTCCAGAACCAGGGACCACTCCTGCTTTCTTCTTTTATCTCATTTGATGTGTGGATTATGTTTTGGGTATTCCAGTTTTCTAGGTTAATAACCACTTATTAGTGAGTGCATACCATGATTCACCTTTTGAGTCTGGGTTACCTCACTTAGTATGATGTTCTCTAGCTCCATCCATTTGCCTAAGAATTTCATGAATTCATTGTTTCTAATGGCTGAATAGTACTCCATTGTGTAGATATACCACATTTTTTGTATCCACTCTTCTGTTGAGGGATACCTGGGTTCTTTCCAGCATCTGGCAATTATAAATAGGGCTGCTATGAACATAGTAGAGCATGTATCCTTATTACATGGTGGGGAATCCTCTGGGTATATGCCCAGGAGTGGTATAGCAGGATCTTCTGGAAGTGAGGTGCCCAGTTTTCGGAGGAACCGCCAGACTGCTTTCCAGAGTGGTTGTACCAATTTGCAACCCCACCAGCAGTGGAGGAGTGTTCCTCTTTCTCCGCACCCTCTCCAACACCTGCTGTCTCCTGAATTTTTAATCTTAGCCATTCTGACTGGTGTAAGATGAAATCTTAGGGTTGTTTTGATTTGCATTTCCCTAATGACTAATGAAGTGGAGCATTTTTTAAGATGCTTCTCCGCCATCCGAAGTTCTTCAGGTGAGAATTCTTTGTTTAACTCTGTACCCCATTTTTTAATAGGGTTGTTCGGTTTTCTGGAGTCTAACTTCTTGAGTTCTTTATATATATTGGATATTAGCCCTCTATCTGATGTAGGATTGGTGAAGATCTTTTCCCAATTTGTTGGTTGCCGATCTGTCCTCTTGATGGTGTCCTTTGCCTTACAGAAACTCTGTAACCTTATGAGGTCCCATTTGTCAATTCTTGCTCTTAGAGCATACGCTATTGGTGTTCTGTTCAGAAACTTTCTCCCTGTACCGATGTCCTCAAGGGTCTTTCCCAGTTTCTTTTCTATTAGCTTCAGAGTGTCTGGCTTTATGTGGAGGTCCTTGATCCATTTGGATTTGAGCTTCGTACAAGGAGACAAGGATGGATCAATTCGCATTCTTCTGCATGCTGACCTCCAGTTGAACCAGCACCATTTGTTGAAAAGGCTATCTTTTTTCCATTGGATGTTTTCAGCCTCTTTGTCGAGGATCAAGTGGCCATAGGTGTGTGGGTTCATTTCTGGATCTTCAATCCTGTTCCATTGATCCTCCTGCCTGTCACTGTACCAATACCATGCAGTTTTTAACACTATTGCTCTGTAGTATTGCTTGAGGTCAGGGATACTGATTCCCCCAGATTTTCTTTTGTTGCTGAGAATAGTTTTAGCTATCCTGGGTTTTTTGTTGTTCCAGATGAATTTGATAATTGCTCTTTCTAACTCTGTGAAGAATTGAGTTGGGATTTTGATGGGTATTGCATTGAATCTGTATAGTGCTTTAGGCAAAATGGCCATTTTAACTATATTGATTCTACCGATCCATGAGCATGGGAGGTTTTCCCATTTTTTGAGGTCTTCTTCCATTTCCTTCTTCAGAGTCTTGAAGTTCTTGCCATACAGATCTTTCGCATGTTTGGTAAGAGTCACCCCAAGATACTTTATACTGTTTGTGGCTATTGTGAAGGGGGTCATTTCCCTAATTTCTTTCTCAGCCTGCTTATCCTTTGAGTATAGGAAGGCCACTGATTTGCTTGAGTTGATTTTGTAACCTGCCACTTTGCTGAAGTTGTTTATCAGCTGTAGGAGCTCTCTAGTGGAGTTCTTTGGGTCACTTAGGTAGACGATCATGTCGTCTGCAAATAATGATAGTTTGACTTCCTCCTTTCCAATTTGTATCCCTTTGACCACCTTATGTTGTCGAATTGCCCGAGCTAGTACCTCAAGTACAATATTGAAAAGATAAGGAGAAAGGGGGCAGCCTTGTCTGGTCCCTGATTTCAGTGGGATTGCTTCAAGTTTCTCTCCGTTTAGTTTGATGCTGGCTACCGGTTTGCTGTATATTGCTTTTACTATGTTTAGGTATGGGCCTTGAATTCCTGTTCTCTCCAAGACTTTAAGCATGAAAGGATGCTGAATTTTGTCAAATGCTTTTTCAGCATCCAATGAAATGACCATGTGGTTTTGTTCTTTGAGTTTGTTTATGTAGTGGATTGTATTGATGGATTTCCGTATATTGAACCAACCCTGCATTCCCGGGATAAAGCCTACTTGATCATGGTGGATGATCGTTTTGATGTGTTCTTGGATTCGGTTGGCAAGAATTTTGTTGAGTATTTTTGCATCGATGTTCATAAGGGAAATTGGTCTGAAGTTCTCTTTCTTTGTTGGATCTTTGTGTGGCTTTGGTATCAGCGTAATTGTGGCTTCGTAGAAGGAATTGGGTAGTGTTCCTTCTGTTTCTATTTTGTGGAATAGTTTGAAGAGTATTGGTGTTAACTCTTCTTTGAAGGTCTGGTAGAATTCTGTACTGAAACCATCTGGTCCTGTGCTTTTTTTGGTTGGAAGACTTTCTATGACTCCTTCTATTTCTTTAGGCTTTATGGGACTGTTTAGATGGTCTAGTTGGTCCTGATTTAATTTTGGTATTTGGTATCTGTCAAGGAAATTGTCCATTTCCTCCAGATTCTCCAGTTGTGTTGAGTACAGGCTCTTGTAGTAGGATCTGATGATTTTTTGGATTTCCTCAGTTTCCGTTGTTATGTCTCCCTTTTCATTTCTAAGTTTGTTAATTTGGATACTTTCTCTGTGCCCTTTGGTCAGTCTGGCTAAGGGTTTATCTATCTTGTTGATTTTCTCAAAGAACCAGCTCCTAGTTTTGTTGATTTTTTGTATGGTTCTCTTTGTTTCTACTTGATTGATTTCGGCCCTGAGTTTGATGATTTCCTGCCTTCTACTCCTCCTGGGTGAAGTAGCTTCTTTTTGTTCTAGGGCTTTCAGGTGTGTCATTAAGTTGGTAATGTATGCTCTCTCCATTTTCTTTTTGGAGGCACTCAGGGCTATGAGTTTTCCTCTTAGCACTGCTTTCATTGTGTCCCATAGATTTGGGTATGTTGTGTTTTCATTTTCATTGTGTTCTAAAAAGTCTTTAATTTCTTTCTTTATTTCTTCCTTGACCAAGGTGTCATTGAGTAGAGTATTGTTCAATCTCCACGTGTTTGTGGGTTTTCTGTTGTTTCTGTTGCTATTGAAGACCACTTTTATTCCATAGTGATCAGATAGGAGGCATGGGATTAGTTCTATCTTTTTATATTTGTTGAGGTCTGTCTTGTGACCAATTATATGGTCGATTTTGGAGAAGGTACCATGAGGTGCTGAAAAAAAGGTATATTCTTTTGTTTTAGGATAGAATGTTCTATATATATCAGTTAAATCTAATTGGTCCAAAGCTTCAATTAGTTTCATTGTGTCCTTGTTTAGTTTCTGTTTTCCTGATCGGTCCATTGAGGAAAGTGCAGTGTTGAAGTCACCCACAATTATTGTGTTAGGTGCAATGTGTGCTTTGAGTTTTAATAAAGTTTCTTTTATGAAAGAGGGTGCCCTTGCATTTGGAGCATAGATGTTCAGGATTGAGAGTTCTTCTTGTTGTATTTTTCCTTTGACCAGCAAGAAGTGTCCCTCAGAGTCTCTTTTGATGACTTTGGGTTGAAAGTCAATTTTATCTGATATTAAAATGGCTACTCCAGCTTGTTTCCTGAGACCATTTGCTTGTAAAATTGTCTTCCAGCCTTTTACTCTAAGGTAGTGTTTGTCTTTGACCCTGAGGTGTGTTTCCTGTAAGCAGCAAAATGTAGGGTCCTGTTTACGTATCCAGTCAGTTAGTCTGTGTCTTTTTATTGGGGCATTGAGTCCATTGATGTTAAGAGATATTAAGGAATAGTGATTGTTATTTCCTATCATTTTTGACATTATTTTTTAAATTTGATTGCTTAACTTATTTGGGTTTGATGAAAGGTTACTATCTTGCTTTTTTCAGGGTGGAGTTTCCCTCCTTGTATTGGTGTTGTCCTCCTATTATCCTTTTTAGGGCTGGGTTTGTGGATAGATATTGGGCGAACTTGGTTTTGTCGTGAAATATCTTAGTTTCTCCATCTATGGTGATTGAGAGTTTTGCTGGATATAGTAGTTTTGGTTGGCATTTGTGTTCTCTTAGAGTCTGCATGAGATCTGCCCAGGACCTTCTAGCCTTCATAGTCTCAGGTGAAAAGTCTGCTGTGATTCTGATAGGTCTTCCTTTATATGTTACTTGGCCTTTTTCTCTTACTGCCTTTAGTATTCTTTCTTTGTTTAGAACATTTGGTGTTTTGATTATTATGTGACGGGAAGTATTTCTGTTCTGGTCCAGTCTGTTTGGAGTTCTGTAGGCTTCTTGTATATTCATGGGCATCTCTCTCTTTAGGTTAGGGAAGTTTTCTTCCATAATTTTATTGAAGATATTTGCTGGCCCTTTAAGTTGTAAATCTTCACTCTCATCTATGCCTATAATCCTTAGGTTTGGTCTTCTCATTGTGTCCTGGATTTCCTGGATATTTTGGGTTACAAGCTTTTTGCACTTTGCATTTTCTTTAACTGTTGAGTCCATGGTTTCTATGGAATCTTCAGCATCTGAGATTCTTTCTTCTATCTCTTGTATTCTGTTGTTGATATTTGCATCTCTGTCCCCTGATTTCTTCCCAAGGCTTTCTATCTCCAAAGTTGTCTCCCTTTGAGTTTTCTTAGTTGTTTCTACTTCTGATTTTAGATCCTGGATGGTTTTGCTTAGCTCCTTCCCTTGCATGTTTGTGTTTTCCTGTAATTCTTTAAGAGATTTTTGTGTTTCCTCTTTCATGAGCTCAGCCTGTTGACCAAAGTTCTCCTGTATTTCTTTAAGAGATTTTTGTGTTTCGTCTTTCATGACCTCAGCCTGTTGAGCAAATTTCTCCTGTATTTCTTTAAGTGTTTTTTGCATTTCCTCCTTGTTGGCTTTTGTATTCTCCTGGATTTCTTTCAATGATTTTTGTGTTTCCCTTGCAAGGGCTTCTAACTTTTGATCCATTTTCTCCTCAATGTCCTTCATGTGTTCCTGTACCAGCATCATGACCAGTGATTTTAAATCCAAATCTTGTTTTACTGGTGTGATGGGGTATCCAGGACTTGCTGGTAGAGGAGAATTTGGTTCAGATGTTGCCATATTGCCTTGATTTCTGTTAGTGACGTTTCTGCGTTTGCCTTTTGCCATCTGGCTCTCACTGGTGTTACTTGGTCTTGTCAGTGCTGGACTCACCAGTGCAAGCTGCCCCTTCCCCGTTGGCCTCTGGTGCACAGCTTACACTCTGCACTGCCTATAGACAGGGTGCTGTTGTCCAGGCTGTTCAGATCCCGAAGCAGGCACCTGAAGGCTCCCGCTGGGGCCCGCAGGATTTATTGGAGCACACCGACTTCTCCCAGCTGGCAGCCCGGAAGCCCCCACTAGCCTCTTGAGGGACCTGGAGATGTGGCGGCCACCCAGGCTGATCTGAAGCGGAGAGAGTTGAGCTGGGGGCTTCTGCCTGAGGCCTTGCCCCAGATTGTGTCTGTGGACCAGGTGGAACCCGTGTGCACCCCCAGGGAGCTCCGAAGGTGAATGTTGCTGTGACCTCCCCTGTGCTCCGCTCACTCCGCTGGGCAGCCGATTTCCCCAACCGGGCTGGTGCACACTAGGTTAGCCTTGTCGCCTGGGCCCTGAGTCCAGGCAAACGCCTGGGAGGCCAAGGTCCGAGCAAAGATCCCCTAGGGCTATGTCTGTTATTTGGGTCCGCCAGGTGACCCGGATGGCGGGCGTGCGCGTCCGCGCTCCGCGAAAGCACCGGGAGAGTCTGTTGTGCTAATAACCTCCTGGGCTGGTTGACACACAGATGGCCCACCAAGCCGCCCAGTTCTTGGGGTCAGTCCTGTGCCTTTTGGGGCCTAGACCCCCGTTTTGTTAGCCTCAGGCTACGCTTGTTAGCAGTCTCTGCCCTCCCGAGCACTCTGGCTCCTGTAGGCAAAATGGCGGCGCGTGCACCGGCCGGGGCAAAAAAAAAACTCCTGGCTGGGTTGGTGCCCCGATGGCCACTCGAACAGCCCAGGGCCTGGGTGCAGGCCAACGCCCGTCTGGCTCAGACCCCTGCGGTGTTGGGCCTAGGATTATGTTTGTGTACCTCAGTCCGACCGATCTCTGAAGCCCGGGATCAAGATGGCGGTGAGTCTCTCCTGACTCTATTTCTTTATTTTTAATTGACTATATTTTTCATTTACATTTCAAAGGTTATATACCTCCAGGTTCCCCACCCCGAAAACCCCCAACCCATCCTCCCACACCCTGCCTCCATGAATATGCTCCTCCATCCAACCCACTCCCACGACTCCCACTCAATTTCCCCCTCTATTGAGGGCCCTCTATTGAGCCTTCACAGGACCAAGGACCTCTCCTCCCACTGATGCCCAACAAGGCATTCCTCTGCCACTCTTTTGGTTGGAACCATGTGTACCCACTGGTTGGTGGCTTAGCCCCTAGGAGCCCTGGAGAGTCTGGTTGGCTGGTTCGGACCATGGGTCTGCAACACGCCTCCCAGCTCCTCCAGTCTGTCCTCTACCTCCTCCATTGTGACTCCCCCGACCCCGTGCTCAGTCCAATTGTTAGCTGCTAGTATTCACCTCTGAATCTGTAAGGCTCTGTCAGGGACCTCCAAAAGGCAACCATAACTGGTTCCTTTCCTTATGCACTTCTTGTCAACCATAGTATTTTGGGGGTTTGATGACTGTTGATAGGATGAATCCCTAGGTAGAACAGTCTCTTGGTGGCCTTTTCTTCAGTCTCTGCTCCACACTGTCTCCATAGTCGTTATTGTGATTATTTTATTCCCTTTCTCAGTGGAACCAAAGCACCCCCACTTTGGTCTTCCTTCTTCTGGAGCTTCCTGTGGTCTGGAATGCTTACTTTTGAGCTTTTGGACTAATATCCACTTATCAGTGATATATGTGCATACCATGTGTGTTCTTTTGTGATTGGGTTACCTCACTCAGGTTGACAGTTTCTAGTTCCATCTATTTGTCTAAGCATTTCATGAATTCATAATTTTTAATAGCTGAATAGTACTCTATTGTGTATATATACAACATTTTCTATATTCATTCCTCTGTTGAAGGACTGCTGGGTTCTTTCCAGTTTCTAGCTATTATAAATAAGGCTGCTATGAACTTAGTGGAGCATGTTGGAGTATCTTCTGAGTATATGCCCAGGAGTGGTATACCTGGGTCCTTAGCTATTACTATGTCCAATTTTCTGAGGACAGCCAAATTGAATTCCAGAGTGGTTTACCAGCTTGCAATCTCACCAGCAATGGAGAAGTGTTCCACTTTCTCCACATCCTCTCCAGCATCTGCTGTCCCCTGAGTTTTTCATCTTAGCCATTCTGACTGGTGTGAGGTGGAATCTCTGGGTTGTTTTGATTTGCATTTCCCTGTTCACTAAGGATGTTGAACATTTCTTTAGGTGCTTCAGAGCCATTTGAGTTTCCTCAGTTGAATATTTCCTGTTTAGTGCTGTACACATTTTTAATGGGTTATTTGACACTCTGGAGTCTAACTTCTTGAGTTCTTTGTATACATTGGATATTAGCCCTCTATTGGATGTAGGATTGATAAAGATCTTTTCCCAATCTGTTGGTTGCCATTTTGTCCCATTGACAGTGTCCTTTGCCTTTCAGAAGCTTTGCAGTTTTATGAAGTCCCATTTGTCGATTCTTGTTAATAGAGCATAGGCCATTGGCGTTCTATTTAGGAAATTTTCCCTTTGTGCCCATATGTTCAAGGTTCTTCCCCATTTTCTCCTCTATAAGCTTCAGTGTATTTGGTTTTACATGGAGGTCCTTGATCCACTTGGGCTTGAGCTTTGTCTAAGGAGATAAGAATGGGTCGATTTGTTGCCAATTTGTCCTCTTGATGGTGTCCTTTGCCTTACAGAAACTCTGTAATTTTATGAGGTCCCATTTGTCAATTCTTGCTCTTAGAGCATACGCTATTGGTGTTCTGTTCAGAAAATTTCTCCCTATACCGATGTCCTCAAGGGTCTTCCCCAGTTTCTTTTCTATTAGCTTCAGAGTGTCTGGCTTTATGTGGAGGTCCTTGATCCATTTGGATTTGAGCTTAGTACAAGGAGACAAGGATGGATCAATTCGCATTCTTCTGCATGCTGACCTCCAGCTGAACCAGCACCATTTGTTGAAAAGGCTATCTTTTTTCCATTCGATGTTTTCAGCCTCTTTGTCGAGGATCAAGTGGCCATGGGTGTGTGGGTTCATTTCTGGATCTTCAATCCTGTTCCATTGATCCTCCTGCCTGTCACTGTACCAATACCATGCAGTTTTTAACACTATTGCTCTGTAGTATTGCTTGAGGTCAGGGATACTGATTCCCCCAGACTTTCTTTTGTTGCTGAGAATAGTTTTAGCTATCCTGGGTTTTTTGTTATTCCAGATGAATTTGATAATTGTTCTTTCTAACTCTGTGAAGAATTGAGTTGGGAAATCAGTCTGGCGGTTCCTCAGAAAACTGGGCACCTCTCTTCCAGAAGATCCTGCTATACCACTACTGGGCATATACCCAGAGGATTCCCCACCATGTAATAAGGATACATGCTCTACTATGTTCATAGCAGCCCTATTTATAATTGTTAGATGCTGGAAAGAACCCAGGTATTCCTCAACAGAAGAGTGGATGCAAAAAATGTGGTATATCTACACAATGGAGTACTATTCAGCCATTAGAAACAATGAATTCATGAAATTCTTAGGCAAATGTTTGGAGCTAGAGAACATCATACTAAGTGAGGTAACCCAGACTCAAAAGGTGAATCATGGTATGCACTCACTAATAAGTGGATATTAACCTAGAAAACTGGAATACCCAAAACATAATATACACATCAAATGAGGTACAAGAAGAAAGGAAGAGTGGCCCCTTGTTCTAGTAAGACTCAGTGAAGCAGTATTCAGCAAAACCAGAACGGGGAAGTGGGAAGGGGTGGGTGGGAGGACAGGGGGAGAGAAGGGGGCTTACGGGACTTTCGGGGAGTGGGGGGACTAGAAAAGGGGAAATCATTTGAAATGTAAATAAAAATATATTGAATAAAAAAATTTTAAACAAAAAAAAAAAAAAAAGAATCGGTCGATTTGCATTGGTCTGCATGATGACCTTCAGTTGATCCAGCACCATTTGTTAAAAGTGCTGTCTTTTTTCCACTGGTTGTTTTCAGCTCCTTTGTCAAATATCAAGTGACCATAGGTGTGTGGGTTCATATCTGGATCTTCAGTTCTATTCCACTGATCTTCCTGACTGTCTCCCTGCCAATACCATACTGTTTTTGTCACTATTGCTCTGTAGTAGAGCTTGGGGTCAGGGATCGTGATTCCCCCAGTAGATCCTTTGTTTGGAGAATAGTTTTTGCTATCTTGGGATTTTTGCTATTCCAAAGGAATTTGCAGATTGCTCTTTCTAGCTCTCAAATAATATTACATACCTTGGTGTGACTCTAACCAAGCAAGTGAAATATCTGTGTCAGAAGAACTTCATGCCTCTGAAGAAAGAAATCATAGAAGATTTCAGAAGATAGAAGGATCTCCCATGCTCTTGGATTGGAAAGATTAATATAGCAAAAATGCCCATCTTGCCAAAAGCAATCTACAGGTTCAATGCAATCACCATCAAAATTCCAGAGCATATTTCTTATAGTGTGTTAGTTTTGTTTCTGTTGAGTGATAGGCGATAAATAATTTATTTGTGATCAGTGATCCAGAGGAACATGCATCTATGATGGCAGAACTGGGCATGGGAACATGCAGCAAACATGGCAACAGGAGTTGGAAGCCAAGAGCTCCCATCTTGAACCAGGACCACAAAGCAGAGCATGCTGAGTGTGGCATGATGTTTCAAAATCTCAAACCTCTTCCAGCATATGTGTTCCAGCATGGCATCACCTTGTAAACCTTCACAAACTGTATCACTCATGAGGGACCAAACATTCAACTGTTGTAAACATTGTGGGACATTTTTCCTTCAAATATTACATGCGGCTTAGAAGACAGACCATCTAGATCACTTGTTTTTGGACTTCATACTTTCAAAAACATGAGACAATGCATTTTATTTCTTGAAAGGGCCCTGGTAACACTGGAAAGGTAATGCAGGAAGGAAAGAATTATCAATTAATCTATCTAATGTATCTTTCTTTGTAATTGCTTCCATTACTTGGTCTCTTACATAACTCTATTTGACTGACTTTTTTTTGTTTGTTTTATTTTCAATCTTACCTTGATCTACAGAATAAATGTAGACTTTCTACAATACTGACATGATGTTAAGCCCCCATCTGCTCCTGACAGGTATATATTTTTTTCTTAGACAAAAATATTTTACCCAGTGACAGCACATGTCACAAAGCAGTAACCTGCCAGAAGCATTAATATATCTATGGCAACAAGATAGGATTGCCATTTACTGCTAAAGTTCAAATCAACCGTTCTGTGAAAAGAGGATAAGATGCTACTGTCCTAAAATGTATTTTATCTGAAACATTAAAAACATTATTATCTTTTATCTTTATACAAACTAAATTTTTAAAGGACATATAAGAAAGTTTGCATTAGTATACATATTTCTTGCTAACTTGCAAAACATTTTTTGTTTGCATATCACATCAATTTAATAAAATTGATAAGACAAGGTTAAAAAAACGATGTAGGAGGCAAAGAATTCTCTTCCTTACCTATTATTTTAGTTTTGATTCAAGTATGTTTTAATAATTAAATAAAAATTGGCCAAATATTAGAATCCATATAAGCATAGAAAGAGACTGATTTTTGTTATCAAAGCCAATCTTATATACAGACGACTATTGATTTTAGACTGGATGTGTTCTGAGGTAAAATGGTTTTGATTTATATTTTGCACAAAAAGTAAGAGGATGCACATTGTGCTTGACCATTTCACAATATTTTGGTTCTATTTTGTAGGTGATGTATCAGTTTGCTTTCCATATCCCAAAAGTGAAGGAATCAAATATAGAAAAATATTTGGCACTTGTAAAAATTCTTATTGAATCTTCCAGTATTTGACTGTTTATATATTTTGCCATTAATATGCATAAACTGTATCAAGTTAGTGGCTTTATTATTACATGACTGTGAATGTAATTTGATCATCATGCTACCTTCTGTTGCTTAAAAAATCCATTTCCTTTCAAATTCTTACCCATATACCTGTATATTGTGTTTATGTTTCTTGTTTTTCCATACATGAGCTAAACCATGTAATACTTTTCTGAGGATATAGATATATTTCTTTCTTTTTTTTATATTATTTGATTGAAAATAGATTTGTTTCATTCAATGTGATCTTGAAGAAAACACGTGTGTGATGGAAAGCCAAAGCCAGCACTTCAGAATTGAATCTAAAATGCAGTTTATTAATTTGAACAAAATGCATCTGTGTGACAGGATTGTGATGGACTAAGCTATACTTTCCTTTTGATCATGAAGCTTACTGAAGTTGCTCAAACTTCCTGAATTTTATTTATAAAAGTTCAGATGTCCAAATGTACTTATTTTCAGAATGTGTAGGACTTTTTAAGGGGATCTACATTTACATAGAAGTTCATAATTGGACATAGACACATACCTGAATACTTAAGAATGCTTGCTACCCTTACATCCAATTAATGTTTAAATTCTAGTACCCACATCAGGCAATTTACATCCATTTTTATTGTCAGTTAATCCACTTACATGTGCATATACACATGTTCACTCTTACATTAACATGAATTTTAATATCTGTTTTGTCAATAGTGATGAAATAGTTTGCATGACTTGTGATTAAAATTGTATTAAATCTATAGATAAATTTAAGACTATAAGCATTTCTATCACATTATTCTCTGGCCCTCAAACATTGAAAGCTTCTATGTCTGGATATTATCTCACAATTGTAAGCATATATAGATCTTATTTGTATGTTTCATATTTATATATTTGTGTGTACTGTTATTGAACAGTATCAGAATTCTTAAAACATTATATTCTATTCATAGCCACTGGTTTCTAAAAGTCTTTTTGATATTTTGTGTTTTTAAAACTTATTTATGTTATACATATGAATGTTGTGTACATGTATGCATATGCAACATTTGATTGTCCTCTACCTACAGAGATGAGAAGGTATCAGATCCCCTGGAACTAGAGTTATATAGAGATGATCTGTAACTCCTTGCTAGTTGTGAACCAACAGGTTGTTATTTACAAATGAAGACAAGGTCCTTTTTTTTTTCAAGAACAATTTTTATTAATCATTGAGCAATGCTTCTAACCCAAAATTCCATAAGAAATTCTTACCTTTCAATCTTGCTATTTTATGACAGTTGTATTACAATTTGTTGCATATTTCTGAATTCTATATTGATATTTTTATAAAATTTGTAGATCACAGCCTCAGTTTGTGTTTTCTTATATACAAGTCAAATTATGTCTCATTTTTCATGTAGCAAATACCAAGTCAATACTATCATAGATATGAGTAGTCTGGAAAATAACCTCCTGTGTTTTGAAATAAAAGTGCTCAGATCTTTTGTAAATATAATGCTAGTATTTGTATTCTTTGAACATGCCTTAGTGAACTGAGAATGATCCTAAATATTGCTTAATATTTTATTAGAGTGGGTATTATACTATTTCACATATTTGTTCTGGATATCCCCTGTAATCATTCAAGTTTCTTATTTATATGAAAATTATTCAGTTGGATTTATATGCCAGCCTAGACTTTCTTACCGGGTATAAATTATAATCAGTTGTCATTTACACATTGCTGAGTTTTATTTGCTAATTATAAGATGACAGAATCACATCTATGTTTATGAAGGATGCTGACTTTTTTCTCTCTTATAATTTCTTTAACTGGTTTAAATATTTGGATGATGCTTTTGCTATGAAATGGATCGGGACATGTTCTTATTCTTTCTGATTTCTACAGGAAATACTATACAGTATTGGTAGCGGTGGTTTTTTTTCAAATTTGTGGTAAAGTTTATCTGCAGAACACCTAGTTATTTAATACTATTTTGGACATTTTTAATTATTTATTTTATTTATTTATATCCCAAATGTTGTGCCATTCCCATTCCCCCTCCCAGAATTCTTTACTCTACTCCCACTCTCCCTCATCCTGCCCCCCACTCCTCTTCCCTGGAGGATCACATCTCCACAGGATTATGTATTTCCTTTCCCACTGAGGTCAGACAAGGATGCCCTTGGCTGCATCTGTGTCTGACACGTCAGACTAGCCTATGCTTACTCTTTGGTTAGTGACTTTGTCTCTGGGAGCTCACAGGGATCCAGATTAGTTGACACTGGTGGTCTTCCCATGGGCTTGCCATCCCCCTAAATCTCTTCATTTCTTTCCTTTGAGCTTTCATAGGGGTCCCAAACTCAGTCCAGTAGTTGACTCTAAGTGCGTGTATCAGTCAGCTCTTAGTACAGACATAAATGTCCCCTAATGATTCTATTTCTTTATATTATATGCATATATCAAGATTATGATGTTATTTCAAAATGAATACTTTTCTCTTTTATCTAAGCCATTAGAGCGCTACTTTTTCATTTCTATGCTATGGAATTCTAGTGGACTATAGCAAAGCCAAGCTTGTTTAGGTACTGGTAACCTAGTGTCTCTGTTCTTCCAGAATAGAGGAAGCAAAGACAAGAGTCAATTGCAGTTGGCTGCTTTCAGGCACTACTTGGGACATAGTCATATTATATATCCCTCAGTCCCCATGATAAAATTAATAGTTAAATATATTTTTTCTGAGATATACAAAGAATATCTCCAATTTTGAAGACTTTATCTACGACACAGGAATGCCAACTTGATATCTCTTACCTGCATAGCTCAATTAATTGTTCCTAACTCTTCTCAAGTAACTTGGTGAGTGATTAGTAAAATACAAATTTGTTGTAGACATAAGGTACTTCTCTTACCCAGAGAAATATAAAGATCATTTGAAATAAGTACATCTTGGTAATCAACAAATTGCCTGAAATTAAAAGGAATATGGCGTACCTTGGACATGAATAGAAATTTGGAGGCATGCCTAGTTATGTACTGAGATGTGTATTTAAACAATGCAACCATACTTCACCAGGGATGGAATTACTTATAGACCAGGCTGTTAAACTTTTCCTTTTTCCTGAGTTCTTGCTATTTACCTTTTTCAGGTTTCCAAGACATCAGAATTCTTTTTTTATTTATATATTTTTTCTCTTTGATCTAACTTCTTGAGTTCTTTGTGTATATTAGATATTAGCCCTCTGTCAGATTTAGGTTTGGTGCAGATCCTTTACCAATCTGTTGGTTGTTGTTTTGTCCTTTTGACAGTGTCCTTTGCCTTACAGTAACTTTGTAATTTTATGAGGTCCTATTTGTCAATTCTTGATCTTAGAGATTAAACTATTGGTGTTCTGTTCAAGAACTTTTCCCCTGTGCCAGTGTCTTCAAGGGTCTTCCCCAGTTTCTTTTCTTTTAGTTTTAGTGTGTCAGGTTTTATGTGGAGGTCCTCGATCCACTTGGAGTTGAGCTTAGTACAAGGAGATAAGAATGGATCAATTCGCATTCTTCTGCATGCTGACCTCCAATTGAACTAGCACCATTTATTGAAAAGTCTATCTTTTTTCCACTAGATGTTTTCAGCTCATTTGTCGAAGATCAAGTGACCATAGGTGTGCGGGTTCATTTCTGGGTCTTCAATCCTATTCCATTGATCCACTTGCCTGTTATTGTGCCAATACCATGCAGTTTTTAACACTATTGCTCTGTAGTAATATTTGAGGACTAGGATACTGATTCCCACAGAAGTTCTTTTACTGTTGAGAATAGTTTTAGCTATCCTGGGTTTTTTTTTGTTATTCCAGATGAATTTGAGAATTGCTCTTTCTAACTCTATAAAGAACTGAGTTGGGATTTTGATGGGGATTGCATTGAATCTGTAGATTGCTTTTGGCAAGATGGCCATTTTAACTATATTATTGCTGCCAATCCATGAACATGGAAGATTTTTCCATTTTCTGAGGTCTTCGATTTCCTTCTTCAGAGACCTGAAGTTCTTGTCGTATAGATCTTTCACTTGTTTGGTTAGAGTCACATCAAGATACTTTATGTTGTTTGTGGATATTGTGAAGGGGGTCATTTCCCTAATTTCTTTCTCAGTCTGCTTATCCTTTGAGTATAGAAAGGCTAATGATTTGCTTGCATTGATTTTGTAGCCAGCCACTTTGCTGAAGTTGTTTATCAACTGTAGGAGTTCTCTGGCAGAGTTTTTGGGACACTTAAATATACTATCATATCATCTGCAAATAGTGATAGTTTGACTTCTTTCTTTCCAATGTGTATCCTTTTGACCTCCTTATGCTGTCTAATTTCTCTAGCTAGGACTTCAAGAACTATATTGAAAAGATATGGAGCATGGGGGCAGCCTTGTCTAGTCCCTGATTTTAGTGGGATTGCTTCAAGATTTTCTCCATTTAGTTTGATGTTGGCGACTGGTTTGCTGTATATTGCTTTAATGATGTTTAGGTATGGGCCTTGAATTCCTGTTCTTTCCAAGACTTTTAGCATGAAAGGATGCTGAATTTTGTCAAATGTTTTCCAGCATCTAATGAAATGACCATGTGGTTTTTTTCTTTGAGTTTGTTTATGTAGCTTTACATCTAATAAAAAGTGGTTGCTTACCCCCAAATTCATGTCACCCTTGTACCCGTGGTAATAGCTTACCTACAGATGGTTGTTATATTTAGCTTTATTCATAGCTAAATATAAATTCTCATAGGTGAGATTGATGCTTTCTTTTCTCAGCACCTTCTAACAACTTGAAATCAGTAGGAAAGAAGTTTCTAGCTGAGTACTAGTGCAATATCTTCATACATTAGGCCATAAGTATGTAATCACATAGTGAAATGTAATCAAATTTCACTATAAAATATATCCTAGAAAACAATCAATATATTTTAAAATGGAATTTTTTGTAAATAGAATACAATAATTTTGTGTGTATTTTTAATATATCAGAAAGGTTTTCCTATTTATATTTTAAAATAATCATTTATTTGAAACACTGAAAGGATTTTTCTTGTAATCACATATTATTCAGATATAACAACTAAAATTACTATCAAATACATTTATTTTTGTTCATCATTCTTCTTGCTTTAGTCAAGGTGAAATGCATCAGAAGTTCATCTAAGGGACCAACTGTAAATGAACAAAAAGTGGAATAAAACAGCAATCTTGGTATGTATGAGGAGATTTTATGGTTAATTATTTTTTTACCTTGACTTAATTATTTTTTTACCTTACCTTTACCTTCATTAAGTTGCAATTCATAGGTTTTATTTGTTCAACTTTTTTATAAGAATATTATTTATCTAAATTTTCAACTTGTAAATTTAATTGTGGAAGTTATTTTTCAAAAGTCTTTGCTTTTAACTTGTTTTCTGACCATGAGGTTTGGTGGCAGGGGAATAGCTTTTCTGCTGTGACTGTACCAAATTTCTGTATCATTTGCATCTGTTGAACATGGCCATTTGTCTCATGAGTTAAGTGCTATGTCTGCATTGATTTATCTGTTGTAGCACTTGTCCTGATTTAAATTTAATTATTTCTGTGTTTTCAGAGTGTGGCTTTAGGATTCCTGTAGTTATCCAGCTGAAACATATTTAGTGATGTGTTGCAAAGCATCTGCGTCCTAAAATAAATGAGAGTTAAACAAATTTATAAATAATAAACCTATTTATTTAACCAGGGGCCCATTTCCACACTAACAGCTGCAATCACCTGCTAAATAAAATCACTTCTGCTTGACTTAGAATTCACAAAATGAAATTTTTCCATGTTGTTCTCAATTCAGTTTACTTAAAAACACAACTTTTGCACACATAATTTTAGCAACATAGTTGAAAGCGATGGTTTCATGGTGTTTTGAAATGCATCAGTAATGCTTCCCGAAGTATTTCAGCCAAATAGGTGTTTAAGAATGTGTGCTGTCATGAACACCTTCTGTGGTTGCTACATTCTGTATTTCGAAGATAGGTGTTATAATGCCAGAGAGATCAGTAAGCTATTTAATCGTGATGGGAATTTTATGCCTTTTCCTCACATACAGCTGTTGTATGTTTACTGTGGAAAAATGATGAGGCTCTGAATATTGCCTTGATAGAAATTCTTGGGGGCAAGTGCTCCCCAGCTGTTGGTATTGAAAAACTTACTCATCTTAAGAATTCCATATAGCTAATACTTCAAGAAGTAAAGTAAGGGCCTGGGCAGCATGGACTTGTTCCACTGCAGAGGGACTGTGCCCCAGAGCACTTGTTCATTGCCAGCTTTGCATAGCTCATATGTGGTGTGGGAATGAGCTGAGACATGCCTTTATTCATCTTCCATTTCTTTTATGGTATTGAAAAGTAAAGAAAATCATGTTTCATATTTAACTAAATTTAACATTCTATAAATGAAACTCTAATTGCTTTTTTACAATTTATTATTTCAATAACATACTTATGTCAAGTGTAATGTGAATTTTGTAAGCAGTGAAATTAAAAAAAAAGAAAAGCGGATGATTCAGCTAAGGATACCTTAGAACATTTGTGGAATCAGGAAGACAGGATGTGATTTCTAGGATAGACACACTCAGGCTCTATTATTGAGAAAGAAAATGGGCTTATGGGGAAACTCTGCAAATGAACTATACATACAATATATATGGAATCAATTTATAGTGTTAAATGTAAATAAATAGTCATGAACTTATGGACTATGTATATCTTTACAGAAAGATCATATTAAAATTTCTAGAAGTTATAATAAGAAACACGGGCCAGCTTAAATGATACTTGCAGACTTTTAATTAATTTTATTTATTTTATTTTATTTTATTATTGGATATTTTTATTTACATTTGTTTCTTTCCTTTTTTATTATATATCTTTTTTATTTTCAATTCAAATGTTATCCCATTTTTGGATCCCCCCCCTAGAAACCCTCTATCCCTTCCCTCTTCCCACTGCTTATATAGCGGTGTGTGGGAGTTGAGCTTTCACTGGACCAAGGTCCAGTGAACCTCCCATTGATGCCCAATAAGGCCATACTCTGTTACATACACAGCTGGAGTTATGGGTCCCCCCCATGTGTACTCCTTCATTGGTGGTTTAGACATTGGGAGTTCTGGTTGGTTGATATTGTTCTTCTTCCTATGGGGTTGGAAATCCCTTCAGCACTTTCAGTCCTTTCTCTAATTCCTCCATTAGGAACCCCATTGGAGACACCATGATCAGTTCAATGGTTCACTGCAAGCATCCACCTCTGTATAAGTCAGACTCTGGCAGAGCCTGATAGGATACACTTATATCAGGCTCCTATCAGCATTCACTTCTTGGCATCTACACTAGTGACTCATTTGCTGGCTGTATATGGGATGAATCCCTGGAGGGTGGAGAGAAGGAGTAGTCTCAGGATGGCCTTGTCTTCAGTCTCTGCTCCACACATGTCTCCAGATTTGCTTTGGTTAGTATTTCGTTACCACTTCTCAGAAGGACTGAAGCACCCATATTTTCATCTTCCTTCTTCTTGAGCTTCATATGGTCTGTGAATTGTATCTTGGATATTCTGAGATAAACAGCTAATATCCACTTATCTGTGAGTGCATACCATTTGTGTTCTTTTGTGATTGAGGCAGCTCACTCAGGATATTTTCTAGTCCCATCCATTTGCCTAAGAATTTCTTAATTCATTGGTTTTAACATCTGAGTAGCATTCCGTTATGTAAATGTACCACATTTTCTGTATCTATTCCTCGGTTGAAGGACTTCTGGGTTCTTTCCATTTTCTGGTTATTATAAATAAGGCTGCTATGAACATAGTGGAGTATGTGTCCTTGCTAGATATTAGAGCATCTTTTGGGTATATGCCGAAGAGTGTTATAGCTGGGATCTCAAGTAATGCTATGTCCAATTTTCTGAGGAACCACCAGAATGATTTTCAGAGTGGTTGTACCAGCTTGCAATCCCACCAGCAGTGGAGGAGTGTTCCTCTTTCTCTACATCTTCACCAGCATCTGCTGTCGGATGAAGACTTGAATTTAGCCATTCTGACTTGTGTGAAGTAGAATCTCAGGGTTGTTTTGATTTGCATTTCCCTGATGACTAAGGATGATGAACATTTCTTTACATGCTTCTCGGCCATTCATGTTTCCTCAGTTGAGAATTCTTTGTTCGGATCTGTACCCAATTTTTAATAGTCATTTGATTGTCTGGAGTCTAATTTCTAGACTTTTGTAAACATATAATATATTTGTATTTGATGTATAAAACACTATATAATAGATACACATGCCATATATATTCACATAAATATTTATATATACATAAAAAAGGTTTATAGGGATGTTGAAATCAGAAATATATTGAAATAATTTATGAAAATATTTTGTTTTTCCCTTTTCTAGAGAGAACGAAGCAGAAAGTATGCTGTTGAGTGGGTAGAAGTGTAGGGAGGATCTTGGAAGAGTTGGTGGATACTAAAGCATTGTTTGAATAATAAATATGATTGTATGTATTCTGCCCACACATGATAAAGTTCTTAATTTCATAGGCATTGAAAAGTAATAGACTGGTATGTTTTCTATAGGAAATGAATTAATGGGTTCACTGTGCATGAAATCCCATTTTGTTTAGTAAAACAAGCCTGTTGGTCTTTATTGATCTTGCCTTTAGAATAGTTGTGTATCTGGTTTGTGTTTTACATAATCAGCACTACCATATGAATGGAGAAAATAATAGTCTTGAAAAATTGTCACAATAATTGCATTAAATCTCATATCATATACATAAGATCAATATGTACTTTTATGAATATATTTTCAATGTAGTTTTCCAAATAATCAGTGTTTAAGAGGAGATTATTAACATGTGTTCCTACATGTAACATCAACAAATTCTTTATAGATTGAATTTTCATGTCAGAATTATCATGGAGATCATCTTAAATGTTCATCACATGAAAATATGTTGTGCATATGTGTATGTACACATTATTTCAGAACTTAGCAGACAAGCAAAAGAGCATGTTTGTTAACTTTAAACTTTATACTAAAAATATAATAAAACAAATATAATAGTCTGGCTTGTTACCTTATAGGTTTTCCAACACCTGTGGATCCTAAGAGAATCAGTAGGTAATTATGTTGGGGCTTAAACTAAATTAATTTTTCAGAAATCTTCTGTTTTCTTAACAAGTTATCTCTCTCTCTCTCTCTCTCTCTCTCTCTCTCTCTCTCTTTCTCTCTCTGTATGTGTGTGTGTATGTGTATGTGCAGGCGCGCACACTTGTGCATGTGCACACACATGAGAGGGAGGAGGGGAGAAGAGAGAGGAAAAGACAGAGGGAGTGAGGGAGAGAGAGCAGATGCACTCATGCATGCACATGCAAATGTAGAGAGAAAGAAGAGTAGAATTATTTAAATTCTTCATTAAGTAATTATGCTTGTAGATACTATTAAAAAACAGGTGATCACAGAGGACAATTTAAAATATGTGGATATGATGTTGGAATTAGGCATACCCGTTTTATCTTCAAAACAAACATCATAACATGAAAGTGGGTATACTATCCCAGAATTACTCAAGAAGTAGAGAAGAAGGATTGAGATTGCCAGGGCATCCTAAGCTGCAAAAGATGACTTTATTTACGAAGAATACATTTTTTTTTTAAAAAAAGTAGAAGACAGAGGCATAGCAGAGAGCAAAATTGGGAGTCGGGGACTGAGAGACACAAAGGATAAACAGATGGCCAACTACATAGTCTATGACTTTGGGAACAAAATAGGTTACCTTCAGTGCAAACTATCCATATCTTGGCAGTTGATTAGCAACAGAGAATAGTGGTATAAAATTTGCTAAATGTTAACCTTCAAATCAGAGACACAGAAATGAATTTCTTCAGGTGGACCATACCTCTCCAATTTGAGCAATTTCCAAAATATCACTTCTTGCTTGCGACCAAATGTTGAAATACATGCTTGTGTGGATAAAAGTTTACAAACAGATTGCAAAAAACATCTGATCTCATGTATTGCATATCATCAAAAGGAAGGTGTACAAAACAGTCTGTTCAGTATTTTCAAATCATGGTGTGGGTAGAGACCTTAGTATCCCACTTCAAATACCTTACATCTGCTACAGACATATATACACTCTGCAAGCTCAATCACAATGGTACCAAAATGGTACACAGACGGTCTGGATGGGGCATATGGCAGGTTTCTCACAGTACCCAGTACTAAGTCAAGACCTACAGTGTGTCTGGAATATATTTTGTGTGACAGAAATATATTGTTTAAAATGCTGAAATGTCTTCAGACAGTCCTGTGTAGTGGTATGAGAAAGAAGAATTTTTAGGAATATTTATAACACATAAAGCCAAGTTGCTGAGGAATTAGCACAGTGAAATAAAAACAAAATATTTTACCAAAGTCTCTTGTTGGAATTACTACCATATTTTCTAAATAGGCATAAGCATAAACTTTTTTAAGTTTAGACTGAAAGTTGAGAGAAGATGTCAATTAAAATTAGCAAAATACTCCACAGTAAGTTAAAAAATTAGATCCTGAAAAGATGAGAAAGGGGGCAGCCCTGTCTAGTCCCTGATTTTAGTGGGATTGCTTCAAGTTTCTCTCCATTTAGTTTGATGCTGGCTACGGTTTGCTGTATATTGCTTTTACTATGTTTAGGTATGGGCCTTGAATTCCTGTTCTTTCCAAGACTTTAAGCATGAAAGGATGCTGAATTTTGTCAAATGCTTTTTCAACATCCAATGAAATGACCATGTGGTTTTTTTCTTTGAGTTTGTTTATGAGGTGGATTGCATTGATGGATTTCTGTATATTGAACCAACCCTGCATGCCTGGGAAAAAGCCTACTTGATCATGGTGGATGATCGTTTTGATGTGTTCTTGGATTCGGTTGGCAAGAATTTTATTGAGTATTTTTGCATCGATGTTCATAAGGGAAATTGGTCTGAAGTTCTCTTTCTTTATTGGATCTTTGTGTGGTTTTGGTATCAGAATAATTGTGGCTTTGTAGAAGGAATTGGGTAGGGTTCCTTCTGTTTCTATTTTGTGGAATAGTTTGAAGAGTATTGGTGTTAGGTCTTCTTTGAAGGTCTGATAGAATTCTGCACTGAAACCATCTGGTCCTGTCCTTTTTTTGGTTGGAAGACTTTCTATGACCCCTTTTATTTCTTTAGGGGTTATGGGACAGTTTAGATGATCTATTTGGTTTGGTATTTGGTCTCTGTCTAGGAAATTGTCCATTTCCTCCAGATTCTCCAGTTGTGTTGAGTATAGGCTTTTGTAGTAGGATCTGATGATTTTTTGGATTTCCTCAGTTTCTGTTGTAATATCTCCCTTTTCATTTCGAATTTTGTTAATTTGGATACTTTCTCTGTACCCTTTGGTCAATCTGGCTAAGGGTTTATCTATCTTGTTCATTTTCTCAAAGAACCAGCTCCTAGATTCCTTGATTCTTTGTATGGTTCTCTGTGTTTCCACTTGATTGATTTCGGCCCTGAGTTTGATGATTTCCTGTCTTCTACTCCTCCTGGGGGAATTGGCTTCTTTTTGTTCCAGGGCTTTCAGGTATGTCATTAAGCTGCTAATGTATGCTCTCTCCATATTCTTTTTGGAGGCACTCAGGGCTATGAGTTTTCCTCTTAGTACTGCTTTCATTGTGTCCCAAAGATTTGGGTATGTTGTGCCTTCATTTTGATTAAATTCTAAAAAGTCTCTGATTTCTTTCTCTATTTCTTCTTTGGCCAATGTGTCATTGAGTAGAGTATTGGTCAGCCTCCATGTGTATGTGGGCTTTCTTTTGTTTTTGTTGCAATTGAAAACACTCTTACACCATAGTGATCTGATAGGAGGCATGGAATTAGTTTGATCTTGTATTTGTTGAGGTCTGTCTTGTGACCAATTATATGGTCGATTTTGGAGAAGGTACTTGAGGTACTAGATTGGGCAATTAGACAACCTAAGGAGGTCAAAGGGATACAAATTGGAAAGGAAGAAGTCAAACTATCATTATTTACAGATGATATGATAGTCTACCTAAGTGACCCGAAAACCTCCACCAGAGAACTCCTACAGCTGATAAACAACTTCAGCAAAGTGTCAGGTTATAAAATCAACTCAAGCAAATGAGTAGCCTTCCTATACTCAAAGGATAAGTAGGCTGATAAAGAAATTAGGGAAATGACCCCCTTCACAATAGCCACAAACTGTATAAAGTACCTTGGGGTGACTCTTACCAAACATGTGAAAGACCTATATGACAAGAACTTCAAGACTATGAAGAAGGAAATGGAAGAAGACCTCAAAAAATCGAAAATCCTCCCATGCTCATGGATCAGCAGGATTAATATAGTTAAAATGGCCATTTTGCCAAAAGTAATATACAGATTCAACGCAATACCCATCAAAATCCCAACTCAATTCTTCACAGAGTTAGAAAGAGCAATCCTCAAATTCATCTGGAATAACAAAAAACATAGGATAGCTAAAACTATTCTCAGCAACAAAAGAAAGTCTGGGGGAATCAGTATCCCTGACCTCAAGCAATACTACAGAGCAATAGTGTTAAAAACTTCATGGTATTGGTACAGTTACAGGCAGGTGGATCTTTGGAACTGGATTGAAGATCCAGAAATGAACCCACACACCTATGTCCACTTGATCCTCCACAAAGGGGCTGAAAACATCCAATGGAAAAAAGATAGCCTTTTCAACAAATGGTGCTGGTTCAACTGGAGGTCAGCATGTAGAAGAATGGGAATTGATCCATTCTTGTCTCCTTGTACTAAGCTCAAATCCATATGGATCAAGGACCTCCACATAAAGCCAGACACTCTGAAGCTAATAGAAAAGAAACCGGGGAAGACCATTGAGGACATCGGTATAGGGGGAAAGTTCCTGAACAGAACACCAATAGCTTATGCTCTAAGTTCAAGAATTGACATATGGGACCTCATAAAATTACAAAGTTTCTGTAAGGCAAAGGGCACCATCAAAAGAGCAAATCAGCAACCAACAAATTGGGAAAAGATCTTCACCAACCCAACATTAGATAGAAGGCTAATATCCAATATATAGAAAGAACTCAAGAAGTTAGACTACAGAAAACCAAATAACCCCTTTAAAAAATAGAGTACAGAGTTAAACAAAGAATTTTCACATGAAGAACTTTGGATGGCAGAGAAGCATCTTAAAAAATGCTCAACTTCATTAATCATTAGGGAAATGCAAATCAAAAAAACCCTGCGATTTCACCTTACACCAGTCAGGCTAAGATTAAAAATTCAGGAGACAGCAGATGTTGACGAGGATGTGGAGAAAGAGGAACACTCCTCCACTGCTGGTGGGGTTGCAAATTGGCACAACCACTCTGGAAATCAGTCTGGAGGTTCCTCAGAAAACTGGGAACCTTACTTCCAGAAGAGCCTACTATACCACTCCTGGGCATGTACCCAGAAGATTCCCCAGCATGTAATAAGAATACATTTTCCACTATGTTCATAGCAGCCCTATTTATAATTGCCAGAAGCTGGAAAGAACCCAGATATCACTCAACAGAAGAGTGGATGCAAAAAATGTGGTATATCTACACAATGGAGTACTATTCAGCCATGAGAAACAATGAATTCATAAAATTCTTAGGCAAATGGATGGAGCTCGAGAACATCATACTAAGTGAAGCAACCCAGACTCAAAGGATGAATCATGGCATGCACTCACTAATTAGTGGATATTAACCTAGAAAACTGTAATACCCAAAACATAATCCACACATCAAATGAGGTACAAGAAGAATGGAGGAGTGGCCTCTGGTTCTGGAAAGACTCAGTGAAGCATTATAGGGCAAAACCAGAACAGGGAAATGGGAAGGGTTGGGTGGGAAAACAGGGGGAGGGAAGGGGGCTGATGGGACTTTCGGCGAGAGGGGGTCTAGAAAAGGGGAAATCATTTGAAATGTAAATAAAAAATATATCTAATAAAAAAATTTAAAAAAAAGAAAAAAATTAGATCTTGCTCATATATTGAAATAGTAAATTCATCAAGAAGAGAGGAAACATGTACCATTTGAATTATTCTGAACTTGAAACAGATGAGATATATTGAAATGAGCTTAAAATTGAAGGGGGCTGTAGACAATTGTGAACAATATATACTACCAAAAGACACACCGGGTGGTGGTGGCACATGCCTGTAATCCCTGCACATTGTGAGGCAGAGGCAGGCAGATTTCTGAGTTCGAGACCAGCCTGGTCTACAGAATGAGTTCTAGGACAGCCAGGGCTACACAGAGAAACCCTGTCTCGAAAATAAAAAACAAACACACAAGCCAACAAAAAAGGCATGGAATCAAATGTTAAAAAATCTCTGGTAATTAAAAATGTCTGTTTCATGATGTATGGAAATATACATTTATGAAGTAGGTTTTATTTCTTTTCTTTTCTAAGTTAGGGTTTACTTTGTAGATGGATAGGTCAAATATAGGATCTTCTTGTTTCTGAATCCAATATGGCAATAATACAGGCCTCTACCACATACCCAGGTAAATAGTAAATATCAAAGGAGATTTTAAAATTGTTAACTAAAATCCTCTTGCTCATTCATCAACTAATAATAAAACCACAGTTCAGGATCAAAATAATTCTGGTATTAATGATAAAGAATCTATAGTTTGCACTCAAATGTCCCACAAATATCTTTGTTTTAATCTAAGTCTTCTTGTTTAGATATTTTTCTTAAATATTTATTAATCTAGTATTTCATGCAGTCAGTAGCTGAATATATTTTCATATGTGTAATTGTTAATGTTCTATATGTGCCACCAGAATACTTTCTTAGATTTTGTATTTGTCTTTAATAAGTCTCAATAAACAATCTTGACATATTATTGCACAGAGGGATGCTTGCTACATTTCACACATTTTCCTCTTTTGATTTTTACCATATGAATTTATAAACCATTCCTAGTTCCAATCATTAGCTACCAAGGAAGGAATAACTAACCTACTTTGCATTGCATTGATCAAAGTTTAGTTACTTGCTTAGGTTACTAATAGGGCATGCAGTAAAAGAGTAATTGCCGTACCCCAGAGGAATAACATTGTGCAGTATAGAAGAGGCTATGACAATGATAGACATTCAATTATTGACCTTTACTTCTATTTATCAGGACATTGCTGTCTACATCAGTTTCTAGCCAGAGAAAAAGATGGAAAACTTGACTTCTAATTATGGCATTAAATTAGTTTTTCATTTATCCCTAATAAAAGCATTAAATGTAAAGAGGGATGATATAACCAAAGCATCAACATAGTCTCATTATTAACATATCCAAGAACATGTTACTCTAGCCATCAGTCAGATTCAACTTTCTTTTGGTTTTTTGCTGTTTATATCTTTTTTTTAATATTTTTATTTTCTATATTCTTTGTTTACATTCCAAAAGCTTTCCCCTTTCCCAGTTCCCCTCTTTTCTCCATCCATTCTCCTATATTTCCCCCTCCCTTTTCTCTGTCCTGGTACTCCCCTATAATGCTGGATAAGCCTTTCCAGGATTAGGGCCCTCTTCTTCCTTCTTCATGGGAATCATTTGATATGCTATTTGTATCTTCGGTATTCAGAGCTTCAGGGCTAATTAATATCCACTTATCAATGATTGCATTCCATATGTATTCTTTTGTGATTACGTTACCTCGCTTAGGATATTTTCCAGTTCCAAACATTTGCCTAAAAAATTCATGAATTCATTGCTTTTAGTTGCTGAATAGTAGTACTCCATTGTGGAAATATACCACATTTTCTGCATCCATTCCTCCGTTGAGGGATATCTGTGTTCTTTCCAGCTTCTGGCTATTATAAATAAGGCTGCTATGAACATAGTGGAGCATGTGTCCTTATTGCATGCTGGGGAATCCTCCGGGTATATGCCCAGGAGAGGTATAGCAGGATCCTCCAGAAGTGTCTCATTCAGTTTTCTGAGGAACCACCAGATTGATTTCCATAGTGGTTGTACCATCTTATAATCTCACCAGCAGTGAAGGAGTGTTCCTCTTTCTCCACATCCTCTCCAACACCTGCTTTCTCCTGAGTTTTTAACCTTAGCCATTTTGACTGGTGTGAGGTGAAATCTCAGGGTTGTTTTGATTTGCATTTCCCTAATAACTAATGATGTTGAGCATTTCTTAAGGTGCTTCTTGGCCATCTGAATTTCTTCAAGTGAAAATTCTTTGTTTAGATCTGTACCCCAATTTTTGTACCCCATTTTTAATAGGGTTATTTGGTTCCCGGCGGTCTAACTTCTTGAGTTCTTTCTATATATTGGATATTAGCCCTCTATCGGATGTAGGGTTGGTGAAGATCTTTTCCTAATTTGTTGGTTGCCATTAGGTCCTTTTGACAGTGTCCTTTGTCTTACATAAACTTTGTTATTTTATGAGATCCCTTTTGTTAATTCTTGATCTTAGAGCATAAGTTATTGGTGTTCTGTTCAGGAACTTTTCCCCTGTGCCCATGTCCTCAAGGGTTTTCCCCAGTTTCTTTTCTATTAGTTTCAGTGTGTCTGGTTTTATGTGGAGATCCTTGATTCACTTAGAGTTGAGCTTAGTACAAGGAGATAAGGATGGATCAATTTGCATTCTTCTGCATGCTGAACTCCAGTTGAACCAGCACCATTTGCTGAAAAGGCATTCTTTTATCCACTGGATATTTTCCACTCCTTTGTCAAAGATGAAGTGACTATAGGTTTGTGGATTCATTTCTGGGTCTTCAATTCATTGGTCGACTTGCCTGTCACTGTGCCAATACCATGCAGTTTTTAACACTATTGCTCTGTAGTATTGCTTTAGATCTGGGATACTGATTCCCCCAGAAGTTCTTTTACTGTTGAGAACAGTTTTAGCTATCCTGGGTTTGTTGTTTTTCCAGATGAAATTGAGATTTGCTTTTTCTAACTCTATGAAGAACTGAGATGGAATTTTGATGGGGATTGTGTTGAATCTGTAGTTTGCTTTTGGCAAGATGGCCATTTCAACTATATTAATCCTGCCAATCCACCAGCATGGAAGATTTTTCCATTTTCTGAGGTCTTCGATTTCGTTCTTCAGAGACTTGAAGTTCTTGAAGTATAGATCTTTCACTTGTTTGGTTAGAGTCACAACAAGATACTTCATATTGTTTGTGACTATTATGAAGGGTGTCATTTTCCTAACTTCTTTCTCAGCCTGCTTATCCTTGAGTATAGGAAGGCAACTGATTTGTATGAGTTGATTTTATAACATGCCACTTTGCTGAAGTTGTTTATCAGCTGTAGGAGTTCTTTGGTGGAGTTTTTTGGGTCACATAAGTGTAGTATTATGTCATCTGAAAATAGTGATAATTTTACTCCTTCCTTTCCAATTTATATCCCTTTGACCTCCTTATGTTGTCTAATTGCTCTAGCTAGAACTTCAAGTACTATATTGAAAAGATATGGAGAGAGAGGGCAGCCTTGTCTAGTCCCTGATTTTAGTGGGATTGCTACAAGTTTCTCTCCATTTAGTTTGATATTGGCTACCGGTTTGCTGTATTTTTCTTTAACTATGTTTAGGTATGGACCTTGAATTTCTGTTCTTTCCAAGACTTTTAGCATGAAAGGATGCTGAATTTTGTCAAATGCTTTTCCAGCATCTAATGAAATGATCATATGTTTTTTTCTTTGAGTTTGTTTATGTAGTGGATTGCATTGATGGATTTCCTTATATTGAACCATCCCTGCATCCCTGGGATGAAGCCCACTTGACTGTGGTGGATGATCGTTTACATGTGTTCTTGGATTCAGCTGGCAAGAATTTTATTGAGTATTTTTGCATCGATATTCATAAGGGAAAGTGGCCTGAAGTTCTCTTTCTTTGTTGGATCTTTGTGTGGTTTCGCTATCAGTGTAATTTTGGCTTCGTAGAATGAGTTAGGTAGTGTTCCTTCTGTTTCTATTTTGTGGAACAGATTGAAGAGTATTGGTGTTAGGTCTTCTTTGAATGTCTGTCCGAATTCTGCACTGAAGCCATCAGGTTATGTGCTCTTTTTTTTTTTTTTTTTTTTTTTTTTTTTTTGATTGGGAGACTTTCTATGACCCCTTTTATTTCTTTAGGGGTAATGGGACTGTTTAGATGATCTATTTGATCCTGATTTAATTTTGGTGTTTTGTATCTGTCTAGGAAATTGTCCATTTCCTCCAGCTTCTCGAGGTATTGAGTATAGGCTTTGGTAGTAAGATCTGATGATTTTTAGAATTTCCACACTTTCTGTTGTTATATCTCACTTTTCATTTCTAATTTTGTTAATCTGGATACTTTCTCTGTGCCCTTTGGTGAATCTGGGTAAGGGTTTATCTATCTTGTTAATTTTCTCAAAGAACCAATTCCTGGTTTTGTTGATTCTTTGTATGGTTCTCTAAGTTTCTACTTGATTGATTTCAGCCCTGATTTTAGAGATTTCCTGCCTTCTACTCCTCCTGGGTGAATTCACTTATTTTTGCTCCAGGGCTTTCTGGTGTGTCATTAAGCTGCTAGTGTATGTTCTCTCCATTTTCTTTTTGGAGGCACTCAGGGCTATGAGTTTTCCTCTTAGCACTGCTTTCATTGTGTCCCATAGATTTGGGTATGTTGTATCTTCATTTTCATTAAATTCTAAAATGTCTTTGATTTCTTTCTTTATTTCTTCCTAGACCAAGGTATCATTGAGTAGAGTATTGTACAGTTTCCATCCATCTCTATGTGGGCTTTCTGTTTTTTTTTTTTTTTATTGAAGACCACTTTTACTCCATGGTGATCTGATAGGAGGCATGGGATAATTACAATCTTCTTATATTTGTTGAGGTCTGTCTTGTGACCAATTATATGGTCGATTTTGGAGAAAGTACCATGAGGTACCTAGAAAAAGGTATATTCTTTTGTTTTAGTGTGAAATGTTCTATATATATCTGTTAAAACTAATTCGTCCAAAGCTTCAATTAGTTTCAATGTGTCCCTGTTTAGTTTATGTTTTCCTGATGGGTCCATTGAGGAAAGCGCAGTGTTGAAGTCACCCACAATTATTGTGTTAGGTGCAATGTGTGCTTTTAGCTTTAGTAAAGTTTCTTTTATGAATAAGGGTGTCTTTATATTTGGAGCATAGATGTTCAGGATTGAGAGTTCTTCTTGGTGTGTTTTTCCTTTGACCAGCAAGAAGTGTCCTTCAGTGTCTCTTTTGATGACTTTAAGTTGAAAGTCAATTTTATCTGATATTAGAATGGCTACTCCGGCATGTTTCCTGAGACCATTTGCTTGTAATATTGTCTTCCAGCCTTTTACTCTAAGGTAGTGTTTGTCTTTGACACTAAGGTGTATTTCCTGTATGCAGCAAAATGTAGGATCCTGTTTATGTATCCAGTCCATTAGTCTATGTCTTTTTATTGAGGAATTGAGTCCATTGATGTTAAGAGATATTAAGGAATAGTGATTATTACTTCCTGCCATTTTTGATGTTATTTTTTACATTTGATTGGTTATCTTTTTTTGGGTTTGATGAAAGAAGTTTACTATCTTGCATTTTCCAGGGTGAAGTTTCCCTCCTTGTATTGGTGTTTTCCTCCTATTATCCTTTGTAGGGCTGGGTTTGTAGTAAGATATTTAGTAAACTTGGTTTTGTCATGGAATATCTTGGTTTCTCCATTTATGGTGATTGAGAGTTTTGCTGGGCATAGTAGTTTTGGCTGGCATTTGTGTTCTCTTAGAGTCTGCATGAGATCTGCCCAGGATCTTCTAGCTTTCATAGTCTCTGGTGAGAAGTCTGGTGTTATTCTGATAGGTCTTCCTTTATATGTTACTTGGCCTCTTTCTCTTACTGCCTTTAATATTCTTCTTTGTTTAGTACATTTGGGGTTTTGATTATTATGTGATGGGAGGTATTTGTGTTCTGGTCCAGTCTGTTTGGAGTTCTGTAGGCTTCTTGTATATTCATGGGCATCTCTCTCTTTAGGTTAGGGAAGTTTTCTTCCATAATTTTTTTGAATATATTTACTGGCCTTTTAAGTTGTAAATCTTTGCTCCCATCTATGCCTATAATCCTTAGGTTTGGCCTTCTCATTGTGATCTGGATTTCCTGAATGTTTTGGGTTACTTGCTTTTTGCATTTTGCATTTTCTTTGACCATTGAGTCCATGGTTTCTCTGGTATCTTCGGCATCTCAGATTCTTTATTCTATCTCTTGTATTCTGCTGTTGATATTTGCATCTATGGCCCCTGATTTCTTCTCAAGATTTTCTATCTCCAAAGTTGTCTCCCTTTATGATTTCTTAGTTGTTTCTACTTCTATTTTTAGATCCTGGATGTTTTTGCTCAGTTCCTTCACTTGCTTCTTTGTGTTTTCCTGTAATTCTTTAAGATATTTTTGTGTTTCTTCTTTTATGACTTCTGCCTGTTGATCATAGTTCTCCTGTATTTCTTTAAGTGATTTTTGCATTTCCATCTTATTGGCTACTATCTTTTTACCCATATTTTCCTGAATTTCTTTAAGTGATTTTTGTGTTTCCTTTGTAAGGGCTTCTAGCTTTTGATCATTTTTCTCCTGAATTTCTTCAAGAGATTTATTTATGTCCTTCATGTGTTCTTGTAACAGCATCATGACCAGTGATTTTAAATCCAAATCTTGTTTTTCTGGTGTGTTGGGGTATCCAGGACTTGCTGTTAATGGAGAATTGGGTTCAGATGATGCCATATTGCCTTGATTTCTCTTTGTAATGTTCCTACATTTGCCTTTTGCCATCTAGTTCTCACGGGTGTTATTTGGTCTTATTGTCAATGCAGGACTCACCAGTGCAAGATGTCTCCCTGCATCTGGCCTCCGGATGCACCGCTGGCCCTCTGCACTGCTTGGGGACGGGGCACATGGCCCAGGCTGCTCCTGATCCAGAGGTGGTGACCGGAAGGCTCCCAGTTTCAAATTTCCAATGTTGGTACATTTCAGTCCCTTAGATCTTCTCCTCCTCTTATGCCCCAAAGATTTCTGAGGAAAGTGCATGCTATTCTATGATCATAACCAGTGTCACTCTTTGTTTATTTTCTTTCCCCAATAGGCATAATATGATTTTATGTTCAGTAAACTTTAAAATATTTAAACAAGACTCTTTAGTACTCATAATTAATAATGAAAATGTTTTAAATGGAGACATAAATGATACATAACCTATCTTTTTGATTCATCTTCTTTAGTGAGGTATACTTGGTTTTCCGGGCATGATGTACTAAACTTGGAAAGATATGTCAAATCATTAACTCTGTTCATTTGTTTGTGTGAGTGTGAGTGGGTTGGGGGGTGTTTAATTGCATTAATGGATTTTTAGTGCTAATGTCTGAGATAACTCTCTGATATAATTTAGTGTATATATATATATATATATATATATATATATATATATATATATATTACTTTTTGTGCTGGATATGTTTTTATTTTTTCAGCCACAAACATATCAATTATGTACATGTTGAATGCTGAGTCTAGGATAACTAATCCCAAATTCTTATGCTTTACATATTATTTATTTACTTATTTATTTTTAATACTTCATACTGTCTCTATTTTTATTGGATATTTTCTTTATTTACATTTTACATGTTATTCCCTTTCCCAATCCTCCCCCCTGAAACCTCCCTGTCATCCCCCTCACCGTGGTTCTATGAAAGTGTTCCTCCATCCACCCATCCACTCTCACCTCCCTGCCCTGCCACTCCCCAACTCTGGGGCATTGAGCCTTCACAGGACAAGGGCCTCTACTCCCATTGATGCCCGACAAGACCATCCTCTGCCTCACATATGCGGCTGGAGCCATAGGTCTCCCATGTATACTCCTTGGTTGATGGTTGAATCCCTGGCATATCTGGGGTCCTGGTTGGTTCATATTGTTTTTCATCAAATAGGCTTGCAAACCCCTTCAGCTCATTAGGTCCTTTCTCTAACTCCTCCGTTGGAGACCCCATGATTAGTCCAATGGTTGGCTGCAAGCATCAACCTCTGTATTTGTTAGACTCTGGCAGAGCCTGTCAGAAGACAGCTATATTAGGTTCCTGTCAGCATGTGCTTCTTGGCATCCACAATAGGGTATGTGTTTGGTGACTGTATATAAGATGGATTCCCAGGTGGTGCATTCTCTGGGTGGCCTTTCCTTCAATCTCAGCTCAACATTTTGTCCCTTATTTTGCTCCCATGGGTATTTTGTTCTAAGAACGACCAAAGCACCCAAACTTTGGTCTGCCTTCTTCTTGAGTTTCATGTGATCTGTGATTTATATCTTGGCTATTCCCATCTTTTGGGCTAATATCCACTTATCAGTGAGTGCATACCATGTGTGCTCTTTGTGACTGGGTTACCTTACTAAGGATGATATTTTCTAGTTCCATCCATTTCCCTAAAAACTTCATGAGATCATTGTTTTGAATAGCTGAGTTGGCATTAAAATGGAACTCAGCTGACTCCATTGTGTCAGCATGTTGAAAAATCCAAATTGATCCATTTTTATCTTCTTGTAAAAGGCTCAAGTCCAAGTGGATCAAGAACCTTCATATAAAACCAAATACAGTAAAAACTAATAGAAAAGAAAGTGGGGAAGAGCCTGGAACACATGGAGAAAGGGGAAATTTTCCTGGACAGTACACCATTGTCTTATGCTCTAAAGCAACAAGAGAAAAATAGGAGCTCATAAAATTGCAAAGCTTCTATAAGGCTAAATACATTGTTAATAGGACAAAACAGCAACCAATATATTTGAAATAGATTTTACCCATCCAACATCTGAATGGGAGCTAATATCCAATATATACAAAAACTCAAGAAGTTAGACTCCAGAAAATCAAATAACCCTATTATGGGGTATAGAGCTAAATAAAAAAAAAAATTCAACTGGGGAATATCAAATGGTGGAGAAGCACTTAAGGAAATGTTCAGCATCCTTAGTCATCAGGGAAATGCAAATCAAAACAAACCTGAGAATCTGCCTCACAGCAGTCACAATGGTTAAGATCAAAAACTCAGGTGACAGTAGATGCTGGCAAAGATGTAGAGAAAGAGGAACACTCTTCCATTGTTGGTAGGATTGCAAGTTGGTACAATCACTCTTCAAATCAGTCTGGTGGTTCCTAAGAAAATTGGACATAATACTACCTGAGGATCTAGCAATAATACTCCTGAGCATATACCTAAAGGTGCTCCAACATATAACAAGGACACATGCTCCACTATACTTTATAATAGCCAGAAGTTAGAAAGAACCCAGATGTCCATCCAGAGAGGAGAGGATGCAGAAACTGTGGTACATTTATACAATGGATAACTATTCAGCTATTAAAAACAATGAGTTCAGATGTACATAAATTTAAGGGTTTATAAATTAATTTAAATATATGTTCATAGCAGTTGCCTATAATCTTCTTTAAAATAGTTGTCTTGCAAATAATATAAAATAATCAACTTGTATTACAACTCTAATTGCAAGTGTAAATCAAAGAAAATTAAGTTGATTCCCATGTACACAGACTAGTCTAGGCAAAGTCAACTTAAAAATGTCTGAGATTTCTATTTGTCTTTTTGTCTTTTTTAATGTTCAAGCAGATTCTTCCTCATCCAGTACAATCTGAAAACAGTTTCCTCTCCCTGCACTCCTCCAACTCTCCCCACACCTCACTTCACACAGGATCTACTGCCTCTCTGCCTCCCTTAAAACCAGGCCTCCAAGAAGCTACAGAGAAACAGGGGGGAAAAGAAGACAAAATAGGACAAGACAAAAGCCCTCATGTGAACGCCTGACAAAGCAACCCAATATGAAAAAGTACAGTAACATCAGAAGTAACTTCAGAAAAAGAGTTAGAGACACACCTGCCATCATTATTAGGAATCTTAAAAAGACTTAAAGATACTGGAGCAGTGGGGTGGGAGAAGGTGGGTAGGTGGGGGAGCACCCTCATAGGGGTGAAGGAGAGGGAGGAGAGAGCAGATGTGGGATGGCAGGGTCGTGAAGTGGTAACCAGAAAGTATGATGTCATTTGAAATGTAAATGAATGGAATAATTAATAAAAAATAAAAAAAGAAAGAATCTTAGGTTTGCAAATCTTTTGACGCTAGCATGAAATGCTGAGGATATAATCATTGACAGAGTTGACGGTGAGTTATTCAAAGAGTAGTTTCCTGGTTCTTATCTCTAGAAGCAAGGCTATGAAAGTGGAGAAAAGTGTCTATAATAAGAACTAAATAACAGCAAATTACCTTCAAAACATATCTAATCCAATTATCTAACACAAGACAGGATTAGGAAAAGTAGCTTAACTGCTATTTAAATAAAAATAAAAAATCCCAGAGTTCATTCACATGATAATAATTTTTAAACAGAAACATGTATAAATTTGAGGAGATACTAAGGTTAAATGCATTAAATATTGAGCCAGAAGCACATGTGTGTTGTACCACATTAAGGAGAAAAAATTTCTTTTTGATTAATTTGACCAAGAGCAAACACAAATTTGAATTCTTCACTTCTTTCCCTGTGTTTTCCATCTGTCTGGAACTTATTATTTATATCTTCTCTGTAGTCTGTTCATTGTATATCTGTATTATTTATTTATATTGGATTATTTATGCCTGATTGCCTATCCATTTGTCTGTGTCCCTAACAGGGAAATATGATCTCTACTTATTGAACAATAGAGAAACCATCACTTGGTAAAGAAATGAGGGATAATTTTCAGAATAATTTAACAGAGTTTATTTGGAAGAAATAATATACAATTTTAGAGAAAATTATAGAGATGGGAGAATTATAATAAACAAAGTATTTTAGTCAAAACTGCATATGTTCTCTCATACTTTGAATCTAGATTTAACCATGCACCATACCAACTGGTTGTCTCCTATGAACTGGTCAGTATTACAAGCATGTATCTATCACATTATACCAATTGAACACATTGAAATTAGGGAGATAATAGACAAAGAGGCATATAGAAAGACAGAGAGAAAGATAGATAGATATGCAGGCAATATAAATCATTTTTTAAAAACAACATGGGAGCAGCAGCTGCTGGTCCAGAGGAAGGGACATCAGCAGTGGAACCAAGGTGACAGGGTACAGGCAGGCCCTGCTCCTGTTGCCACTGACTATCGCTGGCCAGCCGGGCTGCAAGCAGCGGCGGATTTACAGCGCCTTTCACCACACAGAAGCCACATCAGAACTCTGCCTCCCACCAGTCAGTTACAAGAGTCTTTCTGTAATCTTGGTTCTCTGATGCCAGAGAAATCAGACAGCCTGAGGCACACAAACATAACCCAAGGCCAACATTGTGGGGGTCTAAGCCCTACAGACATTGGCCTGCACCCAGGCCCTGGGCTGTTTGGGGGTTGGGGGCATCTGTGTGCCAACCCAGCCATGAGGTTGTTTGCCCAGCCCTGCGCAGGCGCGCAAGCCGCCATTTTGACAAAGGGACACCAGAGAGTTCTAGAGGCAAAGCCGGCCAACAGTCATAGCCTGAGGCTAACATAGCTGGGATCTAGGCCTGACAGGCCCTGGACTGCCCCCAGGCCATGGGCTGCTCAGTGGGCCATCTGTGTGCCAACCTGGCCAGGAGGTTGTTAGCCCAGCAGACTCTCTTGCACTTTCAGGAAGTGCATGCACTCCTCCATCCTGGACACCTGACATAACCAGTTACCACTCATAGCCCAAGGGGAACTTTGCTCAGGCCTTAGCCTGCCAGGCTTTTGCCTAGACTCGGGGCCTCAGCAGCTAGGATAGCCTTGTGTGCACCAACCAGGTTGGGAGATCGGCTGCCCAGCAGAGTGATCATCACTCAGAAAAGGTCCCTCAGCATATAGCCTCAGCACTCCCTGAAGGAGCAAAAGGGCACCATCTGGTTCACAGACACAATCTGGGGCAAGGCACGTTAGGGCTGCAAAGGCACCCAAGAGAAAGACAGCACATCAACAATCTGTGACAGGAGAAGCCCAGCCATCCACTGCTGCAGAAATAGCCCTAGAGCCTCACAGGAGGCTCAAATACCAGCCAGAGACAAGACCAACTAATGCCAGAGAACAAGATGGCAAAGGGCAAATGCAGGAATGCAACTAACAGAAATCTAGGCAATATGGCATTGTCTGAACCGAACTCTCCAACATCAGCAAGTCCTGGTTATGCCAACACACCAGAAAAACAAGATTTGGATTTAAAATCACTGGTGATGCTGCTGCTAGAAGAATACAAAAAGGACATGAATGAATCTCTTACAGAAATACAGGGGAACATGAATAAGCTACAAACCCATATAATGGAAACACAAAAATCACTTAAAGAAATTCAGAAGAGTAAGGCTAAAGAGATAGAAGCCAATAAAGAAGAAACACACACACACACACAAAACTTAAAGAAATGCAGGAGAACTTGAGTCAACAGGTAGAAGTCATGAAACAGGAAATACAAAAATCTCTTAAAGAATTAAAGGAAAACACAAACAAACAAATGATGGAACTGAGCGAAACCATCCTGGATCTAAAAAAAGAAGTGGAAACAACTAAAAAATCACAAAGTGAGACAATTTTGGAGATTGAAAATCTTGAGAAGAAATCAGGGGCCATAGATGCAAATATCAACAACATAATGCAAGAGATGGAAGAAAGAATCTCAGATGCTGAAGATACCATAGAAACCATTTACTCAACAGTCAAAGAAAATGCAAAATGCAAAAAGCTTGTATCCCAGAAATCCAGGAAATCCAGGACACAATGAGAAGACCAAACCTAAGGATTTTAGGTATAGATGAGAGTGAAGATTCACAACTGAAAGGGCCAGCAAATATCTTCAACAAAATTATGGAAGAAAACTTTCCCAACTTAAAGAGAGAGGTGCCCATGAATATACAAGAAGCCTACAGAACTCCAAACAGACTGGACCTGAGCAGAAATACCTCCTGTCACATAATAATCAAAACCCCAAATGCACTAAACAAAGAAAGAATATTAAAGGAAGTAAGAGAAAAAGGCAAGTAACATATAAAGGAAGACCTATCAGAACCACACCAGACTTCTCACCAGAGACCATGAAAGCTAGAAGATCCTGGGCAGATCTCATGCAGACTATAAGAGAACACAAATGTCAGCCAAGACTACTATACCCAGCAAAACTCTCAATAACCATAGATAGAGAAACCAAGATATTCCATGACAAAACCAAATTTACATGATATCTTTCCACAAACCCAGCTCTACAAAGACTAATAGGAGGAAAACCCCAATACAAGGAGGGAAACTACACCCTGGAAAAAGCAAGATAGTTGCCTTCTTTCATCAAACACAAAAGAAGATAACTACTCAAATATAAAAATAACATCAAAAATGACAGGAAGTAATAATCACTATTCCTTAATATCTCTTAACATCTATGGACTCAATTCCCCAATAAAAAGACATAGACTAAAAGGCTGAATAAGGAAACAGGACCCTACATTTTGCTGCATACAGGAAACACACCTCAGTGTCAAAGACAAACACTACCTTAGAGTAAAAGCCTGGCAGACAATTTTACAAGCCAATGGTCTCGGGAATGAGCCGGAGTAGCCATTCTATTATCGAATAAAATTGACTTTCAACCTAAAGTCATCCAAAGAGACACAGAAGGACACTTATTGCTGGTCAAAGGAAAAACCCAACAAGAAGACCTTTCAATTCTGAACATCTATGCGCCAAATGCTAGGGCCCACTCATTCATAAAAGACACTTTACTAAAGCTCAAAGCACATATTGCACCTAACACAATAATTGTGGGTGACTTCAACACTCCACTCTCATCAATGAACCAATCAGGTAAACAGAAATTAAACAGGGACACAGTAAAACTTATTGAAGCTTTGGACCAATTGGATTTGACTGATATTTGTAGAACATTTCACCCTAAAGCAAAAGAATATACCTTTTTCTCAGCACCTCATGGTACCTTCTCCAAAATCGACCATATAATTGTTCACAAGACAGATCTCAACAAATATAAGAAGATCGAACTAATCCTATGCCTCCTATCAGATCACTATGGAGTAAGAGTGGTTTTCATTAGCAACAAAAATAACAGAAAGCCCACATAAACATGGAGGCTGAACAATACTCTACTCAATGTCACCTTGGCCAAAGAAGAATTAAAGATCAAGAATTGACAAATGGGACCTCATAAAACTACAAAGTTTCTGTAAGGCAAAGGACACCGTCAAAAGGACAAAACGTCAACCAACAGACTGGGAAAGAATCTTCTCCAACCCTAAATCCGACAGAGGGCTAATATCTAATATATACAAAGAACTCAAGAAAGTAGAACCCAGAGATCCAAATAACCCCATTAAAAAGTGGGGTACGGAGCTAAACAAAGAATTTTCACATGAAGAACTTCAGAGAGCTGAGAAACACCTTAAGAAATGTTCAACATCATTAATTATTAGGGAAATGCAAATCAAAACAACCCTGAGATTTCACCTCACACCAGTCAGAATGGCTAAGGTCAAAAATTCAGGAGACAGCAGGTGTTGGCGAGGATGTGGAGAAAGAGGAACACTGCTCCACTGCTGGTGGGATTGCAAGATGGTGCAACCACTTTGGAAATCAGTCTGGCGGTTCCTCAGAAAACTGGGCATGTCACTTCCTGAGGACCCTGTTATACCACTACTGGGCATATATCCAGAGGATTCTTCAGCATGCAATAAGGACACATGCTCCACTATGTTCATAGCAGCCCTATTTGTAATAGTCAGAAGCTGGAAAGAACCTAGATGTCCTTCAACGGAGGAATGGATACAAAAAATGTGGTATATTTATACAATGGAGTACTATTCAGCCATTAGAAACAATGAATTCATGAAATTCTTAGACAAATGGATGGAGCTGGAGAACATCATACTAAGTGAGGTAACCCAGTCTCAAAAGATCAATCATGGTATGCACTCACTGATAAGTGGATATTAGCCTAGAAACTTTGAATACCCAGGACATAATCCACAAATTAAATGATGTCCAAAAAGAATGGAGGAGTGGGCCCTGGTTCTGGAAAGACTCAGTGCAAGAGTATAGGGGAATTCCAGAACAGGGAAGTGGGAAGGGGTAGATGGAAGAATAGGGGGACGGAAGAGGGTTTATGGGACTTGCGGGGAGTGGGGACCCAGAAAAGGGGAAATCATTTGCAATGTAAATAAAAATAAATAAATAAATAAATAAATAAATAAATAAATAAATAAAAAGAAAGAAATCAAAGACGTTTTAGAATTTAATGAAAATGAAGGCACAACATACCCAAATCTTTGGAACACAATGAAAGCAGTGATAAGAGGAAAACTCATAGCCCTGAGTGCCTCCAAAAAAGAAAATGGAGAGAGCATACACTAGCAGCTTAACAACAAACCTGAAAGTCCTGGAACAAAAAGAAGCCAATTCACCCAGGAGGAGTAGAAGACAGGAAATCATGAAACTCAGGGCTGAAATCAATCAAGTGGAAACAAAGAGAACCATACAAAGAATAAATGAATCCAGGAGCTGGGTCTTTGAGAAAATCAACAAGATAGATAAACCCTTAGCCAGACTGACCACAGGGCACAGAGAAAGTATCGAAATTAACAAAATTAGAAATGAAAAGGGGAATATAACAGCAGAAACTGAGGAAATCCAAAGAATCATCAGATCCTACTACAAAAGCCTATACTCAATACAACTGGAGAATCTGGAGGAAATGGACAATTTCCTAGACAGATACCAAATACCAAAATTAAATCAGGACCAAATAGATCATCTAAACAGTCCCTTAACCCCTAAAGAAATAAAAGGGGTCATAGAAAGTCTTCCAACCAAAAAAAGCACAGGACCAGATGGTTTCAGTGCATAATTCTATCAGACCTTCAAAGAAGACCTAACACCAATACTTTTCAAACTATTTCACAAAATAGAAACAGAAGGAACACTACCCAATTCCTTCTACAAAGCCACGATTATGCTGATACCAAAAAACACACAAAGATCCAACAAAGAAAGAGAACTTCAAACCAATTTCCCTTATGAACGTCGATACAAAAATACTCAATAAAATTATTGCCAAGCGAATCCAAGAACACATCAAAACGATCATCCACCATGATCAAGTAGGCTTTATCCCAGGCATGCAGGGTTTGTTCAATATACGGAATTCCATCAATGAAATCCACTACATAAACAACCTCAAAGAAAAAACCCACACAGTCATTTCACTGGATGCTGAAAAAGCATTTGAGAAAATTCAGAATCCATTCATGCTTTAAGTCTTGGAAAGAACAGGAATTGAAGGCCCATACATAAACATAGTAAAAGCAAGATACAGCAAACCGGTAGCCAGCCTCAAACTAAATGGAGAGAAACTTGAAGCAATCCCACTAAAATCAGGGACTAGACTGGGCTGCCCTCTTTCTCCTTATCTTTTCAATATTGTACTTGAGGTACTAGCTCGGGCAATTAGACAACATAAGGAGGTCAAAGGGATACAACTTGGAAAGGAAGAATTCAAACTATTATTATTTGAAGAAGATATGATAGTCTAACTAAGTGACCAAAAAACTCCATTAGAGAACTCCTACAGCTGATAAACAACTTCAGAAAAAGTGGCAGGTTATAAAATCAACTCAAGCAAATCAGTAGCCTTCTATACTCAAAGGATAAGCAGGCTGAGAAAGAAATTAGGGAAATGACACCCTTCACAATAGCCGTAAACAGTATAAAGTACCCTGAGGTGACTCTTACCAAATATGTGAATTATCTGTATGAGAAGACCTTCAAGACTTCAAGAAGGAAATGGAAGAAGACCTCAAAAAATGGAAAAACCTCCCAGGCTCATGGATCAGCAGAATTAATATAGTTAAAATGGCCATTTTGCCAAAAGCAATATACAGATTCAACACAATACCCATCAAAATCCTGACTCAATTCTTCATAGAGTTAGAAAGAGCAATTCTCAAAATCATCTGGAATAGCAAAAAACCCAGGATAGCTAAAACTATACTCAACAACAAAAGAAATTCTGGGGGAATCAGTATCCCTGACCTCAAGCAATACTACAGAGCAATAGTGTTAAAAACTGCATGGTATTGGTACAGTGACAGGCAGGCGGATCAATGGAACAGGATTGAAGATCCAGAAATGAACCCATACACCTATGGCCTCGTGATCTTCGACAAAGGGGCTGAAAACATCCAATGTAAAAAAGATAGCCTTTTCAAGAAATGGTGCTCATTCAACTGGAGGTGAGCCTCCAGAAGAATGCGAATTGATCCATCCTTGTCTCCCTGTACTAATCTCAACTGTAAATAGATCAAGGACCTCCACATAAAACCAGACACTTTGAAGCTAACAGAAAATAAACTGGGAAAGACCCTTGAGGACATTGGTACAAAGGGAAGGTTCCTGAACAGATCACCAATAGCGTATGCTCTAAGACCAAGAATTGACAAATGGGACCTCATAAAATTACAAAGTTTCTATAAGGCAAGAGACACCATCAAGAGGACAAATCGGCAACCAACAAATTGGAAAAAGATCTTCACCAACCCTACATCAGATAGAGGGCTAATATCCAATATATACAAAGAACTCAAGAGGTTAGACCCCAGAAAACCCAATAACCCTATTAAAAACGGGGTACAGAGTTAAACAAAGAATTTTCATCCGAAGAACTTCGGATGGCGGAGAAGCATCTTTAAAAAAGTCCAACTTCATTAATCATTAGGGAAATGCAAATCAAAACAACCCTGAGATTTTACCTTACACCAGTCAGAATGGCTAAGATTAAAAATTCAGGAGACAGCAGGTGTTGGTGAGGATGTGGAGAAAGAGTAACACTCCTCCACTGCTGGTGGGGTTGCAAATTGGTACAACCACTCTGTAAATCAGTATGGAAGCTCCTCAGAAAACTGGGCACCTCAATTCCAGAAGATCCTGCTATTCCACTCCTGGGCGTTTACCCAGAGGATTCCCCAGCATGTAGTAAGTATACATGCTCCACTATGTTCATAGCAGCCCTATTTATAATAACCAGAAGCTGGAAAGAACCCAGGTATCCCTCAACAGAAGAATGGATGCAAAAAATGTGATATATATATACACAATGGAGTACTATTCAGGGATTAGAAACAATGAATTCATAATATTCTTAGGCAAATGGATGGAGCTGGAGAACATCAGTGAGGTAACCCAGTCTCAAAAGATCAATCATGTTATGCACTCACTAATAAGTTGATATTAACCTAGAAAACTTGAATACCCAAAACATAATCCACACATCAAATGAGGTACAAGAAGAATGGAGGAGTGGCCCCTGGATCTGGAAAGACTCAGTGTAGCAGTATAGGGCAAAACCAGAACAGGGAAGTGGGACGGAGTGGGTGGGAGAACAGGGGAAGGGAAGGGGGCTTATGGGACTTTCGGGGAGTAGGGGGCCAGAAAAGGAGATATCGTTTGAAATGTAAATAAAAAATATATCGAATTAAAAAAACAACAACATGGGAGTGAAGGATAGTAAGAACAGTTTTACATGAGTGTACAGGAGGTTGGTCTGTTGCTACTCTTCATTCAAATGCTTAATCCTGGACCTCAAGATCTGGTAGTTCCTAAAGAGGAGATCCTCATCTATACCAACTTTTGCTGTATAAACTTTGCCAAGCAAGTTATCTCTGATTATAAATAAAGATAGCTGTGGCCTGCCTTTTCAGAAGAGAGTGAGGAAGAGCTAGATTTCTAGGTTTGGAGTTTCATACAGGGACCATGAGGAGAGAGAAGAAGAAAGAGTCAGGGAGACAGTGACCATGTAGTAGATGGATCGCAAGTGCCTAACCATGAGGGCTGGCCTGATGGAGTAGTACAGCCTGAATAAAATATTGCAAAAAATCCATAATTTCTATGGCGAAGGAGACCAAGTAGCATAGAGGATTGATACCTATTCACCTCTAGGGGTTTTAAGCATATTATAAATCTAGTTTTCTGTGTCTTTTACCTGGGAACTGTATGGTCTGAAGTGGAATAGAAACCCCTTTGAGATATTTAAAGAAAACAGTGTGTGTAGCAACACCCAGAAATATAATTACTACTAGAAAAGCAGATGGAAGGAGGAAAAGGAGATGAAGAAAAAAATCATAATCTAAAATATAATAAAGGACATTGAAATGAAAAATACAGATTTAAATCTTAGTTTTAATTCCTCATCATGAAGAATTTCTTTATAACATATGAGGAAAACTTTAGAAAAACCACAATAAAAATGTTATCTTGTGGAGCCAATTATCAATGAACTCATCTGGAGGCTCATATTAGGCCTAAATCTCTGAATACCCAAGATAGAATTCATAGACCATATGAAGTGCACAAAGAATGAAGACCAAAATGTGGATGGTTCAGTCCTTTCTAGAAGGAGAAACAAAATGTTCATAGTCAGTATAGGGTGGGAGAGACTTGAGAGAAAAAGAGGAGGCGGGTAGAAAAAGAAGGGTCAGGATCAAGTATGCTTGGGACGGATACAGAGGGTCAGGAATTTGAACAGAGGTATGTAGCAGTGGGTGATGGGGAGCCACCACCAAGTCCCACATGTCAGGAAAGTAAGAGGCTCTCAGGAACCAAAAGGGATGAGATTAGCTGAAATGCCCAACAAAGGGCAGGAAGAACCTGTATAGACCATATCCAGAGGTTAGGAAAGGCCTCCAGGTGGGGATCGTACCAACTACTCATTTTCAAATTTTTAAACCAGAATTGCTCCTGTCTAAAGAAAATAAAAAGACAACATGTGGAGCAGAGACTGAAGGAAAGGCCATCCAAAGACTGCCCCATCTGGAAATCCATTTCATATACAGACAACAAACCCAGACACTGTTGCAGATGCCAAGAAATGCTTGCTGACAGGAACCTGATATAGCTGTCTCCTGAGAGGCTCTGCCAAGAGCCTGACAAATGCAGAGGCTGATGCTCTTAGTCAACCATTAGACAGAGCATGGGGTCCTCAATGAAGGAGTCTGAGAAAGGACTAATAGAGTTGAAAGGGTTTACAACCTCATAGAAAGAATAACAATATTAATGAACCAGACCTCCCAGAGCTCCCAGGGACTAAACCACCAACCAAAAAGTATACTTGGAGGATCCTATAGCCCCAGCTGCATATGTAACAGCAGATGGCCTTGTTGGGCATCAGTGAGATAAGAGACCCTTGGATCTGTGAAGGCTCAATACTTCAGTGTAGGGGTATGCCAGGGCAGAGACGCAGGGATAACATTTGTAATGTAAATAAATAAAATTTTGAAAAAATGTTAATTTCACAATTTTTTATAAAAATGGAGAACAAAAAGAAAAAGAAAGGAGATTGAAAGATTGTTAGAGCTAAAGGATCTGGGAATTTTCTGTGAGATTATTTCTCCTCATAATATCAAAAGCTACACTCCCAAAGGGTCACTAATAAAACTAACAAGATCAATTTTGAGTTGAACAAGGATAATATCATTGGGCATGTCCAAATGAATGGTAAAAAGACAGTGAGATCTATAATCTAACTGTGGGTAATTGAAAAAGATCAGAGCAGTATAGGTGGTCCTTCCCAGAGGAGAATATGACAATTGGTAATCCAAAGACAGTAAACCATAACAACATCCATACAAACAAAAATATACATACTGAGCACTTTATATATAAGAATATATGTGTAGAGTTTCTATACCATTTGGCGATCCCTCCCTGAATCCTATATGAGTCTCCGGGTTCTCTCCAATATTTGGCTGTGGGTCTCTGCACTTGTTTCACTCAGGTTGTAGCTTGTATCCTCTCAGAGGATAGTTATGCTAGGCTCCTGTCTGCAAACATAACAGTATTACTTATAGTGTCATGGACTAGTGCTTATCCATTGGATAGGTCTCAGTTTGACACAGACATTTGTCTCCATTCCTTCTCTCTGTGCTCTATCTTAGTCCTTGAACTCCTTCTAGATAGGACACATTTTATGTTAAAAGTTTTATAGTTGATTGGTATCCTTATCCTGCTATTGCTGTGTGTGTGTGTGTGTGTGTGTGTGTGTGTGTGTAGGGTCTGCCTGCCTACAGGAAGTGGCCTCTTTTGGGTCTATATCTATACTGCTATTAGTTCCAACTGAAGACACCCCTATAGACTCCTGGAAGCCTCCGGCATCCCAATACTCTGGCAAGTCCTATACATACCCATCACTCCTGCCACTTTCAGTTTTAAAATTTTATTCATTATCCTGCCCCTCTGGCCCTATCTTTATTCTTCACATACCTGATTATGATTACCCCATTCCATTCCTCTTCCTCTCTTCCACATAGTTCCCTCCCTAGGTCTACTTTTTTTTTTTTTTGACTTTTTTTTTGACTTTTTTATTTCTCCTAAGTGAGATTCGATCATTATCCCTTGGGCCTTCCTTCTTCAGCTTCTTTGGGTGTGTGGAGTATACCATAGGTATCTTGTGCTTTATGCTTAATATTCACTTATAAGTAAGTACATACCGTGCCTGTCCTTTTGGGTCTGTGTTACCTCACTTATGATATTTTCTAGTTCCATACATTTGCTTGCAAAATTCATGTTGTCCTCATTTTTAATAGCTGAATAGTGTTCCATTATGTAAAGGGCCCACATTTTCTGTATCTATTCTTCAGTTGACGGTCATCTGGGTTGTTTCCAATTTCTGGTAATTATAACTAAATCTGTTAGAAACATAATGGAGCACATGTTCTTATGGGAAGATGAATCATCTTTTGGGTATATGGCTAGGAACAATGTAGCTAGACATTCGAGTAGAACTATTTGTAATTTGCTAGGTAATATCCAGATTGATTCCCAGGGTGGTCATAAAACTTTTCATTCCCACCAAGGGTGGAAGACTATTCCCCTTGCTGCACATCCTAGCCAGCATGTGTTGTTACTTAAGTTTTTGCTTTAAGCCATTCTGATGTATGTAAGATGGAATCTCAGGGTCAATTTGATTTGCATTTCCCCACTGACGAAGGAAGGACATTGAATGTTTAAGTGTTTCTTGGTTATTCAAGAATCCTTTGTTGAGAAATCTTCATCTAGCTCTGTACTAACATGGACCCTTGGGGTTCCAGGAGACTGAACCACCCTCTACAAAGCTCCCCTAGACCCTCAAACATATGTAGCAGATGGGCAGTTTGGTCTTCATATTAGTCTCCCAGCAACTATAGTAGGATATGTTTCTATAACGGTCACTTAAGTTACAGCATATGCTATGGAATCAGTCCCCCAACCTGGACTGCTTTGTCTGGATTCAGTGGAAGAGGATATGCCTAGTCTTGCAGAGATATCATGTACCAGGATGTAAGAATATCCAAGGGCATACTTCTACACTCTCAGAGAAAAGGGGAGGGGGGATGGGAGCAGGGACTGTGTGAGGGGAGACTGTGAGGTAGGGGCAGTAATGGAGATATAAAGTGAATAAATAAGTAAATAAATAAGTATATAAATAGATAAATGGATAGATAGATACAACAAAGGATTTGGTATGAAGTAAGAATATAAAACATATCAGGTAAAAAAAGTCAAATTAAATGTTAAAAATAATATAGATATGTATATATAAATGCAAAAAATTAGTATAAAGAATCAAATTTGAAGGAAGGAATGGAAAGAGAAACATGTTAAAATTTTATGATAGTTCCCAAAATAAAACTTTCAATAAAAAATCATGGGGTAATAACAAGGAATGGATTGTAGAAGAGCAGTGTCTCTCAGTCTCTCTGTCTCTTTTTCTCTGTCTCTGTCTGTCTGTCTGTCTGTCTCTCTCTCTCTCTCTGTATGTGTGTGTGTGTGTGTGTGAACGTGTATTTATATGGACATGGAACAATCTTGATAGTATCTATTGCATTATACAAGAATACATGCTAAAGCCAGAAACACAATGATTATTACAAGTATTCTTCAATTTATCAATAGACTTAACTCTATTTATGACTTATGATTATTATATTGAATATAGATAAATTACAGAAAAATCAATAAAAGAATACAAATATTTACCCTTCATAGTATGTGTCTGACTTATATTAAATTTTAAAAGTTGTACATGTAATTTTTATAAACACTTTTGGGTTTAACTAAAAAACCACACAATAATATTATAAACAGATATTTGAGACTATATTTTCTAGTAATTTTATTTTTTTATTTGTGCAGAAAAACAAATTTTTGCCCAAATATCAATGGTAATAGTCCAATTTTTATCCCTTTCACAATATGTTTATTATGCCAGAATCCTATGATGTATACTTAATTTAATCATAAACAATGCAACTCAATATGCAACTATGCAAATCAAAAATATTATACTATATGGCTAGAAGCTAGTATAAAGACCATGATATTATTTCATTATATGCATAAAGGTAGTTGACTAAGATCAACATCTTTTTAATAGAACCCAATACATTAAATACAGAATGATCAAACTTTCAGAAATATCAGAATATTAAACTCTATATTTGATAGATTCACAGAAAGTATTGTACAGCATGGAGAAAATCTGAAATATTATTCTGTGAAAATGGAAATGAAAGTTCTCCTGATCACTACTGTATTCAACACATCACCAGAATTTTAGACACATCAACTAGACTAGGTTAAAAAAATGCAAGACTATATAAAAATTATATGTTTGTAAATATTCTCATTCTGTATATATAAATGCTTAAATACTTGGTAAAAAGATTATTAAACTACAAAAATTACTTAGTAGTAAAGGAGGCAAAACTGGTATATAAAATTAGGATAATTGCTACAGACCATTAATTAACATGAAGACTAAAATCAGAAATCCTCCTATCTGCAAGAGCCACGAGTAATCAAGCTGGCAACAGTTGTGTAAGATCTCTAAAATGAAAATTACAGAATACTATGAGCATTAAAGATACTAATTTGTAAATAACTCTCATGCTCCTAATTACATAGGTATATATAATTAAAATATAGATCCTATTAAATGTGATCTACAGAATCAATGGAATTCTCCTTCAAACTCCAAAGACAATCTTTATGTAAATAAAAGAAAACATTGTACATACATGTCAGAAAATATAAGATATAGCTTATAAACAACTGAAATAAAGATGGGTTCTTTAAGAAAGCATTTTTTAAGAAATGCTACACAGCACTTGTGAAAACCAAAACAGAAAAAAAAATCATATTATCAGCAAATAAACAGTTTTGTTAACCAAGAGAATAGCAACCAGACTGTTAAAGTCTGTCCATGTGTACAATAATATCATGTATGTTGTAGGGTATTCAACTGCTTTCTGTATGTGTTTGTGGTCTACTATACAGAAGAAAAGGCATGTCTGATATGATTTAATATAAAAATAACTCATGATTAGGAAATTCACAAGCATAGTACAAACCAACTATTATTGTTTTGTTAAATGAATATGACATCAAAATACCTTCTAAATTTGCATATTTATACTCCTAGATTAATGTGTCTCTCCCATGTCATCAGAGCTAGTTTTTACTACAGTTCTAGATAGTATATGTTGCTTATTGTAGAAACTCAAAACTAGACATGCAGACAATAATTATCTGGAAAGTTCTCAGTTACAAGTAGCTCATCTTTATCCCACATATCCACATACATAGAAATCTTTGAAAAAGTGGGGACCAAAAGTATGTAATAGCCAGAGGTTGAAAGGGCTGAGGTAGTTATCTTCTAGACAGGATAGCATCACTGTTTTCATGAACCAGCAGCCCCTATGCTCTCCTGTGTCAGATTAATTCAAGATCAAGTCAGTCAACATTTAACACAGAAAGTAGAGTCCATCATGGTGGCAGCACCTAAGGGTAGATGTTAGAGACTAAGTTGATTCAGTAATTGAGAAACCATGGACATGGTCATATAAGTTCTGGCTCATACATACTTTTGTCCCCACTTTTTCAAAGGTTTCTATGTGTGTGATGTGTGGAATAAAGATGTGATACTTGTAACTGAGAATTTTCCAGATACTTATTGCCTGCATGTCTAGTTTTGAGTTTCTACATTAAGCAACATATAACTGTAATAAGAAATAGCTCTGATGACATAGGAGAGACACAGTAATCTAGGAGTATAAATATGCAAATTTAGAGGATATTTTGGTGTTATGTTCATTTAACAAAACAAAAATAGACCAGGATATTTGTTTTTTAATAGGTTGTCACCGAGAAGGTTGACTATGCCATAGTAGATGGTCTTAAACACATATGTATATGGGCATCACGAGTTGAACTGAAGGTCTTAATTCCTTTGGCATCGCTGTGATAAGATGCCATGGCCAAGGCAACTATTAAAAAATGAATTTAATTCATTCACGGTATGTAATTTTATGCTGAGAAATTCAATAGATTGAGGAAAAGTCAGATTGCATAAACATTGTTAGAAAATTGCCATTTTAGTAAGATTAAATATTTATTCTTAGTAAATGATTTTATCATTAAGCATACTTTATTTAGTGCTATTTCTTCAGTATCTTCTAGATTGTTAATGTCTTAGGTACCATTTATTCTTGATAATAGACATGATGCTTTAGGCAATTTATATAAGAAAATGTTTATATGACCTTGTGGTTACAGAGGTCTAGAGATCATGTCCATCATGGTAATAGGGTGTAAGAGTAGGTGGTAGGGCCTAAGTAAGTTGATTCAATAATTTGACTATTTTAAATGTTGGCATAGAAGATTTTACTTCATATACTGTTTACATTTCCTCTGCTTAAAAACCGATGAAGACAATTTAGGTTCTTTTTTGTTCTTTCTTTCTTCCTTCCTTCCTTCCTTTCTTTCTTTCTTTCTTTCTTTCTTTCTTTCTTTCTTTCTTTCTTTCTTTCTTTCTTTCTTTCTTTCCTTTTACCCTCCAGATTTTATTCCCCACCCTCCTCCGACTGATCCACATCCCATACCTTCTCCCCACCCTATACCTATGTCTCCATGCCAATATCCCTACAACCCACCACCCACCCAACAAGACCTTTAAACTTCCTTGGGCCCCCAGTCTCTTGAGGGTTAGGTGCATCTTCTCTGACTGAGCCCAGACCCAGTAGTCTTCTGTTGTATATGTGTTGGGGGCATCATATCCGCTGGTGTATGCTGCATGGTTGGTAGGCCCATGTTTGAGAGATCTCAGGGGTCCAGGTTAATTGATACTGCTGTTCCTCCTATAATGTCACCCTCCTATTCAGCTTCGTGCAGCCTTTCCCCAATTTAACCATAGAGGTCAGCAACTTAGTTTATAATCAAGGGATGAATATGCTAAAAATTGTACCATGTGTATATACAATGTTGTAGTAGTTAGGAAGAAAGAGGAAGGAGAACCTTTATTTACAGGGAAACTGAGGAAACTGGAGGATATCATACTAAACTAAACCAAACAAAAAATATAAATATTATGTGGTTTGCTTTATATGGAGAAATGAGAGATAAAGATGAAAGAGAGAGAGAGAGAGAGAGAGAGAGAGACAGAAAGAGAGAGAGAGTGAGAGAGATTATAAATAATTGTTAATCCCATTCACATTTATTTTATGATAATTGATTACAAAATGAAACATTATTTATAAAAAGGAATAGAAATAGAATTGTGTTTTTCAAGTGTTCTAAGTTAGAAAATCTGGCATCTTTATTTAATATGTGAAATGTTTGACTTAGTAGGAAGAAGCATTTCTTCCAAAATACTCCTTGAAAAGATTTATATTTGTCATCTATACAGAGCATCACAGAAGCAAGTTTTGCTGTTCCTCAGTTTCTGCAATTTTACTTCAATATAAATTCTATTTCTTTAGAAGGCTCAGCGTTCTGGCTGTTTTCCACAGGTTCCTCTGAATTTTGATGATTCATAAATTTTCAAATTCATGAAAGGAATATGAACAGAAATTAAATGTCTGAAAGTACTTGAAGCTTTTGTAGTGGAAGCATCAATACTGTCCATTGGCAATTAAGTATTAACTTTCAAAAACTTTCAAAAAATATTGTGTCTCAAATATGAGTCAGTTAATAAGCCACATTTTTTGTTGGTTGGTTTGTTGGTTTAGGAGATTGGTTGGTTTGATTGGTTCTGTTTTTGTTTTTGTTTTAGTTTTTTGCCTAAAGTCGGAATATCTTTCCTTGTTGGCCAGCCAGACTGATCTCCATCTATAGGTTCCTAGATGATTTCATGTTTTAGTCACCAAGGTAGTCAGAACTATAAATATGCATCTTCCTGGGCTTTAGATATGAGCCCTATATTTAATGAAGAAGATTAATATTATAATGGATCAACCCTATAATGTTTAGTCCTCATTGTCAACTTGAATACATTTGGAATAGTCTCATACTCAATAAAAAAGAAAGACTGTAAAACAAAATGACCATTTTTACATACAATGATGGCTGTATCTTCATATCTTGAGCAGAAATCAATACTAACAAGAATAACAGTAAAAACAGACTCTTTTCTTTCCTTGTTTTTGTCAGGTATTTTACCACATCAATGTATATAAAAGCAACTGCTCACAATCAACCTGTTCCTTTTTGCTAATGATAACAACCATAATAACTAGACTAAATATATCTAAAAACTTGTGATGAAAGTTTGATACACTGCCTCTAATATTGTTTAAATGGCAGAATGTTAGATAAATTTTTGTCTTCATTTATACACTTATTATGTTGCATGATTTCTCTGGTACAACTGCTGGTTGTTCAGCTGCCCATGAGTATCTCTGTACTAATTATTGGAGATTTTATTTTAACATGAACCATTTAGGTATCGAACAATGGACAGTACCCAGAAACGTAGTAGTAAGGTTGAGCAGGATCAGAATCCTGGCACTCAGGTACCCATGTGAGACAGTAATAAGTTTCCTGCTCCCTACCAGATTCCTGGCCCAGAATACATGTCCCAAATATGACCTGGTCACGATGCTCAGAACAGAGTTCTCCATGCTAATGAGTTATCTAGAGATCCCAAGGGTTTGGCCAATAAGCTTCCCTTCTCTGATATTCCTCACTGCAAAGGTGTGTAAGCTACGGGAAGGTGGTATGCACCCATTTTCCAAAATGAACAATTAATAGACAGTTTGGAGCCAAAGACTGCCTTTTATCAAAAACAGTTGTGGGGAGCATAGAGAAGGCTTTTGCCTACCTAGCTATATCTTCTAATCCTCCAGCAGAATGCCCATTTCACACCCAGACCACCACCATTAAGCTAAAGACTTTCAAAGATGAGCTAAGCCAGAATTTCCCCCTCTAGCCCCAGCCTCATCACAGATCTGTGGACCCCTAACTCTATTCCCAACTCCCCACAACCCAGCAGGGTATCAGATGTCCAGGAATTTGGAATTCTTTGCCCTGGGCTCCTCACCCAGTGTCTGTGGACCTCTGACTCATTGTTCCCTACTCCCTGCAGTTTCCAGCAGTGACTGGCTATCTCCGAGCTTGGGAACCCCAGCTGTAGCTTCCACATCCTAGATTAGGTTTTCCTACAACATGAGTGGTGTATCAGCCCTTCACTTGGGTCCAGCACCCAACAGTAGTGTTGCAGAGTAAACCCAGTCTAGCACTCAGTGATTTCTCTCCCCAGCACCCCAGAGGGGGTGTGAAACAAGGGCCCGCATTTTGGTGCATGCATTCTGCCTGGAATGCTGTTTTCCTGATCAATACAATATACCAAACCAGCAACAAGCTTCTTCTTAATATCCCAAGGGTCAAAACTTAACTTTAAAACCTAGATAACTAAGCTAGCAAACTATCATTGATCTAAGTGTCTCAAAATTCTGTTGTATTGCATTGTTTTTTAAGTAACTAACAATATGCATATTGAAAATAATGATGTATCTGGACAAAACACAACTGGCTGGTTGAAAACATTTTAATTTGCAGTTATGTTCTAGAACACTACATTATGTTATCAGCAAATTAAATAAACAAAGTTCTGTTTACAGATAAAATGGTGGCAATGCAACTATCTAGTTCAAGCTTGGCATTGACCTTTCAAAATTTCTTAGTCACTATTCCTTGTCATACTGCTGTCTTCCCTGACCTCCTACCTTACTTAGTTACCTCAATATGACCTCTTGATTTCTAGGAATAATCCATTTTCACCACATATATCAAGGGCATTAATGCTAAAGTCTACATATGAAACAAATATATGATTGTCTTTCTGGTACTGAGTTATCTCACTCTGAATGGTCATTTCTAGCTTTATACATTCAATTGTGAATTTCACAACTTTGTTTTCTCAACAGCAGAGTAATATTCTATTGTGTGAACGTATTGCATTTTCATTATACATTTCTCTGTCAATGGACATCTTTTACCTCCTTCATATAATAAACACAGCATCATGAGCATTTAAATCAACATTTCTATAGTAAGATGTAGAGTCCTTTGGATATATGTCCAGGGTAAACAGAATTGGATCAGGCTTTAATTTTTTTTTCCTACCTTAGTGAGAAAATTCTACTCTGATTTTCATAGTTCTTGTATCTTTAGGATAGCTCTTTCCTCACAACCATGCCAGCATCTGAAGTAACTTATTTTTAACCTTTTATCCTTGCCCTTATGATTAAATTTGTAAATCATTTGAATTTCCATTTATTTGATAGCTGTAGATATTGAACACTTTAAAATTGCTCTTTGGTTTTCCATATTTCCTCTTTATTTGTTGGATATATTTATTTACATTTCAAATGTTATCCCCTTTCCTTGTTTCCCTTCCAGAAACCCCCATCCCATCCTCCCTCCCCTTGCTTCTATGAGGGTTCTTCCCCACCTGCCCATCCACTGCTGCTTCCCTGCCCTTGCATTCCACTAAACTGGCGTGTTAAGCTGCCCTAGGACCAAGGGCCTCTCCTCCCATTGATATCCAGCAAGGCCATCCTCTATTACATATGCAGTGGAAGCCATGAGTCCCTCCATGTGTACTCTTCGGTTTGTGGTTTACTCATTGGGAGCTCTGAAGCTCTTTCTTTACTTCAATGCTCACTTTTATAATTGTGTTGTTTGTTCTCCTGAGGTTGACACCATCCCCCAGTCCTGCCTTTTGTTATTTGTCAGGACATTATAGGTAGTAAATATTTTCTTCCCTTTTTGTAAGGGTTAATGTTCACTCACATAACAGTGTTGTTCTTACATTTATTACGATCTTAAAACCTGTGCTGACCAAGTTCTACTTAGAAAGTCTTTTCTTTCCTGTGTATAACTAATAAAATAAATTAGTTATCCTAGTTAAGATACTGTATTTTTCAGAAAAAAAGTAACTATTTTCTTCAAAGGTGATGAACCTTTGCTAAATTGTTTAGCCAAGTTAATGATATACCTTAAGAGCATTTAAGTCTATGAATTCAACCTGCTTTCTACTGTGTACTAAGCCTGTGCAATTATAACCTGTCTTTAAAATAATAATGCAACCAAACTAGTACACCTTGGATTTCAGTTACAATAATCTCTTAAACCCTCAATTAAATACATAGCTTTCTTCTTAAATTATATACTCTTTCATGACCCTGGCCTAGAATAATATATATATATATATATATATATATATATATATATATATATATATATATATATATATATATAAAACCATTTTTTTAAAGGAATAGCAGGTTGAAAGCAATCTAAAGCAAAACTAATGTTCCATAAATATTAGAATAAACCTGTGTCTTTAGACTGATAACATCTGGTGGTACAGTGCACTGCTTTCTCAGTAAAGAAGCACGTTTCACAAAAAGTGTGTTTAAGATACCAAAAAATATATCTTTATATATTTCACAGTGTTTTCTGTGTTTTTAGTACATTTTAGTAATTAATGAAAAGAACTCTTTTATTAAGACAGACACACTGCACAATAGCACAATATCCACAGAACAGACAGGAAATAAAGACAAATTACACACATACACATGAGCCAAACAACAAAGAAAACACAGTGAAGATAGAAAGAAACTAGTTCTCATTCTTCATTTAAATTGCACCAAGAAGTAGTTTCTGTCTGTTCCTTCACTGACATTGACATATTTTGGTACCTATTTTAAATTTATTAAATTTATTAATTGTTACAATAGTAATATGAATTTATGCTAATACATGCACATACACATATAAACATATATATGACTTAAACATATACGCACAAACACACACACATACACACACATATATACACATGAAAGTACTTTAATCTGTTATTCCATAATAGTGTAAGAGCAGCCTCTCTTTCTTAAACATAAAAGGACATCAAGTAAAAAATGTCACAGTGACAGATATGTTTTCTCTCTCTTTGGTTGTTTTTCATTCAGTAGTATTCTGTATATCGCTTCCACTGCTATTTCACACTGTTTCCTTTCCTTCTCATTTCATGTAAATTTTGATGTAGAATTACATGTGATGTAGATTGCATGTGAAGAAAACACATTTTATGTAATGGTACATGTAGAAAACAAGCTAGTTCCAACCTAAAATATTAATTATGAATTGCTGCAGGTAGATTTCTGTGTTATTCTACACATTTCCAAGAGGGGAGTGGCTAATCAATAGTCTTCTACAATGGTAAGCTATCTCAAGCATAATAACAACTGTGTGATATTCCCCCTAGTGCAATAGTAAAAGTAATGTTTTGAGAACAGTCAACTACTTTCTTGGGTTTAAAATCTTTTCCACAAAATAAAACTTTTGCTCAAAACCCTTAAAGAGATCTAAAACCCATGGATACACCAGTCTTAAGAACTAGGGGAAAACCTAAAGCTGTTATGCTTATAAATGGACATAGTAATAAACTAGCTCTAAGTTCTTGTCTTTAATATATAAATGCATTTTCAACTCTTATCAGAGAAGGGTCTTTATTTTTGCAAACCAAATTGATTCTTATACCTACCTAGAATTGATAATCAAAAAAAGAATAAGAAATTGTAAAATGTTTGGTTACAAATGGAACATCCCTATTACATCACTTTATTTCCTGGCTTGAGAATCAACATGGAATAGGGCTGGACTATGTAGTGAAAGTAATTGAAGGTGGATTTAATAAACAAAATGCCATATACATGTGTACAATTCTCAAACAATAAAATGAGATTGGTTTTGAATTAATACCCTGTTAGTAATTATGATAGAGGCAACTGAGACATTCCAGAAGACTTAAAATGATGCACTTCAAAAGAGAGGTTTTAATAAAACTTAATCCTATATAGGTATGGCTGGGTCTCTTTGGGCTTTCTTATTCTAAGCAATATAAAAGTTGATTCTTTTCATTACCCTTTACAAATATTTTAAGCTATATAACACCATAGCAAGTTGTGTGATATTGGCATTCGTTTTTTAAAACTGTGTTGTTTCTTCTTGAGAATTTAGTAATAAAAATAAGAAAAGTATTTAAAAAATCCTACATGACTCCAATAAAATTGAGTAACATATATACTTTATGCACTTTATTATTGATTTTTGGAAACAGTTATGACTTAATAGCTTATTCCATTCTAATTTTATGCATGTATTGTGTATGTGTATGTGCTCACACATGTTCTTGTGTATAAATATCTGTATGCATGTGTGGAGGTCAAAGACTGACATTGTCTTTCTTTTTTTCTCTTTACCTTTTTTATTCTTATGTTTTTGTTTTGTTTTATGTTTATGTGTGACACTCAATGCAGTTGTGTTTCATTCATTACAGTTAGCTGGAATTTAGTCTGCAATATCTATACCTGTTCCACACTATAAAGGATTACTGTGCCTGACTTAATATGTAGGGGCTTGGGATCTGAACTCAGATTCTCATGATTTTTTACATATGAATTGAATTTTTACATCTCTATGTTCTTTATATTCTGGTGTTTCAAAACCAATGTAACCCATTCTATACCCATATCCATATATGCTCATTATTTTATCTTTGGTTTGTGTAAATACAGTCTTATAGTTTCAAATAAATCAATAAGGGCTTAGATATACTGTGAAACATGAGATTTATTATATTCCTCCATCTAATAGTCATCCACTCAATTTTTAAGCCACAAATATTCTCTTTATCTAGGGCTCTAGAAAGCAGAGAAAATGGCCATAGAAATTGAACAGTGGAAAATTGAGTCCAGTGGAGTTGAAATGAGAACAATATTTGTTTTCTAGATTCTGTAACAGTTTTTTTTATAATAGCAATAAACACAAAGGAGACAAAGGACAAACATAAAATATGTAGACTTGGAAGAATAAAAGTATCAGACATTCTTTTGCAAAAACAATGTTGAAATGCCTCTAAGGTAGTGTTTCCAGCCATGCAAGCAAGTCCCTACGCAGAGAATAAGATAAGCTATGTGTTTCTTGGTTATAAAAAATTAATGAAAGGTAGCCTGTGTTAAATATCCCTATAACCTTCCCATTTTCATTATAATCTCTGCAGAAATATATACTTGGTTACAATTCTCTATTTAAACATGAATAAAAAATCTTTGAGGATATCTTACTCTGCTTCATATTTACCATACTAGTATAAAAATAACATTTTATTAACTGATTCAATAAATATTACATTCATATATTTACTGGTTTATTTAGTGTTTGTGTATGGGCACATATGTGCTAATGAGCCTGACTGATCAGGAAACAACTTTCACAAGTCACTTACTCTCTGGCCATCACATGAGTCCCAGAAGACAGTTCAGGTTAACCATCAGATTTGGTAGCAAGCAATTTTGCACAATTAACTATTTCTATGGCCATATCTGCATAATTTTTAAAGAATAAGTTTTGAGGTAGCTACCAGCAGAATTGACATCTAGAGAAAATGCTTTGTAAGTATTCTATTTGTTTGAGAAGGGGATGTGAAAATATAAGTTGTATTTACTCAGGAGAAGTGATGAGAGTAGAGGCTTGTCAAAGCTGTGGGAATACAAGCGTAGGCTGAGCCCAGAGCATTTCCTTCTCTGTTCTGACTATCCATAAGCCTAGGTCTGGAGGCTTATAGCCTCTGTAAATTCTAATCTTCCAAGAGTACTAATTCAATCCAGCTTCTCTTGGCTTCTGACTGAATTGCTCTACTGGCCCTCATACTGACATTGGCAATGTCTTCTAATCTTCTGGCTCCTCATTCTCAGGCTCATTCTATCTTCAGCTGTGTCTATCCTGTTCTCTCTGTAACTTGCTTCTGTCTAACCACCTAGTAAAAATGGCACACACACCCTCCACACAACACCCACAACACGCTACACATTACCCCTCAACCCTTTCTCTCTCTAGCTACTCTTGGGTAGCCTCTCTTTCCTGCGTTGATCTCCTGAAAGTTGGGCATGTCCTATCTCTCACTCTTACTCTCAAATCTATCTCTGATTCATCACTTTGTCTGTCCCAAGAAGACATCATATCAAACATGGCTGCTTCCTTCTACAAACTACCCTTACCTAAACTTTTAGGAATTAAAGGTATATACTAAGGGTATGTCTGTTTTCCTGTCAGATCATACTGTAATCCAAGGTATGCCTCCATCAAATAGACCTAGAAGGTCTTTTTGGATGTGATCCCTTGGCAGACCAGTCATGTTGCTGGATTAAAATTCTTCTATAGGGATGCTGCTCTATTGTATTTGTGTGAGAAGTAATGACTCTGAAATAGTTGTCATCCAAAACAGAACAGTAGATAATTTAGAAAAAATCATTAGATTATGCATCAACTAGTTAAATACAGACTTTAACAAGATTATGACTAGTGCATGTAACCAGGGGTTTGATGTATTTATTTTTTAATCATTTTTTATTATCTTCTTCATTTACATTGCCAATGGTAAAACCTTTCCCAATTTCCCCCGTACCCAAAACCCCTATCCCCACCGATTCCCTACTGCTCCTCCCACACCCTGCCTCCATGTATATACCCCTCTACCTGACACACTCCCACCTCTCCCCCAACTCCCCCCTGTCCGTTTCCCTTTGTTGGGGCCTCTATTGAGCCTTTATTTGACCAAAGACCCCTCCTCCCACTGATGCCCACCAAGGCATTCCTCTGCCACATTTTTGGCTGGAACTATGTGTTCCCCTTGGTTGATGGTTCAGTCCCTGGGAGTCTTGGGGTGTCTGGGTGTCCAAAGTCATTGTTCTTTTTTTAAACTGACAGTTCATTTCTCTGGAACTTTGTCCCGAGGGGAGAACACAAAAACTCCAGTCTTGATAGATCTCCTAGGGTACTACCTGATGTGAGGTAAGATAACCTGAGCTCATTGGAGAAGCTCAGAAAGGATCAAAACTAGAATCTTGGAAAGAAATCTTGAAAGTAGATGAAAACTGGATTTATCCTCCTCTTTCTTATCCTCTGTTTTAGTATGCAGGCTCTCCAGAGCTCATAGCTCTCTGTTGTGTACTTCCACATGAATAAAAATTATATATTATTGATGCTATATAGAAATGTCAAAACATGGCAGTTTCTTCCACTAATAAGACACGTCTCTCTCTTGTACTTGCCATGTCATGTCATGATGCTGCCCATCATGTTGTAACACAGTCTCAAAATTTCAGAATACTTAATACGTGCTGTTACCAACCTGCTTAGAGAATTCCAAAATTGTTTTGGGCATTTTGTTTGTTTCTTTTCTTCTCTTTCTACCCCAAATCTATGAGAGCAAAGTGATATTCAGCAATTTATGCAAACCAAGAAAATTTCTAATTCATATTCTTCTAACTTCTGCTTCTACATTTTTGAGAAATCATTCATGTAACAAAATAGTCTACTATATTTACAAAATACTCACCCTCACATATTTTGTTACAACAACAACAAAAAAGTAACTCTTCAAATATGGAAAACAAAAAGTTGAATCTAGTCTGTTTTCATAAATGAACACATTACAGTATCCATATCAAGTAACATTAATGAAAATATTCCATACATAACGCAAATTATTCTGAGTTTTCTTGAAAGGAACCAACAGTTTACTTGGGAAATTAGTCTGAGCACTGTAGAGCTCAAAGGATATGATAAAACTATAGAATTTATAATTTTTATTATAACATCTGCTTCATTTTTGGAGAGTAAGATGACAAAAATTTGAACTTCAGTCTTACAGGGTATCATCACTTTACTATAGCATTTAGTACTGAATCTGAACATTTTGGTTGCTCCTTAAATTTCTAAACAATCTCATGATAGGCAGATTGGGTAAGTAACACTGTTGGTATCAGGTAATGTGGAAAATTATTTTTTTATTTTACTGTGTTGCAACTGGAAGAATAGCTCTTACTCGTTCCATTTTCACATTTCAAAATATAGTATCATTTGAGTAATTTTTACATTTTAAATTATCAGTAAAATAAAAACCAAATCCATTGAAACTATAAGCATAACAGAAAAATTAAATGTCATTTGAAAGAAGGGACAGGCTTTCACACTGTCTGTTCTCACCCTCCCAAAAGAAAGAACTATCGAACATCATGTCTTTTCTTCCCATATGTTATGATGGGATTTCCATTCCATGGTACTTGAAGGTTGGGTTAATGCAAGTTCCTGCTATAGTGAAATAATAAATCCTACTAAACAAAGAGTAACCATCAACCCTGTTGATTCTATATTAGCATCACAGACTGCTTCAACTTTATTAACCTGAAAGTTTAATCTTTATATGACAGAAATGGAGTTCAGTTCTGTATCATGAAAGAAATTTCATTAAGTCATTCATTTTCATTTCTCCATGCTTAAAAAAGACTTGAAGGAAGTATGTGTCCCTTTAATGAGACATATAGGGTAATGTGTTTACAGGAAAATAGAAGAAAGGAAAATAAATACTGAGTGGCTCCTTATCTATGGAGAATTTTTTGTAAAACTATAAAATAATATTTTAAAAATTTTGGAGGTAGAAACAACTATAGTTGACAGTATGATACTGAAAACTCTTAAATCTATATTTAGAGTCATAAATACAATTTTAGCAACATACGATCAAACAATAGTATGGTTAAATAGTAATCTATAGATTCTGTGGGACTTAGACTGTAGAAATTTCAGTAGTGAATGCTCAGTATTTTAGATAGGTCTCTTTTTTCTTAATATTAAAAGCTAACATTTTCCAGTAGCTTATTAGGATAAGGGTAGGACTATGTGACCAATTGTTATTTATGACCCCAACAAGACCCTTTGGGGGCAGTGGTAAGAAGGCTCAGAGTCAACAACACAAACTCAGGGGTCAAGCAAGTGGCAAAAACACTCACTTAATACAGGAACTGGGCAAATCTTTATATCCTCCACCCAAGCCCTTAGGCTCATGACCACATGCTCCATGCAGTTGGAACCATCTGATTAGCTTTTCTGGTCATATGCTCTGTTCCCTTTGTCTCTGGGTATCGGACAATTTTAGGGTTGTTAGACATGGGAGCTATTATTGTACTTAGGCCACAGTGGGCCACCAGTCTTGAATCATTATTCCTAAAACCAATTCACAACTACCATTTTTTTTTGAAAAATTATAACACTTCTTTTCACTCTTTATTAGATATTTACTTACATTTCAAATGTTATCCCCTTTCCTCTCATTACCTCACTGAAAAGACCCTATCCCTTCCCCTCTCCCACTGATTACTACCCTCCCTCCAAATTTCCAGACCTGGTATTCCCATACACTGGAACATATAGTCTTTATAAGACCAATGGTCTCTCCTCTCATTGATGTCTGAAAAGGCCATCCTCTTTATATATGTAGCTGGAGCCATGGGTCCCTCCATATGTACTCTTTGGTTGGTGGTTTAGTCCCTGGGAGCTCTGGGCGTACTAGCTGGTACATATTATTGTTCCTCCTATGTGGCTGAAACACCTCTTCAGCTCCTTGGGTCTGTTCTCTAGCTCCTCCATTGGGGACCCTATGCACAGTCCATTGGTAGGCTCTGAGCCATCGGTGCTTTGATTGCCCTTCTAAGAAGTACTAAAGTATAAAAACTTTGTTCTTCCTTCTTCTTGAGCTTCCTGTGGTCTGTGGATTGTATCTTGGGCATTTTGAGCTTTTGGGCTAATATACATTTATCAGTGATTGCATACCATGTGTGTTTTTTTGTGATTGGCTTACCTCACTTAGGATAATATTTTCCAGTTGTACCCATTTGTCTAAGAATTCATGAATTCATTGTTTTTAATAGCTGAGTAGTATTCCAGAGTGTAAATGCACCATATTTTCTGTATTCACTCCTCCATTGAGGGTCATCTGGGTTCCCAAGACTCAATTCACATTTCAAATTATGCCCAAGAAGAAGGAAGGAGAGGTACCTAGTCCTGGAAAGGCTCAGTGTAGCAGTGTAGCAGAAATACCAGGACATGGAAGCAGGACAGGGTTGATTTGGGAACAGGGGTAGGGAAGAGGACTTATGGGGCTTTTTGGGAGGGTGGAACCAGGAAAGGGGAAATCATTTGAAAGGTAAATAAAGAATAATCTAATAAAAAATTTGTCAAAAGAACCAATTTTTGAATATATCAAGGAGAGAGAGATGAGAGAGACAGAGAGACAGAGAGAAAGATCTTTTCTAAAAACAAATATCATATAAACATGAGCATAGATCAATAGTTTTGTTCAATTTATATAGTTTATATAGTGTTGAGTGTATGATGATCCTCAGTAATGTCACTGATGGTAACTAAAGGCAACTATAACAAAGTTCTGCTTCCCTTGCATATATCAGTAATGAATTTCCACTTGTGGCATTTCTCCATATTGATACCTTACTTTCCTGTAAGTTCATTCTTCCAATGTATATTTTTCATAAAAAAATAAACATGATATTGCATGTATGTATATGTGTGTGAGTGTGTATGAGGATGTGTGTGTGTGTGTGTATTTATGTGTTTTGTAGCTTAACCTATCAGAATTATATAAAGTTGTACAATGCTTTTGGTTTTCTATGCCCAAAATTAAGTGCATGGTATAAACATAAAATTGGGCTCCCAATTGCACTGGTTCATGAAATAGCTAATTGATATATTTCATTATTTATAGTAATTTTGTGTGTAATCTCTATTCTAATTGTTTTAATTTCAAGAATAATACTCAATAATATTAATCTTGTAAGCATTTTATCTTAATAAATTATAAAATTGAGTTATAACTCAGAGGCAGCTATCTTTTTTATGGTCTGCAATTACTTAAATCCAAGTAAAATTAATACTTCTCTAAAATATAGTTGAAATTCCCACTATGAGCCTACTTACTTTTAGTATATTAATCAAGACCAACTGTGACAAACTATTTTAAGGGGTCTATTTTAGGAATGTTTATTCTTATAAAATATTAATTTTTTGAAAATATTATAGTTTGGTATTAGTTTTGTATGGAACTAGTTTTATCCTAGCTCAAATTTTCTTTATTTATATCTTCTACTAAATATTTAAACATGAGATCTTCTAGGTTCTTTTGGGGTGGTACAATATATAAGGTATCACAATTATTTAATCATAGATATTTTTGCTTTATACATATTTAGAAAAGCTTTTTCAGAGGAAGAAAATCATCTTTATAATAAATACTTTTATGGATAAATTCAACAGTTTATATTTGTTTCTTATCCATATTTTATCTAGATATTTCTCCCAAATTTAAAGTAATTTTGAACTCTCCACCTTGCCTTATTTAAAACCCATATTCATCACATTTTTTATTTCCCAGTTTTTAAATCTTTTTTCTTCAATTATAAATATAGATTATTATTCAAAGCAATTAGTGATTTCTGCTTGAAATTATTATTTTATATTTTTATATTTTATTTATGTCTTGGTTTATTCTCTTCATGGATATAAAAACAGTGTCTTTAAATTTCTAAATTTTTTCAATTCTTTCAAAATCATACCTTATAAATTAAATTAAATTTTGTATTGTATTTGAATTTCCTATTTTAAATTAGTGTATAGCTAATAAACGTGTGTACTGACTGTTTATTTAGCTATTGTTTTTGGTTTTCCTAAAGATTGATTTTTTTCTCATGTAAATGTTTTCTCTTTTATGTTCTTTTATTGTTAATTATTAAAGTTATTCTATTCAATTTTAGCTATATTATTCATTTGTGTGTCCCTTTATTAATTTTTTAGGAAAAGGTATCACTTGCGTATTATATTTACAAAGTAGTGGCATATTATGTAGTTTTAGCTTAAGCTTTTCTAGTTGGAATATCTAAGTCCAAATCAATTTCTTAAGTTAAAAAATTCTACAAATATCTGTGTAAATTGTGAATCTGCCTTTTATTTACATGCATAGTTCCTCATGTTATTGAACAATCTGCTTATATTCATTCAATTTGTTTTCCTTGTGATTTTGATATTTGGAGAGATATTGATTTTATTATCAGAAGGTATAATTACAGAGAATAATTATTACAAGTTTATAGGATTTTTCCTCATGTTTTTGAAGATGAAATTATTAGTGTTATTTATTTTATAAATGTTCCTACAGTTTTTTAAAAACTGAAGAAATAATTGTAGTGGGAACCTTTTTATAGTACAACCGAGGTAAATAGCAGGCTCTTTAATTGTCTGGGGGCCATTTAGTGTCTCAGTGTAAACACACAACAAATCTTACTTTCATGATGAAAAAAAATTGGAACTGAACTGAAAGATTCCCCACCCACATCAGATGTATTTCATAGTATGGAATGTACTAGACAGCCTGCTAGAGTTGAAAAGACATTTATAGAGGAACACTCCTCCACTGCTGGTGGGGTTGCAAATTGGTAAAACCACTCTGGAAATCAGTCTGGCGTTTCCTCAGAAAACTGGGCATGTCACTTCTGAAAGATCCTGCTATACCACTCCTGGGCATATACCCAGAGGATTCCCCAGCATGTAATAAGGATACATGCTCCACTATGTTCATAGCAGCCCTATTTATAATAGCCAGAAGCTGGAAAGAACCCAGGTATCCCTCAACAGAAGAGTGGATGCAAAAAATGTGGTATATTTACACAATGGAGTACTATTCAGCCATTAGAAACAATGAATTCATGAAATTCTTAGGCAAATGGATGGAACTGGAGAACATCATACTAAGTGAGGTAACCCAGTCTCAAAAGATCAATCATGGTATGCACTCACTAATAAGTGGATATTAGTCTGGAAAACTGGAATACCCAAAACATAATCCACACATCAAATGATGTCTAAGAAGACCGGAGGAGTGGCCCCTGGTTCTGGAAAGACTCAGTGTAGCAGTATAAGGCAAAACTAGAACAGGGAAGTGGGAAGGGATGGGTGGGAGAACAGAAGGGGGAAAGGGGGCTTATGTGACTTTCAGGGAGTAGGAGACCAGAAAAGTGGAAATCATTTGAAATGTAAATAAAAAATATATCGAATAAAATTTAAAAAAATTAAAAAAAAAAAAGACATTTATAAGCAAACTGCAAAACCAACCTCCCGGTAGAGACATGTGTACCCACTTGTGCAAACGTCGATGTAACCAATCATTCGCTGGTAATCCATAACTGGTTATATATAAACCTGTTTAAAACCCATGCAAGGGAAAGGGTCTTCAGGTAAACCTTCTTGGGAACTGGTTCTAATGCTTTTTCTCAATTTGGCTCCCAATATCATATGGGAATCTACTTGTCCAGACACTGAGGGCCCTTGTCCTTAATTGGTTTTAGATAAATAAACATTAAGTGTTCAGAAATATCTTATGCAAATAAGTTTATTTCATTGGATATTTTCTTTATTTATATTTCAAATGTTATCTCCTTTCCCAGTTTCCCCACTTGCCAGTCCCTCCCCTAACCTGTCCCCCACTGCTTCTATGAGGGTGTTACCACCTACTCACCCACTCCTGCCTCCCCACCCTCACATTCCACTACACTGGGGCATTGAGTTTTCACAGGACCAAGGGCTTCTTCTACCATTGATGCCTGACAAGGCCATCCTGTGTTACATATGCAGCTGGGGCCATGGGTCACTTCATGCGTACTCTCTGGTTGATGGTTTAGTCCTTGGGAGCTCTGGGGATATGGCAGAGTGTCTTGTTGGTTGATACTGTTCTTTTTCCTATGGGGTTATGTTTGAAAACATTCTCAGCCTTGATTTAAAAAAGGGGGGATTCTATTTAGTGAATTCTCATGAATGCAGATACTCATGGCTGCACAATGTCCTCAGAATAAGCAAATGCTGACTATTTAAGTCTAAATAAGAAATTCATTCTGTTCTTTTCGATGTTCAGGGACCATTGTGGATGAAAGAGCTGAAGGAATTTAGGAACCCAAAGACATTGAGAAAGGCAGTGTGAAATGCTAGTTCCTTTGCAATACAGTGTGCTATTGTAATAATTATCGCTCATTAGCTATGGATGCCTAACCTGAGTCTCCACAAGGGGGTGTCTGCCAGGAGCAGGAATAAATGGAGGAGGTCTTCAAGGCAAGCTTCCCACCAATGTGAAGTACTTCCTATTAATCCATTCATGAAAAGGGGAAGTCATGGCTTCCAGTTTGTATCCACTGGTCATCTCAGCAGGTTCCTATGAATAATTTCAACATTCCCATCCAATGGTCTTGAAGGCGATCTTAATTAAACTAGTCTGGCTATAAAAAAAAAAAACAAGAAGGTATGACTCTATCTGTTAATAAGCAGATAGAATTGATAAGTGTGGTACAATTATAATAGCAAAGGGAAAGAGAAAAACAAAAAAATTTTTATATAAATGTATAAAATTATAGAAAACTACCTTAATTAATAAAAAGGCCTTTTCAATATTTTTCTTTTTTTGTTAATTTATTCTTCTCTTATATATTACATCCAGACCATAATTTCCACTCTCAACTCCCACTTCTCTACTTTCTTTATAAAGGCACATAGTGCTATGTACATAGTACTTTCTTAGCACACATTTGTGTGTGTGTGTGTGTGTGTGTGTGTGTGTGTGTGTGTGTGTAGGTGAGTATGTGTGTGTCTGTTTGTGAAGTTCTCATTGTAAAAATATGGAATACAATTTGAGTGTCATTCTTGTGCAGGAACAATACAAATCTTCTCTGTATTGTTTAAATCTTAGTATATATGCCGCTGTAGGAATCATGTTTTTGTTTTCAGTTGTAATAGTCTTAGAATGTTTTCTTCTGATACATATTGCTATGATAAATGATATTAATAAATATTTGATATGAATCCATCCAATTTGGCAAAAATATATTAGAGACTTAATCATTTAAGGATTAGTTGAATTAGGTAATATTAAATCTATGATATCTAAGTTAGATTAATAAGTAAAACAGTCTTATTTTTCTTGTGTTTTAGAAAGTGACAAATTTCCTCATTTAATAACTTTTTTATATGCTATAAAATATTGTAATTGCAGTCAGAGTAATTTAATTTTTTTATTATTTGGGTAAGGTTCACTTATATGTCTATATTTCAGAGTTTATACATTATTTGTATAAATTTTGTCATAACAGATTTAACATTTCATTGCCTGGGGAATAAATTATGGCGATTTCATCTTTCCTAAAAATTAATATATTTGGTGAAAATTTCTAACCTAATATTCAAATAATTTAATATTTGTCTATAAATTTCATTTGTTACATATATCAGTAAATTAGCTTCATAAAATTACCAATTTTATGTTTAGATAATATACAGTATTATAAGCATATATATATATATATATATATATATATACATTTGTCTACCATATGATATTTATTCTATGACATATTTGTATTTGTTTCATTATATATATAATATATACATAAATGAAATGATAATATTAGAATCCTAGTCATTTAATAATCAGCTGAATTAGGTAATATTAAATCCAGGATATCTAAGTTAGATTAATAAGTAAAATCAGTACTATTTTTCAGAGTATATGTATATATACTCTGGAAAAATATATAAATAATAACCTAATTTATAATATATAATATAAATACAACTTGTATATATTATACATATTTATATATACTCAGATAAATAGATATAGAGATAGATAGATAGATAGATAGATAGATACTCTATTGTTACTTTTCATTCATAACAGCAATTGCTTGTTTTATCCTCATGTGGTGGTTTAAATAAAAATGTCACCACTAGGCTCATATATTTGAATCCTTAGTCATTAGGGAGTGTCACTTTTTGAAAAGGGTTAAAAGGTATGTCATTGTAGGTTGGTTTTAAAGTTTTAATTTAAATTAACCTTGTTGGCTTAGCTGTTCCTCTTAGCCTAAAGATCTGAATATAGCCTTTAGCTACTACAATAGTGCCCTGTGTGCCATCATGAGCGTCAAGATAATGATAATGTACTAATTTTATGAAGTGTAAGCAAATGCACAGTTAATTCTTTCTTTTGTAAGAACTTCCTTGGTCATTATGACTCTTCACAGAAATACTAGAGTGACTAAGACACCGTATATGGTAACTTTAATACTGCTCAAAGGTTTTTTTTTGTTTTTTTTTTTTTTCTGAGTGCACTGAGACCAGATGTATAGTGTGTTATCACCCTTATTTTGAAAGCTCTGTAACACTTTAACAATGTGCACTTTATAGGTAATAAAAAATAAAGATAAACATCTTCTGAGAATACTTTTCATGTTTTATATTTTTAAGAAATTGTCAACAAAATGTCTCTTCCATGATTTCACTCTCAGTGCATTAGCTATCTTTATGATAAACAATTCACAGACAATTAACTTTCCCTTTAGGTTATTAAAGTTCTTTTTCAGTTTTCTTTTAGGGGCATGTGTTCTCTCTCATTCTGTTTCTGTCTTTCCATCTCTTTTTGTCTCTCTGACTCTGTTTCTGTTTCTATTTCTGTCTATCTCTGCCTCTCTTTCTCTGTCTTTGTCTCTGTCTGTATGTGTGTGTGTATGTGTATTTGCAGGTCTATGAGCAAGCATATGTAGGTATTGAGAAAGATAAAAAAATAATAAAAGACAAATAATGCTCTGAAATAAAATTTTACTATAATATGGTACTGAAACATTTTAACCAATTATATACATGAGTTTATATCTTCAGAGTTGTAGAAGTAGTGATTTCATACTAATTTGCTTCTAAATAAGCCAAATGAAAGCCCCAAAGGTATTATTATTACTTGACAGGAGAGTCTTGTATTGAAAATTAAAAAAAAATAATGTAAAAATCTGTAAATCTTCACGAAATCATATCTCCTAAGAAGTTATCAGTATGGGTTTCATTGGGAGGGGATTATTCCATGAGGATATAATCTTCATGAATGTGGTAAATGTCCTTAATAAATAGGCATAGAACAGCTTATTGGCTATTTCTATCATGTAGGACTCAGAGGAACTGAATAGTGAACTAAGAAATAGGCCCTCAGCAAACCAAGACTCTCCTGGTTTATAAACCCTGGGGTGCACATTCTTGGCACAACTATTAGAATTACTCTTCTATTTTTTATAAGCTACACATTCAATGGTTGTTTGTGGTAGTTATACCTAAAGACTGAGGCAGGTCTCTGAAGGCATCCAATTTAGTGCCAAATGGATTCAGTCAACAGTTTCACAAAGTAAATTGGGTCCTTAATAATTTACTTTAAATTTTATTGTATAAGAATTTTAAGTAAGTCATTTTATATAATTCAACAGCAGTCTCAAATTATAAGTGTCGATATCTAAAGGCAGCCATTCTTAATATTCTTCAGTTAAACCATCTCTAGAGATAATCTTAAACATATGGAACTCAAGTGTTAATCAACATAAAATATTCATCCATATTTTAAAAAGTTTTTGAGCAGTGATAAATATCTATACATTTATAAATATTTGCTTTTAATACTTGACTAATTTAATAATTATTTTCCCATGTAAATGTTTAAGACACTGTTGTGAATGGAATAAAATTAGAAATTTTGGACAGTTATATAAATAGAAACAAATTTTGACATTTACATCCAAAATATAACTCAATGGTACTTGCACCTAATTAATCAGGCACACATAATATTTTCCTATAGGGAAATTACATTATGAAGTCTCTGTTTACTTAACTCTTCTTAATCAGAACCAAGCCCAAGCATAGAAAACTTGCATTAAAAAAGAATAATATTCAGAGAACACTTTATAAAGTAAAGAAGAATATATATTGATTTTATCATTTAAAATAATTAAAAGAAAAATATTTGATTCAAAATGCATATATAATGCCTAATTGATAGTAACTGAAATAATTTATGAGTGAAAATATTTTTACAAATCCAACATAAGGATGGTGTAAAATAGATAGGCAGAGAGTTGAGCATATTTGCTAAAAGTTTTCTTCATGAATATAATAAATATCATTTTTAAAATGCTACTGATTACAGTAAAACTTTTAATTTGTCCCCAAGAGGCATTTGTATCCATATCTGATTATCTAAATTGGTTCTAGCAAAAACCAACAGGGCTGAAGAAGAGAACTGATTCCCACATGTTGTCCTCTTATTTTGCCTTCATGACAAGTGGCAAACTACCCCACAGACATACACATTAAAGTAAAGGTTTCAGTTCAACACTACTGGTTCTTTTTAGAACCCAGCTGAATATGGAGTCCTAGCTAATGGAAAAATACACTCTTTTCTTTCTTTATTCTTCACTCAGATATTACATCCACACAGCTGTTTTCACCACCACACACTTTTCCCAGTCCCCCATACTCCCCTCTCCACGAGATTCACTCCAATTACATTGGTAAAGAAATATGTCACATACATGTCAAAGATTAATCTGTGTCATTTTTGATATATTTGAATTGAAATTCTATAGTTTTTAGGGAAAAAAGACTTGCAGGATTGATTTAGAGATAGTGCTGATTTTTTGGTATGGTTCTCTTTGTTTCTACTTGATTGATTTCGGCCCTGAGTTTGATGATATCCTGCCTTTTCTACTCCTCCTGGGTGAAATAGCTTCTTTTTGTTCCAGGGTTTCAGGTGTGTCATTAAGCTGTTAGTATATGCTCTCTCCATTTTCTTTTTGGAGGCACTCAGGGCTATGAGTTTTCCTCTTAGCACTGCTTTCATTGTGTCCCATAGATTTGGGTATGTTGTGTCTTCATTTTCTTAAGTTCTAAAAAGTCTTTAATTTCTTTCTTTATTTCTTCCTTTACCAAGGAATCATTGAGTAGAATATTGTTCAGTTTCCATGTGTATGTGTGTTTTCTGTTGTTTTTGTTGCTATTGAAGACCACTTTTACTCCATAGTGATCTGAGAGGAGGCATGGGATTATTACGATCTTCTTATATTTGTTGAGGTCTGTCTTGTGAACAATTATATGGTCAATTTTGGAGAAGGTACCATGAGGTGCTGAGAAAAAGGTATATTCTTTTGCTTTAGGATAGAATGTTCTATATATATCTATTAAATCTAATTCGTCCTAAACTTCAATTAGTTTCACTGTGTCCCTGTTCAGTTTTTGTTTTCCTGATCGGTCCATTGAGGAAAGTGCAGTGTTGAAGTCACCCACAATTATTGTGTTAGGTGCAATGTGTGCTTTGAGCTTTAGTAAAGTTTCTTTTATGAATGAGGGTGCCCTTGCATTTGGAGCACAGATGTTCAGGATTGAGAGTTCTTCTTTTGTATTTTTCCTTTGACCAGCAAGAAGTGTCCCTCAGAGTCTCTTTTGATGACTTTGGGTTGGAAGTCAATTTTATCTGAAATTAGAATGAATTGTTTCCTGAGACCATTTGCTTGTAAAATTGTCTTCCAAACTTTTTCTCTAAGGTAGTGTTTGTCTTTGACACAGAGGTGTGTTTCCTGTATGCAAAAAAAATGTAGGGTCATTAAAATTTCAACATGCCTCAATCAGAAGAATCTGTGATTGCAATAAATCTAGGGCTTAAAAAACCAACTTCAGTTAACAAGAGGCCAGTACCATTAAAGTGAATTTTTGTCTTACTAGGAACGAAAGTGAATAATGATACAGCATGTAGACTTAGACTTCATTTTATTTTTGCTTAAGAGAGTCTGACCCTTCTATCTCTCATCCTTGACATTAACATCTGCTTTGGCAGCACATTTGGGAGGTCCATGATCCTAACCATGCTCCAAATATATTAACAAAAGAAACTTATGTTTATACAAACTAGACATGAACTAAAACAACCAAGAAAATATAAGTCAAAAATAATTACCATATTATGTCTGAAATAGCTAATATGTTTTGCCAAAAACAATGTTGCAAGGTTACTCTGCCCCTCATCCAACATTGATGTAGTTGTGGCTTTGTGGAGTTTGCCTTCAAAATCTCTGTACCTTTGTTCTTTGGCACCAAGAGATTCTGAGTCATTAGCCCCATGTTGGCAACTGGCCAAAATGAAAAGTCTGATATACTCTTAATGATCTGCTCTACATGTTGTTTATATATTTTTCATGTAACTTGTTTCAGGAAAATTGATGTAGGTGAGTAGGGAGTGAAATACAAGCACTGATTATTAAAAGATCAGCATTATTGAGGTGAAATCTATTGAGAGGCATTTTCTCAGGGTCAACATACACCAGCTGTAGCCCAGGGAGTAAACCACAGCTGCATTTCCAAGCCGGGAGGCAGGGCGTAAACTTGGCTCCACAGTACAAGTTTTGAAGGCATAAAGAGTTCTTGGAAATACATGGAATTTATTACAGTGTGGGAAGGTCAGAGTCCGTGGGAGGCTAGACAGAAATTTGTAATGGAGTAGCCATAGTTGCAGTAGAGTAGGTATTTGGGATGTCATGGAATGTTTGTCAAGAACTGTTTCAAGTGAATAACAGATCTGTTAAGAGCCACAAGAAAAGCTGCATAGTCTGTTGTTAGTTGATTATGAAAGTGGAGCTGCCTGACATTTGGGGACCAGAAAATTATGATTTATTCTGAGATATCACACAGAAAGCTACAAGCTTGTGAACTAGCCAAATGCTGGAGTTTTGTTTTGTTTAATTGTGATGCATTTAATATTCTGCTTCATTTCTATTGGGATCAGATACTACATAATTTATTTTGGATTTCACAGGAGTCCATAAGTAATAAGAGTTTAGAGTTGCAAAGTAAGAGAGAGTTCTAAAGTGATTTCAGCTTGTAAATCACTGGAATTTTTAAGTAGACTATTAAAGTTAGATTGTCTTGTTTCTTTTAAATTACATCTTTCATCTATGAAAACATTTATCCATCAGACACTCATCCTCTGAATGTATAGACGAGTAAAATAATTAATAAAAATTGTTCTTTATGATTATAATTAATGTATAGAAAAAACAGTAATGGTGTCTATTTTATTTCAGGATCTCATATTTTCATGAGAGAAAAGTATGTCAATAAATGTATATGCATTTTCAAAAAAAAAAAGAGAAAGTTCATCATATCAGCAGACAATGAGAAATTATAAACCTGAGAGGACATGAAACCAAATGACAATCCATGATTCTGCACATTTAGAACCTACTTTTCATTTGTTTATTAAAATAGTATTTATACTTACTCTTAATATTCATCGCAAAACAGTAGGAATGAGTAAAAGCATAATGATCATCATATTTGGGATATATAATTTACAAAAGCTCTAAGATGTGCGTGACAGTAATGATTGTTTTTGCAAATGGAAAGCCACAGTCATCAGGAGTAATTTTCCAGTTCAAAGCAAATTTGAGTGTTTGGGTCACATATATGCATATTATATAAAATATATGTTAGTTGTTTTGATGGTAGTACCACATATTTAAACTTAAATGACATTATCACAACTTGATTATATTCTTGATATTGACTACAACAAGTTATTCAAAAACATTTTACATGATCTTAAATATGTAGAAACTCCACTTAGATTTGCATTTTATCCTTTATTTGAACTACATCTTTCTAATTATTATATGACAACTCTCTACAATATGCATTCTAAATTTAGAATCTTATTGGCTATAGCGATTGAAAATGATTGAGAAAGTATACTTACAAAGGCTATTTATATAATTGTGATTTCCTTAAATAATTATTGTGTCGAACTTCAAGATTGGGCTTTTCCAATCTTGAAGATTGGAAAGATTAATTAAAATATGCATATTACATTATTAATGAAAGTCAATTATGATAATGATGTATACTAGCTTCACTAGTGATTTTAAATGAGATATATTGTTTTATATAGTCATAATGACATGTCTTAATGTTATTTTCAGCTGTTCAAAGTGATGCAAAATATTTCAATGTTTTATAAAGATTTATTTAGAATGTGTTTGAATTTGCTATAAAACTTAGAAAATTGCAGACTTAGAGATGGGATAGAAAAAAATATAAACTTAAGCCTTTAGAAGACTCATTGCTGGTTTACCTTATTTTAAGAGACATTTATTTTAATATCATTTGTTTCATTTTTGAAATTTTGATATGAATGCATAATTTCTCTCTTCCTATCCCTCGCTCAAAACCCTCCCATATACCATATACCACTCCATGAACTCTTTCAAATCACTGCCCTGTTTTCATTAACTATTACTACAGACATAATCTTTTTATTACAACGATAGTAACACCCACAGTGTTCTAGGCTGTCCCAAATCAAACAATGCCTTATTCTCTCTGTATAATATTAATAATATGCATGGTATCATGACTAAGCATTGGATGGTGGGTAACTAACTTGTGTGCATTATCATTCTTGTTGAATAACATCTCTGTACATAAGAAATATTACCAGTTGTTCTCAGTTGTTTTGTTGTTGTTATTTGTTTTATAGTATGTTTTGTTTTTGTTTACTATAAACAACTTATGCTTATCACGGGGGGAAGAAAAGTTTCTTACTTGAGAAAATGCCTACATAAGACTGACTTATAAGCAAATCTATGGAGAATTTTCTTCACTATTGTTTGATGTGGGAGGTCCCAGCCCAAAGTTGGAGATGCCATCTTGCTATAGTAGAAAGCAAGTTTTGGTGTAAGGCAGTAAGAAACATCCTTCCTTTGTCTCTGCCTCAGTGTCTGTTTCCAGAACACTGCCCTGAGTGCTTGATTAATGATAAGATTATAACCTTCATGGTGAAACAAACCATTTCCTCCCCAAGCAACTTTTGGCCATGGTCTTTATTGCAATACTAGAAATCTAGTTGGGATATCAACTCATAGGCCACTTTCATAGAAAATGTCAAGTATATTTTAATTATAGATTCTGAGCTGGCTAACTGCTTCAAAAAACTTCTGAGTAAAGGCCTCTAGTCTCTTTACTGGTCCTCATAGGATTCTGCCTGCCATTCTATCTTTCTTTACATGTTGCTGAAAAATATCATCATAGTCATAATACATTTTACTTAAATACTTAAATTCAGTTTTCTGATGAAATAAATTAATTTTTATAATATAATCTTAATTTTCTTCTAAGATATGAATTTAGATTTTTTCCCATTGCTTAATGGAATTTTGTCCTAAGAATGCACACTTATTTATATGACATAAAACAGCTGTACATAACTTTTCCTTATGTTGAAGTTCAAGGCTTTTACTGTCACATTTTCTGAGAATGAGCAGTAAACAGCATTGACATACAAACTATACATGCTGTGGTACAAATCCAAATATGGAATTCTTGAGCTTATGACATTTGCTGGACATCACATCCCTTAACATTAAAAATGGAAACTAACATCTTTATGAGATCTTCCCAAAATTCTCATATGTGGGCCTTTATATCTGAGTCAGTTTTTTTGAGTAAATGATCCATTGTGAATGGGTGTTTCATAGAGGAGGCAGACACATAAACTCATTAAAAACTGAAATAAGAATTACATAAGAAATATTAATGGAAGAAGTTATTAAAACTGGAGTATTAAAGGAGATTTTATATTTCAATATAATAAGGAACGTAATTTTCTATATTTGATTATTAGCTATAGTTTAAAGTTTAGCATAAAGGGCAATGTATTGATCTGTCTAATTAGCACTGAAGAATTTTTTAATCATAAAGCACTCATAGCTGTTTCTATAAATATAGCCAAGCGCACATGGTTGGAGATACAATAGATCTCTTGAGGAGAACCTATTGTTTTTACCATTTTACTGAAGTATTATTACTTTCAGCCAACTTTAAATACTTTATGAATAGATAAACACAACTATCACTTTTTATCAAATAAGATTATTTTAGAGACAGACAGAATCTATTAAATTTAGACAGTAAGTTAATGTGAGATGGCCAGTGTAAGCAAGATGACTATATCAGAATCACTGTAAAATCTCTGGAGATGCTGGAGAAGATAGCAGAAAGACTGTGTCTTAGTTAGGGTTTTACTGCTCTGAACAGACACCATGATCAAGCAAGTCTTATAAAGGACAGCATTTATTTGGGCCTGGCTTACAGGATCAGAGGTTCAGTCTATTATCATCAAGGTGGCACGGTGAAGGGAGAGTTGAGAGTTCTACATCTACATCAAAAGGCTGCTAGCAGAATACTTGCTTTCAGGCAGCTAGAATGAGGATAATATAGCCTACATTCACAGTAACTTACCTATTTACTCCAGCAGGGCCACACCTTTTAATCGTGCCACTTCCTGGGCCGAGCATATACAAAATATCACAGATTATATGAATCCAAGGGCAGGGAGAACTACTTCAAGCATGTATTGTCTTCTAGATTGGACAGACTATTGCAGCCGCAACCATAACACAATATAAATATTTCTCAAGAGCTACAAAAAGCACCCCAGTCTATATATTAACATAGATGGAAGAAAGCTCTATCTTCACTTCTAAATGAAGAACTACAGGAAGTCAGTGGCTATTTGTGAAAGGAGAATAGCTTCTCTTCAGTGACAAAACCCCAATCCACAGTGGTTGTCTCTAAATTCATGCATCTGTGGCCAATACTAATTGGATTCAGTGAGTCATGTATAATTTTATAAGAAGGGATCATAAGTTCAAGAGGTCTTGTGGAAATAGAGGAGGGACTGGTGTGTCTGAAAGGGTGTGGAAATAGGGCAAAAAATCATTCAAATGTATGATGCAATCAAATAAAAAATTTTCAGACATTTTATAATTCTATTAAAAACACACTTCTTTAAGCATTTAAGTTTTTAAACCACATCTGAGAAAATACTTTTTGATGAAGTTTTTAAAAAGTATACCATGTTTCTCTAGGGACTACATTAAATCCTTAGTTATTTTACATTTACTATCTTTTCAGAGATAACCTGAATATTTATCATATTTCCTTCTCCATTTAATCATGCCCATGCCTTTTTCATTTGAAAATGGTATTGCATGTGACTGGAATTCTCCAAAAACACAACTCTATTGACTTAATGAGACCCTGATTCTTGCAAGATATGCACTTTCACTGTTTAATTAATTTGCTTTGTATTTGCATTTTATTGATTAGTGTTTACAGAACACTACAGTAAGTGAATAGAGATCAATAAAGAACTGGAGGCAGAGAGCAGCAATATTCTATAATGTTAAGTGGCAGAGAGAGAGAGAGAAAGAGAGAGAGAGAGAGAGAGAGAGAGAGAGAGAGAGAGAGAGATGTTTCAATAGAAAACACTTTCATAAACTACCAGTTTTGCAGTGATTATTTCCATGCTATAGCAAATCTTGTTTAGCACATCAGCTTCTGTCTGCATAGATTCAGGGAATGAATGGATAATGAGGAGACACTGTAGATTCTTTCATTTTGTTGTGTATTCATTTTTTGTTTGCCATTGTTCTCACAGGGACCTTCCTGATGAATTTAAAATTGTTATTCTATTCCTCTGCCTCCAATTAGATTATTAATTCTGTGAAGTTTGCTAGTGTCAACACCAATAAAATCTTTAAAATAATAAATAGTGCTGATATATAACATTTGGCCACTATATAGTTGAATTAACTTTCCATCCTCTAGAATAATTTAACAGAAAATCTTCTTTTGGATTACCAGTGCCATCTTATTTATATACAAGAAAAATACAGTGATGAAAGATTGAAGAGCTTCTACAGCTCTTACATTGTCATAGTTGTCTAGGATTCAAATCCAGATCATGCAATAAGTCTCTTAATTTTAGGCAAATGACTGAAACTACATCCATTCACAAGAGCTAAGAAATACAAGCCACCTATCCATCTTTCACCTGAAAAATAGAAAATGAATATGTGGTACACATACACTTGCAATGTTACTCATCTGTGCCACAAGATGAACGGAGGAAATTTGTAGGTACATATTTGGAACTGGAAATTATTAAATATTTAATATTTAAACATGGTAAATATTTGGAGCTGGGAGGAGGTAATCTAGACCCATAAAGACAAAAGCAGCATGTTTTCTCTCGTTTATGGTTCTTACCTGAGAACCTTAGATTTGAGTATAAGTCGAATAAAACAAAACAAAACAAAAACAAATCCAGGAAAGTGGAAAGGGAATGTAGAGAAAGAAGAAGGGGAGTTGTTTTAGAAAAACTAGTAAAAAAACATGTCAGCAAGGTGATGCTAATATTTGCAGAATGACTTTAATTGGGGAGGGAGAGAAGAATAGGGAATGTATGGGAAGATGTGGGGGAAGAGATAAATAACATTAAGGATGTTTGAAAAAATGAGTAGGAAAACATTTTTATAAGCCTGCACACAGAGAAATGGTGCTTCCCCCCAAGAACCATGTAATATCTAGAAATAAAGAGAAAACCCAGTGGAAGTTACTGTAAACACGTTATTGACTTGACTGTCAAGGAAATACAAATATCTCTCAGAACAATGTGGCCTCTTCTTGTTTCCCTTGGTTGCTTTCCAGAAGTTAAAGGTAAGACCCTATTGCTGAAAACACCACAGACATTGGGAAAAGGACTTCAAAAACTCCACCAGGAGTTGGTCTTCAAGTATTCTCTTTGAGGACTATATCTGATAATTCAGTTGGCACCATGCGAATCGCAAATTAAGAGGATAAATTTAAAATCTTATCTAGCCATAAAACCAATAAAATACAACAGCAATGAATGTACCAGAAAGATATTTCCAATGGTGCAATAGTGGTTCTTATATCTTGGGATATAATATTCACATGTCTAATTTGAGGTAAGGCTTAGCTAATGGGAGAAATTTCATAACTGGCATTGTAAATATATCTAACAACCCAGGCCCGTAGAGGTCAGGGATGAGGAAAATTTATTAGTGCCATTTATCTCAACTTTAAGTAGCCAGGTGTCTCAAAGAGAATTAGATTTACAAATGAACAATAAAGGTACTAATACAAAAAATATTTGGATTCTTAATTATAATATATTTTCTTTCCTTTATTTATTCAAATGAGATTTTGCTAGTCTTAACATTATTTTTGTGAAGCATATGTCAATGAAAATATTTTCTTGCAAGTTTTTGATATTAGGCTGATTAGTGCGACTGAGTATGTCAGTTTGTTAATTCTTGTGGGTCCTTTCATCCAACAGTTTGATAAGAAGGATTGCTCTCAACAAAATTATGATCCATTGAAATGCTAATATTAGCACTGATGGTCACTAGTTTGATATAAGTGTTCCAGATTATTTTTCTAGTGACAGAATCAGAAAGTATTGTAATTGAACACAAAAAAAAGGGCAAAGAATCAAAGCGCATTATAAATAAACTATTGTGCAATAACCAGCCAGTCCTTTTAATATATTGTTTCAAATTTTGAAAGTTAAAATGTTATTGTTGTTTCTGTTCTTGAATAAAAAGTAATCAACTGAAATAAACTTTCAAAACAACCTTATTACTGCCTAGAATAATTCGGCATTAAAAAGCCTTTAGTCCCTTGCTTTTTCATTTTTTTCTTTTTTTTTATTCGATATAATTTTTTATTTACATTTCAAATGATTTCCCCTTTTCTAGCCCCCCACTCCCGAAAGTCCCATAAGCCCCTTTCTCTTCCCCTGTCCTCCCACCCACCCCTTCCCACTTCCCCGTTCTGGTTTTGCCGAATACTGCTTCACTGAGTCTTTCCAAAACAAGGGGCCACTCCTCCTTTCTTCTTGTACCTCATTTGATGTGTGGGTTATGTTTTGGGTATTCCAGTTTTCTAGATTCTGATTCACCTTTTGAGCCTGGGTTACCTCACTTAGTATGATGTTCCTGCTATACCACTCCTGGGCATATACCCAGAGGATTCCCCACCATGTAATAAGGATACATGCTCTACTATGTTCATAGCAGCCCTATTTATAATTGCCAGATGCTGGAAAGAACCCAGGTATCCCTCAACAGAAGAGTGGATGCAAAAAATGTGGTATATCTAAACAATGGAGTACTATTCAGCCATTAGAAACAATGCTTTTTCATTTTTATCTACAAATATCTCACATTAAAAACTGAAATATTCTTTCCGCAATTCCATCTTTGAATAACCATTTATGTTTTTCTTTAGACTAATTTCCTTTCTCAAGTTTCAATTAGATTCAAGCAATACAGTATACAATATAATTAGTAAATATTAGAATTCTTAAATCCTGCTTTAAATAAATATAATACGTATGTTTCACAGCTGAATTAAAAGGGTAGGAGAGCACCACAATTTTAAATTTCATGTATGTCCTTTAGTAGAGAAATAATAAATGTCATGAATGTATCAGTCATCCATGTATCTATTTGCCTTTATGTTCATCTAATCACATATAAAGTAAAAAGGAGAGGCTTTTTGCTTATTCTTACAGTTGAATTGTGTCAATTTACTAATAAGGGATGTTCAATTTTAAAGATTGTTGCTTATAGTTTGTAGTTCAATTATAGAGCATTTGCCTAAATTAAGCATAAATAAGACAAAATAACAAAAACCAGGAGAGCTTTATAAACCAGTAGTGTAAACTTTTTCCTTTTTAAAAGTGTGAAAGATTATATTGTGTTGTCACTAACTTATATTTGATTAACTACTTCTAAAGCTTTAAAATTACATTTTTTGTATTTAATTAAAGCATTGACACTGTTTTCAAAATATCTTAGTTTAACATATAAAACTAGTTTTATGCTTCTTACTTGCAGTCAGAAATGCAATATGTCATATTTTATTATTGAGAGGTTTCTAAAGCACATTTAAGGAACTGTTGTTTATCGCCTGGTTGAGTCATGACTCCATCCTTAGGTATATTGTGCTAAGGGTGTTGTTTGGTTCACAGCTACCATAGCCTAAGAGGGTTAGAACTGTCATTTTCCTTCACTGGAAGCTGTTACAAGGGAGCTGAGAAGAGGGAGGACTCATTGCTTGTGGTTTGATTCCAAACTGGCCCATTTACTTTGAAAATTAACACAGAAAAATTTCAAAAGGATAAACATGAATCAACCATATGACTCCAAATATGGCCAAGAGGCTTACCAAACTACATTCCAGGTACTTGATCAATCCTGTTCATTTATTCCCTATTCACAGAAAAAAATCTAATTTTCCCCTACTAATGACAGTGGAATGCATCATAAAATACTGGAAAAATAAAATTATGAAAATTTCAAGTTAGGGTATCCAACTGCAAAAAAATCCTACTGAATCGGGTGACCAAGTATCATAAACAAATGACCCATGTTCTCTTTTATACATGCTGTGAAGTTCATAGTATCTTCAAGTCATTCCAGAAAAAGTAAAAGGGATCATTATTAAGGGAGCAACAGAGAAAGGGATCTCAGCATAAATGTTATCCTATGGATGGAAATGGAAAAATTAGAAGGTGCTCTAATTTTGGAATAGAAAGGAATTTTAAAGAAATGAGCAAAGTCCAGGATACAGAAATAAAAGTAAGGACATCTAAAATAGTCAAAAATAATTATACCATTTATTAATTACTTAATCCATAACAAACACACACACACACACACACACACACACACACACACACACACACATAAATTTTCTCATCAGGTTTGCTAATGTTCTGTCTGAGTAATAAAGACCTTCCAAGAAAGACAGGAATGAAAAATCTTCAATGAGTTGTTGGTCAGGATTGTCCTAAAGACTTCCAAAACTTAGACTGTAGATACTGTTACTGTTTTTGTTACTGCTATGGCTTCTAATACTGATATTGATGTTGATGTTGATATTACTTGCTCTCCGTGATAGAAGATAAATCTGTATTGCCGAGGATACCAGGCATTTCAGTCACAGACATAGTCCCTGATCTGGAACTGACCGGAAATCTTCATCTCTGAAAACTAAAGGTCATGATACAGAAGGAGACATTACAATATTCTTTACAAACAATTTGAGTGGTGTCAACTGATGAAATTTTAATATAAAATGATACCATGGATTTCTTGTTATATATTCAGTAATGTCAATCCTAAATTTCTGCTTTTACTGTGATATCTATATTGAACCTTATATCTAGTTTTATAGACATTTTTATTAATTCTTGTTTCTTTTTTTTTCATTCCTTGCCTACTTAAGAGCTTGAATGGCTGTGAACAATGTACCTCTTCAAAAGTAAAATTGGATAACAGTTTATGAAGCAATGTATTTGTACATCTCCAGATATAGACCTTTGTGGTCTAGCCATAAATGGAAGAACAGAGAAAGAGTAAATTTAAGCATATATTGAGATTGAGTTAAAACATCAACAACAAAAAAACAGTTTCTAAACCTACTCATTGCCATGGAATGTAGCTAAATTCTTCGTTTTATCTGCAATGATGAGGTAAGATAGTTAACTTTTGAAGCAAACAAATTTCCTTAATTGAAGATGGTTTTCAATCTACAGTTACAGAGCTTAAGCCTGAAGTCCTCTGGAGAAGATAGCCCTGTGATTTATGTCTCTGCTGCTTGAACTCAAAGCAATTCAAGTGGTTGCATATGAATAATGCAGACTTGGAGCAGCACTGGAGGAAACAATTGAAAGAAAGCAAATAAAGTCCCTTTAAAATGGAATGTGTTAGAAACGCATTTGAATATTTCACCAGCATGGGTGATATTACATGAATAACTATAGATTAGTGAATATTTCAGTTTTAAAGTTGGGGTCATGCTGTTCTTTTCATATATTAAAAGTCATAGACAGAAGGAATGGAAAGAAAATAAGCAATGCACTAAGGCCTATAAATGTGCTAGGCACTCTGTGTTTCATCTAAAAAGACTTAGAGTGACTCATTGAATTCTCTGACATACACAAAGCTGTTGACTCAGGCTCCATAAACCCTGTGAGTTTGAGTTTCTGTGAGTTGGAGGACATGTCACATGACTAGCAAAATGCAATCTTTTATAGATACCTTTGACTTGGGCAGACTATAGCAATGTCCTAATACCTTTTGAAGAATTATAAACAACTGAAAAGTTCCTAGGTTCTCACATTAGTGGAAAAAGAGTACAGGATTCTTCTTTCCTTGAAATGATAGTAACATAGCTTCAAAAACTTTAGAATACTATTAAGCACAAGAGTCAAGTGAGAAATGAACAGGTAAAAATGTTCAACAATGCAGCCATAACTGCTCATATTATAAAACCATACAAGATATTAAATACTTATTCCATTAAAATAAAATAAAGATCAATACCAATATTACTATGATTTTGCTCTGTGTAATATGAAGCATTATTCAATGCTTAGTTAGGGATTACATAATATATATCTACCTTATATGAGTGCTGCATTAGTATCAGAGATGAAAATTCATCTCTTCTGTAAATAATATAAATTGGGAGTGATTGAAAGTTAATAGCATAAAAACGAATAAATAACTTGGAAAAAGGAGCCAGTTTAATGCCTAGGCTCCATATCTGTATAGAATGTATCTTTGGGTTTTAAATAGCCATGGGGAAAATTATGCTATTCAATGTGTTTCTATATGCTGCTCAGTAAGAAACATCATCTGAAAAGCATTTTGTGACACTCAAAAGTTAATTATTGAAGGGAAATAACTATATCAGGTAATTTCAAAAATTAAACTTAATAAAAATTGTTTTTGAGCAATATTTGAGAGGAACAAAAGTTTGAGAAATGCAATAATGGAGGAAAAGGGGAAAATTGATCGGGAAATCTGAGATAAAGGCACTCTGTGTTTCATCTAAAAAGACTTAGAGTGACAGATGAAAGTCTAAGAGGGATAAATAACAATAAAAACTATAATTAAAGAATTCTGAAAAGCTACTAATGGTATGAAATTTAGATATTCTGTAACAGAGGAACACAGTCCCTCTTTGACATCAGAGGCTAACAAAGAAATTGTCCACTGCAAGGAATCTGTGACTTTTTTTTTGAGATGTTTTTCAATGAGTTTCTATGGAACATCAAACAATATAGGCTATTACTAATACTATTTGTCAAAATCCAAATTTGGTGATAAGATCCTATTGATGAAGAGACCACATATGTCAGTCATAGAATATGGAAAAACAAGTATTTATGAAACTTGCAGCCTCATCGGTCTTGAAGCCTTCTTAGTGCTGGAAAGTTCGGTGTATGCTACTACAGGGGGAGTAATCATCAATACTGCTCAGCTATTAACCCTTGGACTATAATAAATACTAATCAGAAAAGACACACCCACTAGTCCAATTGTGGCAATGTATCATAGTTGAAACCAACTATTTTCTAATTAGATTAGATTTAAGATATGTAACAATATCTGCCACTATTAACAGTCTAGGAACCTATGGTTAAATAATGTATGGGCCTTGGAGAGAACCTACAATATGGCATATTACAGCAATTCCTAATCCTCACCTTCATGACTTATGGTCATACCTACAGATCACTACTCATTTGACATGCTTCTATTTGCAGTACCTAATGATAGGAGAGAGACCTAGACCTGAAGAGTATAAGGTAAAGTATAAGAGTATAAGGTAAAGCAGAATATAGATCCCTAAAGTGAACAAATATACAACAATTCCCCCACTATCAAGGCTAAATGATGACTGTGGAAATGGAGACAAAGTCTAAGAATCAGAGGCAGTGGACAAAAACACAGAAACTTCTATAAGGGAAGGCCACCTGTATATATGAACTCCATGTTTGGAATAGCATGCCAAATACATGTGCAATCCTAAGACAGACCAAGTTTTAGCATTAAGATAGGAGTTGTATATTAGCCCTTGATCAGATGTAGGATTGCTAAAGATCTTTTTCCAACCTCTTGGTTGCTGTTTTTTCCTATTGAACTGTCTTTATAGAAGCTTTGCAATTTTGTGAGGTCCCATTTGTCAATCCTTGATCTTAGAGCATAACCTATTGGTGTTCTGTTCAGGAAATTTTCCCCTGTGCCCTGTGTTCCAGGCTCTTCCCCACTTTCTCTTCTATTAGATTCAGTGTATCTGGTTTTATGTGGAGTTCCTTGATCCTCTAAGACTTGAGCTTTGTATAGGGAGATAAGAATGGATCAATTTGCATTCTTCTACAAGTTGACTGCAAGTTGAACAAGCACCATTTGTTGACAATGCTGAATTTTTCCCACTGGATGGTTTTATCTCCTTTGTCAAAGAACAAGGACCATAGGTGTATGGGTTCATTTCTGAGTCTTCAGTTCTATTCCATTGATCTACCTGCCTGTCATTGTACCAATACCATGCAGTTTTTATCATTATTGCTCTGCAGTATAGCTTGAGGTGATTCCACCAGAGGTTGGTGATTCCACCAGTGGTTCTTTTATTAATGAGAATAGTTTTCACGATCTTGGGTTTTTTATTATTCCAAATAAATTTGAAAATTGCCATTTCTAAAAAAAATAAGTAGAACAAAAGAGAAATAGGAAAAAAAGAAAATTGCTATTTCTCACTCTATAAAGAATTGAGATAGAATTTTAATGGGGATTACATTGAAACTGTAGATTGCTTTAGGCAAGATTGCTATTTTTGCTATGTTAACCCTGCCAATCCATGAGCATGGGAGATCTTCTTATCTTCTAAGATCTTCTTCACTTTCTTTCAATAGAGAACTAGTATCCAATATATGCAAACAACTCAAGAAGTTAGACTCCAGAGAAACAAATAACCCTATTAAAAATGGGGTATTGAGCTAAACAAAGAATTCTCAACTGAGGAATACCAAATAGGTGAGAAACACCTAAAGAAGTGTTCAACATCCTTAATCATCAGGGAAATGCAAATCAAAACAACCCTTAGATTCTACCTCATACCAGGCAGAATGGCTAAGATCAAAAACTCAGGAGATAGCAGATGCTGGAGAGGATGTTGAGTAAGAGGAACACTCCATTGCTCTGGGATTGCAAGCTGATAAAAACACTCTGGAAATCAGTTTGGTAGTTCCTCCGAAAATTGGACAAGTATTACAGGAGGACCCACCTATACCTCTCCTGGGCATATATCCATAATATGCCCCAACATGTAATTAAGACACATGTTTCACTATGTTCACAGTAGCCTTATTTAAAATAGCCAGAAGCTGGAAAGAACCCAGATGTCCCTCAACAGAAGAATGGATACAGAAAATGTGATACATTTGCACAATGGAGTACTACTCAGCTATTAACAACAATGAATTCATGAAATTCTTAGGCAAATGGATGAAATGAGAAAATATCGAGAGTAAGGTAACCCCATCACAAAAAGAACACACACAGTATGTAATTGAGGATAAGTGGATATTAGCCCAAAAGCATGAAATACCCAAGATACAATTCACAGACCACATGAAGCTCAAGAAGAAGGAAGAACAAAGTTTGTATACTTTGGTCCTTTTTAGAAGGAGAAGCAAAATACCAATGGCTCACAGCCAACCAATGGACTGAGCATAGGGTCCTCAATGAAGGAGCTAGAGAAAGACCCAAGGAGCTGAAGAGGGGTTTCAGTCCCATATGAGGAATAATAATGTATACCAGCTAGTTCCCCCAGAGCTCCCAGGGACTAAACCACCAACCAAAGAGTATGCATATGGAGTGACCCATGACTCCAGCTACATATGTAGTAGAGGATGTTCTTTTCAGACATCAATGAGAGGAGAGGTCATTGGTCTTGAGAAGACTAGATAGTTCAGTGTATGGGAAACCCAGGTCAGCAGAGATATAAGGGGGATTGGTAATCAGTGGGAGGGAGGATGGGATAGGGTGCTTTCATTGGGTTAAAGAAGAAAGGAGATAACATTTGAAATGTAAATAAAGTAAATATCTAATAAAAAAAGAAAAGTGTTATAATTTATCAAGAAAAATAATAAATAGATATTTCAAGAAAAATAAATAATAGATTGTTTTCAAGAAAAACAACAGGGTTGGTTTATGAAGGAATGAGTCAGCACTGGTGACCCACAGTGTCCTAAGCATGTGTAATAGTAGCTCCCATGTCTAATAATCCTGAAACCTATTTGATACCTAGAAACAACAGAGCACATGACCAGAAAAGCCAATTAAATGGTGCCAACTGCATGTAGCATGTGATCATGGGCCAATGGACTCAGGTGGAGGGTATACAGATTTGTCCAGTTCCTGTATTAAGTAAGTGTTTTTGCTACTTGCTTGACCCCTGAGTCTGTGTTTTTGACTCTGAGCCTTCTTACCACTGCCCCCAAAGAGTCTTGTTGGGGTTATAAGCAGCAGTTGGTCACATAATCCTACCCTTACCATAATAAGCGACTGGAAAATGTTAGCTGTTGGGAAAGGGAGACAGAGTTTCTCAAAGAGTATGGATACTGATTAAGTTGACCATGTTCCAGTAAAATAGTACACATTCAAGAATTTTGGAGCAACAAAGCTGGCAGTGACAGGGAAGAAATGGTAAAAAAATTTGTTGGTAATGCAATAGGATATGTATCTGCAAATAGTAGGGGAGAGGATGAATATGATCAAAACTAACAACTAACAAAATTTAAGTAGAAATACACTTGCATTTTTAACATGTGTACTATCATTGGAAGAAGAAACAGAAAAAATAAAGAAGAGCAAAATAGTGAACACTCAACTCAGCAAACTATATAATGCCTTGCTATTTAAGCCAAATCATCATTCAGTTTCAAGTTCCATAGAATACTGTTCAGCAAGAATTTTGAGAAAATTTCTGTACTTTAAAACTCTTCACAACTGATAGCTTCTGCCAGGGCTGGGATAGGTGAAAGACTCAGTTTTCCTTAAAAAGCTGGCTACTGGGAGTTTGGCCATGCTCCAGTGAGTATATGGGCAACACTAATGATACTTAGTTGATTTAGTTGTATGTCTGTTTTTGTTCTTTGATAATTTTCTTTTCTGGGATGCACAGACTGTAGGAGGGTAGAACTGAGAGAAATGGGAAACAAGTGTAATTAGTGTATAGTAAATGAAATCCACAAATAATTAATAAATCCATTATGTTAAGGGAAAAAATAAAACCTTTCCCCCAAAAGTATCAGTTTGATTTATTTCAGTACCTAAGTTTACTGTCTTCCTTGACCATGAACTTCAGTTATAGGTAGGCTTCTTAATTCTAACGGAGTAGTTCTACCCAAGTTTATGCTTCAGTGTCTCATTCTAGGCTATGACAAACTCTACAGTTCTATGCAAATTGTGTTTTAATTGCTTTAATTCAGACTGCTCCATAAGGTTTCCTAAGGATCTGACAAGAGACTAGGTCAGATTCCTTTACAAAATCTTACAGAGATATAAGGCTGAAATAATGGTGCACAAGAGAGACTTTCAGACTGATGATTTAGGTAGGCATCACTGAGTCTGTGAATATAAGAACCAGAAATCATGAGGTAGACAATAAAATCAGTGTGCTTTTAGTCTCAACAGTTTTTTCAAAATTTGAAATGGAGTAGACATATTAGTATAAGACATTTTACTTTAATATGATATAATTATGTTATGTTACATTCTAGTATATAAGAATTATATAAACTAGTTTGGTCCACTATGATATTTATCTACTTATGTATGTATGTATGTATGTATGTATGTATGTATGTATGTATGTATGTATATATGTATGTATGTATGCATGTATGTATGAATATATTACCCATTGATTATATTTATCACAATTCACTTTTTCTTAATCGTATCTTTGAGGGATGCATCTCCAAATATTTTTGAAGGCTTTCTGGTAGTAAAAACTTTATTCAAGTTAATAACTAGTGGTATCACATTCAGTCCTTGGCAGAAACAAGAAAATGTATTATAGAATTTGGGAGGTTTTAAAAGCTGTTATTTAAGAAATAGTACATAAGTTTTGACTAAAACACAATATGTCCACTCTAAGCAACAAAGCAGTGTAAAAAAATGGAGTTGTAATATTAATGGGAGTCAGACTCAAAGGAAAATTTTAGTGTAATCAGTGTCATGATTTGATTAATAATGAATCAGCTAGTGATAATCAAATCTTTTAAAAACTGTGTGATTGCCATTAAAGGCAATTTTATATTTTGATTATTTTCAAGGCCTGTCTACCTTCTTTCCAATCCTCTTTGTGTCCCTTCCTTCCTCTTTTCTTTCACCCATCCATCCTTTCTTTCCTTTCTTCCTTTCTTCTATCCTTCTCCCTCTCTCTCTTACTTCTCCTATCTGCTTCTATTTCAATATGTTATAAAAGGCAGACCCAGAATACTGAAGTGTGAAAAGAAAACAAAATTAAACATAAGAGATAGATATTCTTATTTTATTTATTGAAGTTTCCTCTGAAATTATCAAAGATTTTTGTAAGTGAGGAATAGCTTTCTTTATTTCTCAAAAGTTTTACTAGAAAGTGTGTTTTTCAAAAAAAAAAAACCTGTATATGTATATGTATACAAACACAAAAAGCATATGTGAAAATATCTACTACTTCTGTGAATATCTGTTCTTCTCCATGCAGTGGTTCTCACTAAAACTCTGAAAGCTAAGTTTATGTTTTATCAGTATGAAATACATTAAGCTTTTTTTGAATGTCGATATTACAAGAAATAAATTAATCATAAATATTTTAATTTTATTACCTACCCTTTCCATACTTCCAAATAGCTTTTTTATTTGCATTTCCTAACCATATATTCAGAGAAAAACAAATCTAGAGTCATGGGAAAATGAAGACATACCTTTGAGTATAAATCTATATACCACTAGCAACAGGCAAATAACCTTTTATTTCTTTCTTATTGACTTTTTAAAGGCGTGTTTTATTTATGAGCATATATATATATTTATGTGTGTGTGTGTGTGTGTGTGTGTGTGTGTGTGTGTGTGTGTGTGTGTGTGTATGCATGTATAACACAGGTCTAGAGGCAGAGGTCAGAAATGGGCATTTGCTCCTTTTGCAATGGAGGTACAAGTGTTTATGAGCCACTGTACTTGGGTGCTAGGATTGAGCTTGACATCTTTGGAAGAAAAGCAAGTGCTCTTAAATGCTCAAGCATCTGTTTAGACCCTTCTTTAGACATTTTACTTTTTCTTGTGTGTGATATGTGTCACATATATTTTGAGCTAGCAAATAATTGCAAAGAGCTTTTACCAGTTTTAAACTATATCCAATTTCATTATTACATAACTGATTCTATTGGAACAAAACCATTTCAGAAGAATAATGTTAAAATCTATCTTATAACCTACATATTATATTTTAAAAACTGGCATGTAAATATCAATTTTGTCCTATACTTGTATTATAAAACATAAATGAAGTTGTATCAAAAAGTCACTTAGAATAGGCTTTGTCTTATAGTAACTATTCGATACAATTTTACCAACGTGAATAATTGTTTAGCTATATACTTATTGTCACTTTATTAAACTTTAATAAGAACAGTCATAAAAGTGCATATGATTTTCTGGTTTATTATTTTAGAAGTAGATGTACATTAATGTCATGAAAGTCAGTTCATGTTATATTTAACTATGCGTGTAACTTGCATGGGTGAGTGCTTGAATCACTGTGGGAGTTTAATCCCACATTTTCTTTAAAAATAGATCAAAGCCTTGTGAAAGTATTAACAACAAATCCTATGTCTGACATTAAGCTCATGGAATAAAAATTCCAAAGAGTTGTTACTGAGATTTTGCAGTAGGGAAACAGTATCTTTCTTGCAGCAATTATGACTTAATGCAGCCCTTCCTGCCACTATTCCAATCACCACTGACTACATCATACTGGGTGTGATTTGTCAGTAGTTTATGATATACCAGACAGGAATTAAATAAGTATTAGAGAAACATTTCCACAAGAATACATCAGTAGGGTATTCTCAACAATAGACTCTGTTCTTCTTTTGAGACAGGGCTTCATGTAGCCCAGATCAAACTCAAAACTCATTCTGACTGCCAGGAAAACTGAGAACTCTGATTATCCTGTGCCTGCATCTCAAGAACTAGGATATAGGTATGCAACACTATACCCCATAATAATATACTTCCTAAGAAATGGACCCTTAGAAAGAGACAATGTTCTATAAGATCATGCAAATTTGATAGTCAATTGTGACTTCACTCTGAGTTAGTTGTGTGCTTCTGAGATTTTTAACTCAGAGTTTCTTTACAAATTGTAAGATTGTAAAGCATTACAAGAACACTGAGACCCCAAAATAATATTGATTATTTCCGTATTTCATTTTTCTACATTAATACTATAACTTCTTTAAAATTAATGATACCATTGATAGATTATCAAGGTTTAATTAATAATATTTAGTTTTGTTCTTAAAGATGCAATAATAGAAAGAACAATGATATTATGGTCTGATAAACTTGCAGAAATCAACAGTGTGAACAAGTGTCTTGTATTTAATGCAACATTATTTTTACTTTTGCCAATACTAGTTTTTCCATGTCATGAAGTATTTGGCTGTAGAAGCACATACAGAAGAAATAAAGAATAGTGAACAAAGAAATTTACGTAGAAATTTATCCTGCTAGTTTAGCATGAGAATAAATGTCAATGAGAAAAATAAGGTGGTAGCAGAAACACTTGCATATGAATCATGAGGAAAACGAGTCTGCTGTGTTGAATTTTTTACTTTCCCTATCTTATCTTTTCCCAGTTCCAATGATGAAATCCCTAACCAGGTTTGATTTATTAGGAGAGTCTTCAGAGGGAATCAATATTGGTATCCACATCTCAAACTTTTAGAGTAGCCTATACTAAGACAAAAATCTGTTTGAGTTAATATTATTTGTGTAAAAAACATAGTAGCTCTTGTAATTTCTGTGAGGAAACATAATCAAAAAGGCAAAGAATAGTATTAAGATTGCTTATTCTGAGACGATGAAAAATGTTTTCAAGATTAGACTTAAAACATCTTTACAGCCACGATGCAACTTGTGTGTGTCTCTGGAGAGCTGAGATAGAAGGACAGACATAAACACACACACACACACACACATACACACACATACAGAGAGAGAGAGAGAGGGAGAGAGAGAGAGAGAGAGAGAGAGAGAGAGAGAGAGAGAGAGAGAGAGAGATTACAAGTTAAAATATGGTATGATATGTTCTATGACCTACATGAGTTCTTCAAGTTTTTAAGCATCAGAACATTAAAACAACAATGTCATACCTAAGTCTCAGACAACATTGACTAAAAAGGGATAGGAAAGTGTAACAAACAGAGGATTAGAGAATCTTCTGTGAGATTGTGTCCCCTTTCAAAATGAGAAGCATCATTCATGTCATACCAGTTTGACAACTTAAACATGTGGTGAACACGAATTGACATCAATAGACATGTTAAGCAGTACAGCGAAAGCCAAGGAGGCTACTACTCTATACAAAGAACTACAGGAAACTGAGCAATGCTTACAGTGACAGAAATAGTATCCTCCTGGAAAGATCACACCCAGTAACCAATGCCAGCCCCAAATACATTTACCCAACTCGCATACAAACTAAACAGTTTGTATTTATGTACAAATACATGTAACAATAAGAATGAAAATAAAGGCCATGAATTTTAAAGAGATTAAAAAGAGGAAGATGGGAGGGCTTGGTAGGAGGAAAAGAATGAAAATGAAATAAACATTTTGTAATTATAAAAATAAATGAAATGTAAAAACTACCAATATATAACACTGAAAAAATAATTAACATATTTAGGCAACAGGAAAGCACAAATTGAAACTGATCTGACACTTTATCTTATTCTAATAACAACATTTGATCAAAAAGAAAACTGAAGAACAACAAAAAAAAATGAACAACATCAAAATGAAAAACTGAGCAGCTGTATGCATGATAAGAGTACTTACTCATTGTTCCTGGGTATGAAAGCTAGTGCAGTCTTTCTACAAGTCGCTGCGTGGTCACCGCATGGTGCTCATCATAAATCTACCAGATGACCCAACTATACCAGTCTTTGGCATATGACTGTAAGATTAGATATCCTACTACAGATATGCATGCTCATTGATATTCATGTGCTAGTCTATTTGACAATAGCCAGAACAAAGAAACCACCTACATGTGTTTCAATTGATGATTAGATAGTAAAACTGAAATACATATACACAAATCTATTTCTATACATAGAAATAGATTCTGGGTAAGGTAATATAGAACCCAAAAGAAAAAAAATGTTGCATGTTCTCTCTCATATGTGGGTTCTGGTTTTGAAACTTTCTTATTTCTATTCAAATTGAAATACATATAGAAGACACAGTAAGGAGTTATGGTGGTGCATAAAGGTATGTGGCACAGATGTGGGTGAAACGGAGTCAAATGTAAGAGGAAGGTTAATGGTGTGTCAGTCCTTCTCTCCCCTCTCTCTCTTTCTCTCTCTCTCTCTCTCTGTCTCTCTCTCTCCCTCTCCATACACACACACACACACACACACACACACACACAAGTGCACGCATGTGTGTGTGTGTGTGTGTGTGTGTGTGTGTGTGTGTGTGTAGTCTATCATCTATTACCTGCCTATCTGTCTGCTTATCATTTATCTGTGAAGCCTGGCAGTTTGTCAATTACTTTCACAAAGAAGAGTGGCCTAGAAGGTCCTACTGAAAAACACTCTCTAAAACTGAAATTTTGCATTGTGATGCTAATAAAACTAGAAATACCTCTACTTTTCTTTTTCTTTCTTTGTGACTTTAACTATTTCTAATATCAAGAGAGGTGCAAACATTCTGAGAATTGTAAAAAGATTTGATGCCACTTAGTTTATTATATCTGTTCTAAAATGTTATTGATAACTAAATCCCTGGAAATAAAGGCATATTCTATAGTGGTAATTCAGAGGAAAATGTGTGGACTCTGAAGTTGAATGTGCACTAGCAACAACAACACCAAGTCATTTGTTTTCAGACTATTCTTTGATAAATTTGATATTTTCAAAACTTACTACTCTTGAAGTTAAGATGCCATTAATTCTGTGAAACCCAAAAGGAAAAGTTTTCTTATAAACAGAATAAGTAAAAATCATTTTTCTCCTATATTTATGTATACTATATTAATGAATAGAAATTATAAATTAAAATATAACATCATGAATATTGAAATACCTTTTAAATATTTTGAAAATATTTTGAAAACAATGAAAATTTAGAATAGGAATAAGTGGCTTCTTCCATGTCATGTAATCTTTAAGGCTAGAACTGGTGTTCATATGAAGAAGACCATCTTTACTCTGTTTATCTTTGTAAACCCGGGTCTTAACTGTGGATGAATTATTTGAAGTATGGCTATTTATTCACAGTGACTTTTATAGAACAAACTCTTACATTCAAACTCCAGTTGAATATTTATTTTAACTTTTCGAACCTACTTTCTCTTTTGTAATCTTGACAATTAAGTCCATATAATAATCATATATACTGCAGCACCCTGATATTATGCTGATTTTTAGATCCTCAATGAGAATTTCTTTCCTCATAGATACATTAAATCCTAAATAAAGCATTGACCCTACTTTCGTTTTCTAAATATTACATAACTTAAAGGCAAAAGAATGAAGTAGTGTTTTCCTGGCATGAGCACCTACCCAGTTCTTTTCCATAATGGGTTTGGATTTTAACTTGAGAAGTTGTGAGCCTTTTATTGTTTCCTGAAATAACTACATTCCTGAGAAGAAAGATATTAGAATTGGAGCAGAAGGGCATTTGTAACACCTCATTTACTTCGTATATCTAGGAAACTACCAATGGCACCTTACACCTTATACAATATATTTAAGAAGTTAATATAATGAAATGTATCACAGTGTAAGAAACAACATCAAAATATGTTTATTAATTTATGATTTATTTACAAAAAACACAGGTTTTATGGTATTTGTTTAAATTTTTTTCTATGTACCATTTGGTGACCCTTGAAAAATTAGGATTAAATATATAATATATTGGCACCATGATGCTAGATTTCTAACTGCTGGAAAGTCATGGAAACACATTTCTGTTTTTTTTACCTCATGTACATGCATACATATAAATAGATGTACCTTTCTCATAGCTTAGTAATATAGATTTAACTGGGAAATGCAAGAAATAATATAAAGTTATAATCAAATATTCTGAGCACTGTTATAGCTTATATGTAGTAACATTTTTATATTAATACCTTTAAAATAGAAAAATTAAAAGCAAGGCTTATTATAATGGTGCAAGCCATTGATTTCAGAATTCAACAAGCAGAGTAAGAGATAAATGTCATTTTGAGGACATCTGGTCCTGTTGCCTGGCATCCATAGTAAGTTCCTCTCTCTCTCTCTCTCTCTCTCTCTCTCTCTCTCTCTCTCTCTCTCTCTCTCTCTCTCTCTGTCTCTCTCACACACACACACACACACACACACATACACACCATGCACACACCCAACTTGCTTTATGTCTGTTATAATGCCTCTGACACAAGGCAACATAATTGAGAAAGGAATTAATTTCTTTCACTGTGAAATGCAGACCATTGTAGAAAGGAAAGCATAGTGGAAAGAGAACCCCATACTATTGTGAATAAGTAAGCAGAGAATGACCCAACATTCATTTGAGTTCCTTTACACTAAGTCCTGGACCCTAGCCTACAAGATGGTGCCACCTTCAGCTGGAGATAGGTCATAGATCCTCTGTTAAACCAGCTGAATCTTTTTCCTATGACACACTTAAAAATGTCTCTTATTATAATATGATGTGGAAACTCATAAAACATCAACTAAACTTATATTACTATGTATAATTTTATTAAATCTCAAAATAAAAAATAAAAGGTTTCAGTACATATGAGTAATATTGTGTTTAGCATATTTTTATGAATTTATATTTAGTTATGTTTACAATAATATAAGTGTATGCAAATACATAAAGGAATGTATAACAATTCATGAAAATTTTCCATGAATTTATGGATTTTCAAGGCCTAAATGGGAAAGTTCAGAGGAAGGACAGGGAACTAATAAATGGTATAGTTAAATTTCAATATTAAAAAAGGGAAAGGAAAAATGACAAAAGTTTGAGAATTGTAGCTATACATTTTCCCAAATAATATATGGTTAAATATAAATCAGATTCTGGAAAATATAAAACATTTGTTCAGCAATCTTAAACTAATATTTAAGAAGTAAATTATTCTTAAAGTTAGAAAAATTTTAAAATGGATCAATAAACTTTACACATTTTACCATTTTATATAGAAATACATACCGCACATTTAAAATTCTATGAGTAATGTTAATTGCATTTGATATAAGTGCTATCAGTATGCACTGAAGTTAAAGTTAGATGGTCTTTTTCTTTTTTCATTTTGTTCTCTACAAGCATTTTTTCCTTTTCTTTCTTTTATTCGATATATTTTTTATTTACATTTCAAATGATTTCCCCTTTTCTGGCTCCCCGCTCCCCGAAAGTCCCATAAGCCCTCTTCCCTCCTCCTGTTCCCCCCTCCACCCCTTCCCACTTCCCTGTTCTGGTATTGCCCTACACTGCTGCACTGAGCCTTTCCAGAACCAGGGGCTAATTCTCAGTTCTTCTTGGACATCATTTGATATGTGGATTATGCCTTGGGTATTCCAAGTTTCTAGGCTAATATTCACTTATCAGTGAGTGCACACCATGATTAATCTTTTGAGACTGGGTTACCTCACTTAGTATGATGTTCTCCAGCTCCATGCATTTGTCTAAGAATTTCATGAATTCATTCTTTCTAATGGCTGAATAGTACTCCATTGTGTAAATATAACACATTTTTTTGTATCTATTCCTCCGTTGAGGGACACCTGGGTTATTTCCAAATTATAGCTATTATAAATAGGGCTGCTATGAACACAGTAAGCATGTATCCTTATTACATGCTGGGGAATCTTCTGGGTATATGCCCAGAAGTGGTATAGCAGGGTCTTTGGAAGTGACATGCCCAGTTTTCAGAGAAACCACCAAACTGATTTCCAGAGTGGTTGTACCAATTTGCATACCCACCAGCAGTGGAAGAGTGTTCCTCTTTCTTCACATCCTTGCCAACACCTCCAGTCTCCTAAGTTTTTAATCTTCACCATTCTGACTGGTGTAAGGTGAAATCTCAGGGTTGTTTTGATTTGCATTTCCCTAATGACTAATGATGTTGAGCATTTTTTTTTAAGATGCTTCTCAGTCATCTGAAGTTCTTCAGGTGAAAATTCTTTGTTTAGCTCTGTAGCCCATTTTTAATAGGGTTATTTGGTTTTCTGGGGTCTAACTTCTTGAGTTCTTTGTATATATTGAATTTTAGCCCTCTTTCAGTTGTAGGGTTGGTGAAGATCTTTTCCCAATTTGTGGGTTGCCGATTTGTCCTTTTGATGGTGCCTTAGAAAATGGAAAAATCTGCCATGCTCTTGGATTGACAGGATTAATATACTTAAAATGGTCATCTTGCCAAAAGCAATACGCAGTTTCAACGCAATACCCATCAAAATCCCAACTCAGCTCTTCATAGAGTTAGAAAGAGCAATTCTCAAATGCATCTGGAATAACAAAACATGCAGGATAGCTAAAACTATTCTCAACAACAAACGAAATTCTGGGGGAATCAGTATCCCTGACTTCAAACAATACTACAGAGCAATAGCGTTAAAAACTGTATGGTATTGGTACAGTGACAGGCAGGTGAATAAATGGAATAGGATTGAAGATCCAGAAATGAACCCACACACCTATGGCCACTTGATCTTCAACAAAGGGGCTGAAAACATCCAGTGGAAAAAGGATAGCCTTTTCAACAAATGGTGCTGGTTCAACTGGAGGTCAGCATGCAGAAGAATGCGAATTGATCCATCCTTGTCTGCTTGTACTAAGCTCAACTCCAAATGGATCAAGGACCTCCACATAAAACCAGACACACTTGGGTATCAGAGCTTCTTGGCTAATTAACTGTTAGCATATCAAATGACTGCCATGAAGAAGTAAGGATAGGGCCCAGATCCTGGATAGGCTTCATCCAGCATTGTAGGGGAGTATTAGGACAGAGAAAAGGGAGGGGGTGAGTGGAGAATGGGTGGAGAGAAGAGAACCTATGGGACATATGGGGAAGGGGGAACCAGGAAAGGGGAAAGCATTTGGAATCTAAACAAAGAATTTAGAAAATAAGAAAAAAAAAGAAAGAAAGAAAGAAAGAAAGAAAGAAAAAGAAAAAGAAAAAAGAAAAAAGAAGAAAAGAAAAGAAAGAAAGAAAAAAAAAACCAGACACACTGAAGCTAATAAAAAAGAAACTGGAGAGGACCCTTGAAGATATTGGTACAGGGGGAAAGTTCCTGAAGAGAACACCAATAGCTTATGCTCTAAGATCAAGAACTGACAAATGGGACTTCATAAAATTACAAAGTTCCTGTAAGGCAAAGATAGACTTTTTCTATAACTAGGAAAAACAAAATACATTGGAATGTGGATTGCCTGAAGGGTTAAAATTCATTAGTGCTCAGTGGTCTAGCAAATCTCAAGGGCAACTTCAAGTGTGGGATTACTCCAGCTTCAAATGGCTATTAACACTCTAGGTGTTAGCTTTCTATATATGTGAAATTTTTTGTTTAGTATTGTGAATACTACCATTTTTTAGGTTAAAATTTAGATTACATAAATTGGAAAGTGGTGGTTTGCATATAGTTTCTCTTCCTTGACTATGAATTGAACTTTGATCTTGGATGCTGTTCAGAATTTTACAAATTGCAAGTTTCCTTCTTAGTCCATGACTCTACTAGAATACAGTGCAACCCTTAGAGTGGAACTTTTTGGAAGGGAGTTGTCCTTAAGAGTGTTCCCTGAAGGAAGAATTTATAACCTAACCCATGCTTATGTAATTCTTTATGTCCTAGTTTCATCTGTCCTCCATTAATACCGTGCATACTCTAAAACAGCAGGCAAGGTGCAAATCCTCTGAAATATGTCAATATTTGAGCTCACTATTGGGTTGGGAATCTGATGTGCTTTGTCATAATAGTACAAAGCTGACTAAGTTGATGAACATAGAGGCTATGTGAAAGGGGTTGCTTCATGAATTATGGTAAAAATGATCTCAGACTACCTTGGATAATCCTGTTTTATACAGCAGGTACCTTTATATGAATTCATATTTCCTCGGTAAAAGAAAAAATGTGCAAGGAAGAAATAGTGGGAGGGAAGACAGCCAAGCAAACAAATCCTGAAAAGTCAGAGAACAAATAAAAATATATTATTTCATATTTTTGAGGGTAATTTAACCTTAATTTATCAGATTCATTTTCTTATTGCCCTTTAATTTCATTTAGATAAATGTTTTTATTATTTTTTCTGCATATGAAGTAAAAACATATTTCAAAATATATATCTTTATTTTAGTTTCATATATCTTTCTTTCATATCTCTCTGTATGTCCCTTGTGATGATTCTTGACCTTAGGGACTCGAACTGGCTGAAGTCAAAGTATTGGCTGAGCATCTGGCATCTCAGCACCTACCTGGGAAGAGATTCAACCATCTAGTGATTTAGATGGTGATTTTAGACAATTTGCTATTACTTCCTTGCCAAGTGGACTTTTCCAGTTTGAAAGCTAGCTAGATTAAAGCATAAAATCCAGGACAGAAATAGCTATATAGGCTGGAATACATTCCAGAATTTTCCTAACCAATTCCTCAGAATTATGTGACAACATCCACTGTGGTAACTTATTGTTTAAAATAAAAGAAGACACACAGAAACCAGATGTCTTAGGTGTGTGAAAATCATGAGATGTTAGAGAAGACTATTTCTGAAAGCTTCCTACCATGATCCCTATTTAGGTTGTCTGCTTTGATTCATTCATCAGTTTGTTTGCATAATTTTGCCAGCATTAAACCACCCCTCAACGACATTTATTGTTACTGAATGAAAAAAAGTGCCATGAATATACTGGTCGAAATTTATTCCCAACTTCAAAACAAAGAATTTGGAGCAAATTTTGTTAGGCATTGTAAATAACTCTTCAGTAATAGTGGAGTAATTAACTCCACTATTGTGCAGTATCTTCCTGTTGTTAAACTACCCCAGTACACATGTCTACAATGCCCAACAGACATTAGCAATGCTTTAACAGAATTCAAAAGGGCTATACTTAAGTTACTCAATATGTATTCTGCTGAGAGTCTCTTTGTATAATTATCTATACTGAAGATATGGCTGTGACTGATTAAAATTATTTTCGAACTAATAATGTTATTTTGACATTTTTAGACTTTTTATTTTATTCTAAATAAAGATTGTATCATTTAAGCCCACAGCGGCTGAATGAGATAGATATGTATTTGCATTTTATAAGTGGAAAAACATACAAAAACAGGTGAACCCATTTGATAAGAAGGGAAACATTGTACTTAAATTTAAGCGGTCTAATTCTAGCATCTATAAAGAAATACACTCAGAATTTAATAGCTGTTAATAACTTAATTTATGTTCAGTTATATTTCTGGTTAATCATGACATCTATATACTGTGGAGATTGTTACTGGCAATACAACCAAAAGAGGACAGTGAGTGTTGAAAAAAGATTGTTGATAACATGTAGTGTAGCCTGGAAAAAGTAGAAGAAAATTGACCAACTACAGGCAAGCTAGAAAGCAAGTGAATTAATTAAATTTAAAAGAGTTTATTTTTAAATGGCAGGCATAAATATATTTATGTTTTATAAGCTATAATTACCTCTGCTAGTTTGATAACCAAAAGACTCAAACAACAAAAAATCTGATCTATAATTTGGAATGAGTCAGTAACATCAAATAAATGTCTTCAATTAGCGATTTTCATAGAAACTATGTGAATCTAATTTTTAGTTTGTACTTACAGACTTCTGTGTATTTTCAAATATAAATATTTAATATTGGAACTTGAGCCAACAAGTTGTATTACATGTTCCTCATACTATGCTAAATCATCATATATCATATGATAAGGTTCATCTTAAATCAAACACATTCAGTACTCAAATGTTTTCAACAGATAGCCTCGAAAGAAATCAAAGTTCATGTGAGGAATCACTGCCCTGCCTGATACTTCCACCTCCATGGACAAGAGGCAACATAGACCATGTTCAGATACACACAGTTGATTAAAACTATTTTGAGCATGATAAGGCATTCTTTAATACTGGTTAGTTAAGGGATAGCTTGTAATTGAGTCACAATAATATGGATCAGTATCTTAAAATAATTTTTATTTTCCAAAAACAAATTTGAAGCAATTTAGAGCATACCTCATTATTTTACACTTGTAGTTAAGATTTAAATTAATTTTGAAATGAATACTTTACTTCCATCATTACCACCTCATACTACTCTCTAATCCTGTGCCCCCTACTTCCCTCCCACATCCGTTTTCTTGTGTGCATATCAGTGTATAACCAACTGGGTGCATTTAGATTTGATTAATGAATATATTTAGTGCTGACAACTTGTGATTGTATACCCATTGAGGTATACAATTCCTGTTGGAATCTGCAGCTGGACAAAATGTAGTCAATAATTGACAGTGTGAAACACAGCCCAAGTCGGTTCATTGACAATGTAACCTCTATGCCCAAGTTTAAGGGACCATCACAAAAGGGAAGCCAGGAAAATTCTATAAGACAAAGCACTAGAAGTCTGCTGCAAAATAATTTTTTATAAACATGGGTTCTGTATAATATTTTATGGATATTAGAAAAGCACTGATACCCTATATGGTATAACACCCTACATGCACAAACAAATATATCTAGCTATATAAATATTTTAAGTAAGCTTACAAATACATTCTTTTTCCCCCTCTGTAGAGTTCCTTGTTCTTTCTCTCCCGAGTCCTTCCTACACCCTTGAGATTTTCATTTACTCTAGAATATGTACTCAAATCTAAAATTTCCAACCTAGAGAATATTTGGTTGTGCCTTTCTGATGTTTGGTCATGTCATTCAGTATAGGTTCTACTTCCATCTGCTTACCTACAAATGTCCACTTCTTTAAAGCTATGGAATCCTGTTGAATGTGTGCAGCATATTTTCCCTCTCCGTTTGTCAGACAGAAGACCTCTAGGTCAGCTCCATCTCTCACTTACTATGAATAAAGCAGGATCTCTGTAAGAGAATGAGTCCTTTGGTTATCTTCTAAAGAGTCAGACAGCTGGTTCACCTGGAAGTCAATTTTTGCCCTTTTAAAAATTCCCCCTCTAAATTTTCTAGTGTCTGGCACAATTATCAGTCTCTTCAATAGCGAATGAGGGCTTCTCTTCCTCCATAGCCTGAACAGAATTTGTTGTCCACTAAATTCTCTGTTTCACACATTCTGATTGAGGCTAAATGAAATCTTTGAACAGTTTTAATTTGAATTTTTAACATTGTTAAAGATATTGAACATGTTCTTAGATATTTCATAACCAATTTTATTTCTTTTTTTAAAATTCTGTTTAGTGTCATACCTAATTTTAAATACTTTTCTTTGCAAATGTTTTTATTTTGATAAAACTAATACAATGTCCATGGAAATCCCATGACCCCAAGCTTCAAAAACTACAAACAGTATTAAAGAAATTATGTTCTGCTGCAAAGACTTCTGCTTCATTCACTGTATTTACTGCTAATCACAATAAGAGATTTTTGCAGGAGGGAATCACCTGACAAAGCTTTCTTTAATCTTGCAGTGCTTTCTCTCAGCAAAGAAACCATATCTGGAATTTGATTTACTCTTACTGTGTCTGTCATTTGGCTCAATCCTTGATATTCCTCTTCCGTTCCAGACCTTAAGTTTTAAGAGCAGTTTCAAACTGAAAAAGGTCATTTTTTTTTTCTCACAATTCAGGTCTCTGATAAACTTTCATCTCCCACTGAAAATCACCATTGAGTTGTGAAGCAATCACATGTGGGAGATTCAAGACCATCATAAGGTCATAGGAAAGCTTGCACTGGTTGATTTTTATCATCAGAATCCTGAAAATGCATAGTTCTAAACTTCAAGAAACAGAGACAGCAAAATGAAGGGGACTAGCATTTGTTCACTAAAAATTCTTACCATAAAATAGCCAATAACGAATATTGAACACAAAATTCAAAGTGTTATGTATTTAAAAAAAGAGTATCTAAAGTATTGTGTACTGTCTGATTGACTATCACATATTTCTTTTTATATAAACATCAGCAATACCTTCAATTTTTCTGAATAACCATTTCCTAAAAGGGATTAGATTTATGAGAACATTTTTGTTAATTTTTGTTCTTAATTTCTGAGAGGTTAGAGCACAACTTAAAAAAAATTATTCTCTGAACCTATATCTCATAGGCCTCAACTATATTTTATTTAAGAAATTTCAATATTTTCATGTTTATACCCTGATTTTGATCCATATAGAACTGATTTTGATGGAATTGTGATAGACAAAGATCTCATCTTTTTTTTTCTTCTTCATATGGATTCTTGTTTTCCCAGCACGATTTGTTTAACCTAGTGTTTCCTTCTCTGTATAAATTTAACACCATAATCTGTAATTTTAAGAGCTTTGATTTTGATCTTTCATACCTTTCCATTAATCAATTTTCTGCTTTTCTGCAAGAATCATGCTATTTTGATTTCTATAGCTCTATACTACAATATAAATTTTTATGTGGTAATTCTTCTAGCACTATTTCTTATTGCTTACAATTACCTTGGATACCAAAACTCTTGGGCAATACCATATGTAATTTAGCTTTTTGGGGTCTTATTTGTTTATTAGTGTGCATATATGTTGTTTGTGTGAGTGTATGTTTGTCTGTGTGTGTTGTCAGGTATCTGTGAAGAATTTCTTGGGATATTGTTTGAGGTTGCATTCAGCTAGTAAACTGATTTGATAAAAAGTCATTTCATTAATATTATTTTTTCTAATCCATGAACCCAGGAGGTCTTTCCATTTTCTGTCTTTCTTAACGTCTTCAGAAACTTAGTTTTGTAGAGGTCTTACACGTTTTTAATTAGCTTTTTGCCAATGTATTTTTTTAGGCTACTGTGAATGAGTATCCCATGATTGCTCTTTTTATAGTGTTTCTTATTAATATATAGAATTGCTAATTATTTTTATTAGTTGATCTTTCTATTTTGCTAATTTTGTAGAACTTTTGGGAATAGACATTTTGCATGTATTTGCTTGTTCTTTTGCTTATTCAACCATTTATCTGATTCCAAAATGTGTAGATTTCAGATCAGGTATGAAGATTTTTAAATGTGGTATTGATTTTTGATTGGCAAGCCGTGGTTATTTTCAAACCAATGCTAGCTTAAAAGTTTGTTAATGTGGCTCCTGACAGGTTCTGGGGATAGAGAAGCCTTCTTGAGCAAACTATTCAGGAAAAATTCACTAACAGAGTATGAATATACCTTTCAATGTACCATGGTTGTGTGCCTAGTTCAAGTATGACTTTGAGTGACTTACCTAGCTAATGTGCTCAAGAGTGCACATTTATATATATATTTATTTATATATATTATTTATATATTATTTATATATAATTATATATTATTTATATATAAAATATATAGATATTTATTTCTATTTATCTATATCTGTATCTATATTTCTATCTATCTATATATAGATATAGATATATATTGGCTTGGGAAGCACTCAGAAGGACTCACGAATCTTAAATTCTATCCTGTTGAACTCACTAAGGGGTTTCTGTGATAGCCGTTTTGAAGTACACTCAGTTGGCACAGGCTATATCCTAAGGTATTTGTCTAGCTGAAGTACATTTCTGTTTAAAATTTTCTTTATAATTTAAATTAAAATAAAAATGTTAATAGATTCTTTTCATATAGAATACATTCTTCTCGCATACCATTTATTCTGACTACAGTTGCCCCTCCCAAAACTTCTTCTAACTCTCCCTTCTTACCCTTTTCCCAAATCTACTCACCCTCTATTTTACCTTTAAAAAAGAGTAGGCTTCCAAGAGACAACAACCAAATACAGAAAAACTAGGTGCAATAAGACAGGGCGAAAGCTTTCATATGTAGGCTGGACAAGGAAATCTAAGAAGAGGGAAAAGGTCCCAGGAGCAGTAAAAAGAATCAGAGACACAGCAGGACCCACTGTTAAGATTTTTATCGAAACAAGTAATTAATTCCCTTAGTAAATTGAAAAAAAAAACACCTTGAAATGTTTATTATATTATAAAAATAAACTGATCAATGCCACATCAGTTTTACTTCTATTTTTTATTTTCATTTTGTCTTGAGTTCAATATAAAACATCAGTGACATTTGGTAATATTTGGAGAGGTTGCTGTATGAAAATTACCAAGATAAGCACATTAAGCAACATTGTTATAATTGGCAAATTCAATAGATTTGATCAACTCAAATCGTACATAATTTCTTTAGAGATATTATAGTTCTTTAAAATCATCAGTAAGTTTTAATCTAAATGTGCAAGATTTTCAATTTAGTATACAAAAATTATATTAAGCAATTCTTAATATTCATAAAGTATAGCTGATATCTGAAAGTCAACTACACTTGAACAATTTTGTATTCTCTTGGATGTAGCTTGCATAATTTCAACACATAAACACTAAATTGAAATACATAATGTTGAATCACCCACATTTTGAGAGAAATTTTATGTAACTTATTTTTTAATTTTTCTTACAATCATAAATACTGACACTTTGGACAGAGAACATTTGAAGTGACTGATGGCATATTAAAATCTAATCTTCACAGTCATTTTCTCCCTTGTATATTTGTCATTTCTTTTATAATGTAGTGCCTTACATTTTTCATCATATGTTTTAGGTAAAATAATCAAGGAAATTGAATATACTTATAGTGTTGTAGTAAATTACAAACAGGTCAGATAATTGTCTCATTTCATCCTATAAATTGACAAGAATCTTATTCCTTTTTAAAAACATTCTTGTTCTAATTTGATGCAATGTTTATTGCATGTTCTTAACAATCAAGAATTATAATTCATATAATGAAGATGCTGTAAACCTAAGGACCATAATAATTTCTCCTAATGGTTCAGATTTTAAAATGTATAATATTATTTATTTAGTTGTGTACTAACCATTAAATAACTTTTATTACTAAAATAAAATTCATATATAAACATGAAGATATTTTTAAAATGCTTTCCATATAAACTTGATACATATTTTAATATATTGAAGTATGTATGCATGTATGCATATACCCAGAAACATACACTTATATCCATATAAAAAATAACATAATTTTTTCTCAAATTATTTTTTTTAAAGAATATATGTCACTGAGTATGGTTGTGGTCATTGCTTTTTGATAGGATGTAAAGTTAGGAGACTGAACATTTTCAATATGAAAGTTACATCAAGGGACATCTGAATTCTTTATTCTTTCCAGCTTCTGACCAGAGCCAGATATAGCTGTCACCTGGGAGGCTATGCTAGTGCATGACAAATACACAGGGGGACACTGTCAGACAGCCATTGAACTGAGCACAGGGTCCCCAATAGAGGAGCTAGAGTAAGGACTCAAAGATCTGAAGGGGTTTGCAGCACAATCGGAGGAACAACAATATGAGCCACCCATACTTCCAGAGATCCCAAGGATAAAACTGCCAGCCAAAGAGTACACAGTTACCCATGGCTCCAGAAGCACAGGCAGCAGAGGATGACCTTGTTGGACATCAAAGGGTGGAGAGGCCCTTCGTCCTGGAAAGGCTCTTTGCAGCAGTCTAGGGGAATAACAGGACCAGGAAGTAGGAGAGGGTTGATTGGGGAACAGGGGGAGAGGAGATGGGTTATGGGATTTTCTGGGTGGGGACCAGGAAAGGGGACAACATTTGAAATGTAAATAAACAATATATCTAATAAAAAATAATATTTTCCATGTAAATCTTTCAAAAAATTTACATCAAAACTTCTCAAATTTTAAGATGTGCAAAAACAATAAAAAACTCATACATATTTTCCTGTTATTTGTCACAATCTCAGATAAATAAATCTAATTTGTATATGCATGGCATTCCTAATTCCATGAAGTAGTCACAGAGAGAGAGAGAGAATTAGAGAATAATTACTTACATATTTTTACATAACTGAATATTCACTAAACTAAAATTGAATAGCAAAATTTAAAGAATTCCTAGTAAAGTTAATATATATATACAAAATACATATACACAAGGCAAAATAAGAACTTGTCTTAAGAACTTAAAACATCATAAAAACATGTAATACAAGAAGCCTTTAGTACCTTCAGCACTTCAGGATTGATTATTTAAATAAATATTTAAAACGTATCAACTGCATTAAAAACAGAGACATTTTCACGATGTTTTTTTATATTTCAAATTGTATGCCTAAACTTATCTATTCATAGTATGTGCATAAATTACAATTTCTAAACAGTTCAAAGGAAAATGAATGGATCTTGAAAGAAATAAAATGCCTTGGAACACTTAGGGATATAATTTTCTAAACATATTTATATTTTTAGTACATATGGAGCATGCATATGTTTTAAAGTGCAAAAGTGTAAAATGATTCATGTTGAAAGCCCTCACTTTCTACATCGCTGACTCTCTGTCATTTATCCACTTGCATAACCATCTTCCCAGTGACTATTAGCTGACCCCTTTTGGTATTTTCTTGGTATCAACAAATCCATATTTTCACTTGCTCACCATGAGTGTCAAACTCATGTTCATGTCACCTAGGTTTGAACCTAAGTTAACCTCATAGTAGATCATTGTTCTAAAATTGACCTATAACTTCCAAACCTGGGTGTAAAATATCTTTGCATATTTTGCTTCCATCCTTAGATTCTTTTCTATGCATATAAATACATAAGAATACATTATCTTATTTCTGGTATGTACAATCTTCCAGACCTTTGTTCTCTATCTATAGCTATGAACATTACTCTGTTTTGCATTATGTACATTTCATATATTAGATGGAGAATCCATGAGTTTAGTGAATCTTCTAGTTGATGAGTATTTCAGATACTACTCTGAACAATATCTTCTTGGTCAACAATTGAAAAGTGCTTGTTGCTGCATGTATTCTGTAAAGCATCTTTTTATTTTGATAAATTCAAGCACTGGTTACTTTCAAGATTCTAATAACATAGGCTACCCTATGCTGCTATTCTTACAGGAATAGGATTAGATTTTGCTGGGAAGATATTTATATATGACAATTTTTATACAGTAAGTTGAGGAAAGTTATGGGATCGAAAATCATCCAGTGATTGGACAGGCTAAACAGCAAAGGCTAAGGTATCAGAAAGAGGACATCACTAGTATAAGACTGCATTTGGCTAAAGAGTGCCAAATCCACTTAGTCACAGCCTCTAGGCTTTATACATGCTACAAAAATCCCATAATTATCTTTTCCAAAGCTAAATATGAAACAGGTCTCTAAAATAAATTCTGCCCATATCTATATATATCGTCATATATTCTATTTTTAAAAGTTTACTTGAAAATACTGAAAAAGGTAAATTCACCTTAACCATTAATATTACATTCATAATATAACACTGAGTTATTTGATTATTGTCTATTGAATTCAAGGATAATTCTAATGAATGATCTTAAATATTTGTATCAATAAAAATGGAGAAATCTGTATGTAATCCAGAAACATAGTAGTGGTGGTATAGCAGATTATGTGATGATTCTATGTCCTTCATTTTACTTTGCACGGTTGCATTTATAGGTGCTTCATGAATTCTGTGACATCCTGAAGGAAATACATGAACTGAAGCTTATGTGCATTGTAATATCTATGCTCCATTATTTGCATGGATTCTGTCTTAGAAAGAAAATTCCTGAAGGAGAGCTTGTCTATAGGTATATAATGTAGTGTTAAAGAAGTCATGTTATCTTTATTCAAATGGTGTTCAAAAGCCTAGTCTCAGGTGAATAGTTCTCATTCACTATGACTTTTGGCATCTCTTCAATTGTCTGAATCTATAACAAGACATTCTGATGTTCTGAAACTGTTATGGCATTTTAATCTTAAAGGGAGGAAAGAATTACCAATATGCTTCTATTCTAACTGTAAACATATTTCCCGCTATATTATGAAATGGACTTACTATCCATTCACAAATAAATAGTATCATTTGTTACTATCATACAAAAGAAACTTTCATTTATAAAAAAGTAATGATAGATTTCAATATCAAGTCATACAATTTATAATAAGAGTGAAAAAGTAATGTAGGGTAAATTTTAAATGTTTTCAGTATTTTTAACTACATACTAGATTGTTATATAGTTTAAATATAAGAGCAAAGTACTTTAGTGAAAAATTCTGTATTGTTTATTGCAGTCCAGAATTAAATTGTCTTGCCAAACAAGTAAATATTTAATACTTATGATAGATTAAATGTCATACCAAATATCAGAGCTTCATTTAATTGGTAATTCAGCTTTCTTCAAAGTCTATTTTTATACTGTCTTTTTTTCTAAATAATTAAAACCCAAATTTCATTTCATCTAACTACTCCTGCACAGAAGAATGTTGTTTTACAAAAATGGTCAAAAAAACTTTGTAATCATTTTTAAATATAAAAGCCAAAGGAGTTCAACTTGTAATTGTCAAACAGAAGAATAACTGATGGGCTTGCAGATGAACAGAGATGGGCTATGTCTCATGAAGAACAATAGATTCCAGAGGTTGATACTTAATAAAATTCTCACAAACAGAACCAAAGAACACATCAAAACAATCATCCATGATGAACAAGTAAGTTTCATCCCAGGAATGCAAGGATGTTTCAATATACAGAAATCCATCAACCAAATCCACTCTATAAACAAACTCAAAGATAAAAACCACATGACCATTTCTTTAGTTGGTAAGAAAGCATTTGACAAAATTCAATGCCCCGTCATGGTAAAAGTCTTGGAAAGACCAGGAATTCAAAGTACATAACTAAACATAGTAAAAGCAATATACTGCAGACCAGTACCCAATATCAAAATAATGGAGAGAAACTTGAAGCAATCCTACTAAAATCAAGGACTTACAAGGCTGCCCACTTTCTCCCTACATATTAAATGTAGCACTTGAAGTCTTAGCCAAGCAATTAGACAATAAATGGAGGTCAAAGGAATACAAATTGGAAAGGGAGAAGTCTAAATATCACTATTTGCAGATGATGTGATAGTATACTTAAGTGACCCTGAAAATTCTGCTAGAGAACTCCTAAACTTGAAAACCAACTTCAGCAAAGTGACTGGATATAAAATTAACTCAAACAAATCAGTAACCTTCCTATACTCAAAGAACAAACAGGCTGAGAAAGAAATTAGGGAAACAACAGCATTCACACATTATACTGGATACTTTCTCTGTGCCCTTTGGTCAGTCTGGCTAAGGGTTTATCTATCTTGTTGATTTTCTCAAAGAACCAGCTCCTGGATTCGTTGATTCTTTGTATGGTTCTCCTTGTTTCCACTTGACTGATTTCAGCCCTGAGTTTGATGATTTCCTCTCTTCGACTCCTCCTGGGTGAATTGGCTTCTTTTTGTTCCAGGGCTTTCAGGTGTGTCCTTAAGTTGCTAGTGTATGCACTCTCCATTTTCTTTTTGGAGGCACTCAGGGCTATGAGTTTTCCTCTTAGCACTGTTTTCATTGTGTCCCAAAGATTTGGGTATGTTGTGCCTTCATTTTCATTAAATTCTAAAAAGTTTCTGATTTCTTCCTTTATTTCTTCTTTGGCCAAGGTGTCATTTGAGTAGAGTATTGACTTTCGGGGAGTGGGAGGCCAGAAAAGGGGAAATCATTTGAAATGTAAATAAAAAATATATCGAATAAAAAAAAAGAAAAGAATAAAACATTATATTAAATAATATAAAATATCTTGGTGTGATTCTAACCAACCAAATGAAATATCTGTGTGACAAGAACTTCAAGTCTCTGAAGAAAGAATTTGAAGAAAATCTCAGAAGATGGAAACATCTCCCATGATCATTGGCAAGATTAATACAGTAAATATGGTCATCTTGCCAGAAGAAATCTAAAGAGTCAATGCCATCCCAATCAAAATTCCAACTCAATTCTTCATAGAGTTAGAAAGAGCAATTTGCAAATTCATTTAGAATAACAACAACAAAACAAACATTTATCAATAATAAAACAAGTTCTGTGGCAATAACCATTCCTGACCTCAAGCTGTATTACAGAGCAATAGTGATAAAAAAAATGCATGGATTGGTACAGAGACAGGAAGGTATATCAATAGAATATAATTGAAGACCCAGAAATTAACCCACACTCCTCTATGGTCACTTGATCTTTGACAAAGGAGCTAAAACCATCTAGCAGACAAAAGACAGCATTTTCAACAAATGGTGCTATTCAACTGGCAGTCAACATGTAGAAGAATGCAAATACATCCATTCTTATCTCCTTGTATAAAGCTCATATCCAAGTGGATTAAGGACCACCACACAAAACCAGATTCACTGATTCTGACAGAAGAGAAAGTGGGGGTAAGTCTTGAACACATGGACACAGGGAAAAAGTTCTTGTACATAACACCAATGTCTTATATTCTAAGAGCAAGAATCCACAGATGGGACCTCATAAAACTGCCAAGCTTCTGTAAGGCAAAGGACACTGTCAATAGGACAAAACAGTAACCAACATACTGGGAAAAGATCTTTACCAATCTCACATCTCATAGAGGGCTAATATCCCGTATATACAAAGAATTCAAGAAGTTAGACTCTAGAGAACCAATAACCCTATTAAAAATGGGGAATAGAGCTAAAGAGAGAATTCTTAACTGAGAAAACTTGAATGGCTGAGAAGCACCTAAAGAAATGTTCAACCTCTTTAGTCATCAGAGAAATGCAAATCAAAGCAACTCTGAGATTCTACTTCACACCACTCAAAATGTCTATGGAATACTACTCAGCTACTAAAAAACAATGACTTCATGAAATTCTTAGGCAAGTGGGTGGAACTGGAGAATGTCATCCCGAGTGAGGTGACCTAATCACAAAAGAAAACATATGGTATGCACTCACTGATAAGTGGATATTAGCCCAGAAGCTCAGAATACCCAAGAAACAATTCACATATCACATGATACCCAAGAAGAAGGAAGGAGCGACCTCTAGTTCTGGAAAGGCTCAATACAGCAGTGTAGGGGAATACCAGAACAGGGAAGCAGGAAGGGGTGGATTGGGGAACAGGGGGAGAGAAGAGGGCTTATGGGACTTTTGGGGGTGGGGGGATGCAGGAAAGGGGAAATCATGTGAAATGTAAATAAAGAATATATCTTATAAAAAAGAATCAGGTGACAGCAGAAGCAAGCTGCTACAACCTCACTGGAAATCAATCTGGTGGATCCTCAGAAAATTGTACGTTACCTGAGGATTCAGCTATACCACTCCTAGGCATATACTCAAAAGATTCTTCAACATATAACTGGGACACATGCTCCACTAGGTTCATAGCAACCTTATTCATAAGAGCCAGAGCCTAGAAGGAACCCAGATGTCCTTAAACAGAGGAATGAAAACTACAAATGTGGTACATTTACACAATGGATTTTTAATGCTTAACAAAATATTGTTACCAAAACCCTTTCATTTTGATGAGGTTTTACATCTCTCTTTTCAGGCAACATTACTGGTTCTTTGGCTGCATTGTTGGTTGTATATTTCTCTTGTCCAAATAAATAACCATCACTAATTAGATTTTTATGAAATTATAAATTTTAATATATTTTATAAAAGTATAAATTGTAATAAATTGTATAAATTTACAAAATTTGAAAAAATTATAGGTTATATAAAATCTACCTAGATTTTTAAAAATAGTAAATTATTTTTATTTAGATTTTTATTAGATATTTTCTTTATTTACATTTCAAATATTTTCTCCTTTCCATGTCTCCCCTTAGGAATCCCCCTACACCATCCCCACTTCCCCTGATTCTATGAGGGTGCTCCCCCACAAACCTACCCACTCCACTCTTCCTGCCTTTGCATTCCACTACACTGGAGCAGCAAACACCCTCAGGCCCAAATGCCTCCCACTGATGTCCAACAAGGCCATCCTTCTGCCACATAGGCAGATGGCACCATGGGTCCCTCCATAAATATTTTTGGTTGGTGGTCCTTTCCCCGGGAGGTGGTGGTCTGACCTGTTGACAGTATTGCTCTGACCATGGACTTGCAAACCCCCTCAGCTCCTTCAGTTCCTTCTCCAACTCCTCTATCTGGTTCCAATTGTTCAGTGTAATGATGGCTGAGAGGATCCGCCTCTGTATTTGTCAGGCTCTGGCAGAGCCTCTCAGGAGACAGGCACATCAGGCTTCTGTCAGCAAGCACTTACTGGCATCCACAAGAGCATCCAGGGTTGGTGACTGTATATGGTAAGAAGCCCCAGGTGGGGTAGTCTCTGGATGGCCTTTCCTTCAGTCTCTGCACCACCCTTTCTCTCTATATTTCCTTCTGTGAGTATTTTGTTCACCATTCTAAGAAGCATTGAAGTACCCACATTTTGGGCTACTTCTTCTTGGGCTTCATATCGTCTGTGAAGAGAATCTTGGGCTAATATCTAGTTATCATTAAGTACATACCTTGTGTGTTCTTTTGTGACTGAGTTCCTTCACTCAGAATGATATTTTCATGTTCCATCCATTTTTCTGCAAATTTCATTAAGTCATTGATTTTATCAGCTGAGTAGTATTCTTGTATGTTTATATGCATCTCTTTCTTTAGGTTAGGAAAGTTTCATTCTATAATTTTGTTGAAGATATTTTCTGACCTTTTAAATTGTGAATCTTCACTATCTTCTATACCTATTATCCTTAGGTTTCATCTCTTCATTGTGTCCTTAGGAGCTTTTTGCATTTTGCATTTTCTTTGACTGTTGTGTCGATGTTTTCTATTGTATCTTTTACACCTAAGATTCTCTCTATTTCTTGTATTCTGGTAGTGATGCTTTCATCTATGATTTTTGATCTCTTTCCTAGGTTTTCTGTCTCCAGGATTGTCTCCCTTTGTGATTTCTTGTTTCTATTTTCACTTTTAGAACCTGGATGATTTTGTTCAATTCTTTCACCCATTTTGTTGTGTAATCCTGTAATCCTTTAAAGGATTGATGTGTTTCCTCTTTAAGGGCTTCTACCTGTTTACCTGTATTCTCCTGTATTTCTTTAAGGGGGTCATTTATGTCCTTCTTAGAGTTCTCTATTATCATCATGAGATGTGATTTTTTTTTTTGGGGGGGGGGGTTGGGAGAACTAGGTTCGGATGACTCCAATTAGCCTTGATTTCTGTTGGTTATGTTCTTGCCCTTGCCTCTTGTGATCTGGTTATCTCTGGTATTAGCTGGTCTTGCTGTCTCTGACTGTGGCTTATCTGTCCTGCAAGCCTGTGTGTCAGTACTCCTGTGAGACCAGTTCTCTCCTGGAGAAATTTGGGTATGGTGAGCTGTGGCACAGAGTCAGCTCTGGGGAGGGTAGACAGAAATCAGAAAGATCCTGTATCTGGCTGTTCCTTGTTTTCTGGGTCCTGAGAGCTCTGGGAGGGTCCCTCTTGGTCCAGGAAGTGGTGGTCTTAACTGTGCTTACATGTGTGTAGTCACTCCTGGGAGATCAGCACTCTCCTGGTGGTATTTGGATATGTAGAACTGTGGCACAGTATCACCTCTAGGAGCAGAGGGAAATCACAAGGCTCCTGTCCCAGGTTGCTGCTTGGTTCATGTGTCTGAGTGTTCTGGTGGGTCCCTCTGAGCTGTAGTTGTGGTCTTACCTGTGCTCATAGGCTTGTCCCCACTCCTAGAAGGCCAGCTCCTTCCTGGAGGTATTTGTGTATGAAGCTCTGTGGTATAGGATCAGCTCTGGGCACTGTGACAACAGATCAGCTAAGAGATCAGATGGAAACTAGAAGGCTCCTCAAAATAGTAAACTCTTTACTTTTGACATTGTAGTTTTGTTTTTAAATTGCCTTGGTAATATGGGTTGTGAAGATTAAGTACAAAAATATTCAAAGAATGAGAATACAGACGGGGATGATTAGTTTCTGTATTATGCCTTAGTCTCTCTATATGATCATTTTAGCTCAGTACGTTACAGACATATGCTGTGGCTCTTCATCTAGCTGTCTATTTTTGCCTGACCACCCGCCTGCATGTCTTAACTCTCCTCTTACCCAGTAACTCCTGAAATATTTATCATGTGTAACCTCATAATATCCAAAGAAAAAGGCTAAAATATAAATAGATCCTACTCTGTGAATATGAAGCCTTGGAGAATACAAAATTAAGAGTAATGCATTTCCCATGGAAATAGGTACAAAATAACATTTCAGTTTATGTTTTTTCTATAATGAGTTACTGAGTTAACAACTTACACCATAAATCATTTTGAACAAAATAAGAATGCCTGTTGAATGGAGACAGTACACAGCCCATATACCTTCTTTTCTAACAATACTTGTTTGTTTCACACTGTTTTCTCAGTTTCCTTGATCTTCTTCCTCAACAAATTGGTAAAGATGTCACTGATAGGCACATACCTCACTCTAGATGAATCCCTCAAAGAAATCACAAAGTATTTCATATTGAATTTAGGCAATATTACTCAATGAGTTTTATTAACATCTGAAGCATTTAGAGTTTGTATCACAGAAAGATTGTGACAGAAATCATACATAAAATTCAATAATTTATGTTATTCCACTATTACAAACAATTTAATTTGGTTTTTAGAACTATTTAGGATACAGGTAACTAGACACATATCAAATGATTCCTATTTCTTGATGTGAAATAAGAGTAGAAAATACTTTTCCTGTTAAAAGACATTTCAATAACATGCAAGCAATTTTATTGTACTTTAGATTGAAAAGCAGTTTCTGGCCCACTTATGAATAAAACATGTTAAAATAACATGTTATTAAAAATGCTAAAAATTACATGTGTAAAAGAAAAACTATATCATCCCTAATTTTTATTTTTGATTTTTTGAGACAGGGTTTCTCTGTATAACCCTGGCTGTCCTTGAACTCACTCTATACCAGGCTGGCCTGGAACTCAGAAATCTGTCTGCCTCTGCCTCCCAAGTGCTGGGATTAAAGGCATGCACAATCACTGTCGGGCCATCCCCAAATTTTAAGTTACTTTACCATATAAGATATGCTGTTAGATTTAAGAATGAATAACTAATAGTCTTTGATTATTTCATTTAACTTTTTAATCACACAAGCTATGTCAAAATTTGACACATAAAATATTAAAGTTTGACAACAAGTTAGCCTTTCATATGCTTTCAAAGGATATTTTCTCATCTATGAACACAAAAATATGATGTTAGCTCCAAGTCTATATATTTTAAGTTTACACATGAAAGAAACTTTCCATTCAATTTAAATGAACAGACTGCTTTCTGCAACAGAAGCATCTAGAAATCATGTCAGGTGGGAACAAGCTTTGTAGAAATGGTTTACTGAGATAAACTGAATCTTACAAAGTCTCTGCCCTACAAAGGTAACTGGGAATCTGTCTGCAGATGACTGTACAAAGCAGGATGTTCCTAAATCAGGCCAAATGATGGCAAATTTAAAATTTTTGTTTTCCATGAAGACATTATATGCCAAATATCTGCTAGTACCTATTTTTTGGCACTTACTTTCCAGATGTATAGATAAAAGGGGTTTAATGTTTTATTATTGGATCAAACCTGTCCCAGTATCACCAGACAAACTCGGCATCTGGTTGTATGAACTTTCAGTATCAAATGAATGACACACTCATTACTCAAATATTACTGTTCTTGTTGAGAGATTGGTTGCATATGATACTCCTTGTATGAAAAGGTTATATGTTTTGTGAATATGTATAGATTTCTGTTCTAGTTTCAGCTGTGGCATTCTGTTCATATGTGCCTGAAGATATGAAGGAAGTTGTTGAAATCTTAGAGAAATCCTCTTTTACGGAAATCTGAGCGTTCTTTATGAGAGTACCTTGGAAAAGTAGACAGCCTCTAGCAGAAATATTAGGTGTGTGACTAATAAAGCCTGGCATGTCATACAGAGGTAAAATTGTGCCTTTCAATATATCATTCATTTCTACATCAACTGTCTCAATTTAAATAAGGGGGAAAAAGAAGAAGAGGAGGAGGAGGAGGAAGAAGAAGAGGAAAAGAATGAAGAGGAGAAGGAAGAAGAGGAGGAGAAAAAGGAGAAGCAGGAGGAGGGGGAGGAGGAGAAGGAGAAGGAGGAGGAGGAGGAGGAAGAGGAAGAGGAAGAGGAAGAAGAGGAAGAAGAAGAGGAAGAAGAAGAGGAAGAAGAGGAAAAAGAGGAAGAAGAAGTGGAGAAGAACCATAACAAGTAGAGACAATATATCAACAAAATCTGGGCACCACAAGATTTGGGGTGTTTAAACATATTTTAACTATGAAGACCTGGGAAAACACATTTCCATTTTGTTTTTCCTGTACATTGATAATACAAATGTTTTCATGTTATGGTCAGGGATATGATAAAGTACAGGGGCAGAAACACCAGGTCCTAGGAATAGCACATGCTGTGGGAGACCCTTCTTATGAATTCAACCTAATCAAGTGATGGGATTGAAAGTACTCATGCCAGCTGCTGTCAAGAACAGATGTAAGAAAAACTTGGAAATCTAAAATATTTAAAGAAAACTGATGTTCCAGGAAGTCAGTGAGGATGGTAGTCAGGAGCACAAATTATCCCTGTAAATATGTCCTGTGGGCTGGGACCTAGACATTCCTTTTACCTGTTTTGACAGAAATAGGAGTTTTTCCACCTTCACTAGACATTACAAAAGATATATGGATTCTATGCGTACCTAATTCAATTTTCCTTGCTTACACATCTGTATTTCTTCAGTTTACATATACTGAGCAGACCCTAGGTAATACCTCTGTTAAATCTCTACTGTCATGTTCTCATGTTATATTTTGTCTACACCACAGGCTTTCTTTCCCTGAGGGACCGTAACCTCTAAACTCCATATGGTAGTTCTTCCATTGGATTCCAAGTGGAAATGGAGTAGATTTATTTCCATCCACATCCTCACAACATACTAACATAAATAAGAAGCAAAGCAAGAGTACAAATGTTAAGTTTATAACTAACATAATGTTCAGAATTTCTTGGAACAATGTTTAGGAAATATATAAAAGTATATATACTGTATTATTGCTTATTACACTAATTGTCATTAAGTAAAGTAGTAGTTTATTTATATCAAATGTATTCAACAGTTGTATGTATCAGATTGTCCACAACCATAGAATATAAGTTAAAAATCACAGGTAAGAAGTTGTTTTGCATCATAAATTCGAGTAAATATTTCGGAATAGAAAACTAATTCTGTATAATAGATCCAACCTTCTCTCTGTCCCAGTTTGAGAAACCTGGTCAGGCTTCCTGCAGTAGTAAAAGGAACTGTGTTCCTGTGGCTATGATTTAGGATTTTATTGCTGTGATGATACACCATGACCAAAGTTTAAGTTGGGGAGGAAATGTCTTTTTGGTTTATACTTGCCATCATCAGAGAAAGTCAGGACAGGAAGTCAATTAGGGCTAGAACCAGGAGGCATGCATCCATGCAGAGGCCTTTGGGGATGCTATACACAGGTTTGCTCATCATGCCTTCTTATAGAACCCAGGATGACAACTCCAGGGATGACAACTCCACCCTATCTTTTCTTACATGTGTTCTTGACAGCAGCTGGCATGAATGTTTTCAATCCCATCACTTGATAAGGTTGAATTCATAAAAACAGTCTCCCATAGCATCTGCTATTCCCATGACATGGTGCTTCTGCCCCTGGACTTTATCATATCCCTGACCATAACATGGAAACATTTGAATTATTACTGTATAGGAAAACAAAATAGAAGAATGTATTCCCAGTTCTTCATAGATATGTTTAAAACCCGCAAACCATGTACCCAGATACAGGGTGATCCAGGCCCTGTCCCAAGTGATCACTAATTGAGGAAATTCCCTTCAGCTGGATTACATGGAACCATTTCTTCAACTGAGGTTCTGCAATCTGTAATGACTCTAGCTTATGTCACGTTGACACACAAATCCAGCCAGCACAAACCCTGCAGACTGTGAATAGATGAAGGAATGTCCTATCTAATACCAACAGAAATCATTTAACTAGATTTTTAAACAAAGAAAGCAACAGGAAAAATAGACAATAACTGCAACCATTTAAGACAGAACCTGAAAGTAATAGAGAAAAGGAACCAAGTAATTTGGAAAGTTTCCAAAATCCAGAGGGTTCTGGGTGGGGGGTGAGGGAGGAGAATTTTTTTCTTAAGGTATTTGGAAGATTTGTGTAAATCTTTTGAGAGTCATGGTTTCCTGACTTCTAACCCGTGAAGGAAACATAGAAGTATCATTTAATTTATTTTTTTAACCCACTAAGTTTGTCTGTAAGTTGTTAGAGCTCCAATGCTGAAGTAATTTAATTGATACATTTCCCCTTGTGGAAATATTTAGAGATATAAATATTTTCTTAATTAGCACATTGTTTTATGATATATTAGCTATCAATCTGAATACTCCACCTCATGTACCATAAGTAACATGATATTTCTAAGTTTAATGAGGTAAAAAAAAATAGGAAATAACCCTGGATAGTATTTTCCATGAATCAGCACAATGCCACATGATAGGAGAGGGAGGCTCAGGATAATCATAAAACAAGATATTGACAAGACTCATAGGGCCACTTCCTGGAGTTATATAATCAGTAAGTAATAGCTGTGGTAAAAGAGACTCATCAGTGGCTTAGCTGTCTCATATTTGCACAAAGGAATTACAACAGTAATAAATTTCATGAATTGTTTCCTATTATTTATTTATTTATTCATCTATTGGTGATTTATCTGCTTGAACCTTTATGGCTTCCACAAATAGGCAATAGCCTTAAGTAATCCATAGGTTCACAAGGCTAAACTTGGATGGAGTTAATTCATTGGTTAATGTTGTCTCTATATGGAACAAATAGAAATATACTCTCTAGAAATAAGGATTACAGTGTTTATTGACTGCAGCGTCCAATAGAAACCAAATGAGCTTGAAAATATCTGTTACAGAGTCCTGCGATAAGGGATAAGGCAAGCTGCAGGGTCCAAGCCACCTGATGGAGTACACTTTTCGTATACCCTGTTATGACCTGCTATCCCTGCAATATGGTAAGCTACACCTCCATGCTGCAGTGACAGCTGTGGAGAACAGGAGGTGCAACTAAGGCTAAACAGGAGACTTTCCGTGTAAGGAAGGAAATACAGCAAGGAAAATAAAACTGGGTGCTTTCCACTCTATTAGCTTGTTATTTTGCAGGCAGAAAAAAATATGAAACAGTGGTGGAGGATTAGAATTGGTATGAGATGGAGGTGCTGGGTTTCTTTTTGTTACATCTACTGAGGCATAAGAAAGAGTAAATATTCAATCTGCTAAGGATCCCTCTCCTCCGTGACCCCAAACTTGAATCCCCAGGGAAGAATCACACCTTGAGTGGGAACAGATATGGGTAGAAATGAGAGAACCTATGTCTGAAATGTAATCTTTATTTCACAGCAAGGAAAAATCCATCACTACATGCAGATGGGGATCTTGTACTGCCCCAAAATGTCAAAGTATTTTAACCAGAGAACACTGTGTTTCAGAACTGCTTTAAGTGAGAATATCTTTTTAGCAAAGAATGGAAGAACCTCCCACAAGCTGGCTCGTGAAGCTGTAAGACAAGTAGGTGGGAGGATACAGTTGAGCATAGGGAGAGTGGGGAAATGGGCAACTGCTCATCACTCCTTGATAGTTGGCAGAAGTGAGTTAATGTATGATACCCACATCACCAGACCTTATAGGACTGTGCTGCATGGAGACTTAAGGAGGTGTTAAGCTCATCAGGATGCTCAAGACTGTAGTGAAACATGAGAAGTATGATTTTGGATACGTTAAGACATATCTGAATAAATGAGGTGGAAATTAAGTTTATAGTATTCAGGGGAGTAGGCCACAATAACCCAGGACCTTCCTTAGTTGTTGTTAGGTTTTGTTTGTTTTTTATTTATTTTGGGGGATTTTTTTGTTTTGTTAATGACTACACATTGTAAGAAAACTTCAACATTATCTAATGTCTTATATATTTGGAAATTTTGGAAGAACAACATAAATATTAATTTAAAAGATTGAAGATACTTTACATAGGCATACAGAAAGCTGCTTCCTGTAATCGTTGCTCATAGATTATGTGGCTAGAAATCTTTTTTGTGATTAGGAACATTTATTTTCATACTGAGAGATGGGCAGTTTTAGGATTCATAAGCTGTTAACCTTCTGAAAATCAGTGATTTTGTTGTGGTTCTCTCCTACCCCCGCCAAATTTCATGAGGGGAAAAACATGGCTATTTGAATCCCCTCCAAGGTTTAGGAAATGTTGCAAACGAGTAAGTGCAAAAAAAAAATATAAGGACAAACAAAGGAAATATGGTTGGTATTCTAGTGTGAATTAAAATGCCCCCCATAAATCAATAGGGAGTAGTACAATTAAGTTTAGCCTTGTTGGAGTAGGTCCAGCCTTGGAGAAAGCCCTCACTCCAGGGTAAGCTTTAAGGTCTCAGAAACTCAATCCAGGTCTAGTGTGTCTCCTTCCCTTCCTGCTGCCTGATAATCCAAGTGTAGAACTCGCAGCTACACCTCCAGCACCATGTCTGCCTGTGTGCCACCATGCTTGCTACCATAACGACAATGGACTAAACCTCTCAACTGTAAGCCAACCTGAATTAAATGTTTGCCTTTATAAGAGTTGCTGTGGTCATAGTGTCAAAAAGCTCTAAGTTAGTAGTGAAGAATAGATATGGGGAACATGAGACCCCCTCCCTTGGTTATGTAAGCTGTAAAAACCTGCTACAAGATTCAGTGGAGTAGCTGCCCCCAACTTCTTGTGGGAATTCGAGTGATGTGTCCATCACTCAGAGTTAGATGGAATAAATGACTTTATTCATGGAGACTGTTGGAATGAAAACTTTTTAAACTGTCACTTTTTTATTAGATATTTTCTTTATTTACATATCAAATGTTATCCCCTTTCCCAGTTTCCCCCTCCCTTGGAATCCCCTTTTTCCATCCCCCACTCCTGCTTCTATGAGGGTGTTCCCCACCCACCCACTCACTCCTGCTTACCTGCCCTCAAATCCCCCTACACTGGGGCATCGAGCCTTCACAGGACCAAGGGCCCCTCCTCCCATGGATGCCCGATAAGGCTACATTTGTGACTGAAGCCATGGTTGCCCCATGCGTATTCCTTGGCTGGGGGTGTAGTTCCTGGGAGCTCTAGGACATCTGGTTGGTTGATATTATTGTTTTTCCTATGGGGTTGCAAAACCCTGCAGCTCCTTCTTCTGTATCTGGTATGAATAGGAACAGACTCAAGATTATTTGCAAGAGTTGAGCATCACAAGGAGGCTAAATTTGACCTTCATTTTTCAAGTCCCTGCTAATCACAAAAGAAGAAAACATAAAACAAAAATAGACACACAAATTTGTTGAGCAGCTTGAAGTCTACCATGTCCAGAGAGTGCCTCTGAGCTCATCTCAAATGGGGGGCTCTCTCTATAAGCAGAGGTTCCCCTTCTCTCATATTGTCTGGGCACCTCCACCCACCACTCCCATGCCCTCACACAAGGCAGGTCATATAGCCCTTGGTAAAACAACAAGTTAAACTCCTCCCACAGTCACCCGCATAAAAAGCCCCCAACCCCAGCAAGTACATGGGATTCCAGGAATGCCTCTCCATACAATGGAGGCATTCACAGTACTTTAAACTCCAGGCAATGGTTTTCATTTCCAACTGATTATTCCTTCTCACTCTCCACTTCTCACTCTTCACATGTAGCCTTTGTTCACCCTCAATAAAATGTATGGGCATGAGGTCTTTCATTAAAAATCAACTAAGATAGCTAGTTCATTGAGTATGGTCTAAAAGAGCTTTTACACTAAAATCCTCAAAGAAGTCTATACCCCCCTACCCCTAGCACACACACACACACACACACACAGAGAGAGAGAGAGAGAGAGAGAGAGAGAGAGAGAGAGAGAGAGAGAGAGAGAGAGAGAGAGGCACCACCCTCCACCACATTCTATCCCTGTTGAATCTTGATTCTGCAGATCAGCATCTTTTTCAATGGCCTCTGGACAACCTGAGCTAGAAAGCAGAACAAAGCACTACAGCTGCTCCTCAAAACACATGCACATATTGTCTTTTTGTTGTTTTTGTTTGTTTCTTTGCTTTGTTTCTAAAGTCTGATAACACTGTACTGTATTATTTCCTGGGTTGTTTTCTAAGTTAATTTCCTGCCACTTTGGTCAGCTTTTAATATGTGCTCACTCACATGTGTATAGATGAACATGTGTGAGAAGGTTCCATGGAGATCAAAGGTCAGCCTGAGCAATCATGTCTCAGAATCTGTCTATTATGTTTTGAGAGACAGGATATTTTATGACCTCAAGTTTGCCATACAGATTAGGCTGTCTAGCCAAAGAATACCAGAGATTCATATCTACCCCTTTAACACTGTGGTGGCAAGGACATGTCACCATGCCCAAATATGTTTGTTTTGTTGTTGGTGGTGTTCTGGGTATTCTATATTGTTGTTGTTGTTGCTGTTGTTGTTGTTGTTGTTGTTGTTTTTGCCTGGATTTTGGATAATTTATCACTGCTCTCCATACTTTCAAAGCAAGCACTTTATACTGAGCTGTCACTTCAACCAGACTTCACTCTTTTATAAAATATGTTCTCCATTGAGAAAGATATTTTAAACAAATCTAATTGTTTGCTTTCTATAGTGTCTTGCCGAGCAGTTCGGATCATTTGATCTCAAGCATCTGTTTTTAACCAGACTATGTGCTTTTACACATGACTCACATATATTTTCTAATACTTTCTCTTATAGAAATACTGTTTTAGCCTATTATTGAAAGAAAGAAACATTTCCCAAGTGAACTTTCAACTTTACTCATGAGTATACCAAACATGAAGGGCATCCTTTCTTTAATCTGCTGGAAATATTTGAAAAACAAGATTTTAATTTAAATGCTCTTTCTTTGATTCTAGCCTTTGACATTGCAACAGCAGTTATAGTAATATGACAGTTCTTATGCTAGTGAGAAAAACTTCAATCTTCCATTGGTTGCATGTTTGTGAGAAAAGAATGAACCTCATTAGGATGCCATGCCTCCTATGTACTTCAGCTTCTAGACACATACACAATTCCTGCATGTCATGCCACCTTGGAAATGGAAAAAAAAAAAAACAACCTCTCATTCCAGACAAAATAACATCCTTGATTTTATTTGGTATGTTACGCAGCAGGGTCAATCCCCTGAAGGTCTGGGAATTATTTAAGGATACCTAGTATAGAAACTGTGGTACTTTGTTAATTCTTTGGTAAGTACAAAATTTCCGGTTATAATTTATTCATGTTTAAACTTCCCTGAGTGTGGTTAGGGTTACAGATAGGGTGGGAAGGGACTTCCTTAACATGCACACACCCCTGATGTCAAATTCCAACATCACATATTCTGTGATATTAGTAACACACACATATGGACCTAGGCCTTTTGTTGCAGATGGCTCAGAAATATGAGTTCATCCTCAATTCTACTTGACTTTGAGATGAACATGGGATTCATGATCCCCTATCTTAAAAAAATGAAATATGCCTCTCTGTTTTCTGACTGACCCTGATTTGTGGAGAAGTATTCCAGGAAAGCTAAAAGTATATTATCCATTAATATGTTATAATAATACCCATGCTATTTGCCAGAAAAATTGTTATTTATTATATTAATAAAAAGAGTTGATTGCAGACAATTAAAAGACTACAATGACCAGACATCCATAGCTACCAATGTATAAAACTAAATTTACCTAGAACTTGAATGTTTTTATTTATTACTAGAATATAACTTTAAATATAACTACCTAATTATGAAAAATACATTAAATAAAATAGTAATAGTTCATTAAAATAGTACTGTTATTCAAATAATATATTCACATAATGAAAATATCATAAAAATATATTTATATAAAGTATATGGATTCAAATATTGATGAAGGAAGATCCTAGACTCAGATAGTAGACAAAGACAAAAAGCGTTTATTCTGCAGAAACAACCAGCATACAGGGTTCAGCCCTTCTCCAAAATTGTGACTCCAGACAAAAATGTTTAGGCTTTCTTATAGAGAATGGGGAACACTCTAGAAGGATTAAATAATCTAAAATTTGATTGATGGATGGTAGGGCATAGAATAAGATAGGGTTGCCCAGAACAACTGGCCCATCTTGAGAAATTTTCCTATTTTTGTGTTTATCCCAGGCTGTTTTGTGGGTGGAGGTTTTAATACCTTGTTTGGGGGTTTTAAGCTCTGTTCCTGGAGCTGGTGCCTATAGCCTACTTTTCAAAATCAGGCCTGGTCCTTAAATGGGGACAAGTGGGGTTTATGTTGTCCTTTCAAAACATTATAAATAACTATATTATTATAGACAATAAACTCTAATTATTAGAGTGATAAGAAAATATTTGTATGTTTGCCTTTATCAAAGCTGTATCTCTACATCACTCTGTCTATATGTGCAAGAGAGAAAGAAATAATAGATTTATTAAATAGAAAATTACAGTTGACTGTGTGCTATACACAAATTTTCCAAATTATGACTATTCTAAAATATGAAGAAGAAATGATAAAAAAGGATGTGTATAAACAATATAGACTGGTCCATTGTCATCATATACACAGGTTGTTTGCTTCATTGTAGCTCTCATCCAGGACTTAGCATTTTACTCTCACAGAGGGTTGTGAAAGCAGTTGGACACAGGCTTTGAGCTGCGGCCATTGTTATGACCGTCGGGCAGCTTCAGAAAGACCGTGCACAGCCAAACAGTTCCACATGAGGTTTATTGAAAGAGGAAATGGCAAGGTGGAAGTGGAAAGAGAAGGGTTTGGGGGAGAGAGAGGGAGATCAGAGGGGCCTTTCTCTATATATGGATGGTGGCAGGGTCGCAGGTAAAGGTGGGAGGTGAGCCAAGTAGATTCTGGGAATACGGTGGCTGATGCCTTGGCAAGAGGTATGCAGGTCCCACAGTTGCCTATGTTACAGGTTTCGTGGTACTGATACCAAAAATCACCATCCACTGCAGTCTACAAGTCAGTTTTACTTCATTACTAAATGGGAAAGTAATGTGTATGATAGTAATGCTTTCAAAAATGGAATCTATTCAGAGCACATGTAGCTCCAATTCTTAGTCACTCACTTTAAATTTTTACATAAAAATCCGTGTAAATAAGCATACACAGTGATTCACTCCTCTAAAGTAAAACCATTTGCATAGATACATTAAAAATCCTTAAAAGAGTATGCTTATATATATAATTAAATTTATTTTTGTCATTTGGCTATCAGTCCAAGGATGGAATGGTAAATTCTGAAAAGGTATAGTTTTATTTTCTGAGTCCATTGTGTCATAATTAATACATGTAAAATAACAGTATTATCTGTATTTTAATAAATTAACTCAATTTTTCAATAAAATTAGAGAAATTTGACATGGAATCATCTTTTTAATGTTAGAAGATCTTAAAAAATGTGTATTTATGTTGTATGTTGTACATTGAAGACTGATTAATGTAATTTTTCTCTACCTATATACTACATGATGTATTATTTACAGTGTTGAGTAATTTAAAATACATTCTACTCATCTCTTTCTGTATACATTTTGAAATGTAGTAATCCACATTCTAAGAGCTTACATAAATGATTCAAGTAGTATTTTATTATTTTCATATACTTATTAGGAAATATTTTTCATTTAGTTGCTTACATTCATATTAAATAATTCTTAGTGAGATCCACCAAGTTACAGACAGAAGGCCAGCTGCTTTGATTCAGTTGGTTTTCAGGCTCCAAATATCAGTCATTTATCCAAGGAAGAATAATTTCTGTAGTTTTTCTATGAGAACAACTATAAGACTGTAAACTGTACTAACATGGTTGTAGCAAACTATATTCATAGATAGTTTTGATTCTCTCTTTAATGATATGGCTTTCTTATAAAATCATGAATAAATTTTTCTTTAGAGAGATGGCTCAGTGGTTCTTGCATGGTAGGTTAACCACATCACAGTGGCTAACCATTGACAGAAGATCTGAAGCTGTCTACTGGTCTTCTCAGGCAATGCATAATTATAAATTACAAATAAAAAATACAGCCAAAAGACACATACACACATTTTTTTAAAATTCTTTTTTTCGAGACAGGGTTACTCTGTGTAGCCCTGGCTGTCCTGGAACTCGCTCTGTAGACCAGGCTGGCCTCGAACTCAGAAATCCACATGCCTCTGCTTCCCAAGTGCTGGGATTAAAGTCATGCACCACCACTGCCCAGAAAAAAAAATCTTAAAAATATGCCTTAATGAGACTTCACAGGCATAGTGTTTAGTGTTACTAAGACACATAAGTCTCTTAGGAGGGAGTGTCTTGTAGTTCCCTCACTGAACTGTACAATTCTGGATTTTGGCTTGCTTGCTTGCTTGAGACTTTCTCTGTGGTTGTCTCTCTCTGTCATGAAGAGGAATTTTCTTTGGAGGAAGTTCTAATATAATTGCCAAAATGTGAACTGAAAGAGAATGGAACCAAAAGCCAGCAGGCCATCAACCTTCCACAAAGAATTACCAGAAACTGAGTAAAGCAGTGATATGCCCCATCCTTGGAATGAGTATATCGAAGTATATCAACTCATTGTACTGTACCACTCTGTCACCCCTGAACATACTTACAAGTAATAGTATATGGATCCAGCAGATTATACATATATATATATATATATATATATATAAATACATATATGCATGCAATAACAATTACTAAAGAAAGAGGCTATGAGTTTGAAGGAGAGTGGAGAGGTGCATTGGGTATGTATTGAGAATGGAAATAGAAGACATGTTATACTTAAAATCTCAGAAATAAACTAAAACAACAAAAAAAAGTTTGAGTGCAAAAATAATAGAAATAACAAAAATTAAATATAAAGAAAATTAGCTATCCAACCTTAGTGGGTTTTTCTCAGAAAAGAAATAAATCAGTTACTAAACAATCCCAGTGAGATAAACTCCTTTAGGAGAAAAACAAAGGACAAAACAAAGATCAAATCAATAACCTCTTCTCATGATGATTGAAGAGACCTGGAGATACTTCTCAGTGGTTAAGAATACTTCATCCCTTAGCAGGGCACCTGGGTTTGGATGCCAGCACCCACATGGAACAGATCAACTCGATTTATAATTCTGATTCCTGGAAATCTATTACCTTCTTTTGGTTTAGACAGGGTACAGACAAGTAGATAAATATATAGATTAATAAATCAATAAATCAATTAATGAATAATAAAATAAAACGAATTTTTGGAAAAGAGGACTTACTGCTCCCAATATTAAAATATACAATATTGTATACAAGATATATAATTTTGAAAGAAATAAATATAAAATTAAAGTTAATGTTCTTATTTAGTATTAATTAGTATTAGAGGTAAAAGAATTATGTTCTATGTCCCATATAATTTTACATGTATATAAATATTCTAAAATTATAACTAAAAGAAATACATAGGTGAAAGTTAAAGTTCAGACAATTCACTTTTGATCAGTGTAGTTGTTGCACATGCTACATCACTTACTAAAGGACTTCATTGTACATTTATAAAACAATATTTTTATTTGCATTTCCCTAATAACTAAGGATGTTGAACATTTCTTTAGGTGCTAAATCTGAGATTCCACCTCATACAAGTCAGAGTGGCTAAAATCAAAAAATCAGGTGACAGCAGATGTTGGTGAGGTTGTGGAGAAAGAGGAATTCTCCTCTATTGCTGGTGGGATTGCAAACTGGTACAACCACTCTGGAAATCAGTTAGACAGCTCCTCATAAAACTAGACACAGTACTACCTAAGGACCCAGCTATACCACTCCTGGGCATATACCCAGAAGATTCTCCAACATAATAAGGACACATGTTCTACTATGTTCATAGCAGCCTTATTTATAATAGCCAGAAGCTTGAAAGAACCCAGATGTCCTTCAAATGAGGAATGGATACAGAAAAGGTGGTATATTTACAGAGTGGAAAATTATTCAGCTATTAAGAACAATGAATTCATGAAATTCATGGGCAAATGGATGGACCTTGAAAATATCCTGAGTGAGGTAACCTAGTCAGAAAAGAAAACAAATGGTTTGCACTCACTGATAAGTGGATATTAGCCCAAAAGCTCTGAATACCCAAGATACAATTCACAGACCACATGAAGCTCAAGAAGGAAGACAGAAGTGTGGGTTATTCTGAGAAGGGGAACAATATACTCACGTTGAATATTATTTTCCTATGGATAATACTTTATATCTGGCCTGAGCATATGTAAGAAATATTTCATATGTGTAAATGGATAGCATTTAACTTGTAATAAGAGAATTCGGGATATTGCTTCACAAAATGTCTATCACATTTCTGTTTATTCTCTGTAAGCCTTACAGCATTCTTATTTATTTTTTGTTTTGTTTTGTAAGTGATTTCTAATTTTCAAAAAAGTAAGAATTTTGGTACTATTAATTTCTAGGTATGGATACAGCTGTTGGTCCAATGGTTCATCAGTTAGACGCTTGGTTCCCTTGTGAAGGTATATGTTTATGTAGATGGATGCATGCAGATATTCGAATACATGTACATGTGGAGGTCAAAGGTCACTGTTGTATGCCTTTTTCAATCATTCTCTGACTAGTCGTTTTCTGAGACAGTGTTGTTCTATCCAATTAAGATCATTGAGTCTTCTAAGTAAGCTGGCCTGTGAACTCCAGGTAACCACCTAACTCTGTTCTCTGAGCTTAAAGAATCTACAAATTTTGATTTAAAAAATGTTTAAATAAATATGTTTGTAATGAGAATCACTGGAAACCCATTTCTCCCTTTAATATAACTCTACATCTGAGAAAGGGCTAATATCCAAAATATATAAAGAACTCAAGAAAACACAAGCAAAGCAAATAATCCAATTACCTATTGGGAGTACAGATTTAAACAGAGAATCCTCAAAAAGAGGAATCTCCAGTGGCCAAGAAACACTTAAATAAATCTTCAAAGCAACTAGCCATTAAGGAAATACAAATTAAAATGACTCTGAGATTCAACCATATACCTGACATATTGAATAAGATCAAAAATACCAGCTCTTGCTGGAAGGATGTGGAACAAGGGGAGCATTCCTCCATTGCTAGTGGGAGTGTGAACTTATACAGCAACATTGGAAACCACCTTGGTTTCCCCAAAGACCCAGCTATACCAGTTATAGGCATATATCCAAAGGACACTTCACCATACCAGAATGACACGTACTCAGCTATATTCATAGCAGATTTATTCCCACCTGTCAGAAACTGGAAATAGTATAGATGGTCCTCAACCAAAAAATGAATGAAGAAAACATGGTACATGTATACAATGGAGTATTACTCAGCTGATAAAATAAATAACATTATGAATTTTGCAGACAAAAGGGTGGAACTACTTCCTGAGAGAGGTAACTTAGACTCAAAGAGACGTGATATGTACTAACTTCTAAGTGCAAGTTAGCTGTAAAGTAAAGGATAATCAGGCTAAAATCTATAGAACCAGAGAGGCTAAGTAACAAGAAGGGCTCAGGGCAGGACACCAGGATTCCCCATGGAAGAGGAAATAGAATAGATTTCATGTGTGAATTGGATGTGGGTGAGGTTAGGGAGAGGGGTAAACCGGGTGAGGGACTGAAGGAGAGAGTGCCAGGAGAGATCAACTGAAATGGAGGGAGGGGCACATTTTGGGAACAAGGACAAAACCTATTGCATCGGAAACTCCCAGGAATCTATGAAGGTGAGTTTAGGAAAACTCTTAGTGATGGGGGAAAAGGAGAATCATCTGTATCTAGATAAGGCTGGTGGAAGGCTGGGACACAATCCAAGCCATAAAACCTTCAATGTACAGTTTGTCATGCATGTAAGGACATACTTGGGAGGAATGATTCTAAGACCCAAAAGGGAAGGTTCGAGAGCACTGTAAGTACATGAGACGCAGAATCAACTAGTCAGGGATAACAAGGGCTCACATAGACTATCCTGACAATCAGGGAAATTATATGGGTCTGTATTAGTTTAGGTTCTCTAGAGTCACAGAACATATGGATAGTCTTTATATAGTTAGAGAATTTGTCGATGACTTACAGTCTATAGTCCAACTCCCCAACAATGGTCAGAAGCAGCTGTCGATGGAAGTCCAAGGATCTAGCAGTTTCTCAGTCCCACGAGGCAAGCAGGCAAGGAAGAGTGAGTAAATCTTCCTTCTTCCAATGTCCTTATATTTCTCCAGCAGAGGGTGTAGCCCAGATTAAAGGCTATAGGTCTCCAACAGAGGGTGTGGCCATGATTACAGGCATGTGGGTCTCCAGCAGAGGGTGTGGCCCAGATTAAAGGCCTGTGACTCCAGGCCTTTAATCCCAGATGATCTTGAACTTGGAGATCTCCTTGTCTTAATCTTCTGAAATTCATAGCCATTATGTTTCAAGATCTCCATGCCAAGATCCAGGTCAGAAATTTATATCTCTGAGCCTCCAGATTAGGATCATAGGTGAGCCTTCCAATTCTAGATTGTAGTTCATTCCAGATATAGTCAAGTTGACAACCAGGAATAGCCACTACAGGGTCTGACCCAGGTTCTGTGCATGTATGTTATAGTTGTACATAATTGTAGGACTTGGTAAAATTGGGGGATTCCTAGTACTCCTAGTACTAGGAATGGCAGGTGTCTCTGACTCTTTTGCTTGCTTTTGTGACCCATTTTTTCCTCCTGGGTTGCCTGGTGCAGCCTTAATATAAGGGGATATACTAGTTTTATTGCAACACAATATGCCATATTGGTTCATATTCCTGGGAAGCTTACCCCTCTATGAAAGGAAAGGAGGAGGAATGGGAGTGGGAGGGGTACTGGGAGGAGAGAAAACTGTGGTTGGGATATAATATATGAGAGAAAAGTTAAAAAAGAAATAGTAGCTTCAGGTAATGACTTTAAAAACAATAGTAACTGCAGGTAATGACGTTAACTCAATGTCTAAGCTCTGATCACTGCAATCAAAATAAAACTACTCTTTTAACGCAGAGACTCACACAGACACACACACACACACACACACACACACACACACAGACACACACACACGTTGTGAACACTTGTCTGTCAACTATATGAGAGAGTAAGAGAGTCCCCCTGCTTAGAGTTTTTAGTGTATTCCAGTTATTATTACCTATCCTTTCTATATCCCTTCCTCAGCATCTTAAAACTACTAGTTTGTTCCTATTCTGTCCTTTACCAATGAAATAGTTTGAAGAGACACAGAGGAAAAAAAAAAAACTTACGTGATAAACATTGAAATAAAAGAAAGTGATAACTATTACTTCTCCACACAACTTATGGGAACATGTAGAACCATATAGGATTAAAAAATAATGACCCCCCAAAATAATGACCCTATTTTATACAGTTATCAACGAATTTTAGTAATTTCATATGAATCCATGGTTTTTCAGGGTACATAAACTATGTATTTTTATATAAAAATATGTGCAGGTTTTCAGCAGTAAAACATAAAGTGCCTTCAGAATTGGCAGTATCATATACAGAATATACAGTCACAGTTTTATTTTCTGTATGTAATCTTATTGACATTCCTGATAAGTCCCATGTTATACCACTGGACATCTGCCTTTAGGGAAAGAAAAGAAGAAAAAATACAGATGGATTTTCAAATATTGACTACTTTCCCCCCTAATTCCCTTCTATGATGCCATAGTTTTGGTGTGCTAGCTGAGCTTCTCTTAGGCTCTGACTATGCTGTGGTGTTTGAACAATGGGTGCATACTATTCTAGTGTTATCTGTTACTCGTTTTGCACTGATATGTGCCAGTAGTTTATGACCAAACTTAGAGGAGAAACGATGCTTTTCTTGTAGGTTTTGTATTTTAATTCAACTAGATTTGTGAGCTCCAGAGTATTATATGAGTTTTGTTAAAATGTCTGTGGAATAAAAGGGAATCTGAAATATCCTCTATTGACCTTCTGGCTGTAAACTAAACAAAGCTATGTGGTTGGAGGAGTCATTTTTATGAAAGATGCTCTGTCTTATCTTTCTTGTGGTCAGAGGTCTAAAATATGCATCATGAAATACAAACCTTAATGGAAGCTGTTTGTGTGAGCTACAGCCTTTTAAAGCTGGATGTAAAATCATTCATTACATGAATGATTTCTCCAGTGCACCAATGTTCTGGAGCCACAAGTGACCAGGGCTTGATGCGTTACACGTTCAAACTCCTTTTTGCTTTCAGAGATAAAATGATTGTTTTTTATTTCAGTTTCAAATCAAACATCATTTGAGATCTGTTTGCTTCTGAAAACAGGCATATGCATTAGCAAAAGACTGCATGAAATTCAGATATAAACAGAATTACTGTATCATTTAATAGGTTATGAGAAAAGTTATTTCACCTCTTTTTACCTCAGTTAAGGCAAATGGTGAAACCAATGTATTTGAACATGTTTACAGAGACAAATAATACATTGTAAAGAAAATGAATGTAACTGTGATAATACATAATAAATTATGTCTTATAAAATACTTCCAAATTTTACCTGTCTGATAATATGCTTATATATTTGATCCTTACTGTGTCATTTATTGAATAAGTTCTCTAAAAATAAATAATTAGATTTTGTTTTCATGATGTAATACTATCCCAGCCACATGCAATTATTTTTTTATTTTTCATTATTTATTAATGAATTAATGGAACTCCTTTATTATTTTAAAATTATTTTTTAGTTACCAAATAGCTTCCTGAGATTTCTACTCTTGATACAGGAGAAATCAGTGTCCTGTTGTGATGTTCTTAGTTTTATCAATAAATTCACTTAATTATGAACTTAAATGAAAGATCAGAACAATTTTAATAGTGTTCGAAAGAAAAGTCCCAGGCAGAGAATTGGTAATATCCTAGTAGCTGTCTGGAAGAACAGAATGGAGGCGAAGAGGACAGACAGCCCATTTCTCAACCTGGTATGGGATGTCAGATAATGGTCGACAAGCAGCGATGGCAGAGAGAAACTTTAGAGAAAGAAGAAGGAACTCATGTCTTGTCAGGGAGGTCCAAAATTAAGGGAAGCATGCCTAGAAAAGAAAGCTGTGCTCTCCTGGGTAGATTTGTAGGCTGCAGACCCCATTGTTTTAGAAGCTCAGACACTGTGACTCTATAAGCTCATGGCCAGAGGCTGGAATTCTGAAGCAGGAAAATGTCCAGGGTTGCCTTCTTCTTCCAGGTGAATGACCTGCTCCAGCCACAGTATTACATCTCCATCCACACCAGAGATGCTAGTATCCTTGAATGGCAGTATTTTTCCTCTAACAAATCGTCCCATGAGTAAAGTAGTAGAGTCATTTAAAATCTTAAGCTTGTTTTTTCAAGAGGTGTTTTATAGGAAAGCTGCAGTTTATATAGAAAATTTTGAAATAGCACAACCAACTTTCATTCACCCTTACTCTTCCATTAAAATATGTGAGTAATCACTCACAAATGTTTTATGTTTGCATACACAATTATAACAAAAATGTATGTATTTGTATATTATTTTGAAAGTAGCTTATAGATATCATAGCATTTCCTTATTAAATACTATATAATTTAATTAATAAATAAAACTTTAAAAAGATCAGTTCGATCTTCATGTTGGTCCATCAACAATTGGAGCAGCAACTCCTTAAAACTGTTGGCTGTCTGTGGACTTCATTCCCCCAACTGGGCTGTCTTGTCTTGCCTCAACCAGAGAAGACAGGCCTGGCCCTGCAGAGATTTGATGTTCTAGGATGAAGAGATATCCAGGGAGGACTCCACTCGCTCAGAGACTGGGAGGGGAAATGTCTGGAGGGACTGTGTGAAGGAGGGACTGGAAGGAGGCAGGGGAGTACTCAGGAATGTACAGTGAATAAATAAATAAATAAATAAATAAATAAATAAATAAATAAATAAATAAATGGAAGGAAAAAGTTTAAAATAAGCCATTACCTCCTAATATTTTACCTAAATTTAAATATTCTCTTCTATCTTGTACCTCCTTCAAGAAATTGCAGCCCTGATCAAAAATGCTAATCTAAACTTTTCAGAGAAATTAATATTCTCCTTAAATTGTAGTCTCTTTCCAAATTCACATTTTTCTTAGAAAACTCAGCAACAGCAAAAGCCAATAATAGGTTCTTTTCTCTTGTAAAATTGCTTCATGGCTTATTTTCATAAATCTCATTTGTATTTGCAAATTAGTTTTGTTAATTTTCTTCATTCCCATAGCCAAACACCGACACTCTAAAGAATGAGGATTATCTTGCAATTATTAGTTTATGAAAATTTCATAGACTTTTATTTATCCAAATTAAGTACCAGAATGTTTTTCACTTGCAAAACCTAAACAAGATTTTCTTGATAATGCTGAAGAGAATGTTAGCATAAATAGGCACAATCACTGTGGAAATATCCAACTGCCCTCTGATTGGATTTGATGTCTGATTGCCCCCATGGTTGAGGGAAGAGGAGGCTTTATTCCAGATAGTGTGGGCCTGGGCAACATTGCAGGCACTGGGAGGGCCTAGACCTGGATATAGCTTATCATTATTGTATATCAAACAGATATTCGCTGGTGTTAATTTACAAAATTTGTTCATTTTCACACCCCAAATAACTTGTATTTTATTAACCATTACAACTTTTTACTGTCAAATATTTCAATGAATAGATATGGGTCATACAGTTTATATATTAGATATACATTTAAAATTGTAAAAACAATTTCTTCTGATAATGTATCAATGCACATAGTTTAAGTCCCAAATCTGAAATTATTGCAAATCACATTTCCATGTTATTTTATCTTATTTTATTTTGTTTTATTTTATTTTATTTGTTTATTTATATATATATTTGTTTTATTTTATTTTATTTGTTTATATATATATATATATATGTGTGTGTGTGTGTGTGTGTGTGTGTGTGTATGTATATATGTATCCCTAATTTTTCAAACTTAATTATTCTGTTTATATTTCAAACGTTATCCCCCTTCCAGTCTCCCCCTTCAGAGTTCTTCACCCATCTCCACTTTGCCTCTGAGAGGGTCTTCCTGCCCACCCCCGCATTACAGCATCTCCCTTTACTAAGGCCTCAAGTCTCTACAGGATTAGGTTCATTCCGACTTTCTGAGGCCCGACAAGGCAGTTCTTTGCTACATATGTACCAGGGAATCCAGACCGACCCATGTATGCTCTTTGGTTGGTGGCTTAGTCTCTGAGAGTTCCTAGGTGTTTGATTTAGATGAAACTGTTGCTCTTCCTGTGGGGTTGGCATCCCCTTCAGCTCCTTCAATCCTCCCTCTAACTCTTCTACAGGAGTCCCTGACCTCAGTTTAATGCTGTCAGTATCTGCATCTGTCTACAAGAACCATATGGAATCAGTAATAGTGTCAGGGTTTGGTGCCTGCCCATGAGGTGGATACCACATTGAGCCAGTCACTGGAGGCCTTTTGTTCAATCTCTACTCTATTTTTACCCCTGCATTTCTTTTAGACAGGAACAATTCTGGATCTAATAATTTAAAAGTGGGTTGATGACCCCACCCTCCTCTCGAGGCCCTATCTACTGGAGGTGCTCTCTGCCGGTTCTATCTTGCCACTATTAGACATTTTGGCTAATGTCACCCACATTGTCCACAGTCTCTGGGACTTTCTAGAGGTTCTGCATCACACCCTACCACCACCACCACCACCACCATCACCGAGAAGCTGTGTGTTTCCATTCTCCTGGTACTCTGGGCTTCTCTCCTGTCTTCTTCCCATATTTGACTCTGCACTGCTTTTCTCCTTTTCCTCTTTTCTCCCACCCAGGTCCCTTCTTCCCTTTGCCTCCCATGGTTATTTTATTTGCCTTCTAAGTGGGACTGAAACATCCTCACTTGGACTTTCTTTATGGTTAAGCTTCTTAAGGCCTATGCTACGGGTGTTCTGTACTTTTCAGCTAAAATCTAATAAGGACATAGCATGCATGTCCTTTTGTGCTGCCTGTGCCCTGCACTACTCACTGTCTGACCTTGCCTGCCATTGGTGTTTGGATATGAGGTAGCAGGGAGTCAATGACAAAGACTCAGGGAACAGGTGTGAAATCCACAGCAAGCTCATGTGAATGCTGTTACAACATCCTTTAATACCCTCCCCAGCTGTGCCCCATTGGCCCTAAGAAATCATTTCTTCTAAATAGCCTGATTGACTGGCATCCTCTTTGTGAGTAATCCTTGGACTCTCAGGCAGTCTTTAATTAGGTCCTCCTGCAGGAGATGCCTTTGTGGGTGCCTAGCCCTAGGTGTTTAAGTAGATGTGGCCTCCCCAGTGCCTCCTACACTTTTGGGCCTGGTTATCTCACTCAGGATGATATATTCTAGTTCCATCCACTTGCCTGCACAGATTAGAATGTGATATACTAAAGGCAGGTATATCAGGTAGCTGTTCTTGAGGTGAGTTCACTGGCCTGAAGGAAGAGACCAGGGAAGTCTCCATGAGCAGGGGTGGGGAGAAAGGATTCCCTTCTCAGAGAGAAGAGAAGGGGGAGGAGAAGGAGGTGGAGGAGGGCAAGGGGGAGGAAGTGGAGGAGGAAAGCAAGGGGGTATAGGAAGAGGAGGAGGGAGGAGGAGGAGAAGAAGAAGGAGAAGGAGAAGAAGAAGGAGGAGGAGGAAGGAGGAGGAGAAAAAAGAAGAATGGGATGACTAAGATGAGAAAGAGCAGAAAAGAGGAGGAATAAAAAAGAAGAGAGGAAGAGAGAGAGAGAGCAAAATATTTACATTATATATATGGAGGATCCTCTGGGGAAAAGGCAGCCAAACAGCTGGAATGGAAATTTCAAGGTTGGGGGTTGGGGGTGGGGTATGCTAGGTAGGGATTGATGGATGCTGGGAGAACCTGCAGGTCAGGTTTCCTTTGATATGTAAAATATGCACCTCAGTCCCTTGTCCCAGGTCTGCAACCAAATGATTCAGAAATTATTAATATTCCATTGAGAAGAGTTAGTTAAAAATTGTTATTTGAGGAAAAAACAGGATAGGAGAAGCAAGACAAAAAATGGCACTGGGCACAGTAGTCCTGAGAAGAGGTGAAAATAGACAGGAAGCTCTAAAGTCTGAGCCATGACACCATATTTGCAAAAGGAAGAGACAACTCATTGCCATCTGGAAGCTTAATAATCTGTTATTGAACCAAAACAAACCAGCAAATTAAATTAGTGTGGCATGCTTTAAATAAATGCTAGCTTGCCTTGAATGACTAATTTGCAGGTGAACAGAAAGGGTCAAAAGCCTTTGGGGAATTCGGAAGGGAAAGATAATGCTTCTGACTGCAAGTGACTCAGACTCAGTGGAGAAAGAAAACCATAGTACCATCCTAAACTCGACCTTGAATAATCATAACTCATGTCTATGTCTGGTTTAGTAATGGCTGTAAACATAAAATACACATTAAATCTGAAGAGAAAATCAACACAACTGTCTTGAAATGTAATCATAATCACAACTTGTTAAAATTAACATCATCTAAAGCAATTTTTTTATTTGATTTCTTTTTCAATCAAGTTCTTTACCCTCTTGAGTCAGTTCGTTTTCATTTACAACAGATTTTTGTATTGTACTCACATCATTTTCCTGTGAGGGTTTTGGTGTGTGCATTTGTACCATTGAGAAGTCAGAAGCATTTCTTCTCCAACACAGTGGTTTGACTACAGAAGCATTTTGTCATCAGAACTCTTTTGAAATATACACTATTTTGAAAAATGTGTTTTTCAAGTAGTCCACTTTTATGAATAGGAGAAAGAAAAGGATAAATTTATTCTATTCACAGTTTACTAAATTGTCCATTTAACAGTGCTCCTTTCAACAATGCTCAAATGATTAGCTCTAATTCCAGTGCTTTAAGAGCGTACCTGGATGTGGGGTTTTTTTTCCTCTTTTTCTTAATGAAAAATAGTATTTGTCGAGAGACACAATAGAGAAGATGATGTTGACAACAGACCATTTTTCCCTCCTTGAGAAAGGTGATTGATGGCATAGGTACATTACCTTGTCAGTGATAATTGTGTCTTATCATTAATTCACACCATTCATTCATTCATTCATTCATTTTATAAATTTTGCTAAAAACCATGGTGACCCATAAAATATTGATTTGAATTGGTGAGCTTTTAAAACCATCTTCAGAAACACAATATAAATGTGCACAATAATAGCTAGTAAAATGTGTCCTTGGAATTGTTAATTTACCATCAGCTTGGTTATAAAGACTAATGCAAACATTTGCTTAAAGGAAAGCTAGCTGATCTGTGGTGACTTCTTTGAGTGTCACTTTATAGGAAGTGTTGCAACATTTTATATTGCAGTTTCCAAGTCAATTCAGTTGTCTTTTCCCTCACAATAAGGAAAATATATTAAAATAACTATGTTTTTAAAAGGTCACATGAAATATAAAGTGTGCCAATAGCTGAAAAAATAACATAGTCCATTCTAAAGTTGAATTTCTGTTTCATAGAGACAAAGAAACATCCATTATTTTCCTTGTAATTAAGAGATAAAATTTCATGTTTATAATGAAAAAAGTGTAAACTTAATTTTGTCTGTCCACTGGTGAAATTAGGGTATTGAATTAGCCTGCTAGTACTAAGCTGGGTCTAATCTGTTGATGAATGTGTAGTAGTACATATTTCATAAAAAGGATACAATTGAATTTGGAGTTTCTCCATGTTTACTTATATTGTCTTCCTGATGTATTCTTTTTCTAATGACTATAAATAACCTTCTCTATTATTTCTATTAATTTTAGTTGAAAGTGTACCTTGATGTTATTTTCACAACCTCTATTTTTGTTCCGTTTTCATTTACCATCTTTGGTTATTTTTTCAATCTGTAGTAGTTCTGTCATTGTTAGTGAGGTATGGTTTTAGAATTCAGCAAAATGATGGATCCTGTTTTCTTAATCCAGTGTATTTGTTTTTATTATTCTATTATTTAAGTTTTTATTAAATATAGATTATTTTCTAGTACAATAGATCCTGACCAAACTTACCCCTTCCTTCACTCCTCCCAGCTCCCCTCTACCTCTGTTCTACCTCACATCTGTCCTTCTGCTCATCTCCCCTTCAGAAAATAGCAGGTCTCCAAGATACGCCCACTAATAGGACAAAACAAGATAACAAGATGCAATATGATGAGGTGAAAGCCCTCATATCAGGCTGGACAAGGCAAACCAACGAAAGGAAAAGATTCTGAAGAGCAACAAAAAAAGAGTCAGAGATACATCCACTTCCACTGTTTGGAGTCGCACAGAAAGGCTAAGTAGCATCCATAACATATACACAGATGACCTGAGGGAGAGGGTATGGTGTAGAGAGCTTGGATAATGGAGAGGGCAAATTGTGCATTGTATTATGTCAGAGAATAATCTGTTTTCAATTTTAAAAAATCACATTGGTTTTTAATATATTATTTATATAAATATCTCTATGCAAATACGTGTAAAAACCATCTTTTTCAAAATGGAAGTGGAATCAAAGTTTTGAATTATCATTGCCGTGGAAATTTTCTTAATCATTTAACTAGATAAAATTTCTTGGTCTGTGTTTATAGTTGATATTTCGATGAGAATCCATAATTTTCTGGCATTTCTACTGGAACAGAATATTTTGACCATTTTAAGTTAAAACTGACTTAAAATACATTGTGCTACCTAACGTTATAAATGTTTGTGGTGACTCAGTGTTAAATACTGCCACCTTCCAGGTCTGTTATAGAGTGGTCAGGACAAGTGATGTAATTTCATTGAGCATTTATTTTGTCAATAATTTGCTAAGCAAGAATGCCAATTGGGATAACCCTTCTTTATTTTGTGCACATAATAAACATTTTGTTATTCTAAAGAAATTTGGTGATAAAACAATGATTTTACCATCAATTAAATATCTGAGTACTTTCAGTATACTACATTTTACCTTTAGTCTTGCTGACAAAAATAGTTCGGATCCAATCCATTGATGACCAAATAATGTAGCTCTTTTATCAGAGCATAGTGATCAAATAAATTTAAAAAAATGTAGTCATAATATAGGAGGTGTTCTTAAATATATAGTTTAGTTGACAGTAGTTTAATTTATTTAGAAAGTTGAATCAGTTCAAATAAATATTCTGAGTGTTGAGTGGAGAAGAACAGCTGAAGAAAACCAAATATAACCTCTTCATAGTTGTGTTTTAGCAATATATGTTGGTATTTTTATAATTGTTATTTCATTTGGGGACAATTTTTATCCTGTGAACAGCCAAAATTACTTTTATTTATTTATGTATGCCCATTTATTTTATGATGAGATGTTCCATGGCTTACTGGTATATCAATAGAGGTTAGAGAACATCTTTTGGAGTCACTCTTTTCTCTCACAAGATGGGTGCTAGGTATTGAACTTAGGATATACAGCTTGGTAACAAATATTCACTGAATAATTTCACTGAGCCAATTAAAATTGTTAAGAGAAAAGTTCTAGGTATTTAAATATCACCTATTTCTTAAATTTTCCAAAAGTAACTGAAAGAATAATGGGAATGGGGGAATCCCTGTGCGTGCTGGTTACTTTTATGCCAACTTGGCACAGGAAGTGGATCTGAGAAGAAGGAATCTCAATAAAGAAAATGCTTCTATGAGATCTGGTTATAGAAATAATGGAAGGCATTTTCTTAAATGATGATCACTAGGGGAGGGCTCAGGCCATTGTATATGGCAACACCTATGGGCTAATGGTGCTTGGTCTATAAGAGAGCAAGCTGAATAAGTCATGAAGAGCAAGCCAGCAAGCAGCTCCCCTCCATGGCCTCTATATCAGTAGCTGCTTCTAGGTTTGTGATCTGCTTTAGTTCCTGACCTGAATTATACATATATAAATAGTATGACTAACTAGCTTCTGGTCATACTGTTTCATGACAGAAATTAAGACAGTGCTTATTTTCCTAATGTAACCTTTCCCCATTCAATAATAGTAAGTGGTTTTTCCTAACATTATTTGGGACAGGAACATGAAAGAAACAAGATGGTTAATAATTAATTGCTATTGTTCATTTCTATATATATTATTTAACTTACAGTTTTTCTTGGATTTATACAATCTGAAATTCCCCGCATATATATTTATGAAACTGATTTATAAATATTGAAAATTTTACTGGATAGTTTTAGCACCTTAGTCAAGGATCAAGTGACCATAGGTGGATGGGTTCATTTCTAGGTCTTCAATTCTATTCCATTAATCTACCTTCCTTTCACTGTATCAATACCAGGCAGTTTTTAAACCTATTGCTCTCTAGTATTGCTTGAAGTCTGGGATACTAATTCCCTCAGAAGTTCTTTTATTGTTGAGAATATTTTTAGCTATCCTGGGTTTTATGTTATTCCTGATGAATTTGAGAATTGCTCTTTCTAACCCTATGGAGAATTGAGTTGGAATTTTGATGAAGATTGTATTGAATCTGTATATTGCTTTTGGCAAGATGGCCATTTTTATTATATTAATCTTGCCAATCCATGAGTATGGGAGAACTTTACATTTTTTGAAGTCTTCTTCAATTTCTTTCTTCAGAGACTTGAAGTTCCATACATATCTTTCACTTGTTTGGCTGGAGTCACACCAAAATTCTTTATATTGTTTGTGAATACAATTGAAAACCCCAAATGATGACCCACCCACCTATTATCACTTGATCTTTCACAACAGTGCTAAAACCATCCAGTGGGAAAAAAGATAGCCTCTTCAACAAATGGTGCTTGTTCAACTGGCCATTAACATGCAGAAGAATCCAAATCAATCCATTCTTATGTCCTTGTACAAAGCTCAAAGGACCTCCACATAAAATCAAATAGACTGAACCTAATAGAAAGGGAAGCAGGAAAGAGCCATGAGCACATGGGCACAGGGGAAAATTTCCTGAACAAAACAATACCTTATGCTCTAAAATCAAGAAATGACAATTGGACTTCATAAAATTTCAAAGCTTCTGTAAGGCAAAGGACACTGTCAATAAAACAAAATGGCAACCTACTTTTTGGGAAAAGATCTTTACCAACCCTACTTCCAACAGGGGGCTAATATCCAATATATATAAAGAACTCAAGAAGTTAGACCCCAGAGAACCAAATAACACTATTAAAAAATGGGGTACAGAACTAAACAAAGACTTTTCAACTAAGGAATATTGCATGGCTAAGAAGCACCTAAAGATGAACAACATCCTTAGTCATCAGTGAAAGGCAAATCAAAACAACCCTGAGATTTCACCTCACACCACTCAGAATGTCTAAGATCAAAAACTCAGAAGACAGCAGGTACTGGCAAGGATGTGAAGAAAGAGGAACACTCCTCTACTGCTGGTGGGATTGCAAGCTAGTATAACCACTCTGGAAATCAGTTTGACAGTTCCTTAGAAATATGGGCATAAAACTTCTGGACCTTGCTATTCACTCCTGGAAATATACTCAGAGAATTCTCTAGCTTGTAATAAGGGCACATGTTCTACTATGTTCATAGCAGCCTTATTTATAATAGCCAGAAGCTGGAAAGAAACCAGATGTCCCTCAACAGTGGAATTGATTCAGAAACAGTGGTACATTTACACAATGGAATACTATTCAGCTATTAAAAACAATCAATTCATGAAATTCTTAGGCATATGGGTGGAACTAGAAAATATCATACTGAGTGAGGTAACCCAATCACAAAAGAACAAACATGGTATGGACTCACTGATAAGTGGATATTAGACCAAAAGCATAGAATACACAAGATACTATTCACAGACCAATTGAAGTTCAAGAAGAAGGAAGAACAAAGTATAGATACTTTAGTCCTTCTTAGAAGGGGGAACAAAATGCCCATAGGAAGAGATACAGAGACAAAGTGTGGAGCAGAGACTAAGGGAAAGACTATCAAGAGTCTGCCCCTCCCAGGGATCCATCCAAACCCCAGATACTGTTGGAGATGCCAACAAGTTCTTGCTGACAGAAGTCTTATATGTTTGTCACCTGGGAGGCTCTGCTAGTGCATGATAAATACAGAGGGGGACACTCTCAGCCAACCATTGAACTGAGCACAGGGTCCCCAATGAAGGAGCTAGAGAAAGAACCCAAGGAGCACCATAGGAGGAAACAATTTGAACCACCCAGTACCCAGAGCTTCCAGGGACTAAACCATCAACCAAAGAGTACACATGGAGGGACCCATGGCTCCAGATGCATATGCAGCAGAGAATGACCTTATTGGACATCAAAGGGAGGGGTCCTGAGAAGGCTAGATGACCCAGTATAGGGAAATGCCAAGACAGGGAAGTAGGAGTGGGTGGATTGGTGAGCAGGAGGTGGAGGAACAAGAAAGCAGATATTTGAAATGTAAATAAAGAGTATATCTAATAAAAGAAAGAAAATTTTATATGTATTTGCTGACCCACGAGATCATAATGTCTCTGAAGATTATTTCACATCCCCACCCATAATACTTAGTGTTGATATGCACTTTTCATTAATGAGTTTTCCTAAACAGCCATTTCATTCAGAAACAAACCAACCAAATAGGAACTCAACACAATGTAAGTTTTGTTTTTTTTTTTCACTTCATTTACAGTCTTATTTCTCTGCAAGGCTGAGAGAAAATAAATTTTTATGAGACCAGATTCAAACTATTGTGCAACCCATTTAAGCTTATCCCCAAATAGCTTGCAAATAAATGAGACTCAGACTTTGGTTATTTTGTTTTGCCTTTGACAATTACTGAGGAGTAACCCCTAATCTAGTGTTCTAACTGCCAGCCTAGCTGCCACCCCTGTAGTGAACCCCAGATACCTGCTGTTTCTCCTGGCTACTTTCATGTGATTCATCTCCCTTCTCATCTCTTTTCTCTTTCTCCTTCCGTCTCTCTCCTCCAACCAGGCCACTCCAAACCCACCTACCTCTAATTCCTTCAGGATTGGCTGTAGCAAATTTTACTTAATTTTGAAACTTAATAGTTTTCAATCAAGGAACAAGGTTTGTACAACAAAAGCTTGTAAACATGAGCAGTTACTCATAGGTCTTCACTCTCTGGTATTGAATTTAGCATAATAAAATATAGCAACAGACCAAACGTCAACACACAGAAAGGAAATTAATACACAAGGTGTTTAAATATTATCATATTTATCCCCAGAATGGTATAGAAGAAGTTCATGTGTATAATTGTTATATTTTAAAATTAAATAAAAATGAAAACAGAGCACTTTTTTTTTTTTAGAAAATAGCATTACAAGTGACTAACACAGAATGCCACATTTATGTCCAAATAATTAAAAAAAATCATATGGTAAAGGCTTTTTGTAAGATCAAGGACTTAGTTGATTTAGTTGACAGGAATCATGAACTGAGAAAGCTAGCATTTAAATGATGGATGCAAAGTAGATTCATAGGCAGAGTTTGGAATGCCTAAAGCCTGCTGTGATTCCTGAGTTTAAATTCGAAATCACATTCATCTAGCCCAGACTCAGAGCTTAGTATTATGTGAGACCAGCAAGACCAGACCCTTTATGATGGATTTTTATACATTCTTATTTTAAAGATAGAGCCCAATGGAAGTTGGAGGTATAGGATTGGCTGCAGTTACATGACAACCAGGTGAGTCATCAGATCGCCCTAAATGTAAGCAAACCGCAGAGTGTTTCTGGCTGCACTGTCCACAAAGTGATCCTACTTGAAAAGAATAGACACAAGAACTTTGAAACATTTTGTATTTTGATATGACAAGTTTTGCTGTATGGAAGAACAGAAGATCTGCTCCACTTTCTGAGTAAGATCAGTTAGTATGGGCTTCAGATATGTCTGAGCAAGTTTTGTATAGTAAAATCACTGAAGAACTGAAACTCCACTCCTTCACTTTTTAGACACTGTACTGTGTAAGAGCAATAAAGTTACCAAATTTCAATTTCAGTGAGTAAGGCTGTCTTTGATTATGTCTTTTCATTTTATATTCACCATGCAAAAACTTTTTTTTAGTTTTCAACATACATGGAATTCATTTCCACTTAGTGCTAAGATGTGCAATACTTAACCATTATCCATAATTATTATGGATTATATAAGAATAGAAATTATTCTATTCTTCACCCAAATTTATGTTAATGAGTAAATTTGTGCTCTAGATATTTTTAATGAAAAATGTCCCATTTTCTTACCTTGTGATGCCTATCACGCTCTTAACTTATCAGGCAGTGTACTGAGCCATATTGGGGCAGTCATGCACATGGTTTTTGAGTTTGACATTGGTCAAGGACAATCCCTGGCTTTGGGCAGGAATTTGCCATTAGGACATAATAGGGAAGTAGGTTAAAGCAGGAATTTTTATCCTAGGGTGGAGAAGCTCAGTGAAGGTTAAGTTCATTGTTGCTCCAGGTCTATGAATTCCTGAATTAAGCAGGTGACCCACCCAGCTACCAGAGCTGTCAAGACAAGGACCTCCAAGAGAAGCTAGACAACTTCCACCGGAACTCAGCCCGAAGTTTGGGGCGGGAAGGGTTTGCCCAAACTGTTAAAAGGTCTGGCGCCATTAAAGTTTCCGGCCTTGATCAGTGAAATATTGTCTTGGCCCTCTTTCTTTTTGTCCCTTCCTCATCCATCCCTCAGCTTCTGTTCCAGCAACCCAGTTTGTAATAGCTGCAGGCAGCTAAGGAATACAACAACGCAGCAGGTTTTTTTTCTTTTTAGATAAAACATGAATCTGATTATAAGCTCAGAACCAATGAGCAGTGGTGATGTATGAGTTATGGCATATTTAAATTTTCTATGAATCATATATTTTAGACAGTGTATATTATAGGCCATTTCTAAATGAGAAAATTAATTTGTTAAGGGATAGCAATTCATATTCATATCAGTAGTCTCTCAGGATAATTTATGGTTTCAAACATTCAACTTCAAGTTGCATTCCTCTAATGGTTCATATCTCTCTGACAATCCCTGTTCTTCTAGTGTAATGTCTTTCACCAAAGGCAGACATAACATTAGAAATACACTTCCTTTTCTTCTGAGATAAGACTTATGCATGAATTACAGAAGAGATAAATGCTACTTAATGTTATTTTCAGAAGTCATAGAAGCCCATATGTTTCTTTTCTATATAAAGTTTGACCTCGGGTTTTTGAAATAGTCAAGTCATTATTTTGTCAAAGCTCTGGAATATTCAGAAATTTGTAAAATCATCTCATTATTGTCTGTATTTTCACAGTGCTGTTCTATAGCAGCAACTGCAAATCTATGTAAAGACCTGTCTTCTATATTTTTTAATATAGACAGCTATAAATTAAAAATTGTTTACTAGGGCATGACATAGACTACCCAAAACAAATTACTGCTGTCAAGAGCCTTTGAAACTAATCAGAACATGAATGAAATTTGGTTCTACAAACCAGAATTGGTGCTGATAACTGAGTCTTTCAATGATACCAAACACTGTATGATTTGGGATTCGATGAAGAATAAAGATCACCATATGCAGCCTTAGAAACAGGGATTTGTTACAAAGATCTAGTCATCTGTATTTGCCATAACAGGTTTAGAAGTTCTTGTTAGGCTATCTTCTCATCTGATGTTGGATCTCAAATTGTGGTTTGGATGAGGGAACAAACACTGTGTGCAAATGTGAAAGAGGAAGAAGACAGACTGGAAAGCCTGAGGAAGCCCTTGCAAAAGTAGGAAGCCATAAGAAGAAATGGAAAGTGCCAAGACAATGGACTACACATCTACTGCTCACTACTCCTTTGGTTATCCTCGGGCATGGCTCATCAAAGTTCTATTCACGAAGGAGGATCTCAATGCACAGAAAAGTGATATAAAATAACTACTAAGAACTTTTGAAACTTAGGCAATTGCTTTCACCATGCCCTGAGATAGTACATTGATGAATATTTGTCTGAAATATTTGATCTTAATATGAATTATTTATTTTACTTTACAAATCTCATGAAAATGTCTCTTATATACATGTTCCCTAGACCATACAGAAAAGAAGATATGTAGAATTCAGATTGATGAAATGACAGTAAAGTCATGACAAATAAAATGAGATTTGCCTTAGCAAATAAGAAATATTAGTGATCTAGTAGGAATAAAATTATTAACATTTGCATATTAGTAAGAAAGCCCATATAGACTCTTATTATTTTTATTTTAAAATTAATTCTATATTTTCAGAACATGCAATGAGATATCAGTGTATTAAAGCAAATGTACTAATAGTACTACATAGAAAAGTTAGGAAGTAGTTTTACTGTCTTAAATCCATATTTCCAGTAACTTTAGATTAACTAAGGTACCTCTTTGCTCCATTTTCAGATTATTTTCTTGTTTTCTCTTATTCCTTAAAATGTGTTATGTTTCTGCAAAATGCCAATATGTTGTTTGGTATTATTATTGTTAATCAGTTTCAAATTATTTGCAAAAACATCATTTGATATATTTGTACTCTTTTCTTCCCATGATTTCATATTTGACTGAAATGTTTAAACAGGAGTAAATATATAAAGTTATTCCAAATTATATTCCTTGTTAAATGAGATTAAATATAACTTGTTTTAATAAATATAATATCACTGAATATGATTATATTGGTGTGCTTTCTGTCATAGTAATAAGCAATTTTCATATACTAACTTTTATTAACGTTAAAAATAGAGGTACAGTGCAGTAGAATTATGAAAAATAATTAGAAGCATGGTAGGATTATGAAAAAATAAATTATATAATTTGAGACAGCAAGGCAAATTAAAATGAAAAAGGAAAGAAAGAAATTTATAGTAAGTCGGTAAATTACAACTTCTATATTTAGAACTTTCAAATTATTTTTATATTAAAAATATTTATTATTCAAATTGAACGTTGTACTATATTAATTTTCACAAGATATTCTTTAATGTATGTTATGTATCGATCTTTCGTAATTGCATCTTCAATTCTCTCATGCTCCAAATCTTATAAAATTGTTTCAAAACAAGACCTGCGAACCAGGAAAAAGCAACATTTGTTGTGTTTCAGTGAAGAAATGCTTTCTGCCCACAACTGAGTACATTTTTCTGTATTAAAGCATAAGCTAGTTCTATTCACTATAAAATGCATCATTAATGGTTTGCCTTAAAAACTATTGTTATACAATTCTTCAGATTATTAATTTAAAATTGAATAAAGTTGAGATGTAACATATCAGTATATGTAATTACCAAGGACAGAATTATTACTATAAAAATATTAAATTACAGGTCACCATGTATGTGAATCATTTTTATGAATGCTTATGCTTTTATTTAATTTAGTAGCTCAAAGTCAATAGAAGCAGTTCTTTTCATTGATATGATGGAATTTCATGGAGTTGGGAAATGCTACAGCTAAGACAAAAAAGAAGAGCTAAACAATCATTGTCCACAATGTTGGTTGATAGATACTATAGATGTGAAGAAGTAATAAATACGTTGGACTCAAGATTCTTACAAATACAATCCACAGAGATGAAAGAAAAAAAATAGTTTGTTAAAGACAAAGGTTAGCGATGAAAAGGAAAATAACAGACAGAGTGAAGTTTTGGGGAACCTTTTGAGCTAAAGTAGATAAAAACAGAAGTCAGCAGGCCAAGAGAAAAAAGACATGGCAGCAATAAAGGTTTTTGATCTGCAATATCTGAATAAAATAGTGCACAAACAGAGGTCCACAGAGATGAGCTACAGAGAGAGTTATCTCGAGTGTGGCACTGTCTAATACTGTACAGTCGACTCCTTTTATCATCCATCAAACTCAGGATAAGCAAACATTTCTAGGAGAACTATACCATGAAAGGCCCTGATAGTTTTTCTTAAAATCTATTTAATGTAACCAATCTTGAGGAAACAAAGTACAGACAGAAATGGAAACGCATCAAGTAGATAGCATGGGTAAATAGTAGTAAATAGAAACTGTTTTAAATACTCAGGGAAATATGTTCCAAAACATCATCTCGGAAGATGTCTAATCTGTGAAAATATAAAGTAGACAGGAATGGAGAATGACAGTCACAACTTAGTAGAAAAGGTTGGAAGGCTATGCAAGGCTGTGGAGGACAATGCTGACCTTTGAGCCTGAGGTCTCTAAAAGCAGGCAGTGTTAAGTAATGTGAATTGTACTGTTTGGTTAAGAAAAGACTGATCAAAAGTACTGCTCTGTTCTTTGTCTGCATCTAAAAATTCAGATGATGGGAGGCTTCCTTGTACAGAGGGCATCCCTTACTCCCTGGTGTTCCAGTAGTACCTTCAGAGGATTCCACTTCAGCCTCTACCTTTGTTGAGATGTTATTTATTGACCCATCTCCATACCATGTGACCCAGAAAATTAATCATTTAAATAGCTGAGTACTAGTTAGCCTTTCACGGGAAAATAATTTACTTAAATCATATGATAAATACTGGTCTTGGAAGTTCAGGGCTATAATTTATGCTTCTAGAGATGCAAAGAGATGAGAATCAAGCTCTAAGGCCTGCCTGGCCTACATATCTAACTCATGGAATGGTTGTCTAGAATTCACAAAGCACTAATTCAATACAAATAGCAAAACTAAATAACATATATTATGGATACACACACATACACACACACATACACTCACTCAAACACACACACACCCACACAGACACACACACACACACACACACACACACACACACACATGTCTTGAGACGATGAGAAAATTTCCAGCATCTATTACAGAGTGCAAGAATAATAGGAAACAAAAAACCTAATATAAAGAGGTTTAGAGTAATTTGAGCCAGGGGTGAAAAGGACATTTTGTTTTTAGGATCTCAGAATGTGAACAAATAAAATATCAAGTGAATAACAAATTATAAACATACAATAGATTAAAATATTATCAAAATATGTAGATGACATATTTTTCTTTTTAGTTATTTCAGCTTTCATTTTCATTCACTCTAAGGACAATCTTACAGCATATCACTAGAAATTCAAAGGTTCTTTTGTCTTCTAGAAAATTATATTATTTAAAATGTATATTTATCTTTTATTTTAAATAACATTTTATTTTACTATATTTTATATATTTTGGATATTTTACATATGACTACTCTATTTACATTATTTTTCCCTTTCATTTTTCTAACAACTCCCATATCTCTCTCTCATTCCCTCTAAATTTTGTCTTTCATCTTTAATTATTATTATTCATGTATAGACACACACTCATATATATGTATATGTATATGTATATGTATATGTATATGTATATGTAGATGTAGATGTAGATGTAGATGTAGATGTAGATGTAGATGTAGATGTAGATGTAGATGTAGATGTAGATGTAGATGTATATATATGTATATATATATATATACATATATATATATACTTATAAATAGAACTTACTATTTTCATATAATGTTGATCATATTTGCATGTGTTTGAGGCTGACCCTTTGAGCTTTTGTCACGAATGATGAGTATTATAGTTGCAGAATACTTATTCTTCCTCCCTAGCAGGCATTACTTATCTATGTCAATTGAAGCTGTCTTTGTTCAAGTCTTGCTTAAGCAACATTATCTTTGAGATCTTATAGGTGTAGGTTCCATGTTATAAATAATGTATGATTTTGAGGAGATGACCTTGCCTTCAGGCTTTTATAATCTCTCTGCCTTCTTTCACTATGTAATGTGAGTGAGTGTTAGGTATAGGAGTTACCTTAGAGATGTTCATAAATTGGTGTGAGGCACCACAAAATAAGTTGTACTAACCAGATAGACTAGTTATTGATATGGGTAATGGTCTCTACCAGGTATGGAAAAAGGCTACTTTGATAAGGTTTAAGAGATATATTTATATGTGGATATAAGCGGATATTAGCCTAGAAGGGTGGAATACCCAAGACACAATCCACATATCAAATGATGTCCAAGAAGGAAGAAGTGGCCCTTGGTTCTGGAAAGGTACAGTGCAGCAGTGTAGGGGAATACCAGAACAGGGAAGTGAGAAGGGGTGGATGGGGGGAAAAGGGGGATGGAAGAGGGCTTAGGGAATTTCAGGGAGTGGGGATCCAGGAAAGCGGAAATTATTTGAAATGTAAATAAAGAATATATCAAATAAAAAAGAATATATCAAATAAAAAAGGACAAGTATTTCTAATGATATATATTTTACTAGATTGTGTTTTTTAAATTTCCAGTAAAATTCAACAATAACAATCCGCAAAAAGTACATATATGCCATAAATATCTAGTACAAAATATAAAAGTGAAGGAGAAAAACCACTTCATTGAAGCCTATAATATTGCTAATGCCATCACACTCTTCAGACACAGGATTTGGTAGGAAAAGAGCTCAAACTGACCTAGAAGCCTCCTCCCTGAGGAGCAGATCTCATAATATCCAAAGCTGCAATGCAACATACCAAGAGAGAAAAGTAATCAGTAGTCCTTCTCGGATGTTAACACTACATTCCCCAACAATAATGAGCAAGGCAAGATATGTTCAGATTCAATAATGGTACTCCGATCTTGGGGGTAACCATCATCCATTAAATATGACATGTCATACTCAATAACAGAGAATTCATAATTAGCACTCTTAAGTTAGTCATTGTCCTGTGATTAGTGATCTATCAAATCTAGAAGAGGACCTATTACTACCAATTTCCTAGAGAGTATAATCCCCAACTTTATTTTAAATACATGCCCTAATATTCATGTATTGAAACATTTACATTGGAACCCCTACACCTAAGTTTCAGGGAATATTGCAGAAGAGTTGATGGGAAGTTTTGAACAGACAGAGCACCAGGGTATCTGTTCTTAAACAATTTCTTCTATATATGACAGAGAACTAAACCTATATGAATGATTGATTGAACAAGACATGACAAAAGACAAAACTAGTTGACATGGAAATATAGATAGGTGGGGGCTTTTCACAAGGCATACTCATATATAAAGAAATACAGGCAATTGTTGCCTAATAAGAGAAGAACAATCTGTTATCTCTGGGGATGAGATGCAAGTTAAGCAATTGAATCACATGTAGTCATCCCTAAAAACATATAGGTATGAACAAAACTAAAGGAACTCAGATAATTATTTAAAGACATGTATCCTTACAGGCATACATGCATATGAGTATACAAAATAATAAAAGAAGTCAATAAATTGAAAGGGAGTGGATTGAACATGAAGGAGTTATAAGTGGGAGAAGGTGAGGTTAAAATGATATAAGTACAGTATCATACAGACTCATACACACACACACACACACAAACACACACACACACACAAACACTCAAAAACACACAAACACACTCAAAACCAGTAATAAAAATTTATTGAGGGTTGTGATATCTTCATATATTATGATTTTCTTCAACAACAACACAGTATTTCAATTATGTTATAAGAAATGCAACTTTTAGAAAATCAATATAAACATAAACCTCCAGAAAAAAATATTTAGAAACCAATAGAGTGATCTGTTAAAGAAAACCAATTTAGCAATATATATTTCCCCACAAATGTAAATTTAATATAATTTTTATCTGAAAGTATTAAAAAGGAAACAATTTCTTTAATTTAATGTTTATTCATTTAAATAAAATTGGAAATTGCATAACCTTATGAAGTAGTAGAAAGTCACCAGTACTCTTAAGTTCAGAGACAAAATAAAGGTTAGGTTTAATCTTAAATGTCAATTAATAAAATATATGTAAATGAGAGAGATAATTTCAAAGGAGTTTACATTATTTTTAAGACTTATTTGAATTTTAATTTTGTATATATGTTTAGGTTTCTGTATATCTGATTGAGAATGGGTACAGAGTCCAGAAATGGATGTCACATTATCTGGAGTTGGAGTTAAATTATTTGTAATATGTTCCATGCTGGATACTGGAAACTGAACTTAAGTCTACTGGGAAAGCACTCACCCAGTATTCTTAACTATTTAGTTAAGACTCTTTATCCCTCAGTATACTCTTTTGAAATAATGATTACAGGGGATAATTAGTATGAGTTCAGAAGGAAAACTTGGAATTGCTTTAAAACACGTCTTAAGGAAGAGATGTATTTATATACTGTGGTGATTCAAGGGGGAGATAAGACTCCTTCCTTGAGGTGTTAATTTGATGGTATTTTCAATCTTGCCAAAAGTATGGATAGCACAGCTTTTCAAAAGAAATTTCCTCCCATTAGATATGTGGACAATAAATAATAAAATTAAAGGAATTTATGTCAACCACATGAATAGGCAAGTTGTATGTGATGAGAGCAGAATATTTAGTGAGAACTTAGCAATGAGCATTGATAAATAGAAACACTGAAAGATTTCTTTATTATCAACATAAAGATATATTATTACTGACATTTTTATCCCACAGTGATCTATGTTTACGGGTTATTGAAATAGTGCCGAAATAAAACAATGTACAAAATGTCTAGCAAAAATGAAGTAAAGTTATAATTAATTACAGAGAAAATATGTTCAAATAAAAAGGCTTTTAACTATATTAACAACAGTATATGATCCAAATAAGCCCAAATAATGGAATTATAATATTCAGTTTTTCTTCTATTATATAGAGATGTGCATTTAATATTTTGATATCATTTGGTATAATAAATATAACAGATATAAAGTATACATATCTTGAAGTTATTAATGTCATCTATAAAAACAACTGCAAGTATTACTAGGAATTTAATGCCTAAGCATATGTATGAGTCCAACCTAATGAGTAGAGGAAAGCAAATGCTTTGGATGTTAATTATCTTCAAAGTTTTCTGTAGAATAACTGCACTTCCAAACAAACCCAAGCAGCTTGTATGTAGGTGGAAGTGAAGCTCAGCTAGCTTATGTAATTTTTGTGGAAATGTTACAGGGTTAAGATAGTCAGAAAATTTGATTAACATAATAGATAATTTATCCTAACAAAATATTTTGTAGAAGGTGTGTAGTTAATAGAAATGTGGGTTGGTCATGAAACAATTCTGTTGAACAGGAACAACAAGAACAAGAGGAAAAGGACAGGAAATTAAACTTTATGGATCATTTTAATGATGACTGGTTCTCAAGTAGATTTGGAAAGATTAGTATTTTTAAAAACATGACTATAAATAAAATGTTTACTTGCTTTTGACTTCAAATTCTATTTTAAGTGAAGCTGCAGGAGACATGGTAAAGATTTAGTAAAACAGTAACAAGAGTTCAAATATTCAATAAATGTTAATTGTAAGTATAAAAAGAAGTTACTATTTATGATAGTTTTAAGAGTACAAAGACTTTAAGAATGAATAGTGAAAATCAGAAATAAAATGATTTACATAACTATTTGAAATTTTGAAAGCTCAAAGTTTTCTTTGGAGGAATTGTAGAAATACTCGAATTGCTTCTAGAAGTGAATGTGTAGTTTCGCTGTACCATAGCAGGGACAAGCAAGTAGGAAGGAGGCTGAAGTCTACAAAGTGAATAACAAATACATTGATGTCATGCTATATTTCATGTGGTTATTTTAGTCAAATGAATCCTAAAACCTTTGTCCTTCAGCAAAGTTCCTAATGTATCAAAATATTGAGTTGGATAACAAACTCAACATTCTTCAGGTACTATTAGCCTGGGTTGGGCTTCAGAATAATGACTTCAGAAAAAATGTTACTCTCCCTGAGGAGAGGAAGGGATCATCTTCTTTGATTATGTTCATTCTACCGAGCAATCATTTTTCTAAGTATTAACATGAAGGTCAGAGAAGTATAGCTGTGGGCAAGTCACGAGGAGTGTCAACTCTAACCCACTGAAAATAGCATAAAAGACATTTTGAAAATATGCAAATCATGTCCTTGTCTGACATCGATGGGAGGGGACCTCCTTGGTTCTGTGGAGGTTTGATGTCTCAGCACAGGGGGATGCTGAAATGGGGGGGGGGTGAGGAAGCACCTCACAGAGGCAAAGCAGAAGGGGGAGAGAATGATGTGGGACGGAGGATTTGTTGCAGGTAAGCAAGAAGTTGCTTATCATTTGAGATGTAAATGAATGGCATGATTAATATAAATAACTAATAAATTCCTAATACACAAACAACCATATTTTTTCAAAAAATTAGCCAAATTAAGGAATTTCTTACTTAGTATCCAATTTCTCAAATATCCATTCCTTTGTATTATAATTAATTTAATAGTTTACATTTTACACAGCTTTGATTAGTCCTTTCATCATAAGTCATAGGACATGATAGCAGCTCTGCTTGGTTAAGGTTATCTAGAATAGAATCAATCATGTGTGTTGGGGGATTTAGCAACTTTATTACTTATATGTTTTATTTATATGCATACTTGATTGTTTACTGGATTGTTCCACCATCTCAGTCATTGTTGTATAGCTATGAAGAAACATCATAACCATGGCAACTCTTTTAAAAAGAAAGCATTTAATTGTAGTTTTTTTTCTGATTTTAGAAGTTTAGTCTGTTATCCACATGTGTCATATGTGGTGGCACAAAGGCTGAAGTAGAAGCTGAAAGTTCTAAATCAAAAGTCAAAGGGAAAAGAGAGGCACTGAGTATTGCTTGAGCTTCTGGAAACCCAAAGCACATGGCAGTGGCTCAATTTCCCCCAAAAGGCCACACTTCCCTGTCAAGTGCCATTGGTCTCTAATGACCAAGCATTCAAATACATAAGCCAATAGGGGCCATTCTTATTCAAACTATCACACACAAACACACACACACACACACACACACACACACACACAGAGAGAGAGAGAGAGAGAGAGAGAGAGAGAGAGAGAGAGAGAGGTTTTCTTCAGGCTGAAGAGAAGGAGAAAACAAGAATCAATTACTCAAAGTATCTAGAAGCCCCAGAATAAGAGATATCAATGATATGATCCCAGTCTGAAACCTGGAGACTAAGATGATTAAAATATATATTTGCTCAGGAAGATGGGACTTCTGTGGTATGAAAGCTTTCTCTTATGTCTTTAATTGTTCACACTGGATCACATCACTATCCAACTTGGGTTCATGTTCACCTTCAGCTCATAGACACAGACACCAGTGAATACTGGAGGCAACTCATAGATGTACCCACATACTTTTATCAGTGCCTCTTTCCAGTCCAGCTGAAAACTTCAATTACCCATTGTGCAGTCTATATATCTCTATATTTTTATATCTCTATATCTACATATGTATTTGTGTGCATATTTACCTCATATTGTAAATATATTCACTAGCTCAGAATTCCTAACAAAGCAGAGTGAAATGTTGCAGTAATTTCTTATTCTTGTATTTAATGGCAGTAGTAGACTAATTTATAGATATGTAATCATTCATCCATATTTATATATTTGGTTTGTGTCAGTTTTCTTTGATGAACATTACAGTTGGAAAAAACTCCCACTCCAATCAACCACAACATTGGCAATGTAGTGGAAGTGTATACTTTGCAAGCCAAGAATATGTTTAAAAAGAATGTTTGTGGTGAATATCACAGAAACTAATATTATCAATTCAGTTAACATATGGCACATTTTTTATTCATGCAAAATGTCCTTTACTTTAGCAAATTATTATTTTACCACAGCACAATCAAGATCCTATCATGTATAGCTCAGAATGTGTCCCAGGACCTCCACGGTTTTAAGACTACATTGTCCTTAAAAATTGACTTCACGGGTCTTCCCCATTTCTTTTCTATTAGCTTCAGAGTGTCTGGCTTTATGTGGAGGTCCTTGATCCATTTGGATTTGAGCTTAGTACAAGGAGACAAGGATGGATCAATTCGCATTCTTCTGCATGCTGACCTCCAGTTGAACCAGCACCATTTGTTGAAAAGGCTATCTTTTTTCCATTGGATGTTTTCAGCCTCTTTGTTGAGGATCAAGTGGCCATAGGTGTGTGGTTCATTTCTGGGGAAGACCCTTGAGGACATCGGTACAGGGAGAAAGTTTCTGAACAGAACACCAATAGCGTATGCTCTAAGAGCAAGAATTGACAAATGAGACCTCATAAAATTACAAAGTTTCTATAAGGCAAAGGACACCATCAAGAGGACAAATCGGCAACCAACAAATTGGGAAAAGATCTTCACCCATCCTACATCAGATAGAGGGCTAATATCCAATATATATAAAGAACTCAAGAAGTTAGACTCCAGAAAACCAAACAACCCTATTAAAAATGGGGTACAGAGTTAAACAAAGAATTCTCACCTGAAGAACTTCGGATGGCAGAGAAGCATCTTGAAAAATGCTCAACTTCATTAGTCATTAGGGAAATGCAAATCAAAACAACCCTAAGATTTCATCTTACACCAGTCAGAATGGCTAAGATTAAAAATTCAGGAGACAGCAGGTGTTGGAGAGGGTGTGGAGAAAGAGGAACACTCCTCCACTGCTGGTGGGGTTGCAAATTGATACAACCACTCTGGAAATCAGTCTGGCGGTTCCTCCGAAAACTGGGCACCTCACTTCCAGAAGATCCTGCTATACCACTCCTGGGCATATACCCAGAGGATTCCCCACCATGTAATAAGGATACATGCTCTACTATGTTCATAGCAGCCCTATTTATAATTGCCAGAAGCTGGAAAGAACCCAGGTATCCCTCAACAGAAGAGTAGATGCAAAAAATGTGGTATATCTACACAATGGAGTACTATTCAGCCATTAGAAACAAGGAATTCACGAAATTCTTAGGCAAATGGATGGAGCTAGAGAACATCATACTAAGTGAGGTAACCCAGACTCAAAAGGTGAATCATGGTATGCATTCACTAATAAGTGGTTATTAACCTAGAAAACTGGAATACCCAAAACATAATCCACACATCAAATGAGGTACAAGAAGAAACGAGGAGTGGCCCCTGGTTCTGGAAAGACTCAGTGAAACAGTATTAGGCAAAACCAGAACAGGGAAGTGGGAAGGGGTGGGTGGGAGGACATGGGAAGAGAAGGGGGCTTACGGGACTTTCGGGGAGTGGGCGGCTAGAAAAGGGGAAATCATTTGAAATGTAAATAAATTATATCAAATAAAAAAAAAATTGACTTCACTATCTCAAAGATGTACTCTCATATTCTTTTTTTAAAACACAAAGATCAAAGAAACTTGATTGTCCCCTTATTTTCCTTAATAATATTGGCACATTGCTTTTGAGTAGGAGTTTCTAAAATTGTAGAATGTGACAGGGAACATAATTGGTTATCTGAATCCTTACTGGAAAATATTTATGTTGGTTATATACAACAAGCATATAACCAGGTCAGTTGACTGTGCTGGTCTTCTAGTGGTGTTCTTGATCCCTAGTACTTGCATATGTCTGTCCCTGTCATTCCCCCAGGCTCTGTCTCAGGTTTGGCTGTGGTTCTCTGCATCTGTAACAAGTTTAAATTCCAATATTTATTAAAATATGTTTTCTATTTATTCTTGATTTTAGTTAGAATTTGTTAGATCATAGTATGTAAAACTATGTAGTATATATATATATATATATGTATATGTATATACAGACATACACATAAGTATGTATATGAGTGAGATTGTGGCTTCAAAGTACAACAGACTGGTAAACCTAAAATATTCTGGAAAAAATTTTGGGGCCCTATTTATAATTGCCAGAAGCTGGAAAGAACCCAGGTATCCCTCAACAGAAGAGTGGATGCAAAAAATGTGGTATATCTACACAATGGAGTACTATTCAGCCATGAGAAACAATGAATTCATGAAATTCTTAGGCAAATGGATGGAGCTAGAGAACATCATACTAAGTGAGGTAACCCATACTCAAAAGGTGAATCATGGTATGCACTCACTAATAAGTGGATTTTAGCCTGGAAAACTGGAATACCCAAAACATAATCCACACATCAAACGAGGTACAAGAAGAAAGGAGGAGTGGCCCCTTGTTCTGGAAAGACTCAGTGAAGCAGTATTTGACAAAACCAGAACATGGAAGTGGGAAGGGGTGGGTGGGAGGACAGGGGGAGAGAAGGGGACTTACAGGACTTTCGGGGAGTCGGGGGCTAGAAAAGGGGAAATCATTTGAAATGTAAATAAAAAATATATCGAATTAAAAAAACAAAAAAACAATAAATTTAAAAACATAACAAAAAAGAAATAAAAATATGAAAATTTAAAGTTATATTTAATTACTCAATGTGTTTGTGAAATAATAATAAACATGCTAACTCTAAAATCATATTGAAAACTGAGTATAGAGTGAAAAATAAGTACTTTGAAAATGATGTAGAAAGTTCTTGTGGCTTAATCTTTCCTTTTATTCTATTACATCCCTTTTACAGATGTCCTCCCTTTTCTTCCAGCTCTATTTCCAGTACCACCTTTCCAAATCCCTCCCCAAATACTTTCTCCCCTTCTCAGAGAAGAGGATACTTGCCTAAGTACTACCCAACCTTGGGGAATTTAGTTCCAGCAGGATTAGCGATGTCCTCTCTCACTGAGTCTCAACCAGGCAGCCCAAGTAGGAGAAAGAGGTTCTACTGGCAAGAAGCAGAGATTGAGACAGATTCTTTTCCACTTGTTAAGGGTGCCACATGAAGACCAAGATGTACACTAACTAGAAATATGTAGAAGGCCTAAACCCAACCCATGTATACTCCTTGGTTGGTGGGCCAGACTTGGTGAGGTCCCTAGTCCCAGATTAGTTTCTTCTGGGGGTCTTCTTGTGGTACCCTTGATCCCTACTACTTGCTCATTTCTATCCCCCACTCTTACACACGTCTCACCAGGCTCAGGCTCTTATTTGGCTATGGGTCTCTGCATCTGTCTCCATTAGCTGCTGGATGAAGTCTTGCAGGAGACAGTTATTCAAGGTTCCTGTCTACAAGCAAAACAGAATATCATTAATAGTGTCAGTGGTTGTCTCTCTCACATGAGATGGGTCTCAATTTGGAGCAGTCACTGGTTGGCTGTTTCCTCAGTCTCTGCTTCATCTTTGCACATCCTGTAAGCAAGACAAATTTCGGGTTGAAGGTTTTGTGGGTGGATTGTTATCACAGAACCATGACTATCCTGCAATTTACGGCTAATGACACATTATAAGTGACTATATATCATATGTATATATGTCTTTCTTGCTTTAGGTTATCACACTCAGGATGATAGTCCCAAGTTACATCAATTTGCCTGAAAATTTCATGATGGCTTTGTTTTGAATAGGTAGATAGTATTCCTTTGTGTAAATGTACCACATTTTCTTTAGTAGTGGGATGTCTAGGTTGTTTCTATTTACTTGCTCTTACAGATAAACCTGCTATGAACAGAGTTGAGTAAATGTCCCTGTGGTACACTGGGAAAACTTTGGGGTATAAACCAGTTTTTCTTTCTTTATTGATTATATTTTTATTTTCATGTCTTGAAAAGTTTCATTTCCTTTACCTGTTTACTTGTATTTTCCTGTATTTCCTTAAGGGATTTATTTATTTCCTTTACCAAGGCTTCTATCATCTCTAAAGATATGGTTTAAAGTCATTTTCTTGGGCTTTGATTATGTTAGGATATCCAGGGCTTGCTGTAAATGACTAGGTATTGTCTGAGGGTGTCATATTGCCCTGTCTTTTGTTGATTATGTTATTTTTCAATTATGAAGTAATTTTATTTTATATTTTTATTGGTTATTTATTTGCACTTCAAATGTTATCCCCCTTCCTGGTTTCCTCTCCGCAAGTGCTTATCTCATCCCCTCCCCACTACTTCTAGAGGATACTCCCCCACCTGCTCACCCACTCTGGCCTCTGAGCTCTCTCATTTACATACACTGGGGCATTGAGCCTTCCCAGGTCCAAGAGTGTCTTTAGCGTTATGATTATCTTTGGTGTGTTCCTGTTGTAGCAAGCATTGAGAGAAGACCTAAGTTTGATGATATGTGGCAGTCCTCTGATGGGTATTCTTGTGTTAGATTATAGAACTCAGGGGTAGTGGTGTGGTAGTCCTCTGATGGGTATTCTTGTGCTAGAGTATAGAACTCAGGGGTATTGCAAATATCTTAGCAGTTGTCTATGCCGCTGGGGACAAAAAAGATGGAGATTTGGAGGGTGTGGTAGAGGCAGGTAGAGATGTGGCTGGCAATGGGTTTAGGGGAGGAGCAAGCTTGCTTAAAATTTCCATTCAGAGTTTTCTATTTTTTTCATGAAAATATTAAAGGTACACACATCGAATATATACTAAGATTTTAAATAGAGAAATCACACAGTATCTGATTCTATTATCAAGAGTTCTTTCACTTAGTATACTTATCGATACTCATATCTCTCTCTAAACTGCTGTAATTGTGCAGGCTCCCTCCAGGACATTCTGACCAGAGTCTTGATGATAGAAAAGGAGGGCCAAAGTTCCTATATCTACTGATATCATACTATCACCATATGTTTTGTAGTATTATCCTTGAAGGCATAAAATGTGTTGTTGGCTCAAGTCTGATAATGCCTGCTTCACTCCAATAGTAATATTCCTCCAATTTCTATTAATCCTACTATATCACAATTAATTTCTTTAATAATTTTCATGTCTTGGTAAGTATAAACTAATTCAATGTATTAGAGGCTACAAATATGTTTAAAAGCACTGGAGATTATTGCACTATACCTATTTATTTTAAATTGATTTTCTAAATTCTACAGTGTTTTAAGTTATCATTAGATATATTCTTAGGTATTGCCATGGGAAAATTCCTTTTAGCTAGAACAGAAAATTACATTTTAAAATAGATCAAATATATACAATAATTTTCTAAATACATTCTCAAATTCTCATTTTGTGTGAATATTTGAGATGCTTGAGAAAAATATTTTTATCCTATAAAATAATGTAGCTTCTTTAAAAATTATCTACCTCTCTTAAGTCATTACAATTGCCTTCCCCTTTGAAAACACAGTACCAAACTCTTTAGATATTTAGTTTCCATTTTAAATTATTTATAGCTACAGGATATTATGGTTTCTATAGAGATGTTAAAACAACATGATGACCAAAAATGTTGGTGGCAGAAAGGTCATTTCAGCTTAGAAATCACAGGTACATTGGGAAAATCAGGACAAAGAGTTGGAGGCAGTAGAAGAACCCAGAGGCAGAACCTTAAAAGGAAGCAAAGGAGAAATCCTGCTCATTTGCTTGCTTAGGCTGATTTTATTTATACCTCATGGTGATGCATCAAGAAGAGACACCACCCAAAATAGTCAGGGTTCTTTTATATTAATCATTGATCAAGAAAATAACTCTAAAGGTGTGCCTAGAGTCCATTCTTATGTACCCCTTCTCAGATATGTCTGACAGAAATCAACTGTGATAGGCATGTCTATTATGCATAATATCATCCTGCATGCAAGGAGTTGGATTAGTTTAACCATCAGTTTCTGATGTGTTTCAACTTCATAAATCTTACATTTTCTAAGCTATCACAGAGGGTACAAGAATAGCCATATTTTTTGTTTTTCTAATAAAAAAGGACCAAGAACAAATAAGACAACACATATTCTCAGCAAAATATTTCTTTTAGTCAAATGTTATTGATTTCTCTGGTAAACATGGAATTTCCATGATAGATTTTTTTAAGACTATCTCAGAAGGACTCGCTTATGGAACATCTACAATCATAATTGTGTTTTATGTTACCATTAGCAATTTATATGTTTCCACTCTGATAAATGTTTTTAGTTCAAGTATGAGTATAAGACTTATGAATTAGTCACTGTCTTCTCTTGGACATAAAGACTCATTGTCTCATTTGTTACTGGAAGTATTTATAAAGTCATGTAGTATGTCATTCTGAGAACATAGCCAGAATGCTGGCAACAGGAGTGTACAAGACAAGGAATGAACACTAGGATATGTTATACAATTATGACTGATGGTCGTGAATAATTCTGAACCATGTATTATCTGAAACAATTATATTGTTTTCATAAGATATGCATATAGGATCATCCTACAATGTGATTAAAATAATAAATGGCAAATTGGTCTTTGATCTACATATTTAAATGTGTAAGATTTGTCATATTGATGCCAGAAAAAAAAAAACATAGTACGTTTGTTTGTGTGTGATTTTAGATAGATAGATAGATAGATAGATAGATAGATAGATAGATAGATGGATGGGTAGATAGATAGATAGATAGATAGATAGATAGATAGAATGGAGATTATATTAGTAAATTGTAAAAGAAAGTTGTTTAATTATATTAGTAGGTGAAATAAATCTAATTATGAAAAGAAGTTGATATACAATTGAACTTTACATAGCCAACTTTAATTACATTGAATAATATGTAAAAACCTGAAGAATACTCATAATTTTGCACTACTGAAGCAAAGTCACAGGATAACATAGATTCAAGCACCTGTAGAAAGTATAAGTACAGAGATATATGTGCATGGATACAGGAAGTATGTTCAGGAAAATATAGACAAATATTTGCTGGTGATCCTTGGATCCTAGTACTCACGGTTCTTTGCAGACATTTCATATTTTTCATTATCAAATTAAGCTCAGAAAGCATTTAATATTAAATATAGAAACAGCAGTGTAGGGGAATACCAGAACAGCTAAGTGGGAAGGGGTGGATGGGGGAACAGGGGGAGGAAAGAGGGCTTATGGGACTTTCGGGGAGCAGGGAACCAGGAAAGGAGAAATTATTTGAAATGTAAATAAAGAATATATCGAATAAAAAATGTTGCAAACTAAAAAATAATTATGCTGTTATGCAAGTTTACAAAAGTCACAAACTATACACTTTTGAAAGATGACTATTATGTTAAATAATTTATACTGAATAACAAAAAAAAAGAAACTATACAACTTAATGCTAATTTTCAAATTGCCCTACTTAATTGCAAACATAAAATATCTCACCAGCATCTAGGCTCTTTATGTTCTTGAGAAAAAACAATGATTAATTCCAAAATTGACAAATGAATTGACTCATTTTTATTGGATATTTTATTTATTTACATTTTAAATGTTATCTTCTTTCCTGGTCCCCTCACCCCAAGAAGCTCCCTATCCCACCACTCTCCCTCTACTTCTAGAAGGGTGCTCCACCACCCACCCCTTACTTCCATCTCACCACACTGCCATGCCCCTATGGGGCATCAAGCCTTCATAGAACAAAAGGCCTCTTCTCCCACTGATGCCCATAAAGGCCATTCTCTGCTACACATGGCTGGAGCCATGGATCCCTCCATGTGTACTCTATTGTTGGTAGTTTAGTTCCTGGGAGCTCTGAGAGGTCTGGCTGGTTGATATTATTTTTCTTCCTTTGGACTTGCCAAGCCTTGCAGCTTCTTCAGTTTTTTCTCTAACTCCTCCATTGGGGACCCTGTGCTCAGTATGAATGGATTCTCTGTTGAATTCTGTAGCAATTTTGTATTTTATCATGAAAAAGAAACATAGACATATAAGTTTACTATAAATTATGAAATAGTAGGCAATAATTTGAAAGAAAAATGGGAACATTTTAAAGTTACAAATAGGATAAGGTTATAAATCATAAGCATTCTTACCAACCAAGAAGAATGTATCAGAACATTTTAGGGTATTATCCATGTACTTAGATATTTTGTTATTTTGTCTAAATTAAAATTCACCTCTTAAATGCTTTAATTTTCTAAAAATTCCTTCTGGAGAAATTTTGTCCCAGTTTTAAAATAGGAGTTGGGAATTTGAGTTAATAATAGAATATGAATTTACATAGTTCATGATTATAAAAATAAACTATATTAGCCACTCAAAGCTCCAAAAGTAAAAGTGAAAGATTAAAAACTTAAAAAATATATTTTTCTTTCTTTCTTTTTTTTTCATAGTCATTTACTGACTCCTAAAGAGAGAAAGAGAAAGATGTATGTGCTGCAAATATCCCAGCATAGATAGAAGAAGAGCTTATAAAATCCAACATCTTGCAGAGGAGAATTTAATAATTGTGGGGCCCTTGGGGAACAATCCCTGTTTATTGCTCTTAGGTATACCACCATTATAGATGGCCCATTTTTTGGTGATGAATGGTATATATATATATATATACTGAAAACAAAGTGGACTCAGAGGTTTAAAAGCAATACACATGAAGTCTGGAGAAAAGAGTTGGAACTGGTGTGAGACATGCTGGAAGGGAGGGAATGAGAATAAATTTGATCAAAATATATCATTTCTATATATGAAATTCTCAAATAGATTCAAATAATAAGGTCTACAAAGCAAAAAAGCCTGGACGTCTTACCATCTTCTCCACACCCTGGAGCTGTTATAAAAGCTTATTCTTTGATTATTATTCACAGTGGAAAAACTTCTAACCTGTCTAGTAAATAAAGTAGCATATAGAATGGTACAGAATGGGGATCCTCTAGAAATCAATTTGACAGTTAATTATCATGTCATTTGTAAAGGTGAGAAATCACAGTTTAGAGAGATTCTCAATATTTAAGAGTACTTGATGCTCTTATAGAGAACCTGCGTTTTGATCCCAGTACTCATTTGGAAGCCCACAACTGGCTGTAAAGCCGGGGTCAGGGGTCCTAACCCCCTCTGCTTGTTTAAGTCCACACAAGACACTTACATGTGGCAAATATATATGCACAGGCTCATACATAAACATATTGAAAAAATCTTTTAAGCAAAGAAAGAAAAGTGGGAAATCACATGTATGTGATTTAGGGGAACATTAAAAATGCCTGGAATGATCAGGTTTTTCACAGTTCAGTAATGTAATATTTGATCCACATCCTCAAAATGTTTATGATAAATTCCCTAATACACTTATGTATCAGCAATACTGAAAACATAATTGACAATTCTTGTTCTCAGATGTAATTAACAGATCAATAATATACAATGATTTTTTTCAATGTAAGATAGGTTCCCTTGTGTATGTTGCATTTTTTCCAACATTAAGAACAATAAATCTTCTTACTATCCATCATGAGTTATGGCAAGTATTTTTAATAACTTTTGCTTCCTGTTTGCAATATCTATTTCAACATACTACATGTCAAAGACAGATTTAAGGCAATCTCAACAAAGGCACCATTTTCATAATGTAACATTCACTATTCCTGTTTGTTTATATTTCATGTAGCTCATATAATATTCTTTAATTCACTCAATTTGTAGGTGACATTTGTGTATAATTGTTAACAGTGGGCATAAGGACCAGACTATCAAAGCCTGACATGAACAAAATATATCATCTCTTCTAAATTTTGAAATTATTTTAATAGACTACCTTAAGAAACTGTAGTATTTATGACAAGAGCCTTGTATTGGGCATTTCCTCTATAAGAGCTCTTTTTCTATGGGCCTAGGAACTAATTTAAGCTCCTATTATAGATAAAGTAAACCCATTATTGCTAAACATTCATGATTGAGGAAGTTAAAAAGTAGCTTTTTGAGACCTTGTGAACTCTCTTTGACCTAGACTGGTCCTGTGACTTAAATAAATATCAGATATGAGTTTTTGTATAATCAGGTAAGTCCGGCAGGTTATCAGCATATTACTAAGCAAGAATATATATATATATAATTTCAAATAATTTTCAGATATTGCTTCTTTTTATTTCTTCCAATCTTTACACAATAGCCATAGAATTTGTTTTGGAAAGACGAAGATATTGACATCTCAGTGCATATCCCTTAGTGTTGCAGAGATTTTGCTTAATGAAAGCCATTCTGTTCTTTAGTCAAAACCATTCTAAGCCAGAGAAATACATCAGATGTAAGACTAGGACAAGAGATAGTGAGTCTTAACAGGAGTCTTCAGTTCCCCGCAATCCAATTAGTTATGTCCTTTTGTTTAAATCTTCACACTTAGGATTGATCGTTCTTTTCCAGTTCATAGCGTAATCATTTGATATATGATTAAATTGCAATATTATTATTATAACCTAGCTAATTAGCATTTTGTCACATGTTCTTGGTATTTATCGATTACATAAAATTAAAATCATCTACACTTGGTACTTCTGAAGACTGCCATGTGTTCTTATCTATTGTTCTATCTTCCAGGGAGGTAACAACTCCTGGATCTACACACAATCTCTGTTTGCTGTAATACTTTCTTCTTCATGCTGATCAATGAGTTCTGCAACCTGGACTCTGTCCTTCATGCCCTTCTCATCCCACTGCATGACAATCCAGTTATTTAAACTACCTCAAATCATCCAAATCATCTATAGGTAGTTTTAATCACTGAGCTTCTCAGTGCCATCTGCACTTATCTTTGGAACTTAACATTAACGTAAAAATAAATGCTCACTAATTATTTATGCAGAATTAAAAAAGCTTATGGTTTTTCTGGCTTTCCAATCTATATTCACTATAACCTATTTATTTGTAAGAATTTTTGAACCCTTTTCAAAAATTTTTAACACCTTTCTTTACTAAACATTTCATGACCAATGTTTGTTCCAAGTTTCAAAGATTTACCTTGAGAAATTAGAAATGTTTTTGAAATCTTGTTCATAAACATTGCAGTTTCTCACTCGTTAACTGGAGTGGAGAAATTATGACAAATGGAATTATAACATAGGGTTACTATTTTCTTGGACTATTCCTAAGTAACTTTTTCTTCTGTATTAGCTCAAAGTGGTATGTTTTAAAAAGGGAGGAAAAACTATACTTTAAGGTCTTTATATTCCCAGAGAATGTTTTTAATTTTCATGATTATAATTTAATTATATTTCTTCTTTCTCTTAGCCACCACTGAACCCTCCCATCTATTTTTCTTGTGTTCCTTCAAATTCATGGCTTCTTCTTTTAACTAGTTCCTACTACATCTCTAATATTCTGCTATATTTATAGATGATACCTAAACCTCTCTTGCCCCCACCCCCTGAAGGGTAACTGAGTTCATCAATTGAGCAGACTCTTGAGCTTTCTCACATTCTCTTGAATTAATTATATGATTTTCCATACCTACCATTTCATTCTTCAATAAATTCTCATCTTAGGGAGGGGACTAGACAACTTAACCAAGTTTTCTTATAGACAGCAACCCATACATTTTTTATGAGTTAATCCAGTTGCATATGTCATGTATTTTGTACTAATTAAAAAAATTCTTACTATTGCTTTTCCAGCATATTTGGCATCTAAGATGAGGGCCATAAAGCCCATTCAGACAGTGACACATTTTCCCCAACAAGGTTACTCCTACTCTAACAAGGCCACACCACACCTTCTAATAGTACCTCTCCCTGGGCTAAACATATTCAAACCACCACAGTGTAAAATTGCAAATGTAAATGTGTGACCACATGCATGCACATGCCATGGTACAAAGTTAGTTTGGGGCCAAACAGAACAATTTAGTGAGAAGTTGAGAGAAGCCTGATTAAATCGATCAGGTGGAGAGGAGTTTGAATCAAACAGCTGATTTGAACCAGCCAGCAAAATTAAGAGCTGAAACCGTAAGCTTATCCAGCAGTAAGTCTCATAAGCTGAAAACATTCTAGGCCTAGTAATGATTGTAGAGTCTAGAAACCTCCAGGTCTAGGGCTAGTTTACCTTTATAGACAGAGGCAGTAATCCCGAGACAATCACATCAGGTTGATAAAAGTTACTTTTACAATTGACAACTAGAGAAACAACAGGAAGCTTACACATTCTCTGAAACTAGACAACTCACTACTGAATCAAAAGAGGAAGAACATTGCAAAAATTACGAATAACAAACTTTTTAAATTTGAATGAAAATCAAAGCAAAACATGCTCAATTTTATTGGAAATGATGAAGATGATTCTAAGGGATAAGTATATAGCACTAAGTGTGTACATTAAAACAGAAAAAAAGGAGAGCTCTCATGTTAGTAACAATATACCTGAGTGATCTGTAACACAACAACAACAAGCACAACAGCAAAGCCAAAAATTATACCCAAAGGAGGTGGATAACAAGAAATGATACAATTTAATACTGAAATCTATAAAATAAAAACAGCAGCAGCAACAAGAAAAGACTTTGAAGAATCAATAAAACCCAGTTGGTTCTTTCAGAAAATCAATACGATTAAAATACCCTTAGTGAAATTAACTAAAAGGCATGAAGAAGGAAGATTCGAATTATCCAAATTAGAGAGGAAATGGAGGAAATAAAAACAAACATCAAGGAAAGCCACAGAAGCATAAGGTCATATTTAAAAGCCTTACTTTACCAAATCAGGAAATCTAAAGTAAATGGGAAAGTTTCTTGATGTATACCCACTACTAAAGTAAATTCAAGGCCAGATAAACAGACATACACTCCCTAGTAAAATAGAAAAATAGGAGACATTAATAAAATTATAATAATCATAATAATAATAACTATGATAAGCCCTGGACCCAATGTAGAGATTTCAGTACAGAATTCTACCAGGTTTTGAAAGAGGTAAACCCAGAAATAGAAGCAAAGTAACATACCTCAATTCATTTTTTTTTACAAGTTCACAATTACCGTGATATCTAAATCACATAAATTCAATGAGAAATAAATTTACAGACCTATTTCTTTTACTAACATAGTTGCAAAACTACTCAATAAAATATTTGCAAGCTAAATCCAAGAACACATCAAAAAGATCACCCATCATGATCAAGTAAGTAGCCCTCATTCCAGAGTTGCAAAGATGGGTCAACATATATAAAACCATAAATGTAATGCACCATACAAACAGACAGACAAAAATTACAATATTATTTCATTAGATTAAGAAAGTGGCTCAGTGATAAAGAGCACTGACTGTTCTTCCAAAGATCTTGAGTTCAATTCCCAACAACCACATGGTGGCTTACAACCATCTGCAATGTGGTTTGAAACCCTCTTCTGGTGTGTCTGAAGACAACTACAGTGTATTCATAATATACATAAAATAAATAAATAAATCTTTTTAAAAAAGGACTTTGACAAAATCCATATCCTTTCATCATAAAAGTTTTGAAGTGTGCCGGAGAGTGGTGGCACACGCCTTCAATCCCAGCACTTGGGAGGCAGAGGCAGGCAGATATCTGAGTTTGAGGCCAGCCTGGTCTACAGAATGAGTTCCAGGGCAGGCAGGGCTATACAGAGAAACCCTGTCTCTAAAAGCAAAAACCAAAAATGAAAACAAACAAACAACAACAACAACAACAAAAGTTTTGGAGAGACTAGGGATGCAAGATGCATGCCTTAAAACAATAAAGACAATGAACAATAAGGACTGATTCAATATCACCCTAAGTGGGAAGAAACACAATTCATTCACACTAAAACCAAGAAGACAATGTTGCTAAATCTACCTATAGCTGTTGAACATAGCAATTGAAGAGTAAGAAAATGGAAGTAGACACTAAAAATGATAGGAACAAAAAGGAAAGCCTTCAGAGTATATTTGTGGATCATATGACGGTAAACATAAGTAACCCCAAAACTTCCACCAGGAAACCACACCTGATAAACACATTTATTAAAGTATCAGGATACATAATTAACATACAAAATCAGTAGTCTTTCTATATACAAATGGCAGACAGAAAAAAATGAAAAAAGGAAGGGAAACCATCCTTCTCTTCATAGCCTCACAAAATATTATTGGTAATTCTAACTAAGGAAGTGAAAGACTTATAATAAATTAATTCATGGGTAAATTAAATCATACAATTTTATCCTTTTACATCCTAATATTGCTTATGAATTCATCTATACTGCTATGTGTATCTATAATAGTTCACTGTCATTGGTTCATAGCTGTCAAATGTTTAATCACATCAAAATTTATTTTACTGTTGAGGGACTTTCTAACAGACTTAAACTTATGGTATTCTGAACAATGGTTTTTGAACACCCTATGGGCCCGTCATCGTTGAGATATTTGTTTCATGTTTGTTAGGAGAGTAATGTGTGCTATATAGTTTACATATGGCCATGGTGTTTGAAATACTTTAAAAAATTTCAAATAGTCTTTTAGCATGTTTCTCCTTCTTAGCTATGTATATAGATGTTTTTGGTATATAATCTCAAATTGGTGTTTTGTTCATGCCTTTTAAAGTAGGAACCCCAATGTATATTTAGTTTACTGCTTATAATATCTGGATTGATTAAATATCTATACAAATATTTCATTTCTTGTTCTGTTTGGGGCTGTTTTGTTTAAGCTATGCAGTAGGGTTTATAGAATCAGCACAGGTACTTCTGTTACATGAATTGTCTACAATTCTTATGTTCTAAAGTGTCATTGCCTATGCATTTTTCACAATGATGGCAAAATTTTGATACTTATAAAGACTAGTAGTATGAGTATCATTTACTCTGTAATTCACCAAGAGGTATAGCTCCCAATCAACAATACAATCATGAAGATAAAAAACAAAAACCAAACATTTCTGTTATAAGATGAACTATATTACGTGAATCACATAATTTTTTGGGCTCAATATATTTTCAACTTACTATAGATTTAATGACTATATAAACTAACACTGGTAACTTTTACTAAGGACAGAAAAGAACTATTGTTACCCAATCATACAAAAACACTAAACAAATTTTCACTTAATTTTAATAGGTAGAAATGTCTTCCTGGTAGTAATTGATTTAATGTTCATGATAATGTGGAACTTTAACAACAACAACAATAATAATGTATTGTTATTATTATTATTATTGTAGTTAAATTAAGCTTCACCATTGGGGAGAAGAAATACTGGAACTGGAAGTTTAAGTATTGTCAACAGCATAATATCCATATGGCAGTATTTTGGAAGCTATTTTTAGATTATCCAAAGACTTTCATAATAGAAATAACAAAATTTACACTTCTACAGTTGTTATAGTGGCAAAAGGATTTTAAAGTAGTAGACACATTCAGACAAGAACACATTTTTTTTCAAATATCATGGTATAATTATGATAGATATTGGAAGCAGAAGATTAATAATGAGGCAGTTTTCAGAAACATTTCAAAGTTCTGAGATTTTAAAAATAAGCTGGCTGCAATAATAAAGCCTGTGAGATTTAAATATATAAGTGCATATATATTATATGAAATTATAGATATTAAAATATTAAACCAGGGGAAGAAAAGGAAAAATCAAATCGTGGAAAATATAGATATGGACCTAACTGAATAATAATATCAAATTTGGTAATAGGAGTAGGGATATACTCCTGTAATGCAAGGTACCGAGCAGGCCAAGAGGTATTTTTAAGTTCAAGGACAGAATAGGCATCTTAGTAATAAATAAATAAATAAATAAATAAATAAATAAATAAATAAATAAATAAAGTGCAATCCCCTGTCCTACTAAAAGTAAAACATTAAAGAGCATACTATGTGGAAGATAACGAATATAGTGGCAAAAGTTCAACTAATCACTAGAACTGGTTCCCCAAAGAGAATGCAAGTACATAATGTAAGTGCATTCATTTGCATTAAGGGAAAATGAGTATTCAAAGTTTCAGAAGCCCTTGACCACACTGGTATTTCTAAGCACTACGTTTTACTGATTTGACAATTCTCAAATTCATCTGGAAAGGTAAAAAACCTAGCATAGTGAAAACAGTAGTTAACTATCAAAGAATGGATGGGGAAATCACTATCCCTGACCTCAACCTATACTATAGAGCAACAGTGATCAAAACTGCATGTTAGTGGCACAGAGACAGACATGTTGGTCAATGGAATAGAACTGAACACCCAGAAATAAAACCACATACATATAGGCACTTAATCTTTGATAAGAAGCCAAACATAGACAATGGAAGAAAATGACCATCTTCAGTAAATGGTGCTGGTCTTACTATCGATATGTAGAAAAATTAAAATAGATCCATGTTTGTCATCTTGCACAAAGCTCAAGTCCAAATGGTTCAAGGACCTCAACATAAAACCTGATACACTGAATCTAATAGAAGAGAAAGTGCGAAAGAGCCTTGAATTCATTGGCATGGGGGTGAGGCAGATTTCCTAAACAGAACTCCAATAGCTCACATGCTAAGATAAATTTATAAATGGAACCTCATGAAACTGGAAAAATCTGTAAGGCAAAAGACATAGCCAATAAGATAGATCAGCAACCCACAGGTTGGGAAAAATTATTCACTAACCGCACATCTGAGAGAGGGCTAATATCAAAAATATAGAAAGAACTCAAAAAGCTAACCACCAAAAACCCAAACAACCCAATCAAAAAAATGAGGTATAGAATTAAGCTGAGAATTCACAACAGAGGAATCATGAATGATTGGGAAACACCTAAAGAAATGTTCAAAGTCTGTAGTGATCAGAGAAATGCCAAACAAAACGACCCTAAGATTCTACCTGACACCAATCAGCATGACTAAGATCAAAACCTCAGGTGACAGAACATGTTGGCAAGAATGTGGAGAAAGAGCAACACTCTTCCATTGCTGGTAGGAATGCAAAATGGTACAAACACTATGGAAATCAATCTGGAGGTTCCCGAGAAAATTGGAAATAGATCTACCTGAAGACCCAGCAATACCACTCTTGGGAATATACCCAAAAGATGCCCTGCAATGCCACAAGGGCATGTGTTCCACTATGTTCATAGTGGCCTTGTTTGTCATAGACAGAAGCTGGAAACAACCCAGATGTCCCAAGACAGAAGACTGGGTACAGAAAATGTGGCTCATTTACACAATGAAATACTACTCAGATATTAAGAATGAGTATTTCCCGAGTTTTGCAGGCAAATGGATAGAACTAGAAAATATTCTGAGTGATGCAACACTCAGACACAAAAGGACATGCATAGTATGTACTCACTAATAAGTGAATATTAGAAAAAAATTGCCAAATGTCCAAGACATAGTCCACAGAACCCAAAGAGGTTAACAAGCTGAAAGCCCAAGTAAGGATGCCTCAGTCCCATTTGGGAGGGAAAAGAAACCAACCCCAAGGGGGGATAGAAAGACATGGGAGGGAAAGGGGATGGGGGTGAAAAGAGGGGAACATGATCAGGTACTGTGTGGAAGAAAAGGACTGATATCCCTGAAAGCCAGCAGAAAGAAGGGAAATATGCAATCTCAGGAGGTAGGAGGTTGGGTGAACCCTCCAGAATATTCTAGAGACCTGGGAGGTGAGAGATTCTCAGGACACAAAGAGAGGGACCTTAGATGAAATACTCTACACTATAGACAGGGTATCAAGTGAGGGGTGGAGTTGTCATCCCACAGAGAACACTCTGACCCATAATTGTTCGTGTTTGAAAGAACTGCAGGGATGGAAATGGAGAGGAGCCTGAGGAAAAGAAGGTCCAGCAACAGTCCCAAATTGGTATCCAGCTTAATGGGAGGACCCAAGAATGGACACTATTATGGGGGCTATGGAGTGCTCACAGAAAGGGACCTAGTATGACTGTCCTCCAAAAGTCCCAACAAGTAGTTGAAAGCATCAGATACAGATATTTACACCCAATCAATGGACAGAAGCTGCTGGCCTCTGTGGTTAAATTAGGGGAAAGCTGGAAGAAGCAGAGGAGGAGATTGACATGGTAAGAGGACCAGCAGTTTCAATTAACCTGGACCCTGTGATCTCTCAGACACTGAACGACCAACCAGGAAGCATACACCAGCTTATGTGAGACCCCAGCATATATACAACAGAGGACTTCTGGGTCTGGATTTATTCAGAAAGGATGCTCCTAACCCTCAAGTCACTGGAGGCCCCAGGGAATTTAGAGGTCTGATGGGGTGGACGTGGGGGTCGGGGTTGGGGACATCCTAGTGGAGACAGGAGTCGGGGAGGAGGTATGGGATATGGAACAGTTGGTGAGTGGACCTGGAGCAGAATAAAATCTGGAGTTAGAAATTAATTAATTAATTAAATTATTAATTAATTAATTAAATTTAAACAAACAAACAAAAAACACAAGTTTATTTCTTTTTTTAAAATATTTTATTTTCTATACTCTTTGTTTACATTCCAAATGATTCCCCTTTAAAGACAATATAAGAGAGTTCATTTATAGAAAGTATAATAGGGAGTATAAAACAGAAACAGAAACCCACATGCATGGAACAAATTATGATCTTGCAAGTGGTCATCTTAGGCCTACTATCTAAGAAGGCTCAATAGTTATCTCTACAAAACTACATAAAAGCTCATAGGTGCAAGCGAACACACTGAATGGGAAACTGCTATCATTTTCAGCCTGATCAGAATTTCTCTTGGTGAACCATTGCAATGGTAGAACAGGTGCAGCTACTATCTGCACATGAATAGAGAAAAAAGCCTCTGTCCAATTTCATTATGACCTTTCATTTCCAGTACAGAACGACACCTAATGAGACTGCATTCATTCTGCAAGTAGAAAAAGCACAAACTTATTTTATTAAAATAAATTAACATTTCATTCAATCATCCTTTAAATCGATGCTATTTTAAATGTTCGGAGTAATTATTTGATTTTGCTTATCACTAATTATTTCACCATGCTTCTCATCAATGAGCTGTGACATGCCATACATTTCTGAAAGTGTTACATGAGTAAATACTATGAAGTAGAATCTGAAATTTTGTCTTATTTACAGAACTGAAGCCAAAGACAAGAAGAGATTAAAAAAAGAATCCAGGTTATTATCAATGATACTCTTAGTTTAAAAAATATCCTGTTAGCGCAGCAGTGGCTTGTCCAGCCGAAGGGCCATCAACAGTGGAACCAAGGTGACACAGGGTCCAGTTAGACCCTGTGCCCATGACCACTGACCTTCGCTGGCCAGCCAGGCTGCAGGCAGCTGCGAATTTACGGTGCCTTTCACTGCACAGAAGCCACATCAGAACTCTGCCTTCTTCCAGTCAGGAGAGACTCACCTCCATCTTGGTTTCGGACTCCAGAGAGATCGGACAGACTGAGGTACACAAACATAACCCGAGGCCAACATCACGGGGGTCTAAGCCCAACAGGTGTTGGCCTGCACCCAGGCCCTGGGCTGTTCGGGAGGCCATCGGGGTGCCAACCCAGCCAGGAGGTTTTTTTGCCCGGGCCTGTGCGCAGGTCGCCATTTTGCCTACAGGACACCAGAGAGTTCTAGCAGGCAAAGCCAGCAAACAGGCATAGCCTGAGGCTAACAAAGTGGGGGTCTAGGCCCCAACAGGCCCTGGACTGACCCCAAGAACTGGGCGGCTTGGTGGGCCATCTGTGTGTCAACCCACCCAGGAGGTTGTTAGCCCAGCAGACTCTCCCTGCACTTTCAGGGAGCGGCGAGCGCACATGCCCAACATCCTGGCCACCTGACAGACACAATTAACAGTCATAGCCCAAGGAGAACTTTGCTCGGACCTTGGCCTCCCAGGGTTTTACCTAGACCCAGGGCCTAAGCAGCCAGGCTAGCCTTGTGTGCACCAACCCGGTTGGGAGATCGGCTGCCCAGCAGAGTGATCAGCATGTGGAAAAGGTCCCAGCAGCATACACCATCAGTACTCCCTGAAGGTGCAAACAGGCTCCATCTGGTTCACAGACACAATCTGGGGCAAAGCACACTAGAGCTGAAAGGGCACCCAAGAGGAAGACAGCACATCAGCAATCAGTTACAGGGGAAACCCAGCCATATAGTGTTGCAGTAATATCCCCAGAGCCCCTCAGGAGGCCCAAACACCAGCCAGGGACAAGACCAACTAACTCCAGAGAACAAGATGGCAAAGGGCAAACACAGGAACTCTACTAACAGAAATCTAGGCAATATGGCAGCATCTGAACCAAACTCTCCAACATCAGCAAGTCCTGGTTATGCCAACACACCAGAGAAACAAGATTTGGATTTAAAATCACCGATCATAATGCTGCTAGAAGAACACAAAAAGGACATAAATGAATCTCTTAAAGAAATACAGGGGAACATGAATAAGCTAGAAACCCATATAATGGAAACAGAAAAATCACTTCAAGAAATGCAGGAGAAAAAGGCTCAAGAGATAGAAGCCAATAAAGAAGAAACACACACACACACAAAAAAAAAAACCTTAAAGAAATGCAGGAGAAATTGAGTCAAGAGGCAGAAGTCATGAAAAAGGAAACACAAAAATCTCTTAAAGAATTACAGGAAAACACAAACAAACAAATGATGGAACTGAGCAAAACCATCCTGGATCTAAAAACAGAAGTAGAAACAACTAAGAAATCACAAACAGAGACAACTTTGGAGATAGAAAACCTTGAGAAGAAATCAGGGGCCATAGATGCAAATATAAACAACAGAATACAAGAGATGGAAGAAAGAATTTCAGATGCCGAAGATACCAGAGAAACCATTGACTCAACAGTCAACGAAAACGCAAAATGCAAAAAGCTTGTATCCCAGAACATCCAGGAAATCCAGGATACAATGAGAAGACCAAAGCTAAGGATTATAGGTATAGATGAGAGTGATGATCTACAACTGAAAGGGCCAGCAAATATCTTTAACAAAATTATGGAAGAAAACTTTCCCAGTTTAAAGAGAGAGATACCTATGAATATACAAGAAGCCTACAGAACTCCAAACAGACTGGATCTGAGCAGAAATACCTCTCGCCACATAATAATTAAAACCCCAAATGCACTAAACAAAGAAAGAATATTAAAGGCAGTAAGAGAAAAAGGCCAAGTAACATATAAAGGAAGACCAATCAGAATCACACCAGACTTCTCACCAGAGACGATGAAAGCTAGAAGATCCTGGGCAGATTTCATGCAGATTCTAAGAGAACACAAATGTCAGCCAAGACTACTATACCCAGCAAAACTCTCAATCACAATAGATGGAGAAACCAAGACATTCCATGACAAAACCAAATTTACACAATATCTCTCCACAAACCCAGTTCAACAAAGAATAATAGGAAGAAAACTCCAATACAAGGAGGGAAACTACACCCTGGAAAAAGTAAGATAGTAACCTTCCTTCATCAAACCCAAAAGAAGATAATCACTTAAATATAAAAATAATATCAAAAATGACAGGAAGGAATAATCTCTATTCCTTAATATCTCTTAACATCAATGGACTCAATTCCCCAATAAAAATACATGGACTATGTTTTGGGTATTCCAGTTTTCTAGGTTAATATCCACTTATTAGTGAGTGCATACCATGATTCACCTTTTGAGTCTGGGTTACCTCACTGAGTATGATATTCTCTAGCTCCATCCATTTGCCTAAGAATTTCATGAATTCATTGTTTCTAATGGCTGAATAGTACTCCGTTGTGTAGATATACCACATTTTTTGCATCCACTCTTCTGTTGAGGGATACCTGGGTTCTTTCCAGCATCTGGCAATTATAAATAGGGCTGCTATGAACATAGTAGAACATGTATCCTTATTACATGGTAGGGAGTCTTCTGGGTATATGCCCAGGAGTGGTATAGCAGGATCTTCTGGAAGTGAGGTGCCCAGTTCATCAAATGAGGTACAAGAAGAAAGGAGGAGTGGCCCCTGGTTCTGGAAAGACTCAGTGAAACAGTATTCAGCAAAACCAGAATGGGGAAGTGGGAACGGGTGGATGGGAGGACAGGGGAAGAGAAGGGGGCTTACGGGACTTTCGGGGAGTGGGGGGGCTAGAAAAGGGGAAATCATTTGAAATGTAAATAAATTATATCGAAAAAAAATATACATGGACTAACAGACTGGATAAGGAAATAGGACCCTACATTTTGCTGCATACAGGAAACACACCTAAATATCAAAGACAAAAACTACCTTAGAGTAAAAGGCTGGAAGACAATTTTACAAGCCAATGGTCTCAGGAAACGAGCCGGAGTAGCCATTCTAATATCAGATAAAATTGACTTTCAACCTAAAGTCATCAAAAGAGACACTGAGGGTCACTTCTTGCTGGTCAAAGGAAAAATCCACCAAGAAGAACTTTCAATTCTGAACATCTATGCTCCAAATGCAAGGGCACCCTCATTTGTAAAAGAAACTTTACTAATGCTCAAAGCACACATTGCACCTAACACAATAATTGTGGCGGACTTCAACACTCCACTTTCCTCAATGGACCGATCAGGAAAACAGAAACTAAGCAGGGACACAGTAAAACTAATTGTAGCTTTGGACCAATTGGATTTGACTGATATTTATAGAACATTTCACCCTAAAGCAAAGAATATACCTTTTTCTCAACACCTCATGGTAACTTCTCCAAAATCGACCATATAATTGCTCACAAGACAGACCTCAACAAATACAAGAAGATCGAACTAATCCCATGCCTCCTATCAGATCACTATGGTGTACGAGTGGTTTTCAATAGCAACAAAAACAACAGAAAGCCCACATACACGTGGAAACTGAACAATATTCTACTCAATGACACCTTGGCCAAAGAAGAAATAAAGAAAGAAATAAGAGACTTTTTAGAATTTAATGAAAATGAAGGAACAACATACCCAAATCTTTGGGACAAAATGAAAGCAGCGCTAAGAGGAAAACTCACAGCCCTAGTGCCTCCCAAAAGAAAATGGAGAGAGCATATACTAGCAGCTTAATGACACACCTGAAAGCCCTGGAACAAAAAGAAGCTATTTCACCCAGGAGGAGTAGAAGACAGGAAATCATCAAACTCAGGGCTAAAATCAATCAAATGGAAAGAAAGAGAACCATACAAAGAATCAACGAGCCCAGGAGCTGGTTCTTTGAGAAAATTAACAAGATAGAAAACCCCTTAGCCAGACTGACCAAAGGGCACAGAGAAAGTATCCAAATTAACAAAATTAGAAATGAAAAGGGAGATATTACAACAGAAACGGAGGAAATCCAAAAAATCATCAGATCCTACTACAAAAGCCTATACTCAACACAACTGGAGAATCTGGCGGAAATGGACAATTTCCTAGACAGATACCAAATATCAAAATTAAATCAGGACCAAATAGATCATCTAAACAGTCCCATAACCCCTAAAGAAATAGAAGAGGTCATAGAAAGTCTTCCAACCAAAATAAAGCACAGGACAAGATGGTTTCAGTGCAGAATTCTATCAGACCTTTAAAGAAGACCTAACACCAATGCTCTTCAAACTATTCCACAAAGTAGAAACAGAAAGAACCCTACCCAATTCCTTCTATGAAGCCACAATTATGCTGATACCAAAACCACACAAAGATCCAACAAAGAAAGAAAACTTCAGACCAATCTCCCTTATGAACATCAATGCAAAAATACTCAATAAAATTCTTGCCAACCGAATCCAAGAACACATCAAAACGATCATCCACCATGATCAAGTAGGCTTTATCCCAGGGATGCAGGGTTGGTTCAATATACAGAAATCCATCAATGCAATCCACTACATAAACAAACTCAAAGAAAAAAACCACATGGTGATTTCATTGGATGCTGATAAATCATTTGACAAAATTCAGCATCCTTTCATGCTTAAAGTCTTGGAAAGAAAAGGAATTCAAGGCCCATACCTAAACATCATTAAGGCAATATACAGCAAACCCGTAGCCAGCATCAAAGTAAATGGAGAGAAACTTGAAGCAATCCCACTAAAATCTCCTTATCTTTTCAATATTGTACTTGAGGTACTAGCTCGGCAATTCGACAACATAAGGAGGTCAAAGGGATACAAATTGGAAAGGAAGAAGTCAAACTATCATTCTTTGCAGATGACATGATAGTCTACCTAAGTGACCCAAAAAACTCCACTAGAGAACTCCTACAGCTGATAAACAACTTCAGCAAAGTTCTATGATCAAGAATTGACAAATGGGACCTCATAAAATTACAAAGTTTCTGTAAGGCAAAGGACACCATCAAAAGGACAAATTGGCAACCAACAAATTGGAAAATGATCTTCACCAATCCTACATTAGATAGAGGGCTAATATCCAATATATATAAAGAACTCAAGAAGTTAGACTCCAAAAAAAACCAAACAACCCTATTAAAAAATGGGGTACAGAGTTAAACAAAGAATTCTTACCTGAAGAACTTCGGATGGCAGAGAAACATCTTAAAAAATGCTCAACTTCATTAGTCATTAGGGAAATGCAAATCAAAACAACCCTGAGATTTCACCTTACACAAGTCAGAATGGCTAAGATTAAAAATTCAGGAGACAGCAGGTGTTGGCGAGGATGTGGAGAAAGAGGAACACTCCTCCACTGCTGGTGGGGTTGCATATTGGTACAACCACTCTGGAAATCAGTCTGGCAGTTCCTCTGAAAACTGGGCACCTCACTTCCAGAAGATCCTGCTATACCACTCCTGGGCATATACCCAAAAGATTCCCCAGCATGTAATAAGGATACATGTTCTACTATGTTCATAGCAGCCCTATTTATAATTGCCAGATGCTGGAAAGAACCCAGGTATCCCTCAACAGAAGAGTGGATGCAAAAAATGTGGTATATATACACAGTGGAGTACTATTCAGCCGTTAGAAACAATGAATTCATGAAATTTTTAGGCAAATGGATGGAGATGGAGAACATCATACTAAGTAAGGTAACCCAGACTCAAAAGATGAATCATGGTATGCATTCACTAATAAGTAGTTATTAACCTAGAAAACTTGAATACCCAAAACATAATCCACCCATCAAATGAGGTACACGAAGAACGGAGGAGTGGTCCCTTGTTCTGGAAAGACTCAGTGAAGCAGTATAGAACAAAATCAGAACAGGAAAGTGGGAAGGGTTGGGTGGGAAAACAGGGGGAGGGAAGGGGACTGATGGGACTTTCGGGGAGTGGGGGTCCAGAAAAGGGGAAATCATTCGAAATGTAAATAAATATATCAATAAATTAAAAAAAAGAAGAAAAATCCTGTTTGGACCTGTTTATTTGAAAGGTATAATACTGATATCTATCTATCTGTCTATCTCTCTCTCTCTCTCTCTCTCTCTCTCTCTCTCTCTCTCTATATATATATATATATATATATATATATATATATATATATATATATATATTCATCAATCTATCTATCTGCCTGTCTGTCTGCCTGTCTGTCTGTCTGTCTCTCTATGACAAATGTTGTTGGACATCTTGATAAAATTATCTGTGTTCATATACTCTCTCTTAAAGAGAGTTTAAAGCTGGGTTTTTGTCTTTATTTTATCCACATGTAACTTTACAATGGAGTTTAAATTACAAGGTAATGTAGGATGCAAAATGAAATCAACACATACTCATTATTGCTTTTGAACCTTCCATTCTACCAGTCCACCTCTATTACTTCCACTTATCTCCCCTTCTCTCCTCTCCTCTCCTCTTCTTTCATCTCCACTCCCTTTCTCCCCTCTCTTCTCCCTATTCTTTAACTTCCTTCTCCTTCCAAAAAATTATTTTAGAGCCAATGGTAGAGTTAATGCAAAATAGCATCAGAGTATGTGGAAGGTGTCCATTCACAGTTGAATATCAGAATACAGGCAGGCTTGAGAAAGCTGTCAGCTTGTCAGTCTGGGCAAAGTCTGATAGAAGAGGCAAAATGCAGGTTGAGTGTGATAGGATTATAGGCAAATAATAGTACATTTGAGTATCAGCGCTTATATACTAAAAATGATGCAAAATGCATTTACTGTGAAAATAAAGCAACAATAATAACCTAAACAAAACCAAGAAAGCACAATATGTAGTTAATGAAGCTGTTTTTACATAAACTCTCAACACACAGTGACCCATGATGTCTGTCAGGCTTTATAAATGTGTATCATGGGGACCCATGCTGTCACTGACATAGAATGCCTTAACTACTACTACTCCTACTACTACTACTACTTCTACTTCTACTTCTACTTTTTCTTCTTCTTCTTCTTCTTCTTCTTCTTCTTCTTCTTCTTCTTCTTCTTCTTCTTCTTCTTCTTCTTCTTCTTCTTCTTCTTCTTCTTCTCCTTCTCCTTCTCCTTCACCTTCTCCTCCTCCTCCTTCTTCTCCTCCTCCTTCTCCTCCTCCTCTTTCTCCTCCTTCTCTTCTTCTTCTTCTTCTTCTTCTTCTTCTTCTTCTTCTTCTTCTTCTTCTTCTTCTTCTTCTTCTTCTTCTCCTTCTCCTTCTCCTTCTCCTTCTCCTTCTCCTTCTCCTTCTCCTTCTCCTTCTCCTTCTCCTTCTCCTTCTCCTTCTCCTTCTCCTTCTCCTTCTCCTTCTCCTTCTCCTTCTCCTTCTCCTTCTCCTTCTCCTTCTCCTTCTCCTCCTCCTCCTCCTCCTCCTCCTCCTCCTCCTCCTCCTCCTCCTCCTCCTCCTCCTCCTCCTCCTCCTCCTCCTCTTCTTCTTCTTCTTCTTCTTCTTCTTCTTCTTCTTCTTCTTCTTCTTCTTCTTCTTCTTCTTTTTCTTTTTCTTCTTTTTCTTCTTCTTCTCCTTCTTTTCTTCTCTTCCTTTTTGAAGGAATAGTCTTTAAAATTTATATTAATACACTGTATGTGTTTTCAGACACACTTGAAGAGGTCTTGGATCCCATTGCAGATGTTTGTGAGTCACCCCATGGTTGCTGGGGATGGAGCAGGCCCTCTTATGGAACAATCAGTGTTCTTAACCATTGAGCCATCTCTCCAACCCCTCACGACTTAACTTCTATTTCCTCTTTTTCAACGTCTTTTGCTTTCTTACCTTCCTTTTTCAACCTTTACTATGTCCCTAAATAAAACCTAGTCTCTATAATTTAAACATAATCTTTGTGATCTGTCATCCAATAATCTGCCTTGAATCTGGGAATTGCCATAAAAGCATAAAGATACATAAAGATGTCGTGTTGCTTATTATGTTGATAAATTTTGACACATGGATTGAAATCCTTGTGCTAGTTGGACATTGTTTAATTTATTGTTGATTTTCTCTAAGATACTTTATATATTCTAAGCATCTTAATTGGAAACAAAAATTTGAAAAGAGTGTCAAGTCTACTTCTGAACAAAATTTATGCTGCATATTAGATGTGTGGTTCTTAAAATTTTGACAAAATTGCAGCCCAGAGCTGATCCTCTGCTACAGGGCTCCATACCCAAATAGTGCCAGGAGAGAGCTAGCATCCCAGGAGTATGGAAAAGCCTGCGAGCACAGGAAAAACCCCCACTGGTGCTCAGAGTAACCCTCATAGTACATTCAGCACTCAGGAACCAAGGAGTAGCCTGGGAAAGGAAACTTCCAATTTCAACTTGTACCTGGAGCTGATCCTGTATCACAGGTCCACATACCCAAATTCCTCCCAGAGAGAGCTGGTTTCCCAGGAGTAATGAAAGAGAGGCTTGCAGAAGGGACAAGCCACAGTCAGGGACAGCAAGCAAGCTAACACCAGAGATAACCAGAAGACAAAAGGCAATGACAAGAACATAAGCAACAGAAACCAAGGCTACTTGGCATCATCAGAAGCCAGTTCTCTAACACAGCGAGCCCTGGATACCCCAACATACCAGAAAAGCAAGACTCTGATTTAAACATCACATCTTATTATAATGATTGAGGACTTTAAGAAGTATATAAATAACTCCCTTAAAGAAATACAAGAGAAGACAGGTAAAGAGGTAGAAACCCTTAAAGAGGAAACACAAAATCCATTAAAGAATTAAAGAAAAGCACAACAAACAGGTAAAGAAATTGAACAAAACCATCCAGAATATAAAAATGGAAATAGAATAAAGAAGTCACAAAGGGAGAAAACACTGGAGATAGAAAACCTAGGAAAGAGATTAGGTGTCATAGATGCAAGCATTACCAACAGAATACAAGAGATAGAAGAGAGAAACTCAGGTGCAGAAGATACCATAGAAAACATTGACACAACAGTAAAAAAAAAAAAATGTGAAATTCAAAAAGCTCCTAACCCCAAAACTCCATGAAATCTGCGATACAACGAGAAGATAAAACCTAAGGATAATAGGAATACAAGAGAGTGAAGATTCCCAAATTAAAGGGCCAATAAATATCTTCCAAAACGTATAGAAGACAACTTCCCTAACCTAGAGAAAGAGATGCACATAAAGATACAAGAAGCCTGCAGAACTCCAAATAGACGGGATCAGTAAAGAAATTCCTCCAGTCACATAAACAAAATGCCAAAAGAACAAAGCAAAGAAAGACTACTAAAAGTAGTAAGGAAAGAAGATCGAGTAAAATACAAAGGAAGATCTATTAGAATGACACGAGACTTCTCAATAGAGACTATGAAAGCTAGAAGATCCTGAGCATATCTCATGTAGCCCCTCAGAACACAAATGCCAGCCCAGACTGCTACAGCCAGCAAAACTCTCAATTACTGTAGAAGGAGAAACCAATATATTCCATGACAAAACCAAATTACACAATATCTTTCCACAAATTCAGCCCTCATATGATAATAGGTGGAAATCACTAACACAGGAGGGAAAGTACACCAGAGAAAAGCACGAAAGCAATCTTCTTTCAACAAACCCAGAAGAAAATAGACACACAAACATAAAAATAATATCAAAAATATCAGGAAGCAACAACAATCACTATTCCTTAATATCTTTTAACATCAATTGACTCAATTACCCAATAAAAAGATGTAAACTAACAGAATGGGCACATAAATAGGACCCAGTATTTTGCTGCACACAGGAAATGTACCTCAGTGCCAAAGACAAACACTACCTCTGAGCAAAAGGCTGTAAAACAATTTTCCAAGCAAATGGTCCCCCCAAAAACAGTCTAGAGTAGCCATTCTAATATCAGATAAAATCGACCTTCAGCCAAATGTCATCAAAAAAGATAAGGAAGAATACTTCATGCTCATCAAAGAAAAAAATCTACCAAGAACTCTTAATTCTAAACATCTATGCTCCAAATACAAGTGTATCCTCATTCATTAAAGAAACTTTACTAAAGCTCAAAGCACACATTGTACCTCACACAATAATTGGGGCAGTCTTTAACACCTCACACCTCACTCTCATCAATGGAGAGATCATGGAAACAAATTAAACAGAGACACATTAAAACAAACAGAAGTTGTGGATCAAATGTATTTAACAGATATTATAAAATATTTCATGCTAACTCAAAAGAATATGCTTTCTTCTCAGTATATCATGGTACTGTCACCAAATTTACCATATAATTGGTCACAAATCAGACTTCAACAGATATGAGTTAAATAATTCCATGCCTCCTATCAGATCACTAGGGACTAAGGCTGCTCTTCAATTGCAACAAAAACATCAGAAATCCCATACACACACATGAAAGCTGAACAACGCTCTATTCAATGATAACTTAGTCAAGGATGAAATAAGGGAAGAAATTAAAGACTTTTTAGAATGTAATGAAAATGAAGGTACAAAATACCCAAACTTATAAGGTACAATGGAAGCAGTGCTAAGAGGAAAACTCATAGCTTTCATGGCCTCCAAAAAGAACTGGAAAGAGCATACACTAGCCAGTTAACAGCACACCAGAAAGCTCTAGAACAAAAAGAAACAAATATACCCAAGAGGAGTAGATGGCAGGAAATAATCAAACTCAGGGCTGAAATCAAACAAGTAGCAAAAAAGAGCCATAGAAAGAATCAGCAAAACAAGGAGTTGATTCTTTGAGAAAATCAACAAGATAGATAAACCCTTAGCCAGGCTAACCAGAGGGCACAGAGACCATATTCAAATAAGCACACTCTGAAATTAAAAGGGAGATATAACAACAGAAACTGAATCAAAAGGGTGATAAAACAACAGAAATTAAAAAAAATTTAAAAAATCATCAGAGCATACTACACAAGCCTATACTCAACACAACTGGAAAATCTGGATGAAATGGACAAATTTCTAGACAGATACCAGCTACCAAAGTTAAATCAGGATCAGATAAATGATCTAAACAGTCTGATAACACCTAAAGAAATAGAAGCAGTCATTAAAAGTCTCCCAACCAAAAAAACCCAGGACCAGATGTGTGTAGTGCAGAATTCTATCAGACCGTCAAAGAAGCCCTAATACCAATATTCTTCAAACTATTCCACAGAATAGAAACAGAAGGAACACTACTTAATTCATTCTCTGAAATGACAGTTATACCCAAACCTCATTAAGACCTAGGAAAAAAGAAGAACTTCAGATCAATTGTCCTTATGATTATCTATGCAAAAATACTCACTAAAATTCTCAAAAAAAAAAAAAAATCCAAGAACACACCAAAAAGATCATTCGCCATGATCAAGAAAGCTTCATCCCAGGGATGCAGGGATGGTTCAATACATGGAAGTCCATCAATATAATCCACTACATAAACATCTCAAAGTAAAAACAAAACAAAACAAAAAAAGCCACATGACCCTTCATTAGATGCTGAAAAAAATATTTGACAAAATTCTAATTCAAAAGTAGATTTGAAAAAGCACCATGTTAAAAGTCTTGGAAAGATCAAGAATTCAAGGCCCATATGTAAACATAGTAAAAGCAATATACAGCAAACCAGTAGTCAACATCAAACTAAACAGAGTGAAACTTGAAGCAATTTAACAAAAATAAGGAACAAGATAAGGCTGTCCTTTCGCTCCCTATCTATTCAACATAATACTTGAAGTTCTAGCTAGAGCAATTAGACAACAAAAGGAGGCCAAGGAGATACAAACTGGAAAGGAAGAAGTCAAACTATCACTATTTGTAAATGGTCTGATAGTATGCTTACATGACCCCAAAAACTTCACCATAGAACTCCTACAGCTAATAAAAAACTTCAGCAATGTGTCTAGATAGAAAATAACCTCAAACAAATCAGCCTTCCTATACTCAAAGGATAAACAGCCTGGGAAAGAAATTAGAGAAATGATATCCTTCAAAATAGCCACAGACAACATAAAATATCTTGGTGTGATTCTAACCAAACAAATGAAAGATCTGTATGACAGGAACTTCAAATCTCTGAAGAAAGAAACCAAAGAAGACCTCAGAAGATAGAAAAATCATCTTATGCTTATGGATCATGTTTATGGACTGGCAGGATTAATATAGTAAAAATGGCCATCTTGCAAAAAGCAATCTAAAGATTGAGTGCAATCGCCATCAAAATTTCAACTCAATTCTTTTTTTTTTTTATCTCAATTCTTCATAGAGTTAGAAAGAGCAATTCTCAAATTCATTTGGAATAATAAAAAGCCCAGGATATAAAAAGCTATTCTCAACAATAAAAGAATTTCTGGAGGGAATCAGCATCACTGACCTCAAGCTAAACTATAGATCAATAGTGATTAAAAACTACATGTTATTGGTACAGCAATAGGTAGTTAGATCAATAGAACAGAATTGAAGACCAGAAATGAACCCACATATCTATGGTAATATGATCTTTGACATAGAAGCTAAAACCATCCAGTGCAAAAAAGACAGCATTTTCATCAAATTGTGCTGGTTCAACTTCATGTCAACATGTAGAAGAATGCAAATTGATCCATTCTTATCTACCCATACGAAGTTCAAGTCCAAGTGAATCAAGAACTTCCAGATAAAATCAGATACAGTGAATCTAATAGAAGAGAAAGTGGGAAAATTCTTAAACACATGGGCACAGAGGAAAAGTTCCTGAACAGAACACCAATGGCTTAAATCTAAGATCAATAATCAGCAAATACAATATCGTAAAATTGCAAAGCTTCTTTAACGCAAAGGACACTGTCAATAAGATAACATGGCTACTGACAGATTGTGAAAAGATCTTTATCAATCTCACATTTCATAGAGGGATAATATCCAATGTACACAAAGAACTCAAGAAATTAGACTCCAGAGAAACGAATAAACCTATTAAAAATGGGGGAATAGAGCTAAACATAATTCTCAACTAAGAAAACTTAAAGGACTGAGAAGCACCAAAAGAAATGCTCAACAGCCTTAATCATCAGGGAAATGTAAATCAAAACAACCCTGAGATCCCACCTCACACCAGACATAATGGCTAAGATTAAAAAGTCAGGTGACAGTTGGCAAAGATGTGGAGAAAGAGGAACTCTCCTCCATTGCTGGTGAGATTGCAAGCTGCTACAATTGACAAACAGCTTCAGCAAATGGGCCAGATATAAAATTAACAGAAACAATTCAGTAGAAAGCAGACCCTGGAAATCAGTTTGGCAGTTCCTCAGAATAGTGAACCAAGCTATACCACTCCTGGGCATATACCCAAAAGACGCTCCAACATGTAATAAGGACATATGCTCTACTATGTTCATAGCAGCCATATTTATAATAGCCAGAATCTGGAAACAATCCAGATGTCCCTCAAGAGAGGAACGGATACAGAAAATATGGCACAATTATACAGTGTAATACTATTGACTATTAAAAAGGAGATCATGAAATTTTCAGGCAAATGGATGAATCTTGAAAGTATCATCTTGAGTGAGGTTACTCAGTCACAAAACAACAAACATGGTTTGTACTCACTGATAAGTAGATATTTGTCTAAAAGTTCAGAATGCCCAAGATTCAGTTCATAGACTATATGAATCAGAAAAGGAAGGAAGACCAAAATGTGGATGTTTCAGTGCTTTTTATAAGGGTGGACAAAATACTAACAGTACGAAATATGGAGACAAAGTGGGGATCAGAGACTGAGGAAAGGCAAACCAGAGACTGTCCCACCTGGGAATCCATCCCATATACAGACACCAAACCTGGACATTATTGTGAATGGTGGGGAGTACATGCTGAGGGAAGCCTGACATGTCTATCTCCTGAAAGGCTCTGGCAGAGCCTGACAATGACAGGTGGATGCTTGCAGCCAATCATTTGAGCTCTGGCGTCCCTGAACAAGCCAGACCCCGGGAATTCCCGGGGCCTAGACCACCAACCAAAGAATACACATGCAGTAACCCATGGTGCTGGGCACATATTTGGCAGAGGATGGCCTTGTTGGACATCAGTGGGAGGAGAGGTCCTTGGGCCTGAGAGTATTTGATGCCCCATTGTATGGGAAAGCCAGTGCATTAGGATGGGAGTGAGTAGATTTGTGGGGACACACCCTCATAGAGGCAGAAGGAGGGGTGATGAGATAGGGGTCCCCTAAAGGGAGATCTGGAAGGGAGAAAATATTTCAAATATAAATAAAATATCCAATCAAAAATAAATAGGGAAAAAAGGAAAAAAAAAACTTTTACAGAATTGCTATAAAAAGAACTTTTCTAGAACAACTTTACATAAATGATTTTTAAGGAAGTTAAAACAGCCAGCCATTGTCTTAGTATGTTCAAATGAACACAGTGTGATATAGGGCGCTTTACTATATTTTCCTCCGGGCCACCAGGGTATCATCGGATAAATTACTCTACTGAAGGTATTAATGCCGCTTTCAAGCTTTCTTATAAGGAATGCCTTGCGCTGGTACACACTGAAAAAATATCTGGCTCAACACCACTCTATCTGAGAAATTCTCAGACCTTAGAAATTGAAATCATAAGAGTGAAATTGTATAACCCCTTGGTGTGTACTTGAAGTATGCTACTCAAGCTTCATATTGTATTCTGATTTTTTTCATGGGGAGAAATGAAAAATTCACAGATGACAAATCATAAAGTCAGTTCTTCCAAACTTTCCACTGAAGCCTACTGCAGATGGCTTTAAAGATTTTTGTTTAAATGAGAGGTAATTTTGCTTGCAATTTTCAGTAGAGGCTTACTATTGTTCCTCCTTCACATATGCAGTTGGATTTTGATGCTAATGGTAAGCTGTATCATCTCTCACTGGCTTTCCAGAAGTGAGAGAGTTTGCTATTGTTTTTCATTTAGTTTACAAAAACATCCAATTGTGCATGTCAAGTTTGCTGTTGTATGAGTGTGTGTGTGTGTGTGTGTGTGCGCACACATGCAAGTTACTAAATTAGTTCAATTTCTAGTTATACAATAACTCTAGAAGCCATAATAATAAAGTTCCCAGAGAGAAAATGATAAGCATTTGACAGATATACCACATTCTACTTCATGTTCTGAGAATACTCAAGAGTAGAAATACCCCCCGAGGTTCAGTAATAGAAACAGCTGGAAAATAAGGCATGTTTGAAGATGCATTATATGAGTATATTGGAAGAAAAGTGCAGTCAACAGTGCTTAATGTACAATAATATTCTATTCTGTTGAGACAGTCATGAGAAGTTTTTTTAAAGGCATTCAAGGGTTTAATGCCCATGAGCTCTAGGGGGATGGAATTGGCAAAAGCAGAAAGAACTAAGCAGAAACATCAAAGATAGTATCTTAGGACAGTGAATATGTGAATTGTGTCTTGGGTATTCCATGCTTCTAGGCTAATATCCACTTATCAGTGAGTGCATAACATGTGTGCTCTTTTGTGTTTGAGTTACCTCTCTCAGAATGATATTTTCCAGTTCCATGCCTGAACTTAAGCTGAATTGCAAAGCAATAGTAATAAAAACTACATGGTGTTTTTATATAAATAGAGAGATTGATTGATGGAACTGAAGAATTGAAGACAGATATAAACCCACACAGCTATAAAAACTTGAGTTTTGACAAAGGAGCTAAAACCATACAATGGAGAGCTGTTGCAGAAATATTTTAAATCCTGTACCAGGGTTTCTGCCCACATTTGGTTGGTGAGTTCCACAGTCTTTTTATGTACAATAATCCCTAAACAGCACAGTCGCTGGGCAGCTGTCTACCCTCTGTTCTGTTAGAATCTACTTTCATAAACCTGTTCTCATAAAATCTCATTATCAATATCTTTGAATTATTACTTACTATTTTGAATGTTCCATCTGAGTTGCTCTTAACTCCAATTGGTCAACCCTCAGGGCCACTCTGTCTTGACCCTTAACCCATGGTGCCTTCTCAGTCCTCCTCTTCTACATGTTTTTCTTCCCCTCTCTGACCTAAAACCCAGGAAACCTAAATCCTATATATGTCTTTTCTGCCAAGTTTTTGCCTGTTGGCATCTTTATTGCCATTTAGAAATAAATTGGGTGCACACTACAGGTCTCCAGAGCCTGCCCTCAGCACTGCAATACATAGCAGAAGACAAATCCTCAACAGAGAGCATCTTCAAGAATGGTGTGAGTCTTAAAAGATGTCTTTATGTAGAAGAATGTAAATAGATCCATATTTATCACCCTGCACAAAAGTAAACTCCAAGTGGATTAAAGACCTCAATGAAAAACCTCATACACTAAATCTAACAAAACAGAAAATGGTGAAGAACACTGAACTCTTTGGTACAAGAGACAACATCTAGAACAGGACATCAACAGCTCAGGCACTAACATCAACAATTAATAAATGCTAGTGCATGACAAATACAGAGGAGTCCACTCTCAGCCAACCATTGAACTGAGTACCGGGTTCAGAATGGAGAAGCTAGAGAAAGGCCCTAAGGAGCTGAAAGGGTTTGCAGAGCCATAGGAGGAACAACAATATGAGCCACCCAGTACTCCCAGAGCTCCCAGGGACAAAACCTTCAACCAAAGAGTACACAAATAGAGTTACCCATGGCTCCAGATGCACAGGCAGCAGAGGATGGCCTTGTTGGACATCAAAGGGAGGAGAGGCTCCTGGTCTGGGGAAGGCTCGATATTGCAGGGTAGGGATATACCAGGACAGGGAAATGGGGGAGGGTTGATTGGGGAACAGAGGAAAGGGAGATGAGTTATAAGACTTTCATGGGTGGCTAGCCAGGAAAGGGGACATTTGAAATGTAAATAAATAATATATCTAATAAAATTTTTTAAAAATGGGAACTCATGAAACTGAAAAGTCAAAGAATACCATTGATAGGACAAAACTACAACCTACAGATTAGGGTAAAGATCCTCACCAACCCTACATTTGACAGAGCTAAACAAAATTCTAGACAGAGGAATATCTAATGGTTGAGAATCACTTAAATAAATGCTCAATATCCTTAGTCATTAGGGATATATAAGTCAAAATCTCTCTGAGATGCTGCCTCACACCTATCCAAATTGCTAAGATCAAAATCTCAAGGGTTAGCAAATGCTGGCAACAATGTGGAATAAGAATACTCCTGTACTGCTGGTGGGAGTGCCAACTTCTTCAACCATTCTGGAAATCAATTTTTCAGTTTTTCAGATAATTGGGAATAGTTCTACCTCAAGTCCGAGCTATATCACTCCTGGGTATATCCACAAAAAAATGCTCCACTATAATATAATGATACTTGATCACCTATATTTATAGCACTATTATTCATAATAGCTACAAAGTGGAAACAATCTAGATGCCACTCAGATGAAGAATGAATAAAGAAAATGAGGTTCATTAACAAAGTGGAATACTGCATAATTATTAGAAACAAGGACACCATGAAATTTTCAGGTGAATGGATGGAACTAAAAATCATCATCCTGAGTGTGGTAACTCAGATCTGCAAGGAAACTCATGATATGCACTCACTGCTAAGTGAATATCAGCTATAAAGTACAGAATAACCATGCTAAACTCAGCAGACCCAAAGAGTCAAATAACAACGAGGGCCCAAGGTAGGCTGGTTGAATGTTTTTCTGCACACAAAATATAATAGATAGAGGGGATGAAGGGAGGGAGGCAACAGGGTGAGAAAGGGGATGTGGTAGGGAACAAGTCAGAAGTGATCAGATGTAAGAAGAACAGGAAAGAGTGAAAAGCATAGGTAGTGGTCTGCCAATAGGGACATCCTTAAGATGTGCCAGACACCTGGGATGGCAGGAGGTTCCCAGGGTGGTTTGGATGTCACTCTATCTATAGTAAGATGGGATAATGGATGCTGGAGTAGCTACTTTCTATAGCCAGGAAGAACTCCCAGTGGAATGATAAATACAGCAACACACTCAGAAAACCTGCAACCTAAACTGCATCCTGTCTATATATTGTACAGGGATAAAGAACAGAGAAGGAGGGAAAGTCCAAACAATGTCTATCCCAATTGATACCTATCTCACTGTCAAGCACCAATCCCTGACACTACTAATGATACTCTGTTATACTTGCAGAGAGAAGTCTTCCATAACTGTCCTCTGAGAGAGGCCACAGAGCAGCTGACTGAGACAGATGCAGATACTTACAGCCAAACATTAGATGGAGCTCAAGGAGCCTTGTGAAAGATTCAAAGGTAGGACTGAAGGACCTAAAAAGGATAGGGATTTTACAGGAAGACCAACAGAGCCAACTAACTCAGACCCTTGGGTGCTCCCAGAGAATGAATCACCAACCAAAGAATGAGCATAAACTGGATATGTACATATGTCCCTGTACACATAGGAAGCAGATGTGTAGCTTGGTCTTCATGCAGATCCCTCAGCAGTTAGAGTTGTGTTGGAGGATGGCTCTGAATTTTTTGCCTTTCTGTTGATCACCTTTGCCTCACTGGGGGCCGTGTCTAGCCTGAGTGAGAGCAGATGTCCTTAGCCCTGCAATGACTGATGTGTAGAGGCATTGGAATACCCAGGGGTGCACCCTTTCTCAGTAGAGAAGTGGAGGAACTGAGAAGTGGGCTGGAACGAGAGATAGACTATATTGGGATTCAAATTACATAAAAAGTCGGTTTCTCAAAAGAAAGTCCTTTTGGCTTGATAATTAAGCAAGTTCTGAAAGTCTGATTGCTTTCCTAATGTGGAAAAGGCAATCAAGTATAATTCTATTCAACTACTTTTATTCTTTTCTTTTATTGGATATTTTCCTCATTTATATTTCACAAGTTATCCCTTTTTCCCTGTTTCTGCTCCAGAAACCCCGTATTCCATCCTCCCATACCCTGCGTCTATGAGGGCACTTCCCCACCCACCCACCCACTCCTGCCTCCTTGCCCTGGAATTTGCCTACACTGGGGCATCAAGCCTTCACACGTCCAAGGGTCTCTCCTCCCATTGATGCCCAGCAAGGCCATCCTCTTCTCCATATGCAGCAGAGCCATGGGTCCCTCCATGTATACTCTTTGGTTGGTGGATTATTGCCTGGGAGCTTTGGGGAGTCTGGGTATTTGATGCTGTTCTTTCTGTAGGGTTGCAAACCCCTTCAGTTCCTCTAGTCCTTTCTCTAACTCCTCCACTGGGGACCCTGTGCTCAGTCCAATGTTTGGCAAGCAAACCTATTCCTTGTTCCTTAGGCTATGGAACCAAGATATGAAACTATTACTGTCAGTTTCCTAATCAAGTATAATTCCTAAGTGGAATCATAACAGTAATTGCTAAAACCTCATTCTTTAAATTTGAGTGGAGCAGGTAAATGTAGAAAGATTATTATTTGCACATGAATTCTGTGTTAGTAAAATTTCAAGGAATCCTATACAGTCTGCTTAATTATATTTGTACGATCATCACTAAATCCTTACAAATTAAGAAGGACTTCAATTACCTTTTCCCCTATGGATTGGAATTTGGGAGTTTTTTGTTTTGCTTTGGTTTTTATGTTTTGTTTTTTGATTTTTGTTTTTTGGATTTAGACAGGGTTAATCTGTATAGTCCTGGCTGTCATGGAACTCTGTAGACCAGGCTGGCCTCTAACTCAGAAATCCACCTGCCTCTGCCTCCCAGAGTGCTGGGATTACAGGCGTAGGACATCACCGCCTGGCTAGAATTTGGGAGTATTTATCCTGGCTAGTTCCTACCAACCACAAAGTATTTGACTAAATAGAACCTTTGTGGAAATTCCTCCCACAAGAATTATCACTTAAGTCTGTGGTGGGTCTTCTCAAGCTCACTCAAATTAGTTGATTAGAAAATTCAATTGTTTATTCACTGATTTGTATCAGCATTTATTTAATAATTAGCTATACATGGCTCACTTCATGCCTTTCTGTTGTTGATAGTCTATTTGAGCTGGTAGGCTTTATATTTGAAACAGGAATTATATATATATTTTTATTTGATATATTTTTTATTTACATTTCAAATGATTTCCCCTTTTCTAGCCCCCCACTCCCTGAAAGTCCCGCAAGCCCCCTTCTCTCCCCCTGTCCTCCCACCCACCCCTTCCCACTTCCCCATTCTGGTTTTGCCGAATACTGCTTCACTGAGTCTTTCCAGAACAAGGGGCCACTCCTCCTTTCTTCTTGTACCTCATTTGATGTGTAGATTATGTTTTGGGAATTATAAATTTTCTTTTAAGTTATCTTTAGTTACATCTGTAATATAAAGTAATATCTCTAGATATCATATATATGATATCGAGATTCATATATATGTATATACATATATATATATGAATACACAATGTTTTTTGTGCACACTATGCATTCTAGAAAAAATAACCATGGGAAGTAAAACATATAAATGATCACCATTTTTAGAATCACAGTCCTCAAATCCATTATTTCCCAGCTGGCTGAACTGCAAAATGTTCACCTCTAATTTAATGGTAGACCTGGGATGAGCTTTCCCATGAATGTTTCTCATCACAGAAGTATGTACAGTCAAGTATGTATATTTTATGTACAAGTTTGGACATTCCAAATGTTCTCATTGAAAAAGATCTGCTTAACCTAGCTCAAAAGATATTGGTGAAAGAAATTACTGTGCTAGCCTTTGTTCACTGTCTTTATGGAAACTTAAAAAGAAAAAGCATGCATAAAACTGCCTTAATTTAAAAATATCATTTTACAGGGAAAAAAGAAGGCACACTTGCAAGAAATTTCTACAAAACACAGCTTGGGCATCATTTACTCCAAAGCACAGAATTGTGATTCTTTTTTTTTTCCTCAAATGTTTATTTTTCTTCTTTTTATTGGCACACATATTTTTTCAGTAGAGCTCTGAGACTGAAGCTATGAGCTGTGTATGTGAGTAAACACTGAACATCTTAGTTATTACTAAAAGATATGATTATACTTAAACCACTAAAAATTCATAGAGTTGTTCAAAAATAAGTTTCTGCTTTCACATACAAGAGGCATGCCTATTCCAGAACAGTCACAAAATCTTATTTTGAGAGCCATAATACTAGGCTAGTAGAATAACAATGGTGTGGTTGATTCACAAGCTTAACTGTTTATATAAAAAATTAGTATAAACATTCTCATTTAGAATCAAAATTATCTGAATCTGATTTCAAGGTAAGCCTAAATATTAATTAATTCTATAAAAATTTAAGGCAGGAAGCTGTGCAATTTTAAATGCAACAGGACATTCCAAACATTTGTTTAAATTTTATATCCTTAACTTAATCAAAATAATAATGAAGAATAAAAATATTTCATGTTTATAGCTAGTTATCATAAATGAATGTGATATGAATATAAAAGAACTAATATTTCTCAAACTATACTAGAAATACAATTGTAAGATTCTAGAAAATATATTTCCCCTTATAGGGAATGATAACTACACAAAGAGAATACCATGTTTTGATTTGAAAGTCTATACTTTAAAAAATAAAACATTTAAAATAAGAATCATATGATGATAAGAGATTATTTGAATAGATTAAAACATTAACCATTTTAAAAAGGGTAGTATTTATGAAAATTGACTAATGCCCTACATTTAAGTCAAATGCAAGTTCAAAGCAAGGTAACATTTACTCTTTGCTCTCAGAATCATCATGAAGATAGGAATATCAAAATGAGTCAGAAGCAAATATTAGTAGAAAAGAGTAAAGAAATAAAATTCCATAATTGATTTGTAACTTCAGTTTTTTAAACATATCATATATATGTCACTAGTATTAGGTACATTGTTCATCACATGAAGTTTTTCTGAAAATTTAATGTTGTCATTGTATGGAGCAGGCATGAGTAACCAATAAAACAAAACAAAACAAAACAAAACAAAGAACAATCGGCAGTGCAATGATATGACCTTTATGAAAGGAAGCATGGAAAAAAACATCAGATGGTAATTAAATAGGAAATCAGTAAAATGTTTTAAAATAAGCCACATTAGAATTTCCATTGGAAATTATATATCGAATAAAAAAATCGAAAAATACATCGAATAAAAAAATTGATTTAAAAAAAAGAATTTCTATTGGATACAATAACCCCTCCTTCATTTGCTTTATTTCATAATATAGGTATAAATATTTTCTCTCTGTATAACATACACTTTCTTTCAAATGTGAAAGAATAGATAATGGCATCTTGTAGGGAAGGCAGTTTTTGTGAATACTTCACAGAAATGGAATATATAAAGTTTTGGTTTTCTAGCTGAAAATGTGTATTATGCAATTAGGAATCCAACATATACAAAATAGGTGAGCTATTGCTAATATCTCAAGAATAGCATTGCTTCTTACTTTCTGTCATTTCTGTAGTTTCATTTGATGGTAATACACTTTTTGATTGTTCATCATAAGTCTTCCTGCTCATACTATCAGAAAAGGACTATATAGCAAGGAGGTGGATATCAAATTAATATAATAATGGACACTACGTATTTGAAAGTTTCAGAAGAATTAATAGTATAGATCTGCATAGAGATCATACTTTTGTGTTTTAGAGTTCTTTGTTTTGTAATATCACATATTCTAAGGTAGATGATAACTAATATTAAAATTGATTTTTTTGTTTTGCCTGTTTAGTTAGCCATCCTATGAAAGTTACTAAAATATAGGAAAAATCGCAGGCTTATAAACAAAAAATATTCTTTGATCAAGCATCAGAGATCATTCTGAATGTTTGAACAAACAAGGAGCAATGAAGTTTGGGATCAAATGACATGACCATAACATCATCAAAGTGGGTAAAGTCCATATATCTGAGTGATAAGGGAAAGTGAAGTCAAAAGTGAAAATCATGGATTATGAAAAGCAGTTTAATAAAAGAGATGAGATGTTGAATTCTGCATTTCCTTCATAAAACCCTGAAAACTCTTTGATACATGACCTAAAACTTCATGGTGAAATTGAATATTTCATCTATATGCAATATGAGAATTGCCACAGAATTTATTTAAGGAAAACTGATAATAAATGTGGTAGCAAAGAAATGGACTCATGTAAAGTGATGGGCCTGCTGAAATTCATGATCTACATGTTTGCAAATCATGTCTTGCAGTTGAAAATTTTGAAGGAAATTGCATGTGTCTGTTAGTGGCATAACAACTCTGTTTTGTGAGGATAATAGACATAATTCAGTAGCAGAGTTATTTTCTTTATCAATAAATATCAGCATTGTCTCATTTTAATATAAAATTTAAAACAAAGAAAGTGGCTAAGTACTTACATATTCTGACATTATCTATATTTTTGGACAAATCGTACATGATTCAGAATATGAAAATGTATGTGAAATTTGTCCATTGGATATTGATTTTCTAGATCCTGATAAGTTAGAATATGTGATTCTTTTAAGATACACTGTATGAAGATTTACATTCTATTTAAACATTATTGCTTAAGGTTTTCTACCGTTGGAGAGTTTTCTATTCACTTTATTTAATAGAAATGGCATCTGTTTGTGTACTACAGAAACAGATTCCAGTGGCTCTTTGGCTGCAGCTAACCTGACTGAATTCACCTTGAGTACTGGGTTTCATCGTACCAGAAAGAACAATGTGGGCATCCAAAGGAGTTAAGCAGTAAACCAAGAGTTCTCCTCATCTATGACACCAATTAACCACATTACGAACCATTGTGGCACAGCAAGCCTAAGGATCTATAATAACCCCTTTCCCTTGCCAGAAATCATCAGCTCAGTATGCTTTCCTTTAAAACCCAGTCAAGGATTAATATAGTAAAAATTGCCATCTTGCCAAAAGCAATCTACAGATTCCATGCAATCTCCATCAAAATTTCAAATCGATTCTTCATAGAGTTAGAAAGAGCAATTCTCAAATTCATCTGAAATAACAAAAAAAAAATCAGGATTACTAAAACTAGCCTCAACAGTAAAAGAATGTCTAAGGGAATCAGTATCCCAGGCCTCAGGGGGTACTACAGATCAATAGTCTTAAAAACTTTGCTCCCTCCCTCTGACTTCTATGACCATTTTGATATCCCTTCTAAGTATGATTCAACATGCTTACTTACCCCTTCCATTTTGTCTAGTTTCTTTGGTCTGTGGATATATCCTGGGAATTCTGTGCTTTATGGCTAATATCTACTTATCAGTGAGTACATGCCATACATGTTCTTTTGGAGTCTTAGTTACCTCACTCAGGATGTTATTTCCTAGTTCCACCCATTTGCATGCAAAATTCACAATGTTCTTGCTTTAAATAGATGCATAGTATTTCACTGTGTAAAATACTATGCAGTATTTGGAAGAAAACCAGATGTCCCTCCACCAAAGAATGGATACCGAAAATTATCCATTCTTTGGTGGAGGGACATCTGTTTTCCTTCCAGTTTCTGGCTATTATGAATAAAGTTGCAATGAACAAGTGGAGGAGCACATGTCCTTGTGATATAGGAATGCATCTTTGGGGTACATGCTGAGGAGCACATAGCAGGATCTTCAGGTAGAACTATTTTAAATTTACTGAGAAACAGATTTATTTACAGAGTGTTTGTATTCCGACCAGCAATGGAGGACTATTCCCCTTTCTCCATACTCTTATGTGTATGTGCTGTGGCTTGACATTTTTATCTTAGCCACTCTGATTGGTGTAACATGGAATCTAAGGGCCATTTTGATTTGCATTTCCCTGTTGATTAAGGGTGTTGTTGATCACTTCTTGGCTTCTTGGTCATCAGATTTTCCTCTGTTGACAATGTTCAGTTTAGCTCTGCACCCCATTATAAATTTGGTTATTTGGTTTGTTTAAGTTTAACTTCTTGCTTCCTTTATATATTTTAGATATTAGCCCTCTGTTATATGTAGGGTCAGTAAAGATCTTTTACAAAACTGTAGGCTGCCTTTTTTGATCTATTGACATGTCCTTTGCCTTACAGAAACTTTTCAGTTTCTTGAGGTCCCATTTATGAATTGTTGATCTGAGAACCTGAGCTATTGGTGCTCTGTTCAGGAAATTGTCTCCTGTACCAATGTGTTCAAGACTATTTTCAACTTTCTCTTCTATGAGATTTAATGTATACATTGTTATACTGAGGTCCTTGTCCACTTAGACTTGGGTTTTATACAGGGCTATAAATATGGATTATTTTCCATATGTTTCTTCATGAAGACATTTACTTAGAATATTAGTGTTTGTTAAAGTTGATTTCTTTTTTTCCATTGTATGTTTTTGGCATCTTTGTAAAAAAAAAATCAGTGCCTATATATTAGGCCAGTCATTCCAGAATAACTTAGTTAGCACCTTAGTTAGCACCTTAGTTAGCTGAATAATAAATTACATAAATTTATTTGTTGTGTTTTTGAATGCTGAGCACCCACAATTGAAATGTTGGCAGATTCATGTCAATGGTTAGGTTTTTGACATAAATATGCTCATCTTTTACTTATTTACATGGTGAATGAAGCAAGTTTTTCCAGTATCTTTCTCTTTGCTGATTTCATTTTATTTTTAGCACTACTTCTGGATTTTAGTTTCAGAGTTGAACATGAGTCTATGCTCATGGTAAACATGCATGACATGCCTCCATTGAGATACAGTTTATTTTTGGAGGTTCTCTGCAGCAAGGATAACAATACTAGCTATGAGCATTCCACCATCCTAAACAACCTCTCCAAACATCATATCATCTAAAACTCTAACATGGCCATTGTAGTTTAGTGGTATCATTTGTCAGTCTATTGGGAATTCAGTACAGTATGATTATATTTCCAAGTATTTAATATATATTCCTAAGTCTTTTCAGATATTCTCCCTTATTCCTTCATCCTCATCTCTATGTACTTCTATAAAACCCATCAAGAGCATTTTCTGATGCCCAATATTTCTGATGTGTGGTTCTATTTTTTATAGTAGAGTGTGATCAACTTTCCAGGGATATACTCAGAGAAAATTTTGTCATTCTCTCAGTCAGTGATTGCCAGTAGCTCCTTGTCTAGGGATATTCAACTCACTGTTCTATTCTGAGATCTGATTTTATTTTAACACACAATTATGAAGACATTTGAGTATTCTAGCGATGTCACAAAACCCACAAATTTTTACCTTGTCTTAATCTGCCTATTAATAACTAGAAAGAAAAGAGGAAATATATTAATTATTAAAGTAATTGTCAGAGTGTGTGGTTTCAATTAAACTTCAATATACTGAGAAGAATAAATTGTATTAAATCTTATATAAAATCAGTATATACAAAACACTAATACCTGTGAAGTGTTGAAGTTACTATGATTAGGTTCAAAATATAGAAAAAAGCAAACAAACATTAAATATTATAGTAAGGAAACATAAAAGAGCATACACATTTAAGACTTCATAATACCTCAGAAATGTCAATCTTAATTAAACTCAGAGTTTTGATAGAACCTAATGAAGCAAATGGAACTTCAGAATATGTATGTGAAAATTACTTCATTCCTAATTTAATTATTCTTTCTGTTCACACATACTATCTTTTTTCGTTTTTTCTTTTTTTTGCATTTTTTTATTCAATATATTTTTTATTTACATTTCAAATGATTTCCCCTTTTCTGGACCCCCACTCCCCATAGTTGTTCCCCATTAAATTATATATATTTCCTTTATAAGCTACAATCATGGACAAGACATGCACTTTGTGGATAGAAATATATAAGATAAAATTATCAAAGTAAGAAAATCATAATTAGCTGTAGTAAGATAATTAGAATCCTTGCCTTTAGCAATCACTATTTTACTTTTATGACCTACACATACAGCTATAGATTTGAGGTGAGCAATGATAATTTAATATGGTAAGTGCTCATTATTTTATAAGTGTATTTATTACGTGCCTTGCAATGCTAATTTGTTAAATTGATTTTCAAAATTAGGAAAAGAAGGAGCTTAATGGCCTGCAGCAGTTCTTGCTGCTAGACAACCACACCCAAATAAATGAATATTGAATTATCTTATGAGTTGGGTTTTGATAATCTTTAAGTCTTTTAAATAAATATATGAGCTTTTATTTTAAGTAGGATATAAAGAATTTGCCTTAAATGTGAATTTTCAGCACTGATGCACTGTCATAAGCATCTGTGTTTGGAAAAAAAAAAGAAGGAAGGGCATTTCACCTTTTTTGTGCTATCCCATGTTTATTTGACTACCTGTGAATGACTAGGAGAGTACATACCAGCACATTCATCATACTAGCTTCTCTTCAGTAGATAGGCATCTTTCATATGCTCAAATCTGTATTTCTCAAACATAGAAAATCAGATTCCCAACCGTATGTACTGAAGAAACCTATGTTCTTATTTAAAGAGGTAAAGATGATGGTTGATGTAGTGGCTATTCCTGGCTGTCAACTTGACTATATCTGGAATGAACTACAATCTAGAATTGGAAGGCTCACCTATGATCCTAATTTGAAGGCTCAGAGATATAAGTTTCTGACCTAGAACTATTAAAATTCCTAACACTCCTCTACCACTGGTGGGGCTGTAAGATGGTACAACCACTTTGGAAATCAGTCTGGCAGTTCCTCAGAAAACTGGACATGACACTTCCGGAGGACCCTGCTATACCTCTCCTGGGCATATACCCAAAGGATTCCCTGGCATGCAATAAAGACACATGCTCCATTATGTTCATAGCAGCCTTATTTATAATAGCCAGAAGCTGGAAAGAACCGAGATGTCCCTCAAAGGAGGAATGGATACAGAAAATGTGGTATATTTACACAATGGAATACTACTCAGCAATTAGAAACAATGAAATCACAAAATTTTTAGGCAAATGGTTTGATCTGAAAAATGTCATCCTAAGTGAGGTAACCCAATCACAAAAAAATACACATGGAATTCAATCTCTGATAAGTGAATATTAATTAGCCCAGAACCCCTGAATACCCAAGGTACAAATCGCATAAAAAATGACTCCCATGAAGAAGTATGGATAGGGTCCTGATCCTGGAAAGGATTTATCTAACATTGGAGGTGGATATAAGGACAGAGAAAAAGGAGGGAGGTGATTGGAGAATGGATGGAGAGAAGAAGGTTTATGGGACATATGGGGAGGGGGGATCCGGGAAAGGGGAAATCAATTGGAATGTAAACAAAGAATATAGAAAATAAAAATATTAAAAAAAAAAAAGAATTTTAATAGTATAGCAGGGTCCTCCAGAAGTGTCATGTCCAGTATTCTTGGGAACCGCCAGACTGATTTCCATAGTGGTTGTACCATCTTACAATCCCACCAGCAGTGAAGGAGTGTTCCTCTTTCTCCACATCCTAGCCAACACCTGCTGTCTCCTGAGTTTTCAACCTTAGCCATTATGACTGGTGTGAGGTGAAATCTCAGGGTTGTTTTGATTTGCATTTCCCTAATGACTAATGATGTTGAGCATTTCTTAAGGTGCTTCTCTGCCATCTGAATTTCATCAGGTGAAAATTCTTTGTTTAGATCTGTACCCCATTATTAATAGGGTTATTTGGTTCCCTGGGCTCTAACTGCTTGAGTTCTTTGTATATATTGGATATTAGCCCTCTATCGGATGTAGGGTTAATTTGTTGGTTGCCGATTTGTTCTTTTGACAGTGTCCTTTGCCTTACAGAAACTTTGTAATTTTATGAGATCCCTCTTGTCAATTCTTGATCTTATAGCATAAGCTATTGGTGTTCTGTTCAGGAACTTTTCCCCTGTGCCCATGTCCTCAAGGGTACCTGTCCTGGGCATATACCCAGAGGATTCCCCAGCATGCAATAAGAACACATGCTCCACTGTGTTCGTAGCAGCCTTATTTATAATAGCCAGAAGCTGGAAAGAACCCAGATATTCCTCAATGGAGGAATGGATACAGAAAATGTGGTATATATATATAGTGGAGTACTATTCAGCAATTAAAAACAATGAATTCATGAATTTTTTAGGCAAATGGTTGGAAATAGAAAATATCATCCTAAGCAAGGTAAGGCAATCACAAAAGAATATACATGGAATGCAATCATTAATAAGTGGATATTAATTAGCTCTGAAGCTCTGAATACTGAAGGTTCAATTAGCATATCAAATGATTCCCATGAAGAAGGAAGAAGAGGGCCCTAATCCTGGACAGGCTTGATCCAGCACTGTAGGGGAGTACCAGGACAGAGAAAAGGGAGGGGGAAAGATAGGAGAATGGATGGAGAGAAGAGGACTTATGGGACATATAGGGTGGGGAATGGGAAAGAAGAAAACTTTTGGAATGTAAACAAAGAATATAGAAAATAAATTAAAAAAAAGAATTTTAATAGTAAAGCCTGAGTTATTGATAGCTAATAATCAGGAAGTGTGTGAGTCCAACAGCATGATCACTTTTTTCATATTAAAAATCATCTTCTCAAGCTCTCCTAGGGCATCAAAAAATAGTCAAAATAGTATTTATCTTATCTTTATTGAAAGGGAGAATGTAAGCCATATACATCTTTGGATTACAAAAAATTTAAGTAAGAAAATTCATGTACATTCTTCACCAAATTATTAGAGCAATGTAATAAAGTATCTCAGAAACAGTAAAAGTTGTGCTTTAGGGTGGAATCCTAGGCTCTTAGGTGTTCTTGAGGGAAAAATTCAATCCAATGGTCCAAAATAACTAGATAGGGGTTATCTAGAAAAGTGGGGTATGTGCAAGCAAAGCATGCATTCACAGACAGATCAGAGTGATCTGTGCTACTGGGATTAAGATAGCGCAATCATACACTGTGCATTGTAAAGCTTTGTGTTCCTCCACTGCTGGTGGGGTTGCAAATTGGTACAACCACTCTGGAAAGCAGTCTGGCGGTTCCTCCAAAAACTGGGCACCTCACTTCCAGAAGATCCTGCTATACCACTTCTGGGCATATACCCAGAGGATTCCCCACCATGTAATAAGGATACATGCTCTACTTTGTTCATAGCAACCCTACTTATAATTGCCAGATGCTGGAAAGAACCCAGGTATCCCTCAACAGAAGAGTGGATGCAAAAAATGTGGTATATCTACACAATTGAGTTATTCAGCCATTAAAAACACTGAATTCATGAAATTCTTAGGCAAATGAATGGAGCTAGAGAACATCATACTAAGTGAGGTAACCCTGACTCAAAAGGTGAATCATGGTATGCACTCAGTAATAAGTGGATATTAACCTAGAAAACTGGAATACCCAAAACATAATCCACACATCAAATGAGGTACAAGAAGAACGGAGGAGTGGCCCCTTGTTCTGAAAAGACTCAGTGAAGCAGTACAGAGCAAAATCAGAACAGGGAAGTGGGAAGGGTTGGGTGGGAAAACAGGGCGAGGGAAGGGGACTGATGGGAGTTTCGGGGAGTGGGGGTCCAGAAAAGGGGAAATCATTTGAAATGTAAATAAATATATCAATAAATTTAAAAAAAGCTTTGTGTTTATGAGGTGGTTGGTGCATCCATTAAGATATGGCAGACACTTCCTCCTCCTTCAAAGATATTTATTCTCCTAAATGTCTAGAAAAAGTGTACTGAAGGTAGTGGTCAAAACTACAGTATAAATTGTTTTATAGCAAATCTAAACTATTCTAAGGATGCAGAATTTTGATTAGCGGGCATAACAGGGAAAAATACCTGATGATTTAGTTTTTAATAAAGCAAGCACAACAGATCTGCAGCCTCAAAGATAGTTATACACCAAAGGCCATTCTGACCAACAGAAGGCCCCGATATTGAGATGCAGTTTCTATGGTGATCACACTTGTACCTCCATGTCTACTCAGCATCATCTTTCTCATTAAGAAAAAGCAATTTTTTATAAACTTCAGTGGGAAGAGTGGTAGAATTTCTTCACTTCAGTAGATGCTAGAGGCTGATCAATGATATTTATACTACCTAGGTACAAATATGAACAGTCTCAAACCCTGTTTAAAAAAGGGGATTAGTTTATTAACCAATTAAGAAAATTCATCTTTAACCTTGTTTGATAGTGTTATGTTTTGCTTCTATTTTAAGATATTTTGAGACTCTGGTATCAATACTTCTTTACTGTTCAGTAAAAGGACCCAATGAATTGCTATGTACCTGTTATTTACTTTGTGAAATGTTTTAGGGTTTTTTTTTGTTTTGTTTTTTGTTTTTTGTTTTTTGCTTTTGGTTTGCTTTTTTTGATGTTGTTTTTGTTTTTTGAGGTATTCCATATACATTACCTGTTCTGATGAAATCTGTTGGGTGCATTGCTATAATGTATATTTTTTTAAAGAATTGATTCACTCTCTTTAAGAAAGATATTTTCTTATCCATAGTTTTATTCCAAGAAGAGCAATACTACAGATTTTTAATGTTGGTAAAGTGTGTTGATTCCATTTAGCATAGTATTCTTGGTGTGTGCTCATGAACATAAATCATAATCAAATATAATTTGGTTTGTTTGTCTTTTAGCTTTCTTGATTTAAAGCTTTTTCTTTATGCCATATTTTTTAATATTTTTTCTAGCTGGTGTTGTTTTCTTAATGTCCTGGTAGACACTAGATTGTTTTAGTCATTGGTCCTAGATTTTCTTTTTCTCTTATTTTGAAGTTCTTGCTGCAAATGCTCATCAATATACTATTGATTTTGAATAGGCAAGGAATTAAATATGAGGTAACTAAGGAAATTGTGTTGTATCTTGCTTGTTTTTGTCTCTTGATAGTCAGAAGACCTCTTTGTGTTTTAATTGTTCATAAAATTTCAAATAGTGTCTGCTACATCAAAATTTACAGCACCAGGGAATCTTCTCATAATAATATAGGCATATATATACCAAAAAGACTTTGGTTTCACTATGATGTTAATTATATGTAATTTTGATACCCTGCATTGTTACGATTTTGTACAGGATACTTGTAACAGATATGTTACAATATCTGCTCCATCAGGAGGAGGAAGGGCTACCTTTCTCTCTGAATCTGCCTGGACTGCTACTCTCTGTTTGAATTTCACTGTCAATTCCTTCTGGGTGCTTATAATTTTTCTCTCTTACTCCTACAATAAGGTTTATGCTTTAGGTATTTTCACTCTCTGTTTCCTCCAATGGGTAATCAAATAGTTTGTTTTCAAAATTCAGTTGATTAAGTTTCAGATCATTTATATCACATGTCATGGAAGTTTTTGATAGTGGCATGTAATGCAGACTCACATGGTGTTTTGCTGAGGCAAGACCCCTGGGAGGATATATAATATTTGGAGAGAGTATAAATAGGACTCAACAGACATTGAGGTCACAGTTGCATAACTAGCCTTTAGTTCTTCTTTGGTCTCATATCTTTCCTGATCTTCAATTGGTTGACAGAGGCACAGCAGAGTTCTCCTGGCATCACAGCTGGTTCAGGCCATTCCTGATCAATCCTGTGGATTATGTGAAGTCTTGGCAATTTCTGATGGATGTTCTGCTACTGCTGATTCATGTTTGGGATCCTCACACTATTGAACTGTACTGCAGATATTCTGTCCATGGAGATTAGAATCACTACAAAGAAGTACATCTAAATAGGTCCACATCCCCTTGTCTTTTTTACCATCTTTTCTCCTTTACCTTTGGAGAGTAGGTAAAAAGTAGCATTGAAGTATTTGAGAACCCTTATTAAAAGTAGGTTTTGAAATTTCTGAGCCTACAATCACATCTGTGGCCATTTCTTTCAGATATTGTAAGAAGAAGCCATTGAGCCTTCATTGAATTCAAAGAGAAAAACCCACTGTGGGATGACATTTCAATGGACAATGTCATCTAATGCTGATAACAACAGAGTTTCATTCTCAACATGGACTGTCTTGGTTAACATGGAAACATAAAAAGGATTGACCCCTTCATTCTCAAGATTCTCCTCTGTCAATAGTGGATAACAGCTTATTTATAATAGAAAGTACTACTTTCAAAGTTTCAGTGGTATTGACCTCTATACCCACAGTCTGAGAATGTTTTTCTTTCTCTGCTTATTAGGTGATATTTTAATTAATACTAAAAAATAAAATCCACAAATAATTTAAAACGTTTTGATAAAGAAATTTACTGAGCTATATATCAGAATGCAAGGCCCCAGAAGTCACATGCCTTGATACAGATACATCATTTTGCTTTATTTTTATACACTTTTAAAGATGGAGCACAAAGCCTTCTAATGGCTACTCATGTCCTCTGTTACTTATTCATGCCTCAGTCCATCACTGAAGGATTCAAGGAAACTGTTCTCATGATCAAACCTGTAACTTCAAACTGGTGGGTTGTAGCAAATGCTACATTCCCATCCCTGTTATCTTTTCTATTTTCATCCAAATTAAATATTTTCTTTTGCAGTTTTCAATTTAAAATATAATTAACTTATTTCGTACCTATTTTTGCTTCTTCCAAATCCTCTCAAAGTCTGTTGCTTTACACTCTCAACTGTCCACTGCCTGACCTTACTTGCCCTTGGGGGTTGGGGGAGGAGATGGAGTCCAGTCAAGACTCAGACTGGTGAGACTGGGGCAACAAGCTAGTTTATTAATTCTCAGGAAGTGGGAAGTGACCTCTATTCCCTCTACCATGCCCCATTGGTTTCAAGCAAGTATATCCTTCAAGTTGCTGTTATGTCAGTGTGTGAGTCACCAATCTCAAGGCTTCCAGGCAAGCCTTTGTTTGGCCCTCATGCAGAATTTCCTTCAATAGCTACCCAATCCCACTCACTTTTTACCCACTTTCTTTTGGAAGCATCTACCACCTTGTCAGTGAGGCCTGCTCTTGCTCCTAAAATATTCGAACATCTCTCCCTCAAATTCATGTCTAGTTCAAAGGAGAGAATAAATGAATGAATGAGTAAACAAACAAACAAGCAAACAAACAAACCAATGAAATGTAAAAACAATCTGATGAATCCATTTAATATTGCTTATATGTGTTATACTTCAGAGTTGGTTACTTCTATTTGGATAACCCACTGACACCTCTCTGAAACAAACTAATTATTCCTCTCATTAGAAGTTGGTTGCATATAATTCTTTGGTCAGAGGTAGTTCATTAGTTATCTGTGAGATTCCCTTTTTCACAATAGCTTGTCCATTGGTGTTGTCATTGTTAAGATATTATTTAGAGAGTTATATTGCCCATTGGTGACTTATATGCAGCTATTAATATGTAAAATAATTTTTAGTTTTATTCTGCTAAAAATATGAACTACTGTCACTGAACTGAACTCATCATTCATCAAGATTATATATGTATATATAATTAGTTCCTTTGCAGATATTTTTAATACTACTACTTTGCTTAAAATACCATAGTGATTGCTTTATCCAAGATGACTTTAACCTGATTTGACACAATACGTAAGAAATAGAAGAGGCTCTCTACTTAGCCCTTACAGCTGCATTTTAATTTTCAACTTAATTCTTAATATATAGTCTGTGCTGGCAGTACTATGAATTACTTCATTTGCAACTAAAAATAAATTGGTATATTAATAAACAACTCCTTAGAAATAAATTAACTGAACCATAAGTATATTACCTCATATGAAATGAACCTATGCAAAATAAAGAAGCCCAAGTAATTTTTGTTAACTTATATATATTTAATCATTTTAATCAGCCCCCATCCCTCATTTGCTTTCAAGCCCACCTTTACAGTTCTCTTCTCCAATTACTCTGTCTCCTTCCGCTCAACAACCAGGTACAAACCCACCTAAGCACATCAAGTATCAAAAGAACTAAGTGCTTCCTCTCCCATTGAGACCAGGCAAGGAAGTACAACTTGAGATTTACTCCATGGGAGAGAGCAAGACTCTGACACTATTAATGATGCCCTGTCATAGTTTCAGACAGGAGCCTAGCATACCTGTCTTCTGATTGGATTCATCCAGCAACCAATAGAAACAGATGTAGACACCCAAAGGGAAATAAATGTCCCTTGGATTTTTATGGGAGTTTATACTACCATGTACAGATTTCTATACATGTATAAAAATAGAGACTATAGAGTAGATCTCAAATACAATCAGAAATTAGTTGTCATCTGAGAGAAGTCATGCCAGTATTGCACAGGGGAACGTCTTGACTGACAGTTTTGTATTGCAGACATGTATCACAACAACTGGCTTTTATGTTGGTGCAAGGGATTTGAACTCAGTTCCTCACATAGTATACCAAGCACTTTATTGACTAAAACATCACCTAGTTGCAATACCTGCTTTAAATAAAATATTAATGCTCAAACATGATATAATCCCTTATAAATTAATTAAAAATATATTCTTAAATTTTAATATGACTTATTCTAAATATGCATATAATCTGCAGCATTTAAACTATCACACTAATTTTTTTTAGAGTGAAGATTACTGAAAATCAAACATTTCACTATATCTGACAAAATATCAATTACTTGAAGTTTACTAATTTGTAGTGAATGGTGACAAAATTGGTACAAGATGGTAACATACTTATAAATTTGAGATGGGTTTGGACACACAGTGGATACAGCATATAATTTGACCTTGGAAATCCTAAAACACAATATTTCCAATGTAGACATGCACCATCTAAAAGATCAGTCAGTTTGAAAATATTCATTTAAAAAAAATCTTTAAATTTCTCTCATAAAAGAAAAACATGTAAAAGTCTTGAACTACCTTTTGTAAATATCAAATATTGTTATCTAAAATATTTAGTAAGCTGCTTTATAGTCCACAGTTACTGAACTGTAATAGTAACCAGATTTATAAGACATGTGTGAAACATTTCCTTAGGCGCATTTTAATTAAACAAACACCCAATTTGGGGTGTAATCATAACCAGTTAAAGAAAGCCATTTCCCTATCTTGCATAATTCAGTTTTTATCTGTACATAGTCAGATGAACTAACACCTTGACTTCTCTCAGAAAACTGAGTTTGGTCAGCTAAGGAAAATTTCAAGGACAATGTTGTGACTCCAATCTTGTAGTCTAGAAATTTGAACAATTCTAAGGTCATTTACTTTGCAAAGAGAAAACTTGACTCATCATATCAGCTTGTGACTAGGAAGGCGATCAGTTCTTCCGCACTCATCAGTTTAGTCGCACACTCTATGTTCTCAAATTGACTAGTCAAAGATTTTTGATGGTGCTGATCACCTCAATCACTTACAGACTGAGATCTAAGCCCTGGATAGGTTTATGAAATGAACTTTTGAGTCACAGCAGTAATCAAACATAACTGGACTGTAAATGATTGGCTTGCTTATTAGGTCATCCTAGGAAGACTGGATGACCCAATCAGCAATCAAATTTCACTGCTTCACTACCCAAGCAATTGGGCAAAGAAAATCAACTATCAGTGACCAATTCTGTATACTTTGTAGATATCAATTGTGTTTCTAATCATACAGACTGATGTTGCTTACCCTTTTATACCTAGGTTTGGGTCTCTGTTGACTCTGAAATTCTACTCTATTTGTTTTATTGTAATATAAATGCCCTGACTAATGTATAAGCACATGTTTTGTAAATGTACCCTATTCTTTGCCTTATATTTGTTTTAGTAATCGTTTTTAATTTTATAACATTTTTTATTCTGCAAAATAATAAGGATGACACTTAGAATGTGGTTGAAAGGAGAGAGGTGATTGGAGAATGGGTGGAGAGAAGAAAGTTTATGGGGATGAAGGAACTAGGAAAGGGGAAATGATTTGGAATGCAAACAAAGAATATAGAAAATAAAAATATATAATTAAAAAATAGACTTCCAATAATGGTAATATCCAAATAAATACTATTTGCTCGAGAGAGTGCAAGCCCTGTGGTGCAGTGCATTGAGGATCTGAGGCAGCATTATTTGTACTCCATTCCCTGAAGCAAACATGCTGACAACCTGAAGTGATAAACAGTTACCTCGCCACACCAGGGATTTCTACTGTGATTTATCTTAGGAAGTTACTGTTCCTTGAAACTTTGGACATTGGGAAGTAGAAATTGCTCTTATGCTCAAAGTATTTTAAGTCTGTGCAATGTCATTTTTAGTAGACTTTGTCAGCTTCAGTATATAGTAGAAAATGAATAGAAAAGAAAAAAGAAAAGTATGTAAATATACAAAGAAAAATAAATGTATATTACATATAAAAACTTTATGTGACTTTCATGCATATATCTTAGCTGTAAAGTGTTATATAAACGTATAATGGTAGTAGCCATATTGCATATTCCAGGCACACTGAGTGAATACTTTACTGATGGGAGTCTGCTGTAGCAAGGCCCATGAAAACTTCTTCAGGACCTGTGGTGCATTTGGTGACCTCAATGTTTACTACCTTACTAGGTCACATATGGTATAACCTCTCCTTTCTTTCACTCATGCTGTTTATACTCAGAGCAATATTTAGTTTTACTTTGTCATTCATGGACAAGGTCTGGATGATACAGGCCTAAAGCCCTGTCCATGAGTCTTTCTTTCTCAACATTCGTGTGAAGAGTAGAACTCTCCTCTCCTCTCTCTTCTGTCTGCCTTATAGATTCTCTAGGTCTGGCCATTATTCCTGGGTATTTTGGGACACATAGCCACGCCACAAGAGAAAAAGCTGTAGTCACACTGACAAAACCTATGGCAGTTGTGGAGAACAGTAGTCTTGATTATGTAACTGTTCTGAGGAAGGTGTGACCAAGAAACAGAGACTTAAAAGAGGGGAAGCTTTAAAGCTACAGATGGTAGTTCATTCCAGATACAATTAAATTGGCAACCAAGAATGACCATCACAAACTTGTCAATCTGGTACACAATTACATCTCTTTATGCCCAAATGAAAAACAATAACCAGGTCATAATAGCACTAAACATGATATAATTATCTCTTGTTCAATTGCAAATGGATAAATAATAACCCTTGGCAAGGTGGGATCCTGCTTGGAGTTCCCTCCTCCAGTAACACCATTTATTATCACTGAACACAAAATTTACATCTATTCCACTTACTGGTGACCCTTAAGTCTTTGAACCAGACATTTTGTATTTTTATTTTGACAAAACAAACAAATGATAATAAACCTAATAAGGTAAGTTTGATTGACATCAAAGAGAGGAGAGCCCCCCCAGTCCTGCAAAGGCTCAATGCAGCAGTGTGGGGGGAATACCAGGACATGGAAGCAGAAGGGGGTTGATTGGTGGAACAGGGGGAGGGGAGATGGGACTTTGGGGGAGGAACCAGGAAACGGGAAAGCATTTGAAATGTAAATAAAGAATATATCTAATTAAAAAAAATATTTGTTATCCACGGAAAATAAAGGATGGTAGAGAGGATATGCGTTTTACATTAGTAAATGTAGGAGGCTAATGGAAACCATTTAAATTAGAAGAGTATTAAAAGGTAATGAAATTAAATTCACAAAGTTGAGTACTCTTATAGCAGATAGTTAAAACTCAACTACTGATCAAAATAAAAGAGAACCCAGAAATTTATGTGACTTTTAAAAATGACTCAATTGATCTCACTTGTCAAAGACCCATCAAAGAATGATTGTCACCCAACATCAAACAAGTCCCTCTTGGCAACAGATGGAAGATATTATGTAAAACCACAACTGAGATCCAAGTTCAGAGCACACTTCTGGTTTTCTGGGATGGTCTCTATCTGCTGCCAAAGGAAGATTCTCTGCTGAGTCCTGGGAGCTACACTTCTCCTTGGGAATAAGGATGATTATCTAGAGTGCTCTCAGGATAGATCCTGGTCTTTAAGGTGGCAGAGTAGGTTTTAATTTCCATTACCTCACAGATTATAGTAGGGGCATGGTCATGAACCACATCGTTTCCGGAGACAGCACGAACCATAGATCTCAAAATGTCCTCAGTTGTCAACACATTCCACAGCCCTAAGCATGAGCTTCTGTGACAGGACAGACCACTGACATCAACACAGCCCTCTGTTGCAATACAGGCCACAGACACAATCATAGCCTTCTACAGCAGCGCAGGCTAGAGACATCAACAGTGCTGTGTGACACTATTCATTCATTCATTCATTCATTCAGTCAGTCAGTCAGTCATCCATTTGTTTATTTATTTATAATTAAATTAATATTTTTTACTTGTTCTCTTTAAATCCTGCTCACTGCCCACCTCCTGGTCTCTCCTCCCACAATCCAGGACTGTTCCAAAAACTGTTGCTTATATGAGGAATATGTTCTTTTAGATTAACTGTCTTGTCTGGCCTCAGTGGGAGAGGAAGCTCCTATCCTCATAGGGACTAGAAGCGGCAAGGTGGGGGTATACTCAGGACCCCCACCCACTCAGAGAAGAAGGGGATTTGGTATGTTGAAAGGATTGTGCATAGCTTTATTCATATTAGATAATTTTAAAAATAACTATGGATATGTAGAAAAATGTAGAATATTTAACACCCCCTTTCTACAATGAACCCTGAATCTTTAGTGAAGATGTTGGATTGTATCCCTTGGGAACTAGCTCTATAAATTTTCATATATACCCTATCTATTGCTCAATTGTACATGCTGTTTGTAAGTGGATAGATAAAATTATGTATCTTAAATGATCAGGATGTTGTCACACTACCAACTGAATAAAGCATAGCTCTAAATGAAATTGTTCTTTCTATGAAACTGAAAATTTTGTTTGGTCTAATTTCATTTACTAGATCAAGACATGTATGTACATTTTAACTGCTTTAATATTATCGTTAATACCATATTTATTGCTTTACAGCTTGAGTTATTTACTCAGAAATGAACCCACACACCTATGGTCACTTGATCATCGACAAAGGAGCTGAAAACATCCAGTGGAAAAAAAGATAGCCTTTTCAACAAATGGTGCTGGTTCAACTGGAGGTCAGCATGCAGAAGAATGCGAATTGATCCATCCTTATCTCCTTGTACTAAGCTCAACTCCGAGTGGATCAAGGACCACCAAATAAAGCCAGACACACCAAAACTAATAGAAAAGAAACTGGAGAAGATCCTTGAGGACATTGGTCCAGGGGGAAATTTCCTGAACAGAACACCAATAGCTTATTCTCTAAGATCAAGAATTGATAAATGGGACCTCATAAAACTACAAAGTTTCTGTAAGGCAAAGTACACCATCAAAAGTACAAATTGGCAACCAACAACTTGGGAAAAGATCTTTACCAACCCTACATCTGACAGATGGCTAATATCCAATATATACAAAGAACTCAAGTAGTGAGATCCCAGAAAACCAAATAACCCTATTTAAAAATGTGGTACAGAGCTAAACAAAGAATTTTCACCTGAAGAACTTCGGATGGCTGAGAAGTATCTTAAAAAATGTTCAGTATCATTAGTCATTAGGAAAATGCAAATCAAAACAACCCAGAGATTTCACCTCACACAAGTCAGAATGGTTAAGATTAAAATCTCAGGAGACAGAAGGTGTTGGCGAGAATGTGGAGAAATAGGAACATTCCTCCGCTGCTGGTGGGGTTGCAAACTGGTACAACCACTCTGAAAATCATTCTGGTGGTTCCTCAGGAAACTGGGCACGTCACTTCTGGAGTACCCTGCTATACCACTCCTGGGTATATATCCAAAGGATTCCCGAGCATTTAATAAGGATACACGCTCCACTATGTTCACAGCAGCCCTATTTATAATAGTCAAAAGCTGGAAAGAACCCAGATATACCTCAATGAAGGAATGGATAAAAAAATTGGTATATATACATAATGGAGTACTATTCAGTCATTAGAAACAATGAATTCATAAAATTCTTAGACAAATGGATAGAGCTGGAGAACATCATACTAAGTGAGGTAACCCAGGCTCAAAAGATCAATCATGGTATGCTCTCACCGATAAGGGGATATTAGCCTAGAAACTTGGAATACCCAAGACATAATCCGCATATCAAATGATGTCCAAGAAGAACTGAGGAGTGGCCCCTGGTTCTGGAAAGGCTCAGTGCAACTGTATATGGCAATACCAGAACAGGGAAGTGGGAAGGGGTGGGTAGGGGACCAGGGGGAGGGAAGAGGGCTTATGGATCTTTCTGGGAGTGTGGAGCCAGTAAGGGGAAATCATATGAAATGTAAATAGAAAGCATATCGAATAAAAAATAAGTAAATAAGTAAAAAGAAAACTTACATAGTGAGTAAGAAAGAAATGTGACTGGAAATTTAGGGAAAAGAGTCACTATGCAGTGTTTCATGCAAGGCTAAATCTTCTTGCCTCTGACACTTTCACAGCTCTGAAGAACTTCCTGTGTGTTGTGGGCATTGCTCCACAATGTCCTAATAGTATGCTATTACTATAGTATGCTTGACAAAAATAGTTTCTTTCTCCCTTTATAATGTCAGGGATTTTGCCACAAAATTATAAAACCTAAGATATTCTGTGACATACTTATAAGCAAATAATGCACTAGATCTCCAAGAGTTCTACAATTGTTTTCTGAATAACCTCTTAGTGTACAACAGGGAGGACATAAATAACCTACTCTATACAAGTGAAATGAATGTAATTCCAGAGCAAGAGAGGAATAGTCTGTGATAAAATTTTAAAAGATGTTTTGAATCAAATAGTAAGTACATATAAGAACTCAGAAAAAAAATCCAGCATGTAGAGACTAGAGACTGATCACCATGAAAAAATCATTTTGTAACTCTTTACCTACTTACCTATTCCAAAATCCTCACTTTTGTGTGCATTTATGAATAAAGACCAAAGAGAAATAATCAATTCCTTTTACTGGCTTGTTTCAGTGCATATAATACAACACATTAACATCCATGATTTATAAAGAAGGCTGTTGACATGAGCCTGGGGTCTTGCTAGTCAAATAGCATGATGGAAGTATCCTAATTGCTTCTGATGAGAGAATTTTTCACATCACAACTGGATAAAGGATAGCAAATAGGGAGAGACAGCAAAGTCTTACTATCTTAAATTTTATTATTTTTCAACCTTTGTTGTTTCATTATTTTCCTGAAAAAATATGATTGTATAATTGAAAACTTATTACATAATTTCCTGAATAATAATGCTATGACAGGGAAGCATGTATTGTGATCAATGATCTTCCTTATACATTAAATTCTGAATTCATGATACACACACACACACACACACACACACACACACACACACACACTTTTTTCTTTTATCTGGATCATGCTTTTTATATATATGTTTTTTCTTTATATTTGTTTCTTTCTTTTATCCAGATCATAGTTTTGCCTCTCTCCTTTCACCCTATTTCTTCCCCTGTTCTCCCTCACCCATCCCCATTCACTCTTCCCCCATTTCTCAACAGAAAATAACATCCTTTTAGATACCATTGTATATTAATCAACAATAGCACCTCATGTTGCTGTAAGACTGTGCACCTCCCCTCTTATTGAAGCTTAATAAAGCAACCCAGCAACAAGAGAAGGTTCCACACTGTCTGCAGTGCCTACTTCGCCCGCCCATGCTTCATTTTAGGGTAAAGATCTTTTTCCTCACTCTCAAATCATTTCCATGTTCATTTAATTGTTGTGATGTTATCATACTCTTCAATTTTTTTTCAAGGTCACAGTGTTTTCTCTTAATCTGGGTCTGATTCACTTTTGTTTTTGGAACGCAAACATTAAGTGGGGTCAGTCTCTAAAACGAGATCTGAATCTGTTTCCAGCCAGAGCACATGCTTTGAATTAAGCTGAATCACACCTACGATGTAAGGAGGAAACTCAGGATGAAGGCTGGCCTCACATCTTCTGATGAACTTGCCAGTGATGCTTCCTGCACTCTCTGACTTTTGCATTGTGAAGCATGGTGCCATCTCAAGCTTGCTGTCTGTTGTGAAGTTAGCTGCATTCGTACCTTCTATTCTTCCCTTTAATGCCATTTCTTTTCCAAGTAGCACCACATATAATTCTCCAAAGCTCCACTTTTTAAATTGTTGATTTGTTTTCATTATATATATATATATATATATATATATATATATTTGCAATTCTGAAAAACATTTTTAGTTTTCCAAACAGTGAGGTAGTGCAGGGCAGCATCCAGTCTACTTTGTTGTGCTGGTATGTTTTGATTTTTCAAGTTCTATCACAAAACTTTGTGAGGCCCGTACTACATTTCTGACATCAAGACAACTCTGTTTTTTTCCTAGTTGACAAAAGTAATACATCTTTTTATTGCCTCTAATATATCGAATGTTTTGGGATGCATTTTATGTCAGTTTTTCAGCAATCGTGCTTTGTTATGTACCTGCTATCCACACATTCTCTTCCATTGAAACCTACGTATTTAAACTATATCTTTCTAATATTATCTGTCAGCATTCTAGTTTTCTGGATGATTTTGCTTGTGCATTCTCATCAATATTTTGTAATGGATGTGTTTTCATTGGCTGGAGATGAATTCATACTGTTTTTATTTAACTGGAAAGAGCCCTGCAGGAAAATAAAATGGCCTGCTGGCATTTGGAATCTCACTGACTACGTTATTTCGGAAAATAACCTTCATATAAGGTAAATTGTATAAAATTTTGATTTGTATTTTCTTCCATCTGATGAAAACAAAATGTGATTTATAAAGATAATAATGCGTATAATATTAGCATTTTAGAGCTATTTGCTTTAATAATGTTTGTAATTTATGTTGTACTACTTTGCAATTTTCATTTTTATTATCCCTTGTAATTTAACCTCTATAGCATGTTTTTTACTGCTATAACTATCAGTTTTTCAGAAACAAAGTAAATATCAGATTTCATAATTAATTATGAACAGTGTAATTTTTAATTAAATAAATCAATTATTTCAATTTCATGAAATCATTCTCATGATCCTCTATCATACAATGTTCTGCTTCCTCAGAAAGAATTTATTGATAGTCCTTTATTCTGAATGTTTCATTGATTCCAAACATTATACCATATGCTTTTAATCAATAGGTAATTACATATAATTGCAAAAATTAATACAATGATATGAGAAATCTATCTTATAAAACTTTTCTAATTCATCTTTTGATTTTATCCAATTAATTCTTGTAAGGGAAAATTTTTTCTACCTGGCTTCTGACATTTAAGAAAAAAATTGATAGTCTATTGAATATTAAATTATATGATTTTACCATCTATTTCTTGCTTTGTTCATTATAAATTCAGTTCACTGGCTTTGCTTGTCTTTAAATTAGTCAGATACAGAAATTCCAGAAAAATGTTCAGTACCCTTGTAAGATTTAAGCCAATAACTCATATAAACATATATTTTACTTTCCCTAAATAAAACCTATTAATCGTTTCTCTTAAGATTATTATAATTATTATATGTACATTTGTAAAATTATATCTGTAATTGTATCAAATAATGAACTTTGAATAAATTTTGCTCATATTGAAACCCAAAGGAAGATTTAATTAGTTAAGGTGAGTCTAAACATTTACTAACACAGAATTCAAGTTCAGCTTTGATTATTTTGAATTAATTTAATTTACTTTCTTTAATATCATAAATATTCATAATCACAATTTACAAATTTAATTCAAACTTTTAGAAAGTGTAAATCTGTCAATTATAGATTACTTAGAAGTTTCCATTCGTAATTTATGTAAATGATATTAATTAACAGGGTTGATATCAGGCACTGTTCAAGTTCTTTAAAGATGTTTGTCTATAGTCCAGTAGGCACCAGAAATAAGTTCATGTATTTTATAATAGTATTTTTTGGATACCTTCATTTTAGAAAACTATTGTCATTCACAAAATAGTGTCACATTTCAAATAATGTAGTTTTTATACTTGAAAATTATCAAATGGATACATAAAGAAACATATACATAATGATGCCTATCATGAACGTCAACAATTCTCTTTTTTTTTAATTTTTTTTTATTCGATATAATTTATTTACATTTCAAATGATTTCCCCTTTTCTAGCCCCCCCACTCCCCGAAAGTCCCGTAAGCCCCCTTCTCTTCCCCTGTCCTCCCATCCACCCCTTCCCACTTCCCCGTTCTGGTTTTGCTGAATACTGTTTCACTGAGTCTTTCCAGAACCAGGGGCCACCCCTCCTTTCTTCTTGTACCTCATTCTCTTTTTTAAGTTGTTATATTCTGTCAAAGTGGTAGAAAGCTGACTGATAAAACAGCCTCAACATCAATAGAGTTTGTCTCTTCTGTCTCATATAAACTTATATTTTATGAGCATAATTCTTCTGCTCATTTTTCAAGAATAAGTACTTTGTAGCCACCATCAATTATTATTGCAAATAATAGGTAACTAATTTTTATATATTCCTTGTCTCTCCTCTTATGACATGAATAGTTTTATTCGGTTGTCTTCTTCCATAAAATCTTTAATATCCTCAAAACCTGAGATATGTTTTCAGTACTACTAATGAAACCTTGGAATACACACATTAGCGACAAATGCTGTAACACAGAGGGTTATCAGCTATCTCTCATTTCATTTTCTAAACTAAGACAGGATCTCACTACATTTCCCAAGCTTGTCCTGAATTCACCTCAAGTTCATGCAGCTTGGAATCTATGATCTTAAGCGACAGTGTAGTGAAGCCAGGCCCACCATTAAAGCATTAATTTTTAAATTTCATTAAGGTTTATATGCCTGCATAGTTGATTCACTAACTGTTAACTCCCCTATTTCCATACTGCAATTGATGGTTTGTCTATTTCCATGGAAGTAGTTCACTTGATCAGGAACACTGAGTAGAAATGTTCATTGTGGCTTGATATCAAAAAATGTGTACACTTGAAAGAAATTGTGAACAATTTAATTTTGTTGCTCTTTGCTTTGCTGTAGATGCATTCATTTTCTGTGGATTTACATTTATTAAAGATAATGAATAATTTATGAATTTTCATGCTCTAACCAGATATGTAAAACAAAAGCAACCATTTACTAAACATTTATTTTTTCCTGAATTCAATTAACGGTTTCTGTCCATTTTTGTTTTCAATAATCTCAAGTGTGTCAGTATTCCCAAATGATAAATGAAACACCTGAAATTTAGGGTTAAATATATCAACCAATATTAGACAATTGATGTTTGCTTATTGACTACTGCATAAACTTCTATATTAAGAGTTTTTCCTTGAGGATGTTTTTCATGGCTAGAAACATTCAAGTGGTATGTAGCTATATTTCAAAAAGTGAGATTAATAGTGCAATGTATTTACCATCTATGGGGATTTAGTTTTGTTTTAGGAAGTAGTCAATATAAAATGCTTCTTACATACAAAGACTGTTTAATGGAAGTTTTAATACAATTTCCATAAAAAATAATTTATTTAATTAGTGTTTACATATAAATTGTATAAAATAATGATTTTTCTAAGTGAAATCATGTGTTCTTTTAATAAAGAGATACTCAAGTGAATATCAATGGAAACTATTGATGGTGACTTTTTTGGAGCATATCTCAGAAATGTTAAATGTCATCATAACCATTTGTTCTCTTTAGATTAGGTTACCACAGAAACAGAAATCCATGTTTCCTAAGACTTTATTAACAAAATAATGTGTGCTGTCTAAAATGTTGTCACAATAAATGCCTGTCATTTAGGTTGATTGAACATTTCAATTTCAACAAGGAGCATTTGGCACAGAGTAAACTTCAGGAAAGCTCCCGTGGATCCTTTCAAAGTCCTCACAAGAGAGCATGAACCTGAGAATATCAATGAAAAACGTCCCACAATTTACTTCTGCTTTTCTTGTTTTCCATTTAAATATTATTCTTTTGTTCTTTTTTTTCTAAATTTTTTATTCGATATATTTTTAATTTACATTTCAAATGATTTCCCCTTTTCTAACCCCCCACTCCCCGAAAGTCCCGCAAGCCCCCTTCTCTCCCCCTGTCCTCCCACCCACCCCTTCCCAATTCCCCATTCTGGTTTTGCTGAATACTGCTTCACTGAGTCTTTCCAGAACAGGGGGCCACTCTTCCTTTCTTGTTGTACCTCATTTAATGTGTGGATTATGTTTTGGGTATTCCAGTTTTCTAGGTTAATATCCACTTATTAGTGAGTGCATACCATGATTCACCTTTTGAGTCAGGGTTACCTCACTTAGTATGACGTTCTCTACCTCCATCCATTTGCCTAAGAATTTCATGAATTCATTGTTCCTAATGGCTGAATAGTACTCCATTGTGTAGATATACCACATTTTTTGCATCCATTCTTCTGTTGAGGGATACCTGGGTTCTTTCCAGCATCTGGCAATTATAAATACGGCTGCTATGAACATAGTAGAGCATGTATCCTTATTACATGGTGGGGAATCCTCTGGGTATATGCCCAGGAGTGATATAGCAGGATCTTCTGGAAGTGAGGTGCCCAGTTTTCGGAGGAAAGGCCAGACTGCTTTCCAGAGTGGTTGTACCAATTAGCAACCCCACCAGCAGTGGAGGAGTGTTCCTCTTTCTCCACACCCTCTCCAACACCTGCTGTCTCCTGAAATTTTAATCTTAGCCATTCTGACTGGTGTAAGGTGAAATCTCAGGTTTGTTTTGATTTGCATTTCCCTAATGACTAATGAAGTTGAGCATTTTTTAAGATGCTTCTCTGCCATCTGAAGTTCTTCAGTTGAGAATTCTTTGTTTAACTGTGTACCCCATTTTTAATAGGGTTGTTTGGTTTTCTGGAGTCTAACTTCTTGAGTTCTTTATATATATTGGATATTAGCCCACTATCTGATGTAGGATTGGTGAAGATCTTTTCCCAATTTGTTGGTTGCCGATTTGTCCTTTTGATGGTGTCCTTTGCCTTACAGAAACTTTGTAATTTTATGAGGTCCCATTTGTCAATTCTTGCTCTTAGAGCATACCCTATTGGTATTCTGTTCAGAAACTTTCCCCCTGTACCGATGTCCTCAAGGGTCTTCCCCAGTTTCTTTTTTATTTTCGATGTATTTTTTATTTACATTTCAAATGATTTCCCCTTTTCTAGCCCCCCCCACTCCCCAAAAGTCCCATAGTCCCATTCTCTCCCCCTGTCCTCCCACCCACCCCTTCCCACTTCCCCGTTCTGGTTTTGCTGAATACTGCTTCAGTGAGTCTTTCCAGAACAAGGGGCCACTCTTCCTTTCTTCTTGTACTTCATTTGATGTGTAGATTATGTTTTGGGTATTCCAGTTTTCTAGGTTAATATCCACTTATTAGTGAGTGCATACCATGATTAACCTTTTGAGTCTGGGTTACCTCACTTAGTATGATGTTCTCTAGCTCCATCCATTTGCCTAAGAATTTCATGAATTCATTGTTTTTAATGGCTGAATAATACTCCATTGTGTAGATATACCACATTTTTTGCATCCATTCTTCTGTTGAGGGATACCTGGGTTCTTTCCAGCATCTGGCAATTATAAATAGGGCTGCTATGAACATAGTAGAGCATGTATCCTTATTACATGGTGGGGAATCCTCTGGGTATATGCCCAGGAGTGATATAGCAGGATCTTCTGGAAGTGAGGTGCCCAGTTTTCGGAGGAACCGCCAGACTGATTTCCAGAGTGGTTGTACCAATTTGCAACCCCACCAGCAGTGGAGGAGTGTTCCTCTTTCTCCACACCCTCTCCAACACCTGCTGTCTCCTGAAATTTTAATCTTAGCCATTCTGACTGGTGTAAGGTGAAATCTCAGGGTTGTTTTGATTTGCATTTCCCTAATGACTAATGAAGTTGAGCATTTTTTAAGATGCTTCTTCGCCTTCCGAAGTTCTTCAGTTGAGAATTCTTTGTTTAACTGTGTACCCCATTTTTTAATAGGGTTGTTTGGTTTTCTGGAGTCTAACTTCTTGAGTTCTTTATATATATTGGATATTAGCCCTCTATCTAATGTAGGATTGGTGAAGATCTTTTCCCAATTTGTTGGTTGCCTATTCGTCCTTTTGATGGTGTCCTTTGCCTTACAGAAACTTTGTAATTTTATGAGGTCCCATTTGTCAATTCTTGATCTTAGAGCATATGCTATTGGTGTTCTGTTCAGAAACTTTCTCCCTGTACCAATGTCCTCAAGGGTCTTCCCCAGTTTCTTTTCTATTAGCTTCAGAGTATCTGGCTTTATGTGGAGGTCCTTGATCCATTTGGATTTAAGCTTAGTACAAGGAGACAAGGATGGATCAATTCGCATTCTTCTGCATGCTGACCTCCAGTTGAACCAGCACCATTTGTTGAAAAGACTATCTTTTTTCCATTGGATGTTTTCAGCCTCTTTGTCGAGGATCAAGTGGCTGTAGGTGTGTGGTTTCATTTCTGGATATTCAATCCTGTTCCATTGATCCTCCTGCCTGTCACTGTACCAATACCATGCAGTTTTTAACACTATTGCTCTGTAGTATTGCTTGAGGTCAGGGAAACTGATTCCCCCAGACATTCTTTTGTTGCTGAGAATAGTTTTAGCTATCCTGGGTTTTTTGTTATTCCTGATGAATTTGATAATTGCTCTTTCTAACTCTGTGAAGAATTGTGTTGGGATTTTGATGGGTATTTCATTGAATCTGTAGATTGCTTTTGGCAAAATGGCCATTATAAGTATATTGATTCTACTGATCCATGAGCATAGGAGGTGTTCCCATTTTTTGAGGTCTTCTTCCATTTCCTTCTTCAGAGTCTTGAAGTTCTTGTCATACAGATCTTTCACATGTTTGGTAAGAGTCACCCCAAGATACTTTATACTGTTTGTGGCTATTGTGAAGGGGGTCATTTCCCTAATTTCTTTCTCACCCTGCTTATCCTTTGAGTATAGGAAGGCCACTGATTTGCTGGAGTTGATTTTATAACCTGCCACTTTGCTGAAGTTGTTTATCAGCTGTAGGAGTTCTCTAGTGGATTTTTTTGGGTCACTTAGGTAGACTATCATGTCGTCTGCAAATAATGATAGTTTGACTTCTTCCTTCCAATCTGTATCCCTTTGACCTCCTTATGTTGTTGAATTGCCCGAGCTAGTACCTCAAGTACAATATTGAAAAGATAAGGAGAGAGGGGGCAGCCCTGTCTAGTCCCTGATTTTAGTGGGAGTGCTTCAAGTTTCTCTCCATTTAGTTTGATGCTGACTACCGGTTTGCTGTTTATTGCTTTTGCTGTGTTTAGGTATGGGCCTTGAATTCCTGTTCTTTCCAAGACGTTAAGCATGAAAGGATGCTGAATTTTGTGAAATGCTTTTTCAGCATCTAATGAAATGACCATGTGGTTTTTTTCTTTGAGTTTGTTTATGTAGTGGATTGCATTGATGGATTTCGGTATATTGAGCCAACCCTGCATCCCTGGGATAAAGCCTACTTGATCATGGTGGATGATCGTTTTGATGTATTATTGGATTCGGTTGGCAAGCATTTTATTGAGTATTTTTGCATCGATGTTCATAAGGGAAATTGATCTGAAGTTCACTTTCTTTGTTGGATCTTTGTGTGGTTTTGGTATCAGCGTAATTGTGGCTTCGTAGAACGAATTGGGTAGTGTTCCTTCTGTTTCTATTTTGTGGAATAGTTTGAAGAGTATTGGTATTAGGTCTTCTTTGAACGTCTGATAGAATTCTGCACTGAAACCATCTGGTCCTGTGCTTTTTTTTGGTTGGAAGACTTTCTATGACTCCTTCTATTTCTTTAGGCGTTATGGGACTGTTTAGATGATCTATTTGGTCCTGATTTAATTTTGGTATTTGGTATCTGTCAAGGAAATTGTCCATTTCCTCCAGATTCTCCAGTTGTGTTGAGTACAGGCTCTTGTAGTAGGATCTGATGATTTTTTGGATTTCCTCAGTTTCTGTTGTTTTATCTCCCTTTTCATTTCTAAGTTTGTTAATTTGGATACTTTCTCTGTGCCCTTTGGTCAGTCTGGCTAAGGGTTTATCTATCTTGTTGATTTTCTCAAAGAACCAGCTCCTGGTTTTGTTGATTTTTTATATGGTTCTCTTTGTTTCCACTTGATTGATTTCGGCCCTGAGTTTGATGATTTCCTGTCTTCTACTCCTCCTGGGTGAAATAGCTTCTTTTTGTTCCAGGGCTTTCAGGTATGTCATTAAGCTGGTAATGTATGCTCTCTCCATTTTCTTTTTGGAGGCACTCAGGGCTATGAGTTTTCCTCTTAGCACTGCTTTCATTGTGTCCCATAGATTTGGGTATGTTGTGTCTTCATTTTCATTGTGTTCTAAAAAGTCTTTAATTTCTTTCTTTATTTCTTCCTTGACCAATGTATCATTGAGTAGAATATTGTTCAATTTCCACGTGTATGTGGGTTTTCTATAGTTTCTGCTGCTATTGAAGACCACTTTTACTCCATAGTGATCAGATAGGAGGCATGGGATTAGTTCGATCTTCTTATATTTGTTTAAAGCCAAATCTTGTTTTACTGGTGTGATGGGGTATCCAGGACATGCTGGTAAAGGAGAATTGGGTTCAGATGTTGCCATATTGCCTTGATTTCTGTTAGTGACGTTCCTGTGTTTGCCTTTTGCCATCTAGTTCTCACTGGTGTTAGTTGGCCTTGTCAATTCTGGACTCACCAGCGCAAGATGCCTCTTCCCAGGTGGCCTCTGCTGCACAGCTGACCTCCTGCACTGCCTGGAGTCCGGGTGCTGTTTCCCAGGCTGTTCAGATCCGAAGCAGACACCTGAAGGCTCCTGCTGGGGCCCACTGGATTCACTGGAGCACACTGACTTCTCCCCGCTGGCTGCCCGGAATCCCCTCTTGCCTCTTGCTGGACCTGGAGATGTGGTGTTGCTGCCCAGGCTGATCTGGATCCGGAAGAGGAGAGACCTGAGTGCTCCTGCCAGAGGCCTCAGGACTGAAACCTAAGCTCAGTGCCACAGGAGCGAGCTGTGCTGTGAGCTCCCTGACTGCCTCTAGGTGCACACCAAGTCTCCCGCACTTCCTGCAGACCAAGTGCTGTGGCTCAGGCTGTTCAGATCCCAAAGCAGGCACCTGAAGGCTCCTGCTGGGGCCCGCTGGATTCACTGGAGCACACCGACTTCTCCCCGCTGGCTGCCTGGAAGCTGCTAAAGGACTTTTTATAGGGACAATTTGCAAGTGTTTACCTTTCAATAATGGCAAGAATTAAGAGCACTCAGATTCTCTTCTGCTTTGCCTCCTAAAGACACCCCTGATATTTAATCACAGGGAATATGTGATCTAAATACTATTGAATCTTCATTTTCTTCCCAAAGATTTGCAGTTGTAATTCTGTAGTAGCATTAAGACATTACCCTCTCTCCTGGTCCATTCTGCTGGAGCAGGCTCTTGGGTGATCTGCTCCAGAGAAGTCACCATCTCCTGATCCATCCTACAGAACCTGCTGCACTCATATCAGTTGGTTAAAACCCTCAACTGGAGTTCCAGAGATGCTGCTGGGGTCCTGGTGGACTCAGGAACCATCACCTACCAAAACACACCCTCCCAAATACCACTTCCCTTTTCTCCCTTCTGCCTCTTCCTCCACCCAGTCCTTTCTGCTGGAGAAGGCTCTTAGCTGTCTGCTCCAGTGAAGACACCGTCTCCTGACCCATCCTAGAGAAGCCACTGCATTCAAAGCAGGTGAGAACCTGCTGTACTCAGAGCAGTTGGATCTGCTACACTCAGAGCAGTTGAGGACCTCCTAAACTCAGAGCAGTTGAAGACCCACTGCACTCAGAGCAGCAGAGGAACCCACTGTACTTAGAGCAGCAGAGGACACACTACACTCAGAGCAGTTAGATAACATCTGGACTACTTCACTGAAAACACAACAGTCTAAAGGTCTCCCAGGTGCAAGTAGGGCAACAGATCAGTGGCTTCTCTGCCCTGGTAAGAGGCTCTATTTGGAAGACCTCACAGGTGGTCTGCTACAACAAGGGCTGCAGGTCTACCAGGATACCTGAAGCAACCCAGGAACAAAAGAGGCAGACTCCAGACTAACAAACTTTAGGAATATCCAGATGGCAAAAGACAAATACAAGACAATAAGCAAAAGAAACCAATATCATCATCAGAACTAAGTTTTAACACCACAGCAAGCCCTGAATAGAAGAACAACACACCTGACAATCAGGAAGCTGACCTACAATCCTATCTCATGAAAATAATAGAGGCCTTTAAAGAGGATATCAATAACTTGCTAGAAGAAATGCAGGAAAACACAGATAACAGGCGAAGGAGTTGAATAAAGTCATCCAAGACCTAAAAGTGGAAGTAGAATCAATAAAGAAAACACAAATTGAGGCAACCCTGGAAATAGAAAACCTAGGGAAAAGGTCAGAAATTACAGATGTAAGCATCACCAACAAAATAAAAGAGATAGAAGAGAGATGTAGATGTCTTCTCGCTGTAGAAGATACTGTAGATGAGATTGACACAAGTGTCAAAGAAAATTCAAAACATAAAAACTCCTAGCCCAAAGCATCCAAGAAATTCAGGACACAATGAAAAGACCAAATCTAAAAATGATCAGAATATAGGAAAACAAAGATTCCCAGCTCAAAAAATGACTTCAACAAAGTCATAGAAGAAATGACTTCCTCAACCTAAAGAAAGAGATGGCAATAAAGATACAAGATGCCTATAGAACACCAAATAAATGGGAGCAGAAGAGAAAATCCTTTTTGTCATATAATAACCAAAACACTAGACACACAGAACAAAGAAAGAATATTAAAAGCTTCAAGGGAAAAGGACCAAGTAACATACAAAAGTAGACATAACAGAGTTACCCCAGATGTCTCAACAGAGACTATGAAATCCAGAAGAGCCTGGTCAGAGGTCATGCAGACTTTAAGAGAACACAAATGTCAGCCCAGGCTACTATACCCAGCAAAACTCTGAATCAACATAGATGGATAAACCAAAGTATTCCAAAATAATACCAAATTCAAACAGTATCTATCTACCAATCCTGACACACTGAGGATCCTAGAAGGAAAACTTCAACACAAGGAGGGTACCTGTACCAAAGAAAGATCAAAATATTAAGCATATCACAACAAAACCAAAAGGAGAGGACCACAAGTACAAAAAGTCACCTACAAAAACAAACATATCAGGAACCAACAGTCATCTCTCTTTAATATCTCTCAATATGAATGGACTCAACTCATCTGTAAAAAAAAACATAAGCTAACAGACTGGATACACAAACAAGATCCACCATTTTGCTGAATACAAGAAACACACCTAAATAACAAAGACAAACACTATCTCAGAGTAAAACGATAGTCCTCCAAGCAAATGGTCCTAGGAAACAAGCAGAAGTTGCATCCTAATATCCAACAAAATAGACTTTCAAAAAAAAAAAGTTATCAAGTGTGATGAAGAAGGACACTTCATAGTCATCAAGGGGAAAATCCACCAAAGAGAAAGTCTCAGTTCTGAACATCTATACCCCAAATGCAAGAGCACCCACATTTATAAGAGAAACTTTACTGAAGCTCAAAACACAACCCAACACAATAATAATGGGAGACTTCAACACCCCACTCTCACCAATGCACAGGTCATTAAAACAGAAACTAAACAGAGACACAGTGAAACTAAGACAGGTTATGAACCAAATGGATTTAACAAATATCTACAAAATGTTCCACTCTAAAACAAAGGAATGCTCCTTCTTCTTAGCACCTCATGGTACCTTCTCCAAAATCGACAATATAAATGATCACAAAACAAACCTCAACCAACACAAGAAGATTGAAACAATACCATGCATCCTATCAGATCACAATGGTCTAAGGCTGGACTTTAATAACAGCAAAAAACAGAGAAAGCCCAGATACACATGGAAACTTAACAACTCTTTACTTAAAGAAATTAAAGACTTCCTGGAATTTAATGAAAATATTGACACATCATATGCAAACTTATTGGACACAATGAAAGTAGTGCTAAGAGGAAAGTTCATAGCACTTAGTGCCCAGGTAAAGAAAATGGAGAGATCTTACGCTAACAACTTAACAGCCAACCTGAGAACTCTAGAACAAAAAGAAGCAAACTCATCCAAGAGGGTAGAAAGCAGGAAATCATCAAACTCAGGCCTGAAATCAACGAAATAGAAGCAAATAATTCAAAGATTCAGCAAAGCCAGACGCTGGTTCTTTGAGAGAATCAAGATAGATTAACTCCTAGCTAAACTGAATAAAGGGCCAAGAAGCAGGATTCAAATTAACGAAATCAGAAATTCAAAGGGAGACACAGCAAGAGAAATGGAGGAAATTCAAAAAATAATCAGATCCTACTATGAAAGACTCAAAAAACTGAAAAATCTAGATGAAATGGGTCATTTTCTAGACAGATGCCATGTACAAAAGTTAAATCAAGATAGTAAACTATCTAAACAGGCCCATATCACACAAGCAAATAAAAGAAGTCATTAAAAATCTCCCAACCTTGAAAAGCCCAGGGTGAGACAGATTTAGTGCAGAATTCTACCAGTCCTTCAAAGAAGACATGATACAAATTTTTCTCCAACTATTCCATAAAATGGAAAAAGAAGGAACACTACCTAACTCATTCTATGAAGCCACAATTACTCTGATACCTAAACCACACAAGGACCCAACCTAAAAAGTTTTAGACCAATCTTCCTTATAAATATCAATGCAAAAATACTCAATAAAATTCTTGCAAACCAAATCCATGGACATGTCAAAACCATCATTCACCATGAACAAGCGGCTTCATCTTACTTGATCACGGTAATGCAAGATTGGTTCAATACATGAAAAATCCATTAAAGAATCCACTATATAAACAAACTCCAAGAAAAAAATCACATGATCATTTCCTTAGATGCAAAAAAAGCATTTGGCAAAATAAAACACCCCTTGGTTTTAAAATTATTGCAGTGATCAGGAATTCAAACCCATACCTAAATGTAATAAAAGCAATTTACTGCAAACCAAGAGCCAATATCAAATTAAATGGTGACCTACTTAAAGCAATCCTACTGAAATTGGGGACAAGACAAGGATGTCCACTCTCTACATATCTATTAAATATAGTACTCAAAGGTCCAGCTAGAACAATAAGACAAGAAAAAGAGATCAAGAGGATACAAATTGACAAAGAAGAAACAAAGGTTATCACTATTTGCAGATGATATGATAGTATATATAAGCAACCCCAAAAGTTCTACAAGAGAACTTCACCTGTTGATAAACAACTTCAGCAAAATGGCCAGATATAAAATTAACCCAAGTAAATCAGGAGCCTTTCTTTACACAAATAATAAATAGTCTAAGAAAGAAATTAGGGAAACAACTTTCTTCACAAATAGACATAAATAATATAAAATATCTTAGGGTAATTCTAACCAAACAAGTGAATGACATGTATGTTAATAACTTCAAGTCTCCCAAGAAAGAAACTGAAGTTATCAGAAAATGGAGAAATCTCCTATGCTCATGAATTGGCAGAATTAACATAGTAAAAATGGCCATCCTACCAAAGGCAATCTATAGATTCAATGCAATCCCCATCAAAAACCCAACACATTGAAAGAACAATTTTCAAATTCATCTGGAAAGAAAAAAAAAACAATATGGAAAACAATTAAAGAAGTTCATGGGAATAACCATGCCTGATTTCAAACTTTACTACAGAGCAATCGTGATAAAAACTGAATGATATTGGTAAAGAGAAAGGCAGGAAGATAAATGGAATAGAATTGAAGTCTAGGAATAAACCCACACATCTATGGCCACTTGATCTTTGACAAAGAAGTCAAAAATATACGATGGAATAAAGGAAGTATCTTCAATAAATGGTGCTAGTATAATGGGGCTTTCTATATGTAGAAAAATGAAAATAGACCCATATTTGTCACTTTAAAAAAAAAAAACTCAAGTCCAAGTGGATCAAGGACCTCAGCAGAAAACCTGATACACTGATTCACTGAATCTATTAGAAGAGAAAGTGGGAAAGAGCATTGAACTCAGTAGTACAGGGGGAAATTTCCTAAACAGAACTGCAATGGTTCCTGCTCTAAGATCAAGAATTGATAAATGGAACCTCATGAAACTAGAAAACTTCTATTAAGCAAAGAACATAGTCAATAAGACATATCAGCTATATATATATTGGGAAAATATCTTCACTAACCCCACATCTGATAGAGGGCTAATATCCAAAATATATAAAGAACTTCAGAATCTAATTACCAAAAAAAAACAAAAACAAAAAAAAAAAAACAAAAAAAAAAAACAACCTAATCAAATAGTGGTGTATAGAGCTAAACTGAAATTTTACAACTGAAGAATCTAGACCAGGTGAGAAGAAACTAAAGAAATACTCAAAGCCTTTAGTGAACAGAGAAATGCAAATCAAAACAACCCTGAAACTCCACCTTATACCAATCAGAATGGCTAAAATCAAAACCTCAAGTGACGATGGAAACTACAACAGCCTAATCCAAGCAGGATGACAAAGGACACAGACCCATCAGAAATGAAGGTATGGGTCAATCTTCCAGGAAAGGAGCCAAGACCTGCTGAGGTGCTTGCAGAAGGTGAAGGAAATAAAGAATGGGTAGCAGAGGAAAGGTCACATAACCACTTGAAGAAATGAGGATCATATGTAATATGAATGCTTCTGTCTTATTTTGTTAAGGATACATTTGTCTTTCTTCTAATTTCTTTAACATCAATTGGTATTAAGACAATAAAAGAATGTTCTTAAGGGATATTGCCCCATTGTAATTTACAAATGTGTTTGCAATTGTAGGAAAAATAGTTATATCATGTTAGGCATATTCATGACCTTGTTATTGCTTCATGTGGACATGAGATATTATTTGTATCAAATTGACAAGGGATGGATTTTAGTGGCTATTCCTGGTTCTCAATTTGACTATATCTGGAATGAACTACAATCAAGAATTGGAAAGCTCCCCTATGATCCTAATCTGGAGGCTCAGAGACACAAGTCTATGACCTGGATCTTGGCATGGAGATCTTGAACCATCCCTGTATCCCTGGAATGAAGCCTACGTGATCATGGTGGATGATCGTTTTGATGTGTTCTTGGATTCAGTGGGCAAGAATTTTATTTAGTATTTTTGCATCGATATTCATAAGGGAAATTGGCCTGAAATTCTCTTTCTTAGTTGGATCAGGCAAGCAGATCAATGGAATAGGATTGAAGACCCAGAAATGAACCCACACACCTATGGTCACTTGATCTTCGACAAAGGAGCTGAAAGCATCCAGTGGAAAAAAGATGGTCAAAAATGGTGCTGGTTCAATTGGAGGTCAGTGTGCAGAAGAATGCGAATCGATCCATTCTTATCTACTTGTACTAAGCTCAACTCCAAATGGATCAAGGACCTCCACATAAAACCTGACATACTGAAACTAATAGAAAAGAAACTGGGGAAGACCCTTGAGGACATGGGCACAGGAGAAAAGTTCCTGAATAGAACACGAATAGCTTATTCTCTAAGATCAAGAATTGACAAATGGGACCTCATAAAACTACAAAGTTTCTGTAAGGCAAAGGACACTGTCAAAAGGACAAAACGTCAACCAACAGATTGGGAAAGGATCTTCACCAACCCTAAATCCAACAGAGGGATAATATCTAATATATATACAAAGAACTCAAGAAGGTAGAACCCAGAGAACCAAATAACCCCATTAAAAAATGGGGTACGGAGCTAAACAAATAATTTTCACATGAAGAACTATTCTCAACAGTAAAAGAACTTTAGGGGGATTCAGTATCCCAGACTTTAAACTTTACTACAGAGTAATAGTGATAAAAACTGCATGGTATTGGTACAATGTCAAATCTTTTATAAATAAAATTTATTTATCTTATTTTTTAGTTTTTAACTGTACATGTATTTGGCATACATATTTTGACTTCTAGTTTTGGGATTTTATGGGACTTCTGTTTGTGCGAACATGTGTTTTTCTGTGTCTACATATGTATCTTTTGATACTTTTCTGGTTCTTTCTCATATTTCAGAGGTTGTGGTTTGAGACAGGGTCTTTCTGTATAGGCTTGACTATCTGAAAATCACTTTGTGGCCCAGGCTGGCCTTGAACTCACAGAAATCTGTCTAACTCTACCTTCCAAGTACTGGGATTAAAAGAGTGTACTACCAGTGCCCAGTTTGGTTGTTATTTTTATTAATTTAATTTAATTTTATTTTATTTTATTATTATTCTGTAGATGCCTGTTTGTTTTCTAACAGAAGACAGAATGGATCTGGAAAGGAGGGTTGGTGGGGAGGAACTAGGAGGAATGGGGAAAGAGGAAACTATAATCAGAATGCAGAATATGAAAAAAATATACTTTCAATAAGAGAAAGATTTTTTTCATCAAATATGATATATGGATGTTGGGAGCTAATTTCCCCTTATACTTAGAGCCACATACCTGTGTGGCCATTCTTGTTCTGATTTTTAAAATATTGGTTTACCTACAAGTAAATATCGTACAATGTATGCCTAGGAATGATGAGAATCACACCTATTTCTCCATATATTTATAGTTACCATCAATTCTCCAAAATTTTCTGTCATATGAATACCATATCTGTAAATCACAAACAGAACTAAAACCATATATATATTCTATGTATATTCAATATATATTCAATTTAGTTTAATTTTTTTACCTGCATGAATGTGTGAAAGTCAATATCACTCCCAAGCCTGTAATACATATTGAAAGCTAGTCTGGCATAATGATTCAGTGCATTGATCTACCTAAGATTAAACTGATTTTGGAGTTCAGTGACATTTGTTATATCACACAACCTAAAGGGTCTGTGCTTTTGATTTCATAACCTTATATTTTAAGTGTCTCATTATTTCATTAATAGAATGGTGATAAGACTATGTGTTTGTATGCATGTTTGTATGTACATGTACATATGGAAAACTGCATACCTGTGCAGGTATACAAGCCCAAGAAGAAATATGAGTTTCCTATTCTATGATTTCTCTCTTATTTGTTTGTGATTGTATCTATTAATGAAACCAGAATTTCTGTTTTTAGGTAAGCTTTGTGGTCATCATCCTCCGCCCTCCCAAGCCTCTTGTCTCTACTCTAACCAGCATTACATTACTGATTAATATAGTTACTCACATCTTTTTAGATCTAAATTAAATAAATTTTAATAAAAACATACATATGAGAAAAATCTTTTCACGATACAGAAATACATATGTCTTAAAACTCTCTGAATACCTGTTAATTCAAAGAAGCCAGAAGAAAGCATCTGATTTCTTGGATCTGGAATTATGGGCAGTCCTGATTCATCTGATAACGATGCAACGTTACAAACATGGGTACTCAAAAGAGCAGTACCACTGAGAGAACCCTCCAGGTTCTAAATATGTCATTATAATGTAGAAGATGAAGATGTTCCATTAGTTCTCTGTCTTCTATCACTTGAAAGTGATGAAAGTCTTTGCTACGACCGTGTCATCATTGAAGTATTTAATACATTTCTGTTCTTCTTTAAATGAATTATTCACATTGCTTTTTATTTTCATTGTTAACACAGTTATCTTAGTGTGAGTAAGGACAATGAAAACTTTGGAGCAGAGATGATATTATATTAGGAAATCTTCCATAATTTGAGATATGCTGTTCTTTTTGGATTTTGTTGAGGAGGGATCTTTCTATATAGCCATAGATGTCTGGAACCCACTCTGTAGACCAAGCTGGACCTTGAACCAGCCTGAGTTTGCTCTTTGGTTTGTGGCTTAGACTCTTGGAACTCAGTCGGGGGGGGGGGCAGGTAAGTTCACACTTCCTATATGGTTGCCATCCCCTTCAGCTCCTTCAATCCTTTCCTTAAGTTTTCCATTGGGTCCCCAACCTCAGTGGAATGATTGACTCTAAGTATCCACATCAGTATCATTCAGCTTCTGATAGAGCTTCTCAAAAGACAGCCATGCTCCTGTCTTCAAGCACAACATCGCATCAGGAATATTGTCAGGGTTTGGTGCCTGCCCATGGGATGTTCCAACTTGGGCCAGCCACTTATTGGTCATTCCTTCATTCTCTGCTCCATTTTTTTGTCTCTGGATTTCTTTTAGACAGGAACAATTATAGGTCAAACATTTGAAAGTGGGTTGGTGTCCCCATCCTTCCATTGGGGGCCCTGTCTTACTACTAGAGGTAAGCTCTTCAGCTTTCAACTCTGCAGTTTATTTTGGTCCCTCTCTCTCTGCCTCCAATGATTATTTTGTTTCCACTTCTAAGCATCTTCACTTGGGCCTTCCTTCTCGTTTAATTTCTTAGGGTCTGTGGAGTGTATCCTGAGTATTCTATACTTTTTTGGCTAGTATCCACTTATCAATAAGTGCATACCATAATATCCTTGGGTCTGGGTTATGTCAATTAGGATGGTATTTTCTAGTTCCATCCATCCATTGTTCTACAAAATTCATGATGCTTTCATTTTTATTACCTGAAAAGTATTCAATTTTGTAAATGAACAACATTTTCTGTATATATTCTTCAGTTGAGGAACATCTGGCTTGCTTCCAGATTTTGGCTGATAAGACTGTTTTGAACATAGTGGAGCAACTTTCCTTGTGTTGTGGTATAGCATCTTTTGAGTATATGCTAAGAAGTATAGATGGGTTTTCAATTAGAACTTTGGGGAGCTGACAGATTGATTTCAATAGTGGTGGTACAAATTTTCAATCATACCAACAGTTCCCCTTTCTCACCATCCGTGCCCGCATGTGTTGTCATTTGTGTTTTTGATCTTAGCCATTCTACTTGGTGTAAGTGAAAATCTCAGGATTGTTTTGATTTGCATTTCCCTGATGACTAAGGATATGGAACATTTCTCTTTTATATTGAATATTTTATGTATTTACATTTCAAATGTTATCTCCTTTCCTGGTTTCCCCTTCGGAACCTCCTATCCCATCCCCCTCCCCCTGTTTCTTAGAGGGTGCTCCCCTTCCTACCAACCCACTCCCACCCACCTAATCCCACCTCACTACCCTGGCATTCCCTTACCTTGGGGAATCATGCCTTCACAGGATCAAGGGCCTCTCCTCCTCTTGATGCCAGACTGCCATCCTCTGCTTCATATGGGGCTGGAGCCATGGGTTCCTCCATGTTTACTCTTTGGTTGGTGGTTTCATTCCTGGGAGCTTTGGGGGGTCTGGTTGGTTGATATTGTTGTTCTTCCTATGGGGTTGCAACCTTCCTATGAAGTTTCAGCTCCTTCAGTCATTTCTCTAACTCCTCCTTTGGGGTCCCTGTGCTCAGTCCAATGTTTGGCTGTGAGTATCTGCCTCTGTATTTGTCAGGCTCTGGCAGAGCCTCTCAGGAGACAGCTACAACTGTGTCTTAGTCAGGGTCTCTATTCCTGCACAAACATCATGACCAAGAAGCAAGTTGGGGAGGAAAGGGTTTATTGAACTTACACTTCCACACTGCAGTTCATCACTAAAGGAAGTCAGGACTGGAACTCAAGCAGATCCGGAAGCAGGAGCTGATGCAAGGCCATGGAGGGATGTTTCTTACTGGCTTGCTTCCCCTGGCTTGCTCAACCTGCTCTCTTAAAGAACCCAAGAGCACCAGCCCAAAGGTGGTACCACCCATAAGGGGCCCTCCCCACTTGATCACTAATTGAGAAAATGCCCCACAGCTGGATCTCATGGAGGCACTTCCCCAACTGAAACTCCTTTCTCTGTGATAACTCAAGCCTATGTCAAGTTAACACACAAAACTAGCCAGGAAAATTGACCCCTTGTCAAAACAAACACATCACTATTAAGCCTCAACCCCTACTTTTTTATTCATCCCCAAGATCTAAATTACTTAAAAAGTCCCACAGTCTTTACATATTAAAACTTCATTCACCTTAAAATGTCCAATATCTTTAAAATTCAAAGTCTTTTAAAAATTCTAAGTCTTTTAACTGTGGGCTCCACTAAAATACTTTCTTCCTTCAAGAGGGAAACATATCAGGGCACAATCACAACCAAAAACAAAACTCAAACTCCCATGGTTCAATGTCTGGGATCCAACTCACAATCTTCCAGGCTCCTCTAAGGGCATCGGTCACTTCTCCAGCTCTGCCCTTGTAGCACACAGCTTGTGTTCTAGGTTCCAGTTGCCTGTACTACACTGATGCTGCTGTTTTTGGTGGTCATCTCATGGGACTGGCATCTCCAAAACACTGCTAATTTCTACTGTAATTAGGCTTCACCAATAGCCTCTCATAGGCTATCTTCATGGTGACAAGCCTCTGCTCCTATGCATGACCCCTTCAAGACCTGGGCCATCAATTGCAACTGAGGCTACACCTTCACCAATGGCCTTTCGTGGCCTCTCACTGTGCCAAGAGCCTCAACTGCTCTTCATTACCCCTTCATGCCTTCAAAACCAGTACCATCTGGGTGACTCTTAAACAGTACCAAGTCTAGCCACAGCACAAAATACAATGTGGCTATCTCTGGAACCCAGCCTCTGTGCTCTCAGAAAACACTTCCCAGAAGATTTCACCTCAGTGATGCTGGTCTCTTCTTAATCACCGCTAATTTCTTAGCTCTAGCTAACCAGCATCAATAGTCCCAGTAACACAAAGGGTTGCTTTAGTGGTTCTGGTATCTTGTTACTCCCAGCTAATTCTTCAGCCACAGCTAACCAAAACCACAGAATCTTCACAATCAAAACATGGCCACTATAAGAGTCTTTAATCTTCCCTCTGAAGTTTCACAAGCCAGGCCTTCATCTTTTGCACTGTTCTTAACATTGTCTTCCAAGCTCCTACAGAACTTTCCACTGAGCTCTTAATATTCTAATGGCTTTTCTAGCTCAAAGTTTCAAGTCCTTCTACAGTCCTCCCCAAAACATGGTCAGGTTGTCACAGGAATACCCCACTATGCTGGTACCAGTTTGTCTTAGTCAGGGTTTCTATTCCTGCACAAACATCATGACCAAGAACCAAGTTGGGGAGGAAAGGGTTTATTCAGCTTACACTTCCATGTTGCAGTTCATCACTAAAGGAAGTCAGGACTGGAACTCAAGCACATCAGGAAGCAGGAGCTGATACAGGGGCCATGGAGGGATGTTTCTTACTGGCTTGCTTCCCCTGTGCTCTTATGGAACCCAAGAGCACCAGTCCTAAGGTGGTACCACCCATAAGGGGCCCTCCCCACTTGATCACTAATTGAGAAAATGCCCCACAGCTGGATCTCATGGAGTCATTTCCCCAACTGAAGCTCCTTTCTCTGTGATAACTCCAGAATCTGTCAAGTTGACACACAAAACTAGCCAGTACAAACTGGTTTCTGTCTGTAAGCAGTACTTCTTGGCATCCCCAAAAGTGTCTAAGTTTGGTATCTGTTCTCAATCATTTGAGATAACTCTGTTGAGAATTCTCTTTAGTCTGTACCCTATTTTTTAATCAGTTTATTTGGTTTTTGGAAACTGCTTGAGTTCTCTATGTATTTTGGATATTAGCCCTCTATCAGATGTAGGATTAGTGAAGATCTTTTCCAAATCTTTATGTTGCCCCTTTGTCCTCCTGACAGTATCCTTTGACTTACATAAGCTTTTCAGTTTTATGAGGTCCCATTTGTTAATCAGTCTTAAAGCCTGAGCCATATGTGTTCCATTCAGGAAAATTTCCCCTGTTCCAGTGAATTCAAGGCTATTTCCCTCTATCAATTCTATTAGGTTCACTGTGTCAGGCTTTAGATAGATGTCCTTGATCCACTTAGACATGAGCATTTTATAGCAGGATAAATATGGACCAATTTGCATTCTTTTATATGTACACCACCAATTAGACCAGCACCATTTGTTGAAGAGACTTTGTTTTGGTTTTTACAACTGTCTGGCTTTGGCTTAAGATCAAGTGTCCATAGGTTTCATTGGATATATTTCTGGTTCTTCAGTTCTATTCCATTGATCATCCTGTCTCCATATCAAAACCATGTGGTTTTTATGACAATTGCATTTGTTGTTGAGATTTGTGTTGGGAAACCTTTTTTTTTTTTTTGTTAATATAAAGTTGCAAATTTGCAATTTTTCTTTCCATGTCTTGGAATAATTGTATTGGAATTTTGATGGGAATTGCATTGAATCTTTTGTTTCACTATGCTAATCTTACAGATTCATGAACATGGGAAGTCTTTCTTTGATTGCTTTCTTCAGGGAGCTGTAGTTCTTGTCATACAGCTCTTTCACTTTCTTGGTTAGAGTTACACTGAGATACTTTATATCATTTTTGGCTATTGTAAATAGTATTGCTTTCCTAATTTCTTTCTCTGACGATTTATCATTTCCATGATGTAAGGTTTCTGATTTGTTTGAGTTAATTTTATATCCAGCTACTTGACTGAAGTTTTTGTTTGTTTGTTTGTTTTTTAGCTCTAGGAGTTCTCTGGTAGAATTTTGGGAGATACTTATGTATTCTAGCATATAATCTGTGAAGAGCGATACCATGAGTTCTTTCTTTTCACTTCATATCTCCTTGATCTTCTATGGTTGTCTTATTGCTCTAGCTAGAAATTGAAGTACTATATTCAGTAAATAGGAAGATATTGTGCAGCCTTGTCTTGTTTCTGATTTTAGTGAGGTTGCTTTAATTTTCTTTCCATTTTAATTTGAATATATATATATATATATATATATATATATATGTGTGTGTGTGTGTGTGTGTGTGTGTGTGTGTGTGTGTGTGTGTGAATGACAAGCTCATAAATTTAAGTGAGAAAAAAGTAGTTCATGTAACTTGTTAAATGGAAGAAAATGGGGGAATAAATTGTATAATTATAATTAAAAATAAAATATATTTACAAGTTTTAAGATTCTATGCTTTCTGGAAATTTGTTTTGGGTCATTGGTAATGAAACAAACCTTAGAACCTGGAAACAGGTAAATATAATTAGAAAGAATAAGACTATAGCATCATAGTCCTTGAAATTGAAGAGGTCATTTTTATTTTTAGAACCATGTTATGCTTCGAATTATGTGAAACCAAGAAAATGCAAGTAAAGACAATAGAAATGACACATTATAAATTTAACATGAGTAGTATAAAAAGTTATTTTAAAAATATACATTATAATATGTGGAGAGAATGCAAAGGCTACATACTTAATCAGCTACTAAGTAATGTGAATTAGGAGTGTCATGAAAACTAATATTGAAGTTTCTTAATAAATTTTGAGTGGGATTACAAATAGGAACGTCAGAACCCATAGTGTACTTATAAAACATATTAAATACACATAATTTTTCTATCATATCTTATCAATACTATGTTCAATCTAGCTCTAAGATGTTTATTTGAGAACCATGAATAGAGTGTTTTGCACCTTCCTTGCTTTCCTGCTTTCTCTCTTTCTCCCTGTGTCTCTCTCTCTCTCTGTCTGCCTTTCTTTCTATCTTTTTCAGTTCTTTCCTTCACCATGTCTGAAGTTATATGCACTTGAAATGATGTTTTACTTCAAAGAAAATCTTATAGAAAAGCTGTTTTTGTCTCTCACATCACTATATAAATGCTTCTCTCTTTTCTTTCTGCTCATGCCTTACCCCTACTATAATGTTAATCAATTTAATTATTCACTCATTCTACACATAACTGTATGTTGCATAATTAAAATCAAGATTGAATTTATTTTTAAAAAACAGTCTAATCAATTTGCATGCTGTCGGTGAAAACATTGATATTAAGTTAATAAAATATATCAACTATACCAAGTTAATAGCTATAATTATAGTAAATACTCAAGGGGTTGCTTTAAGTCCTTTGAAAGCACCATTTGTAGAGGGGTATTCTATGGTAAGGAAGCAAAACTGAACAAAAGTATATACCTGATATTTATTAGATGGCTGATAGACTGTGGTCTAGTTAGTTCAACAATGAATTGATATCAACAGGAAGTCCAAAAATCTAGTTGTTCACTCTGTGACACAGATGTTTCACCTGGTCTTCAGTAGAATACAAAATTTTGTTATTAGATATATTCTTTATTTACATTTCAAATGTCCCCTTTCCTGGTTTCTCCTCTGAAAATCCCCTAACCCATCCTGCATCCCCATGCTCACGAATCTACCCACTCCTGCTTCCTTATCCTGGCAGTCCCCTATACTGGGGCATCTAGCCTTCTCAGGACCTCTCCCCACTTTGATGTCCAACAAGGCCATCCTCTGCTGCATATATATCTAGAGCCATGGGTTCTTCCATGTGTACTCTTTGTGGTTTAGTTGCTGGGAGCTCTAGAATTATTGGGTAGTTCATATTGTTGTTCTTCCTATGGGGCTGCAAACCACTTCAGCTCCTTAGGACATTTCTCTAGCTGCTCCAATATAGAATTTTAAAGAAGCATGCTCTAATATCAATGAAGTAACAGACATGCCATCTAGAATAACAGTAGGCTGGCCAAGAGTAATGGCATTCCCATTTCATATCCTTTATACAGGCTGACAACATCTGGATTAAAAGTGGATATTCCTACCTCAAAAGATCTAGATTAAAATAGGGTCTTCCTACTTCCAAATGATTTAATTTAGAAAAAAGTCCTTATAGATATACCCAGCTGATTAGGTTGTATTTAATTCCAAATGTAGTCAAATTTACAGCCAAAAAATAATAATCAAAAAAGATTCCTGTAAATACTTTTGATATCATGGTTTTGCTTATTTACAAATTGTAGATGTTTTATTTTGGAAATTTAAATATTTTACAGTGTCCTTAAAGCTTGTAATAGCCACGAAGGATCAAAAGTTTCTCCCAGAAACAAATCTTACATCTGCCTAGGAACCACTTTACTTGGTCTTTCTAGTTATAGGTCAAAGGAAAAAATTAAAATCTCTTTTGACATATCTAACAGAAGTAATCATTTCATCATAAAGTTCAAATTTTGTCCTAATAAACTACTAAATATTTTAAGGATTCCTAGTATGAAGTGTTGTAGAGAGCCTTATTGAGGTGCCATGCCACCTGGCAGGGACTTGATATCAAACATATGTGAAGTTCCTCTTCCTGCCTTTGAGTAGGAACTCCTGGGTCAGCCATAATCCCCTCCACCTAGGGTGCAGTGCTCAGAACTAGGTGAAGCATATTGTTTTTCAAAGACCTGCAGTCTCCTGAGAAACACTAGCCACCTGTGGAGCAACTGAACTGGTTCTGCTAAGAAGCTTCTGGACTTTCCTCCCAGCCTATATATATTGTGAGTTCTTCATTAAACTTTGAGACCTTGAATAGCAGGTGTTGTCTTGGTCTCCTTCTCTTTTTTGCTGCCTACTCATATATCCCCAGCTTCCCTTCATGGTAAACTATTCCACGGAACACCGGGCAGTTACAAAGTGTATTCGAGATATGTGAAGTTTTTCAAGAGTGAAACTCTTAGTTCTTTTATATTAAAAATGATTCCTAAACTTCAAAGTTCAATAATTTTAAAATGTAATCTAAAATGAGATAGTCTAAATTGGTAAGGTTTAGAGACTTACAAGTGTGTGCAGGACAAGTTCAGTTTAGAGGTTTATGTCCAAGTGTGTCTGAAGCTACTGTAACACTGGAGACTGCTGAACACATAGTAAGATGAATCAAAATGAGTTAGGATAACCCTTTCACTAATGAGCATTAAATGTGATATCCAAACATTTTATAACCTTGGAAGTAAAACAAAACAAAATTTAAAAAAATGCAATGGTTCATTTTTTTTTTTGTAGTTAAGTTGATTCAACTGATTCAATTGTTGATTACAAATAAATAGCATCCCTACCCTCACCAGTATGGAGCATATATTGGGATGCATACCAACAAAAGAATATACATTGTGGTAGACCTAGGTTCTCTACATATATGTAACAGATGTGCAGCTTTGTCTTCAAGTTAGTCCCCTAACATCTGGAGCAAAAGCTGTCTCTGACTCTGCTGCCTGCCTTTGGGCCCCTTTCCATAGCTAGGCTCACTAGCCTAAGTCCATAGGTCAAGGCTCTTGGATATACATGAGAGACCTCTCCTTCTCTGAGGAGAAAAAGGAGGAAGAAGGAATAACTGGAAGGAGCAGAACTGGAGGGAGGGGAAACTTTGCTCAGGATGTAAAGTATTTAAGTAAATTAATAAAAAAAATTCACAGTAGCTAAAATTCTTGTCTTAACAGTCATGAAAAGGCCTTTTGAATCCAAATTGCTACTTATTTGCTCTCTACTTTGTTTTTCTTGTTATGCAAATGCTTAATTCTAAATTATGTTTTAAATAATTTTTATTATTAAAAATAGATTGTAAAAAATAAATAAAACTTTTTTCTTAAAGCATCCGTTGCCCTACTTGACTGCTTTTAATAACATCTGGATAGAAAGTGTTTGCTGATAGTCTCTGAAGATTCTGTTCTTCACATGGGGGAAGCTGGCAGTGGAGAAGCTTTCTTTTCACACGTCTTCAATGCCACTTATGCTTCATTTCCTGAGCTATCAGCTTCAAGGCTCTCACACTAAAGCATATGGCTCAGATCACTCTGTTTCCCTGCACACTTCCATTAGCTCTTCCCACATCTTGGCTGGCTAGAATAGCTGCTGTTTTGGCCAATGAATCCTGTTTCCCTGACTGAGTAGAAATAACTGAAGTCATAATTGAGATATTTTAGCCATTGCTAAAAAAGCTGCTATGATTGATGAAAGTCCTCTTTTCAGTGGCTCTAAAACACATTTCTGAAACCCCAGGAAATGGGACATTTTTGTTAGTTTTCAATTGGCTGTTTGTATTTCAGACAAGAAGTACACATTTTTAGAGAAATTTGGTCCTTTATTTGCTACAGATATGGGGATATTTCTTCTGTTCCATCTTAGTCATAAAGTTAAGCAAGAAATAGTTTACTATTTCTCTGCATATATGAAATCATAGAGTGTAACAATGATTGCTTGGAGACAGAAGACCTGGAACAATGGAGTTTTGTTTTAATTTTATTTTTAAATAAAAGAGCAAAGTTAGGTTATCACATTCATTTGATGAACATGTTCTTTCTACAGAAGTAGGTTCCATTTATATTCATTATATTTAACAAAAATTATGGAATTTTACATAAATTTTGTGATAATTAAGGCGTGAGTTATTTTTTTTAAATTTTTTTCTTTATTGATATATTTTTATTTACATTTCAAATGATTTCCCCTTTTCTGGGTCCCCACTCCCCACAAGTCCCATAAGCCCTCTTCCCTCTCCCTGTTCCTCCATCAACTCCTTCCCGCTTCCCTGTTCTGGTATTCCCCTATACTGTTGCACTGAGTCTTTCCAGAACCAGGGGACACTCCTCCATTCTTTTTGGACCTCATTTAATATGAGGATTATATCTGAGTTATTTAAAAAGTACCAGCATACTTACAATTATTTCACAGCACAAAGAAAATGTCTTGTTTATAGAGTAGTAAAAGAATTATGCAGCACAAATATACACACATAAACATACACACAATACTGAACCTATAATTCAAAGAGAAATGTTAAATAACAGTTGTCTTTACACTGATGAGAACTCACAATTGAAATTTCAATGAATATATAACTTCAACAAGTGATAATATAGCTATTTCTGAAATGGATAATTGTTCTTAAGGTTTCTATACTCTGGAGAGCATAGACAAAAAACATGAAACACAGATGAACAAATACCTACATAATTTAAATGTAAACAAATAGTAAAGCAAAGTAGCTCACTGATATTTAATATGTCAGTAAGATTTAACGATTTTGCTTTATAATTTTCTTCATGATTGCAAGGACAAACTTCCAGGTAAAATATTCTCAAATGGTTTCAGAATCTATTTTTTTCTTACATGATTCAACATCCCTTATAATCAACTTCAGAGATTACAATATGCTCACATACAGTTACATTTTGTGCCAGATTAAAGAAATAAATAGACCAGAAGGTTTAATATGATAATTTATACAGAAGTGAACAATTATAAACAACTGTCTAATTGACTTGAATACAAATAAATACTTGTGATTCTTTCAGAGTTTGATAAACTAGTAAAGCATGGATGTAATAGCAGCTGACTCGGGTGTGTGAGATCGAATGAGGCTACAGGGTATAAACTCAAGGCATTTTAGATACGCTGATTCAATGGTAACTTTATTTAGGAAAGTAATTTGGGCCTGCTGTTATTATGCTAAGACGTTCACAAGTTCAATGCAGTTAAAATTCCAGCATAAAATAAATAGGGGTCATGATTTGTGACTATTGTTAACTGAGGCGCTAATGGCTGTTGGTCACTGAATTCTTTCGAATAGTAATTGAAAACAATGAAATAGATAAAATTTAAAGAATTCACAAAATATACAGGGAGCTTGGTGAAGCTGAATACTGAATGCATGCAAGATACATTGTATCCCTGTATGAAATTTTAAAATAATCAGGAGGAGGAAGAGGAGGTAAATGCCAAAAAGAAAAAATGTAAACACTTAACAATAGATATTTTCCTGGAATTGAAGAACTTATGCTTATAGAAGAACGATGCTATCTGTGCTCGAACACTTCTAAAACAATTGTTAGTAGATCTTATCAAAACCTTAGAAGGAACATCCATGTCATAGAAGCTCTAATTGTCATACTTACAAAGAACTTCATTTTCTCAAAGTGCTATTTATCACAGTTTGATTGATACTTTACCAGGAAGACTAACTGAAATGTGTAATAATAAGGATATGGGTATCATTGTCCCTCAGCTCACATTATAGTGTGTTCAAGTCCTTTGAATGATAAAAAGCAGGAGAAACTAAAGAATGAATAAAAATCTGTATAAATACAAAATTCATGGCTGAATGCATGGTATTTCAAGTACAACAGAAAACCTGTTATAGTTCTCAATTAGAAATAGACTACTTAAGATATTTTACAAGGTCACTATGGGATCAATAAGGTTCAAATGTTTAACATTCAAACAGGGATACCTGACATCAATAATCAGAAACCATAATGGAAGGGGAGCAGTCACTGTCAAAAGACCTTTAACTTGGACAAGGAGGAGAACACTTGCCCAAACATAGTCCAATCTACATCCCAAATATCCACAAACTTACACACACACACACACACACACACACACACACACACACACATACACAAACAAAGAGAGTTAAAGAAAATCCCATACTGTACAACCACACAAATAATTAAAGCAAATTTAAAATATCACTTAATGAAACTGAAATAATAAAATTTAATTATTTCAATTTTTCCATATGAATAATAAAACCTGGCAAATATTTTCCATATAATAGTATTATTTTTAAAACCTTACTAACCTCTTCCTTTCTCTTCCTTCTCTCTTCCTCCTTCTTTCCACCCCTCTCTGTCTCTCTGTCTCTTTATTTCTTTCTCTCATTGATTTTCCCATGCCCACATGTGTACATGTATATGCATACAAAAATGTATTTAATTTGATGAGTAATAATTGGGAACATGACCACTCTAGTTAGAAGAATCCGATAAATCCACAAAGAATTCAAGGCTATGAATTTAAATTATGTTTTACAGATAAGATGGACAAAAACAAAATAGAACACTAGAGAAGTTCATTTGTTTTGATTTATAAAGTGTTGATGAAACTTAGTGATAAAAATATGACTTTCAATAAATGTTCATGAACTTAGCTGTTATGTAAAAATATCATATAATCCAAATTAGTTAGAAAAAGAAAAAAGAAAAGAGAAGAATATATGAGGTATTGATAAAAACAAGACCTTAGTGTGAAATCATAGAGCATTATCTCTCTGCTGTTAGTGCAGAGGAAGCATAGGAACCAGGGACCCAGCAGAGTGCTTACCTTTGCTGGTAACAGTTATCAGTCAAAAGAATCCGGCCATCAGAGCTTCTTTATGACTCAGTTGAAGGTGTGTTAGTGTGAATCTGTGAACCATTTTTATGCATTTGCCATAACAACGAAGTGTAAACAACCACCTCATTTTCTCATTATCATAAATTTCAGATTAACTACATTTCTGAATAATTCTGGATTACTTCTAATGAACAGAACTAGAGTTGAAAAACAAAATAAAGCAGCGAGAATTGAGCGTGAAAACAAATGTGCTGAAATTCATCTTCATGAACGAATAAAAGAGTATCAGAAAGAAACAGGAAGAGGGAGGCAGGCAGGCAGACAGACAGACAGACAGAAAGAAAGAAGAGTGATACAGACACCCTGAGAAGACAGAGAGACAGAGACAAGAGTGACAAAGAGAGATCAATACACAGAAACAAACTTTATATAAAACGGAGGAAACTCAATAATATCAACAATGAAATATTTCCTCATGACAATTCTAATTCTAATATTTGTGAATATTGAACACAGGCTTATTTAATAATGTATGATTATTTTAAACATTGCATCAAGAGATATAGGAGAAAACCTTGACTATTAAAAGAAATTGAAAGAAGGCAAAACATGTGTGCATAGAAATATCAAAGATGATTCAGTTTTGCAGTCTAACACTGGCAGTAAAAACCAAGTTCTGTATTTGGTCCTCTACATTTTGCTACGCAGCACATTAGGAAACTTGCAAGCTTTAAAAGCAGATGCTACTGTCAATTCTGAATTTCCTACTGTTCTTTTTCCTTTGCATCTATGAAAGTTCACACTATTTTCTTCAGAAATCTTGGAAATGTACCATATGGTCCCGGTGATTTATTGGACTTGAATTTCTCTCCTCATTCTATAACTCCCCATTGTAGATGTCAATCTTTGTCAAGGGCACCATCTGATGTTCTATGAAAAGTGCCTTAGGAATAGAAAATTTCTTGAAGTTTTCACAAGTAGTCTATTGTGAGAAGTACTTTTTCTTTTGTCTTTCCTTTAGAAACTTAAAAATCCTCCTAAGAATTAGGGGATATATATATACATCCTCATATATATATATATGTATATATATATCCTCTGGATGTAATATTAAGCTATTTCTTTGGAATTCCTTATAAAGACAAATTCTCAGATTTGATAAGTACCTTTAAGACATTATTGAAATTAATTAAATTCTGGACAGTGTTTTATCTTGCCATTAGAAAATGAAAACAATGTAAGATAATATGTAATTGCCATTGGAATTATTACATTTTTTTTTGCATTGTGAACATATTCTCAAGTCTTTGTAAGATATATACTTGGTTCTTTAGTAAATCAATAGCCACAGTATGTATATATGTGTGTGTGTGTGTTTTTGTGTATGTGTGTGTGTGTGTATAAAATTAAATTACAGAACTTATGGGAGATATTGCTATTTATTCAAAATTTTATAGGTAAACATAAAGATTTCCATTTATATCAATAAAATGATTGAGTACCAGCAAAATTATGGAAAATACTTTTTGTTTCATAAATGATATATTACATATATCTTTTAAAGTTAAATTAAAAGACATATACCTACTTTTTCTTTATTTTGGCATAAAAAATTTATGATTATTGGAGGGTTTTGTGGTTTGATTATGTTAATCAATCATGATTTCATTTTTCTTGCATCTCCTGGCTCCTCAGATTATATCCATTCATAATTGATTTATTTGTGTTATTTAAAAATATATGGTTACATGCCTATTATGTTATATATCAACACAATGTTTATAAAATATGGTGTTATATTTGGTATAATCCTAGTTTAGATAGCAAATTTTATGAAGATATAGGAAGAACTTAAAGTTGAATTACATTTGTTGAAACGAAGGAAAAGAAGTCATATAATTATGTTAAGTATAGTAATTTAATTTGCCCCACTCTTTTTATTGCCATCTTGAAGAATAAACTTTGTAGGTAGATTGTGGTACTTAATCCTCTTGCACTCTTTCATGTTCCAAGGGGACAGAACTATGGAATGTACTGTGCAGGAGAGGAGTGTTGAATGAACATGATCTCTCCATATTTATAGCCTTAGTCGACAGATGGATTGGGTTTTAAAAGAATTCTAAAGTAGTCATTCCTTGATCTAAGAAAGAATGGAGTTTCTCTAGAACATGAGAAAAATGGGTATAAATTCCACGTGTGCAAGATAATTGAATTCTAAATACATGGTAAATAACAGCCTCCAGTTAATGGAATGTTATTATACTCTAAAAAATTGTAAAAATCCTTTTATGAAAATAGATAATCTATTAAGTGTTTGGAAAACATTAACTTATTTTAGTTCCTCAAAAGGAAAAAATAATAAATGACAAAACAAGTACACACACACACACACACACACACACATATATATATTAAATACACACATACATACACACACTAACACTATATGTATGTGTGTGTATGATATAAAATTTATGGAGAGAAATAAGCATTAATTCTGAGATTTAAAAAATTTAGGCCAGAGAAATACTGTTTTCCTAGTGTCACTCCTGTCCCATGGGATTATGATGACATATATGGTCTTTAGTGTTTCAAGACTACAGTCTTTCTAGTTCTTTATAACTCAGTGTCCTAATCAGATAAATGGGGAAAAATGTAACTCACAAAATCATGCATTATAACTGAACAAATATGCATGGAAGCTTTTGTCTTTTCTAGAAAGGACTGAGATCTTACTGAAGTTGAATTATTCATTTTATGATTGATTTTTGTTCCCTGCATGACATCATCTTTGCTTTTTCAGATTGACCTCTGCCTGTGTGCTGATTCCTCTGCTCTACATCTGATTTTCTGTTCCTAAAAACCATGCCAGAAGCTTTCGCAGTGAGTTTATCAAAGTCTTTTGGAGTCACAACCACTCTAACTACCCCTGTTCATATGATACTGGCTCTCTCTTGTCTTTCTGTGCCCCACCTATTTTCTCCTTATTTCTGTATCACATTAATAAAATCCCTGAGATTGAACACGTTATAAATAAAGAAAGTTTGTACCTGATCATTGGTTTGGGATTCAATAACTGGCACTGGTCCTTGCTAGGAAACAGAAAAGACAGCCTTGCTAGCCTTATATATTGATGTCACCATGGTGGAAACATAGAAAACCTCTTATAAGCACTAATAAGATCTCCCCCAAAAAGATGAAATTTTTAGTGTGGGGATTTTTCTCAATGACCTAGCTTCTTTCTCCATCTTACAGCATACATCAGTGTCCACACTGCCAAACTGGCTAACCTTTACCACAAAATATTCTGGAATATTATGCTTAAGGTATATCCACATCACTCCCACTTTATCTTTACAATGAGAACTAAGAACTTGGCATTCAATGCATATCTAGAAATAGCTAGGAGGTTAGAGCAAATCCCAGTTGAGGCCAAGCAGAAAATTCAGTGAGAAGTTGAAAGAAGCCAAATTGAATATTTCAGCTTTGAGAGATGTTTGGGCCAGAACAGCTGAGTTGATCCAATCACTCACAGTTCAGAAAGAACTAGAGCAATGGACTTATTAAGCAGTAACCCTCTGACATGACAATTATGTCACACAAAACTTGCTTTTACATCTAGCACTTGATTGATAATGCCTCTGCATATGTTTTCAGTAACTGAAATGGTCATTTTTTTTTTTTTGCTTACTATAACATAAAACATATTACTGTTTTACCATACAATCCAACAGGTCAAATAAAACTAATTTAAGTGTACCTAAAAGGAGATGCTTAATAAAGACAAAAAGGTATTAAGAACTTCCAGAAACAGACTTAATAATTTCTTATTAATTTTTTATTAATAATTATATTCATTAACATTTTGAATGATATCCCCTTTCCCAGTTACCCCTCCATAATCCCCCAATCTCATGTCCCTCTCCACCGTTCCCTTTGCTCTATGAGGGTGGCCTTTCACCCACTCATCCTATTCCATCTCACCACTCTAGCATCCCCCTATGTTGGGGCATCAAGCCTCCACAAGACCAAGGGCTTCCCCTCCCATTAATGTCAGATAAGACCATCCTCTGCTACATATGTATTTGGAGCCATAGTCCCTCCAGGGATATTCGTTGGTTGTTAGCTTAGTCTCTGGGAGCTCTGGGTGGTCCAGTTAGCTGCCATTGTTCTCCCCTTCAGCTCTTTCAGTCCTTCCCCTATTTCTTCCATTGGGGTCCCAGTCTCAGTATGAGGGGTGGATATGAGTATCTGCATCTGTATTGGTCAGGTGCTGGTAGCACCTTTCAGGAAACCACCATAACAGGCTCCTTTAGCAAGTGCTTCTTGGCATCAACAACAGTGTCAGGGTTTGGTATCTGCTGATGGGATGGATCTCTAGGTAGGGCAGCCTCTAGATGGCCCGTCCTTCAGTCTCTTTCTGTCCCATTTTTTGTCCCCATCTATCCTTTGGACAGGAACATTTCTGGGTTAGTAATTTTGAGGTGGGCAGGTGGCCCTATGCCTCAACTTGGGGGTATGTCTCTGTAATACAGGTAGTCTCTTCAGGTTTTATCTCACTTTTGTTGGTTATTTCAGCTAGCATCATCCCCAATGGGTCTTGTGAGCCTCTTGCTTCCCTGGCATCTGGGACATTCTAGTGGCTACCACCAGTTCCCCATGCCCCACTGCTAAAAAAATAAGCAGCAGGATCAGATATTAGAAAGGCTTTCTTAATTTTATTTATTTATTTTCTTAAATGCCAATGATGCCGAAACAATAGCTGCTGAAAGAAGTTGGATTACAGAAAAATATTGAATTAGAACAATCTTTGTACACTGAAAATGGTTTAATGTCAGACTGGAACTCAGGGAATGTGTTAAAATAGGGAAGAGGTTTTGCCTATTAAAAAACCTACGGGTTCCATCAAAATTGATAAAGACCCAATCCAAGTTATAGAAGGTCTCACATGAAAGGCATGAATCATGGAAAGAAGAGACACAAGAAGACAGAAATACATGTAGAAAGTTGATCCCCTGCTTGGAGAGACCTCAAATATTGGGCTGAAAAAAATTGTGAGATTGGCTGATTGGAAAACATTTGGCTGAAATGAACATTTGCTGAAGGACAGGCGATCAGGACTTCAGTCACGGACACTCATGGCATCAATGGATCTTTATGAGGATATCAGACTGTTAAGATTATGGGATGACCCCATTCTATCTGATGTAGACCTGCTGATGCTGGTTCTCAAATGCCCCACTGCTGCCAGTTTGAATACCCTACTGGTGCTAGTTCTCAAATGACCTGATCCTGCCAGTTTTCTAAAAAGTATCAGGAAGTAGGATCTTCCACATGCCAGAAGTGGCACAGGTCTACCACATCCAATGGAATGGGGAGGTTGTGGGGGAGGAGAAGTGGAGGATGCTACTTCCTGATATTTTCTAGAGAACTGGCAGGAACAGGGCATTTGGTAAGAATCACCCCTCACCCCTAGAGGCCCAGAGCTGCTCAGGGACTCACTACACAGCAACCTATAGATCACCACTCCCCTTCCATCCCTTCTACCCCACCCTTCTCCCCTGCCACTGCCCCATTCCCCACTGCCCCATTCCATTGGATGCGGTAGACCTTCTTAACTTCTGACATGGGGAAGATCCTACTTCCTGGTACTCTCTAGAGAACTGGCAGGATCAGACCATTCAAGAACTGGCACCAGAAAGGCATTTAAACTGGAAGAAGCAGGGCATTCGAGAATCAGGATCAGTTGGGCATTCAAGATCCAGCAGCCGCAGAATATTTGAGAATTAGTACTCTGCAGGGTATTCGACCCTTGCCAAGTCTGCCACAAGGGAGACCCCATCACCTGATACTTCCTGGAGAACCAGCTGTTTGCAGGGCAGTGGAGAGAAAGGGAATCCCAGGAGTACAGAAACACAGGCCTGCAGGACAGAGGAGATAGAGACAGCAAGACCAGCTAATAACAGCGATAACAAGATGGCCAAATGCAAAGGCAAGATCATTACCAACAGAAACCAAGGCAAGATGGCATCATCAGAACCCAGTTTTTCCACAACAACAAGTCTTGGTTACTCCATCACATGAGAAAAGTAAGAGCTAGATTTAAAATCACATCTCATATTGCTTATGGAGGACTTCAAGAAGGACATAAATAACTCCTTTAAAGAAATACAGGAGAACATGGGTCAACAGGTAGAAGCCTTTAAAGAGGAAGCACAAAAGTCCCTTAAAGAAATACAAGAGAATATGGATCAAAAGTTAGAAGCCCTTAAAGAGGAAACACAAAAATCCCATAGGAAATATGGGAGAATATGGGTCAACATGCAGAAGCCCTTAAAGAGAAATCACAGAAACCTCTAAAAGAAACACAGGAGAACATGGGTCAACACATAGAAACCCTTAAAAAGGAAATGCAAAAATTCCTTTCAGGAAAAACAAGCAAACAAGTGAAGGAACTGAACAAAACTATCCTGGATTTAAAAATGTAAATAGAAACAATAAGGAAATCTCAAAGTGAAATATCTCTGAAGATAGAAAACCTTGGAAAGAATTCAGGAGTCATAGATCAACAACAGAATACAAGAATTAGAAGAAAGAATCTTGGATGCTGAAAATTCCATAGAAAACACTGAACAGTCAAAGAAAATGCAAAATGCAAAAAGCTTGTAACCCAAAATGTCCAGGAAATCCAGGACACAATGAGAGAACCAAAACTAAGGATCTTAAAGGCTCATTAAATATCTTCAACAAAATTATATATGAAAACATCCCTAACCTGAAGAAAGAGATGCCCATGAACATACAAGAAGCCTACAGAACTCCAAACACACTGGACCAGAGCAGAAATTTCTTCTGTCACATAATAATCAAAACACCAAATGCACTGAGCAAAGAAAGAATATTAAAAGCAGTAAGAGAAAATTGTCAAGCAACATATAAAGGCAGGCCTATCAGAATTACGAGACTATGAAAGCCAGAAGATTCTGGGCAGATGTCATATAGACCCTAAAAGAATGTAAATGTCAGCCCAGACTACTATACTCTATAAAACTTTCAGTTACCATAGACGGAGAAAACAAGACAGTCCATGACAAAAGCAAATTTACACAATATCTTTCCACAAATCCAGCTCTGCAAAGGATAATGGGTGGAAATACCAACACAATGTGGGAAACCACAACATAAAAAAAGCAATAAGGTAATTTTTCAACAAATACAATAGAACATAGCTATACAACCAGAATTTCACCTTTAACTAAAAAGCATTCAAGAAACCCACCTCAGTGACAAAAACAGTCACTATTTAAGAGTCAAATGTTGGAAAACAATTTTCCAGGCAAATGGTCCCAAGAAACAAGCTGCAGTGGCCATTGTTATATTGGATAAAATTGACTTTCAACCAAAAGTTGTCAAAAAAGATAAGGAGAGAAACTTCACATTGCTCAAAGAAAATGTCTACCAAGATGAACTTTCAATTCTGAACATCTATGCTTCAAACACAAGAGCACCCACATTCATAAAAAATACTTTAATAAAGCTCAAAGTACACATTGCACACCACACAATAATAGTGGCAGACTCCAACACCCCTCTCTCAAAAATGGACAAATCATGGAATCAAAAGCTAAACAGAGATACAGTGAAACTAACTGAAGTTATGGACCAAACAGATATTTTGGATCTAACAGATATTTATAGAACATTCCACCCTAATGCAAAATAATATATCTATTCAATCCTATTCCATTGATCTGCTTGCCTGATCCAACTAAGAAAGAGAATTTCAGGCCAATTTCCCTTATGAATATCGATGCAAAAATACTAAATAAAATTCTTGCCCACCGTATCCAAGAACACATCAAAATGATCATCCACCATGATCAAGTAGGCTTCATTCCAGGGATGCAGGGATGGTTCAATATAAGGAAATCCATAAATGCTATCCACTACATAAACAAACTCAAAGAAAAACAACACATGATCATTTCATTAAATGCTGAAAAAGCATTAGACAAAATTCAGCACCCTTTCATGGTAAAAGTCTTGGAAAGGACAGGAATTCAAGGCCCATATCTAAACATAGTAAAAGCAATTTACAGCAATCCAGTAGCAAACATCAAACTAAATGGAGAGAAACTTGAAGCAATCCCTCTAAAATCAGGGGCTAGACTAGGCTGCCCCCTCTCGCCATATCTTTTCAATATAGTTCCTGAAGTCATAGCTAGAGCAATTAGACAACATAAGGAGGTCAAAGGTATACAAATTGGAAAGGAAGAAGTCACAATATCACTATTTGAAGATAATATGATAGTATACTTAAGCAACCCCAAGACTTCCACCAGAGAAATCCTAAAACTGATAAGCATCTTCAGCAAAGTGGCTGGATATAAAATTCTTTCAAGCAAATCAGTAGCCTTCCTCTACTCAAAGGATAAACAAGAGGAGAAAGAAATTAGGGAATTGACACCCTTCACAGTAGTCCCAAACAATATTTCATAACTAGGTGACCCTAACAAATCAAGTATCTGTATGACAAGATCTGTATGACAAGAACTTCCAACCTCTAAAGAAAGGAATCAAAGAAGATCTCAGAAGATGGAAAGATCTACCATGTTCATGGATTGGCGGGATATAATATAATAATAATATATCCTCAATATAGTAATTAATATAGTAAAAATGGCCATCTTGCTGAAAGCAATCTACAGATTCAGTACAATCCCTATCAAAATCCCAAATCAATTCATCATAGATCTAGAAAGAGCAATTCTCAAACTCATCTGGAATAACAAAATGCCCAGCATAGCAAAAACTATTCTCCACAACAAAAGATCTTCTGGGGGGAATCACCAACCCTGACCTCAAGCTCTACAACACAGCAATAGTGATAAAAACTGTTTGGTTTTGGTATACAGACAGGCAGGAAGATCAATGGAATAGAAGTGAAGACCCAGAAAAGAACCCAGACAGGTACGGTCACTTGATATTTGACAAAGGAGCTAAAACCATCTTGTGGAAAAAATAAAGCATTTTTAACAAATGGTGCTGGATCAACTGGAGGTCTGCATGCAGAAAAATGCAAATCAACCCATTCTTATCTCCTTGTACAAAGCTCAAGTCCACATGGATCAAGGATCTACACATAAAACCAGACACAGTGAAGCTTATAGAGGAGAAAATGGGAATGAATCTTGAACACATGGGCACAGGGGATAAGTTCCTGAAGAGAACACCAATGGCTTATGAGCTAAGAACAGGAACTGACAAATGTACCTCATAATACTGCAAAGCTTCTATAAGGCAAAGGACACAGTCAATAGGACAAAATGACAACCAACAAATTGGGAAAAGATCTGTACTAATCCTACATCCAAAAGAGGGCTAATATCCAATTAAGTTAGTTATCCATAGAGTCAAGTAACCCTATTAAAAATGGGGTACAGAGCTAAACAGGGTATACTCAACTGAGTAAACTCAAATGGCACTAAAGCTCGCAAAGAAATATTCAGCATCCTTAGTTATCAGGGAAAGGCAAATCAAAACAACTCTGAGATTCCACCTCACACCAGTCAGAATGTCTAAGATAAAAATCTCAGGGAACAGCAGATGCTGGAGAGGATGTGGAGAAAGAGGAACACTTCTCCATTGTTGGTGGAATTGCAAGCTTGTAAAACCACTCTGGAAATCAGTTTGGTGATTCCTCAGAAAATTATGATATAGTACTACCTGAGGACCCAGTTATACCACTCCTGGAGCATCTACCCAGTAGATGCTCCTACAGGTAATAATGACTCATGCTCCACTATGTTCATGGTTACTTTATTTATAATAGCCAGTAGCTGGAAAGAACCCAGATGTTCTTCAACAGAGGAATGGATACAGAAACTGTGGTATATATACACAATGGAGTACTATTCAGCTATTAAAAACAACAAATTCATGAAATTCTTAGGCAAATGGATGGAACTAGAAAGTGTCATCCTGAGCAATGTAACCCAATCACAAAAGAACACACAAGGTATGCACTCACTGATAAGTGGATATTAGACTAAAAGCTCAAAAAAAAAAAAAAAAAAAAACAAGTTACAATTCACACAGCACAGGAAGCTCAAGAAGGAGGCGGACTTAAGTGAGGGTGCTTTGGTTCCTCTGAGAAAGGGAACAAAATACTCACAGGAGCAATAAGGGAGACAAATTGTGGAGCAAAGGCTTAAGTAAAGGCCACCTAGAGACTGCCCTACCTGGGGATTCATCCTATAAACAGTCACCAAACCCTGACACTACTATGGACGACAAGAAGTGTATACCAAAAGGAGCATTGCCATGGTTGTCTCTGGAGGGGCCATGCCAGAGCCTTGCAAATACAGAGGCAGATGCTAGCAGCCAACCATTGGACTGTGTGTGGTGTCCCCAATGGAGGAGCTGGAGGGTGGTCCAGAGGACCTGAAGGAGTTTACAGCCCCATGGGAAGAACAATTATTTCAGCCACCAGAATCCCCAGGATTCTCAGGGTCTAAACCATCAACCAAGGGGTACACATGGTTCCAGCCAAAAATGTGGCAGAGAAATGCCTTATTGGACATCAGTGGGAGGAGTGGTACTTTGTCAGGTAAAAGCTCAATAGGCGCGCCAACAAAGGGAAATCTAGGGGGGGGAGGTGGGAGTGTGTTGGGTGGAAGGGCATATACATGGAGGCAGGGCATATACATGGAGACAAGGGTAGGAGGAAGGGCTGGGGGTCTTTTGGAAGGAGGGAAATCTTGAAAGGTTTTACCATTGACAATGTAAATGAAGACAATATTCAATTAAAAAAAAGATTATTGAATGAGGATCACCACATCACCAGACTTTCCTTAAGACATTCAAGCTATTAAATTTAATGAATTGATAATTATTTCTACTCTAATACTTAAACTCTATGTGATTCTTAGCTTAAACTGAATGGGGGGGGGAAGGTAGAGGAATTTCAATTCAGTAACATCAGTAACATGCTGCTCTGGCATGTGATCACATACAAGGACCTACACCTACATCTGTGCAATCTGGTTGGCATATAGACTTACACTTAGTATATACCTTTAATACCAAACAATGTCATCTAACTGGGACAAAGTAACAAATCAGAGAAACATTTGTCAGAATGAGTCAGAGATAGGGTATTGCCAACTCTCAGGAAAACAGAAGAAGGAAGAGAAGCACAGAGAGAGAGAGAAGGGAGAGAGGGAGGGAGGGAGGGAGAGAGAGAGAGAGAGAGAGAGAGAGAGAGAGAGAGAGAGAGAGAGAGAGAGAGAGAGAGAGAGAGAATAAGTTGAGTTTATGTCAGTTCCTCAGTTGAGTGAGGTTGGAGTCATTCTAGTGAGTGCCCTACAGTGGAGTTGCTCTCCTCTCTGACCTCATGCATTTCAGTGCATATCAGCAGAGTCCATTGAAGTCAGAGAAGAAGACATAGCCACAAAATTAAAATAAGCAGCCAGAGTTACTGTGAGGCCAAGCAGAACAATTCAGTAGGAATCTGAAGGAAGCCAAGTTGAATCAGACAGCTTAGAGTAGAGTTTGAGCCAGAACTGCTGAGTTGAACCAGCCAGCCAGAGTTCAGAAAGACCTACAAAGGGTAAGGTTATTCAGCAGTAAGCCTTTGAAATAACAATCACATCAGTCAAATAAAAGTTACTTTTAGAATGGCACACTGAAAGTTAGACAGTAACTCAAATGATGTTCCGACTATCCTTTAACTACATTATATTATAATTGACATAATGAATAGCAATGAAGAAATCCTAAAAATAAATTATGGAATTAAAGATATAATAAACTAAATTAAAAATGAATGAAAGTAAAATCATAAGAATAGTTGTTAATAAACACTTCTATGAGAGACATATTGAAAAGCGCTTCCCTAGCTTTGATCAGAATCCTGTTCTCTGGTCCATGCTAGTGAGTTAGCCTCACCCTTACTCACCTACAACCTTCATGTTTCCCAGACCTAACCCAGGTTACATATTCTGTGTTCTATCCCATCGATAATGGATATTTTCTGTTCTGTTCTTAAACTCCATGTTTGACCCTGTTCTCAATCCTATGTCTGGGGGAGTTCTACCTTCATCATTCCTGATTCTAAGATTGGCTATTCTCTTGCACAGCATAATGAGTTCTGTTGACATTACCCACCCATTACCCTTCCAAATTACCTTTCTTCATATCTAGCCTACTTCATATACCGAGTATAATGGCCCACTGTCTTAGTTAGGGTTTTACTGCTGTGAAAAGACTCCATGACCAAGGCACCTCTTATAAGGAACAACACTTAATTGGGGCTGGCTTACAGGTTTAGAGATTATGTCCATTTCCACCAAGGAACAAGGCAGCATCCAGGCAGGCATGGTAGAGGAGGAGCTGAGAGTTCTATACCTTCATCTGAAGACTGCAAGAAGAATACTCACTTCCAGGCAGCTAGGGTGAGGGTCTTAAACCTATGCCTACCTTGACAGGCCTATTCCAACAAGACCACTCTTCCAAATAGTATGACTCCCTGGGCCAAGCATATTCAAACCATGACAACAACCTATACTGTTCCCAGCCTCCAAGCATGGCCCAAGTGGTTCATCATGTAATCTTAGATATATCGAATCATCTGGATCCTAGCCCAGCCACATAACACACAACCTTCAGGCTTAACCCAGGTGATATATACTACATGCTAATAAACAGCTAATAAGTCCAAGGACCTAGCCAACCTGCACCAGAGTAGTATGCTTTTTACTTACCATTAAAATGAATTTATCCCAGTTCTAGCACCTCCTCATAGCTTAACTGAAATCAATCATACACAAACAACAATAACAACAAATCAAATATTTACTCAAAAAGGGCAACGTAGTATCTCAAATTGGACAAAAACAATGATTAGAAGTTCACTGAGCAGTGGTGGCACATGTCTTTTATCCCAAGGCTTGGGAGGCAGAGGCAGGCAGATTTCTGAGTTCGAGGCCAGCCTGGTCTACAAAGTGAGTTCCAGGACAGCCAGGGCTATACAGAGAAGCCCTACCTTGAAAAACCAAAACAAACAAATAAATAAACAAATAAAAATTCACAATGTTCAAGTCTTAAGGCTAAAACCCATACAATATAAAAAGACACGACAGTATATTGCCTACAAATCCAATGTCATATATAAATGTCCTCCAATGAGACATTTTGGCAAGAGAAGCATTTTCAGACCAGAGTTATTTTCAGACCACAGTTATGATTAGATCATTCATTATATTTTAAACTTATGTGTGACATTTAGAAATTTTGTTACCATGTCTAATACTGCAATAGCTATATTGTAACCAAACAACAAAACACTTTCCTAGAATTATATCTCAATTGGTAAAATATTCACCTCTGAAGCAGGAAGACCTCAGTTCTATCCTTAGAACATATATTAAACAAAAACAAAAATAGAGAGGCTTGGTAAAATAACATTAGTTAATAATTTCATCACTGAGTAGATATCTCCAGGCACATGTTATTGTTTTGTTGTTTTCCTTCATGAGGCAACATAGTTATTAAAATTCTTAAAAGTACCTGAAATAAATTTACAGCTATAGTCTTCAGTCCACTCCCTATAGCTACACATAAGCTAATCAACTCGAAATTGTGGCTATAATATTCTCTCTCAATTCCTAACTTAAATTCACTTGATCATTACTGTTGATATTTTGATCCTTTCTTTTTATTATTTTTCAAAGCACTAAGAATATTTGTGCTATTTTAGTAAGAGCATGTAAGTTATTTTTAGTTTGCCAAGTTGTAATGAAGGCTCAAGTAACACAGGTAGGGCATAGAGGAAGGGCTTGCTCCCCAGCTTATGTGAGGGGTGTGATATTTACTCTAATTTAAACAGCTGATTTTATAATGGCTAAAACTAAGGTGGTAGAATGCTGTATGCATGTGAAGCTGTGCAGAGTGGTTTATTCATCAAGATGGAGTTTTCGATGAGGACAAAAAATAAACCTCTTCACCTCTCATCTTCAGAGGGTAACTGTGGTGCTTGGGGAAATGACTTCAATAATTGTTTCCAGGCATTCCTGCTTCTTAGCAGCACCTTGAATATTAGTCCTTGAGGAACTTAGGCAATTACTAACCATCATGTGAAATTTCTATCATTTTTCATGAAAAGAACAGAAATAAATATAGATGTATAGCTTATTTTTTCAAGCTGACAGCTGACTGGAAGGTGGAAACGAAATGAGATTGAATTGTATTCAAATTATGGCATCCTCTAGAGAACATTAGAGTCATGAGAATGTCAGCACTTCATAACAATCATCTTTCCACATGTTTTTCTTCAGAACCATTGCAATCATTTAGAAATAGTAAGCGCAGACATTTCTAGTGATGGTGGCAGGTTTGTTTTTGACTTATGAATATCATTTGAACCTCTAATCCCTTGGAAACTTACCTCATATCATATGCTCATAAGATCCTCAGTGGTCAAATACACTAAATGATATTTATGTCCAATTTGTTTGATAAAATTCCTTGTCACTTATTTTTTTCTGAATACACATGGAATATATTCAAACTGTGAATTGGTAGATGATCCACAAATAAGAATGGATATGTACCATTTTTCTTTCTAGATCTGAGTTTTACCACTCAAAATAATATTTTTCAGTTCTATGTATATGCAAATTTCATATAAATTTCCTAGATTGATTTTTCTTTTTGAATAGTTAGATATTCATCTATTGTTTTGGATGAATATATATATATATGTGTATATATTCTTCTCAATTTTTTGATTAATACACATTGGTCTGCATCTAATTCCTTGCTATTGAGAACAGAGATGTAATTACATGGTTCCACAAGTATTTCTTTCATAAGAAATTGCATCCTTTGAGCATATGTCCAGTGTAGTATAAATGAGTGATATAGTAGAGCAATTTCTAGCTTTGTTTTTTTTTTATGAATTTCATGATTTATCTATTGGCTGTAACAGTGAATAAGTACTTCTCTTTCTCTAACTCTTTGACATAGTCTGTTGTCACTTGATTGCTTGATTGTATTCATAGTAACAAATCTGATATGAAATCTGGAAATAGCTTTAATTTACACTACTATGATTTCTAAAATGTCAACCAAATTTTAGAGATATTTTGTACCCATGTTTTTTTCTAAGAACTCTTTGTTTTGATCCATAGTCCAGTTTTCAATGAGGTCATTTGCTTTCATGATTCTGTTTTTGAGCTCTCTTTATATTCTGAATATTAATCCTCCATCAAATGTATATCTGGCAACTATTTTCTTCATTTTGGTGACTTCTTTCCATGATCGTTTCATTTGCAAGCTTTTTAATTTTATGATATTCTGTTTGTCTGTTCTTGGTCTTTATTCCAGAGGAAATGAAAATCTACACAGAAAGTTGTTTCAGCACCTGTGTCTTAGAGGGAACTGTCTTTGTTTCATTCTAGACCTTCCATTCTTTCATATTGAGATGTTTGATCATCTTTCAATTGATTTTGTTTTAAAGTTCTTTGGGGATGGTATGTTTATTTTATGTGTAAGCATGTTATACCTGAATTTTTATATCCATGCAGCACATTTCACAGTGATCAAGGTAGCCAGAAAGCATGTCAAATCTTTTGGGCTGGAATTATACAAGTTTGTAGCCACCTTGTGGGAGCTAGAAATGAAGCCTGGGTTCTTCAAAGAAGAAGCAAGTTTCATTAGAAGCTGAGCTGCTTCTCGACACTTGGAAATTCATTTTCTATAAGGTGATAAATATTTGTCTACATGTTGAAACCCAGTTTTTCTACCATCATTTGTTAGCTATGTCATTTTTTTGTAACCTACAGTTTTCCTAAAACAACGTGCTTCTTGCTGTATACTAAATACCAATCATTTACCCACAAATCAGTGTAGCTCTCACCCATCATCAGAGTCTCTTCCTTCAATAGATGTAGGCAAATTCAGAGCTCTACAAATGATTAAAATTCAAATACTAAACTCCAGAGGGTGGTTTGCTCTACCTGATACATCTATAACACAACACCTACAAATATGGTTCTGGGAGAGCTTCAGAAGAGGGGGCAAAAATATTTTAAGAGGGAGGAGGTCAAGATGTCTTCTGTGACAAGATACCTTTTGAAAGGAATCCTGTGTCCAATAGACTTCATTAACATAGTTTCCTAAAAAAGACTTGGACAACGATCATTCCTGACCATATGCCAAAGAAGATAAGATAAAATTATTAAGTACCCAAAGCTATATGAAGAACTACAGGCAGTCAATGCTTGCTAAGAAATGTAAAATCATATCGATAATGTGCTTACAAACTATTCTAACCAATCCATGTACATTAGCATTATTAAATGAACTTAGAATTGCATAAAATATAAGACATCATATATTTACTGTTCATATGTGTATAATATACTATAGATTGATAGATAACATATGCAATATATTAATGTGAAATAGATCTGTTACCATGTATTACCATGAATATTATTTATATATATGTAATCATACATACAACCATAAACTGACATGCCAACACACACACTCACACACAAACAAAGTTAAGAATCCAGAGAGAATGGACTAAAGAATAGATGAAAAAGTGATCAAAATTATGTAATACACAGTACTTGTTCATGGAAGTCTCAAAAGTAAATATGTGTGTGTGTGTATGTGTGTGTGTGTGTTTGTGTGTGTGTGGATTAAATGAGTATAATGTTTAAAATGCTTCTTTGTTGGCATAAAAATAATATAGGACAGTATGCCCCTGTCTAATTTATCATAATGAAAAAAATCATTCAAGTATGAGTACATGTGGCAGTTTAATTACTGGAAAGTCACTGGTTTTTTGTAGGTTACTGTATGTTATAAATGGAGGACAACCTTGTACTATTTCTATTTTTCAGAACTATCTGGCCACTCATATTTACATATAGATACAATGCTTCTATTTATTTTGGACTTGACAATTATAAAATAAAATAATATTATTTTAGAATAAATATGTCCCTTTAGCAGTCTGTATGTATACAAGTTTCCACATATAAATGAAGTCTTACATTAAAAATATATAAAAATAATTATATCAAATTCAGGTTTCTCATGAGAGTGTTGTCTTAGGTATAGGAAAAAATTAACCATCAACAAATGTCTCAAGAATTGTAGGTAATTCTCAATTATTTATGCAATTACTGAGCAATCCTATGATCAATTTTAAATAACAATTCTGATGACTTTTAATAATTAGAAATGTAATGAAAGGAAATAATTCAACTCACATCAGTATCTAATAATTCTTTGGGTATGTATTTTTCTCTTTTGTTTTTAGCCTTAAGAATAAGTACAAAATAAAAATTATCTGTGAAATTAGTTCCTACATTTTATAAAATTTGTGTGTCTAGGCATGTTACCTTTCTTCTTGACAATTCAGATACTTTTATAAATGACTTCAAATGACAATCTCTTTCTTGATAGTTCATGAAGCAAAGTAATAAAAAGCGTTTTTGTTTGATGTTTATAGCAGGTAAATATTCTAAGATCATGCCTAATAGTAGATTTTGAAAGTTCTCCCTTGTGATTAAAAATGAAATATAAAATTAATAATAGTTATTGTTATTAATAGTGATAATGTAACCATTGGCCTCTTTAGCATTATCACTCTTTCACCACCATTGACACCATCAGTCTAAATAACACTCACATTCTTCTGTCACTGAAATTCCATTAGTAGAACCTGCTGAGAAGCAGGTGAACTTACTAAGAAACACAAAATATGCTTTGACTGCCCAATGGAAAAAAATGTCACTGGATAGTAGCACAGTAAGCAAATTATAGCTTGAGAATGAGTTTGCACCTTATGTGCTACTAGGCTCATTTGTTTAATTGACAGCCAGTGGCTCAGTAGAACTGTGATTTGTCCTTTTTCAAACAGCTCTGCTGACAGCTGAGTTGTACCTATTGTGTGATAACTGTGGCAAAGAGAGTCCAATCTGTCTCTGCTGCCACTTGATCTCATTCAAGTTTTAATTATTATTCCAGTGAAAAATTTTCAGAAAATTTAATTGAATAATAACCTTACGATACAAAAAATGTTATATAAATTTTAATGTACTAGTTTTGGGGTGACACTGAATGATTGTAATGATGCATGTATTAATATACTGTTTTAAAAGATTTTGCATTTTAGAGATATTTTATACAATTCCTGTAACATTATTTTAACTCTTCTGTATAAAAGGTATATAGTTATTGGCATTAATTTAACCATACTGGTTTTTTTTACACTACTCTTGGGCATATGCTCATAGGAATTTATGTTTTAATAGAGAGGTACTTGCTCATCCATGTTCTTTCATGCACTATTAATAATAAATAGAAATTGGAAATAATCTAGTTGTCCATCATCTGATAAATGGATAAGGAAAATAGGATACATTGACATAGTACAATGCAATATATTAATAGAAGGAACTTAAGAGGAATAACCATATAATTCTGAAGACAATGCTCCATCAAAACTTCTCATGCTACAAGGAAAATCCTAGTACTAAGAATGAGTTGCAGGTTGATGATTCAACTCATCATCAAGAGTCCCATAGAACCTCTTAATATAATATCTTATTGTCTAGGTTATTGGTTCCCCTCAATAGTTTGCTAATAAGGCACTTTTGTACAAAAAATTAATTACTATTAATAACAAACATGAAGAAATCAAGCTAGTAACTAGAAGCTTCATTCCTTTTTGACCACTATTTTTGGTGCTGAAGATCCACATAGTATTTAACTAAAAGAGTTAATCATCACTATTATTAGCATTAATTCTACCACTAAAACATGCACCTTCCTTCAACATATTGGTGCAGTAGTGACACAAATGTCATGGGAATAACCAAAACTTTTTTTTTTAATTTGACTGATGGGACAGATCAGTCTATCACTCAGCCCTATCAGAAAAACAGTCTGGATGTGTATGATAATTAAAACAGAGACCCAGAAGTAGACAATATGTAGAGATTGAGAGACTTTGGAACACTCTGCTCTAAATAAAATGTCCTAACCACACCATGCCCCTTAAGGTTCTGGAACTACGAGAAGTTTTCTTGGTCAGGATTGCTCAAGGAATACTCCAAATATTGTGTAATATAACCCTTTGCTGACCATCTAGAGGTGGAAGGTGATTGCCTATTGGTATTGATACTATTCATGTAGATATAGAGTTCAGGGACTCTAGGCTAGAATGATGTAGAAGACATGCTCTGTGAAAACTATATCCCCTGGTAAGAGAAGGCAATTTTCTGGATTTCATAAAAGGAAAGCAACCAAAAATCCAACACGCATTGTCCAGTTGTGGGTCAGTGTTTTAATTACCATCTACAGAAATAAGAAGCTTTTTCTGATAAGAGTAAGTATTTCACTGTTCTGTAAACATAGTAATCAATATGATATTTGGAGTCATTTATTGCTATATTCCTTTACCAAGAAATTAGTAGTAGGTTTTCTCCTACTGTTAAAGTCCTATGTAGTTTCAACTTATTGGCCATGTTAGTAATGATAGGTTCTATATCATAGAATGGTCCTTAATGAAGTAAAAAATTTAAAAACTTCCTGGCTCCATGAAGGACAATAAAGACCAGCACGGCATTAGGACCATACAGATGCAATAGAGTCACACAGATATTGGCAGTAAACTCTTTTCAATTTAAGAGCTACTCAACAAGAGGGGTATGGATATGCTTGGTCCACGGGAAGTGGCACTATTAGGTGTGATCCTGTTAGAACAGGTGTGGTGACGTTGTTGGAAGAATTGTGTGGGTGTATGGTGGACTTTGGCAGCCTCCACCTACCTGCCTGCAGAAGATAATCTCTTTGTGCTGCCTGCAGATCAAGAAGCAGAACCCTCAGCTCTTCCAGCACCATGTCTGCCTGGAAGTTGGCATGCTTTCTACCATGATATTAATGGACTGAAACTATAAGCTAGACCCAATTAAATGCTTGCCATTTTAAAGAGTTACCTTGGTCATGGTGTCTCTTAATAGTAATGAAGCCCTAACTAAGACAAGGAGTATCATATAGATTATTGGAAACCTACCCAAATAATGAAGTTATTAACCCAATGAGATCTTAGAGAAGAAACTAACACTAAACTAACATAAATACTAACTACATTCTATGTATCTATCCTTATTTGATGGATAAGTATAGTCCCAACTTGGTGTTTGAGAACAGTAAACAGATGAAGATTATTACAGAGAAGCAGAACTAATCTGATAGTCAGGATCTATTTCTGCCTTCACAGTATCCAGGCACTGTTGTGCACCAGGCTGATCTGGAAAGAATGAAGCAGGTAGATTAGATAGGAACTCCATCAGAGTGTGTGTTGGAGAAATAGCTTTCTCCAAAGATGATTTCCAATGAAACAGCTTCCTTTATTGGGGTTGATCAAGGCTATATGAACATTGGGGAGTGGGTAGGAGTATGGGAGGTAAGTATACATCGTTGGCTGGGGTGGGAATGCTTCATGTGCGTGAACAGTAATTCCAGGTGCTTGCTGAACATGCCCTTATAGGGAGAGAGGAAGTTTAACCTGTAATTTGGCCACTATATGACAACTTTGTACAAGACAGGAAGGCACAGAGCAAGGGAAATAGTTCAATTCCTTCTTGTCTGACAACAAGATTTTCAGTGTTTGGACATGTCATGACTTCACTCTTGCTCCAGACTGGGTCCCTCAGTCACATGGCTTTCCAGGTTTACACTAAACAAAATACAGAGTTGTAGAGGCTAGGCCCAAGGAATAGAACAGCAGCACAGCTCCTGCTGCTAAGGCTTGGAGTGTATTTTAAAGGGGGCAAGAGATAGTGCAAGAACCAAAAGAATAGAACATTTGTTGTGAGATTATATCTCCTAGAAATGCCAGAAGCTATACCCATAAAGTGTTATGAGGATGATTAGTAAAACATTATTTGAATAAGAACAACAGAAATGCTAATGTGGGTGGGGGAGAACTCCAGAAAGAAGCTCTCAACACTACACAGAGGACTATAGACAAATGAGCAATTCTGAGAATAGGAGAAAAAGAATACCTCAGTAGAGATCACACAAACTGCTTAGCATGTACCAAATTGTCAACCTTGAAAAGATAAATGCTAGCATACAGAATGAGCAAGTTGTTTTATATATATATATAAAGTAAGGATATGAGAGAGAGAATTGAGGGTGAAAAGGCAAGTAGGATATGATATAAATAAAAATATTTTCAAAAATATCAATAATGAATATTAAAAATAAAAGAAATATTTTAGAATTTAGAGCTCAATAAAACAAAGTATATCTTTATTTTATTTCTAGATCACTTTATAAACAGCTAATATAAAAATGACTTTATTTGTAAATCAGCATACAAAGTAACAAGGTACTTGATGGTATTTTAAGTTCAAATTGAGGTTTGATTGATTATTTTCATCCAGGCTTCCTGTGATGGTTCTTATATGATTGGCCCAGTGAGTGACCCTATTAGGAGGTGTGACCTTGTTGGAGGAGGTGTGTCACTGTGAATGTGAGCTTAAGACCAGCACCCTAGTTGCCTAGAAGTCAGTCTTCCACTAGCAGTCTTCAGATAAAGATGTAAAACTCTCAGCTCTGTCTGCACCATATCTGCCTGGATGCTGCCATATTTCTGCCTTGATGACAATGGACTGAACCTCTGAGCCTGTAAGCCAGCCCCAATTAAATGTTGTCTTTTGTAAAACATGCATTGGTCGTGGTGTCCATTCGCAATAGTAAAACCCTAACTAAGACACTTCTCTTTTATGTCTCCATGACCTCATCTCCTCCTTGTACTGCATGTCCTGGTACTCACTCCCCACATTCATAGCACGTTCTTTGCATCTCCCTGTACCTGTCCTGTAAAGTCTTGTTTTCTTCTGTAATGGGCTACTTCTTAGTTTACCAATTTCTGTGTACTATCATTCCCACATAAATATTCACCTATAGAAATCAGAATTTACATTTGAAAGATGATATATTTTACCTCTGGTTCTAAACCCCAGGTACATCTTGTAGTATAATGATGGTACCTGACACTGATTTGAGATACATTTCTTTACATAATATAAAAATTACTTCCAATTAATGGTCAAAACTCATGGATTTATAGTAACTCTCCTCTTAATAATTATGTAGTTGAAAATGATTATGCTATATCCTGTCTTATATACATATGGTTCAAATGGAAGTGAAAGTTATGATCAATATTAATAGGCATCTTTTGATCAGTATTAATGAATATACCATTTAATGATTTATTAATCATTAATCAGCCAATAGTTCATGTTCATTAAGCAGAGTGATTTTTAACAATGCTATAGTCTACTTTATTGACAACAACTATGGTGACATTCTGAATTATGACAGTTCTCCAAGATCTCCAGTAATAGAGGTATAGACTAATTACAACATAGAAAATCCTCAGCTGGAAATTACTGTCAATGTATCTTAATATATAGCTTCAAGATGTAAGAACCTCACCTGAGGCTAAATATATGTTAGGTGGGTTAATTAACGATCAGTGTTTGAGCTGAAAGCACATGAACCACAATGTGACATATGGTAACATTTTTGGGATAGTTTTTGTCTCCACTGGAAGTTGTGCAGGAGAGAAAAAGTTAACATCACGTGACATTTTATTTCTAAACACATTCTAAAATCACACAAAAATGATGACCAAATATGAAGGTTAATAGTGCCACCTTTCTGTTTCTACAATATTGAATTAATTCTAATAACTATTTTTTCTTAGATGATCTTGTACCTGTTTTATTACAGTTGGTTGTAGAGTCCAGCTCTCACATCCTAACCGTGGGTTCTCTGGAAGGAAAGATGAGTAAGGAAAGGGAGCAAGAGAAATCACATGGAGAGACACAAAACCACATGGCTTCTGGTTCAAGTCTCCATCTTTAATTTTTTCTCTCCCAACCAACAAAGGCAGACCAAGCCCCTCCCCTGAAGGCTGGAAACAGGTTCTTCTTGTTCTTCAGGAGGTGGGTGGTCAGGTTGCTGGCTGCTATTCTTGAGAGCAGTGGGCAGGGGGAAGTCACAATTCCTCCCTTCTAGTCTTGAGAGCAGTGGGCAGCGGGAGGTCACAATTCTTCCCCTTTTTTTAATTTTAAGAAAAACCAGTGGATAACTATATTCGTCAAAAGATGATGGGCATTGACCAGTGAGGGAAAGCATTGGCCTCGACCCCCTTAAGCATTAATTGACATCTTTTTCAGGGGAGGGGAAATAGACTGCCTTAATAATTTAAGGACAATCTTTCAATGTCAACCTCTATGCAGCCGGGCATGCTTTTCAGGGAAACTCAGAAGCAGGACATTTCCTTTTCCTTTGAAGTGCCTCGCCTCGCACCTCAAACTGATGCCCATGTTTGTTCAATTAACAAACATGCATAGATCCGGTTCTATGCAGCCCCCTCTCTGGGGATCCTCTGGTAACGTAAATGCCCTGTGAATATTAGTTGGGTGGCTTTCATAGTCTCCCATCTTCGAGTCCTGGAAGCCATTGCTCTAGCAGCCCACCTTCAAGTGCTGTATCTGAAAGATATCTGCTTGAAACACAAAATAAGAGATTAAAAGGAAAAACTGCTTGGACTGTTTCTCTGGAGGGCCCATGGTATTTCATTTGGTTGTAAATTAGTAGCTCAGGAATAAAACCTGGCTTGCAAATTAATGGCTGGAGGAAAAGCAGCCTACCTTCCCAATATGGGAGAAGTAGCCTTAAGAACATTATTGAATTAGTCATACTTACCAGCTGATTCAGGGTCTCTATTTACCTACCATATCAATCTTTCTGGCAGCCATCGGGCTCCATCTTCTTTTTGAGAGAAAATATAAATAGAACATCTTCTCTATAATAAAACAGGGCCTGGGCCTTTCCATGTATTGGTTAACAAGTCCCGCCACTTATCCATGGCAATCCCGTGGTATAAAAAGCTTGTGAACAATTGTTGATTACATTTAAAGGCTTCTCTTGAAGGTAGAGAAGTGACAAGAAATCTTGAACAAGTATCAATGCAAACATGTATAAATTTTAATTTTGCATAGCGAGTTACATCCATTTGTCAAAAATGACTGGACGTAAGGCCACATGGATTAGCCTCTAAATGAGGAGCTGGAGATAAGGCAAGGCAGTTAGGGCATTGTTTTACAATAGTGAAAACAAAGATCCTGATGGCATATTAAAATAAACATGCCATAGATTTCCAATAAAGGACAAATTTTGCAACATACAAGCTAATTGTAAAAGGATTAAAAGTATTATTTATAGGATGAAAAACATTTAATACCATTGTCAGGTCTGCTAACTGAGCTGAGCCCAGGTGTTTCTATAACCACCTATTGATTATAAATAAGATATCTAGCTCTTCCTTCAGAAGAGCCATCTATGAAAATCAAGAGTATTTTTATGCAGAGGCTATAAATATCATATTAGGAAATACATCCACATGCATATCTAAGAAACATTATTAATCTATCTTGAGGACAACAGCAATGCCAATAAGTTAATTTTTCCATCTCATCTAGACATTGGCATGCCTAGTGATAGGATGCCATATACATTTAGCAAGGATTTCCTTGGCATTCAAATTTTAAAATTTTCCTAAAAATATATATGCCTTAAAAATATATATGCATAATTCAAATTATATGCATGGGGATACCATTTCCCCTCTCTTTTTCTTGTTTAAGAAGATATTGTTTTGTTTTGTTTTTAAAAAATGTTTTATATTACCTCATCTTTGAGGATAATAAAGAATCAAATTGTCAAAGATATCTCAAATGAATGACTCTTATTTATTAAATGGCCAGTTCCAATGTTTGTTCTAATCCAAGTTGGAACACCAAGCATATACCACAACATAGGCAATAACTATGTAATTATCGAAAATAAACATAGCATTCTCAGTTGCCTTTTGCTAGAGCAGTTGCAATTAGAATGCCCCAAAATGAATCATAGTTATATGCACATATTTTGATTTTCTAAATTAGAAATATGAGTATCATTTATCTGTAAAAGTTAATTAAGTCCTCTAGAATCAACACCATTATGTGGTAGAAGTAGAAATTGAGGACATCAAGAACAAATCTTTATAATTTGATGTACATAAAAATATAAAATTATTTTTAAGCCATTATTTTTTGATGATATAAATAATAAATGAGCTTGTACATCTGAATGTTTCTATATAGCCTGTTTGGCATACAAACTTTATGCGCCTTAACTTAAGGGGTCTTGCCCAGGCACCTTTTTAAAGATTAAATTATAAATAAGTATATTGTAGTTGTCTTCAGACACACCAGAAGAGGGCGTTAGATCCCACCATAGGTGGTTGTGAGCCACCATGTGGTCCCTGGGATTTGAGCTCTCATGTTCCATGAATGAGGGCCTAGCCTTTAGCAGCTGAGCCATCTCTCCAGGCTTACAAACATAAAATACAAGAGTTTAGCTCTTAGCACCCATGGCGTCTCTTCTGCCTTTGGTTAACCTTTAAATATTTAAAGGACAGTAATTTAGAGAACATATCCTTTGAAATTTGAATTACATTTGTATAAACAATTGTAAAAATTAAGAATTAGCAGTATTAAAAATGGAACAATTTTAAGCAATTGTAAACCATGAGTTTTATATATATTTACTATTATTAAAAGATTGATTTTTAACATCTTTTTTTTTTTTTTTTTTATTATTCGATATAATTTATTTACATTTCAAATGATTTCCCCTTTTCTAGCCCCCCCACTCCCCGAAAGTCCCGCAAGCCCCCTTCTCTTCCCCTGTCCTCCCACCTACCCCTTCCCACTTCCCCGTTCTGGTTTTGCTGAATACTGTTTCACTGAGTCTTTCCAGAACCAGGGGCCACTCCTCCTTTCTTCTTGTACCTCATTTGATGTGTGGATTATGTTTTGGGTATTCCAGTTTTCTAGGTTAATATCCACTTATTAGTGAGTGCATACCATGATTCACCTTTTGAGTCTGGGTTACCTCACTTAGTATGATATTCTCTAGCTCCATCCATTTGCCTAAGAATTTCATGAATTCATTGTTTCTAATGGCTGAATAGTACTCCATTGTGTAGATATACCACATTTTTTGCATCCACTCTTCTGTTGAGGGATACCTGGGTTCTTTCCAGCATCTGGCAATTACAAATAGGGCTGCTATGAACATAGTAGAACATGTATCCTTATTACATGGTGGGGAGTCTTCTGGGTATATGCCCAGGAGTGGTATAGCAGGATCTTCTGGAAGTAAGGTGCCCAGTTTTCGGAGGAACCGCCAGACTGATTTCCAGAGTGGTTGTACCAATTTGCAACCCCACCAGCAGTGGAGGAGTGTTCCTCTTTCTCCACACCCTCTCCAACACCTGCTGTCTCCTGAATTTTTAATCTTAGCCATTCTGACTGGTGTAAGATGAAATCTTAGGGTTGTTTTGATTTGCATTTCCCTAATGACTAATGAAGTTGAGCATTTTTTAAGATGCTTCTCCGCCATCCGAAGTTCTTCAGGTGAGAATTCTTTGTTTAACTCTGTACCCCATTTTTTAATAGGGTTGTTTGGTTTTCTGGAGTCTAACTTCTTGAGTTCTTTATATATATTGGATATTAGCCCTCTATCTGATGTAGGATTGGTGAAGATCTTTTCCCAATTTGTTGGTTGCCGATTTGTCCTCTTGATGGTGTCCTTTGCCTTACAGAAACTTTGTAATTTTATGAGGTCCCATTTGTCAATTCTTGCTCTTAGAGCATACGCTATTGGTGTTCTGTTCAGAAACTTTCTCCCTGTACCGATGTCCTCAAGGGTCTTCCCCAGTTTTTTTTCTATTAGCTTCAGAGTGTCTGGCTTTATGTGGAGGTCCTTGATCCATTTGGATTTGAGCTTAGTACAAGGAGACAAGGATGGATCAATTCGCATTCTTCTGCATGCTGACCTCCAGTTGAACCAGCACCATTTGTTGAAAAGGCTATCTTTTTTCCATTGGATGTTTTCAGCCTCTTTGTCGAGGATCAAGTGGCCATAGGTGTGTGGGTTCATTTCTGGATCTTCAATCCTGTTCCATTGATCCTCCTGTCTGTCACTGTACCAATACCATGCAGTTTTTAACACTATTGCTCTGTAGTATTGCTTGAGGTCAGGGATACTGATTCCCCCAGATTTCCTTTTGTTGCTGAGAATAGTTTTAGCTATCCTGGGTTTTTTGTTGTTCCAGATGAATTTGATAATTGCTCTTTCTAGCTCTGTGAAGAATTGAGTTGGGATTTTGATGGGTATTGCATTGAATCTGTATAGTGCTTTAGGCAAAATGGCCATTTTAACTATATTGATTCTGCCGATCCATGAGCATGGGAGGTTTTCCCATTTTTTGAGGTCTTCTTCCATTTCCTTCTTCAGAGTCTTGAAGTTCTTGTCATACAGATCTTTCACATGTTTGGTGAGAGTCACCCCAAGATACTTTATACTGTTTGTGGCTATTGTGAAGGGGGTCATTTTAAAAATAGCTGCTATAGCACCCAAGTGCTGAAGCAGGGAAAACTTAAAGGAATAGACGTGTGATCTAATTATACAAACTTTATTCCCAAAGTTGATATAATCTTCATGGGATGTATAAATAGAAATATAAATTGCAACAACTTTTTTTTGGATAACAATTATTAATTTTGCCTAAAAAGGCCTGTCATGTAATAGGCCAGTTATTAATAATAATTAATTTGATTGCTGCTTGAAGCAAGGAACAAATGTTTTATTAGGCACTTGAAACATTTCTTTAAAATATATCTATAATATTTTAACAACACATCAATATCTTTATTTAAGGATGTAAAAACTTTATTTTATGAGCAAAAAATGTGATTCTATATCAACATTATTTTTGCCAAGGAATGGCAGTGAACACATATCATAAACAGCTGATTATAGCAGCGTTTATCTGTAAAATTATCTATCTTTTGGCAGTTGATTTATATCTGCCTTGAAAACAGAGGATTAAGTTCTCCTGTGGCGAGCTTAAAGAGATGTCTTAGCCAATTAATTTATTTTAATAGCCTTTGAAAATTATATATTTAAAAAATTTTTAAAAACCCATAAGCAAAGGCCTGTTTTTCTATAAACAAAACATTTTTATAAACAAATATTTTTATAAAACAAAAGAGATTTCTATAAATAAAATATATTAAAAAATGCAAGATCTCATTTTTTTGTACTGTAGCAGAGACAAAACACTCCTTTTCACAAGCTTGGAAAACCATGCTTGGGGTCCCAGGCACAGCACTGCAGGGAGGAGGTGGGGGGGGGGAACTGAGTCCCTCAGGCCATGCCTGGAGGCTGTTTGGCTCGAGCGCTCCACAGCCGGGCCACCCTTCCAAAGCCTGGCGTTTTGGGCTCTCTCCAAGCCCCGCTTTGCTCCTCCCTGCAGTAAGCGGCTCCCAGGCCTGGATCATCCCTCTAGCCACTCAGAAAACCTGGCCACAGCACACATGACCAGGGCTGCCCGCTAAGGCCATGTCTCGTTGCGCTCTTCCGAGGCCGGCTAAAGGCCCACAGAATACTGGGCTCCTTCTAGCCAGGCCACCATCGGCAGAGTTTTGGGTTCACTCTAGCCTCTGATATCGGCCTGTGCTCTGCACCAAACCATGCGCCTCCATGCACTCTGCCTCCCAAGTGCTGGGATTAAAGGCATGCACACCACCATTGCCTGCTGCTGCACGTGGCTTTGAATCAGCTTGCGGCCTGCCGGTTCAAGGCCCCAGCATATGAAATTTTCATCAATTTTTATTTTTAACATGAAACAAACACTCATTCATACAAAACACAGACAAATAAATGTACATGTAGAGAGACAATCAGTGCACCGAAGATAAAGACATTAAAGCGCGCCTGCAATGCAACCAAATCCATTTTCCTTTTTCTTTTATGTTTCTAGAAATATTTTTTTTATTTTATTCGATATATTTTTTATTTACATTTCAAATGATTTCCCCTTTTCTAGCCCCCCACTCCCAGAAAGTCCCATAAGCCCCCTTCTCTCCCCCTGTCCTCCCACCCACCCCTTCCCAAGGAAATTTTGTATTGAAAACATAACAATACCATGTTCACCCATACATTTTTATAGATTTATGTAGATTTATGGATAGATATTATACAAACACATGTATGTAGAAATGTTTTTATATGTGTAAGTATATATTATTACACGATTCTGTAATACATAATATGTTTATATGTATTGGTTTAGTTATCTGTCAATCTTTTTTTTTCGATATAATTTATTTACATTTCAAATGATTTCCCCTTTTCTAGCCCCCCCACTCCCCGAAAGTCCCGTAAGCCCCCTTCTCTTCCCCTGTCCTCCCATCCACCCCTTCCCACTTCCCCGTTCTGGTTTTGCTGAATACTGTTTCACTGAGTCTTTCCAGAACCTGGGGCCACTCCTCCTTTCTTCTTGTACCTCATTTGATGTGTGGATTATGTTTTGGGTATTCCAGTTTTCTAGGTTAATATCCACTTATTAGTGAGTGCATACCATGATTCACCTTTTGAGTCTGGGTTACCTCACTGAGTATGATATTCTCTAGCTCCATCCATTTGCCTAAGAATTTCATGAATTCAGCCTTTTCAACAAATGGTGCTGGTTTAACTGGAGGTCAGCATGCAGAAGAATGCGAATTGATCCATCCTTGTCTCCTTGTACTAAGCTCAAATCCAAATGGATCAAGGACCTCCACATAAAGCCAGACACTCTGAAGCTAATAGAAAAGAAACTGGGGAAGACCCTTGAGGACATCGGTACAGGGAGAAAGTTTCTGAACAGAACACCAATAGCGTATGCTCTAAGAGCAAGAATTGACAAATGGGACCTCATAAAATTACAAAGTTTCTGTACGGCAAAGGACACCATCAAGAGGACAAATCGGCAACCAACAAATTGGGAAAAGATCTTCACCAATCCTACATCAGATAGAGGGCTAATATCCAATATATATAAAGAACTCAAGAAGTTAGACTCCAGAAAACCAAACAACCCTATTAAAAAATGGGGTACAGAGTTAAACAAAGAATTCTAACCTGAAGAACTTCGGATGGCGGAGAAGCATCTTAAAAAATGCTCAACTTCATTAGTCATTAGGGAAATGCAAATCAAAACAACCCTAAGATTTCATCTTACACCAGTCAGAATGGCTAAGATTAAAAATTCAGGAGACAGCAGGTGTTGGAGAGGGTGTGGAGAAAGAGGAACACTCCTCCACTGCTGGTGGGGTTGCAAATTGGTACAACCACTCTGGAAATCAGTCTGGCGGTTCCTCCGAAAACTGGGCACCTCACTTCCAGAAGATCCTGCTATACCACTCCTGGGCATATACCCAGAAGACTCCCCACCATGTAATAAGGATACATGTTCTACTATGTTCATAGCAGCCCTATTTATAATTGCCAGATGCTGGAAAGAACCCAGGTATCCCTCAACAGAAGAGTGGATGCAAAAAATGTGGTATATCTACACAATGGAATACTATTCAGCCATTATTTTTTTGTTTTTTGTTTTTTACTGTTTTTATTTTGCTTTATAATTTATGCCCTATTTCTCTTGCCTGATGCAGTTTTAGAATGCGGACAATTGCCTAACTAAATTCCCTGTTCCATAGTTGTCTTCATATCCTAGCTGATTTCAGTGCAGGGCCTATATACTGAGTCAGTCTAGCCTGTATCTTTACTCACTTCTGCAGAAACATTCTTTAGAAATAAATGACATTATTAGTGCTAAATTAATACCCTGTTGCTTACCGTGCCTGATACATAAACGTTTTCCTTTTCTTTTTCCTTGGAGCTCCTAAATTCAGACAAACATACCTCATTCTGCCCCTTTGGTTCCAGTTATAATCCATGTTGGCACCATATGTAGAGTCAAGCTCTCACATCCTAACTGTGAGTTCTCTGGAAAGAAAGATGGGTAAAGAAAGGGGGCAAGAGAAATCACATGGAGAGACACAAAAACACACGGCTTCTGGTTCAAGTCTCCATCTTTAATGTTTTCTCTCCCAACCAACAAAGGCAGACCAAGTCCCTCCTCTGAAGGCTGGAAACAGGTTCTTCTTGTTCTTCAGGAGGTGGGTGGTCAGGTTGCTGGCCGCGCTTCATGAGAGCAGTGGGCAGAGGGAAGTCACAATTCCTCCCTTCTAGTCTTGAGAGCAGTGGGCAGGGGGAGGTCACAGTTGGTGATGCCCACGTTCACCATTATCAGTACATGTACCTTCTGTTCCTTCTGGCTCCATTTTCTATGCTTTTATCTAATGCATTTTTCTTTTCTTTTATTGGATGTTTTATTTATTTACATTTTAAATGTTATCCTCTTTCCTGATTTCCCCCCCTCCCAGCCCCTCCTTCTGCTTCTATGAGGGTGTGCCCCCACTCACCCAACCACTCTCACCTCCCCACTCTTGCATTACCCTTCACTGGGGGCATCTAGGCTCCACAGGACCAAGAGCCTCTTCTCCCATTGAAACCCAACAAGGCTATCCTCTGCTACATGGCTAGAGCCATGGGTCCCTTCATGTGTACTCCTTGGTTGGTGGTTTTGACCCAGGGAGCTCTGGTGGGCTAATATTGTTGTTCTTCCTGTGGGGTTGCAAATGCCTTCAGTGACTCTAGTTCTTTCTCTAAATTCTCCATTGGGGACCCTGTGCTCAATCCAATGGTTGGCTAAGAGCATCCACCTCTGTATATGAGTACACCGTAGCTGTCTTCAGAAATACCAGATTAAGACATCGGATCATTATGGATGATTGTGAGCCACCATGTGGTTGCTGGGATTTGAACTCAGGACCTCTGGATGAGCAGTCTGTGCTCTTAATCTCTGAGCCATGTCTCCCTAGTGCAGCATCTTATTTGTCCTCAAACAACACTTTGGGAAGTAGCTACTTTATATCTTTTTTAAGGAAACTACTTCTTTTCATTGGTGCATTGGTGCATTCCAGAACTTTATGCAACTCCGAATGACAAAACAAAAGATTAGTGAGAGTTTGCTAATGCTAAGGGAAACAGTGACTTGGAAGTTGCTTCCTGCCACTGTTTTACCTTTTCTTTGTCTTGTCCTAAGAAGCTATTTTCTTTCTGAAATACTGTATCTACTTTTCCTGCTTCTTCTTCTTATCTGATTTTATATAAATTTGGACATGTCTCATGTTGTGTTGTGCCTCAGAACAAACAACCAATCAAACAATGAAAGCCATCTCTTTTCTTTTTCTTCCTCTTGGTCCCTAGTGCAGTGTATAAAAATTTATTTAATAACAATTTATTTAATTTATTTAATAACAATGTCTTTTTAGCTTTCAAATCTTGTGTGTCTTCTTTCCTTGCCACACATGGTGGAAATTTACTGGAATGATGTCTAGAAAACATGAGACATTGACAATGAAACTCCATTTCTTATTTGTTAAAATAATAATTATCCCATAGTTCAGTGCTATAAGATGGGTTGAGGAAGACATAGCTAATGTTTCCATTTAGCATAAGTTATTAAAAACACAATGAAAACAATTTTACTTGTAAGTATGTCTTCAGGGCTGACCATTTGATATTGTATAATTTGTTGATATGTTCTCCATGACAATGAATATCTCTCTCACTCTTAGGATTCATTAATTGTTTGTAGTTCTTTTTGTATGACTGGGTAAAAATGAAACCAAACAAAATTTTTATATTTTCAGATAATCTTATAATTTTGTTATGTAAATGGATAATAAAAGTAAGCATAAGAAATAGATGAAGATTTTAGCCATCAAATATGGTTATTCGAAATTAATGACTTAGACAAAATGTTCCAGAAGAAGATTATAGATAGAGAAGATGGGACCTGAAACAATCCTACATTTAGAAGTCAAAAGAAGAAACTTTCAAATTCTACCTACAAAGTTGAGAGCAGTTGAGCTGATTTTTGATTAAAGTAACAAGAACTATTCCATGATTTCAATCAATCATCAAGTCAAAATAACATTACTTGTATTTCATAGAGCACCAAAGACTGCGAATATTGAATGCATCAGGTAGGTTGCCTTTAGGAGTAGAAAAAAAATAATGTGTTATTTTTCTATGTACATACAACAAGCTAACTAATCTGTGGTTTTTCAGCCAATAATCACTGTATTAATTAATTCGGGCAACAGGGCTATTTTTGTGATTTTTCTATTAAAGTTATTAGAAGTATTCTCAATGTTTAGTTGATCAAAGAGCCGGCAGCAAGGAACAGGTTCCAGCTTTTCTCACAGCTCATTCAGTGAAAAGTCTGTAACTGCGGAGACCATTTACATTTACCCTGGCTACCTCACCTGCTTGATTAAGAAATGTATTATGGGGGCTGGAGAGATGACTCAGCAGCTAAGAGTACTGGTCCTGAGTTCAAATCCCAGCAACCACATGATGGTTCACAACCATCCATAATGAGATCTGATGTCCTCTTCTGGTCTGTCTGAAGACAACGACAGTGTACTTACATATAATAAATAAATCTTAAGAAAAAAAAGAAATTTATTGCAGCAATCTCAGAAATGTGTTGAAAAGACTGGGCAAATTCATTGTGCTAAACATGGCTGGCTAACATATGACTAACATAGGCAATAATATGCAGGTAACTTCTAGTTTCCTTTCATTTATAGTAATTCTTAGTTGTATGGTATTCTTAACCAAAGATGTTATAATAAAGAAAATCTTGACTTAGAGTAATATTGAATGTAAGTAATTGTGTGTGTGTGTGCGTGTGTTTGTAGGGGAATTTTCAGGCTCTGTTCAGAGCTAAATATTATTATTAATGGATTGATTATAAGTGGTTGTTTGTTTAAAACAGTGTTTTTATCTTATGGAAGTTGATATCATTGCTTCAAGATTGCCTCATTTGATGTCTCTTAAAGTTGATTTAACAGATCTCTGGTATTTCAGTAATAGTATTCTGGGAACTTATGTCTTGAACAAGTCACTGCTTGCTCAATGTACCTTATCTTTTTATTCTGACTTAGCTTTCACAAGCTAAATCTTGCAGTATTTCCAGTGAGTTTCAATAAATGCATTTAATGATACAGGAAATGTAATTTCTTTACAATAAAAAAATTGAATTCATGGAAGTTTTATCCTCTTTAACAGATACATATAGATTATTTTTGAAACAAAAATAGCTTGGACACCAAAAGGTCAGGTAAAGAGAAAATACCGTCTGCTAAATTCAAATTCTAATCATTCACATGAAATAAATTATTCCAATCAAAATGTACTTTTGTATAACAATTCGTTCTGATTTTAATGTTTATGGTTGGCTATTTTTTCAGGGTTTAAACTAAAATTAAAATTAGGGACAAACAAAATCTCATTAGTCTCAGATGAATTTGGTAAAAAATAAAATAGTGACCATGCTGTCATAGTTAACTAAAATAGAGAACAGTGAAAATGAATTATATTATATGATGGGAAAATACTATGTCAATCCTTTCTGGCCTCAGTGGGAGTGTAAGTGCCAGAGTGGGTGAATACCTGGGTGAGTATCCGCTGGCACCCAGAGAAGGAAAGGAACGGGAAGGGGGAATCAGAGAACAATTGTTGTAGGAGTGACTAGGAGGGGACAGTGAGCGTTACATAAAATGATTGACTAAAAAAGAAAAAGAAAAGCATATTACTATCCAAAATATTGTATTGGTATAAATAATGTATTTGATTGCAACAGAAGACAAATTTAATGAATTCTATCATTTATGATAGTGAAATGACTTTTGGCACATCTTTATTTCTTGATAAAATTATGAATATGTCTCTAACGCAATATTAAAAATGCTACAATCTTTCTTTTTTTAATCTGATTTTTACTCTGGTATTGTAGTCTTAAGTGTGATATGTAGCTTGTCCACTGCAATAACAAATAAGAAGATACAAATAATAAATATTATTCTTTTACATTGCACTTTATTGATTTTATTATTATGCATTATTTTGTTGATTAATTCTGTTACTTAACAATTGATGACTTTGTGTATTGTGTTCTGATTAGCCTCTTCTTATTCTCTTAAATCTATCCTTTTATACTCCATTTCCTTATTTCTATATTTTCCAGAATCATGACATTTAGTTTTGTTTCTCAATCCATTCAGTTTTTCTAGAATATTCGAGTGACCATTTCTGTAATGCTTTTTTGTAAAACTGCTCCTCATAAGCTTATGTTTGATGGAACTATTTGAGGACAAGATGTGTGGCTTCTTAGAGGGTATCAGTCACTGGGGTATGCTTTGAGGTTTAAAAAGCCCATATCAGTCTCAAGTTCCCATAATCATCTCTCTCTCTCTCTCTCTCTCTCTCTCTCTCTCTCTCTCTCTCTCTCTCTCTCTCTCTCTCTCTGTCTCTCTCTCCCTCCTTCCCTCCCTCTCCCTCTCTCCCAGTATATCTCCTTCTCCCTCTTCCTCTGCCCTAGTCTGTCTCCCTCTCCCTCTCCCCCCCCCCAGTTTTTCTCTCTCCCCCTTCCCCTCCTCTTCCCCTTTCCCCTTCCCCTCTCCCTTCCCTCTTCCCTCCCCTCCCTCTTCCCCTGTTCCTCCCCTCCCTCTTCCCTCCTTCTTCCCCTCCCTCTCCCTCTCCCTTTCTCTCTGCCAGATGCCTGAGTATTAGTTACTGCTCTATCATCATGTCTGCTCCCATGCTATGCTCCCTGCTACTATGTTCACGAACTCTAATAACACTCTGAAATAAGTTCCTAAATTAAATGTTTCATGTTACAAGTTACCTTGGTCATGGTGTCTCTTCATAACAATAGAAGAGTATCTAAGATGATTTGATTGTAATTATTTGTTGGAACCTACTGAGTTCGGCAGCGAGTATAGGTAGAAAACAATTATTTCCCCTCCTTGGATCTATTAGTAACAAGCGGTTAAGCAGTGAGGTGTTGGTCCTCTAGAGCCCTTTTCATGTTCATGCCTGACTGGTGATGGGTTTATTTTTGTATACACCCAGATCACCTGTGTGTTCTTGATTGCAAAGGCTGTGGCTTGAACAGAGGATGACATTTTTGAGCCTTTTCTTTCTGCCTTCTCTTCTGAAAGAGAGAAAATGTTCTCTGAAAATAAGTAGGAATAACTAAGTACCTTATTTAGGGCAGAGCCCATAGAAATCACTTGTTCATGGATCTTTTTGTAGCCACGAGCCTCTGCACTCACTACAGAGTCTTTTGTGATTAAAGCTAAAAGCAGCATATGTCTAAAACTGTTAGTCTAATATGTAGAAAGGAGTCTGGTGCCATGTCAGTTTGCTAATGAACAGTATTGGGCTGCCACCCTGGATCCTATTATGTTCCTGCTGTGAGTTCTTAACCTGGTTTGCATACTAGCCAGGGATTCCTTACCATGAAGCGATTCTCAGATAAAATCATCAATTGGTTATCCCCATAATTGTATTGCTATTATTGCAAAAAATTATTGCATCTGGCTTGGCATCTTTGAGGACTATGAAATGTAACTAGCTGGAAAGATCAGATTCAAATTCATGTCTCTATATGATGTATCCGAAATGTTTGATATCTTCAGCCAGAGTATCTTCTTGTCTGTTTTATTTATGTTCACAACCAGGAAAATGGACAAGAATCTGTAATATTAGGGAAACATCTGGAGATGCCCTAGTGACTAAGAATGAGTTATCTTACCCCACACAGGGACTTTTATTTAATAACCCATGGTTTCTAGCAGTGGTTTTATACTACATGCAAAATACCTCTCTTCACAGTTATTTTTAGAAATTGCATATATTTGCCCCCTTTTTGTTATTCCAGCCCCATTCATTTATTCTTCAACTATAATTCCTCCCTGTTTAATCCTTTCCAGCATTCCAGTTAACAGTGTTCCTCCATGATCTCTGTTTCACTTCTTTTCAGTTCTTACCTCAGGCCTCCTTCCTTTAGCGATTGATCATACTTTTCTCTCTGATGGGATATGTAGGAATTGTAATATAAAGTAAATCCTCTTGCCTGCACTGCAAAAAAAAAATGAAGTAAATGAAAATTAATATGGAGATTTCCGTCACGTGACAAAGCAGCACAAATTCACACCCATTGGGAAGGGAACACATGAGGAATATCTATCAAACTTTCTCCTTCAAATTTATTATTCAGTCCAACCTTCAGCCTTTGTATGGGATGATCTCACTACATCCAGGTAATGCCATACATCATACTCTTATATAGATACAAAGTATGCGTTACCAAATTCCTAACATGACTGATATATGAAACTAACAGCACATTATCCCATGCAATTTTATCCTATTATTCTTCTACCCTTTGAATCTTTATACTTTAATTTGTTCTAAAAATACATTTCACATATGTGCAATTTTTCATAACATATGTCATTTTTCATTTTCAGCTTTTAGTGCTACTGCATAGCACTAAAATATGTGCCGTGGAGAATAAAAGAGCCCATTAAAGTAGGAAAAAATTCTTACCAGTTTTTGATATGCATAATTTTTATTTCAAGTGATTTCTAATAATTTGGATAATTTTGGTGCTTTTGCTTGTGTATAATAGGTTACTATTATCCCATAATGATATGTTGAATTCTTTATTTGCATTAAAGACTATCACTCCATTGGTCCAAACAAATAACCTAATTAGAAAAGATAATAACATATGGCCTTGGGAGAGAGCTTATGCAGGAAAGGTCAAATACCTGAGTTTGATCTCATAATTTCGGTATAAAAGGAGAGAACAGAGCGGAACATGTCCGCATCCCCGGTATTGTGTAGTAACTGACAAATGGACACCTAGGGCTTGCTGACCACCATTTAAACTGCCTTAGAATGATTCTGGTTCCATACAATAAGAAGTAAGGGGGAGAGCAATTAGGGAAGTAAGTTTCTGCCCTTCTACGGGTCTACACAGGACACACACGTATAAGCACACACTTGTGCATACTCACATAAAAGTAAAGTAAGGTGTTAGTAAAGATGGGCTTTTGGCTTCAGCTCTTCTACATTCTTAGAAGTTATTGTCCTGGACCATCTGCTGTCCACTTACCATAGACACTGAATTTGCTTTTGTGTCATTTGAAAAAAACACCATCCATCTGGAAGAAGGAATGAGAGGGATGAAAGGCATACAAACATTGGTGGATCATGTGGGTACTTTGGAGGTTTACTTCTTGAGTTCTTTATATATTTTGGATATTAGCCCTCTATTAGATGTGTGCTTGGTAAGGATTTTTCCCCAATCTGTGGGTAGCCAATTTGTCTTATTGACTATGTCCTTTGCCTTACTAAAGCTGTCCAGTTTCATGAGGTCCCAATTATCAATTCTTGATCTTAGAGGCTGAGCCATTGGAGTCCTGCTTAAGAAATTCCTCAATGCCCACACCACCCACCCTATACCAATATGTTCGAGGCTCTTTTCCACTTTCTTTTCTTTGCAATTCAGTGTATCTGGTTTTATGTTGAGGTCCTTGATCCATTTGGACTTGAGGTTTGTGCAAGGTGATAAATATAAGTCTATTTTCAATTTTCTACATACACACCACCAGTAAAACTAGTACCATTTATTGAAGATACTCCTCCCCCCCCCCCACTGTATGGTTTTGGCTTCTTTGTCAAAAATCCAAGCATCCATAAGTGTATGAGTTTATTTCTGGGTCTTCATTATATTCCATTGATATACTGGTACTATCCAGTTTTTAAAAGCATTTCTCTGTACCATAGCTTAAGATCAAGGATGGTGAATCCCCCAGAAGTTCTTTTAAGAATTGTATTCATTATCCTGGATTTTTTGTTTTTACATATTAAATTGAGAATTGCTCTTTCAATGTCTGTGAAGAACTGTGTTAGAATCTGGAATCTATAAATTGTTTTTGGTAGGATGGCATTTCTACTATGTTAATCCCACCAATCCATGAATATTTTTCCATCTTCTGAGGTTTTTTGATGGTTTTCTTCAGGGCTTTAAACTTCTTATCATACAGATCTTTCACTTGCTTGGTAACAGTTAATGGGGAGCAGAGCTAAAACAGAATTCACAACAAAGGAATCTCAAAAGCATAAGTAGCATTTTAAAAAAAATAATTAAAGTCCTTAGTCAACAGGGAAGTGCAAATCAAAACCCTGAGATTCTACCTTGCACCAATCAGGAAAAAAAAAACTCAGATGACAGCACATGCTGGACAGGATGTGAAGAAGGAGCAAATCTCCTCCATTGCTTGTAGGATTGCAAAACGGTACAACCACTCTGGAAATCAGTCAGGCATTTCCTTAGAAAATTGGAACTAGACCTACCTAAAGATGCAGCTTGGGCATATACCCAAAATATGCCCCACCAAATCAGGGAGACACATGCTCCACTATGTTCATAGCAGTCTCATTTGTAATAGCCAGGAGCTAGAAACAACCCAGATGTCCCAGATTGAAGAATGGATACAGAAAAATGTGGTACATTGACACAATGGAATACTATTTATAAAACAACTTCACTAGTTTTTCAGGCAAATGGGTGGAACTATAAAATATCCTGAGTGAGGTAGCCCAGACCAAAAAGGACATACATGACATGCACTCACTAAAAGTGGATATTAGCAAAAAAGTACAGAATATCTAGGACACAACCCACAGAATTTAAGAACTTTAACAAGCAGAAAGGCCAAATGAGAAAGCTTCAATTTTGATTTGCACTTCCCTGATGACTAAGGACTTTGATCATTAAAAAAAAAAAAATGCTTCTTATGCTTTTGAGATTCCTTGGTTGTGAATTCTGTTTTTGCTCTGTTCCCCAGTAACTTCAGTTAGAAGGGGGAAGACAATAATCACAGGAAGCACAGGAAGGGAGGGATTTGGGTGGAAGAGGGGTGGAGCAGAGGAAAAGGGAAACAGGACCAGGTATGGGGAACAGCAGGGGTGAAACCCAAAGGGACAGAAGAATGAATAGAAATATGAACCCTCAGAAGGTGGGAGATTTTCTCTAGAAAATATCAGAGACCTGGGAGGTGTGAGACTCTCAGGACCCAATGGAAGTGATCTTACATGAAGTGGCCAGCAGTGGGGAGAGGGAACTCAAGTAATCTACCTCCAGTAGCTAGACAGGTTCTCAAGAGGAGTGATAGTGTTATCAACCAGCTGTCAAAATTTCTGATCCATAATTGGTCCTGTCTATAGGAACTGCAGGGACAAAAATGGAGAAGAGACTGAGGGAAAGCTGGTCCAGTGACTGGCTCAAATGTGGATCCACTTTATGGGGAGACACTAAGGCCTGACACTATTTTTTTTAATTGTAATAATATCTTGCTTTAATTCCAGGTGTGGGGCTATGGTTCTGTTTCTCAACAGTTGACAATGATTTGCCTCATCCTCTAGCAGAGTTATGATTTTGCTGGTTACAGATATTTATGTGATTGTATGACTTTGGAATTCTGGGGGTTGTTCAGAGGATATATGAACAGTGCCTTGTCTGGAAAAGCTTTGTCCATGCTTGTGGTTTGCTGATCACAATCTGTTAAATAGTCATGTACAAATAAGGAATTAGATACCTTGATCAAACTTGCCAAGAACTCAATGTACCTAATCAGCATGCCTTCATCACTTCCTTTCCAAACCCTGACTTTACTCAGGGATCTCTTTCCTCCTTATCTGTTTTCCTCTAGTCTTTGACTGGAGCCTAGCATGACTGTCCTCTGAGAGGCCCAATCAGCAGCTGACTGAGACAGAAGCAGACACTTAAATTAAACCATTGGACTTAAGTCAGGAACCCTTATGCTTGAATTAGGGGAATGATGGAAGAAGCAGAAGAGGACAGTAACTCTATAGCAAGAAAGACCTCAACTAACCTGGACCCTGGGAGATCCTAGACACTGAGCCATCAAGCGGGTAGCATACAGGACCTATTCTGAGGCCGTGGAGAAATATACAGTAGAGGATTGCCTGGTCTGGCTTCAGTGGGAGAAGGTGTGCAGAATCCTCTAGAGACTTGAGGCCCCAGGGAGATTGGAGCCCTGGTGGTAGAGGATGATCTCAGGAACAGCAGGGAGAAGTAATGGGATGAGGGACTGTGTGTGTGGGGGGGGGGCAAGGATGTGGGGACATCTCCTGGATTGTAAATAAAAAAGTAAAATTGCTATATAAAAATGAGTAAAAATTTAAATTGATGGGTCATCAAAAGGAAGTTTCAGAGAAAGAACTGCTATCAGTATTGAGAAACAATCCATTATGATAAAAGAAGCAATCAATCTAAATCATAAAATATGAACTATGTCTTGTCTTAACAATGAAATTTTATAACATATGAAGAAAATAAAATAAAACACACATACAATAAACAATGTGTTCAAACACTCATCAGGACAAATTTTGTTGAATGTTTAAATATATATGTTCTTATCAATAAATGTGTGGGGGAATTGTGTGAAAAAGAAATGAGTGTTTATATTAGCAATTAATTCTCATTTAATTATCTGATTTTGAAAATGGTAAACATGTAAACATATATCAGTAATGGATGAATGCTTTCCTGATTTCTTCCTTTTATCATTTAAAAAGAGAGGTCTACTGACTTTTTTTAAAGTTAATTTTGTATCCAGCTACTTTGCTTAAGGTGTCAAAGTTCTTTTGTAGAATTTTTCACATACTATTATGATACTATTATATCATCTACAAATTGTGGTATTTTTACTTTTTACTTTTTCCTTTATAATAGGTATCCTCATGATCTCCTTTACTTGTCTTATTGTTCTAGCTGTAATTTCATGTACTATATTGAAGAGATATGGAGGGAGTAGAAAGATTTGCCTTGTCCTCAAAGTTAGTGGAATTGCTTTAAGTTTCACTCTATTTCATTTGATGTTGGCTATTTGCTTGCTCTATGGTGCTTATATTATATTTACATATACACCTGGTATTCCTGATCTATCCAATATATTTAACATGAAAGGGAGTTGGGTTTTCTCAAAGGCTTTTTCAGCATCTAATGAGATGACCATGTGGTTATCTTTACTTTCAGTTTGTTTACATTTTGAATTATCCTGTTGAATTTTTGTATATAGAACCACCTTTGCATATTTGCGATGAGGCTTTACTTGATCATGGTGGATGATGTCTTTGATGCGCTGTTGGAATTAGAATGCAAGTATTTATTGAATTATTTTGCATGGATGTTCACAAAGAAAACTTATCTGAAATTCTCTTTCATTGTTTTGTCTTTGTGTCATTTAGGTATTAGGGTGACTGTGACCTCATAGAATAGGTTTGGGAATATTTCTCCTCTTCCTAGTTTGTGGAATTGTTTGAGTATTGGTATTAGCTTTCTGGAACTCTGGCACAATTCTGCACAAAATCATTTGGTACTGAGCTTTTTTTGGTTGGAAGACTTTTAATGACTCCTTCTATTTCCTTAGGGGTTATTGGAGTATTAGAGCCTCATGATATCTGAATTATCTTGAAATCTTAGTATATTTATAATCAGATGTATATTAATTTTAATTAATACAATAACTGAAAAGTTACTTGAAGTTTCTCAGGAACACACTTCTGTGCATGCTATGATAGTGCCAGTTTTAACAATTTCTAGTATCACCAGTTTTCTGTATGATGAACCCTTCTATTTGTCGGCTGAATTCATGTTTTCAAGTAGTATATATGATTTAAATCTTATTTAAGTAGCTGTATTTGTAAGTAGGTGGGAGTCTTTCAGGCAGAGGAGAATGAAGAGAGGGGAAGAAAGAAGGGGAGGGCGAGGGGGAAATAGAAAATAGAGATAGGAGAGAGAAGGCAAGGGGAGGGGTAGGCAATAGGACAGAGAGAGAAGGAGGGAGAGCATTTTCCTGTATGGACACACTGTATGCATGTCAAAGGAAACATGTGGAAGTTGTTTATGTCTTAGCTCCATGTAGGTTCCACAGACAGGAGTCAGATCAGGCTGACACAATGGAACTTGACTTGTGTTGACAGATCCATTTTTTTTCCATTTATATTTTAAATTACCTTTAATCTTGCAGTTCTTTTTTCATGAGAATTTCATTGAATATATCTTCCAAAGCTTCTTTTCACACAATATATTTTCTTTAGTTAGTTATTTGTTTACCTGTATTTTTTTATTTTTTATTTTTATTTTTTATTCGATATAATTTATTTACATTTCAAATGATTTCCCATTTTCTAGTCCCCGACTCCCTGAAAGTCCCCTAAGTCCCCTTCTCTTCCCCTGTCCTCCCAACCACCCCTTCCCACTTCCCCGTTCTGGTTTTGCCAAATACTGTTTCACTGAGTCTTTCCAGAACCAGGGGCCACTCCTCCTTTCTTCTTGTACCTCATTTGATGTGTGGATTATGTTTTGGTTATTCCAGTTTTCTAGGTTAATAACCACTTATTAGTGAGTGCATACCATGATTCACCTTTTGAGTCTGGGTTACCTCACTTAGTATGATGTTCTCTAGCTCCATCCATTTGTCTAAGAATTTCATGAAATCATTGAAAACTTCATGGCATTAAATATGATAATGTCTATCCCTAGCTTTACCACTCCAACTTCTCACAATCAGCAACATGTTCCCACACATTAATTTCTTCAAAATTTTTCCCCCAACCTGCCAAATATATTTACTGCTCTCCCTATGAGCTTCATCTCCTGAAATATGGAAAATCCACTGGTGGCTATGTCTCCATAAATCCTTCCACAATGACAAGCTGGAACTATAAACATACACTCTCACTTAAGTAGCTAGGAAAGGAAATCACCTATTGCATCTATGCTGTAACTTTTCTTTGCTTATTTTTAATTTGATATATTTTTTCTTTTTTTAAATTATATATATATTCTATATATTCTATGTAGAATATATAGAATATATTCTTTGTTTACAATCCAAAAGCTTCCCCCTTTCCGAGTTCCCCCCTCCCCATGTGTCCCATAAGTCCTCTTCTCTCCATCCATTCTCCTATCTTTCCCCCTCCCTTTTCTCTGTCCTGGTAATCCCCTATAATGCTGGATCAAGCATTTTCAGGATTAGGGCCCTCTGCTTCCTTCTTCATGGGAATCATTTGATATGCTAATTGTATATTCAGTATTCAGAGCTTCAGGGCTAATTAATATCCACTTATCAATGATTGCATTCCATGTGTATTCTTTTGTGATTGCGTTACCTAGCTTAGGATGATATTTTCCAGTTCCATCCATTTGCCTAAAAAATTAATGAATTAATTGTTTTTAATTGCTGAGTAGTATTCCATTGTGTATATATACCACATTTTCTGTATCCATTCCTCCATTGAGGGATATCTGGGTTCTTTCCAGCTTATGGTTATTATAAATAAGGCTGCTATGAACATCGTGGAACATGTGTCCTTATTGCATGCTGGGGAGTTCTCTGGGTATATGTCCAGTAGAGGTATAGCAGGGTCCTCTGGAAGTGTCATGTCCAGTTTTCTTAGGAACCACCAGACTGATTTCCATAGTGGTTGTACCATCTTACAATCCCACCAGCAGTGAATGAGTGTTCGTCTTTCTCCACATCCTAGCCAACACCTGCTATCTCCTGAGTTTTTAACCTTAGCCATTCTGACTGGTGTGAGGTGAAATCTCAAGGTTGTAGCATTATCCCAGGGCTGCAGGGTTGGTTCAATATACAGAAATCCATCAATGCAATCCACTACAGAAACAAACTCAAAAAAAAAAAAAAAAAAAACACATGGTCATTTCATTGGATGCTGAAAAAGCCTTTGACAAAATTCAGCATCCTTTCATAGTTAAAGTCTTGGAAAGAACAGGAATTCAAGGCCCATACCTAAACATAGTAAAAGCAATATACAGTAAACCAGTAGCCAGCATCAAACTAAATGAAGAGAAACTTGAAGCAATCGCACTAAAATCAGAGACTAGACAGGGCTGCCCCCTTTCTCCTTATCTTTTCAATATTGTACTTGAGGTACTAGCTTGGGCAATTAGAAAACATAAGGAGGTCAAAGGGATACAAATTGGAAAGGAAGAAGTCAAACTATCATTATTTGCAGATGATATATTAGTCTACCTAAGTGACCCAAAAAACTCCAACAGGTGATAAACAGCTTCAGCAAAGTGGCTGGTTATAAAATCAACTCACGCAAATCAGTACCCTTCCTATACTCAAAGGATAAGCAGGCTGAGAAAGAAATTAGGGAAATGACTCCCTTCACAATAGCCACAAACAGTATAAAGTACCTTGGGGTGACTCTTACCAAACATGTGAAAGATCTGTATGACAAGAACTTCAAGACTATGAAGAAGGAAATGGAAGAAGACCTCAAAAAATGGAAAAACCTCCCATGCTCATGGAACAGCAGGATTAATATAGTTAAAATGGCCATTTTGCCAAAAGCAATATACAGATTCAACACAATATCCATCAAAATCCCAACTCAATTCTTCACAGAGTAAGAAAGAGCAATCCTCAGATTCATCTGGAATAACAAAATCCCAGGATAGCTAAAAATATTCTCAACAGTAAAAGGAATTCTGGGGGTATCAGTATCCCTGACCTCAAGCAATACTACAGAGGAATAGTGTTAAAAACTGCAGGGTATTGGTACAGTGACAGGCAGGTGGATCAATGGAGCAGGATTGAAGATCCAGAAATGAACCCACACACCCATGGCCATTTGATCCTCGACAAAGTGGCAGAAAACATCCAATGGAAAAAAGATAGTCTTTTCAACAAATGGTGCTGGTTCAACTGGAGGGCAGCATGCAGAAGAATGCGAATTGATCCATCCTTGTCTCCTTGTACTAAGCTCAACTCCAAATGGATCAAGGACCTACACATAAAGCCAGATACTCTGAAGCTAATAGAAAAGAAATTGGGGAAGACCCTTGAGGACATCGGTACAGGGGGAAAGTTCCTGAACAGAACACCAATAGCTTATGCTCTAAGAGCAAGAATTGACAAATGGGACCTCATAAAATTACAAAGTTTCTGTAAGGCAAAGGACACCATCAAAGGGGCAAATCGGCAACCACGAAATTGGGAAAAGATCTTCACCAACCCTACATCAGATAGAGGGCTAATTTCCAATATATATAAAGAACTCAAGAAGTTAGACTCCAGGAAACCAAATAACCCTATTAAAAAATGGAGTACAGAGTTAAACAAAGAATTTTCACCTGAAGAACTTTGGATGGCAGAGACACATCTTAAAAAAAAAAAAATGTTCATTCTTTGTTTAGGTCTGTACCCCAATTTTCAATAGGGTCATTTGGTTCCCTGGGGTCTAACTTCTTGAGTTCTTTGTATATATTGGATATTAGCCCTCTATCAGATGTAGGATTGATGAAGATCTTTTCCCAATTTGTTGGTTGCCATTTTGTCCTTTTGATGGTGTTCTTTAGCCTACAGAAACTTTGCAATTTTATGAGATCCCATTTGTCAATTCTTGATCTTAGAGCATAAGCTATTGGTGTTCTGTTCTGGAACTTTTCCCCTGTGGCTATGTCCTCAAGGGTTTTCCCCAGTTTCTTTTCTATTAGGTTCAGTGTGTCTGGTTTTATGTGGAGGTCCTTGATCCACTTGGAGTTGAGCTTAGTACAAGGAGATACGAATGGATCGATTCACATTCTCCTGCATGCTGACCTCCAGTTGACACAGCACCATTTGTTGAAAAGGCTATCTTTTTTCCACTGGATGTTTTCAGCTCCTTTGTCGAAGATCAAGTGACCATAGGTGTGTGGATTCATTTCTGAGTCTTCAATTGTATTCCATTGGTCCACTTGCCTATCCCTGTGTCAATAGCATGCAGTTTTTAACACTATTGCTCTGTAGTATTGCTTGAGGTCTGGGATACTAATTCCCCCAGAAGTTCTTTGACTGTGGAGAATAGTTTTAGCTATCCTGGGTTTTTTGTTTTCCAGATAAATTTGAGAATTGCTTTTTCTACCTCTATGAAGAAATGAGTTGGGATTTTGATGGGGATTACATTGAATATGTATATTGTTTTTGGCAAGATGGCCATTTTCACTATATTAATCCTGTCTATCCACATGCATGGAAGATTTTTCCATATTCTAAGGAATTCTTCAATTTCCTTCTTCAGTGACCTGAAGTTCTTGTCATATAGATCTTTCACTTGCTTGGTTAGAGTCACACCAGGATACTTTATATTGCTTGTGGCTATTGTGAAGGGATTCATTTCCATAACTTCATTCTCAGCCTGCTTTTCCTTTGAGTATAGGAAGGCAACTGATTTACTTGAGTTGATTTTATAACCTGCCACTTTGCTGAAGTTGTTTATCAGCTGTAGGAATTCTCTTGTTGAGTTTTTTTGGGTCACTTAAGTATACTATCATGTCTTCTGCAAATAGTGATAATTTCACTTCTTCCTTTCCAATTTGTATCCCTTGGACCTCCTTATGTTGTCTAATTGCTCTATCTAGAACTTCAAGTACTATATTGAAAAGATATGGAGAGGGTAGCCTTGTCTAGTCCCTGATTTTAGTGGGATTGCTTCAAGTTTCTCTCCATTTAGTTTGATATCAGCTACTGGTTTGCTGTATATTGCTTTAACTATGTCTAGGTATGGGCCTTGAATTTCTGTTCTTTCCAAGACTTTTAGCATGAAAGGATGCTGAATTTTGTCAACTGCTTGTTCAGCATCTAATGAAATGATCATATGTTTTTTTTTTCTTTGAGTTTGTTTGTGTAGTGGATTGCATTGATGCATTTCCTTATATTGAACCATTCCTGTATCCCTGGGATGAAGCCCACTTGATCGTGTGGAATGATCATTTTGATGTGTTCTTGGATTCGGTTGGCAAGAATTTTATTGAGTATTTTTGCATCGATATTCATAAGGGAAATTGGCCTGAAGTTCTCTTTCTTTGTTGGATCTTTGTGTGGTTTTGGTATCAATGTAATTGTGGCTTCATAGAATGAGTTGTGTAGTGTTCCTTCTGTTTCTATTTTTGGAACAGTTTGAAGAGTATTGGTGTTAGGTCTTCTTTGAAGGTCTGATAGAATTCTGCACTGAAGCCATCGGGTCCAGTGCTTTTTTTGGTTGGGAGACTTTCTATGAACACTTTTATTTCTTTAGGGTTTATGGGCCTGCTTAGATGATCTATTTGATCCTGATTTAATTTTGGCGTTTGGTATCTGTCTAGGAAATTGTCCATTTCCTCCAGATTCTCCAGTTGTGTTGAGTATTGGCTTTGGTAGTAAGATCTGATGATTTTTTGAATTTCCTCAGTTTCTGCTGTTATATCTCCCTTTTCATTCCTAATTTTATTAATCTGGATACTGTCTCTGTGCCCTTTGGTTATTCTAGCCAAGGGTTTATCTATCTTGTTGATTTCTCAAAGAACCAACTCCTGGTTTTGTTGATTCTTTGTATGGTCCTCTTAGTTTCTACTTGATTGATTTCAGCCCTGAGTTTGATTATTTCCTGACTTCTAACTCCTCCTGGGTGAATTTGCTCATTTTTGCTCCAGGCTTTCAGATGTGTCATTAAGTTGCTAGTGTATGCACTCTCCATTTTCTTTTTGGAGGCACTCAAGGCTATGAGTTTTCCTCTTAGCACTGTTTTCATTGTGTCCCACAGATTTGGGTATGTTGTGTCTTCATTTTCATTAAATTCTTTGATTTCTTTCTTTATTTCTTCCTTGACCAAGGTATCACTGAGTAGAATATTGTTCAGTTTCCATGTGTATGTGGGCTTTGTGTTGTTTTTGTTGCTATTGAAGACCACTTTTACTCCATAGTGATCTGATAGGAGGCATGGGATTATTTCAATCTTCTTATATTTGTTGAGGTCTTTCTTGTGACCAATTATATGGTCAATTGTGGAGAAAGTTCCATGAGTTGCTGAGAAAAAAGATATATTCTTTTGCTTTAGGGTGAAATGTTCTCTCCCTCTCTCTCTCTCTCTCTCTCTCTCTCTCTATATATATATATATATATATATATATATGTTAAATCTAATTGATCCCAAAGCTTCAATTAGTTTCACTGTTTCCCTGTTTAGTTTCTGTTTTCCTGATTGGTCCAGTAAGGAAAGTGCAGTCTTGAAGTCACCCACAATTAATATATTAGGTGAAATGTGTACTTTGAGCTTTAGTAAAGTTTCTTTTATGAATGAGGGTTCCTTTGCATTTGGAGCATAGATGTTCAGGATTGAGAGTTCTTCTTGGTGTGTTTTTCCTTTGACCAGCAAGAAGTGTCCCTCAGTGTCTCGTTTTTGATGCCTTTAGGTTGAAAGTCAATTTTATCTGATATTAGAATGGCTACTCCGGCTTGTTTCCTGAGACCATTTGGTTGTAAAATTTTCTTCCAGCCTTTTACTCTAAGGTAGTGTTTGTCTTTGACACTGAGGTGTGTTTCCTGTATGCAGCAAAATGTAGGGTCCTGTTTATGTATCCAGTCCATTAGTCTATGTCTTTTAATAGGGGAATTGAGTCCATTGATGTTAAGAGATATTAAGGAATATTGATTATTACTTCCTGTCATTTTTGATGTTATCTTTTTTATTTGATTGGTTATCATTTTTTGGGTTTGATGAAAGAAGGTTACTATCTTGCATTTTCCAGGGTGAAGTTTCCCTCCTTGTATTGGTGTTTTCCTCCTATTATCCTTTGCATGGCTGGGTTTGTGGTAACATATTGGATGAACTTGGTTTTGTCATGAAATATCTTGGTTTCTCCATCTATGGTGATTGAGAGTTTTGCTGGGTATAGTAGTTTTGGCTGGCATTTGTGTTCTCTTAGAGTCTGCATGAGATCCTTCCAGGATCTTCTAACTTTCATAGTCTTTGGTGAAAAGTCTGGTGTGATTCTGATAGGTCTTCCTTTATATGTTAATTGGCCTTTTTCTATTACTTCCTTTAATATTCTTTCTTTGTTTAGAACATTTGGTGTTTTGATTATTATATGACAAGAGGTTCTGGTTCAGTCTGTTTGGAATTCTATAGGCTTCTTGTATATTCATGGGCATCTCTCTCTTTAGGATAGGGAAATTTTCTTCCATAATTTTATTGAAGATATTTGCTGGCCCTTTAAGTTGTAAATCTTCACTCTCATCTATGCCTATAATCCTTAGGTTTGGTCTTCTCATTGTGTCCAGGATTTCCTGGATGTTTTGTGTTACAAGGTTTTTGCATTTTGCATTTTCTTTAACCGTTTGAGTCCATGGTTTCTATGGTATCTTCAGCATCCGAGATTCTTTCTTCTATCTCTTGTATTCTCTTGTTGATATTTGCATCTATGGCCCTTGATTTCTTCCCTAGATTTTCTATCTTCAAAGCTGTCTCCCTTTGAGATTTCTTAGTTGTTTGTACTTATGATTTTAGATCCTGGATGGTTTTGTTTAGCTCCTGCACTTGCTTGTTTGTGTTTTCCTGTAATTCTTTAAGAGATTTTTGTGTTTCCTCTTTCATGACCTCAGACTGTTGACCAAAGTTCTCCTGTATTTCTTTAAGTGATTTTTGCATTTCCTTCTTATTGGCTTCTGAATTCTCCTGAATTTCTTTCAATGATTTTTGTGTTTCCCTTTTAAGGGCTTGTATTGATTGATCCATTTTTCTCCTGAATTTCCTTAAGAGATTTATTTATGTCCTTTATGTGATCCAGTAACAGCATCATGACCAGTGATTTTAAATCCATATCTTGTTTTTCTGGAGTGTTTGTGTATTCAGGACATGCTGCTAATGGGAAACTGGGTTCAGATGTTGCCATATTGCCTTGATTTCTATTAGTAAAGTTTCTGCATTTCCCTTTTGCCATCTAGTTCTCACTGGTGTTAGTTGGTCTTGTTGTCAATGCTGGACTCACCAGTGCAAGCTTCCTCTTTGCAGCTGGTCTCAGGGTATAACACTGGCCTCTTGCACTTCCTGGAGATGGGGTGCCTTGCCCCAGGCTGCTCCAGATCCCGAAGCTGATGCCTGAAGGCTCCCACCAGAGGCCTCAGGCCTGGATCCTCTGCTCTGCAGGGCCTGACTCACCAGAACACACTGCTTGCTTCCAGCCTGCCTCTGGGTGTACCTTTTCTTTGCTTTTTATTCACCATAAATAGAATTATATAAAATTTATTTGAAATGTTTATGTATTGGATAGAATTATTGTTTTTTAAATGCTATTTTGTATGAATTCTAGGTATTAATTTTTTTCATTTTAATAAAATTATCATTCAGTTACCAGTTTTTCTAACTTCCACCAACAATGTTTTTTATCTATGTACTTTATAGAAGTATAAGAGAATACCCTTTCCATTAAAGAATACACACAGAAATAAATTAATAGAAACAAGATGAAGGGCTTTTTATTATTATTTAAAGTAAAACTCAATGAAAACAATACTAGTCTTTAAATTGGAGATTTCACTGCTTTATAATTACTGATACTATTATGTTAAATTAGATATAAGTCTGAAAAATCCTAAAAGTTTAAATTGAAAACTAGATATTAATATTACTCAATTCCAAAAATATTTTAAAATTTCAAACATACACTAACACTATAAATGTATTTTGTTATATTACAATATTAAAAATTATAGGATAAATTCTATAGTTTAAATTATGTGTTAAATTTTATCCAGATATAAATGGGCATGAATTCATACAATTATAATCTAAAATGTCTGTGATCTGATAAGGTACATTCATTAGAGTTATAAGCACATCATATTTACATTAAAATTAAAATATGTTAATGTATGAAGAGTTGAGTGAGATACCAGATATAATTAAAATATGGCAATAATTTTCAGATACGTATTTAAACTAAATTCTTAATAATTTTCCATTAAAAATATTACATTGATATTATATTTTAGATTCAATCATTTCTAGACTCATTTTTTAAAACATTGTTTTAATTATTTTAAAATTTCAAAATTACGGGCAATGGTGGCACATGCCTTTAATCTCAGCACTTGGGAGGCAGAGGCAGATGGATTTTTGAGTTTGAGGCCATGTTCCTGTTCTACAGAGTGAGTTCCACTACAGCCAGGACTACAAAGAGAAACCCTATCTTGAAAAACCAAAAAATAAAAATAAAAATTTAAAGCTACATTTTATTCTTGAGTTATATTTGACATCTAGTCAATTATGATTCATCATTTCCCTATGTCTACTGTATGCTGTTTATGGAATTAAACTTCAGCTTACTGGCATTTTAATAAAACAACTTCATAGAATAGAATAATAATAATTTTTGAAACACTTCTGTGTAATTCATGTCATTTTGTTAGTTTAAGGGGACAAAGAAGAGATGGAAAATTTAAATTAATTTATGGTCAAATATATTTTTCTACAACAAGACATGAAATGAGTAGCATGATGCATAAATCAGCCATCTGTTATGCTTCTGTATGTTTCTGTATCATGCACTTCTTCCCTTTATTATAATTTCAACAACACTGTTTATGCAGTCATGAGATAGCTTAATGGGCACATATTACTTCCAGCCACAGTTTTACAAAAATGGATTTTTTTTCTGATTTTCTTTTAAATTTATTCCATTAGAAGAGGAAGGCTACTGAGTAGTTTTTATGCAGTTTATTGCATGGAGATTGGTGTGTAAAAATAAGCAGACAGTATATTTCTTGCCTCCTGGAAGTATTCATTCAATATGGAGTGATACAAAAGTAAGTGCCAAGGAATAGTATAAATAAACAGGGAGTAAGTCAGTGAAGAGAATGTTAGATTTAACTAGATTTGAGTAATATGAGAGGGCCCAGAGGGATATCAAGAGAATTGGAAAATTTGATAATTGAATAATTTTTAGTCACTATTCCATTTTATATAACAAAATGATAATATTTGTCAAAGAGAAAACTATGAGATTATTCTATGATGAAATACTTATTCATAGATCTCAATGATTTTGCAAATGTAGATATTAGGACAAAATCTATAAAACTCATTAAAATATGTGATTCTCCTGATGAAATTAGAATAATCATTTCAGATCCAACACATATGTAGACAATTAATGTCAAGGCAAATAAAATGATGGAGACACTCATAAAATTTATAGCAAAGAAAAAGGACAATTTGATATTTTATGTGTTTTAACAGCAGATACTAACCTTGACAAAGGTTCAGGGAAGATATCCTACATATAAGTTTTTCAGGCTGACTAACATAAATTTATAAAAGTATCAGAATAACTTCTTCTTTAAATGGAGTTAGAAGTATCAATTTTATAGAAAAAGGCAAATGTATTGCCAGCGCACTAAACAAGGGCTAAGGACTACTGCTGTTATTGAATATGTCTTAGCTCGTGTTGCAAAACTAAATACAATAAGAAAACTAAGAGAAACATACTTTCTGGCACTGCATCTATTATTTAGAGAGATAATATAAAATGTTCAAGTGATTTTCAGATTTCATCCTAAACTATTATTAATATATTCATAAAGATTTGCTTTAGTTTTCAGCAACTGTAACCCCACTTTGTCACAGCAAGACGAGAATTGAAAACCTATGGTTTCTGGGTTGATCTTGTTACACGTTCAAATTGGAGCATTTTTTTCAGTACAGCCACACAATACTTTGAACATTTGAGCTCAAATGATATGTTCTTTTAAGTATCCATCCTTGGACATAATATGTTGAAAGTCTATTGTGTAAATTAAAATAGCATGTTCCTTTGGTGCTCTCTTGGTTTGTAGAATTTAGAGGTTGGGTGGATTCTATTTCATCCTTGGACCTGCCCCCATATGACCTTATGACTCAGTATGATCACAGGTTTGCTGCACTCTGAGACAGATTCAATGACCTACCATTCACAATTGCTGTACAATTTTAGCTAAATATATGAAAGTCAATGACTTTTAAGTTTGGATCAAATACTTTTAAGGTATCATTAAAAGCAAAACCTGCTACAAACCGATGGTACTATTATGTTGTGAATGTCATTACCATCTTTTAAATAAAAGGCATTAAGAAGAACTGAAATTGAAGGTGTCAATTTTAATAACTAATTAATGATTACTTATTGTCTAGACAATTTTCCAAGAAATATTGTTTCTTTCATGTTTGTTATTAGTCATTTCATAATTATTGAAATGTCACTCTCCTCCATACTGGACACTTGCATGGTATGTGCATATAAATGGATATTAACCCCCAAAAATACAGAATACCCAGGATACAATCCACAGAAGTTTAGAAGGGTAACAAGACAAATAAGGATGCCTCAATCCCACTTAGGAGGAAGAAGAAAGGAATCACTGACAGAGAAGTGAGGGACATGGATGGGAAAGGGGACAGGGAGAGAAAGAGGGAAATATGATGAGATATTGGGGGTAACTGGAGTGAAGCCCTGAGGGCCAGTAGAAAGAATAGAAAGAGGCAATCCTGGGAGGTAGGAGGTGGGGGGGGGCTCTAGAATGTACCATGTAACAGAAACCTTGGAGGTGAGGGACTCTCAGGACTCAAAGGGAGGGACCTTAGATGAAATGCCCTCTAGTTGGGAGAGGGAACTTGTAAAATCCACCTCCAGCAAAGACAGGGAATCAAGTGAAAGGATGGGGTTGCCATCCCACAGTGAAAATCATTGTCCACAAATTGTTCCTTTCTGAACAGGGACAAATATGGAGAAAAGCAAGATGGAAAGAGTGTCCAGTGACAGGCCCAAATTGGATCCCAGTTCAAGGGTAGGACTCAAGGCCTGACACTATTACTGAGGTACTTACAAACAGGAGCCTATCATGACTGCCCTCCAAAAGGCTCAACGAGCAGCTGAAAGAGTCAGATGCAGATATTTATACCCAAGACATTGCCAGAAGCTGGTGACCCCTGTGGTTGAATAAGGGAAAAGCCGGAAGAAGCTGACAGGAAGCTACCCTACAGAAAGACCAGCAGTGTCAACTAACCTGAACCTCCAAGATTGCTCAGAAGCTGGACTACCAACCATACAGCAGCTTATTTGAGGTCCTAACTCATATATGGCAGAGCCTGGTCTGGACTCAGTGAGAGAACATAAACCTAGCCCTCAAGAGACTGGAGGCGCTAGGGAGTAATGAGGGCTGGTGGGGTGCAGGTGAGAGCAGAGACATCATCTCAGAGACTGGGAGGAGGTACAATATGAGGAAAACTCAGAGGGTGGACCAGGAGGGGGATAAAGAATGGACTGTAAAAAAGATTAAAGAAAAAAAGGAAAAATAAATGTAAAAAATATTTCATTTCAGTTTTCATATGACTTTTAAGTTGAGAAAGAAAATATATCCTGTTTAGTTTTAAAATTATTATTACAAGGAAGCAAAATAGTAAAACATGTAATATTCTTAATAATTAAGATAATCAAAAAATACATGTTAAGGTGAAGGCAAACTAAAAAAATTATCTACATTAAATAATCACATATATTACAGCTAAATAAAATTATGTGTATGATTGCATGAAGGTACTATTTCATGTGATTGCAAATCTGTATATTAAACCATAGGACTGGGACCTTATGCTTTCAATGGAGTGTTCTACTCACATTACTGTGAAGTTTCAACCACCCTAGTAATGTACGAAATGTACACAGAATCATCATCTCCCAAGAGTACTACAAGGAAACTTAATTACAACTGATAGAAACCCTGGGCAACACTGCTCACAGTTTCATTCAAGTATCAAAGGATAGGCAATCATGTTTTTTGCTTAAGATCAAATGTTCAAAATAAGACCCTCAATCTGTCTAGTTTTCTTGAAGGTGTCTGACGATTCCACTCTTGTTCCAGTTAAAGGATACAGGGGAGGACAAGCAGCTTCTCAGTCAGTTGTTTGTCCCCTCACTATAGCTTTCATTTGTGACCTAATTCAGCCATGCGTGCTGAGAGAATTTTTTATTAGATATATTCTTTATTTAAATTTCAAATGTTGTAACCTTTCCTGGTCCCCTCTTCCCCCCCCCAAAATCCCATAACCCATCTCCCCTCCCTCTGTTCCTTAATCAACCATCTTCTGCTTCCCTGTCCTGGTATTCCCCCACCCACACTGTGGCATCAAGCCATTCCAGGGCAAAGGGCCTCTCCTCCCTATCTCTAAGTTAAAACTTACATTTATTTGAAGTATTGTCAACATTATTGTCTGTTATGTTTGATGCTCTGTAATGATAGATCTGTGTGTGTGTGTGTGTGTGTGTGTGTGTGTGTGTGTGTGTGTGTGCTTGTGTTTGAGGGTAAAAGTATCTGTGTTGATGTTGATATATCTTCCAGAAAGAGATCTTAATTCATGACACCTTGAATTATCTTGAATTGCTGGCAAGCTAATACTTGTGGAATTCAGGAATACATGTAATTCACTGAAATAAATTGAATTAGTTCCTGCAATGTATCATTATATATTTTTATCTTTCTTATTAAATCTGTTATTTAAATTATTTAAACTATTGTTTAATACATGAGTATTATAACATATTCAAAAATTTCTTTTGACAACCTCAAATAATGATGGGTTTGGGAATATATTTTTGATATGTTTATGTGATTTGAGGCACTGTCATTTTGACAGGGGTTTATCTTATTACTCTATCATATTGTTTGATGACCAATTTGCTAGAAAGTTTTAACAGAGCTATGTAGAATTTTCTTCCCATTAAATTTGGTTTAGCAAAGACTGGCATGGAGGACATTGCCAATACAGAGCATTGCACAGCAAGTATTATTTAATGGTCATTTTGATTTCCCTCATCTTTGTGTTGATGAATAAAGGTATTTTTTTAATAAACCATTGAATATATTTTTGATTTTTAACACGGAGTTGTTTGGTGAAGAATCATCTTTTACTTATTTTTTAGTTTTCTAAGATGCCGATGATTATACTTTAAATGATTGCATGATACCTATGTTAAATTATGCCATTCCTAAAACAGTCACATCCCCAAATTCATACAAACTTTTAGGCATCAAAATTATATATTAACTCTTTTCAAAGTACAGCAAAACTTTGGAACATTCTTACACTTTTTTTCAATCTTAGACTAAAATCTACAAAGCAAATTGCATATGTTCATCCGTCCCTTTCTACCTTGAGTTTTAAAAATCTGCAGGAAATTTGTAACCTGAATTTTCAGTAAATATGCAGATGAGGGTTAATTAATCAACAGTGAATATCGTACACTTTGTATAGTGAAATTTTATTAATCTGCATAATGAAAGCAACTTCAGCCTGTCGTGATCAGTGATAAATCAACGAGCTCAAACATTGCTCACTTCCCAGCTTTGGCCTACATTGCCTGGAAATGACAAAGCATTTCCCAGACTCCCACTGTTAATTACAGTGTAGTACATCACAGGAACCCTCATTTGGGAAGTAAAATGCTTTATTGAGTTGTATTACATTGCCTATCAGTTTACACCCAACTTGCTAGAAAAAGTACCAGATGATCGCTTGTTTGTTTGTTTTACTTTTAATTTCACACATTTTTATGACACTTTTTTTTCTGTTCATGTTTTAGAAAGATTACTATTCCTCATAGATATCAAGACCTTGGATTCAGGGTATTGCAATTCTCTTTGTCTCTCTGTCTCGCTCTGTCTCTGTCTCTCTTCTCTCTCTCTCTCTCTCTCTCTCTCTGTGTGTGTGTGTGTGTGTGTATGTGTGTGTGTAAATGTGAATGTGTCCCTTCTTTCTCACAGTGTCTTATTCTAAGACAGTCTTTCCTACCTTATGGACATGTTAGTGGCAGGGCCATAAACAGAGGTACCATTCATTCAAATATTAAACTCAAACACAAAGAACTCTAGCAGTCAGCTTTCCCTTCTTAGTTGAAAGCAAATATGATGCAATATTAAGATCTAACTCTCAGCCTCCAGTTTGAGACATGTTGAAAGTCTGTCCTAGAATCGTCTGTTACTCAAAATCATTGTGCTGTTACTCATCTCCTCTCTCCGCCGCTGCCGGCCTTTTGCAACTGCTTCCTCTTCTCTATCCAGGAATACTTTACACAAAAATTTCTGTCTGCATTTCCTCCCTCAAAAGTCTCCTCCTGAAATTTCATGTGACAAAAACTAGCTAACTAATATTAACTGTAAGGTGCATCTCTCCATGATGTTTTGAATATTCATAAGGGCTTCTGATATATTTGTCTACCATAAATAAGCCCTTTGAAGAAACTCTTGAAGTTATCTTGTGGAACAGCATTTTACTATGAAAATTTATGAATATTTAAACATTTATTATTTTCCCTGAATATGGAAATGTAAATGAGTTTTTGCTACAATGTCATTTATTGTTATATGCGATAACATATTTTTGATTCACTATAATATAAAAAATACCAACATAAACATGATACCTGGAACAATTTACTCCTTCTTTAATATTATATCAATGCATAAAACATTATGTGAAACAAAAATTACAAAAGAAATAAAACCTATCATGTATTCAGTAATTAATAAGAGCTTTAGGTAGATGATTTTAAAATTATTTCAAGCATGTCTATTACTGTCACAGTTGATCAGGTCTTGTTTGGACACCCATATGTTAAAATTTCCTGGGTGCAACTTCCATGACATTTCTAAAAACTGAAATTGTACACGAGACATGCTGTTTCTCTGACTCTTACTCTTTCTGTGCTGGGTTCCATGACATATCCTAAGCGTTAGGTGTCGCAATTAAGTTGTAAATAAGTTGGATGGGTCTGGATAACTCTTAGTCACTTGTACTCTGCATTTTGATCAGTTATGGTTTTTTATAAAGTCTCCATATGCTGCAAGGAGTTTTTTTTTTTCTTTTTGATGAATCAGAATTACATTTATCTTGGAGTGAAAGTTACATATTTAGATTATGGTTTAACATGGTGCATTAACAAAGTGGTGATTGTAGGTTCTGCCTCAAAGTCCACAACCTCAGTTTTCTTGAAGTAGTTGGCTGTGTTTCCAGTAGCAGACATGATTTCTCTCTTCATTATCAACACCAATAGACATATTAATTGAGAAGGAGGAAACATTCACAAGGCCTCAACAAAGAACGATGAAAGTAAGTAAGCTACAATTCTGAAAATAAAAGAAATAGCCTTTCCCAGACAGTTATTCTGTGTAGCCCTGGCTGTCCTGGAACTCACTCTGTAGACTAGCCTGGCCTTGAACTCAGAAATCCACCCGCCTCTGCCTCCCAAGGGCTGGAATTAAATGAACCAATGTCCTGTCTTAGTTTCTAGCCAATTTCAAGAAGCTATCCCTGAAATCACATACATATAAGTAACATATGTATCAAGAAAGTTATATCCATACCTATCTCTATCTCTATCTTCATCTTCATCTTCATCTTCATCTCCAGCTCCATTTCCATCTCCATCTCCATCTCTATCTCTATATATCTGTCTGTCTGTTTGTCCATCTGTGCATGTGTACATGTGTGTATGCATGTGTGTGTGTATGAGACAACAATTAAAGCAAAAGACGACAGAGGATGTGAATTTTTCAGAGAGAATATTACATAAGAGGAGTTGGGAAAAGGAAAGTGAATGGAGAAAATAATGAAATTATAATTCCATTTTTCTTTTTGATTTTCAAGAGCATAAGTACATGATTCTTTATTTTCTTCTTGCTAGTGTAAATCTGAATAGGATATCATATCTCACTGTTCTGTGTCCAGTGGCCTTTAGAAGAAAGCTTCTTCAGAATTTAGCACTGATCATGAAACTGTTTCCAAGGGCCCAAGTTAACTGTCCCAAAATTAGTCTGGCTTTGTTTGATTTGCCTCCAGGAGTCACTGTGTTGTGTTTATGCAGATGAACATATCTTTTACCTAAGTAGAATTCGGTTTCACCCAGAATTTAAACACTGTCAGTTTTAGGAGGAGCTGTGTGGTCTCTTTAGTTCCAGAGATCTTGATCATGGCCAGCACAAATGGAATTCTACCATAACCTCCTAGACTTATTTATTTTCTAAAAGTTTTGTTCCCAACAGATCCCAGTAATCTGCCCCCAAACTTCAACAGCAAGAACTTATGGTAGAAAAAAAGAAATGAGGGGGCTTGAAAAATGGCTCATTGGTTGAGAGGTCTGATTACTCTTTTAGACAACAGGAGTTCAAATAGGATAACCCATATGACAGCACACAATCATCTATAACTCCTAAATCTGACATAGCAAAACTGGTAGCTTCTTCTCAAATTCACAGTAGATAAAAAGATTAGGTAGACTTTATAAAGAATGGTTCAGAATTATATTATTCATGCGAAAAGGTTAAATAAATTAATTAATATCAATTCACAATAACCTTGGAGCTACAGGAAAATAATTAGTAGAAAACCAATTTGCACATGTCAAATTTGGCACATGTCATGCTAGTATTTTGCATACTTGTGCCATCTCTACCATCTTCTCTCCTGTTCGCATTCTTCTGCTCTTCAGTTGTGTACAAAGTTTATGAAACTAACCAACAAATATCTGATTGAACTTGAGGCCCTCTCCTTGAAATGAAACCCATCCCTGACATGATCTGAGTGACCAAGAACCTGAGACTAAATAGGCCACAGAAACAAGTGTGAAACAAAAATAAATTCAACTTTAAAAATTAAATTATTCTTTACTTATTTTCTTCTAATTTTTTGTTAGTTAATTCATAATCAAGGACTGGTAATTTGATCATACAAGGCATTGCCCGATCAGCACCCAAATTTTTACTACTTACTCAACTTTGTATCTTCTTTTTTTTTCCTAAGCCTTCAATTACATTTGGACCTGTCCATATCATACTGGGTGCATGAACTTTCCTTTGAACCAAGTCAACAACATATGACCTGAACTCTTTAAAGAAATCTGAATCTACATCTCCCTTCAGCTGCAATATAAGTAAGATAATAATTCATACTTAGGGGTTGGACTAGTGCCCATTTACTTCTGTTGTGCTAGGATTAGATCTGGTGGAGTTTGTGCATGCTGACTCAAACTCTTGGCAATTCATAGGGGCAACTGCTATATGTTGTTAAGAAACAAAACAAAGAAATACACACATACACAAACACATGCATAACATACTAACACAAAACAATGAAACAAAACACAAAGAAAACCAAATTTAAACAAATCCAAAATTTTCTTGGTGTCATCTACCATATCTGGATCTTACAACCTTCGCCTCTTCAGAACGACCCAGAGCTTAGACAGATGGGTGTTTGGTGTATGTGTCCATTACCTGGAGGAGACCTTCCTGTATGATTTTATTCTTTATACTTTGACCACTTGTGAGCCTCTGTTTTAGTTGCCATGTATTCCAATTAGAAACTTATTTTGATTCATTTGGAGTCAGTTTCATAGTATGTTCACTTAGGATAGTAGTAGAATTAGATTCTTCTATATACCTTTAACCTGTCTAGCTACAAGTTCATGGCTCCCATTAATAGTACCAGATATGGATTTCAACTTGTTGAGTAGGTTATATCACTGTACCACTCAGGCCTGTACAACTCAGAACATTGTTAGCTACTCCCATCACATCTATGTCACTCTTAAATTAGCTGGCAGGTTTTGTCAGTCTGCTCATTTTGTTTGCTTACATGGTTCACAGCTGGGAAACATACTTAATCACTTTTCTCTTTCAGTTGTGTGCCTAGCATCTTCTAGCAATATGAAATCTAGCCATTAGGATGAAGTTATCAGATATGTAACAGCATGATTTTTCTGTCATCTATACGTCAATCAATAGGTTCCTTTTTAAATTAAATTTATTTTTTAATTTAATCACTTTACATGCCACTCACTGCTCCCTCCTGATCACCCCCTCCCACAATCCTTCCCCCATTTCCCCTTCCCATCCTCTATGAGTGAATGGTAGCCCTCTGCATATTCCTCCACCCTGGTACTTTTAAGTCTCTTCAAGAGTAGGCAATTTCTTTCCCATTCAAGCAAGATAAGGCAGGAAAAACTTATCCCACATATAAGCAACAGATTTATAATACCAGTACCAGTTGCTTGGTATCCTTATGAAGATCAAGCCTCACATCTGCAACATATGAGCAGGAAGAACTGAGTCCTAGAGCTACATGGCCTTTAGTCGATTGTTCAGACTCTTTGAGAGGCCCAAGGTTCCTGGTTACTTGACTCGGTTAGTTATCCTGTAGAGTTCTTGTCCCCTCTGGGCCCATAATCTTTCCTCCCTTCTTCCATAAGAGTCCCTACATTCCATCCACTGTTTGGCTGTGTGGGTCTGTATATGTCTGAGTCAGCTGCAGGCTGCGAACCTCTCAGAGGATAACATACTCTTGTCTGTAAGCTAAACAACATAACATCAATAATGCTAGGGATTGGTACTTGCCTATGGGATGGGACTCAAGTTGGGTCAGCTATTGCCTGGCCATTCTCTCAGGCTCTGCTCCATTCCTGTCCTTACCTTTCATGTAAATGGGAAAAATTTGGGGTTGAAAGTTTTGTGGGTCAGGTGGGGTCTTAATTGTACCACTCATGTTCCTGCATGTCTACAGGAGATGGTTTTTTCAGGTTCCTTATCCCAATGTTGTCAGGCACAGCTAAGGTTAACGCCAATGGATTGTTGGGTGACTCCCTTATCCCATGTCTCTGTCTGGACCTGGAGATGGCCCCCACCTTCTCACCTCTGTCAATTGCAGATTTCCAATTATTTTCACGGCCATCTAGCCATCTCTCCTGCCCTCCCTATACCTAATTCTGAAACCTGCATCACCCTACACATCCTCCAACCATAACAGCTCTCCCTCTGTATTCCTCTTGAAACTATTTTATTCCCTCTTCTAAGTGAGAATCAAGCTTCCTCCCTTGGGCCTTCCTTCTTGTTTAGTTTCTTTGTGTCTGTGGAATATAACATGGTACCTGTATTTTATGACTAAATATACTTATCAGTTAGTACATAACATGCATGCCATTTTGTGACTTGGTTACCTTCCTCAGGATGATATTCTCAAGTTCCATCCATTTGCCTGCAACATTCATGATGTCTTTGTTCTTAATAGCTGAATAGTATTCCATTTTGTAGTTGTACCACAATATGTTTATTGATTCTTCAGTTGAGGGGCATCAAGATTGTCTTCAGTTTCTGGCTATTACAAATAAAGCTTCAACTCATAAGAAACATAAAATTAACAATTAAAAGTTAAATAGATTTAGTTAGCATTAATCATTAGGAGTGAATTATCTAAAATCAAAAGAAGAAAAGAAAGACATTGCATATTTTCCTTTTATTTCTGGATATTAATTTTTAAACCTCAGATACACATTTGTTCCATTTGGAATATGCAAAGATATGAGAAATTGGTTAAAATTTATGCATAGGTAACAAGAAGAGAAAGTAAGAACATAGTCTTGTAAAATATTAAATGGTAAAAATGAAACAGGAAGGGTTAAATGGACGTAGAAGTAAATAGAAAGGGTAGAGAGGGGAATAAAACAGGAAGGTAATTAAACAGAAGACATTTTTGAAAGTTGATCTCAAGTCCAGTCAATCAGAAGCTTCCTAATACTTGTACATACATATGAATAAATAACTTTTAAATGAAGTTGCCCCAGTATCAAGCAACAATGGCGCAAGAAGAGTTTATGGAATAACATATATATACAAAAAAAAAAAAAAATCCGAGTGTCAGATGGTTTACCTTTGAGTTGTTTGTTTCACTCCTTCCAGACACACCTTCTCTCAGAATGCCTTTTGAAGATAAGTCTGGTCCTTGGCAAATTGGGATGCCAGGCTACAAATTGTGATAGCATATTCCTTCTAGGTCAGCATGTGCTATATACTAAGATCTTCTTTTAAACATACACACATAAAATATAGCAAGGAAGGTGGTAGAAACATTTTTTATTTTCCCTTTTTTCCTATTTTTAATCAATAGAGTCCATGAACGAATTTTGTAGACTATTCAATTTCAAATATGTTTGAAGTGTTTTTACAACTCTTGTTTCAAACATTAACAGCTCTGTATATAGGAATGATATGGCATGATTTCAATCCAAGGAGGTAAAGGAGGTATTGCTTATAATAATGTACTTTAGTTTTCCAAAGCATGAGTTTTTCTGACAGCCTAGAAAAAACAAATAAAATAACTACACTCTGTCTTCACCTGTGTTTCTTTTCACAGAAGACTAACCATGTCCAGAGTCTCTTGACCATTGACTTATATCCTTTCATTTTATAATCATTTTATCGGACTAAGTCTATGTTTTATAAAGTTCCAAAACTAACAATCTGAAGCAGACATTTCTGGTTTCTTTGGAAACTTAGTTGTATCATGTGATGTTTTTCTGGAAAATGTCTTGTGAGAGGATGTTTCGCTAAAACAGACATATGAGAGCATGTTTTGCTGAAGCAGACACGTAAAAGGATGCTTTGCTGTAGTAGATGTGTGAGAGGACATGATATTTTGCTGGAGCAGACACCTTAGAGGATTGTGATATTTAGTCAGAATATACAAATAACCCCACAGATAGTGAGAGGATACTCTTGCTTTGGTTCACACTGAAACAATTTGCTGGTCATCATGAATATTTACTCATCATGAATTTGTAGAAGGAAACATAACAAAGATCTTCTAGTGGTATTCTGGGTGCTTCTTGCTACTTCTGAAGATTTGGGCAAATTAAGCTGAGCCTCAAGGTTTCTTCTGGATCAAACCACTGCTATTGTTGCATATTTGGTGGTGCTGATTCGACTGGATTGTCAGTACTAATTCCTGAGAGCAAATATTGGTATCAACCCAAATAACATCCCCCTTGTCCTATTACCCATCTTTCTACCCTACCTTTAGTCAATGGGATACAAGAGAGGTTAAAGTGTTTAAGAACACTTCCTAAAGTAAAGTAGATTTTGAACAATCTAAGCCTACTGTAGTGTATGTTGCCCAGACTCTGTAATTAATTAGTCTTTATTAATATGAGATACTAAGAACAGTGCTGGTATTCAACAACAAAGCAGTAAAAGTTGAACAGAAGCACTTAACGTTTATAACATTGGACACCAAAACCAGGTAAAATTCCAGATATGGCATATGGTACTTATATATTTCATGCTACTTAATTCAATATGTATTTCTAAATGGAGCTAATAATAATCCTACTTTTAGAAAATGTGGACTATTTATCATTTCAAAATTATATACCATAACACTCCAAGAATAGATTTGTTATTGCCAGTTATTCTCTCAAACTCTTACATGACTTGCTATCTCAGCCTATTGAGTGGGAGTCTATTTGATCTTTGAAGGCTTACTCTCCTAATAAGACAAGTTTTTTTTTTCCCTTTTTTCTTAGTTCCTTAAAGACATAAAAGCAGGGCTACTTTTGAACAGCATGAAAAGGACCCCTAATAAGTTACTCCAAAGTGACAGGCTTGAAAGATCATATAGTATAAGGTTAATATCAGACTTTACATTCTCCTTAAAGTGTCAGACGTGGCATGGCAAGTCTTTAGTAATAGTCTGGGAGTTCATTGATAAAATATATAGTCAGCATTTGGGATGGAGAGAACAGGGCTATAACAAATACATGTCCTGGGAAGAAGAATTCACAAGTCAAAATCTGGCGTGCATCTGCAGGTTCTGCATCCCATTTGCATCCTGCTAATCATTTGTGTACCTCACAAAAGTACTATTGTTGGCTTCAGAATTATGCCAGCTGTGAATTTCTCTAAATATTCATGGGAATTTGACTTTTATCAGAATAATTTTAACATACTTACAATCTAATATTGACAGGGGCCGTGGCATGTGACCTCCTTACCCCCTTATAATATTTGGTTTTTAAGAAAGCATTTTCATTGGTTCTTTCTTGAGGGGAATACAATCATAGGCAAGCCAAGTTACATTTGCATGTATGAATTAATTACCAAGCACATGCATAAACACACTGGAAATAGGTATTTGTCAATTGTTTGGTGATTTCAAACAAATGGACAGTTAAACAGAACAAGTAAATGGTGAAGTCTTGCTACTGAATAAAAATTTTAACTACAAAGCATGTTTTACCCAGTGGTGAGTAGGCATGTGATAGTGACATACCTTGAAATTCTTTACCTTCATCAGCACTGTGTTTCTCACAGGGTTATCATATCTCCTTTTTTCCTCCTTCTGAACTGTATTTTACACACAAATCCCATTGCCTCTAAAATGCTGGGACAAGTCAGTGATGTTAAGGAATGAAGGAGAAATGAGTGCCTATAGGCACATTCAAGTTTCTAGCAGCAAAATTATTTAGTGTCTTGACAGGAACATTAATATCATAAGCAACTATTCACGATTACTTATCCAGTACTGTAGGAAAACTATGTTATTTACTCCTTAATAGAAAAGATTATTCATATCCCCAAGAGGCAAGAGATACTTGACTGTCAGCTTTATCATACAGTTTCCTTCAATTTGTTTTAACTTTTTTTTTTTTTTTTTTTTTTTTTTTTTTTTTTTTTTTTTTTACTATTACCAGTCATGGTAACAATTGGGCTTAGATTTTTTTTTTTAAGGAAAACTCCTTTCCATAAAGTTTAAACAATACAAAATAGAAAATAATAGGCATAATGATTACTTTTAAATATTTAGAAAAATTATTATATCTAAAATAAATGGCTGATGTCGTTTAGTTTTCAAATAAAAATTATCAATAAGAAAATATTCAAATTTCTCAAACCTGGACTGATGTTACTCATGCATCCTGACTATTTTATTCAAATAATCCTAAGAGAAGAAGCCTCAACTTTCTTTCCAATGACAGAGGAACTAATGATCATTATGAAGAGTACAGTTGTCATGTAATAAAAGTAAAAAATTCTGCTGCCTTACCTGATTAATTTTAGATACATTTTCTTTATTTTTTCATGATATTATATTTATGTTCCTTCCTCTAATATCTCTTTTACAATTAGGGTAATAATAATAAAATAATTAAATATTATTATACCAAAGATCTAATCGAATATTTACAGTATTCATCATTTATCATCTGTAGAAGAGATATGTGAGGAAATATCTGACTGACAGCCGGTAGAGCTTTTCTTGCCTTCAAACTCAGGGCACAATTCTAACAGTTGCAGAATTCCCAGATGCATATGGATGCTGACTGTGCGAGCTGACATGCTGTTCTTAGCAAAACGCAATGTGTTCAATCAAGCTGGTAAAGCTAGAGTCCATAAATTTATCATGCAAATGTTAGTCGTGAAAAAGCTTTCTCAAATGAGTCTCATGGACAAGATCTACATTTGGCATCTATTCACAGCCATATATCCAGTAGCACAGCTGACCCCATAGCACAGTGGGCAACTTTCTCAAAGCTATTAAAACATTTGAGAAAATTTATCTGAAAAGGAAAATGATAAGGAAAGATACTCCATTTATAAAATGAGACCTCATGCCAATGAAGGTTTCTCTGCTTTTCTCTGTGCTGCTCCACTGCAACATGGTGTTCTACAATGACTCTTAATGCTCTCACGTACTTGTTGGTTATAGGTAACAGGTAAAAATGCTTGAATCTTGCTGAACTATAGTATCAAAATGAGATAAAATCTCAAATATAGCAGCAAATTTGATTTGTAAACAAATAATGACTATGGCATATTAGAAAATAGATCCTATAATTCAGATTCCTTGCAAAATTCACATAGGTGAATACCAGAATTCATAAGATAAAGAAGCTCTCTATTTTGTCATTTTATTCCTAGAAAACAATACCATTAGCCAGAGTTATTAATTTGTCAGAAGTGACTTAGAATATATTAAAAGATCAGGGAACATTGAGTCTATTATGGCAGTATGTCTCTAGTTCCTTCAAACACATATATTTAAGCTGGTGAGAGATAATGAAATCATTAGTCATAATATATTTTGTTGATATTAAGAATTTGTATCTGAGCAGGATGTAAAGTAAATATGTAAAAATAAATAAAATAAAATTAAGAAAACAATATGTATTAAGTGTCAGTAGAAAAAAATCTCTTGTATATCATAGATTATACTATGACATATCAAATAATAACTCATATTTAATTTTTTAGTGTGTTCTAAATTTGAGATAAAAAATATTTCTTCCTTTGCTGTCTTGTAAACCCTTTCAATTTCATGGTCTGTTTTTATTGTTAGTATATGCATATATATATATATATATATATATATATATATATATATATATATATATTCCTAAACATAACACATATAATGTTGCTTGTAAGCATGGTTTCATGAAAGACCATTTGGTATTTGAGAAAAAATTGGTGGGCTCTTCCCTGGAGAACAATATTTCTTTTGCTTCAGCATTATTTATTGCTTGCAGTTCTTCATGTACTGTAGAGACCTCCTGCTCCTTCACCTCTCCATTTTGTATATCTGTTGTCTTTGTTCAACTTATGCTCACTTCTGGGCAATCATGATAGTGAGACTTCCACAACAGACATTTCATATTCTTTTCATTTAATTCAACTTCCCTCACTTTTTCTCTGACTCCTTCCTCTTTGCACATAGTTTTCACTCCTAGCATTATTTTTTTATTTTATGTTATTTTATTTTATGTTATTTTATTTTATTTTTTGGTTTTTCAAGACAGGGTTTCTCTGTGGGTCCCTGGCTGTCCTGGACCTCACTCTGAAGACCAGTCTGGCCTCGAACTCAGAAATCCGCCTGCCTCTGCCTCCCAAGTGCTGGGATTAAAGGAGTGTGCCACCACCCGGCTCCTAGGATTATTCTTTTGTTTCCATTTTCCTTTTAATTTTTTAATCATGGGATAGCTCTATTTCTAGTATTTACTTTACTAAAACATAAATATATGTGCATACAAGAATGCATATAAATACTTATTCTATTCATTACCCTAATTAAAGAATGTATAACTTGTCATATATACTATATCACACAATATTTTTTATGGATTTCTATCAACATTAGGTAAATTATGTTTAGAGACAAGAGATCATGTGCAGTTCTAGATAGAAACTATTAGCCAGGCTATGGTGGCATATACCGTTAATACATGCACTTGGGATGTAGAGGCAGGCAGATTTCTGAGTTTGAGGCTAGCCTGGTCAACAGAGTGAGTACGAGGACATCCAGGGCTTTACAGAGAAACCCTGTCTCAGGAAAACCACACATACACAAAAAGAAACCATTTAGACAGTCTTTGGAGTAGTACAATTGTTTCATAAATGTAAATTTTAACTTAGCTATAAAATTGTATCGACATATTGGAGTTCTTACAAATCTTTTCCAATCAATAAAAGTTTGAATATCTAAAACTCATACATAGATACTGCCATTTCATACAAATTGCAAAAAAATTCATGAAAGTGAATGTAAAACTCATTTTTAAAAGGAATATCACGGAAATCATAAATTATTCCAATGAATAAGCTTTAACATATCTAAAAACTGTTTCATGTTTTGTAACATCACTTGTCTCAGTACTGTGAACATTTACCTTTTATAGCCTGCTCTATGATCTAATTTTGTTGTATTAATCCAGATATTTAGGTTAACTATGGCAATAATGATTCATTAATTTCAGATTCTCAACAAGATCACCGTGTTGCTGGCTATCTAGGGTTATCACAAGCTGGAGGAAGTGCCTGTGTGACTTTCTCTCTCCAGTATTCTAAGTCTGCTCCTGTATGAGTTTATTCAGAGAGTAATAGCTGCCAAGATCTTTCAGCTTGGAAATTGGAGATACTTAATTCTTGAGCACATGGCCTAACATTAGCATTTTAACTTGGCATGAGCCTCAGTCTCACGGAGAAACAGCTGTTTTGAAAAACATTGTGGAGATGATCATTAAAAAGTTTAAAATAAGCAAAAATTGCAGTTATGCCTAGTCACTGTATATAGTGTGTGAAATGTTGTTTTCTGCCAAAACTTACCCTCCTTTCATTAGAAAATAAAATAAATATTACGTGCGAACTGAACGTACACACACATACACACATACTGAATACTACATTAAAACAACAATGTATTTTGTAAACAATAATTTTCACATTTTTTTGCAACTCATCTGTGTGTTACTTGAAGGCACACTTATCGTGATTGTAATATAGTCCTGCAGTCTTTGTCACCTCATTTCCTATCACAGAACACTGACATATAAAAATTTACTAGAATAGAATTTTCCTGTGAAGCATACAAGAAAGGAAATATTATTTAATTAATTAAGATTGTCAAAATTAACTGGGATGAGTGCATTCTGTTTCCACTTTCTTCTATTGTTTGGGCCATGGTTTTCCCTCCTTTTCTCTGTTCTCACGTTCCTCTAGAGCAGGTATAATTGTTCTTAACCTAAAATGAAATGCAAACGTCAGTCCTGTAATATAAATCACTCAAGTCAGCAATGAAAAAATAAACTTTGAAATATGTAGATACACTCATGATTCATGTGATATAAACTAGACTGGTGAAAACAATTTCTGTGAACTCTAAAACTTGATCTCATCGAGGTAAAATCTCTAATTCTTAAAATCTCTTACCTTTACTATGTATAATATATACATATATATATGAATTATATTAAGTGTACATCTTAGTTAATGTACTTGTGAATATTTATCTACACTAAACCTTTTGAATATTATTTTTCAAAGCTAAGTATATACTACAAGATAATCTGTATTTTCAAACCTCAGTTTTCATTTTCTTTTTTTTTTTAATAGTGAAAAAAATCTATTTTTAAAGGTCACAAATACACATTTGAGGGTTTTTTTCCCCTACCATTCAAATCTTTTTTTTTTTATTTTCTAAATTCTTTGTTTACATTGCAAATGCTTTCTCCTTTCCCAGTTCCCCCCTGCCCATATATCCCATAAGCCCTCTTCTCTCCACCCATTCTCCAATCACCTCCCTCCTTTTTCTCTGTCCTGATACTCCCCTACAATGCAAGATCAAGCCTTTCCAGGATCAGGGTCCTCTCCTTGCTTCTTCATGGGAATCATTTGATATGCTAATTGTGTCTTGGGTATTCAGAGCTTCTGGGCTAATTATTATCCTCTGATTGAATTCCATGTATATTCTTTTGTGATTAGGTTACCTCATTTAGGATGATATTTTCCACTTCCAACCATTTGCCTAAAACTTTTCATGAATTCATTGTTTTGAATTGCAGAGTAATATTCCATTGTGTAAATATACCACATTTTCTGTATCCATTCCTCCATTGAGGGACATCTGGGTTCTTTCCAGCTTCTGGCTATTATAAATAAGGCTGCTATGAACATAGTGGAGCATGTGTGCTTACCGCATGCCAGGGAAATCCTCTGGGTATATGGCCAGAGAGGTACAGCAGGGTCCTCCAGAAGTGTCATGTCCAGTTTTCTGAGGAAACGCCAGACTGATTTCCATAGTGGTTGTACCATCTTACAATAACACCACCAGCGGAAGAGTGTTCCTCTTTCTCCACATCCTCGCCAACATTTGCTGTCTCCTGAGTTTTTAACTTTAGCCATTCTGACTGGTGTGAGGTGAAATCTCAGGGTTGTTTTGATTTGCATTTCCCTAATGACTAATGATATTGAACATTTCTTTTTTATTTTTTATTCGATGTATTCTTTATTTACATTTCAAATGATTTCCCCTTTTCTTGGTCCCTACTTCCCTCAAGTCTTGTAAGCCCTCTACCCTCCCCCTGTTCCTCCATCTACCCCTTCCCACTTCCCTGTTCTGGTCTTCAATTATACTGTTGCATTGAGTCTTTCCAGAACCAGGAGCCACTCCTCCGTTCTTTTTGGACCTCATTTAATATGTGGATTATTTCTTGGGTATTCCAAGTTGCTAGGCTAATATCCACTTATAAGTGAGTGCATACCATGATTGATTTTTTTGAGACTGGGTTACCTCACTTAGTATGATGTTCTCCAGCTCCATCCAATTGTCTAAAAATTTCATGACTTCATTGTTTCTAAAGGCTGAATAGTACTCCATTGTATAAATATACCACATTTTTTGTATCCATTTCTCCATTGAGGGACACTTGGGTTTATTCCAGCTTCTGGCTACTACAAATAGGGCTGTTATGAACATAGTGGAGCATGTGTCCTATTGCATGCTGGGGAATCCTCTGGAAATATGCCCAGGAGTGGTATAGCAGGGTCCTCCGGAAGTGTCATGCCCAGTTTTCTGAGGAACCTCCAGACTGATTTCCAAAGTGGTTGCACCATCTTACAATCCCACCAGCAGTGAAGGAGTGTTCCTCTTTCTCCACATCCTCGCCAGCACCTGCTGTCTCCTGAGTTTTTGACCTTAGCCATTCTGACTGGTGTGAGGTGAAATCTCAGGGTTGTTTTGATTTTCATTTCCCTAATGATTAATGATGTTGAACATTTCTTAAGGTGTTTCTCAACCCTTGGAAGTTCTTCATGTGAAAATTCTTTGTTTAGCATTTCTTAAGGTGCTTCTTGGCCATCCGAATTTCTTCAGGTGAAAATTCTTTGTTCAGATCTGTACCCCATTTTTAATAGGGTTATTTGGTTCCCTGGAGTCTACCTTCTTTACTTCTTTGTATATATTGAATATTAGCCCTCTTTTGGATGTAGGGTTGGTGAAAATCTTTTCCCAAATTGTTGGTTGCTGTTTTGTCCTTTTGACAGTGTCCTTTGCCTTACAGAAACTTTGTAATTTTATGAGGTCTCATTTGTCAATTCTTGATCTTAGAGCATAAGCTATTGGTGTTCTGCTCAGGAACTTTTCCGCTGTGCCCATGACCTCAAGGGTTTTCCCCAGTTTCTTTTCTATTACTTTCAGTGTGTCTGATTTTATGTGGAGGTCCTTGATTCACTTGGAGTGGAGCTTAGTACAAGGAGATAAGGATGGATCAATTCACATTCATTTGCATGCTGACCTCCAATTGAACTAGCACCATTTGTTGAAAAGACTATCTTTTTTCCACTGGATATTTTCCACTCCTTTGTAGAAGTTCAAGTGACCATAGGTGTGTGGATTCATTTCTGGGTCTTCAATTCTATACCATTGGTCCACTTGCCTGTCACTCTGTCAATATCATGCAGTTTTTAACACTATTGCTTTGTAATATTGCTTGAGGTCTGGGATACTGATTCCCCCAGAAGTTCTTTTACTGTTGATTACAGTTTTAGCTATCCTGGGTTTTTTGTTATTCCAGATGAATTTGAGAATTGCTTTTTCTAACTCTATGAAGTACTGAGTTGGGATTTTGATGCGGATTGTGTTGAATCTGTAGATTGCTTTTGGCAAGATGGCCATTTTAACTATATTAATCCTGCCAATCCACAAGCATGGCAGATTTTTTCATTTTCCGAGGTCTTCTTCGATTTCCTTCTTCCAGTTTTCATTTTCTATTTTAGATCTGAGCATTTAAACGCAAACCAAGCTGTGCTTCAATGACAGTACAGTGCTTCAGACATTACTTTCCAATGCTTTACTCAACATTCATGAGAAAAAGTAATTTTGTCTCAGAAATCAGCACAAATCTATGACCTCAGAGTAGACTCACTGTCTGTGAAATATTATCCAAAGTTAAATAATAAACATCTTTTTAAAAAAAACACAGCATTTTATTATCTTTATAGTGAATATATAAGGTACTCTCGAAATACTTGTTTTAAATAAGCAGAGTTCTGTTTTATAGTCTTTTCTTATAATGTAGTATGGTAGATTATCATAGAGCAATGGATTTTTAAGCCTTTCTATTGATTCTTTGTGAGTTTCTTATCATGCATCCTAACCCCACACAGATTCTCATTTTTCCATATTCCCTCTCTACCCTTACAAGTCCCACCCCAATAGATGACAACAACAGCAAACAAAAATGAAAACAAAATGAAAGATGAAAATACAATGAAATAAACTAAGATCTAGCTGTGGAAGCTGCAGTGTGTCATGGTGTGCCGCACAGTATACATTTTTGCAGAAACAGGTTTACTTGCAAATAAATCGTCATTGCAATGAGTCATTGGTATGATTTGTGGCCTCTAGCTTTTGTTACACTGTCAATAATGGATCCTAATGGGACTCCTCTCAGATATCATAGTGTTGCCTGGTGTCATAATTGCCCTGTAGCATTGGATATGCCTTGGTTATATAGGACAGGGCATGTGTTCCAGCAATTCATAGATGGGGTAGATGTTGAGGTGGCCTAACTCAAAGACCTGGATGTGGGTGGATGGTGGCTATGTTGTTCAACCTGCCAACTCTTCTGCACCTGCAGCACCCAGGCAAGACATGTGACCTGTTCTCCTGCTTTAGTTTGACAGCAAGAGATAGCCAGAAATGGCCAACTCTCCAGTATTGCCCTAGCTAGGAGCTCTCAACCCCCTCCACCAGGGCCAGCTCTACTACTCTTAAGGGGCTAACTGGTGGTTAGGGGTACTAGAAGGGCAGGCAAAACACATATTTCTTGGATTCATGCCATAGCACAGTGGATGAGGGGCAGGGCCTTGTCTAATGTTCTCAAACCCTTGTTTTCAGTTCTCCTACAATGCCCAAGAAAGGGGCAGGGCTGATAGTCTCTAATATAGCAGCCTCATATGAATGGGGCCAACTAGGTGTAGCCCTTAGATATGAAGATTGTCTCAGGAGACAACTCAGCTAAGAGATGTCTGAATGGCCTTGGGATGTACCATGGGTCTTAGACACCAACCCAGACCTGCTTCTGCAGAGCCACAGATCCAGGCATCGCCCTCAGAGACAGCAAATGCTAGGACCTCACAATTGTTTCAGGTAACAGTTTATGCTGCTCACATCATGCTGATTTTCACCACCCTCATGTCTTCAGTTCTGCCTTTCTGCACACTGTACACACTTACAGTCACTTCTCATTCTCTCCCATCTGTCTATCATATACTTGCTTATTGTAGTGGCAATAATATTTTGAATTCATAAGAAAAATGTTTTGAATGTCTAATAAATTATTTTTTCAAATTCTATGGAAATATATAAAAAAGTCTTAAGAACAAAAGATACTTCTGTCAGTAAACAGTGAATTTGTGAACAAAATACCCACAGGAGGAAATATGGAGACAACATGTGGAACAGAGACTGAAGGAAAGGCCATCCAGCGACTGCCCCACCTGGGGATCCATCCCATATACAGCCACCAAACCTGGACTTTACTGTGGATGCTGGAAAGTGCTTGCTGATGGAAGCCTGATATGGCTGTCTCCTGAGAATCCCTGTCAGAACCTGACAAAGACAGAGGCAGAAGCTTGCAGCCAACCATTGGACTGAGCTCAGGGTCCCTGATGGAGGAGTTGGAGATGGGACTGAAGGAGCTGAGAGGGTTTGCAGCCCCATGTAGGGAGCAATAGTGGCACCAGGCCAGAACTTCCCGGAGCTCCCAGGGACTGGACCAACCAAAGAACCCCAGAGGGACCTATGCTTCTGGCCACATAGGTGGCAGAGGATGGCCTTGTTGAACATCAGTGGTTGGAGAGGCCTTTGAGCCTGAGGGGATTCAATGCTCCAGTGTAGGGGAATGCCAGTGCAGGAGGACAAGGATGGAAGTGGGTAGGTGAGCACCCTAATTGAGGCAGCAGAAGGGGAGATGAGATAGGAGTTTTCGAAGGGGAGACCTAGAAAGGGGAAAATAATTGAAATGTAAATAAAGAAAATATCCAATCAAAACATATATAGTTTCTATCTCATGGGGGTGGGGAGAAGAGTCCGTAGTGCACAAATCATCTCAAGGGAGTTACCTGCCCAGGAGGTCAGTTGGACTTGAACTATAAAGAAAATTACCACAATGACTCAATATACTCTTATTAATTTATATATACCTTTACATCTACTAATATGTGTATGACTATATAATTTTACAGTGCATGTATATAGCTCTATATGTGATCAATACTTCAAATTATTTGCTTATGTTATCTCAACTCATTTCCATGAGACATTTCTTATTATTTTACAGAACTTAGAATTAGTGTTAGTTTTCGGAAGAAAGTGTTAATGTTTTAAATAATGTAAGTATAGGATATATCTATCATATTAACTATGAGAGTATTGAAATATCATAAACAATATGCTTTGCCATAAAAATATTATATAAAAACTTGGTATATGATATTTAGAATACTAAATATATAATGGCACGTGATAGTAAGCCCAGACAGACTCATTGCATTAAGAAAATTGAAAACATCAAACTCTTATGTTTCATTTACATTATATATTATGGTATGCTTCTATAAAATAGGCAAGTTTAATTAAATTTAATCTATAAATTTTCTGTAGTTTTGTTAAAACCAGGACAGCATGTGTCATTTTTGTCTATATAATTCTAAAAAATTAGCAATATCATACATCGCTCTCCCTGAAAATAACATCCACTATAGTGTAACAAAAACCAATGATTTTTTTTCTTTTTTTTTTATTCGATATAATTTATTTACATTTCAAATGATTTCCCCTTTTCTAGCCCCCCCCCACTCCCCGAAAGTCCCGTAAGCCCCCTTTTCTTCCCCTGTCCTCCCTCCCACCCCTTCCCACTTCCCCGTTCTGGTTTTGCCAAATACTGTTTCACTGAGTCTTTCCAGAACCAGGGACCACTCCTGCTTTCTTCTTGTATCTCATTTGATGTGTGGATTATGTTTTGGGTATTCCAGTTTTCTAGGTTAATAACCACTTATTAGTGAGTGCATACCATGATTCACCTTTTGAGTCTGGGTTACCTCACTTAGTATGATGTTCTCTAGCTCCATCCATTTGCCTAAGAATTTCATGAATTCATTGTTTCTAATGGCTGAATAGTACTCCATTGTGTAGATATACCACATTTTTTGTATCCACTCTTCTGTTGAGGGATACCTGGGTTCTTTCCAGCATCTGGCAATTATAAATAGGGCTGCTATGAACATAGTAGAGCATGTATCCTTATTACATGGTGGGGAATCCTCTGGGTATATGCCCAGGAGTGGTATAGCAGGATCTTCTGGAAGTGAGGTGCCCAGTTTTCGGAGGAACCGCCAGACTGCTTTCCAGAGTGGTTGTACCAATTTGCAACCCCACCAGCAGTGGAGGAGTGTTCCTCTTTCTCCGCACCCTCTCCAACACCTGCTGTCTCCTGAATTTTTAATCTTAGCCATTCTGACTGGTGTAAGATGAAATCTTAGGGTTGTTTTGATTTGCATTTCCCTAATGACTAATGAAGTTGAGCATTTTTTGAGATGCTTCTCCGCCATCCGAAGTTCTTCAGGTGAGAATTCTTTGTTTAACTCTGTACCCCATTTTTTAATAGGGTTGTTCGGTTTTCTGGAGTCTAACTTCTTGAGTTCTTTTTATATATTGGATATTAGCCCTCTATCTGATGTAGGATTGGTGAAGATCTTTTCCCAATTTGTTGGTTGCCGATCTGTCCTCTTGATGGTGTCCTTTGCGTTACAGAAACTCTGTAACCTTATGAGGTCCCATTTGTCAATTCTTGCTCTTAGAGCATATGCTATTGGTGTTCTGTTCAGAAACTTTCTCCCTGTACCGATGTCCTCAAGGGTCTTCCCCAGTTTCTTTTCTATTAGCTTCAGAGTGTCTGGCTTTATGTGGAGGTCCTTGATCCATTTGGATTTGAGCTTAGTACAAGGAGACAAGGATGGATCAATTCGCATTCTTCTGCATGCTGACCTCCAGTTGAACCAGCACCATTTGTTGAAAAGGCTATCTTTTTTCCATTGGATGTTTTCAGCCTCTTTGTCGAGGATCAAGTGGCCATAGGTGTGTGGGTTCATTTCTGGATCTTCAATCCTGTTCCATTGATCCTCCTGCCTGTCACTGTACCAATACCATGCAGTTTTTAACACTATTGCTCTGTAGTATTGCTTGAGGTCAGGGATACTGATTCCCCCAGATTTTCTTTTGTTGCTGAGAATAGTTTTAGCTATCCTGGGAAAAACCAATGATTTTAATGATAATATATCTATGTCTATTTTAAGATCTCCTTATTTAAATCACTTTGAACAAATCAATTGAAATATTTGATCTTTGCTGTAAATTGACCTTAGTGAATTCTATCAGAAGTGTTTCATGAATTCAGATTTAATAGTTGAGCCTACATGTAAAACAAATGACTTTTATTGTATAAAACAATTAATTTCTCTTCACAGATATTTATGTGTGAAATTAAATATTTCATACATTCATTAATTTTGTAATTTTAGAAATAAGCTACTTTGATGTGCACTAATCAACTTTTCCATTTGTGTGAAAGCTAATTCTTTAATGGACAGTAGTAATTTCCTCTCTGTAATGAGTCATCAACCATGCACTGCATATTAATAACTTAAAATGGGCCTTTTATTTTCATCATGGTCAACAATATTGTACTGTGTCTCTCTGCATAAAATTTATTTCTGTTGAATTACTTATATAAGTCCTTCACTTTAAGTAGGTTATTAAATATTAACATAATTTTGACCTTTAAAAGGCCAGCCATCTTTTTTTGAACTGATGTTCTTCTAAACATGTTCTTGTTGGTTATTTATTAATTCAAAATAAAAACCTGTCAAAATAACAAATTCAATGAATTTATTTTGGTGAACATGTTATATAACATACATAATGGCATTGATATATCAATGCAATAAAAAAAATTCACCATATATTAAAGCATCATGCATATATGTGTTTTCATGTAGGAGAGTTTATATTTTTGTAATTGAAAAATCTCAGAAATGATATAACAAACTTTATTTTAAGTTTGTGATATGCTTCTATACTATTTCATTTATTAAACACAATTAAAATAATTATAAATAAAACAATTATCTGTTTATATTGTTCAAGATGCTATTCTGTAAAGAAATAAATGATAATCTAAGTAAAATCAAGTTAATATGAGCATATAGTTTAAGTATAATCTCACTACTTTTAGATACATTTTGAGTGAGGTAATTATATGCTACATAGATAATATTAATGGAAGTATACAATATATAGTCCACTGTACAAAAACTATCTCCAAGTAAATTAAAAACCTCAATTTCAATAATAATTTACTAAGGAAATATTGACAGTATATTATAAAATATAGATGTAGTATAAGATTCAGTTACTAAAACTCCATTTGTCAGAAATTAACTGCAACAGTTGACAAACAGGACATCATGATTCTAAAATGTTTCAGATAAAAATATTTAAAGATAAGAACAATCAGACAAGAAATCCACCTACTGAATTGAAAAGAATCCTTGCCAGCTATACATGTGACAGAAGTTTAATATCCAGAATATACAAAGAATTTATAAGTCTAGGAAGAAAGGGTAAAGGAATGTTGGAAGTGTACCATAATAAATGATATATATGTACATATATTATATAAAAACCTCTTATATATTATGTATATGCATATACATACACATTATGTCTATAAGTATATACATATATAGTATTTTATACATATGTTTATATAATATGCATATAACATATATTATGCATATATATTATGTGGTTTAGGATCCAAGCAGAATATTTTTTAATTAGATATACAAGAGTCATGGATAAAAGTAGAAAAGGAATGATGAAAGAATATTATATATATGTATATACATATATATAATATGATGACCTATGTCGAAATGTTTAAATAGAAGATATAAAAATGACCGAGTCTAAGAAATACTTCAATAATATCCATTGTCATTATCAATTTGGGAAATGTGAATTTAAACAACTCTGATATTTCATCTTACTTCAGTCCTGTTTGGGTTGATCTTGTACACTGTATGATCAGGTTGCAGTCTGGACATGGATATTGTACTGAGCTATGTGCTGTATAGAATGTTCCCAATAATCTCAGATTGGTAAATAAAGGCTAGGTCCTGTGACTGGGTAGTGGGGATACAGAGACAAAACTTTAGACTGAGATAGTCTAAGGTAAGAACCATGAGAAGAAGGAAAGAGGAGAAAGGAAGAACGAGGGGGCAGGATGCATGATGGATAATGAGGACAGACTATGAGCACATGGCCAAAAGAAGCTCACCCTGATGACACACATAAAACAGAACAAATCTCCGATGGCAAGCAATGGGGTATTTCTCTGCTTATTAATATCCTAGTTGGGTTCGAATAGCTTAAAACCTGCACAGCATAGTGCTATTAGCTTGTAAATAAAATCTGACATCTCTGTGTCATTTACTCAGGAGCTACATGGGATACAGTGGGGGACAAAACACCACAAAATTGCTACTTGTTGAATAAGATGAACAAAACAGCAAACAAATGCTGGCATGTTTTTGAGAAAGGGGATCTCCTCATTCATTGTTCCTAGAACTGCAAATTATTGTGCCTGTTCTATAGACAAGTATGATTTTTTTTTTAAAAAAAAATGCACATTTAAATCTGCCATAGGATATGTATATACTGCTACCAAATGTTCATTGGCATTGTGCCTACAAAAATTAGGAAATAGAAACATCCCAATGTCCTTCAACATATTAGTGAATAATGAAAATGTGAAAAATAACACAGTGGAATCCTGTTCAGATTAATACAGTAAAATAGTATAATAAACTTTGCAAGTAAGGGAATGGACCTAAATTATTATATTGAGTGAAGTGTGCAGACCCATAAAGACAAACAATCTGTTCTTCTCATCTGCAGTTCCAATTTTCTAATCTTCAAATGGAAGTGTCTGATGCAGAAATAATCACAGAAATTAGAAATATTAAAAAGGGACTTTGGGGGAAGTGAGGATTGGGAGGGCAGTAGCAGGAGGCAGGAAATAGAAATTGAAAGGAGGACGAGAGCTCCAACCAGGGAGTGACAGTAGAGATTAATACAGATAAAGAAGGAAAAGGGAAGGACAAATAATTCTTAAGTTGTGTTATAAAGCCTTAAGGAATCATATTAGTTTATACCTACCTAAAATATACATAATATACATATATGTATATAAAGTTATAACTTTTGAGCTGTCAGGCTTCTACAAACCATGGGGTAATAAAATTCAAATACTCAGATACCAGAAATTTCCTGGGTTAGTTGGTATTGGTAATCAGATACAAGAAATCTCCTTTATAATAGTTGGTTAGGGAGGCCAAAGTGGCTTCCAAATAATAAGCCAATGCTATTGCTTTTGGTTGCCTCTAAGAGGCTGAAGGTTAAGTCAGTCCTTCTGAATACATAGATCAATCAGGATACAGAACTATGATTCAAAACTGTCCCTTCTGAGGTCTACCTAGTATAGGGCCAGAAAATTATATGCAAGATTTAACAGAGGTAAGCAATCAATAGCATTATCTGATATACCTATGAACCACAACAATGACTATTATCACAAGACAACAATGGAATTGTAAGTGGTAATCACATGCTGTTGGTAATTGACAGCATTCTAACTGGATTTAAGGTCCATTGAAGAGGAGGAAAATAAAGGCTGGACTAGAAACCTAGCCAAATCTCAGGGTGAAAGACATCACAGATCTTAAGTTCAAATCTTCTAACACCACTTTGTTATACAAGACCAAGTCCTAACTATAGTCTATGTTTTGTTTTTATGTCTACAGATAAATGTAGCTATCAATCCATATCGAGGGAAGTTTCTCTGTACATAGAAAATGAAGGCACTCACAGAAAACCAGAAGTGGAAACAATACAGAGATTTAAGAATTGCGGGTAGGATAGCCTCAGTGTACCAGTGTATATACATCCACAGTTGGAACATGATCAAAAGAATGAGACAGGGTAAATAGTGTCTTGGGGAACTGTGAAAGAGGCTCCTAGATATAAAAGTTGGGATTATTTATCCTCTGGGTTATTTTGTTCACTGGATTATTCTTGGCATAATTTAGAGCCTCCTGTGACAAACATTTTTATTAAATTTATAAGACATGTTAATTCTTATTGTGTGTCAGAACATAGCTACAGAACTCAATCTGGACATTATACCCTGAATCTGGATAGGGTTCTCTGCTTTGCTTACATGTTTTTCAATATATAATGTGTCAGGCAATTTTATATAAATACGTCTGAGAAAGGGCTGCTGTCAGTATTTAGTATGTGCTTAATGTCATTTATTTACATATTTTTCAGATCATGTTTTTCTCAACTCAATCTACTTTCCATGAACTGTTATTTTCTTTGATTCATTTGTGTGTAAAAGTACTCCAAAACCGAGGTAAAATAGTTTGCAGCTTTAGACTACTCTACTCCATAATTTGCAGTTCTCAGATGGCTCTTCCAGCAGACCAGATCTGAATAGGTTGACAAAAACTGGCAATCAAAATATAGCTTTTCTATCTTTCACTCTGGGAATATTTCAGATGAGCACGTGGAAAGATTGAAAGCCAAAAACAAAAGCGCAAAACCAAAAAACAAAAATCAGGACATTTACTGGAAATCATTCTGTCCTAGAAATGATCACACAAATTTGATCAGAACTATAGCAATGATAATAGATATTTGCACATGGAAGAGAGATAATCTCACAGGGCCCCACCCTTAGGCATACAACTACAAGCAACTAATAAAAACAGTGTGGTAGTGTGTGTGCTTCTGTGTATGTGTGTTCTGTGTGTGTGTTGTGCGTGTGTGCTCTGTATGTGTGATGGAGAGAGAGGGAGAGAGAGATAGAAAGGAGACTCATGAGAAGTTGGAGGGATGAACAGGAAGAGTGTGAATGGTGCAGTCATATTTTAATTAGGGTATATAAAAAGGAGAAAGAAATCTCTTTAAAGGAACATGAAGTAAATGTGAAAGTAAAATTGTATTTACTTGAAACTACTACATGATTATCATGTTTTATAATTATAAGTAGATTGAACATTAGTACCTAGAATTGCAGTGGTTTGTACCAATCTTACCTTGGGAACAACAGAATTAAACAAAACTAGTAAATGTTCACCTAATCTGTTCATTCTTACAATCTTAGCTAGATAGTTGACTGAGATTTAGGACATGGTGCCCCTTCCCAACAGCACCACAAACAAATAACCAATTGTACCTCAACTATTGTACTCAACTGTGCAACAATCATAACTCAGGATAATAAATACAATTTTACTTTTAAACTTATTATCATAGTGAAGTAAATAGTTAGTAAATCAAACCATTTTTAGTTAAGTATCTTCTATATAAAATATGAGACAATTTGAGTTAATATACTATTACATATCACATACATTTCATGTACAAACCCTGGTGTAATTTTATTATTATTTTAATGGCATTTTCATAAATACATATATATGTATATATGAAAATAATCCTATTAAGTAAAATAATAAGAAAACTTATACTTTGTCATGGCTAACTAACTTGCAGCATTTCAAGTATTAAACAATCAGGTACTTTCTGAAAGTAACGAAAACAAATGTTTTTCTTCATCATTAACTTTTCTAAGCCTACTGACTTTTGTGAAATCACTGCAGCTAGTCTCAAATGGTGTATGAAATGAAAATTTCCTGCCTAGTCACTGCACATAGGAAACATCCCGATGATGGCTTGCAATCAGTGTTCTGTTCAGTTATTTTTTGTAATACTGTGATCATGGAATAAGACATGCATACTAAGGAAGAAGAAACGGGTAAAGTGAAATTTTTTCTTCAAGTGACATTTTGACCTCTTTTTGTTTCATGTTTAATTGGAGATACTAGTTCAACTTGAAACAAAATGGCTTTCGTAATTGAATAATATGAACATTTCAATCCAATTCACTGAATATGATCCTGATGCGAATGCACTGATTATTTAAATTTATAAGCAGTAGCCATGATGATTATGCTACAAAGGAAACTTCTACAAAATGGGTGGACAAGTCCTTCACTTAAATGCATGTGATATATTTACAACGGTGAACTCATCATTTCTTCCCTTACATCATCAATGACTTGCATGCTAAATGCCAGGATACAAATTGACTTGTTTTATTAAAAGTCAAAGAAATAACTATTGATCTGAACAAAAAATTAAATAACCCAAATAATATTGATCATTTGATTTCTTATAACTAGAATCCATTCTCACCTAGCAGAAAAGGTAGATATAACAATTTTAAATGTTTTCTCTGCATTTCTCTGCAAGAATAGCAGAGAAATGACTAGTGTAGCACTGACATGCCACACATTTACTGGAGTTTGTTTAAAATTGGATTTACAATATTTCCAAAGCATTACTGAGGCTTCATTTTACATTTTTTAAAAAATAGATCAATGTACAAGGGTGATAGTTTTTCATGGTCCATTCATTCAGCAGATGGTTATTGAAAATATCATTTACATTGATTGTCATTATTTTATTCAAAAAGGAACTTAGAACATGCAGTGTTTAGCCCCACTTTAATATTATTTATTTTTCTATTCTCATTTTAAAATTAATAAGATGGACAATCTTAATCTTTTACTTTTGGCTTTATAGTTATTACATTTTATTTTTATCTGTATCAGAGAACTCAGAGTGATAATTGTATATATGTATAATGTGTTTAATTAACAATGCTGTTTTACTATGTTTCTAGTTTGAATATAAAGATTTATATATAACTCCAGAGCAACTTACATGAGCTCTATAATGCCTGCCTTGTGATCCATCTCATGGGGTCAGCACACTGGGCTCAGAATGAAGATGAACAACTTTTACGGAAAGCTCGGCATTTACAGTGCTACATTCATGACTCAGTTTTTCCTGTGAAACTGCACTATTTTCATGCCCATGTAATCAGCAAGAGAATGTTAACTATTCTGAAAAGAGTCTACCAACTATTTAAATTTCCCAGGATTGCCATGGCATCATAATTTGGGATAAAACACGAAGTCAAGTTGTCAGTAGGGATGTTCTTGTCCTACATACTTTCTCGTAGTCTGGCATGAATTTTTAGCTTTCTTTCTTCTGAAGTGCATTCGTCTCATCATTTGTCATACTAGGTTTCCTTTGTGTTTTTTATAATCTTAAAATACAAAATCAATCAGTTCAATCACTATATTTTGATATTAAGTTGATCTCTCTTTCTTTGTTTTCTTTTATTCTTTTTTTTTCTATTTCTTTCTTAGACATCAAACAAACCAAATAACCTAATTAAAAACCTGGGTAAAAAGATAAACAGAATTCTCAACAGAGGAATCTCCAAAGGCCAAAAAACAATTAAATAAATGATTAATGTCCTTCATCTTCTAGGAAATGCAAATCACAACATTTCTGAGATTCCACCTCCAATGTCAAAATGTCTAAGGTCAAAAACTCATGTGAAGGCTCACTTTTGGGTATAAGCCCGCATGAACACTTCTACTATTTTCATAGCAGCTTTATTCATAATAGGCAAAACTGGAAGCAACCCAGATGTCCCTCAACTGAAGAGTAGATAAAATCTCTTTTTCTTATTGTGTTAACTTTGGTCTTATCAGTTTGAAAATAAGGTCACATTGTAAGGCTAAGATTTCAATGTAATATTTTTAAAGACATACAATACAACATATGGTACATATAATTCACTAATAATTAAAAATAATATTGTCTAAACAATGAAATATATCCTAATGTGAGTTAGAAAATAATCCAATTGAAGAGGAAGAATCATGGCTTCAGGTATATTAAAATTTTTGCTCTGAGAATTCTTTTTCCAATGTAGTTGTAGGGTTATCCCTGCATGTTATGATTTGTATAAATATATAAAATTAATGGAATGGCTGGATTAAATATATAGTAAATGTCACCAAAGATTCAAAACCAGGAAGGAAAAAAAGAACAAAAGAACAAAGAAAGATCATTTGAAAACTTTTATATACAACCCATCATTTTTCTCTATTTGGCACTTTGCAAGTTATCATGCCATATGCTAATAAAACTCTATTTGTTATGGAATGAATCCACGAAAGGACATCCAGAGACAGCCCAACCTGTTGATTCATCCCATATGCAGCCACAGTCACTATTCCTGATGTCCAGAAGTGCTTGCTGACAGCAGCCTAATATAACTGTCTCTTGAGTGGTTCTGACAGAGCCTGACAAATACAGAGGAGGATACTCACAGTCGACCATTGAACTGAGCACAGGAACCGCAATGGAGGAGTTGGAGAAGGTACTGCAGGACCTGAAAGGGTTTGTAATCCTCTAGGAAGAATGACAATATCAACCAACCAGACCTCCAGGGACTTAACCCCCAGCAAAACAACACACATGCTCCAGCTTCATATGTAGAAGAGGAGGACATTTTCTGGCATCAATGGGAGGGGAGACCTTGGTTCTGTGAAGGTTCGATGCCCCAGCATAAGGTAATTCTCTGGGGGTGAGGCAGGCCTGTGTGGCTGGGTACAGGAGTGACACCCTACTGCTGATTCATGGGCAAAAATATGAATGGCTTCCTTAGTTACTACGCACTTTAGTTCCCTATATGTATAAATGTTGATCAGACTTTGGACTCTAATTTTGTGGTCTTTTCCTTTTTTTTTTTTTTTTAAGGTTTTCTGCCTTTGTAATTTTTTCTAAGAAGAGTTATCTAAGGCCTGAGGTATATCTTCATACCTTGTCCTCATCAAACATATTCAGCAACCTAGTGTCTCATGAGCTATCATACCAAAAAAAAAATTTATAGTGCCTCAAAGATTTTAAACAAATTTATAAATTTTATTGTATTTTATAGACTATCCAAATTAATTCTATAATAATTAAATGTACTTTATTATACATATGATCTTAACTGTTATTTTTCTCATTACTTTTCATCCCTTTATCTTGAGATAGCTTCTGGCTCAGACTAGGCTCTCAATGTTGTAAGTATTACAGTCTTGAAAACATATACATTATATGATGCTAACTATACCCCTGACATAATCATCAAATATTTTACATGCAGTAGTGTATTTTAGTCTGTCTGTACTTTAATTATTTAACATAATATTTATTTTGATAAACTTAAAATCTATAACTAGCGTTAAATTAGAGAAGTCACAGTGATACAGCAGCAGTCTGCAGTCAAGAGCTCATAAGCTATGTGGCTTCCAAAACCAAACTAACCCATTATGCTACACTTCAATACACTGACAGATATAACAAAATGTTAAAATTAATCAATTTATTTATAGATTCTCCTAATTCAATGCTGCTTTTTTTACTTCATGGAAAACTCTTTTCTAATCTCTGAAAGCTAAACTAATTGCATTTATGTTGCAGCTTGTTTTGTTTTTTTGTTTTTTCACAAGAAGAAAGTTATCTCTCTGAGCTCTAGGCTATGTGAAAAAAATTTAAGAACTTAATAGAACTATTTTTCAAGGATATTTCAGGACAACATTACATATGCAGAATCATATTTCCTGATAATATATCTAAATTGGTCCCTGAGAATACACTCACGGCAAATACAGAATTATGTAATAACCTCATCTATTAGTTGATGTGACTTGTTTGCTTTTTCGCTATAAAAGATACTTAGAAAATATTATTTACATACCTTACAATATTATTACTCTGAGACTTATACAAATTAAGATTTCAAAATTTAATAGTTTATTTGAAATGAATTTGGAACTCTATTCAATGCAATTTTTATTTGCGCATGTATGTGTGTGTGTATGCATGTGAGAGTGAATCTGTGTGAGTGTGTGTATATTTGTGAGTTTGTTTGAATTTGTATGAGTATATATGTGTGAGTGTGTGTGTGAGTGTGCGTGTGTGGGTATGTATGTGTATGTGTGTGTGTGTGTGTGTAGAGAGAGAGAGAGAGTGAATCTGTGTGAGAATGGACACATGAGTGCAGGTTCCAGTATAGCACAGAAGAGGGGTCATATCCTCTGTAGCTTGAGTTATAGAAAATCTATTGTCATTCATCATAAGAAGCAACAAAATATACACTAATTTTATGTAAATGTGGTAAAAACTACTCTTATTATTAAGCATGCAAGAAATATCACCAAGTATATTGTGACAATGCAGACAAGCATTAATGTATTTTTAAGTATATAAGAATTATTAGTTTGATAATAATGATATTTAGTCTTAAAATATAGTATTTTAATTGTTCTATAATATCATAAATTGTCAAATGATTCCTATTCATTTGCCAAATTCTTGTTAATATTAAAACACTTATAATAGTTCAATTGACCTAGCTCCAAACACAGCAGAAGTTATTGTGTCTGAACTCATTATGGAAACACAGCATGACCTTTCAGGACACATTATGCCAGGGTAAACCAAAATTACTCAGTTGTTCTGGGATTTGAGGGTTTTCTGTCTTTGACCTTTGAATTGAAAGTAAAAATGAATCCATTTTTTCAGCATGTCAACATATTCAACTGTTAACTCCAGATAAGGATGATGCATTGTTTTTCCTTAGTCATTTGAACTAAAGTGCGACCTAAACTTGGGAATTGCAAATCACTTGAAAGATAAGAAGTATTTTTGCCATCCTTTAGGCAGATATGTAATGTCTCAAAAATTACTACTTACCTTTGATGTATACGGCCCCCGAGTAGTCTCCTAAATAGGCTAATTAATAACTACCATGTTAGCTCACTATTTGGTTCTTTATTCAAAGCTTTGAAGTGATAATGTATTTTGTTGCATTTCATTTACATTATTTTTCTAACTTTATATACTACATACACATACATGTATATATAAATAATATTAATAGTTTATTTTATACTTTTTTCATTGTTTAATATTTAAAAGAATAAGAATTTGAAGTAATGAAAGTTCATGTGTTGGAAAGAAGATGCATTTATTATCTGTCTCTGAAAACATACCATGTATTTAATAAATTGTTAGGTATTCACCAATGCACATGTTATATTCATGAATATATATGTAAAAATATTATCCATCAGTTGCTCATAAACATCAAGCAATAAACTGAAAATGTGCAATGCACATCAATTATTTAACACATCCATGAGAACTCTCTAAGTTTCTTCTTCCTCCCTTCTCACTGCTCCTAGACTCCCCAAGAATTACCATCCAATAACAATGAGAAGTCTTGGAACACCCCGTCCTAAGTAAGATGTTGCTACGAGATTCCACTGCTCAGAGGTCAAGAAACCCAGAAGAAGAGAAGGTGGAAAGAGGAAAAGAGCAATGAAAACCAAACCCTCTAAATCAAAATGATCAAAGCCCTTATGAATTTAAAAAAGACTGCTGTGTCCTACACAGAACCTGCATGGAACTTCAAGAGATATTGTCCTATAGCTCAGAGGAACAGTGGACAGATGCTTTCATTCCTAACCCATGAGGTATCTGTAATTTATAATCTCTTAAATAAAATTATTCTTTCTGCCAAATATTCATGCCTTGCAGTATGTGGCTAGCAGAAAATGAACTCAATGACATCTTTGGATGTTCCTTGCCTCATTATTACTTTCTATTTTTATTTTATTTTTATATCTTTTTCTTCTCTCTTTTTACCCTATAGATCCATGGTATACATATCATGTTTTCTAACTTAATGGATTTTTATGGGATACACACTCAGGTGTAGGCTGAGTGTGCAAATAGTAGATGTTTCTTGTATCTAGTTTAGGATCTTTTCTTGTTTGTCTGGTCCAATTCCAATGTATACATTTTTATTTTATCATATCATATATTATATTAGATGTTTAGAATTTTTATTATGAGATACAGAAATAGAGTAGATCAGAATGATAGGAGAGGAGGTAGCCACTGGGAAGCGTTCAGGGAAGGAAAACCAGAATTATGATATATTATATAAGAATAAAATAAATTTCAGTTCAAGGAAAGAGAGAAATAATTATCACCTAACAATTGACAATTCCCATTGCCATAGACATCTGAAAGTGTAGGAGGTAAGAAGCCTTTCAAGACCTGCTTTTTTTCCAGATATTTCGAAGTCCGTATCCAATGGCTTTGTATGCTCTCTGCATTATACGAATACATGGCAAAAAAAGATCCAAATAAGTTAGTAAAGAAATATGTAATTTCCATAATGGGTTATGTTTAGTGAGATCCTTATGAATTTAGAATTACACAGATGAAATGAATGCAGTTGTTTAGATGCTTGCTGTTCCTGTTCTAGATTTTCCTTCAGTCTGCACATCTTCAGCTACTCTTGCCCTTCAGTTTCTAAGGGATTGGAATTGAAACTCATGTATTTCCTCCTGTAGATGTATTTAATGTCTGTTCTTAAGGTTGGAAAACAGGAACTTTTGTAGAAATATATTTATAATCTAACTTAGGGAACCATGCATGATGCTCTATAACTAATCACATTTTTTAAAGAAAGGGTCATTCTTAGGCTTACAGCATGTCTTTAAATTATTTCCCTGTCTCATCTTTCTTACCTGCATTGATCCTAATCTGAACTACTGTATAATTCCAGATTTTTATATTATGATTCTGCATCTCTTTTCGCTGGAATCTAATATCTCACACAAGCACAACATGGAGTTCAGCCTCTTTTATTAATTCTATATCATTCTACCCAACATTGGTCTCATATAAGTGCTGTGTTTAAAGAGTATCTTCAAAACTCTTGAGCATTTTATTATAGAATGGAGAGAGATCAGTCACTCATTCAAGGTTAGCATAATAGGAAATCCAATAGTAAATTTCAAATCAAAAACTGCAAATAAATCCTGTCACTAACAACTCACAGGCAAAGCAGTGAGTTTCATTGTCTTCTGTCAACCAAGCTGAATAAGTTCTTTTTGTAGTGTCTTATTTAGCTTCTATTGTCATTTCAGATATAGGCTGAGAATAGGCTAGCCATCATGACACAAGCACTGAGTCACCTCATCCATCATCAAAACTGATATCACCTCATTAACAAATATTTTTTTGACTATGTGTAAATTTAATGTTATGTATACAGTGCTCACACTTAAATACCAGTGTAAGGAAACACAACACTAGAGGTAGAAACATAAAAACAATAATGTTCGACAAGTTAACTCAAACTTTCATGATAGTCATGAAAGAGAATTACTGAAACATACTGCTTAATTAGCAGTATAAGGGATAAAGAAAAATATTCAGTAACTAACATAAATTAATACATACCTCTAAGCATATTTATGTGAAGTTTATGTTATACATAAATCTATGACTATAAATGTAATTGTGTGTATTTCTATATGTGCATGTGTATACATGTAGGTATATATAATTATATGTATATGGCCATATGCATATATACGATTTAGCTCTCTATATCTGATATGCGACATTCACATAATCATTTAATTATAAATTGGAAAAATTATTTAGTAACTATGTCACACTGAAATTATAGAAAAGACTGTTATCTCTCAATATAATACATATGACATCTACACTGTATAGCAAATTAAAAGTTATTTAATGAAAAATTAAGTTGTATAAGTAGAATTTAATAGTTTAGGTAGCAAAATACATTACAGGTCATTTTTATATGGGGCGTGACATTAGTGATTTTTGCTAGCTCCTGGACTCAGGTAGGGAAATTGCCAGGGAGTTCAGACCTGGCTGGATCTTCTTTCTTGTTGATTCTTCTTGAAGCAGTAGAGGAGGAAGAGCATCAGCGGAGGGTAAGGCATTGTCTTTCCATATATGTATGCTTAATGCATAATAACAAAAGTTTACTTATCTAAGTCTAAGTTACCTTGCTACTGTAGCTGAACTGTCTTCTGTGTTTCTCTGAGACCAGAAATTGCAGTCTCTGGCACTTAGCATCTCATACTAAAACAGTAGGAGATTAAATAAAGGATTAATTTCTAAAGCCTTTCCCTTTTGTCCAGATTCCTCTTACTTGTTGGGATAGGGGGAAATTTGGAGCAATAAATTCTACTGAACCAGGAGAAGAGAATCAAGCTCACAGAAGGAATAACTTTTACATAAGCAAATTTGCATAAACTCACATAAATTCATATAGAGATTCGTGCATGCATTTTTACATATTTCCTTTCAAACCAGTTGGGCCCAACTTGCATACATTCTCACAATTACATAGTTATATACACACATCAATACTTACATATTCATTTGGAGCAAAAGATGAATCACCAGTTCAGAAAGAGCTCACTCATCCTAGATAAAAAATTGAGTTCTATCTTTATTGCATAAAGAAAGAAAAAGATTCCACCCTTTTATTGCTAAATTGATGAATCCCAAGTTTGTAAGAAGAACGCTTTGTTTCTTTAATAAGATTATGATTGCCTTGTATTAATAAAAGACGTGTTCAGTCCCATGATAAGGAGAAGCCTGCCTGCTCCTTCTGTTCTCTGTAGCTCCTTCTTCCCTCTTTCCCCCTGCATTATGCATATTGCTCTCTGATTGTTTTATGTTACCTATTGTTTCTAAGTTATTTCACTCTGCATTCTCCTAATACTGCTCTCTTCTACTCTGAGGTCACAATAATGCCCTTACTCCCAATGACTTTTCTACCAATGATTTGCGTATGCTTCTAAGTTCTTGATTTCAGTCGTCTGTAAAACATTCTCTTGTTTCCTGACTAAAAAAATAAAATTATCCTCAATTCTGTTCAAAAATGTTCTGTACAGAACTGTCTAAAATGTTCTTCTTTTCCTCTGTTCTGACACTTCTTCTTATCCTCAGCACTTATACATGTGTCAGAGTATATTATCACATGTTAAAATGCTTATCACAAGTTTATACAAGTTTACATCGTAAATCAAATAAGTTTACAGCAGGTAATGTTTACATGCATATCTATTCATAGTAATTATCTAGCTAAACATTTATCACTTGTCACAGCTCACAAGTTTATTGAAAGTTAAAAACCATAACTAAGTTATTATTTAAGTTTTGTATAGATAAACCCAGTTAATATTTTATCTTTTGTCCTAGAACCTATAATAAATTTTTAGTTCCCTGTTTATGATCCTTAGTTAATGGTTTTACAACGTCTTGGAATGTGCTCTGAGTAGGAGAAAGTCAGGTTACAAACTGGAAGCAATTAACTGATGACATATAGGAGACTGGCAGGATTCTCATGTAGTTTTGACTATCAGAAAAGGATATAATAGAAGTCCCACTATAAAAAGAGCTTAATAATCACTGATAATTTTATAAATTTTTATAGGATCAGCATTAAGAATTAAGAAAGTCTCCCTGCCCCAGTGTAGGGGTATGCCAAATTAGGGAAGCGGGAGTAGGTGAGTTAGTGAGCAGGGGGTGAGAGGATGAGATGGGGGGGATTTCAGAGAGGAAATGAAGAAAGGGAAATTTGAAATATAAATAAAGAAAATATCTAATAAATATCCAACACAGATATATTCCTGTTTGAATATATAGTGTCAAGCTAAGAAAAAATAATTAAGAAGTCATCTATTTGTCTATATAACATCACTATAAGAGAGTATATCTTCATAGATTTGCAAACTCTGCTCAAAAGAGGTGGAGTAATACCTAGTGATTGTCACATATGTTAAATAATAATAGGAAAAGCATATTAATAGGAGAACTCTTTTCCTAAAATGAATTTCTCCTGGTCCTTGCTGATTAGAGCTTCTTCATAGATATTAATCTAAAGTAAACTCATTTCAAAGAGATCACCTGCCAGTTATTAGCTTATTCCTATGATGGCTCCTGAGAGGAAATTATAGTAATCAAACTTGCTTTCACATTTCTTTTACTCTGAAAATTATGTTGTACAGAAGTTTTATTTCTTTTTTTTATTCGATATATTTATTTACGTTTCAAATGATTTCCCCTTTTCTAGACCCCCACTCCCCGAAAGTCCCATCAGCCTCTTTCCCTCTCCCTGTTTTCCCACCCAACCCTTCCCACTTCCCTGTTCTGTGTTTGCCCTATACTGCTTCACTGAGTCTTTCCAGAACAAGGGGCGACTCCTCCGTTCTTCTTGTACCTCATTTGATTTGTGGATTATGTTTTCGGTATTCCAGTTTTCTAGGTTAATATCCACTTATTAGTGAGTGCATACTATGATTCATCTTTTGAGTCTGGGTTATCTCACTTAGTTTGATGTTCTCCAGCTCCATCCATTTGCATAAGAATTTCATGAATTCATTGTTTCTAATGGCTGAATAGTACTCCATTGTGTATATGTATACCACATTTTTTGCATCCACTCTTCTGTTGAGGGATACCTGGGTTCTTTCCAGCATCTGGCAATTATAAATAGGGCTGCTATGAACACAGTAGAACATGTATCCTTATTACATACTGGGGAATCTTCTGGGTATATGCCCAGGAGAGGTATAGCAGGATCTTCTGGAAGTGAGGTGCCCAGTTTTCGGAGGAACCGCCAGAATAATTTCCAGAGTGGTTGTATCAATTTGCAAGCCCACCAGCATTGGAGGAGTGTTCCTCTTTCTCCACATCCTCGCCAACATCTGCTGTCTCCAGAATTTTTAATCTTAGCCATTCTGACTGGTGTAAGGTGAAATCTCAGGGTTGTTTTGATTTGCATTTCTCTAATGACTAATGAAGTTGAGCATTTTTTAAGATGCTTCTCCGCCATCCGAAGTTCTTCAGGTGAAAATTCTTTGTTTAACTCTGTACTCCATTTTTTAATAGGGTTATTTGGTTTTCTGGAGTCTAACTTCTTGAGTTCTTTATATATATTGGATATTAGCCCTCTATCTGATGTAGGGTTGGTGAAGATCTTTTTCCAATTTGTTGGTTGCCGATTTGCCCTTTTGATGGTGTCCTTTGCCTTACAGAAACTTTGTAATTTTATGAGGTCCCATTTGTCAATTCTTGATCTTAGAGCATAAGCTATTGGTGTTCTGTTCAGGAACGTTCCCCCTGTACTGATGTCCTCAATGGTCTTCCCCAGTTTCTTTTCTATTAGCATCAGAGTGTCTGGCTTTATGTGGAGGTCCTTGATCCATTTGGAGTTGAGCTTAGTACAAGGAGACAAGGATGGATTAATTCCTATTCTTCTGCATGCTGACCTCCAGTTGAACCAGCACCATTTGTTGAAAAGGCTATCTTTTTTCCATTGGATGTTTTCAGCCCCTTTGTCGAGGATCAAGTGGCCATAGGTGTGTGGGTTCATTTCCTGATCTTCAATCCTGTTCCATTGATCCTCCTGCCTGTCACTGTACCAATACCATGCAGTTTTTAACACTATTGCTCTGTACAGAAGTTTTAAACACAGAATTAAAATATATAAATACTGTGTAATTTTTAGTTTCTTAATTTAAATTATTTTGCCTTATTAAAATATTTTCTCATGCAATATAGTCTGGTTATGGTTTCCCCTTTCCCAGCTGATCACAGATCCTTCCCATATCCCAATTTCCTACCAAATTGTTCATTTTTTTCTCTGCAATCCACCAAATCTGAGCAATATTCAAATATATAATTGTAGTTAGAATGTGGAGAAGCAAAATTAGCAACATGTTAAGCTTCAGTATAACTTTTAACTAAAAAATATGCAAATTCTTCAATTAGCAAAACTGGCATTAGTTAGGTCTCACCTCTAGAAATACCCATGATTATACGTTCATTTAAAGCATCATAATCACTAAAATATGCTGTAAGAATCTCCACATATTTGTTCCAATAGAATAGATAGTTCATGGATGTGTAATAGAAAATATTCTTTTTAATAATTGTAATTACGTCTTAGTAACTTTATGGTTTGCTGAAATCTATAAATTATAATAAAGTACACTTTGTCATCAGCATCACTGACAAGATAGCTTTGGATATCAGAGAGATACCATGGTCCTTAATGGTGATATTTCCAAAGCTTTTAATAAACATGTAGATAAATAAAGTTGAGGGCAGCATATGACTGAGTGATACTGCCTAAACAGCCCAAAGAATGTGTCTGCTTCTTACTGGCATTCACTGGCTTTCACATATTATGAAATATAATTTATTTATTTTTATATTCAATATACTATGTCTAAATTATATTTCTACTGTAGTGATCAAACATCACAACTAACTTGGGAATGAGTAAGCTTCTTTCATTCCTACTTCAATAGCATACTTTAATATCAAAAGAATTCTTTTCAGAATTCAAGGAAGAAATTATGTCGCCTTGAAGAGTGACACTTAGTGTCTTGAGCCTCCTGGCTCACCTAGTCTTTTTTATCCCGCCCGCGACTACCACTATGAAGGAGACCCACCCATAGTGAGTTGGATGCTCCCCCATAAAACATCAATTACTTAAATGCAGCACACGTTTGCTCACAGGCTACCAGGTTGGGCAATCCTCATAATTGAGGTCCCCTTTTGCAAAATGACTTCAACTTGTGTTAAGTTGATATAAAGTTAGCCAATTCAGCTGAAAGAAATATGTCACTGCTAAATCATAAGTTTTCTTTTCTTGTTTATTCCCAAGACCACATAATATCAACATCTCAATATAAAACATACATAACTTTAAAATACCCATTGTCTTTAAAACTCTACTGTTTAAAAGATATTCAATCTCTCTCTAAAACCCAAAGTCTCTTGATAATATTCAGTCTTGCTAATATTCAAAATGCTAAGTAAAATTCTAAGGGCTCCTATTCTGCGGGTTCCAATAAATAAAAACCCAAGATAATATTTTCTCCCTGCTAAGAAGAAAGAGCCAAAGAACAGTCACAATCTGAACAAAGGAAAAGCAAAAATTAAAGAATTAAATAACTCAGTGTCTGGTATCTGAAAAGCACTCTCAATCACAAATGTCTAAATGCCAAAGGGCATGAGATCAACCTGGGTTTCTGCTACAGCTGTTGAAATCCTTGCTAGTTATCCCGTGGTACCGGGCAAACCCTTGCACCTGCTGAACCATCACCTGGTTCTCTTCTGCGTCATTCCAAAAGGTGCCAAAGCTCAGGCTTTCTCATGACTCGTTCAATTATGGGATTTTCAAGCCTTCCGAGGCGTAAGGGCCATCTGTGCTCTCTGTTGGCCAGACTGGTGGTGATGTTTTCTCAACTTAGGGTCACTTTTCTAAAGAATTTACATGTATTAAGTTGACATAAAACAAGACAGCACATTATATTATAACATTTTCTTTATTATAGTTTAGAGAGCTCGGTTTTCTGGAGGATAGTGGCCATGGACTATTTAGGTCAATGAGAGTCTGCCTTGCTCAGCCCACTCTTTCACTTAAGTGGACTGTGCCATTGATAAAATGATTACTGTATTTGTCAGCAATTGGAAAGTAATTGCTTCTTTGCTTCTAGGTTGTCTTTTGATCCAAATTAGTATTGTCAAAGCTTTCTACCATTAGACATGGATAAATTAATTGTCTTTGCCTTTAGCCTAATTTGTGTAGCTAATTCTGTATATAAGCAAAAGTAGTTTAAAGTGCTGGAATCAAAGCAATGTGTGAGACAAATTGGCCTCTTCAGACTAAGGACAAAGATTCACAATATTTAGTTTTCGCTTAGTATAATTACACATCAATGTGGTTGGAAAAATCACTCCAGGTGAAGTTGTGAGACCTGGCCAACACTGAAGTCAAATTGTAATAGAAACTGTCAAAAATAAAGTTTTCCTACAGGACAAATATGTAGATGATACTGAATTGGGAATTATTCATCTAAAACACACACTCTGTTCCTGTTCTCTCATAGGGAGCTCCCTTTATAGTTTGCTTTGAGGACTGAAGCATATTTGTCTTCATTTATCATCATTAGTAAATGTGCATTTAAGCATTTTATTTCTTAGAACAATAAATACAAAATCATTGAATTGATTCTTTACGGAGTCCCTTTACAAAAGCACTTAACCCCATCCAGGGAAGATAACTTCATGAGCTCATTACCCTTTAAAGGCACTTTCCCTTACTGTTATTTCATTGAAATTATGTGATTTTGTTTTATAGAAAGAAGACTCTAAAATCATAGCTCATTCTAGGATTATTGTAGACCTTGAAAAATGAATTTGAAGATTAAAATTCAGCCCTAACATGTACAAATTACACTATACACATACTTGGATAATTCCACCTTATGGAAATATGGGTAGTGTTAGAGATGGCTCAGTGTTTAAGAGCACTGACTGCTCTTCCAGAGTTCTTCAGTTCAATTCCCAGCCACCACATGGTGACTCACAACCATCTGTAAAGCTATCTGAATGCCTCTCCTGGTATATCTGAAGACAGGGACAGTGTTTTCATATAAATCAAGTAAGTAATTCTTAAAAGAGAGAGAGAGAGAGAGAGAGAGAGAGAGAGAGAGAGAGAGAGAGAGAGAGGAGAGAGAGGAGAGAGGGGAGAGAGAGAGGGAGAGAGAAAGGGAGGGAGAAAGATGGGTAGATCTAGGTTAAGAAGAATTGAAAAATATTCTATAGAAAATAATGAGGCTGACTAAATGAAAGATTGATTGACATTGTTTTGAATGGCCAAGTCTCATTATTCTGTATGTGTAAATATTTAAATTTTGTCTTAAACAATTTAAATAATGACAATTCTTCCCACTCCATGCATGTTTATATGAAAGCAATGGTCAAACTGTATAAGGGAAAATTGATATTGAATTGCTGGAGAAATGATTCTGTACTTGAACCTGCATATTATGACTTATAGCCATAAGAGCAACATTAATTAGCATCGTTACATTATGGTTCACATAACAGGGTCACATGTTGTGAAGTGTTACTAATTTCCTTTATACAAGGCATTAAGTTTTAGTGCACTTATTTTTATCAAGCCTCTATTTCCTTTCAGTCCATCTAGTAGTCTCTATTTCCTTTCAGTCCATTGTACTTTTTAAAAACTGAATATGAAGCTCAATTTAAGGAGGTATTTCAATATTTCAGTTCAATCAAGTGATTAGAAATATATGTTCTTTATAAAAGTCATCATGACTGATGGATAAACATCAGTTATTTTGTAAAATACAACCATGCATTCAATTGGTGTTTAAAAATTCACCAATCTGCCAATTTTTCTCACGTCAGCCTATGAAATATTTCTTCTAATGTTCTAGTAGTAAATGAATTAAAGAATCTTTATGGCAGATACATTGCATAGTTCATGCTCTCTCTTAACTTATTCATGTACTACATAAAATGTAGTATATTACAAACTCCAGTTAGTATGTTTGTTTCTGCAGGATATGCAATGGTATACCTGAAACGATTTAGTCTGTATACCAAAGAGAAATATTTTAAAATAAAGAAAAAATATTTCTCACTGTTGGAGGAAGAAGCTATAAACGATGAAATAGGAAGGCTGGAAAACTTTCCTGTGATATTGAAATAATATTCAATGGAGTATCATAAAATAAAGAAAATTTCTCCTTTTATATGTTTATTTGTATGACTTGAAGACATCTAATTTATATGATGGAATGTATAGTGATTACATATGTATACATGTTCTTAGTTTTATTCTGTTTTTATTTTTAATTTTATTTATTTCCTTGCTTATTTCTGTTTTTCCTTAATTATATTCTTTGAACCCAGGAATGATGTAGTCAAGAATATATTTAAATCTTCTATAATTGAGGATGACCTTTATTTGCACTAAATATGTTTTATGTAATACTGGAGAAAGAACTCATGGTTTAATTTATTTAATGCAAGCACTTTATAAATATAGATATATCGTGAATGCTATAGGACACATTTTGACACTTTGTGTTCTATACTTTGGCAATGAAAAAAATATAATCAATTTCTCAAATGTGAGAGCAGGAACACAGTATTTTCTATAGGTGAAATTCAGACAGCTAAACTAGTCCCACTTATTAATATATACTTTATTTTCTCTAAGCAAAGATTTTAGATAAATATATTGGTCCCTGCTATATTACACACACACACACACACTAATATTAAAATAGGTTTTACATAAATTCACTTATTAATTTTATTAGACACAGATTTTTGTACATATTAATATACCTTTGTAAATTTTTCTAGTATTCAAAAATTATAAAAGTTTTTCTTCTTATAATTATGGAGGAACAAGAAGATGAGTAAATTATGCACACAAATGAAAATTTTAATTGTTCAACTTAACACAGAAGAGATAAAAACCTGTGTAGTATGTGACAAAGGAGTAAATTTAGTTGTGACCTAATGGAGATCAAAGATTTTGCATAAATATATTGGCTTCTGCTATATTATGTACACACACACACACACACAAACACACACACACCAATATTAAAAAAGTATTTACCTGCATTCATTTATTAATTTTATTAAATAAAGGTTTTTATATATACTAATATACATTTGTAAAATTTCCTAGTATTCAAAAATACTAGGAAATTATTAGTGATTAATACGTGATTTTCTAGAGAAAAGGCAAAATTATTTGCATAAAATTAACTGTGAATAAGAGAAAAGTAGATTCCACAACATATGGTGAGATATGTACAGCAGTATAGAAATAGAATCCAAGTAGAAGACTGAGGTAGGAGCCCAGAAGACAGAATATGTATGGAGTTAGCCAGAAACACCATGAAGAGAACAGACTGAACGCTTTGATTCCATTAAGGTTTTTCTGTTTAACATTGGATCAGTGGATTTATGCTTAAGCATTTCAGCAGTGAAGAGAATGTATTTCTATTACAAAATAAATTCTTGAATGTGAAGTAAATATTTCCTTAAAGATAAAAGACATGACATGGGCATTTGTCCTTTTCCTGTTACTTTGGATTACAGTCCATTATTAATGGCTTCATTATTGATTATCCAGTATGTTCACAGTTCTGAGAAGTTTACATGTTATTTTAAAATATGATCACACATTCCAAAGATTTTACAGCCAATCTAACTCAACATATCATATAGAAAAAAGGTCTTTTTCATTTCTACATACACATTAAAATATTTTGTGGTAAAACATTACACATTTGCATAATTTTCCATTGCAAAAAGTTAAGTAATATTATTGTGATTGGTCTAACGCTTTTATTATGCTATTTAGGTCTGCAAAATGACACTAGAATCTGCACATAAGACACTGAGGTTCTCTGCTTCCAGTTAGTTTTGATTGGTAAATGAAGTTTCCAGCGGACAATGGCTGAGTAGGGGGACAGAGAAAGGAACTGTAAGATTGCTAGGTAATGGACCAAGTCAGGACTAAGAGTCACCATGCTGGTAAAAGAGTAGAGACCACACTTGAGAAGCACAAGACAGAGAAACAGCTAATATGCAGAGTTCTGGACAGAGAGACAGTAAACATGTAAGAGCCAGGGAAGAGTTCCCCCATAGGGCCCCCTGACTGGGTCTAAGACTGCAAAGACAAAATACAGATTTTTAGTGCATATTACCTCAGGAATATTGGAAGGGGTTTTGTTAACTATATAGAGGTTTGGGAGTGGCCCAGCAATTGAGTTGCTTAATATACATTAAAATAAAAAGTTGTGTGTGTGTGTGTGTGTGTGTGTGTGTGTGTGTGTATGCTTCATTCAAGAAGCCAGAACACTAGGTTGGGTAGCAAGGCCTCTGGGTCTGTTTGAGTAGAGATTAATTGGAAACTACTACATAATTTAGAAATATATGTTGAACCCAAAAGGTATGTTTCTTTAATGTGTGATGTTGTTTAAAATTGAAATAAAAGAACATTTAAATAGAAATTACATGCAATTATATTTATGGATCCATCAATATAAGAATTAAAAGAAGTTTGAAGCATCAAGAGGACTATATAGTAGAGAAATTCAATGATTCATTTATATTTCTGACATAGTCCAAAAAAGTAAAGGAAGATTAAAGAGCCTAAATTTTTTATACGTAAAACCACCTTCATCATATGAATTCCAATGGAATTTGCTTCTCTACATGAATATATATATTTGTTGCCTAAAATTTAAAGAAAACCATTTCTTTGCTTTTTTTTAAACCTTAGCTATCTGATATAATTTTTAAATGAACCTTATTGATTTATACATATATATATATAAATTTTAAGAAAAGAGAAAATTTGCCTTCTGTATATAAAGCAATAATTATATATTTAAGTATGTACTCTGGAAAATTCTCAAGGATGTGTTTTAATATATCTGCTAAAAATCAAGCAAAAAATTAAAGGGAATTATAAATATAAGATATTGAGGGAAAGTGATGGGCTTATGGAAACACTTACGTCACAGGTTTAATAGCCAATATCTTCAAGATTCAGTGTCATTCTACCGTAAGAGGACAGCCATGCCTTCCTCTTTCTTAACACTATATGTTTCCATTATTTGAACATTTTGTGAATTCTAACATTTTATTTTCATGAGGCTAGCTTTTATTTCTGGGTGGGCTTTAGTTAGGATTTGTCTGCATGTTTAAAATTTGAATAAAGTAAACGCAGAAAGAGCAGTAGATTTAATGGTCTATCTTCAATATTAATGAACTTTTGATCTAGTTATTGCAATCAAAACATATCTTTGGAACTGATTGTAATCACTTTAACTGGGGTAGTCTTGATAGCAAATAGGTCTCATCAAATACAGACAGGCAAACCAAAGTCAGTGTATTATACAGAAGATCAAATTAATCTTAGAGTACTATATACCACCATGAAAAATGAGAAGTCAATAAGACAGCTATTTCTGCAATCAATAAATAGAATTTCCTTTCTTTAGTAATATAGAATATTGTATGTTATAAGTAGTTAATTTTATTTGGGATTTATTTTGTTGATGCTGGAGGATCAAGATAGCTCAATAATTTCATGAAAATCTTCTGCCGAAAATGTAAGATATTAATCCAGTCTTACTGAGAAAGCAACATGAAGCTTCACAAACAATGTAAAGGAGACTCTGGTAGATGTGGGGAACCTAGAATGTTAGTACTTAATAAAATTTGAACATCTTTGAAATATGACTTTCTTTTTTTATTGGATATTTTGTTTATTTATATTTCAAATGTTATCGCCTCTCTGGGTTTCCCTTCTGCAAACCCACTAACTCATTCCCTCTCCCCCTGCTTCTATTAGGGTGCTCCTCCCACCCACCTACCCAAACAACCAACCAGTCAACCAAACAACCGACCAACCAACTGACCAACCAACCAATCACTCCTGATTCCCTGCCCTGGCATTCTCCTTCACTGTGGCATTGAGTCTTCACAGGACCAAGGGACACTCTTTCCATTGATGTACTGCTACATATGTGGCTAGAGCCATGGGTTCCTTCATGCTTGCACTTGGTGGTTTAGTCCCTGGGAGCTCTTGGGATCTAGGTGGTTGGTACTGTTGTTCTTCCTATGAGGTAGCAAATTCTTTCAGCTCCTTCAGTCCTTACTCTAACTCCTCCAATGGGGATCCTGTATGCAGTCTGAATGCTGGCTGTGAACACCCGTCTGTGCATTTGACAGGCTCTGGCAGAGTGTCTCAGGAGATAACTATATCAGGATGCTGTCAGCAAGCATTCCTTGACATCTGCAATAGTGTCTGGGTTTAGTGGGTGTATATGGGATGGATCCCTGGGTGGGGCAGACTCTGGATTGTCTTTCCTTCAGTCTGTGCTCCACAATTTGTCTCTGAATTTGTTCCTGTATTTTGTTCCCCATTCTAGGAAGAACTGAAACATCCACATTCTGCTGCTTTCCTTCTTCTTAAGCTTCATGTGGTCAGTGAGTTGTATCTTTAGTATTCCAAGCTTACCTCACTCAGGATTACATTTTCTAATTCTATCATTTACCTAAGAATTTCACGAATTTGTTGTTTTGAATAGCTGAGCAATATTCCATTGTGTAAATGTACCACATTTTCTGGGTTCTTTCTAGCTTCAGACATTATAAATAAGGCTTCTCTGAACATAGTAGAAAATATGTCATTGTTGTATGCTGGAGCATCTTTTGGATATATGCCCAGAAGTGGTATAGCTGGGTCCAGATGTATTACTATTTTCTGAGGAACCACCAGACTGATTTTTCAGAGTGGTTGTACCATCTTGCAATCCTATCAGCAATGGAGGAGTGTTCCTCTTTCTCCACATCCTCACCAGCATCTGCTGCCATCTGAGCTTTTTTGTTCTTAGCCATTCTGAATGGTGTGCGGTGGAATCTCAGGACTGTTTTGATTTGTATTTCCCTGATGACTAAGAATGTTGAACATTTCTTTAGGTGCGTCTCTGCCATTCACTATTCCTCATTTGAGAATTCTTTCTTTAGCTCTGTGCTCCATTTTTAATAGTTATTTGGTTCTCTGAAGTCTAACTTATTGATTTCTTTGTAGATGCTGCATATTAGTCTTCTCTTTGGATGTACAATTGGTAAAGATATTTTCTCATTCTGTTGGTGGCCATTTTGTCCATTTTTACAGTGTACTTAAAGTGGAAAATATATACAGCACATCTACCCTGTTAACTCAATCATTTCCTCCTCATTCCTCCTTCCCAACTTCCTGCTTAAATACCTGAGTTGCAATGTTGTGGAAGAGAGAGCATGGCATGGTATCCTATCCATGGAGCAGAGCCACCAGGATGCTTGCAGGCCTCCATGACTGTTGACTGCTTCTAGATGTAAGGCTTGTTTGTATAATTTATGTTGTTGCTACGTAAGTATTTTCCCTGCCAAGGTTATTGGGAAATGTCTTCTCTGCTGAGGTTAATGACTCCATGATAATCAGAGACAATTTGAATCCTGGAAGTGAGGGTGTAATATGCCCTTAGCAAAAATAGTAGATGCTATGACCTTCAGGACAGCCCTTCAGGCTGTGTTAAAGAACTCTAAAAATATGAGTTCAAGAATGTATAGTGTCTCAACTATTCAAAATATTAGAATTCAAAATGAAATGTGAAGAGGTTCACAGACCTAAAAGAAATGAAGCAGTTATACTCTGAGTCAGCTGGTCAGAAAGAGATTAAGGAAGGAGATAAAGACATTTTGGCACTGGTAATCATATTACAAGATCCAATCAATCTAAAGTTATTGTCTGTACTCATAAAAGCAGACCAGGCTGATCTCTGAATTCATTTGCAATGCTAAAAAAAAAGTAAGGAGCTTCTGCCTTTTTCTAAGAATCAGGCTTGGGTCATGGAATGCTGAATCATGGAATAATCAAGAGGTAACCTGTAGTAAATAGCTGAATTGAAATGTAAATAAAAAAATGGGCATTTGTCTGGGAGAGCTGAGCTATTTAGATGAGCTGTCTGGAGATCTCCAAAGGAAGCTGCTTCCAGCAGAACATAGATTATGAGATTGTACCTCATGATTTACCTCCAGTCTTTTTTGCCACACTAGAACAGGCCTTCTCTCAGGAATCCCAGTACCAACGGTGGCTGGTCTTGGCACTTGGGCATTTTCTGCTTATACACTTCCTACTTACCTTCTTCCATCTTATTCACATCCTACTTGCCCAATTCCTCTTACTGACTTCCTATTCCCAACTTAAGTTTTTCTTCTAAACGGGAAGACAATTCAAATTTGATGAGCCTATTATTCATATTAAACATTAATATTATATATATAAATGAAGGACCTTTATATTATTCATTACTGTATTCTAAATGAATAGAAAATCATCCTGACTTAGTCTCTATTTCTAGAGTAGAATTATACATCTAAGCCTCCATAGCACTTATTACTAACTAATAATATTGAAGATTTAAGTTAATTTTTCTTATAATAACTAAAGTTTATTAAGGAAATTAACCTAATTTTAGGTTATTTATTAATAATTATGTTAATAATTTAGGAAAATTATTTTAGTTAATCAAGTATTTGCAAGTTTATATAATTACTATCTTTATAATGTATTGTGGTTTAAGTTGGAAAAGTGAACACAACTTTTAGGGAAGATAGACTATCTTAGCTATCTATGAAAAATAATTAAGTAATCAAGGCAGAAATTAACACATTTTTGTGATTTTAATAAAACAAAAGAAAAGTAAAATTATCATTATTTATATTTATATTATTTATATTATTTATATTTATATTATTTAAGTCTTTAAGTATTTAAGTATTTATATTATTTAAGTATGCTGTACTAATATGACATATAAACTTTTCATGCTCAATTATTTTACATATACACAAATAATACTTGAATGATGAGAATATTCTTAGATCAAACAATAATAAAATTTGCCACTACTCAATTCACATTTTTATACACTGAAACTATTGTTTAAAAACACTGTAATTTGAGTTTTGAGTTAGTTTAAATTAAAGACTAGTCATAAAAACCACATTATGGTGCTTAAAACAAACTCAGAATAACAGTGTTTTGGAGGAAGGATTGTTCTGATCACTTTTGGACTGTAGTGAGGAAAGGTTAATGGTTTTTACTTGCTTGGGAAATATTTAGTCAAAAAGGGCCTTATTGCAAAGGGCAAGATTTCTTCTGGTGGAAATTCTGAATGATTAGAAGCAAGCAATGTGGAAAATTCAAGCTTGCTTTTAGAACAATTTCATGGACCATTGCCCAAGAAGCCTAGAAAACTGAAGTAGGTAGCTGGGAACTAAAGTATATATACGTGACTTTAATAAGGGCTGAATATGGAGATAATGGTGAGGGGTTCAGGGTGTGGCCAGTTGTCAATATACCAATTCCTATTTGACTGAGAACTCCTCTTTCTCAACTACCTCACTCTATTTTTGCCTCTCATCTCTTTCTCATCTACTCTTCCCTCCTCCTCTCTCCCCTCCCATTTTCTTCTTCTTCCCTGCCTTTTTCCATCCTCTTTATTTGCCCCTGTCTCAAATATACTTTTGCTTTTCTGCTCTCTTATATATCTGTCTCTCTGAAAGTCTTGGAATGAATTTGGGATGTCATCATGGTGTAAAACACATGTGGTCAAAATCATTTCTTTTCATTTATCCTCTTACTAATTGATACATACGAAATTTACTTTCTGTTTATATTTCCTTTTTGGTATCCTCTTATTGATTATCAAAATGCTACCATATTTTCAAAAAAATTAATGAAGTATATTCATCTCATATTTTTTTCTGGTAAATTTTCATAAAGAAAGTGTATTTCAGGAGTATAATTACACTTATATTCATATCAGCACCTATACATTTTACTTCAGCTTTCTGCACTGGTGAAAAAGAAGCATTATTTGCTTCCAGTTTGGTGCTAATGTTTATGACTAATGTTCTAATAAAGATTGTAAACAAATCAATTGTACTTCCTAGCTTTAAGGTGAGATACAGTAACATTTTATGCAAAATTACGGGAGGATGAACATTACATCTGAAAAAGAGAAGATTCTATGTCTTATATTTCATTTGTATTTTGAGATTTGTGCATCTCCCTTAATGTACAGTTAATGCAATTTGAGGTTATTAATCTCTTTTTATAGTCTTATCCTATGTTTTTCAAATGTTTTAAGTTGTGATTGTAGTATGCTCTCATAGAATTCTGACTAGGGCACAAAAACATTTAAGAAGTATCATTCTTCTTTGGAAATGCAAAAATCCCTATTATTTGTCACTGAAATATTTTATGGCTAATGGAATACAATATCTGCTCAGTGGAATTCTAAATCACTCTCTCATTCAGTTCAGTGTCTTTTCTAGAGAAGCATGGGTCTAAAATAAGAAGAAAAAAATAAATGATGAAATGTTGATTTCAGGCATAAATGCAATATAATCTATGTCACAGGAACTTGCAAATACTATATTGTGTGACCTATGCCATTTTTAAATTGGTTGGCACTTTACTAAAAAATGAGTTAAAGCAGCTAAAATAATGGATTTTAAAAAGAGATTGTGAAATATACAATCAGACAATTCCCATTTATTTTAAAATTATGCAACCCCAAAGGAAGAACAACAATATTAACCAATCAGATGCCCCAGAGCTCCCAGGGATTCCCAAAGGGTACACATGGAAGTACCTAAGGCTCCAGCTGCATATGTAACAGAAGATGGCTTGATCTGGCATCAGTGGGATGAGAGGCCCTTGGTCCCTGAAGGCTCAATTATCTAGTGTAGGGAAATGCCAGGGTGGTGAGGTTGGGGTGGGTGAGTGGGTCAAGGAGCACCCTCATAGAAGCAGGGGGTAGGGGATGGGATAGGAGGTTCATGGAAGGGAAACCGGGAATGAGGATAATATTTGAAATGTGAATAAAATATCCAATAAAAAAGAGGAAGAATAAATAAATAGTATGAAAAAGTGATCTTAGAGAAATATGCTACCTTTATTTTATCAAAATCTTTAAATGTTATTATTATCTGTGAAACGCTGACATACTGGGATGTAGCACAATACCTCCTTTATGTATACATGTGTATATATTAAACTTGTAATTTAAAGACCCTTTAGGCTGCATATTCCAATTGGTTATACCTACTAATAATAAATGATAGGAAAGATATTCATAAAAACTTTGTGGCCTTGGTGAGTTTTGGAAGCAATGGAGAATTTGGGATGGTGAAAAGTAGAATTGTTTAGCAAGTAGCAGGTGGGAGATTTATGGGGGTTTTTTGTTTGTTTTTGTTTTGTTTTGTTTTCTTCTTATTTTTTTAAGTATCATTCAGCCAGTTTTGGAACAGTTTGAGAAGCAAACTAGTTTCAGATGCTGCCAAAAAGCATAGAAAATGTCACTTCCCAGTAGTTACTTTTACTTGGAGGGAAGAGGGGTGAGTTAGAAATAAAGGTGGTAATGACAATATAAATAATGATTTCTCAGAAAGAGGTATTAGTCATGTTTGCAGCCACTTTATGCCCTTGACTACAGGCTGGTAGAAACCTGATTTATGTTCTAATGGTCTCATTCTCAAAAAGTATTGTTTTTATAGTCTCATTATATTGAAAAACGTAGTAAATTCATAAGTCTATAGTTAATCTTTTTTGGTAGGCATTTGTCTGACTTTTAAATTCTTATGGAAATCAGATATGAAGACAAAAAGTTAGAAGTGCAAACAACAGCTGTCCATACATACACTCATGTACTGTTCAAGGGCTTTTTCATCAAGGTTACAGTGCATGTCAAGTGATACCTCATTAGGTTATAAATGAGTCAGAACTTCTAGATCCCAAGAGAAAATGTACCCTGGGTAACTCTGACATATACTAAACATATCCTAATTACATATTAATATTAACTTAAAATTTTACTTGTTTATATCATACTGTGTATGCTTTTATGAAAACAATATTAATTATGATGACATAACAGAAATTCCCACAATAATAATTATTGACTATGAATTTCATTGACACCTAGTGTAAAGTTAATGTTGCTAATCCTAGAAGTAGACATATGAAATTCATCTCTATGCTTCTACTATTATACTATATAACCCAAAAGAATATTTGAAACACCCCATGAAGAATAGAACATGGAAACTAACCAAGATTCCAACATCAGTTGCTTTGACTGATCATCATGGAGTCAGGCAAATATCGAGACAGCCAAAGCTTCCCTTTTCTAATCTTGTCTTTTATCTCCCAATCACATACACCAGGTTTATTATGTTCGCATAATTTAATCAAGGCTATACCTACAATCTAAGACAGACAAGAGAGTGCCAAAGACAGAGAGTGAGAGAAAGATAGATGGATACTGAGCCAGAAAACCTGAGAGAAACTTTTTCTTTTTTTTAAAATCAAGTAATTTATTTATATACCGAATCCTGCTTCCCTTCTCAGTTCCCCCCCCCCCCAACACTGTTCCTCAACCATTCCCCTCCATCTCTGAGAGATTGTCTCACTCCAAGTATGCTCCCAACCTTTTGCATCAAATCTCTGCAGGATTAGGCCTATCCTCTCCCACTGAGGGCAGGTACGATATCCTGTATCCCTGTGACACATGTGCTGGGTCATCTCAGGCCAGTCCATGTATGCTCCTTGGTTGGTAGCTCAGTCTCTGGGAGCTGCCAGGGCTCTAGGTTAGTTGACACTTTTGGTCTTCCTATAAGATTGCCCTGCCCTTCAGGGTCTTTAATCCTTTCCCTAAAATTTCCATAGGGGGCCCCATCTTCTGACCAATGGTTGGCTATAGATATCTGCATCTTTTTCAGTCAGGTGCTGGGTAGAGCCTCTCAAAGAAGAGCAATTCTAAGCTCCCACATTCAAGCACAACATAGAATCACAAAAAGTGTCAGTAATTGGAGACAGCCTATGGGATGGGTCTAAATTGGGCTGGTCACATGTTAGCCATTCCTTCAGTTTCTGTTCATTCTTTGTCTTTTTTTTTTTTTTTTTTTTTTTTAAGATGGGGCCAATTTTGTTTCAAAGATTTTGTAGATAGGTTGCTGTCCCCATCCCTCCACTGCATAGGTGGCTGTCTGGCTAAGGGTCCCAGATCCTTACTCTTGGGTTTTTCAGCTAAGGTCACCCACCTTCAGTTCAGAGAGCCTTCCTCATCCCAAGTCTCTGGAGCTTCATAGAGATTCCCTCCATTCCCCTAACACCAACAGCTGCATTTTCAGTCTCCTGGTCCTGTCTTCCAATCTTCTGACTCTCCCCATACATAATAATAACCCCCTTACTCTTCCCACTCCCCTCTGCCATCCACCTCTTTCCCTCTGGATCCCATTACTATTTCATTTCCTCTTCCAAGTGGGATTATTTATGTCGGCTTTCCTTCTTGTTCTTTGGGTTTGTGGCATTTATCACAGTATTAATAAATACCTTTTGCTAATATTTTCTTATCAGGGAGTACATACCAAGCATATCCTTTTGGGTCTGGGTTATTCAATAAGTATGGTATTTTCTAGTTCCATCCATTTGCCTGCAAAATTCATGATGCCATTGTTTTTAATAATTCAATAGCATTCCATCATATAAAAGAACCACATTTTCTGTATCCATTCTCCTGTTGAAGGACATTAGAATGCTTCCAGTTTTTGGCTAATATGAATAAGGTTGCTATGAACATAGTAGAGCATGTGTCCTTGTAGTATTGTGAAGCATCTTTTGGGCATATGGCCAGAACCAATATAGCTAGATTTTAACGTAGAGTATTTCCAATTTTCTAAGTAAATCACTAGATTGATTTCTAGAGTGGTTATATAAGTTTGTAATCCCACTAGCAATGGAGGAGTGATCCAATTACTCCACATCCCCATCAGCATGTGCTGATACTTGAGGTTTTGTGTATGTGTTTTGTTTTTGGTTTTGTTTTTTTGCTGTTGTTGTTGTTTGGTCTTTTTTTATCTTTGCCATGCTTATTGGTGTAAGGTAGAATCTTAGGGTACAAATTTGCATTTTCCTCATCATAAAAGAAGTTGAACATTTCTTTAGATGCTTCTCAGCCATTTGAGATTCCTCCATTGAGAACTCTCTGTTTAGATCTAAAGTTCTTGTCATATAGGTCTTTCACTTGTTTGGTTAGAGTCACCCCAAGATACTTTATGCTGTTTGTAGCTATTGTGAAGGGAGTCATTTCCCTAATTTCTTTCTCAGTATGCTTATCCTTTGAATATATAAAGGCTACTGATTTGCTTGCATTGATTTTGTAGCCAGCCACTTTGCTGAAGTTGTTTATCAGCTGTAGGAGTTCTCTAGTAGAGTTTTTAGGTTCACTTAAGTATAATATCATATCATATGCAAATAGTGATAGTTTGACTTCTTCCTTTCTAATTTGTATCCCTTTGACCTCCTTATGTTGTCTAATTGCTCTAGCTAGGACTTCAAGAACTATATTGAAAAGATATGGAGAGAGGGGGCAGCCTTGTCTAGTCCCTGATTTTAGTGGGATTGCTTCAAGTTTCTCTCAATTGTTGATCTTAAAGCTTGAGACATTGGTGTTCTGTTCAGGAATTTCCCCCAGTGCCAAGGTGATCAAGGGTATTTTCTACTTTCGCTTCCATCAGTGTTTTTAGGGTTTCTATTCCTGCACGAACATCATGACCAAGAAGCAAGTTGGGGAGGAAAGGATTTATTCAGCTTACATTTCCACATTGCTGTTCAACACTAAAGGAAATCAGGACTGGAACTAAAGCAGGAGCTGAAGCAGGGTCCATGGAGGGATGCTCCTTATTGACTTGCTTCCCCTGGCTTGCTCCACTTGCTTTCTTATAGAATTCAAGACTACCAGCCCAGGGATAGCACTGAGTTTTATACATGAGGAAATGGAGAGGATCTGAGAGAAATTAAGGAGTAGGGAATCTTATGCAAATGTATTATATAACAATTTATTTTCAAATTTAAAAAGTTTGATATTCATTTTATGCCATTATTGAACTTTTTCCTGCATAGAGTGCTCATTGTCTTAATTTGGTCTAGTTTGAGCAACATATGCAACTATACTTTGCCTAGATAAGTGGGCCTGTTTAATGTTTTCTCCTTCTTAAAATATACCTGGATTATTTTATATATATACACATACATATATACATACACACATATATAATATATATACACACACATATATATATATATATAAATGATTCATATATATATATGTATTAGTTGTGTTTTTCTAAATTCTTTATTTTTTAGTCTATAGAATTACACCTAATTATATATCATATGCAAACTTCCTGGTATATCTTCTAATAGTCTAGTTGACTCAGTAATAGATGTAAGTGAATGTCATTTCTCTTGGAGAAATACATTTCTAAAATCTCTGTGATTGATTCTTCAACATAAAACATGGAAATCCAGTCAATGTGAAATAATATTTTTGTAAGCTCTCTGTGTTCAGTAATTCTCTTTCCTCCTCCTTCTATCACTGTGGGGATATTTACATAAGAAATGGTTTTCTGGTGTGAAGAGTTCATCTGTTCCTGTGGCTTATTTCTCACCTGAAGTCACAATTCTCTGAATATACATTATAATCATCTCTGTGTAAGCCAATCTCACTGTCACACCCAGAGGATTATGCCTTCAACTGAGAAATAAACAGCAGGGGCTGACCAAATTTAAAAAACAAATGTCCCATTTTATGGAAATGCCCCAATTAATAAAAATACAATTGAAAAAAAAACATTTTAAGTTAGATATCAGCAGAATTATCTTTCAACAGTTTTTTGTTCGTGACTTTTTTCAGAGTTCTTTGTAGCCAAGCTAGTTAAACCTTGCTTATTCACTGTTAATTATGCCAGATGTCTTTTTATCCTTCTGTTTGTGTTTAGCATTCTGTCCCAGTTCTATCATTTTTAATTATGTAAAGCTTTTGTGCTAAGATTCATATAGAAGTAGTAACTCCTCGCTGTAATCTATTGATAGCTAGGAATAAACTGAGAAGGGAACAGATGGTCAGACACTGCATTGTGGACTCACATAGAGACCTAGAAAGACATTAAATATCTTAGTCTATTAAAAATCATGATCCACATTGACATTCAGTTCCACTTAACTTTATATATTGGCTTGTCCATGATGTCACCATTTATGACACTTGAGAGACAATCTCATAACTTTGCATTCATTTCAGTCCAATTTATCTATGATAGTTTTAGTATGAAGTATACACAAAATGTTGATTCACTGTGTTTTCTTCATTACTACCATTAGATGCAAACTAAACAAAATGCTTTCGGTAATGATAAAGTTTTATTTTTGTTACTAATTAAGTTAATTAGCATTGATTCACTGCCTAATATTCATACGCCAAGTATAACGAGGTGATGTTTTTATAGAATTTAAATGAGAAATACTTCAATAAAGTTTAGAGTTTTATAAAATATATTTGCTTTTGTAGAGAGACATAAAAGTATATAGGAGCCAATGCTGGCATAGCTAATGAGAAAGATTACGCAGTGGGAAGTCTCAGGATCTAGTTTGCTTGCTTATTTGTTTGTTTGTTTGTTTGTTTGCTTGTGTATGTGTGTATATGTGTGTGTGTATGTGTGTGTGTGTGTGTGTGTGTGTGTGTGTGTTTTGGTAATCTCAAGAGGGTCTACTTAGAGAAGTTTTTGACAATAAATGAGAAAATACGGAAGTGAAGAAAGATAGTCAATGTAAATTAAATGAACAACCACTTGATGTAATGTGAGTGTTGAGAAAAATAATTGTTAATAATTCTAATTCTACAAATATAGTATGTTCATGAATAGAGAAATGCTTTTTGAAATTCACATGTCATGCAGCAAGTTTGATCTCAGTAAGCCTTTGTTTTAAGTTGCCAGAATTTACTTAAACGTTCTGCCTATGAACTTTGTAACACAAAGAATAAGTCAAAAGGGTTCAGGGCTGTGCTAGGTGTGACATCACACTGATGGAGCAAAGAAATCATGCATGGGACATGCATTATCAAAACCATTGTATGTCAACATTCAATATGAAGAAGGCAGACAAATAAAATTAAAGAATGTTTATAAATAAATAAATAAATAAATAAATAAAAACTGTAAACAATGTCTTGAGGTTTTAGTCTGTAGCTCTAAGCACATAAGAAAAGTAAATATTTCTGAAGTATGTCAGGTGGGTAGACTATTTCTCTATCAGTAAAAAGCATGTGACCTTTGCTTCCCATGTGATGATGCTATGGATAATAACACTCATTCCCTTTTAATATTTTCTTCATCATCAATAAGGGAGAATTGAATGAAAGATTTTAAATGTTTCTGTGGAAAGAATGGCTTAACAGCTCACTGAATTTTTCAATGAAATTATCATTGAAATAATTTTCTGAGTAGCTTTTTGGTGTAAATTTAAAGCAGTACACAGATTTCCCACTCCTGTAAGCAATATTAAGATATTACAACAGCTCTCTCTCTCTCTCTCTCTCTCTCTCTCTCTCTCTCTCTCTCTCTCTCTCTCTCTCTCCTCTCCCTCTCCCTCTCCCTCTCCCTCCCTCTCCCTCTCCCTCCCTCTCCCTCTCCCTCCCTCTCCCTCTCCCTCCCTCTCCCTCTCCCTCCCTCTCCCTCTCCCTCCCTCTCCCTCTTTCTCTCTTTCTCTCTCTCTCTCTCTCTCTCTCTCTCTCTCTCTCTCTCTCTCTCTCTCTCTCTCTCTCTTTCTGATAGTAAACATGAGTATAAGTACCAGAGTCAACTGTAAATAAATATGTGGTACAGAGCAAAATCACACAATTAACTTCAGGGGCAAATAGTCCTTTGTTTACTTTTATTGTTTTTATACAATAACCTGTTTTATCAAATTGTACATTCAATTTCAAGTATTATTTTTTATAATGAATAATATTTCCAAAATAGAAAACACATTCTAGCAATAATAAAGCAATTATAAAACATGTAGGTATTAACTTTCCACTGACACTAATCCTCCCAACAGTAGAAAAATATATACATAAAAGAATAGCAGAATAACAGAAATCAATACAAGGAAGCTCAAGGTATGCAAAAAAAATTTGAATACTTTAATATACATTTACCTATAGCCATTTCGTTATCTACATTGATTGCTTATTCAAATAAATATATGTAATATATCTAATATCTAGAATGTTATATGAAAAAGGCCTATTTATAGAAATGGTTATTATCAATGTTGTTTTCCATACCTGAATGAAGTGGAAATTTCTGGTTTCTTTGGAGATTCAATTGTATCATATGATATTTTCCTAGAAACTCTTATGAGAGAAAGTTTTGCTAAGAATAGCCACATGGTGTTTTTCTGGAGGCAACCTGGAAAAGGGGCATGGGTGTTTAGCTAGGTGGATGATTGAAAGAACACAATGCTAGGAAAGGTTCTTAATATAGCCGAATGGTACATCTTGCCATTTTTTACTGGTCATCATCATGCTTTGTGGATGCTGGTATTTGCTGATGATGCTGGATGGTGTTGGTATGGCTTACCATTCTTTGTTAGACATCACTTCTCATGACTTCATAGAGAAAAATGAACCAAAAAAATGAAGATACATTTTTCACAAGTCATCATACATATTAGTGATTTCTTAAATAATGGATGATTAGAAGTGTAATGATAAATTAAATGGCAGTTGCCAATCATTATGTAAATTCTGTATGCTAGACTGTTGGTGTACAAATGGCATGTTTTTCACATTCCTCAGCTTTCATTATAATTATTTTATTTCAGGAAATTTTGAAATTTAAAACTGGAAATCCATTCTTACTCAATTTTATAGCTTCTCTGAACTTCTTCCCTTTCATTTCTTTTTTGCTTATATCATAGATATATACTATAATTTTAATCATATACACTAACTACCCCCTTCTTTAATATGTCTTCATGGGTTTTGAAATTCCATAATGTCTGTTAGTGCTGTCCAAGTTTGAATGAGTAAAGGCTCCTTTGCTGGAACATAGACAACCTATAAGTGTCCCATGATGTTGAAAGAAAGAAACCCTCCCTAGCATCAATGGACTGTTAATATTTCCTCAATTGGTATGGATTTTTGGAAGACTCTTCCTGATCAAACTTGAAAGCTGAATGGCTTCCATCTTATATATGTTTTGTAAAGGCAACAATAGGAGCCTCTCTCGTGTTATATAAAATGAATCATCTATTTGTTCATATATTTACCATGTTAAGCCCTCTTTCCACAGGATCTATCTGCTTTTCTACTGGGTATCTTTTATTTGCCTCTATGCTATAGAGTTTTATTGTTGCATGGCTTTATTAATTCTGTAGCTTGTAACTTTTTCAGAATTAATAATATTTGGATCCAGGAGATGGGTCATTCAGTAAAGGTATTTGCTGATCTAAACAAATTAATTATATCCCAAAGACCTATACAGCAGACCTAGCAAACTAATTCCTACAAGTTGTCTTCTAAACAATACATGCCTTAACATATGCATGTGTGTGCAATGCACATGCACACATACACACAACTAAATAAATAAATACAATTTAATAAAAGACAAATTTGTAATATACTGAAGGTGTTCAAGATACATCTTTCTTATTTTTTACTTGCTTTTTAGACTTGTTTACATTTACATTATTCATCTTTCAAAAACTTGGTGCTGATGACAAGTCTTAGCTACAGTTCATGAAAAATTATTCCTTAGATTTAACAGGGTATGTGAAAGATTTCAGTCATTTTGTATGTGATCCAACATGAAATTTTTTCTCATTATCTATGAGTATTAAATACTGCATTATAAACTGCACACCAACATTATTTTTGCCATGGCCAATGTTTTTGGATCATAATTGAATGCTCATCTGAGTTTCCACCTTGACTTTTATAAAATAATTGAAGTGTCAAGATGGACAAACATAGTTAGGAGGCAATCTTTTAGTATAATTCTTCTCCTAGGCATTACTTTATATGCCTACTTAAAAATGCTATACAAATTATAAGGTGTATATTTAGTAATCTTTCTTTAAAGTATGGAATGACCAATTGTCTCTGCAGTTAGTTTTAATTTAAGCAATATAAGTATAATAATAAGAGAAATAGAAAGACTAAAATATGTAAAAAATAAAAGAGTATGTATCATAATAAAACAAACAGGTTTGGTTTTCTGAATGAAAATAGCAAACACAATTAGCATGCACCCTAGAAGAAAATAAATACTGTTCGTAGATATTTGCTGTTCAAGTCTCATATATTCGCAGACCTTTTTTTGACCTTTTTTTTTACCTTTTTTTTGGGGGGGGGAAGTTCAAGACAGGGTTTCTCTGTATAGCCCTGGCTGTCCTGAAACTCACTCTGTAGACCAGGCTGGCCTCGAACTCAAAAATCCCCCTGTCTCTGCCTCCCACGTGCTGGGATTGCAGGCATGTGCCACCACTGCTCAGCTTGGCTTGAACTTTTTAACTATAGAAAAATGCCTCACATGTACAATTCTAATCTTCATTTAACAGATATTAATTAAGCACATACTATAGTATAGCATTATTTTAACAACTAATGTATTCATGCCAAAAACAGTGATATCTCTGTGAATTTTTCAAAATGATAGAATGGGAAGCCTGATGATGGTGAATGCGAGCACTCAGGGGGCAGAAGCAAGTGGAAATCTGGGAAGTTAAGGCCAGTCTCATCTTCATGAATTCCATAACTGCCAAGGGTGCCCATAGAAACTGTCTCAATATAAATATATATAGATAGACTCCCCAATCCCAGGTTTCTGTCACATATTTGAGATATGCCCACTGTATCACCCCTCCAGCTCCAGGCTCTATTCATTTACATAGACATCTGGCCATCTGCTAGTCACTCCCCACACCATGGGGGTGACTTTAGCTGAGAATCATAGAAGAAGGTATATGGACCCTGAAGAGGCCACCCCATGCATCCAGGCACGAACCCCAATAGGGACACCAACCAACCCATAAAATGTTCCAGCCAAAATTTATCCTGTAGACAAGAAATGCAGAGCCAGGAATGGAATAGACACTGAATGAATGGCTACTCAATAATGGTTCCAAACAGAGACTCATCCCATGGGTAAGCAAGAATATATGAAACTATTAATGATACTCTGTTATCACAGGAGCCTGGGATGGTTATCCTCTGGGAGACTTCACCTATCCAGTAGCTGACTCTCACAGATGCAGAGACATCTGCATGCCAATGCAGAAGCAGCCAAACAGTGATGGAGCTTGGGGACTCTTATGGAAGAGGTAGGGAAAGGATTGAGAGCCCCTAAGGGAATAGGAACTGCACAGCAAGACCAACAGAATCAACTAACCTGGATGCTTGGGAGCTCTCATAGACTGAACAACTAATTGAAGAGCTTACACAGGCTACACTTAGGCTAGCCTCACATAAGTAGCATAGGTGTAGCGTGGTCTTCATGTGGGTCCCTAACAATGGGAACTGGGTCTATCCTGAAAGCTGTTGGCTGCCTGAGGAATCTGTTTCCCTACCCAGACTGTCTTTTCTGGCTTCAGTGGAAAAGGCACATAGCCCTGTAGACACTTGATGTGCCAAGGTGGGTATAGCCAAGGTAGGGGTACATTCTCTCAGATGTGGGAGGGGAGAGACAGGAGGGGCAGTGACCAGGATATAAAGTGAATAAATAAATAAAAATTAAAAATTAGATAAGTGATAGATAGATCATAGATAGATAGATAGATAGTTGATAGAGAGATAAAAAGAAAATAGGCTAAATATGAGTCACACAATGATCTAGATAACTAAAACCTATAGAAAAGCATAGAAGCTACTAAGTAATAAATCTTGAATTTAAATCTTGATTATTCCATAGTCTTTTAAGTGACTGAAGAGACAAAACTGGTTTCCTTTTAACAAAACCCCTAGTGTTGTGTAACAATGATTCTAATTGCATTTGTATATAATATTTTAGTTATTTCTTCAAAAAGTCAGAATGTACAAACCTGGAAAAATCTGCTTTCTCTATTCCAACATTGTGTAGTCCATTTGAAAGTTTGAGTCTCTCGAGGGAACTGTGATGGAGCCAGTCAACATAGCAAGTGTTAGCAGGATTCACTGTCCTGTTTTGCCCTGAGGGAGAAATAAACAGGCAAACAATTCTAAAAACTAACATGTCACTTTGTACCAGATGCATCTGGTAGAGGTCACAGTACTACCAGGTGGACTCCAGTTGAAAATGCTTGAGTGGAAAATTCCATTCTACAATATATGATATTAATAACACCAGGCTAGTGTCATTACATGGCTGACTTCCTTTAAATTTCATGGAACTTTGAGTACCATAAGGTCTCAAAGTATCAAGAGTGACATGTAATCTTGAAATCTTGATTTGTAGAGGATGCCACCAGGCATTGCAAGCATGACACCTTAACCAACATCGTCCCTTACCATCTGCTGTTCTGAGCTGTTCCAGGACTGTCACTGCACACAGACATGAGCTTTACAGCAAAAGAAATGAAACATACAGTTGTTTCCTTTTAGATATTACTATTTAATAATCAATACGTAAGTTCATGAATTTCACAAATTTAAAATGTATCTATAAACTAAACTAAAAAATAGGAATATCTGTATACTATGACTCTTTACCAACATTTGTGAGTCATTAAAAATTGTTCACTTGTTGAGTGTATTCCTATCTCTTAACAGTGATTTTTATGTTGGCTTGTCTATGTCTAACAAGAAAAATAAAAGAATCAACCAAACAGTACTCATTTGGTAACAAATGTACTCTTCCTTTGATCTGAAAGTGATTCTCTTACAAACTCAAGTTAATTAGTTATATATAAGTGATATTTTTATTTATTCTACAGCTTGATATGTAGTAAGTATGGTTGAATAGCCAAATGTTTTAAAGCATTTTAAGGGCAAAAACTAAGTTTTCTTGTAACATTTTAATTTCCTTTCACTATGTATAGGATATTGTGTGTGTGTGTGTGTGTGTGTGTGTGTGTGTGTATGTGTGTGCATTCCATGGTACATATGTGGAGGTTGCACAACATTGGGTGTTGGTCCTCACCTTTCACATTATTTTAGATAAGGACATTATTGTTAAATATTGATTTTGCATGACCATCTGGTCCACAAACTTCTAGGCATTTTCTTATCTCTGCCTCTTTTCTCACCTTAGAAGTGTTGGTGTGCTCAGATGATATCAGGGATCTTATAGACCCTGGTAGTCACAATGTATGTCCTCCTGCTTATGTGATGAGCATTTTAAACATGGAGTTTTGTAAAATAAGAAAAGACCCACATGGATACAATTTGCTTATGATTTAAAAGTATATTCCCAAATGTCAGGATAGAAATTGTATGAACACATATCTCATAAATTGGTTTTCTTATTGTTTTTCTAAAAAGCCAACAGCCCAATATTGAAGATATTGTACCAATGAAGTCAAATAAAAATAATCCCCAATATTTGTCTTGACATCTCTGTTGTACAAATAATTTTGGGGCTCACTACCTCAGTGTAGTGTTGTTTTACATTGCATTGCTTTTTAAGAAAAGTAATTCTTTTTTTCCTGTTCACTGTAAGCCTTAGAAAGGGCACTGAAGTATTTACAAAATTATATTGTATGCAGAAAAGCACCTGTCAAGGAAATTTTTGTTATATACTGTAAACTTCTAAGATTTCAAAACACTGTGTAATGACCAGTAATGTTTCTTGTATGTATCTTTCTAAAGAACAATGGATAGACAGCATGGAATGCCCCATCTTAACATTACCGTAGAAAGAAAGTTTAGTGGAGACTAGAAATTCAACAACCAAAGCACCCTTTTCCACTAGGGTCAGCATACAAATAAATGGTTTATCATATGAAGAACTCATACTCTAGCAGTGTGTAAAATAACAGCATAGGCAATATTATCCAAAACATATTAAAGCACATTTGGTGAGATGCTACATATATTACAGAACAATTTGTAATTCAGTTTAAAACTTTCAAAGTTTTCTAAGTATGAATCAACCTAAATGTAGTTAAGAGGATCAAATGAAGACTTTTCTTTAACAAAATCAAGTTGCTAGTTCTGCATGGCACACAAAGAATTCCACTTAACTGTTGTATATCCAATTCTTCCAGTTCTACCAATAGCACATGATACCCATAAAACCCATACAACCCATATATATCTGTGGATTGGACATTTTATCACTATTTATACATGATGAATTTCTGGCAGAATAAAGGGATATGAATCATATTCAAAGTTACACCAGAAAGGGTGTAATAACTAAGTAAGTAAATAAGTAAATAAATAAATAAATGAATGAATAATAAATACCCCCCTTTCTCTCTATCTATCTATGTATCTATCTAGATAGATCAATAGATACAGATAATTTATCTGTATTTCTATCCATCTCTATCTAACTTAATAGATAAACAGATAGATCTAAAGACAAAGACTTAAGACTCCATTGCCTCCATGCATGCCTGGATGGAAATGTGTTCATGTGTATGTGTTTGTGTGTGTGTGTGTGTGTGTGTGTGTGTGTGTGTGTGTGTGTGTGAGTGTGTATGGTGTTTCTTTTCTAGCATATATAAAATTAAGAAAAACTATACTTATTGAATCTAAATTTTTATGGCATTTTCTCCATTGATTGTCTCCTGGAGAAAAGTTTATTGCCCTTACCTTAGCTCAGCAACTTTTCTGAGAACAAATTATCATACATCAAATCTGTCTGTAACCTGGTCTCATTTTCACATATTATTTAACGAAGACATACATTGCTATTTAAAATACATTTATGTTTAGAACATTTAAAATTTCTTAAATTTATTTAAGAGAAAAATCTTATTTAAAATATCTGTACTGATTTTCCCATATGTACCATCTTCAATCTACTTATTTTTTTATAGTGAAGCTTTTTAGCATAAATTTTAAGAAATCTTGTGCATGCAAATTGTAGTATGTATTCTTTACTTAGAGTTCTATTAAGAAGTGTGATCACATTATAGCCATGATAGACAAGGATATCATAGAATTACAGATTTATGATGTTAAAGGCTTCTCTGTCCGAATTGTCTATCTCTCTATATACAAATGATTTAATATTCTTGAGATCCAAGATATAATTTCATAACATTTTACCAGTAGTATCCACCTTGCACTATTGATCTGGGAATTAAAGATTACATAGATATAGTCCAATATGTTTACATATTCAGTGTTCCATATTGGTAGAAATGTATTTCCTTATTTGTTTTTAACTTCCAGTAATGTGACGTCATGATATATTTAAGATTAACTCTAAAAAAATGCATGTTTTAGCATTAATAATCCAAAAGGGAGAGGTTTTGTAAGCTATATATGTTATTGTATATATGTCATCTAATTAAAGAGCAATTGAATTATATACAGTAAGGGAACTCCATGATTGTGAATACAAAGAGCATTTAGAACAAGCGCACTGTGAATCTGTCTAGTATTTTGCCCTGAATGTTCTCTACACTTTGAACATGTGAATATGATAAACAGGAATTTATTCCTGGTATCAGACTTATTCCCTGATCTATAAGGCTTGTGGGCATATTTCTCTTTAGGAGATTATTTGAGACTGGAGACCATAGGTTGTTTAGAGGTCTGGAGGGTTGGGGGCTCAGGAGTTGAGACATCCTGGTGGATATAGGGGATGAGGAGGAGGTATGGGATATGGAATAGTCGGATGATGGACTGGGATGGGAAAAAAGTCTGAAGTGTAAAAAATTAATTAAAAGAAATATAAAAATATTTATTTTGATGTCATAATTGTTACTTTAAAATATTGGCAAAAGCTGGGTGGTAGTGGCACACACCTGTAATCTCAGCACTTGGGATGCAGAGGCAGGCAGATTTCTGAGTTCGAGGCCAGCCTGGTCTACAGAGTGAGTTCCAGGACAGCCGGACTACACAGTGAAACCCTGTCTTGAAAAAACCAATATATTGGCAAAAGAAGTACCTGAATAACTGCTCCTTTCTTGGTGTCAATGTCTAAAAATATTTCCACATTTTATTGACTGCTTTGATATGGCATTCTAAACACCAACAGTGCATAACATTTTCAAAGCATTTATAGTTGACTTGACACAAAGAGAAGATATTAAGAAGAATCCTGCCTAAAATAACCCTTATTCCTTATTCCTTATGTCAATGTCACAGAGAGAAAAGGTTAAGTCTCAAGGGCCACTACTTGTATTTCATGCCCCTTCATGAGCTAGAAGGTGTGATGTGCCAACTCAAAACCGTAAATCTGGACCTGCACTTATTTTTTTTATTGGATATTTTCTTTATTTACATTTCAAAAATTATTTCCTTTCCCTGTTTCCCACCCTGAAACTCCCTACCACATCCCCCCTTACAACTGCTTCTATGAAGGTGCTCCCCCAGCTATCTACTCCTGCCTTCCCACCCTGGCATTCCCCTCCACTGGGGCATCCAGACTTCACAGGACCAAGGATCTCTCTCCCCACTGATTCCCACCAAGGCCATCCTCTGCTACAAATCCAACAGGATCCATGGGTTACTCTATATGAAGTCCATAGTTGTTGGTTTTGTCCCTGGGAGCTTTGGGAGGGGGTTCTGGTAGGTTAATATTGTTGTTCTTCCTATAGCATTGCAAACCCTCTCAGCTCCTTGTGTCCTTTCTCTGACTCCTCCATTATGGACCCCTAAGCTCAGTCCAATGGTTGGACTGGCAGAACCTCAGGAGACAAGTATATCAGGCTCCTGTCAGCATGCACTTCTTGGCATCCACAATAATGTCTAGGTTTGGTGACTGTATATGGGATAGATCATCAGGTGGGATAGTCTCTGAATGGCCTTTGCTTCGGTCTCTGCTCCACAATTTATCTTCGTATGTTTTCCCTGAGAATTTTATTCCCATGTCTAAGAAGAACCAAAGTACCCAAACTTTGGTCTTCCTTTTTCTTGAGCTTCATGTGGTCTGTGAATTGTATCTTGGGTATTCAGATCTTTTAGGCTAATATCCACTTACCAGTGAGTGCTCACATGTCTGTTCTTTTCTGATTGGTCTACCTCATTCAAGACAGTATTTTTCAGTTCCATTCATTGGCCTAAGAATTTCATGAATTCATTGTTTTTAATAGCTGTGTAGTACTCCATTGTGTAAAATGTACCCCATTTTCTGTATCCATTTCTCTATTGAGGGACATCTATGTTTTCTCCAGCTTCTGGATATTATAAACAAGGCTGCTATGAACATAGTGGAGCATGTGTCATTGTTATATGTTGCAGAATCTTTTAGGGCTATGCTCAGGAATGATATAGCTGGGTCATCAGGTAATACTACTATGTACAGTTTTCTGAGGAATCCCCAAAATGATTTCCAGAGTGGTCACACCATTTTGCAAGCCCACCATCAATGGAGAAGTGTTCTTCTTTCTCTACATCCTTGCTAATCTTTATTGGTCTTCACTGGTCTTTTCTTTAGAAAGAAATGCACCCAGTAACCTTTTGTAGTATTCTGCCTGGTTCTAGCCTCTTCTGCTCACCCAAGCTGGTTCAGCAGTGACTTGGATAATACTGTGACTACTGATTGCTGTCAGGTGTTTGCTATTGAACACACTGCTACTGTCTTGACAATGAAGAGTGAAATCACCCCAAGGAACTACTTTTAAACAGGTCCAAATAAGGTCTAAATATGTCTAAATAAGAACCTTTTCTTACTGTCCTTCTTTCCCCTTACCTCAGGTCCATCTATTAGAAGGGAGGTTGAAGCATTTAGGAATCCAAAATAAAGTAGGTTTTGAAAAAAATCTAATTCTATAGGTGGTGATCAGAATGAGACTTGGGCATAAAGGAAACTTTACTCCAATCTAGTAGCAGAATCAGCAGGTTTCAATGGGATGGTAATATTGTTTATGGAGGTCAGCAAAATAGCAGCAATTGCAGCTTAGTGCTTTCCTGCCCTGGTCTTATAGTGGTTTTCTGGTATTACTTTGTTGTTTTCATGTATACATTTTGAAAGATTGGAGGGAAATCTGAAAATTGAGGAATTTAACCTAGCTATCTTATATTAGAAAGAGTTACAGGAGTTAGTATGCAAGTAGAGAGTTTGCTGATAGAAGTTGAAATGCTTACGAAGCAAAAATGGCCAGTGGGAGGGGTGCAACAGGGTGTGGGCTTGTCTGAGATCTTGAATTTACAACATGGTGAAAGAAGTATGAAAACTAGGCTGGAAGGCAAACTGCTGCCTTGCCCTGATCCATACATTTTTCTCTGCCAGGGACTCTATGCTCCTCCCTGAGGCAAGGAAGAGGGAAGAGCAGGTGGTGGTACAAAGACAGCAGGTTAGTGATTAACCAAGTGTACTGCTAGAGGACTTCCCTGGGGCTACACAGGCATCTTCAGCCTTCCCAGTTTTTGGACAGCATATGACTACTAATGATAGTGGTCTTGCTTACAATGATTTGGCATGATATCCAACAAGAATGTTATTTCCAAATATTTTTGAAAAGGCTATTGTATTATATAGCTTTCATTCTCCATTTGTTTAAGAAATGTTAAGTAACTGGACTATTTAGCATCAAGTTATTCCCAAAGAATGGAAGAAATTTGGTCTCAGATGTACTAGAAACTGGTTAACAATTATAATAGTTGTAGTGAAGCCATCAAGCCACACAACATAATATAGCAAGGGGTTAAAAATGTTGCAAAAGACCAACTGGTTGGTGAGAGGAGTTATGCTATCTTGCAAGAACAAATGAAATCTGATAATATCATAATTGAACAATGTTGTGTTGCAACTTTAAGAGCTTGAAATATAATTGAGAACCTTGGAGAAAATATCCACCTAATTCACTAAAGTAATTTAGGGTTTTACAAAAGCCTTTACTGTCATCTTATAGAGATTGGGTTCATCTGAAATAGAGTCACATCACACCCTGAAACCAGACAGTCATAGATGGAGATCTTACCATCTGAAAATTCAAATGCTGAATATAAGAGAGAAATCAGACCACTGAAAGCACAAGAAGCCTTGCTAGACAAATAGATAAGAGAGACAAGTGGTACTGGCTATTGGGACCATCACGCCAATATTATATGACAAGCCATACTTAGAAGTCTCAAGAGTCAAACTGCCTTACTTTTGGTGAATTTGGCCATTTCCAAAGAAATTGTAAGATTAAAAGATTCTGAGCTCAAAGTAGCAGGTCAGTTGACGCTGGAGAATATGGCATACATAGAAGAGAATGAACAGTTTCTGACTTCTATGGAACATAAAGGCTTCCAGGGTATTGTAGCTGATGTAAAAAGGACAAACTTTGATCTAAGGATTGAAGCCAAGAGAGGCTTACAAATTAACTCCTTTCCATTGGGAAATGAACTGAGGCACCTGTCAACTGTAAGCCCTGCAGCAAACAATATAAGCTGTCTTCCTTTGATCAGCCAGGAGGTACCAAGTGGGAAAGAAAATCAAAACTAAGTATTTCTGATCTTATACACACTACAGTAGAAAGTGCAGCTTTGGGTCTGGTCACACATATGCCTCTTCCACCATCACCAAAAGCTGAAGTTTCCAAATTAACCACTGTGGTTTATGCTCCTTCACCTTCAGGGACCATAGAAATAATCTTGGGAAAAATTAGATTTACTTCTGAAGGATTTACTATTCATCCAGGAACAGTAGATAGGGTTAGAAAGGAAGAAATTGAAATTCTGTCATATGTGAAAAAAACCAGATGCAAATTAATGCAGAGGATAAAATTGCTCAGCTGTTATTGTTTCCTTACATCAAGGACAATGCCACTCTCTTAGAAAGAGTAAGAACTTTACTAAGTAATGGAAAACATGTGTTCTAGCAAATAATAGTTAGTGATCAGAGACCCAAATTAATGAATGGTGTTGAAACAGAAAGTTTAGTATATACAGGAGTTGATGTTTGCTTTCTCAGTACCTATTCTAAACAACAATGGTCCAATAAAAAAGGATACCATTGGAAGTCACTTCTGCAGTCAATGCTAAGTAGTCCAACCTTATGTCAATATTTTGTGCAACAACCATTAAAAATAATCCACAGGCAATCAGTGACCCCAGTCTATCTTTTATTATTACCTGGATGACATTATGCTGGCCTAACCTGATGAAGATGTTTTAGATAAAACTGTTTAAAAGAACATAATGAACTCTGACATGCTGGGGGTAACCCCAGAAAAAAATACAAAGAAAGGATTCACTTACTTATTTGGGTTATAAAATAGGTCAAAAAATTTCAGCATCTAAAGATGTAGATCCATAGGGATTAATCGCAAACTCTTAACAAGTTCCAAAAATTAATGGATAATATTAGCTGAGGCCTACAATTGGATTAAATACTTAACACTTAAATAAATTTTTTTCAAATATTACAAGGTGATTCAAATTTAAACAGTCTAAGATATCTAATAGCAGAAGCAGAAAACGAGTTAATGTTTGTAGAACAAAGAGTGCAAGATACTTATGTGGATCAAATTGATCCTGAACTTCATTATATTTTTCTCATTTAGCCTTTAACTCATTCTCGTACTGGGCTCATTATGCCCTGGGATATTGGGTTTCTGAAGGGGGAAACCATGAAACAGCATAACATTTGAAATGTAAATAAATAAAATGTCCAATAAAAATTAAAAAAAACATAAAATGCAAAATAAAGTATTGAAGATGTATAATACTGAATAAACTATAAAAACAAAAATAAAAGCAAGTCTATTATCAGAAAAAGATCCAGCCAAAGTTGTAGTACCTCTTACTAATGTTATATTATGTGACTGTGATAAATGAAAATTGGCAAAGAGCTTGAAATAACTACCTGGCAGTAGTTAATAACAAATATCCAAAAAGCAATGTATACAGTTCATAGAAAGTATTAATTAGATTTGTCCACATATTGCAAAGAGCACCAATTCTAGAAGTGTGAACATTCTATCCTGATGCAAACAAGATAGGGATGTCAGGTTATAAGTCAAATTGTAAGGTACTCAAATGTCCATAAGCCAAAAATAAGAATTGTATGTAATTCTTATGGGATTATTAGATCATCCTGAATCTTTTGATATAATTACTGATTTGTTAATTGCAGAGTTGTTGTACATGTAGAGAATGGTGAATTTGGTCCTAATAACTAAGAAATAACTTGGTTATTTATGCAATTTCAACAGGCCATCAGAAGAAGAAACTATTATATATTATTTATATCAGACCCATAGATGCTTGTCTGGTCAAATGGCATAAAGAAATGAAGAAATTGACCATTTGCTAATAGGAAATGTGTTATAAACCTCAAAAAATTTCATGAGAAACATCATATTAACCAGAAAAGTTTAAAGAAAAACATTTCTATCATTTGTCAAAGAGCCAAAGAAAATCCATCAATATAATACACAGTATAAGCAAACTCAAGGATAAAAACCATATGATCATCTCATTAAAATACAACACCACTTCATGTTCAATGTCCTGCAAGACAGGGAATTCATGGCACATATCTAAATATAATAAAAGCAATATATAGGAAACCACCAACCAACATTAACGTAAATGGAGAGAAACTAGAAGCAATCCCACTAATATCTACAATAAGACAAGGTTGCTCACTCTTTATCTATTCAATATACTACTTGAAGTTCTAGCCAGAGCAATTTTACAATAGGATATCAAGAGAATACAAATTGGAAAAGAAGTCAAATTGTCACTATTTGCTGTTGATATGATAGTATGCATAAGTGAACCCCAAAATTCTACCAGAAAACTACTACAATTGATAAACAACTTCAGCATAATTGCATGATATTAAATTAACTCAAGCAAAACAGGAGTCTTCCTTTACACAAATAATAAACAGGCTGAGAAAGAAATTAGGGAAACAACACCCTTCACCCTTAATAAATATCAAGTGAGTGAAAAATATATATGACAAGAACTTCAAATCCATGAGAAAAGAAATAGAAGAAGACCCAGAAGATGAAAAGATTTTCCATTCCCATGGATTGGTAGGATTATCATAGTGAAAATGGATATTTACCAAATGCAGATTACAGATTCAATGAAATCCCCACCAAAACTCCAACACAATTCTTTACATACATAAAGAGCAATTCTTAACTTCATATTATATATATAAAAAAAAACACTCAGGATACCAAAAACAATTCTTAACAATGAAGAACTTCTGGGGAATCGCTATCCTGGACTTTAATCTGTACTAATGAGCAATAGTGGAAAAAAAAGAAAAAAAAACACATGGTATTGATACAGAGACCAACAGGACAATCAATAGAATAGAATTTAGGACCAAGAAGCAAACCCATATACCTATGGACCATGATGTTTGACAAAAAACCCCAAAACCATTCGGTGGAAAAAGGAAGACATCTTCAATAAATGATGCTGGTCTAACTGGTAGTCTGTATGCAGACACACAGCTCAATCCCAAGTGGATCAAGGAGCTCAACATGAAACCAGATACACTAAATCTAAGAGAAGAGAAAGTTGAAAAGACCCATGCGCTTTACTATGCTCTTAGTGCTCTTATTTGTGATAGCCACAAACTGGAAACAACACTGATGTCCCTCAACCAAAGAATGGATTAAGAAAATATGGTATATTTACACAGTAGAGTATTATTCAGCTGTTAAGAATGAGGACTTCCTGGAATTTGCAAATGGATGAAACTAGAACATATCATCCTAGGAGAGGTAACTCATACCCAGAAAGACATGTGTTTTATGTACTCACTGATAGGTGGATATTAGCCAAAAATTACTGAGTATGTAATATAAAACCTACAGACCTTAAGAAGTGTCACAAGTAGAAATACCCAAGTGAGGAGGCTTTATTCCCACTTATAAAGGGGAAGAAAGTAATCATGGGAGGCAGGGGAGGGAGGAGAGGGGAGGAGAAGGAGAAAGGGGAACAGGACCAGATATGGGTCAAGGAGACAGGACAGAAGTCCAAGAGAACGAATCGAAAATTTTAGTGTGGGAAGTGGAAGGTGGGGATACCCTCTGGAAAGTACCAGAAATCTGGAGGTGAGACACTCCCAGGATTGATTGGAGGTGACCTTAGCCAAAATGCCCTAACAGTGGAAAATTCGAAGAGTCTACCTCCAGTAGACAGGCAGGGTCTCAAGCAGAAGGACAGGGCTATTAATCAAAAGTCAAAATTTCTGACCCATAAATGTTCCCATCTAAAGGAACCGCAGGGACAAACATGGTCCTTCATGGATCACGAAGGAAGGGTGGTCCAATGTCTGGCCCAAGTTCAACTTAGTATCCATCTCATGGGGGACAGGACACCAAGGCCTGACACTATTACTGATGCTATGATGTTCATACACACAGGAGTCTAGCATGGCTATTCTCTGAGAAGCTCTACTAGCAGCTGACTGAGACAAAAGCAGCTACTTACACCCAACCATTGGACTGAAGTTGGGGATCCCTATCGTTGAATTAGTGAAAGAACTGAAGAAGTAAAAGGAATAACTACTGTATGGGATGACCAGCAAAAGAGAGAACTACTCTATGGGAAGACCAGCTCCAGACCCCAGGGAGCTCCCAGAGACTGCACCATCAATCAAGAGCATATACAGGCTGTTCTGAGGCCCCTGGCACATATGTAGTAGATGTCTGCCTGGTCGGGCCTCAGTGGGAGAAGATGCATTTCACCCTTGAGAGACCTGATGCCCTAAGGAAGGGGGAGCCTGGTAGAGTGGGGGGGAGCACATCCTTTCAGAGGGAGGGTGAATGGAATAAGGATCTGTGGGAGAGTAAACTGAAGGGGAGTCAAAAACTAGAATGTAATAAATAAAATGAATTTACAAGGACACAAATTTTAAAAAGTCACATGTTACATACCAATATAATCAATCATAGAAGGTAACAGCATTGTTTGTTTCTTTTTAAAGTATAGTAAGGGGTGGGGAAGAAAATGTTGAAGTTACCTGTATCCTGTACTTAGTAGGAAAATAGAAGAATTTCAGTTCACCTAAAATTTTACTATCAATATTGATTTAGAATTGTTGTCTCTATTTGACATCTATTTAATCATTATTTTTGATGCTAATGTATTCATAAATTGCAAATATAATAGTGTTAAAAGTGAAAGGAACATCAATACTTATTTTAAACTTACCTTAATAATTAATTCTTCCCTATAAAAACTAGAGTCATGCTTCATATTGCCAAGACAGTTAGGTTGTCAAAGATTGAACAATGTTTGCTTGAGCATGCAAGAAACAAGCCCATGTGCATTCATTTCTCTGCTTTTGACTATTGATGTGATGTGATTAGCCCCTGAAGTTTCTGCCTTGATTTCCTCAAAATAATGGACTGTAGCTTGCATATCTAAATCAAATGAACCCTTTATTCCTTACATTGCTGTTTTCTAGGATAGCGCTCACAGCAACAAACAATAAGTATCAGGGCTCCTGGGTTGTTCACCGCTCACCTTTCATAGTAACATACATCATCCCATACTGTCATATCCAGCCTAATGAACAGTTCTGCTGTAGTCAGAGGCTAATGACAAGATTCCAATGAGAGCTGCCCACATACCTTCCATACCTGATCTATATTGTTTATGAATATCCCATTGCAAATTGTTGTTATGCCCACTTAAATGTGTATCTTTAGGAATGAGATAGTATTGCTCTGCATAGTCACAAATGATGGCCTGGTTAATGGCTCCTTAGTCTCAAGGATTCATTCCAAATGAAATTATATTTTTTTTTCTTGAAAAAATATCATTTGAGCTATTCCTAAGGTGTCATATTGTTGCTATTCTCTGTGATTATGTATAAAAGGATAGAATGCATTATGGTTTATGGCCAAACATATTAGAGGCTTTTCACAGCTGTTTTAAATTTTTTCTTCTCACACAATATATCTTCTTCCTGTATTTCCTGTATTTATTTTATTCTTTTTGCAATGGAGTTACTATAGTCATTTGTCTTGTTTACTACTTGAAATGTTCGCTTCTCAAAATAAGTTAGTAAATGAGGTGGAAGAACGGGATAGTATCACAAGGAGTGACTGCTTCCCAATGGAGGAGAAGACAGCTATGTGTCTGGGACTATAGAAGCCAGGGCAGATCAGCAAAGCACAGGCTTCCTTAACAGTTTATGACCTCTCAGTTTTCTTTGGAATGATTTTCCTTCTTACTTTCTGAGTGTTCTGTATTTTTGGATCCTGCTTTTTAAGGTCATTGTCTATCTTATCTGGATAACTACCCTGAGAGGGTTTCAAAATGGAGGTCTCCATTTCCCGGCACTTCAGATGTGGGGAGCCCAACCACCACATCGTCTATCTGAGAACTCTCACATACTCCTTAGCAAACTTACAGGTTCTATGTCTTCTCTCCAGGTAAGAACCTGCTCAGCAAGCACCCAGGACTGCTTGAATGCTTCTGGATGCAAAGGCAGGGATTACTCATACTGTTGAGCTCCAGACAGTGATTTATTTTCATTCTTCCTCACTCTCCAGTTTCCTATAAACCATTGTTCAAACAAAAGAAAGTATATGGTTACAAGCTGTTTCACAGAATATGTTTCCTCTGGGAAATGTTTCATTGTATATTGTCTAAGAGAGCTGTATCACTAAAATCCTCTGAGAGGACCTTCTCCTAGAATCCCCACCTAGCTCTCATTGACTAAACAGGATCCTGCTGACCCATCCAGTCTGGATTCCTCTCCATATAATTTCTTTATCCTATCTATCTATCTATCTATCTATCTATCTATCTATCTATCTATCTATATTTGATATGGAGAAATGATAGATAGATATAAATACAGATATATGTGATATAGATATAGTTGGTATATAATTTGGATGTAGATAGAAATGTAGATGTGTGCAGTGGTGCCTGGACACCACAAAGGGGAAAGTGGAACACAGAACCCCACTGTTTCTTACTGTACTATTGAAGTATTTTTCTCTTTTCTGTTCAACAAGTCTAACTATCATTTTTATTATAGCCCATTATTATATTTGATTGAAAGTGTTTAAGATGAAGACTCTAGTCACAGGCAGCATAAATTAACATATACTTCTGCTGATATTCTTGCTATGTGTAGTCACTTGTTCTTAGTAAAATCCGTACGGCAATTAGTTACTATCATAGTTTTTTTGTTTGTTTGTTTGTTTTGTTTTCCTGAAAGGAGAATATTTAAGACATGATCCACTGCTGGTGGGAATGAAAGTTTGTAAAACCACTCTGGAAATCAGTCTGGGGGTTCTTCAGAAAACTGGGCATGACACTTCCTGAGGACCCTGCTATACCACTCCTGCGCATATACCCAGAGGATTTCCTGGCATGTAATAAGGATGCATGCTCCACTATGTTCATAGCAGCCTTATTTATAATAGCCAGAAGCTTGAAACAACCCAGCTGTCCCTCAGTGGAGGAATAGATACAGAAAATGTGGTATATTTACACAATGGAATCCTACTCATCAATTAAAAGCAATGAATTCATGAAATTCTAAGGCAAATTGTTGGAACTGGAAAATATCATCCTAAGTGAGCTAACTCATTCACAAGATAACACACATGGAATGCAGTCACTGATAAGTCGATATTAGCCCAGAAACTCTGAATAACAACTCACAAATTGAATCATTCCCAAGAAGAAGGCAGGAAAGGGCTCTGGTCCTGGAAAGGCTTGATGCAGCATTGTAGGGGATTACCAGGACAGAGAAGTGGGAAAGGGTTGATTGGGGAGTGGGCAGAGGGAAGAGGGCTTATGGGACTTATCGGGAGGGGGGAACTGGGGAAGGAAAAATCATTTGGAATATAAACAAAGAATATAGAAAATTTAAAAAAAGACATGATTGGGTCTTTGAGGGGGTGATTTGGTCATTTAGAGACATTGATAACTCTTTGGAGATTGAATAAATTCTTCTTTGTTGCATGAATTCTTAGGATCCTAACATTCACAGACAACTTTGTTACCTCTAGTCTCCTTTTCCCTATTATAATTCTTTTTCTATGTGATGTTGCAATAGGATGCCTTCTACCCTGTCTGATGGACTTCCCCATCACTTGAAACCAAAGTGATAGAACCTTGGATTTTAGCCTCTCAAAGTATGCACAAGTCAAATTAAATCTGTACATTCCATATAAAATTAGTTCCTCATTCTTAGCTCGTAAAATAGTGGAAAATGCTATTAAGACAGCATATAATGAGAAATGGCTTTTGATTATCTCTGATAACATATCTCCTGTACATAAATAACCTCATGCTAAGTGCCAGTGAATTATAGATAGTACTTATAAGAATATACTGTTTAATAACAAGGACATAATTAGAACTAAATTGAGTGAATTTATCTTTTATTAACTATGATTCATTTCTCTGATATTATTCTTTTCTTTTCATATTTTTGTGATATTTTCCTTAGAAAATCCATGGTGAAAATATTGCAGTGTTTATTTTATGAATGTTCAAATTTTTGTTCATGTTACTCTTCATGCATATAAATTCACACAACTTTTAGATTTCTCTGGAAAAAAAGAAGGTTTTTATAAATTCTACTGTTCATAGTTGACAGCTTTTTTCTGCTTTTACAATCAAGCAAATATCAGTGAAGGCTTTAGCAAATGGGATGCCATGCATTTCAGGGACTTTTCTCTCCTCAGTTAGCAGGAGTTTTACATCTAGCTAGATGCTCAACAGAGAGCATCTTTGAAGTTGTAGCGCAATGCTAAGGCTACAATATTACACAGAAAATATGTATGCTTATGCATCGTTTCTTACCAGAGATGATGTTCCCATGGGTAGAGGAGTCAGAATGAATAAGAATGTATAAAGACATAATTCTCTAAATTTAAAACCAGATCTAAGGCATTGGTTTTTATTTTGTTTTTTATATACTTCCAAAATCCTATTTTATAAGCCCTTTGAGAATTTCATACAATATGTTTTGATCATATCCACTGCTTCTCTTCTGGAAAACCACTCAACACTGAGTAATGACAGAGGGAGAATGACCAGGATTCCAAGATATTCAGAAAAACTTTAAAACTGAAGCAGCTTCAGTAAATCTTCTTTACATATCTGATTAGTTATATATATTTAAAAGACCTTTTTCTTGTTTTTAAGGTTATTTTTCCACTGATCTGATCTTTATATTTTTTTAAGAGAGATACTGTCTCAGGTACAGATGTCAATGATCACTATACAGAGGCAGGATAACCTCAAAATTAAGACAATCTTCTTTCCCATCACTTTAATCTACCTCTCTACTCTTAATATTAAACAGCTTTTTTAATAACAGAACTCTTATATCTGACAGGTATATTGTTTGTAATATCTCTTGCATTAACTCTTTTCTTCACAAACAAGGTGTGATTAATATTGTCTGCAAATTTTAATCTATATATTTCATGCAAGCAAATGTTCCCAGTTACTGTTAAAACTGATACTAGTTGTGTTTTGTTGACTTCTATTTTAGGAAATATGTTGGTGTTATGGAAACCCTGGCAGGGGAACTTCATATTTCAGTGCATCTCATAGACTTTTAATATCCATTACTCATCCATAAGATATACATGGGGCCAAGTTTCATAGTCCTAACCAAGTTTCTATGTCCCAATAATTAAGTCTGGCATGTTTTTTATTGCAGGAAATGATGATAAACCAATAATTTTGACATCATATACAGTATATGTTTTATTAAAATCTAGATTGTGGCATAAAACCTTGACTTGGGAAGACCAGACTAAAATTCATGAAGAAAACCACAAAACAAATGATGATATCCATCCAAATAAGACACACATTTGCCCAAATCAGAAAATTATTCTTCTGCAAAAGCTATACAGATACTGTCTATGAAATAAAAAATATGAATAAAGTTAATACAAATATACAAGATGGGCAGACTAGTTAAGTTTGGTAGGACACTAAATTAACAAAGAAGTAAGAAGGAAGTAGCAAATTTAGACAGGAAAACAAACAAAAAATAAGCTAATAAAAGAAAAGGACAATTGAATGCTTTGCAGGAAAAATTGCAATATCAGAAGTAAGAAGTTGAATAACTATATTCCTCTTATCGAAGTATCTCCAACATAGTAAAATAATAATTCATGTTGCTCCTGGAGCACGGAGCTTAGGTTCCAGTCCTGAGGCCTATGGCAGAAGCCCTCAGATCTCTGCTTCAGGATCCAGAAGAGCCTGGGCTGCAACACCACATCTCCAGGTCCTGCAAGACACAAGAGGGGCATCCAGGAGGCCGGCTGGGAGGAGTCAGTGTGCTCTGGTGAGTCCAGCAGGCCCCGGCAGGAGCCTTCAGGTGTCTGCTTCAGGATCTGAACAGCCTGGGCCACAGCACCCTGTCTCTAGGCAGTACAGGAGGTCAGCTGTGCACCAGAGGCCACCTGGGAAGAGGCAGCTTGCACTGGTGAGTCCAGTGTTGACAAGACCAACTAACACCAGTGAGAATTAGATGGCAAAAGGCAAACACAGGAATGTCACTAACAGAAATCAAGGCAATATGGCAGCATCTGAACCCAATTCTCCTTTATCAGCATGTCCTGGATACTATATCACACCAGTAAAACAAGATTTGGATTTAAAATCACTGGTCATGATGCTGGTACAGGAACACATGAAGGACATATATAAAGAAATTCAGGAGACAATGAATCAAAAGTTAGAAGCCTTTACAAGGGAAACACAAAAATCATTGAAAGAAATTCAGGAGAATACAAAAGCCAATAAGGAGGAAACGCAAAAAAAAAAAAAAAAAAAAATACAGGAGAACTTTGGTCAACAGGCTGAGGTCATGAAAGAGGAAACACAAAAATCTCTTAAAGAATTACAAGAAAGCACAACAAGCAAGTGAAGGAGCTAAGCAAAACCATCCAGGATCTAAAATCAGAAGTAGAAACAACTAAGAAAACTCAAAGGGAGACAACTTTGGAGATAGAAAACCTTGGGAAGAAATCAGGGGACATAGGTGCAAATATCAACAAGGGAATACAAGAGATAGAAGAAAGAATCTCAGATGCTGAAGATAGCATAGAAACCATGGATTCAACAGTTAAAGAAAATGCAAAATGCAAAAAGCTTGTAACCCAAAATATCCAGGAAATCCAGGACACAATGAGAAGACCAAACCTAAGGATTATAGGCATAGATGAGAGTGAAGATTTACAACTTAACTGGCCAGCAAATATCTTCAATAAAATTATGGAAGAAAACTTCCCTAACCTAAAGAGAGAGATGCCCATGAATATACAAGAAGCCTACAGAACTCCAAACAGACTGGACCAGAACAGAAATACCTCCCATCATATAATAATCAAAACACAAAATGTACTAAACAAAGAAAGAATATTAAAAGCAGTAAGGGAAAAAGGCCAAGTAACATATAAAGGAAGATCTATCAGAATCACAGCAGACTTTTCACCTGAGACTATGAAATCTAGAAGATCCTGGGCAGATCTCATGCAGACTCTAAGAGAACACAAATGCCAGCCAAAACTACTATATCCAGCAAAACTCTCAATCACCATAGATGGAGAAACTAAGATATTCCATGACAAAACCAAGTTTACCCAATATCTATCTACAAACCCAGCCCTACAAAGAATAATAGGAGGAAAACACCAATACAAGGAGGGAAACTTCACCCTGGAAAAAGCAAGATAGTAACCTTCTCTCATCAAACCCAAAAGAAGTGGGTTTTTAAAAAATCAAATTTAAAAAATAACATCAAAAATGACCGAAAGTAACAATCACTATTCCTTAATATCTCTTAACATCAATGGATTCACTGCCCCAATAAAAAGACATAGACTAACAGACTGGATACGTAAACAAGACTCTACATTTTGCTGCATACAGGAAACATACCTAAGGGTCAAAGACAAACACTACCTTAGAGTAAAAGGCTGGAAGACAATTTTACAAGCAAATGGTCTTAGGAAACAAGCTGGAGTAGCCATTCTAATATCAGATAAAATTGACTTTCAACCTAAAGTCATCAAAAGAGTCTCTGAGGGACACTTCTTGCTGGTCAAAGGAAAAATACAACAAGAAGAATGCTCAATCCTGAACATCTACGCTCCAAATGCAAGGGCACACTCATTCATAAAAGAAACTTTACTAAAGCTTAAAGCACACATTGCACCTAACACAATAATTGTGGGTGACTTCAACACTGCACTTTCCTCAATGGACCAATCAGGTAAACAGAAACTGAACAGGGACACAATGAAACTAATTGAAGCTTTGGACGAATTAGATTTAACAGATATATATATATATATATATATATATATATATATATATATATATATATATATATAAACATTCTATCCTAAAGCAAAAGAATAGACCTTTTTCTCAGCACCTCATGGTACTTTCTCCAAAATCGACCATATAATTGGTCACAAGACAGACCTCATCAAATATAAGAAGATGGAACTAATCCCATGTCTCCTATCAGATCACTATGGAGGAAAAGTGGTCTTCAATAGCAACAAAAACAACAGAAAACCCATGTACACGTGGAAACTGAACAATATTCTACTCAATGATACCTTGGTCAAAGAATAAATAGAGAAAGAAATTAAATACTTTTTAGAACTTAATGAAAATGAAGACACAACATACCCAAATCTATGGGACACAATGAAAGCAGTGCTAAGAGGAAAACTCATAGCCCTGAGTGCCTCCAAAAAGAAAATGGAGAGAGCATAAACTAACAGCTTAGTGACATACCTGAAAGCCCTGGAACAAAAAGAAGCTATTTCACCCAGAAGGAGTAGAAGGCAGGAAATCATCAAACTCAGGGCCGAAATCAATCAAGTAGAAACAAAGAGAACCATACAAAGAATCAACAAAACCAGGAGCTGGTTCTTTGAGAAAATCAACAAGATAGATAAACCCTTAGCCAGACTAACCAAAGGGCACAGGGACAGTATTCAGATTAACAAACTTAGAAATGAAAAGGGAGGTATAACAACAGAAACTGAGGAAATTCAAAAAATCCTTAGATCCTACTACTAAAGCTCAACACAAATGGAGAATCTGGAGGAAATGGACAGTTTCCTAGACAGATATCTGACACCAGAACTAAATCAGGATCAAATAGATCAACTAAACAGTTCATAACACCAGAAGAAATAAAAAGGGTCAGAGAAAGTCTCCCAAACAAAAAAAGCAGGGGACCAGATGGCTTCAGTGCAGAATTCTATCAGACCTTAATAGAAGACCTAACACCAATACTCTTCAAACTATTCCACAAAATAGAAACAGAAGGAACTCTACCCAACTCATTCTATGAACCCAAAATTACGCTGATACCAAAACTACACAAAGATCCAACAAAGAAAGAGTACTTCAGGCCAATTTCTCTTATGAATATTGATGCAAAAATACTTAATAAAATTCTTACCAACCAAATCCAAGAACACATCAAAACGATCATCTACTATGATCAAGTAGGCTTAACTGACCCAAAAAATTCCACCAGAGAACTCCTACAGCTGATAAACAACTTCAGCAAAGTGGCTGGTTATAAAACCAACTCAAGCAAATCAGTTGCCTTCCTATACTCAAAGGATAAGCAGGCTGAGAAAGAAGTTAGGTAAATGACACCCTTCACAATAGCCAAAAACAATATAAAGTATCTTGGTGTGACTCTAACCAAACAAGTGAAGGATCTATATGACAAGAACTTCAGGTCTCTGAAGAAAGAAATCGAAGAAGACCTCAGAAAATGGAAAAATCTGCCATGCTCGTGGATCGGCAGGATTAATATAGTTAAAATGGCTATCTTGCCAAAAGCAATCTACAGATTCAATGCAATCCCCATTAAAATCCCAGCTCAGTTCTTCACAGAGTTAGAAAAAGCAATTCTCAAATTTATCTGGAATAGTAAAAAACCCAGGATAGCTAAAAGTATTCTCAACAACAAAACAAATTCTGGGGGAATCAGTATCTGTGACTTCAAGCAATACTACAGAGCAATAGTATTAAAAACTGCATGGTATTGGCACAGTGACAGACAAGTGGACCAATGGAATAGAATCGAAGATCCAGAAATGAACACACATACCTACGGTCACTTGATCTTTGACTAAGGAGCCAAAAACATCCAGTGGAAAAAAGATAGCCTTTTCAACAAATGGTGCAGGTTCAATTGGAGGTCAGCATGCAGAAGAATGCGAATTGATCCATTCTTATCTCCATGTACTAAACTTCACTCCAAGTGGATCAAGGACCTCCATGTAAAACCAGAAACACTGAAACTAATAGAAAAGAAACTGGGAAGACCCTAGAGGACGTGGGCATGGGGGAAAAGTTCCTGAACAGATCATCAATAGCTTATGCTCTAAGATCAAGAATTGACAAATGGGACCTCATAAAATTACGAAGTTTCTGTAAGTCAAAGGACACTGTTAAAAGGACAAAATGGCAACCATCAAATTGGGAAAGGATATTCACCAACCCCACATCTGAGGGCTAATATCCAATACATAAAAGGAACTCAAGAAGTTAGACCCCAGGGAACCAAATAACCCTATTAAAAATGGGGCACAGATCTAAACAAAGAATTTTTACCAGAAGAAATTCAGATGGCTGAGAGGCACCTTAAGAAGTGCTCAACATCATTTGTCATTAGGGAAATGCAAATCAAAACAACCCTGAGATTTCACCTTACACCAGTCAGAATGGCTAAGGTCAAAAACTTAGGAGACAGCAGGTGCTGGTGAGGATGTGGAAAAAGAGGAACACTCGTCCACTGCTGGTGGGGCTGTAAGATGGTACAACCACTTTGGAAATCACTCTGGCGGTTCCTCAGAAAACTGGACATGACACTTCCGGAGGACCCCGCTATACGTCTCCTGGGCACATACCCAAAGGATTCATTCCCCAGCATGCAATAAAGACACATGCTCCTTTATGTTCATAGCAGCCTTATTTATAATAGTCAGAAGCTGGAAAGAACCCAGATGCCCCTCAAAGGAGGAATGGATACAGAAAATGTGGTATATTTACACAATGGAATACTACTCAGCAATTAGAAACAATGAATTCACAAAATTTTTAGGCAAATGGTTTGATCTGGAAAATATCATCCTAAGTGAGGTAACCCAGTCATAAAAGAATACATATGGAATGCAATCTCTGATAAGTGGATATTAATTAGCCCAGAAGCTCTAAATACCCAAGGCACAAATCATATAACACATGACTCCCATGAAGAAGTAGGGAGAGGGTCCTGATCCTGGAAAGGATTGATATAGCATTGGAGGGGAATATAAGGACAGAGAAAAACAGGAGGGAGGTGATTGGAGAATGGATGGAGAGAAGAAGGTTTATGGGACATATGGGGCGGGGAGATCCGGGAAAGGGGAAATCATTTGGAATGTAAACAAAGAATATAGAAAAGAAAAATATAAAAAAAAAAGAAAAAATAATTCATGATGATGGTGATGATGGTGACAGTTATGATAACGATGATGAATAATTCAGCTTGGTATTGCTAGAAAACAATTGTCATTAAAGGAAACTCAGTCACATGGTTCTGTGTCATGAGAATTTTCTATTGTCCTTAAAAATACTCTTTCAGTTCTTAAAAGAATGAGCTGCTCTTCCAGGAAAACCCAGGTTCATTACCCAATGCCCACCTGGTAGCTTTTAGCTTTCTCTAACTTTAAATCCTAGGTGATGTCTTGTCCTCTTCTGAATTATAGGACCCTAACAAACAAGTTCTAACAGACATGAATGGAAACAAAGAGAACCAGAAGCTATAAAACATCAATTATTTTATCTGGTATCATCCATCATCGTTGAGAGTAATAATAAATAAATCCTTAGGTTCAGTGAGTTGGGTTGAAATCCTTTCACGCTGAAACCTCTGACCACAGCAGGATGGACCTGGAGTCCTTACCATGGATGTCTATTTGCTGTCTGATCTGTAGGTTCCTGTAGGTTCATAATCTTCTCAAATATTACTATCCTGTAGGTTCATAATCTTCTCAAATATTACTATCACCTGGAGACCCTATGATCAAATATATAAATCTCTAGGGACATTTCTCATTCAAGCCACCATAACATACTTATTCATTACTATGATTAATATAATATCTACTTCCATCAGTCATAATAATTTCACAAGAGAATGATTTCTAAAAACTGTTTACCATACAGTCTATTGGACAAAAACACACATATGTCTTAAATATATTAGCAAACCTTGATCTAGCATAAAATTACTTTTTTGAGCTTCATTATACTTGTATACAGATTTACACCCAAAATCTTGTATATTATTAATAGTGAATTTTTAATGTTACGAAATTCCAAATTTTGCCAATCAAAAATACTATGTAATTACATTTATACTTATTACACTCTCCAAAACTAATATATAGGCAATTTAATGTCTAAGAAAACCCTAGCTACTGAATTAATCACAAAACTATATAACACTGTTCTTAAGAAGTATGATAAAACAGACAAATAACATTTTGGGTGTAACTAACAATGTAGGTGTGTAATTTTAAAAGCTAACACTAATTACAAGTTTGTCACTATTTGAAACAAAATGTAGTTAGTCTACAATCTCTAGCTATGTGAGTATATTTCCTTCCCTGCTAAAACACTAGACTATGATTGCCACTGGGAATAAAAGTCCTAGCAGGATAGAAATTTAGCTTGTATGAGACAGTAGAAAGTCAGGATGTTCCAATGAGCAATTTGTATGTAAGAAAGGAGGAATTGGAATACTTTCTAATGAACAAATTGAATGAAAGACATGAAAATTTCTATTCATCCTCGAATATAAGCTTAATAACTCCATCAACATTTACTCTAGAATTATGCCAAATTTGGTGTGAAATAAAAACAAGCTTCTTTTATGTTTCCATTCCTGTTCTCCCACCTGAAACCTTGGAGCAGAATTCAGAAACCTTAATTCTCCAGGGAAATTAAAATGGTCTTGTACAGAGAAGGAAGCAGAACAGAGAATATAAAGTTCAAGGCAAATCCAGGAGTTTATTACATAAAGAAGATCAGCCAGCAAATAGACATCCATGGTAAGGACTCCAGGTCCATCCTGCTGTGGCCAGAGGTTTCAGCGTGAAAGGATTTCAACCCAACTCACTGAACCTAAGGATTTATTTATTATTACTCTCAACGAAAGTGACATTTCCTACTCTATGTCAGAGAATTTCTTGTCAGATCATATGTTATACAATGGGAGCACAACGTCAATGATAGATGTTTCACAAATAAAAATTTAATTATAGCAGGAGAGTCTTAAATATAGATAGCAATGAATTAACTTTCCTAGGCTTATTCTTTTGCTTTTAATTAATTTTTATTATTTTAAGTTATTATGAAAATATGACCTAAAACTAGACTTTTATATAATTAAAAACTGAAAATATTGTACACGTATAACCATGGTTTTAAATTGATAATTTCTCTGCCACATTATTAGCTATGTCATATTTGGGATGTGATTATAAATCCCTGTCCATTTCCTTACTAATATAACTAATCTGGGTTTATCGTAGTGGTTGATGTGTAGATCAATGAACTTCAAAAATGACTTAAATGTGGCATATGTCCTGAAAGAATTCATGGACTAGAATGTTACATTGTAATGAAAAGGTTGTGGTTAGTACACTATGGCCTAAGTTAGCAGACAGAGGCTGGAAGCTGAAGGCTTGAAGGTCCAGGCTAGCAGATTAGACTCTATGGAAGCAAGAAGCTTACAGACTTAGGCATAAGGATAGTTAGAAATGTGCCGGGATCAGCACAAGCAATAAATTTGCAATGCTTGGGTATAGCTGTCATCTTATCCCATCATAAAGAGAAATAAAAGTGACATTTACATCCAAGAAGTCAATTTCACCTCTTAGATTTCCTTTAGGTTTGTTTGTTTTTGAGTATTTCATGGAATTTCAAGCTAAACATTTTTCAATTGTGTTATAATTAAACATACTGTAAGTATGTGTTCATGAGTCCTAGTATTTAATTTGTATCTATTTTAGTAGTTACAGTATTAATTTAACATTTTTATTCAAGTTATTTAATCATTAAAGCATTATGGGGAGATTAATTTATTTATGTGATACTACTATAAAACTGAAAGAGAAGCAATAAATATTAATTATTATTTTAAGTTTTTATCAACTAATTTTTAAAATGATAAGCAAATTTTACTTCTTTATATTACTATTACAAGTTTATATGTCATTGGCATGTTAAATATTGGTAACATGTAATAGGAGCTTGAATCACAATATGATCACTGTTTTATTTTTAAAATATTAATGTTTATTTTTTGTACAAATTAATGGGTTTTTAGTAATGGCTTTAATCATATGTTTTACTATCCCTTGAACTAGTCTCCAAAATCTTCATAAATGAACTTCAATTCTATTTTATTTTTGTATGTCAGATTTGTGGGTAATATGTAATTATGTACAACTAAATATACCATACCTAATGTCATACTTTAAAAGATGATTATCCATTAAATATCAGTAAAATATTTACACATTTATTTTTTAGTGCAATACGTTTTAATTGGTTTTCAATTTTTAAATAAAATACAACACAATATAAAGATACCATTTTATTGATCTTACATTCAGAAATTATTAATATGATTTTAAAAGTAATGACACATTAGAGGATGGAGACAAAGCTCAGAACTTAAGATGACTTCTTATTCTTACAGAGAATCTGTGTTTCCTTACAAGTACCTATATGGTAGTTCATCACTGACTGTAACTACTGTTTCAGGAGACCTAAGTCCCTCTCTCCTCTGGCTTTTGCAGGCAACAGGCATGCACATGCATATATACATGGAGGCAATAATTCATATATATTAACTAAAAATTAACTAAAATATTCAGATGCATGAAGTAAAACTAATAATTCCTATTAAAACAGATTCAGTTATTGTTATAGTACTTTCACTCTGTAGAAATATTGAATATGCAATACAAAAAGGGATATATTTTTACTAGCTTGCATAGGGATCTCCCTGTTGTCATCACATCACATTGATGTAATATAGTCCAGATAATGGAGAACCAAAATTAGTATAATATTATTAAAATATACAAAATTTACAGTGTGGTTGTTCTTTTTGTCATAATTCCTTGTGTATTACAAAAAATGTGGAATATTATGTACCTTTCATTACAGGAACAAAAAATATTTTTGTTGCTCTACATATTCCCTTTGCTATGTCAAATCATCCCAACCCTTCCAATAAATGTCTTCCTTGCTAATAAATGAGGGGAAACTTTTGATTTTCTTGTTTTGCTTTTTCTCAATAGCTAAGCATGCAAATTTATACATAAGTAGTCTTTACAAAGTGGTTTCTTAAATATAGTTCAATTTTTAAAAATTCCAAAAAGTTTGTATTTTTATGTTTATATTCTTTGATACATCTTATATGACTTTGTTACCTTTTATTTTAATATCATATTGCTTTAAGCAATTTTAAGTTTCTTATTTTTTTCTTCTTCTATTCAATATCAATTGTATTCATAGAAAATATTCTGATTACACATTTCATCTCCCAGTTCCTCAGAGTTTCTTTCCAGCTCCTCAAGTCTGGTCCCACATTCTCTTCCTATCACAATCAGGCAAATACATAATAATAATAATAATAATAATAATAATAATAATGAAATAATCAGATAAAGAAAGGGAAATTTATATAGACACGTAACATAGACTTACACACACACAGGAATACCATTGTTCCACAAGAACCAGAAGCCATAAAATATATACAAAGGCATGTAAGGTATTGTCTTCCAAAAGATGTCCTTTAGTTCATTTTGTATTTGCCAACAACTGCTCGACATGGGGCTTACCCTTAGAAATGCTTTGTTTGACCAATGAGACTCCCATAGGTATACATGTTTTCACGTGCAAGTGCTTATCTATTGGAGATAGCATCTGGATTTAAGATGAGGGTGTTTAATTTTCTTCTCAGCTATAGGACTCTGTCACAGACCCCTTCAGGGATTATCCATGCTGTATCCATGCTGCCATAGTCTCTGTGAGTTGATCTATGCATCAATTCTTCCTTTGCCAAGATGGCGTCCTCCATCTTTTCTGGATCTTTCATTCTTTCTCCCTGCTCTTCAAGAAAGTTCCCTAAACTGTAATGGGAAGGACTTGAAGAAAACACCTCATTTAAGACTGAGTGTTTCAATGTCCCCAACTTTCTGCATAATGCTTGGTTGTGGATCTCTGTCTTTGTCCACAGCTATATTCATTTCCCTCTTGCATCCAGATTGGAGAGAAGAAAAAGCAAGGCAAGTGGAATGGTATTGAAGAGAGAATCTGTTACGTTCATGGAATTTAGAATACCTAAGGAGCACACTCCTAAGGGTGATGCTGAAAGCCTTTCCAGAGAGGGTTCATCACAACAACAAACAAACAAACAATCACACAGCTTGAACACAGCTAACATCATCCTGTGTGTTCGTGTCTGTGGACCAATAAAATAGCCACCTTCCTGGTTTGTGACAATGAGCTCAATGTGACACACCACCACATGTTGTTGTTTTTAGGCAATTACTCCATCATGGCTTCTAATCTCTACATCCATGAGCCTAAATAATATGTTTCCTTCTTCAACGGCAACAAGAAAAGTGATTATTACCCACCCCAACAGTGTCATACATGATAACATTCTCTTTCTGCTGAATTCAATTTTATTCTGTTTCTATAAGATGAATTATTAGCTTACTCCTGACAGGAACAATAATGACCACAGTCAGAGTAATTCCTAAAACAAGCATATTTTGCTTTATATGAACTGAACAGAGTTGGCAAAGTATAATAAATAATATAATAATTCAAGAATTATTACAAGAAGAGATCGGAGGTCAGTGTAAATTACTTATAAATTTAAAAAGGTAAAGTGGAAGGAGCTAAGTGCATAGAACTTAATAGTACAGAATATCAGAATACAATGCAAATGCCATTTTCTCTAAAAAATATTTGTACATATGAGTACAATTTAGCTTCAAAAGAAAGCAAGATGCAGAACTTAAAACAGAGTATTGAAGTTAGAAGAGTGATCAGATAGATAAAGATGATTATTTTGTCTAAGCTCTAATATATTAACTGCAAAAGGTAGAGAATGTGAAACATAACTATGAAGATATGATTATGACTTAATAAAGCTTAATGGTCAACCTCTGAGTTAACAGTGGACTAATTATCATCCATAGTTATTTATGAAAATATTAAAGTGGTCACATAAGTAATTAAGTAATATATTCATTTGTCCCTATCATTCAACAGTCTTCAGAGCAATAGTAGTAAACTGCTATTCACAGTTTGCTATGCATTACAACCTTAATGATACAATTGATTTACTACAACAGTTTAGAAGTCTATATTAGTATAACTGCTCTCAAAGGAAATAAAGTCATCTCAACTGTTGAATTAATTTCTTCATCACTGAGTAATACTTTGTAGTTTGAATAAATATCATTGATTAATATTTGATATTTGAATTATAGGAAATTGGATAATTATGGATGCTACTGGTTTCTAAAGGATGTGTGTGAATTACTTTTCAAAAGTAAAAGTTTACTTTTCTATTGTAATAAAAAGTCTCAGATTAAAATATTAAAATATTTTAATATTTTAAAATATAAAAGTATTAAAATATTCAAGACATCTATACTAGACACCTTTTATTTAAAAGTGAAATTCTGATGTGAAGCATTTTTGAATTCCTATGTATCCATAGGTGTGTCTGATTTCCCAGGGTCTGTGAATTACACAATCTGAATAGGTTTACTTAAAATATCTAAATGTTCACTGCATTAAGAATGCCTATGAAAGCTTCAAATGTATCAGTTAAATGTTTGTACAACCTGATACAGATCCACTTATTATTCTTCTTATTTTCAGTACACTTGTATCTCTAGTGGATGGTGCTACTCTGGGTGGTGATACAAATCTCTGTAACTAATATTTACTAGTTTAAACAAATATCAACAATAATTATCTGATATTTGATTTAAAATATTACAGTGACTACTATCCAATACTTATTCAAAGAATGTGTGGAAATTCCTCCTGGCAGTAACAAATAGTTATTAAAAATAAAAGTTTACACTGGTGTTAATGAAGAATATAATATAATGTATATGTTACTGAACTGTGCTTTTGAGTAGTTTTTTTTTAAATGTTTTGAATGTAGAAAATAACAAAGGGTTGAATAAATTTGGCTTTTAATTCCTGGTGAATCCTGTCAAACTTTTCCTGAAGTTTCATTTCAAACAGAGAATTCTGATTCAAGTTTTCATGCTTTTGCTTTTATATTTTTTTCCTGAGGCACTGAATAGGGGTTAACTAATCCCTATTTTATTTCAGTCAAACATGTCTTTAATGTACATTTCTTGAAATAATTCTTATTTATCTGGTTGTATCTTGGCATGTTTCTCAAAGGGAACTTGAAAACAAAAATATAGTGAGTACTAATTTGAAAACCCAGTTAATATCACAGCCACTTAGCTAACCTCATCTGATGCCATTACACTCTGTAAGATTAAATATTCAGAAAGCTGTAGAAATAGAGGAAATGACCCCTGTATGTACAATAACTAGAGATTTGTAAGATATGAAAAGAATGCCACCTACTAGAACAGCATATTGAACAAATTGCAGTTAGGCAGCTCAAACACATAGGAAAGGATATATGAGAATTGGGAGTTGCCGTAAACAGTGGGATAGGATATGCATTTGTCTTGGTTACTTGCAGAAAATATTCCACCTGAAATATACAAATGAGCACAAGAGTTTCAAAATGAGGATGTCAAGAAGGTGGAACACTCTTCCATTGTTGGTGGGACTGCAAACTGGTGCAATCACTCTTTAAATCAGTTTGGTGATTCCTCAGAAAATAAGGCATAGTATTACCTGAGGACCCAGCAATAACACTCCTGGGCATATACCCAAAAGATGCTGCAACATGTAACAAGGACACATGTTCCATTATATTCGTAGAAGCCTCATTTATAATAACCAGAAGCTAGAAAGAACCCCCTGATGTCCTTCAAGAGAGGAATGAATACAAAAAGACATGGTTTATTTACACAAGAGTACTACTCAGCTATTAAAAATGAATTCATGAAATTCTAGGCAAATGGATGGAACTAAAAAATATCATCCTGAGTGAAGTAACCCAATCATAAAAGAACACACATGATACACACTCACTGAGATATTAGCCCAGAAGCTCAGAATACCCAAGATACAATTCACATACCACATGAAGTTAAAGAAGAAGGAAAACTGAAGTGTGGGTGTTTTGGTCCTTCTTAGAAGAGGGAACAAAATACTCACAGAAGCAAATAAGGAGACAAAATGTGGAGAAGAGACTGAAAGAAAGGCCATTTAGAAACTGCCCCACCTGGGGATCCATTCCTTGTACAGTCACCAAACGCAGACTCTATTGTGGATGCCAAGAAGTGTATGCTGACAGGAGCCTGATATAGCTGTTTCCTGAGACGATCTCCCAGAACCTGACATTTGGAGAGGCAGAATCTCACAGCCATTCATTGAACTGATTGAAGGGTTCCTCCTCACTGGAGGAGTTAGAAAAAGGACTGAAGGAGCTGAAAGGGTTTGAAACCTCATGGGAAGAACAGCAGTATTAACCAACCAGAGCTCCAAGGGTCTAAACCATGAACCAAGGCATACTTTTGGAGGGACCCATGCCTCAATCTGCTTATGTAGCCAAGGATATGGGGCATCAATGGGAGAAGAGGCTCTTGGTCTTCCGAAGGCTTGATGCTCCAGTGTAGGGGAATGCGAGGGCTGGGAGGCAGGTGTGGGTGGGTGCGTGAGGGCACACCCTCATAGAAGCAGGAGGAGGAGAGGAGGGGATATGGGTTTTTGGGGGGATAATATTTGCAATTTAAATAAATGAAATATCCAATCAAAAAATAAAAACTATTTTTATTCCTTTGGTCTCTGCCATAGAAATTCTGTCATTTAAACGCATGAAATATAAATATGAGAATTACAAATTAAAAATAGACTTTATAGACACCGAGGAGCACAGTGCATGGTATTACTCAAGAACAACTCAGAAAGGCCAAATATATCCAACCGAGCCACAATTAGAGTAACATTCCACCTAAATTTCTGATTTTAGGAAAAACAAATACCAAATAAATTGAAATAATTAGAGCATATTTTATGAGTCTGTAGTTCTCTAAGTTATAAAAGTTCAGTTAACGAAGGTGTTCATATTTGTTTATTATATCACCGACAGTATAAAAAACATAATTTGCTGCCATTTGATTTGATATAGAAAACATGACACTCAAGTCTCCTTTGGCGTACTAGTGGTTATTTTTCTCAAATGTCAGAAAGTTATTATAATCTAAATTCTTGCCATCACATCACCTTTCACATTTAGTTGTTACACTGAGGTACTATCTGACTTCATCTTCAATAAAAAGTCTAGGCAGATTTGCTCAAAACTAAGAAGATGATATTGTAAAGAGTAGAAGATAGTGAAGCCCTATACTAGGAAAGGCCTGAAAGCAGCTGTGTTGGGTACTTTCTTATTGTGATGACAAAAATACTGGCAAAAGCTCTTAAGAAAGTACAAGTTCCTTTTGGCTCCTGATTTCTTAACAACTATTGTCCATTATGAGTCAATGTTACATATTCTGGAGGATCACAAACAGAAATAAATAAATATTGGTGCTCAACTGGTCTTCTCCAAACACAATGTTCTAGTATTCCACTGACCCTTAAAGTCTGATTTCATCTCATAAAGCAAAAAATGAGATAATATGTTACCCAAATGTCTAAGAGTCATGGCATTTTCAGTTACCTAATCTCCCCAAGAGAAAGAGCAATTAACCAAGTTATTTATAGGTGGGAAACGAATTAGGACAGCCCTAGATCTAGATCTTCTCAATCTAGGTGGTTGGCTTATAAGTAAAATAATGGGATTGTGGGTCTTTTATATGGGCTTATTGGAACAGTAACTCCAACAATTATATTAGTTTACAGATTGGCTCTATTTTAGCACAGCAAAATAAAACTCATAGAATCTCCTCATTGAGCATAGGATAGGCATTCAGTCACTTTATATTAAATTTATCTGTTCTCCATTGAGATGAACTCTTCTACAGTAGTTTGTATGATTATTAGAGTATATTTCATATACAACCATGCATATTTATAGAAATTATATTATTTTACCACATTATAAAAAATCAAATCAATATGCTATATATCTTTAGATATTTTAAAGGCAAAATATTTTATTTCAAATATTATCACCTAAATATAAAATATTGTTTGAAGGTAACAATCTACACTGATTTTCCTTATTGTCAGACAAGTTAGACAATTTTCATTGATAAAATATTTGTTAATAAGATTAAATCAGAGGAAAGCCAGTCAGCTCTCATTACAATATTGTCTCCCATAATGCATAGCATGATAGAAGCCTGGCTCTCAAACTGTACATAGTGCATTTTGGATATTTTGTGAGGAATACAAAAAAGACTTCCATTCTATTCAGCAATTTGACTTGGATCTTTTGAAGTACAAGGTCAGAAGTTTTTCTTCATCAGAGGATGAACAGATTGTTCTTAAAAGATGCACAAAGATTCCTCTTTTCCATGGAAAATATTCATTCCTCTGCCATTTTGTAAGTACTGGACTTTCCTTGCTCAATTATATTATGGTTATATAAATGAGTTAACTTTTCATACCTATTTCTGTATAAGAAATATGGGTCACACCTGAAGATGGAAAAAAAAACAATTATGGTGGCCTGCAACTGATCACTTTTTTAAATTTATCTATTTATTTATATATCTACTTATTTATTGTGATCAAAATTTTAAAACATTTTGAAGTAATGATAGAAGTTGTAGTGTATACAATTCAGTAAGTATGTACATTCATTTATTTACAGTTTTGATTGCATTAGAAGATACATCACACAGAAAATCAAATCTTGGTTTGTTGATGTAATCTCAAATCTTCAACATTCAAATAATCCATGTTAATTCACTTTATCGCCTATCAATACACACACACACACACACACACACACTCACACACACATATACACATACACGCACACTTAAAATCTTGAGCTTTCTTAACAATGTCCAGTGGAATGTTTATGAACTACTGGCTACTGGTGTCCATTAGCCTTTGAGTGACACTGACCTAGTCCTGGCTTTAGGTCAATTGTTATGGAGAGTTTTATTTGCTGCTATTATTGATAATTGCTCTAGGAAGAAATAAATAAGGAGAGCAGCCATAAATATGTAAGTGGTACATGGACCTAACCAGCTGATGTGCACATACATCTCTTGCTTTCACATTTCCAAGTCTACTACAATGAGCCAATGGGAAATTAGAGATGTTGAGTTTTGTCTGTGCGAAGAAAACATACTTACACTATCAGTATTTGTTATGGGTAATGGAAGAAAACAAACCCAAGCTCATTAAAATGTTACATTTTAGAAATCCATGTTGATCAGCTTTTGTGATGAAACCACTGGAGAAACTGAAGACTTTCTAAACTAAAGTCACTGGTCAGTACAAAGTGGCAGTGAATTTTGCAATCTCTTTTATAATGAGACATTTTCTATGTAATCTAATAGAACTTAAAGCCATTATCTGGTCTCTGGAAAAATTATTCTGTTTAATGGCAATGAAGTAATCCCTGGACACATGACACATGATGGCTTTATAGGCTTTCTGTAAAGAAGTTCTTACTTCCTCCTTGTGTCTAGGAACAACAAATGCCATTGTTAGAGATGACTCCTTCCACTTCATTATTTGTCTTACTCTCTTTCTCTTCCTTTGTCATTCTTTTCCTCCTCGTGCACTTGAAATCCAAATTAGATTTACTTCATTGGTTAAAAATATTGCTTTCTACTGATTTGCCAACAAATGTGTCCTGAAATTAAATCAGGTTAAGCATTTTGTAGCAGACTGCCATAATAATTTTCCAAAGCAATAGAATCAGTTATCAGAATTAATGATACATAAAATTCATTTTATGATTTTACTTACATTGTCTTTCCTCGTTCCTTCATCTATTTTCGCTTGAACTCCTGTAACTACAATGCTCATTTGTCTTGTCCCCTGACCCTGGAGAAACATGTTTCAGTATAATTTTAAAGAATCTTGTCCCTGTATAGAAGTTGTGTGGCACGTATATAGGGGCTATAATACTGTCCAAAGCCTAGTATTTTTTGGCAAATATGAAATTCCTCAAAAGTGGTAGTTATGCCTAAGTGGATGTCCCTGGGACTATCACTGATGGAATGGCTGGTATTACCTGCTGAGTGCATGGAGAAGATGCTTCTTGAAAAATCAAGTGATGAGCCCCTGTTGCTTAATGACCCTCTATCCACCCACTGCAAGCATGACTGGACTTTCCTTTCTCACTTTTATTTAAATAGCTAAGTCCATCCTTGCTCTGCTATTTGGCCAGCCATTGCTTTTTGAATTTTCAACTGTACAACATCCACTAGCATATAGTGTGCCATAGATTCAGATGCAGCACAGAGAAATCAGTCTCATTTTTGTAGTGATATTTTTTCAGTGATCACTGGGAAGTTAAAGATAAGGAAATTTTTTTCACATAGCATTCTGCAGAATCTCTGGAAAGAGAATGTACCATTATTTCTTATTTTTATCATTGTTCTCAAAGGATAATTGAAAATGTTACAGATATTAATTTTTCAGAAAATTTTAAAATTTTCAATTTTTATAAAGATAACAATTTATGTCTACTAAAATGTGAGGCAAGAATCTCTTTCTATGCTTTATAGGAAATATCATGAACATGTTTGAATGAGGCCTCTATCTATCTTTGAGTAGCCTAGAAAACAGAAGAATATTAGATATTCCCAGCCACCATATATCTCTCTATAACCTAGAAGACTGTCTGGACCATAAAGATATTTGGCTTTTCCTAAATTGTTCTTTTATAATTTTACATTATAATTTCCAATTTTTTCCCTCAAAGCAATCTTATGTACACCTCCTTGATGTCTTTGTAATTTATAGGCTATTTTCCCATTATATGGATACATGTACTACACAAAAACAATCACAAAAACACACTCACACACACAGAAACACACACACATATATATATTTCACCTGTATATATAGAAACATGCAAACACATATATTAGATATATATGTGTATATACATGTATATATGTATATATTCACTTTTATCTATATATGTAATTATATATACTGTATAGAGAGAAAAATATAATTAAATCTACATATCACCTATATTGTTGTGTTTATCTCTACATATCTAACAATCATCTCTCTTTCTCTCTCTCTCTCTCTCTCTCTCTCTCTCTCTATATATATATATATATATATATATATATATATATATATATATACACACACACATACACACATATGCATATATATATATATGTTAATATATATAGGTTACATAGATCCAATGAATATATAGGACCTATCTACATACATACATATATGAAATATATAAATAATGTCTCATTTCTTGTAACTGCCTGTAGTTACATTGAACAGGTTACCTGGAAGGAAAGTTGGGGATGAAACAGAATGGACCTGCAAGAGAAATGAGGAGCCAAGACAAGTTTTCTGATCAGGGCTCAAAGTTTCAATGGGGGGCTCCAAATATATAGGTAGGGGAAAACCCTTCTGCCAAAGGCTGGAACCTCTCAGGAAACTGCAGGTTCTTGAAGAACAATGGGCCAGATTGCACCCTAGGTGGGAAGTAGTGGCTATACTCGAGGTCTGAAATTCCCACTCAAAGGCTGACAGAAGGCACAATCTCTATATAATTTCTTTATCCTATCTATCTATCTATCTATCTATCTATCGATCGATCTATCTGTCTGTCTGTCTATCTATTTATTGATCTATCTACCTATTATCTATCTATCTAGATTTGATATGGAGAGATGATAGATATAAATGCAGATATCTGTGACAGATGTAGTTGGATAGAATTTAGATATAGATAGAAATGTAGATGTAGGTGCAGATATACATAGATATATTATATACATTTACATATACATATTTAATATGTACATATGTAATTTGTACATATACATATTACATTTACATATATATATATAGAGAGAGAGAGAGAGTACATATACTGTGTGTATATATATGTGGTAGCATGAAGATAAATTTTTTTAGTCTTTTTGTATTGGATGTTCTATTTATATTTCAAATGTTTTCCTTTTTCCTGGTTTTGCCTTCAGAATCCCCTTATTGCATCTCCCAACCCCATGCTTCTAGGAGGGTGTTTCCCCAAACCACCCATTCCTGCCTCCCCACCCTGGTATTCCCCTATACTGGGGCATTGAACATTCATAGGATCAAAGGCCTCTCCTCCTATTGATGTCGAACAAGGCCATCTTCTGCTACATATGCGGCTGGAGCTATGAGTCCCTCCGTGTCTATTCTTCGGTTGCTGGTTTAGTCCTTGGGAGTTCTGGGAGTCTGGTTGTTTGATATTATGCTTCTTCCTGTGTGTTTTCAGTCCCTTTCAGATCCTTCAGTGCTTTCTCCAACTCCTCCTTTGGGGAACCCATGATCAGTCCAATGGTTGGCTGGCTGTGAGCATCCACCTTGTATTTGTCATGCTCTGGGAGAGCCTCTCAGGAGACAGCTATATCAGACTCTTGTCAGCATGCATTTCTTGGCATCCACAATATTTTATGCATTTGGGGACTCTATGTGGGATGAATGCCCAGGTAGGGAAGTCTCTGGATGGTCTTTCCTTCAGTGTCTGCGCCACAATTTATTTCCTTATTTGCTCCTGTGAGTGTATTTTGTTCCCCCTTATAAGAAGGACTGAAGCACCCACACTTTGGTCTTCTTTCTTCTTGAGCTTTATGTGGTCTGTTAATTTTATCATGGGATAGATAGATATGGGTAAAGACAAAGGGGTAGATATGAATGTAGATAGAAATTTCTCAATATATAAATAGAATCTCTTCAGACAATATAATTTTAGTATTAAATATATGATTTTTTGTGATGATAATTTACTATTGAATAACAAATTAACATGGTCCTCCTGTCTCTTGTAGGACTATGTACCTCATCCCCAGCATTCTTTATCTGGCTGCAGTCATTTTGTAAAACGGCAATATCCTGAAGGTTTCTCACCCACCTCATCTGTATTAGCATGTCTAATGATGCCATCACATTAAACTCATATTTCAGTAGTCATGCTGGCAAGTTTTTATGGCTGTAGCTTCTGGATTTCCTAGAAGTTGCAATCTCACAGTAAAACTCTTCTGTGGCTCTTACAATAGTCCTATTCCATCCTACCACCTCTGCAATAATTGCTAAGCCTTAGGCATAGGAATGGTGCTGAAAATATGTCAATGAAGATGGGCTCAACAATTCAGCACTTTAGGAAATGTCCATCCTCTCTAACTTCCCATTTGTAATAGGACCTTATATCTCATTTCAGCCTTTCTCACTGCATTTGAATCCCAACAAAATTCCATAGAAAATGGCTTGTTTACTTTAAAATATTCTTGATATGTCCGTCAAGATATCATTTAACGCATACTCTGAATGATATTTTTTCATTTTGAACAATTTACCAGGCAATATTTATCTTCACACTATCACAGTAAGAATGGTAAAAAGTATATATGAGATGTATGCTCCTGTTTCAGCTCATATATACATATACCACCTTCTTATAAATTTTATCATAATTAACATTTTACTGGACACGTGAAGAAAAAGAATATAATGTTTATCTTTTAGCATTATAATAGAGAATCTTCAAGTATGTAATTTGTGACGAAATTGAGCAGCCTTTATTATGTGCAAATGAGAAGGTATCATAAATTGCTGACAAAATACATTGAATACCATGTATTCATTGAGTATTTTTATTTCATTACCAATACTGTCTGTAACAGAACTGAAGTTTGCTTATTGATCATCAAACAGAAGTTCAGTTCTGTTTCTTACTTAGAAAGTAATTATTAGAGGAATATATTGCATCAATAGCACTGTCTGTAGCAAGCTTTGTGCACCTGCAGTATTGCAGCCAATGAGGTTTATCTGAGTCTGTGATTATTGCTAATTGAAATCTTTTCACAATACTCCACCATGACAACTTGCAATATAGTTGGCCACTGGCAATTTTTGACAGTCTCTTCAGAAACTCAATAACTGTGGTTCAAAAAATATAAAACCAAAAAAAGATGTACTCCCTGTAACAAAAGTGAAGCTTAATCATTGGGCATCAAACAAAATTTTAGTTCTGTTTCTTAGCCTGGAATCTAATCCTAGCACAGTGTCATAAAAATGAAATAAGCACCGCTTAACAATATTTCCATTAATTAAAAATATAAAGGTACATAACTCTCCAGGTTCTTCTTTTATGGCAGATTATTGAGTTTTAGCCAAGTGTAAGACTTACTCTAATTAGATTTGTAGAAGACACTATTTCATGACTCCTGGACTGGGAATAGTCCCAGAACACAGCAAAAGCATTTGTCTTCTCTTTCAGATGATATGGTCAATATTTCTAGAGATAGATGCCTTTTCTAATCTAGATTTTTATGTAAACATTATTTTCCTTTGAGAGCAGAGATTTTAGAGTAGAATATTTATTATTAGACTTTATTTATAAAAATTGTTAATTATTTGAGAATTTTATTCAACATTTAATATACCACAGTGGTAGCTGTTAGAAAGACTGACATGTTCATATAATAGGAAAGTTGTATTGAGTTAACCATCATATTAGCCATTTTAGGAGAGAAACAGCAACAGTCCGAAGTAGGATCACAGGCTCTCAGGTCCCAGGAACCTCCATTAGGAGGACTAGTCATCATAGGCAGAATGACAGATATACCCAAAGAAATCATTCTTAGTTCCTAGAATATTAAGGGAGATATACTATAATGGCTGTAGTCAGCCATGAAGAATGTAAAGGGAGAGATGGGGAACATCTAAGTCCCTCAGGTACTTTTATCTTTCCAAAACAAAGTCAGTTTCTTACTCTTATACACTATTAGAGGTATGTGAGCTAACCTAACAAGTACCTGGCCTTGAACATGGCCTTTGACAAGAAAGTAATTTAGAGTTCACATTTCTTTTGGGTCTGAATATCAAAGATGGCTTGGCTTCCTTGAAGCTGCAAGGGGGAGATAGAGTGTAAGTATTCCAAGAAGGCAGCACTGGGAAACCCAAACTTGCCGAAACAGGGAATGAAATGATTTTTTGGCAGAGAGCAATGATGACTAGAGAGTTTGAAATCTATCAGAAGAGTTATGAGAAAACATTAAAATATTTTAGAATTTTATAATGTCATCTTACGTAGTAAGACATTATGTAAACATTAGAGAAGTGAAAATCATGAGATCATTCAATTATTCAAAGATTATACCCTGATATGCTTTAGAAAGATGGGGCAGGGTGGGGGAAACCAATAGAAAAACAAAAACACTAGAGATAAAAGAGGCTACCAGGATGAATCTACCAACCAAAGAGTATACATGACTCCCTCTACATATATAACAACAGACTCCCTTGTCTTCCCTAAGTGGAAGGAGGGAATCTTTGTCCTGTGTAGGCTTGATTCCTCAGAGAAAAGGATGCTAGAGGAGTGAGGCAGGAATGGATGGGTGGGTAGGGGTGTACACTCTTAGAGGAAAAGTGGAGGGGGAAGGGAGGGGCAGTTCATGGATCAGAAACCAGGGAGAGGATACCATTTGAAATGTAAACAAGTAAAATAATTAATAAAAATAAACACTCAGGGCTGCGGCAGCAGTGGCAGCAGTGACTGGTCCAGCTGAAGGGCCATCAGCAGTGGAACCAAGATGACAGGGTCCAGGCAGGCCTTGCGCCCATGACCACTGACCTTCACTGACCAGCCGCGCTGCAAGTAGCGGCGGATTTACGGTGCCTTTCACCGCACAGAAGCCACTTCAGAACTCTGCCTCCCGCCAGTTAGGAGAGACTTGCCTCCATCTTGGTTCTTGGACTCCAGAGAGATCAGACAGACTGAGGTACACAAACATAACCCGAGGCCAACATCGTGGGGGTCTAAGACCGACAGGCGTTGGCCTGCACCCAGGCCCTGGGCTGTTGGGGGGGGGCATCGGGGTGCCAACCCAGCCAGGAGGTTTTTTGCCTGGGCCAGCGGGCACGCCACCATTTTGCCTAAAGGACGCCAGAGAGCTCTAGCAGGCAAAGCCAGATAACAGGCATAGCCCGAGGCTAACATATCAGGGGTCTAGGCCCCAACAGGCCCTGGACTGGCCCCAAGAACTGGGCTGATCGGTGGGTCATCTGTGTGTCAACCCGCCCAGGAGGTTGTTAGCCCAGCAGACTCTCCCAGCACTTTCAGGGAGTGTCCACACAAGCCCTCCATCCTGGCCACCTGACAGACCCAATTAACAGTAATAGCCCAAAGGGAGCTTTGCTCGGACCCTTGCCTCCCAGGCTTTTTCCTAGACTCAGGGCCTGAGCAGCTAGGCTAGCCTTGTGTGCACCAACCCAGTTGGGAGATCAGCTGCCAAGCAGAGTGATCAGCATGCAGAAAATGTCCCTGCAGCATACACCCTTCAGCACTCCCTGAAGGAGCAAATGGGCACCATCTGGTTCACAGACACAATCTGGGGCAAAGCACACTAGGGCTGCAAGGGCACCCAAGAGGAGGAACACACATGGTATGCACTCACTTATAAGCAGATATTAGCCCAGAAGTTTGTAATACTCAAGAAACAATTCACATATCAAATGATGCCCAAGAAGAAGGAAGGAGAGGCCCCTGGTCCTAGAAAGTCTCAGTGCAGCAGTGTAGGGGAATACCAGGACAGGGAAGCAGGAAGGGGTTGATTGGGGAACAAGGGGAAGGAGGAAGGCTTATTGGACTTTCAGGGAGGGGAATATCCCAGAAAGGTGAAATCATTTGAAATGTAAATAAAGAAAAATCAGTTGTTTTAATAAAGCAAAATTAATGGTTATTTATATCTCCTTTTGAGATAAGTGACTAGATATTTGCATTTTCCTTAAATTTGTTTCAGTATGTTCTTGTGCCAGTTCTCAAGCGTTAACAGATATCTATAAACTTTCCTCTATCATTCACTGTAGGATAACTTTTGTTGATTATATCATTAATTTTGAAATATAAATTCATTTCAGAAGGACAAACTTTTCCAGTTATGAGATGTCATAAAAGTCAATTTATGAAAAAGAGCAATATTTTGATAAGTATAATATAATGTTTGTATTTGGATTCAGGATTTCTAACATTTGCAGCTATATAGGCATATCCCCAAACCCAGGAAATTACTTTCTCCTGTGTGGTTCTCATAGTCTAAACCTACCCTTTCCTTTATAAAAAGGAACCTCTTGTGCTTATGAGTTAAAACACAAAACCTCACAAGATTATTTTTCATGCTGAATTTATTTGTAGAGCTAATTGCTGAAAAAGTACAGAATTTGTATTTCTCTACATAATAAGATTTAATATTAACTTGTCCATTAGATGAAATGAAATACGTATTTTGAGCAGAGGTCAAATATAGGAAGTGAGATATTTATGAATATATATATCAACAATGAGAGAGAAGATATTTAACTACTTTAACTATTATAACAACTTTAACTATTAAACAGTGTCATGTGTTGCAAACATGTCTTGAACCTCCGTATGATACCTTATCTATAATAATTTTAAATTATAACTAGAAGATAGAGTAAATTAACAAGAGAAAATGAAATAACTACAGATAGCAGATATCAGAATCAGTATCACGATAGTGTGTCTGCTGTCAGAAATACTATCTGCTGGTTTGTTTTTTATTTCATTTACTCAAATTTTATAGAAAATGATCATAACAGTCTACCGATTTTCAGTAAATTCTGTGTGAGAATTTGGAACTAATAACAAACTTGAAAATTCCCTATTTTCCTACAATTGGCGGTTTTGTTTTCATTATTATAACTGCTTTTTTTTTTTTTTTTAGTATACAATAGAGATTATTTAGGGCAAGAGGAGGGGAGTTAAGAGTATAGTAGAGGCAGAGAAAGGCAGAGAAAGGGAGAGAGAGAAGGGAAGAGGAAGAAAGGGAGGAGAGGAAAGGAGAGCAGGAGAGGAGAGGAGAAGAGAGGAGAGGAGTAGAAGAGTTCATGAGTAGAGGCGGGCCATGAGTATGCGGAAAGATGGGGCGGGGAGTGGGGAAGAGAGTTAGGAAAGGAAGCAGAGAAACAGCAGGAGAGAAACAAGAGAGGAACATGAGTTTTTGTTTTGTTTTGTTTTAAGATTTATTTATTCATTTTGTATATGTGAGTACACTGTAGCTGTCTTCATACACACCGGAAGAGCGCAACAGATCCCATTATGGATGGTTGTGAGCCAACATGAGGTTGCTGGCAATGGAACTCAGGACCTCTATAAGAGCAGTCAGTGATCTTAACCTCTGAGCCATCTCTCCAGCCCAACTGTTAAATTTTTTTTTTTAGTTTCCTCTTATAACATTTCCTATTATAACTACTCATAAAACTGAATAATATTTAAGAGTGTTTTCTCTTCTATTGGATGAGTAGTTACCCAGCACCTACTTCATATAGGACATAGCAATGCTATTCTATGTCCTTGGATACAATGTTCTTTTCTATCATCTATGAGCGCAGGCATGCACTTCTCACACACACACACACACACACACACACACACACACACACACACACACACGCACATGCACACGCACACGCACACACACACACAGAGAGAGAGAGAGAGAGAGAGAGAGAGAGAGAGAGCCCAAAGAATTACATTTATACACCAAGAGTTCTATAGACCTGCACAAATATAGAAAGTTACCAGTGTAAATATATGCTAGTTTACCAGTCCATCTGTAACATCTATTCATTTTTAATTTGCAAATCAAAAGGTGTCAGATATTTTAGTGAGGCCTGGGACACCAGACAGGATTCCATCTCTTTAGACTGTTATGATACCACAGGTAAATACTTTTCAATATTTGCTGTATTCCTAGTGTGTTAACACTCAGTTTGTCACTGCACTATCTCACATGTGGTAAGTATTTGCACTTGAACACCATTAGTCATTAGGGAAATGCAAATCAAAACAACCCTGAGATTTCACTTCACACTAGTCAGAAAGGCTAAGTTTAAAAACGCAGGAGACAGCAGGTGTTGGCAAGGATGTGGAGAAAGAGGAACACTCCTCCATTACTGGTGGGATTGCAATCCAGATGGTACAACCACTCTGGAAATAAGTCTGGAGGCTTCTCAGAAATCTGGTCATGACACTTCTGGAGGACCTTGCTATACCACTTCTGGGCATATAGGTAGAGGATTCCCTGGCATGCAATAAGGACAGACGCTCCACTATGTTCATAGCAGCCTTATGTATAATAGCCAGAAGCTGGAAAGAGCCCAGATGTCCCTCAATGGAGGAATGGATACAGAAAATGTTGTATATTTATACAATGGAATACTACTCAGCAATTAAAAACAATAAATTCATGAAATTTTTAGGCAAGTGGTTAGAACTGGAAAATATCATCCTGAGTGAGGTAACCCAATCACAAAAGAATACCCATGGAATGCAGTCACTGATAAGTGGATATTAATTATCCCAGAAGTTCTGAATACCCAAGACACAATTAACATATCAAATGATTCCCAAGAAGAAGAAAGGAGAAGGCCCTGGTCCTGGAAAGACTTGATCAGCAATGTAGGGGAGTACCAGGACAGAGAAGTGGGAGAAGGTTGATTGGGGAACAGGCAGAGGGAAGAGCGCTTATGGTACTTATGGGGAGGGTGGAACCGGGAAAGGGGAAATCATTTGGAATGTAAACAAAGAATATAGAAAGAAAAAAAACAAAAAATTAAACAAACAAACAAAAAAAACCAGGAAAAAAAAAAAAACAAAAACCACTGACCCATAAGTGTTTCTGTCGAAAGAAAGGCAGGGATGTTGAAAAGATAAGGAGAGAGGGGGCAGCCCTGTCTAGTCCCTGATTTTAGTGGGATTGCTTCAAGTTTCTCTCCATTTAGTTTGATGCTGGCTACCGGTTTGCTGTATATTGCTTTTACTATGTTTAGGTATGGGCCTTGAATTCCTGTTCTTTCCAAGACTTTAAGCATGAAAGGATGCTGAATTTTGTCAAATGCTTTTTCAGCATCCAATGAAATGACCATGTGGTTTTTTTCTTTGAGTTTGTTTATGTAGTGGATTGCATTGATGGATTTCCGTATATTAAACCAACCCTGCATTCCCGGGATAAAGCCTACTTGATCATGGTGGATGATCGTTTTGATGTGTTCTTGGATTCGGTTGGCAAGAATTTTATTGAGTATTTTTGCATCGATGTTCATAAGGGAAATTGGTCTGAAGTTCTCTTTCTTTGTTGGATCTTTGTGTGGCTTTGGTATCAGCATAATTGTGGCTTCGTAGAAGGAATTGGGTAGTGTTCCTTCTGTTTCTATTTTGTGGAATAGTTTGAAGAGTATTGGTGTTAACTCTTCTTTGAAGGTCTGATAGAATTCTGCATTGAAACCATCTGGTCCTGTGCTTTTTTTGGTTGGAAGACTTTCTATGACTCCTTCTATTTCTTTAGGCGTTATGGGACTGTTTAGATGATCTATTTGGTCCTGATTTAATTTTGGAATTTGGTATCTGTCAAGGAAATTGTCCATTTCCTCCAGATTCTCCAGTTGTGTTGAGTACAGGCTCTTGTAGTAGGATCTGATGATTTTTTGGATTTCCTCAGTTTCCGTTGTTATATCTCCCTTTTCATTTCTAAGTTTGTTAATTTGGATACTTTCTCTGTGCCCTTTGGTCAGTCTGGTTAAGGATTTATCTATCTTGTTGATTTTCCCAAAGAACCAGCTCCTGGATTCGTTAATTCTTTGTAAGGTTCGCTTTGTTTCCAATTGATTGATTTCAGCCCTGAGTTTGATGATTTCCTGCCTTCTACTCCTCCTGGGTGAATTGGCTTCTTTTTGTTCCAGGACTTTCAGGTGTGTCATTAAGCTGCTAGTGTATGCTCTCTCCATTTTCTTTTTGGAGGCACTCAGGGCTATGAGTTTACCTCTTAGCACTGCTTTCATTGTGTCCCAAAGATTTGGGTATGTTGTGCCTTGATTTTCATTAAATTCTAAAACGTCTCTGATTTCTTTCTTTATTTCTTCTTTGGTCAAGGTGTCATTGAGTAGAGTATTATTCAGCCTCCATGTGTATGTGGGCTTTCTGTTGTTTTTGTTGCTACTGAAAATCACTTGCAATTCGACAACATAAGGAGGTCAAAGGGATACAAATTGGAAAGGAAGAAGTCAAACTATCATTATTTGCAGATGACATGAGAGTCTACCTAAGTGACCCAATAAACTCCACTAGAGAACTCCTACAGCTGATAAACAACTTCAGCAAAGTGGCAGGTTATAAAATCAACTCAAGCAAATCAGTGGCCTTCCTATACTCAAAGGATAAGCAGGCTGAGAAAGAAATTAGGGAAATGACCCCCTTCACAATAGCCACAAACAGTATAAAGTATCTTGGGGTGACTCTTACCAAACATGTGAAAGATTTTTACGACAAGAACTTCAAGACTCTGAAGAAGGAAATGGAAGAAGACCTCAAAAAATGAGAAAACCTCCCATGCTCATGGATCGCCAGAATCAATATAGTTAAAATGGCCATTTTGCCAAAAGCAATATACAGATTCAATGCAATACCCATCAAAATCCCAACTCAATTCTCCACAGAGTTAGAAAAAGCAATTAACAAATTCATCTGGAATAACAAAAAACCCAGGATAGCTAAAACTATTCTCAGCAACAAAAGAAATTCTGGGGGAATCAGTATCCCTGACCTCAAGCAATACTACAGAGCAATAGTGTTAAAAACTGCATGGTATTGGTACAGTGACAGGCAGGCAGATCAATGGAACAGGATTGAAGATCCAGAAATGAACCCACACACCTATGGCCACTTGATCCTCGACAAATGGGCTGAAAACATCCAATGGAAAAAAGATAGCCTTTTCAACAAATGGTGCTGCTTCAACTGGAGGTCAGCATGCAGAAGAATGCGAATTGATCCATCTTTATCGCCTTGTACTAAGCTCAAATCCAAATGGATCAAGGACCTCCACATAAAGCCAGACACTCTGAAGCTAATAGAAAAGAAACTGGGGAAGACCCTTGAGGACATTGGTACAGAGAGAAAATTTCTGAACAGAACACCAATAGCATATGCTCTAAGATCAAGAATTGACAAATGGGACCTCATAAAATTACAAAGTTTCTGTACGGCAAAGGACACCATCAAGAGGACAAATCGGCAACCAACAAATTGGGAAAAGATCTTCACCAATCCTACATCAGATAGAGGGCTAATATCCAATATATATAAAGAACTTAAGAAGTTAGACTCCAGAAAACCAAACAACCCTATTAAAAAATGGGGTACAGAGTTAAACAGGGAATTCTCACCTGAAGAACTTCGGATGGCGGAGAAGCATCTTAAAAAATGCTCAACTTCATTAGTCATTAGGGAAATGCAAATCAAAACAACCCTGAGATTTCACCTTACACCAGTCAGAATGGCTAAGATTAAAAATTCAGGAAACAGCAGGTGTTGGAGAGGATGTGGAGAAAGAGGAACACTCCTCCACTGCTGGTGGGGTTGCAAATTGGTACAACCACTCTGGAAATCAGTCTGACGGTTCCTCCGAAAACTGGGCACCTCACTTCCAGAAGATCCTGCTATACCACTCCTGGGCATATACCCAGAGCATTCCCCACCATGTAATAAGGATACATGCTCTACTATGTTCATAGCAGCCCTATTTATAATTGCCAGATGCTGCAAAGAACCCAGGTATCCCTCAACAGAAGAGTGGATGCAAAAAATGTGGTATATCTACACAATGGAGTACTATTCAGCCATTAGAAACAATGAATTCATGAAATTCTTAGGCAAATGGATGGAACTAGAAAACATCATACTAAGTGAGGTAACCCAGACTCAAAAGGTGACTCATGGTATGCACTCACTAATAAGTGGATATTAACCTATCAAACTGGAATACCCCAAACATAATCCATACATAAAATGAGGTACAAGAAGAAAGGAGGAGTGGCCCCTTGTTCTAGAAAGACTCAGTGAAGAAGTATAGGGCAAAACCAGAACGGGGAAGTGGGAAGGGGTGGGTGGGAGGACAGGGGGAGAAAAGGGGGCTTATGGGACTTTCGGGGAGTGGGGGGCTAAAAAAGAGGAAATCATTTGAAATGTAAATAAAAAATATATCGAATAAAAAAAAAAAAAGAAAGGCAGGGATGGAAATGGAGAATAACCTGAGGAAGAGAAGTTCCAGCAACAGGCCCAAAGTGTGATCCAGCTCAAGGTCTGAGACTATTACTGAAGCCATGGAGTGCTTGCCAAAAGGAACCTACCATGACTGTCCTATGAGAGACACAACACACAACAAGCAGCTGAAAGAGACATTTGCAGCCAATACAGACATCTGAGGAGGAGGGCAACCCTGTAAGAGAACCAGCAGTCGATTACCCAGGAACCCTAAGATCTCTCATATACTTGATCATCTACCAGGCAGCATATGCCAGCTGATATGAGGCTCCCGGCACATATAGAACAGAGGACAGCTGGGTCTGTGTTCAGTCAGAGAAGATGCCCCTATCCCTCAAAAGACTGGGGACTTCAGCTAGGTTAGCAATCTGGCGGGGTAGGGGTTGGGTGGGGCCAACATCATAGGGACAGGGGAACAGATAGGAGGTATGGGATGTGGAACAGTTGGAGGGTGGAATGGGAGGGGAATAAAATCTGAAGTGGGATAAATAAATAAATAAATAAATAAATAAATAAATAAATAAATAAATAAGATGGTCTTTCTATATCAATTAAAGTAATCAAGACCATTCCTAGCAGCCACACCCAGGGCTGTATCTCTCTCTTGGTCCCAGACTTTGTCAAGTTAATAATTAAAAGTAGCCTTCCCAACAACAGATGCACAGCTTGCCTTATTGGCTTGCTCTCCAATACACTAGACAACCTTCCTGCTCTTGTAGCTTCACTACTGGTTCCCTAATCTAAACAAAGATGATGTCTTATTTATACCAATAATAGCCCTCTCCTGCCTTCCAGACATTCGTCTTTCCTCTTTCAGTTTTTATAAATCTTTTAAAATGTAAACCATGTGAAGTAATGTTTTGCTCAAACCCTCAAGTGTCTTTCCTTTGCAAAGTGATTAATAGTTTTAGATCTTACTCTGCTCTGCAAAGCCTTGCAGCAGGCATTAAACCTGCCAGATTCTCTGATCTTCTTTTGAAGTGAGAATGCTCTAAGGCCCAGGTTCTCCTTTCAGATCTGTGAATGGATGGTTCTTTTGAATCTCAAGTGGCAGTGTAAGTAAAACAAAAGCTTGAACAATCTGTATGCAAAATTCTCTCTGCACAATGAATCCCTTGCTTTTTGGTTATGTCTTACAACTATATTAAGTTTACAGAAGACCATAATACTAAATATGAATATTTCAAAAGATTAATTTTATTTATGTGTACATAAATGCAGGAATGTGTGTGTCCCTGTGTACATCTATTTGTGGTTGTGTGACATTGTGTGTACAGACCACATTATGTAGAGATACTGATGGAGATCAGAAAAGGGGTCATATACTCTGGAACTGGAGGGACAAGAAGTGAGTTGTTTCACAAAGGTCTTCAAATTATACTGTGTTCTCTGTAAGAGCATCAGGTGCCCTTAAAATCAGCCACTTTCATAGACTCCAAATGATATGTTTTGAAAGTTATGTAAATTCATAGAGCAGAGGTTTTTCTGTGAGTAACTTTCAGCTTATCATAAATGAAAAGATGATTGTCCAAGTTAAAATCTTTAGAGAAATTTTCCCCAAATCCATACATGTCAACATTCTTTCCAGAGAAATATAAAATACTTTTGATTATAAAAATGTATATGATTTCTGTTTCTTAATATTAAGATATACTTGCATAATATCATAATTACTGAACTTTTAAAATATGAAAGCACTACTTTTATTTTAGATGTGAGCACACTGAAGTACTCTATATTTGCATCATTCAATGTATAAAGAATCCTCAAAATCTTTATGTTGGTGACTAGAGATTAACAACACTATCATTCTAGATCCAAGTTCTGTTCTCAGAACTCACATGGTTGTTAAAAAAAAAATCTGTAATTCTTTTTTAAATTAGATATTTTCTTTATTTACATTTCAAATGTTATCCTTATTTCCCATCCAAAACCCCCTATCATATGCCCTCTTCCCCTACTCAGTAACCTACTCGCCTTCCCTTCCCCTTACTGGCATTCCCCTATACTGGGCATTGAGCCTTCATAGGACCAAGGGCCTCTCCTCTTATTGATTTCCAACAAGGTCATCCCCTGTAAACATATGCAGCTGGAGCTATGGGCCCTTCCATGTGTACTCTTTAGTTGGTAGTTTAATCCCTTTGGAGCTCTGGAACAGAATACTAATAGCTTATGCTCTAGGATCAAGAATTGACAAATGGGACCTCAGAAAAATTTAAAGCTTCTGTAAGGCAAAAAAACACTGTCAATAGGACAAAACACCAAACAATAGATTGGGAAAAGATCTTTACTAATCCTACATCCATCCCATAGACGGCTAATATACGATATATACAAAGAATTCAAAAAGTTCGAAAAGTGTGTCCCAGTTCTATTGTGATGGAAAGATACTACTTCCTGAGAGTCATTCACTACATCTGTCTTTTACAATCTCCCCACCTGTTCTGCGTAGATCTTTGAGCCTTGAGGAGAGGAGGTTGATTTAAAAAATATTAATTTAGAGCTATGCACTCCAAAAATCTCTCCAACTTAGTCCAGTTGTGGATCTCTTTGTTAATTATCATCTTCAGCAAGGAAATTCTTCTCTGATGACAGTTGAGCAATACACCAGTATCTATGTATAAAGAAATATGTCTATTGCTTTGTTCCTTTAGCAAAATAATAGTTTTTTGTTTACACCTAGGCCCATTACCTGTCTAGTGTCAGGTTCTTGTCTTGCTTTATTTTTTAAAGTCCTATGTTACATTTGTCTCCACTGCATTCTTATAGATAGTTCATAAATAAACTCAGCTACTGGTGGGAAAAAGACTTGACAAATGGGACCTCATAAAATTACAAAGTTTCTGTAGGGCAAAGGACATTGTCAATAGGACAATACAGCAACCAGCAAACTGGGGAAAAAATCTTTACCAACACTACATCCAACAGAGGGCTAATATCCAATATATACAAAGAACTCAGCAGAGGCTGGTCCAGCTGAAGGGCCATCAGCAGTGGAACCAAGGTGACAGGGTCCAGGCAGGCCCGGCGCCAATGACCACTGACCTTCGCTGGCCAGCCGGGCTGCAAGTAGCAGTGCATTTAAGGTGACTTTCACCGCACAGAAGCCACTTCAGAACTCTGCCTCCCGCCAGTTAGGAGACACTCACCTCCATCTTGGTTCTCGGACTCCAGAGAGATCAGACAGACTGAGGTACACACATTGCGGGGGGTCTAAGCCCGACGGGCATTGGCCTGCACCCAGGCCCTGGGCTGTTCAGGGGGCCATCGGGGTGCCAACCCAGCCAGGAGGTTTTTTGCCTGGGCCCAGTGCACTGACCTCCATTTTGCCTACAGGACGCCAGAGAGTTCTAGCAGGCAAAACCAGGTAACAGACATAGTCCGAGGCTAACATAGCAGGGGTTCTAGGCCACAACAGGCCCTGGACTGACCCCAAGAACTGGGCTGCTCAGTGGGCCATATGTGTGTCAAACTGGCCAGGAGGTTGTTAGCCCTGCAGACTCTCCTGGGAGTGCACTTTCAGGGAGCGCGCACACACTCACGCCCTCCATCCTGGCCACCTGACAGACCCAATTAACAGTCATAGCCAAAGGGGAACTTTGCTCGGACTTTGGCCTCCCAGGCTTTTGCCTAGACTCAGGGCCTGAGCAGCTAGGCTAGCCTTGTGTGCATCAACCCACTTGGGAGATAGGCTGCCCAGCAGAGTGATCAGCATGCAGAAAAGGTCCCTGCAGCATACACCCTTCAGCACTCCCTGAAGGAGCAAATGGGCACCATCTGGTTCAGAGACACAATCTGGGTCAAAGCACACTAGGGCTACAAGGGCACCCAAGAGGAGGACAGCACATCAGCAATCTCCTACAGGGGAAACCCAGCCATCCAGTGTTGCAGAAATAGCCCCACAGCCCCTCAGGAGGCTCAAACACCAGCCAGAGACAAGACCAACTAACTCCAGAGAACAAGATGACAAAGGGCAAACATAGGAACGCTACTAACAGAAATCTAGGCAATATGGCAGCATCTGAACCAAACTCTCCAACATCAGCAAGTCCTGGTTATGCCAACACACCAGAGAAACAAGATTTGGATTTAAAATCACTGGTCACGATGCTGCTAGAAGAACACAAAAAGGACATGAATGAACCTGTTAAAGACATACAGGGGAACATAAATAAGCTAGAAACCCGTATAATGGAAACACAAAAATCACTTAAAGAAATGCAGGAGAATAAGGCTCAAGAGATAGAAGCCAATAAAGAAGAAACACACACACACACACACACCAAAAAAAAAAAAAAAAAAAAAAAAAAAACTGAAAGAAATGCAGGAGAACTTGAGTCAAGAGACAGAAGTCATGAAAGAGGAAACACAAAAATCTCTTAAAGAATTACAAGAAAACACAAACAAACAAATGCTGGAACTGAACAAAACCATCCTGGATCTAAAAACAGAAGTAGAAGGAACTAAGAAAGCACAAAGGGAGACAACTTTGGAGATAGAAAATCTTGAGAAGAAATCAGGGGCCATAGATGCAAATATAAACAACAGAATACAAGAGATGGAAGAAAGAATCTCAGATGCCGAAGATACCACAGAAACCATTGACTCAACAGTCAAAGAAAATACAAAATACAAAAAGCTTGTATCCCAGAACATCCAAGAAATCCAGGATACAGTGAGAAGACCAAACCTAAGGATTATAGGTATAGATGAGAGTGAAGATTTACAACAGAAAGGGACAGCAAATATCTTCAACAAAATTATGGAAGAAAACGTTCCTAACTTAAAGAGAGAGATGCCTATGAATATACAAGAAGCCTACAGAACTCCAATCAGACTGGACCTGAGCAGAAATACCTCTTGCCACATAATAATTAAAACCCCAAATGCACTAAACAAAGAAAGAATATTAAAGGCAGTAAGAGAAAAAGGCCAAGTAACATATAAAGGAAGACCTATCAGAATCACACCAGACTTCTCACCAGAGACAATGAAAGCTAGAAGATCCTGGGCAGATCTCATGCAGACTCTAAGAGAACACAAATGTCAGCCAAGACTACTATACCCAGCAAAACTCTCAATCACAATAGATGGAGAAACCAAGACATTCCATGACAAAACCAAATTTACACAATATCTTTCCACAAACCCAGCTCTGCAAAGAGTAATAGGAGGAAAACTCCAATACAAGGAGGGAAATGACACCCTGGAAAAAGCAAAATAGTTACCTTTCTTCATCAAACCCAAAAGAAGATAACCACTCAAATATAAAAATAACATCAAAAATCACAGGACGTAATAATCACCATTCCTTACTATCTCTTAACATCAATGGACTCAATTCCCCAATAAAAAGACATAGACTAACAGACTGGATAAGGAAACAGGACCCTATATTTTGCTGCATACAGGAAACACACCTCAATATCAATGACAAAAACTACCTTAGAGTAAAAGTCTAGAAGACAATTTTACAATCCAATGGTCTCAGGAAACAAGTCGGAGTAGCCATTCTAATATCAGATAAAATTGACTTTCAACTTAAAGTCATCAAAAGAGACACTGAGGTACACTTCTTGCTGGTCAAAGGAAAAATCCACCAAGAAGAACTTTCAATTCTGAACATCTATGGACCAAATGCAAGGGCACCCTCATTCATAAAAGAAACTTTACTAAATCTCAAACACACATTTCACCTAACACACTAATTGTGGGGGACTTCAACACTCCACTCTCCTCAATGAGCCAATCAGGAAAACAGAAACTAAACAGGGTCACAGTAAAACTAATTGAAGCTTTGGACCAATTGGATTTGACTAATATTTATAGAACATTTTACCCTAAAGCAAAAGAATATACCTTTTTCTCAGCACCTCATGGTACCTTCTCCAAAACCGACCATATAATTGGTCACAAGACAGACCTCAACAAATACAAAAAGATCGAACTAATCCCATGCCTCCTATCAGATCACGATGGTGTAAGAGTGGTTTTCAATAGCAACAAAAGCAACAGAAAGTCCACATACACATGGAGGCTGAACAATACTCTACTCAATGGCACCTTGGTCAAAGAAGAAATAAAGAAAGAAATCAGACACTTTTTAGAATTTAATGAAAATGAAGGCACAACATACCCAAATCTTTGGGACACAATGAAAGCAGTGCTAAGAGGAAAACTCATAGCCCTGAGTGCCTCCAAAAAGAAAATGGAGAGAGCATACACTAGCAGCTTAACGACACACCTGAAAGCCCTGGAACAAAAAGAAGCCAATTCCCCCAGGAGGAGTAGAAGACAGGAAATCATCAAACTCAGGGCTGAAATCAATCAATTGGAAACAAAGAGAACCATACAAAGAATCAACGAATCCAGGAGCTGGTTCTTTGAGAAAATCAAAAAGATAGATAAACCCTTAGCCAGACTGACCAAAGGGCACAGAGAAAGTATCCAAATTAACAAAATTAGAAATGAAAAGGGGGATATAACAACAGAAATTGAGGAAATCCAAAAAATCATCAGATCCTACTACAAAAGCCTATACTCAACACAACTGGTGAATCTGGAGGAGATGGACAATTTTCTTGACAGATACCAAATAACAAAATTAAATTAGTACCAAATAGATCATTTAAACAGTCCCATAACACCTAAAGAAATAGAAGGGGTCATAGAAAGCCTTCCAAGGAAATAAAGCACAGGACCAGATGGTTTCAGTGCAGAATTCTATCAGACCTTCAAAGAAGAGCTAACACCAATACTCTTCAAACTATTCCTCAAAATAGAAACAGAAGGAACTCTACCCAATTCCTTCTACAAAGCCACAATACGCTGATACCAAAACCACACAAAGATCCAACAAAGAAAGAGAACTTCAGACCAGTTTCCCTTATGAACATCAATGCAAAAATATTTAATAAAATTCTGGCCAATCGAATCCAAGAACACATCAAAATGATCATCCACCATGATCAAGTAGGCTTTATCCCAGGGATGCAGGGTTGGTTCAATATATGGAAATCCATCAATGCAATCCACTACATTAAAAAACTAAAAGAAAAAAAACCACATGGTCATTTCATTGGATGCTGAAAAAGCATTTGACAAAATTCAGCATCCTTTCATGCTTAAAGTCTTGGAAAGAACAGGAATTCAAGGCCCATACCTAAACATAGTAAAAGCAATATACAGCAAACCAGTAGCCAGCATCAAATTAAATGGAGAGAAACTTGAAGCAATCCCACTAAAATCAGGGACTAGACAGGGCTGCCCCCTTTCTCCTTATTTTTTCAATATTGTACTTGAGGTACTAGCTCAGGCAATTCGACAACATAAGGAGGTCAAAAGGATACAAATTGGAAAGAAAGAAGTCAAACTATCATTATTTGCAGATGATATGTTAGTCTACCTAAGTGACCCATAAAACTCCTACAGCTGATAAACAACTTCAGCAAAGTGGCTGGTTATAAAATCAACTCAAGCAAATCAGTAGCCTTCCTATACTCAAAGGATAAGCAGGTGGAGAAAGAAATTAGGGAAATTACCCCCTTCACAATAGCCACAAATAGTATAAAGTACCTTGGGGTGACTCTTACCAAACATGTGAAAAATCTGTATGACAAAAACTTCAAGACTATGAAGAAGGAAATGGAAAAAGACCTCAAAAAATGGAAAAACCTTGCATGCTCATGGATCGGCAGTATTAATATAGTTAAAATGGTCATTTTGCCAAAAGCAATATACAGATTCAACGCAATACCCATCAAAATCCCAACTCAATTCTTCAAAGAGTTAGAAAGAGCAATCCTCAAATTCATCTGGAACAATAAAAAACCCAGGATAGCTAAAACTATTCTCAACAATAAAAGAAATTCTGGGGGTATCAATATCCCTGACCTCAAGCAATACTACAGAGCAATAGTGTTAAAAAACTGCATGGTATTGGTACAGTGACAGGTAGGCCGATCAGTGGAAGAGGATTGAAGATCCAGAAATGAACCCTCAAACCTATGGCCACTTGATCCTCAACAAAGAGGCTGAAAACATCCAGTGGAAAAAAGATAGCCTTTCCAACAAATGGTGCTGGTTCAACTGGAGGTCAGCATGCAGAAGAATAGGAATTGATCCATCCTTGTCTCCTTGTACTAAGCTCAACTCCAAATGGATCAAGGACCTACACATAAAGCCAGACACTCTGAAGCTAATAGAAAAGAAACTGGGAAAGACCCTTGAGGACATCGGTACAGGGGTAAAAGTCCTGAACAGAACACCAATAGCTTATGCTCTAAGATCAAGAATTGACAAATGGGACCTCATAAAATTACAAAGTTTCTGTAAGGCAAAGGACACTATTAAAAGGGCAAATCGGCAACCAACAAATTGGAAAAAGATCTTCACCAATTCTACATCAGATAGAGGCCTAATATACAATATATATAAAGAATTTAAGAAGTTAGACAGAAAACCAAACAATCCTATTAAAAATGGAGTACAGAGTTAAAGAAAGAATTTTCACCTGAAAAACTTTGGATGGCGGAGGGAGTGGGGACCCAGAAAAGGGGAAATCATTTGCAATGTAAATAAAATAAATAATTAAATAAATAAAATGCTCAACTTCACTAGTTATTAAGGAAATGCAAATCAAAACAACCCTTCGATTTCACCTTACACCAGTCAGAATGGCTAAGATTAAAAATTCAGGAGACAGCAGATGTTGGCAAGGTTGTGGAGAAAGAGGAACATTCCTCCACTGCTGGTGGGGTTGCAAATTGGTACAACCACTCTGGAAATCAGTCTGGCGGTTCCTCTGAAAACTGGGCACCTCCCTTCCAGAAGATCCTGCTATACCACTCCTGGGCATATACCCAGATGATTCCCCACCATGTAATAAGGATACATGCTCTACTATGTTCATAGTAGTCCTATTTATAATTGCCAGATGCTGGAAAGAACCCAGGCATCCCTCAACAGAAGAGTGGATGCAAAAAATGTGGTATATCTACACAATGGAGTACTATTCAGCCATTAGAAACAATGAATTCATGAAATTCTTAGGCAAATGGATGGAGCTAGAGAACATCATACTAAGTGAGGTAACCCAGACTCAAAAGATGAACCACTAATAAGTGGATATTAACCTAGAAAACTGGAATACCAAAAACATAATCCACACATCAAATGATGTACAAGAAGAACGGAGGAGTGGCCCCTTGTTCTGGAAAGACTCAGTGAAGCAGTATAGGGCAGAAACAGAACAGGGAACTGGGAAGTGTTGTGTGGGAAAACAGGGGGAGGGAAGCGGGCTGATGGGACTTTCAGGGAGTGGAGGTCTAGAAAAGGGGAAATCATTTGAAATGTAAATTAAAAATATAAAATAAAATATAAAATAAAAAAAGAAAAAAGAAAAAAAAAGCACTCAAGAAGTTAGACTTCATAGTATCAACCTATTAAAAATGGGGTAAAGTGCTAAACAAAGAATTTTCAACTGAGGAATATTGAATGACTGAGAAGCACCTAAAGAAATGTTCAACATCCTTAGTCATCAGGGAAATGCAAATCAAAACAACCCTGAGTTTCAACCTCACAACAGTCAGAATGGCTAAGATAAAAATCTCAGGGGACAGCAGATCCTGGAGAGGATGTGGAGTAAGAGGAATATTTCTCCATCGCGTGTGGGATTGCAAGCTGGTAAATCCACTCTGGAAATCATTTTGGCAGAACTCCTCAGAAAATTGGGCATAATACTTCCTGAGGACCCTGTTATATCACTCCTGGGCATATACCTAGAGGATTATCCAGTATATAATAAGGACACATGTTCCACTATGTTCATAGGAGCCTTATTTATAATAGCCAGAACCTGGAAAGAACCCAGATGTCCCTCAATGGAGGAATGGATAAAGAAAATGTGGTATATTTACACAATGGAATACTATTCAGCAATTAAAATAATGAATTCGTGAAATTCTTAGGCAAATGTGTGGAACGGGAAAATATCATCCTGAGTAAGGTAACCCAATCACAAAACAACACAACAGTATGCACTCACTAATAAGTGAATATCAGCCCCAAAGCTTGGAATAACCAAGACAATTCACAGATCAAATGAAGTTCAAGAAGGAGGAAGAACAAATTATGGTTTCTCTGGTCCTTCTTAGAAGGGGGGGGGGCAAAATGCCCACAGAAGGCAATACAGTGTGGAACAGAGTATGAGGGAAAGACCATCCCCAGAGACTACCTTACCTAGGGATCCATGCCATATACAGTTACAAAACCCAGACACTATTGTGGATGCCCACACGTGCTTGCTGCCTAGAGACTGATATAACTATCACCTGGGAGGCTCTGCCAGTGCATGACCAATACAGAGGGGGAAACTCTCAGCCAGCCATCAAACTGAGCACAATGTCCCCAATGGAGGAGCTAGAGAAAGGACTCAAGGAGCAGAAAGGGTTTGCAGTGCCATAGGAGGAACAAAAATACGATCCTCCCAGTACCCCCAGAGCTCCCAGGACTAAACCATCAACCAAAGAGTACACATGGAGTTACCCATGGATCCAGATGCATAGGTGCCAGAGGACTGCCTTGTCAGACATCAAAGGGAGGAGAGGCCCTTGGTCCTTGGAAGGCTAGATGGTACAGTGTAGGCTAATACCAGCACAAGGAAGCAGGGGCGGGTTGATTGGGGAACAGGGGGAGGATTATGGGATTTTCAGGGGGGAAACCAGGAAAGTGAACATTTGAAATGTAAATAAAGAATACACCTAATCAAAAATAAAGATAGGAAAAACACCTCAATTGACAGCAGATGCAAGGATGTGGAGAAAGACAAATATTCCTCCATTGCTGATGGGCTTGCAAGCTTGTACAACCACTCTGGAAATTATTTTGGTGGTTCCTCAGAAAATTGGACATACTACTACCTGAGGACCCTGCTATACCATTCCTGGGCATATACCCAGAAGATGCTCCAACATGTAATAAGTACACATGCACCACTATGTTCATAGCAGCCTTATTTATAGTAGCCAGATGCTTGAAAGAACCGAGATGTCCCTCAACAGAGTATTGGATTCAGAAAATATGGTTCTTTTACAAACGGGAGTACTACTCATCTATTAAAAACAATGAGTTCATGAAATTCTTAGGCAAATGGATGGAACTAGAAAATATCTTCCAGACAAAGAGAACACACATGGTATGTACTCACTGATAAGTGGATATTAGTCCAGAAGCTCGGGATACCCAGGATACAATTCACAGACCTCACGAAGCTCAAGAAGAAGGAAGACCAAAGTATGGATACTTAGATTCTTCTTAGAAGTGGGATCAAAATACCTACATGAGGAGATACGTAGACAATGTGTACATAGTCTGAAGGAAAGGCCATCTGTAACTTTTGTCCTGAGCACTGACAATTCCTTCTTCTAGCTTCCATACGCAGACATATATTATAGGAAACAAACTATTTATGCAAATGTTCTTTTCCTAATTAATTTCCTACATCAAAGAGGGAGAATCATATATTTAAATCAAGCATGCCTTTCAATATAGGAATAGCAATAATTCCTTCCCAAATTATCAACTATTGCTGGAATTTATGTGGATTGTACATCCTACTGTAGAGAGGAATTGGCTAAGTGATATACTGATTTTAAAGCTAGATCTCTTTACCAAGAAATGTAAATAGGATAGCAGTCAAACTCCTTGTGAATAGTCTAATAATCTGATAAATGCGTTACCTGAATGACTAGTTAATGAATAAATTTATGATTGAATTTGTTTTGACATAATATACTTGACATAAATGATATAGATGCCTATAGAAAATGGATGTTGAATCCTTGAAGTTGTGGAGTCCATAAGATTTGCTTTGTTGGAACCACAACTTGAAACATGCAAATACTATAGCATAGAATATAAAACAAAGGAATTTCAAAGGGGAAGATTACTCAGTCATGAAAGCTTTAGGTTTATAAAACTGAGTTCCAAAGTTCAGTCCTCAGAATAAACAGAAAAATAGGCAGTCATGATATACTTGCAATACCAGCACTGGAAAATGGAGCCAGGAATATCCTTGGGACTCAACATCTACCCAGCCTTGTCTTTTAAGTCATACTCAACTGAGAGAAACTGTGCTTCAAACACAAGGTATGAGGTGATCATCAGAAACAATTGCAAAGATTGTTTTGTTTTGTTTTGTTTTTGAGAGAGAGAGAGAGAGAGAGAGAGAGAGAGAGAGAGAGAGATGCATCTTAAATTCTATCCTAGTAGAAAAGACCTCGAATACTACTTATTTAGCACGTGGGGCAGGAAAACAGCAATTGTTAGGGGAGCCTAGGCTGCATAGACTTAGGTGAAGCCCAGTCTCAAAGTAAAAATGTAAAAAATCAAAGAAACGGAAAAAAAAAAAACACAAAGCCTACAGACACAAAATAATGGTAGAGAATCAGTCTAGCATGTGTACATGATAGGATAACATAGAATAAAAGAAAATGAAGTTTTCAATATTTATATTTGAGTGATTGTGTAAAGACACATGGGAAATGCTCTTAAAAATAATCCATGTTGTGCCTGCATGGTAGTATTATCAAGCCATTCCTTCACATGCTGTAAAACTGCTACAAGACAAACTGTTGCAGCCCCTGTAGCTAACTGCCTCACAAAATGCAAACATAAAAATCTGTACCCCTAAAAGCTCAAATAAACAAACCTCAGGCCCTACAAATCCCACCATGACCTAAAAAAAACAACAATAAAACAACTACAAAAGTAAGAAAAAATGAAATAAGTTAAAGGATAACATGTTTATTTAGATAAATAGCCTGGTGTATATTGTGATTTGTATATTTGATCAAAAGTAGAAATGATAAAAAAAATTGAGTATTTTTAATCTTGTAATAGCAGAAGGGAAATTTTCCATATGAAACCCAAGGCACAAATATACCAATTCTTTAACATCTAAAGAACCTCATACGATGTTTCAAGTTTTTAAAGAATAAACATACAAATGTTTGCAGAAAATGAATTTGCTTCATTAAAAATTATGATAACTCAGGAAAAATGTCTTCTTCCAAATAGGGAAAGATATTAAATGGTAAATTAATGATTATTATAGAAATAGAGCTATAGCCATTTGAAAGCAGACCAGTCTTGATGCATTCAAACATGGTAATGAAGAATTGATAGTGTCCCATGAACTTCTTGTTTGTAATCTCTGTTTTAAACATAATGTTTGATTAATGAAGAAAAAGGCCACTGATCTCTTTAGAAGAATGCAAAGTGGTATGAAAAAGATGGAAGAAAGAAAGAAAAAGAAAGAAAGAAAGGAAGGAAGGAAGGAAGGAAGGAAGGAAGGAAGGAAGGAAGGAAAAGAAAGGACAGAAAGGGAAAGGAAGGAAAGGAAAGAAAAAAAGAAAGAAAGAAAATAGAAAGGATAGAAGGAAGAAAGAAAGGACAGAAAAGGAAAGAAAGAGAAAGAGAAAGAAAAAACCTGTTTAATTGAGACTTTGCAAAGTACATGTGTGCAGCCTTAGCGTCCTCAGAACCAACAGCTGCAGATAGATAAAGGCAGTGCCAAGAGCAAGCAGGTCCTCAGAGGCCACATCCTTGCTCTTAGCATTAGCTTTGGCAGCTTTCCTGGGCAGAATACTTGTGTGCAGAGTTGGTTCTCATATTATGCCAGTAACTTTGTTGGCACCTGTGGATGACTCACACACACTTCTAATGGTTGATGCAGATTAAATTCCTGAGTCTTTGACTTTAGTATTCTTGCTCAAAGTCACACGCAGTTTGTGTCCTGAGACATGATTTAAACTCCAAATGTCTGTTCCAAAACGATAAACTATGCTGAGAGTCAGATTTGCATAAACACATGGATGTTAGCATTGTTTCTTTTATTCATAATAGATATAGGTTTAATATTTTGCAGTATCTTTCTCACTTGGTGTCATTCCTTTTTTTAATGTAGTTAACAGTAGCTTGTAGAAATCCTGACATTTTCTATATTACTTTTTATTGAATATATTCTTTATTTACATTTCAAATGTTATCCCCTTTCCCAGTGTTCCATCCTCCTGGATAGCCCCTATCCCATCCTCCCTTCCCTTAATTCTATAAAGATGTTCCTCCACCTGCCCATTCTTTTTTAAACGTGGGGATTACAATAGGCACTGGGTGCACAGAAAGAAGACCATACTAGATAAAGAGTTTGAGATATTTGCTGTGAATTTACTATCATTTGGATAAAAATCTGTGGGAAATACATTGTAGGCTAATAGATGAGTTTCTTTTTTAAAATTATAAAAATATCTTTTCCCCTGGTTGTAATATACTCATTCAAAAATGGACTAGGAGACTTGTACAAATTTATTTTGTAACACGTTTGCTTCTGTAAGAATTTGTAAGGTAAGGTGAATTTCTAGAATTCTTTCTAGAATTTATTTATGGTATTAATTTTGAATCTGTGACTATGTACTGAACAGGTTTGTAATATAACAGGAAAATATCCTCTGATTGTAGTTATATAGAAATCCTGTAATGAACGTAAAGAATCTTTTATATTGCATCCACTCACAAATCCTTCCAGAAGAGGGATGGTCTCCCAGGAGAGCTTGCACTCCTAAGCTCAGAGGTGAGATTACTACTTTTGCTCCAATAACTGTTCAAAGCAGGACTGGCCAGGAGTGCACAGGACACAGGAACAGTGGAGCAGCTGGGAACTGGATCCTTCTAGTCTCCATCCACCTAGAAATCAAGGCTGTCCCACAGTCCTATACACCCAAACCCTGCCCAGAAGAGAGCTGTTCTCCCCAGGAGTGCTGACACCCATGAGATCACAGGCTTACAAGCCCATAATAGGGGCAAGGACCAGTCAGAGACAGCAAGAACAACTAACACCGGGGATAACCATATGGCAAGAGGTAAGCACAAGAACCTTATCAACAGAAATCAAGGCTACTTGTCATCTTCTGAACCCAGTTATCCCACCAGAACAAGTTCTAGTTACCCCAACACACGGAAAAGCAAGATTTGTATTTAAAATCGCATCTCATGATGATGATAGAGGACTTTAAGAAGGTCGTAAACTACTCCCGTAAGGAATACAGGAGAACATAGGTAAACAGGTAGAAGACCTTACAGAGGAAACACAGAAATCCCTTAAAGAATTACAGGAAAATTTAACCAAACAAGTGAAGGAATTGAAAAACAAACAAACAAGCAAACAAAACCCCCCCAAAAAACCATCTAGGATCTAAAAATGGAAATACAAACAATAAAGAAATAACAAATGAAGATATCTCTGGAGATAGAAAACCTAGGAAAGAGATCAGGAGTCATAGAAGCAAGTATAACCAACAGAATACAAAAGATAGAAAAGAGAATCTCAGGTGTAGAAGATACGATAGAAAACATTCAAAACTGTCAAAGAAAATGCAAACTGCAAGCAGCCAAAAGCAATCTACAGATTAATGAAATTGCCATCAAAATTCCAACTCAATTATTCATAGAGTTAGAAAGAGCAATTTGCAAATTCATCTGGAATAACCAAAAAACAAGGATAACAAAAGCTATTCTAAACAATAAAAGAACTTCTGGGGGAATCACTGTCCCTGACCTCAAGCTATATTACAGAACAATAGTGATAAAAACTGCATGGTATTGGTACAGTGATAGGCAGGTAGATCAATGGAATAGAATTGAAGACCCAAAAATGAACCCACACAGCTATGGTCATTTGATTAACAAAGGAGTGAAAAACCAGTGGGAAAAGACAACATTTTCAACAAATGGTGCTGTTTCAACTAGTGATCAGCATGTAGAATCAAGCAAATCTATCCATCCTCATCTTCTTGTACAAAGCTCAAGTCCAAGTGGATCAAGGACCTCTACATAAAACCAGATACACTGACTCTATTAGAAGAGAAAGTGGGGAAGAGCCTGGAGCACATGGGCACAAGGGAAATTTTCCTAAACAGAACACCAAATGGCTTATATCCTAAGAAAAGATGAAATCATTTGAAATGTAAATAAAGAATATATCTAATAAAAAACTGGAATTGTTTTGCAGTTAGTAATACAATTAAAACCTGTGGCCTCTAAAAACATACCATTAACACTGGAAATAATTTATACTATGCAAATCTCAAGATTTAGAGGAAACACGAGTCAAAGTGAAAATGTGTCCTTTAACTTGGGACATAATTAGAGAAAACATTATAGTTAACAATATAGAAATTAATCCAATTTTGTCTTTAGGATTAATTTGGAACAGGAAATAAAAAATAGTCCTTAACAGACCCTTACCAAAAAAAAAAAAAAAAAAAAGAATTGACAAATAGGACCTCATAAAATCACAAAGCTTCCATAAGACAAAGGACACTGTCAATAGAACAAAATGGCAACCATCAGATTGGGGAAAGAACTTTACCAGCCCAACATCTGATTGAGGGCTAATATCCAATATATACAAGGAACTTAAGAAGTTAAACTCCAGAGAACCAAATAACCCTATTAAAAATGGTATACAGAGCTAAACAAAGAGTCCTCAATTGAGGAATACCAAATGGGTGAGAAGCACCTAAAGAAATTCTCAACATCTTTAGTCATCAAGAAAATGCAAATCCAAACAACCCTGAGATTCAACCTCACACTAGTCAGAATGGCCAAGCTCAAAAAATCAGGTGACAGAAGAGGTTGACAAAGATTTGGAGAAAGAGGAACACTTCTCCAGTGCTGGTACAATTGCAAGTCAGTACAACTACTCGGGAAATCAAGCTGACAGTCCTCATAAATTGGTCATATACAAAAAAGATGCTCCAACATATAACAAGGAAACATGCTGAACTATGATCACAGAAGACCTGTTTATAATAATCAGAAACTGGAAATTACCCAGATGTCCTTAAACAGAGGAATGGATACAGATAATGTGGTTCATTTACACAATAGAATACTACTCAGCTTTTAAAAACAATGATTTCATGAAATTCTTACGTAAATGGATGGAACTAGAGGATATCATCCAGAGTGAGGTTATCCGGTCACAAAAGAACAAACATGGTTAGCACTTACTGATAAGTGGATATTGGCCCGAAAGTTCGAAATACCCAAGATACAATTCATAGACCATAGACCACCTGAAGCTCAAGAAGAAGGAAGACCAAAGTGTGCATACATAGGTCCTTCTTAGAAGGGGAACAAAATACCCACAGGAGATGCAGAGACAAATTGTGGAGCAGTGACTGAACGAAAGGCTATCCAGAGACTGTCCCATCTTGGTATCCATCCTATGTACAGTTACCAAACACAGACACCATTTTGGAGGCCAAGAAGGGCTTGGTGTCAGGAGCTTGTTATAGCTATACCTTGGGAGGCTTTCCCAGAGCCTGACAAATACAGAGTTGGATGCTCCCAGCCAACCACTGGACTGAGGACAAGGACTCCAATGGAGGAGTTAGAGAAAGGTCTGAAAGAGCTGAATGTGTTTGCAGCCCCACAGGAAGAACAGCAATATCAAGTAAACAGACAGCCCAGATCTTCCAGGGCCTAAACTACCAACCAAAAAGTACACATGGAGTCGCCCATGGCTCCAGTTGCATATGTAGCAAAGGATGGCCTTGTTGGGTATCAATGAAAGGAGAGGCTCTTGGTCCTTTGAAAGTTAGATTCCCCACTGTAGGGGAATGCCAGGCTGAGGAAGCAAGAGTGGGTGAATCAGAAAACACCTTCATAAAAGCATGGGGAGGTAAAAATTGGATAGGGGGTTTTCTGAGGTAAAACTAGGAAAGGAGATAACACTTGAAATGTAAATAAAGAAATTTATCTTATAAAAAGAGAATCTTTTACATTTTGTCAATACAATGACTTGATTTCTATTGTAAATTTTCACACATGTACCATGAACACATTTAATCTCTTCACTTATGATTGGCTATTGTATGTGCAACCCTAAAGAATGATATTCAGGTTTAAATCATGTATGATTTTTTAAACAAATCACAATTATACCTTATGAAAACTCATAAAACTTTCGATTATAAATACACTTAATTAATTAATAAAAATTAAAGGAGATAAATTATCTTTTACTTGCTAGCAGAATTACTCCTTCAGAATATGCAAAATACAAAACAGTTTAAAAATGCAAATTCCCAGTCTCCTTTGCTAATGTCTTACTCATTTTCCCAAACTGAGAGTGTAGATCAGGTACAGACAGCCATATTTGAGAAGATGTTTAGCTGCAGGCCTGAATTTGTATCAATGGACCATATGTTTTTGAAAATTGCCTTCAGTTAAATGTAACTTTTCTTCCTCATTTCAAAGTATCCCCTTTTATAAAAGAGAGAAATGCTCAGTATCAATCTCATGTGCTTTACTATTTAAATACTTCAATATAAATTTTGTAAATATGCTTGGCTATAACAACTATAGCAATTACATCAACTATTGCTTGGGAAGTATCTTGAAAAATTCTGAACACCTCAAAAGAGTGCTTCACATGCCTACTGCTGGGGTTTTCAGTGGTGATCTTTGGCTCTTGGTCCACTGTTACTCTGTAGAGGAGGAAATTTAATTAGAGAGAGAGAGAGAGAGAGAGAGAGAGAGAGAGAGAGAGAGAGAGAGAGGAGTTGAGATAAATTAAATGGATATATAGATGGATGGATAGATGGGTAGGTAGGTAGATCACTAAATGATAGATAGGTAGATTACAAATATGCACTGAGATAGTTACTTGTGTAAGATTTATTTTAGATGGAAAGTTAACAGTATGATTTAAGCCTTTTCGAACATCCTGATTTTTCTTTTGCTCTCCTTGGTCTTTACATACCTCCCTTTGCTCTTCCTGAAGACTCCTCTTCTTCTATAAATGACCCACTCTCATGGAAGCCTAGAAACTTCCTTCTCTACACCAAGTTTTACACATATGTATATGTAATGTATATGCAATAAGCTACAATATGACCATGCGCAGACCATTACTCCAAGGCTAGACAAGGCAATAAAGTTGGAGGTAAAGGGTCTCACGAGAAGGCCAAAGAGTCATGGATAGTCCTTAATCCCTCTATTAGTGCCCTCACAAGCACACCAAGTTACTCAGTCATAATATATATGTCCTGGACCTAGGTCAGATTCCTACAAACTTTCTGATCTTTGTGAGCTCTTATGAGTTGTGGACCATGATCTTGTGTTCCTTACTCCTCTAGTGCCACTTATTCTCTTCTGATCCTTGATGCAACAGATGGAAACCAGTTCAGAAAACTACAAATTATAATATGGAGCTGAGAAATCCAGTCCATACAGTTGCATTCTATCTACAATTTACCCCTGTACCTAAAGCTCAGAAAACATGTGGAAATTTGAATGCAAATATTGCAAGACCAAGAGGATCAGGGGGTTTGCTATGATATTTTGTGTCAACCAACCAGACCTCCAGAGTTCCCAGGAACTGAACTACCAACCAAAGAGGACCCATGGCTCCAGCTGTACATGTAGCAGAGGATGGCTTATCTGTCTGGTATTAAAGGGAAGGCAGGCCCATGGTCCCATGAAGGCTCAATGTTCCAGTGTAGATGAATGCTATGGTAGTGAGGTGAGATTAGGAGGGCATGTGGGGGAGCACCCTTATAGAAGCAGGAGGAAGGCAAATGGGATAGGTGGTTTCTTCAGGGGAAACCGGGAATGGGGATCACACTTGAAATGTAAGTAAATAAAATATCCAATAAAAAAGAAATACCAAAATCTTAAAAGAAATACATACATAATATAATCAAATATACTTTAGTATTCAGAAAAAAATTGCAAAAGAAGACTTACAAATGGCAATCAAATGTTATGAAAATCAAAATTCAACTAGAGAAATATAAAGCTAAATATCTTTGTAAGATATTTACCTCATCTTTAAGAAAGATTGAACTAAAAAGTAACAGTAATAGAATACCTTGTGGCTAGAATATAGTAAACATAGTCATTGTAAACAACAGTATGGATAATCTTCAAAACAGAAGACAAAACTAGTATTTAGTAGAGAAAATTACCATGCCAAGTGTGAAATAGTACTCCAATGTTTACTGTGCATCATATTCAATAGTCAAGAAACTGTATCAGCACAAAAGCATATTAATGAATGAATGGATATAGACAATTTTATATAATGCATACACATGCATAGGAAATGGTTTATTCATATGAATGGAGGAAAGCTGCCACTTATAAAATATGGATATATTTGTGAGTCATGATATTAACAGGACATTTTCTACTATAGGAGAATAATTTGTCATAACCCCAGACTTTTTATTCAGTATAAATTCCAAGTGCTTTTCTTGGCAGCTCAAGTATTGAAAACATTTTTAAATATTTTTCTAATTTTCCATTTTTGAAAATAAATTTTTCTCATATACTATACTATAGTTATTATTTCCTCTCCCTCAATTTCTCCAAGTACCTCTCAAACTCCCTTTCCTCCTTGATACACTACCTTTCTGTCTCTCACTATAAAAGAACAGGCTTATAAGAGATAACAACAAAACATGATAAAGTAAAATATAGTAAGATAAAGAAAAATCTATCATATCAAAGTTAGAAACAGCAACCTAGCAGGAGGAAGGGTCCCAAGTACAGGCATAAGAGTGTAAGTCTTACTTGTTCACACAGTCAGAAGTCCTATAAAAGTACTAAGGTAACTGGGGGTCGCCAGCAGAAAGTCCCAGACACCAGAAAAGCAAGAGGCTCTCTGGACCCAATGGAGATGACATTAGCTGAAATACACAACAAAAGGGAGATAGAACCTGTAAAGACCATATGCCACCAGTTGAAGGATGGGCCACCCACTCAGCTCAAAAATACTAACCCAGAATTTCTCCTGTCTAAAAGAAATGCAGGGACAAAGAGGTAGCTGAGACTGAAGGAAAGGCTATCCAGAGACTGTCCCACCTAATGCTCCACCCCCATCTGCAGTCACCAAATCCAGACACTATTGCTGATGCCAATAGGTGCTTGCTGACAGGAGCCTGATATGGCTGTCTCCTCAAAGACTCAGAGTCTTACCAACATAGATGGGGATGCTTGCAACCAACCATAAGACTGAGGAGGGCAACCCCAATGGAGTAGTTAGGGGAAGCACTGAAGGAGCTGAAGGGGTTTACAATCTGATAGGAAGAACAACAATTATCAAACAACCAGACCCCACAGAGCTCCCAGGGACTAAACCACCAACTAAAAATTACACATGGAGGGACCCATGACTCCAGTTGCATATGTTACAGAGAATGGCCTTGTCTGGTATCAAAGGGAGAGGAGGCCCTTGGTCTTTGGAAGGCTTAATGCCACAGCACAGAGTAATGTAAGATTGTGGGGTCAGAGTGGGGGAGCACTCTCATAGATGCTGTGGGAAGATGGGATGGAGACATCTTGAAAAAATTTAAAAATATAAAAAAAAATTAAAAAGAAAAAAGAAAAAAGATATAAAGACATATTTTGGATTATATTGTAAAAGCCATAGAGTGTCATGAAGAAGATAATGAAAAATTTAATAATATTGCTGAATTTTAATTTTTAAAATACAACTTTAAATATCTTCCAGAAACTAAAAGTATCAGATGAGTTTCCAGTGACACAATAAGAGATTGATGGTCACCACAAAATAACACTAAGTTAATAATGATATTATTCATACACTGAATATAACAAATAGTCTACATATAGGATTTAAAGTATTGGTAGACAAGCTGAACCAAATGGATTCCTGAGTTCATTTCTCTAACATGCTCATGGCCTCCCACGTTGATTATCTAAAGGAGGCTGCAATGGTTTTTGAGAATTATTTCTTTATTCCAGAGAACCTTTTAAGAAGTAGTCAAGAGCTATATAACTTTATGTACCACGTTTTTTTGTGGAGGTTTGGAAATTTTCTGTGTACAATGTCTATTTATATCAAAATACCAAAAAAACTCCTTTTATTTACTCTTAAATTCATTGTTGACAAGAAGATCGGGATAATATAATTAATAATATCAAAAAATGCCCATTCCTATTCCTTTAACACTTATGATTAAAATTGTTATTTAGAAAAATGGCACAATTTGTACCCTGTTAAACAAAGAGCAGACTGTGGCCTGTCGTTTTCAATATATTTTACTGCATTCTGCTACTTTGTTGGTTAATTGTCAGTAATATAAATTTTATTATCTTTCTATTCGGTATAAATTAAATTGACTTGTACAGTGGGAACTTTGCAAAGATGAACATCTGTGTATGATCAGCCTTAATAGAATTGCTATTTTATCTAATCTGATATTTTTTGATGCAATAACCAAATGCTTGATAGTGATAAACTTATTTGTCAGATAGCCTGACAGAGTCCATTCTGGTACTACAGGATAATCTGAGTCAGGTGGTGGAGGGTGGCTTTGGCATCAGGGCCAAAGACTTTTGGTAATTTATTCTCTCTTGCTATTCTGTGGCCAAAGGCTGTTGGCTTTTGGTGATTACCTGCTGCTGATAGCAGAAGGGGAAAGAGAAAGGTTTAGTTAAGGTCATAGTAAGTGTAAGGCAATAGTTCGTGTGATAGATCAATAATACTTAAGGACTTATAGCCAAATTGTTTACATGTCTTCCATTAAGATTAACTCCCGAGTAAACATTCATTATCTGTTACTAGCCTCCATAAGTCTATTATATGTTTAAAGCAATAATTTTTATGACATGTTAGCTCAATTTTATATAGAGTAAGATCATCTGCTTGTTGTCTTCTTATTTGGAAGTCTTGTTTAGATAGACTAGTCCACCATTTGCTTTCTCTTCCTGTGTCTATCCCCAGTTCATGATCCTTAGTTACCAGAGAGTGGCCTCATCCATAACAGAGAAGGAATATTTTTCTCTTTCCCTTGCCTTATTATCCAACCAGTTACCTCATAGAAACCCCCAAATCATAAAGCCATGCAATTGTAAACACTTTCCAAAGACTACCATCATAGTTTACGCTCATGATGCAAGGGCATAACATGCATTATGAAAACATACTTCAGAGTCTTAAAAGCACATTAAAAATAAAAATAAAGATGGGAAAATGGATTATAAGTTAGAGGACTGCCTTTTAATAATAATAATAATGATGATGATAATAGTAATAACGATTACTTTGTATGGGGCTTTGTATGCATTTATTATGTGAGCCATATATATATGTGTGTGTGTATATATATATATATATATATATATATATATATATATATATATATATATATAAATAAATATACACAAGTTCAATCAGAGCTCAGAGAATTTATCAAATACTCTAGAATGGAGTTAAAGGAGTGGTTTGTGAGCCACCACATGGATGATGGGAATTGAACCTGAATTCTCTGCAAGTTTAACAAGACAAGTGTTCTTAACTATTCAGGTACATTTCTAAAGTATAACCTCAATTTTAAATAGAATATAAACCTTCTATATAAAAGTAAACTGCATAAGAAAGAAAAGAGTAAATTTGCTTGCATCACAAAAACAATGTAAATTTTGCCTGTGAAACTATCAGTTATACCATACATCTAGAGATGTATTTTGAAGGTTAATATTACTAGAAATGAAAATTAGAAAAGTAGTGTAAACTTTTAAGGTTAGACATCATTGTTTTTTATGAATATTTATTGACTAATTGTCTTTGTTTCTCCGAAAGCCTTATCTTTTAATTTGATATAATTTGAATGCAATTGTTAAGGAAATCAAATTTTAGCTGAGTTTATGTGGATAAAGTGGTGTGTGTGTGTGTGTGTGTGTATGTATGTATGTATGTATATATGTATGTATGCATTATATATGTGTGTTCACTATATATGAGCATAAGAAAACGAATGCTTATCTATAAACAAGGAAGATATTCTCAAGAAAATTTTATAAATGCATTTTTATTGGTGCCACACCATGTAAAACAGAAAGAACACATTTCTGAGTAAGCATTTTTTCATCAATCCAAGTAAAAATACTGTTGAGACTATTTAAATATCACAGAAACACCTCAAGATCCCTAAAAGCATTTCTTCTGCAGAAAGGGCAAGGGTCCTAGGAGAGAAAGCAGAATTGGGTTCATTATGAGGTGCTAACCCTTCAGGAGTACACCTGGATAAATCCCAAGTTTGACAGATTTCTTTTTTAGAATTTTCTGCATTCACTTCACCCAATCTTAGAAAAAAGTCTTAGCCTCATAACATAGGCCATGTAAAAATCACCAGATGGATGTCATTTTCAGAAACATTTTTTTGTTGATTTAAGTGAGATCTTTTAAGACTTCTGACTTCCACCCTTATAATAAGCTTTAATTCGATAATGCTAACTGCTAAAATTGATTTATGGCATGAGATATGTGATAGAATCATACACAATACTTTTGAGACCATGAGATATAAGACATGAGTGATTTTTAAAAAATATCCTTAGAAAGACTTTCATAAATTTTCACAATAAGTCTCCACTTTGGTGTAATCTGTAGTGTTTTTTCTATTTCTACCATGTCCAAAGAAATTTCTTGGACTAAATATGAATTAAAAGTACACTATTAGTGAAAACATTGAGTTTTTCCAAACAAATGTAAATTAAATTTGTTTCTACCAAAAAAGTTATAATTTACAAATAAATCAAAAAATGATGGGCAAAGGGAGTCAAAATTGTTTGGGAATATTATAATTTAATAATTGATAAAACAGAAAGCACCAAACAAAAAAAAAACACAGGTATAAATATTTTCAGCTTGCTTCCAATACCCATAATTTGTAACCAATCTCTTCCTTTTTTAATAAGATTTAAATAATAAATATATTTTAGCAGAATTTATTGTATCTGTTGTAATTTGTAGACACAAACTGGAAGCATTCTTAACTGTATGTCTTTTACTGTTCTTAAGAAAATAATACAAAATGAAACAAAATACAGGGATATGACTGGGAAAATCACATCAACATAGATTCTTTTACTTGCTCTGGCAGTATTTATTTGCTTCAATTTGCTTCATTGTTTCTTGATTTGTGTTTACTGTTACAGAGTTTTCCTAGAAATATATATATATATATATTTGAATATCACAGTATATTTAAAAAATACTCCCTTCCTCTCTGTAGCTTTCCAGAATATTTCTTAGGAAGGTGTAAATGCCATACTTCTGAAGTGTTTCTCTGTAGTAACTAAACAACATGTAACATTACCATTTTAGCTGCTAGAACGTCCTGCTTTTTTTTTTATTTTATAAATAGGTGTTTTAGAAAACATGTTATATGTTCCTTGATTGCATAAAGGTTAAAAATATTTATCAGAACAAAATTCAATTTTTGTTACATTTGAAATAAATGATAATTTAAGACATGTTTATATCTTTCCAATAAATACAGAAGGAAGAATTGAAAATCTGACACAAATTATATTTGATACATACCTTTCTCAAATTTACATTCATAGTCTTTTATGATATTTTTAATTATATCCCCTATCATTATTTCAGACCAATAGATAAACCATTAGCTCCAATGTTGTGATTTCTATGTGCTGGTCAGTTTTTCCACTTGAAAAAGAATTCCTCTAAATCTGCAATTTTGTCTTGATTCTGGCCACATCTATCATTCTTCCACAAGGAACTAACTACTCAATGAGTACAAACAGTAACCAAAGAAAATAACAACAACTTTAAGGTGATGGTATATGCCTTTAAGAAAGAGAATGAGAAAGACAATTTACACAAACATATAAACAACTACACACACAAATAAAAACAATAAACTTTGCTAAATGATATATAATAAGTGAGAATATATGGCATGATTATTTGGTCTTACCTGTATGAAATAAGACAACCTTATGCTTACTGAAAGTTTTACTACCAACCTTTTTTGATGCCACAAAACCAGGTTGAATTAGTTAAAATGGAAAGAAGCCAGGTGAAGCAAGCCAAGTGAAGCAATTGAAGAGAAAATTTGTAGACTGCAAAGTTACTCTTTACAAAATCTCATTTACTGTGATTTGAATTTTAGTCAAAGCTCATATAACTTATGTTTAGAGGCTTAAGAAGTATAGTAAACTTTGTAAATTAACTTCCTGGTATATTAGCTATAGTGTTTCTTTTATAATTTTCTTTCTTTCTTTCTTTCTTTCTTTCTTTCTTTCTTTCTTTCTTTCTTTCTTTCTTTCTTCTTTGTTCACTTTTTTATTTCTTCCTACTTTTCTAACTTTATTTCTGTTTGATCTTCCTTAGTATATTTTTGGGTGGTGAAGGAGGAAAGGTTTATCTATCTTATACTTCCACATTGCTGTTCATCACCAAAAGGCAGTCAGGGCAGAAAATCACACATGGTAGGAACTTGAAGGCAGGATTGGATACAGAAGCCATGGAGGAATACTGCTTACTGCCTTGCTTCACCTGACTTGCTCAACTTTCTTTCTTTTTTATTGTACACTTTCTTTACTTACATTTCAAATGCTATTCCTTTCCTAGTTCACTCACCAGAAACCCCTTATCCCAAGTAGAAAATATCATCCTGAGGTAACCCAATCACAAAAGAACACACATGGTATGTACTCACTGATAAGTGGTTATTATACCTAATACCCAAGATACAATTCACAGACATGAAGCTCAAGAAGAATGAAGACCAAAGTGTGAATGCTTCAGTCCTTCTTAGAAGGGGGATCAAAATATTCAGGGGAACAAATACAGAAACAAAGTGTGGAGCAGAGATTGAAGGAAAGGCCATCCAGAGACTAACCCACCTGGGGATCTATCCCATATACAGTCACCAAATGCAGATACTATTATGGATGCAAAGAAGTGAATGCTGACAGGACCCTGATCTAACTATCTCCTAAGAGGTTCTACAAGAGCCTAAAAAATATAGAGGAGGATGCTTGCTGCCAACCATTGGAATGAGCACTGGGTCTCCAATGGAGGAGTTAGAGAACTGACTAAAGGAGCTGAAGGATTTTGCAACTCCATAGGAAGAACAACAATATCAACCAAACAGAACCCCTGAGCTCCCAGAGATTAAACCACCAACCAAAGAGTACATATGGAGGGAACCATGGCTCCAGCCACATATGTAGCAGGGGATGGTCTTGTTGGGCATCAATGAGAAGGGAAGTCCTTGGTCCTATGAAGACTAGATGCCCCAGTATAGACGAATGAGAGGGTAGGGAGATAGGAGTGGGTGGGTGGGTGCGAGTGTGAACACCTTCCCTAGTATTTTAATGTACAATCTGAAAATAGACCATCATCTTTCTTCAGAGGTTAGACATAAATTTGTTTTTTTTTTTTATTTTAAACTCCACAAACTAGTAATGAATAACAAAACTTGACATTAGAAAGCTGTTGCCTGCCGGGCGGTGGTGGCGCATGCCTTTAATCCCATCACTTGGGAGGCAGAGGCAGGTGGATTTCTGAGTTCGAGGTCAGCCTGGTCTACAGAGTGAGTTACAGGACAGCCAGGGCTACACAGAGAAACCTTGTCTTGAACAAACCAAAAAAAAAAAAAGAAAGAAAGAAAGAAAAAGAAAAAAGAAAGCTGAAGAAAGCTCTTGCCTTTGTCTTCTACCTTGTTATAAGATGTCATTGGAACCTATCTCCCAACCACAGGCCCAAGTATTTTTAATTCCCTATATAGAAACGATAAGAAAAACTATGATGCCTTTGACAAACTCATATGCTCTTAGATGGCAGCTCCCTTGCAGTCTGATATTTCTAACTAATATGCTGTGTATAATTATAAGAATCAGCAGTAGGTTGAAGAGCCTGGTCCTGGAGATGCCCAGTTTTATAAAGTAGGCGCAGAAGAATCAAAATAATTTTCTAAATAATTATGTCATGAAAATGTCTTCTAAATTTTTATGTTGTTTTCCCTAGACCTGGGCTGCTCTGCTCTCCTTGGAGAAGTGTCTTTTAAAAATGGATACCCTGGAAAGGCTTGATTCCATAGTGTAGAAGAATATCAGGACAGGGAAGCAGGGACGGGTTGATTGGGGAAGGATGATTTATGGGATTTTGGAGGGAGGATGGAACCAGGAAAGGGAACAACATTTGAAATGTAAATAAAGAATATATCTAATAAAAAAGACTAATTCACCTAAAAGGTAGATATATGAATCAACATAAAAATAAATAATGTGTCAAAGCACTAAGAGGAAGATATTGAATGCTCAACCCTTACTATGACATGTACATGAATCCTAAAGACCCTAGCACATACAGTGCTTATATGGAGGCATAGAAAGCATAAGCAGAGAGGGAGTATGGTGAATGTAAGAGCAAGAGGTTAGGAGAGGAGTGTTATGAAATATTGTGTCATAGACATGGCAAAACTTCTTCACCCATGAATACAGAGAAGCAGGGCTTGCTTGCAATAGACCTGTATAAGATCAAACCAAACACATTTATATCATAAACAGACTAGATAATCTCCAAGCTCCATCCATTATTGGGAAACTTTTAGCAATTGATAGCTGCTGAAAGAATAATATTATTCATTTTTGAGTATGTAGCCATTATAAGATCTCTAGACTCCAATTGGTAAGTCCACACCTATGAACATATTTGAAGAATAATGGACTAATAAATTATTAAAAATTTTAAAAAATATCAGGATAATGTGTTGAATGTAATATTTTGGGAAACTAATTGGGCAGTACTGGAAATATCACTAGGGCATGAGAAAACTGTAGTTGAACATAAAGCAGAGAAAAATGATTCTACTTTTCCTTGAAGTCACTAACTGACAATGAATTTAAGAATAGGACATCAATTTGGATACTTTGTCTGTGCCCTTTGGTCAGTCTGGCTAAGGGTTTATCTATCTTGTTGATTTTCTCAAGGAACCAGCTCCTGGACTCGTTGATTCTTTGTATCGTTCTCTTTGTTTCCACTTGATTGATTTCAGCCCTGAGTTTGATGATTTCCTGTCTTCTACTCCTCCTGGGTGAAATAGCTTCTTTTTGTTCCAGGGCTTTCAGGTGTGTCATTAAGCTGCTAGTATATGCTCTCTCTATTTTCTTTTTGGAGGCACTCAGGGCTATGAGTTTTCCTCTTAGCACTGCTTTCATTGTGTCCCAAAGATTTGTGTATGTTGTGCCTTCATTTTCATTAAATTCTAAAAAGTCTCTGATTTCTTTCTTTATTTCTTCTTTGGCCAAGGTGTCATTGAGTAGAGTATTGTTCAGCCTCCATGTGTATGTGGGCTTTCTGTTGTTTTTGTTGCTATTGAAAACCACTCTTACACCATAGTGATCTGATAGGAGGCATGGGATTAGTTTGATCTTCTTATATTTGTTGAGGTCTGTCTTGTGTCCAATTATATGGTCGATTTTGGAGAAGGTACCATGAGGTGCTGAGAAAAAGGTATATTCTTCTGCTTTAGGGTGAAATGTTCTATAAATATCAGTCAAATCCAATTGGTTCAAAGCTTCAATTAGTTTTACTGTGTCCCTGTTTAGTTTCTGTTTTCCTGATTGGTCCATTGAGGAGAGTGGAGTGTTGAAGTTCCTCACAATTATTGTGTTAGGTGCAATGTGTGCTTTGAGCTTTAATAAAGTTTCTTTTACGAATGAGGGTGCCCTTGCATTTGCAGCATAGATGTTCAGAAATGAAAGTTCTTCTTGGTGGATTTTTCCTTTGACCAGCAAGAAGTGTCCCTCAGTGTCTCTTTTGATGACTTTAGGTTGAAAGTCAATTTTATCTGATATTAGACATCAAGATGTCTATATCTTGATGACATTTGATTAATGAAATCAGGGCTACACAGAGAAACCTTGTCTTGAACAAACCAAAAAAAAAAAAAAAAAGAAAGAAAGAAAGAAAAAGAAAAAAGAAAGCTGAAGAAAGCTCTTGCCTTTGTCTTCTACCTTGTTATAAGATGTCATTGGAACCTATCTCCCAACCACAGGCCCAAGTATTTTTAATTCCCTATATAGAAACGATAAGAAAAACTATGATGCCTTTGACAAACTCATATGCTCTTAGATGGCAGCTCCCTTGCAGTCTGATATTTCTAACTAATATGCTGTGTATAATTATAAGAATCAGCAGTAGGTTGAAGAGCCTGGTCCTGGAGATGCCCAGTTTTATAAAGTAGGCGCAGAAGAATGATTAATGAAAAAGACGTTCCAATTGCCTTATTCTTCAGCATCCTTATCTAAAGGAAAGTTCTGACTACATTGTTTACTTTCTCATGAACTTTGACACATGTATACTCCTTGCGTAATGAGGAGACATTTGTGAGGGCATATTAAAAGTATGAACTACATTTTATCATACTTCCAAATAACTATACATTTGAATGTAAATATCCTTTATATTGATATATAATAGTTTTAAATTTTAAAATTTTATAACATATAAATTATGGTAACAATACTGAGTGATGAAAAGGAAGGATATTTCTCAATAACAAGTATTTTATTAAAGAAAAATTAGCCTGGATTCATAGTCAATCTCTAGCTTTGAAAAAATAAAAAGTCATGAAAAATTAAAATATCAAATTTTCATACAATTTACTCATGTCAAAATTTATAGTTGGCAGTAGAGTTAAGAGTAGAACACTGTCTAGATGATTTATGAGAACTTTACGTCCATTCACAGACCCACCAATAATAAATAAATAAATAAATAAATAAATAAATAAATAAAACATGTTAATAATCATTTGATACCAAAACTGACAACGTTGACTTTGCAATAGAGTATATCAGAAATAGCAAAAGAATGGACTTGTGTATTTGGTGATTTTTTTAAAAAAATATTTAGATGTTTCAATTGGGGAATAGATTGTCTTTTAAACATTATTTCGAAAAAAACATTACAGATGAATTTAGATCCACACTTTATAACATGTATAAAAACTAGGCATGCAGTGACCTAAAGAAGGAATCAAACACTTTAAACTACTGTAGTTGCGATTTGAGGATAAAATCATATATCAATTCTACATGCAAGTAATTGAAACAAAGACCTGTTAAGGTTATTAACAAGCTTTAAGCACTTTGACTGGTCAGGTAGTCATCTACTCTAGCATTTTAAGTTATCTACTTCCCAACTACACAATTCTTTCTTTACCTTCAATCTGTTTCCCTATCCTGATCTGCTCCATATGTGTCCTTACAGTGAATCCCTTCTCAACCTGCTTATCTCAACTCTACTAGTCTCTTTCTTCTCTCTCTAACTCAGACACCTGCTGGGATGGAAAGTCTAGCATTCCTATCTCCTCTGCCCAGTCATAGGCTGAATCAGCTCTTTATTGACAAACCTGGGATGATAGGGAACAATTTTTACATTGAGAAACATGGGAAACATCGAGATCAATATTGCTTGATTATGGCATCATCCAGAGTGAAAACAGATGTACTTGTTAACGTAGCAGTACTTCTCTATTCCTATTTTGATGTTATGATTTCAGAATCAAGGCTGTGGTGATAACTTCCAGTGTAACAGAAGGTAATGAATGATGTCAGAAATAACCTTGAATTTACCACTAACTTGGTGTTTGATTAATTTTTGACTATTAGTTGTTCAGTAACACATACTGATACAAATTTACCTATATTCAATATTTTGCCCACATCTTAAGATGCTGAGGCAATGTTTCCCCTGTAAAAAGTTACAAAGGTATTCCTCAAAAATTTAAACTCTAATCACTTTAGCATTCTGAATTCAATTTGTGATTAAATAACAAAATGGTTTAAAATAGGTATTTAAACATGTTTTTGTAAGTCTGTGTTGATATCAGCATTTATTCTCAATTATCTAGACACCCAAAAGGAAAAGAGACATTGTGTTCATCACAGGATAACGAAACTAGGACATATGTAGTACTTCAAATTGGTTCTATTTAACGTTCACAATGAATCTAGTTCTGCTTCTATATAATGACACCTAAAGATGTGATAGATGATGTAGTCCACTTGACTAATTCAAATACTGTGTGACTCCCATTTCTCTGAAGTATGCATAAAAATCAAATTCATAGAGACAGAAAAAAGAATGATGAAGAGAGTAGGAGAACAGGAGATTAGAGAGTTTGTGGCAGGCAGTACTAATATGAAATAAAAAATCAAGAGATACTAGTTCGATTAAATAAATATTTATCATTATTATTATAATGACTATTGTCAAGGAAAGGTGAAATTATAACTCTTAAGGCTTCAACAGAACAAATACTAATAGAATTTGTATTCTTTTCTAAGTGTTTCAATCTTTTATAAGTTTATAATGATAAAACAGATAATTGATTTCTTATTGTAATTCTGTTATGCAAGTTCTAGAAAGATTTGGACTCTTCCTTTCATCTTTAAGTTAAAAGGTTTCCTTCACTTTTCATCTTTAAGTTAAAAGATTTTCAATTCATTTTATTTTCTATTTTTTCTTACATTCTTGTGACTGTAATATAATTACAATATCCCTTCCATCTTTTCACCTTGAAATCTTTCATGTACCTTTTTTATGCTCTTCCAAACTCATAGCCTCTTGTTTTCCATGATCAATTGATTTTGATCAAACTGGAATGAAACTTTAAGTATAGACACTAAGGTTAACATGTACTCTTTAATACAGGCATTGCTAAAATGTTGGGAAGGAAAAAAATCAAAACTCATAAACAATAAGTATAACTTAACCGTTTGTAAAGATCTTATGACATGTGTACATCAATCACACTTACCTTTGAAAGATTTTATACCTTATTTTATATCAGAAATTATTACTTACCTTATTGATGTGACCAAAGTCTTGGTAAAAAGCACATCCCAGGAGGAATAGCTTGTCTTGGCTTTCACTGGAAGACTGGACACAGTCCACCCTGGCAGGGAAGGCATGCTGTCTTTGTAATGTTGCAAATCAAATTATCGCATCTTAAAATGTCAACCTTTGCATCTGACTTATATATGTGAATATATATCTATGATCTATTTATTACTGATGATATATGTAATACTGATAATAGTTTCAAATTTTCATTTTTATCAAAATTGATTTAATGACAGATGAAAAAAGTGGTCAAATTAATCTAGATCATTTTAAGTTCTCTTAAAAGTTAAAGTCCATTATTTCTATAAATATGTTTATATTCATAAGCTAAAGATTGACATAAAGAAAAAAGTGGTAGGATTTTGTAGGCTTTTTTTTAAGTTGTGAGAATTTCATTAATATTTTTATTTTATTAGTGGTTATACATTTATTTAAATTGTTTATCTGCTCTTCATTTAAATTTGATAAATGGAAATTATGAGGAACATTTTCCATCTCTTTGAATTTTTCAAATTTTTGAATTGTGGGCTTCTAAAATTTGTCCTTATGATTCTCTGGACTACTTCAGTATTTCTGTGCTTGTACTTTTATTTGAAATTTTGTAAATTAGTGCTTTCACTCTCCAACTTTTAGCTACTTTTTGAGTCTAGGGTCTTCCTTCAGTGATTCTTGGGTCCTAAACACTTATAGTTAATTAGGACTTAATTCATTTTATCATAGTGTTATTTAACATAAATATTGTACTGTTGTACATAAAAGAAGATACAATTAAAGTTATCATAAACATGTAGAAATTGTCAAAATTGTCAGCATATATGCTTTGCTAAAGCAAAATGTTTAAGGCAAATTCAAGAAAGTTGTCTCTGAATAGATTTCCAATGATTAAGATTTGAAAATGGACACTGAAATTCAATATATCTCTTCTTAGCCTATAGTTGTCAAAGTTAAAAGCAATCAGGTTATGAGGCAAGAATTATAATGAATATATCACATCTAAGGAGGCATTCAAGAGCTTTGTTGGTAGCACTGAAGTACTTAAAATGGGTGCATAGAATGAAGAATTTTCCAAGATCGCGTTTGAGACAGAAAACAGAATAACCCTGTACATGGGTAAGAGCATTAATTATGGTTTCCAGAATAAATTCCTGATAACATGCATAGTATGTTTCAGGAATGAGACAAAAAACACAAACGTAGGGAAGAGGCCAAAGCAAATAAGCCTGTAAAATTGAACAAAGGGAGTTTCCCCTTAAATTAACCAAAATCAGTTGAATCAAATATTTGTTGACCATAAGTTCTTCTGAAGTTGAAATACATAAATTAATTCCAATTGGGATATCATTAGTAGAAGACTGTGCTCATTTTCTTACAAGTCTGTAGTGAAACCAATCAAATCAAAAAGTCACTTGAAAAGAATAACAAGTACTCAGCAGACCCTCAGGAAGTTCACTCAGAAGAGTCAAGAGGAGAGGGTAGCTCCACCCATCTTGATTTTCATGAAGACCTTATATGGGTACCAGGTCATGAAGATAGAGAATGCTCATGTAGATAACCCAAACTCTATATATGTCTACACTATGATAACTTGTTTTATATTTTAAAAAATAAATATTTTGACCAACAAAAGAAAAAAATCTAAATTAGAAAAATGTATAATAATAATAATAATAAATATAATAGAGAATTTTAATACGATATTCAATGAACATGTATTTTAAGAACTTAGAGAAAAACTATTCTTTATGAATTTAAATAAATATTTAACATCCATTTTCTTCAGAGAAATGCAAATTAAAACATTCATGTGGATCTCCTAACAATTTGTGTGGAGGATATCTCTGACTTTTCCCTCACATTGGATCCCCTTCTCCTACCTGAACAGCTTAGTTGCAGCATAGGTGATAAGGTGCTTAGTCCTGCTGGGACAAGGTGTCTTAGGGTGGATTGGTTTATTAGCAGGACTGGGAGGAGAGGAGGAAGGAAGCTGGTATTGGCATATACTTTTATTGAAAATAAATAAGTCAAGGAAAAAAATTCATATTCCTACCAACAAAAAGAGTAAATTTTAAACTAGCAAGAATTTATTTGATAATAATATGACATAGATACAGCCATACAATGTACTTGTATTTTAAGTGCTATTGTGAGAGTGCAACATTAAATGCTTAAAAGAATAAAATAAAAGCTACAGATGTGCAAGGTTAATTTTTTGAAAAGAAATATTTTAAACACTAAGTGAAATTTAGTTATATTCCATATACAGTTTGCAGTGATGCACAGTAATGTGCTAGATGCGTGAATATTTATTTACTACCAGCAATGTCAAGCCTTCCTATCTGTTCCTGGTAAAGTCCTTTACTGAAATTAAGTGATTATCCTTTAAACTGTATTTTCTCGTCCTGTTTTTAAAGAATACATATATATGTACACAAATGCTATTCATATTATATAAGTATGTAACTATATTGGCTATATTATATATTTGTTATAGTGATGTGCTTAGGAACTGTAAGCCACAATATTACAGTCAAGGTATGCAATAAGCAAGGCTACCTAGTTTTGTGAAAAATATGTATTCTAGTATATATGCACAAAGGTAGAGCTTTAAGTGATGTATATGTCAGATCCTGTCACTTTTATGTAATAAATGGCTGTCTATTTTCTAATGAACCCATTTTCTTCAATCAAGGCAATGGATTTGCCCCAAGGAATTGTGTAAATGAATCTCTTTTTATTTCCAGTTCTGAGTACAAGTTGGAAAACTGAGGCCCAAAATTTTATCAGTCATTTGTTTTATAAATAAAGTTTTATTGGTACAGCCATACCTGTTTACTGAAACTGTGCTGTCAGGTTACTTTCTGCTAAAAAGAAAGAAACAAGAGACTATACTGAATGAAGACAAAAATATGTGACTATTTATGTTTATAGAAAATTTATTCTAGTCCCTAGCTTACAAAATTACCCCTGCTAGCTGAAATTTCCACAGTTCAAAACTGTGAATCATTTTAAGTTCAATGAAGTAGAGTAAAAACATATTATTTTAAGGTATTTCCCAAGTTTTACCTTGCCTAGTTTTGGAAATATATTTCAGATGTTGTTATAACTGTGGTCTCAATAATTTTGAAGTAATCATAATAAATGGTTGAACAAAATGGGCACAAGAATGTCTTACTACATGTAGAAATTGCTAGTAATGTTTTCAAGGGAGTACTGTTTTTGCTTGAGATTCTACTGTTCAATGAAAAAAAAAAAGCTTTCTTTATATTAAATAAAGCCAGTTACTGCCCTCAGCCTTTGAAAAAATATTTCCTTGGAACAAACTGCTAAATTATGCAAACTGTGTGGGTCTTAAAGTGTGACCAGATAGCCTGTTAGAAAATTAACTCTCAACTAGTTTTCCAGTTGAAGGCAACTTATGCCTTTTAATGGCAAACTCACCACATCCCACTATATTTTGCATAGAGAATAATGAATTCAATAATTTTGGTTTCAAAGGCTAATGTGGTCATGAAAATTCAGTGTTTGTAGGCACTCAAACTAATTGTTCCATTGAAAATATAATGAAGAAGTCATAAAGGAATTTCATAGATTTTTCAAAGTACTGGAGCAATAAATGATCCCTTGTGGTTCCTTTTTGAAATGCTATTTTCTGTGCTTCACAGATCTTACCAACTGAATGTGAAAAATTCGGGATATGTTTATATGTTAAAGGGAAATGGACATTCCTGGCCAACACACAGATGGTGAGAATTTAAGTTTTAAGTTCATTCCCAGGGACACATTTCAATATATGAAAATAAAGAAGCTGATAAGTGATTTTAAAAGAAGCCGATTATAGAGTGTGCAATCCTTCTACCAAAAACAAAAACAAAAACAAAAAATAAAAAACAAAATTGTGAAGCTCTTGCAGTATTAGCAGATGACTCCCCAAACATGGTTTCAAATACATTTGAAAGAACAGGGGACTTATTTTTTAAGGTATAATACTCTAAATATGCTGCTTTTACAATAACATACGTAGCAATATAAATCAAGGAATAAAACCTTAACCATATTGAGAAAGGGGTCATAATACATTTTATGCTTTAGAGAAGCAGTTGCTGAAACCAAATGTTAGCACTCTGCATTCAATGTGTCTGCTCAGTTGGTAGCATCTTGTCTGGTAAAAACTAAGGTAGGGTATAATAGCTTGATTATATTTTTTCTTACTGATTAGGAATGAAGTTGATTTGCTATTTTTTTGCAAAAAATTATAAAATTTATGGGCCACTAAATTTTTATTTATATTGTAAATTATGTATGAGCCACACATTTAGTAAGGCAAGTTTTTTATAAAGGAAGACTAACACTTACTATAGTTGGAATAATATGATATTCCCAATGACAAACATGCTTGAATATATGATCAGATTAGATATACTGGGAAATATTACATAAGATACTAAATACTAATGGAAATATTAGTCATTCCATCACTCTTTTAATTTACATTAACTCTGTATTTAGTCTTTGAATAAGGGGTGGGTGGGTGGGTGAGTGAAGGCAGGTGGCTTGGGTGGGCAGCGGTGTCAGCTTGGAACAGAAAATGAGAAGAAAACCTAAGCAAAGTGTTGGAGTGTTAAAAATGAGAGAGACTTTATGTCATTCCAAAGTTAGGTTATGTGGTATGGTACTCTTTAAGAAAGTATTTGCTTTTTAGTTGTTATTGCTCTGATCTAGTCAAGTAAAATATTAAAAGCAGTAAAGTTCAGCCAGTAGAATGGGTAAAAGATTCAAATTCAATTCCAAGGAATCACATGGTAAAAAGAGAAAAATAAGTTCTGAATGATATGCTTTTTCCTCCACATAGGTAGCATTGCAAACAACCCCAATAAAACAATAAATAAGTATATATATATATATATATATATATATATATATATATATATATATATATCGTATACATCTAGATCCACATTTACATCTACATATACATATACATCATATACATCGTATACATACACATGTATACATACACATTGTATACACACATATTGTATACATATACATACACATACACATACACATATACATACACATATACATACACATACACATATTCATCATATACATATACATATATGTATATATACTTACACATATGTGTATGTAACAACAATTAAGAAAAATTGAGGCCATGAAATTTAAAGAATAATCAGGGTTGTGAGAAGTTTAGAGGTTGAAATGGGTATGAGGAAATAATGTAATTATAGTATAATCTCAAAATATAAAGAAATCATTTTAAGAAAAATATAATTTCCTGGTTAAGAGATCATAGCTAGAGAATTAAATCTATGAGAATGAATATATAAATATATATACAGATGTGTATATATATATATATATATAAATATATATATATATACTGATGTGTATATATATATATACACATATATATATAAAATTGTAGGACCATCTAGGAACTGAAAAGAGTCCTTAGTTGACAGCCAACAACAACAGCAAAGCAACAAAAAACAAGATCCATAAAACTCAAATCATAAGAATTTTTCATGTGTCTTAGTTAAGTTTCTATTTCTGAGAAGAAACATGATGATGAAGGCAACTCTTATAAAGGAAATCATTTAGTTGGCACTTGTTTTCAGTTTCAATGATTCAGTCCCTTATCCACATTGAAGGAAGCAAGGCAGAATACATGTAGACATGATGTTAGAAAAGTAGTTGAGAGGGCTATATCAGGATCTACAGGCCACAGGAAGAGAGAGCAACTCTGGACTTAGAATAAACCTTTAAACCTCAAACCCTAAACCCTACTTACAAGTCTTTTTTTTTAAATATTTTTATTTTCTATATTCTTTGTTTACATTCCAAATGATTTCTCCTTTCCCAGATCCCCCTTCCCCATATGTTCCATAAACCTTCTTCTCTCCATCCATTCTCCATCACCTCCCTCCTTTTTCTCTGTCCTTATATTCCCCTCCAATGCTAGATCAATTCTTTCCAGGATCAGGACCCTCTCCATACTTCTTCATGGGAGTCATTTGTTATGCGATTTGTGCCTTGGTTATTCAGAGCTTCTGGGCTAATTAATATCCACGTATCAGAGATTGCATTCCATGTGTATTCTTTTGTGATTGGGTTACCTCACTTAGGATGATATTTTCCAGATCAAACTATTTGCCTAAAAATTTTGTGAATACATTGTTTCTAATTGCTGAGTAGTATTCCATTTAGTTACAGGTCTTTTAACCAGGACACATCTCTAAATCCCATGCCTGCATGTGAAGGTGAAAGATCCTGCAGCAGGGGGTGAGCTAGCTTGGCCCCAATCCCTATCAGTGTGGAAGAACTGACCTTAAATCTTCCTCCTTGTGGACTAGCTCTCAAGGTACCAACATGTACCATACATGCTTCTAAATGAGGAAGAGAACAACCAGTCCTGTAAAGCTATGATCCCTATGAACAACTAGCAGCATACTATAATAACCTTAAGGAAGTAACAGTTACATTTCTATCTTGCTGGTTGTTGCAGAATTACATTTTTTTTCTGTGATGAAATAACATAATCGACCTACCTGGACAAGATCAGCAGCCAGATAGTTGATCAGAGATATACCCCGAAAATATTGCAACAAATTCCTGGGCATTTATTGCCCAGCTAAACTTTATCCTGCTTTCCAAGGATAAGATATCATACACCAGAGGTCCCAGAGACCAAGGGTTCTAAACTGTCTAGTAAAAGACAGACTAATAGTCAAATACAAATTATTTCTTAAAATATGCTACTAACTTCTGGGTTTAAAGCAAATTGGTTATAGAAATTGACAGAAGCAGCTGCTAAATAACAGCTGATCATGAATCTCAAAGGAAAGAAAATTCATGTAAGAATACTGATCTAAAATGTAGATCATAAAAGGAAAATGAAGATATAACTTCAGTCTAAATGAACTTAAACACAAAACCTGAAGACCAAAGAATGATCAATGAACAATCTAGAGATCCCTAAGATGTCAATGTAGGACTGAATCCAAGCACTACTCCCTCAGCTTAGAAGGAACCAACATTAAACTTTTCACTTTCTCATTTTCTCATGAGATTTTTCTTTCTTATTATGTAAGTTTATTTTGTAAGTTTAGTCTGTAAGAAAAGTCATTCTGACTCAGTAATTGTCTGCATGATAATGATGACAAATCTGTTATGTCACCAAATTTTGAAGATTTTCATACTGTTCTGACATTAATAATCTCCAATGGTATTACAGTTTTCTACTTTAATTCTTGGCTTTGATGTTGTTTTGAATTTTAACAAGACTCCTTTGTCTGCTGCCTTGATGACCACCATTGACTAATTGTTTATAGAAGGTCAAAGGCTAAAAGGGTATTTGAACAACATAGGAAATATAAATGTCTCAGAAATATAAATATCAATAGAGGCCATTTAGATAAAAGTAACAGCATGAACATAGATGCATGAAGGCCCTTAATGAGGGCCTAAAGGACAGCTTACATATGAGGTCATAGTAACTAAGGAAAAGTTCCTTAAGAGAAGGATAAAGGGGAATTTCAGAGGCAAAAGGCATGAGCAGCCTTCCCTAGGCATGCTCTCTCTTTTTATCATCATCATCATCATCATCATCATCATCATCACCACTACTGTTGGGAACTAGAGAGCTTGGCTCAACACCCCCAGCTGAGCTGTTTGCACAGGTTTCTTGAGAGCAAAACATCCTGTGGCTTAGCTTGATTCCTGCCTTCCTGCCCCATGTGGTACGGACTTCCCAGGTGCCTGACCTATGACTATAATTGATTTTTCCTGTTCCCTTCCCTGGCCTCTAGTATATATATTGCTGGTCTCCCAGTAAGGGGGGGGGGGGCATCCTCCTTGCAGAATGACCTGCGTCTGTTTTTTAATCCCCCTGGGAATAAACTGCTTGAAGAAGATCTTCCTGCATTGCATCATTCTTTGCTGGCAAGACTGGTTGCAACAACTGGTGCCGAAACCCAGGAACTCTCCTCGTTCGGGGTTCAAGGATCAGAACTTCTTGCAGTCAGAAGAAGAAGAGGGGAGAATTCAGAAGGCAGAAGGCAGAAGGAGAAGAAGTCGGAGGGGAGAAGAAGTCAGAAGTCAGAAGATTTTTCAAGGTTCCTGAATAAACTGCTTAAAGAAGAGTTTGTGTGTTGCGTCTTTCCTTGCTGGTCGAGTTAGGCGCCAACAAGTGGTGGCCCATAAGGGGACTGGACCTCTCCTCTCCAAGGAACAGCTCAGAACTTTTTGTAGTCAGGATAGCGTGCTGGTAAGTTCCCGGGTAAGTGGGACAAAGTAAAGTTCTCGGTATTGAGAGACTATAAAGTTCCCGGTAAAGTGAGACACAGTAAAGTCTCAATACTGAGAGACTGTAAAGTTCCCGGGTAAGTGGGACAAAATAAAGTTCCCAGGTAAGGTGGGACAAAGGGAAAAGTCCTTGGTACAAGAGGCTATAAAGACTCAGGTGTGGAGGGATAAAGTTCCCAAGGTAAGGTGGGACAATAAAGACCGCTGAGAGTGCAGCTAGTTTGCTTTAATCGGTAAAAACTTTATCTGATGGAGGTCCATTTCTTGATCCAGTCTCAGTTTACACAGCAGAGGCTGATTTAAACTGCCCTGCATTTAGCTAGGAGTCAAGCACAGCTAGAGAAAAGCTGCTTTTAAAATGGGCCAGCAGATTCTCAAGTTCTAGAGCAAGTAGGCTGATGGTTATTTTTCCTATTGGAGCTAGAACTTCAGTTTTTGGTTTCTGTGCTTTGCAATGTTTCCATGAATACTAAACCATGTGTTTTAGTCCTATCCTTCTGTAGTTTGAATAGTCTCTAATGAACAGAAAGAAGACAAGAAGAAATTGAATTGTTCTAGCAGATTGTGTGTATTGACAAACTACTGAGAGTATGAAGATGCTGCTGTGGTTGAAGTGTTCCTGGAATTGTGTCTATGCCTCTAAATAATGAAGGGGGATTCCCTGTCACCTTGTATTACCATCAGAGAGACTTTGGCATTATTGCCACCCCTAATTTAAAAAGGTCTGGGTCCATGGCACTGGGGTTTTTGGCTTGTGTTGCTGCCACATTGGGATTGTTCCTGCTAAACCATATGTGCAAACAACAAAACCAGTCCAGAGCAGTGATTGAACAAGTGCTTATGTCTTTGGCACAGGATAATACATCTGCTCAAATTTGGCTCAGCCTGTATCAAGAATAGTTAGTCTATGACGGGCAACTCCTTTGCAGTCCACACCAACCTAAGACAGGTGCTTTGGGACTGGCAGAGATTCCCAGAGATGGGTAATGGGAGTTGGACAGAAGGTGTCCTAAGACAGACGCTATTCACTCTTAAAAAATAAAAAAGGGGGAGCTGTTGGGAACCAGAGAGTTTGGCTCAACGCCCCCAGCTAAGCTGTTTGCACAGGTTTCTTGAGAGCAAAACATCCTGTGGCTTAGCTTGATTCCTGCCTTCCTGCCCGGTGTGGTATGGACTTCCCAGGTGCCTGACCTATGATTATAATTGATTTTTTCTGTTTCCTTCCCTGGGCTCTAGTATATATATTGCTGGTCTCTCAGTAAGGGGGGGGGGGCATCCTCCTTGCAGAATGACCCGTGTCTGTGTTTTTTAATCCCCCTGGGAATAAACTGCTTGAAGAACATCTTCCTGCTTGCGTCATTCCTTGCTGGCGAGGGTGGTCGCGACACACTACAATACTACTACTACTATTACTACTATTACTACTACTGCTATTACTACTACTACTGGTAGTAGTAGTAGTAGTAGCAGTAGTAGTAGATATTTTCTTTATTTAACTTTCAAATGTTAGCCCCTTTCCTGGTTTCCCTTCTGAAAACCCCCATCCAATCCCCCCTCCCCCTGCTCATCATCCCTGCTTCCTTGTCTTGGCATTTCCCTAAACTGGGCTATCTAGCCTTCTAAGGACCAAGGGCCTCTCCTCCCTTTGATGTCCAATAAGGTCATCCTCTGCTACATATGCAGCTGGAGCCATGGGTCCCTCCATGTGTTCTCTTTGGTTGGTGGTTTAGTCCCTGGGAGCTCTGGGGGTACTCATCCGGTTCATATTGTTGCTCCTGCTATGGGGCTGCAAACCCTTTGACCTCCTTTGGTCCTTCCTCTAGGCCCTCTATTGGGGATCCTGTGCTCAGTCCAATGGTTGGCTGAGAACATACAACTTTGTGTTTGTCAGGTACTGGCAGAGCCTCTTGATGATCAAGAATCGCAAGCCAAGAGCCACCTTTGAAGATTGACACAGTGTCATTTGTGGATTTATTTACTTTTACCCTGAGATGTATGATGACTGTTTAACTGAAACAATTATAAGAGAATAGATATTTTCGGGCTTCTTCTCTGTTTGTGACAAGACAATGTCTAATGCATTTGAAATTCAAGGCATCTGAATTTACAATATAAAACATGTGGAAATTTTCAGGTTTCAACAGTCCAAGCAAGGCTTGTACAGAAATCACTAACACAGTAAATACAATTCCACTCAGCATGCAGGTGCATTGAGTAGTCTGTGGAAGACAGTTGAGTAACTGTCAAGGAGCTCAGGAATGACTCATACTCTAAGCAACTTTATAGAGGATATTTTAAGATGATAGAATAAGGTAAGTACATATGCAGACATTGCCTATGCCCAGAGGGAGCATTACATAACAATTTGTAGAAAATGTATTTTGATAGAAGTGGAAATAGAAGGAAATACTATCATGTGGAACAAGGAGGCAAATTTAGTTTGTACCAGTGCTCTCCATTCCCCTCTACATCTTTGCAAAGGTGTATCTGACATTTATAGAAGCCTAATCATAGAAACTCACTACAATTCAGAAATCTGCACCAGCAGACACAAATGTGGAAAAGTCATCAGAAGGCAGACTCTCTAAGATGACTAGATTCTAAATGTATTAATGCATTGCAGCTAAATTAATTTCTTCAGACTTTATTGGTTTCATGATGATAAACTAATCATGGAATCAGAAAAGTGGTGCAAGTAGCCTGGAAACCAATGCACTGCTTTCCTGGATTACAAGTAAAATCACAGAGATGCTCTGCGCTATCACCATTACTGTTACACTAGCAAAAATCTGCCCTTGGTCTTTAGTAATCTTAGATCTAGAGTTCTGGTCGTGATAACTAAAGCCATGTCCTGGGCCAAGTGTTTTCCTGATTCATTCAAAAATAAATGAATGAATGGATACATAGATAGATAGATAGATGATAGATAGATAGATAGATAGATAGATAGATAGAAAAATAGATAGATGGATAGATAGACAGACAAATAATTTTTCATTCAAATAGGGGTCAAGCAGCAAGGGAAACTATTCAAGAATGAAGACATAGCACAAATGACTTAGAAAATGCTTTTAAAAATGGCAGGAGGGGTAGGATGGGATAGAAGTTTCCAAAGGGGAGACCAGGAATGGGGAAACATTTGAAAAGTAAATAAAGAAAACATCCAAAAAATGGCAAGAGTGCTACATTGTAAATATAATAGTATTATTCAGGGTTTTGTTTTATGGAATTCAACTGAAAAAAAAAAACAGTTTTGGGGATGGGGTATGTATTATTCTCTGGCAGAAACCCTGAATTTATTTACCAGCCCATCTATAATTAAGCTCACTACTACTTTTAACTCTGCCTCCAGTGTACCAAAATACCTTTTGGATCTGAGACATATGTAAATATCTATATATAAACTTATTAAAAATTAACAACAACAAATCTCATTAAAATCAGTAGTTTGTTTGATAAGGATTAATGCATGAGAAATGTTGTGTTTTGATTAGAAGATTTGAATTATGAAAGGTTTGCCTCCTTGTAAATGTCCATTTCCACAAAGCATCTCATTCTTATCATATGGATTCTCTTATATAGAGACATAAGATAGTACATAGGATTTTTCAACAACATTTGGGCAATTTACGGTATAATTATATATAAAGTTAAAAATAAAATTACCATAAAAGTCCAAAATGATCCTGAAGATGGTTTACAGAATAATGTCATTGGCTGTACAAACCCATGGAGCTGAGCTGAATACCCCAAATGTTAATATCTCCCCATTAACACATCTGAATTTGCCCTCACCTAATGGCATCCAGCAAACCCATGTCTTCTTAGTGTTTTATTCCCAATAAACCATAAAGTCTTTTTAATGCTGTCCATATATATCTGGATATGGGTCCATCTACCGGAGCATTGATGAACTATCATGAATCACACATTTAAAGAAATTTTACTTTCCTTTCTCCAGAACTCATCAACTCTCCATAGCTTCTTAGAGTTTGTGGGTCAAGAACACCTTCCAATTCCATGAAAGAGTGCTCAGTTGTTTGCACTTGTTACAGATCTTACACAGGGATCCACATCTGCTGTGAGATTATGAGTGCAACAGCCATGCCATGTTTAGAAGTAACTATTTTGGTCCTTTCCTAACTAACATCTTACAATCATTCCATAGACCCTTCTGTAACATCCTCTATTCAGGGGAGAAGGGGTGCTATACAGATGAGATGCCCCACTTGTGGAAGGACACTACATGTTCATGCATTATGTGATGCATTGTGTGCAATTTAACAAGGTATGTATCTCCATTCTATCCTACACTGAGAGGAAAAAGACATCTCTGATAAATCAGAGAATCATACAAGTCTACAGATAGAGAGAAATAAATTTTGAGGAAAGGTTGATACACTCATCATTTAGTAAATTCTAGTAGGTCTATAAACCCCAATTTTATTGGTTCTTGGTCACATATGCAGTGCCAGGCATGTGTTTCCTACTGCAGAGTAGAACTTAAATCCAATCTGAAAGCAGCTGGCTAAGCCCATTAGAATCTGTGCCACTATTGCACTCTTGGGTATTTTTTCCCATGGTAGACTTTGTTTCAGCTCATAAGATTCAAGCTGAATAAGACTATTGCTGAATTTCTTTCTCTGAGGAGCCTTTGCAGCACCTTCCAGTACTTCAAGAACTGGCAAATAGGAAATTTCCCTTTCATGTCAAACTTAAAGTTTCCAAGTCCTATGACCTATATTTGTACTGGTTTTATGAATGGGGTTTTGCCACAAAGATCTGGTGGATAACCAAGTGCAGTGAATGCATTGTGAATTGTTTTGGAAGGTTTCCAGAACACTTCTGATCAACAACTAGACAGTATTATTTTACTGGGATTTTTCTTTGCAAACTTATCTATTCTGGGTTATGGGAAGATCAAAATTATCTGTTCATATAACCTAAAGTAAACAGTTTTATATAATGATTTCTATCTATGTTTGTATCTCTTTTTCTCATACATGTATGATTCTTTTGAAGTAGGAGGTTTTTATTTCACTGTTCAATCATTCTTTGGATAAACGTTTTTCCCCAACTGCTTCTTTATTCATGTTTATCCTATTTAAACTTCCTTTCATGTTATATCTTTCCTTTGCCCTTTAAATCACCTGCATTCTATAACCTCCTTGTTTAGATGCTTCTCCTGCCTCTTACATTAGTGCATTTCTAGTATAATATATTCAACAGATACTTCAGATTAAACACACAAAGGGATGGATTAAACCAAGAGAACTTGGTCTACCATGGCATAAAACTGGTATATACCATGTTCTCTGCTTATGTGTATGTCTCTTGGCTTGGTGTTTGTGTGGGGCTGACAGGAGTAGAAGCAGGTGTATCTCTGATTCTTTTACCTTCTCTATGGACCCTCTTCCTCCTATTGAGTTGTTTTGCCCTGGAAGATCTGAGGAATGTTGTTGTGACTTATTTGTTGTTTGGATGTCATTACTTGGAGACCTGTTTTTTTTTTTTTTGTTTTGCTTTGCTTCATTTTGCATCCTGATTGTTGTCCTTCTTCCTGTCCTTCCCTCCTAGAGTAACTCCCCCTTCACTTTCTCCTTCTTCTCTGAGAAAGTACAGGACCTACATTCACCTACCCTGGCACAACAAATCTCTACAGGAGTAGGCACATATTCTCCCACTGAGGCCAGTCAACACAGCTGAGTTAGGGGAACAGATCCCATAGACAGACAACAGATTTTAGGATAAGCCTCCAACTCCAGTTGTTTGGGACCCACATGAAAACCAAGTTACACATTTACTACATGTGAGAGTAGAGAGAGGTCCAGCCTGTGTATGCTTTTTGTATGGTGGTTCAGTCTCTGTCCAGGTTAGTTGGATCTGTTGTTCTTCCTGTGGAGTTCTTATCACCTTAAGAGACCCTAATCATTTGGGGACTAAGCATGGGACCCCAATTGGAATAGTTAGAGAAAGGACTGAAGGAGCTGAAGGGGCAACACCATAGGAAGAACAACAATAACAACCAACCAGAGCTCCCAGGGACTAAACCACCAACCAAAATGTATACATGGAAGGACTCATGACTGCAGCTGTATATGTAGCAAGGATGGTCTTGTTGGGCATCAATGTGAGGAGAGGACCTTGGTCCCATGAAGGCTTGATGCTCTGGTGTAGGGGAATTCCAGGGTGGGGAGGTGATAGTGGGTAGGGGAACACCTTCATAGAAGGTGGGGGAGGGGTGTGATATGAGGTTTCTTGGAAGGGGGGAGCAAGAAACTGGATAACATTTGAAGTGTAAATAAAGAAAATATTCAATAAAAAAGGGACTTTAATCCTTCTGTCAACTCTTCTATAATAGTCGCCAATCTCCATCCAATGTTTAGTTGTGAGTTTCTGGATCTGCCTGAATCAGGTGCTGGGTGGAACCTCTCAGAGGACAGTCATGCTAGGCCAAAGTCTGCAAGAATAGCAGCTTGTTATTAATAATGTGAGGGACTGTTACTTTCCCATGGGATGGGTTTCAAGTTGGGTAGATTATTGGCTGGTCATTTCTTTAGTCTCTGCTTCATCTTTGTCACTGCATTTCTTTTAGACAGGACAAATTTTGAACCAAATGTTTTGTGGGTGGGTTTGTGTCTCTGTTGCACCAGTGGGGATCCTGACTGTCTTCAGGAGGTAGCTCCTTCAGGTTCCATATAAGTCCTGCTGTGAGAGTCAGCTAAGGTCACCCATATTGATTAGGAACATCCCCTCTCCTAGGTCTTTGGCATAGCCTTGAGAAGCCTCCCAAACATGCCAGATGGAGACTTCATTCATTCTCTAGCCCATTTAGCCATCTCCTCTCTCTCTCCATACACCTCATCCCGAAACCGCTCCCTTTCACCTTTTCATCCTCTTTCCCAACTACATCCTTCTTTCCATCTACTTCTTATGTAAAAATTAGTTTTTATTACTCTTCTACGTAATTTCAAGCATTTTCCCTTGGACCTTCCTTCTTGTTTAGTTTTTTTGGATCTATGGAATGAAGCATGAGTATCCTGTATTTTATGGCAAATACCCTTGTTAGTAAGTACATATCACGCTTTTCCTTTTAGGTATGGATTACCTCTCTCAGGATGATAATCTCATGTTTTATCTATTTGCCCAAAAAACTCGTGATGGCTTTGTTTCTAATAGTTGAATAGTATTCCACTGTATAGATGTACCACATTTTCTGTATCCATCTTTAGTTGTGCAATATCTAGGCTGTTTCCAGTTTCTTTCTATTGTGAATAAAGCTGTTATAAAGATAGATGAGCAAGTACCCCAGTGGTACAGTGGAGCAACTTTTGGATATAAACCCAGGAGTGGTATAGTTGGGTCTTGAGGTAGAGCTATTCCCAGATTTCTGAGAGACTGCCAAATTGATTTCCAAAGCGATTGTATAAGTTTGCACTTCCACCAGCAATGGAGGAGTGTTCTCCTTGATCTATATCCTCTCCAGCATGTGCTATCACTTGAGTTTTTCTTATGTGTTTTTTGATCTTAGCTACTCTGACTGGTGTTAAGATAGAATGGTGGAGTTATTTTACTTTGCATTTACCTAATGACTAAGGTCTCTGGAAATTTCTTTAAGTGTTTCTCAGCCATTCATCATTTCCTGGCCTTTTGGGTCTGGGTTACCTCACCCAGGAGTATATGAATCAGTCCTATACCAATAACATGTAGTTTTTATTACTAGGGCTCTGTAGTATACTTGAGGTCAGACAAGATGATATGGAGGCCTGTACTTTGTTGAAGAGGAAACAAAAGAGGAATGGATCTGAGAGAGAAGGGAGGTAGGGCAAATAATTTGAAAGGAGAGAAAACTATTTATCACACACACACACACAAACACACACACTCACACACATACTCACACAATAATGATAGAAGAACCCATATTTAAGATTAGACGCGAGATGTTTGTCTTTTTTGCCTTTATTATTTCAATAAATCTCTTTCCCATGTTCATCTTAGCTGCTCCTTACACTTCTGTTAGAGGTGTTTAAATCCCACTGTTTATAGGAACCACATTTTCATTAGTTTTTATCAATGATAGGTAGTGACAAGAACGAATCTTTTGGGAAAACCATTTAGAAGTGAGTCACTAGGAATTTAATCTGCTGTGTCAACTACTATTATATTCTGAAATGTAGGATTGAGGAGACAAGAATCCTTGAAAATTTTATTTAGTGCCTGTGTTATATAGCATTCTGGATTAGTTCAGTATTATAAAATAGATTAAAATCAATTTGCTAAAATTGTTTTCTTTGTAGATAAATATCTTTACTCTTGATTTAGCCATTATTCAACTAATATTTATGGATGACCCTGTCATATGCTCAGTGAATGTGCCTCTATATATTTTCACAGTATATCATTTCCTTCAAGTTGAGTAAAATTGGATCAATAGAGTATTTTGTTGCTCAACACAACTGTCAGCCATTACTACAAAAGTGTCAGGAAAGCTATGGCCTAGAAATTTGTAATCTCCACATGACTGAATCAAGATTGGGAAAGATAGAATGATTTTGATTATTTTAAAAATATAAGTTAATATATTTGATTTTACTGAATATTTAATTATTTTAGACATAAAATTTTTATTTAAAATGATACTAAAAAGTATTCCTAGGCATTAATGACATACTTTTATATTGATTATGGGAACTTTGAAAATAATATAATTTAATTTTAATTAATTTCTAAGTAGCATATTTTAATAATGTATTGGTAATATTTTTAAAGAAAATACATTATTGTATATTTTATCAGTATTTTATTAGTACATATGTTATATTTATGGTTTGTACAGTATTAAAAATATACTAACCTCCTTAAAAGTTATTCTCTGTCTTAGAATAGAATATGTAGACTATTGATCCATTCCCACTGTTCTTGGAGAATAAATTGAGAAGTCACTTCCTATTCTAATACATCTGACTTTATCTCTTACTTAGTCTTTTCCTTTGCCATCTTTAATAGTCTTTGTTATGTACATTTTCTGTTTTGATTATTAGGTGCTGATAGGAATTTCTTTTTACATCCAGTTTATTTTGTGTTCTATTTTTTTTTTTTTGGTTTTATGATTATTGTTGTTGGCCTTGATAGGTTTGTACAGTATTAAAAATATACTAACCTCCTTAAAAGTTATTCTCTGTCTTAGAATAGAATATGTAGACTATTGATCCATTCCCACTGTTCTTGGAGAATAAATTGAGAAGTCACTTCCTATTCTAATATATCTGACTTTATCTCTTACTTAGTCTTTTCCTTTGCCATCTTTTAATAGTCTTTGTTATATACATTTTCTGTTTTGATTATTAGGTGCTGATAGGAATTTCTTTTTACATCCAGTTTATTTTGTGTTCTATTTTTTTTTTTTTTGGATTTATGATTGTTGTTGTTGGCCTTGATAGGTACGTTTTTCTTTCAGTTCTATTATTTTGTTAAAAATATCTTCTGTGCTTTTGTCCCTAGTTACTTCTACTTCCTTTGCTGCTGTTATTCTTTGTTTGAGTCTTTTCAGAGTGTCCCAATTTACTCAACATTTCCTGCCAGGATTTTTTTTTATATTTAGGCTTATTTTTTTTTGTAATGAATTATCTACTTTTTCTATCATGTCCTCAATACCTGAAAGGCTTTCTTCTATCTCTTATATTCTGTTGGTAAGACTATACTCGGATGTTCATTTTCCAGTTCCTAAAACTTTCAGTTGCAAATTTCTCTCAATTTTTTTTAAATTGATTTCATTTTCACTTTCTGATCTTGAAGGGTTTTATTATTTTTTCCACTTTGCATTTCCATACATTTTCTTATTGGGATTTTTAATTTTGAAATTCTATACTCCTACTATGGGCAAGGTTGCTGGGCTAAGTGAAGACATATTGGTTGTTTATTATGTTTTTGATTTTGGTATCTGGGTTTGGGTAACTGTAATTCTAGATGGAGGGATCTGGCCTTTGTTGGGTGGGTATTCTGCTCACTTGTTTCTATTGTCCTCTTTGGTTCTAAGGAGAGTGTGGCAGTTGTGAGTGGCCCAGTAGTTGCAGAATACTTGGTCACACTGTCAACCCTATGATTATGAAGTTTCTAATTGTGGTATGGTTCAGACTTTTTTTTTACAAAAGTTTTGAGTTTACTGTAAACAAATACTTGTGATAAGGCCTACCCTATCACACATCTTTAACCCAGAGCTAAATAAAGTCAACCCTAGGACAAGAGGTGGAATAAGCCACCAGCTGACAGTGCATAAACATAAGTAAACAGAAAGGAAGGACACTAAATTGAAGGGAATTTAAGACAGCATGGGAAGGAGAAAGAGTTTTTACTTCTGGGACACCAGTAGAGTAGCAAGGTCAACTGGTTCCCTTCTTTGCCTCTCAGAGCTAGCAAGCTTCCACCAGGGCATTTGACTCTGAGTCTTCTTTGGTAAAATTGAAGGGCTAGGATTTTAGTTTGTAAAATAACCCCCAGTAGAAAATCGCAGATCCTGATTAGTGAGGCAACTAGGAGTTTGGATAAAATGTGTTTCTAGATATTAGGAGCTGACAATTATGAAAGGGGATGGAAATGAGAAGGGGGCATTATCAGGTATGGGAGGAGACAGGGATGATATACAGAGGGTCAGGAAATTGAACAGAGGTGTGTAGCAATGGGGGATGGGGAACTGGAGGTAGCCACGTGATAGTCCCAGTTTCTAGGAAAGCAAGAGGCTTCCCGGACACAACAGGGATGACATTAGATGAAATGCCCAAAAATGGAGAGAGAGAACTTGTAGAGACCATATCCAGAGGTTTGGCAAGGCCCCAGATTCAGAGATATGACCATCCACTCATCTCCAAATTTTTATCCCAGAATTGTTCCTGTCTAAAAGAGATAGAGGGACTAAGTATGGAGCAGAGACTGAACGAAAAGCTATCCAGAGACTTCCCCACCTGGGGATCCATCCCATATACCAACACCTAACCAAGACACTATTGCAGATGCCAAGAATTGCTTTCTGACAGGCACCTGATATAGCTGCCTCTGGAGAGGATCTGACGGATGCTAACAAATACAGAGGGGGATACTTATAGCCAACCACTGGACTAAGCACAGGGACCCCAATGGAGGAGTTAGGGGAAAGGACTAAAGGGACTGAAGGGGTTTGTAACCTCATTGGAAGAACAACAGTATCAATCAAAGAGACCACCCCAGAGCTCACAGGGACTAAACCACCAACCACAGAATAAACATGGAAGGACGCATGGCTCCAGCTGCATATGTAGCAGAGGATGGCCTGGTTGGGCATCAATGGGAGGAGAGGCCATTGGTCCTGTGAAGGCTCAATGCCTCAATGTAGGGGAATGCCAGGGTGGTGAGGTAGGGGTGGGTATGTGGGTGGGTAGGGGAGCATCCCCATAGAAGCAAGGGGAGGGGGTATAGGATAGGGTGTATATGGAGGGAAATTTGGGAAAGGGGATAACATTTGAAATGTAAGTAAATAAAATATTCAATAAGAGAGAGAGAGAGAGAGAGAGAGAGAGAGAGAGAGAGAGAGAGAGAGAAGAGAGGAGGGAGGAAAACAGGGTTTTACACCAGGATCTGTTTAGTCCCATGAGAATGGGAACAGAGGGTGAGCACTAGCCGTAGTTCCAGAGCTGGGGATGAGATTGGGAAGGTGGCAGGTGAGCATTAGGTTTAGAGGACAGGATTCAGAGTGAAGATCTAAAGCTTGCCTGCCTGCCTTTCTTCTTTTATTTTAATTAAAATTTTTTATTTTCTATATTCTTTGTTTACATTCCAAATGACTTTCCCTTTCCCAGTTCCCCTCTCCCCATAGTTCCCCAAGTCCTCTTCCCTCTGCCCATTCTCCTATCAACCCCCTCCTATTTCTCTATCCAGGTACTCCCCTACAATGCTAGAACAAGCCTTTTCAGGACCAGGGACCTCTCCATCCTTCTTCTTGGGAGTCATTTGATGTGTGAACTGTGTCTTGGGTATTCAGAGCTTCTGAGTTTTTAATTGCTGAATAGTATTTCATTGTGTATATATACCACATTTTCTGTATCCATTCCTCCCTTGAGGGACAGCTGGGTTCTTTACAACTTCTTGCTGTTATAAATAGGACTGCAATGAACATAATGGAGCATGTGTCCTTATTGCATTGCGGGAAATCCTCTGGATATATGCCCAGGAGTGGTATTGCAGGGTCCTCTGGAAGTGTTATGCCCCATTTTCTGAGGAACAGCCAGACTGATTTCCAGAGTGGTTGTACCAACTTGCATTCCCACCAGCAGTGGAGGAATGTTCCTCTTTCTCCATATCCTTGCCAATACCTACTGTCTCCTGAGTTCTTATTCTTAGCCATTCTGACTGTTATAAGGTGAAAACTCAGGGTCGTTTTGATTTCCCTAATGACTAATGATGTTGAACATTTCTTTTTTTTTTTTTTTTGAATTTGGTTTTTTGAGACAGAATTCCTCTGTGTAGCCCTGGCTGTCCTGGAACTCACTCTGTAGACCAGGCTGGCCTCGAACTCAGAAATCCACCTGCCTCTGCCTCCCAGAGTGCTGGAATTACAGGCGTGTGCCACCACCGCCCAGCTGATGTTGAACATTTCTTAAGGTGCTTCTCAGCCATTCAAAGTTCTTCAGTTGAAAATTCTTTGTTTAGCTCTGTACCCCATTTTTAATAAGGTAATTTGGCTCTCTGGAGTCTAACTTCTTGAGTTCTTTGTATATATTGGGTATTAGCCCTCTGTCAGATGTAGGGTTGGTGAAAATCCTTTCCCAATTTGTTGGTTGCTGTTTTGTCCTCTTGATAGTGTCCTTTGCCTTACAGAAACTAGAATTGACAAATGGGACCTCATAAAATTACAAAGTTTCCTGCATGCCTTTCTTTCTGACTTACTTCTCTGGGAGGTTTGTTTAGTGGATTCCCAGAGAATGCCTGCTGGAATTAGAGCCTTTCCTAGCAATATCAGCACAGAGAAAAGTTGCAGGAAAAGATCTGAAAGAACCTTTGGCTCTGGGGGCAGAGAGGCAGTGGAGACCACAGCAGGCCACAGTCTCCTACAGAGCAGTGGATGAACCTGGGGACTGAATTTGAAGGAGACTAGGGAGAAGGGAAGGTCTGCAGTTAGCCTACCTACTTTTCTAGACAGACTTACATTCCATTTCTAGTGGGAAGAAAACAATAAAAAAGAATATATACAGGGCAGAACTCTTAATTAATATCAGGGTAGCAAATCAGTCATCAAGTGTCTATAACTGTATGTAAATATATATCAAAATGTTATTAAATATTTGAGATTCACTTCTGGAAATTCCATATATATAAACACACATGTGGAATATATATATATATATATATATATATATATATATATATATATATATATATATACACACACACACACACATATATATATATATTAATATATACAATTTCAATAGTTCTCAGTTCATTTCTTTAGCTGTAATCTCAGCTGAGCTTATTTCAAATAGACTAGGTTTCTATCTGAGATTGCTTCGCCCCTCAGCCTTATCCATGTGCCCTTCATACTCGCTGGCTGCCGTTCCTATTCTCATTCACATTAGGTATGATTGTCTTAAGCTTGTTCTGTGTGAAGTTGATTTGTCTTTCCACACTATCGATTATCTCCTTTCTGCTTCATTTCCACTTTATGGTATTCAATTGTGTTATTTCTCCTTAATTTATTCCCTCGGTTTCCCTGCCTCACTTGTCATTACATTTTGCTGTCTTGTCCTCTCTTTTATTTCAGGGTTGCAACTTCTAGTGCCTTGGGATATTCATGTTAAATCTATACTAAATCTTGTTTGTCTCAGTGTTATATTTTTGTTGTTGCTTTTTTAAAATTTTTACATGATGTAGCTATTTTCTTTTGGATTGCTTTATTTTATATGTGAAACCACTTTCTATATTTTGTTCTTCTCATCAGGATTTATCCAGATGAGGTTTACAGGGTTTTTTTTTCCTATATCTAATTACAAATAATAAGTATTTAACATCATCAAAGATTATCTCATAATATGTTGTTCAATTAATAGCCCCACTAATCACATATTTTTTAAAAGAAAATATACTACTATAGGTTTTGTGAATATTTAAAATATGTTATTCAAATTTATTATGTCAAATTGCTGAAACTACATATTAAATTTATTGTCTAAACTCTGTGAAGTTTCTATGCAAATGTAGGGCTTTTATAAAAGCTTTAAATTTACCTCTCCTTCAGACTACCTATGCCATAAACCAGAAGCATTGCTACCTTGCCAGTCAATATCTACTTTTAATTGTGATTATTTAACAGCAGTGTGTCTGACAGACATTATTCTAATTGTTTAGTTGAAATTGTGTCTATTTGGCCTTGTAGTATAGATAATTCCTAACTGTCAAATGTTGACATTTCCACAGACAAGCTATTATAATTAAGCTCCAGCCTGGCTGAAGTATCCTAGTTTTGAACTGATATGAAGACAGCTGTCACTCAACAATGCCTTTAGATGAAAGAAAACTGGACATCATTAGTTAATGAGACATTTGATGTCAACAATTACTCTTTTTTATTTAGAAATACTGGAATTGGCTTTTTATCAGTTTACAAAACAATCCCTCTGCTTGTCATAAAGCCAGTTGTTAGAAAGGATTCCTGCCATCTCACAATTTTCTATCTAGGTAGTACTACTGTAACTGTCCTTTATAGGATCACGAAGGTTAAGTTATGTTTTTCACAATTTTTATAAGTTACTCAAACAACCCCAATGTTAAACTATGTTATATTTATAATTTCTGCATTAGGTTTATAGCTTCTGTTCAAGAGTAACACAAATAATTGATAAAAATGGGGCTCACTAGAGGTCCATTGAGGTACTACAGAGCCTAAAACACCTTGCTTCTTTCTGCTTTAGCTAGTTGAAGACAGAACTTGTGTCTATGCCACACATATTTCATATTTCAAAGATAACATTATAAAAAGCATGCTTGTTCTCTACTTTCATATATTTGTGTGTGCATGTGTATGTATATCTGGGTGAAATCTCCAATTCCAAATGGAACACACCATTTCAAAGCACACAGTAGAGAAAAATCTTTTGATGTTTGTTCTTCTGATTCTTGGTTACATCAGTTAGGAAGACTGATTCTAACTCTATCCAGTTACCTGCAAATTTCATATATTTCATAATATTGGGGTAATATAAATTTGTGTAAATGCACTACATTTTCAATATACTTTCTCCAGCTGATGAACATCTAGGTTGTTTACAGTTCCTAGCTACTGTGAGTAAAGAAGCAATAAACCTAGAAAATCACTAGAGTATCACTATAGTAAGACATGTGATGCTTTGGCTATACCCAAAGGCTGAGATAAATCTGCCTTTTGCTTTCAAAGTATGTCAACATTAACTTTGATAGTGGTTGCATGAATGTCACTCCCACAAGCATTTCATCAGTTTCTTATTTCCTTATATCGAGACTGGCATGTTTCATCATTTGCTGTTTGTTGATTTGCATGTTTGTTTAGGTAGGTGAAGGTGTGAGGTTTTATTGATGTTACCATTGTATTCATTTCTTTGCATGTTAATTTTAGTCATTGTGACAAAGGTAAAATTAACTTCCAAAATAATCTGAAGTTCTACTAATAATTGCTAAGAATATTGGACATTTTAAAAATAATTTGTAGCCTTTTAAGATTCCATAATTTGAAAAAATTCTTTATTCCATATGCTTGCTGATGAAATTATGCTGAAAATGTAGGGCATCTATAAAAAGGAAAATTGTGCAGATGTAAAGAAAAATACAAAATTTGTAGGATTTTTCTTAATTATTTTTATATTCTACATCCTAAATCTATATGTGATATGTGGGTAGTATAGATTTTTTTTTCCTTTCTATAGGCTACCAGTTGCACTCAAATGATGGTGTCTATTGTTATATAGAAGCCCTTTAGTTTAATGGATTTCCATTCATTAAGTGTTGGTATGATTGAATATTCTACCAAGATCCTTCTCAGTTAAGCTTTTTTCTGTACTACAAGTTTTATCCTATCCCATAGTTTCTCCAATAACAGATTCAGAACGTAGTGTCTGAAGTTGAGGTCCTTGTTCTCTGGTATTAATTTATGATCAGAATAAGGAATAAGGAACTAATTTTGCTTCTTATCCATGTATCTATCTAGTGTGTGTGCTCCATCTGGATATTGCTTTTTGTGTTTTGCCTCTAACACTGACCATAAGTGTAGCAAGGGAAGATGTCTTCTATATATCCCCTTTTGGGTGTTTTCTTTCTGTATATGAAAGGTCAGATTTACTTTGTTGTCCTTTGGGACATTGAAAGGAAGTAAACTGGTTTAGCCAGCCTTAAACTTTTCAGAAATCCTCTTCTCCACAATGGTACCACTATCCTACATGCTTCATGTTGTTACTTATAAATGTAAGGAAATATCTGCTTAATTTACTCCTACTGGATTGATTTAAAAAATAAGGGAAATAAAGTTTATACTCAAGAATAAAGACTTTGTTAATAATTATTGACATAATGAGTATACTTCCTAGATAGATATTTGTACTACTGATTTTATTTTAAAAATTATAGCATGGACCTTATAAAAACATAACCACATGTCGAATTTTAGGAATGGGATACAACCAAGCCTTGTTCAATTTTAGTAAAGGAACACAAGAAACACAAATGATAGTAAGTACTCTCTATGTGTTTTTTTGCTAATAGACATGGAATTGAACATAAATATAATAGAATCGCTTCAAAATGCTGAAATAATCAGAAGTGCAAATGATAGGATGATTTTTTTCTTTTTTTTATACTATATATTTTTTATTTACATTTCAAATGATTTCCCAATTTCTAGCCTCCCACTCCCCGAAAGGCCCACAAGCCCCCTTCTCTCCCCCTATACTCCCACACACCCCTTCCCACTTCCTCATTCTGGTTTTGCTGAATACTCCTTCACTGAGTCTTTCCGGAACAAGAGGCCACTCTTCCTTTCTTCTTGTACCTCATTGATGTGTGGACTATGTTTTGGGTATTCCAGTTTTCTAGGTTAATATCCACTTATTAGTGAGTGCATACCATGATTCACCTTTTGAGTCAGGGTTACCTCACTTAGTATGATGTTCTCTAGCTCCATCCATTTGCCTAAGAATTTCGTGAAATCATTGTTTCTAATGGCTGAATAGTACTCCATTGTGTAGATATACCACATTTTTTGCATCCACTCTTCTGTTGAGGGACACCTGGGTTCTTTCCAGCATCTGGCAATTATAAATAGGGCTGCTATGAACATAGTAGAGCATGTATCCTTATTACATGGTGGGGAATCCTCTGGGTATATGCCCAGGAGTGGTATAGCAGGATCTTCTGGAAGTGAGGTGCCCAGTTTTCGAAGGAACCGCCAGACTGATTTCCAGAGTGGTTGTACCAATTTGCAACCCCACCAGCAGTGGAGGAGTGTTCCTCTTTCTCCACACCCTCTCCAACACCTGCTGTCTCCTGAATTTTTAATCTTAGCCATTCTGACTGGTGTAAGGTGAAATCTCAGGGTTGTTTGATTTGCATTTCCCTAATGACTAATGAAGTTGAGCATTTTTTAATATGCTTCTCCACCATCCGAAGTTCTTCAGGTGAGAATTCTTTGTTTAACTCTATACCCCATTTTTTTTCACTAAATGAGTCTTTTTTTTTCATTTTTTTATTCGATATAATTTATTTACATTTCAAATGATTTCCCCTTTTCTAGCTCCCCCCCCCACTCCCCGAAAGTCCCGTAAGCCCCCTTCTCTTCCCCTGTACTCCCTCCCACCCCTTCCCAGTTCCCCGCTCTGGTTTTGCCGAATACTGTTTCACTGAGTCTTTCTGGAAGCAGGGACCGCTCCTCCTTTCTTCTTGTATCTCATTTGATGTGTGGATTATGTTTTGGGTATTCCAGTTTTCTAGGTTAATAACCACTTATTAGTGAGTGCATACCATGATTCACCTTTTGAGTCTGGGTTACCTCACTTAGTATGATGTTCTCTAGCTCCATCCATTTGCCTAAGAATTTCATGAATTCGTTGTTTCTAATGGCTGAATAGTACTCCATTGTGTAGATATACGACATTTTTGCATCCACTCTTCTGTTGAGGGAGACCTGGGTTCTTTCCAGCATCTGGCAATTATAAATAGGGCTGCTATGAACATAGTAGAGCATGTATCCTTATTACATGGTGGGGAATCCTCTGGGTATATGCCCAGGAGTGGTATAGCAGGATCTTCTGGAAGTGAGGTGCCCAGTTTTCAGAGGAAACGCCTCCCATGCTCATGGATGGGTAGAATCAATATAGTTAAAATGGCCATTTTGCCAAAAGCAATATACAGATTCAATGCAATACCCATCAAAATCCCAACTCAATTCCTCACAGAGTTAGAAAGAGCAATTATCAAATTCATCTGGAACAACAAAAAACCCAGGATAGCTAAAACTATTCTCAGCAACAAAAGAAAATCTGGGGGAATCAGTATCCCTGACCTCAAGCAATACTACAGAGCAATAGTGTTAAAAACTGCATGGTATTGGTACAGTGACAGGCAGGAGGATCAATGGAACAGGATTGAAGATCCAGAAATGAACCCACACACCTATGGCCACTTGATCCTCGACAAAGAGGCTGAAAACATCCCATGGAAAAAAAGATAGCCTTTTTAACAAATGGTGCTGGTTCAACTGGAGGTCAGCATGCAGAAGAATGGGAATTGATCCATCCTTGTCTCCTTGTACTAAGCTCAACTCCAAATGGATCAAGGACCTCCACATAAAGCCAGACACTCTGAAGCTAATAGAAAAGAAACTGGGGAAGACCCTTGAGGACTTCGGTACAGGGAGAAAGTTTCTGAACGGAACACCAATAGCATATGCTCTAAGAGCAAGAATTGACAAATGGGACCTCATAAGGTTACAGAGTTTCTGTAAGGCAAAGGACACCATCAAGAGGACAGATCGGCAACCAACAAATTGGGAAAAGATCTTCACCAATCCTACATCAGATAAAGGGCGAATATCCAATATATATAAAGAACTCAAGAAGTTAGACTCCAGAAAACCAAACAACCCTATTAAAAATGGGGTACAGAGTTAAACAAAGAATTCTCACCTGAAGAACTTTGGATGGTGGAGAAGCATCTTAAAAAATGCTCAACTTCATTAGTCATTAGAGAAATGCAAATCAAAACAACCCTAAGATTTCATCTTACACCAGTCAGAATGGCTAAGATTAAAAATTCAGGAGACAGCAGGTGTTGGAGAGGGTGTGGAGAAAGAGGAACACTCCTCCACTGCTGGTGGGGTTGCAAATTGGTACAACCACTCTGGAAATCAGTCTAGCGGTTCCTCTATACCCCATTTTTTAATAGGGTTGTTTGGTTTTCTGGAGTCTAACTTCTTGAGTTCTTTATATATATTGGATATTAGCCCTCTATCTGATAAGGGTTGGTGAAGATCTTTCCCCAATTTGTTGGTTGCCGTTTTGTCCTCTAGATGGTGGCCTTTGCCTTACAGAAACTTTGTAATTTTATGAGGTCCCATTTGTCAATTCTTGATCTTAGAGCATACGCTATTGGTGTTCTGTTCAGAAACTTTCTCCCTGTACCGATGTCTTCAATGGTCTTCTCCAGTTTCTTTCTATTAGCTTCAGAGTGTCTGGCTTTATGTGGAGGTCCTTGATCCATTTGGATTTGAGCTTAGTACAAGGAGACAAGGATGGATCAATTTGCATTCTTCTGCATGCTGACCTCCAGTTGAACCAGCACCATTTGTTGAAAAGGCTATCTTTTTTCCATTGGATGTTTTCATCCTCTTTGTCAAGGATCAAGTGGCCATAGGTGTGTGGGTTCATTTCTGGATCTTCAATCCTGTTCCATTGATCCTCCTGCCTGTCACTGTACCAATACCATGCAGTTTTTAACACTATTGCTCTGTAGTATTGCTTGAGGTCAGAGATACTGATTCCCCCAGAATTTTTTTGTTGATGAGAATAGTTTTAGCTATCCTGGGTTTTTTGTTATTCCAGATGAATTTGATAATTGCTCTTTCTAACTCTGTGAAGAATTGAGTTGGGATTTTGATGGGTATTGCATTGAATCTGTATATTGCTTTTGGCAAAATGGCCATTTTAACTATATTGATTCTACTGATCCATGAGCATGGGAGGTTTTCCCATTTTTTGAGGTCTTCTTCCATTTCCTTTTTCATATTCTTGAAGTTCTTGTCATACAGATCTTTCACATGTTTGGTAAGAGTCGCCCCAAGATACTTTATACTGTTTGTGGCTATTGTGAAGGGGGTCATTTCCCTAATTTCTTTCTCAGCCTGCTTATCCTTTGAGTATAGGAAGGCCACTGATTTGCTTGAGTTGATTTTATAACCTGCCACTTTGCTGAAGTTGTTTATCAGCTGTAGGTGTTCTCTAGTGGAGTTTTTTGGGTCACTTAGGTAGACTATCATGTCATCTGCAAATAATGATTGTTTGACTTCATCCTTTCCAATTTGTATCCCTTTGACCTCCTTATGTTGTCAAATTGCCCGTGCTAGTACCTCAAGTACAATATTGAAAAGATAAGGAGAAAGGGGGCAGCCCTGTCTAGTCCCTGATTTTAGTGGGATTGCTTCAAGTTTCTCTCCATTTAGTTTGATGCTGGCTACCGGTTTGCTGTATATTGCTTTTACTATGTTTAGGTATGGTTCTTGAATTCCTGTTCTTTCCAAGACTTTAAGCATGAAAGGATGCTGCATTTTGTCAAATGCTTTTTCAGCATCCAATGAAATTACCATGTGGTTTTTTTTCTTTGAGTTTGTTTATGTAGTAGATTGCATTGATGGATTTCTGTATATTGAACCAACCCTGCATTCATGGGATAAATCCTACTTCATCATGGTGGATGATCGTTTTGATGTGTTCTTGGATTCGTTTGGCAAGAATTTTATTGAGTATTTTTGTATTGATGTTCATAAGGGAAATTGGTCTGAAGTTCTCTTTCTTTGTTGGATCTTTGTGTGGTTTTGGTATCAGCGTAATTGTGGCTTAGTAGAATGAATTGGGTAGTGTTCCTTCTGTTTCTATTTTGTGGAATAGTTTGAAGAGTATTGGTGTTAACTCTTCTTTGAAGGTCTGATAGAATCCTGCACTGAAACCATCTGGTCCTGTGCTTTTTTTGGTTGGAAGACTTTAGTAAAGTTTTATAGGGAATAAATAACAACTTAGAAATGAGATTGAAGCATCTGTGTTATAAGTAGCAATGGAGAAATATTTCAAAGGAGAAATTCATTATATATGTTGGACTCTTGTTTGGCTACTCGGCTTATAAGATTCAACCATACATGTAAAAAATCATACATATTCAAATACTAAATATGAAGATAACACAATATTTACCTAAATTGAACATTTGGCCAGTGGGTTTTCATTAAGGTATTAGTGGAGTGACTCATGACACAGTGTAGCTATTTAATCAACAGTCAACTTTTTCTGGGTATTTCAAATTGTTAAATAAGTTTCTTTTAAAAAAATGTTTTCTAGGTTTGGCTTACTCATTATCACCCCATCAGTTTAGTAAAGTAAGTTATTAGTAAATATTAAATAGCTCCTTACTCAGTCCTGAGTGTCTCTTCTCCAATTTCAGACCAATTATGAGATGGGTCTTACTTAATTAAACCATATAAAAACTTTTGCCTCAACTGTGAGTTTCTACATTTTTTTGTTGTTGTTGACTCAAAAATATTGAAGAAGGCCACTGTCTTATCTGGTTTTATGTCAGCTTGACACAAGCTTGAGTCATTTTCTAAAATGGAGCTTCAACAGAGAAAATGTTCCCAGTAGATTGGCATGTGCACAAGCCTATAGGGCATTTTTTTTTCATTGATGATTGATATGGAAGGGCCCAGATCACTATGCACAGCAATGCTGGCCCTGAGTGATTTGTTACAGCAAACTGAAGAAGCCATGAAGATCAAGCCACTAGGTAGCACCACCATGGCCACTGTTTCAGCTCCTGCTTCTAGGATCTTCTTTTGTTGGAAATACTACAATGAAATCTCTCAGTGATAAGCTATGATTTGGCAGTATGAATAATATAAGCACTTTCCTCCCCAAGTTGGTTCTGGGCATGCTGTTCTATCATAACCATAGAAACACTAATACAGCTATACAGAGAACTTAAACCAACAACAGACATATCATATGAGTAGTCTAGATAAGAGTAAATGTTTGATTGTAAATAAAATGATTGATTCATGACTCAGAAAAGAATACTACAAGATGCTATATTATTGGGTTTCAAAAATAGCCTTAGAATAAGTGACATTGTAACATATATATATATATGACATGAGAGAACTGGGAACACTGACCCCTGGCATATCCATATTTAAAATATTAATTTCAAATGAAAAAATAACAAGTTACCTCAAGGAAAAGGTCATTTCTGGTGTATTAGAGAAACTTTAGGAAAGCCAATCAATCAGTCAGTGGTTATAGGGAACAAAATAGATATGACCATAGTTTAAAGAGTCATTGTGAGCAAATCATCTTGGATCTTAGGAGACTTTTTGCTAGAAATGGAAGCTTCTGAGAAGCTTTGAGTAGAGACTAGCATGGATTTTCTTTTGCAGAGACAGTATCACTGAGGTCTCTCTGTGAAGAACAGACAGAAGGGAGCAATGGTAAAATGACAGAGAAGTCTGAAGCAGAGGCAGTAATCCAGAAGGGAGATAAAGGACAAGCTATCATATCAGAGTAGCCAAAATTAAACAAATAAACAACTAGCTTTGACAACTGAATCATGAATAAGACTTTGATTGATATCATTTCAAAATTTCCTTTTTCATTCTGAACAGCAGCTGACAGGGTTGTTTGAAATCAATGCCAGTATTTCTGAATCTCTTCCTGCTTATCTACAGGATGATTTAGTCAACAGATTTATTTTTGTTATCATATGACAAATGTTTTGAACAACATTTAGAATTTGGGAAAAATTATGTAAAATAGAATTTTTCATGTTATGTGGAAATACCAGGTATTCTGGGAAATATCTGGCTCAGCTTCAACAAAGGCAACTGTGTAGTCCAAATGAAATTTGCATAATGTCCTTAACTTTCTGCTTTTCTATAATCCCTACCTTTTGTAGGCCTTATTGGAGATATATGTCACAAGGATGAGGGAAGGATGGATTACAGCACCATATTTACCCTTTTTTTATTTCTGAGAATACAGAAAGATGCCTCCACTTCTATTTTTCTGGCTGTACAGGCTGCTTTGCTTTCTTTGAGCTGGGACAGCAGAATCCAGAATCTGTGAGACTCGGTAATTTCAAGTGAACATAAATATATTAGCTCCAAATACTGGAGGCTGGGAAGTCCAACCTAAGAGTACCTATGTCTGTTTAGCATGTCATGCCATGTTATTATGCAGTGGGAAGCAAGACAGAGAAGTGTCCCTGAAAGATTTCTCTTAAATTATTTGGTTTTTGTTTTCTCTCTCTCTCTCTCTCTCTCTCTCTCTCTCTCTCTCTCTCTCTCTCTCTCTCTCTCTCTCTCTGTGTGTGTGTGTATGTGTGTGTGTGTATGTGTGTGTGTGTATGTGTATGTGTGTGTGTGTGTGTATGTGTGTGTGCTCCTCCATGTCTAGTTGAAAAGGTGCCTTTTAAAGGAACACAAACTCTCATGGTTTACTTAACTCATGTCTTTCCTACCAACTTGGTACACTGGCAACCTGAACACTCGAAAGGACCAAAATTCAAATCATGAAGTTAGTCTTTGACTATAAATTAGACATATTTCATGTAATTTATCTATTGCTTATGTTAAAATGTTTGGTATATATACACTTGAGTTATGATTTCATAAGTAAAACCAAACAAATTATATTTTCAAAAGAAGTTACATTCCCTTCTGTAAATTCTGAATGGGTAAAGAGGGATGTTAAGCATGGGCACAGAGAGATTTTCACAAGTATAGGGATGCTTAACCTCAAAACTCTGTCTAAATCCAGAGTGTAAATCTGTTGTTTTCCTCGTCATTGAATCATCTTTGGATTCAATATCTCATAGTTAGAGGAAATACATATAAGCTAGTACATTTATGAAAAATATTTGTTAGCTATAATAACTGAAATGATTTGTATATAAAGAATCCATGCTCTGTCTTTATACTAGATGTGTACTCCACAATTTTTCTCTCACAACTGTAGGGCATTGCATCTAAGGTCTCTCCCTTTGACTCCTGAGAGTCTCTAATTTCCCAAGTCTTTGGCATATCCTAGAAATTCCCCCTCCTCTCCTACCTCCTCTTGCCTCTTTCTATTCTGAAGGTTTCAGTCCTGTTTCCCACTCCATGTTCCCCTTTTTTCCTCACTGTCCTCTCTCCCATCCAGGTCCCTGCCTCCCTCTGCGCTCCTGCCCCCATTGCTTTATTCTCCCTCCCAAGTAGGATTGACGCATCTTTATTTGGACCTTCAGATTATTAACCCGCTTGAGTTTTGTTGATTGTATCCTGGGTAGTTTGTACTTTTTTAGCTAATATCCATTTATTAGTGAAATATACCATGCATTTTGATTGGGTCTGAGTTAACTTACTCAGGATGATATTTTCTAGTTACATGCATTTGCCTACAAAACTCATGATGTCCTCATTCTTAATAGCTGATTAGCATGATATTGTTTAAATGAGCCCCATTTTCTGTATCCATTCTTCCTTTGTGGGATATCTAGGCTGTTTCCAGCTTCTTGTTATCATAATAAGGTAGCTATGAAGATAATGGAACAGAAGTCTCTGTGGCATGTTGGGCTATATGTTGGGTATCTATTTTCAACTTTCTGAGGAACCTACAAATTGATTTCCAGAGTGGCTGTACCAGTTTGCACTTGCACCAACAAAAATGTCTTCTTTCTCCATATCCTCAACAACATGTGCTATCACATGAGTTGTTTTTTTTTTTTTTTTTTTTTTTTTTTTCTTAGCCATTCTAATTGAAGTAAAGTGGAATCTCAGGGTCATTTTTATTTGCATTTCCCTGATCACTAATGACTTTGAACATTTCTTTTAGTTCTTCTCAGCCATTAGAGATTCCTCTGTAGTGAATTTCCAAGTGGAGGGATGGGGCTGCCATCCCAGTGTTAAAAACTCTGACCCAGTATTGTTCCTGTCTAAAAGAAAGTCAGGGACAAAAATGGAGAAGAGACTGAGGGAAAGGAGGTTCAGAGACAGGTGAAAATTGGGGAGGCTTCAAGGACTGACAATATTACTGATCTTATGATGTGCTTACAGACAAGAACCTAGCATGATTGCCCTCTGAGAGGTCCACCAAGCAGCTGAAAGAATCAGATGCAGATACCTACATCCAACCAATTGAAAGAAGCTGGGGACCCCTGTAGTTGAATTGGGAAAATGCTGGAAGAAGCTGAGAGGAAGAAGACTCCATGGGAAGACCAGAAGTCTCAAATAACTTGGACTCCCGAGATCTCTTAGATACTGATACACCAACCAGGCAGCTTATACCAACTTATATGAGGCTCCTGACACATATAGAGCAGAAGACTGCCTGGTCTGGCCTCAGTGAGAGAACATGCACCTAGCCAGGGAGAGACTTGAAGCCCCAAGGAGAAGGTCTGGTGGTGTGGGCTTAGGGAATGGGGACATCCTCTGGCATTAGGGGAGGAGGTATGGGAACAGTCAAAGAGATGACCAGGAGTGGGATAATGAATAAAGTGTAAAAATAGATTGAAGAATAAATAAAATTTAAAAAAAAGAATTTCAAAAACAATCCATGTTTACATTTATTTCTATTAAGTAATATATTTCTCTTTAATGAAGGATGAGAAGAAAATAAAGATATATGAATTTTTAAAATAATAGGGCTATGTTTCCTTGTTAGTTTTCAGTGCATGTGGCAGAGCATGTCATAAGGATAAATATCACAGGTAGGAGGCAGAAAAAATTAGGCATCCAAATAACTGAAATTTGGGAAAATCTGTAACTTGTAAAGGCATTGGAAAGGCAGCCCTGGATTCCACAAGAAGAAAATTCCAATTTCCAAATTGATCCCAAGTATATAAATCATAGTTATTATTCATATTGGCTAAGACTTTGGAAATCCACTGGGTAATATCATAAACTTGTACGTGATTCTGTAAGTAAATCAGTCAAATAATAATGCAAATGATATCCATTTCTCTTCTTATGTACATGAATATTTACTAAACAGATATGCTAACTTCTCATTATACAAGATTTCTAGTTCATAAAATTATATTTTATATTCATCACAGCCCTTAAGTTTGTTTGTACCAGTTAATGTACCAAACATTGTGCTGTTCTCTTCATGTAAGTTGAAGTGAGATGTTCTTGAAGGTCATTGGAAGGGGCACTTTACTTTTACATACTCCTTTTAATTTTTTTATTTTTTTTCCTTTGAGAATGCCTAGCTATCATCTAACTCTCTAGGTACCAACTGACAGGATTGCCCTCTATACTGGCAATGGTTGTTCAAAAGAAGTCAATATTCTAAAGGTTATGTTACTTGGCCCTCATTTCATCATCGCTTTAAAACACGGAAGACCAAGAAATCATAAATAGAATTAAGGTCCCATAAGGAATTTAGATTTCTTCACTCCCACTAACCAAATGCCTCAATAGGAAATGAACCAAATAAGAATAAAGGTTATTTTAAAAATCATTTAACACGCAGTGTTATTATATATTACATAGCCTACAAGACATGCATGCCGCAGCACAGAGGGATGTTTGAAAACATGTGTAAAAGGAAGCGCTTTCCTTCTATCATGGGTGTCCCAGGATAAAACTCAGATTGTCAGGATTGATGGCAAATACCTTTCTTCTCTCAGCAATTCAGTTAGCACAAGACACAAATGTCTTATTCCAAAACTACCTGGTTTCCAAGATTTCACTGGAATCTTAGTTTAAGATTTAATTAGAAAGTTGAATGTTAAAAAGAATGCAAACAATTATGCAATTAAATAGAAATAACTAGTAAAATAATTATTTAAGATTGTAGTCTTATTGAATTAACAATGGAGGTCAACAAAAATAATAATAATGAGATTGGGAAAGGAGAAATTAAACAGAGCTGAACATGTTTTAACCAAGGCTTTTTTTTTATTCGATATATTTTTTATTTACATTTCAAATGATTTCCCCTTTTCTAGCCCCCCACTCCCTGAAAGTCCCGCAAACCTCCTTCTCTCCCCCTGTCCTCCCACCCACCCCTTCCCGCTTCCCCATTCAGGTTTAGCCGAATACTGCTTCACTGAGTCTTTCCTGAACAGGGGGCCACTCTTCCTTTCTTTTTGTACCTCATTTGATGTGTGGATTATGTTTTGGGTATTCCAGTTTTCTAGGTTAATATCCACTTATTAGTGAGTGCATACCATGATTCACCTTTTGAGTCTGGGTTACCTCACTTCGTATGATGTTCTCTAGCTCCATCCATTTGCCTAAGAATTTCATGAATTCATTGTTTCTAATGGCTAAATAGTACTCCATTGTGTATATATACCACATTTTTTTGCATCCACTCTTCTGTTGAGGGATACCTGGGTTCTTTCCAGCATCTGGCAATTATAAATAGGGCTACTATGTACATAGTAGAGCATGTATCCTTATTACATGGTGGGGAATCCTCTGGGTATATGCCCAGGAGTGGTATAGCAGGATCTTCTGGAAGTGAGGTGCCCAGTTTTTGGAGGAACCGCCAGACTGCTTTCCAGAGTGGTTGTACCAATTTGCAACCCCACCAGCAGTTGGGGTGGGGGGCTTCTCCACACCCTCTCCAACACCTGCTGTCTCCTGAATTTTTAATCTTAGCCATTCTGACTGGTGTAAGGTGAAATCTCAGGGTTGTTTTGATTTGCATTTGCCTAATGACTAATGAAGTTGAGCATTTTTTTAAGATGCTTCTCTGCCATCCGAAGTTCTTCAGGTGAGAATTCTTTGTTTAACTCTGTACCCCATTTTTTAATAGGGTTGTTTGGTTTTCTGGAGTCTAACTTCTTGAGTTCTTTATATATATTGGATATTAGCCCTCTATCTGATGTAGGATTGGTGAAGATCTTTTCCCAATTTGTCCTCTTTATGGTGTCCTTTGCCTTACAGAAACTTTGTAATTTTATGAGGTCCCATTTGTCAATTCTTGATCTTAGAACATACACTATTGGTGTTCGATAACTCCTTTTAGAACTCTTCATTCTCTGAATTTTCAGAAACTCCTTTAATTAACAAGTTTAGTTCAAATATGAACTTCCTGACCATCAGGAAAAGACCTGATAACCCAGGAGAGAGGAAGAACACTACTGCTCTACAATTAGGATTCTAAATTTGAGAGTAAAAAATTGCCACCCATCTCCACAATCTTTTATAATGGCAGCCATACAGACAAGGCTCAAGTTTGTAGCCTCTTTCTTTGGGTTACTTTCAGCTAACAATTTAATAAGAGGGACCAACTGGTTTGAAGAGAAAGGAGAATGCAAAGTACAAACTACCAGTATGTTCCATCTGCTGGAGTCTGAGAGCTAATCAATTCAGTGGCCAAGCCTGGCTGAGCTGTAACTCAGAAGTTTCACTAGTAAGAGTATTTCTACGCCAGCGAATGCTCGTGGTTCAGATTAATTCTTTATTACTTCAAACATGGATGGGATTGTTTCCACTTATTTTTTTTATTTTGATGCCACACTACCCATAATATTTCAAAATTAGAAAATACAATGTATGACATAACTACAACATCCCTTTTTCCCAAAGAAAAATATTATCTGTTCTTTTGATAAATCATCAGAAAACCCCAGTTTTAAATATCTCTTAGAAGATGGTAAGGGAAAAAAATCTCTGGAGAAGTAAAAACTGTAATACATTAGTTAGTGATTCATCTATGACATAAATATAATGACTCTTAGGATTTAAAAACATGCCAATCATTACAACATATTAATTCAGTATCAAAAATTATCAGTGGTTATTAATCAGCCAGAATGAGCATTTAATGTTAGATTTAAATAGACTCATTTAGCAAGAATTTTAATTCAGTACATAAATAATAAATCAGTTATTATGTTTAATGACAGAAAATGTGTTATTATAGTTAATCAAATATTTTAAACAATGCCATTGTACATAACATTTTTAAAACCTAAATATATATAAGTACATATAAAATGTGTTAAAATTGTACTGAATTTAATGTATAATAAGTCAGAAAGCATCAAGATATTCAAATAAATATCAGTTTAGATAAATAGTGAAATTTTTGACAATAAACACCTGATAATAGTAGGAAAAGAAAAGTGAAGAAAATTTCATGTTCATTATAAAACACTAGTGTTTCTGAGTCTGCTTTACATCAGCCAGCTTTTAAAGAATCCATAAAAATATTTATTTATTTGTTCATTCTTCAAATGTTCATTGAAATTCAATGAATCAGTTGGGTAAGGTCTATAAATACAACATAAAAGATACAACCATACTCTACAAGAAACAAAAAGACCAATGGTGTGATTTGTACAGAAAACATATTGAATATTAAATAAAGAATCCTATTCAAAGTTGCTGGATCATACAAAGATCCAAGCAGTGGAGACATGAGAAGCCGAAAAGAATTTTAGACATTATAGTTATAATCAATTATATATTATTATAGTTATAATCAATAAAGGGCTCCTGACAGAAAAGTCAGTTCAAAGGAAAACCAAGGTTTACTATGGGGAAATTTCAACTTATACAAAATTACCATCAATTAGATAATTTACTTATGTACATCTAAAATATTGTATAATTTGAAAACTTAAGTGAATTTAATTTAATGATTTTGTATACATGTGACAATGTAGGTATTCAAGGAGTAAATAATATCCCTTAATTACAGATGTAAAAAATGAGTTACATTTTATAAAATTGATAGGTCTGCCTCTGATGTTGGTTCTTCATTGTGATCTCATTCTACACTTAAAGGCTCCCTGTGTCATTTAAAGAGCAGTAAGGAAATTGTTAAAAATGTGTCATGGAAATTCAAGAATGGTATTAAAAGCATGCTGAGTACATCTAACTCTCCACTGAGTATAAATTCCGTACAATAAGTTTTATAGAAAACCTAGCAATGTATTTTAATGATGTCATCAATATATCTTCAACATGATAATACTGAAATATTAACCTCATTTCAGAAAAGAAACAGTTTTTGTTTATTTTCCCGTGTGATTTGGAAAAGGTTAAATGCAGGTCATCAACATTCATAGAAATGAGAATTCCCATATTCTTTTTTTTTTTTTTGGTCGGTCCTGTTTGCTTCTATACCATGCCTCTGGATTTCTTGGTCTCTGGTTCCTAGCTGTGCAGGCAGTGCAGGGCATGAGCCCCCTCACATGGCATGGGCCTCAAGTTAATCTAAAAATTCAGTGGCCACTTCCGCGAGTTTTTTCACCAATTTTGCACCATTGTCTTAGCATATCTCATAGACATGGCAGACTGGAATTTAAGGGGTTTGTGGCTGGGTTCAAGTCCAGGTTTCTTTTTGCTAAAGTCTACAGAGTAACTGCATACCCCCATAAGATCAAGATGTACTCTTCATGCAGGCAGCAGTTCAACCTCTTTGCATTCAGTGAGGTGTGGACGCTGTGACAAAAGGATTCCTGGGTGGTATTTTACTATACTCATGTATCAGCACGTTGTCCAGTGATCATCAGAGAGGCTTCCTCCAGCAGCACTTGGGGGCAGGTACAGAGATATAAGCAAGACATTATGCAGAGGCCAAATTGGAGGTCTCCATCAGGTCCTTTCACTTGGAAATTGAAGAATTGTTCAGAAGAGGGGAGGCAAAGATTGGAGCAGTTAGAGAGGATGGATTATACCAGGAGTACATGGGCAAATCTAGTAAACAGGGTTCACATGGGCTCACAGAGACTGAAAGAGCAAGATCAGGGCTGCTCCAGGTCCTCTGAATTGATGTTACGGCTCTTGGCTTAATGTTTTTGTACAACTCCTAGGAGTGGTAGTAGTGTGTCTCTGATACTTTTAGTTTTTTTGACTGACCCTGGGTACTCCTTTCTTCCTATTTATTTATCTTTGGAGTTGAAGGTTTTGCCTTGTCTTCTTATACCTTCTTTTGTCCTGTCTGATAGTTGTTTCCTGGAGATCTGCTCATTTTTTGTCAGGTGTTTATGACTTGTGTTAGGAAAATAGAAAACCATCAGCATGAGCAGGCCAGAGAGTAAGTCAATGCACTGCCTTCCTTTGTAGTTCCCACCTCTGCACTTACTTGACTTTTTGCTTTAACTTAAATTAATGATCAAATGTAGCCGATAAAATACATAAATTCTCTGAGTTGCTCTTGGTCATAGTATTTATTACAGAAACAGGAAAGCGAAACAGCAAAATGTATGCTTGTATCTACTGCTGAACCACAGTGGAAGCTCACAATCTGCCAGCAGTGTTGTGCAGATGGGTTTCATATATTTTACATTTAAATCAAAGGATAAGACAAAGGTGTCTGTCCTCTATTTCTGTTGATGTACAGTTTTATTGTATTGTTCTCTTCCTCATGAAACATGGAGTCTTCAGAGGATTGATATTTGTGTTTCCCCAATAAAACTATGAATTTCTTCAAGCACAAAAATGACTCATCTTTCTCAAAGAAGTTTTAATTATAATTATTTTGGTTATAAGAATAAGTTCCTGTTAACAAATGTCTCCTGGATAGATGCAAATAGATACACTCTTGATTTTACTAATTTCTTTTTTTTTCATTTTGTTTTTTACATTGTGTCCCATTTGTTTTCATTGGACTTTCTTAATATCTCATCTATACTCATAAAGTAATTTTCTTATATGTTTTACAAATTTTCATTTCAGGTGTATTAGGAGACAGTTTAATATTCAGTGTAAAACAATTCTCAAGTCATACAAATGATCAGATTTAATCTTTGGAAGAATATTTCAGACTGGAGTGCACAGACATAACAGAATAAGAATAATTATTGGACAATAAATAAGAAGATATATGTCGATTTGTCCTCTTGATGGTGTCTTTTGCCTTACAGAAACTTTGTAATTTTATGAGGTCCCATTTGTCCATTCTTGCTCTTAGAGCATACGCTATTGGTGTTCTGTTCAGAAACTTTCTCCCTGTACCGATGTCCTCAAGGGTCTTCCCCAGTTCCTTTTCTATTAGCTTCAGAGTGTCTGGCTTTATGTGGAGGTCCTTGATCCATTTGGATTTGAGCTTAGTACAAGGAGACAAGGATGGATCAATTCGCATTCAAATCGGCAACCAACAAATTGGGAAAAGATCTTCACAAATCCTACATCAGATAGAGGGCTAATATCCAATATATATAAAGAACTCAAAAAGTTAGACTCCAGAAAACCGAACAACCCTATTAAAAATGGGGTACAGAGTTAAACAAGGAATTCTCACCTGAAGAAATTCGGATGGCAGAGAAGCATCTTAAAAAATGCTCAACTTCATTAATCATTAGGGAAATGCAAATCAAAACAACCCTAAGATTTCATCTTACACCAGTCAGAATGGCTAAGATTAAAAATTCAGGAGACAGCAGGTGTTGGAGAGGGTGTGGAGAAAGAGGAACACTCCTCCACTGCTGGTGGGGTTGCAAATTGGTACAACCACTCTGGAAATCAGTCTGGCGGTTCCTCTGAAAACTGGGCACCTCAATTCCAGAAGATCCTGCTATACCACTCCTGGGCATATACCCAGAGGATGCCCCACCGTGTAATAAGGATACATGCTCTACTATGTTCATAGCAGCCCTATTTATAATTGCCAGATGCTGGAAAGAACCCAGGTATCCCTCAACAGAAGAGTGGATGCAAAAAATGTGGTATATCTACACAATGGAGTACTATTCAGCCATTAGAAACAATGAATTCATGAAATTCGTAGGCAAATGGATGGAGCTAGAGAACATCATACTAAGTGAGGTAACCGAGACTCAAAAGGTGAATCATGGTATGCACTCACTAATAAGTGGTTATTAACCTAGAAAACTGGAATACCCAAAACATAATCCACACATCAAATGAGGTACAAGAAGAAAGGAGGAGTGGCCCCTAGTTCTGGATAGACTCAGTGAAACAGTATTTGGCAAAACCAGAACAGGTAAGTGGGAAGGGGTGGGTGGGAGGACAGGGGAAGAGAAGGGGACTTACGGGACTTTCGGGGAGTGGGGGGCTAGAAAAGGGGAAATCATTTGAAATGTATATAAATTATATTGAATAAAAAAAAAGAAAAAAAAGAAAATATCTAATAAAATTAAAAAAAAAATCAGTTGAACAATTTAAGTAGGGCTTAATGGGCTATCCTTGTAGGATGGAAGACAGTGGTGCTGAGGGTGATTTCTGTAAAAAAAAAAAAAAGAAGAAGAAGAAGAAGATATATGTCTGCAGATTATTGTAAAACACTACTGTCATGAACATATCTTAATAGAGAACTGAAAATTAATAAGTGAGGGAAATAGAGGCATGGAGCTATCTCATTAAAGGAGTTACCAGGAAATACAAACATCGAAATTTGGTCTTCCAGAGCATATTTGAAAAAGGTTTGTATAAGAGCTAATATGCAAAAATTCCATAATTGTGAACAGGAGTCAATAGAATCACTGGATCTTATGCTCAGTAAGATATGTTAGTCTTTCACTCTAGACTTACTCAGACTTGTCAATTAATGAAAATAACTTGTCTGTACATGAAGGCACAGACACTGAAACAAGTGTATATGTACTATGAACATTATAAAACATATTTCTAAAACCTTTTCTTAAAAGTGAGGACTAATTACTCAAGTGAAAACAATATTTGCCATCATAGCAGTGACAGGGATATGAGCTCAAAAGTGGCTCTGTGCTGTTCTAAAACTATGGCAACAAGGATCAAGAGAGAATGTAGTCAAAATGAGCCTGTGCTTCATTGCAGATAATTAAGATACTTGGAAGGATGGGAGGGAACATGCAATGGAATGCTGTCACCAGAATTATAAAGCATTCTGAACTCAAGATGGTAAGAAAAGTGTGTGACTATGTCCCTTAGATAATTTTAAAAATTGAATCTTTCAATTAAGATTTTAAGTTACAAATTTAGAAGGCTTCTTGGTATTAATTATTTTGTTGTGCATACTTAATAATAATATATGAACTTTCTGAGAGTTACTGAGTATGTTTTATAAAATCAATAATACCTAAAAAAGCAAACATACTTGAATTTTAGTAATATTAGGGCTGTCTCCTCAAGTTAAGGATACATTTCAGCTACAATTTAGTTTCATTTGTTTGTTAAAACTATGTTTTGAAATAATTAATTTTATTAATAAGTATTTGAATTTTAGACCTTGATTTCAAGCACTGTTCTCCTTTAAGAAACTGATTGAAGTTAATGCTTAGAAAAGTCCTGTATCAATCTGCTATGGAACTGTATACCTTGTATTCCTTGTATTGTAAAAAAAATTGCTTCCAGGCTAAAAACTGCAAACACCAATAGTACCATAGCTGGTTTTGTGCAAAACACAGAATTGTACTATAATAAATTCCATTTTCAAATTCTCACTTGAAGTACAAGGTATTCCCTAGAGACAAGAATCAATACACCTTGAAGAATGCATATGGAACATTATTTAAAATAGAAGCTGTAGGCAAGTGGCATATGCTAAGGGGCATTGAGGGTGAACTACAGAAGTCTGTCAGAGACAACACACACATAAATGAAACATGTGTCTACAGGACTGCATCATGGTATAACGAGAAGAGCAAGAACAAAGGAATACAGAAAAGGCAGGTCCAGGCCAGAACAACAGGAGCCCTAAATAACTGCATGTCCAGAAACATGTGTTTACCATTCATTCAATAAATGTAATGGTTGAGTATCCCAGAGTTGTGCCTATTTCTAAGATAACAGAGATAAATAAAGTTCTGTATGCAATATTGATCATTAGTACAACATTTATGTACACAGTGATTTTCAATGATGCTCTGTGATGCCACAGGGAGAGTGTATGATACAAGCCACATGGCTAGGGAAGACATGCCCTAGAAGCTTAACCCTTTCATAATGTAATGCATTTCAATGAAAAATAAAAAGAAGTAAACATCCACATTGGCAGAGATGAAAATTAAAACATAAGCCCAAGGTTTGTGGTCTTGAATGTGTCTTCTATATAGATCAAATGTATGTGTCTGAGAAAAGGTACTGTGTCTATGATTGTTTGTGATTGGCCAAGGAGCTAACATCTTCATTTAAAATGAGGAGGAGGAGGAGGGCTCTTTAACTGCAATAAAGTCTACATCAGTAAGGTAAAAAATATGAAGTGAAGTGAATCAATAGAGAGTGTAACTCTATAGTTGATACTAGCAATTAAGAAACAATAAACAAAGAAGACTTTGCAAATAAGAAACTAAATAACAATGAATTCTACAGTGACTTTTAAAAGGCATTCATATCATTTAACTAAGTTTTCTAAGATATATGTACTAATTAAAGTAAATCAGAAAAGAATGATTAAATATAAAATTAGTCACAAATTATTGGCTCTATTTTTAATCAATAGCTATATAAAGTTAAATGATAACTATAGTATGTAAAAGTAAAAACTCAAACATTCATTTTCTATTAGCTGCTCCAAAGTGAAATGCTAGAATATAAAATATATTTGGTACTCAATAAAATTATTAAGTAAGTTCCAAACTTAGTTTATGAACTTACAGAACTGAAAAAAATAACATGTGCTTCTATGTTTAACAAGACATTCAGAATACATGACATTTTCACTAGCTTTTAAATCATGATGTGAAAAAATGACAGCTTCAAAGCAGATGACAACAGATAAATACAAGCAGGAATTATTGCTGATCATTTTCTTGCCCTTTTTTCGTCTCATTATTTGTTAGACTAAGAATCAGAATGACCTTGTTAAAATTGGTAAATTTCATTTCATCTGGTCATTTTTACATTATCAACTCTTTTGGAGAATTCTCTTAAGGGAAGCCATGAAGTTAGTAACCAGAGAAGAATTAAAGTAGGTGTAGACATTAAGTTGCAGAAATAGGGTAACACCAGCAGTGGTACACCTTATGAAACCCAAGAAGAAAGATCACAGCAAAGTTTGGATGCTACAGTCCTACTCAGAAGGGGGAAGAAAATAATTTCCAGGAAGTAGACGGAGAGAAGGATCTGAGAGGGATAGAGGAATGGGGGCAAAAAGGGGGTCCAGTTCAGATAGGGGAGAAGATGATGGAGAAGTACAGAGGGTCAGGGATTTGAAAGTAGAGCTGAAGAGCGGTGGGTGAGAAGGAACTGTGGGCAGCTACTAGAAAGTTCCAGATGCCAGGGACCCAATAGGTTCCCAGAACTCAAAAGGGGAGACATTAGCTGAAATATGCAACAAAGGGGAGATAGAACCTGTAGAGACCATATCCAGGGGATAGGCATAGCCCATGGTTGAGGGATGTGACCACACTCCCACTTAATCCTATCAAAAGGAAATACAGGGACAAAGAGTTGAGCAGAGACTGAAGGAAAGGCCATCCAGAGACTGCCCCACCTAGGGATACATCCCATCTGCAGACACCAAACCAAGACATTTGTTGATGCCAAAGAAGAACTTACAGACAGGAGCCTAGTATAGCTGTCCCCTGAGAGGCTCTGACAGACCCTACCACAATAGATGCAGTTGTATCAAACTGAGTGCAGGGACCCCAATACACAAGTTAAGGCAAGGAATACAGAGCTGAAGGGATTTTCAAACCCACAGGAATAACAACAGTATCAACCAACCAAAATACCCAGAGCTCTCAGGGAGTAAACCACCAACCAAAGAGTACACATGGGGGTACCCATGGCTCCTGCTGGATATGTAGCAGAGGATTGCTTCATCAGGTATCACTGGTAGGGGAGAGCCTTTTAAACAAATAAAACAACCAATAAAATATACTGTACTGTTAGTAGGATGGTATGATGTAAGTATTTGCTCAGACATTTTTATAAAAAGTCTGTGTGAGGAAAGATGTGGCATGGAGGTCAGAATTTGCTTTTGGCAATATTTTATGCCTGTACTATGCAAAAAGTAAAGATAGGCATACAAAATGGGTAATATTTTAATCAGACATAAATTAAATGGTTAGACTGAGGAGCATATTTACTATAAATATTTATGTAAACTTGCTATATAGAATCCTGGAAATGAGCTTTAAAAGAGAGTGGCTTTTAGTATGCCTGTCTTTCTTCCTTACATTTGCAGTGACAAACATGGACCTGAAGGTTTCAAATTAGAAAGTAACAGATTTCTAACAGAGTCCAGACTAGAGAGAGTGATAATGTTTGCTCAAACTAACAGTGAGTTAAAACATGTCCTATGGAATAATTTACATTAATTTTAATAATTAGGATAGGAGCATAAGAATAGAAACAACTTGTGTGTGTGTGTGTGTGTGTCCTCATAAGTTAACTAGCTGCATAACAATATACATGAAAAACTTAGTGAAATGTCTACATTTCTATGAAAAGGTGAATGAAGTCCAACCTGTACCTTGGGAACTAGGGATAGTTGATAGATACCGGTAGAGGAAACTCACTTTCATTTTCAAGTGCAGCCTCAAATCCGAAAGAGTAAAATAAAGAGTAAGATAAAAAGAGAGTAAGGCTATGCACTGTCAAATCCCAGCCCAATGGGACATACATCTACTAGCAAGTACAAATGGTACCTCATAAACTGCAAAAGCAGTTCCACACACTAAGGAACAATGAAAACTTCCTGATAATATAAAGATCTATTTATTTGCCTGCAAAGCTCAGAATGTCCTTGTTTTTTTTTTTTATTTTTAAATTTCTTTATTAGTTTCTTTATTTACATTTCAAATGTTACTCCCTTTCCTGCTCACTGCCAAAACTCCCTATCCCATCCCCCCTCCCCCCACTTTATGAGATTATTTCCCCAACCATCCACACACTCCCACCTCCCTGCCCTCAAATTCCCCTATATTAGGGTCTTCAGCCTTCACAGAGCCAAGGGCCTCTCCTCCCACTAATACCCTACAAGGCCATCCTCTGCTACATGTGATGCTGGGGCCATGGGTCCCTCAATTTGTACTCGATGGTTGGTGGTTTAGTCTCTGGGAGCTCTGGGGAAGATCTGGTTCGTTGAAATTGTTCTTCCTACGGGGTTGCAAACCCCATCAACATCTTGGGTCCTTTCTCTAGCTCCTCCATTGGAGATCCTATGCTCAGTCCAATGGTTGGCTATAGGCATCAACCTCTGTATTTGTCAGGCTCTGGCAGAGGCTATCAGGAGACAGGTATATCAGGCTCATTTAAGAGTATTCTATTGTGTAAATGAACTTGAGCTTTGCAGGCAAATGTATGGAATTAGAAAATATCATCCTGAGTGAAGTAACTTAGACTCAAAAGGACATGTATAGTATGTATTCACTAATAAGTAGATATTAGCCAATAAATAAGTAAATAAAAAAGTAAGTAAGTAAATAAAGTACACAATATCAAAGATACAGTCCACAGAACTCAAAAAGGTCAAGAAGCTAAAAGGCCCAATGGAGATGGAGAAGAGCCTGAGGAAAAGAAGGTCCAGGAACAGGCTCAAAGTGGGATCCAGCTCAAGGGGAGGCCCCTAGGTCTCATATTATTACTGAGGCTTTGGAGCACTTACAAAAAGACCCAACAAGCAGCTGAGCCAGATGCAAACATTTGTACCCAACCAATGAACAGAAGCTGCTGACCCCAGGGGTTGAATTAGGGAAAAGCTGGAAGACATTGAGGAGGAGGGTAACCCTGTAGGATGACCAACAATCTCAATTAATTAATTAATTTGGACCCCCAAGATCTCTTAGCTACTGGATCACTAACCAGGTAGCATGATATATCAAATACAAGAACCATACTGGCAATAGTAACATGCATGCATTTGCAATAGCCAAAAGTTCTCTATTTGATTTAAGATACACTCAATGAAAGAAAAACTATGCCTGGTCATAGAAACCTAACCAAATACCCAGAGATAATGAAGTATGGATCCTGTAGGAAAAACGAAAACCTCTGTTTTATCAAATAGTCATAATACATAAGTACATTCTAAGTATTTGTTTTTATATCTCCATATAAATGTCTGGTGACTGTTCCTCCAGGAAACTAATCTTTTACATCGCTGGGAAGCATTACATCAACCCATAAACAATCAAAATGCAAATTGTAGAAGCCATTACCAAGTAGTTATATCTACAGAACAATCCCACAGGTATGACTCAGGTATCACTGTGGAAGAGTTGACATAGAGTTTGTAAGAGCCAGCAAATGAAAGAGTTTTTACTATGAGTCTGTCTCAAGTATTATTAGAAGGTACACACATAATGTGTCATCAGTGTAACTGCCTAAATATGACCTGAGCAAGGCCAAGAGCAATAGCCATGCCAAAACAGAAGGGGAATGCAAGGAAGACTTCCCATATCAAGAACTACAGGCAAGTAAGGAATTTTGAGATCAGCAGTAATGAGACCCTGAGGGAGAACATGCTAATCAATTATAAATGCTAAAAGATCAGTCTTAAAAACAAAGAGACAAGTAATATTACATAGGCAGAGAAACCTGCATTTATATATTTTGCAATAGATATGTACATACATATATGTGTGTAACAACAGTGAATCTAAAAAAATACTGTGAGAGAGAGAAAGGAGTGGTATATGTGATGGTATAGTGGGGGGCAAAGCACGTAGTCAATGAAGAATTTTATTATATTCTCAAAACATAAAGAAATTATATAATTTTAATTGTATAATAGGTATACAATAGGTATAATTGTATAATTGTAAAATATAAAATTTTATATATATTTAATTGTAAATATATATAAAATTTAATTGTCTGCCTATGTAATATTACTTGTTTCTTTGTTTTTAAGACTGATCTTTTAGCATTTATAATTGATTAGCATGTTCTTCCTCAGGGTCTCATTACTGCTGACCTCAATAGTAATATTAAGCTAACTTGCTTCATGAAAAGATATCGTAGAACTCAAATGTTTCTATCAAAATATTAAAGGTAAAGAAATATGACTTTTATTTTTTAATTGAAAATAGGGTTTTCTCTTATACAATAAATCTCAAATTCAATTTCCCCTGTCTACTCCTACTTCAACTCCACCACATCCTCTCTTCCCCAGGTCCATTTGCTCTCTGTTTACTCTTCAGTAAGGAACAGGTCTCTAAAAGACAACAGCCAGACAAAAACACATTTGTTATATAAACCATAATATACTCACAGCAAAACCTCACAATCCAAATGGAAAGATTAAACACAACAAGTACAAACACTCACATGCACAGAAACCATCTGGAATAATCTCAAAATATTAAATTCAAAATTATAAAGCACAAATAACTATTATTTAGTTGTAGTCATATGGAATCAAGCAGCTAGAGTACCTTAGTGGGAGGCAAACTGACATATTTTAGCCTTGGGACACAACCTATTTTAAGGGTCAAAGGGATAAGGTTAATCTTTTCTATATTTCACAGCATCCAATTATTTCCAGAAAAAGCAGAATTTCATTTCCTTCATGGATACATCAAAACAGATATTAAAGCAACCTATAGATGTGAAAGGCCAACAGACCCGCAACGAGAAGCATTGAGACCTACCTTCCTACACTTTTTTGAGCAACCAGGAAAAATGTTTCTTAAAATTTAGAAAGCACACAAATGTTTCACTGGGTACATATCACTTTAGGATATGCTCATGGGAAAAAGGTCATATGATAGACACCAATAAACATCAAGGCCAAAGTCATACATTTAATATAAAAGTTATTACTATTTTACCCATATTTTCCTGTTCTGTTTTGACTCCCTTATCTAATGAATTATAGGCCATAGTGTAGAAGCATGAAGTTTGAAGGAGGGAAGTTTGTATATTGGCACGAGTGTGTGTGTGTGTGTGTGTGTGTATAATTTCATACATAAAACACATAAGCAGAGACACAAATGTAAAAACACATTGAGTCAATACCTATAACATATGTTATATATAAATTATATGTATGTAAATTAATCAGTCAAGAATGGGTATTGTCAGAAAGTTGAGGTGCTTACTCAACAAACTGAACAAATGGGTCTGTTACATAAAAGTAGAACCTTGAAAGTTCTGAGCCACACAAATAAAAAGTTTCTTTGTGTTTACAGCAACAATAAATGAAGCTAGGGGAAAAAAGAGAGGCTAATCACAAGAAAATTATTTCAGTAGTCAGAACACCATACTGTGCTAAATTATCTTTTCTGGTTCCTGTGTAATGAATTTTAAGTCAATATTTCTAGTGTACATTTATATATAAATTTTTCAGCAAATGCATTTTACTTTTTAACATTGTGGATAAAGCTGTTCTACCAGAAAATTGCAAATGATTCAGAAATGGGAAAGAACAGATGAGAATTTAAAAAAAATGCTGACAAATAAGGGAAATGGATTTTAGTTGAATGGTGTCAAAAGAATTTTGGGGCAAAGAAATGTTGCTTTTGTAGCGTGCACATCATTTATGATGTTTGAGTGCTAAAATGCTTCTCTCTCTATTCTTCCTCTTTCTGTTCAGTGCAGTTATGTGTATATATATGCATTTGCTCAGAGATAAGTGACATTTTTCCTCTCATGTTTTTGATGTGTTCCTTTTATGAGGATTTAACTCTGTAAGAGCCTTTGTTTAAAATTCTTAGTGGTCCAGAGAGATGGCTCAGTGGTTAAAGTACTGACTATTCTTCCAGAAGTCCTGTGTTCAATTCCTAGCCAGCACATGGTGGCTCACAACCATCTGTGACATAGATACCAAGAAGTGTGGATGCTGACAGGAGCCCAATATAGCTGTCTCCTGAGAGCTTCTGCCAGGGTCTGACAAATACAGAGGCGGATGCTCACAGTCAACCATTGGACTGAGCACAGGGTTTTCAATGGGGTCCCCAATGGAGCAATTACAGAAAGGACTGAAGGTGCTGAAGCGGCTTGCAACCCCATAGGAAGAACAAGAATATCAACCAACCAGACCTCCAGGATCTCCCAGGGACTAAACCATCAACACAGAAGTACACATGGAGGGACCCATGGCTCCAGCTACATATGTAGCAAAGGATGACGTTGTCAGGACATCAATGTGAGGAGAGGCCCATAGTCCCATGAAGGCTCAATGCCCCAGTATAGAGGAATTTGAGAGAAGTAAGGCAGGAGTGGGTGGGTGGGTGAACCCCATAATAGAAGCAGGGGAGTAGCGATGGAATAGGAGGATTCGGGGTAACCAGGAAACCAGGAAATAACATTTGAAATATAAAGAAAGAAAATATCTAATAAAAAAGTAAGTCAAAGAAAAAAAGAAAAATATTTTAGTAAACAAAATATGAAAGATTACATAAAGATAACATATGTGGTTCTTATAAATCAATATTAAAAAATTCCTGATCTAAAATAGGAAAAAAAAAACGGAATCTGATGCCTTCTTCTGGTGTGTCTGAAGACAGTGGTAGTGTACTGACTTGCATAAAATAAATAAGTAATTGTTTTAAAACAATTTTTTCTTAGCACTTGTGGAAAAGTTGCTTTGAGCTTGTTGAAATTGGTGCAGCTATACTACTAAATACATTAGACAACATTGAGGAGTGGGGAGGTGGTACAAATTTAGATGCTATAGCCTTCTAGCCTTTGTAAGGATAACATAGCAGGATTTTGTGATGCCTGGGCTGATGACAGAATGGGGCAATTTCTCAAACCAACCAAACAAAAATAAACAGTCAACCCAAGCTTGAAAACAAAACAGTATATATATATATATATATATTTCATTATTTCATTACATTTATTAATTTAATGTCACGTGTTAGTGTGAAAATTTCTGTCTACATGCATGTGTGATCGTAGATTTTGAACTATGCTTATGTCTATAATTTCATTCTAGTGGAGCAAATAACTTTAGCAATTAAATTATAGTTATAGGAAATGTAAGCTATCACATAAACTTTCGACTCCAAACTTCCAAGTTTTGTGTGAAGTTTCCATATTCTTTTACTAAAGAAATCCAAATTCAGGGCTGAAAATCTTTTTCACAGTCTAGATATTAAACTGCCTTGAAATATATATATATATATATATATACAAACATACATCTACATAACACTGTATTTAGAAAATCTTAGTTAGAAAATGTGTGAAACATATGCATTATATACAAAATATCCAACTCCTACCACAGTGATATCAATTATTCCCGTCATTTTTTTTTTTTTACTGACCAATAGGCATTTTGGAACAGCACAATACACTGTCTAGAACTAAATTGTGTACCATTCTCTCTTTCTGTTTCTTACAGATTGCTTAATTCATAAACATCGTATTTAAATGCTATCTGCTGTATTATTTTAGAAACAGGATGTTCCTATAATCTGGAGGTCCAATTCCTTTGTGATTTATCCAGCAAAAATATGTGTATGAAATGTTGTTCTCCTGATTTCTCTGTCTCTAGCCATGTTATATAGCACAGATAATCCCTATGTGTGTAAAGCCTGAAGTTCAGTAACAAATCTATTCTTGAAAGACAACAGCTTCACAGTCTCCAAAATCCCAGCTATATTGCTGGCAATATAAATTTGCTGTTTCCATACAAGCTTGCATGCTCGGGAATGTACACAGATTCTTTGCTAGTAGAGCTTGCTGCTGTTAAGACTGAAGATCCTAATAGAGTATTTTTAAACCTCAAAACATTTTTTTTTTTGCCCAAAAAGAAATTCAAGACTAGGATTTAAAATTTATTTGAAGAAAAGATCATTGGAAACATAAAATGATATGAAGGAAACATGTCCAGAGAGATGAAACAGAGACAACCTCCCTGATGTACCTTTTCTATTGGTGCCATTCGTGACTAGAAATTCATTTTAATGGAGCTAATATCTGTAACAATTATAGTTATAGAAAATTTAAGCTATCATATAAGCTCCATTACCCCCAAATTAAAATATTTCTGCATTTTTTTTTATCATGGAAATCCAAAATCAGTGCACAGTATCTTTGTCACTGCCTGGATGATAAACTGTCTTGAAATTCATAACCAAAATTCATATATAATCCTCACTCCGTTTTTCAGGGAGTAGACAGAATGTAGCAGATTCATTGGATAGAATATAACATGAATGGTATTGATCCCTGTACCCAATAAGTGTCTCACTTCCATCTGAAATCTAATACATTGATTCTTAATCTATATTGGCATATTATGAAATATTTTGATTTATCAAAGAAGCACACACATTTCTGCTTTTAAATAAATTATCCTTTCTGAGAACACACACACACATACACAATTACACACTTATACACATATATAATACAAATGTATACATACAGCTATAAAGACACAATATACAAACAGAGACACACAAACTCAGACATATAAACCCACATATACATGCAAAAACACACAGATGTACACACATGCACATACCTGTATCCACAAAGAAAGATACAAATACCCAGGAAGCTTTCAACAATCACATGGGGATATCTAATGAGAGATAAACACTGTATCAAAATAACAACTGTGTCCTACATTACTTTTTGATCCAAACAACAACTCCTAACATTAAATCTTAATATAAAGTTGACTATAATGTGGAAAACTCATTTTCAAGTGTCACACAGGACAAAACAGAATTAAGATTTAAGGTATCTTGTCCTCATGCCTTTGAGATTAAACAATGCAAAAATTGTCTTTGAATAACTTATTTGATAACGTGACTTTATGAAAACTAATCATAAAATCAATACATGATAGTTAATTTTTATTTTTACAAATTTTTTATAATTTTTTTATTCCATATATTTTTTATTTAAATTTCAAATGATTTCCCCTTTTCTGGCCTCCCATTCCCCAAAAGTCCCATAAGCCCCCTTCCCTCCCACTGTTCTCCCACCCACCCCTTCCCACTTCCCTGTTCTGGTTTTGCCCTATACTGCTACACTGAGTCTTTCCAGAACAAGGGGCCACTCCTCCATTCTTCTTGTACTTCAGTTGATGTGTGGATTATGTTTTGGATATTCCAGTTTTCTAGGTTAATATTCACTTATTAGTGAGTGCATACCATGATTGATCTTTTGAGACTGGGTTACCTCACTTAGTATGATGTTCTCCAGCTCCATCCATTTGCCTAAGAATTTCATGAATTCATTGTTTCTAATGGCTGAATAGTACTCCATTGTGTATATATACCACATTTTTTGCATCCATTCTTCTGTTGAGGGATACCTGGGTTCTTTCCAGCTTCTGGCTATTATAAATAGGGCTGCTATGAACATAGTGGAGCATGTATCCTTATTATATGCTGGGAAATCCTCTGGGTAGCAGGATCTTCCGGAAGTGACGTGCCCAGTTTTCTGAGGAACCACCAGACTGATTTCCAGAGTGGTTGTGTTATGACAAACATATAGTCATTAGTTGGTTCTTAGATTCAATTTTCTTTTGTTTAAGATAATAATTTTACTCCAATTTTCTTTTTCTTTCTTTCCTCCAAACTTCTCCTTACTCTCACTCAAATTCATAAATTTCTAAATATAACCCATTGAATCATTTTAAAATTAAGAAAAGGTGAAATGAATTTCCTCCAAAATTGAAAATTTAATGTTGATATTAAAACACTGTGCTTATATTACTATATACAAAGAGGAACCATTTGTTAACAGATTATATAGTATAAATTCCTTTGAGCTTTCATCAGAATGCATACAAAAGAAATACTCATATAAAATGCAATCCAGGAGTATAAATCTTGGTAATTAAATTGGTGTTCTCATCTAAAATAACAGACCTGCTTAGGATAAACTAATTAACAGTGTTAGCACTAGACTCTATATGAAAAAAAAATACTACACATGTGGAAGAGTTCAGGGAAAGATTGAGGGAGCAGAAGATTCTGCAAGAAGACTAACAGGGTCAACTAACAAGAACCTTTGGAGGCTCCCAGAGAAGGAACCACCAACCAAAGAGCATACACAGCCTGGACCTACTCCTCCCACAGAAAAACAGAAAACGAGAAGCTCAGTCTTCATGCAGGTCCCCAAACAACTGGAGCAGGGACAGTCCCTGACTCTGTTGCCTGCCTGTGTATCCTGTTCCCTTAACTGGGTAGCCATTTGTGGCCTGGGTGCGAGTGGATGCACCTAGTCCTGCAGTGATTTCCTGGGTGCGTTGTTATGGGGGGTACTCCTTATTAGAAAATAAAAGAAGGAGGTGGACTGTTGTGGATAGTCCTGGTCTTGTATTCTGATGTTAATTCCACACCTCAGAGGGGCTGCAGATGAGGAGTTGCCTTGTAAACTTTCTCCCCCTCAACTTTTCAAATAAAGGCTCGAGCCAATGATTGGGCAGGAGGAAGTAGGAGGCGCTGAGAGTCTAGGGGAGGAGCCACTGGGGATCAACAGGTGGAAGAAGAGCTATGGGGTAGGGGGGTGATCAACAGAGAGGCTGCGGAGAGAGAAGCTTATGGTGTGGAGAAACCCCAAGTTATATGGGATAATATAGATGAGAATAGAGGAGTGTAGTGGGAGATCTGCCCAATCTAGGCTTATAGCTTGTTTTGCTAACTGATTGAGATTTCTCTTACCAGGTAATTGGGTTGGAAACAAAGTAGCAACAGTGGAAGGGAGAGTATATATGAGGGGGGGGCTGAGAGAAGAAGCACTGTGATTGGTATGTAAATCTAATTAATTAATTAACTAATAGAAAAAAAGCAAAACATTTAAGAGTCATGATATTTAATATATACCTGTAGTCCCAGAACTTGGGAGCTTAATCGAGGAGGGTCATTTATTCAAAGTCATACATAAAACATTTACATTCAGTTTGGTTGATCTAAAAAATTGCAAAAATAAAACAACAAAAAAGTATGTTGCTTCAAGGAAAGGAGCTGATGTGCTGGCATTGTAGATATGAATAACCTGTCCTTTAGGGTTTCTGTACATGAGAGTATGTACATTGTTACATAAAATAAGTTTCATCTAGTTAAACATTGCTGCAAAATTCAGTCAAAATAGCTTATTGATTTTTTTAGCAAACCCTTTCCAATGGATTTATAACTAAATATAAAAATGGTTTCATTTAATTCTCCATCAGAATGAGTGAACTGATTAAAAAGAAATCCAACAGTATGTTCTCACAGCCTGCAATTGGCATACTCATACGCACAGCGGCCTAAATTCAGTAATTGTGTCTGTGTTATATACATGTATTCCAAGGTCTAGATCAAAGAAAAATTGAAACTCGAGTTTAAATTCTGCTGACACCTCCAAATAACAGAACTTAATGTTATACTCAATCCAGTATTTCATACATGGCTTTAAACAATAGAAGGCATATTGGGGTAAAAGCCTGCTGAATATACTAGAATAATACCATTATTTTCAGTTTGAAGACACTTTTAAAATGAGCATTTCATGTGTTTGTTCATCTGAGATGAACCTTGGGACTATGGTTGAAAGGTTTAAAGGAAAGAAAAAATTAGTCACAAAGGTTGTTTTCTTTGACGAAAGATTTAAAAAACATTACAAAAGTGTATTTTGTCAAGCCAGAATCAAATCCCTGAGCGTGTGACTGTAAAAGCAGAAGGAGCATGGATGATACTGGGTTCTGGGTAGAGTTTTGGGTTTATGAATCACAATCTCAAAAGAGTGACCTATGTTTTAAAGTATGGAATGTAGCAAATTGTACCTGAGAAAATGAGAATAGTTCTTACCTTGGGATGCTGGTCTCAGTACTGAAAGGTAGAAATTCCATTCCTTTTAATTTACATTTGGAGGAGTACGTATTCATGCAGAAGCTAGAAATATTTGTTTTTCTAATTTTTAATATTTTGTTTAAAGCAATCTATGCAGTATACTCTGGCTATGGTGTCTCTGCATTCAGATCTGCATAGCCTATTCCAGTCACTTGCACCAAGCCAACTTCATGCCCTTTCTTTATCCTTCTTTTGTGAAAAAAATGGGAAAATAAATCATCCCCCACAAAAGGAAAAAAATACACATGTGCAAGTGGCATGTGTGTACACACACACAAACACGGACACACACACAGAGAAAGAGAGAGAGACAGAGACAGAGTCAGGGACAGAGACAGAAACAGACAGAGAGGATGGAGGGAGGGAGGCAGGGAGAGAAATAAAACTCATAAAAACACAAAATAAGAAACAATAATATAAAGGAGAAGACCAGCAAAGCAATGTAAAACAAAGAGAGAACAAGACAAAGCAAAACTCCTTCAAAATTAAGATTGAATTGATTTTGTGTCGCTGATTACTCCTGGACGTGGGGCCTACCTTTTCTTAAGTATGAGTAATACACCCAGTGAAATTGAATTAAACATGGCTATTTTCTTCTTTGCAGACAGATGCTAAGGGCGATAGCTTCAGGGATGGAAACTACTGTCAGCACTGAGACCCTGTCTGGCTAATTCTCTGAAGGCTCTGTACAAACTGCCACTGTCTCTTTGAGTATGTATGTGCATCAGTCCTGTTGTGATTCTGAACCTCTCACAGTTCAACATTGCTTGTGCATGTCCAGTAGTTACTGTCACTAGAAGAGTGTAGAATTTATTAGATACAATTGTTTTTAATATTAAAGTATGATGCAATCATGATTACCCAACAGAAAACTGGTTCAAATAACATGTAGCCTTATTTCTTCCTACCCTAAGGGGATACCAATAAGGATAGCTAACATCATGATGCCCAAAGTAGAAATATCCCTTTTTAATTTACATTTTGTGTGCATGTGGTATAGGGGTTTCAATTGCACTCATTGTCATCCTTGTGCTCATGAACAAAGTAGAAAAGGAATGTGTCGTGGGGCCACTCTTTTCCTTGGCTTGCTGTTTCTACTTATTTCTGATACATTTCCTTATACAACACTTTGTGCATGTGTACTTATTTGTGTGATAGAACACAGGTTTCATATGTCTGTGGAAAGTCGTATGTGTCTAAAGTATAATTTCTAAGAGAAATGAAGAAGCTCAAGCATTTCTAGGGATTCTTAGCTCCTTTAATGAAAGACTGTCCCTTTCTGTTTAACTTGACAACACACTTTGGTCTTCTCTTTCTCATTTCCTGGTCCTTTAACCTTATCAGTCAAATGTAATCTATTTATATTGTCTCAAATATGATTTGAAATTCACTTCATTTTGTACTACCGTAGTGATAAGACAGACATTTTTGTTTGTTTGTTTGTTTGTGTGGTTGTTTGTTTGTTTTTTGTTTTTTTGAGACAGGGTTTCTCTGTATAGCCCTGGCTGCCCTGGAACTCACTCTGTAGACCAGGCTGGCCTTGAACACAGAAATCTGCCAGCCTCTGCCTCCTAAGTGCTAGGATTAAAGGCGTGTGCCACCACCACGTGGCTAAGACAGACCTTTTTATTCAAGACCAAGTAATCTTACAGCAAAATAGGTTCATGTAAGTTTTACTTAGCTAAGACAAAACGATGGGATGGCAAGCTCAATGGCTGAGATGAGGTTTACAATAATGATACGCCAGTTACTAGCCCCATGGCTGGACTTTGATATAGATGGGCAATTTGCTATACTAAGGTGTGCAAGGCTTTAAAGAACCAATGCTTCAGAGGGCTAGAATTTTTGTCAACAGTGTACCTTTACTGAGAGAGAAAGAAAAATAGACCTATTGCTATAGAAATAGAATTCATAGGGATATCAGATTCCCTGGGGACACACCAGCTGAAAATTGTAAGATATCATTTCAGTATGGAATAAAAGTAATTCCACAAGGTTTGGAAAAGCCAGGAAACCTCCTGGTTCATTTATCAAAGAGACTGCAGATCCCATTTCAAGCCAGGTGAAACAACAATAAATGTTTGCCAAGTAAATTAATCTGTACCCAGAGATTTTATTAAACAAAAGGTCAAAAGAACACTGTACTTTAAATCTCTAAGTGGACTGATTGTAAGGGAAGAAAGATTGGAAATGAAAATTCACAGGGGTATTGAAAAGATCTACCTTTTATTTATTTCATTTGTTTTTGTTAAATTCATAAAATGGTAACTAAGTGGAGTTTGCCAAAGGTAATTACCCTTGCTTCCATCTTGATTAGTAACAGAAAGAACAACAAAAGTATTTAAAATCTTAGAGGGAAAGTGTTGATTACTTTAGGATTATACTAGACTGGTGTTAAAGGATTTCCAGTTGTAGAAAGAATTCTAGAAAAAAAGGTCAGGCCATTTTCTTAATTCAGTTTTTTTCCTTTTACAGATCGAAAATATTAACAGTATATTTTGATAAATTTCATGGAAACCTTTTTTAAAAAAGTATTCTAAAAATTATTTTCAAAACTTTCAGTTATGTATCTTTATTTAAGGATCATATTTTATGATATAAATTAGACTTTGGCACCTGTATCCTAACATTAACTGAAAATAAATCTGTAAGAATAGCGTCTCTTTGGTGAAACTATCAGTTGATATTTAATAGTTCAACAGAACAGGTGACCCACCCCTAAAATTATATGGGTGGCTAAAATATAGAGACTGTAGGGACAGCGTGTGTGAATTACATAAGCTTGTGAACATGCTTTCTTCATTCGCAGAAGTTGTTGAACCAATCTGGCATCTTCTGTGTATGCTTCATTTTCTATATGACTGAGTTATGTCACTAAAAGTTTGAATTAATTTTTCATTCCACAAACAAAAATAAAAAACCTAAATGATATATGTCCCCAATCTCATTTTGCTTTTTTTCCAAGATCATTGCATGCTCTTTAATTCTAAACTTTTCTAAGTAGGACCACAGCAGTAGTCTGCAGAGCATTTTGCCCTTGGTTATATTACTACTAGTCAATTGGCTCACCTCAGAGGATTGAGTATAAAATTTCCAGCCCCTAACTATAGACAAAGAGCTACTGGCAGCCAGTGACTGCTCAAAAAGAGAATAAGTTTTCTCCATGGACAAGCATCTAGTAGGTTATATAATCACCAGTGGTCAGCTTTTTGGTACATGTATGAATGTTGGAGGAATGGAAATTTTTTCTATAGATATTAGTATATCAACTGGCATTTTAATTATGCAGACTTGTTCAGGCATCCATATTGTTGAAATGGTATAGATTCAGCTCTTCCAATGCATGTATAGATGATAGAATCATTGTCATACTTAGGGTTTCCATTGCTGAGAAGATACACCATGACAAAGGCACATTTTTTGTTTTTTTGTTATGTTTTTTGGAATTTGTTTTTTCGAGACAGGGTTTCTCTGTGTAGCCCTGGCTGTCCTGGAACTCACTCTGTAGACCAAGCTTGCCTCGGACTCAGAAATCTTCCTGCCCCTGTCTCCCAAGTGCTGGGATTAAAGGCGTGCACCACCACTGCCCAGCGACAAAGGCACTTCTTACAAGGGACAGCATTTATTTGGGACTAGCTTATAGGTTCAGAGTTTTACTCCATTATCATCCTGTCAGGAAGTATGGCATCATCCTGGCAAAAAAAAAGACAGTGATGAAGAAGGAGCTGAGAGTTCTATATCTTGATCCAAAGACAGTCAGGAGAAGATTGATTTCCAGGCAGTTAGGAAGAGGTTCTCAAAGCCCAACACCATGGTGAAACACTTTCTCCAACAAGACCATACCTACTCCAACAAGGTCAGACCTCCTAACAGAGTCACTTCCTGGCCAAACAAACCATTATATTCCAACCATGGCCCTGATAGACATGTTCAAATACATGAGTCGGGGGGCCATACCTAGCCAGAGCATACTGCATTAGGTCAATTTCAAAAGTTCTCATAGTCTATCAGAGTCTCAACAATGATAAAAGTCTAAAGTTTAAAGTCTTCTGAGATTCATGCAATCTCTTAAATGTAATCCCCCATAAAATTGAAATCAAAAAGCAAATCACATACCTCCAATATATTATGGAACTGGAAATACATTACCATTCCAAAATGTCATAATAAGGAAATACTGGACCAAAATAATACCAAAACACAGCTAATAAGCCTACAGTACTGACATCTACAATTCACTCAAGTATTCCACTACAACTAGGTTTCACCAAGAACATATCACAGGCTCCCTTCATGGTGCAAAGCCTCAACTTCTTTGCATGATCCCTTCAGTCCTAGGCTGTCAATGACAAATGAAGAGGCACCTTCACCAACGGCCTTCCCGTGCCTCTCATGTTATCTAGCCTCAGCTGTTCTCTATCCACATTCATGCTTAGAAAAGCTGTAGCACCTAGCTACTATGCTTCAGCTACAGCATAATACAATCTTGGCTACCTCTGGCACACTATTTTGTGGGGGTATTTTTATACTCTCAGAAAAAACTTTCAAGATTTCATCTCAATTATGCTGGTCACTTCTTAATCACTGCTAGTTTCTTACCTCCAGCTAAACAGCATCCACTGTCCCAGTACTACCTTCTATTTTTGACTCTAAAGCCAGGTCAACATGGCTAAGCTGCTAGGTTCTCCTGCTTGCTCTGCCTGGAATATGGACCCCTTATTTTACTATATTATCAAAAGCTTTCTGTTTTCCAACTCCTTCAGTTCTTAAGCTCAGATGTCATGGAACTTTCTCCATAGACTGACCTTGAACTCCAAGATCTGCATACCTACGTCTCTTGCATGCAACAATTAAAGGTTTGTACCACCATGCCTGGGCCTAACCTTTTCATGGTCAGAATTCAAGATTCTACTCAAAAGCCTGTGCTTCCACTTCTGGATTGTAGTTTATTTCTGATTAAAAGTCCTAATGAAAACAATAACCCAGTAATAATAATGCCTAACATGATAAAACTATTCCTTGTCCGATAGTAGATGCATAAACAATAAACCCGTCTGGGTGGGATTTTGCTCTAAATCACCACTTTTGTAATCTGTTTATCTCCTCAAACATGCTTCATTGTACTTTCTAGTGCCCTCTTATTTCTTAAACTGTACATTTTGTATTTTTCCTTTCTAAGCTTGAGAAGTTTGACCAAAAGACACTTCATGAGAGCAAACCATAGGACAATGTCAATGCTGGGCCTTTCTGAGACTTCCTTTTACAATGCAATTCATCTGATTCTCTCTACCTTAACTTTAAACTCAGCCAGACACTTTAGACAAGGGCAAAAAGCAGCCACATTCTTCACCATAATATCATAAGAATGATCTCCAGGCAACACACTAAAATTCCTCTCTTATGAAACATCTAGAGCCAGGCCTACGTGGTTTAAATCACTCTCAGCACCAATCTCTTCCATATTCCTTCTAGGATGTCCAATTAATTCCCACTTAATGCATTCTACTGCTTAACAAATCCAAAGCAAGCCACAAATTCATATTCCTATAAACAAAAACCTGGTAAGGCCTATCACAGCAATAGCACAGTTCCTGGTATCAATTTCTGTCTTCCATTGCTGAGAAGAAACTCCATAAACAAGCAATTCTTATGAAGGACATTTAATTGGGATTGACTTACAGATTCACAGGTTCAGGCAATTTTCATCATAGCAGAAAACATAACATCATCCATCATTCTCAGTGCTGGAGAAGGCAGTCAGGAGAAGAATGACTTCCAGGCAGCTAAGAAGAGGTTCTCAAAGCCCACCTCCCCAGTGGCACATTTCCTCCCACAACGCCACACCTACTCCACTAAGGCCACAACTCCAAATAGTGCCAGTTCTTGGGCTAAGTAAACCACCACAATGTCAAAATAGATATCTCAGTCCTCTGGTTCTTAAAATCTTTCTCCCATCTTTCTCATCATGTTCCCTGAGTCTTAGGTGTACAGAGGGTGGTATAGATTCAACAGTTGGGACAGGGCATTCCATGGTCAGTTTTTCTTTGAAATGCAAATAGCTGTGGATTCTTAAAATATAACATTTTAATTTTACTATTGATCATCTGTAACACACAAGTGTTTACAGTTTGGTGTTCTACACATACAGTTGTATTACTAAAAGCTTGTTCCAAACAAACAAGTGCACAGTGTTGTTTAGAATATAAATGTACTATTAATCATCATCAAGTTTAAAAAAAATATTGTTGCCACAGTTGTTGGGGATCTATTTTGAGGCTTAATTGCTCAAGACACTAAAATTTTGTGACACAGTACTCAGATGATTCAAAGTTCATCTCATCTGATAGCCTGGTTCATGTGGTCTAGCTTCCACAGATTCAGAAAACAAACACAATACAAGTGGCCAAGACAGGGACACAATTAAATAATCCTACCTGGCTTCAATATCACAATTACCAACAAACAAAACATACATAAATGCTTAATAAGTGATACTTGAATATTGATGGCAATAACTGCTATCTAAATTTAGGGCTCATTCTACAAGAGGAAAATCATGACTAGATCAGTAAAACTAGCTAGCTTCAGAAGACCACTGAGGTCATGGTCCACATTGCTAAAACAGAATAAATCATTACTACATGCTAAACTTTAAATCTACAGATATCAAAGTCTTCTCTTTACCTTAAATATAGACCACGAAGAGGAAAAAACTGTTTACAATGAAAAGATCTACAAATTGTGGGAAGATGGGCTCCAAGAGATATATTCACATTACAGCTTCTGCATTTAATGATTCTGGTAACATCACAAAAGAGGACTAGAAAGATTTTAAGACCCAAGAAATCTCTTGTGAAATCATCTTTTATAGAAATGGCTTCATAAATAGGTCTGGATCAATATCAATATCAATGAACATGTTACTGTGGAAGTATGAAGTTTTCACAGGGTCCTTCCTACCCCTAGATAAAGAACTGAATGTAACTAATCACCAGGGAGAGTAGGAGAATTAGCCTCTTCTACTGCTGAAACCTTCCTTATTTATTGTCTAATACACAGTTGTGAGGCTTGAAGCCATATACATACTGTCAACAAAATAGACTCAGTGTGTTGCATATGTGTGTGTTATGGGTGTACATGCACATACATATGAACGTGTGACAACAATAATCAAAACAATCAGCTTGAGAGTGGGAAACATAGGATATGTGGAAGAAGGTAAGGGTAGGGATGGATTAAGTTCTTTTAGTTCTATTTCAACCTAAAATAATTTTTAAAAGGAAATGGATCAAATTATGTGTGTAAATGCACTGTTAGTGTCCCTGTGTGTATGTAGGATATGTATGACTAGGCACAGTTATGCAGGTGAGAGGACCACATGCTGTTCATCCTCACCTTTGAAACTTTGGGTACAAGAGCTCATTACATATTCCAGGCTGGCTTACTTCTGAATTTTGGACATTCTCCCATTTTCTAAAGCCTGATGAAATTATATATCTCTTAAATTCTATGATTGACTGTTAAATATAAACCAGTTATCTGAATTAAGGTCTTCAGCTTACAAAGTAAATGATATCCCCTATTGACACATCTTCCAGGTCCCCAAATATATTTTGAATACTATTAAGTTTTTTTGCTGCTGTTACATTTGTCAATTAATGTCAAAAAAGGGAGTGCTTTAATGTAGAGTAATTTTTCAAAGAAGATCTTCCCATGAAAGTGAAATTTTCTTGCAAAGATTTCTGTGCATTTACTCTGAAAATATGTTTAGAAAGCTTTTCTAGTAAAGTTTTCACCCTCTGTTGAATCATTGCCTTTCCTTGACTTGTTCTCCCATTCTATAGAAGATACTATAATTTCTAAAACAGTCTAAATGAGACTAGTATCGCTGTGTTACAATCTTTCATGATACAATACTTTGAAACTATGGAGAGCTAAATAGTGACTCAAACAATAGGAAAATAATATCTGGGAAAAGGATACCAATTACCAATGATCTTGTGGCTAAAGTTATTTTCAGGTTTTATGTAGTCTTCAGAGTGAGCAAAGCTTTGATTTTAGAAAATATTTACATAATTTACATAGTGAAAACTATATAGTTTTATATGATAAAATGTGTATAAATAAATAGCAAAATACCATTCATCAAAAAGTTTCAAATAATGAAATTACTTGCTGACATTTTAAAACCTGCACACAAATTAAATAAGAAATGAATGTGATAGCATATAATTTGCCTATGTTCCTAATTTCAAGTTTGCTAATAATTTTAGCAACTATTAACAGTAACAAATCTCTAGGTATTTTTCATTGGTATCTGAGAAAACATATTTTGCTATCATTATGACTTGTATTTCCTTGTACAACATGCCTAATTTTCTGTAAAATGAACCAATTTCTGCATCAGAAAAATAGAGTTGTCAACAGAATCTTCATTTTCACTGTTATTATCTGTCAATATTCTTTTCTCTTTTCTTTAGAACTGAAGTGAGCTCCCTGGAAAGTGGCATGACTGCAGGCTGAAGAAACTAACAAAATCTTTTAACCAAAGAAAACATGGCCATAATTAAATCTTCATTCATATACCATGCATACCTTTATTCTCCAACTATTTCCAATGTTTTTTTCAACTAAAAGTGTTCTAAAAATAAAACTTATAGAAGGACACATTTAAATAGACTAACACACTTCTGGAAACTATAGAATATTTTTTAACTTATTTAGTTTCTACAATATTTTAAATATTTCCAGAAAGTAATTGAACGGAAAGGTTTTTGTTTTGTACTTTTAATTGGTTCTTTGTGAATTTCACATCATGTACCCCAATCCCACTCATATCTCCTGTCAAGTAACATCCCACCACCTTTGCAAAGTCCCCCAAACATTAGTGTGTTACAATTTATCACACAGAACACCCTTTGTCCACATATTTTTGATGGCAAATGTTTAATCACTTCTTGATGTGGCACAGGGCCTCTGGCTCTATCAATACTGGAACCACATTGGGACTCCTCTCAAATATCTTGTTGAGTTGCCCTGTGTCAGGGAGAACCTGTAGTTTTGGGTCTCTAGGAGCAGCCCTTTCATGTACTCCAGCAGGTTAGCAAGGGTGTAGACACTGGGATAGACCAATGCAACACCCTGGATCAAGGCCTGAGAGGGATCTGGGCTCCACTGCCCACCAGCTCTACAGCTCTCATATCTTGGCACTAGCTCAGCTGCAATCCCTGTAACCAAAGCTAGCCCTACACAGCTGTACAGGCAAGGTTCAGGCCCACTTTACTGAAAGTGGCAAATTGACGGGCATGGTGAATCCTCCCATGCTCATGATCCTGAGGCCAGCTTTCCCCACATTGTACCATCAGCAAAGAAGCAGGGAAGGTATTAAGATGTCTCTCTCCCTTGGCTGGCCCAGAAGAAAAGAGTCAAGGCCAATCCTCCTGTACTCACCATGTCCTTGGGACAGCTCAGGTGTAATTCCCACATTCAAGGCTAGCTCTACTATGCTGTCCAGGTGAAGTGAAGGCCCCACTCTTCCATATGCTGTATCCAGTAAGGGAAAGGATCAGCTCTCCTGGCTTCATGACCCTGGGCCAGATCACCTGTCTTCAATACCTGGCAAGGGGTAAGGGGAGAGGAGTGCATCACTTCCTAGCCTACATTGCTGTGGACAGACAGGTTTTTAGGTCAGCTTTCACCAGCTTATATCCTTGGGGACAGATCCCTCATGTCCCTCTGCCATCAGGTCAGCTCTGTTGCACTGTCCAGGTGAGGTGCAGGGACTGAGTGCTGCAGCTGGGGAGGAGCAGAGTTGGCGGTATTTCTGCTGAGGTGCTATCATGCAATAACTGTTTGCATTATTAACATATTTGGAAATTTCCAAACTGATATTTACCAGTTTTAGCTATGTGAGATCGGTTTTTTTTTTAATTCGATATATTTTTTATTTACATTTCAAATGATTTCTCCTTTTCTGATCCCCCATTCCCTGAAAGTCACATAAATCCCCTTCCCTCCCCCTGTTTCCCCCCAACCCTTTCCCACTTCCCTGTTCTGGTTTTGCTATACTGCTACACTGAGTCTTTCCAGAACAAGGGACAACTCCTCTGTTCTTCTTGTACCTCATTTGATGTGTAGATTAAATGTTGAGTATTCCAGATTTCTAGGTGAATATCCACTTATCACTGAGTGCATACCATGACTGATCTTTTGAGACTGGGTTACCTCACTTAGTATGATATTCTCCAGCTCCATCCATTTGCCTAAGAATTTCATGAATTCATTGTTTCTAATGGCTGAATAGTATTCCATTGTGTATATATACCACATTTTTTGCATCCAGTCTTCTGTTGAGGGATAACTAGGTTCTTTCCAGTTTCTCTGATATCGTTTTGATGTATGGTTTTGTACTCATGTCCATTTACATGTGAATATATCTTTACTTTTGTTGTGATTACTAACTCATAGTTAAGGCATTGTTCATTGTGTAATTTTAACACTGAACTTGAGACAAAAACAGAAGGAGGTTGAGGCTGCTCTGGGCTAAATAAGATGACACTATTTCAAAATTTCAAAAACTAAAACATGTAAAGATAAGAAAGACTGAGAGTTCTGACATCATTATATGATTTTAGAGTAATTTAAAAGTCACTTAGATTCAGGGAAAAACATCTTTAAATTCTGAGGTAAATAAATGCATTTCTCTGAATTATTCAACTGGCTACTGGTGAGCTAAAACATATGTTTTTACTTGATATATAATAATAAGAAACATTGGATAAGCATTAAAATGTAAGGTACAATTGCTGGAGAATATAAACTTGTATGTCATATCTACTTGAGAAATCTTCAGGGTAAGGAATATTAACTAGTAGAGGTCTCTTTTTGCACAATTAACTTGACAATCATGAAATTAAATACAAGAGGAACCAGAGGAGGAAATACAAATAAACTAATTTAAAAGTCAGTTATTAGAAAGGACATCCCACAATGTTATGTAAATGACAAACTGAATATTTGCACATAAGATAATATGTATTATATAACTCAACTTTTCTGAAATCCTAAATGGTTAGGATTGTTTGTAACGCATAATAGTAGTTTCTTTTTCAATATGATTATGTGATGGTGACAATATTAAAGTGGGTATACTTTTGGTAAAGTTTAGGCAAAAAGTTATTATCAAAGGTATTTGGATTCAAGTATATGTCTGCTTATGCATATTTAATTTAATGTTCATGTTAATTTCTATGCTGAGGAATGAATTAAAAAATGCAGTTTAAATAACCATAATATGTAGGTTATTATATGAATAAAACATATAGATCTTTGATATAAATTAACAATACAATATCAAATTAATATTTTCAAAACTAGAGTACATGTTTGAGATTTGATATATATCTATATATTGCCATTACATGATAAAAATGCTTACATGTTATGCTCTAGTGGATATGTACAATAATAAGGTAAGAGACTTGATCTCACAATATATAACTAATCACTTATTTGGCTGTCAATCAAAATTGAATACATTTATTAGCTCTTATAAAACATATTTAACAATATTGATAACTTTATGACTATATAGAATGTCTCTGACACTTGTAAATAACTAATTTTTTTATCTAAATTGTTTCTATTGCCCTAGAACAATAAATATTGAAGACATTGACAATTTTATTATGATAGTGGATTTCTGTTTGTTGTTTATCTATACTTCATTATAACATTGTAGTGAAATGGAGGAAATTTACATCTGACAAGATGCACTGTGTTATCCAAGCTGAATGCTGAATACCTAATCTAAGAAAACAAGTGTGTTAAAAGGTGATTACATTAAAATAATTCCAGACACATTTTCGTCTTAGCTATAATAATAGCAGCAAAAGATATATGAGCTCATGATTTACTAATAGGCTTAAAGAAAGAAAAGGACAATTTTTACATTTTTATGGCATTATGTCACAAAATCCCCAACAAATTCAGAGAGCAAGTTAGATAAATTACATGAATCAACTTTATGGTGAGCTGTTATGGCTGTAAAGTTCACACACAGGAAGTTTTTCTTTATATATTTGGCTTTGACTTCAATGCGGAGGCATCTGTGTGAGTCAAACTGCCACCAAGACTCATCTTTCTCTCCCTAAGGATGGTTTACATTTTACATTGCCTATAGAAATATGCTAAATTACCAGCAAGGAAAAGAGGAACAGAAGATAATAGGTTCCAGGAAGTCAACTGCTATTCTGTTTTCTGTCTTTTCTTTCTTTCTTTTTATTTTTTAATATTTTGTTTTCGTATGTTCAAGGTGATTTCATTTTGCTGAGATGAATCCAGCTTAAAATCCATGTTGGCAATTGAAGAAACACTTTGTCTTAAATTAAATAAGAATATATTAAAATTCATTATAAGAAATACACACAGTGTTTACAATTCTTTGTTTTAATCTTTACTTCCCATAGGCGTAGCTATGATACTTGATGCTGTGTACAGCCAAGCTGAAATTAATAAATTACATTTTGTTCAAAGTTATTTATTCAGCAATGCCAGACTTGCTTCAAGTTCTAACTTGCCTTATATATCTCCAAACGAAAATATCAAGTTAGCCATACAGAAAACTTACATCTATATGAGAACAGTTTTAGAAAATAGTCTCTTGAATAATTACACTTTAGAAAAGTCTTACATTACTCATTTTAAAAAAACTTTTTCCTGTATATCTCATATATATTGATAGACATTCATTGTAAGTATTTTCTACAGGGGGGCAGAATATGTGTGTTATAAAAGTCTGTTTATATATCATTAGTCCTTTGTGTGTCTGTGCATGGGCTACATGTAGGTGTCCTTGTGAGAATGGATGCATGTGTTATTGTACATGTGTTATATGTAGATGTTCTTATGGATATACATACATGTGTTAAATGTGCATGCATGCAAGTGGTAGGCTATATCTAACTATCTTTCCTTCTCCTTCCTTCCTTTCTTCCCTCCTTTCTTCCTTCTTTCTTTTCTTCCTTCCTATACTTTTCCTTTGGATATGTATGCATGCATATGCATATGTGTGAATGGTAATGCCAGAGTTACAGGGTGAAGCCAAATGTCTTCTTCAGTTACTTTCCTCATTATATTTTGAGACAAGGTCCTTCAGTGAGCAAAGAATTCTTTGTATTGGCTACACTAGTTCAGTAATGAGCTCCAAGGATTCCTCTGTATTTGCTCTACAGGTTCTAAACTTATTAAAATATGTCAGTGGCCACAGCTTTTCATGGGTTTGGGAGTTCTGATCTCAGATCCTCATGCTTACTTAGCTGTAATTTGTACACCAAGCCATCTCCCAGTTTCCATTGTTTTTCTTTCAGTAGTGATAACCACAGAAAATTTACAAGTATTTCAACAAAAAGTAGAATATAACTTTTTCATGTTTTTTTTTTATTCAAGCACTTTAAAATGTTGAGTATGTTCATATCGATCTGCCTTCCCGACACTGCTGTCAAAAAGAGTTTGACTCTATCGAAACAGATCATGACTATAGCACAGAGAGTTTGAAATGTTGCAAGGGACTGGATTAAATAAATTTGAGACAACCCTTACATTATTTAAGAGGAGAATGAGGGGATATCTATATATTTCACCAAAGAACTGTAAACATCTTAGAGAAAGTATGAGTTTTGCCTCTCAGACTAGATGGGAAAGCAATAATTGTAATAGACAAGGGAAATGGAAAAGGTACCTTAAGTGTACATGCTATTTGAGAGCCAATTATATCCTCTCTCTCCAGACCTGACACTGATTGGAGTCTGTGTCAGCACATCTGCTTGCCCTAACAGAGAAATGCATTTTATTCCCTACAGATGTCAACTATCCTTCCTTCCCCAAGGATGTCTACAAGAATTTCTGAAGGTAAATTAAAAGCCACTAAGATGCTATTGTTTGAATGAGACCCATGACAGTTGTGAGGTATGTCTGGCATGACACAATTGGGTGCTTCACATAAGCAGTCACTGTGAAGCTATGGAATTATCCTCAGTCTTGCCCAAGCCATCTTCATGCTGTAGTCTCAAAAAAGATAGAAATAAAACTGAATACTACCAGTTTTTTCTAAGTCCATGCAACGCTCTATGAGCACACAGATAATGATCAGAAACTTAAGGTGCAGAACATCTGGGAAAGTGAAGAAGCAGAGAGTCTTATTAAAATAAATGATCTAGTATTGTTTTAAATGTTTACTATAATGTTTAGGCCCTACATTATAGTATAACATAAGTAACATGAAATTTCTAAATCTTAAGTTCAAAAGAAATGTATCCATTGATCAGATATTTTAGCATTACATAAATATATCTATGACATTTTAAAAACAGTTAACAACGAAATACATAATTACTCTAAATAACTTATTTATAATATAAAAGGCTGCTTACCCTGAGCCTTAGGAGATGACTGTGGTAAGAGTACTTTGTACACACAGGAGGATCTGAGATGTACTCCCCAGAATCAAAGTAGACTATCCAACATTCCTGCATATCAGAATTGTGGCTATAAACACAGCACTGTGTGGGACAAGGTCAGAAGTATAGCTAAGACCTCATAGATGACAGCCTCGATCCAGGCTCAGTGAGATTCCATCTCAAGGTCCTACCATGGAGAAAAAAAAATGAAGTATACATGGCGTTCTCTTGTGGACCACATAGGGTACTCACCTATACGAATATGCAGATAGATCAATTCGCATTCTTCTGCATGCTGACCTCCAGTTGAACCAGCACCATTTGTTGAAAAGGCTATCTTTTTTCCTCTGAATGTTTTCAGCCCCTTTGTCGAGTATCAAGTGGCCATAGGTGTGTGGGTTCATTTCTGGATCTTCAATTATATTCCATTGATCTACTTGCCTGTCACTGTACCAATACCAAACAGGTTTTAACACTCTTGCTCTGTAGTATTGCTTGAGGTCAGGGATACTGATTCCCCCAGAATTTCTTTTGTTGTTGAGAATACTTTTAGCTATCCTGGATTTTTTGTTGTTCCAGATGAATTTGAGAATTGCTTTTTCTAATTCTATAAAGAACTGAGTTGGGATTATGATGGGTATTGCATTGAATCTGTATATTGCTTTTGGCAAAATGGTCATTTTAACTATATTAATCCTGCCAATCCATGTGCACGGGAGATTTTTCCATTTTCTGAGGTCTTCTTCCATTTCCTTCTTCAGAGACTTGAAGGTCTTGTCATCCTTATCTCCTTGTACTAAGCTAAACTCCAAATGGATCAAGGACCTCCACATAAAGCCAGACACTCTAAAGCTAATAGGAAAGAAACTGGGGAAGACCCTTGAGGACATCAGTACAGGGAGAAAGTTCCTTAACAGAACACCAAAGGCTTATGCTCTAAGATCAAGAATTGACAAATGGGATCTCATAAAATCATAAAGTTTCTGAAAGGCAAAGGACATCATCAAAAGGACAAATCGGCAACCAAAAAATTGCGAAAAGATCTTCACCAACCCTACATCCGACAGAGGGCTAATATCCAATATATAAAAAGAACTCATGAAGTTAGACCCCAGAAAGTCATATAACCCTATTAAAAAATGGGGTACAGAGCTAAACAAAGAATTTTCACCCGAAGAACTTCGGATAGCTGAGAAGCATCTTAAAAAATGCTCAACTTCATTAGTCATTAGGGAAATGCAAATCAAAACAACCCTGAGATTTCACCTTACACCAGTCAGAATGGCTAAGATTAAAAATTCAGGAGACAGCAGGTGTTGGCGAGGATGTGGAGAAAGAGGAACACTCCTCTACTGCTGGTGGGGTTGCAAATTGGTACAACCACTCTGGAAATCAATCTGGCGGTTCCTCAGAAAACTGGGCACATCACTTCCGGAGGACCCTGCTATACCACTTCTGGACTTATACCCAGAGGATTCCCCAGTAGGTAATAAGGATAAGTGCTCCACTATGTTCATAGCAGTCCTATTTATAATAGCAAGAAGCTGGAAAGAACCCAGGTATCCCACAACGGAGTAATATATACAAAAAATGTGGTATATATACACCATGGAGTACTATTCAGCCATTAGAAACAATGAATCCATAAAATTCTTAAACAAATGGATGGAGCTGGAGAATATCATACTAAGTGAGGTAACTCAGTCTCAAAAGACCAGTCACAGTATGCACTCACTAATAAGTGGATATTAGCCTAGAAAATTGACTAACAAAATATAATCCACACATCAAATGATGTCCAAGAAGAATGGAGGAGTGGCCCATGTTTATGGAAAGACTCAGTGTAGCAGTAAAGGGTAATACCAGAACAGGGAAGTGGGAAGGGGTAGATGGGGGAATAGGGGGAGGGAAGAGGGCTTATGGGACTTTCAGGGAGTGGGAAGCCAGAAAAGGGGAAATCATTTGAAATGTAAATAATATATCAAATAAAAAAAGCAAATATGCCTATAATAGCACTCAACACACCCACAAACCACAACAATAACAAACAAAGGAATGAGCGCATATCTAATTAAAGTGGTTGCAAATTGATTATTCCAGGGAAGTCTGTCACTGTTACATAAAACAAGCTCAATCACTAAGGAAGACTCAAGTAGAAATACCTGTTAAGCCTATGAAAAAAACATCCATCTCCATTGTATTTATAAGCTAACATCTAGATTGGGCAGATCTACCACTACACTAATGTATTCCCAAGCTATTAGATCCCTTGTTATTTGTGGCTTCTCTAGGACATATGGTTTTGTTCCATCTTCCTTTTACCCCTTCTTCCTCTGTCCTTTCCCTGCAAGGTCCTATAGCCTTTCTCTACTCTCTAAAACCACTAGCCCTATCTTTCCCTTCTACTGTCCAATAATAGGCTCTAGACTTTATTTGGCCAGTTAGAATGGGGAGAAGGTTTACATGAAATCACCTGAGTTCTGAGTACTTTATCCACTTTTCCTGGGGCAGCCCATCTTCAGAATACAAACAGCTCCAGGACAAGCCTGACAACAAATATCTGCATTAGAAATATAAAAAAGAAGAACTATAGATGATTATTTTTAAATACTCAACCTTAAACAATGTCCTCCTAAGTTACTTTTGTGTGATTCTTGGTAATATTGTTTCTTCCATTTGCTATTTTAAAAAAAGAGATAAAATATAATAACTAGTATAATAGAATAAAAATTAATATGCTACAGATGATCTTATTGAAAATTCATAATTTTAAGTATTCTCAAAGCAACATGAGAGGCATGAGTCCTATAGATTTGATAAATGTTGAGTGCCCTGGGCAGCATACCATCCTCAGTTAGAAATTCCTACTATTAATTCATAGGTCACCTTTATGTACAAACCACCATATATTCTTGCAGAAATTGCTCTGTAGTGTCACTAGCTCAGATCACTCACCCAATTAGATTTCCCCTTAAATATGAAGTGCTGTTCCAAGAACTTCTTTCAGAGACCTGTGACTACTGCAATTCACAAATGTGCCTTCCACATAAGATAATTTGTATGACTTCCTTCATTTCATGTTCAATATTAAACTGTTATACCTTGTCTATTTCTCTTCTTCTTTCTTAACTTGCTGGCACTGTAAAACATTTACAGCAAAATATACCTGAGTTGCCGAGAACAGAATAGCTCAGTAAGGGAAGAGGTGACATAGTTCCTGCTCATGGAGCATCACCAGGCCATTGATCCCCATGTGTGATGATGGTTGCTGTTGTCCTGAAGCTGATTGTCTGTCTTTACTACTTTACTTTCAAGCTTTCATTCTGGTGAATACTCTCACCCCCTCCATTTCTCATAGCTAATCATACCCTGATAAATGAAAAGATACAGTTCTTAGGAATGAAGATAGAGATGGTCATGGAACTGTGGATGACAAAGAACTGGTCTTCTGCTTGGACTTCCAGTCCATGGGAAAGCATCTAGACAGCATAACAAGAGATCGCATAAAGACCTGCATGGTCTTTTGTAGAAACAGTGCATTGCCAGACTTGGCCTTGGCTTTGGAATCATAAGAAGGAGACACATGTACCCTCTGGTCAAAGGACTGATGCATAAATTAGCCAGGGTGAACTTTGGGACATCAAGGATAAAGAGTTAAAGCGGTCTCGGAAAGAAAAGGCATGGGCAGAAAATTTAGGAATTTACATAAAATTAAAATAGTTCTAGAAAATAGTACACATGGCTATGGAATTACTAAAATGAGGAAATGAAGGTCAGAGAATTAAAAGATGATGTAGAAGCATTAAAATAGTATTCCATTCTCCTAGCTATTTGAAGAATTAGAGATGATAATGCCTAGAAAGTTATAAGAGCTAACCACTTATCTTACATAAAATTTAATATGTTTTAAGGAATCATTTTAATTGTAATAGTCTGTCATTTTTTAAATACTTTTATTTTTTTTACAGTCCAGAATTTACCAGGAGCTGTGGTCTACCAACCTGTGAAGAAAAGGCTGAGTATTCCTTCAAGGAAATGTGATTTTGCTTTGTATTTACTTTTGGATTTAAGGAAATGAGATTTGGGACTATTGATCTGGGATTCATAGAATTTATCTAAGTTTAAAAATTTTTTGATAATAATTAATAATGATCAAAGCCTTGATGATGTAACTTTAGCAAATAAAAGACTGGGTCAAGGCTCTCTCATCAGAAAGGAAAGAAGAAAGAATGATGATAATCTTCAGGGACCAGAGAGACTACCTGAACTGAGAGCTTGCATTACTCTTTACTCCAAGACATTATTGAATCAGCTTCATTCTTATTTCTGCCTTTCTCAGGATGTTCCTCACGCTGAGTCTGCATCTTGGCACTGAGTAGCTCTTTGGGTAAAGTTATTTGAAAGCATGGAAGAAATGTTTGCAAAGACTTAGTAATCAGCAAAGGTTGATACATCTAGACTCACAGGAAGCACTATACAAGTTCAAACTAGTTAAGCTGGCATCAGTATTAGAAGAATACTTTGTTGCAAAACCAGCCAATTAGCAGGGGTAGGGGTGGGGAGTAGGGGGTGGGGGGCTCAAAATGCTGAAATCTGTAGAAAACAAATTGAGTTGTAGGAAAACTTTTATTCATTAGAGAACCAAGATATTACAGAGATGATACCTTGTAAAAGATAAACTCATCTATTTTAAATTTAACCACAGAATTATATACCCTTAATGTGAATCTTGATATGGAAGAAATTATAACATAGTTGTGTATCTTGACAATATAAATGTCTTCCTCTCTTTAAGTGCGACATTATAATATTTATAAAATAATACACAAAAATATGCCTAAATATTATTGATAAGCCAGATATAATACTGTACTGATGCAATATGTAATAGTACCTTTTCTTTGGAAGTATTATCAGTGGTATATTAAATTATTACTATTACATAATACTATAATATGATACTGTACATAATATTATATATTTTATCATAAACTTAATAAAATAAAAAGATGTTATTTTCAAAATGGCCACAATTATTTTAAAAATAATTGTATATTCAGTAAAAGCAAATGTATTAACTCATTTTAAAAATAATTGACTTCATTGTATCATTTTTCCCACTCGACATTGTTATGGGTGTAATGCAAATTTGATGGTTATTATATCCTTGTGTCAGGAACTAACAGAGTTAGGAGAGTGTGCAGGACAGTGTGTGTCCTGCATTTTATGCTCTTTGCTCTAGAGGGCATTAGACAGATGTTTGACACTATAGACATCCTGGTATTTGAATGTAAATTCTTTCAAAAGGATTTCTTATAGGTAATCAATAATCTCCAACACACAGTAGTGATGTGACCTAGCAGATGTTTCAACTTAGCCTTAAAAAATATTTTATATAGCTGGAGAATCAAAGTTATCAGGGTTGATGTTACTATTTAGAGGATATCTGTGATACTGAGATCTCAACAGTCGTCCATGTATTTGGGATCACGACTGAGGGAAATTGAGTAACTAACCTCAGTTGTTATGCCAAAAATTTTTATTTTAATTTATTCATTTAAAACATTTCTTCCAGGATTTATGACCTTAGAACTGAATACATTTCAACTGTTTATAAAATGTATATCTTGGCTAGATTCAGTTCTGCTGTTTTGATAAACTGTTCCCCTCCGAAAGCAATTTAAAAGATAAAGAGATTTATTTCAGCTCAGTAAACAGGATTACAGTCAACAGTGGAAGTTAAGTCAGGAACTTCAAACACCTACTCGTATCCATGGTCAAAAGCAGAGAGAAATAAATACAGACACACTTGTTTAGTTACCTGTGCGCAGCTCCATATGTCTCTTCTTACACAGTTCAGGATAGTGTAAGAAATTAATTGTCTTCCCACGGGAATTAATAAATGGAATCATACACTGATATGCCCATAGGGCATTTCAATATTGTCCATCCCTAATTCAGACTCTACCATGTTGATTGTAGGTTGTATCAAGCTTACAGTTAAAGTTGACAATAAAAATGTTCCACATTAAGTTGTTTTTTTGTCAATAACTAAATACACAAGTAATTATGGTCTATAGATAGAATTGTTTTCCTATTCGAGGACTTGCCTTCTTTTCTCTATATAAGATAGACAGTAAGAATCTCAAAGTTAGAATTGGAATATTCTAAAGGAAATTATTCTCAGTCTTATGGCATTATCAAAAGGGATAGAGAAATGTCTTCATCTAGGATACTATTTTAATGACATTTAAGCTTGCAGTATCAAAGCCAAGGGCAGTTTGTGAGCTTTTTCTTCAATGTAGAAAAGTGACTAAATCTGGAGAAATTTAGAGTATCCTGGATTAGTAGAGACTATTGAAAATGTTTGTGGGGAAGCAGGGTAAATAGTACATGGTCCAAAATGAAATGTATCCATTGCTGCTTCTGGTGTGTGTGTGTGTGTGTGTGTGTGTGTGTGTGTGTGTGTGTGTGTGTGTGTGTGTGTGTTTGTGTGTGTGTAATGCTTTCCTCCCATGGAATAGGAGCACCTTACATGCAGCTTCTGAGGCAACATTACTCTGATGATTTTCCAAATTCAGAAATATCTTCTAATTTTAGAATTTCTATCTTTTACCAACAAGAATATTATGTTTCTTTTGGACATGTTTTCCTCTTGGCTCTTTCATGATTGGAAGTTGGAGGTCTATTAGTTTGACAAATGAACACATCACAATATGAACTCAACTCCAAGTATTTGGGCATCTAAACCAAGTTAGTAACAAATCCTATAGGGATCATAAAGAGGGGTATGAATCTAATTTCTCTATGGCTAAGCTAACTAGATTGATTCGAGGCTACCCCTTTCTTTACTCTCCTATTAGATAAAGAAAGAAGCTTAGGGGAATGATTCTCATTAAAGTGTCAATATAAATACATCACTGTATAGAATTAGGAACAGAATTATAGGAGTCAGATTCATCCAGGGTCATGTAGTCAGTTCTCTATAGGAAATACAGCAGCTGCCCATTTTTTTTAAATTAATGAACACTCATGAACTCACAGAATTTTATACAGTTATAAAAACAAATTTTATAGTGTAGAACAGAGATTTGTGAATTTAAGTAGTGACTACTAAGTATCTGTGCATGTGTTTTAATATATCAGTGTGTGTAATAATCATGTGCAGAAAATATTATACAATCACAAAATTGTTGACATTTATCTCTAAAATCCATTGTACCTTTTCAAACATCTTCAAATATTCCCAAATAAAACATATGAATAATAAAGGTATATAATTAAGGGATTTCTACACTATTATAATGTTGGATGTCATATCCATGAATATTAATTTATCATATTCATATTGACTAATTAATATATGAAAATATCTGTAGATATTACATAAAGCTGTTTTTTAAATAAATAAAAATTTTGAAAATTTATACAAAAAAGTCTACCAGTTGTTTAGAACTATTTCTTCAAGTTTCTATGTGAAGATCATAACTCATGTTTAGTTTACAGGAAAGGATAAAATGCCTGAGGCAGAAGTCTGCTGTATGTAAATAGACAATTACTATGACTTCATTTTCCTCCTTAGATTTTGTCTCTTAGAAACTAAAGATCATTACACTTTTTACTGTATTTAGTTTTGCATCTAAAATAATAGACTTATAAGAAAAAGAGACAAGTGAAGAATAATTTATATGTTGAGCTTGCCTGACTACCTGCTTTATAAATATCTGCTATTTATAGTTTTCTAAGTAATTCATTTAAACTTAATTTTAGTTATTTTTCAATGGTAATAAAGCATTTATTGTAGAATAATCCACCACTAATTAATTGATAATTTTGAAGAGCCTTTTTAGAAAACAGCATAGTTGTTAAAGTGCTTGCTTGGTGTGACAAAATCTGGGTTTTTACTCTGAGTAACCTGGGCATGATGAGACATGCCTGAAATTGCAGAACTAAAGAAGTAGAACATTGTAACCTTAAGGTGGTCCTTTGCTACTAGTGAATTTGAGGCTAGATTAGAAAGTATGAAAATATCTTAATATGCAAAGGGACACCCCTCTGTGTGTGTGTATGTGTGTGTGTGTGTGTGTCTATGACACTGAGAGGAAAGAAGAGAGTGAGAGTGTGTGTGAGAGGAAAGGACAAGAAGGAGGAAGGCAAACAGGAAATGAGGAACACACACACAGAAGGAGAGAGAGACAGAGACAGAGACAGAGACAGAGAGACAGAGAGACACTGAAAGAGGCAGAGAGAGTTAGAGGGACAGAGACAGACTGAGAGAGACTTGGAGGAAAGAAGGGATGGAGTAAGAGAGCGAAGAGGGAAGGAGACACATAGAGAGGATCTAATTTTTATTTTGTTAACAGTGAGAACCAAAACTTTTAATTTAGAAAACTGATAGCAATATTTATATTATAGATTATAAAATGTATATTATATTATAGATTATAAAATCTATAATTTAGAATCAGTATTCTAAAATTTTGTTTTTGAATACTGAAAGCAAAATGAAGAAGGCAAGTATGATTTGCATACCAGATTTCCAGCTATTTTACTGACTATTCCTAAAAAATATAGTGGAATAATAACACAAAAACTGACTGTACATGAAAGAAACTAAGACGACGAAGAAGAAGAATGTGAGTGTGCATTACTAGCACCTCCTGATATTTGACAGAACTTCCAAAAGAATACAGTGGAGGGAAGATGCCATCTTTAACCAATTGCACTAGAAAATGTGGATGCCCATATGTAGAATCAGATTAGACCCATATCTATCACTCTGAACAAAAAGCATCTTGAAATGGACTAGATGGGTTAATGTAAAGAGTGGGGGAGATGGAGCCTGAAGTGACCGCCTCCTGTAGTAGGGCAGGCTTTCCAGTGGAGGGATGAGAAGAGCAACCCATCTACAAAACCTTCAGCGCAAAATATCTCCTGCCTAAAAGATGTGCAGGTACAAAGATGTAGCAGAGAATGAGGGAATGACTGGACCACACTGAGATTCATTCTGTGGGCAAGCACCAATCCCTGACTCTCTTAATGATACTCTGTTATGCTTGAAGACAGATTCCTAGCTGAGCTCCAAACCACCAGCTGAAGGAAACAGATGTAGAGACTCCCAGGCAAACTGTGAGTCTTGTGGAAGATTGTCTTGGAAATTCTTGTGGAAGAGTAGAGAGAAAGATTGAAGCACCTGAAGAGGAGAGGAACTCGACAGGTAGAACGACAGTCAACTACCTTGTACCCTTGGGGGCTACCAGAGCCTGAACCAACAACTAAAACGCAAGTATGGGCTGGACCTATCCTCTCCCTGCCCTACACCTCCTTGTACAGATGTGCAGCTTGGCCTTTGGAGTCCCTCAACAACTGGAGTGGAACTGTCCCTGAATATGTTGCCTGCCTTGGGATCCCTTTCTCTTAAGTGCTTTGTGTAGCCTCAGTAGGAAAGGATGCATCTAGCTCTGCAGTGACTTAATGCAAATACTTTAAACATTGAAACTGTTAGAAGAAACCCTAGGTAACAGGAATAGGAAAATGTTCTGAAGAGGTCTTCATTTGCTCAAGAATCAAGACTGACAGTGGACTAATGAAACCACATACGCCAAAAAAGCTTTAGCATAACAAATGTAACAATCTACTTAAGAGTTTTAAAAGTGAAAAAGGTTTATGAGTAGTCAAACTTATTTATGCCTGTTTATGTGGGTATATACACAAGTATGCATGCAGCAGTGCAAGGTTTGTATATGTGGAAGTGAGAAAAGGACACTGGATTCCCTAGAGGTGAAACTATGGATGTTTGAAGAAAACTGAGATATGTTATCAGGGCCTCATAATTGTACAGCAAGTACTTTTAACCTCTGTCTTATCTCTAGCTCGGTTTTCAATTAAAAATAACATTAATTACATTTTCTACTGATGTGGTTTAGTCATAGACTCATCTTTCCTATAAGATTTCTAAAGTGTGTCTCCTTTCTAGTTGCTGGGATTTTGTTTCTAATTTTCTGTTATCTAGATTATTTATTTTATATAAATAGGAATTTAACTAGTTCTAGATTATAGAACTAGTTGCTGAATAATAACTTATAGTATTTATTTATGATCTGAAAAATCTTTTAAGTGGGTAGTTGAATTTTTCCTATTTGTAATTTTATTTATGGATTTTATTATTAAGTTTAAATTCATTTAGCTTTGAGGAACAGTTTTAAAATCTAAACACTTGCTTTAGTAATGTTTTTGGTAATGATTTCTATATTTTCTTTCATTTGCTTCTATTCATATATTCAATATAATTTTTCTTTTCAAAATTCAGATTTAGTGTAACCATCTTTTCTTTGCTTCTGAATCTATGACTTTAAGCGGAGCCATTTTACATTTTAAGTTCCTATAACAATCTTGACCAGCTGAGCGGTAGTGGCGCACACCTGTAATCCCAGCACTCTGGGAGGCAGAGGCAGGCAGATTTCTGAGTTCGAGGCCAGTCTGAGTTCCAGGAATCCATGTCTTTAAAAAACTAAGTCTAAAAAAAAAAATCTTGACTCAGTATTGCTCTCTCTTCATTTTATATTTTGACCTGTGGTATTTATTTTCACCTATCTCATATTTGCCTTAGTGATTTTCTCCTTAGTCTATTTCTTTTTCAATAACCTTTATTCTTTAGAACTTATTTGTGAATAGTTGGTATGGTTTCATTCTACTTAAAACTGTAAGCACTTGTTTAAACATAATATATAATTTATTTTCACATTAAAATACAGCAGATTCCTACCGTGATTATCTTCCAAGGTTGAGTTTTTGCTTTATCTTTATTTGGTGGTATAACTTAATCAGTAGAACCTTTCTTTCTGGTTATTTTCTCTTACATTTCTCAGTATTCTTACAATGTTATTAAATCTGTAATTAAGCTTTATTTTAAAGGTGTATTTATTGTTATTTTATGTGAGTAATGCCATGGTGGGATGGTAGATCTTAGATATCCTGAACTGTATAGAGGATTATTAGCAGACATGTTGTTTGAAATTGAACCATGGTCCTTTGCAATAGCAACAAGAACTCTTCAAACTTTGATCCAGCACCTGCCACTGGATTTTTGCCTTTAAATTTTGACACTAGTTTTTTAAGGACTTATAAGTCAGATTTACAGGAGTACAGATTGTGTCTTGGATGGAAATAAAAATAGTTCATGGGCTTCTACATTTGATGCTTGGTTTATAACTGGTGCCATCTTTTTTTTTTTTTTTTAGAAAAATGTGCCAATTTTGGTAGTTGGGGCTTAGATTTTTATCTCACGATTTGAGAGAGAATCTTGTAAGCCAAAATAAGCCTTTCACCACTTAAACTGTGTCTTTTCAGGTATTGGATCAGAGCAATAAGAAAAGTAATTCAGATTATCAGTACTGGTCAGTAGGGCTATTACTCTGAGAATCCTGACCAAATGTTCTGAGGATTATGGCTTGTTTTGTTGGGAATGTGGAAACGCAGGAGCTGCAGTCTTAGCAAAGCTTGAATAGGCATCCTAGTGAACCTTGTAAACCTGGTAATATCAAAATGCTATTTAATGCAGTGAAGAGTAGGCACATAAGATTTAAAAATAGACCATTCTATTCCCATTCTCTATTGGGAATTACATAGCAGGAAACATGTAATATATACTGGGGAAGGTTTTAACTGCATTTTCTCATGTTCTGTATTTTAAAGGAGAGTGAATAAAAAGGAAATTGAGTAATTGATATAGCAGAGGTAATTTCAAGACAGCATGCCATGTAGTCACGGCTCTTACTTATTATTTTTACACAGATCTATAGTGAGAACATCAAATGAGACAGAAGTATATGAAAACAATTCCAAAATTTAGTGAGGAAAAAAGCCTGAGCTGGCACAGGAAATAAATGTATAATTGTTTAAAATGTTTAGTAATCATAAAGATAAAATTTGGGCTTTGCAGTTGAACAAGAAAAAGTATCTTGAAGGGGAAAACTATCTCCTATTAAGAGCTCCATATTGTAATAACTCAAACTTATTTTGTTTTACACCTACAAAATCTCACAAGACCACTGTAGTTATAGACTAATAAGGAGCAGCATACTTCTTGAGTTGATAACAAAATTTGCATCATTTACGTGGTTTGTCCAAAAAAAAAGAATATACAATGATGAGGGAATTTTGGAGATTTATACAAAGGTCCAGAGTCCTGACAATGTCTAGTAAGGTCACATTCTCTACAAGACACTTCTGTAAGGGGTGTGTCTGAGTTTGTGAGAGTGAAGCCTGAGTTAAAATAATGCTTGACACCATTAGTGATACTGTTATACTCTTGTAGGCAGGAGGCTAGCATAACTGTTCTCTAAGAGGCTGTTTATTAGCTGACTCAAGATTGAAGGCAGATTTCCACTGCCAAATATTTGATGGAGGTCTGAGACTCTGATAGAAGAGTTAGATGAAGAATTAACAGCCCTGAAGGGAATAGGAATTCCACAGGAAGACCAACAGAGTCAACTAACCTGAACTTCAGAGCTCGCAGGGAATGAGCCACCAACTAAAGAGCACACATGTGCTTCCACCATATATGTAGCAGATTTCCAGCTTAGTCTCCCTATGGGTTCCCAAACAATTGGAGAGGAGGCTGTTCCTAAAGCTTTAGCCTGACCATGGAATCCACAATACAACAGGGCTGCCTTTTCTGGCCTCAGTGGGAGAGTCTGCACTGAATTCAGTAAAGACTAGATGCACCAGAGTGAGAACGATATGGTGAGGGGGAGGCAACCTCTCAGTGGAGATGCAGAATAGGATATGGGAGGGAACTATGTGACAGGGGGAGAAGGAAGGTAGAAGCATTTGTTATGTAAAGAAACAAATAAGTAAATAAATAAATAGATAAGAAATATAAATAAATGATAAACAAGCCTTTATTAACAACAACCAAAAAAGAAAACTTGGGCTATTAAAAAAAATGTAGAGCATTCTTTATGCTAGTTACATTTATCACTTGATGCTAGACTGAGAGAGAACCCACATGCACCCCAGCAGGAAAGTGGGAAGACTGAGCATGTTCATGACTCTTGGAACACTGACAATGCCATCAGGAGCCCCAATAGAGAAAAAGAGATGGAGGGTTGAGGCCATGCTTTGATCTTATCATTCCTTACTACACTCCAACTTCTTACTTTATTAAGTGGAATGTCTATTCTGTGTCATTATATCTTATAAACATGTGCATTGCTATTTGATTTTTGCAATTGTTGGCAATTAGCAAATAGTTGTAAGTCTCAGAAGAGACTTTGACTATTATAAAATCTTTTAGCATTATACAGTCACTTGATTTTAACTGAATTCATTTTGTGTTATGACATTCCCATAACTCTGTGGAGGTCAGTGATGAAATATTATTGTTTGAACATAAAATGTCTGGAGAAGGCTCCAATGTTTGAACATTGGCTCCTTAGCTCTCATCTCCGTTTATAGAGATGATGGAAGCTTTGGAATTCAGGAACTTTTTGTGAGAAGTGTAGAAAAAAAATACTTGAATTTTCTCTGTGCCTGCCTCTTCCTTCTGTTCATTTTCATTCTTGATTCACTCAGATGTGAGCAAGTATCTTCATATTTACATCACCAGTCAGGAATTGCTTTGAATATCATACATTCTTTCTCATTGTGTCTATATTCTTAATCCAGAGGAAAATTTACTTTTCAGTCTTTAGGTGACTTCTTTTCAAGAGTTTTTCATAAAAAGAGAAAAATTAATTAACAGAACATTTTGCTTTTATCTATTGATTGACCACACCTTGTGTGATTTATGTTTCCATTCTTTTTAGTTCTTATGTAGCACTTCATATAAAGCATCTTTCTTTAACATTTATTATAAGACAAGTCTACAGAAGAAGACCTCCTTTTCTGGAGTTGAGGATAGAGAAATGAGTTTTAATTAAAAAAATTAAAAATGGGGATATAAATGTTTAAATGTATTGCAAGTTGAGTTCCTTTCCGGTTCCTTGATTTTTTTTTTATTTTCAACAAGTGGTATTAGACACTTCCACATTCCTAAGCTAGAGAATGAGTATGTAGCTTTGCACCATGCAAAGAACACTAGAAATGTAACAGATAACAGGCCTACAATACGAATGTAGATTTAGAATTTCAGAATTCTTACAAAATTCTAGCATCAAGGATCCCTTCTCATAGCTTAAAGTATCAGTCATATGTAGGATAGTGAAAGTGTAAACATAAAAAGTATTATTGGCTTATTCTTTAAAATATTATTTAAATTAAGAGAAAGAAAATATGACCCAGTGCTAAAATATCTTAATGGACTTACAAAATTTATTTTAAAAAGAACTTTTATATCTCAATTGTAACCACTCAAGTAGACTAACTAAAAACTACTAGAGAGTAATATAGAAACAGATCCAAGGAAGATGTAAAAATTGACAATAACCATCTGAAAATATATTGAATTTCATTACTCACAAGCGAGCAAACATCAAACTATAATGAGGTGTTATTTTATCTTTTTTGTTACAATAACTTTCTTTAAAATAGTACCATCATGATTGTTTACATGGCTGTTGAGAAGTGGAAATCATCATAGACTGCTGGAGGAATTGTAAAATGGTACAGGTAACTTGGAAAAAATTACCAGTTTATGCAGCATGTTAAACACTGAGATATCCTAAGTCCCTAAATTATACCTTCATGTATATATTTAAAATGTAATAATGGTTTAAAATTCTTAGATGTAAAGTTCATTACTACAGTACAGGTGATAGCCAAATTATAGAATAATTCTAAATGTCTTCAATAGATAAAATAAAAAATAGAAGTATATAAACAGTGATTATCTTCACCACTGCTCTAATGCTGTAAAAACACACCAGAACCAAAGCAAATTTTACAAAACAAACAAACAAATAAAACAAACAAACAAACAAACCCCCACTTATTTAGGAACCTCTTTACAGTTTCAGAGCTATAGTCTATTTTCATCATGACAGAAATCAAGGTCTCAGGTAGGCAGACTGTAGAGCAGAATCAGAGAGTTACATCCTGAAATCTATGCAACAATAAAGAAGTTCATGACAATTTCAAGGGCTTTATATAATGAAATCTTCTGTGTTTAATTTCTGTATGTAGTTCTTAAAATTAAATCTCTGTAAAGAACATTCATGGGTCTCCTCTTTCTAGAACAAATATTCTGTTTAGTCAGAACATCTATTACAATAATGATAAGTGAGACAGTAGCTGATTTTATTTCTCCTTGTCCAGGGCATCCCCTCCTGGGAGAATTATATGGGATCCACTGTCTGTATTTTAGCTATTTCATTATTTTATATTTCAAAATAATAGAATTTTTAGACTAGTATATCAAAAAGGCATTCCTCAAGATTGTTTATCTCAGAATATTTTGCCTTTGACATAATACTTCCCATACATTCATACATGCATGCAAACATATATACATATAAATATAGGTATACACACCTAGCCCACTACATTATTTTATTAAATATCATTGAAGATTATTTATTCCACTCTCAATATATTCTGTATTTCCTATATCTGTAATGCTTCACAGAGAATAATATATCATTTACAATGAATTTATTCTAAGAAAAACTTGCTCAAAAAACTCTGAAAAGGAATGAATCTTCAAAAATTTTGCTGACCTGCATGTTAGCAAATTAGGCTCCAAGAGCACAGTTCACTTTATGCCTTTGTATTTTTGCTGTGTATTGTTTTATTGCGGAATGCTTTATTGTAATAGCATTCACTTCTGAGAGTGTACTTACGTTTATGACTTTCATGTGATTGGAATACATTACGTAAGTAAAACTCCGTTTATTAGTTGGAATAGTTATCCGTGTGAGTATTCCTAAATGTCACATTTCTACAAGTCTGTATTTTACATAATTGACAGGAATGGATCCCTAAAGGAAAATCTCATGAACTTTCATTTGTACAAATCTTCTTTTTCAACTGACAATGTAATAGGACCTCATATCTTTGCAAACTGAACTTTTTTTTTTTTTTAATGTCGAACAAGCAGTAGCTAAAAGTGAACACAAGAAAGCAAAGGCATGCATACAAGTAAAGTTACCATATGGTGTACAAAGGCAAAATCAGCAGCATAATGAATACTCAAGTCCCTAAATGAACAATTCTTTATCCTTTTTATTTCATTTTATTTTATTTTGGATGTAGTGTGTGTGTGTGTGTGTGTGTGTGTGTGTGTGTGTGTGTGTGTGTGTGGTTGTGGATGGGTGTGAGTGTGGGGGTGGGGGTGGAGCTGTGAGGGTGGGGGTGGGTGTCAATGGAAGAAACTCCAAACTGATTTCCAGAGTGGTTGTACCAGTTTGCAATCCCATCAGCAGTGGAGGAGTGTTCCTCTTTCTCCACATCCTTGCCAGCACTTGCTCTGTCTCCTTTGTTTTTGATCTTAGCTATTCTGACTGGTGTGAGGTGAAATCTCAGGGTTGTTTTGATTTGCATTTCCCTAATGACTAAGGATGTTGAACATTTCTTTAGGTGTTTCTCAGCCATTCAATATTCCTCAGCTGAAAATTCTTTGTCTAGCTCTGCAACCCAATTTTTTATTAGCGTTATTTGGTTCTCTGGAGTCTAACTTCTTGAATTCTTTGTATATATTGGATATTAGCCCTCTATCAGATGTAGGATTGTTAAAGATCTTTTCCCAATCTGCCATTTTGCCCTATTGACAGTGTCCTTTGCTTTACAGAAGCTTTTCAATTTTATGAGGTCCCATTTGTCGATTCTTGATCTTAGAGCATAAGCTATTGGTGTTCTGTTCAGGAAAATTTTGCCTGTGACCATGTGCTCCAGGTTCTTCCCTACTTTCTCCTCTTTAAGTTTTGGTGTATCTGGTTTTATGTGGAGGTCCTTGATCCACATGGAATTGAGCTTCATACAAGGAGATAAAAATGGATCTATTTGCATTCTTCTGCATGCTAACTACCAGTTGAACCAGCATCATTTGTTGAAAAGGCTATCTTTTTTTCCACAGTATGGTTTTTCCTTTGTCAAAGATCAAGTGACCATAGGTGTGTGGGTTTATTCCAGGGTCTTCAATTCTATTCCATTGGTCTACCTACCTGTTGCTGTACCAATACCATGCAGTTTTTAATCACTATTGCTCTGTAGTAGCACTATTGCTACTTGAGGTCTGGGATATGATTTCCACAGAAGTTCTTTAATTGCTGAGAATAATTTTAGATATCCTGGGTTTTTGTTGTCAAGTTGAGTTTGAGAATTGCACTTTCTAACTGTCAACTCAAACTAATTTAAAAAATTAGTATGTGTTGAGAGAACAATACAAAAGTTTAAAGTTACTGGGTACTCTAGTTCTAGAATTTTTACATGATGTTAATATCAGGAAAAGTAAATCGTTGAGAAGAATGAAAAACTCTTTCTTTCTGAACTTTGGCTTTAGTAAACATAAAATGATTATGGTAACTAAAATCAATTTTAATAGAAAAAGAGGCAGGTTGAAATAGCAAAGACCAAATCATAACTTCTTTACAGCTAGATGATTCCCTTTTTACCTGATGATGATCAGCATCCCTTGGGGCTGTAGAAAAAGACTTTTTTTAAAAAAATTTTCAGGTCCTCTGCTCTGAGAATTTCTTTGGCTACTCACATGTAGTTTCCTGCTGGAATAAAGAAATTGCTGTTTATGGCTGGAAGAGTAAAGAATGAGGCAGCTATTTCAGATGTGATAGCAGTTGTAATGGAACATGTAAGGGATCTGTGGGACCACAGAAAAAGAGAAAACCGAAACAGGAAATTGGGAGAAGGAGCTCACAACTGTGAGGTTTATACAAGATAATTTCCTTAAAACAAGTGACTCCGGATCTTAAAACTGTTTCAAGAGCAGAGTCCAGGGTTAGCAAGCCCACACTTCATTTCAGATTTAATTAATTATGGGTCTACATGTGGTTTCAAAACATATAATTTATAGGTCTTTGTTTTGGAAATATTTTATCATGTGACATTATTAATTTACAGATTTAAATATTTCAAATACAATAATTGTATATAAATTGATGTGCCCATTTCTTCCAGTTTCTGGTTGTGCTTTAATATTATTCAGTTATTAAAAGTTTTATTCCATTTTTGAAAAGAAGGAAATATGAAATTGTGGAAAGCTGATCCTGGTCTACTTGACAGTGTTAGCAAAACATTGACTTTAAACAGTTTAAGACAGTAAAGTTCCAAGTTATGTATGTTCAAAAGACATAGCTATGGAGGAGAAATGAAAGAAAATATAATATAAATGATATTTCATCAGCATATACGTCAGAAGTGAAAGGGATTGAGATCTTCATAGATTAAATACTAAAGCTTCAGCAAGAGTGGTATAAATTCAAAAAGGTTAAATTTATCTCACACCTCATATAAAGCGTATTTTTTTACTGAATATTGCAACAGTGACTTTGAATATATCAACTGATTATTATTAATTTGTAGATAATTTAAAAGATCTGGACATTGTATAAACTAAAAATGATCATTAACTCATCATCTAGCAATTGAAATAGCTCATGTTGTTTTATATCTAGTTCTAGTAAGTGTAAATGTCTATATGATATGTGGAATTATATAAGGGATAGGAAGGACAGAAAGGTATGAAGAATATTGTGGAAAAGATAAAGTAAGAAGGAGAGTGATTATGGGAGAGGAGGGTTATATATGCATGAATGTATTCTTGTGATTTTCCAATTCCTATTTCCTTGCAGCATCATTTTTTCTCCATTAAGACTCGCTTTCCATCCCAATATCAGCCCCTCCATCTCTTCCCAGTGACCACCTCATATAACTCCTCCCCACACTTGCCCCTGACCTTTCCTCTGAAAAGGGAAGGCCACCACTGCACATAATCTATAGCTGGCATATCATGCCACTATAGGGTTAGGCACATTCTCTCCCACTGAGGCCAGGCAAGGCTCTCAGTTAGAAGAACAGGATCCTCAGGGAGTCACAAGGTTCAGAGACAGACCCCACTCCAGTTGATCCAGGTTTAGACAACATGTAAACTTAACTGCACATCTACTGCATATTTTCAGGGGACCTAAGTACAGCCCATGCTTGTTCTTTGGTTGGTGGTTCGGTCTCAGGGAGCCACGAAGGGTGTGTTTACTCTGTTGAACTTCCTGTGGAGTCTCTATCCTCAATCCTTCCACAACACTTTCACAAGACTCCCTGACCTTCATCTACTGTTGGACTGTGGGTATCTGCATCTGTTTCCATTGGCTAATTGGTGCCTCTCAGAAGATAGTTATGCTTGGATCCTGGCTGCAAGCATAGCAGAGTATCATTAATAGTGTCAGGGTTGGTTTGTGAACATGGGATGGGATTAAATTTGGGCCAGTCATTGGCCATTACCTCCTTCTTGACCCTATATTTATCCCTGCATTTGTAGCAAGGCCACATTTTGCATTAAAGGTTTTGGTGGTGGGTTGGTGTCCTTATCCTTTCACTGGGAATACTGCCTGGATATAGAGGATGGCCACTTCAAGTGCCATACACTTACTCTAGCTAGAAGTCTCCGCTAGAGTCACCCCCAGTAGACACCCGCTAGACGCTGGTCTTTTCCATATGTCTTCATCCCCAACACACCCCCACTGCCTATTTATGTTTTCTCTTCCCTGCTCTCCCTAACCTAAATCCCCTGCCTGGTTCCCCTCATATCCTATCTCCCACCCAGTTCCCTTCTTCAAACCACTTCTAGTACATATTTTATTTCCTCTTCTGAGTAAGATTCAGATATCCTTAACTGGACATTTATGTTACCCAAGTTTGCCACAAAGTCACTTGAGAATGAAATTAAATCTATTCTTTCGTCTCTACTTGCCAAGTTCTGGAAATCTGGATTGGTATACCACAACAAGTTTCACCACTTAGTATAATACCATCTTCACACAATTTCACAGCACACATTATTTAGCACGTATGTTACATGTTTTCATTAAAATGAGTCAAATTAAGTTGGTATTTGTCTCAGCAGTAAAATGTATATATTGTTCTTGGAAAGGTCCAGAATTAGTTCCTAGAATCTGCTTTAGGCCTCTCACCACTACCTTTGTTTCAATACCTGGAACATCTGACACTTCTGGCCTCAGAGAGAACTGGTGTTAATGTGAACATGCCCACACAGAGAAGCACACGCAATTAAGTAATTAAGCTGAATATTTTTAAAAACACACATTAATGGAATTTTTTCAATGATTTTTATCCTTAACTCTGTACCAAGCATTAGAAGAAACAATGTTTGCTCATGGTCAGCTATAGATACAAGTTCCAGAAAAACACTATACAACAGCACTCAATTTGAAGCATGTGTCATAATTAGACATGGAAAACATCCTCCATCTCTTTGTTTCTTTGTTTTGTTGGGTTTTTTCTTTCTTTCTTTCTTTCTTTCTTTCTTTCTTTCTTTCTTTCTTTCTTTCTTTCTTTCTTTCTTTCTTTCTGTCCTTTCTCCATTCCTTCTTTCTTTCTTCTTCTTCTCTCTCTCTCTTTTGTCTGTTCTTTCATTCTTCTTTCCTTCTTTCCTTCCTTCCTTTCTTTTCAGATGTTGATCTTTAATAAAATCACAGGGCCTTAAATGTTTTTGTAAATTTCTATAGGTAATTCTCACTTAATGTTTCTCTTAGGAAAGACATCTTCCTTCTTGCTGACCATCCCAGTGATTCAAACATAAAAGCAAGCACACTAAGGCCAGAAATCCTTTTTCATCAGCAGTTCAAAGCATGCTTGAGTGAAGGGGAATAGATTTTACTAGGAAACACGGATCACTTCCTGCACAACAAATTTGAGCAGCAACAAAACTGAAAGAATGAAAAGAATTTCAGGTAATTTAACTGTATTTAGGTCAAAGCTCAAGAATATATTTAGAAATAAAAAGTAAAGGACCTAGAAAAAAACTAAAGTGCACACTCCATTTAGTGCATTAATTTACTGTATTTCAATAAAATTAACAGAGCACACAGAGTCATAGGAAACATGTCTCATGATTTAGGAAATGTCAATTAAGCCTGACATAGACATGTCATAAGTGACAAAATGTTTGAAAGGATATTATAATATTTTCATTATTGTGTTAATTATGCTCTACATGTTAAAGTGATGGAGAAATTGATGAGGCTAGATAAAGAGAAGAAAATTATGTTTAAGACTGTCACATCAAACATGAAAAATTTTCTAAATATCTAACTGGCATATATAGTGGTGAAACTCTGGTAGCAAGAATTAATAGACTAGGTAGTCTACACACAAAGATTAGTGAGCTTGATGTTAGGAGTAGAATCTATCCAAATGAAACACTAAAAAATAAGCTGAAAGAAACTGAGCAACTCTGGTGACTAATTTCTAATATGTGAAAAAGCTGCAGGAATAAACACCCAGTAAACATTTATTTTACATTATTTCTGGAAAAATTAAGTAATACTGTAAAAATTGGTTCTAAGTAAGGTAGTGATGAACAAAGGAAAAAAATAACTTTCAGTAAACCATAGGAAATACTTGCGACATTGCATCATAAAAGTAAATCAATATAAAATTAAAACATATCAACTTTCCCCACCAAAAATCATGAAAAGTACAAGGAAAAAGATCAATTTCACAGGCAAATTCATTTTTGCAGGCAATTCCCTAGCCTAAGATTCAATGAAATCTGACATTAGAACTCCATGTTGAAATATTTTCCTAAATACAATTTCATACTTATGCTTTCTTAGGAGGTTCAAATTTATAATACATGTGAATGTGCCAAATCCTTAGAACAGCTTTGGTTTAACATAGTTTAACATGCTTTAATTCATTAATTTTAAATAATTTTATCAGTGAACCATTATAATATCGTGTCAGAATCTGTTAACATTGCAATAACTGAAGCTTTAATCTGTTATTCTGTAAGGAATTTAGTAGATTATTAATGTCCTCACCTACTCAATACGCCATATTGGAACAACATGAGTTTTGATCCCAAGACATTATAATATGGATACCTGGATTGTCACATTCTTGCTTGTATAAACTTAGGTCACATATTTGTGAAAGCATGGAGCTGAGCCTCCACCTTGTTTCACTGACTCCTTAACCAGCTCAGCAGTCTTCAGCCCAAGCACAGCACTAAACAATTTAGTGAGAATAAAGAGCCCATGCAAATTCAACTCTAATATAATCCAATGACCTCATGTAGAAGAAAAAATATCAAATTATTTTTATTTGGTTCTTTTTATTCCACATAGTTCCCAGATTTTTTTATTTTAGTTTTTATTTTCTTCTCTTTCCTTTCTTTTGTTCTTTCTCAAATACTTTCTTTAAAAAATTTGCAGTTTTTCCTTTTCATATCCTATTCTTGTTTTATCATAGTTCAGTATTTTATTATTGTTTTATCTTTATTACCCGTTAATCTCTTTGTGGATTCTGTGCGATCCTTCCTTTGTACCCTCTCTATTCCCATCAGTAAAGCATCATGTTTACTGTTAACTGTGCTTTTACTCTATATTTGTATATGTTTTGATTTGATGGTATTGTGGCATGTTCTCTTTCTGTGAATGGTACTGCTAATCAGGCTCTAAAAGGAAGGCTGCTGACCTAAAGAACACTTGTTTTAAAGTGAGAGAGGCACAGGAGAAATTACTCAGTGTTTAAAAGCATTGGCTATTCTTCTAGAAGACCTGGATTCAATTTTCAACACCCACGTGGGATTGACAACTGTCTCTAATTCAAGTTCCTGGGAATTCAAAGAATTCCTCTGTCCCTCTGAGGCACTAGCCACACAAGTGTGGCAAGTCATCAACACATATTAAATTAAATAATATGACACAATAAAATATTTTTAAATGGATAAAGTATCCATCCCAACAGATGGACATATCTCAACATAGAAACACACAGAGTACAAAATGCAAGGTCACAGGATTCTTCTCAAAGTTCATAAGCCTTCAGCAACTGGATCCACTTATATCAAAGTGAAGAGAATGCCCAGTGTCCTGCATAGTTTTAAGTCAACTTGACACAAGCCAGAGTCCTCTGAAAGGAGGGAACATCAATTGAGAAAATTTCTCCATAAGATCCAGCTGTAAGGCATTTTCTTAAGTAATGATGGATGTGGGAATGCCCAGCCCTTGGGTCTCTATGGTGGACCCTCCTAGTACCCTACTTCCCACAAGCTTTAAAAAGCTTCTATCCATGGTGTAACTGCTGGTGATCCTAGCAACGAGGAGACAGAGGCAGTAGTATCATGAATTGTGTCCAGCCTGAGTAACAACACAAGATCTATCTCAAAAACAACAAAAAAAGCAGTTATGCCAATTCGATTAATAGCCTCTCACCTAGGAATGTTGCACCATTTCCTATGCATAGGACTCTTGAAGCTCTTGTCTCTTCATATAAACCACAACTCTATTATTGTCTTCTCATTCATTTCTCTGACCAACTATGGAGTCCCACCATCCTGTCAACTGTAAACTCATCAGTCTTTCATTCATGATTCATCCTTATCTTCCACTTACTTTCGTGTTAGAATGTTTCTTGTCTGTCTACCCTCCTTGCTAGAATATTAGGCCCCCAAATTGCGATTTACACCTATTTTGTTCACTGCTAACAATGAAAGTCATGTAATATAAGAGAGGTCCTGGAAGAAGCAGATGTTCAATAAAGGCTTCATGGACTGATGGAGAAATCAGCCAGACACATGAGCCTCGGTTAAAGCTTTAATGATCTGACTCTTTTCTCAACAACCTTCTTTGGTTCCCACTGGGTTATAGAAATGGAGTCAATCCCTTTTAGCAACATAACAGTTTTTGTTGTTGTTGTTGTTGTTGTTGTTGTTGTTGTTGTTGTTGTTTTTCTGAACTGTTTCCAACTTGGATGTTCATTGTATCCCAGATTAGAAGCAAATGATTTTATATAGAAGTATTAAGAAAGGACTCACAGACAATGGGATGGCCCAGTGAATATCTCAGTTTGTTTTCTCCTGGCTGCACTAAACACTGTGACCGTACTGGAAAGGATGTAAAACACTTCTCAGATTACCATCCATCAGCATGAGAAGTCAAGGGCAGGAAGTCATGAAGGAAGCTTGAGGCAGGAACTGAAGCTGTGAAGGAACACTGATTGTTAGCTTGTTCCTCATGACTTGTTCCACTGACTGACTTATAAACCCCAGGTTTCGTCTGCTTAAGGGGGGAACCATTTACTGTAGGTCAGGCTTTCTCATAGAAACCATTAATCCAGAAAGTTCCCTATATGCTTCCCCACAGGGCAATCTGATAGTGGCATTTACTCAACTATGGCTCTTCTTTCTATGTGACTTTAGCTTGTATCAGGTTAACATAATAACTAACCATCAACGTGGTGAAAGAATGAAACCCAATGACTTGAGTTCAATATCAAAAACCCTCAGAGTAGAAGGAAGGAACCAACTCAAGTAAAGAAGAGAATCAGATGATGTACTGCCTCCCGCCATGACCATGAGCATCCAATGCAAGCCATCTTCGTCAAATTCAGCATATGACCCCGATCAGACACATCAGTGATGGCTGGTGTGTGTGTGTGTGTGTGTGTGTGTGTGTGTGTGTGTAAGAGAGTGAGAGTGAGTGAGAGAGAGAGAGAGAGAGAGAGAGAGAGAGAGAGAGAATATTACTGGATAAGAAGAGAAAAGAAGGGTAATGGTAAGACAGAAGGAAATGCTTGCAAAAATACGTAAATGTCACTAAGGGTGTTTGAAAAGCCTTAAGGAAACAACATTTAGTATGCTTAAAATGTTTATGAATATATATGAATATGCACATTTCTATTTGACAGGGATTCATACCACACGGATTGACAATTCGCTCTTCAGAAGCTATGGACTATCAAAAAAATTCTTGGTATCTGCCAAGATAAACCTCCATTCAAGCCGTTTGTTGTAGGAAGAGAATATTCAAAAGACTCTTGAAAGTATATAAACCATTGCTATTTCTCTTGGTTGTTTCCAAGATGTGAGGAGAAAACCCTATTGATAAAAAAGAATACATATTTCTGTCACTGAACTTAGAGAAATCATTGTGGAGGAAGAACTGACCAGTTAAGCTTCATCTGAGGAGGAACTCAATCATATCAGAAGGTGCTATGCAACCTACCCAACTGTAAGCTCCCCAAATCATGACAAAGGCCATCTTGGCAAACTATCCCCAATGATACAATAGGGGAATTTTTATTTTGATGATAACCAGAATGATGTATTATTATACCTAAGGTCCATCTAACAGGCAGGAATACATGCTAGTAGAGTAAATCAACTATCTAGGGCTTAAGGGGTTATAGATCTCAGGAAAGAATATACTCCTTCCATGTTCCTAAACAGGTATAATTTCTAACTCTATTATTTTTTTATACCACAAGATAAATGTGTAGCTCTTATTCTTACCAAAACAAGTTTTTTTTGTTGATGATTTTTTTATTTCATATTTTATTATTTTAAAAAAGATAGAAGCTAGTACAGAGATGCATAACTGGTCAAAGTTACCACTGTATGGAGCCTAGCCTCAACTGATATAGTTATAATGAAACTTGTACACTTAACACTTAGGAAACATCATGATAAAGGGCACAGAAATATTGTAAGTGACAGAGAATAAAGATGACAGTGAGATAATATCTTCTATTCACTGGAGGGATGCTATATTCAAGGACCCTCAGTAAAATGACCTCATTAATAAGACCTGCACAAGCAGTCAATAGGCTGACATGGATATATGTGATTCATACCTACAATTGTACATGTTGCATTTCCATTTTTGTACTAGCATATTCATTGATAATGCCAATGGCAAAGTGTTAATTAGTTAGCTTCAAACTAAATAGAACATTCAAGTTCCTGTATTAAATTCCCCTTATACAACAGTAAAAATCGTTATGTCTGTTGGCCATTGGCTCTGTTATATCCAGTAAACCAGGGTTTCACAGTGAAAATAGGCAGAAACTATGATCATGAAGGAATATTGTCTTTGAGCCAGTCATGAGAGACAGTTAGAAGTATGTTTCTATAGAGAAAAAGCTCAGAAATAAAATTCTGTTAATGGACAACTGAATTGTTTGCATTTATTTATAATTGTCACATGATGGAATGATCTGATTAGAAACAGTGCTCCATCATGTTTATTTTATATGTATGGGTATTGTGCTTGCATGTATGTCTATGCAGGCAGAATGTGCTGTGATAGTGAAGGTGTCTGATCCCCTGAGACTTGAGCTACAGATGGTGACAAGCTACCATGGGGATGCTGGGAACTGAATGGGATCTTCTGGAAGAACATCAGTACTCTAACTGCTAAGGCCATCTCTCCAGCCCCTGGTTCCATCATATTTTTCAACTTAAGTATGGGAGGTGTTGTGTTGGCATAGTTTCCCTGTTTTAATATTGAGCTAGGGATGCAGAGCAGATGGATTTAGAAACTGCAAGTTCTAACTTGAACTTCAAATTTAACTGCACTCCCTGAAACAAGAAGCATTCCATCTTCTGTGATCTAATGCATAATTATATTCAAAGTCAGAATTTTCCCAAGATTTTGAAAAAAAAAACTTGTCACATTGGTGTAATTTGTATAGCTACATAAAATATGTTCATGCATTTCATCGACATATCTGATAGCTGCCAACATGAAATCGTCATAATGATGTAGAATCCTTCCCTTATCATAAAACATAAATCATAATATTTGCAGTAATTACAGAGAAAATATTTATAGCTTTGTCTTCTATAAAATGACAGTATTTAATTCTCGTAAATCACATTATATGCACTATCTTCTTGAAGTCAGAAAATTTTCCGTGGGTATATGTGTGTATATAGACAGGTGTATTTGTGTGTGTGTGTGTGTGTGTGTGTGTGTGTGGGTGTGTATCAAAGCAAAAAGGAAATATACTTTACAATAGCATACAAACTCCACATTACAGAACATCTCTAAGTGTTTTCAAAAGATACTATAATTATCAGAGTTCCCAGTTCTCTCATTTATACTAAGTGTAGTAGAATTTGTAGGTGCCTCTGAGTGTTTAGGTATTATCAGCATTTTAATATATGCAATGGAAACTATATGAATTACAAGTGTGTGAATTATCAGCATTTTAATATATACAATGGAAACTATATGAAATACAAGTATGTGAAAATAACATCAAAAGTTGGATGTTTGTTAGAACTATGAAATGCTGAGATTTGATAATTCTTAGAAAAAGAAAATAGTGTTGTACATAAATTATCTCCATAACTACATCCCAAATGCCTATGTATAGTTTGCCAATTTTTCCATAAATTATATATTTAATACAATTTATCCATTATTTTTGTAAATGTGAGGGAGAAGTATAACAAGAAGTTATTCAAATAGAAATAAAAGAAAATAGGTTTTATATATAAGTGAACTGTGCTATAGCATCAATAAAGCTTGATCAGGGGCAATTTTGTGATGGGGTGGAATGTCTAGGTACTGTCTGTATGCCCAGAAAAGGCAGGTTAAATCCAGAATGAGGAGTCCTTAGCCTGCATTTCCTGTGGGGCATCAATGCACCATATCTGGCTGTACAGGTAGGGGAAAGTGTGGGCTAAGACAAATGCTGTCTTTCTGGTCTCTCCTTTTTGGGTACCCAGGGATGGCCTCTGGGTACTACCTGGAGAGACATGGCATCTGAGTACCACCTCCAGAGGATGTCCAGAACTGGTCCACCATTCTAATTTCCCTTTGGAGCATTCTGCATACCAGTCAAGAAGGGGAAAGCAGAGTTCAAGACTAACAGGATCAATCTAATGTAGCAAGCATGGAGTAGTCGAGGGGCAAGGGAGAAGAAAGGCCTTCTTTGGGAAATGTAGCATGGAGGCTCCTTACACAAAGGCTTTCCTCATGGTGATCTCTTCCAAAGCAGCACATTGAAAGATTCTTAGCTTGTTCGTATTGCTTTATTGGGGCTAGAAGTGGTTGTGTACCCTTTATGATGTAGAAGGGATTATAGACTTTTAGAGGAAGGTTGTGGGACTATCCAGGAAGTGAAGATGACTGGCTGAAGACTAGAGCTATCTAGATACTCCCAGGTGCTACTCTACATGAATAAGTACCCATGGTCCTCTCAGTTGGATATTGTGGTAAATGTTCTAAAACAGGAAAAGAGACAGGTAGCAGGTCCACTCCTGCTGTTTTAAAATCTCTGATGTTCCTGGGATTTAAGCCTACTCAACATCACCAGTTTTTATGCCAGTCTGGTGACACAGTCCTTTTGCCCTACAGAAGACAACATTTTAAAACTATTATCTTGATACACTCGAGTAATGAATTGAAAGCAAACTGGCATGCTAAGAGTAAAGAGAACACCAGTAAACAGAATGTATACCTGAGAGATAGATGCAACTAGTGGACTTGGGGAAAAAATAACAAAATTAATAAAATGGAAGAAACAAAAAAGTTGAAAGCAGCAACTTGTGGTGATGGGGAGATAGGAGAGTATTATTATTACAAACATATGCCCCATGATTTACCAGGTAAAGGGGACTAGGAAAGAAGGAAGGAGAGATATTTGACATGAAAATAGCTGATAACTATTTGATTCAAATGAAAGAAATTCACACAGAAAGATGTCAGTGTTCATCAAATGAAATCAAAAGCATAAGTTTGAATGAAGAAAAGTAGAAGAAATGTATGCCATACAAGGACCCTCCAATAAAGTGATGAAGAAAATTTTTATCAGAGAACTTGAAATCTAGAATTTACTGCATCTGCAAACTATTTACAGAAAAAAAAAAGAAAAGTCAAACAAAATAAAAACTGTTCATGTGTCAAAGTTGTCTTTCAATAGGCATTCCCAGAGAAACTAAAATCATTCAATGAAATGAAAGCAAGACAGAGTCAGGCACTCTAGCACAAGGTAGATGGTTGCCTAAAAATTTCAATGTAGAGTAAAATGCAATAAAATCTCAATAAAGTATGTAATTAGCAAGTATAAATGTAGAGTAATTTATCTAAGGGCTGTATTCGCACTTGATAATTTGTATGAATAATTGCTGTCTTGTTAAACTTGTTGATTTAAAAGTATCAACACTGGTGTGCAGATACATTTTCATTACCAAACTTAACACAATTTAAATACTATTACTTTAACATATGGTGGGCATATTTTCTAAAAACATAATTTGTCCTCTACACTAGTGAAAGTGCTGATCATCAACAAAGAAAGGCACAGTACTGTCTTGTGCTTCTAAAATCAGTGAAATACAAATTCAAAATATAATAGTGTACATAGGATGTAAATGTGTCACGAGAATGTACCTCAAGTCAAGTGGTGAATTGAAAGCAAACAAAAAAATACAAAATACAAAAAAATACAGCAGTGTACAAAGGGTAAGATGAATAAACCCTTTCCTCCCCAACTTGCTTCTCGGTCATGATGTTTGTACAGGAATAGAAACCCTGATTAAAACAAATTGGTAACAGGATGGTGGGGTATTCCTGTGACAACCTGACCATGTTAGGGGAGGAACGTTGAAGAACTTGGAACGTTGGGCTAGAAGATCTATTTGGTGTTAAGAGCTGTGTAGGATGTTTTGTAGGAGCTTGTAAGATAATGTTGAAAACAGTGCAGAAGATGGAGGCCTGGCTTGTGAAATTTCAGAGGGGAGATTAAAGACTCTTAATCAGGGCTGTTGCTGTTTTGATAGTGAAGATTCTGTGGTTTTGGTTAGCTAGGGCTGAAGATTTATCCGTGAGTAGCAAGATACCAGAAATGCTAAAGTAAAACCTTTAAATTACTGGGACTATTGATGCTGGAGCTAAGGGATTCTCTGTGGTTAAGAAGGGACCAACATCATTGTTGTGACATCTGCGAAGTGCTTTCTCAGAGCACAAAGAGGCTGCATTCCAGAGATAGGCAAGGTTGTACCTTGGGCTGCATCAGGACTTGGTAATGTGTAACAGTCACCCAGGTGGTACTGGTTTTGAAGGCATGAAGGGATCATGAAGAGCAGCTGAAGCTTAGCACTGTGAGAGGCCACGGAAGGCCATTGGTGAAGGAAGGTGCAGTCTCAGTTGCATTTGAAGACCCAGGGCTTGAAGGGGTCATGCAAACAAGTACAGAGGCAGATGTTCACAGCTAACCATTGAATTGAACAGAGGGTCCCCAAAGGATTGAAGGAGCTGATGGGGTTCACAACCCATAGGAAGAACAACAATATCAACCAACCAGACCCCTCAGAACTCTCTGGGACTAAACCACTAACCAAGCAGTACACATGGAGGGACCCATGGCTCCAGCTGCATATGTACCAGAGGACAGCCCTGTGGGACATCAATGGGAGGGGAGGCTCTTAGTCCTGTGAAAGCTCATGCCCCAGTGTAGGGAAGTCCCAGGGCTGAGAGGCAGGAGTGCATTGTGTGTGAGGTAGCACCCTCATAGTAGCAGTGAGAGGTGGGATGGGATGGAGGTTTTGGGGGTGGGCAACCAGGAAAGGGGATAACATTTTAAATGTAAATAAAGAAAATATCCAATAAAAGAAAAAGATCAAAAACATTTTTATATAAAAATCCTAGTTAAAAGTATACAGAGATGCTCTACTATGTTCATAGCAGCCCTATTTATAATTGCCAGATGCTGGAAAGAACCCAGGTATCCCTCAAAGGAAGAGTGGATGCAAAAAATGTGGTATATCTACACAATGGAGTACTATTCAGCCATTAGAAACAATGAATTCATGAAATTCTTAGGCAAATGGATGGAGCTAGAGAACATCATACTAAGTGAGGCAACCCAGACTCAAAAGGTGAATCATGGTATGCACTCACTAATAAGTGGATATTAACCTAGAAAACTGGAATACCCAAAACATAATCCACACATCAAATGAGGTACAAGAAGAAAGGAGGAGTGGCCCCTTGTTCTGGAAAGACTCAGTGAAGCAGTATTCGGCAAAACCAGAACGGGGAAGTGGGAAGGGGTGGGTGGGAGGACAGGGGAAGAGAAAGGGGCTTACGGGACTTTCAGGGAGTGGGGGGCTAGAAAAGGGGAAATCATTTGAAATATAAATAAAAAATTATATCGAAGAAAAAAAAGAAAAAAGTATATAGAGAAAAGATGAAGGTCAATTTATAGTAATGTCAAAAAGTCACATTATTTTATAATTATAAAATTTTAAAACACATACAAAATTAAGCCTCTAACCATTGTTAAATATTTAAAATGACGTAAATAGAATAATACATTTCACAAGCATGGCTTAAAAGTCTAAAGGTTTTTACGGCATCAATATCAAGCCTATTTACACTTTTTAACAGAGTCCCAGAAAAATACTGTGGTCTTTTGATTTGTTTCCTACAGTAGACAAGTCCATCAAGTAACCCGTGTGAAATATCAAGTAACTTTGCATAGACAGAGCCAGCTTTGAAAGGAACAAACGGAGGGCCTTAAATGTACTGATACCAAAAGGTGCTATGAGGTGACAATGATCAAAGCAACGTGGTACTGACATAAAAACAAACAAAGAAAAACAAAAATACACTGTTAAGAGAAATGCAGGATGGTAAGCTGTAGTCTGCACTGCATTCAGTTGACCACACACCATTCAAGTGTGTGGTCAACTTCTGACTGTACAATTTGTTCTACATAAAAACATTTTCTTGTCAGTATAAGTCTCAGGTATTGGAAATTACTACACGTATCCACTGAGGAATATTGAGTGAAAGCATCTGTGGTGAGTGGTTAAAAACTTGTGTTCATATTTGGAGAATAGTGGCCTATAATCATGTGTGCATGCCTGTGTGTGTGTGCATGTGTGTGTGTGTGTATGTGTGTGTGTGTGCGTGAAAGAGAGAGAGAGAGAGAGAATGTTTGAAATTGGATACTTTGATATTTACTAATAATACATGTTTGAATACTGCAGGGTGATGTAACAGGGATAAATTTGATGGTAGCACTTAGAGAGAAATTTAAGAATTAAATGGGAATGAGTGGATCATTGATTTGCTCCTGTAATTTGAAGCAATATTTACTCTGAGTGGATTAAAAAACATTAAGGTTTTGAAGGAGCACTCTATCATAAGGAAGGTATTAGTCAAGTATTCTAAACTTCATTTTTCACATCTGCTTGCTAATCATAATACAGCATCTTCTTTCACTTAGTAAACTTCTAAAATTGGTCAGAAATCATTATGGTGATGCTACTACAGTGATAAAGATCTATGGATGATCATACCTCTTGCTACATTATTGATAACACTGAGACAGTGGAAGCAATTTAAATAGTAGCTCAATTATACTGATTATCATACATCCTATCAAAACAAGAATGATGAACAACCACTGAAATTACAATACAGTTCATATTGTGTCATATTTATTGACAAGCATTGCTTTTTTAAAATATTCTTATCAGGAATCAAATGCATTTCAAATTCTTAAGGAGAGATTTCGAGAAATCATTTCTTAAAATTTTTCTTGCTCATATTGTTAATATTTAGGTCATATATCACAGATATGTAGATGGATGGTGATGGGCTTCCTTTGTCTATACATGCTGAAAATATATTGGATACACTCAACATTATGAAATGAAAAGGCAATAATTTAAAGTATTGAAAGCTAGAGGCTATCAATATAGAAAACAATACAACTTGTGACATTTGTGTCTGTAGTTTCAGAAAACAAGAGTTTTCAGCATAGATATATGTATGTGTGTGTGTATATATGTATATACATATATATGACATATTGTGACATATATGTATGTGTATGTATACATATATATACACATATATATCATATATATGACATAATATAGTGTCTGTACCCTGAGAAATAATATTTTCTTGAATAATGTATAAAAAGTAGAGAAATATGGGTTTTATCTTTATAGTAATAACTCTCTTTTATAAAAAAATTCTGTGTCTTTTGGATTTCTTTCTCAGTTATTTAACTTGTGTTATAATGAACAGGTTGTAATTCTGTAGTGGAAAAATTCTAACTTGAAAATAAAAATTGTGACAAAACTCACAGTGAATTTGCATATTATATTATTTCTCATAAAGAAGGTACTGACTTGGCATAACTTCCACTACATACTGTTAAACTAAGAAGGCATTATGTAAAAATCTATAGCATATTGTCCTTTATAAAATAAAAGTAGCTGTAACATCAGTTTATCACTTGTGCAAAAAAAAACAACACAGAAAGGATAGGCCAAAAACTAAATAGATTTATTTCCCATCATTGTTAAAGGGATCTACATAATGGGATAATCAGACTATTCAAGATGAGAGGAAAGTAACCCACATCTGAGCACTGTATATAATATTGCTTCTTAATAACAGAGGAAAGGTTCACATGCTTCCAAATTAAATAATTAACATAAGCCATCTTGGAGGTTGAAGCACAAGAATAACCTAAAATGGAGTACAGAGAAAAACCAATAAACGTGACTGATTCACAAATGGAGAATTTAACAACTGAAAAAGGTGAGGAAGAAAACATTAATGTGTGTCAGATGGACTGAAATGTGTCATTCAATATATATGTGTTAAATCGCTTACCTAGGAATGAACATTTGCTTTGAAATATAAATAAGTTAAGTTCAGGCCATCTGTTCAGGCCCAGAGGCAGTTTGAATGAGAAATGTCACTCTTTTCCTTAAAAAAAATTATTTACTTATTAATTAATTAATTTATTTAAAACTCCAGATTTTATTTCCCTTCCAGTTCAACTTCTGACTGATCCATATCACTTAAGTCCTCCCTGCCCCTCAGTCTCCAGGAGGATGTCACCAACCCCCGCCCCCACCCCACCACAGCAGACTTCTAAACTCCCTGGGGCCTCCAGTCTCTTGAGGGTTAGGTGCATCTTCCATGACTAAACCTAGACCCAGAAGTCTTCTGATGTATATGTGTTGGAGGCCTCATAACAGCTGGTGTATGCTGCCTGGTTGGCATTCCATTATCTGAGAGATCTCAGGGGTCCAGGTTGATTGAGAATGCTGGTCCTCAAACAGGGTCACCCTCCTCCTCAGAGTCTTCCAGATTTTCCCTAATTCAACCACAGGGGTCAGCAGCTTCTGTCCATTGGTTGGGCGCAAATATCTGCATCTGACTCAGCTGCTTGTTGGGTCTTTCTGAGGGTAGTCATGATAGGTCCAACTTTGTGAGTATTCCATACTCTCAGCAATTGTGTCAGGTTTTGGTGCCTCCTCCTGAGTTGGATCCCACTTTTGGCCTGTTGCTGGACCTTATTTTCCTCAAGCTTCTCTCCATTTCCATTTCTGTAGTTCTTTCAGATAGGAACAACTATGGGTCAGAGCTTTGACTGTGGGATAGCAACACGATTCCTCACTTGATGCCCTGTCTTTCTGCTGGAGGTAGGCTCTATAAGTTCCCTTTCCTAATATAGGGCATTTCATTTAAGGTCCCTCTCTTTGAGTACTGGTAATCTCTCACCTCCCAGATCTTTGGTATATTCTGGAGGGTCCTCCCAACATCCTACCTCTTGAGGTTGCCTGTTTCCATTCTATTTTTTTTCATTTTTTATTATATTCTTTATTTAAGTTTCAAATGATTTCCCCTTTCCTGGATCGCCAATCCCCGAAAGTCTCACAAGCCCTCTCCCCTCCACCTGTTCCCCAATCACCCCCTTCCCACTTCCCTGTCCTGGTATTCCCCTACACTGCTGCACTGAGCCTTTCCAGGATCAGGGGTCTCTTCTTCATTCTTCTTGGGCATCATTTGATATGTGAATTGTTTCTGGGGTTTTCCAAGCTTCTGGCTTATATCCACTTATCAGTTGAGTGCATACCATGTGTTTTCTTTGGTGATTGGGTTACCTCACTTAGGATGTACTTTCCAGTTCCACCCATTTGCCTAATAATTTCATGAATTCATTGTTTTTAATAGCTGAGTAGAATTCCTTAGTGTAAATATACCACATTTTCTGTATTGATTCCTCTGTTGAGGGACATCTGGGTTCTTTCCAGCTTCTGACTATTATAAGTCAGGCTGCTATGAACATAGTGAAACATGTGCCCTTATTACATGCTGGGGAATCCTCTGGGTATATGCCCAGGAGTGGTATAATGGGGTCCTCCTGTAGTATCATGCCCAGTTTACTGAGGAACATCCAAACTGATTTCCAGAGTGGTTGTACCAGTTTCCAATTCCACCAGCAGTCGAGGAGTGTTCCTCTTTCTCCTTATCCTTACCAACATGTGTTGTCCCTGAGGTTTTGATCTTAGCCACTCTGATTGGTGTAAGGTAGAATCTCAGGGTTATATTGATTTGCATTTCTCTGATCACTAAGGACTTGGAACAATTCTTTATATGTTTCTCAGCCATTCACTATTTCTCTTGTGAATTTTTGGTTTATTACTATACCCCACTTTTTGTTTGGATTGTTTGGGTTTTTGGTGTTTAGTTTCTTCAGTTATTTGTATATTTTGGATATTAGCCATCTATTGGATATGGAGTTAGTGTAGATCATTTCCCAATCTGTAGGCTGCCAATTTGTGTTATTGGCTATGTCTTTTGCCTTACAGAAGCTTTCCAGTTTCATTAGGTTCCATTTATTGATTCTTGATCATAGAGCTTTTACCACTGGAGTTCTGTTTAAGAAATTTACCTCTGTGCCAAAGAGTTCAAGGCTCTTTCCCACTTTCTCTTCTATTAGAGTTGGTGTATCAGGTTTTATGTTGAGGTCCTTGATCTCTTGGATTTCAGCTTTGTATAAGGTGACAAATATGGGTCTATTTAAAATTTTCTACATATTGACAGCCAGTTAGACCATCACCATTTGTTGAAGATGCTTTCTTTTTTCCATTGTATATATTTGGTATCTCTGTCAAAGATCAAGTGTCCATAAGTGTGTGGTTTCATTTCTGGGTCTTCAATTCTATTCCATTGATCAACATGTCTGCCTCTGTACCAATACCATGCAGTTTTTGTTACTATTGCTCTATAGTAAATCTTGGGGTCAGAGATGGTGATTTCCCCCAGCCAATCTTTTATTGTTAAGTATTATTTTGTCTATTCTGTTTTGTTTTTTTTTGGTTTGTTTTTTGTTTTTTGTTTTTTTTGTTTTTTTTTTTTTGTTTTTTTTTTGTTTGTTTGTTTGTTTTTGCCTTTCCAGATAAATTTAAGAATTGCTCTTTCCATGCCATTGAAAAATTGTGTTGGGGTTTAGATGGGGATTGCATTGAATATGTACATTGCCTTTGGTAGGGTGGCCACTTTTACTATGTTAATTTTGCCAATCCATCAGCATGGGAGGTCTCTCCATTTTCTGAGGTCTTCTTCAATTTCTTCCTTGAAAAACTTGAAGTTGTTGTTGAACAGATCTTTCACTTGTTTGGTTAGAGTTACTCCAAGATATTTTATATTATTTGTGTATATTGTGAAATGAGTTGTTTCCCTAATTTCTTTCCCTGCCTGTTTATCATTGGTATAAAGGAAGGCTACTGATTTATTTGAGTTAATTTTATATCCGGCAAGGTTGTTTATTGACTGGAGTTCTCTGGTAGAGTTTTTTGGTTTTGTTTGTTTGTTTGTTTGATTTGCTTTTTTGTGTTTTTGTGGTTGCTTATGTATACTATCATATCATCTGCAAATAGTGATACTATGGTCATAATGGTGCATGTGTCCTTGTGGTATGGTAGAGTACCTTGGGTACCTGACTAGGATCGGTATGGCTGGGTCTTCAGATAAAAACTTTGATCCAAAATGTGTCCTGTCTATAAGAAATGGAGGGAATAAGATGACGCTGAGATTGAGAAAATGGCCAGCCAATAACCTGTCCAAATTGAGATCCACTTCATGAGTGAGCACCAAACCCTAACGTTATTAATGATACTCTGTTATGCATGTAGACTTAACTGTCCTCTGAGAGGCTCCATTCATCAGCTTACTGAAACAAATGCAGAGACTACCAGTTAAACTTTGGAGAGTATTATGGAAGAGTTTTAGTAAGGATTAAGGGACCTGGACAGGATAGGAAGTTCACCAATAGTGCCACGTAAGCCCAACTCTTGGTGGCACTCAGAAACTGAACTACCAACTAAAGAGCACACGCAGGATGGACCTAAACCTCCCACTTATATGTAGCAGATGTGCAGCTTGATCTTCCTGTGGTTTCCTCAATAGCTAGAGAGACAGCTGTCCAGACCTAAAGCTGCTCCCTGTCTATGGATCCTGTTCCTCTAATTGTGCTGTCTTGTCTGGCCTCAGTGAAAGAGGTTGTACCTAGGCCTGCAGATACTTGAACTGACAGGGCTGCAGAATACCAAAAGGGGGGACCTCTACCCTCTCAGAGGGGAAGGGATAATGGAATTGAGTATGAATGGAGGGGACAGGTTAGAGAGAGGGCAAGTAAGAGGATGTAAAGTGAGTAAAAAAATACCATATAGTTAAAGTAGATTAACCAAAAAATAAATAAAAAAAAAGCAAAATAAAATACCGAAGACATACATAGGACAAAGGATATGTTTAATCCATCTTCTATAGTAAAGGAAGCATGATTCACCAAGCACCATGTGTGTGTGTGGGTACTTAAATGACAGTTGCCTCTGGTAAATGACAATATTTCTTCTAGTGTTATTGCAGGTTTTATTGCAGCTTTTATTCTATCCAACAAAATAAAATACATTTTAATTTTAAGTACATTGTATCTTAGCCCAAATGGCAAGAAAAAATTCTAAAATATGCATTCAGCTGTCTGTATTAAGGATCAGTCAGGAGATTTCCAACAAAATCTATAGCTGTTATTGCTCTAGATTTAGCACTTGGATGCTTGTACAGCATGGTCAAGTAAATAATTAACGATGAGAAATGTTTTCCTTCTTAGGTGAGACGGGACATGCTTGGATACTAACCTGCACCTTTACAGCTTCAGAGGCTGCCTTTATCTTCAGAACAAACTCTATTTTATTTTAACATGAATACTTTTCAAGATCTTGAGGCCAGTCAGACATCAGCACAGGTATTTAATAGAAAAATGTAATCAGAAAAATGAAATGTGATGGGGAGTCTGGGTGCTTGTTGTCGCAAATGGCAGATGCAAATTAGCTCTCTTCAGCAAATTATCTACTTTTACAATGCTAATGAAAATGGGAATTTGAATTTTTTTAAAACGGACTAAAAGGGATAATTAACGAGAGAACACATTTTTGCAACTTAGTATTAAAAGTAATAACATTGTCATTAAGCTGCTTGTTTTATTTTCCTCCTTCTTAAATTGAGCAATAAAGTAAGTGTGGTTAGGGGTGTAATGGGAAAGGGGCATTGTGCTCAGGAACTTTCTAGTGGATTTCGTTAGCTCTACTGTGATTCCTTTGAAAGTATCACAAACTAATAGTCTGAATTCCTGTTGCCTATATCCTAATGAGAGTCCTATGGTGGTTCTGGCTTAATAATACCAATTTAATGTGTTGGATAAAATCTGCAAGTTATTTACCCCCAAGAAATATTCACAGTGTTTAATTCATTCTAATCTTAGGCCTCCAATGAATACTTTGAGGTAACATTTTTAGATATCTGTGCCAAAAGCTCATCAGAACTGTGAAGAGAGAGTGGAGCTGCCAGGTGTCAGTGTCGCTAATTACAGGAACTAGCCAAAAAATGAACCAGTTACAACTTCAATGTATAATCATGATGGTATAAACATAGTCTCAGACCTAAGGAAGCATAAACCCCTCCTGGTCCCTTTCCCAAATGAAACTGAGACACACATGAGTGATCAGAGTTTCCTTCAGGCACAGAGCAGGTATTAAGCACTGTTAAGGACTCTTAAAAATCACTATTAGGATGAATAATAAATTCTGTATTTTTCTTATTGCAGGAACTCATTCTGATGTTCACATATCTGTAAATGAGCAAGGACAGAGGGAAATATGGCAGTTGGCAGTGATGAACTCTCCCCTGTTGCTATGGCTATCTGGAGAAAAAAGAATTCTAAGTCGAGTAGCTAATTGGACTATAGTTATGGCAAACTAGTATTTGAAACAATCTTTAGAGGCATTAATAAAAACACCATGAAAATTGCAGTGGATTACCCTAGAACATGAAGACATATCCAGAGCCCATACTCTTTAAAATAATTTGTACTAGAATTTTTTAGCACAAATCTGGGTGAATTCTAATAGTCCCTGGAATATTTTTATGCAGGCCAGCAGGAAAGCATTTTCCCTTAAGGCTTATATTGATTGACACTAGACTGGCTAGCCTGTGATTGGTTATACCCCACTTTATGGATGTAGGAAAATTACACACTCTCACTTAGTGAATCAAAAGGGAGACAATCTCCTATGCTGTCTCTCCAAGTATTGCAAAATCAGGATCAATAAGATTTGAGAACAAGAACAACAAATCAGAGTACAAAATAAGCAAAAGTCTATCTACTATTACATGAAGAAATCTAGGAACAACATAAAACATTAATTAAAAAGATGTCAACAGTATATTTAAGAAAGACATGGGACAAACAGGAATGTAGAGAGATTTCTCTTGCTCCAAGATTAGCAGAATTAATACAGATAAGAATGGCTAAATTATCAAAAGAATCTAACAGATCTATGCAATCTCCACCAATTCTCTTATTATTTTCAATATGGAAATTAATAAAATATAGAAGCAGTCTCTGACAAAAAAATAATGACCACTGTACCATAAAAAAAAAAACCTGATCTCACTTAATGATAGAAAGCCATAGATATAAAACATCATATTTTATACCCAGAAAATATCTGCCCAACAAAATTAAATATTTAAAAATATAGCTCTCAAATTTTGATGAAAATACCAAACATATTGGAAAAAGACAATCTCTTTAACAAATGAGCTATGAAAATCTAGACCTATAGATTTTCTCCTACAATGAAAATAATTTAGTGAATAAATTATTCAATGAATGAATAAAGCCTATTTCTCATCAATATATCTGGAAGAAATTTAAAGTAAATATCAAAATATCCAAACATCTCAGTCAATAAGTGGGCTAATAAAAATGAATTAATGGATCTTTTTGAAAATGGTCAAGGAAACGTTTGTATGAAAATCTAATACTGTTGAAGTTTATATATACGTATATGGAGGTAATCTAAATAAGATAGTCAAATAATTGGAGCCTCAGATGGACATTTCTCATCATCTAGAAGCCTCCAGTACCAGGAATGTGTTACATGTAATTCAGTTCTTGGTCTAAGGCATTCAAAGGGAACCCATGAACAATGCAGCCCTTTGCCAAGGCTATTATTGGTGGCTCTCCACAAACTGATATTAAGACCTTTCATAAAAGACAACACTCATACAACTCAGTGAAAATAAATAAATCCAGCTAGTGCCTACTTAGAACCATCACTCATACAGACTAATATTATTGATACTACAAGGTACTCTGGATGCTATCAAAGGAGAAATGTAAACACCAACACAGCTGCCAATCTTTTGATCTATAAGAGTGACTTACCTGCCTGATGTTGGTACAATTGTGGCTAAAATCATATTGGAGTAACTCACCAATATATGAGTTTATTTAAGGTCCATTCTTTGAGATGAATATCATAACCAATTGCATGACCAAGAACCAGAAACTAGATAGCCCATGAACCTAGAGAAAACAAAAATATACCATTACTTTTAAAAGGAGTTATTAATAGTGACTATTAGTGACATTATATTATATTCATAGACCTCCTCCACCATCAGAGAAGATTACACCTGCAACAGATTGGAACATATTCAGAGATCCACTGTCAGAAAGGAGACACATAGATCCCCATAGGAGCAGGAAATAGGGTGGGATCATGGAACTGGGAACAGGAGGGTCAGGTGGGAATGGGGAGGGGCAGTAGGGTTGATAGAATGGGGACAAGAGATAGCTGTTATTGAGAAACGTTTGAGGGATGATTTGGAAATCTAGTACTGTAGAAACTTTGTAAAATATATGAAGATGATTCTAATAAGGTCCACTAGTAATTGGGGATATGTAGTCTCAACTGGACATCTCTTGTAGACAGATAAGTTTCCTAGTACCAGAATTATGCTGTATTCAGTTGAGTTATTGCCCAAGGGAGTCCCATTGAAATACCAAAACAATCCAGGTTGTTGTCAAGACAAAGGTTTGCTCTTTGCAAATTGATTATGGGGCCTCTTTGCTGAGGGCAACATGCACACAATACATTACACACCAAAGAGTTGAGCTGGTGCCCATGTGGTGCCTTCCCACATAGTTTCTAGTATATTTCAGTCATGAAGGTACTCTGCAAGCAACCAAAAAAGAAATGCAAATACAAACCTATCTACAAAATTTTTGACCTTCAATCTGTCCTGCCTGAAAGACATGCTAGGGCATTTATGGTACAGAACTTGTGAAAATAACCACCAATGTCTGGTTTGTCATAAAGCACTATCTACAAGACAGAACTCATACCAAGCACTGCTTAGTAACCAAGAATCAAAGGCTAGAGAGCCCAAAGGCCAAGGGTAAAACCAAATACTGCTGGTCTTAATAAATGATATTTAATTATGTTGAACTAAACCTATAGATCAGTGCCTTCTCCAATCATTATCAGGAAAGGTTTCTCCAGCAATAGATGAGAAAATATGCAGAGACTTACAGCCAGACATTATTAGAGTCTAAATGTGATGTCTCCACTAAATCATTTCCCACAGAGTCAGGGAATCATGCAGAGGAAGAGGCACTATGAATGTAAAGGCCAGAGCAAATGGAAGACATCAGGAGAACAAGGCCCTATGAGTCAACTAGCATGGTATATTTGAGCTTGTAGAAACTGAAGCTGCAAGGAACAGTGTCTGCAACAGGTCATCTGCATATATGAATATGTATATTATAGTTTGTAGCTTAGAATTTTTATGAAACTGTTGAGTGTGAGGGTGTTTCTGAATCTTGTGCCTGCTCTTGGAACTCTTCTCTCTGTGGGGTTGATTATCCAACTTCAATATGATGGCTTTTACTTTGATTTGTATTTTATTTTATCATATTTACTTGTTACTTCTTAGAAGCCAAGCCTGTTCTCTTCCAGAATAGAAAGTAATTGGATCCTGAAGGGAGTTGTAGAGGAAAGGAATCTGGAGGAGTTGAGAGAATCAAAAATTTTAATCAGAATATAATGAATAGGAAAATAATTTATTTTTAATAAAATGATCAAATTCAAAGTAGAGTAGAAATAACAAAATTATGTAGAATAAATATTCAATAGCACTAGATATTAGAGACACTATATATTGTTAAATATTTAAGAACACAGAATGAAGAAAGAATATTAAATATTGCAAGACAAGAAGAATTAAATCAAGTTAAGGGACAGAGTTACCAACCCATCTTCAAATTTTCTGACCCAGAATTACTCCCGCCTAAAAGAACTTCAGAGACAAAAACGGAGAAGGAAACGGTTGTCCAGTCACTAGAAAAACTTGGGATTCATCTCATGGGTGGACTCCAACAACTGACACAATAACTGATGATATGATGATTTTACAGAAAGGGCTCAGCATGGCTGTCCTCTGAGAGGCATGACAAACAGCTGATTGAGAAAGATGTAGATTCATACACTCAACTATTGGACTGAACTCAGGGACACCAATGGAAGAATTACAGCAAGGACTGAAGAAGCTGAATAGGATGGCGACCTCATACAAAAACCAGCAGTCTCAACTAAATTGGACCCCTGGAAGTTCCTAGAAACTGAGCTACCAACCAGGGAGCATACACTGCCTGGACTGAGGCTCCCATCACATATAGAGCAGAGGACTGCCTGGTCAGGCCTCAACAGAAGATGTGCCTAATCATGTAGAGACTTGATGCCCAAGGGAGGGGAATGTCAGTGGGGAGGGGGCATCCTCTCAGAGACAAGGGGAAGAGGGAATGAGATAAAGAAGTGCATAAAGGATGACTTGGAGGGGGGGCAACATCTGGAATGTAAATCAAAATAATTAATTAAAAAACAGAGAAAAATTGAATCACCCACAATGATAAGGCCTCCAGAATAATAACTGTTAGATGTATTCACACTTTAGAAAGAGTAGAACTTTTCACTAGAGGAATTATACTCAATAAAGCTTTCCAGATTAAAAGCATTTCATGTAAAAATAGATTAAAGGAATATAGAACCACCACTATATCATCATACAGAGGATACTGAAAGGAACACTTCATTCCAATGAACAACCACAGCCAAGGAGTCACAGAAAACAAGTAAACAATTCTAAAATCAGTTCTTCAAAGAGGTACAAGAAAGCACCTGAGACCAAGAAAAGTGACAGATTTTAATCTGCATCACTGATTAGTAACAGTTTAAAGGGTTCAGTTTTATTGCTTTTAAATATTTTTATGTGTGTGCTTTGTGTGGGTATGAGCACAGGAAAACGAGTGCAAAGGATGCCACATACAGTACTTCCTTGAGACACAGGACATGGAGAAATTGAGACAGTAGTGATCTGAAAGCATCACCTCCTAGCTTTCATAGTATTAGTAGGCTCTAGACTCTACTACAGTGTGATGGCAATAGCCAGCTTTGCTATGTTGCTATGAATCCTGTGAGCTACGAAAATGATTTCCCTGGCAAGATTTGTCCACTAATATAACACTCACATGACTTCTCATAGTAGCCAACACATTCTGGTTGAATTAAAGCCCACAAAATAAGTTGAAACACATGATTGATTATATAAATTGAATTTTTAAAAAATGTGTGGTTGTCTAGATACTAGCTACTAGGGGAGAATCTAATACTATTAATCTACTCTATAAACATAATTTCAAATTCCTCCCTGTCTTAGTTAGGGTTTTACTGTTGTGAATAGACCCTATGACCAAGGCAACTCTTATAAGGCCAACATTTAATTTGTTTACAGGTTCACAGTTCCAGTTTTTTATCATCAAGGTGGGAAAATAGCAGCATCCAGGCAAGCATGGAACAGGAGGAGCTGAGAGTTCTGTATCTTCTTCTGAAGGCTGCTAGCAGAATACTGAATTGCAGACAATTAGGATGAGAAACTTATAGCCCACACCCACAGTGATACACTTATTCCAGCAGGGCCACACCTTCTAATAGTGTCACTCCCTGGTCTGAGCCTATACAAACCCATCACACTCACTAAGATCTTATTGTTATATCCATATAATAGTGTATCTTTCAACTGTAATTAGAAAATATTGTTTTTACAATACAGAGTGGTTAGCATAGGGATCCACAACTGGTCAGTAGGAGGTAATAAAAAATGTGGATTACTCAGCTTTAATGGAAAATATCCATTAAATGATCCTAACACATGCTAATTTAGAAATATTTATGTGTTCAATTTTCACTCAGTCTGTAAGATTAGTTTATTTTCTAAATCTGTAGATATACAACTAATGTCCACATAACTGAAAATAATATGAAAATCATTTAAAAATAGCATAGCATAATTGCCACAATATACTTTGAGTTCTGGAAAGTTCAGAAAGCAAGTTATAAATAAGTGGATATTAATTAGCCCAGAAGCTCTGAATACCGAAGGCACAAATTGTATAACAAATGACTCCCATGAAGAAGTATGGAGAGGGTCCTGATCCTGGAAAGTATTCATCTAGCGTTGGAGGGGAATATAAGGACAGAGAAAAAGGAGGGAGGTGATTGGAGAATGGGTGGAGAGAAGAAGGTTTATGGGACATATGGGGAGGGGGGATCTGGGAAAGGGGAAATCATTTGGAATGTAAACAAAGAATATAGAAAATAAAATTATTAAAATAAAAAAAGAAAGAGGAAATGCTGAATATTCTGTGTCTTTGTATAATTTTAAATATTCCAAATTTAATACAGCAAGTCATTTTAATGCACTGTTGAATTCCAAACTATAGCCTTTTTACATGGATTTGCCATTCTGGAAACTAAACTATGATGTTGTGTCATGTGGAAACATATTGTATAGCGGAAGCTTCAGACCCACAAAGTAAAGTCTCATAAAAATAATTTATATCGTATTTCTATCACATCATGGCATCTTCTAGAAATTGACAGGGAGGGCCTTACATTACAAAGACAATAATGCATCTAATGTTTCTGAAGTGAAAGAAAATATCTAACTGAGTAAATATCAGAGAATAAAAATATACTTTACTTCTGCATTCTAAAATACTTTGATTGCACTTGAAGTGACTTTCTTAATTTCCATATATTTGCTACATATTCCCATGAAAAAATGAAATATCCATTATGACTTGGTATCAACTCCTTTGTTTAAGATAGCCAGGCCCATGAGCAGGGCCAGAAATTTCTGTCTTTATGGAGTGTTAGATGCCCCTGTAGAGTCTTGAAAATGGCAAAGTTGAAGTTTCTGTTGCTAGTCACACATCTCATTTTTTTTTGGTTTTATATGCCTTTTATTTCTTATATTTTGAAATTGAACATATTTTCTATGTCATAATGTTTGAATTATTTATTCAATGACCTTTTAATTCTCAGATTCTCTTCACTGTTTTCCCTCGCTGTCTTTTGATGGTAAAGTTACCCATGCAAAGAAAGGAAAGTTTTTTTTAGGTCTTCTTCAGACCTGAAGTTTCATATTCAACAAACACAAGTCAGCTTTCCATCTAACTTTATTGAAATTTCTATCCAATACTGTGGAAAATTTTCAAATTTGCATTTTCCAGGACATGTCACTAATTGTCACACACACACACACACACACACATACACACACACACACACACACACACACATATGTGTGTGTGTGTGTGTGTGTGTTTGACACAAATATATTTGTCTGTTCTTAAGAAATTTCATCAATTTAAAAGGATGTTATTTCTTTGATTAAAGATTTTTTAAAATGTTGTTCTGTTTCTATGATATCCTTTATTATTATTTTAGCTATTGATACAATAGGATTACAGTAAGATTGCATGAGTATTTTAATACAACAAAATGATTTTGACTGAGAATATATATGTTACTTTGACCTAGGATAGTAGGAGCATCACCCATGACTGCAACCTTGCTCTAAGGCAAAACTGTGATGCCTTACTGCTCCTCTTAATAGGAAAACATTACACTATTTTGAAAGGAAAATCACATTTGTAAATATGTGTATGCATGTGTGTGTGTGTGTGTGTGTGTGTGTGTGTGTGTTTGTGTATGAGTGTGTGTTGGTGCTTGGGCCTTAACTTATGTCTTCTAGAAAAGCAACAGGAGCTCTTTTTTTTTTTTTCATTTTTTTAATTCAATATAATTTATTTACATTTCAAATGATTTCCCCTTTTCTAGCCCCCCACTCCCTGAAAGTCCCCTAAGCCCCTTTCTCTTCCCCTGTCCTCCCATCCACCCCTGCCCACTTCCCCGTTCTGGTTTTGCGGAATACTGCTTCACTGAGTCTTCCCAGAACCAGGGGCCACTCCTCCTTTCTTCTTGTACCTCATTTGATGTGTGGATTATGTTTTGGGTATTCCAGTTTTCTAGGTTAATAACCACTTATTAGTGAGTGCATACCATGATTCACCTTTTGAGTCTGGGTTACCTCACTTAGTATGATGTTCTCTAGCTCCATCCATTTGCCTAAGAATTTCATGAATTCATTGTTTCTAATGTCTGAATTGTACTCCATTGTGTAGATATACCACATTTTTTGCATCCACTCTTCTGTTGAGGGATACCTGGGTTCTTTCCAGCATCTGGCAATTATAAATAGGGCTGCTATGAACATAGTAGAGCATGTATCCTTATTACATGGTGGAGAATCCTCTGGGTATATGCCCAGGAGTGGTATAGCAGGATCTTCTGGAAGTGAGGTGCCCAGTATTCTGAGGAACCGCCAGAATGATTTCCAGAGTGGTTGTACCAATTTGCAACCCCACCAGCAGTGGAGGAGTGTTCCTCTTTCTCCACACCCTCTCCAACACCTGCTGTCTCCTGAATTTTTAATCTTAGCCATTCTGACTGGTGTAAGATGAAATCTCAGGGTTGTTTTGATTTGCATTTCCCTAATGACTAATGAAGTTGAGCATTTTTTAGGATGCTTCTCCTCCATCCGATGTTCTTCAGGTTAGAATTCTTTGTTTAACTCTGTACCACATTTTTTTAAGTAAAAATTAATTTATTATCACTGCAAACATATTTAATTTCATCTTTGGATCAACATGAGATATTATTAAACAAAATGTAAAGTTGATGGTAATCTGATATATTTTTTTATTTACATTTCAAAAGATTTCCCCTTTTCTAGCCCCCCCACTCCCCGAAAGTCCCATAAGCCCCCTTTTCTCCCCCTGTCCTCCCACCCACCCCTTCCCACTTCCCCGTTCTGGTTTTGCCCTATACTTCTTCACTGAGTCTTTCTAGAACAAGGGGCCACTCCTCCTTTCTTCTTGTACCTCATTTGATGTATGGATTATGTTTGGGGTATTCCAGTTTTCTAGGTTAATATCCACTTATTAGTGAGTGCATACCATGAGTCACCTTTTGAGTCTGGGTTAGCTCACTTAGTATGATGTTTTCTAGCTCCATCCATTTGCCTAAGAATTTCATGAATTCATTGTTTCTAATGGCTGAATAGTACTCCATTGTGTAGATATACCACATTTTTTGCATCCACTCTTCTGTTGAGGGATACCTGGGTTCTTTCCAGCATCTGGCAATTATAAATAGGGCTGCTATGAACATAGTAGAGCATGTATCCTTATTACATGGTGGGGAATCCTCTGGGTATATGCCCAGGAGTGGTATAGCAGGATCTTCTGGAAGTGAGGTGCCCAGTTTTCGGAGGAACCGCCAGACTGATTTCCAGAGTGGTTGTACCAATTTGCAACCCCACCAGCAGTGGAGGAGTGTTCCTCTTTCTCCACATCCTCTCCAACACCTGTTGTCTCCCGAACTTTTAATCTTACCCATTCTGACTGGTATAAGGTGAAATCTCAGGGTTGTTTTGATTTGCATTTCCCTAATGACTAATGAAGTTGAGCATTTTTTAAGATGCTTCTCCGCCATCCGAAGTTGTTCAGGTGAGAATTCCCTGTTTAACTCTGTACCCCATTTTTTAATAGGGTTGTTTGGTTTTCTGGAGTCTAACTTCTTAAGTTCTTTATATATATTGGATATTAGCTCTCTATCTAATGTAAGATTGGTGAAGATCTTTTCCCAATTTGTTGGTTGCCGATTTGTCCTTTTGATGGTGTCCTTTGCTGTACAGAAACTTTGTAATTTTATGAGGTCCCATTTGTCAATTCTTGATCTTAGAGCATACGCTATTGGTGTTCTGTTCAGAAATTTTCTCCCTGTACCAATGTCCTCAAGGGTCTTCCCCAGTTTGTTTTCTATTAGCTTCAGAGTGTCTGGCTTTATGTGGAGGTCCTTGATCCATTTGGATTTGAGCTTAGTACAAGGCGATAAAGATGGATCAATTCACATTCTTCTGCATGCTGACCTCCAGTTGAACCAGCACCATTTGTTGAAAAGGCTATCTTTTTTCCATTGGATGTTTTCAGCCTCTTTGTCGAGGATCAAGTGGCCATAGGTGTGTGGGTTCATTTCTGGATCTTCAATCCTGTTCCATTGATCTTCCTGCCTGTCACTGTACCAATACCATGCAGTTTTTAACACTATTGCTCTGTAGTATTGCTTGAGGTCAGGGATGCTGATTCCCCCAGATTTTCTTTTGTTGCTGAGAATAGTTTTAGCTATCCTGGGTTTTTTGTTGTTCCAGATGAATTTGATAATTGCTCTTTCTAACTCTGTGAAGAATTGAGTTGGGATTTTGATGGGTATTGCATTGAATCTGTATATTGCTTTTGGCAAAATGGCCATTTTAACTATATTGATTCTGGCGATCCATGAACATGGGAGTTTTTCCCATTTTTGAACATCGATGCAAAAATACTCAATAAAATTCTTGCCAACCGAATCCAAGAACACATCAAAACGATCATCCACCATGATCAAGTAGGCTTTATCCCGGGAATGCAGGGTTGGTTCAATATACGGAAATCCATCAATACAATCCACTACATAAACAATCTCACAGAACAAAACCATATGGTAATTTCATTGGATGCTGAAAAGCATTTGACAAAATTCAGCATCCTTTCATGCTTAAAGTCTTGGAGAGAACAGGAAGTCAAGGCCCATACCTAAACATAGGAAAAGCAATATACAGCAAACCGGTAGCCAGCATCAAACTAAATGGAGAGAAACTTGAAGCAATCCCACTGAAATCAGGGACCAGACAAGGCTGCCCCCTTTCTCCTTATCTTTTCAATATTGTACTTGAGGTACTAGCTCGGGCAATTCGACAACATAAGGAGGTCAAAGGGATACAAATTGGAAAGGAAGAAGTCAAACTATCATTATTTGCAGACGACATGATAGTTTACCTAAGTGACCCAAAAAACTCCACTAGAGAGCTCCTACAGCTGATAAACAACTTCAGCAAAGTGGCAGGTTATAAAATCAACTCAAGCAAATCAGTGGCCTCCCTATACTCAAAGGATAAGCAGGCTGAGAAAGAAATTAGGGAAATGACCCCCTTCACAATAGCCACAAACAGTATAAAGTATCTTGGGGTGACTCTTACCAAACATGTGAAAGATCTGTATGACAAGAACTTCAAGACTCTGAAGAAGGCAACAGGAGCTCTTAACCGCAATTTCAAGAAGGCTGTTTCTTTATTTGCCTAAAATTAAACTGTTTTTTTCTAGACCTACCCAGTGGCAAACTTGGTGTGGATAATACACTGGTCTAGATTAGAGCTACCAGTAATAAGAATTTTATACTTTGTTCTAAAAGCTAAGGCAAGCTGTTGAGTGTTTTTTTTTTTCATGGATGTGATATTATCAAATTAGCATTAAAAGTGGAAAATTCAATAATTTAAGGCAAAGTAGATATTAGAGCCCCAGTTAGGAGATATGGTGCTTTAGGTGGAAAAAGATATAATGACACATTTTGAAATTTTTTTGCTTTTATCTTTTAAGCAAATATTTGATATTTATTTACTTCTAAATTATTTCATATAGTCACTTAGATATTTGCTTTACATAAACTCATAATTTAAGAAAAAGATGACCTATCATTCTTTCATTAATCTGTTTCAAGCTCATAGTTGTCAGTTTGAATTAAGGTGAAAAATTATTTAGTTTCAACTCTGGTCTAAGGAAGTGAGTGACTTTGAAGGATACATTAAAATTAAATGACGACTTTAATTAATGCATAAGCTACTGGTGAACTTTTGCCAACAGCATGATTTGAAAGAGATTAATGACTCCATTTAACAATCAATCCACTAACATAAATCTGAATTCAGAACCTAAAATGTAAAACAGGTGTATGAGGATCAAGATATCTTAAGCATAAAACTGATAAGCACCAGGGACATCTTATTTTTTTATAACTCAGTTTACACAACGTCTAAGTGTCTATTTAAAATTCTCCTGCTTTACAAATTCTGATTAAATTTTCTTTAATTCCTACTGTGTAACTGAGTTGTGTGGCAGTTTCCTCTGTGACTGAAGCATTGTATCCTACAGGGAAGCTCCTGCAGGAAGAAATAAACAATTCAAAATAGCTCAGAAAGTACCTGAAACAGACCAGATTTGTTTGTTCCCTTCATCCTAGGAGTAAATAGTAAAGACTGAGGCGAATTACCTTCATACAAGAAGAGTTGTTTAGAAAACTCTTGAGAATATCCAGCCAAGCGAACTCAAAGAAGCAGAAATCAGACTACTGGAAAAAGTAGAGAACAATTCAGTTCCATGGAAAAGATAATCTCCAAACTGTCGAGCTGTCTCTAGACAGTGCAGTGAGCTTCAGGCTTCTAGTTTTCATGAGCTGTCATCAATTCTGGGGTGGTGATGTATCTATCTTTGAGTAATTTCTGCTCCTGTAATCTGTTATTCATATTTCTATAAGTAACTTCAATAAAACTCACTGATTAAGCAAGTTGGGCTTCTGTGGTAACTATACCTTCCTGTGCATATGTGTGTGTGTGTGTGTGTGTGTGTGTGTGTGTGTGTGTGTCTTGATTTTCTTTTTATTTTGGATGTGAGAAAGAAGAAACATAAAGTTTCATGGTTGGGAATGTGGAGAAAGATCTGAGAGACTTGGGGAAAGGAAAGAATATAATCACGATATATTGTATAAAATATCAAAGAAATTTTTTTAAAAAATTATGAGCAAAATATTTTTAAAATGTCCAGGAGCTATATTATTATTTTTCAAAGCTACTTTTTCATAATTTTGTTACTTTATTAATGCCTCCCCTTCTCAGACTCAGATTTGTGACCTTTTCCAATTGTATATTTGAGTATTGTTATAATAGTGGTCTGGAAATAAAAGATTCATCTAAAATGTTATGCTTTATACATCAGTATGAAAAGAATTTGATCATCTTATATTCTTTGTTTTTAGCAGGTTTGCTCTTAGATAGTTTAAAAAAAACATTTTTAAAGCTTTCCATCACACTTGGAAGATCAAATAAATAAAGTATAAAATCCTAAGTCACATAATGAAAAGTATAAATGTAGCGATGTACTTTTGAATATTTTATTTATAAATACACATGAATGAAGGGAAAGAGAGAGAGAGAGAGACAGAGATAGAGACAGAGACAGAGACAGACAGAGAGAGAAGAGAAAGACAAGGCCATGGTCAAATCCTAGGATGAAATTGGGTAAACTGCCAAAGTTCTGCATTTCAATCCTGACTCAAGTTTCACAAAGAAGTGACTATATATGTATATGTTTTGCATATTTGTAAATGATTATATGCATATAATCTAATAATAATATTTATAAAATATAACCAGTCTGGTTAAAGGAAACTAGTAAAGGCTTATGACATATGCTAGGTCATTTTATGTTATGTTACAGAAGTATTATAAAGTTATATGAAGTTGTAATCTATGATATTCTACCATATATCACCAATTATTATAATGATGGTTGTATTATTTAGTCTTGGTTTTTCAAGACAGAGTTTCTCCATGTAGCTCTGGCTGTCCTGGAAATCTTTTTTGTATGTCACCTTAGTATAGAAATTATATAAATTTGTGTCACTGCCCTTCAAGTGTTGGGCTTAAAGTCATATACCACAATGTCCAACTTAGATGTCCAATTAGAATATTAATTTTAAATTATATTTATTACTTACATTTTATGTGGTTTTTGGCTTGCATAATAAGCATGTCTTTTCTTTTTTAACTGAAAAACTATGTGTGTAAAGATAATGGTTTCATATCATTTCAAAGGTTAGAAAATTTAAAACTGAAGGAAAATATTTGATGTTTCTAATATGATATAATTAACAAAAATTCAAATGGGTGGTTGACAGAAATACAAAGTGCGTGTTACTATATATACTCATTTATCAATGTTAATGTGAATATAGTTGAGAGCAAATAATAGTATTTCTTACTAATGTTGACCACAGCAGAGGTGATTTGGTACCTGCAGTCCCTTACGTACCCTTGTCTACCTTTGGTCTTTCTCCTTTTTCTGGAGGAGTCTGAGTAATTGACACTAAATGTCTCATGATTCCCTGTGAAAACCTTCAGGGGCCCCAAAACTAACTAGCTTAAAAGCCTGCCAAACAAGTTATCCTAGTTGGAAAGACCCACCACCCCAGCTTGTATGAGAAGACCAAATCTAAGAATAATGGAAATAAAATAAGATTCCCAGCTCAAAGATCCTGAAAACATCGTCAATAAAATCATAGAAGAAAATTTACCTAACCTAAATAAAAATATATTTAGAAAAGTACAAGAAGCTTAAAGAACACAAATCAGATTGGGCCAGAAAAGAAAATCCTTACCACCACATAATAATCACAACTCTATACGTACAGTAAAAAGGAAAACTTTTTTTAAAAAATTAAAAGCAGCAAGTGAAAATGCCCAAGTAACATAAAAGCAGACTTATCAGAAACACACCTGATTTCTCATCTGGGACTCAAAAAGCTAGATGAGCACGGGCAGAGTTCTTGCAGACACTAAGAGACCTCGGATGTTAATCCAGACATATCCATATCCAGCAAAACTTTCAATCATCTTTGATAGAGAAGCCAATCCATGAAAAACTACAAAATAAAAATCAAACAATACCTGTCCACTAACCCAGCCGAACAGAGAATAGTACAAGGAAATTTCTAATCCAGTCAGGCTAACTATAGGCATAAAACACAATAAACAAATTATTTGACGCAACTAAAACCAATACAAGAGAAATGTGTGCACACAGATATACATACACTCAACCACCACCAACATCAAAATAACAGGAAGTAAAAATTAATGATCATGAGGCATAGTGGCTATGAATCCAGGAAGATTAAGACAAGACAGGGAGATCTCTGAGTTCAAGGTCATCTGGGGCAAAGCAAGTTCCAGATCCAGGCATGGTAGTACACACCTTTAATCTGGGCCACAACTTCTGCTGGAGATCTACATAAGGGTATTGTTAGAAGGAAGATTGACTCTCTCTTCTTCGCCTGCTTACCTTGTGGGACTGAGCAACTACTAGAGCCTTGGACTTCCACTCACAGCTGCTGCTGAATATTGTTGGGAAGTTGGACTACAGACTAATCATCAACTAATACTGGACTTCAAAAAAACCCTTAGCCAAACTAAGAGGCAAAAAGATAATATCCAAATTAATAAAATCAGCAATGAAACATGAGACATGACAATAGATACAGAGGAAATTCAAAGAACCATTAGGTCTTCCTTTAAATCTGCGTTCCACAAAATTGGAAAAATCTAAAATTTGAGGGACTCAAGGAGGGCAGGGACCAATTCTGTCAACTAACTTGTATGCTTGGGGGCTCCCAGAGACTGAATCATCAACCAAAGTGCAAGAACAGTTGGCACTAAGCCCTCTGCACATATGCAGCATATGAGCAGCTTTTCCTTCATGTCAGTCCCCCAAACAACTGGAGCAGGAGCTCTTTTAGCTTGTTGCCTGCTTGCCTTCTTGTATATCTCTTGCCCCCAAATGGACAGTCTTTTCTGGACTCAATAGGAGAGGATGTGCCTCATCCCAGAGACTTGATGTGTGGTATGAGGGGGGGGGGGGGGAACACAAAGAATTGGACACCTTCTTCTCAAAAGACAAGAAGAAAGAGGAAGTGGGGAGAACTTGTATGAGGGGGTACTGGAAGGAGAGGGAAAGCTGATGTTGAGTTGTAAAGGGAATAAATCTTAAATAAATTTAATTTTAAAATGTTTAACACTAAAATTAGTAAAATCCAGTTGATTTTTTTTAGCTAAATAACAAATCATCAGTTTTTTAAATATTATAGGCAGTGTTATTTTGCAAGTCTATATAAGTAATATGAATATGAGTAATATGAATATGAGACTTCATTGATTTTAAGACCATTACTTTAACAAAGAACAGATATTGGGAAGAAAAATGATAAAATATTACCATGTACAAAATAATACATTGCCAATGGCCAACTCCTCAAAACAGTATTAGGGTAACTGGAAGATTTAATAAAGGTGTGTTTATGGGATGTATGGCAATACATACGTTCATCTATATCACAAGGGATTTGGTGGTGAAGGTGAAAGATTTTAGTTCTTACCTTGCGTTTGTTCAAGATAATGGTGAAAGTGGTGAAATAATCAAAAATGGTCACTGATTAGACACAATTAATTTGGTGACATCAGCACATAGGTGATATGAAGCAAATCTTTATAATTAAATATTTAGAGTTAAAACAAAGTCTGTAGACTTTATCTACCAGGTAAGACGAGTGAATGAATAATTGGCATACAATGGTTTTCAGAAATTATCTGCAAGTGGAATTAATTTATTTAATTAATTCTTGATTTCTTGAATCATCTAAAATATTCTTGATTATGATATTATGTTTACACATTTATACTCACTTTTTATTCCTTATTTTTATGTACATGTATGTGTATTTTACATATCTAGTAGCTCACTATATGTTTATAGTCTAATTAATTTAATGCCATGTACAATATGACTCAAAGCACATGTCTTTCTGTTTGTGGAAATTTCCTTGAACTCCACTATAAACTACAAATAGGTTTATATGGCAGGTGTAAGATATTTAGGTGTTGATTTTAATCTTTATGATTATTCTAAGCTGGATTAATCTAGATGTGTCTTATTGATGAATTATGCTAGGGATATTTTTGTCTCCATAGCCAGAAAAATTCCTGGAAATAATGAATTTTTTATCTGCTATAAGGCAGTTTATTGGGGGGAAGCAAAAGGAATGAGGACTTGGAAAAGGGGTAGAGGTAGAGAAGTAGACATGTAGACAGACTGGAGCAGAGCCATGAGGGAAGTACAGAGGAGTGGGCACAGCGAATGTTAGCTATGCCCAATGGCTAGTGTATATACACTATAGGTGGAGTCCTTTGTCGATGTGTCCATTTCTACCTCATGGAGTCACTGTTACAATTTGGGAGTCTATGCCTGTCATAACAAACTTAAACAGATTAAATGTCATATTCAGCCGGTCTCTGAAAGACTTGAGAGCTAGATCCTAACAAGCATATCTGAGTAAACAATTTTTGTGTAGTTTTACTTATGCAGTCTAAACTATACCTTGTAAATATAAAACAAGACACAGATATGAAAATCAAAACAAACCTGACATTCTACCTCACACCAGTTACAATGGCTAATATCAAGAACTCAGGTTGCAGCACATGTTGGCAAGAATGTGGAGAAAGAGGAACACTTCTTCATTGCTGGTGGGATTGCAACCTGGTACAACCACTCTGGAAATCAATCTGGCAGTTCAGAAAACTGGACATAATTTTACCCGAGGACCCAGCTATATCACTCCTTGGAATATTCCCAGAAGATGCTCTAACATATAACAAGGACACGTGCTCCATTATGTTTATAGCAGCCTTATTTATAATGGCCAGAAGCTGGAAAGAATCTAGATGTCCTTCAACAGAGTGATGGATACAGAAAATGTGGTACGCTTACACAATGGAGTACTACTCAGCTATTAAAAACAATGAATTCAAGAAATTCTTAGGCAAATGGATGAACCTAGAAAATATCATCCTGAGTGAGGTAACACAATCATAAAAGAATACACATGGCATGCACTCACTGATAAGTGGATATTAACCTAGCCCAAATGCTTGGAATACCCAAGACACATTTCCAAAACCAAATGAAGCTCAAAGAGTAGGAAGACAAAAGTGTGGGTGCTTGGTTCCTTCTTAGAAGGGGGAACAAAATACTCAAGGTAACAAATACAGAGACAATATGTGGAGCAGAGTCCGAAGGAAAGGCCATCCAAAGACTGGCCAGCTGAGGATCCATCCCATATAGAGTTCCCAAACCCAGACACTTTTGTGGATGCTAAGAAGTGCATGCTGATAGGAGCCTGATATAGCTGTCTCCTGAGAGGCTCTGCCAGAGCCTGAAAAATACAGAGATGAGTGCTAGCAGCCAACAATTTGAATGAGCCAGGGATTCCCCAGTGGAGGAGTTAGAGGAAGGACTGAAGGAACTGAAGGAGTTTGCAACCTCATAGGAAGAACAATAATATCAACCAACTAGAACCCCCAGAGCTCCCAGGGACTAAACCATCAATCAAGGAGTACACAAGGAGCCATCCATGGAAGCAGGGGGAGAGTGAGGGAATAGGGGGTTTCTAGGGTAGGGGAAACCAGGTAAGGAGATAACATTTGAAATGTAAATAAAAAAATATCTAATTTTTTAAAAAAAAAAGGAAAAAAGAAAAAGAAACACAGCACTCCTAGTCAAAACAAAACAAAACCAAACAAAATAAAACAGGACACATTAAAGAATTTTATTATTATAAGATTACTACCTATCAACAGGCATTTAATTATAGTAACTTTCAGGAGACTGGGATAATAGGTTTTTATCCCTGTTAGATTGAGAGCATTAAAAACAGTTTTTACTTGATGCTCTTCTAGTACGAAATAAAGCTTTCACCTAATAAACATTTAACTTTAGTCCATAAAGAGACTGGAAATTCTTCTGACCTTTATAGAGTATATCAAAATAGAAAATAATAGTTTACCATATTATTTAGTTTAAAAAAAATCTATAGTTTATAATATTCTAAAGCTATACCATAGTATAACTACATTCGCAAAAAGAAGGTTAAGTGATTTTTAAACCCTTTTAATGCTGTAAAACAATTTTTTAAATAATGATATTAAAATTTCTCAATTGAATTTTTTCTAATATTAAAATAAGGTACCATTTTAAAATTGAAAACAGAGCAACCGTGTAAATAATTTACCAAAACATGGAAGAAATTAAACAAAAATCTTATCCTGATGTAAAAATATCTGTGGAGACCTGCAACCCTTGTCTGCTCATGTCACATGCAGTGCCCTTAATAAAGATGGCAGGGAAGCCATTAATTTCCATAGAGATGACTGCCAGCTATGTTGCTGCTGTTAACTAAGATGGTGGTGAAATTTCTCCTCCTGCTTCCCAGTAATTAGCAAAGATGGTGATTTAGCCATGTCTTGTTTATGTTCCAGGATGGATTCACGTCATATGGTTTAAGATTATCTAAGCATAAACTTTCAATTAATAACATCAAGTTACAAATTCTAAGCATATCCCATAATTTATAATTCAATAATATTGTTTTTGACCTCAGAGTTTAAAAATATGCCTATGTCTGGAAAAGGGGAAAAATAACCCATTTTCAGAGGTAACAATTAAGTAGAAAAATATGAAACAATTTTAATATTATCCATATATAAATAAGATTTAAATTCCTATTTTATCAGATCCAATGGCAAGAAAACCAAGAGGTGAACTGACCCTAGGTGGTTGGTGAGAGAAGAATGAACCAGTATTCACTAATACATTCAAGGCTAGTTAGAAATAAGATTACATGACCATTGTCTAGCAAAGATGTAGATAGTTAGACATATTTATTAAATTAGCTTTTGTTAATCTAAATAGACCTTTGTAACCTTGAAATTTCAGCATTATATAAAGAATATATTTTAAAACAGGTTTGAATCACATATAGGGTATATAGTAAAAATTAACTTTGAATTTCTCTCATATAAAAATCCATACCAATTTAAAATATGATACTTGTTACTTTATTAGTCTAAAAGAAAATGAAATCATAAAGAGACTAAGAATTTTTGTAATTATTACTTCATGCCATAGGATTAATATGGTGAAGTAACATGGCAGGTTGCAAGTCATGTTGTTACCATGGGTGATATTTAAAAACCTATTTCCCTAGTAGTTCTATATCTATATCTATCTATATATATATAGATATTCTTTAATGAGAGTTGCATGAACATATAGATACATAGAGTTGAATTTGAGTTGCATACAAATATACACATATAAAACTAATTTACTTACTTTTATTCATTTTTTCTCCTAATCCCAGTCTCCCTCCCTCCTCTCCTCCTCAGAGAAGGAGAGACTTAACATCCCTTCCTCCATTGATGCCTTTTCTCCTTAGAGAAGTGTATATCCACTTGGATACTACCTCTATCCTGCGACATCTAGTCGCAGCAGGACTGGACACATCCTCTCCCACTGAGGTCTATTCAGGTAGTCCAGGAAGTCCAGTGGCAGGGAATATAAACTAAGGCAATCCCTGCCCTACTTATTAGGGGACCCACATGAATCCCAAATATACTCTCCCTAATTAGTGGCTCAGTCTCTGTGAGTCCCATGGTCCACTTTAAGTGTAGAGCAGAGCAAGTTCATGTATAAGACATCTTGTGAATCACGAGTCTGTAGTGGCGAGAACATGGAAATCAGTTGTGCCAATATGTAATAAAATCTGAGTTCATGAAGAGAGAGAGAGCACAGTTAGGTTTAGTGCAAGCCAGCTGCAGAAAGCCAGGGGGAAGAAGAGGTGTGCAGGTCCTCATGGGCAGGCACAAAAGCAAGAGCCACACGGAGGAACCAGACTACAGAATTTGGAATCAAGTTAACGGACAAATGATCCATACATAACTTCAACCTACATGGTTTGAACAGTAGCTTGGCTCAGAGCAGCTGTTGGTGGGAACAGGTGTGTGTGTATGTGGCAGTGCCTGATGCCACCACGGTCAGACTTGTTGCTACTCATTGTCAAGACATTTAAACATCACGCGAAGTGAGACTAGACAAAAAGAAACGGGTCTTTGAGTGAGGGGAAAGGAATAAAAAAAGAACTCTTCAGGTTCCCCTGATTGTTGCTAGGTCTAGCAGTATACAGTTCCAGTGCCGGAGGTATGAATGAGCTCCCAATCTGCGTACCTGGGATTACATGGATAAGAATTAATTAAGAAGACTCAAGCTGTCCTACGAAATTGCCTTTTCCTCTGACAGGGTTCAGTGCTAGGAGCACAAGGAAACAGGGTTCATCTGATACTAGGATTTTTTTTCTATATTCTTTGTTTACATTTGATTTCCCCTTTCCCAGTTACCCCCTCCCCATAAGTCCCATAAGTCCTCTTTCCTCCACCCATTTCCCAGTAAATCCCCTCCCACTTTTCTGTCCTGGTAATCCTCTACAATGCTGCATCAAGCCTTTCCAGAACCAGGGCCCTCTCCTTCCTTCTTCTTGGGAATGATTTGATATGTGAGTTGTGTCTTATGTATTCAGAGCTTCTGGGCTAATATCCCCGTTATCAGTGACTGAATTTCATGTGTATTCTTTTGTGAATGAGTTACCTCACTTAAGATGATATTTTCCAGATCCAACCATTTGCCTAAGAATTTCATGAATTCATTGTTTGCAATTGCTGAGTAGAATTCCATTTTGTAAATATACCACATTTTCTGTATCCATTCCTCCATTGAGGGACATGTGGGTTCTTTCCAGCTTCTGGCTGTTATAAATACTAAGATTTTTAAGAGAAGCCAAGAGGGAAAAATGCTGGGAAAATGAAATCTCCTCCAAGTAAATGCCCAGACTCAGAAAAACATCCAAACCAAGTTAGATAACTTGTCAATTGCCTGTATTGGGTAGAGTGCCTATAGATCTGTGGAGCAAGAAGCAACTCTGTTTTAGTGGAAGAAGTGGCAGAAGAGAACCCAATGTGTCCAGAGAGCAAGAGAATTCCCCAAGGTCAGACGCACAAACATAAAATATAATGTGGCTGGGCCCATGGAGCTCCTGAGAAATTGCACCATGCCACATATCTGGTATATGGAATTACAGTATGCCATGATATCCAGTTTACTGGGGAAAGGAAGAGGAGTGAGGACCTGGGAAGGGGTATTGGCAGACAAGTGGCCATGGGAACAGACACTTAAGCTAATGGGAACACAGCCATAAGGGCAAGAAGAGGCTGGGTCACAGAAAAGGGAAGAAATGGGAGGAGAGAGAAAACATGTAGACAGATCGATAACGAACTATTAAAATTGTTAGTTAATGGCAAAATAACTTTTTTTCCTGAGATGACGATTGAGTGTGATGTTCAGCACCACAGAATAGAGAAGTAGGTAGAATTTTTCAAGTGTATTTCTCTCAGTAAGAAGGAAAAGGAATGGGGGCCGGTGAATCAAGTCGAAAAGACTCAATTCCTCAATAGAACAGGTTCACAGACTGAATTAAGGATAAGCAGGATGAGATTACACCATGGGAAAGGTTGATTCCTTTAATCTCTGCTTTTTCTGCTGTGATTTCCTGGAGACATGTGACTCCAGATTCTCCGATCTTTTAATGTGGATTCACTCTAGCCACTCAACAAAATCCTGTGTGTATACCATTAAATGTATCAAAATAGTTTATAGTAACTGTAAGTAGATATGGCATGTACGTAACATCTTACATTATCTACTGGGGCTACAGTCTAGGTCTTCTTCTGAGACTCCTAGCTTCTGAGAATGAGCACTTGCTGGTTTACCTTGCAGAATGCTATTGCAAAACATTTCAGCTACTGATTACACGATGCTACCTATAAATTCTCTCCTATTAATTGATATGTGTCCAATCAGCATATTAGAAATTAAAGGAAGTTTTCTTTCTATGTAACAAAATCTTGCACAAAATAGCAAAATGACTTGTGAAATGTTCCATTCCCTACCAATATTTTGCTTTCAATCCTCCAAAGGCCTGTAATAATGATTGGACATTAGAAATGGACAGGGAATGGACATTAGAAATAGACAGGGGACAATTTATTTCAGTTTTATTGATGAAATTCAATATCATACATTCATATTTCTATGCCTTTTCCACTAGAAATTCTCATTTCATATTAGAACTATTTATGGAAAGAAAGATAAACCAGCAATAAAGCTCAGAGCTGTCTTCAGAATTCTTGATTATCAAACATCCTTGAATTGAATGTCAGTCATATCCAGAGCTCTCTTTATGCCTCATTCAATTACTTTAATACAAGAAAATATCAATAAATATTGTGGAGAAACTTAAGTTTCTTCACGAATTAACATTTCAATAAATGCTAATGAAAATATGATTACACTCCTAAATGAGAAACCTGTGCTGGTATATTTTTTTATTATGTGCTTTCTAATTTTTAAACTGGTATTTTCTGTGTTCTTCTCAATGAAATTCTTACCAAAGAAGACACTGTGATATCTATTTCTACTGTCTCTTTTTATTCTCATTTTTATTAGTTTTTGGAGAACTTAGTACAATGCATTTTGCTTATATTCTCCCTTTTTTCCATTCTCTAGAGCTTCACCCCTTTTCTCACCCATACAACTTTATTTTCATTTAAAAATAAATCAAGTAGTTTCTATCAAATAGTATCAAGCTGAGATGCTTTTGAATGCATGGTCCTTGCTAGGAGTTAGTTAACCAATAAGACTTAGGGGAAGAACTATTACTGTCAGTCCACTGTCTTTTCTCTCTTTAACTTTGTTTCATATTGTGTATCTATTTTACCTCTGGATCTTTAACCATTTAAGTCTAGGACATGAACTGATATTATTTCAATTGTGAACACTGCTTTTATATTTTTTCTGGGAAAAAACATAATTTTATTCCTTTGTTCTCAATGGTGAGGATACATTTAGCCAGATGTTTCTCACCACCAAAAGGTTTGTCTTAAATTTTAACTGATAATTAATTGGCATAATGTGTGAACAATGATTATTAAGAATCAAATTGCATAGCCTCATACTCAGATAAGGTCTTCTTTGCAAGAAACATTAACCAAAATTTCAAAAGTATTCATAGAATTTCTTGTTAAAGTCATTAAAAGAACTCTCAGTATTTTTTAGTTTTGGAAAAGTCAAGAAGCAAACAAATGTGAATAAAAAATAAATGTTCCCAAAAATGAGGTCCTATAAATCATCAAGATCAACACACACGTACACACACACACACACACACACACACACTGTTTGTTTTGTCCTATACTTACATAATATTTTTTGTTTTATCTTATTGTATTTTATTGTTATCCTTTAAATGACTATTTTTTCCTTTTTTTTTTATTACTATTATTCTTAAATGTATTTTTTTTTTTACATTCCAGGCTTTATCCTGCTCTCAGTCTGCCCTCTGACAGTTCCTCATCCCATTTCTCTTCCCTTGTCCCCAAGAGAATGTCCACACTCCTCCCCACACACTCCACCAGACCTCCCCTCTCCCTGGGACCTCAAGTTTCTCAAGAGATAGGTGACTCTTCTCTCACTAAGGCTAGACCAGGCAGTCCTCTCCTGTATGTGTCAGCTGGTGTTTGCTGCCTGACTGGTGGCTCAGTGTCTGAGAGATCTTAGGGATCCAGGTTAATTGAGACTGCTGGTCTTCCTATGGGGTGACCACAGTTTCTTCCAGCCTTTCCCTAATTCAACCACAGGGGTCCGAGGCTTTTGTCCATTAACTGGCTGTAATTACAGACAGAAGCCTAGCATGGCTGCCCTCTGAGTGGCCTAACAAACAGTTGAAAGTGTCAGTTGCAGACTGTTTTCTTTCTTTTTTATTTTTTTAAATTGAATATCATCTTCATTTACATTGCCAATGGTAAAACCTTTTACGATTTACCCCCTCCCCAAAGAACACCAACCTCTCTTTCCACCCCATGCCTCCACACAGCATATGTCCCTCCACTCTACCCATTCCCACCCGCACTCCCCACCCCCCACCCCTGTCTCGATTTCCCTTTGTTGGGACCTCTATTGAGCCTTGACCTGACCAAGAACCACTCCTCCCAGTGATGCCCAACAAGACCTTCCACTGCCACATTTTTGGCTGGAACCATGTGTACCCCTTGGTTAAAGGTTTAGTCCGAGGGAGTCCTGGGGCATCTGGGTGGGCAAAATCATTGTTCTTCCCATGGGGCTGTAAACCCCTTCAGCTCCTTTGGACCACCTTCAAGCTTCTCCATTGGGGACCCCATGCCCAGTCCAACATCTGCCTCTGTATTTGTAAAGCTCCCGCAGGGTCCCTCTGAAGACAGCCATGGTATGCTCCTTTTGTGATACACTTCTTGTAGTCCATAGTAGCATCGGGGTTTAGTTTGGTAACTGTTTATAGGATGAATTCCCAGGTAGTCTCTGGGTGGCCTTTTCTTCAGTCTCTGCTCCACACATTTTCTCCCTTATTGCTCCTGTGAATATTTTGTTCCTTTTCTCAGAAAAACCAATGCACCCTCACTTAAGTCCTACTTCTTCTTGAGCTACCTGTGCTGGGTGAATTGTAACTTATTTATTTTGAGCTTTTGGGCTAACATCCGCTTATTAGTGAGTGCATACCATGTGTGTTCTCTTGTGATTAGGTTACCTCACTCAGGATGACACTTTCTAGTTCCATCCATTTACCTAAGAATTTCATGAATTCATTGTTTTTAATAGCTAAACAGTACTCCATTGTGTATATATACCACAGTCTTTGTATCCATTCCTCTCTTTCTAGCTTCTGGCTATTATAAATAAGGCAACTATGAACATAGTGGAGCATGTGTCCTTACTGCATGTAGGAGCATCTTCTAGGTATATTGCAGGCTGTTTTCTTTCTTTTTATTTTTAAGGTTATGAGAAGATTTTATTAAATTCCAGGAGTCAGTAGGATTTTTTCCCCAGGATCCTTGGTTAAAAGGGATAAGTTTTTTTTTTATTCGATATATTTTTTATTTACATTTCAAATGATTTCCCCTTTTCTAGCCTGCACTCCCCAAAAGTCCCATAACCCCCCTTCTCTCCCCCTGTCTCCCACCCAGCCCTTCCCACTTCCCCGTTCTGGTTTTGCCGAATACTGCTTCACTGAGTCTTTCCAGAACAAGGGGCCACTCCTCCTTTCTTCTTGTACCTCATTTGATGTGTGGACTATGTTTTGGGTATTCCAGTTTTCTAGGTTAATATCCACTTATTAACCTAGAGTTATTAACCTATCCACTTATTAACCTAGAGTGCATACCATGATTCACCTTTTGAGTCTGGGTTACCTCACTTAGTATGATGTTCTCTAGCTCCATCCATTTGCCTAAGAATTTCATGAATTCATTGTTTCTAATGGCTGAATAGTACCCCATTGTGTAAATATACCACATTTTTGGTATCCATTCCTCTGTTGAGGGAAACCTGGGTTCTTTCCAGCTTCTGGCTACTACAAATAGGGCTGCTATGAACATATTGGAGCATGTGTCCTTATTGCATGCTGGGGAATCCTCTGGGTATATGCCCAGGAGTGGTATAGCAGGGAACTCCGGAAGTGTTATGCCCAGATTTCTGAGGAAACACCAGACTGATTTCCAAAGTGGTTGCACCATCTTGCAATCTCACCAGCAGTGGAGGAGTGTTCATCTTTCTCCACATCTTCACCAGCACCTGCTGTCTCCTGAATTTTGCACCTTAGCCATTCTGACTGGTGTGAGGTGAAATCTCAGGGTTGTTTTGATTTGCATTTCCCTAATGATTAATGATGTTGAACATTTCTTAAGGTGCTTCTCAGCCCTCTGAAGTTCTTCACGTAAAAATTCTTTGTTTAGCTCTGTACCCCACTTTTTCATGGGGTTATTTGGTTCTCTGGGTTCTACCTTCTTGAGTTCTTTGTATATATTAAATATTAGCCCTCTGTCAGATTTAAGGTTGGCACACTTGTTGGATAGAGATTTCCTGCTATGGTCAAAGCTATTTGACTTTAGTAATTGCCATCATTCTCAGTACACAGGGAACAGGTTACACTCATTTAAGGAACAGTGTGTGGATTAAGATGGTCTATCCATGGAGTCATCCATCAATTGTTTCAATGAACAGTGGTTCTGCGTGGAGGGTGGCACAGACATTAGATGATTTTAAGATCCTGGTGTATTGGCTGTGATGATTTTGAAAAACATTCATCTCAGAAAATGTGTCACTTATAAGGTCACCTTCTTCAAAATTGATACACTAATTATAAATATCAAGCAAAATATTCAGTCTCATTCTTTGTTGTTCTCCTACCAGCCACCTTCCAAATTAATTGTCTACATTTTTTGGCTATATAAATAATTTTAAAATATGCAAGTTGTTCTGAAAACAATAGTATAGTATAAAAACATCAAATAAACAATTGTACTAATAGGATGAGATAAGAGAAGCATGATTTCAAGAGACTCAGTGAAGCAGTATAGGGCAAAACCAGAACAGGGAAGTGGGAAGGGTTGGGTGGGAAAATAGGGGGAGGGAAGGGGGCTGATGGGACTTTCGGGGAGTGGGGGTCTAGAAAAGGGGAAATCATTTGAAATGTAAATAAAAAATATATCGAATAAAAAAAAACTGAAAAAAAAGACCATTCTGTGTTTCACAGCCAGACATTGTCACATACAATAAAGCAGAAAGTGTATATGACTTGTACAATATTGGTCATATTTCTCCAATTACCAAATTAGACAGACCACTGGGTGAAAGTCAATAAATTTCCTCACAATTTTGAATTTCAATCAATTAGGATATATTGGTAAAACTAATTTTCATATTAAGAAATATTAAGGAAAAGTGACTATTATTTCCTGTTAATTTGTTGTTAGAGGCAGAATTATGTTTGTGTGGGTTTGTTGAAACATTAATTTCTTGCTCTTTCTAGGGGGGTAGTTTCCCTCTTTTTGTTAGAATATTCCATCTATTATCCTTTGTAGGGCTGGATTTGTGGGAAGATACTGTATAAATTTAGTTTTGGAATGGAATTTCTTAGTTTTTCTGTCTATGGTAATTGAGAGCTTTGCTGGGTATAGTACCCTGGGCTGGTATTTGAGTTCTCTTTGTGTCCATATGACATCTTCCCAGGATATTCTTCCTTTCACAGTCTGATGAGTAGTCTGGTGTTATTTTGATAGCCCTGCCTTTATATGTTACTTTACATTTTTCCCTTACTGCGTTAATATTCTTTCTTTATTTACTCTATCTGGTGTTTTGATTACTATGTGATGGGAGGAATTTCTTTTCTGATCCAGTCTATTTGGAGTTCTGTAGACTTCTTGTATGTTTGGGGGACATCTCTTTCTTTAGGTTAGGGAAGTTTTCCTCTATAATTTTATTGAAGATATTTACTGACCCTTTATGTTGAAAATCTTCACTATCTTCTATATCTATTATCCTTAGGTTTGGTCTTCTCATTGTGTCCTGGATTACCTGGATGTTTTGGGTTAGGAGTTTTTTGATTTTTGTATTTTCTTTGACTGTTGTATCAATGTATTCTATAGTATCTCGACACCTGAGTAGTAGTTATTTATGTCAAAAACTAGATATGTTCAAGATTCCAGAGTAATGTTAGAGAGAAATCTTTGTATGCTCAAAATAATTGAATCTTAATAGCTGACCCACTTTGCATTTGGTGAGTAACCAATCCCACCGATATTTCATAATATATCCAGTATACCAGAAGCAAGGTGTCTCTCTTCATTTAAAAAATTAAATACCCCACATGGGAAAGTCTATGGAAGATATCTGAACTGTTTCCTGACGAAGTCCATGCAGTTTTCTAATAGACCTCCTAAAACAGACATCTATTTAAGCTATCAGTACATTCAGTTTTACATATATGAGGCATGGAACATAAGTATGCATTCATGCATTCACACAAGCATTCATTAATCCAATAGTCATTAGGTGACTCCAGTGAACCTGAGAAGGTGCTCAAATTGTAAGAGTATACCTCAGTTTAAAAGCATGCATACCTACCTTTTAGACCTTAAATTCATCAAATGTGATCAAATTCTATGAGACCAAAATTTCTGTAATGGACATTTAACATACTCAAGTAACTAGTAATTTATGCAAATTTTTTAGTTTATAAATATTTTCCAGGTTAACATATTAAAACAGAAATCTGCATTTGAATATTTTAGCATTCTACCTTTGGTATATTTGTTGCATGTACCCAAAACTTCTCAACCTATACAGTAATATAAAAATTGTAAAGGTTTTCAGTAATGACACCATGCCACAAATGAACAATATTGTAACTGACAACATATGACAGGTTACTGTCAAAATTTGGGTTTCTAAAATATACTTTTGCTCTGGAGTAACGTCAGTAAGTAAAAATGCTTACGATGCAAATCTGATATAGTCTGTTCATATTCCCAGAACCTCTGGAAAGGCATGGCATGGTGGATAGCCTATCTCAAACACCTGAAATCTCAGCACACTCTAAGAAGGAGATGCATAGGAGGTAAAAACATCTCCAACAGTTCATGAGGTCGTTTTATTCTAGCTTGAGCACAGCTTCAGGAATGCTGTCGACAACAAGCTAAAAAAAGATTCCAATCCACATGTAGAGGTTGCTCATTGACCTTCACACAAGGGTTGGGGCTCATTCACTCCTTCATCTGCGGGGAACAAATGCCTTCACACACTTAGACTCCAATTCATGCCACTGCTATGTAATAATAAAAATAGAAAATCGGTAAAAACATCAAATTATGATTCAGGCTCATTGTTTCTGACTCATTCATAAACATTTCTGTAATTCAATGAATACTTTAAAACACAATGCCCATGCACATCACTGCAATTATTCAAATGTTTTATCAGCTGTATTCACTAATTCAAGAAATTTTGTTATACGAACAGATCACAGTCTAAAAACACATTTAAATTTGTGTTAACATTTATTTAAAAAGTAAATTAAACATTATTATTAAGCAAAGTATGTTTGTTTAAATACAAAACACATATTTTTGTAATACTATATACAGATAATGAAAATATTAAAAAAGCAAAGATCAACTATCTTTTGAGAAAGAAACATAAAAGATTTTTTTTCAGAACATTAGTTGATAATTCAGAACATTATTTGATAAAAAGACCACAGTTTTTATTCACTAATTTAAAAAGAAAAGCAAATTAGGATTATCTGTCTTGCACAAATGTGTGTGGGTGTGAGTGTTTGAGTGTGTGTGCCTAAAATATATATAATGTAGGAAAATGCTTTTTAAAAACAAGTATATAAAAATTCTTCTATTTTTTTTATTCAGTTCAAGTCATACCATACACACAGTATTCTTTAATATATTTTAAAATTACTAATAGTTAACAACTCTAATCATACCACTTTAGAGGCCAGATTAACTAGCAAGTACCAGAATTGTCAAGGCTGCAATAGTGAGACTTGCTCTACCACGTGCGTGTGCACGCACACACACACACACACACACACACACACACACATGGGGTGGGTGGAGAGAGAGGGAGGGAGGGAGAACAAAAGAAAACTGAAAACTGAGAAACAAAAATGCCAATTTTAACAGAAATTAAAAATAAAATGTCAATTATATCAGGAGCTATGAAAATTGATAATGAAAGTTCAGCAGACAGTCCTAATTATAATTAGCTAGAAGGTCGTGCAAACAGTAATTTTCTTTTCTCATCTAATAGGAACTATTAGGTAAAAGCAATAAGAAATTATGTAATAATATAAGAAATACTATTAACTTTAAATCCAGAACTGAATGGATTTCAATTGTTGTTAATTTTCAATAATGTCCTCAAGAAATGAATGATGTTATTATTTTAAAATTTTGATTTTTGCAGCTTGAAAAATTCTTGTTGTAAACAAAAGTAACATCAATTATTATTAATCTGGCAATGCAGCTGCATATAAGAGAATTACTCAGAAACAAAGGCCTTTTTATATTATTACACTATGTCCCTCAAAAGGGCTAATTTAAAAATAGCCAAGAAAATATTAAAAGTTGGAAATACACAAGAATAAAGTTAATAAAATGTTTTGAGAGTATAGGCCTTGAAATGAAATCTTAGAAACAGCCAAACATAGAGGCTGAGAATATATTGCATGCAAGAATATAATACTGGATAAGAAGAAGAAATGCATGCTTAATATGAGATATACCTGCCCCAGTTAAATGCTTTAAGCAGACTTTTTATATCATTATGATTGAGGCAGAAATATTCTGAATATGCAGCTGTTCAGAGTAGCATATGCAATCATGTGATCAGAGTGTCTTCAGAGCCTGGGAGGCAGACTGCAATGGCTATGAGACTTTAAATATGCAGTACAATGCTTGGGAATACACTCAGGATCCTAGATAATTGATACTCTACATGTTTTATCTTTTCTCCTTTCTCCTGCCTTTGGTAATCACTCGACTGTGATTCAGAGCATATTTCTTATAATTTAGTAGTCGTGTTTTACAGCTAGAAGCTGAGAAAGATTTTAAAGGTTTACATATTTAAGGTAAAAGCATATTTAAATTTCATGTTAAAATTACAGGCAGACATCACAAAATACATAAGAACCAATACTCTTAAAAGAATATTCTAATTTAGCCTCTGATAATTTCATACATTTATACATTTTAATTTCACCCAACCCTACTCCCATGCGCCAACTTATTCCCTTTCAAAATCATGTCTTCATGGTTTTATCATTGTTACTATCAATAGCCCATCTGAGACAAATTAGTTCTTACTATTTGCACCTTTGTATGAGGCTACAATTTAATGACTTATCAAGCATCTTTATTTACATCTCTATCACCTATCATCTATCTATCTATCTATCTATCTATCTATCCATCCATCCATCTATCTATCTAAACATAAACACACATATATGTTAAAAGTACACACACACAAACATGTGTGTGTGTGTGTGTGTGTGTGTGTGTGTGTGCTGCCACTGTGATAAGAATCTTCTTGAGGAATAGATTTCTTTTGATCTATATTTAACTTGGTCTTCCTTACTACATGACTTAGAGAATCTTGGAATGAAAAGAATTCCTGTGTAGTTACCAGGTCAGTGTATACCCTGCAGCCAAAATGTGTAGAAAAATTTTAACACAGCAACACTGATGCTCTGTCAAGGGATTGCACCAAAAAAAATGTTATAGCTCTGTGTGATCTAGCTAAAATGGCACACATTTTATCCCTTGGCCAGAATACACAAATTAGTAAACAACTTTGATCCCTAACAGTGAAGATAAAGTTAGTTTGTAGAAAAAAGCAACCGCATTTGAAAGTGACATCTAATTAAGCAGCACACAAAGTGACAAATGAGAGAAAGATTTGACAGAATGAATCAGAGAAAGGATACTGCAAACTCTCATGAGAACAGAGAGGAAAGAAAGGTAACTTAAAAGAGCAGAACATGTGTGCAAGTGCTCACACGTACACAAACATGCACAAACATGCACGAACACACAAACACACATACACACATATCCACACATATGCAACCACACATGCATACACACACATGTACATACACATGCACAAACAAGCACATACACATGCACATACACACAAACATGTGCTCATGCACACACGTGCATTCACACAGGAATTCATGCATGTGTGTGTATAAGTGTGTGAGAGAGACAGAGAGACAGACTGACAGAGAAACAGAGAGAGACAGAAAGAGAGAGAGAGAGGCAGGGAGGGAAAGAGGAGAGAGGAGAGAGGAGAGAGAGAGAGAGAGAGAGAGAGAGAGACAGAGAGAGAGAGAGAGAGAGACAGAGAGAGAGAGAGAGAGAGAGAGAGAGAGAGAGAGAGAGAATTTTTAGAGACAGGTTTCAGGTGACAATAGAACAAACTGTAGAATGAATAGGATCCAGAAGATTATAAGAGACTGCTAGATTTAGTTTGAAATAAAGCAGAACAATTCAGTGAGAAGCTGCAGAAAGCCAGTTTGAATCAGTCAAATGGGAGAGAAGTATGAGCCAGAACAGTTGATTTGAAACCATCAGACAGAGTTCAAAAACAGCAAGAAAGAATGATTTTATTCAGCTGTAAGCCTCTGAGACAACATCTGGCAAATAAAACATACTTTTTCAGAAAAGAACTTGCTAGGGCAAGAACCCCAATAAGTATGCTCATACTGCTTGTGTTGACTATCAATAAAATGAAGGAACAGATGTTTTAATTAATAAATGGAAGAATAACTGAATCTTCTTCTGAGTAGATAAAAACTCAGTTTATTATTTTAGATATTTGCCTTATTTACATATCAAATGGTATCCCCTTTCCTTATAACCCATCTGAAAATCCCCTATCCCATCCCCCCCCCCCCTGCTTACCAATCCCCCTCCCACTTTCCTGACTTGACATTCCCCTACACTGGTGCATCCAGCCTTCACAGGACCAATGGCCTCTCCTTTCAATGATGTCTGAAAAGGTCATCCTTTGCTACATATGTAGCTGGAGCCATGGGTCCCTCCGTACATCCTCTTTTGCTGGTGATTTAGTCCAGCTCTTGGAGTACTGGTTTGCTCATATTCTTGTTCCTCCTATGGGGCTGCAAACCCCTTCAGCTCCTTGGATTCTTTCTCTAGCTCCTCCATTGGAGACCCTGTGCTCAGTCCATTGGTTGGCTGTGATCCATCTGTATTTTGATCCTCCATCTAAGAAGGACCAAAGTATCCACACTTTGGTCTTCCTTCTTTTTGAGCTTCCTGTGGTCTGTGAGTTCTATGTTGGGTATTACAAGCTTTTGGGCTAATATCCACTTATCAGTGAGTGCATACCAGGTGTGTTCTTTTGTGATAGGGTTACCTTACTCAGGATGATATCTTCTATTCCATTCATTTGCCTGAGTTTTATGAATTCATTGTTTTTAATAGCTGAGTATTATTCCGTTGTGTAAATGTACCTCATTTTCTGTATCCACTCCTCTGTTGAGGGACATCTGTGTTCTTTCCATCTTCTGGCTATTATAAGTAAGGCTGCTATGAACATAATGGAGCATGTGTCCTTATGACATGTTGGAGCATCTTCTGGGTATATGCCATTTTTAAAATTTCAACTTTAAAATTTTCAACACACAGACACACACACACTCACAAATGCAAATAATACTAACATTAACCAACTCTGTATTCCTAACATAATTCAAGACTCCCTGGAATATTAGTCATCTCTTTTTAAGAGTTTTGGTAACATGGCAAACTTGTTTTTAATTTTTGTATCATACAGTGAAAATCACTGGCCTTGATTTAAATTCCTCTGCAAAGCTAGGACATATAATGTTTTGAACTCTATTATTTAAACAGTATTTGTTATAACTATAAAATTATTAAAGCAGAATTAAGCCTTGAACTTAGAGTATGGAATAATAATGATTTCTTTTATTCATATATATATATATATATATATATATATATATATATATAATATCCAAACCATTAACATTATGAATTTAGAATTAACATTTGTATCTCTTACAGCCAAGGCTAGCATGAAGCACAGTCTTCCTGGCATTTTATCATAGCCCATTTATAATACCCAAAAGCACATTTATAAAACAGTCAATAGAGTATACAGAGGATGTTCTGAAGCCCTGTAGCTCATATGTAGCCAAGGACTGCCTTGTCTAGCCTCAGTGGAAGAGGATGTGCCTAATCCTGCAATACTTGATGCCCCAGGGAAGGGGGATGCTGAGGAGTCGAGCACCCTCTCAGAGGCAAAGGAGAGAGAGAAGCAGGTTAAGAACTCTGTGAGGGGTGCTGAGGGGGGTCAACTTTCAGGACATAAATACATTAAATAATGAATTACAAAAACAACCAGCAGATAGGTTGGAAAAACACATTAAATGTATTTAAAAATAGGATGGGGAGATGGCTTGTTACTGCTCTTGTAAAAGACCAAAGTACAAGAGTTTATTTCCTTGCACCCATGTCTGATGGCTTAAACACAATGCACCAACAACTCCAGGGTATCAGAAGTCTTCTGGCCATCAGGACATTTATATGTACAAAGTTCTGCAAACACGCACCAGTGAATATGTATTCTACAATAAAATTTAATCTTCAAATCATTGCTAATTATTTTTAACTATACATAATTTTAAGCCTGCACACAACAGAAAGTTGAAATTATGCCTTTTAAAGTATCCAGGTACAGACATGTACATGTGCATTCTTCTACTGTCAATTTGAATGTCTTTAGACCACACTGAGAGACTGTTCTTTTTGGACGATGTATTTTTTCTGTATTTTTAAAAACATCACCTATGCTTATGTTTACTTGCAGCAATGGGAAATTTATTTTGATAATTATGCAAGTGTCAAATTATGATTCTATCACAATAGTTGATCATTTGTATGCAAATACATTTACATTTTTCTAAAATAAAGGTATCAGTACTTTAAATGATATACAGAATGCAAGAACAAAATGTTCTCCATATAAATAAGCTCCTAGGTTTCCTCTGTTCTCATACAGATTTCAGCAAAGTCACATAAACTATTTATTATGGTGCTGGGAAGTATTATACAAGGTTATAGGCGCTACAAAATTTATTTTGGTCATCAATTTTTAATTTTATATTAATTAAAATTCTAAAATCATTACTAAAATCAAATAATCAACTTTTAAGTTGTATCTTTGCCTTAATGAGTAACCAGTTAAGCTAAAAAATATTCACTAGATCATTTGAAAGTAAAATATAATTATGAGTTTCTTTAGAATCACATGAATTAAAAATTCATTGATTTAAAAATAGTGTCAGTTTGATGACTTTAAAATATCCTCACAGGTTTTTCTTCTAAGTGGCCAAATGTTTCAGAAAATGTAATGTCTGCCTGATGACATAGGACCATTAAGAAATATGAAGGAATGGATCTCATCTAAAATTACACATACAATTATGTGTTTCAATAGCACATGTGAATTCTCTAAGCTGTGTTCACTTGAGTCAAATGTGTAATCATTATCTGGGATAGCAGAACATGGGCTAGGTGGAAAGAGCAGTGTGTTTGCTTTGCAATCATGAGCACCTGGGTTTGCATTCCCCTCAAATTGAATAAAGCTAGCTCTGGTAACAAGACAGATGGATCACTAAGCTTTCTGGCTACCAATCTTCTGTATATAGAGCCAAATGTGTAGTGAAAGACCATATTTAAATGAATTAATCAATAAATAAATGGAGAACACCCAAAATAAACTTCTGGGTTTATTCACGTATTCACAGTCATATTCACGTATTTGTACATGCATTGTGCATAATATACACAGACATGTATTTATATAGTATACACACATGTATATATAATGTGTGTATATATATATATATGTATATATATATATATAAAGAAAATAGAAAAGCTGAACAGCATTATTGAATGAGCTGTTTTTCATGAATATCTTTAAATATTTTAGGGAGGGAATATAAAAATGAGATAAGAAGATAGCACATGTATGTTCATCTACATATGTAATGCTATTAGGTAATTTTAATTAATTTAATACCAATGTTGAGAATAAGATATGAAAATACATAAAAAACTAGTATGTGAAATAAGAGTTGGAAAATACTACCTGTTCAGGTGTAAAAAACAATAAAGAAAAAAATCCCAAACAAAGGTAAAGAACAATGCAAATGCCTTGCATATGTATATATGTAAATATATCTTTTACAATTATATATAAAATAATATAAGCAATATACTGTGTCTCATTCATTGCATATTATAGCCATACTTTACACAATTGTCATGATATACATCTATATCAAAATTATTATGAATATTGGAAAAGGAAACAAAAATTTCTTCAATGGTACTTTTGTTATTCTGGATTGAAAACTTAAACTAAAGTCCAGATAATCACACTTCTTCCTTTGTACCTTAATCATTATTTTGTGGTATTTTTTGACCGGTTTTATTACAGAAACATATTTAGTTTCCTAATAGAAAATCTAAAATCTGTTCCCTACTAGAATGGACTGGATAATTTTCACTTCTGAGAATTCTACATTCAAAATTTTAAAATATTTTATCTGTGTTCTTTGTTCTTAATAGGATACTACAAAAATTTTGCATCCTTAAGCTTTGGTTTTTTTTTTTAATTACTAACAACTACAAAATAAATAGGGATTGAAAATGAAGGCATCCAGCAGGTATTTACACATACAATATTCTCTTTGGAATGAAAAACCTTACTAAAATAATAAATAAATTTACTTTAATTTTATTATTTGCTTCAATGTAAGATATGACAAATGAAAATTCTTACTGACATCAACTCAGACCTAATGATTTTGATTTTCTTTTCATTTATTGATAGATGTCTTGTTTTATTATTAATTACATTGTCAATTTTCCAAATTTTACATTTAATGTTGATATAATATCTCCTTTGCAAATCATTCTGTTCAATGGAAACAAATATTTTTAAATATGTCAATCATCTTTAATTTCATTAACAACTCAGAGCTCAGAGTTATGTCAAGCATCCCTGTTTTACAGCTGCAAAATTGTTGTGAATTTGAACTGTACGTGACTGTGTAAATTAAATTTAGATGGAAGGGATAATTATTCAGATACACACTTTGATGTGTGTGCATGTCTGTGTGTTTGTAAAGTGTTTCTGTGTCTGTGTGTCTGTGTGTCTTTGTGTACTTTTGTATGTATATGCGTGTACATTTGTAGAAGCCAGAAGACAGTCTCCAGTGTAATTACTTAAAAAACATGCACAATTTTTCTCTCCTTTCCTCCTTTACTTTCTTTCTTTCTTTCTTTCTTTCTTTCTTTCTTTCTTTCTTTCTTTCTTTCTTTCTTTCTTCTTTCTTTCTTTCTTTCTTTTTTTGCAAAGAGTTTCAGTTGGACTTCAGACTCAGAACTTAGGCCAAGTTGTCTGACCAGATATCCCAAGGATGACTGCTTGTCTCATCCTCCTTTCATTAGGATTCACAAATGCTTGCCATTTTATCTGGTTTTTACATGGGCATTGGGGATCTAAGTCAGATTCTCCTGCTTTCATGCCAATCTCTTTACCAACTGATAGAATCTTCCCAGGACCAAGACTAGCAATGCATTCTGGCCTTTAAGTAAGAGCTGCAAGGAAGACACCATGGAACAGCCATCCGAGGAAATTTAACAAGATTCTTTCCAAATAATGAAATGTACAGAAGTCATAGAACAGTGCTTACCTCTCATTAAGAAGACTCTGAGTTCAGCTCAGTATGCTAAAAGCTAAATTTAATATAAAAGAAATGATCCTAATGAGTGGCACAATAAAAAATAATGATTATATTTACATGTTACTGCATTATTTATAAGAAAGCAGGTGTTATAGTTCCCAAACCTTTAAACCTAAAGCCTTTAAAAATAAACTAAATAAAATAAAAATAAACTTGGCAATTATGGAAAATATTGTACCATTCAAATTAATGGAATTGTTTGCTTAATTTAAAACTTGTGGTAGATTTATAAACTCAGTGGATTACTTGTCTAAGTCTTGAGATAACTATTTAATGTAGTCTATTTATTTTATTTCCCTACTAATTTTAATTAGTTTATTTCCTCTCATGTAAATTTAAGGTAAACAGTGTCTCAATTAATTAATTATAATATTGTTTTCCCATCTTGGCTATTCAATATTTAGTTCTGGTGCTAAATGTCACATATATGAAAGTTAATATGTATCTTCATATACGTTAATAAAAAGTACTATTGATGGAATTGAGAAGAGTTGGTCAGCAAAATGAAAATGACCATCCTTCTCAATTATAATAATATTTTAATGAGGGAAGGAAGTGCTAAAAATGACATAGATTTGCTATAATTCAATGTGGACAGCAAAATCTGCGATGGCTTCAGGCCTGCCTATATTGCTTTCTAATTTATACTGCCTGAATATATCTTGAAACGATGAGCTATAGGTACATCCATTAAATATAGATAGGTAGTATTTTAATGCTTAATAACTCTTCATAATGTGACATGTCTCTCTTGACCAGTTGCAATAATTTCTTTTCACTGAGTCTTACAGATCCAAAGACAAACTGTGATATAATTCAAAAGGAAGCCAGGTTTGCCATTACATCTGAAGAAAGAGAAATATGTACATAAAAAAGGCTACAGTGTCATTTATGGCCCATGAGATAACAGGGACAAAGCTTAGAGAAGGTGGAGCTAAGAATTTCATGAGGAGTTGGTAAACCTTTAAGAATGTAGAGAACATACTTCATACTCATTAACTAAGTTTTCCCTATAAGGTAAGAAAATAAAATTTGTCCATCATAGATTTAGTGATAAATTTGAAAGTCTTACCTCTCTGATTCTCCAACATGACTCACCTGCCAATTCTTATGAGCCTAGTCTCTATGTTTTACCATTCTTTCATTTGAAAAAAGTATCAGACTACTGAATGGAGAGAGTATTTTACCAATTGTTATAATAGCATTAAAGTAATTTGATGAAGTTATTTAACTCAGTGCTAGCACATTCTCTATCATTTAGCTAAGTATATTGTACATATTTACCTTTAAAAATTATAGTCAAAATTATAAGAGAATGTAGTTTAAAACAGTAATCTCAGAGAAAGCCATGAAGTCATCACAGAAAAATAAATGTTTATGTTTACCAGATTTATGTACAAAGGTGAATACAACTGGACTCTCCAGGGAGTTTAGAGGTCCGGTGGGTGGGGAGTGGGAGCATTCACGTGGAGACAGGGGATGTGGGGGATGTATGGGATATGGAACAGTCGGAAGGTGGACAGGGAAGGGGTGAAATATGGAGTATTAAATAAATAAATAAATAAATAAATAAATAAACAGTTTTTTAAAAAAGATTGTCTCTTCAATATATTCTTTTTATTCCACCATTTTACTATTCTGAATTTTGATAAATTTTGAGGTCATAAAATGATATTTGACAATTTTCTTATCAGCACTTTCCCACATCATCTCTCACAGAGATTATTTCCTTGAATCTTGAATCATATGATGTATTTATATTTGTATTCCAATACCAAAATCACTTTTGGATTCCAAGTGTCAAGGAGGCTCAACTTTTCAATCTGAGATAGTCAGATAAGTCTAGTTTTATAGAAAATGATAGTATCTATGTGAATTGTAGAAAATGGTATATAAATTTATATTTTACTAGAAAAAGCTCTAGGACATCTGGGCAGTTAGCTATGAATCATAGAGAATCTACTCCAATGTAGTATAAGAATGAGTGTTGGTCTTGTCTCTTGGTTTTATGGTTACAACTTATGGTTTTAAGTGAGGATAGTGTCATCTTCCTAAATGGATTGTAGGGATATAAACAGAAGCAGCTAGGATGTTTCAATTTGAAACATATGCTATGATAGTGGTGTGCTGAGAATCGTGAACAGAAAATACGTTAAATAAAAAAGGATATTGCTATAAATATCATGTCATCCCCAAAACTAAGTTTCTCTAGTAAGAAATGCTAATACACTGTAGGTTTTTAATCTAGTACAGTGAATCAAGAAGGTGATCATAGTTAGAATGGCATAAAAATATTATGTGGAATAAAAAAACAATATTATGCCATAATATGTAGAATTACGAGTTAAAACTTCTACATGACTAGCAGATTGTGTTCTAATTTGTTTCATGTTCAAGTGAACACCAAGGCTTTGTCAGGCTTACAGTTCGGTGTCACAGTCTATCATGGAGGATGTCTGGGCAAGAATTGAAGGAGGAATCTGAAAGTACGTATAATTAGAGGAAATCTCAGCTTGCTCATTTGTGCCCAAGGTCATGTTTGATTGCTGGTCTTTTATAGCCATGGCCCCTTTTCCCAGCAATGGAACATACACAGTAGTTTAGATCCTGCTACATCAACCAGGAATCATGAAATAGCCACAGGATAGTTTATAAAATCCTTTATTTTCTAACTGGTTTTCTCTTCCCTGTTGTCATGCTGAAAACCAAGTTTACCCATCTCAAGCCTGCTCTTCGCCTTTTTGACCAAAAGTATATCTTTTCTAAACCATAATTTTAGCTTTCTAGTCAACAAGTTCACATGTTGATTCAGTTCAAAATAGTAAACTTTTAAAATTCCACAATCTATACAATAATAAAGATCCCTTTAAAGCCCAAGCTCTCAAAACTTATAAGCTCCTATAAAATTAAGCAACAACAGCAAAGGTATATTGTTATTCTCAGATTAAATACCAATTTGTTTTGCTGTGATAAACATCATGAATTAATGTAACTCAGAGAAGGAATGTGTTCATTTGACTTAAACTTTCAGGTCACAGTTCATCATGGAAGGAAGTCATGACAGGAGTTCAAATTACAACTTGAAGGCAGACACTGAAATAGGGAGAATTGACTAACACTGCTTATTTACTTAACACCAGGGTCCTATTCATCTGTCCTTCCATAGTTCAGGCTCATCTACCCATGTACCAAACTACACACAGTAGGCCTTTCTATATTAATTCTCAATAAAAATTACCAACACATCAATCAAGGCAATAGGTAGAGGCAACTCATCAATCAAGAAAATCTCTTCGATTGCTGGAACGATTGCAAGCTGGTAAAACCACTCTGGAAATCAGTTTGGTGGTTCCTCAGGTACTACCGGGGGACTGAGCTATACCACTCCTGGGCACATACCCAGAAGTTTCTCCAGCATGTAATAAGGATACCTGCTCTACTATGTTCATAGAAGCCTTATTTATATAGCTAGAATCTGGAAAGAACCCAGATGTCTCTCAACAGAGAAATAGATATAGAAAATGTGGTACTTTTATACAATGGAGTACTACTCAGCTATCAAAAAGAATGAATTCATGAAATTCTGAGGCAAATGGATGGACCTAGAAAATATCATCCTGAATGAGGTAACCCAATCACAAAAAAACACACATAGTACTGATTAGTGAATATTAGTCCAAAAGCTTGGAATACCCAACATACAATTTAAAGACCACATGAAGCTCAACAAGAAAGAAAACCAAAGTGTGGATACTTTGGTCCTTCTCAGATGGGGGATTGAAATAGACATGGCTCACAGGCAACCAACAGACTGAACACAGGGTCTCCAATGGAGGAGTTAGAGAAAGTACCCAAAGAGCTGAAGAGGTTTGCAGCCCCACAGGACAAACATTAATATGTACCAAACAGTAACCTGAGAGCTCCCAGGGACTAAACCATGAACAAGAGTACACATGGAGGGACCCATTGCTCCAGCTTCATATGTAGCAGAAGGAGGCCTTTTCAGACATCAACGAGAGGAGAGGCCATTGTTCCTGTGAAGGGGATGTAGGGGAACAGCAGGTCAGGAAAATGAGAGGGGGGTTGGTAAGCAGTTGGAGGGAGGATGGGATATAGGGTTTTCAGAGGGGTAATGAGGAAAGGGGATACCATTTGAAATGTAAATAAAGCAAATATCTAATAAAATAAAAATAATATATATAAAAAAAAGAAAATCTCTTCCAAGGTATGTGAAGTTGGGTTAGTTGGTGTCCTGCTGTGGACATAGTTGAGCTAGTATTTTGTGATGGTAGAACATATTTTGGGTATAGACAAAGCAGGAGTCATATAAGTGGGTCTTGATGTAGAACTATTCATAATTTTCTATGAAACCACCAAGTTGATTTCCAGAATTGTTGTACAAGTTTGTACTGCCTCAATCAATTGGAGAGTGTTCCTTTTGCTCCACATTCTTACCAGAATGCCTATTACTTGAGTTTTTTTTATTTTATACATAGTTAAGTTTTGGACTCGACATACTATCCAATAGTTCATTCTAATTAAAATGATAGATTCAAGACTGGATTCTTAACAGAAATTATGCCCAAAGAATAATCATAGACTGATTCATTTCTATAAATAATGCTGAATAAAATCACCCACTTTGAACAACTAGTAGGCAGACAGTTGTCATGACTTCAAGAGAAACTGGGCTTTATTTGTGATACATATAAAATGTCAATTGGATCAGAAACGAAAATGTGTTAACTCATATGAAAAGATGTTTTGGAATCTCACAAGCATTAATGTTCCAAAAAATCCACAAACTGAGTATATACATCCAAAAATAAATAAATAAAAAGGAAAATGTGTTACCCCATGCCTTCTATTTTCTTAGGATTGTATAAACTTTTTCATAGTAAAACACATTAGAATTTAATCATATAAGTAGAAATGTCATAAATATGAAACATGTTACAGGATGCAAAATATCTACAAGTAAATATGCAATTTTTGTCAAGGTAGGTAGAGGCTCTTACTGAAAACAAAAGCATGTTTGAGTAACAGGATTGAAAGTTGTATGTGATTGAACCTATTGTTGTTGAAGAAGAATGCTTGCAATGACCCTAAAAATGAACAAACATGCATCTATCTGTTAAGAAGAACTGTGAATGAAGGGAATTCTGTGAAAAAATAGAAATCTAAGAGTAAAGAAACCATGACAGTAATTATACATAGTGAGAAAGAAGATAGGTGTTGGCTTTGAAAAAACAAACAAAAAAAATCTTGTGAGAAGGGAAATTATATGTTTTATTTAATCAAAGTCATTATGATTAGATCCCTTAAGATGATTTCATGGGCAACACTGCTCACTACCAAGACCAGTGTCTTCAGTTTTATCCTCAGAGCACACATGCTGAAAGGAGAAACTAGGCATCCAAATGACATCATCTGATGTCTCAACCTTGCATGATTTGAGAGTCATAGGCTCATACAAATGCACATGTGCAGATACACACACACACACACACACACACACTCCTAAATCAATAAATCTGTTCAGTCAATTTAATATGCTTGTTCTCATGCAATGTACAATAGAAGTAGAAGGACAGAAGCAAGAAGTTAATTAGCAGCCTACTATAATCACAAGCCATGCATTTGTAACTGTGAGCAGGTTGAGAACAACAGAGGTGAGGAATTAGAGACACAGTCAGCCTGTATGTCAACATTAACTGTTACTGAAAGAAAAATGGGGTACAAAGCTAAACAAAGAATTTTCACCTGACGAATATCAAATAGCGAAGAAGCACCTAAAGAAATGATCAACATCCTTAGTCATCGGGGAAATGCAAATTAAAACAAACCTGAGACTTCATCTCACATCAGTGAGAATGGCTAAGATCAAAAACTCAGGAGAAAACAGGTGCTGGTGAGGATGTGGAGAAAGAGAAAGACTCTTCCACCGCTGCTGGTTCAACCACTCTGGAAATCAGTCTGACAGTTCCTCAGAAAACTGGGCATCATACTTCCAGAGAATCACACTATACCACTCTTGGACATATACCCACAGGATTCCCAAGCATGTAATAAGGACACATGTTCCACTACATTCATAGCAGCCCTATTTATAATAGCCAGAAGCTGGAAAGAACACAGATGTCCCTCAATGGAGGAAGGATACATAAAATGTGGTATATATATACACAATGGAGTACTATTCAGCCATTAGAAACAATGAATTCATGAAATTCTTAGACAAATGGGTAGAACTAGAGAACATCATCCTAAGTGAGGTAACCCAGTCTCAAAAGAACACTCATGGTATGTACTCACTAATAAGCAGATATTAGCCTAGAAGCTTGGAATACCCAAGGCACAATTCACATATCAAATGATGCCCAAGAAGAAGGAAGGAGTGGCCCCTGGTCCTGGAAAGGCTCAGTGCAGCAGTATAGGGGAATAACAGGACAGAGAATTGGGAAGGGGTGGATTGGGGAACAGGGGGAGGGAAGAGGGCTTATAGGACTTTCAGGGAGGGGGAATCCAGAAAAGGGGAAATCATTTGAAATGTAAAATATATATTGAATATAAAAGAAAAGAAGAAAGAAAGAAAGAAAGAAAGAAAGAAAGAAAGAAAGAAAGAAAGAAAGAAAGAAAGAAAGAAAGAAAGAAAGAAAGAAAGAAAGAAAGAAAGAAAGAAGGAAGGAAGGAAGGAAGGAAGGAAGGAAGGAAGGAAGGAAGGAAGAAAGAAAGAAAGAAAGAAAGAAAGAAAGAAAGAAAGAAAGAAAGAAAGAAAGAAAGAAAAGAAAGAAAGAAAGAAAAACTCAAACTAAAAAAATGAAAGAAAGAAGGAAAAATGAGTCTACTTGGTCAGGTAAAAAATAAACTTCTATACAGGAAAATAAAGAGAACACATCAATTTGAGGGGATTGTGAAAAGGAAGAACTTTACAATGGAAACTCATTTTCAGCATCATGGTAGACAATCCTCTGAAAATCTTGTGGTCTTGTATAAAAGTCTTTATATATTTCTGGTCAGATCCAAGGCTTCAAAATACAACTTTAATGATTCTCAATATATATTTATTTTATATAGAAATTATTTAGATTTTATTTATATAAATTTAATTATATATAACTATTAACATAAATTTAAGTAGATAAATAATTAAATAGCAATGTTATATATTAGTATATTAAAATTAAAAATCAAGTCAAGAATGAAATTATGGGATGCTCTCATAGAAACAGATGGCATAGGTTAATATTATTCTGCAGATAATGTCATGTTTAATATACATTGCAAGTAAGTAGAGATAGTTAATTACTTCATTGTTGTGACATGTACTACAGTTTTTTTCTGTAATGATGGAAGCTAGACCACAGGATACCAGCTTTCAGGTCAGGTTTAACATTAGTCATCTGAGTCCTGTGTTCTAAGTGTGTGTTGCCTTTAGCAGTAGGGGTCTACCCTCAATCTCTGAGTCATATCTAGGGACTATACTAATAATCTATACAGTTTTAGTAGCATGAACTAACCAGAAAAACCACTCAAAAGGATTTTTTTTGTTTGAACGATTCTTGAGTACTAACCAAATCTTGGGATTTGGCTAGTACATGTCTATGTTTCTTGCACACATATATACATACACACATACACACACAGAGGGAGAGAAGAGAGAGACAGAGACAGAGAAGAGAGGTTATATGTGTGTGTATGTGCGTGTGTGTATTCTTGTGTGTGTATTGTATAATTTTAATGAAGAGAAGGGGGCTTGAGGGACTTTCGGGAAGTGGGGGGCTAGAAAAGGGGAAATCATTTGAAATATAAATAAATTATATCGAATAAAAAAATTAAAAAATAATATTTTTGGATCTATTAAACATTCTGTTATTAGTTGTTGTTGGTTCTTCTCCTACTACATTGACCTGACCCACCCTCCCTCTCTGTCTCTCTCTCTGTCTCTCTGTCTCTCTCTGTCTCTCTCTGTGTTTCTGTCTCTGTCTCTGTCTCTCTCTCTCTCTCCCCTTGGGGCCCTCTAGCAGTGATTCCTTTTTTTCTACCTCATTTAGCCTATATTCAGCTCTTCCACTATTAAGCCTGTGGTACCTTTACAGTTTCCTGGTTTCTATGATTGTACCATTGTTATATACTCACACTGGAAAATCTAGATAGAGGGACCTCACTTTAGAGAGAGAATATGTAGCATTTGTCTTTCCAGGTTTGGTTTCCCTGACCCAATATGACCTTTCCTATTTTCAGTTACTTACATGAAAATTGCATGATTTCACTTTTCATTACAGAAAATTGTCAAATTGTCTTCCATTGTGTCTATGTACCTCATTTCCTTTATCCAGTCATCTGTTAAAGGACATTCGGATTGTTTCTATAATATATCTATTTTGGATAGGCAGCAATGATTATTGCTGAGCAACTATCTGTGGAGTTTGATAATAAGGCCTTTTGACCTAGGCCAAAAATGGCATGCCTGAGCCTTATGGTATTTTTAGTTTGTGAGGATTCTCTATATTTGTTTCCAGAATGGCTTTACCAATTCTCAGTCCCACCAAGAGTGAGTGACTGTTGTTACTTCACTAAAGCTCATCAACATTTTTTGTCAGTGAATTGGTTGATCTTAGCTGTACTGAGTGGGGGAATATGAACTCTCAGAGTTGTTCCAATTTGCATATTTTTAATTGCTAATCTAACTAAACAGTTTTGGAGCCATGTCTTAGCCTTTTCTCTTTCTCCTATTGAGAACTGTCTTTCTGCGTAAAGGAGTGATCCAGCAACCCTGTCATGTAAGCTTTGTCTTGCGAAACCCACTTAAAATCAGGAGAATTTTCTACAATCAATTTAAATGTGTTTTAATTTTTAGTCTAATATATACATACATGATAATGTATATGAGCATTTTTAAGCCTAATGTTATTTGCTATCAGTTTTATATCTATTCTGCTGGAATAAAAGCTATGTTCTTAGATATATTCTGTCAAGGCTCCTGAATTGTGGACACATTTATAAAATTTACATAGTTGCACTAACAAGCACAGTTATTAGTAACAAGACAAAAATTAAATAAAGCAATCCTCCTGGTGGCATCTCAAAGTGTTAACTTTGCAAAAATGTGAAAATCTGCAGTTCAACAGATTGAACAAAATGAGCAGTGTGATGTTTGCCACACAACACATTTTATCAGATTTTCAATTTCATCTTTCATGAGAATGTCACTAATGGGGCTTTTTAAACATTTATGACAAGTACAACTGGTCTTTAAACTCCTGTCATCAAACTGTCACTAATACTAGAATTTGCATATAAATTTCAGCTTCCCCACCCTACACAATGTGAACAAAATGAATAATTACTTGCTTTTCTGTCCAGGCAAATGTATGTAAGGCAAACATGATGTGCTGTGTGTCAACAGAAAAATGCAGGAGCGACTTGGTGGACAGAATGCTCTCTGTAAAGCACTTGTGGGAATACAGCGGAGCATCATTTTCTAGGGTGACTCTTCCTTGGAACTGATGCATGACCTGCATTGATGAGATTCATATGTTCCAGTAAGCAGATTTGCTAAACTACCGGTTTACCATGTGACTCTCCCATTATCACCTCCAGTTCTTGCCATTCATTCCAATGTAATGATCACTTCTGAAAGCATTCACACTGTCAGCCTGACTGGCTGGTTGCCTCTTGCTCTGTGGAAAGATTATTGATTGCTGATGTTTACAAAGCAAATATGAGGCAATAAACCATGAGAGCTGTTGATAATTCAAGAGGCAGAGCTGGTAATTATCTAAGGATCAGGAGGATTATTACATATATGGACTTGGTAAATATGACTGATTGCTATCCTGGTGCTCCAATGACTATATGAATTTAAATGCACTGTTATTGATTTTTCTTTTGGTTTTATTAAATTTTAAATGGAGAGATTCTTTTAAAGATGCAAATGTCCATTTTATCCTTGTCAAATCCTGTTACAGTTAGTTGAGAATTTATGGATAGGGCATCAGTGAGCGCGGACTGCAGAAGTTCATTTCAGGCAACACTCCCACATCGTCCTCGCTCTCCTCCACATCCCTCTGCCCATGCTCACATTCCTTACTCTGCAGATGGCACACACACCAGCATCAGAATCCTGGAGAATGTGCTTTAGGCTCCGTTAGTGCTTCTTAAGACACTAGTGAAAGGCACTTATATATCTGGATGATTCTTCCAGAAAGAGCTGAGGTACCGTGGAACCTTTCTCTTCTTTCTTTTTTAAAATAAAAACTGTTAAGGAGACAACCATTTTGACAGTCAAAATGTGATAAACCTTCAAAGAATACCGGACAGTTCCAAACGCATGAAGTGTGAATTTATTAACACAAACATATATATTAGTTGTTTTTATTGGCCAATAGTTTAATTCTCAGAGTCATATCTTTTCCATGCTTTTTAAAAATAAATGTCAAGCCATATGCAGAGAATGAAATATCTTGAAACCATCAGTTCCTTGTAAGATGTCTCCATCAAATTCTACCTTGTTGGTCCCAGAGACCCTTGTGGCAAAAAAAGAAGAAATACTGTAAGAGCCAGAAGGGACAGAAGATCCTAAAGAATAAAATAGATGACTGTCTCCACACATGAACTCACAAAGATCATGACAACAGACAGGGACTTGGTCCCAAGCATTGAAAAGATGTATGGACACAATGTGCCTCCCCTAACCCAGAAGGAAAACTATAATCAGAATATATTGTATGAGAGAAAGTCTGTTCAGTAAAAGAAAAACAGAAAATGAAATATCTGTCTAGGATACCACATGAAAGGAAGACTAGTACTTGTCTCTCATATGCATTTTTTGTTTTGTTTTGTTTTTGCAGTACAATATTTTTATTGGATATTTTATTTATTTACATTTCCCCTTTCCCAATCCCCCCCGAGAAACTCCCTATCCCATCCCTCTGCCTCCTGTCTCTATGAGGGTATGCCCCCCCCACCCATCCACTCCTGCCTCCCTGGCCTCAAACTCCCCTACCCTGGGACATCGTGCCTTCACTGGACCAAGGGCCTCTTCTCCCATTGATGCCTCACAACGCCATCCTCTGCAACATATGCAGCTGGAGCCATGGGTCCCTCTGTGTGAACTCCTTGGTTGGTGGTTTAGAATGCTGATTCTTCTTCCCCTTGTCTTTTTTTCTATATTCTTTGTTTACATTCCAAATGATTTCCCCTTTCCCCCTTTCCCCCTTTCCCCCTCCCCATATGTCCCATAATCCTTCTTCTCTCAACCCATTCTCCAATCACCTCCCTCCTTTTTCTCTGTCCTGGTACTCCCCTACAATGCTAGATCAATCCTTTCCAGGATCAGGACCCTCTCCTTACTTCTTCATGGGAGTCATTTGTTATGCTAATTGTGCCTTGGGTAGTCAGAGCTTCTGGGCTACTCAATATCCACTTATCAGAGATTGCATTCCATGTGTATTCTTTTGTGATTGGGTTAGCTCACTTACGATGATATTTTCCAGTTCCAACCATTTGCCTAAAAATTTCATGAAATCATTGTTTTTAATTGCTGAGTAGTATTCCATTGTGTAAATAAACCACATTTTCTGTATCCACTCCTCTATGATGACATTGAGGGACATCTGGGTTCTTTCCAGCTTCTGGCTAATATAAGTAAAGCTGATATGAACAAAATGGAGCATGTGTCCTTATTGCATGCTGGGGAATCCTTTGGGTGTATGCCCAGGAGAGGTATAGCAGGGTCCTCCAGAAGTGTCATGCCCAGTGTTCTGAGGAACCGCCAGACTGATTTTCATAGTGGTTGTACCATTTTGCAATCCCACCAGCAGTGGAGGAGTGTTCCTCTTTCTCCACATCCTCACCAACACCTGCTGTGTCCTGAGCTTTTAACCTCAGCCATTCTGACTGGTGTGATGTAAAATCTCAGGGTTGTTTTGATTTGATTTGCATTTCCCTAATGACTAATGATGTTGAGAATTTCTTTTTTTTAATATTTTTATTTTCTATATTCTTTGTTTACATTCCAAATGATTTCCCTTTCCCAGATTCCCCCCTCCCCATATGTCCCATAAACCTTCTTCTCTCCATCCATTCTCCAGTCACCTCCCTCCTTTTTCTCTGTCCTTATATTCCCCTCCAATGCTAGATCAATCCTTTCCAGGATCAGGAACCTCTCCATACTTCTTCATGGGAGTTATTTGTTATGAGATTTGTGCCATGGGTATTCAGAGCGTCTGGGATAATTAATATCCACTTATCAGAGATTGCATTCCATGTGTATTCTTTTGTGATTGGGTTACCTCACTTAGGATGATATTTTCCAGATCAAACCATTTGCCTAAAAATTTTGTGAATTTTGCTAAAGATAAACACATTACTACTTAAAATTTTATATTTATAGATTTGAAACTGAGATAAACACTTCTAATATTTTATGAAGAATATTAGAAAGAAAGGCAAGAAACATGCCTAATAATGCACACTAACAATCAATCCTAATTTATCAATAATTTCTATGTTTTCCTTTCTATAGTCTATTTCTTGACTAGACATCACACAAAAGTCTTACATTATTCCACCACTAAAATAAGTCTGTGTCATATTTTTGAACTATACTTGTCATATGAGTGAAACTTAGGCTAATCTAGCATCTTCTATAAAGATGGCTTTCTCATAAGTGATAAATCTCATTCAATAAATATTTGGCTTGTAACTAGCTGCCTCTAACTTTACTGCTTGGTATGGCTTGAGAATTTGGAGGTTCTTTTGTAGCACTGTTTTTTTTAAACTTGTTCATGTAATATTTCAATATAATAACCCTATTCTAGGATTTTATTTAAAGGATGCAAAGGTAAGATTCTTGCTCCTGTTTTCTTTTCCTTATGCATGCTATAAGAAAAAAATAGATCAATATTTCTACAAAGTTGTTGTAGCCATTTGGACTGAAAGTTAGGGAGCTTTGCTTTGGACTTACACTTTCACTATCAGATAATTTTGTATGCAATTACCCACTACAAAATAAATGAAAAATCTACAGCTGTTAGGGTTGAAAGAACAACTAGCTCTATATTCATTGTCATAACTTATTCCTACTACTTTCATTGACTCCTTCCTCATCCTTTTGTATGTTGCCTTTTGTGTTGTCTTTTATGTATGTTACACTATATGCACAAGTAGATAAGTTTACATATATACTAATGTAGATTAGGTAGAATCAACACATAATGAAATGCTCGCATTCATTTTTTTCTGATTTTGTGACAGTAATAAATATCATATACTTTAAAGTCCATTCATTTTATTAAAAATTGAGATTAAAATTTTCTTAGAACTAAATATTATTCATATATATTTTTCATATCTACAAAATTCATACATAATTTATTATAATATATACATATATGTACATATGTATACATATTTGATTGTCTAATTTCATGTTGATGATCTTTTTTTTTTATTTGATATATTCTTTGTTTACATTTCAAGTAAGTTTCCCTTTCCTGGATCTCCCCTGCCTGAAAGTCCCATAAGCCCTCTTCCCTCCCAATGTTCTCCAATCCACCCCTTCCCACTTCACTGTCTTGGTATTCCCCTACACTGCTGCACTGTGCTTTTCCTTGACCGGGGGCCACTCCTTCCTTCTTGGGCATCATTTGATATGTGCATCGTGTCTTTGGTATTCCAAGATTCTAGGCTCATATGCACTTATCAGTGAGTGTATAACATGAGTGTTCTTTAGAGACTGGGTTACCTCACTTAGGATGATGTTCTCTAGTTCCATTCATTTGTCTAAGAATTTCATGAATTCATTGTTTTCAATGGCCAAATAGTACTCCATTGTCTATATATACCACATTTTTCTGTATCCATTCCTCTGTTGAGGGACATCTGTGTTCTTTCCAGCTTCTGGCTATTATAAATAGGGCTGCTATGAACATAGTGGAGCATGTATCCTTATTACATGCTGGGGAATCCTCTGGGTATATGACAAGGAATGGTATAGCGGGGGTCCTCTGGAAGTATCATTCCCAGTTTTCTGAGGAACTGCCAGACTGACTTCCAGAGTGGTTGTACCAGCTTATAACCCCACCAGCAGTGGAGGAGTGTTCCTCTTTCTCCACATCCTTATCAGTACCTGTTTTCTCCTGAATTTTTGATCTTAGCCATTCTGACTGGTGTGAGGTGAAATCTCGGGGATGTTTGGATTTGCATTTCCCTGATGACTAAGGATGTTGAACATTTCTTTAGGTGCTTCTCAGCCATTTGATATTGCTCAGATGAAAAATCTTTGTTTAGCTCTGTACCTCATTTTTAAATTGCTTTTGGCAAGACGGCCATTTTTACTATATTTATCCTGCCAATCCAAGAGCAAGGACGATTTTTCCATCTTCTGAGGTCCTCTTTGATTTCTTTCTTCAAAGTCTTGAAGTTCTTGTTATACAGATCTTTTCACTTGTTTGGTTGGAGTTGCACCAAGATACTTTATATTGTTTGTGGCTATTGTGAAGGATGTCATTTCCCTAATTTCTTTCTCAGCCTCTTTATCCTTTGAGTATAGGAAGGCTACTGATTTGCTTGAGTGAATTTTATAACCAGGTACCTTACTGAAGTTGTTTATCAGCTGTAGGAGTTCTCTGGTGGAGTTTTTTTGGGTCACTTAAGTACACTATCATATCATCTGCAAATAGTGATAGTTTGAATGCTTCCTTTCCAATTTGTATCCCTTTGACCTCCTTGTGTTGTCTAATTGCTCTAGCTAGAACTTCAAGTACTATATTGAATAAATATGGAAAGGGCAGCCTTGTCTTGTCCCTGATTTTAGTGGGATTGCTTCAAGTTTCTCTCCATTTAGTTTGATGTGGGCTATTGATTGGCTGTATATTGGTTTTATTATGTTTAGGCATGGGCCTTGAATTCCTGTTCTTTCCAAGACCTTTAACATGAAAAGATGTTGAATTTTGTCAAATGCTTTTTCAGCATCTAATGAAATAACCATGTGTTTTTTTTCTTTGAGTTTGTTTATGTAGTGGACTGCATTGATGTATTTCCGTATATTGAACCATCCCTGCATCCCTGGGGTGAAGCCTAATTGATCTTGGTGAATGATTGTTTTGATGTGGTCTTGGATTCGGTTGGCAAGAATTTTATTGAGTATGTTTGCATCGATATTCATAAGGGAAATTGGTATAAGGTTCTCTTTTTTGTTGGATCTTTGTGTGGTTTTCGTATCAACGAAATTGTGGCTTCATAGAATGAGTTGGGTAATGTTCCTTCTGTTTCTATTTTGTGGAATAGATTGAAGAGTATTGGCATTAAGTCTCCTTAGAATGCCTGAGAGAATTCTGCAATAAAGCCATCTGGTCCTGTGCTTTTTTTTTTTTTTTTTTTTGGTTGGGAGACTGTCAATCACCACTCCTATTTCTTTAGGGGTTATAGGTCCTTTTAGATGGTCTATCTGCTCCTGATTAAGTTTTGGTAATTGGTATCTCTCTAAAAAATTATCCATTTCCTCCAGATTTTCCAGTTTTGTTGAGTATAGGCTTTTGTAGTATGATATGATAATTTTTTTGATTTTCTCAGTTTTTGTTGTTATATCCCCCTATGCATTTCTGATTTTGCTAATTTGGGTACTGTCTCTGTTCCCTCTGGTTAGTCTTGCTTAAACTTTATCTATCTTGTTGATTTTCTCTAAGAACCAGCTCCTACTTTTGGTGATTCTTTGTATAGTTCTTTTTGTTTCAACTTGGTTTACTTCAGTCCTGAGTTTTATGATGTCCTGCCTTCTACTCCTCTTGAGTGTACTAGCTTCTTTTTGTTCTAAAGCTTTCAGGTGTTGTTAAACTGCTAGTATATGCTCTCTCCAGCTTCTTTTTGTAGGCACTCAGAGCTATGAGTTTTCCTCTTAGCACTGCTTTCATTGTGTCCCATAAATTTGGGTATGTTGTGCCTTCATTTTCATCAAATTCTAAAAAAGTCTCTGATTTCTTTCCTTATTTCTTCCTTGACCAAGGTATCATTGAGCAGAGAATTGTTCAGCTTCCATGTGTATGTGGGCTTTTAGTTGTTTTTCTTGCTATTGAGGATGACCCTTATTCCATGGTGATCTGATAGGAGGCATGGACTTAGTTTGATCATCTTATATCTGTTGAGGCCTGTTTTGTGATCAATTATATGGTCAGTTTTTGAGAAGGTACCATGAGGTGCTGAGAAGAAGGTATATCCTTTTGATTTAGGATGAAATGTTCTATAGATATCTATTAAGTCCATTTGGTCCAAAACTTCTATTAATTTCACTGTGACTCTGTTTAGTTTGTATTTTCCTGATCTGTCCATTGAAGAGAGTGGGGTGTTTAATTCCCCCACAACTAATGTGTGGGGTGCGATGTATACTTTAAGCTTTAGTAAGGTTTCCTTTACGAACGCAGGTACCCTAGTACTTGGGGCATAGATGTTCAAAATTGAAAGTTTTTCCTGGTAGATTTTTCATTTGATGAGTATAAAGTGGCCTTCTGTATCTTTTTTGATGCCTTTTGGTTGAAAGTCTAGTTTATCTGATATTAGAATGGCTACTCCATCTTGTTCCCTGCGACCATTTGCTTGGAGGACTGTTTTCCATGTGAAAGATGATGATTTTTTAAATGGGTTTTAATCTATTTCTTTTTTTTAAATTACTAGTCATTTTATTCATTTACATTTCAAATGATATCTCCCTTCCTGCTTATCCTTCCAGCAACAATCCCTTCCCCACTTCCCCTTCTCCCCTTTGCTTTTATGAGGGTGTTCCTCCATCCATTCACTCACTCCCACCTCACCCTTCTAGCATCCCCCTACACTGGAGCATCAAGCCTATAAACTTCCCATGGATGTCAGATAAGGTCATCTTCTGCTACACATGTATCTGGAGTCCTGGCTCCCTCCCTGTATACTCTTTGGTTGGTGGTTTACTTCCTGAGAGTTGAATAGCCCAGTTATTTGATATTGTTCTTCTTATGGGATTAAAATCCCCCTCAGCTCTTTCAGTCCTTCCCCTAGCTCTTGCATTGGGATCCCCATGCTCAGTTTAATGGTAGGCTGTGAGTATCTGCATCTGTATTTGTCAGATGCTTGTAGAACCTTTCAGGGAACAGCTATATCAGGCTTCTATCAACAAGTACTTCTTGGAATCATCAATTGTGTGGAAGTTTGATATCTGCAGATGGGATGTCCCCCTAGGTGGAACAGTATCTGAATGGACTATCCTTTAGTCTCTGTTTCAATTTTTTGTCCCTGTCTTTCCTTTGGACAGGAACATTTCTGGATTTAAAATTTTGAGATGGGTGGGTGGCTCCATCCATCAATTGGGGCTGTACCTATCTACCGGAGGTGTTCTCTACAGGTTGTATTTCCTCTTTGTTCAATCTATTTATGCAGTGAATTAAAAGCAATAATCATATTTGTGCTTACGTCTATGATAGGATATGTGATTCTCTGAATCCTTTTTTAAAAGATTTATTTATTTATTATTTATTTATTTATGTATTCAGAATTCTGCCTGCATGTATGCCTACAAGGCAGAAGAGGGTATAGATGGTTTTGAGCCACCATGTGGTTACTGGAGGACTCACGACCTCTAGAAGAACAGCCAGTACTCTTAAACTCTAACCCTTTATCTCCAGCCTGATTCTGTGTATTCTTGCCCAAGGGTTTGATAGCAAGATTATATGGTAGTTTCATTTTTGATTTTTGATAAGTCTCCAAACTGATTTTTCATCATGGTTACATTAATTCGCATACCACCAGGGCGGAGGACGTTTTTAATTTGCATACCACCATGGTGGAGTAGGTTTTTCTTCTTTTCAGCATCCTCTCACATGGCAGAGTTCTTATTTTTATAACAATTTTATTTTATATATGTGTGATTGACATTACTGTTATTATCAAAAGTAATTAAAATGAAGAATGCAAATAAAACTGACTTGAATATCTGAGTAATTTTTAAGTGGTATTTTATCTGAAAGAGCATGACTTTCGTGGAAGTATATAAAACAGAATTTTTTTTTTTTACTGAAAGCATTTTCTTCTCTCATATAATACACCCCCAAAACAGTTTTGCCTCTCACCTCTACTATCTGCACCCCCAAACTACCACTTTCTTAGATCCATTCCCACTCTATTTTTCTTCAAAAAGGAGCAAGTTTCTAAGAAATTTCAATGAAATGTGATAGAACAATATACATTATGACAAGATAAAAGCCCTCATATTGAGGCTGGGTGGAGGAAAAAAGTCCCAAGAGGTGGCAAAAGTCCTCTTTACTTTATGATTGTTAAACTGCCAAAGAATGTTATGAATGCTATAATTATAGTTACTAACCTTATATTCATAGCTAAAAATAAGATACTTATTTGGATCTTGGAATATATTTTCAGTTTGGAACCTAAGATAACATACAATTTGATAATTATGTTATCAACCTATTTTTAAGATAGTTACTATGAAATAAAGAACTTTCAAAATGATCATTTCCCAATTTGATGAATAAATATATATGTTCCTAATGTTATTAAATAACATTATTATCTTTAACATTAATAACATTATTGTTATTTAATTTTTTAAATAACATTAATATTTTGGGTATTCTGTCCTTTTGTGGGCTAATATCCACTTATTAATGAGTATATACCATGCATGTCCTTTTGGGTTTAAGTTACAAGATACAGTCCACAGAACACAAAAAGGTTAACAAGTTGAAGGGCCCAAGTGAAAACATCTCAGTCCCACATGGGAGGGAGAAGAAAGCAATCACAAGGAGGGAGGGAAGGACCTGGGTGGGAAAGGGAACAGAAAAGGGAAGAAGGAAGCATGACCAAGTATTAGGTGGAGGAAAAGGACTGAAACTGTGAGGGCCAGCAGAAAGAATGGAAAAGGGCAACGTTGGAAGGTAGGAGGTAGGGAGCCCCTTCAGATGTACCAGAGACCTTGGAGGTGAGAGACTTTCAGGACTCAAAGTGAGGGCCCTTAGATGAAATCCCCTACAGTGGGGAGAGGGAACTTGTAGAGCCTACCTCCAGTAGAAAGAGAGGGCATCAAGTGAGGGATGGGGTTGCCATTCCACAGTCAAAACTCTGACCCATAATTGTTCCTGTCTGAAACAACTGCAGGGACAAAAATAAAGAAAATCCTGAGGAAAAGAAAGGCCAGCTACAGGCCCAAAGTGGGATCCAGCTCAAGGGTGGGTTTCAAGGCCTGACACTATTACTGAGGTTATGGAATGCTCACAAAAAGGGACCTAGTATGAGTGTACTCTAAAAGACCCAACAAGCATCTGAAAGAGTCAGATGCAGATATTTTACCCAAACAATGGACAGAAGCTGCTGACTCCAGTGGCTGAAATAGGAAAAATCTGGAAGAAGCAGAGGAGGGCAACCCCGTGGGAGGACCAGCAGTCTCAATTAACCTTGACCCCTGAGATCTCTCAGACACTGGAACACCAATCAGCAAAACATCTTCTCAAGTGTTTGCTTCAACATAACCCTAGTCCCCTCACATATCTGCATCAGCAAAGCATCCTCTCATAAGACAGTTTCCAGAAAAACACTGCATGACACAACTGAATCTCCAATGAAACCAGCAATTCCCACTTCAATCACGAACGAGATCAATGTATACATTTACCTCACTTTAAAGTACTAAGAGCAAGAGGTAATCTGACATTGAATGACAAGATATTTCAAAGTACCTAAGTTGGAAATCAGCACCAGCGAGTTTTATAATTATTAAACAAAGAATGCAAAAATTCACTTTGTTTAATCTTAAATCATTCAAAATTACTAGCCTAATTCTATCCTCCAAGCCTCTGTGTATCCACATGCATCTCATAAACAGATACATTGTTTGTGAAATTACTGAATGTAATAACTAAATTATATTTGAGTTTATTTCATTAAAACAAATTATCAAATACTGTGGCTTTTTATAAGCAACAGAAATATTCCTTAGACAGCTCCCATAGACTGAAAATTCAAAATACAATTGTTGACCTTGGGACTATCTTCTTTGAACATTGTCCACAGCATAAGGAAGTTTCCTGAGGTTTATTTTAAAGGCCTCACACTATTCATTATCTCATGTTCAATCATCTTTCTAAGCCTGCTACTTTTCAAGTTTCAATTTGACATATAAATAAGCAGGAAGGGGGAACAGACACTCAGGCCACAGCATACATCAAAATAGAAATATGTTATATAGTAATCACTTTTGATAATAACCTTAGACATTGAGTGATTTTATGTTAATGTTATAAGTAGGAAAAATGATGTTTTGTGGATTAGTAAGCTTGTTTCAATCAATTTGTGGTAGCCAAAAAAGTTCTTTATCTACTATTATGAAAAAACTATGTTTTGGTATACATTGTAGATAAAAATATGGGTAGTTGTATACATGACAAATTAAAAAAATACAGATTCTTCTACATATTACTCATTTAAATATGTTGCTTAGCTCAAGAAAGTTGAAAAAGTGGATGGGTTAAATGAAATGTAACATAACTTTTTCATGAATAGCCTAAATTGCATTCCATTAAAAAAAACGGCATTCTGAAAGAGAAAAATGACTTGATCTCTTGTTTACAATCATCAATTGCTGAATTACTGTAATGTTTGCAAATAGTCTTGTGAGTATGACTGACAGAACATTTGAAAGGAGACATATTTTGATATCCCACACAAGCACACTTAATAACAGAAAACATATGACAGCATAAATATATATTACAAGTTTAGTGAATAGTAGTTGATCAAATATGGATAGAATCAAATACTGAAAGTATCATAAGTCATTACTCATAAAACCTAAGATATAGAGGACCCTGAACTACACAGAATATATACTGTTATTCTGAATGTGATAGTTGGTGATGAACTTCTCATTTATAATCAGAAATTTCTGTTCCTGTACTTCCTATTTGTTCTGGTTATAATGATAACAATTCTCCAATAAATACTTTTATTTTCTAGGTATTGCTGGAATTATATCATATGCTCATTCATCACACTCTATCATTGTAAATTATTTCCATAACTTTAAGATTTAATAGAGAAAATTAATAGGCTACCAGAGTTGCACCAAGAGAAATTAACAGAAATTAAAGGATCCCTATTACCCAAGATCCTATACTTGTTACTCATCTATCATAATGGAAATTTGATTCTGATCTAAATTATAAAATGCTACTTCCTTGAGGTCTTAAACGTCTGAGAGCATCATAATATTTATTGTAGACCTATTCCTATTTCCCCCTTCCTGGTCCCCACCCCCTCTCTAAGATTTGTTCAGCATACTTCTCTGCCCTTTGCCTCTGCTAGCTTGTTCCCCCACCTCCAACCACCCTCACCCACCCACCAACACCTCACACCTCCCCACCCCCTAGTTCCACCTCCTATCCTTCTTCCCTGGGGCATCAAGTTTCTATAGGATTAGTAATATCCTCTTCTACTGAGGCTAGACAAGGTGGTCATCTGATTAAGGGAATGTTTTGATGCAAATAACAGAAACACAAAGATCACAACCAATCAAAATGCAGAATTTTGGTATCTACAAAATACTCCTGCACCTATAGCTCTGGGAAAATTACAAAAAAATGGGGCAAAAAGATTAAACAAGCCAGATCAGAGATTTTTTTGTAAAATCTCGAATCATAGTAGTATCAGAAGCCATGACATCCCTGTAAAGTATCCTGGATACAACTACTACTAAACATTAGCTGAATTAGAGAAACAATGATACAGTTGTCAGAGTGGATGGCAAAATCCCTTGAATCCTCAAACCCAGAGAACTACAATCAACTATAACAACAACAACAACAACAACAGCAACAACAACAACAACAATGATGTCATTTTTGGGAGAAACAGTCTTCTCATGAGAAATCAGGACCAAATAGATCATCTAAACAGTCCCATAAACCCCTAAAAAAAATAGAAGGGGTCATAGAAAGTCTTCCAAATAAAAAAAGCACAGGACCAGATGGTTTCAGTGCAGAATTCTATCAGACCTTCAAAGAAGACCTAACACCAATACTCTTCAAACTATTCCACAAAATAGAAACAGAAGGAACACTACCCAACTCCTTCTATGAAGCCACAATTACGCTGATACCAAAACCACACAAAGATCCAACAAAGAAAGAGAACTTCAGAACAATTTCCCTTATGAACATCGATGCAAAAATACTCAATAAAATTCTTGCCAACCGAATCCAAGAACACATAAAAATCATCATCCACCATGATCAAGTAGGCTTTATCCCAGGGATACAGGGTTGTTTCAATATATGGAAATCCATCAATGCAATCTACTCCATAAACAAACTCAAAGAAAAAAACACATGGTCATTTCATTGAATGCTGAAAAAGCATTTGACCAAATTCAGCATCCTTTCATGCTTAAAGTCTTGGAGAGAACAGGAATTCAAGGCTCATACCTAAACATAGTAAAAGCAATATAGAGCAAACCGGTAACCAACATCAAACTAAATAGAGAGAAACTTGAAGCAATCCCACTAAAATCAGGGACTAGACATGGCTGCCACCTTTCTCCTTATCTTTTCAATATTGTACTTGAGGTACTAGCTCGGACAATTAAACAACTTAAGGAGGTCAAATGGATACAAATTGGAAAGAAAGAAGTTAAACTATCATTATTTACAGATGATATGTTAGTCTACATAAGTTACCCAAAAAACTCCACTAGAGAGCTCTTACAGCTGATAAACAGCTTCAGCAAAGTGGCAGGTTATAAAATCAACTCAAGCAAATCAGTAGCCTTGCTATACTCAAAGGATAAGCAGGCTGAGAAAGAAATTAGGGAAATGACACCCTTCACAATAGCCACAAAACAGTATAAAGTACATTGGGGTGACTCTTACCAAACAGGTGAAAGATCTGTCTGACAAGAACTTCAAGACACTGAAGAAGGAAATGGAAGAAGACCTCAAAAAATGGAAAAATCTCTCATGCTCATGGATCGGCAGGATTAATATAGTTAAAATGGCCATTTTGCCAAAAGCAATATACAGATTCAATGCAATACCCATCAAAATCCCAACTCAGTTCTTCTTAGAATTAGAAAGAGCAATTCTCAAATTCATCTTGAATTAAAAAAAAAAAAAACAGGATAGCTAACACTCTTCTCAACAACAAAATAAATTCTGGGGGAATCAGTATCCCTGACCTCAAGGAATACTACAGAGCAATAGTGTTAAAAACTTCATTGTATTGGTACAGTGACAGGCAAGTGGATCAATGGAACAGGATTGAAGACCCAGAAATGAACCCACACACCTATGGCCACTTCATCATCAACAAAGGAGCTGAAAACATCTAATGGAAAAAAGACAGCCTTTTCAAAAAATGGTGCTGGTTCAACTGGAGGTCAGCATGCAGGAGAATGTGAATTGATCCATCCTTGTCTCCTTGTCCTAAGCTCAACTCCAAATGGATCAAGGACCTCCACATAAAGCCAGACACATCAAAGCAAATAGAAAAGAAACTGGGGAAGATCCTTGAGGACATCAGTATAGGCAGAAAGTTCCTGAACAGAACACCAATAGCTTATGCTCTAAGATCAAGAATTGACAAATGGGACCTCATAAAATTACAAAGTTTCTGTAAGGTAAAGGACACCATCAAAAGGACAAATATGCAACCAACAAATTGGGAAAAGATCTTCATCAACCCTACATCAGATAGAGGTCTAATATCCAATATATACAAAGAACTCAAGAAGTTAGACCCCCAGAAAACCAAATAACACTATTAAAAAATGGGGTACAGAGCTAAACAAAGAATTTTCACCTGGAGAACTTTGGATGGCTGAGAAGCATCTTGAAAAATGGTCAACTTCATTAGTCATCAGGGAAATGCAAATCAAAACAACCCAGAAATTTCACCTTACAACAGTCAAAATGGCTAAGATTAAAAATTCAGGAGGCAGCAGGTGCTGGCGAGGATGTTGAGAAAGAGGAACACTCCTCCACTGCTGGTGGGGTGGCAAATTGGTTCAACCACTCTGGAAATCAGTCTGGCTGTTCCTCGGAAAACTAGGCATGTCACTTCCGAAAGATCCTGCTATATCACTCTTGGCCATATACCCAGAGGATTCCCCAGCATGTAATAAGGATACATATTCCACTATGTTCATAGCAGCCCTATTTATAATAGCCAAAAGTGGGAAAGAACCCAGGTATCCTTCAATGGAAGAATGGATGCAAAAAATGTGGTATATATACACAATGGAATACTATTCAGCCATTAGAAACAATGAATTCATGAAATTCTTAGACAAATGGATGGAGCTGGAGAACATCATACTAAATGAGGTAACCCAGTCTCAAAAGATCAATCATGGTATGCACTCACTATTAAGTGGATATTAGCCTAGAAAATTGGAATACCCAAAACATAATCCACACATCAAATGATGTACAAGAAGAAAGGAGGCAAGGCCCCTGGTTCTGGAAAGACTCAGTGTAGCAGTATAGGGCAAAACCAGAACAGGGAAATGGGAAGGGGTGGGTGGGAGAACAGGAGGAAGGAAGAGGGCTTATGTGACTTTCGTGGAGTGGGGGGCCAGAAAAGGGGAAATCATTTGAAATGTAAATAAAAAATATATCAAATAAAAGAAATTTTTTAAAAAAAGAAAAATCAGTCTGGTATAGTCTAGGAAGTCTCTTTCTTACTGGCTAGCTTACATTGCTCTTGTAGGTACCAGGCATGCTCCAAGAGGAAAAAAAAATTCTAACCAACTTAGCTATTGATTTAAATCCCTCTTTATAAGGGAGAAAAACAAATCTGGCAAAGTAAGTATGGTCAAGAACATGGAGAAGGATGGTTATCGGCCCTAGGGGAAAATCAGCTACTTCATGGACTTAAGAAGAAAAGTGAATACTCTGGTTATTTTAGGTACAAAGTGGAGAGTAGATATCTGGAAAGGATTATGAGGATGTTCAACGTGTAATGTTAGAAATTCTCAAATAGTAAATCTGTTGTAAAATAAACAAAATCATTTATTAAAAAATAGGATCACCAAGAGGACCTTCCTTTATCCCCAGTTAACATTTAAATATGATTGTAAACTAGACTTTGATTCACTTTCACTTTCCTACATTTCCTTTCACATGAGTATAAATATTTATTAAACCTTACTGGGAAAATTTCAAATTGTTCTCAGAAATCTCCCTGAAATAAATTTATTTAATTTATTTTTATCTTTAATAGCCACTCTTCAATAATTTTTGTATGAGTGCATACACACACATACACACACATACACATATGTATTCACATATTACTGATTGGATAACATATCAAGATATTCATCCTTGAATAAGATTGGTTCTTCTCAGTAGTCATTAAGTGCCTAAAGGTTTTCATCTACGTTTGGGTCATTTTGAAATTTTCATGATCCACTGGTATATCAATTAGGATTATCATTCGGCAAATCATGCTTAGCCAATCATATTGTTGAGATTTTATTGACTCAACTCCCTTGTCATGTCTCAAAGACATTATATTTTCAGCAATAATTCTGGTTGTCTGGTTCTTAAAATCTGCATTTTCACTGAGTTTCAAGGTTACCAGCTACATTGTATTTAGTTCTTCAGTTGGGCCAGGGTACCACATGGGCACATATTCTCCTCAGTTTAACAATGCAGGAGTTTCTGTAATTGTCTCTTTCTTCTTCAGCTGAGAAGCTTTTGATGATGAGGAAGAGACGATCGCCTCATATATGTATTTTCAGGTCAGTTACCTATGGACAATGCCTTGCTCTTTGCAACAACTCAGGATTTCATATTGTGGTCATATTATATTTCAATTTGAAAATTTCTTGTGAATGCAACATTTTATAAATTATATAAATGACAATAATACTTTTCCAGACCAATACAGTACTAATAAAAATATGCCAAATTAAATTAAACAACTGTGTACATACATTGGTACAATGTAAAACTGAATTAATTTGAAAAAATAAAAAAAGCACAGTTACAAATAACCCGTGTGAAAACATGTAGAACTCACATAGAAAGTAATTTATGAAACAATATCAAACTCTATCAACAATTATCATTATATATTGTTGAGAAGAATAATTTAGGTAAATATATAATAGGAAATAGACTTTAAATGCCCATTTTAATTAACTTAATATAAATAAAAACTTTCCTCAAAGAATTTGTTACCTTGGGTTTAATACCTCAAACATATATTAATAAAATGCACTTTCAAAATATTATTTGCAGAATATTCCTGATATTTTCAAAATTATTAATCAATATTTAATTATAAAGAAAATTTAAGTTATGTAACAATTTAAAGCCTCACATTAATGTAATTTTAAAGTGTCAAAATGCTAAATAAATATACTATTTAATAATTCTTTACTTTGGAAATATCTATTATATCAGCATCCTTTTCAGCTTATTATATTTATTTTCTATTCTGTTTTATTAAGCAGAGAATACTACTTAGTCATATAATGGAGGTGTGTATGTGAATTACCTTTTTGATTTCTCTTATGATCTTAAAGTTATTAGCTTGAGTTATTCTTACATGACATAAAAATATGAATTTCTTTTGATAATTTATTTCACCATAAATCATGCACCCACTTGCAATACCTCCCCCTCCCCCTGCTTACTCACCCACCCACTTGCAATACCCTGTACAGAACACACTTTGTTCCTGTATCTCTTCCCATGGGTATTTTGTTCCCCCTTCTAAGAAGGAACTAAGTATCCTAACTTTGGTCTTCTTTCTTCTTGAGCTTCATGTAGTCTGTGAATTATATCTTGGGTATTCTGAGCTTCTGGGCTAATATCCACTTTTCAGTGAGTGCATTATCATTTGTGTTCTGTTGTGATTGGGTTACCATGTGAACTTGATGAAGTCATTGTTTATAATAGCTTAGTAGTACTTCATTGTGTAAATGTATCACATTTTCTATATCCATTCTTCTGTTGAGGGACATCTGGGTTGTTTTTAGGTTCTGGCTATGATAAATAAGGCTGCTATAAACATAGGGGAGTATGTGTCATTATATGTTGGAGCATCTTCTGGGTATATTCTCAGGAGTGGTATAGCTGTGTACTCAGGTAATAAAGTGTCCAATTTTCTGAGGAACTGCCAAACTGATTTCCAAAGTGGTAGTTGCAGCTTGCAATCCCACCAGCAATAGAGGAGTGTTCCGCTTTTTCCACACCTGCATCAGCATCTGCTGTCACCTGAGCTTTTCAGCTTAGCCATTCTGACAGATGAGAGGTGGAATCTCAGCGTTGTTTTGATTTGCATTTCCTTGATGACTAAGGATGCTGAACATTTCTTTAGATGCTTCTCTGCCATTCTGAATTCTTCAGTTGAGAACATATTTTAGCTCTTTTTTTTTTTAGCTCTGTACCCCATTTTCATGGGGTTGTATCTCTAGAGTCTAACTTCTTTGTATATATTGGATATGAGTCCTCTATCAGATTTGGGATTGATAAAGATCTTTCCCAATCTATTGGTTGATGTTTTGCCCTGGCCAAGATCAAACTAAATGGAGAGAAACTTGAAGCAATCCCACTAAAATCAAGGACTAGACAAGGCTGCCCACTCTCTCTATACCTCTTCAATATAGTACTTGACATCCTAGACAGAGCAATTAGACAACAAAAGAAGGTCAAAGGGATAGAAATAGGAAAGAAAGAAGCAAAAATATCACTATTTGCAGGTGATATGATAGAATACTTAAGTGACCCCAAAATATCCACCTAAACATCATAAATAACTTCAGGAAAGTGGCTGGATATAAAATTAACTCAAACAAATCAGTGGCCTTCATCTACTCAAAAGATAATCAGGCTGAGAAAGAAATTAGGTAAACAACACCCTTCACATTAGAGTCACATAATATAAAATACCTTGTTGTGATTTTAACTAAGCAAATGAAAGATTTGTAAGGCATGAAATTAAAGTCACTGACAAAAAAAAAAAACAAAGATGGTCTCAGAAAATGGAAAGATCTCCCATGCTCATGGTTTTGCAGGATTAATACAGTAAAAAAAAAAAACATCTTGCCAAAAGCAATCTACAGATTCAATGCAATATCCATTAAAATTCCACCTTAATTCTTCATAGAGTTAGAAATAGCAATGTCCAAGTTCATCTAGAATAACAAAAAACCCAGGATAGTGAAAACTATTCTTAACAATAAAAGAATATCTGGAGCAATCACCATCCCTGACCTCAAGTTGTACTACAGAGCAATTGTGATTAAAAAAAAAAAACTGCATGGTTTTGGCACACAGACAGGCAGGTAGATCAATGGAATAGAATTGAAGACCCAGAAATGAACCCACACACCTATGGTCATTTGATCTTTGATAAAGGAGCTAAAGCAATCCAGTAGAAAAAAGGCATCATTTTCAACAAATGGGGCTGGTTCAACTGTAGGTCAGCATGTAGAAGAATCTAAATCAATCCATTCTTATCTCCTTGTACAAAGCTCAAGTCCAAGTGGATCAAGGACCTGTACATAAAACCAGATACTCTGAAACTAATTGAAGAGAAATAGGTGAAGAGCATTGAACACATGGGCATAGAGGAAAAATTCCTGAACAGAACACCAATAGCTTATGCCATTCTTTTATTCTATACAAAGGAAATGAGAAGAACGGAGAGGAAAGAAACCATTACAATATGGTCATATTATTGTTTACCTGTAGAAATATAGGACACTCATTCAGCTATTTTCCTCATCCATCCATCTGCTTCAATGGATAATACTTAGCTTTAAGGGTACCAGAAGATGACTGTCTGAATGAGTGTTGAAACTAAGTACCTTGAATTTGAGACCAAAGCTCTAGTCACAGCAACATTTTTTTTGTTTTTGTTCATGTCTCATATTGTTTTGACAGAGATATAACTATATGAATATATTTAGTTTGAGATCATTCTTATAATTCTAAATAAGTTTGACAGAAAACATTAAAGTCACACATAAAAGATTAATATAGGGAACATGCCACTAAATTGTTCCATTTAGTCTTCCATTGTATTTTTTATTCCCGTGTTTTACTACAAGTTTAAGTGGTTTGTTTTTCCCGGTTTAAAATTTAACTTTTTGCATCCCCTGAACTTAACAGTGACTGGAAACTGTATAAAAGACCTGAACTATTTTAGTGGCTAAGACTTAAAATGAGTTCATACATTTTTTTAAAGAGGTGACATTTATTTAAGAAAATTTTGCAGTGAAATTTTAGCACTTTATTTCTTACAGAAATGACTATATATATAGTCATTTATTAGAGGAATAAATATGATAAAGAAAGCAAATCACAGCAGGATTCAGCTTACTACAGAGACATGAGTATGACTAGACATGCATTTTGAAACTTCCTTTTTATATTTATAAAAATATAACTGATCTGAGCTGTAGTTACTGATTTTTTCAGCTGCCCAATGTGGGTTTTAGGAACTAAACTCTGATTCTCTGAAAGAGCAGCAAACATCCTCATCACAAGTTAACACTGCAGCTCACATAGTTTTATATTTAAAGGCAGTATGGAGGTCATAGTAAGAATCTGTGTTAACCAATTCTAAGTATGTGATAGTAGTTTTGCTTTAATTTCATTAGGAGTATTTCTCTTTTCATTGATTTTGTCTGAGTTGGACAGCTCATAATAGCCTTCACCTTTTATTATGTTTATTATTTAATAATCACAATTGCAAATAGTTCTGTTTAACAGTCTTGATGCTGCCTAGGTTTATTAGTTAGATCAGTTTCAGGAAGACTAAATATATTGTTATGAGAGATCCGATCTGACCAGAAATACAAATTGGCATGTATACATTATTAAATTAAATATGAACAAAGTATTTATTTTATTTATTTTAATATTTATACTCAGTACATAAATATTACTAGTAATAATTTTATCTCATTACTTAATTATATTAGAAAATATGATTGTATGTCTTTATCATATAATCTATGACAAAATATTAAAATCATTTTAATAGTAAACAAACTATAAACTCTTAAAATATACCACTTATGAGTCTATTGTTTACTCTCTCAAACTCCATGGAGAAACATGATTCAATTAAAAACAAGGTCTAAAAGACTTAAATATTTATCACAATCCTAGTTTATATAAAACCTCAGCATTTTCTCAGTAAAATAATAGAGTTAAAATTAAATTTTCTTAAAAATTTTCCAAATATAAATGAGGCAGTAAGTCTTTCAGTGTATCTGCCCAGATAACTTTTCTCTTTATTTGATAATATATAAGTTAAAATGATAGACAACATTACTGAGTTGTAGTGAAGTCCACTGGAAGAAAACCAAAGTTAAAGGTTAAAGGCAGAGACACTAAAAGTGATTCAGAGAGGTGCTTAGGTATTTTCAGTAGGGTACTATGAAAATTAATACCATGTGTACTCAAAAACTAAAATGCTACTGTGTACTTTTATTATTGCCAACTAATTTTTATTACTTTATTAGTAGAGAATTATTAATTTGAAAGTGAAGCTTGTTGCAAACAATACAACTTCAAAAGCAAATAAATTAAGATAATAAACAAAATCCACTTGACTTGAAATAACTTAATCTCTTAATGAAATTTCTTAGAACTTTATAAACCACTGTGTATCTTCACACAAAAACAAAGTCTACAATCCTTAAACCCACTATATTCTCATGATGGGGAGGTTAAAGTAGAATGCATGAAAGACTAAATAATTTCAAGCTATTACTGAGGAGTATCAATCTAGAAACTATACTATACTAACGAATTTGAATATAAATTTAGCCTTATGTATTGATATATGCGTATATTATATGGTATATATTCAAATTTATTTTACTTTGTTCCTTATACAATATTATTCTTCCAAATATTTTCTGAATATTGTCTAATGAAATGGTGATTATCATTGAAATATATAAGTGACTGCCTCTGCTATAAACACAGTACATATCATGGAATGTGGAAGGTTGAGATTGACCTTAAGTAAGTTCCCTACCCTTAGGTCAATCTCAGGACTTGTTTTGTAAGATAGGGCTTGCCTTCTATATCTAGTTTATCTATAACTTTCTGGCCTCTTTAACTTCTGTGTGTATTAATTACAGGAAAATATCACAAGGACAGAATAAAAAAAATCAAGTGAAATAATCATCTATCCTAAATATCCCTATGCATATATTTAATAGTCCATTTATTTGCCTCATAACAAAGAATCTCTATATAAGTTAATAGAATTTGCTTCTTTTTTTGAAATTATTATACTTCTATAAGTGAATATTAAAATTATTAATATATTATATAGTAATTAGGATGACATTATTTATAATGAATATATGTAATGATGCCACCAAAACATCTGTGATTTGCTTTCTTTTTTATGTACATATGCATGTGTCCTCAGAGTGTGATGTATCTGGTAAATAATGAGCTTTACCACAGAGTGCAATGGAACGTCTCAAGATTTTTTCTCGTTTAATAGTTATTAAAGTATTATTTGAGTAAATTGACTTTTTCTCCTTTTTAGCAAGATCTAGACTTAAATTCACTAGTTTGAGGCCTAATCAATACTCTGCTAACTGCTCCATTAATCCTCTCCAACTGCTTTTCTCTCTCATCCTTCCAGAAAGCAGTTCATTGTTGTTACCTCACAGCAGATAATTGATTTTCCAAGGTAATAACTTCAGAGGCTTATCACAGATTTCTTCCTTTCCTTCCACTGCAGGGTCCAATCAAGTTTTGACACATAACTCTCATTTCTGACTATCTAAAGCAAGTCATTTACCCGTTCAAACTAATGGAAAAGAAACAAGACAAAAAGATAAAGTGAAGAGATAGAAGCAGGAAAAATGATGAAAAGGTTTCAATTCTACATTTTTAAAGTAGAATAATTTTAAAAAAAAAGGATGAAAAGTTGGTACTGAATTTTGAACTAATTCAGATTCCTGATCTGAGTTGTTCATCAGGGAAATTGAAGGACTTCCGTTGTAATATGAACAGGAAAATACACACAGATTTGGATAAACCCATGATCATGGAAACTGCTAAAAGATCCAGCACTAATATTGAGGTACATACTTTTCCTTTAGTTCTGATAAGGCAGGCACACAAATGTCTGACATACTGATTTACTTGTATTCGGATTCTTGTATGTTACAACGATGTGCTGTTGATTGGTTTCTTTTCTTGATGTCTAATGTCAATTTTTAAATTAAGTAATGTTAGAAATTGATTCATTTCCATAAATACATTTTTTCAGTTAAAATAAACCTTCACTAAGTATTATGTTGGTGACATCTGTCACCAACATATAAATATACTCAATATCGTTATGAATACTCAAGTTCCCAATTCTCATTTTTAAAATATATTCTGCAACAAACATAAAAGAATAAATATGCTAAAGGATAGGGAATGTTTGGTGTTAAGATAATTTCCTGTTTCACTTTTCTACAGATACAGCCCTAAGACCTGACAGGTAAAACTCATCTGTTAAGAAGCCCACATGATACGGAATTAAACCTCAATATTTTCTTAAGGCATTTATCACACACAATTCCATACTAAGCTTTGATTGTGTCTGTAATGAACAGACATTATCAGTACCAGTGACACCTGGCTGGTCAGTAAAAGTGGCCCAGAAAAGGAATATATAGATTAAGATAGTGATAAAGGAACACTTAAGGGAAGGGTGAGGCGTTTAAGAAGATTGAATTTGCATGGTTTGCTTTCTCTGTGTCACTGCTCTCCACACTACATTCAACTTTAATCTCCCCCTAAATTTCTTACAATTTTAGTGAGATTTTCAAGCAGTTAAAGCTAGTTCCAGCACATCTCTAACTTTACTGTCATGCATTGTTGGTGTTCTTTAAAGGAAAGATATTGATTGGATTTTGTAAAGAATTTTGAATATCTTTGCCCAATAATCTGATTCTCTGTAGACATTTTGTGAATTCTCATTAAATAAATACACACAAAAACATGCAAATATATGTTCATTGCTTTAGCAGATTTCTTCAACTTTATGACTGAAACAGTAAGCTCTGCAATTACCATGCATTTTCTCAAATAAAACAAATCATAACCGTATTTTTTCATCACTGTGGTTTGATTCTTAAATATCATTCAACAGGATCAAGTTTTGAATGGCTTTACTTAGTAGTGGTTTTTGATGTTCTAGGGGACTGTGGAAACTTTGGAAGGTGGGACTTGGATGTCTTACATAGGTCAATATTCATGAGTATTTGGAGGTTATGCTTTGGCCATGTCTCAGCTTCTGTCTGTGTCCTGGTCTACTGCAATAATCAGCTATGACCTCACACTTTTTTCTAAAAATAGTAAGCCACATGCCCATGACCCTTGCTTTGATAGCCTGCAATCACAAGAAACCATGTATACAAATGTACTTCTGTTTTGTTTCTGCCAAACGATTTGGTCACAATGACATAAAAGTTATTATAATTCAATCCTTCATTAAGTTATCAACAATGTACTCAAGATGTTTTCACCCTTTGTGTTTTATGCTAATATGCAAATAGTAAATGAATTATGCACATTTCTAATAATCTTTCTATTTTGACTGCATTGTTAGTAATAATTAATGAAATAGTGTTACATGTCTTAAATGTAGAGTAGATGAATGATTGCTTTTATTATCAACCATACCTAGCTACTATAAGAATGAAATTAGTACTATGAACAATTTGGTAAATTTTGAGAATATATTTACCCTATTATAAATTTCTTTTCAGAAGCTTATGCTGAATAATCTCACTGCTCTTAGCTCTTTCTGAACTCTGGCCGGCTGGTTCAAGTCAGCTGTTCTGGCTCAAAGGCCTCTTCAAGGTGATAATCCCATCAGGCTCCTCTGTTCTGACTCAATTATTCTGTTTAGCAATACTGCCTTTGAATTCTACAAGCTGAACAGCATTGACTTCACATACTTGAACTCAACTAAACTGTTCTGTTTTCATCTGAACTCAGTGGAACTGTCTCCCAAGTGCCTGACTATCCCACGGTGCTGCTCTTAAATAGCTTCTCTTTGCTGTGCTATTGTGGTGACAGTTGGGCATATCCTCTCTCTGACTCGTTGTGTCAATTCTTTTTCTCATTTGTAACTTTGTTTGTCCCTCAATTAGATGTCACTTTCAAACATGGCTGATTTCTTCTACAAGCTAACTTTACCTTAAAGGTGTGTACTAAGGACATGTCTATATTACCCACAGAGGGAATAAAGGTGTGAGGCCTGTCTGCATTCCTACAGGATTATACAGACCTGGATCTTTGGATGTGATCCCTTTGAGATCCATATTGCTGGATTAAAAATCCTATATACCATATTTTAATTTTATTATTAGAAATTCTACTTCATTAAAAACACACTATTGCCAGGTAGTGGTGGTACATGCCTTTAATCCCAGCACTTGGGAGGCAGACTGATTTCTGAGTTTGAGCCTGTTCTACAGAGTGAGTTCCAGGACAGCCAGGGCTATACAGACAAACCCTGTCTCAAAAGACCAAAATAAATAAATAAATAAATAAATAAATAAATAAATAAATAAATCAACACTATTGTTTCATGGATGTGTATTTCATCATTAGAGTAAGAACAGAGTTTGCACAGAGACTGTAACTACTGGTAACATTGGGTTTGAAGAGACAGGAACATAAAAGTTGTATGTCCACATATATACTTCCTAACACTCACTTAGGTTTTCCTGGAATCCTAAGAAAAATGAGAGAGGACTTATTATTCAAACAGAAAGATTAGCTAAACATTATTACATAGTAAGGTATATCCAGAAAAAAATTCTTTTCTTCTTGGAATCATTAAATACACATAATTACAGAATTTTAGAAGCTAAGCCATGGAAATTCTTTGTTCCAGGACAGCTTGTGCTATATACTGAAACCCTGTCTCAGAAAAGCAAAGCTCAAGATTTCTCTGCATGGACTTTGCTGATATCCTACCGCTGGTAGACTGACTTTTCTTGATGACTTTCTGTGAAGGTTTAATTAGACCCATTGACATGTTTCCTGTGTAAAGAAACCATGACCTAACTTTGCTTATTCCAATTAATAGTGGGTCACTAAATATATCTAAACATTTTTATATAATTAAATTTGATCGAGTTCTTTTCCCTTTATACAGAAGAGGGGAATCTTCTAATATCATAAAACAAAAAGAAAGAAAACAGCTTGAAAACAGTCCTAGAGTTGGAACTTTCAGTTAGCTTCAAGTCTTTATGTTTCCTGTGAACCTCAAAGGTCATTGGGTGATTACATCCCTCTTTCCATGAAATTACTTTGTACATTCTCACTGAAATCCCAGCTGAGAAATAGATGTTAAAATGAGAATCAGTTGATTTTCTCCTCCGTAAACCTGAATCTCAAATATCAGTTTGCAGAGAAATCTATCCTGCCTGTGACAGGTCTGGCCCGTGAATTCCATTCATCACATCTTTCTCCAAAACTTCTCTCAGGGCTGCAGCCTTTTCTCTTCCATTGTGACAAAACTGATGTTACTAGAATCTATGGGAAATTGGTTCAGTAAATCAGCAAACACTGACTGTTTTAAACAAAGATCAAACTTTGAGTTCTTTTAGTCCCTTTCCGTCCTTAGGCCAAAATGTGTAAATCATAGTTGAGAAAAAAAAAAGCCTGAATTCTTTCTTCACTTTTGGTACCTTTAGATCTCTTTTTTATGGATTGCTGTGTAAGTGAAAAATGGAAAAGTTTTTACCGTATTTTGTCACTGCCAGCAAATGCGTATTGGTCAAGGTTGTTGTCTCTTGCTTTCTATTTCCATTAGGGTTGGATGGCTATTATATATGTAAATCACTTACACACATGCAGAAGACCGAGCATTTGCACTGCTTGCATTTGTTCAAGAGAGAAAATGACACAGTTTCAGTGCAAGCCAAGGTCAAACCTGATGGGAGATAAGATAATCAGATTTTAGTATTGAGGTTCAACAGAAGACTAGAGTTTTCTGCAGAGAGAGAAAGAGAGAGAGTAGGCAAGTTAAAGTGAATTCTTCCTCACCAAGCCTTTCTTTTTTTTTCAGTGAAACATAACTGTAATTTATTTTTTTATTATTCGATATAATTTTTTATTTACACTTCAAATGATTTCCCCTTTTCTAACCCCCCACTCCCCGAAAGTCCCATAAGCCTCCTTCTCTCCCCCTGTCCTCCCACCCACCCCTTCCCACTTCCCCGTTCTGGTTTTGCCGAATACTGCTTCACTGAGTCTTTCCAGAACAAGGGGCCACTCCTCCTTTCAAGCCTTTCAATATAAGTAAATGTTCTGCAGATTGCATCTCTGCATCCCAGTCCACCTGCATCAAAACTTATATCTCTAATCACAGGTCTAAAATTACAGTTTTGATTATTTAGATAGAAACCTAAACTTTGGCAGTTACGCAGTAATTTCTATAGTCTTTGCTTTCAAAGAGCATCTGTGTAGAATTTAAGAGCACTTACAATTCGATCTTGCACAGTCATGGATAAATCAGATATGTAGTTTCTAAGGATTCACATGTTATTTGTGACACCTGGAATCTTGATAGGCATATGGCTACATGAAAATGAAATCAGGTACAATGAGAAGAAGGCAAAATTGTATTGATTTTGATTATTTATTTTCATTAATTTTCTTAAATAAGAATTTCATACACACATATGTCTTGATCACTCATCTTCATTTCCACCCTTTTTGTCCTGACTGTTCAAATCCACAGCCACACCTCCCTGTAAATTCCATACCTATCCCCTGTTCTGGTTTCCTTTTCTCTATATATCTACTTAATGATGTTAGTATATGCATGGAGTCAGTGTCCATGTCCCTCAACAGAACTGATTCTCCCTAACCTAGTACACATGAATTTCCGAAGGTTTCTCCACAAAAAGTGGGATATATATATATATATATATATATATATATATATATATATGAATTTGGCATCTGCGGCTTCCTTTTTGTTATTCAAATTTAATCCACTAAAATTGATCCCATCATAATATCTATGTTCTTAAGTAACATTATAATGTCCTTGTCTGTCTCACAGTTACTTCAGATCATAAAATCAAATATACTTCATTTTTACTTCCATTTACTCATTAAATAATCTGGACCATATGTTCTTTCACTAATAGAATCTAGTTTATGAGAAATTCATTAACTTCCTTAAGAGTCCTATTTGACTAGAGAGTCATCTGTTTATCTTATTACATCCTTCTGGTATATTGAAACCAAACCCATTACTTAGAGGTTTAGTGCTTTGATTTTACTCTGACTTTCATCCAATCTCTTTCTTCTAACAATTCTTACCACTTTGTGTTCTCTAGAACGCTTGATTCTTTGCAGAAATCATGAAACTGTGTTTTGTGACATGCCTTAAGGTATTTTGGAAATAGTTTAGATCATTAGACACAAACTGCTGCTGTGTGATTTTACTGACACTGTTGAACTGATATCATTTATAATAATGCTTTAAATCATGATTTAATTTTATTAAATTTAGTGAGATGTTCACTTGATAAGTAGGGATTTTAGAATCCACAGTTAAAAGTCCATTAGAAAGAAAAATATCACCTATAAACCTGAAGACATTTGTACTGTCTTGGATAGTATATGCAAAACCTTCACTCTTGACATTCTATAGATATAACACAAGTTGCAGGTGTAAGTGATTTCAGTATAATATACAATTCTAAATAGTCACCTTTCCCATTTATATAATTTGTTTTTATGCTATCTTATTCTTGATATATTCATATCTTTCAAATTGATTTTATAGTGAAAACTTTAAATGATTCAGCTCTAGAGATCTGATATCCCTGGCCTTCTGAGGCACCTCAAAGGAATTGAATAGCCATCAGATCCCTGCCAACACCATACACACATACACAGAGAAACACACACATCACACAAATATAACCCTCACACAGAGACCATACATACATAGATACATCCCCTATTCATGGAGCCATGCAAAACAGACACGCTTCCATATCCACACACAATACACTCGCATACACATATAGACACACATATATAACACAAATAAAATATTTTCAAAGTTTTTGAAATGTATTTATTCACTTTACATGTGTGTGTGTGTTTCTGTGTGTTATGTGTGTATTGTGTTCTTTATCAGTCTCTTTATCCTTTGAATAGAAGAAGGCTACTGATTTGAGTTAATTTTATATCCAGCCACTTTGCTGAAGTTGTTTATCAACTTTTTGGAGTTCTCTGGTGGAACTTTTGAGGGTCACATAAGTATGGGATCATATCGTCTGCAAATAGCATAATTTTGATTATTATTTTCCAATTTGTATGCATTTGACATCCTTTTGTTGTGTAACTGCTTTAGCTAGAACTTCAAGCACTATATTGAATAGATAGGGAGAAACTGGTAAGCCTTGTTTAGTCCCTGATTTTAGTGGGATTGCTTCAAGTTTCTCTCCTTTTAGTTTGTTGTTGGCGACTGTTTTGCAGTATATTGCTTTTACTGTTTATGTATGGGCCTTGATTTCATTATCTTTCCAAGACTTTTAATGTGAAGGGATGCTGAATTGTGTCAAATGTTTTTTCAGCATCTAATGGAATGACCATTTTTTTCTTTGAGTTTGTTTATGTAGTGTATTATGTTGATGGATTTCCTTATGTTGAACCATACCTGCATCCCTGGGATGAAGTCTTCTTGATTGTGGTGAATGATCACTTTGATGTATTCTTGGATTTGGTTGGCAAGAATTTTATTAAGTACTTTTGCATCAAAGATTATAAGGAAAATTGGTCTGAAGTTTTCTTTTGTTCTTTGGTCTTTGAACGGTTTATGTATAAGTGTAATTGTGGTTTCATAGAACAAGTTGGGTAGTGCTCATTCTGTTTCTATTTTGTGAATAGTTTGAAGAGTATTGATATTAGGTGTTCTTTGAAAGTCTGAAAGTCTGATAGAATTCCCTACTAAGCCAATCTAGTACTATTAATGACTATGTCTATTTCTTTAGGGATTATTGGACTGTTTGAATGGTTTATCTGATCATGTTTTACTTTGGCACCTGGTATGTGTCTAGAAAATTGTCCATTTCATCCAGATTTCCAATAATCTTGAGCATAAGCTTTTGTAGTAGGATCTGATTCTTTTTTTTGAATTTCCACAGTTTCTGTTTTTATGTCACTCTTTTCATTTATGATTTTATTAATTTGGGTACTGTCTCTTTGACCTCTGGTTAGTCTGGCTAAGTAAGGGTTTATCTATCTTGTTGATATACATATGGAAGATGAACGATGCTCTGCTCAATGATAATTTGGTCAAGGATGAAATAGAGAAAGAAATTAAAGATGTTTTGCAATTTAATAAAAATGAAGTAACATCATACCAAATCTTATGGAACACAATGAAAGCAGTGGTAATAGGAAAACTCTTAGTTCTAAGTACCTCCAAAAAGAAACTGGAGAGAGCTTACACTAGCTGCTTGACAGCACACCTGAAACCTCTAGAACAAAAAGTAGCAGACACACCCAAGAGGAGTAGATGGGAGGAAATAATCAAACTCAAGGATGCAATCAAAAAATTGGAAACAAAAAGAACTATACGAAGAACCTACAAAACCAAAGCTGGTTCTTTTAGTAAACACATTTTTAATTAATTCTTGGAGTTTATTATATGGAAACAATATGTTTCCCACATATTTACTTTCTATTCACCACAAACTCCTTTTAGATCAACCTGTCATTATTCAAATCTTCTCAGTGTTGGATCCTATTGTTTTTATAAACCATAAGGCCCAATTTTACACTCAAAAAATGAAGGCATTCAATGCAATTTGCACACACTTAGAGTAAATGAATTCCTCCTCTGCCAGAATCCTCCTTGTTACAGTTGTTTAAGCTAGTGCTTGGGTGTTTGAGGCCCATCTCCTTTCCTCCTACGTTGTTCTTCGGGTTGATGGTTTTTGCATCTTAGTCAGGCAGTCCCTGCTACTTCTTGAATTCTATCAAAATCAGAAGACAGTTTTACTCTGATCCTCCCAGACTTTTAGCACTTAAAATCTTTTGACCTCCTTTTATGTGTTTTTCCCTAAGATTTATGAAAGGATATGATAAACATGTGACATTTGTATACATGCCATTGATAATTTTCCGTGACTATTTGTGTGCCCCTTTCTTGAACAGAGGAACTTAAATCCAATCACAAAGTGGTTGAACACCTCTGTATCATCTGTGTCACATTGTTACCATGAGCACAAAATTGCATCATTGCATACCAGTGACTACTGTAGCTTGCAGCATTCATAGATGGGTAATTATATTAATAACTTATCCTACAGCAGTTTGCATAGGACATTTCAGTACTAGGAAAAAGAGCCACCAAGTAGGATGAATTCTGACTTTAGTTTTCCATATCCTATGACCAATGTTTGTGGCATCTTCAACAATAAGGTATTACCAGTAATTTCTACTGAGCAACCAACATCAAGGCACAAAATTGTATTATATTATTGTTCTCTATAATAGCTTGGCCAACAACTGGACAGAAAGTACCCCACATCTGGCACAGGACTTTATAGTTGGCCATCTGTGATCACAGGGACAAGTATTATCAGCTATGTAGGTAAAATTAAAACTGCATGCACACACATAGATGGATAGACTGAGAGAGAGAGAGAGAGAGAGAGAGAGAGAGAGAGAGAGAGAGAGAAAGAGAGAGAGAGAGAGAGATACAGAGAGACAGAGAGAGACAGAGAGTATTATAATGTAGTAGGTTACAAAAGCCAAAGTCCTTAGTGTTAGTCATTCCTCTACCCCCATCCTTTTCTTTCTTTTTTTTTTTTCTTTTTTTTTTTATTTGATATAATTTATTTACATTTCAAATGATTTCCCCTTTTCTAGCCCCCCCCCCACTCCCCGAAAGTCCCGTAAGCCCCCTTCTCTTCCCCTGTCCTCCCTCCCACCCCTTCCCAGTTCCCCGTTCTGGTTTTGCCAAATACTGTTTCACTGAGTCTTTCCAGAACCAGGGACCACTCCTGCTTTCTTCTTGTATCTCATTTGATGTGTGGATTATGTTTTGGGTATTCCAGTTTTCTAGGTTAATAACCACTTATTAGTGAGTGCATACCATGATTCACCTTTTGAGTCTGGGTTACCTCACTTAGTATGATGTTCTCTAGCTCCATCCATTTGCCTAAGAATTTCATGAATTCATTGTTTCTAATGGCTGAATAGTACTCCATTGTGTAGATATACCACATTTTTTGTATCCACTCTTCTGTTGAGGGATACCTGGGTTCTTTCCAGCATCTGGCAATTATAAATAGGGCTGCTATGAACATAGTAGAGCATGTATCCTTATTACATGGTGGGGAATCCTCTGGGTATATGCCCAGGAGTGGTATAGCAGGATCTTCTGGAAGTGAGGTGCCCAGTTTTCGGAGGAACCGCCAGACTGCTTTCCAGAGTGGTTGTACCAATTTGCAACCCCACCAGCAGTGGAGGAGTGTTCCTCTTTCTCCGCACCCTCTCCAACACCTGCTGTCTCCTGAATTTTTAATCTTAGCCATTCTGACTGGTGTAAGATGAAATCTTAGGGTTGTTTTGATTTGCATTTCCCTAATGACTAATGAAGTGGAGCATTTTTTAAGATGCTTCTCCGCCATCCGAAGTTCTTCAGGTGAGAATTCTTTGTTTAACTCTGTACCCCATTTTTTAATAGGGTTGTTCGGTTTTCTGGAGTCTAACTTCTTGAGTTCTTTATATATATTGGATATTAGCCCTCTATCTGATGTAGGATTGGTGAAGATCTTTTCCCAATTTGTTGGTTGCCGATCTGTCCTCTTGATGGTGTCCTTTGCCTTACAGAAACTCTGTAACCTTATGAGGTCCCATTTGTCAATTCTTGCTCTTAGAGCATACGCTATTGGTGTTCTGTTCAGAAACTTTCTCCCTGTACCGATGTCCTCAAGGGTCTTCCCCAGTTTCTTTTCTATTAGCTTCAGAGTGTCTGGCTTTATGTGGAGGTCCTTGATCCATTTGGATTTGAGCTTAGTACAAGGAGACAAGGATGGATCAATTCGCATTCTTCTGCATGCTGACCTCCAGTTGAACCAGCACCATTTGTTGAAAAGGCTATCTTTTTTCCATTGGATGTTTTCAGCCTCTTTGTCGAGGATCAAGTGGCCATAGGTGTGTGGGTTCATTTCTGGATCTTCAATCCTGTTCCATTGATCCTCCTGCCTGTCACTGTACCAATACCATGCAGTTTTTAACACTATTGCTCTGTAGTATTGCTTGAGGTCAGGGATACTGATTCCCCCAGATTTTCTTTTGTTGCTGAGAATAGTTTTAGCTATCCTGGGTTTTTTGTTGTTCCAGATGAATTTGATAATTGCTCTTTCTAACTCTGTGAAGAATTGAGTTGGGATTTTGATGGGTATTGCATTGAATCTGTATAGTGCTTTAGGCAAAATGGCCATTTTAACTATATTGATTCTACCGATCCATGAGCATGGGAGGTTTTCCCATTTTTTGAGGTCTTCTTCCATTTCCTTCTTCAGAGTCTTGAAGTTCTTGCCATACAGATCTTTCGCATGTTTGGTAAGAGTCACCCCAAGATACTTTATACTGTTTGTGGCTATTGTGAAGGGGGTCATTTCCCTAATTTCTTTCTCAGCCTGCTTATCCTTTGAGTATAGGAAGGCCACTGATTTGCTTGAGTTGATTTTATAACCTGCCACTTTGCTGAAGTTGTTTATCAGCTGTAGGAGCTCTCTAGTGGAGTTCTTTGGGTCACTTAGGTAGACGATCATGTCGTCTGCAAATAATGATAGTTTGACTTCCTCCTTTCCAATTTGTATCCCTTTGACCTCCTTATGTTGTCGAATTGCCCGAGCTAGTACCTCAAGTACAATATTGAAAAGATAAGGAGAAAGGGGGCAGCCTTGTCTGGTCCCTGATTTCAGTGGGATTGCTTCAAGTTTCTCTCCGTTTAGTTTGATGCTGGCTACCGGTTTGCTGTATATTGCTTTTACTATGTTTAGGTATGGGCCTTGAATTCCTGTTCTCTCCAAGACTTTAAGCATGAAAGGATGCTGAATTTTGTCAAATGCTTTTTCAGCATCCAATGAAATGACCATGTGGTTTTGTTCTTTGAGTTTGTTTATGTAGTGGATTGTATTGATGGATTTCCGTATATTGAACCAACCCTGCATTCCCGGGATAAAGCCTACTTGATCATGGTGGATGATCGTTTTGATGTGTTCTTGGATTCGGTTGGCAAGAATTTTGTTGAGTATTTTTGCATCGATGTTCATAAGGGAAATTGGTCTGAAGTTCTCTTTCTTTGTTGGATCTTTGTGTGGCTTTGGTATCAGCGTAATTGTGGCTTCGTAGAAGGAATTGGGTAGTGTTCCTTCTGTTTCTATTTTGTGGAATAGTTTGAAGAGTATTGGTGTTAACTCTTCTTTGAAGGTCTGGTAGAATTCTGCACTGAAACCATCTGGTCCTGTGCTTTTTTTGGTTGGAAGACTTTCTATGACTCCTTCTATTTCTTTAGGCTTTATGGGACTGTTTAGATGGTCTAGTTGGTCCTGATTTAATTTTGGTATTTGGTATCTGTCAAGGAAATTGTCCATTTCCTCCAGATTCTCCAGTTGTGTTGAGTACAGGCTCTTGTAGTAGGATCTGATGATTTTTTGGATTTCCTCATTTTCCGTTGTTATGTCTCCCTTTTCATTTCTAAGTTTGTTAATTTGGATACTTTCTCTGTGCCCTTTGGTCAGTCTGGCTAAGGGTTTATCTATCTTGTTGATTTTCTCAAAGAACCAGCTCCTAGTTTTGTTGATTTTTTGTATGGTTCTCTTTGTTTCTACTTGATTGATTTCGGCCCTGAGTTTGATGATTTCCTGCCTTCTACTCCTCCTGGGTGAAATAGCTTCTTTTTGTTCTAGGGCTTTCAGGTGTGTCATTAAGTTGGTAATGTATGCTCTCTCCATTTTCTTTTTGAAGGCACTCAGGGCTATGAGTTTTCCTCTTAGCACTGCTTTCATTGTGTCCCATAGATTTGGGTATGTTGTGTTTTCATTTTCATTGTGTTCTAAAAAGTCTTTAATTTCTTTCTTTATTTCTTCCTTGACCAAGGTGTCATTGAGTAGAGTATTGTTCAATCTCCACGTGTTTGTGGGTTTTCTGTTGTTTCTGTTGCTATTGAAGACCACTTTTATTCCATAGTGATCAGATAGGAGGCATGGGATTAGTTCTATCTTTTTATATTTGTTGAGGTCTGTCTTGTGACCAATTATATGGTCGATTTTGGAGAAGGTACCATGAGGTGCTGAAAAAAAGGTATATTCTTTTGTTTTAGGATAGAATGTTCTATATATATCAGTTAAATCTAATTGGTCCAAAGCTTCAATTAGTTTCATTGTGTCCTTGTTTAGTTTCTGTTTTCCTGATCGGTCCATTGAGGAAAGTGCAGTGTTGAAGTCACCCACAATTATTGTGTTAGGTGCAATGTGTGCTTTGAGTTTTAATAAAGTTTCTTTTATGAAAGAGGGTGCCCTTGCATTTGGAGCATAGATGTTCAGGATTGAGAGTTCTTCTTGTTGTATTTTTCCTTTGACCAGCAAGAAGTGTCCCTCAGAGTCTCTTTTGATGACTTTGGGTTGAAAGTCAATTTTATCTGATATTAAAATGGCTACTCCAGCTTGTTTCCTGAGACCATTTGCTTGTAAAATTGTCTTCCAGCCTTTTACTCTAAGGTAGTGTTTGTCTTTGACCCTGAGGTGTGTTTCCTGTAAGCAGCAAAATGTAGGGTCCTGTTTACGTATCCAGTCAGTTAGTCTGTGTCTTTTTATTGGGGCATTGAGTCCATTGATGTTAAGAGATATTAAGGAATAGTGATTGTTACTTCCTATCATTTTTGACGTTATTTTTTAAATTTGATTGCTTAACTTATTTGGGTTTGATGAAAGGTTACTATCTTGCTTTTTTCAGGGTGGAGTTTCCCTCCTTGTATTGGTGTTGTCCTCCTATTATCCTTTTTAGGGCTGGGTTTGTGGATAGATATTGGGTGAACTTGGTTTTGTCGTGAAATATCTTAGTTTCTCCATCTATGGTGATTGAGAGTTTTGCTGGATATAGTAGTTTTGGTTGGCATTTGTGTTCTCTTAGAGTCTGCATGAGATCTGCCCAGGACCTTCTAGCCTTCATAGTCTCAGGTGAAAAGTCTGCTGTGATTCTGATAGGTCTTCCTTTATATGTTACTTGGCCTTTTTCTCTTACTGCCTTTAGTATTCTTTCTTTGTTTAGAACATTTGGTGTTTTGATTATTATGTGACGGGAAGTATTTCTGTTCTGGTCCAGTCTGTTTGGAGTTCTGTAGGCTTCTTGTATATTCATGGGCATCTCTCTCTTTAGGTTAGGGAAGTTTTCTTCCATAATTTTATTGAAGATATTTGCTGGCCCTTTAAGTTGTAAATCTTCACTCTCATCTATGCCTATAATCCTTAGGTTTGGTCTTCTCATTGTGTCCTGGATTTCCTGGATATTTTGGGTTACAAGCTTTTTGCACTTTGCATTTTCTTTAACTGTTGAGTCCATGGTTTCTATGGAATCTTCAGCATCTGAGATTCTTTCTTCTATCTCTTGTATTCTGTTGTTGATATTTGCATCTCTGTCCCCTGATTTCTTCCCAAGGCTTTCTATCTCCAAAGTTGTCTCCCTTTGAGTTTTCTTAGTTGTTTCTACTTCTGATTTTAGATCCTGGATGGTTTTGCTTAGCTCCTTCCCTTGCATGTTTGTGTTTTCCTGTAATTCTTTAAGAGATTTTTGTGTTTCCTCTTTCATGAGCTCAGCCTGTTGACCAAAGTTCTCCTGTATTTCTTTAAGAGATTTTTGTGTTTCGTCTTTCATGACCTCAGCCTGTTGAGCAAAGTTCTCCTGTATTTCTTTAAGTGTTTTTTGCATTTCCTCCTTGTTGGCTTTTGTATTCTCCTGGATTTCTTTCAATGATTTTTGTGTTTCCCTTGCAAGGGCTTCTAACTTTTGATCCATTTTCTCCTCAATGTCCTTCATGTGTTCCTGTACCAGCATCATGACCAGTGATTTTAAATCCAAATCTTGTTTTACTGGTGTGATGGGGTATCCAGGACTTGCTGGTAGAGGAGAATTTGGTTCAGATGTTGCCGTATTGCCTTGATTTCTGTTAGTGACGTTTCTGCGTTTGCCTTTTGCCATCTAGCTCTCACTGGTGTTACTTGGTCTTGTCAGTGCTGGACTCACCAGTGCAAGCTGCCCCTTCCCCATTGGCCTCTGGTGCACAGCTTACACTCTGCACTGCCTATAGACAGGGTGCTGTTGTCCAGGCTGTTCAGATCCCGAAGCAGGCACCTGAAGGCTCCAGCTGGGGCCCGCAGGATTTATTGGAGCACACCGACTTCTCCCAGCTGGCCGCCCGGAAGCCCCCACTAGCCTCTTGAGGGACCTGGAGATGTGGCGGCCACCCAGGCTGATCTGAAGCGGAGAGAGTTGAGCTGGGGGCTTCTGCCTGAGGCCTTTCCCCAGATTGTGTCTGTGGACCAGGTGGAACCCGTGTGCACCCCCAGGGAGCTCCGAAGGTGAATGTTGCTGTGACCTCCCCTGTGCTCCGCTCACTCCGCTGGGCAGCCGATTTCCCCAACCGGGCTGGTGCACACTAGGTTAGCCTTGTTGCCTGGGCCCTGAGTCCAGGCAAAAGCCTGGGAGGCCAAGGTCCGAGCAAAGTTCCCCTAGGGCTATGTCTGTTATTTGGGTCCGCCAGGTGACCCGGATGGCGGGCGTGCGCGTCCGCGCTCCGCGAAAGCACCGGGAGAGTCTGTTGTGCTAATAACCTCCTGGGCGGGTTGACACACAGATGGCCCACCAAGCCGCCCAGTTCTTGGGGTCAGTCCTGTGCCTTTTGGGGCCTAGACCCCCGTTTTGTTAGCCTCAGGCTACGCTTGTTAGCAGTCTCTGCCCTCCCGAGCACTCTGGCTCCTGTAGGCAAAATGGCGGCGCGTGCACCGGCCGGGGCAAAAAAAAAAAAAACTCCTGGCTGGGTTGGCGCCCCGATGGCCACTCGAACAGCCCAGGGCCTGGGTGCAGGCCAACGCCCGTCAGGCTCAGACCCCTGCGGTGTTGGGCCTAGGATTATGTTTGTGTACCTCAGTCTGACCGATCTCTGGAGCCCGGGATCAAGATGGCGATGAGTCTCTCCTGACTGGCGGGCAGCCGAGTTCTGAAGTGGCTTCCGTGCAGCGAAAGGCTCCGCAGAACCGCAGTTGCTTGCCGCCCGGCTGGTCAGCGAAGGTCAGTGGTCGTGGGCGCAGGGCCTAACTGGACCCTGTGTCGCCTTGGTTCCACTGCTGATGGCCCTTCAGCTGGAGCAGCCACTGCTACCGCCGCCGCCGCCCGACAATGACCCAATTCATCCTTTTCTTTCTTACAACTTCCTCTCTGGTACTGACCCTCACTTTTGTAATCTGTATTCTATTGTTCTCTTCCTTTTTAGATCTTAAAAGGGAAAGCTTTAAATTTTTTCATCTAAAATCAACACCATTCTCCAATCTCTTTCAGTACTGAAGCTAAAATAGGATATGTAACACAGAGGAGAAGCCACAGAGCTGATGAGAGTCATGTGTAATAGGTCATTACTTTTAGGATTAAAATTTTGACAATTCCTTGAAGATGCCTGGGAAAACAGACCACCAATCCCTTTGGAATGAAAAAGAATTTTTCTTGATAGCCGGGCGGTGGTGGCACAGACCTTTAAGCACAGCACTTGGGAGGCAGAGGCAGGTAGATCTGTGAGTTCGAGGCCAGCCTGATCTACAGAGTGAGTTCCAGGACAGGACTATACAGAGAAACCCTGTCTCAGAAAAAAATACTTTTTCTTGACCTACTGTGGAAAACTCTCCTTGTAGCATTCTATAGGAACAACATGATCATAATTCTACCATTAATAGATGAGAAAAATAGGAACAACACTCTCAGGTATATGAAGGTAAAAGCCAAAGTGTATGGAACTGTAAAGAAGCAATTAATTTCAATTAACCACTCCATAAATTTAAGAGACAACCTTTAATCCTAAGATTATTTGAGATTAAAACTTTAATTAGTTTCTATCCTTCATAAAGATAGTATTTAAACCCTTAATCCTAGGATCTCAAAGTCAATTAGCAAATAAATCCCCACTTTTTCTAAGAAAGTATGTACACATTAGTTACAGGAAGAACCCTAGTTTTGTCAAGAATTGCAATCTAATCATGCCCAGAAAACATAAAGAGCAACTTTTAAATGATTATAAAAATATTAAAATACTTTTAAATTTTAGACACATTTAGAGAACCCACTGAGTTTTATTTTGAGCTTTGATAATTCTATGAACTATAATCATTAGTAGTCTCTACAACTAAAAGTGAAAAGCGTTTACTTAAAATTAAACATATAGATATCTTCTTCAAAAATAAGTTCACATGTCACAGACTTTGCCTTGGGGCTGAAGGTATACTTGAATGTTAGACTGTTTGCCTAGAACTAGAACACTCTGTTCTATCCAGCTCCCCCAACACACAATCACAAACATTTATACTCACAAGCACATGCATACTTTGCATATAAACATACATATGTGCATATGTGCACACATACACACACACATACAGAGATTCACACACACACACTCACATGTACACTCATGCACATTTACACACATAATAAAACATACACAGTAAAACATTCTCACACATGCACACATTCACACTCTCACACACACACATTCACATAGACTCACATAATCTCACACACATGCACTCAAAACCCTAAAATAAAAATTTATTATTGTGTTGAGACAAAGAATTAAACCTCTTATAAGATTGATAACTATAATTATTCACTGTTGACTTTGCATTTATTATAGCAATCCTCTCTGTAGTTAAAAATGCAAAATATTTATTTTAAATTTCTTTGCACCATAATGATTACACCCCACTTACAAAACCTACAAAGTCTCACCCTGCATTTCACAATGTTAATTCCAAATTTATTTCAAAGTGCTATGCCATTCAAAATCTCAAAGAGCATTGGTATTCTAGTGTCAACATGTATAATACCAATTTTTAAAAATATTTGGATAACTTCACCTTTTAAAATAGAATTTTAAAATCTGCATCAAAAACAAAAAGGCTAAGACAAAATTAGGCCAGGAAACAGGTTTAAACTAGCAAACATAATTTCTGGATATGAAAAATATAACTGTGATGACTGAATCCCCAAAGTATATGTTAACTTGAAGAAAAGCCCAGTTAGCACTCTGTCTTGTTAGAAGTCACTATTAGTGATGGAAAACATCTTAGTGGAATAGGAGCTTTCAACGGTTTCCCCTTACAAAATCTTCAAGTTGAACACTGACCTGCATGCAAAGTTGTGGCCATAACAGTTAAAATAATTTTCTTTAAGGAAGAAGACATGAGGTTTTTTTTTTTTTTTTTTTTTTATTACCTGAAAGATAACTGAAATAACAAAGAACACCACTTTCACATTAGCTGTGTGAGCTCTGTCTTAAGGTTGAAAAGAGGAGACTACGTGTCAAGGTCAGTGAAGTAAGCGCATGTGTGAACCAGCAGCCAGGATTATGGTGACTCCTGTGAGCAACAGAAGAACTACACTGGCCCTAACCCGAAAGGTTTCTAGCTCCTCCATGATTCACAGTTGCTCAGCTAGAAAGCTGATCTAAGTGAATATGAGAATCCACAGATGAATAATTAGAGCAAATGTGACCAAGCCAATATAAAGACAAATTTCCTGGTAGATAATGACACTAATACAGCACAGAAATGGATGGAACTAACATCTCCCCAAAATTGTATAAAATAAGTTCATTACTGCTAAGAGACAAAATGTTTCATTCCCTAGGAGGACATAATTATTAATACATTTACTGAAACACACACTTTAAAACACATGAAATGATCCTTAATTGGCCTGACTCTCATTCAGCCATATTTTAAATTATCGTTTTAAAAATGATAACTAAGTAAGACTTAGTAAGAAGGCTAAGTAAGTGAAGCAAACACATAATATACACCGAGAAAGGTATCAAATGCTAAGGAGATGGCTGAGTTGCTCTAGCGCTTGATTCATGAGTCTGAGCACACCAGTTCGGTGTTACTCAAAAAGTGTTTCTGTGTCTGCCATGCCAGCTATGACAACTCAAGAGGCATCCTTGGGGCTTAGTAACCAGATATTCTACCTTTATGGTGAGGTTCTTATCTGGTGAGAAAGACTCTGTATCAAACCAAGAGTATAAGTCACCTGAAGAATAAGACCTGAAGATTTATTTCCTCTGATTTCCACACGTACATATGTACTTCAATGTAAACACAAAGAAACATATGTATATATTGTATGTCTATATTGACATACATACTAATCTTGATCTATTGGTTGCATGAAAAACACATGCATTTGAACACTGAAACCTCCTTTGAAATACAAATATTCCAAAAGAAATTCAAACTGTAATGAGAAATAGCAAAGAACTATAATCTTATATGGATTTTTAAACATCTTTACAAGATCATGCATCTCAAAACACCTACAATGTGTTCATTTTGTTGGCTTTCTCATCAGTGCTGTTCAAGCCTGATATCTTATATGTTTTAGTGTGTGCATGTATGTGTATACATATGTATGTATGTGTGTGTGTGAATATACCTGATACACATACATGATCATGCTTCATGTTTCTAATTGTATTACTGGCCAATGTACCAATATCTAAACAGAAGGAATGAATGCAAACTACATCAAAGAAGCAGTGAAAATTTCATATAAAATAGTAATATTAAATTTAAATAATAATTAACATGTAAAATTACCCTGAAAAATAGAGAAATAAAAATACTTATGTCCTTTCAATAATTTAGAAATCGATAATTTGTAAATATTTATTGGAAAGAAGATGCTGTCTATATTCATGAATTATATAAAAATTCAAACATTCTGTCTTCTAGTAAATGACAGATTAGAAATAAGTGTAAAGATTATTTTGGAGGACTTCCCCATAATTGAACTATGGGACTTCTAGTCTTAACCAATAATTTGATATGTGAGCAAATTTTTCTTATATAAAAAATACTTATATATTTTTTGTCCCAGAACATATTTTACTCTCCATCATTCACCAAGAAACTTCTTAGAGAACAAAATCCTCAACTTTCTAAGAATAATCTATATAATTTCCATGAAATAAATGAATTTCTTTTAGTTTGTGCTTTTCATCCTTATAATAAAGTAATATTAATATTATCTTTAAATCTCTAGAAATAATTGCCTTAAGTGTCACATTTTCACATTGATAGATGAAAAAGAATATCAAAATATGTTTGCCCAAAAGAAACTTTCAAAATAGAAATCAGCAACTTGATTTCATCTAGTTCAGTGATTTAGATATGTTTCCCTGTTGCTTAAAGGAAGTAAAACTCAAAAGTTTTATTATATGCAGATCTATCTCCATATCATGATGTTTTCTTCTTTTTTTGTCCAAAAAAAGAAAAAAATTTAAAACCTGTAACTTTTCCATAAAAAAGATGTAGTATAAAATCAATTCCATTTTAAAAAGTAGCTTTTCTATTTTATTTTTCTGCCTCATTTTTACAAACATTCACTGCTTTACTTCCAGTAACAATCAAACTAGCATTCAAAATTAGAAATGCTGAATTGACCAAAATATTCAGGCTGAGTGTGTACACATGTCAGCTATAAACATGACACAAATGGAAACAAATCAAATACATCTTAGTTGAGAAGCTTTTTTTTCTTTTCTTTCCTCTTCTTTTCTTTTCTTTTCTTTTCTTCTTTTCTTTTCTTTTCTTTTCTTGTCTTTACATGTCAAGTGTTATCCCCTTAACTAGTTTTCCCTCTCCAAGAAACACCCTCTCCTTACGCCCTCCCCTTGCTTCTATGAGTCTGTTGCTCCACCCAACCACCCACTCTCACCTCTCCATCCTCGATTCACCTATACTGGGGCATCTATCAAACCATCAGTACCGAGGACCTCTTCTCCCACTGATGTCTGGCATTACTGTCCTCTGCTACCTATGCAGCCAGAGCTATACTCCTGGGTTGATGACTTAGTCCCTGGGAGCTCTGAGGGTCTGGTTGGTTGATATTGCTGTTCTTCCTATGGGGTTGCAAGCCTTTCAGCTCCTTCATTACTTTCTCTATCTCTTCCACTGGGAATTCTGCACTCAGTCCAATGTTTGGCTGTGAGCATCATACTCTATTTGTAAGGCACTGGCACAGCATCTCAGGAGACAGCTTTAAGAGCCTCCTTTCAGCAAGCCTTTCTTAGCATCCACAATAGTGCTGGGGTTTTGTGACTGTATATGCGATGAATCCCCGGGTGGGATAGTCTCTAGATGGCCATTCCTTCAGTCTCTGCTCTGCACTTTATCTCCATATTTGCTCCCGTGCATATTTTGTTCCCCCTTCTAAGAAGGAGCAAGGCACCCACACTTTGTTCTTCCTTCTTCTTGAGCTTCATGTGGTCTGTAAATTGTATCTTTGGTATTCGGAGCTTTGGGGCTAATGTCCACTTATCAGTGAGTGCATACCATATGTGTGTTTTTGTGATTGGGTTATCTCACTCATAATGATAATTTCTAGTTCCACCCATTTGCCTAAGAATTTCATGAATTCATCATTTTTAATAGCTGAGTAGTATTCCATTGTATAAATATACAACATTTTCTGTATCCATTTTTCTCTTGAAAGACATATGTGTTTTTTTTCCAGCTTCTGGGTATTATAAATTAGACTGCTATGAACATTGTGGAGCATGTATTCTTAATACATGTTGAAACATCACTTGAGTATATTCCCAGAAGTTGTATAGCTGGGTCCTTAGGTAGAACTATTTCCAATATTCTGAGGAATTGCCAAACTGATTTCCAGGGTGGTTGTACCTGATTGCAATCCCACTAACAATTGAGGAGTGTTCCTCTTTTTCCACATCCTTGCCAGCATCTGCTGTCACCTGGGTTTTTAAGTTTAGCCATTCTGACTGGGGTGAGGTGAAATTTCAAGGTTGCTTTGATTTGCATTTCCCTGATAACTAAGGATGTTGACTATTTCTTTAGGTGATTCTCACCATTCGATATTCTTAAGTTGCAATATTTTGTTTAACTCTCCACCCCATTTTTTTAAACAGGGTTATTTGATTCTCTGGAGTCTAACTTCTTGAGTTCTTTGTATATATTGGATATTAGCACTCTGTCGGATGTAGGGTTGGTAAAGATCTTTTCCCAAACTGTTGGTTGCCATTTTGTCCTATTGACAGTGTCCTTTGCTTTACAAAAGCTTTGCGATTTTATGAGGTCCCTCCCATGTATTGATTGTTGATCTTACAGCATAAGACATTGGTGTTCTGTTCAGGAAATTTCCCCTCTGTGCCCATGAGTACAAGGAAGGCTCTTTCCTACTTTCTCCTCTATAAGTTTCAGTGTATCTGGTTTTATGTGGAGGTGCTTGATCTGCTTGGGCTTGAATTTGGTACAGGAAGATAAAAATGTATCAATTTGCATTCTTCTACAAGTTTACTGCTAGTTGAGGCAGCACCCTTTCTTGAAAATTCTACCTTTTATCCACTGGGTAGTTTTAGCTCATTTCTCAAAAATCAAGTGACCATAGGTGTGTGGGTTCATTTCAGTATCTTCAGTTCTATTCCATTGATCTAACTGCCTGTCCTTGTACCAATACCATGCAGTTCCTAACACAATTGCTCTGTAGTAAACCTTGAGGTCACGGATGGTAATTCCCCTAGAAGTTCTTTTATTGATGAGAATAGTTTTCGACATCCTGGGTATTTTGTTATTCCAAATGAATTTGAAAATGGCTCTTTTTTAACTCGGAGTTGGAATTTTGATGGGGATTGCATTGAATCTCTAGGTTGCTTTTGGCAAGATGGCCATTTTTATTATATTAATCCTTCCATTCCATCAGCATGGGAGATCTTTCCATCTTCTGAGGTCTTCTTTGATTTATTTCTTCAGAGACTTGAAGTTCTTAGCATACAGATCTGTCACTTGTTTGGTTAGAGTCACATCAAGAAGCTTTCAAATGGGAAAAATGAAGGTTATATTTAAACACTTAACATTGCAGTATTATTCTCTTTGCATTTGGAATGTGCCATTATTTGTAAAAGAATAGGGTAGTCTTGTTTAACAGCTTTTTATGAATGTACCTGGCATATTCATGTATGAATATGCATGTATTTATGTATATACATACATGTAATTATATCAACTACTTTTGTCTCTTGAATAATGATATTAAAAGCAAGCATTACCAAAACAGGCAAAAGATTTAAAACTACATTAAAATTGGTAAGCGATGAAAGTTTGTAGAATCAGATTAACCTGTTTAAGCAATAAAGTTTATTAAATAACTCTTTAATGAAAGATAGCATTTCAAATTAATTTTTAAATGACACCTAGGAATTCACAATGAAAATATCTAACTAATTTTTAAAATTTCAAAAGTTGCTTAAAGCTATAGTAATCATACAATGCCCTGGATAACTGACAATTTCTTCCAGGTTCAAATAAGTTTGGAGTGCATGTATCTTTTGAAAATTGTTTTAAATATTTTATGTTCATTTTAATGTAACTGCCATGGTCTGTGTGTATCCAGAGCCCACTGATGCCAGAAGGGGTTGCCAGTTCCTTTGGAGTTGTAGTTATAAACAGTTATGAAACACCAAAGTACAGAGTACTGGGAACTGAACTCAAGATGTCTGTAGTTGCAGCAAATGCTGTTATCAACTGAGTGATTCTTCCAGATTCAACATGCCTTTTTTTTGCTTTTGTTTTTAAATCAATTTCTCACTATGTAGTCTAGGATGGACATGACAGTTTTTTATAAATCAGGATTGCAGACCCACTAGTTTCTCCATTGTGAATGTTGAATTTAACTGCTAAATTTACCCTTACCAGCCTGATTAAACTTTCACCTATGAATGTAAACATGGATTTCAAACAGGAGAATGATATTAATTATTTCTTCAATGGAGTCAGTTTAATTAGGGAAATGTGTGTGTGTGTATGTGTGTGTGTATCTTCCTGGTTCTGTATATCAAAAACCAAGTTTAGAGAACACATAGGTAGAGAAGTTACAGTAGAGATTTGACTTATTTTTACTGTTTTTCTCTATTTATTTTCTCTTACTTTTTTATATTAGAAATATTTTGATCATATTCTTCCCCTCTTTCAAGTCCTCCCTCATTATCTTCCCCTTGCTACCCACCCAAATTTAAATTATATTCTCAACAACACAAACATAAGTACCCAAATAACCAACACCCCCAAACCAAGAGCACAAATAAGAAATATGAAAATCAGCAGCAACTGTGGAACCTTCATATATTGGTCATCTACTATTGAACATGATGTTGGTTGATATATATTGGAGAAAATTCATTTCTCCTCTATGAGCAAGTATACATTTCAATTTTCTTAACATTTACACTAGTGGCTACATTTAAATTCATTTTTATTAGTTATTTTAATTTTTACATTTCAAATGTTATCCCCCTTCCAGGTTTCCCCTCTGCAAACCACCTTTCTCATGTCCCCTCCTCCAGCTTCTATGAGAGTGCTCCCCCAACCCATTCCCACCTCACCTCCCTAGCATTCCCCTACGTGTGGCATCCACAGGACCAACGGTACTCTGACCCCATTGATGCCAGATAAGGCCATCCTCTATTACATATGCAGTTGGAGCATTGGGTCCTTCCATGTGTACACTTTGGTTGGTGATTTGGTCCCTGCGAGTTCTGGGGGGTCCGGTTGGTTGATATTGTTTTTCCTATAGGGTTGAAAATCTTTTCAGCTCCTTTAGTCCTACCCCTAACTCCTCCTTTGGGGTCTCAGTGCTTAGTCTAATTAATGTTGGCTGCAAGCATTTGCATCTGTATGGTTAGGCCCTGGCAGAGCCTCTCAGGGAACAGCTATACTAGGCTCCTGTCAGCAAGCACTTCTCAGCATCAGCCATAGTGTCTATGTTTGGTGTCTATAAATGGGACAGTCTCTGGATGGCCTTTCCTTCAGTCTCTGCTCCACTCTTTGTCCCTGCATTTCCTTTAGATAGGAACAATTCTGGGATAATATTTTTGAGATGGGTGGGTGGCCCCCTCCCTCATTTGGTAGCAATTCTTAACCTCTGGATATAGTCTCTAAAGGTTCTTTCTCTTCCCTTGTTGGGTATTTCAGCTAGTGTCATTTTTTGTTGGGACCTGGTAGCCTCTTACTTTTCTGGCATCTGGGACTTTCTTTCTTTCTTTCTTTCTTTCTTTCTTTCTTTCTTTCTTTCTTTCTTTCTTTCTTTCTTTCTTTCTTTCTTCTTTCTTTCTTTCTTTCTTTCTTTCTCTTTTTTTGTTCTTTCTTTCTCTTATAATTGAAAAAGGAAGTATAAACATTTCATGATAAAATTAAAGATTTATATGGAAAATGCTTCAGATAAACACATTAAAATTGACAAATTTCATGGAAAATTAAAGAGTAAAGTGGTAAACATGTAAAGCTAAATTAATTGAAATATGGAATAGAAACAGTATATGATAGAATTGAATATTTACATGGAAAATATTTCTGATCAAATTGTAGAAAAATGTAGAAAACCATGTTAGAATTGAAAATTATTGTGGAAAATTTTAAATAGATATAATAATAATAGGTATAAAAGTATTCCTAAGTTGATTGAAAGTGGAATTATAAACATTTTCTTTTAAACTTGAAGATTTACATGGAAAATATTTCTGATAAAATTGAATAAATATAGAAAAACATGTTAAAATTAAAGATTATCTTGGAAAGTATACAGATAAAATAATAGGTATAAAAATAATTCTAAGTTGATTGAAGGTGGAATTATAAACATTTTCAGAAAAAATTGAAGATTGACATGGAAAATATTTCTGGAAAAATTCCAGAAATATATGGACAAACATGTTAAAACTGAGTATTTCGTGGAAAATTTTACATATCAAATGGTAGATATAAAATTAATTTCTAAATTAATTGAAGGTGGAATTAGAAACATTTGTAATAAAATCAAAGATTTACATTGAAAACATTTCTGATAAAATAGAGGAAATATAGAAAGACATTAAAATGTAAGGTTATCATGAAAAATAATGCAGATAAAATGGTGGACATAAAAAATTACTAAATTAATTAAAAGGGGAAATACAAACATTTTCTGATAAAATTGAAGATTTACATGAGAAACATTTTGTTAGTCTGTCTTTTTATTGGGGGAATTGAGTCCATTGTTGTTAAGAGATATTAAGAAATAGTGATTTTTGCTTCCTGTTTCTTTTGCTGTTATTTGTATATTTGTGTGGATATCTTCTTTGGGTTTGTTGTAAGATTACTTTCTTGCTTTTTCTACGGTGTAGTTTCCTTCCTTGTGTTGGCCTTTACCATCAATTATCCATTGTACGGCTGGACTTGTGGACACATATTGTATAAGTTTTGATTTATCATGAAATATATTGGTTTCTCCATCTATGATGATTGAGAGTTTTGCTGGGTATTAGTAGCCTGGGCTGGCATTTGTGTTCTCTTAGGGTCTGTATGAGGTCTGTCCTGGTCTCTGGTGAGAAGTCTGGTGTAATTCTGATAGGTCTGCATTTATAAGATACTTGCCCTTTTTCCCTTACTGCTTTTAATATTCTTTCTTTGTTTAGTGAATTTGGTGTTCTGATTATTATGTGCTGGGAGGACTTTTTGTTCTGGTCCAGTCTGTTTGGAGTTGTGAAGGCTTCTTGTATGTTCATGGGCATCTCTTTCTCTAGGTTAGGGAAGTTTTCTTGTACAATTTTGTTGAAGATGTTTACTTTAAGATGTAGATCCTCTCATCTATACCTATAATACTTAGGTTTAGTCTTCTCATTGTGTCCTGGAATTTCTGGATGTTTTGGGTTACCAGCCTTATGCATTTTGCATTTTCTTTGAGTACTGAGTCAATGTTTTCTATGGTATCTTCAGCACCTGAGGTTCTTTCTTCTATCTCTTGTAGTCTGTTGTTGATGCTTGCATCTATGACTCCTGAATTCTTTCCAAGGTTTTCTATCGCCAGAGATGCCTCACTTTGTGATTTCATTATTGTTTATACTTACACTTTTAGATCCTGGATGGTTTTGTTCACTTCCTTCACTTGATTGTTTGTGTTTTCCTGTAATTCTTTAATGGGTTTTGTCTTTAAACAAGGGCTTCTGCCTGTTGACCCATGATCTCCTCTATTTCTTTAAGGATTTTTGTGTTTCCTTTTTAACAGCTTTTACCTATTGACTGATGTTCTCCTGTATTACTTTTTTTTTTAAATTTTATTCGATATATTTTTTATTTACATTTCAAATGGTTTCCCAATTTCTGGTCCCCCACTCCCCGAAAGATACATAAGCCCCCTTCCCGCCGTCTGTTCTCCCACCCATCCCTTCCCAGTTCCCTGTTCTGGTTTTGTCTTATACTGCTACAATAAGTCTTTCCAGAACTAGGGGCCACTCTTCCGTTCTTCTTGTACCTCATTTGATGTGTGGATTACGTTTTGGGTATTCCAGTTTTCCAGGCTAATATCCACTTATTAGTGAGTGCATACCATGATTGATCTTTTGAGACTGGGTTACCTCACTTAGTATGATGTTCTCCAGCTCCATCCATTTGCCTAAGAATTTCATGAATTCATTGTTTCTAATGGCTGAATAGTACTCCATTGTGTAGATATACCACATTTTTTGCATCCACTCTTCTGTTGAGGGATACCTGGGTTCTTTCCAGCATCTGGCAATTATAAATAGGGCTGCTATGCTATGCTTTTGGCAAAATGGCCATTTTAACTATATTAATCCTCACGATCCATGAGCATGGGAGGTTTTTCCATTGTTTTAGGTCTTCCTCTATTTCCTTCTTCAGAGTCTTGAAGTTCTTGTCCTACAGTTCTTTCACATGTTTGGTAAGAGTCATCCCAAGGTACTTTATACTGTTTGTGGCTATTGTGAAGGGGGTCATTTCCCTAATTTCTTTCTCAGCCTGCTTATCCTTTGAGTATAGGAAGGCTACTGATTTGCTTGAGTCGATTTTATAACCTGCCACTTTGCTGAAGTTTTTATCAGCTGTAGGAGTTCTCTAGTGGAGTTTTTTGGGTCACTTAGGTAGACTATCATATCATCTGCAAATAATGATAGTTTGACTTCTTCCTTTCCAATTTGTACCACTTGGACCTCCTTATGTTGTCTAATTGCCTGAACTAGTACCTCAAGTACAATATTGAAAAGATAAGGAGAAAGTGGGCAGCCATGTCTAGTCCATGATTTTAGTGGGATTGCTTCAAGTTTCTCTCCATTTAGTTTGATTCTGGCTACCGGTTTGCTGTATATTGCTTTTACTATGTTTAGGTATGGGCCTTGAATTCCTGTTCTTTCCAAGACTTTAAGCATGAAAGGATGCTGAATTTTGTCAAATGCTTTTTTCAGCATCCAATGAAATGACCATGTGGTTTTTTTTCTTTTAGTTTGTTTATGTAGTGGATTAATATCTCTTAACGTCAATGGACTCAACTCCCCAATAAAAAGACATAGACTAACAAAATGGATACGGAAACAGGACCCTACATTTTGCTGCATACAGGAAACACACCTCAGTGTCAAAGACAAAAACTACCTTAGAGTAAAAAGGCTAGAAGACAATTCTACAAGCAAATGGTCCCAGGAAACAAGCCAGAGTTGCCATTCTAATATCAGATAAAATTGACTTTCAACCTAATGTCTTCAAAAGAGACATGGAAGGTCACTTCTTGCTGGTCAAAGGAAAAATCCAACAAGAATAACTCTCAATCCTGAACCACTATGCTCTAAATACAAGAGCGCCCTCATTCGTAAAAGAAACTTTACTAAAGCTCAAAGCACACATTTCACCTAACACAATAATTGTGGGGGACTTCAACACTCCACTCTCCTCAATGGACCAATCAAGAAAACAGAAACTAAACAGGGACACAGTAAAACTAATTGAAGTTTTAGACCAATTGGATTTGACTGATATTTATAGAACATTTCACCCTAAAGCAAAAGAATATACCTTTTTCTCAGCACTTTATGGTACCTTCTCCAAAATTGACCATATAATTGGTCAAAAGACAGACCTCAATAATACAACAACAATACAAGAAGATTGAACTAATTCCATGCCTCCTATCAGATCACTATGGTGTAAGAGTGGTTTTCAATAGCAACAAAAACAACAGAAAGTCCACATACACATGGAGGCTGAACAATACTCTACTCAATGACACTGTGGCCAAAGAAGAAATAAAGAAAGAATCAGAGACTTTTTAGAATTTAATGAAAATGAAGGCACAACATACCCAAATCTTTGGGACACAATAAAAGCAGTGCTAAGAGGAAAACTCATAGCCCTGAGTGCCTCCAAAAAGAAAATGGAGAGAGCACACACTAGTAGCTTAAGGACACACCTGAAAACCCTGGAACAAAAAGAAGCCAATTCCCCCAGGAGGAGTAGAAAACAGGAAATCATCAAACTCAGGGCTGAAATCAATCAAGTGGAAACAAAGAGAACCATACAAAGAATCAACGAATCCAGGAGCTGGTTCTTTGAGAAAATCAACAAAATAGGTAGAATTTAATGAAAATGAAGGCACAACATACTCAAATCTTTGGGACACAATGAAAGCAGTGCTAAGAGGAAATCTCCTGTATTTCTTTAAGGGAGTTATTTACGTCCTTCTTGAAGCCCTCTATCAGCATCATGAGATACAATTTTAAATCCAACTCTTGTTTTTCTGTTGTGTTGCGGTATCCAAGACTTGTTTTTGGTGGGAGAACTGGGTTCTGATGTTGCCATGTGGCCTTGGTTTCTGTTGGGAGGTTTCTTCTGCTTGCCTTTCGCCATCTGGTTATCTCTGGTGTCAGTTGGTATTGTCTCTGACTGGAGTTTGTTCCTACTGTGGGCCTTATTCCTCTGAGCTTAAAATTGAAAGCACTACTGAGAGATCTTTCTCTCCTGGCTAGATGTACACAGAAGGTTCTGGAGTCTCCGAGCTCCCTAGTGCCAATGGTGACAGGAAGACTTCTGTCCGAGCTGCTCCACTGATCTTATGCCCTGTGTGCTCCTAGCTGGTCCCCTCCACAGAGAATTTGGAGATCTCACCTCTGTGCTCAGAAGTGAAGGCACTGCTGGGAGACCACTCTCTCTTTGTGTGCTGTGCACAGAAAGCTGTGGAGTCTCCTGGCTCCCTGATGCAAATGGCCCATCTGTGACTTTCTAGTGGCTATCCCAAATTTCCCATCCCCTTCTGATATACCCAAAAGATGCTCCAAAATATAATAAGGGCACAGGCTCCACTATGTTCATAGCAACTTTATTTATAACAGTCAGAAGCTGGAAACAACCGAAACGTTCCTCAGCAAAGGAATTGAAACAGAAATTGTGGTACATTTACACAATGAAGTAGTATTCAGGTATTAAAAACAATGACTTCATGAAGTTCACAAGCAAGTGGATGGAACTAGAAAATATCATCCTGAGTGAGGTAATCCAGTCACAAAGAAGCACACATGGTGTGTACTCACTGATATTAAGCCAAAAGCTCAGAATACCCTAGATACAATTCACAGACCATTTGAATGAAGGAAAAGGAAGACCAGAATGTGCATTCTTCAGTCATAATTAGAAGGAGAACAAAATAATCATGGGAGGTAGAGGGAGCAAAGGACCTGGGAGGGAGAAGGGTGGGGTAAGGAAAAAGGGTTCAGGTCAGATGCAGAAGGAGATTAAGGAGAAATACAGGGAGACAGAAAATTGAACAGAGGTGTGCACATTTTAATTCATTGGTTCATTCATTCATTTGAAAAAATATAAGAAGAGAAAATATAGTAAGATAAAAATCAAAATAGTTCACATTGAAGTTTGCCAAGACAGACTAATAGAAAGAAGTAAAGTGAGAATGATATTCTGAGACCCAGTTCTTTGCACCCTCAGGAATCCCATAAAAGCACCAGAGGCCATAATGTGAGAGTGGAGCAAGTAGAGAAGGGAAGTGCAGTCTCTGCGTGTACTGCTGCAGTCACTGTGTCTTCACATAGGGCTTTGCTGATTTTGATTTAGAGCAGCTCATTCTCTTGTGATCCTCTACATATCTTCTGGCTCTTGCCTCCTTTCTGTCTTCTTTCTGTGAGTTTCCCTGAGATTTTTGGGGAGAAATTTAAAGGAGACATCCTACTTAGGACTGAGTGTTCAAAGTTCTCTCACTGGCTGTATAAGGTCATGTTCAAATCTTCCGTGTGAAGAAGCATCCTTGGTGATATTCAAATAAGAGGAACTGGAAAAAGTTGCGAGGCAAGTGGAAGCGGAAGGAAATTTCCTACTATGCAGCTTAGCTCTTACTGCTAAGCAGTCTGAAAGTATTTTCAGATAATGCATACACAGGTACATTTAACTGAAGAAAAGGTTTCAGAGATTGAATCTAATGTTGAGAGTCATTTCTGTTTTATACACAGAAATGCAGCCTTGAAGATTTCAGAAATAACTAATGATTCCATTTCCCTTTTCATGAAGTGATGAAATCAATGTCCATGTTTCTTGATCCTGAATTTGTTATAAAAATAAGCTTTGAACATCAAATGACCTTCAAATCTAATTCTTAAGGATTTTTTCTATTGTCATCTTCCTGTCTTGAATCCTTTGGACCATCCTATGAAAAAACTTAATGCTGAGCATAAAGGATAAAGTCAGTTTTTGTTGTAGTTCAAAGTTCATGCCCACTCTGCGGAGGAGTCACTTGCATAGTGCTGTCAGCCCAAACAGTGAACTAGACAAAAGGTGAGGATGTAAGTCACTTAATTTTGTATGATTTGTTTTCACAGGAAGACTTACCTGAAACATAATCAAACAAGTGCTTTCTATTATTTAGAAACTACCTTTGTCAGTATATGTACCTACTTACAGAATCAAGAAGGTACAATGAATGTTTACTTCATAAAATAACCATGCATATGTTTAGGGTCAGATGATACATCTCTAAATTATTTTCTTATTTGGACAAGATCTGGAATCAATAGTATGGGCATTTTTTTTTGGTGTGAAAATAGTTATAAAATGAAACAAACAGAATTCCACGGAAATAAACCATACTTACTGACTTTTTCTATGTTTTAAGCAGGAATCTTGACATAGATAAGATACTAAAATAACATGTATCTCAAACAAGAATGTGCATGAAGGTCACAAGGGCAACAGAAATGAATATGAATCTAGAGAAAGTAACACAACCCAACTAGGAAAAGCAGTCAGCATCCAATGCTGTTATGAAATCAGAACCACAGTATATAGAATGAGGCCTCGAGTCTAGATATTCTAATGATTTGACACAGTATGTATCACAATGTTACATACAATCACTAAGTTTTAAATATTACCATTTAACTCAGTTAAAAAATCTCATTCACATCTTCTAATAGTAGACATTTGTACAATTGGATGAAGAACTTATATGTTAAATATATATCTACAGTCTGTGAATATAAACTAGTTAGTCTACTTTGAAAATGTTTTGATTCTATAAAACCTAACAAAATAAAATAGGGTTCTTTGCTTAAAATATTCCATAATGGAATGCATTAGATGTTATTAGTCTAGTAGATCATACATTTAACTGCATTTGTGTCATTAGCAATGTTTTATACCCACTTCTCTTTGCTACAGAAAGAAGAAAAATAGAAATAATAATAGAACTATATAAAATAATGAACCTTAGGGACAAGATACTTGTATATAATTTGCTAAAAGAACAAAATAAAAGACTGCATTTAATACTACATTTAATATAATTTCCTTCTATGAAATCCATTTTCAGCATGATATACATCTTTTTACTTCTGCATTAATATGTATGCATGTACACAGCCACACAAATTGCATATATGTGTGTGCACAGTGACAGATACAAAGACAAGGAACTCCTAAAATTGTGAAACTAATGAAGAAAATGTGAAATAATACAGTTTCAAACTAACTGCTACATTTTCCTCAAGATAAAATTCAAGGTTGATGACAAGGTCCCACATTATCTTGTATCCTCTTATCTCTCTGGGTTCATATCTTGTAAAACCTTACCATAGAAATATTATCTACTATCAATTAATTTCTTCCTACCTGAAAAAGTAACAACACTTATTCTTGCTTTGGGGACTTTGTTCTTGAACTTTCTTCTGTGAGACTGTCTCATGGAAGCATGGGTTCTTGTCCATAATTGCATTTTTTTTATAAATGTATCAGGGAAATTATAGATCTCTGGTTAATATTTCCAAGATACATAAAAGACTAACATTGAATAATGAAATAGAAGTAAAAGTAGCTATTTGTTTGACAGTGTTATCTGCTGGTCCCATGCTTTCTTGGTACTATATGTGTGATGTTGGAAGAACATATTGACCTAGAGCACATATTGCCCTGAATTCCCAGTAATGACATGAGAACCCTCAATTAGACACTTTCTATGGGTATGGACTAAGTTAGCACATAATTTTTATTCTTACAAGGTGAAGATTTCTAAAATTTGATTTAGCATTGTTGATTTTTCAGAAATTATATTTCCTTTTCACTGAGTGTGGGTCTATCAACATATAGGACACAGAGCTTTTATTATTTCACTGAAGTGAGCATTTGCACACTTTTTCTTTCCCTGTGTGTGTTAACACATATTCATGAGCACAAGTAACATTCATAAGCTGAGACTGGAAGAGAGACATAGTCCAGCAGTTGCAGTATTGGTCTTCATTTTTGTTTGTTTGATTGATTTTTAGTCAGCATTTCTCTCTGTCCTAGAGACCACAAATAAGACAATTTTGCCTTTCCAGAATGCCACAGGGATCCACCTGTATCCAATCTCCAGTACAATTATTACTGGGATACTCCAGCCTATGTAGCTTTTCTTTTTACCATGGATTCTAAGAATCAAATAGCACTTTATTGGCTAAACCTGAATAAAAGTGCCTCTACTTCACATAATAGCTCGAAGGCACTTTCTGTGACTGTCCTTACTGCATTAGCTGACCATATGTTCTTCAGATTTACTTGGTTGTTCAGTTTAATGTTTCTTGATAGTACTTTTCCAGTTTCAGTGTGTACAGGATATAATTTTCTTGACATTTTAAAGTATAGGAAACTGGTGAAGTTATTAGAAAAAGCCACTTACTGTTAATATTCTTTTTTAAGTATTTTTCTTAGATATTTTCTTTATTTAAATTTCAAATGCTATGCACTTTTCCCTCCAAAAACCCCCTATCCCATCTTCCCCCTCCCATGCTCACTAACACACCCAACTCCCACTTCCCTGAACTGAAATTCCCCTACCCTGAGGCAATGAGCCTTCATAGGTCCAAGGGCCTCTCCTCTCATTGATGTCCAACCAGGCCATCATCTGCTCCCCATGTGGGCAGAGCCATGGGTCCGTCCATGTGTACTCTTTGGTTGCTGGTTAAGTCCCTGGGAGCTCTGGGAGTACTTGTTGGTTCATATTGTTGTTCTTCCCATAAGGATGGAAACCTCTTCAGCACTTGGGTCCTTTCTCTAGCTCCTCCATTGGGGACCCTGTGCTCAGTTCAATGATTGGCTGAGAACATTTGTCATGCATTGGAAGGGCCTCTATAGAAACAGCTATATCAGGCTCCTGTCAGCAGTACTTGTTGGCATCCACAATAGGGTCATAGTGCCTATGGCACTATGGGTTTGGTAGCTATATACAGGATGGATCCCTAGGTGGGGAAGTTTTTGGATGGTCTTTCCTTCAGTCTCTACTCTATATTTTGTCTCTGTATTTCTTCTCATGGGTATTTTGTACACTATCTTAGAAGGACAAAAGTATCCACACTTTGGTCTTCTTTCTTAAGCTTCATATGGTCTGTGAAAGAACTTATGGCAGAATCACCATCCCTGGCCTCATGCTATACTACAGAGCAATCGTGATAAAAACTTCAAAGTATTGATACAGTGACAGGCAGGTAGATCAATGGAATAGACTTGAAGACACAGAAATGAACCCACACACCTATGGTCACTTCATCTTTGACAAAGGAGCTAAAGCCATCTGATGGAAAAAAAAAGCATTTTCAACAAATGGTACTTGTTAAACTGGTGGTCAGCATGTAGAAGAATGAAATCCATCCATTCTTATTGCCTATACAAAGCTCAAGGCCAAGTGGATCAAAGATTTCCATATAAAACCAGATACATTGAAACTAATAGAAAAGAAAATGGAGATGACCTTTGAGCACATGGGCACAGAGGAAAAGTTCCTGTACACAACACCAATAGCTTACACTCTAAGATCAAGAATTGACAAATGGGATCTCATAAAATTGAAAAGCTTCTGTAAGGCAAAGAACACTGTCACTAGGATAGAACTGCAACCAACAGATTGGAAAAGATCTTTACCAATCCTACATCCAATATAGAACTAATATCTAATATATGCAAAGAACTCAAGAAGTTAAACTCCAGAGAACCAGATAACCCTATTAAAAAAAAATGAGGTGCAGAGCTAAACAAAGAGTTCTCTAGTGAGAATACTGAATAGCTAAAAAGCACCAAAAGAAATATTAAACAACCTTAGTCATCAGGTATATACTGATGAAAACAACCTTGAGATTCTACCCGACACCAGACAGAATGGTTAAGATCAAAAACTCAGGTGACAGCAGATGCTGGAGAGGATGTAGAGAAAGAGAAACATTTCTCCATTGCTGGTGGGATTGCATGCTGGCATAATCACTCTGAAAATCAGTTTGGCAGTACATCTGAAATCTGGAAATAGTATTCCAAAGGACCCAGCTATACCACTCCTGTGCATATACCAGAAGATGCTCCAATAGAACAAGAAAATATCATTTGTAGAGAGCCTTATTAAAGTGCCATGCCACCTGGCAGGAATTTGACATTGACCAATGTGAAGTTCCTCTCCCACCCTTTGAGCAGGAACTCCTGTGTTAGCCATTATCCCCTCCACCTAGGATGAAGCTCTCAGACCAAGGTAAAGCCCATTGTTCTTCAAGGACCTGCAGTTTCCTGAGAAACACTATCCACCTGTAGAGCAACTGAACTGGTTCTGCTGAGAAGCTTCCAGCCTTTTGGGTAAGGGTTTTCTCTTGCCTATATATTTGGAGTTCTTCATTAAACTTTGAGACCTTGAATAGCAGGTGTTATCTTGGTATCCATCTCTTTATTTGCTTTCCCATACATCCCCAGCTTCCCTTCCAGGTAACCCATTTGATGTAACTGCAGGCTGTTCCAATCATTCTTAGGTAACCCAGTCACACACACACACACACACACACACACACACACACACACAAGGTATGTACTCCTAGATACATGGCAATTAGCCCAGATACTTGGAATACTGTTAATATTTTTAATGCATGGTCATTTTTGTTTTTTGTTTTTTGTTTATTGTTTACTTATTTATTTGTTTTGGGGACTGGGGTGGACCTCTCCCTGAAATATTCTTTTACACTCTCCCCTCCTTCCACTGTTGCATTCTTCTCTATGTTTACTTTTCAATGACTTTTCAGTCATGGTTGGGTGAAGCAGGCCATAGCAAAGCCAGGGGAATTAATAGTGGTAAAGGGCTTCTGAGAGCAGGTAGTCATACCTTCAGTTATGAAGCCTCTGGTGATTTATTCATGTTCCAGCAAAAAACAAGGTATCATATTCATTCCCATAGCACATGAATGGTCCTTACTAGACCCAATAATTTCCAGTAAAAGAAAAGAATATGAACATGAGCCTGGGACTTGTTGAAGAAGGAGAAGCCTGTAAGAGAAGGATAAGAAAATATGGATTCGTGCATGACTAGAATACATTTGTGGATGAAATTGTCAAATTTTACATTTTAAAAAGTAAATTGTGTGACACCATAGAAATGGTATTAAGCATTTAAGACTTACTGATCTTATAGAGATCCTGAGACTAGTTCTCAGTGCTCAATGCAGAAGGGTGTCACTAACCTATAATTCCAACTTCAAGGAATCACATGTTTCCAATTGGCATCTATGACACACACATGCATGTATGTACAAACACAGAAATACACATACATGTAAATAAATAAGGAAACAGTTTAAAATAAAAAATTAACAAAGTGGGACCACCATATGGAAGGAGGCCCTTAATGTCCCACATTCCAGCATCCTATATTATCAGGTAGACCTTTAGCTATTTTTAACTGTATTGTTTTAATTTAAATTTATTTTTTTACTCCTTTTTATTGCCCCCCAAGTCCACCCTCCAACTGTTCCACATTCCATACTCCCCTGTCTCCACGTGGATGTCCCCACCCCCACCCCACCTGACTTCTAAACTCACTGGGGCCTCCAGTCTCTTGAGGATTAGATGCATCACTTCTGAATGAACAATCCTGGCATTCCTCTACTGTATGTGTGTTGGGGGCCTTATATCAGCTGGTATATGCTGCCTGTTTGGTGGTTCCTTATGTAAGAGATCTCAGGGGTCCAGATTAATTGAGACTGCTGGTCCTCCTACAGGGTTGACATTCCTCAGCTTTCTTTCCATCAATTAATTAACTTTATCATTTTACATCCTGATCATAACCCTCTGCTCCTTTCTCCTCTCAGCCCCCCTCACATAGCCATGCCTACTTTTACCTCTGAGCATGGAGCAGTCTCACCCTGGGTTCCAACTCACCTGGAATCATTGCAGAACTAGGTACATTATCTCCCATGGATCCACAGGCAGGAAACAGAATGAGGGTAGTCCACAGCTCCAGTTGTTGGGGAACCCACTAAAGACCAATCTGCATGTCTGCTACATATGCTGCATATGTGTGTGGGCTGGGTGAGGGTCGATGTAGGTCTGGGTCTTGTATGCTCTTTAGTTGGTGGTTCAGTCTCTGGAGCCCCAAAGGTTCCAGGTTACCTGACTCTGTTGGTCTCCAGGTGGAGTCTCTATCCTTCTAGGTTCAATAATTCTTCCCTCAACTTTTTTCACAAGACTCCCTGAGCTTATCTAAGGTTTAGCTATGGGTTTCTATATCTATTTGAGTCACCTACGTAGTAGAGCTTCTCAGAGGACAGTTATGTTAGGTTACTTTCTGTCAATCCAGTCTGACAGATGCAAATATAGTCCAAAATTCCAAAGTAGTTGAAATAGAAAATCAGTCCTACAGTGTGTCCCTATTGAGCCTCTTAGAACAACTTGACACATTCCTCCCAAATAGACAGGGCATAGTTACTGCTGCATTCATTTGTGTGCATAGCATACAGGTCATCTGAGTATGCAGATTAGCAGTGACAAATATAGCTGTCAACAGTGTGTTTACATGTTGTATCATTGTGACAAAGCTTTAACCAACAAAGAGGCATAAAGTCTCACAGCGTGTCCCTGAGAATCTACTACCTATGCAGTCACAAATAGAAGCTGTTTCCTGCATCCACACATAGACTTCCATGGGGATATGGTTGACTGGCAATCCATCAAAGTTGATTTCCCAGTGATCTCTATGAAATCCAGAAGCACAGTCACAGAAGTAAGCCCACGAGCATCCTGACACAAGGCACCATATAGACACAGCTGGGATCCACATTCATCAATTTCCAACTCACACTTTCTAGAAAATATGCTTGAGGAACAACACCCATGTATCTTTCTATCTTATTGTAGCATACAGACTCATTGATGCAGGGATCAGAAACACATTTATCCAATCCCAAGTCACAATGCCTGTCTTGGTATTTGGGCACACAGAAGCAGGGATGGCCATTGATTCTCTCCTGGCACATAGTGCAAGGGCTGGAAGCATACTCGTTGTGATCTCTCTCACAGTACCTTCCAGCCTATCCAGCAGAGCAAATACAGCCAGGGTTCTCAGGATCTTTATGGCAGTGGCCTCCATCTTGACAGGCAATTCCTCCACAGGAATTAGTGGCAGTTTCATGGGTCAGCCCACTCTACCCAGGAAGGCATTTGCACAGGAAAACCCTTTCTCCTGGCATATTCACACAAATGGCAATTTCTTGGCAGGACTAGAGAAGCTAGTGTCTTTTAGATCTTCACATTCTTTGAATTATTGGCTATGTCTAATCAAGAATTGTCTTGTGGAAAAACCCTTGTATATAAGATTGTTTAGGCAATAATTTAAAAGACACCTGGTATTGTTTTTATTGCAAAACAAATCCTGGCACCTCATATCAATGCAGGACTTCATACATCTTTGCCCACTAAAGCCAATCAGAACAGCCCAATTAGGGGAGCAGAATACACAGACAGGCAACAGAATTAGAGCAAATCCCTGCTTTGGTTGCTGGGAGACTGTAGTGGCTATTCCTGGTTGTCAACTTGACTATATCTGGAATGAACTACAGTCTAGAATTGGAAGGCTCACCTATGATCCTAATTTGGAGGCTCAGAGATATAAGTTTCTGACTTGGATCTTGGCATGGAGACCTTGAAGCATAGTGGCTAAGACAAGGAGATCTCAGAGTTCAAGATCATTTGGGATTAAAGGCACGGATGCATACACCTTTAATCTGGGCCACACCCTCTGCTGGAGACCCACACACCAATAATCTGGGCCACACCCTCTGTTGGAGACCTACAGCCTTTAATCTGGGCTACACCCTCTGCTGGAGATATATAAGGACATTGGGAGAAGGAAGTCTCTCTCTCACTCTTCCTTGCCTGCTTGCTTCGTGGGACTGAGAAACTGCTAGATCCTTGGACTTCCATCCACAGCTGTTGCTGATCATTGTTGGGGAGTTGGACTATAGACTGTAAGTCATTGACAAATTCCCTAACTATATAAAGACTATCCATACGTTCTGTGACTCTAGAGAACCCAAACTAATACAGAGACACATATGAAGACTATGCTACTTATGTGCTACATGTGTGCGAGGGTGCTTAGGTCAAACCCTTGTATGTTCTTGGTTAGTGGTGCAGTTTCTGGGAGACACCAAGGTTCCAGGTTACTGGACACTGTGGATCTTCCTGTGAAATCCCGATCCCGCTAGCATCCTTACTCCTTCCCCTTACTCTTACACTAGATTTCTCGAATTCTATTCAATGTTGGGTGTGGGTCTGTGCATTTGTCTTGGTTAGATGCTGAGTGTATTGTCTCCGAGGTCAGCTATGGTAGGCTCCTATCTGAAAGTGAAACAGAGTGTCATTGATCGTTTCTTCCATGCCTACATCTGTGCAGGAAAAAAAAAAACCGATGTCATAGAAACAGAGGGAATTGCCACCCAATGACTGGCCCAACTTGAGATGCATCCCATGGGCAAGAATCAATCCCTGATTTCACAATATTTTTACACTTGTTCTCCTTTATCTTTTTTGGAGTTCCTTGGGCAATAGGTATAAGATTGCTTATAATCTATTCCAGCTAGAGATTTAGCTATTGAAATAAATCTCCAATAAGAGAAGTTACTGAGATAACTTGGAATGTTTCTACTTTAATCAACAGAATTATATAAAGGACAGGGGGTAGTTCTTTGATTCAATTCCATTAACGTCATTAGTTTTGTGGGCTGTTATAAGAAAATACCACAAACTGAGTACCTGAAACAACAATTTATTATATCACAGTACTGTAATCTAGAATACCTATATAAAGGATATAAAGATTCCCACTGAGTTGGTGTTTTCTGAAGGCTGTGAGACAAGTCAGTTACACACAGGCCTTAGAGATAAATTATTTTTTCATTACATGTATAATGTCTGACCAAGTCTCTGTCAATAAATATGTTGACTACTATCAAATGAACACTGCTGAATGTTATTATTGGCATCTAAATGAGGGGACGGCACCTTTTTTTCCTGGCCGAATTTGTTACAAGCTGTATGCAGTCTATGAAATGGGATAAGAGAGGATAAAGGGGCTTACAATAGAGGCCATGATCAGCAGTTACATGAGTTTTTTTCATTGTCTTTTCTGTTTTTGTCATTTGCCACAACATTAATAGCAAAGCCTTTGCAGATGACAAAGCTTTTTTGTCAAAAATTTTACTTTTAAGAAAAAAAAACTTTGCTCTCAAATTCTTGATTCCCCTTTATATTAATATTTGCAGCATTGTTCTAAAATAAGAAAAGCAGGAAGAATATAATATATGAAAAACTGTCTGATGAGCAGCAGATATATGGAAGAGACAAAGGTATATTTTGGAGACAAGTATCCAGTGTTTCTGAGTATATAAAAGCTAAATTTGTATTCAACTTTGTGATATTTTTGGATTCCTTTGCAGATTGATGAGTGGCAAATGGTCTATCATTGATATGTTTCACATTCAAAATTTATCTTTTTAATATGTGTCTTATGACTAGGAACTCTACTGAAAACTTTGAATTATTATTGTTGTCAGGCTAAAGGCAGGACATGAAAATAAGGGTAATGTATTACTTTTCTGTTCTGGTGATAAAATACTACAGCAAGGGCAATGTAGATTAAGACGAGTTTATTGTGGCTTCAAGTTCCAGAGGGGAAGTGAATGGTGGGGGAATCACCACAGCAGACAACTAGGTAAGGAAGCTGAGCCCTCACATCTTCGACCACTAACACAAAGCAGAGAGCACAAATAAGAATTAGGGGAAGGTTATGAACACTAAAAGCCAACCTGTGGTGATGTCCTTCTTTCAACTTCTCTACTTCCTATAATGTCTACAATTCCCTGAATAATCCACCAACTAAAACTAAGGATCAAGTGTTCAAGTATTTGGCTATGGGAGAAACATCTCATTTCAAAATAAGTAAGTGTAAAGATCTGAAGGACTGGCTGTCAGAAGAACAAAAAAACCAAACAGCTCTTAAGTAGATTAGCATTATCCATTCCTCTCATTATCCAGTAACAGAGCCCAATTTGTACATAAATGTTTCAGTTACTGTTACCAAAGTATCACCTCACAAACTGAGTAGAAATATTGAACCAGTCAAATATAATCTTCAATTCAAATATGGTTTAGAATTCAGAAAAATAATAACAAAATCTCCTGAATATCAGGGAATATTTTTTCTTCCTCTAAGGATAGGTCATACATCATAATGAATAAAATAAAATTACTAAAAATAAATTCCTGTGTAACGTTTGAAGTAAACCTTGGCAACATATTTTAAGACAAGTTTTATAGCAAAGTACAATTTTCACCGTGGAAAAGTGTCTTAGTTTTGTTACTGGAATAGGAGACAAATTCTATTAATTTTGTTTCTCAAAAGACAATAATTGGCGTTTCAATTTTCTTTAAAGGAATCAGAATTCTGTTTCTGTCTTTCCAAAGAAATAAGCTTCGACTGGACTCTGACATATGATTTACAGGTTGTTGGTTTGAGACATTGGGGCAGAAAGTCAATAATCTTTTAGGAAAATCCTGCCGAGGCTGGGGATCATCTAATACAAGACATGCAATCAGAATCAGTCCACCATTTAGGAGCAAATTTCCCTTTTCTTTGCTAGAGTCACCACCTGGGATGATTTCCCCAGAGCCTCTGGTATTTGTCATCAGAACTCACTGAAGGATAAAGAATACAAAACTTTAAGTCCATGAGGAATGGTTGCTGTATAAGGCATCAATCGTCTACTTTCAGTGTAATAAGAAAAGGAAGGAGTTACATGTTCTAACTAGAAACTTAGGAGAAATGGAGTGAATGAGAAATAAGTAGTGTAGTCCTTCACACTCCTCAAAACACAGCTTTGATGATGCTGATGTCCTGTTACTTTTAATGTTACTTGACCTCCCTGTGGAATAAATATGGACGTGATTGGAGGATAACAAAACAGAAGGAGGAGTATCAGGGTCTCAGAGCAATTGTGTTACCTGTACTTGTTAAAGTAGTTTGAAAAAGTCCTTGTCACATTCCTTTAAACTCTTATATGCACTTCAGTAGCAAAGAAAACAGCAATCTGATATGTCTACAAACAAGAGAGTAGCAAAAAATATTTGGTGTTCTGCTCACTGAAATAGCAGTATAATATTATTAGATCACATTGTTGACAATTATGGAATTGCTGACATGCAATGATCATAAACAGTAGAAATTCATATTTTGATACCCAAACTGTGTAACATAAAATAGCAAACTATTAGCCTTACATATTCAAGATCAGTTAATAGTGAAAATCCAATATAAATCCTGAGAAAATATTAAATATAACAATTGTACTCAGCATGGAACCATAAAATTATTCTGTGTGCAATATTAAAATATTAAATGTGGTTTTAAAATATATGAATATAATTTCTTTACTTAGTAAAAATTATTTTACATTATGTGTATGTGTGTGTGTGTGAGAGAGAGAGAGAGAGAGAGAGGAGAGAGAGGAGAGAGAGAGGAGAGAGAGAGGGCAAGAGAGAGAGGAGAGAGAGAAGAGAGAGAGGGAGAGAGGGAGAGAGGGCAAGAGAGAGAGAGAGAGAGAGAGAGAGAGAGAGAGAGAGAGAGAGAGAGAGAGGCCACAGCCGATGTTGCTGGAAGGTTACATCAAAGCCTTCCAATGTCTGCGTTGAAACTGAACTTAAGTTCTCTGAAAGCACAGCCAGCAGTCTTAAACACTGAGCCACATACTCAGCTGCAAATACATTCTCTATAAAAATATTGTATCAGTGAAAGCAAGTCCTCAGAAATTTAAGTTGGGCATGGAAGAGCATCCTGATATGGACAAAGGTAATGAAAATGTCAATGTTATTGTCCATCCCAGAGTGTTTTTGTTGCCATCTTGGGGCTATATTAGAGCCTATTTCAAAAAACAATCAACAAATACACACACGAACACACACGCGCACAAACTAAATGATTACTTAATTTTTTGCTTGCAATGGATGAAATTATGAGAACAAGTGACATTTTAAACATGTAAAATTTTTTATATTTAATTTTAATAGCTATGTTAAAATACCTATTAGCTGGTATGAATAAATAATACCCACTGAAAACTTTAGGAACTTAAGATTAACAATGCAAATAATTAAAAAATCTTGTGCAGTGCACAATATATAATTTTCAACAAACTGCTAATTAACATATAACCACTTACAAATAAACAAATTCCTGAATTAATTTTCCTAAAAGGTCATCACACCAAGAATGTCATACTATCATTAGAATTTCTTGTGCTCCCACAATGTATTGGTTATTAAATAAAAACACCAATGCCAGATATGAGTTACTTCCATACAAATTATTGATCAGGGAGCCTTCAAACACCAACCAAAACAAGAGCAGCAATTGCTAGTTCCCTGGATTGCTCACCATAATTAATTTTAAGTCTTCATTATTGAAAATAACATCTATTTTGGATGTAACAATATATTGATAATATATATTGTATGAGAAAATATTTAATAATTTTCATTTGGGATCTGAGGCAAACTCCAGTAGAAGGATTTCATAACTATTTCAAAAACAAACAAACAAGCAAACAATAAAACTCCTATGACTTACAAGGGTGTGCCCTAGTGGTAAATTTATTAATGTTCTTCTATGTGGTCATATCAAATTGGATTGGAAATATTCACAATTGTAGCCATAAATGATTGCTATTCTCACCATTATTCAGATAATTTTCTGGGTTTGGTGGGATGCAGTTAATACTTTGTGGTTACTATAACTCTGAGTTCATCTATATCAATTACATCTAAGGTGAAGGAACTTGAAGAAGATGGGTGTAAAAAATGTAAGACCCAATGGATGAAGAGGAGAAAATGAAATGCTATTCTGCGGTTACATTCACAAGACTTACGCAAGACTCAGTCAGTTCAAATTCCAATGGGGATGGGATCTTGAGACATTGTTCTTATTAGAGGTAGGATAACTGGATGTGGATGATGCTGAGGGAGAAAAATTAACTCTTCTTTGGAAACATGACCCGACAGTTTATACATGCCTCCATGGATGTCACAAACCTATGTGTACAAATCGAAAAATATGGCTCAGTAATAACAATAAAAATATGATCTCCAGGAAAGACTTAAGGAAGTAGGACAGCAGTAGATATTGCAATGTGGAAAGAGCGAACTCTTGTGTGGTCCCACACACAGACAAATAAATATAAACAACCAAGGAATGCTAAGATCAGAAGAAACAGTCCCTCGCAGAGATAAATCCATAAGTGGTTTTCCAGAAATAGGTGCTGTGCCCTGAAACTGCAAACACACACACACACACACACAGATATATTGAAGATTGTCTGTGTATTTATATATATATTGCATATATTATTTATAAAATATTTAAACTCTATGTACATATATAAACAAATATAACATATATACATATATAAACTATGTGTATAATATATAAATTATGTATCATAATATAAATATATTTATGAATAAAATATATATAGTATTAAAAATTAAAATATATAGTATTAAAATTTAGAATACATATAAATTATATATATATATAAAACATACATATATATAATCTCTGTGTCTCTGTTTGTATGTGGGTGTGTATGTTTCTACGTGTGTAACAACACCGATTAAAGTGAAAAGAGGCCATAATCTCAAAAAGAAGCAAGAGGAAATACACATCAGAGGTGTTGGAGAGAAATCAAAAAAAGGAGAAAATTCTGTGAATACATTTTAGTTTTTTCCTATATTCTTTGTTTACATTCCAAATGATTTCCCCTTTCCCAGTTCCCCTCTCTCGATAAGTTCCCTAAGCCCTCTTCCCTCTGCCCATTCCCCAATCACCTCCCTTCCATTCTTTGATTTAGGATGAAATGTTTTATATATATATATATATATATATGTTAAATGCAATTGGTACAAAGCTTCAGTTAGTTTCACTGTGTCCTGTTTAGTTTCTGTTTTCCTGATTGGTCCATTGAGGAGAATGGAGTGTTGAAGTCACCCACAATAATTATGTTAGGTGCAATGTGTGCTTTGAGCTTTAGTAAAGTTTCTTTTACAAATAACGGTGCCCTTGCATTTGGAGCATAGATGTTCAGAACTGAGAGTTCTTCTTGGTGGATTTTTCCTTTGACCTGCAAGATGTGTCCTTCTGTGTCTCTTTTGATGACTTTAGTTTGAAAGTCAATTTTATCTGTTATTAGAATGGCTACTCCAGCTTGTTTTCTGAGACCATTTGCTTGTAAAACTGTTTTCCAGCCTTTTACTCTGAGGTTGTGTTTGTCTTTGACACTGAGGTGCTTTTCCTGTATGCAGCAAACTGTAGGGTCCTGTTTATGTATCCAGTCTGTTAGTCTATGTCTTTTTATTGGAGAATTGAGTCCATTGGTGTTAAGAGATATTAAGGAATAGTGATAATTGCTTTCTGTTACTTTTGATGTTATACTTATGTTTGAGTGGTTATCTTCTTTTGGGTTTGATGAAAGAAGGTTACTATCTTCCTTTTTCCAGAATGAAGTTGCCCTCCTTGTACTGGCATTACATAATTACATAAAAGGATAATTTTATCCTATTATCCTTTGTAGGACTGGGTTTGTAGAAAGATAATGTATAAATTTGGTTTTATCATGGAGTATCTTAGTTGCTCCATCTATACTGATTGAGAGTTTTGCTGGGCATAGTAGTCTTGCCTGGCATTTGTGTTCTCTTAGAGTCTGCATGTGATCTGCCCAGGATCTTCTTGGTTTCATGGTCTCTGGTGAGATGTCTGGTGTAATTCTGATAGGTCTTTCTTGATATGCTACTTGGCCTTTTTCTCATATTGACTTTAATATTCTTTCTTTGTGTAGTGCATTTTGAGTTTTGATTGTTATGTGACTGGAGGTATTTCTGTTCTGGTGCAGTCTGTTTGAAGTTCTGTAGGCTTCTTGTATGTTCATGGGCATCTCTTTCTTTAGGTTAGGGAAGTTTTCTTCCATAATTTTGTTGAAGATATTTGCTGGTCCATTAGTTTGTAAATCTTCACTCTCATCTATACCTATAATCCTTATGTTTGGTCTTCACATTGTGTCCTGGATTTCCTGGAAGTTTTGGGTTACAAGCTTTTTGCATTTTGCATTTTTTTGACTGATGATTCAATACTTTCTATAGTATCTTTGGTATCTGAGATTCTTTCTTCTATCTCTTGTATTCTGTTGTTGATATTTGCATCCATGACCCCTGATTTTTTCCCAAGGTTTTCTATCTTCAAAGTTGTCTCCCTTTGTTATATCTTAGCTGTTTCTACTTATGCTTTTAGATCCTGGATGGCTTTGATCAGTTCCTTCACTTGTTTGTTTGTGTTTTCCTATAACTCTTTAAGAGATTTTTGTGTTTCCTCTTTCATGACTTCTGCCTGTTGACGCAAGTTCTCCTGTATTTCTTTAAGTGTTTTTTGCATTTCCTCTTTATTGGCTTATATCTGTTGACCCATATTCTCCTGATTTTGTTTAAATGAATTTTGCATTTCCCTTGTAAGGACTTCTAACTTTTGGTCCATTTTCTCCTGTATTTCTTTAAGAGATTTATTCATGTACTTCTTGTGTTCCTCTAACAGCATCATGACCAGTGATTTTAAATCCAAATCTTGTTTTTCTGGTGTGTTGGGATATCCTTGGACTTGCTGTTTTTGGAGAATTGGGTTTGGATGATGCCATATTGTCTTGATTTCTGTTAGTTACGTTCCTAGGTTTGCCTATTGCAGTCTGGTTATCTTTGGCATTAATTGGTCCTGTCTGGTGCATGAACTTCCTGTAAGCCTGTAAGGCTATTTCTGCTCCTCTGGATGACTGCGTTTTCCCTGGCACAGATTGCTGATGGGCTGTCCTACTCTTGGGTGCCCTTGGAGCCCTGGTGTGCCTTTCCCCAAGCAATGTTATATTCAGGATTGTCTCTGTGTACCTGGAGCTGCCTGTCCTGTCAATCTAGAGCAACGATGGTGGCTGGGAGCCCCTCCAGGTGCCAATTACTCTGCAGGGCAAACAACTCATGACAGGCTGGCACACAGATGAACCACAAAGCTGCCAAGTTCTTGGGCGCAGGCAGAAGCCTGAGGGGCGGGGTCTGTCCATCTGGGATCAAAGATGGCAGTGGAGAGCCCCTCTACCTACATTTTAGTTTTGAAAAGGAAAGAAGAAGTCAATCATTACAGACAGATACACAGAGAGAACACAGCATGACAACAGCAGCCATGGTAGGCAGGTGGGTTCCAGCTTAGGCTGCAGGTCAAGGATTCACAGCAGCATTATTTGTATCAATTATTTGGGATTTTTACATAATGTAGCCAGAATAGTTCCAGTTCTCTGAGGTTTGCCGCCCCATCCTTGTGACCATTCCACACCAGAAAAAAAAAATCTTAAGTCCAGTTTGTCTTTCCCATATATTCACTAAAACATGGTTAAACTCCTAGTGGTTAACCTCTTAAAGAGAATGGAGTCATTCCCCACCTGCACACCCACAAGAAGCCATATATTATGGAGAGCTAGACTTCACTATCCTGATCAGAATTATTTTTACTTTACTTTTATTTTTTTACTTAATTAATTTACATTCTACTCACCGCCCACTCCTGGTTACGCTATCCTACAATCCTTTCCCTATTCCTGTCCTCTTCTCTGGGCAGGTCAGAGCCCCCACCCCCCAGGGTATCTCTTACCCTGGCATTTCATGTTTTTGCTAGGCTAGATGCTTCCTCTCCTACTCAGGTAAGACAAGGCAACTCAGCTAGAAGAACATATCCCAAGTATACACAACAGCTTTAGAGCTATCCCACACTCCAGTTGTTTGAGACTCACGTGAAGATCAAGCTCCCAATCAGCTACATATGTGCAGGGTAGCCTAGGTACAGCCTGAGTATGCTTTTTAGTTGGTGGTTCAGAATCTAAGACCCCTAGGGGTACAGTTTAGTTGACTCTTTTGATCTTCTTGTGGAGTTCCTATCCTCTTCAGAGCCTTAAATCCTTCCTCTTAGTCTTACAAAAGAGTTCCCAAGCTCCATCCACTGTTTGACTGTGGGTGTCTATAGGCGTCTGAGTCATCTGCTGGGTAGAGCCCTCAGAGAACAGACATGCTAGATTCCTGTCTGTATGTACATAACAGAGTATCATTAATAGTTTAAGGAATTGATGCTTGCCCATGGGATGAATCAATTTAGGCCAGCTATTTTTTGACCATTCCCTCAATCTCTGCTCCATTCCCCATGCCTCCATTTCTTATACACAGAATACATTTTTGGTCAACAGTTTTGTGGGTGGTTGATGTCTCTATCTCTCCACTGGGGTTCCTGTCTGGCTACATGGCCTCTTTATATTCCCTATCACCATGACCACAAATTTTAAGAGTTGTATTCCATGGCTTTCTGTCTAGGCTATTTTGGGGGTGTAGTGGGAGTAAGGGTCCCACTATTTTTTGGCCATTCCCTCAGTCTCTGCTCCATTCCCCATGCCTCCATTTATTATACAAAGAATACATTTTTGGTCAACATTTTTGCAGGTGGTTGATGTCTCTATCTCTCCACTGTGGTTCCTGCCTGGCTACATGGCCTCTTCATGTTTCCTATCACCATGATCACAAATTTTAAAAGTTGTATTCCATGGCTTTCTGTCTATGCTGTTTTGGGGGTGTAGTGGGAGTAAGGGTCACCACAGAAGTCTTCTATGATGTTCTTTTTCAACGGTAAGTCTGCAATCATTTAAACTACTTCAAAAGTAGCTTCTTTATTCTTTACAGTCAGTTGGAGAACAGACCATGGACTTGCACAGGATTCTGATCCCTCAATGTGAAATTCCCAGGCCTTCACTAGAACAGCTCCAGGAATGAACAAAGTTTACAATATCAAAAAGTCATTACATGATTAGTAATTTATGTTTCTTTTTATTTCTTGAATGTAAGCATATAGATGGATGATCATGTAAGAACTGTCTGTGGATCACAAGTTATGTCTGCTAAGTTAAAAAATTAAATTCATTAGAAATAAATTACTCCCCTCACCCAGCATCCTCCCTTTGTAACACTTCATTACCCAGCTTCTTTGGGTCCATAGATTATAGCATGGTTCTCCAACACTTCATGGATAATGTTCATTTATAAGGGAGAATATGTCATATGTGTCTTTCTAGCTCTGGGTTACCTCACTCAGGATAATATTCTCAATATCTATCTTTTCATCTGCAAAATTCATGTTGTCTTTATTTTTTACTAGCAGAATAGTATTTCATCATGTAGGTGGACCCCTTTGCTTCATTGTTTCTTCAGTTATGGTACATCTAGGTTAGTTCCAGTTTTACTCACTTATGGGGAGGGAAGTAGGATAAGGATGGCACTGATAATGGAATGGGGCATTTCTAGTGACTAGTTTGAGACCTGAGATGTGGGATGATGCAGAATATATGGGACTGACTCCAACTGGTATTCCTACTAGGGGATGATGTAGAGACAGAAGTGACTACTTGCTGTAGCCAGGCAGAACTTTCAGAGGAGGAAGATGAACATCCATCTACCCACAGTACTTTCCACCCAAAATTTGTCTTGCCTATAATATATGCAGGGGAAAAGATGGAGCAGAGACTGAGGGTATAACTAATGAATGGCTGCCCTATCTCAAAACCCACCCAACATGAGAGCTAACCCGATACTAATAATAATACTCCTCTATTCTTGCAGACATGAACCTAGCATAATTGTCTCATGAGGGCCTTCACTTGGGAGCAGGTGCTGAGACACACAGCCAAACATCAGATAGAGCTTTGGTCTCATGCAGAGGAGTTGGGGCTAGAAGTGAACAAACCAGAGAGGTCATGGACATCACAAGAAAACCTAGAAACAACTAACCTGGAAGCTTGGAGATCATCAAACCTGGTCTAGCAACCAGAGATCGTGCTGGAGTTGGAACTAGAGCCTCTACACATGTATCGCAAATGTACAGTTTGGTCTTTATATGGGTCCCATAACAAGTGGAACCACTAATCCAGATGCAATCAAAACTTCCACTTAATGGGCCAGAGAAATGGATCCGTGGCTAAGAGCACATACTGGCATTCCTGAGGACCTCAGTTCAGTAAGTTCACTAACATTATGGAACTTACAACTGCCTGTAACTCTGGCTCCAGTGGATGGAACATGAAACTCTTATGTGGCCTTCCTAGATGCTTGCTCTTACATAGCACAGAGAGACTAAAACTGTACCTACATTTAAAAAAGTAAGAAAGCTCATTTGACACTACTCTCTTTTTTTCCCATTAGAATTATTTTACAATTATAAAGATGGAAATGGTACATAGAAGAAAATGCAGGTGCAGTAATTATATCACTTGCCAGCTGAAATTATGATTGTCTCTGCTGATTTTAATCAGTGTAAAACTGGTCATCAAGATGACATACTCCAATAGCTACAAAAAATAATCTATACTATGTGATAAACAAGAGATATAGTTTCTAAAGATAATGGAAAAGTATGACATTCTTAGAAAATAGGAGAGAAAAAGTTAATTCTGTATAATGAGATATAAGTAAATTTTTCTTATTGAAGGTATACATGATAAAAATGACTGGCAATTTGTATATACTCAACATAAAATAAGACAAAAACATAAACACTGAAGGAAGTCACAGAATGAGCTTTCTGATAAACGTTTAGATTACATGAAAAGTGTGAATGTATACTTATTTATGGGGTATTGTACTGATATTATGTAAAATGTTAGTATGTTGACAGAAGAGTCATATGTTAGTGTAAATGCTGCACACCGTGTATTTGTATATATTCATACTGATGCAAAGCCTATTATTACTCAATATTTGTAGTAAGGAAACAATGTAGTCCTTTCTCTTTGTTTGAAAGCAAGGTGCATGTTCCAATTTTCTTTCTGAAGCATCCTGTGCTAATCCATAATCATAGGCTTCACTCTGCAGCACTTGTCAGGAATGATTGAATGGCTACAGAAATAAAGGATTTGTGATCACTCAGGATGGTCCTGAGTCAGCCAACTCAAATGTGTTAGCGTTAAATGCTCAGCTTCTCCACAGAGAAGTTTATTCCTCAAGCCCAGCACAACCACCTTGCATGCATTTAACCGAATATTGCTCTCTATTGACATTAATTTCATTCAAAACAGTCTGTCTGTTCCTAAAACTCAGGAAAAGCCATTGGTTCTGACAATTATTATGGGTTTTCACAATATGATTAATTCTTTAACTTTGATATTCTGGGATCAGCACTGGGTATCATTCCTCCTAATCAATGATGTATGGCAGCTATAAAGATGAGTGATCAAATCCAGAGTGGCAGAACCAGAGGGACTTTAACCTATTATTCATGCACTGATTAGCTAAAGCTGCAGGCTTGAAGAAGCTCTTTAGAGAAGGTGAGGTTTAATTTGAAAATCTGAAGGAATCCCTAATTATATTATTTCTGATTGTGAATTTGTATATTTTATATTAACACTAAGAATTTTTATTCATTATCATTCTGTCTGTCTATCTATCTATCTACCTATCTATTTATCGATCGTCTATCTGAAGTTAAATTGTGAAAGTATTGACGTGGTGATATTGTATTATTTGAGGTGGGCAATGATAATTCATCCTAGCCTATCTTCCTATGCTGATCTTTTTGACCCATTTTTTATCTAATTACTTGGGCTTGGTTTGGTATAAGATTGTATGATAGTGTGATTTCATTCCATTCATGAGTAAAGAAATTGATATAGTAAAAATACTATCAGGTTGAACTTGCAACACAAAAGAGAGATAAAGTTATTACAGTATTCACTAATTGTATGATTGAAACAGTAAATGGTAGAGAAACCTTACCTTGTAATAGGCCACAGCATCTGGAAATACAATTTCTTGCAGAAGATCATTCACCCATTGTTGGACTTTGTGGTGATTTCAGTAGGAATGGCCCTCATAGGCTCATATATTTGAATACTTGCTCATTAGAATAAGGTGGTAATTAAGAGGGTTTAGGAGGTGTGGTCTTGTTGGAGTAGGAGCAGCTTTGTCAGAGTTAGTGTTTCAACTGGATTAGGCTTTGGGATTTCAGAAGCCTAGCTTGGGGTTTTCTCTTTCAGCTCTCTTCAGATCCAGATAGAGAAGTCTCAGCTCCCATGTCAACTGGCATATCACCATGCTCCCCTCCACGATGATAATGAACTAAACCTCTGAAACTGTAAGGATGGCCTAACTAAAGGCTTATCTAAAAATAATAGTTGATGGTGGCTATGGTGTCTCTTTCTACCATAAAGCAGTGTATAAAACAGAAGTTGGTTCCTGCAGTGGCATATTGATTGCCAGGGCTGACCATGATGCTTGTTGGCTGAATGTAGACCATGGGACTTTGGATTAGGAAAGCAGTTGAAAGCCTAATAAAGGATTAATAGGCCATATTCCAGGGAATGTGGAAGACAGTGAACCAAAGACTGATATGTATTAAGATGGTCCAGCTCAAGAGGTTTCAGAGTAAAGAAATATTATTAATTTGCCTAGTGACAACTCACCTGATATTTTGGCAAGCAATGTGGATGTTTTATGCCATTTTAAAAATTATCTTGCTGAGGCAATGTAGATTCCGAACGAGTCAAGGATTGACTCTGTTGTACAGCTAGTAGTGATCTCTCTAATGCAGATCTATAATAAAATGGAACAAAATGAGTATGGAAAAGTACTCATTATAATATAAAAAAGGAGCATCAAGAATGTAGGAGGGCTAAATCCAGGGCTCAGAGAGATAAAAATTGAAAGAAAAGCCTGAGTGGTGGTCCTGGGGCAAGAACCTACCCAGATAAGCTTCCAAAGTATAAAAGGGAATCAAAGGAAAGTTTAAGCAATGAAAGTAATAATCAGCCACAGAAAGATGATGGAGATGTGAATGAATGGCACAGGGTGGCACAGGTGGTGTTCCAGCCTCAGCAAACAGCAATCAAGAAGCAGAACTTGGCACCTTTGGTCACAGCGTTCTGGCTTCATAATCAAGGATACAAGAAATGGGTTGTGGCAACTCTGTGGCTAAGGAAATTCACGCACATATTTATACATACATGTATGCATGTATAATTTGCAATATTAGATGATATATATTGTATAAATACACATTTATATTTTATAAAATTTTGAATACAATTATTATATAATTGTATTGTTAGATAATATATTTCATATGCAACAATGAAATTTGGGAGAAATGTGGGATAGCATGGCAAGAGTAAAAGGGAAAATAAAGGAGACAGGGAAGGCAAATGATTTAATTATATTTTAATGAAGTAAAATTTAACTTTATTTAAAATTAATATTTCCTATTTCATTTTTCTCATATTTTATTTGTTCTCTGGGAATTTTCTCTTAAGTGTTATGATCATACCACCCACCTTCATCTAGCCCATTCCACTTCCTTAACCCCCCCCACCTTCGTGTTCTCTTTAGAAAAAAAAAAGACAAGTCACATATCTGCTTCCCACATATTCTCAGATTGGTGGCCTTCCAATGGAACACTGTCTACTGAGCTAAGGAAAACTGACTTTCCCTCTCACAATAAATATAATTTGCTGATAGCCACCCAGTATGGATAGGACTCCACACACATCTCTGCTGTCAGTTCTCGGGTTCTGTCTGCCCAGAGACAGCAATGGTATTGTGCTTAGTGTCCCACTCATTGTGAGTTCATATGTGAAACTGCCTAGCTATGTCTAGAAACAGTTTCCTGTAGTCATTCATAACTTCTGGCTTTTATAATCTTTCTGGTTCTATTTATTAACGGTTCCTGAGATTTGTGTAGGGGCAGGGTAAGAATGTTGTCCATTTAGACGTGAATCTCTACAGGCTCTTTTTCTTTGTATATTGATGAATTATGAGTCATGGTGTTAATCACCATATACTATAAATAGAAGCATCTCTGATGAAGGTTGAAGGATAAATTAATCCTTGAGTATAAGGCTAAATCAAAATATATTGCCCAATACTTCTTCCATTAAGTAAAATAACAATAACAGATTTCCTTCCTATCATCTGTGACTAGAAGAATGTAAAGGGTAAAATAATAAAATAAATATTGCTGTTATCAATACTAATTGACTGAAGCATATCACTGATAGTGATAGAACAAATGCCCAATGCAGTCTAGAAGTCTTAGAGGCTAGGAATATTTAAGACGTGAATATTTGTGTTAATTACTTCCTTTAATCATTTTTTATCATTGGCTATTTCTTAAACTACTACCATGTTTTTTTTATTTGATATATTTTTTTATTTACATTTCAAATGATTTCCCCTTTCCTAGAAAGTCCCGTAAGCCCCCTTCACTCCCCCTGTCCTCCCACCCACCCCTTCCCACTTCCCCGTTCTGGTTTTGCTGAATACTGCTTCACTGAGTCTTTCCAGAACAAGGGGCCACTCTTCCTTTCTTCTTGTACCTCATTTGATGTGTAGATTATGTTTTGGGTATTCCAGTTTTCTAGGTTAATATCCACTTATTAGTGAGTGCATACCATGATTCACCTTTTGAGTCTGGGTTACCTCACTTAGTATGATGTTCTCTAGCTCCATCCATTTGCCTAAGAATTTCATGAATTCATTGTTTCTAATGGCTGAATAGTACTCCATTGTGTAAATATACCACATTTTTTGCATCCACTCTTCTGTTGAGGGATACCTGGGTTCTTTCCAGCATCTGGCAATTATAAATAGGGCTGCTATGAACATAGTAGAGCATGTATCCTTATTACATGGTGGGGAATCCTCTGGGTATATGCCCAGGACTGGTATAGCAGGTTCTTCTGGAAGTGAGGTGCCCAGTTTTCGGAGGAACTGCCAGCCTGATTTCCAGAGTGGTTGTATCAATTTGCAACCCCACCAGCAGTGGAGGAGTGTTCCTCTTTCTCCCCACCCTCTCCAACACCTGCTGTCTCCTGAATTTTTAATCTTAGCCATTCTGACTAGTGTAAGGTGAAATCTCAGGGTTGTTTTGATTTGCATTTCCCTAATGACTAATGAAGTTGAGCATTTTTTAAGATGCTTCTCTGCCATCCGAAGTTCTTCAGGTGAGAATTCTTTGTTTAACTCTGTACCCCATTTTTAATAGGGTTGTTTGGTTTTCTGGAGTCTAACTTCTTGAGTTCTTTATATATATTGGATATTAGCCCTCTATCTGATGTAGGATTGGTGAAGATCTTTTCCCAATTTGTTGGTTGCCGAATTGTCCTCTTGATGGTGTCCTTTACAGAAACTCTGTAATTTTATGAGATCCTACTACCATGTTTTATACCAATTGTCAAAAATATTTTCTTATTTTTCTCTGTCAAGGACACTGACCTTCATGTTAAGAACCCCCTAATGCAATATGAAACTTTTATTACCTAAGAAACTTCCATTTTCTAAGGAGTTCCCAGTGATTTGGGGGATCTAATTTATATCTTTTATACTAGAAAAAAAAAAACAACAGTGTAACATTGCTCTTGTTCAGGTGCTTTTAGATGGAACAAGGAAGTCTCCCAAGATTCAGGTCTCTTTCCTATCAGTGTGAAATGAACCTTAAAACAGGGCTATGTGATGATGCAATCAATTTTTCCAATTTCAATAGATGCATAATAGCAGCTACAGATTAATTGGTTACTTTGATTATAATTTTGCATTATTTCTGGTAATAAATATTTGTTTGAGCTCATTTGCAAATACTGCTTATGTATATTAACAGATAAATTTGCTATAAATCTGCAGAAGAACTTAATATGAGATGCTATTAATATTCCTAATAATTTTAAATATATACATGAATGATAGAAATTAGGTGTATGAAGTAAGATAGAAATATATCATATTATAAAGGAAATAAAATAGAAAATGAAGACAGATGGATGTAAGAAGAGTTATTTTTCCAACTCCCTAAATGCCTTTATATGAGACTTGACCTGGATTTTATAAGCATTAACAAGCATGTCGTAAATGAATTCCTTAGTGTCTGAGATTAAAAAGTTATTGATACATTTTTCTATATGCAGGATATTATTACAAGATTTGAGACATTGTTATACAGTTTATGTTATTTTTTCCTTACTTGAGAGCATATTTGCTTCCATGTCAAATGGAATATACAGCTTTTGAAACAGCTACCTTAAAAACACAACTGCTTACTTGAATAACACACAAGGACCTTATGTTGAATGGTTTTAAGATTAAAGGCGATTGTGATTTATGACACCTGTAAGACACTGAGGGTTGAAAGTGAAGGGATACAAGCAGAGTTGATGCCATTTCCTGTGGTGCAGGAGTAGTTAGTAAAGCAGAAAGGTTACTGCCATTCATTTAAACAAGACGGGCACTCTATGTACCTTCCCTGTCAGACAAGATGCAATTGAGCAACGCTTTTGTTGAACATTATAAAGGGCATGAGTGAAGGGGGTGGGGATGAGGCGAGGAGAGAGCAGATCGCTAGTTCTTCTATTGATAGCCAACACAGGAGAAAAAGCTTTTTCTCTCTGGCATAGTATCAAGTGACTTTTTCCATGACCCCAGCAGTTTCTTTTCAAAGAAAATGTTTCTAGGTGGGAGATTCAAAGGTTTATTATCATCTCAATGGAGAACTAAGAGCAAAATATATTATAGTTTCCTTGGAAACTAGTATGCTGTTTTGCTGGGCTGAGTATACAAGAATCGTAGTTTCCGTCTTGTTACCCACGGTCTTCTGATTGGAATGTATTCCAATTGCATTTGACAGGAGAATAAATTTGAAATAACATACTAAGTAAATTGGACTGACTAGTTACTTTAGTAGATCTTTAAATTTTTGTTTAATGTTTTTTATTTAAGATTAGGAAGCAAAATATTATTAAGAATAACTCATAATATTATTTTAGAGCAAAAATTATAAGGATAATCACAACTTCCAATTTTAATTGCCTTGAACTAAAATAAAAACACTTGTGAAATATTTTGCTGTTTTTATTTATATATTATTTTGGAATTTTTATTAGATATTTTCTTTATTTACATTTCAAATGTTATCCCATTTCCTTATTTCCTCTCTGAAAACCCACTATACTCTACTCCCTCTGATCACCAACTTACCACTCCTGCTCCCTGTCCTGGGAATTCCCCTACAGAGGGGCATCAAGCCTTCCCAGGACCAATGGCCTCTCCTCTCATTGATGTCTGAAAAGGCCATCCTCTGCTCCATATGTAGCTAAAGTCATGAGTCCCTCCATGAGTACTCTTTGGTTGGTGGATTAGCCCCTGGAAGCTCTGGGGTGTACTGGTTGGTTCAATTATTGTTGTGTCTGCTATGGGGCTGCAAATCCCCTCACTTCCTTGGGTCCTTTCTCTAGCTCCTCCATTGGGGACACTGTGCTCAGTCCATTGATTGTCTGTGGGCATCAACTACTGTATTTTTCAGGCACTGGCAGAGTCTCTCCAGAGACAGCTATATCAGCTAGAACATGTTGGCATTGGAAATAGTTTCTGGGTTTGGTACCTGTATATGGGATGGATCCCCAGGTGGGGCACTCTCTAAATGGTCTTTCCTTTAGTCTCTGATCCACAATTTGTCTCTGAATCTCCTCCCATGGGTATTTTGATCCCACTTCTAAGAAGGACCAAAGTATATTCGCTTTGGTCTTCTTGAGCTTCATATGTTCTTTGACTTTTATCTTGGTTATTCTGAGCTTTGGGGGCTAATATCCACTTATTAGTGAGTGCATACGACGTGTGTTCTTTTGTGATTGGTTACCTCACTCAGGATGATATTTTCTACTTCCATCCATTTGCCTAATCATTTCATGAGTTCATTGTTTTTAATAGCTGAGTAGTACTCCATTGTGCAAATGTACCACATTTTCTGTATCCTCTGTTGAAGGACATCTGGGTTTTTTCCAGCTTCTGGCTATTATAAATAAAGCTATTGTCCAACAAGGCAGAAAACATATGATCACCACCATGGGTCCCTCCATGTGCATTTTTTGGTTGGTGGTCCAGTCCCCTTGGAGATCCGGGGGTCTGGCTTGTTGACATTATTGCTCCCTCTATAGGACTGCAACCCACCCCCCCAGCTCCTTCAGTCCCTTCTCCAACTCCTCCTTTGGGATCCCCTGCTCAGAGTTCAAAGGCTGGCTGTGTGCATTCGTCTCTGTATTAGTTAGGCTCTGGCAGAGCCTCTCAGGAGACAGCCATATCAGGCTTCCATCAGCAAGCACTTCTAGGCATCCACAACAGAATCCAGGTTTGGTGGCTGTATATGGGATGGATCAACAAGTGGGGCAGTCTCTGGATGGCGTTTTCTACAGTCTCTGCTCCATACTTTGTCTCCATATTTCTTCCTGTGAGTAGTTTGTTCTCAAAGAAATACTGAAGAATCCACATTTTAGTTGTCCTTCTTCTTAGGCTTCATATGGTCTGTGAATTGTCTCCTGGGTATTCTGAACTTTTGGGCAAATATCCACTCATCAGTGTGTACACACTGTGTGTTCTTCTGTCAATGAATTACATAACTCAGGATGATATTTTTAAGTTCCATCCATTTACCTGCAAATATCATGAAGTGATTGTTTTTAAGCTGTATTCCATTGTATCAAATGTACCACATTTTCTATATCAATTGGTTTGTTGATGGACATCTGGGTTGTTTTCAGCTTCTAGCTGTTATAAATATAGCTTCAATGAACATAGTGGAGCATGTGTCCTCATTACATGTTGGAGCATTTTCTGATTATATGCCCAGGAGTAGTATAGCTGGGTCTTCAGGCCATTTTCTGAGGAACACCCAGACTGATATCCAGAGTGGTTGTACCAGCTTGCAATCCCACCAGCAATGGAAGAGTGTTCCTCTTTCTCCCCATTCTCACCAGCATGTTTTGTCACCTGAGTTTTGATCTTAGCCATTCTGACTGCTGTAAAGTGAAATCTCAGAGTTGTTTTGATTTGCTTTTCCCTGCCTACTAAGCATGTTGAACATATCTTTAGGTTATTTTTGTCCATTAGAGTTTCCCAGTTGAGAATTCTTTATTTAGTACTTTACCCCATTTTTAATAGGGTTATTTGATTGTTTGGAGTCTAATTACTTGAGTTCTTTGTATATATTAGATATTAGCCCCCTATCAGATATAGGATTGTTAAAGACCTTTTACCAATCTGTTAGTTGCCATTTTGTCCTATTGACAGTGTCCTTGGCCTTACAGAAGCTTTGCAACTTTAAGAGGTCCCAACTGTCAATTGTTTATCTTAAAACATATGTCATTGTTTTTCTGTTCAGGAACATTTCCCCTGTGCCCATGTGTTTGAGGCTCTTCCCCACTTTCCCTTCAATTAGTTTCAATGTATCTGGATTTCTGTGCAGGTACTTGATCCACTTGGACTTGAACTTTGAACAAGCAGATAAGAAAAGATCGATTTGTATTGTTCTACATTCAGAACTCCAGTTGAACCAGCATTCAGACCTCCAGTTGAACCAGCCCCTATTTGTTGAAAATGCTGTCTTTTTCTTTCTTTTTTTTCTTGTATTTTTTTACATATTTTTATTTTCCATATTCTTTGTTTACATTCCAAATGATTTCCCCTTTCCCGGTTCCCCCCAAAATGCTGTCTTTTTCTACTGGAGGTTTTCAGCTCCTATGTCAAAGATCAAATGACCATAGGTGTGTGGATTCATTTCTGAGTCTTAAATTCTAGTCTGTTCATCTTTCTGCCTGTCTCTGTATCAATACCATGAAGTTTTCATCACTATTGCTTGCAGTCAGGGGTGATGATTCTGTCAGAAGTTCTTTTAGTGTTGGGAATAGTTTTCACTATCCTGGATTTTTTATTTCAAGTGAATTTGCAAATTGCTCTTTCTAACTTTATGAAGAATTGCTTTGGAATTCTGATGGGGATTACATTGAATCTGTAGATTGTTTTCAACAAGATGGTTATTAATTCTTTAACCTAATATAGTTATCAACAAGATGACTATAATAATTCTGCCAAACCATGAGCATGGGGTGTCTTTCCATATTCTGGGATCTTCTTTATTTCTTCAGAGAGTTAAAGTTCCTGTCATATAGATCTTTCACTGTCTTGGTTATAGTCACACCAAAAATATTTTCTATTATTTGTGACTATTTGTGAACTGTGTTGTTTCCCTAATTTCATTCTCAGTCTGTTTATCCTTTGAGTAGACGAAAGCTACTAATTTGTTTGAGTTAATTTTATATCCAGCCACTTTGCTGAAGTTGTTTATCAGGTTTAGAAGTTCTCTGGTGGAATTTTTGGGGTCACTTAAGTATAGTATCATATGATCTTCAAATAGTGATATTTGACTTCTTCCTTTCCATTTTGTATCCCTTTGACCTCCTTTTTTTCCTAATTGCTCTGGATAAGACTTTGAGTACTATGGTTTCTTATTTGTTGGTTCTTTATGTGGTTTAAGTATATACAAAACTGTGGCTTCATATAATGAATTTGGTAGAGTTCTTTCTGTTTCTATTTTGTGGACTAGTTTGAGGCATATTGCTTTTACATTTTCTTTGAAGATCTGATAGAATCCTGTACTAAACCCATCTGGTCCTGTGCTTTTTTTGGGAGGAGGTAGGAGATTATTAATGACTGCTTCTATTTCTTTAGGTGTTTTGGGACAATTTAGATGGTTTATCTGATTCTGATTTACCTTTGGTGCCTGAAATCTCTCTTGAAAATTGTCCGTTTCCTTCAGATTTTCCATTTTTGTTGACTGTAGGCTTTTGTGGTAGGATCTGACTATGTTTTGGATATCCTCAGTTTGTGTTTTATGTATCCCTTTTCATTTTGTTGATTTGGATATCGTCTCTGTGCCCTCTGGTTAGTCTGGCAAAGGACTTTTCTATCTTGTCAATCTTCTCAAAGAACCAGCTCCTTGTTGTGTTGATTCTTTGTATAGTTCTTTGTGTTTCTACTTCAGATTTAATTCCTGAGTTTGATTATTTCCTACCATCGACTCATCTTGGGTGTGTTTGCTTTTTTATGTTCTAGAGTTTTCAGATGTGCAGTCAAGCTGCTAGTGTAAGGTCTCTCCATCTGTACATGGTCTCTATCTGCACCATAAGGTAAGGCTGTTCTACAATCCTCTGTTCACAAATCCTGCTGGAAGAGAACTGGTATCTGAAGAGTGTTCTCAGAGTTGAGATTACCACTTTAGCTCCAAAAACTGTCCAGTGCAGGACTGCCAGGGATTCACAGGACAAAGGAACAGTGGAGCAGCTGTGACAGGATCATTCTGGTCTCCATCTGCACCTGTGAGATAAGGCTTTCCCACAGCCTACCATACCCAAACCCTGTCCAGAAGAAATCTTGTCTTACCAGGAGTGCTGACACAGACTTATAGACTCTCAGGAGGTACAAGCTCCTGTCATAATCAGCAAGACCAACTAACACCAGAGATAATCAGATGGTGAAAGGCAAGGGCAAGAACCTTACCAACAGAAACCAAGACTACTTGGAATCATCAAAACGCAGGTCTTTCTCCACAGCAAGACCTGGATACCCCAACATATGGGAAAAGATAGATTTGATTTAAAACCACATTTCATGATACTGATCAAGGACTTTAAGAAGGACATCAATAATTCCCTTAAAGAAATAGAGGAGAACACAGGTAAACAGGTAGAAGCCCTTAAAGAGGAAACACAAATATCCCTTAAAGAATTACTGGAAAACACAATCAAACAGGTGAATTAATTGAACAAAACCATCCACGATTTAAAAATGGAAGTAGAAACAATAAAGAAATCACAAAGCGAGACAACTCTGGAGATAGAAAACCTAAGAAAAAGATTAGGTGCCATAGTTGCAAGCATCACTTACAGAATACAAGAGATAGAAGAGAGAATCTCAGGTGCAGAAAACACCATAGAAAACATTGACACAACAGTCAAAGAAAATGCAAAATGCAAAAAGCTCATAACCCAAAACATCCAGGAAATCCAGGATACAATAAGAAGACCAAACCTAAGGATAATACGGATGGAAGAGAGCAAAGATTCCCAAACTAAAGGCCCAATAAATATCAATAAAATTACAGAAGAAAAATTCCCTAACCTAAAGAATGGGATGTCTGTCAACATACAAGAAGCCTACAGAACTCCAAATAGAGTAGACCAGAAAATAAATTCCTCCTGTCACATAATAGTCAAAACACAATGCACATAAGAAAGAAAGACTTAAAAGTTGTAAGGGAAAAAAGTAGAGTAAAAAATAAAGTCAGACCTATCAGAATTACAGGAGAGACTATGAAAGCTAGAAGCTTCTGGCTATATCTCATACAGACCCTCAGAGAACACAAACATCAGCCCAGACTACAAGATCCAGCAAAACTCTCAATCACCATAGATAGAGAAACCAAGATATTCCATTCCAAAACCAAATTTACACAATATCTTTCCACAAATCCAGCCCTACAAAGGATAATAGATGGAAAATGCCTACACAAGGAGGAAAACTATACCCTAAATAAAGCAAGAAAGCAATCTTTCAACAAATCCAAGAGAGGATAGCCACACAAATATAAAAATAATATCAAAAATAACAGGAAGCAGCAATCACCATTGCTTAATATCTCTTAAATTCAAGGACTCAATTGTCCAATAAAAAGGCATAGACTAACAGGCTGAATATTAAATAAGACCCAACATTTTGCTGCATACAAGAAATGCACCTTAGTGATAAAGACAGACACTAACCAGAGTAAAAAGTGGAAAACTATTTTCCAAGCTAATGGTCCCAAGAAACAAGCTGGAGTAGCCATTCTAATGTCGAAGAAAATCAACTTTCAACCTAAAATTATCAGAAAAGATACAGAAGGACACTTCATACTCATCAAAGGAAAAATCTCCCAAGATGAATTCTCAATTCTGAACATCTATTCCAAATGCAAGGGCACCCACATTCATAAAAGAAACTCTACTAAAGGTCAAAACACACATTGTATCTAACATAATAATAGTGGGAGACATCTCCACCCATTCACAGCAATGGATAGATCATGGAAAAAGAAACTTACAGGGACACAGTGAAACTATTTTGCTGTTTTTAAATTTCAATTTATTCCCAAAATATCTAATAATCACCATTATAATTATTTCTAATTTACTATATATAATTTATATTTTATTTCTATAATATTTTTATATTTTATATTACTATATATAGTAAATTTTTAATTTCTTCCCTAATGGGAAATGTAAATATTTTATGATTATTACTACATTATCATGATTAGAGCCCCAAAATGTTATATTGGGTCTACAAAATATTTGAATAAAAGTTTGTTTTTATGTAATATAAAGTAAATTAAATCACGTTTGGGTAAAGTTTAATCACATGAATTTCAGGATGAAAGCACGTATCTCTAGTTGAAAATAATTGTAACTCTTCTTGTAAACCGAAAATGGAAGGAAGGGAAATGCTCATTCAAGTAGTTAGCATCTTACTAATACACTTGTTGGCCTCCATAGAATATTCAGTTATATAATTTTCATAACATGGATACCCAATTTAAAATTAAATGATTGAATAACATCTAAATGATTTTTGACTGATTTGGAATACTAAGGTAAATAAAATTAAGTTACTGTTTTTATCATATTTTAAACAAATGATAATAAAAAATTTTCTGCTGTTTACTCTACTTCATTCCATGATTTTCAGATTATTTGGTTGAATTAATCAAAACCTGGTAAATCAATTCCAAAATTATAGTTACAGAAATAGTTACAGTTCTGTTATAAACAGAAACAATGATCAAAGCAACTAAGAAAAAGAAGTAATTAGTAGAGACTTGTTTAGAGCTTCAGAGACTGAGCCTATGACCATCACGGTGAGGAATATTGTATGATATTGGGGCATTAGCTGAAAGCTTATATCTGATTTACAAATGGCAGGGAGTAAAAGAATGAGACTTGGCCTGACATAGACTTTTGAAACCTCAAAGCTCTTGCCCAGTGATATACATCTTCCAAAAGGGCCATGCTTTCCTAAAGGTCTGATAAGTAGGGAGCCAAACTCTCAAATATATATTTGAGACCAGTCACATTCAAATAATTACCAAAACCAAGTCCTGTCTCTTTAGAAATAAAAGGTGACATCTATAGATCCAGGGAGTTTAGAGGTCAGGTGTCATGGGGGATGGAGACATCCAAGTGGGGACAGGGCGCTGGGGAGGAGGTATGGGTTGTGGAACAGTCAGAGGGTGGACCAGGCAGGGGGAGTGGGATAGTATATGGAGTGTAAAAAATAAATAAATGTTAATATCTGTCAAAAATATTAAAGTTGATTCATTTGCTTATATTATAGATTTCCAACTGAATAGTCCAATAATGACTGTCTCCTAATAAAACACCAAGCATCTTGTCCTCAGTCTCCATTGAACTCTCAATGAACTAGATTCTACTACAAGATAATAGCACTGCTGAAGCACAATAGATGCGCTTGCCAGAGAGAGTGAAGGCAAGAAGGCAAAATGCAAAAGTTTTCTTTGCCTTACATTTTTATGTGGCCTGCCTCCCAGGTGTGTCCCAGATTTAGGGTGTATCTTCTGACCTCAAATAGCTTAATTAATAAAGCCTCTCATAGGTATTCCTAGCTTCTTGGTGTTTAGTTGATTCTGTATGTTGTTACCGTAACAACTAAGATTGATGATTGCATGTGGTACTGGTACTTCTGCTTGGCCTTATCATGTAAAATATTTTAAAGATGTATCTTAAGGAAATAATCTCATATTTAGTTAACTAGTCCAGACCTTGGCATGCCTGCCAATTAGTGTAAATCCTGTGTCATTACTATCAAAATTAAAGTGTCTTGGATGGATATAAAAGATCAGTCTATGGATAATTCCTTTTTTTCTGTTCTGTATGTACAATAATGAACCAATAAATATATGTACATATGTTTATACATCTACTTATGTTCATTTCTTTGGATAAATGCACAAGAGTTTTACTACTGAATCACATAGTAATTCTGTGATTATGTATTGTAAACTACAAAAATATCTTTCATAGTAGCTCTACAAATGTATATACTTATGGCCAATACATTACTATTTTTGCTGTCCTTGACAACAGTAGTTATTATCTGATTTTATTAAAGAGATCCCACTAGACATAAAGTAGCATAAAATGGTAGGCGTAATTGTCATTTTCTAACTAAAATTTGTAAACCCACTATGCATTTTTTGATATTTATGTGTCTTCTTTAAAGAAATATCTGTTCAGACACTTTGATTAATTTTAATTGGATGGTGTGACATTTTACTTTTAAAGTTTTAAAGTGATTTCAAAAATAAATCATAGTGAAACTTTCTCCTAAAATATAAGATATGACTTTTTTTTCTAATTTAGCTAGCTGTAAGCTCATTTCATTTTTTGCATGTTGGATCATGATTTGAATATACATGATAAGTGCTCAAGTTTCTATTTTTAGGTTGCATTTTATGATACATGGTATTGATTTTTTGAGTAAAAATCACATATGAAATGAAGAGCATTATTAATTCTATTGCTTCTTACACTAGTTTATCCTGTATTTCAAATTAATTTATAAGCTCCACCAATCTTCTTTTATTTTTGTTAAAGTATACTAATTTTGCATAGTAGTGAGTTTCCTAACTCCATTTCCTATATGCTTATATGGTGCTCTGATCATAATCATATGACCATTACCCTCATTTCCCATTTTGCTATGATACACTGCATATTTGTGATGATTTTATATTTATGCTATTTATTCCTTTTCTGTTTAACTATGCTTCTTACGTTATTCTGTCTGCATGATATTTGAGAATATGTCTCATTTTAACTCATGTAGGCTTCAAATTCAAGATCCTCTTCACTCTATCTCCTGAATTCTAGGAGGAAAGCTGTGAGCCAGCACACATATCTTGTCTTCTATGTCTTCTTTACTTTCTGGAAGCAAGAGTTACTAATAGGTTAATATTTTACAGTGCTCTCCATAGATAGTACAATAAACATGTAAAGCTTATATAAATACTCTTTTTTAGTTACTTGGAGTAGGATGCCATACCCGGATTAAAAAAAAAAAACCTACAGAAGAATTTATTTCAAGCCATGTTTTAGAGTAGTTGGCTTACCATGGCAAAGAGATGAGACAAAAGAAAGCAGTTCACAGTTTACTCGGCTGGAAACAGAAAGAGAAAGGATGGAGACAAAAGGTGATACTCTTCTGGCATTCTCTCCTTGTGTTTCATCCCAAACCCCAACTACATACATGTTGTTGCATGCATTTTAAAAATTCATCTTTTTCTGAAGACACCTTTCCAATTTCACCCATAGTATGCACTCGCTGATATGTGAATATTAACCCAGAAGCTTAAAATACTCAAGGTACAATTCATAAACCGAATGATGCTCAAGAAGAAGGAAGACCAAAGTGTGGATACTTTGGTTCTTCTTAGAAGGGAAAACAAAATACCCATAGGAGGAGATACAGAGACAAAGTGTGGAGCAGAGACTGAAAGAAAGACCATCCAGAGACTGCCTGATCCAGGGATCCATCCCATATACAGTCACCAAACCCAGACTCTATTGTGGATGCCAGGAAGTACTTGTTGGCAGAATCCTGATATAGCTGTGTACTGAGAGGCACTTACAGTACCTAACAAATACAGAGAAGACACTCTCAGCCAACCAGTGAACTTAGCACAGGGTCCCCAATGGAGGCGTTAGAGAAAGGACCCAAGGAGCTGAAGGGGTTTGCAGCGCCATAGGAGAAACAACAATATGAACCAACCAATGCCTCCAGAGCTCTCAAGGATTAAACCACCAACCAAAAAATACACATGGAGAGACTCATGGCTCCAGGTGCATATGTAGCATAGGATGGCCTTGTGGGACATCAAAGGAAGAAGAGCCCCTTGGTCCAGACAAGGCTTGATGCCCCAGGATAGAGAAATGCCAGGACAGTGAAGCAGGTATGTGAGGATTGGTGAGCAGGGGAGGAGGGATGGGTTAGGGAATATTCGGAGGGAACCAGGAAAGGGGGCAACATTTAAAATGTAAATAAAGAATATATCTAATAAAACAAGGAATGAAAATAAGGAAAATATCTAAGAAAAAAGAAAAAATCATCCTTTTCTGAAGACACTCATGGATTTCACCCATGGAGCCCAAATCATCTTCTATGTAACTTTATTTTTTTGATATATTTTTATTTACATTTCAAATGATTTCCCATTTTCTGGCCCCTCAGTCCCCTAAAGTCCCATAAGCCCTATTCCCTCCCCCTGTTCTCCCATCCACCCCTTCCCACTTCCCTGTTCTGGTTTTGCCCTATACTGCTGCACTGAGTCTTTCCAGAACTAGGGGACACTCCTCCATTCTTCTTGGACATCATTTGATGTGTGGATTATGTTTTGGCTATTCCAATTTTCTAGGCTAATATCCACTTATCAGTGAGTATATACCGTATACCATGATTAATCTTTTGAGACTGGATTACCTCACTTAGTATGATGTTCTCCAGCTCCATCCATTTGTCTATGAATTTCATGAATTCATTGTTTCTAATGGCTGAATAGTACTCCATTGTGTATATATAACACATTTTTTGCATCCATTATTCCTTTGAGGGATACCTGGGTTCTTTCCAGGTCATGGCTATTATAAATAGGGCTGCTATGAACATAGTGGAACACGTATCCTTATTGCCTGCTGGGGAATCCTCTGGGTATATGCCCAGGAGTGGTATAGCAGGATCCTCCAGAAGTGACATGCCCAGTTTTCTGAGGAAGAGCCAGACTGATTTCCAGAGTGGTTGTACCTCTATGTAACTTTAAATGCAGTCAAAATGACAACAGATATTAACCATTATATCCTGTTTCAAATATTATAATATAACAATATTTAAATGACCACAAAAACCTCTTACATTTTGTATGTCATTACAGCCAAATTCTCAGATCACTTTACATATATGCTATAATCATTCCACATGTTCCTGGTAAGATAGATTTGAACAATTTCCCACCAAGTAATGTTGATACAATAAAGTTTACAATACCACTATGCCTTCATTTAGTCCTTAGTTTTCCTTTCTTTGTACAAGTCATATCTCTTTGCCCATACTACATTCCTCTTCTCTATCAAAGTTCTTTTAGTGTAATTGTTCAACACCAAAAGCTAGAAAGCTCAAAAAGCAGATATTTTTCTGAGGGTTCTATAGACATGAGTTTCAAAATCAAGGTGTTAGTATGTTAATTTTATGTTAAACATGCTTGTCTTGTGTGCGTTTTCAGTTCTGTTTCTATCATCTATCAATCTTTATGTATCTATGTACCTATCTCTCCATCTATCACATATCAGATTATTTATCTATATATAGTTTTCTAATCTCTCTCTCTCTCTCACTCACATACACACACACACACACACACACACAGAGAGAGAGAGAGAGAGAGAGAGAGAAACAGGATCTTAGGCATGTGAAAATAACTAACTTCCTATCATTCTTTATCTTGGAAACCTGAGTGAAACTTTCTATCGAGTAAAAAATGTTGCTCTTTCTAACTAGATTTCATTACTTCTAAATTGTCCTAATGAAATATCCATATATTTTTATAGGCTTTTAAAAGCAGAGTGTCCTAATTTTCTGGGGAAAAAAATCTGTTGAGCTTTTCAGGTCACAGTGGAAGTAGTAAAAACTCTTTCTAACAAATGAAAAGGGTTCCTTGAAAATCCTCAACAATTCCTATCAGTAAATTCCTTGGGTATTTACACTGTCAGATAAAGACCTTGTTGATCCCCCATAAAACTGCTTATTTACTGCCTGACAACGGATACAACAACAATCCTACCCTCCCATTCATTTCTCAAATACATCCTGTGGCACTTTTAATCCCAGCTATTGCTCTTATGTCTATCTTGCTTCTTCCTGCCTCTATCTCACGAAGATTTCTTGGATATATCAACATCATTTATTTTCAACAGCTTAAAAATTCATTCTTCTTTAAGATTTCCAGATAGAATTCTGGGTATTTTTCCCTGTGTTTGGAAATCCAGTGCAATGCATACATCTATTTTTTTTAATTTTTTTCTGAATATTTATTTTATTCGATATATTTTTTATTTACATTTCAAATGATTTACCCTTTTCTAGCCCCCCACTCCCCGAAAGTCCCATAAGCCCCCTTCTTTCCCCCTGTCCTCCCACCCACCCCTTCCCACTTCCCCGTTCTGGTTTTACACTATACTTCTTCACTGAGTCTTTCTAGAACAAGGGGCCACTCCTCCTTTCTTCTTGTACCTCATTTGATGTATGGGTTATGTTTGGGGTATTCCAGTTTTCTAGGTTAATATCCACTTATTAGTGAGTGCATACCATGAGTCACCTTTTGAGTCTGGGCTACCTCACTTAGTATGATGTTTTCTAGCTCCATCCATTTGCCTAAGAATTTCATGAATTCATTGTTTCTAATGGCTGAATAGTACTCCATTGTGTAGATATACCACATTTTTGGCATCCACTCTTCTGTTGAGGGATACCTGGGTTCTTTCCAGCATCTGACAATTATAAATAGGGCTGCTATGAACATAGTAGAGCATGTATCCTTATTACATGGTGGGGAATCCTCTGGGTATATGCCCAGGAGTGGTATAGCAGGATCTTCTGGAAGTGAGGTGCTCAGTTTTCAGAGGAACCGCCAGCCTGATTTCCAGAGTGGTTGTACCAATTTGCAACCCCACCAGCAGTGGAGGAGTGTTCCTCTTTCTCCACATCCCCTCCAGAACACATATCCATGGTGGACATGTCTCTGCTTTTTCATTTTAGGGAGTTCAGGGCAGTCTGTAGGAGTTCTTCCTTAAATAGAAACTCTTATAATAAATATTCAGAAAGTCCATATTCATATTCCCATGGCTTTGCAGCCCCATGTTATCTATCATTCTTCCATTTTATTTTGAGTGTGAAGTAGCATATTACATAAACATACATACACGTGAATATATATCAACACACAGACACACACAGACACACACACACACACACACACACACACACACACACACACATATATATATATATATATATATATATATATATATATATATATATATATATATATACCAACATATCAACATTTTTGCTTTTTGCTGGTGTATTAAAACAAAAATTCAGAGACTCCAAAGGAGGATATTTCAGTGTGTCATTCTTATGATAAATGACATTGGTTGAAGATGCATGATTTAAGGGAGGCATGCTAAAACCTCGAATGAGATTCAAGTGCTGCATTTGAATTCATCACACAGGGAGTTCTTATCTTATCACATGAAGCATAAACAAAACTACATCTTTCTCAAAATGTGCTAATGTGACATTAAACATGACCTTTGAGCAGCTGATTGAAATGCGAGTTTTAAAAAAGGAAAACTAATTTCACAGCAAATGGTGTATCAATATGTATAGTTCTCCTTGAAATACTTTTTAAAGTTCGATTAAAAGGATTAATAGTTTATATCATCTGTTTCTATTATGTTGCCTGTATTCCAGCAGTATAGGTTGTTTCTCTACTAATTTTTAGGCTTAAGAATTATTAATTATAACTAATAAATGTATCATGAAAAGATTAAATTGAAATCTAAGTCTGATGAATCTATAAATAAAATACCAGGCACAATTTTTGAGTATCCTTGAAATGAAAACTAGTCAATCAGTAGCCATGGAAATTAACATAAAATTGCCCTATGTGAGATTAAATGTGACTTTAATAATTATAATGCTGAGAAAGATTCCCAATTCCAATACTCTCAAAAAAAATCTTATAGAGTATATTTAAAATGCTCAGTGTTGTCCTCTGAAACCACATGGAAATTGGTTCCATTGAAACCACATGAAACCACATTCTACATACATGAAAGTGAGTGCTGAATTGTCTTAGAGTACATTTTGAGTTCTATGCACACATCCTATCCAATTAGAATGAGGGCTTCAACACAAGCAAAGGAGTTATTATTTGGAAATTAAGCTTAAAATCATATCTAACAGAATATGATATGAAGTTAGATATGAAATATAAATACATATCTGCAGTATATTTAATTTCAAAGCAGTTCAATGTTTTTTTTTACAATTTATATTGTAAAGATAAGTTTACTCGTTATTTGTTAATCCCACATATTTACCTTTAGATAGGAATCTGTGGTGTAAAACTTCATAAGATAAATTGATTTGCACAAGATAATTGACAATGCACTTAAAGTTATCTTTATGTAAAGAAACAAAATACTTCACCATATTGTTACTTGAACTGTCTGTCCTGATCCAGGTGGTATTTGTGTGTGTATGTGTTTATGTGTGTGTGTGTGTGTCTGTGTGTGTGTGTAGGTGCCCAAAGTCTGTAGGTATCCAAAGTCACACACATTTTTTAGTATGGAAAAACAAAAACAAATCCAAACCATTGTATGATCATATCATCAAAAGGCAAGTTAAATTTTTGAGAGATACTGTAAAGATATTGTGATATGAATTATATGACAGGTGCTCCAAATGCTCATTTTTCCCATGTTTATCTTATACTTATGACTCCAAGGACAACTCTCTAGCATCAATCGGTTCACAGAGAAGAGACCACTCAGGCTTTGTTTGTGGATCATTTTGTCAATATGCAGATACCAAGTGAGTATGAACAGCTGCAGACACGCTGTGTTGTCCTGGGACTGCAAAGGTCACACTGCACATCAGACACATTTTGGGACATTCCTGAGTGATTGTGGTGAGGAGAAGCACTCCTAGGTCTGAGAACACAGCTAAGTATTTCTATAAATTTTCTTCAGGTACTTTAGTTACATGCTGATCTGTGTCCTATGGTTAGATATTGAAAGAATGATGAGACACTTAGAAGAAACTTTACTGCAAAATTGGTGAAAACAAAATTAAAGAAAACCCTGCAAATGTGTATAGTGTATATGAATGCTTTTTTAAAGGGAAACTAAATTTAGCTGAGATGGTTTTTAATGCAAAGCAAATAGAAAGACTTATTGATTGCACAGGAGACTTCTTTTACAGTGAACATGCATTACTCAATGGGATCATGAAATATCCAAGAATACTATTTTGACAGTGTGTAAACTCAATAGCATAGACTGACTCTCATAGAGGTCATCATGACTTGATTCACTAATCAGTGTCTAAGTGCCAGGAGGCAAAATGAACTCTGAATTTTAGTATAGTATTATTACTCTAAGAAATCAGTAAGTTGCTGAGTTCCCATTGATTTCAATGTCTAACTCTGAACTTTAAGAGAGAAAAATTGTCCTTAATGAAACCCTATGGTTGCCCTGTTTATGAATTTGCCTGTTCTGCATAGGTAAGAATGTAATATTAAAAATCTGGTAATATAACATGTAATGTTAGAATTCTAGTAAGAATCTAATGGCAGTATCTGTTTTGTAGCAGTAAAATTGACTTCAAATTCCTTATCTTCTCATCTATCAGTAAGTAAATATTGAATTATTCCCTGTCATTATTTTTAGGCTTCTTGAAAATATTTCATATAACTAAAATAACAAAATAGTTCCAGAACTATTATTTTGATTATGGCTGCAGTTAATTGTCAAACTTGAGCCTCTTCCCCAACTTCAGTATGCTTTCTATGGGACCCTGACATTGTACAATTGGATATGACTCTGTTACTGACACAATTCCTGTGAAGATATGAGGTAGGGAACAAAGCTCTGCTAGAATCTCACAATGGGTTTTCCATTTTCCTGGGAGCATGAACACTGAACATTTTTCAGGATTGTTTTTTCTTAACTCTGTAATCTGGTGAAGTCTGTTAAGCAAACAGAACATAGCTATACTTACACTTCTCAGTAGTTTTGTATTTATAGTCATGTAGAACTATGTCTTAAACACAGTCAATATCTTATTTCATACTCTAGTAGGAGGAAGTGTCAGATAATTTGGCTCCTATGGAGGATCAACATGAAACTTCCATTCCTTAGTCCGTAAAATATAGATGATCACCTTCCCTTGTATTTTTCTCATTATTTTTTTCTGATTTGCAATTACAGACATATGTATAAAGAGAGAATTTTTCTTAATAAATGTAAACCTTACTACAAAGGTTGCCTTCTGCTACTCTGTGTGAATTGAATGTGTGTTTTATATACAGGAATGTTAGACATTTAATGGTGCCTGTCAGGTAAAATGCCTTTTCCATTTCACTACTTTTGTCTTGATGAATGTGAATATAATATACAAACTATTTGAAACTTTCGTTCTCTTCTTTTCCGACATAATAGCTATTTAATGATGAGTTTACTTACTCCAAAATATCTCAGGTCAGGAAATAAAAATAAATTGCATAAGTAGTTGGATCAGAATTTATTTATTAAAACTGGGATTTCAAACCTGTTTTTTAACAAAATATGATAAGCTTCACAAGGATTATTTAGGAATGATGAGATAATTATGAATGACATGATGGTTGTGGTATTTATAAACCCCCCACTTGTTAAAGTTTAAATAGGCTTAATTTATTTAATCCTGTACAATTTTTGAAAAACAATGGTCTCATTCAAAAATGATATGTCAATTGGACAAATTGAATAAATAAGTTGGCTTCAATCTCTTATAGGTAACAAGGAAATAATAGAGAGATGAGATCTCACCATTATTTTAAAGATTTCAATTTAAATGTTTATAGTTTTTAAACTAAACAAATGTCTTTCAGAATTTTGAGGGAAATGAGTCTACAAAAACGCAAAACTGTTATAAGAAAAAATTTACTGTTATAAGAGCAATTGCTATTTATAAAACTTAGCTTATTATAATGAATTCTTAAAATATTTCCTGAACTATACTGTTTAATTTGAATATTTTCCTTTCAGGACTTAATTATTTTGTTATGTATTTGGTTGTGCTAGAGAATACACTTGATAGCCTAGTACTTCATAATCGATGTACACCTTCCGCAGTAATTTATTTCTTTATACATTTTTGTCTTGATATAACTGCTGCACCTAGATTGAGTCCAATGTATCTTGAAAACTTGAAAACATTCTAAAATCTGGACACAAGAACAGTTAAGTTGCCCAAAATTTAAAATAAAAGTATAGTAGATGTATACTCTTATCACTTTTGTTGAAAATTGATCATTCAGTGAAGCATAATTTTTGCCTTTTTGTGTGGGTGTAAATATTTAATTGATTATCTAATATTTTATGACACATATACCATGAAATAGGCATGGGAAATAGGAAATGTAGAAATTCAGAGAGTAATTTATACTGTATGGAATAAAGACCTGAATATATTTAAGCCCCAGAGGATCACTTGTTCTAGCAATGAATACTTGTACCTTTTTCTCAGCATCCTGGAAATATGTGATGTTGTTTGTTTTATTATTTATATATATAAAGTTCTTGGCCATTATCACTAGCCAAGTATAATAATTTTAATTTCCATTTCTTTGATGGTCAATGTTTATCATTTGGCTATAGAAAGACTCCACAGAATCAATACATACCTAATATTGTTAACCACATCTAAATATGGGATGTCTGTGCTGGGTAATTTTATGTCAACTTGAAACAAGCTAAAGCCACCTGAGAGAGCCTGACAGATACAGAGGTGGATGCTCACAGCCAACCATTGCGCTTAACATGGGTTCACCAATGGAGAACATAGAGAAAGGACTCAAGGAGCTGAAAGGGTCTACAACCTCATAGGAGAAACAACAATATGAACCAACCAGAAACCTAAGAGCTCCCAGGGAATAAACCACCAACCAAGGAATACACATGGAGAGACCCATGACTCCAGCTGCATATGTAGCAGAGAATGGCCTTTTCTGGCATTAGTAGAAGAAGCCCTTGGTACTATGAAGGCTTGATTTCCAAGTTTAGAAAGATGCCAGGGTGGTGAGGTGGGAGTCAGTGGATAAGATGGGGAGCATCCAGTGCCAATACCATGCAGTTTTTAACACTATTGCTCTGTAGTATTGCTTGAGGTCTGGGATACTGATTCCCCCAGAAGTTCTTTTACCGTGGAGAATAGTTTTAGCTATCCTGGGTTTTTTGTTATTCCAGATAAATTTGAGAATTGCTTTTTCTAACTCTGTGAAGAACTGAGTTGGGATTTTGGTGGGGATTGCATTGAATCTGTATATTGCTTTTGGATGCAATACAGTTAAAAGATGGCCATTTTAACTTTATTAATCCTGCCAATCCACGAGCATGGAAGATTTTTCCATTTTCTGAGGTCTTCTTCAATTTCCTTTTTCAGTGACCTGAAGATCTTGTCACATAGATCTTTCACTCGGTTGGTTAGAGTCACACCAAGATACGTAATATGGTTTGTGGCTATTGTGAAGGGTGTCATTTCCTTAACTTCTTTCTCAGCCTGCTTATCCTTTGAGTATAGGAAGGCTACTGATTTGCTTGAGTTGATTTTATAACCAGTCACTTTGCTGAAGTTGTTTATCAGCTGTAGGAGTTTTCTGGTGGAGTTTTTTGGGTCACTTAAGTATACTATCATATCATCTGCAAATAGTGATAATTTTACTTCTACCTTTCCAATTTGTATCTCTTTGACCTCCTTTTGTTGTCTAATTGCTCTAGCTAGAACTTCAAGTACTATATTGAAAAGATATGGAGAGAGAGGACAGCCTTGTTTAGTCCCTGATTTTAGTGGGATTGCTTCAAGTTTCTCTCCATTTAGTTTGATATTGGCTACCGATTTGCTGTATATTGCTTTAACTATGTTTAGGTATGGGCCTTGAATTCCTGTTCTTTCCAAGACTTTTATCATGAAAGGATGCTGAATTTTGTCAAATGCTTTTTCACTCTCTAATGAAATGATCATATGTTTTTTTTTCTTTGAGTTTATTTATGTAGTGGATTGAATTGATGGATTTCCTTATATTGAACCATCCCTGCATCCCTCGGATGAAACCCACTTGATCATGGTGGATGATCGTTTTGATGTGTTCTTGGATTCGGTTGGCAAGAATTTTATTGAGTATTTTTGCAGGAAAATTGGCCTAAAGTTCTCTTTCTTTGTTGGATCGTTGTGTGGCTTTGGTATCAGTGTAATTGTAGCTTCGTAGAGCGAGTTGTGGAAGAGTTTGAAGAGTATTGGTGTTAGGTCTTGTTTGAAGGTCTGATAGAATTCTGCTCTGAAGCCATCTGGTCCCGTACTTTTTTTGGCTGGGAGACTTTCTATGACCGCTTTTATTTCTTTAGAGGTTATGGGCCTGTTTAGATGATCTATTTGATCATGATCTAATTTTGTCTTTTGGTAACTGGCTAGGAAATTGTCCATTTCCTCCAGATTCTCCAGTTGTGTTGCATATAGGCTTTGGTAGTAAGATCTGATGATTTTTTGCATGGTATTGGCACAGGGACAGGCAATGGACCAATGGAATAGAATTGAAGACCCAGAAATGAATCCACACACCTATGGTCACTTGATCTTCGACAAAGGAGCTGAAAACATCCAGTGGAAAAAAGATAGCCTTTTCAACAAATGGTGCTAGTTCAACTGGAGGTCAGCATGCAGGAGAATGAGAATTGACCCATTCTTAACTCCTTATACTAAGCTCAACTCCAAGTGGATCAAGGTCCTCCACATAAAACCAGTCACACTGAAACTAATAGAAAAGAAACTGGGGAAGACCCTTGAGGACATAGGCAGAGGGGAAAAGATCCTGAATAGAACACCAATAGCTTATGCTCTAAGATCAAGAATTGACAAATGAGATCTCATAAAATTACAAGGATTCTGTAAGGCAAAGGACACTGTCAAAAAGACAAAATGGCAACCAACAAATTGGGAAAAGATCTTCACCAATCCTACATCCAACAGAGGGCTAATATCCAATATATACAAAGAACTCAAAAAGTTAGACCCCAGGGAACCAAATAACCCTATTAAAAAATGGAGTACAGACCTAAACAAAGAATTTTCACCTGAAGAAATTCAGAAGGCCGAGAAGCACCTTAAGAAATGCCCAACATATGGGCTGGAGAGATGGCTCAGCGGTTAAGAGCACTGACTGCTCTTTCAAAGGTCCTGATTTCAAATCCCAGCAACCACATGGTGGCTCACAGCCATCTGTAATGAAATCTGATGCCTTCTTCTGGGGCGTCTGAAGTCAGCTATGGTGTACTTACATAATAAATAAATAATTTAAGAAAAAAAAGAAATGCTCAACATCATTAGCCATTAGGGAAATGCAAATCAAAACAACTCTCAGATTTCACCTCATACCAGTCAGAATGGCCAAAGTTAAACACTCAGGAGACAGCAGATGTTGGCAAGGATGTGGAGAAAGAGGAACACTCCTTCACTGTTGGTGGGATTGTAAGATGGTACAACCACTATGGAAATCAGTCTGTTGGTTCCTAAGAAAACTGTACATGACACTTCCTGAGGATTCTGCTATACCTCTCCTGGGCATATACCCAGAGGATCTCCCAGCATGCAATAAGGACACATGCTCCTCTATGTTCATAGCAGCCTTATTTATAATAGCCAGAAGCTGGAAAGAACCCAAATATCCCTCAATGGAAGAATGGATACAGAAAATGTGGTATATATAGACAATGGAGTACTAGTCAGTAATTAAAAACAATGAATTCATGATTTTTTTAGTCAAATGGATGGAACTGGAAAATATCATCTTAAACAGGGAAACACAATCACAAAATAATACACATGGAATGCAATCATTGATAAGTGGATATTAATTAGCCCTGAAGCTCTGAATACTGAAGATACAATTAGCATATCAAATGATTCCCATGAAAAAGAAAGAAGAGGGCCCTAATCCTGATCTAGCATTGTAAGGGAATACCAGGACAGAGAAAAGGGAGAGAGAAGATAGGAGAATGGATGGAGAGAAGAGGACTTATGGGACATATGGGGAGTTGGGGAACTGGGAAAGGGGAAAGCTTTTGGATTGTAAACAAAGAATATAGAAAATAAAAATATAGAAAAAAAAAGATGGGGAGCATCTTCATAGAAGCAGGGGGAGGGGACATATAAGAAGTGGGTTCTGGAAGGAAACTAAGAAAGGGGATAACATTTGAAATGTAAATACATAAAATATCCAATTAAAAGTTAAAAAAGAAAATGCCTCCATAAAATTAAGCCAAAGGTCAGCCTGTAGGACATATTTTTTATTAGTGATTTATGGAGGAGGGTCCAGTCCATTGTGGATCAGGCCATTCTGGGATAGAGGTCCTAGATTCTATAAGAAAGCTGGATTAACAAACCTAAGAGAACAATAGAGTCAGTAGCATCCCTCCACATTCTCTTCTTCAGCTCCTTAAGTTTTCTACCTTGTTTGAGTTACTGTCCTGACTTCTTTCAATTGTGGTCAGGGATCTGGAATCATAAGTCAAATAAACCCTTTCCTCTTCATGTTGCCATGGCAATGACAACCCTAACTCGGACAAATCCTGTTACTATTGTTCTGTTAAATTAGTTTATCTCTCCCCCCCATCAAGCTTCATTTTGCAGTAAATTTTAATTAATATAAGGATTCATATCTGTTCAACTTGCTGAGAATAAGAATCTTTAGAATACTCACCAAAACTTGGTGATTATTATGTAAGATTGGGGCGAATGATTGTATAAGCCAAAATTAGTAGACTATAATTCAGGGACATTGCCCCTAATACTAAAATCATTAACAACAAAATCTATGCAAGGAAATGGTTGATTAGAGAAAATATGATGGTTTATTTTAATCAACCATGCTTCTTGGATATGGCTGGGAACAAATAAGTTCCCTAAGAAGAGAAATTCTCTAATTTGCTGTGCAGGCTGCAAATGATACTCAGTGTTCTGTCTTTCATGAGATAGCAGGCATGTTGGAGAAGGTTTGCCAATGTAGCTGTCATTAAGTCATTTATTCTTCTGAAACTAGTCACTCATACTTTTACAAGGAATTGCAATGAGATTTGTTATTTTACTAAAATGGATTTGGATAGTATCCCTACTGTGATTTACCATTGGCTTTATGTACAGATTGAGTGGTTTAACATTGGTTTCAGAGATTGAAAGAGTAGTCAATAAATAATGGAGCAGACTGGAGATCCAGTGACCTTGGATAATGGATAATGTTTATGCCTCTTCAGCTGCTCATTAATAAGAACAGATTTTTGTGAGGTTTTTCTCCCAAAGTGTCTCGAACAAATTCTGCATGGGGTGAAGATCAAAACAGGCTGCAGCAAACTAAGGCAAATTCTTCATATGGGAAGTCATCAGGGAAATGCAAATTGAAACAACCCTGAGATTTCATCTCACACCAGTCAGAATGACTAAGATCAAAAACTCAGGAGAAAACAGGTGCTGGTGAGGATGTGGAGAAAGAGAAACACTCCTCCACTGCTGGTGGGGATGCAAGCTGGTAGAACCACTCTAGAAATCAGTTTGGCATTTCCTCAGAAAAATGGGCTTGATATTACCAGAGGACCCAGCTATACCACTCCTGGGCATATATCCAGAGGATTTCCAAGCATGTAATAAGGATACATGCTCCACTATGTTCATAGCGGCCCTATTTACAATAGCCAGAAACTGGAAAGAACCCAGATGTCCCTCAAAGGTGGAATGGATACAGAAAATGTGGTATATTTACACAATGGAGTACTATTCAGCCATTAAAAACAATGAATTCATGAAATTCTTAGACAAATGGATGGAACTGGAGAATATCAGCCTAAGTGAGGTAACCCAATCACAAGAAAACACTCATAGTATGCACTCACTCATAAGTGGATATTAGCCTAAAAGCTTGGAATACTGAAGACCCAATTCACATATCAAATGATGCCCAAGAAGAAGGAAGGAGAGGCCCCTGGTTCTGGAAAGGCTCAGTTCAGCAGTGTAGAATACCAGGACTGGGAAGCAAAATGGGATGAATTGGGGAACAGGGGGAGGGAAGAGGGCTTATGGGACTTTCATGGAGGGGAAATCAGGAAAGGGGAAATCATTTGAAATGTAAATAAAGAATATATCGAATTAAAAAAGGAAAGTTGAATAGAGCTTCAAATTGCAAAGTTGAGAATAAACAGTGTGGCACTAGAAAAATGTTTTCAATTAAAGAACAAAGACATATACCAACGTAATTGCTGCAGAGTAATTTCCTCTGGTATTAAAATTTTCATCTGGAAAGTTAGTTTCTTAAGATACAAGATATTCTAAAAGGATGGAAAAAAGTCTCATCCTGGGGGAAGTTTCCTAAAACTGAAAAAGTCAACAATATAATACTTTCGGGAAGTTCTAGAAACTGCCAAGTTCACTAGGCTCCTTTGTGCTAAAAATACGCATCCAGTAGGAATTGCTGAGAGATAACCTCAAACCATCAGAACCTCCTTGATTAACCTGGCTCAGACAAACCAAGCTGGCCCATAGAAGCAAAGTTCAACCATGCTCCTTGAAAGGCACTCAGGAAAAGTGAGCTACCTGGAAGAAACATTCTCTAACATGTTTGAGCTCTCTCCATGTGATATTAAGATTGTTCTAGCTTTCACAAGGTTGTGAGCATGGGGAAGAATGCTTTCTTGATATAGGCGTGATTAAGACATTTAGGCTTCTGATAGTTGTCACCCATCTTACAGCAAGTGACTCCAAAAAAATTCATTAATTCACCAAGCAGAATTTTGTTAATATCCTTGCTTTGGTATGTCATGGTCAAATGGATTCTACTAAATTAATTAATTAATTAATGTATTTATTTATCAATTTATTTATTTAATTATTTCTCCCCAGGATCAGGTTAAACCAAAAGCAATTCATAATATCTTGTTAAATCTTATGTAAAAATGGATTAGAATATTGGTTAATATCAAAAGACTCATTGCTTGCATAACGAAATTATATTAATGGCAAATTATCATGATTATGCGGGGATACCAAGGATTCTTTGTTAAAGTTTAGGGCACCAGAGACCATGACACAGATAGTCTTTTGTATCCACATAATAGTTTTTATTGATTATTTGGGATTTTCACACAATTCTCTCTGACTATATTAATTTTCCAATCTTCAGATGTCCACTCCCTACACATTCCTTCAAAGAAATCTTCTTCAAAGAAAACAAGAAAAAAGAATTACCAAGTGGAATTTGTGTTGCCCATTCACTAGAACATGTTCAAACACCCAGTTTTCCATTCAAGAAAACTGAATCCTTCCTCACCCTAACACTCACCATAAAGCTGAAAATAAAAATCTATTGCTGGCCAGCAGCAGCATGAGAAATTTTCCCAAAGTATATAGCTTCAACCCTTAGAACCCTATGTCTTTTAGGCAAAACAAAACACATGTAAATGAACCCCAACATTCTTGTTGTCCTTCTTCAGTTAGCAATATATAAGCAGAACCATTAAAGTAAAGACCAAGGTTAGGAGTTCTAGGAAATTTTTTGTTTTTGTTTTTTTATTATTATATATTTTTATTTTCTATATTTTTTGTTTACATTCCAAATGATTTCCCCTTTCCAAGTTCCCCCCTCCCCATATGTCCCATAAACCTTCTTCTCTCCACCCATTGTCAAATCACCTCCCTCCTTCTTCTCTGTCCTGATACACCCCTCCAAAACTAGATCAAGCCTTTCCAGGATGAGAACCCTCTCCTTACTTCTTCATGGGAGTCATTTGTTATGATAATTGTACCTTAGGTATTCAGAGCTTCTGACTAATTAATATCCACTTATCAGAGGTTGATTCCATATGTATTCTTTTGTGATTGGGTTACCTCACTTAGGATGATATTTTCCAGATCCAAACATTTGCCTAAAAATTTCATAAATTCAATGTTTTTAATTGCTGAGTAGTATTCCATTGTGTAAATATACCACATTTTCTGTATCCAGTCCTCCATTGAGGGACATCTGGGTTCTTTCCAGTTTCTGGCTATTATAAATAAGGCTGCTATGAACATAATGGTGCATATGTCTTTATTGCATGCCAGGGAATCCTTTGGGTATATGCCCAGGAGAGGTATAACAGGGTCCTCCAGGAAGTGTCATGTCCAGTTTTCTAAGGAATCTCCAGACTGATTTACAAAGTGGTTGTACCATCTTACAACCCCACCACCAGTGGAGGAGTGTTCCTCTTTCTCCACATCCTTGCCAAAACCTGCTGTCTCCTGAGTTTTTAACCTTAGCCATTCTGACTGGTTTGAGGTGAAATCTCAGGGTTGTTTTGATTTGCATTTCCCTAATGACTAATGATGTTGAGCATTTCTTAAGGTGCTTCTTGGCCATCCGAATTTCTTCAGGTGAAAATTCTTTGTTTAGATCTGTACTCCATTTTTAATAGGGTTATTTGGTTCCCTAGGGTCTAATTTCTTGAGTTCTTTGTATATGTTGGATTTAGTCCTCTATCAGATGTAGGGTTGGTGAAGATTTTTTCCCAATTTGTTGGTTGCCGTTATGTCCTTTTGACAGTGTCCTTTGCCTTACAGAAACTTTGTAATTTTATGAGGTCCCATTTGTCAATTCTTAATCTTAGAGCATAAGCTATTGGAGTTCTGTTCAGGAAATTTCCCCCTGTGCCCATGTCCTCAAGCATTTTCCTCAGTTTCTTTTCTATTAGTTTCAGTGTGTCTGGTTTTATGTGGAGGTCCTTGATTCACTTGGAGTTGAATTTAGTACAAGGAGATAAGAATGGATCAATTCGCATTCTTCTGCATGCTGACCTCCAGTTGAACCAGCACCATTTGTTGAAAAGGCTATCTTTTTTCCACTGGATGTTTTCTGCTCCTTTGTCGAAGATCAAGTGACCATAGGTGTGTGGATTCATTTCTGGGTCTTCAATCCTATTTCATTGGTCCACTTGCCTGTCACTGTGCCAATATCGTGCAGTTTTTAAACACTATTGCTCTGTAGTATTGCTTGAGGTCTGGGATACTGATTCCCCCAGAAGTTCTTTTACTGTTGAGAATAGTTTTAGCTATCCTGGGTTTTTTGTTAATCCAGATGAATTTGAGAATTGCCTTTCCTAACTGTGAAGAACTGAGTTGGGATTTTGATGGGAGTTGTGTTAAATCTGCAGATTGCTTTTAACAAGATGGCCATTTTAACTATATTAATGCTGCCAATCCACAAGTATGGAAGATTTTTTCCATTTTCTGAGATCTTCTTCAATTTCTTTCTTCAGAGATCTGAAGTTCTTGTCATATAGATCATTCACTTGTTTGGTTAGAATCACACCAAGATACTTTATTCTGTTTGTGGCTACTGTGAAGGGTGTCATCTGCTTAGCTTCTTTCTCAGCCTGTTTATCCATTGAGTATAGGAAGGCAACTGATTTGCTTGAGTTGATTTTATAACCAGCCACTTTGCTGAAGTTGTTTATCAGCTGTAGGAGTTCTTTGATGGAAGTTTTTGGGTCAGTTAAGTAGACTATCTTGTCATCTGCAAATAGTGATAATTTGATTTCTTCCTTTCCAATTTATATCCCTTTGACCTCCTTATGTTGTCTAATTGCTGTAGCTAGAATTCAAGTACTATATTGAAAAGATATGGAGAGAGAGGACAGCCTTGTCTAGTCCCTGATTTTAGTGGGATTGCTTCAACTTTCTCTCCATTTAGTTTGATGTTGGCTACCAGTTTGCTGTATATTGCTTTAATTATGTTTAGATATGGGCCTTGAGTTCCTGTTCTTTCCAAGCCTTTTAGCATGAAAGGATGCTGAATTTTGTCAAATGCTTTTTTCAGCATCTAATGAAATGATCATATGTTTTTTTTTTCTTTGAGTTTGTTTGTGTAGTGGATAGCATTGCTGGATTTCCTTATATTGAACCATCCCTGCATCCCTGGAATGAAGCCTACTTTATCATGGTGGATGATCATTTTGATGTGTTCTTGGATTCCGTTGGCAAGAATTTTATTGAGTATTTATGCATTGATATTCATAAGGAAAATTGGCCTGAAGCTCTCTTTCATTGTTGGATCTTTGTGTGGTTTTGGTATAAGCATAATTGTGGCTTCATAGAATGAGTTCGGTAGTGTTCTTTCTGTTTCTATTTTGTGCAATAGTTTGAAGAGTATTGTTGTTAGTTCTTCTCTGAAGGTCTGATAGAATTCTGCACTGAAGCCATCTGGTCCTGTGCTTTTTTTTTTTTTTTTTTTTTTTTTTTTTTTTTTTTTTTTTTGGTTTGGAGACTTTCTATGACCTCTTTTATTTCTTTAGGGTTATGGGACTGTTTAGATGATCTATTTGAACCCTGGCCTAGTCTTTAATGGTGTAGACAGTGTTTCCCCTTTGAAGATGTTGGTACTTACAGAAAGAAGATTAAGCTCAGAGAGATTTATTTAACATGGAATTCCTTGTGTTAATTTCTATGAGCCTGTTACATTCTCTGATTGGATTGATAAAACATCACATTTAATCTATTTAATTAGATATGAGTTTAAATAGTGGAACTGTTTAAGTATGGAAGTCAAGGATCTAAGAGATAAAAAAGGATAAATGAAAACCAGCTAATGTTTTTTGTTTGAAAATGCTATAAGAAAATTAATATGCTATTTTAAAGATACTTATCCATCTGAAGTAAAGATACTAAAGTAAAGACATTTATAATAATATCTGCCTGGGCATCATGTCTGAAATTATTTATCATGATTTGTTCACACCGTGAAAAATGTACTGAAGTTTATTTTTGAGGCATGTATTTTTACATCTTTTTGTATTTGCATGGCATAAGAAATATTTTATCCCATATTATCTTTGAGAAAAACATTTGTAAAATCAGTAATAATGGGCACTAGAGATAGAATCTTATGATTTACAACACAGAGAGAATTTGTTTATTGTCACCTTAGCACAATCATTTATGAAACAGTATTCGCCTGTGTTGGGGAAGATTTAGTTCTGATGAAGTCCCACTGTCTACATAAATCATGTGCTTGAGCACACCTTCTTGTCATCTCCATCACTGAGAAGAACCAGAGGCAATGGAAATCTGTACTAAGCTGCCTCCTCCGTCATAACAAGTAAAGCCTTTGACTCCAACTCCAATGTTTCCTGACTTCTGCCAGCATCTATAAAGCTGTGACAAGCTAACATTTTAGTTTCCCCACCCAGCAAAAAAATCTCAGACCTTTCACAGTTCTTGACATCTGTATGTAGTGAATAGGAAAGAGTGATTGATCATTACAGTAAAGTAACACCTGATACATCTGGCCTCACTAAGAGTATCACAACAGTATACAAGGAAAAAACCTTTCTGAAATATTTATACAATATAAAATATAATTACATTGGAACTTATTTTTATTTACATAAAATAATGAAATGAAGTTGCTTAGTATTGAAAATCAGTTTTAATCTGAAAATTAAAATTACTTTTGTATTTCTTAGATTTATGTATTCATCAAGGAGCCAGATCACTCATAAAACACTATAGCTATCTTTTTTAGTTGTAAAATATACATAGTAATGTAATAATTACCCTATCATGTTTTCAAAACTAATTATCCTGCTGGCATTTGAAGCATAATAAATGTCTAGATACTTACAGGTGTTAGTGACCAGCTGGGAATTTAGTAGTATTTTAATTTTTCAAAAATAAGAATCAGTATTTAAGTATAAAATACAGTTATAGCTCTAAAAATACAGTTAGCAGTGAGTCTTTGTCTTTTATAGTGTTTTATTTTCTTTGCAAAGACTGTGAAGTATAAAGGTATATGTACATAATTTTTAAAAAATTAATTATTTTGAGTAAGAAATGTCAGTCATAGGAATATATCCTAAGCTTAACAACTGAATATAGATATTTTAGAATGTAAGTATAAAAAGTTATAATAAGACTATATTAAATACAGAGTATAAGGTCAAATGCATTGAAGATTGATCTGTACATATTATTTAATGCCTTCCTATTTCAGTTTTCTAATCATTAAAATGAAGATATAATAACAAATGTGTGAATAGGAGGGAAAAAAGTGGAAAATAACATGCATATAAATTTAGTATATTGTGCTCTGTTATACCTATCTGTATTTTCCAATTTCTGCAAAGGAATAATTCTAGTGACAAAAATACGAATAATATTCTATATTCTAATAATTTATAAATTATGTAGACCAGATTTTATGTTTGGTACAAGATCAAATTTCTTCCCCAAGTCCTTTGTCAAAAGTTTGCCTTTTGATACATTCTGACATAGGTAAGTACATTTTCCAATTTCATTCTTCATGCTTAATAGTAGAAAAGGTTGACCACACAAAGAAAACTTTAAGTCTTGTAGTATTTTCAGAAATATACTAAATTTTTGCTCAGTTTTGCTATTAACATGTGGTTTATCTCCATGGTATATATTTCTCTCATTTTTTAAAATTTTTCTTTAATATTCCTCACATTCACTTCAGCCTTTTATGGGAGTTTTGATGATATTCCGGTGTGAATATATCATTCCCAGGCATGTGAATCTTCCAAAATTGGAAAGAAATAAAGAATTGTGACTTTTTGATGCCATACAGTCACAAAGGAAACAAACATTATTCATTCCAAGTTAAGTCAGTTCACATGTTCTAATTATACATCTATCTCAGGGCAAAAAAAGTCACCTAAAATTTTTAAGTGTTAAAAGCAACTTCACATGAATATATTTATATGTATTGGATTGTACATGAACTTCTCTATAAAAGTCAGAGTAAACAGGGAAAAGAGTAGGTCAAAATTCAAGATGTTTCTACAGTCAAGTGTATTCCATTTTCTTTTGTTCCCAACAAAAATCAATTAAGTTAAACATCTCTGTTTTTAATCCATTCTTGACAATTCTCTAATAAATCCACTGGAGAGATCTAAATTGTGTCCTGTCTGATCACTCAGTAAGCTCAGCATCCTGTCTCATCAAGATTCTTCTGGAACTTCTTTGGAGCTGTTCCTCACTAATATCCAAATCCTGCTTTTCCATAATCTTCATTTAGTACCTGATACTTCATTTAGTACCTGATCCTTTGGGGCTTAAATCCACTCAGGCCTTTATTCCATATAGTATAACTGGTCTGAATTTCTATATTTCCTAGCTCTACTCACTAATTCCTGGTATGTGTGTCATAAAAAGTTACATGAATCAATTAAATATCCACACTCACACTAACAAAAAGGCAAAAATTATGCTTCGTCGAATGATCAATTTCAACAAAAGTGATGATAGTGAACTTCTACTATACTTTTATTTTAAATTTTGGGTAACTCACCTGTTCGTGTCTCCAGATTTTAGAATGTGTTCAAGTTTTCAAGATACATTGTGCTCAGAGTCTTGCAAGAATGAATTTGTATGGTATGGAAATGTTTCCATGTTCTCTATAAACATGTAACTCAGAATTACGGCCTAGAAAATAAAAGAGGACTAATCACATAATATACTAATGAACTTCAAACAGCAACTGGGAATTCATGGGTGAACCCTGTGATATAAGTGTTAAGTCAGGAAAGACTACTCTTAGAAATAAGGCATAAATATTGGGCAGAGAATTTATGACATCTATATAAAAATGTGGTAATTTAGTTTAAAATTATAATAAACAAAAGTACAAAATAGTTACACATTCTTTCACATTTACAATAAGTTATAAAAATACAACACATTATTCTTTAGTTAAAACACTCTGATTAATTTTCTCCTAAGATTATTAAATATGTTATTATTTTCTTTTTTTTCAATATATATTTTTAATTCAATATATTTTTTATTTACATTTCAAATGATTTCCCCTTTTCTAGCCCCCCACTCCCCAAAAGTCCCATAAGCTCCCTTCTCTCCCCCTGTCCTCCCACCCACCCCTTTCTACTTCCCCGTTCTATTTGCCAAATACTGCTTCACTGAGTCTTTCTAGAACAAGGGGCCACTCCTCCTTTCTTCTTGTACCTCATTTGAAGTGTGGATTATGTTTTGGGTATTCCAATTTTCTAGGTTAATATCCACTTATTTTTGTGTGCATACCATGATTCACCTTTTGAGTCTGGGTTACCACACTTAGTATGATGTTCTCTAGCTCCATCCATTTGCCTAAGAATTTCATGAATTCATTGTTTCTAATGGCTGAATAGTACTCCATTGTGTAGATATACCACATTTTTTGCATCCACTCTTCTGTTGAGGGATACCTGGGTACTTTCTAGCATCTGGCAATTATAAATAGGGCTGCTATGAACATAGTAGAGCATGTATCCTTATTACATGGTGGGGAATCCTCTGAGTATATGCCCAGGAGTGGTATAGCAGGATCTTCTGGAAGTGAGGTGCCCAGTTTTTGGAGGAACCGCCAGACTAATTTCCAGAGTGGTTGTACCAATTTGCAACCCCACCAGCAGTGGAGGAGTGTTCCTCTTTCTCCACATCCTCGCCAACACCTGCTGTCTCCTGAATTTTTAATCTTAGCCATTCTGACTGACATCTCAGGGTTGTTTTGATTTGCATTTCCCTAATGACTAATGAAGCTGAGCATTTTTTAAGATGCTTCTCCGCCATCCGAAGTTCTTCAGGTGAGAATTCTTGTTTAACTCTGTACCCCATTTTTTAATAGGGTTGTTTGGTTTTCTGAAGTCTAACTTCTTGAGTTCTTTATATATATTGGATATTAGCCCTCTATCTGATGTAGGATTGGTGAAGATCTTTTCCCAATTTGTTGGTTGCCGATTTGTCCTTTTGGTGGTGTCCTTTGCCTTACAGAACGTTTGTAATTTTATGAGGTCCCATATGTCAATTATTGATCTTAGAGCATACGCTATTGGTGTTCTCTTCAGAAACTTTCTCCGTGTACTGATGTCCTCAAGGGTCTTCCCCAGTTTCTTTTCTATTAGCTTCAGAGTGTCTGGCTTTATGTGGAGGTCCTTCATCCATTTGGATTTGAGCTTAGTACAAGGAGACAAGGATGGATCAATTCGCATTCTTCTGCATGCTGACCTCCAGTTGAACAAGCACCATTTGTTGAAAAGGCTATCTTTTTTCCATTGGATGTTTTCAGCCCCTTTGTCGAGGATCAAGTGGCTATAGGTGTGTGGGTTCATTTCTGGATCTTCAATCCTGTTCCATTGATCCGCCTGCCTGTCACTGTACCAATACCATGCAGTTTTTAACACTATTGCTCTGTAGTATTGCTTGAGGTCAGGGATACTGATTCCCCCAGAATTTCTTTTGTTGCTGAAAATAGTTTTAGCTATCCTGGGTTTTTTGTTATTCCAGATGAATTTGATAATTGCTCTTTCTAACTCTGTGAAGAATTGAGTTGGGATTTTGATGGGTATTGCATTGAATCTGTATATTGCTTTTGGCAAAATGTCCATTTTAACTATATTGATTCTACCGATCCATGAACATGGGAGGTCTTCCCATTTTTTGAGGTCTTCTTCCATTTCCTTCTTCAGAGTCTTGAAGTTCTTGTCATACAGATCTTTCACATGTTTGGTAAGAGTCACCCAAGATACTTTATACTGTTTGTGGCTATTGTGAAGGGGGTCATTTCCCTAATTTCTTTCTCAGTCTGCTTAGCCTTTGAGTATAGGAAGGCCACTGATTTGCTTGAGTTGATTTTATAACCTGCCACTTTGCTGAAGTTGTTTATCAGCTGTAGGAGTTCTCTAGTGGAGTTTTTTGGGTCACTTAGGTAGACTATCATGTCATCTGCAAATAATGATAGTTTGACTTTTTCCTTTCCAATTTGTATCCCTTTGACCTCCTTATGTTGTCGAATTGCCCGAGCTAATACCTCAAGTACAATAATGAAAAGATAAGGAGAAAGGGGGCAGCCCTGTCTAGTCCCTGATTTTAGTGGGATTGCTTCAAGTTTCTCTCCATTTAGTTTGATGCTGGTTACCGGTTTGCTGTATATTGCTTTTACTATGTTTAGGTATGGGCCTTAAATTCCTGTTCTTTCCAAGACTTTAAGCATGAAAGGATACTGAATTTTGTCAAATGCTTTTTCAGCATCCAATGAAATGACCATGTGGATTTTTCTTTGAGTTTGTTTATGTAGTGGATTGCATTGATGGATTTCCGTATATTGAACCAACCCTGCATCCCTGGGATAAAGCCTACTTGATCATGGTGGATGATCATTTTGATGTGTTCTTGGATTTGGTTGGCAAGAATTTTATTGAGTATTTTTGCATCGATGTTCATAAGGGAAATTGGCCTGAATTTCTCTTTCTTTATTGGATCTTTGTGTGGTTTTGGTATCAGCGTAATTGTGGCTTCGTAGAAGGAATTGGGTAGTGTTCCTTCTCTTTCTTTGAAGGTCTGATAGAATTCTGCACTGAAACCATCTGGTCCTGTGCTTTTTTTGGTTGAAAGACTTTATATGACTCCTTCTATTTCATTAGGCGTTATGGGACTGTTTAGATGATCTATTTGGTCCTGATTTAATTTTGGTATTTGGTATCTGTCAAGGAAATTGTCCATATCCTCCAGATTCTCCAGTTGTGTTGAGTATAGGTTCTTGTAGTAGCATCTGATGATTTTTTGGATTTCTTCATTTTCTGTTGTTATATCCCCCTTTTCATTTCTAAGTTTGTTAATTTGGATACTTTCTCTGTGCCCTTTGGTCAGTCTGGCTAAGGGTTTATCTATCTTGTTGATTTTCTCAAAGAACCAGCTCCTGGATTCGTTGTTCTTTGTATGGTTCTCTTTGTTTCCAATTGATTGATTTCAGCCCTGAATTTGATGATTTCCTGTCTTCTACTCCTCCTGGGTGAATTGGCTTCTTTTTGTTCCAGGACGTTCAGGTGTGTCGTTAAGTTGCTAGTGTATGCTCTCTCCATTTTCTTTTTGGAGGCTGTCAGGGCTATGAGTTTTCCTCTTTGCACTGCTTTCATTGTGTCCCATAGATTTGGGTATGTTGTGCCTTCATTTTCATTAAATTCTAAAGAGTCTCTGATTTCTTTCCTTATTTCTTCTTTGGCCAAGTTGTCATTGAGTAGAGTATTGTTCAGCCTCCATGTGTATGTGGGCTTTCTGTTGTTTTTGTTGCTATTGAAAACCACTCTTACTCCATAGTGATCTGATAGGAGGCATGTGATTAGTTCGATCTTATATTTGTTGAGGTCTGTCTTGTGAACAAGTATATGGTCGATTTTGGAGAAGGAACCATGAGGTGCTGAGAAAAAGGTATATTCTTTTGCTTTAGGGTGAAATGTTCTATAAATATCAGTCAAATCCAATTAGTCCAAAGCTTCAATTAGTTTTACTGTGTCCCTGTTTAGTTTCTGTTTTCCCGATCGGTCCATTGAAGAGAGTGGAGTGTTGAAGTCCCCCACAATTATTGTGTTAGGTGCAATCTGTGCTTTGAGCTTTAGCAAAGTTTCTTTTACGAATGAGGGTGCCCTTGCATTTGGCGCATAGATGTTCAGAATTGAAAGTTCTTCTTGGTGGATTTTTCCTTTGACCAGCAAGGAGTATCCTTCTGTATCTCTTTTGATGACTCTCTTTAAGTTGAAAGTCAATTTTATCTGATATTAGAATAGCTACTCCTGCTCATTTCCTGTGACCATTGGCTTGCAATATTGTCTTCCAGCCTTTTACTCTAAGGTATTTTTTATCTTTGACACTGATGTGTGTCTCCTGTATGCAGCAAATTGTAGGGTCCTGTTTCATTATCCAGTCTGTTAGTCTATGTCTTTTTATTGGGGAATTGAGACCATTGATGTTAAGAGATATTAAGGAATAGTGATTATTACTTCCTGACATTCTTGATGTTCTTTTTATATTTGAGTGGTTATCTTCTTTTGAGTTTGATGAAGGAAGGTAACTATCTTGCTTTTCCAGGGTGTAGTTTCCTTCCTTGTATTGGAGTTTTCCTCCTATTATTCTTTGCAGAGCTGGGTTTGTGGAAAGATATTGTGTAAATTTGGTTTTGTCATGGAATATCTTGGTTTCTCCATCTATGGTGAATGAGAGTTTTGCTGGGTATAGTAGACTTGTCTGACATTTGTGTTCTCTTATAGTCTGCATGAGATCTACCCAGGATCTTCTAGCTTTCATGGTCTCTGGTGAGAAGTCTGGTGTGATTCTGATAGGTCTTCCTTTATATGTTACTTGGCCTTTTTCTCTTACTGCCTTTAATATTCTTTCTTTATTTAGTGCATTTGGGGGTTTGATTATTATGTGATGGGAGGTATTTCTGCTCAGGTCCAGTTGTTTGGAGTTCTGTAGGGTTCTTGTATATTCTCTCTTTAAGTTAGGAAAGTTTTCTTCCATAATTTTGTTGAAGATATTTGCTGGTCCTTTCTGTTGTAAATCTTCACTCTCATCTATACCTATAATCCTTAGGTTTGGTCTTCTCATTGTATCCTGGATTTCCTGGATGTTCTGGGATACAAGCTTTTTGCATTTTGCATTTTCTTTGACAGTTGAGTCAATGGTTTCTAAGATATCTTCAGCGTCTGAGATTCTTTCTTCCATCTCTTGTATTCTGTTGTTTATATTTGCATCTATGGCCCCTGATTTCTTCTCAAGGTTTTCTATCTCCAAAGTTGTCTCCCTTTGTAATTTCTTAGTTGTTTCTACTTCTGTTTTTAGATCCAGGATGGTTTTGCTCAGTTCCATCATTTGTTTGTGTTTTCCTGTAATTCTTTAAGAGATTTTTTTGTTTCCTCTTTCATGACTTCTGCCTGTTGACTCATGTTCTCCTGCATTTCTTTAAGTTTTTTTTTGTTTTTTTTGTTTTTTGTTTTTTGTTTTTGGTTTTGGTTTTTTTTTTTTTTTTTTTTTTTTTTTTTTTTTTTTTTTTTTTTTTTTTTTTTTTTTTTTTTTTTTGCCTTTCTTCTTTATTGGCTTCTATCTCTTGGGCCTTATTCTCCTGCATTTCTTTAAGAGATTTTTGTGTTTCCATTATATGGGTTTCTACTTTATTCATGTTCCTCTGTATTTCTTTAAGAGGTTCATTCATGTCCTTTTTGTGTTCTTCTAGCAGCATCATGAACAGTGATTTTAAATTCAAATCTTGTTTCTCTGGTGTGTTGGCATAACCAGGACTTGCTGATGTTGGAGAGTTTGGTTCAGATGCTGCCATATTGCCTAGATTCCTGTTAGTAGCGCTCCTGCATTTGCCCTTTGCCATCTTGTTCTCTGGAGCTAGTTGATCTTGTCTCTGGTTGGTGTTTCAGCCTCCTGAGAGGCTCTAGGGCTATTTCTGCAACACTGGATGGCAGGGTTTCTCCTGTTTCAGATTGCTGATGTGCTGTTCTCCTCTTGGGTGCTTTTGCAGCCCTAGTGTGTTTTGCCCCAGATTGTGACTATGAACCAGATGGTGCCCGTTTTCTCCTTCAGGGAGTGTTGAGGGGTGTATGCTGTGGGGACCTTTTCTGAGTGCTGATCACTCTGCTGGCCAGCGGAACTCCCAACCGAGTTGGTGCACACAAGGCTAGCCTTGCTGCTCAGGCCCTGAGTCTAGGCAAAAGTCTGGCAGGCCAATGTCTGAGCAAAGTTCCCCTCAGCTGTGAGTGTTAATTGGGTCTGTCAGGTGGCCAGGATGGCAGCCTGCACGCGCTCCCTGAGAGTGCGGGGAGAGTCTGCTCGGCTAACAACCTCCTGGCCAGGTCGGCACACAGATGGCCCACTGAGCAGCCCAGGTCCTGGGGGCAGTCCAGGGCCTGACCGTCTTAGACCCCAGCTATGTCAGCCTCGGGCTAGGCTGTTAGCTGGTTTTGCCTGCTAGGACTCTCTGGCTTCCCGTAGGCAAAATGACGGTGGCAAGCGCTGGCCCGGGAAAACAACCTCCTGGCCCGGTTTGCACACTGGTGGCCCTCCGACCAGCTCAGTGCCTGGGTGCAGGCCAACGCCCGTCAGGCTTAGACCCCCGCGATGTTGGTCTCGGGTTGTATTTGCGTACCTCAGTCTGTCTGATTTCTCTGGCATCCGAGAACCAATGTGGAGGCCCCGTAACTGACTGGCGGGAGGCAGAGTTCTGATGTGGCTTCTGTGTGGTGAAAGGTGCCCTAAATCCTCCTCTGCTTGCAGCCCGGCTAGCCAGCGATGGCCAGTGGTCGTGGGTGCAGGGTCTGCCTGGACCCTGTCAGCTTGGTTCTACTGCTGATGGCCCTTCCTCTGGACCAGCCGCTGCTGCTGTTGCTGCTGCTGCTGCCGCTCCAGCCTGTCAATATGATGTTATCATTTTCTTATCACAAATATTACTCAATATTTTATTATAACTATGAAATGTAAATGATAAATAAAATAAATCAATAACAGGAGAATTCCATTTTAAAGCAAGCTGTACAGAGTGCAAACTAAAATTTTCCTTTTAAGAAGTTTTATTTTGGACATTAAAATAAATAAGTTGATGAAAAGATATACATGGCTATTTATATAAACTTACTCTGTAAAGTTACTTCATAGCTCTTGAAATCCAAGAATATTGCATATCATAGATATTGTTTTTTTCTCATCAATTAACAAATATAAGACAAAAAGTAAAGAGAAAATGCACTAAGTTGGATGAAATGATTATGTAAATAATCAAAAAAGAAAAAATCATCATTTCATCTGGTATTTTAAGGCATCATTAGATGTTTTGCACATATTTCTGAAATCATTAAGAAACATGTCTATAGTGGATTTAATGGGGGAAGGAGAAAGAATCAGAACAAAATATAAGAGGAGCAAATGCATGAGAACAGGGAGAAGAAAAATAAAAGGAAGTTGGAAGGTTGGAAAGAAAAACACATAAGGTGAGGGCAAAGGTAAAGAAAGAAGAAAAATTGACAGAAGGAAGGGGGAAGGAAGGAGGAAGGAAGGAAGGAAGGAAGGAAGGAAGGAAGGAAGGAAGGAAGGAAGGAAGGAAGGAAGGAAGGAAAAGGAAAGAGGGGAAGGAAGGAGGAAGGAAGGAAGGAGGGATGGAAGGAAGGAAGGAAGGGGAAGGAAGGAAGAGGAAGGAAGGAGGAAGGAAGGAGAAAAGGAAGGAAGGAAGGAAGGAAGGAAGGAAGGAAGGAAGGAAGGAAGGAAGGGGGAAGGAAGGAGGGAGGGAAGGAAGGAGATGGAAGGAAGGAGAAAAGGAAGGAGGGAAGGAAGGGAAAGGAAGGAAAGAAGGAAAGAATGCAGGAAGGAAGAAGGAAGGGAGGAAACAAAAAAGGAAAGGTCCAGGAAAGAAGGAAAGAGGCAGGAATGAAGGGAGAAATGAAAAAGAAAGGAAAGAAGAATAGGAGGAAGGTATGTATGAAGGAAAGAAATAATGAAGGGAAAATGAAAAGGAAAGAAGATAGAATGGAAGGAAAGAAGGAAGAGGGAAAGAGGGAAAGAGAAAGAAAGGAAGAAGAAGGAAGAAAGTAATGAAGGAATTATGAAGGAAAGATAGAAGTTAAAGTGGGAAGGAAGGATAGAAAGAAAGCAAGAAAGATGAGAGAGAGAGAGGCAGGAACAAAAGGGAGGAATGAAAGAAAAGAAAGAAAAGAAAGAGGGAAGGGAGAACAGAAAGCAGAAAGGAGGAAGGATAGAAGGCATGGTATGAAGGACATAAAGGAATGTGGTCAGACTACGAAATTAAGAAACGTATGTGAAAATTTGTATGGAACAAATTTTCTGAGTGCTGTGCTTCAGGAATAATTTAGAAGACTTTTCAAACTTTCCAAAATAGCAAACATAGCTTCCATATCAACTTCAAAATTTCAGAATTTTGAACAAAAGCCTTTCCTGTTAAAACTCTTCTTGACTTTTCATCTTGACTGCCATCTGTTGAACAAATCAAACTAGTTTGAATACTGCCATTGTTCTTAATAGAATGTAACCAGTAACACTGCAAAGTTTGCACACCTATAGATTTATTACATCTTTAATAAAACATAGTTTGTTACTAACATATATTGGAAACTGTAGTATATAAATATTAAAAGTAATGGGAATATATTTGCATGTAGCAAAATTATAATGACATTGCAATAATTAGTAATATTTATTATAAAATAGCATTTTAAACTTTCAAACCAAGACACAAAAGGTGAGTATTTGAGTATTGACTGAAACTACAGTTTACATATAACATCTCTGATGTAAGAAGTTTTGTGAAATAAATTCACTTTTTTCCCTGAACCACTCTCTATTCCTGAAGAATTTACCAGATTAAAGAAATTCCAGAGGAACATCCAAATCCCTAGGGGAATTTCTGTCCTTATCTTCATTTTACTCAAATGATAAGTGCACAATTTAAGGCAGGTAAATGCAAAGAACAACTGTACTTTCTAATACATTGCATTGGAATAATGTAAGACTGTATCCTTAATTTAAAGAGTGATCTTAAAATTACCAAAGGTGTTTGTCTAGGAGTGTCCAGTATTTAGAAAACACCTTTATTGTCCTGCATTTATGTGCAAGGTGTTATTCTTCAGTTAGGTTTCCTTTTCTGTGATAAAGACAATGATAAAAATAAAAAAAAAAAAAAAAGAAAAGAAAACCTGGGGAGCAATGACTGCATTTCCCTCTTGTGTTACATTCCACCATGAGAGGAATCCAAAATAGGATATCAAAGCAGCAACCTGGAGGCAGGAACTAAAGCAGAGACCATTGATAGTAGCTTAGAGGCTTGCTCTCTCTAGATTTCTCAATTTATTTTAGTATATACTTGAGAACCACCTCCCAGAGCTGCCACTTCCCACCATGACCTGGACATTTCTATGGCAATTATTAATTAAAAAAAAAACAACCACGGCCTTGCCTACATTTCATTTGCCAGTCATGTGAGGTATGCAAAGTCATTTTCTTCAGTTGGCCTTGCATCTCTAAGCTAGGGCAAATTTCCTTAGTTTATTTAACGTGGAAAAGAAAATCCATCACTTATTCTTTGATTCACCATGTATAATGATCAGCATTATATTCACTCTGTGTCTCTTGAAATTTCAGAGTTCTCCTATTCTATACCCAATTCTTTTTTTCTTTTTTCTTTTTTTAATGGAAACAAGTCTTTATTAAGTAACTTTTAATATCAGAAAAATAAAACTCTTATAATTCTCTTTACAGCAAATATATAATATCAGAGCTTTGACCGTCTTAAGTTAAAGGCCATTTATCCTAAAACATATGGTTTTAACTCCTGGGCATATACCCAGAGGATTCCCCACCATGTAATAAGGATACATGCTCTACTATGTTCATAGCAGCCCTATTTATAATTGCCAGATGCTGGAAAGAACCCAGGTATCCCTCAACAGAAGAGTGGATACAAAAAATGTGGTATATCTACACAATGGAGTACTATTCAGCCATTAGAAACAATGAATTCATGAAATTCTTAGGCAAATGGATGGAGCTAGAGAACATCATACTAAGTGAGGTAACCCAGACTCAAAAGGTGAATCATGGTATGCACTCACTAATAAGTGGTTATTAACCTAGAAAACTGGAATACCCAAAACATAATCCACACATCAAATGAGATACAAGAAGAAAGCAGGAGTGGTCCCTGGTTCTGGAAAGACTCAGTGAAACAGTATTTGGCAAAACCAGAACGGGGAAGTGGGAAGGGGTGGGAGGGAGGACAGGGGAAGAGAAGGGGGCTTACGGGACTTTCGGGGAGTGGGGGGGGGGCTAGAAAAGGGGAAATCATTTGAAATGTAAATAAATTATATCAAATAAAAAAAAAGACAAAAAAAAAACATATGGTTTTAAACTTTACTCAAATTGAATTTATAATCCCTATGACTTCCCTGCATATACATAAGAGTGTAGTAAAATTAGCAAATAATAAACTGTATTGATAATTTATCATTCTTAATTTGTGGTGTTTAGAAACAGTACACACACCTAATATATGTCGATTCCTTGGCTTATTAATTGCAGTGTACAATGCAATGAAACACATGCTTGGAGACACTTGTCCATATCTACAAGACAGCGCTAGAGATTAAGATTCAATAGTGACAATCAACTATCCTACAAGCAATTAGCATTACATCGTAATATATGATCAAGGCAACTGTTTTATACTGAAAAATCAAAATAAATCCATTATTTGTAAACTTTATATGAAATGTAACTCCTCGAGTGGAAATAAAAAAATAAAATTTTGTCTTTTTGTCATTGAATACACATAAGATTTCAATTTTTGTTATATTGAGAAAAAAAAAGCTCTTTTGCATTGGAAAAATAATTTTTCAAAAAATAATGAGTAGAAAAATTCACCAGGATAATGTTTTGTCCAATTTGGGGACATACTGAGGATGATTTTAAAACATCCACGTGTGTCTTAAATGTGTCTTAAAGAAACCTTTCCTTGTGATTGCAGATAGGTCTGAAATGAAGTAAGCTGATTGCAGGTTGTCACAGTTGCTTTCAGGAATTGTTCCAAGGGCATTATTATTTCCCTCCCCATCCCCTACGTTACTAAAAATTAAAAATATATTTATAATGTGCAAGACAAACATGGATTGAACAAGGACATTTCACATTTGAGTTACAGTCTAAATATTAATTAATAGCTTGATCAGATTAATGAATGAAATGTTTGCATTCTCAAATATTCAGCTACTACAGGCACTTCCCAAAACCTATCCTGAAATGGGAAAACCCTGGCAGTCATTTCCACGTTCACTGAGAGAGGCCATGGCTAGGAATTCAAAATCAAAGACAACTGTATTCCTGAGCTACTGAACTATGCCTGATTCTTATATATTGTTATTGTAGTGAAGGCGGTGGTAGTCTTTATGTAATAATTTGCTTGGTTTTGGATCTCTATTATTTATTACAACTCCTGTGTTCAATTTAAATGAGAATTTCTCTACAAAGTAGTTACTTGTGATCTATTTATACCGACAAATCAAAATTCCCTTCATCTCTGTTTCCATTACATGAGATCCCCAAGTTTGCCTTTGTACTCATATCAGGATTGCTTCAGTCTGTCATTTTTACTTGAGAAAGAGCATCAGATCAGATAAGTGATACTTGTCTTATGTCTTTCCAGATGACCTCTTCTAGTCATAGTACATTCTGAAAATCTTGTTTTAACATTTAAATTTCTTATTATCAAACAATTTTTATCCTTTATGTCTTTATTTTTGCTATGAGCAAGAATCCCTCCCCTTCTCTACAAAAATGATAGCTAGCTTGTGAAGTATATTTTTGTATTTTTTTATTTGTGTTTTTGTATGTTTTTTCTTGAAAGTGTTCTGTTAATTATTAGACTATCGTTAAATGTTTATATCTATTTCTCTTTCAATTATATTCTAAGCCTCTGTGATTTATGATATATAGGAATCTACACATATAGAATAATTATAAATGCCAACTGAATTGTTAGGTAATTTCCTGGCAACAGACTGGAGGGACTCACTATTTGATGGATCCAAGAGGCCAGCTCATTAAGCTGTACTAATAAAATGCTGGCTGATTACAGTTCCCTTGATTTTGAAGATGATATCACATAGAAAATGAAGAAAAGTGTAGAAACAGCCCCTGTGAGAGAAGTATGGTGTAAGTAATAAGCTGGAGTACAGGGTACCCCAAAGCCCTTTGATATTAGACATGTAGCCTAAAGATTTGATCTAGAGTTTTCCATTTGATCTGATCTTCATTTGCCCACTGTGCTCCCATTTCTGTCCTTTGAGTGGTAATGTATATTATATGTCACAATATGATGGATGTGTTGGATTTGCCTTTTGATTTTACAAGGGAGTAGCAGAAGAATGCTTTGTGTCTTAGAAGAGACATTGGAGTTTTAAATAGAATTTAGATTGAAAGCCCATGGTTGTTTTCAAAGTTGTAGCAAAATCCATTCTGAATTTTGATATGGCCTGCCTTGCCACCATTATTTTAGTCTGCCAGCACAAATTCTGACCTTCTATAACCTATTTCACCCTGCCAGCACAAATTCTAACCTCCTATAACCAAACACTAAATAAACATCCCCTTCTATAAAATGACTTATCCATGATGTTTTATCACTACAATAGAAAAGTAGCTAATACAACACTCAACAAGAATATGGTTAGCCCTTCTAAATAAATTTTTTGAAAAAATATAAAAAATAGAAAATATGGTAACTTTTCTACAAGTCAGTTGACTATCCTATTTTATTACTCATAGTATTCAGGCAGATATAATGTACTGGACAACATCAAATCAGAAAAGATGGAAACAAAAGTAATTCAATTTGTTGACTAGAAGCTAACAATTCAATGACTGTTTTATATGGAAGACTTGTTTTACTAATTCCAGTGCTAGACTAGCTGCAGATATTAATTTCATTAATCAAGTACGTGAATATTAAGAGAATCAAAGAGAAATTACTCGTCATTGTGTTATTTAATGATTGAGACTCTTATACAAATATTCAGCAGTTTATATACCATTTTATGTACAATCAGTCAGTGTTCATAGAAAGTGATGGTTCTGGAAAGTCTCAGTGCAGCAGTATAGGGGAATACCAGAACAGAGAAGTGGGAAGGGTTGGATGGTGGAATAGGGGGAGGGAAAAAAGCTTATGGGACTTTCAGGGAGTGGGGAGCCAGAAAAGGGGAAATTATTTGAAATGTAAATAAAAATATATCGAATAAAAAATATACATGTAATATGTTTTGTTTTGTTTTTTACCTTTAGGGGTTTTTGTAAATCTCACTTAGAAGAAAGCTATTTCTTTCATTTTGACCGGAAAAGAAACTAAGTTTTAAAATCCCTTTTCCTCTCTTTTTTCCTTCCTTTCTTTCTTTCTCTCTTCTTTCTCTTCTTTTTTTCTTCTTTCTTTTTTATTTATTTTTTTTGATAAGTTCTGTTGAACTGCTTTTGAACTGGGCCTAGCTGAAAATACAAAGCTTTATGTTATCATTCTGCACATGAGTTACAAAACATATTATGTTTGTTTTGGTGAGGAGAGACCTGAATTCTAGATCCATATTCCTTTGTTGTAGATCCCAGGTATGCAACTACTAATTGTGAAGTTATATTCACAATAACTAAAAGTAAGTTATATTCTCTTTGGGAAAATAGGAATCATTTACAGCAAGCTACCACTGTGATACCAATAAAACTAAAGAAATTAGAAAATTAAAAGCAACAATATAGACTGGGTGATAAAAATCAAGGAAGTAGTTGAGATGATAATTATCTCTATTCCTGGTATGATGAATTTAGTTATGATACTTTTATTTGCTTTCCAGTGTGAGTTTCTTATCCCTTAGGATTAATTTTCCATTTCACCCCCAGAAGCATATGATCTCCTGGGTATAGGTGCGCGAGACATGATGAAGAGGTCTGTTAGAAGATGAATAAGGCAAGTAGGGGTAGAAGTAATCAAAATAATCATGCAGTTGGGTGATGGTCTCCAAAATATACATTGAAAATGATCCTGACAAAAACAAATCAACCAGATAAAAAAGGTATTGATACACAATATATTTAGAGGATCCCAATTGTCACAAGGGAATCCTGGGGCACTCAGTAAAGAGATGCAATGAAAATTGATTATCAGTCCAATCAGTTCATAGATAGATTACTGGGACATATGGATAATTCCTTGGCTGTGTAGCTAGATCCAAGTTCCTCAAAACAGCTTCCAAAAGAGCCAAAATGTAGGATGGAAACAGCAGACATAAATCTTCCCCCAGAGACATTAAGCAGTAGGCAATGGTGAGAGACAGGATCACAAGGCAGCAGGATGAGCATGGAGCTGTAATATTTTGAAAACACTGTTTCCTTCACAAGTTGAGTCTCTGTATATCAAAAATTGAAATTAAAAAAAAAGTGTCTGCAAACAAAAGTGTTACCACTGATTAGAAATAACACACACAGCAGCCGAAATACTTTGCACTCAGCTAGAAATGTTCAGAAATAAAATCAAACAAAACCAAAATTCTAGGAAGAAAACAAAACATAGAGGCAAAAAGTCAGAGTAGTGTGACTTCAGAAATGAGTTCCAAGATTACTGAAGCACAGTGTATTAGCTTCATGATGAGAGCCATTAGCTCTCCATGGACAGGCACTATTTCTGTGGATCTCCACAGCACAGAGATCCGAAGCCTCTGGAATATTGCAGTGCCTTCTCACCAGTTGCTAACCTCAGTTATAAAACTGAATTTTTATTACTACACCCATTGCCTTGACATGGTGCACTGACTTGATATTTGATTCAGCAGGGTGCACAGTGTGACTACAGAAAGGAACCCCAATGCAGAGCTCTTTCCTTATGACTGGCTATACCTCCCAAGAAAGTGGTTGACTAAGTTACTACAGTGGGGGAGAATTTCCTAAAATCATTTTCACTGTTATCCAGAGACACTTTCACCAGCTGTGTGTTTAGGATGCTCTCAGGGCTTATGTTCATTATCACAAGAAGTCATTCTCTTTCTCTCTGCAACAGAGTGAATGAACCTAGCTGCATTTTTCTGAAGTCAACATGAATCTTTCCATAATCCTCTTTAAGGGGAATGACACTTTACAATAATTTAGACAAATAATTGATATGCCTGATTGTTAAGCAGGTCAGGATACAGGAGCTGGTCAGGGATGGAGGGATGTTTCTTGAGGCATGCCTCAAGATGGCTTGCTTGAGGTCCAGCCCTGACATCTTTGGTGATGAACAGCAATGTGGAAGGTGTAAGCTGAATAAACTCTTTCCTCTCCAACTTGCTTCTTGGTCTTAATTCTTGTGCAGGAATAGAAATCCTGACTAAGACAAATTGGTACCAGCATAGTGGGGTAGTCAAAGGAATCTGTGACAACCTGACCATGTTTGGGGGAGGACTGTGGAAGGATTTTGGAACATTGGACTAGAAGATCCAGTTGGTGCTAAGAGCTCTGTGTAGGAGCTTAGAAGATAATGTTGAGAACAGTGCAGAAGATGGAGACTGGCTTATGAAATTTCAGAGGGAAGATTAAGGACTCTTATCAGAGCCATGTTTTGATGGTGAAGATTCTGTGATTTTGGTTAGCTGGGACTGAGGAATCATCTCTGATTAACAAAATACCAAAACTACTAAAGCAAAAATTTTGCATTACTGGGATTATTGATGCTGGTTAGCTGGAGCTAAGAAATTCATGTTGATTAAGAAGAGACCAGCATCATTGAAGTGAAATCTTCTGGGAACTGTTTTCTGAGAGCACAGAGTCTGTATTCCAGAGATAACCAAGGCTGTACCTAATGGTGTGGCTGGACTTGTTAATGTGTTAGAGTGACCCAGGTGTTACTGGTTTTGAAGGCATGAAGGGATCATGAAGAACAGATAAGGCTCTGCACTGTGAGAGGCCACAGAAGGGTATTGGTAAAGGTGTAGCCTCAGTTGCAATTGATGGCTCAGAACTAAAGGGGTCATGCAAAGGAGTTGAGGCTTGGCACCATGAAGAGGGCCTATGAGAGGTTATTGGTGAAGCCCAGTTATAGTGGAAGACAGCAGTGTTTTGGAAATGCCAATACCATGAGATGACCACCAAAAACAGCAGCATCAGTGGAGTACTGGCAGTGGGTCCCTAGAAGGTAAGGTGAGTGCTACAAAGTGCAGAGCTGGAGAAGTGATCGAAGCCCTTGGAGGAGCCCAGAAGATCATGAGTTGCATCCCAGACAATGGATAGTGCGAGTTTGATTTTGCTTTTTATTGTGATTGTGCCCTGATATTTTTCCCTCTTGAAGACAGAAGGTATTTTAGTGGAGTCCCACTGTTAAGAGACTTTAGATTTTTAAAAGACCTTGAATTTTAAAAGATCTTGGATATTTTAAAGGGATTGAACTTTTAATATGCAGGACTGTGGTACATTTAAACTTGTGTATATCTTGGAGATTAATAAAAAAAAGTAAAGGTTGAGCCGTAATAGTAATGTGTCAAGTTGACAAGGGATCAATTGTACTGCCTGGTTTTGTGTGACAACTTGACACAGGCGGGAGTTATCATAGAGAAAGGAGTTTCAGTTGAGGAAATTTCACCCATGAAATCCAGCTGTACAGTATTTTCTTGATTAATGATCAAGTGGGGAAGGCTTATTGTCGGTGGTGCCATCCCTGGACTGGGAGTCTTGGATTCTATAAGAAAGCAAATTAAACAAGGCAGAGGAAGTAAGCCAGTAAGTAACATTCCTCCATTTCCTTTGCATCAGCTCCTGCTTCCCGACCTGCTTGAGCTCCAGTCATGATTTCCGTTGGTGATGAACATCAATGTGGAAGTATAAACTGAATAAATCTTTTCCTCCCCATCTTACTTCTAGGTCATGATGTTTGTGCAATAATACAAACCCTGACTAAGACAGCCATTTTGGATTTAAACCTAGATGTAGGGTCAACAAGAGAGATTCATTTCAGGAGAAACTGAAAAAAGAAAAAGAAAAGAAAACCATGAAATGCAATGTCCTCTGGATTTCCTATTCTGTTTTCTGTATGCTTCATTTACACATGTACAACTTATGTGATTTGAAGACAATGTTGACGGAACAGATATATTTATCCTTTAGATGTATACTCCTCTAGTACAACAAATTTAAGCTTATCTTCAACTAGCTTTCAAATAAATGAGACTTAGACAATGGTTATTACATTTGGCTTTGGCAATTATTGGGATGTCATCTCAAATCCACTCTTCTAACTTTTGTCCTAGTTACCTCCCAATGTAAACCACAGATACTTGTTGTTTCTCTTGGCCATGTGCTCATGTTTCTTCCCTTGTGGCAGCTTCCTTCTCCCTCTCCCCCTTCATTCAAATTGTCTGGGTCCTTCCCCCTCCAATCTGGTCACTCCAAATCCACTGACCTATAATCCCTGCAGTAATTGGTATAGCCAATTGTATTTAACCAATAGTTTTAAATCGATGAACAAGATTTGCACAACAAGTCTTGTAAACATAAGAAGACACTTGAAGTCCTAGACCTTCTGGTATAGAATTTAGCATTATAATTCACCGCAACAGACCACACCTCAACACTCTCCCACCAATTTGAGAGAAATATGAATGTAAGTATAAATATGCTTCATTCAATCAGAAGAAATTAAGTGAAACTTATAGCCAGTGAAGAAAGCAATTTTCAGATTAGGAGCATTTGAAATTCCTTAGATTGAATAGTCACGTATAACTTATCTAGTAAATGAGCTTTGTATCATGATAGTCAAAGCAAGCATCTAATACATTAAAAGTTGTAACTGCCAGTGAAGACTGAGAATGGTCTAGACAAGCTTTGAACTGCGTCCATTTGCATTGCATATTGATGATATTTTCATTGCAGGAGAAATTGAAGATAACTAAAATAGTGATAGATTTGAGAAATAGAAGATATACTATTTTGTTCTTTCTAAAATAATTTGAAACAGAAGGGAGAGAATCCCCACAGCCATATTTGCTGCTGGCCGGGGCAGAAGAGCTTCACTAGGTACTGTATCACCCTGAGCTTTAGATCTCTAGGGGTGCAAGACACCAGGGGTCTGCCTGCACTCAGGAACTGAACACATAGGTGGTTCATCTGCCAGTCCACTGGGCATGGGGCCTGTGTCCTGCCTGGAGACCAGCAGAGGGAGACAATCCCTGCAGCCATATTGTCTACCTGCTGGAGCAGAAGACCATCACTAGGTACTGTATCACCCTGAGCTTTAGATCTCTAGGGGTGTAAACCGCCAGGGGTCTGCCTATGCTCAAGACCTGAGCACACAGGTGGTTCATCCCCCAGCTGGTAGGTCGTGGGCCCTGTATCCTTTGCAGAGAACAGCAGAGGGAGCTACTCCCGTGGCCATCTTTGTGGCCTGCCAGGGCAGAAAAAACATCACTAGGTACTGTATTATCCTGAGCTTAATATCTCTGGGGGTGCAAATCTCCAGGGGTCTGCCTGCTCTCAGGACCTGAGAACATAGGCGGTTTATCTGAAAGCCGGTTGGTCGTGGGGCCGGTATCCTATGTGAGAATCAACAGAGGAAGTGACCCCCCCCCACTCACCATCTTTGCTCCATAACAGAGCAGACTGAGAACACCTGGTTCACCTTGACAGCCCAAGTAACATTTCTTGAGGCAAGACTGAGCGCGGCTCCAAAGGCACAAAAGAGGAAGGCAGCATAGCAGTAATCTGTGCCAGAGGAAACCCAGTCATTCAGTGTCTCGGAAATAGCCCTAAAGGTCCACAATAGGTTGTGGCACCAGCCAGTGACAATAAAACCATCTAACACCAGTGAGAACTAGATGGCTAAAGGCAAGCATAGGAATGATGCTAACAGAAACCAAGGCATTATGGCAGCATCTGAACCCAATTCTCCAGCAATAGCAAGTCCTGGATACACCAACACACCAGAAAAACAAGACTTGGATTTAAAAGCACTGGTAAGGAAGCTGTTAGAGGAACACATGAAGGACATAAATAGATCTCTTAAAGAAATTCAGGAGAAAAATGATCAAAAGCTAGAAGCCCTTACAAGGGAAACACAAAAATCACTTAAAGAAATTCAGGACAATATGGGTCAGAAGTTTATAGCCAATAAGGAGGAAATGCAAAATTCACTTAAAAAAATTACAGGAGAAATTTGATCAACAGGCAGAAGTCATGAAAGAGGAAACACAAAAATCTCTCAAAGTATTAGAGGAAACCACAAACAAGCAAATGACAGAACTGAATAAAAAGTTCCAGGATCTGAAAACAGAAGTAGAAACAACTATGAAAGCACAAAGGGAGACATCTTTGGAGATAGAAAACCTTGGGAAGAAATCAGGGACCATAGATGCAAACATGAACAACAGAATACAAGAGATAGAAGAATGAATCTCAGATGCCAAAGATACCATAGAAACCATGGACTCAACAGTCAAAGAAAATGCAAAATGCAAAAAGCTTGTAACCCAAAACATCCAGGAAATCCAGGACACAATGAGAAAGCCAAATCAAAGGATTCTAGGCATTGGTGAGAGTGAAAATTTACAACTAAAAGGGCCAGCAAATATCTTCAACAAAATTATGGAAGAAAACTTCCCTAACCTAAAGAGATGCCCATGAATATACAAGAAGTCTACAGAACTCCAAAGAGACTAGACCAGAACAGAAATACCACCCGTCACGTAATATTCAAAACCCCAAATGTACTAAACAAAGAGAGAATACTTAAGGCAGTAAGAGAAAAAGGGCAAGTAACATATAAAGGAAGACCTATCAGAATTACATCAGACATCTCACCAGAGACCATGAAAGCTAGAAGATCCTGGGCAGAGCTCATGCAGACTCTAAGAGAACACAAATGCCAGCTGAGACTACTATACCCAGCGAAACTCTCAATCACTATAGATGGAGAAACCAAGATATTCCATGACAAAACCAAATTTACACAATATCTTTCCACAAACCCAGCCCTACACAGGATAATAGGGGGAAAACACTATTACAACGAGGGAAACTATACCCTGGAAAAAGCAGGATATTAAGCCTCTTTCACCAAACCCAAAAGAAGATAAAAACACTAGTATAAAATTAACATCAAAAATGATGGGAAGCAATAATCACTACTACTTAATATCTCTTATCATCAATGGACTCAATTCCCCATTAAAAAAACATAGAGTAACATACTGGTTACATAAACAGAACCCTACATTTTGCTGCATACAGGAAACACACCTCAGTGCCAAAGACAAAAACTACCTTAGAGTAAAAGGCTGGAAGACAATTCTACAAGCAAATGGTCTCAGGAAACAAGCCGGAGTTGCCATTCTAATATAAGATAAAATTGACTTTCAACCTAATGTCATCAAAAGAGTCATGGAAGGTCACTTCTTGCTGGTCAAAGGAAAAATCCAACAGGAAGAACTCTCAATCCTGAACATCTATGCTCCAAATACAAGGGCGTCCTCATTCATAAAAAAAAAAAAAAAAAAAAAAAAAAAAAAAAAAAAAACTTTACTAAAGCTCAAAGCACACATTGCACCTAACACAATAATTGTGGGTGACCTCAATACTCCACTCTCATCAATGGACCGATCAGGAAGACAGAAACTAAACAGGAGACAGTGAAACTAATTGAAGCTTTGAACCAATTGGATTTAATATATATATATATATATATATATAGAACTTTTCATCCCAAAGCAAAAGATTATACCTTTTTCTCAGCACCTCATGGTACCTTCTCCAAAATCGATCATATAGTTGGTCACAAGACAGACCTCAACAAATATAAGAAGATTGAAATAATCCCATGCCTCCTATCAGATCACTATGGAGTAAAAGTGGTATTTAATAACAATAAAAGCAACAGAAAGCTCACATATACATGGAAACTGAACAATACTCTACTCAATGATACCTTGGTAAAGGAAGAAATAAAGAAAGAAATCAAAGATTTTTTAGAATTTAACAAAATTGAAGGCACAACATATACAAATCTATGGGACACAATGAAAGCAGTGCTAAGAGGAAAATTTACAGCTTTGAGTGCCTCCAAAAAGAAATTCGAGAGAGCATACACTAGAAGATTAAAGGGACAGCTGAAAGCCCTGGAACAAAAAGAAGCTAATTCACCCAGGAGGTGGAGAAGACAGGAAATCATCAAAAAAAGAACTGAAATCAATCAAGTAGAAACCAAGAGAACCATACAAAGAATCAACAAAACCAGGAGCTGGTTCTTTGAAAAAATTAACAAGATAGATAAACCCTTAGCCAGACTAAGCAAAGGGCACAGAGAAAGTATCCAAATTAACAAAATTAGAAATGAAAAGGGAGATATTACAACAGAAACTGAGGAAATTCAAAAAATCATCAGAACTTACTATAAAAGCCTATACTCAACACAACTGGAAAATCTGGAGGAAATGGACAATTTCTTAGATAGATACCAAATACCTAAATTAAACCAGGATCAAATAGATCATCTAAACAGACCCATAACCCCTAAAGAAATAGAAGGGGTCATAGATAGCCTTCCAACCAAAAAAAAAGCACTGGACCAGATGGTTTCAGTGCAGAATTCTATCAGACCTTCAAAGAAGACTTAACACCAATACTCTTCAAACTATTCCACCAAATAGAAACAGAAGGAACACTACCCAACTCCTTCTCCGAAGCCACAATTATGCTGATATCAAAACCACAGAAAGATCCAACTAAGAAAGAGAATTTCAGGCCAATTTCCCTTATGAATATCGATGCAAATTACTCAATAAAATTCTTGCACACCGAATCCAAGAACACATCAAAATGATCATCCACCAGAATCAAGTATGCTTCATCCAAGGGATGCAGAGATGGTTCAATATAAGAAAGTCCATCAGTGCAATCCACTACATAAACAAACTCAAAGAAAAAAATAAAAACATGATCATTTCATTAGATGCTGAAAAGGCATTTGACAAAACTCAGCATCCTTTCATGCTAAAAGTCTTGGAAAGGACAGGAATTCAAGGCCCATATCTAAACACAGTAAAAGCAATAAACAGCAAACCAGTAGCCAACATCAAAGTAAATGAAGAGAAACTTGAAGCAATCCCACTAAAGTCAGGGACTAAACAAGGCTGCCCACTCTCTCCATATCTTTTTAATATAGTTCTTAAAGTCCTAGCTAGAGCAATTAGACAACATAAGGAGATCAAAGGGATACAATTGGAAAGGAAGAAGTCAAACTATCACTATTTGCAGATGATATGATCCTATACTTAAGTGACCCTAAAAACTCTACTAGAGAACTCCTACAGCTGATAAACAACTTCAGCAAAGTGGCTGGCTACAAAATCAATGCAAGCAAATCAGTAGCCTTTATATATTCAAAGGATAAGCAGACTGAGGAAGGAATTAGGGAAATGACTCCCTTCACAATAGCTACAAACAGCATAAAGTATCTTGGGGTGACTCTAACCAAACAAGTGAAAGACCTATATGACAAGAACTTCAGATCTCTGAAGAAGGAAATCAAAGAAGATCTCAAAAAATGGAAAAATCTCTCATGCCCATGGATTGGCAGGATTTATATAGTTAAAATGGCCATCTTGCCAAAGGCAATCTACAGATTCAATGCTATCCCCATAAAAATCGCAACCCAGTTCTTCATAGATCTAGAGAGAGCAATTCTCAAATTCATCTGGAATAGAAAAAACCCAGGATAGCTAAAACTATTCTCAACAGTAAAAGAACTTCAGGGGGATTCATTATCCCAGACTTTAAACTTTACTACAGAGCAATAGTGATAAAACCTGCATGTTATTGGTACAATATCAGGCAAGTGGATCAATGGAATAGGATTGAAGACCCAGAAATGAACCAACACACCTATGGTCGCTTGATCTTCGACAAAGGAGCCGAAAGCATCCAGTGGAAAAAAGATAGTCTTTTCAACAAATGGTGCTGGTTCAATTGGAGGTCAGCATGCAGAAGAATGCGAATTGATCCATTCTTATCTCCTTGTACTAAGCTCAACTCCAAATGGATCAAGGACCTCCACATAAAACCTGACACACTGAAACTAATCAAAGAGAAACTGGAGGAGACCCTGGAGGACATGGTCACAGGGGAAAAGTTCCTGAATAGAACACCAATAGCTTACTCTCTAAGATCAAGAATTGACAAATGGGACCTCATAAAATTACAAAGTTTCTGTAAGGCAAAGGACACTGTCAAAAGGACAAAACGTCAACCAACAGATTGGGAAAAGATCTTCACCAACCCTAAATCTGACAGAGGGGTAATATCTAATATATACAAAGAACTCAAGAAAGTAGAACCCAGAGAACCAAATAACCCCATTAAAAAGTGGGGTGCGGAGCTAAACAAAGAATTTTCACATGAAGAACTTCGGAGATCTGAGAAATACCTTAAGAAATGTTCAACAACATTAATCCTTAGGGAAATGGAAATCAAAACAACTCTGAGATTTCACCTCACACCTGTCAGAATGGCTAAGGTCAAAAACTCTGGAGACAGTAGGTGTTGGCGAGGATGTGGATAAAGAGGAAAACTCCTCCACTGCTGGTGGGATTGAAAGATGGTGCAACCACTCTGGAAATCAGTAGGGCGGTTCCTCAGAAAACTGGGCATGACACTTCCTGAGGACCCTGTTATCCCACTCCTGGGCATATATTCAGAGGATTCTTCAGCATGCAATAAGGACACATGCTCCACTATGTTCATAGCAGCCCTATTTGTAGTAGCCAGAAGCTGGAAAGAACCTAGGTGTCCTTCAATGGAGGAATGGATACAAAAAATGTGGTATATTTACACAATGGAGTACTTACTATTCAGCCATTAGAAACAACGAATTCATGAAATTCGTAGAGAAATGGGTGGAGCTGGAGAACATCATACTAAGTGAGTATGGTAACCCAGTCTCAAAAGATCAATCATGGTATGCACTCACTGATAAGTGGATATTAGCCTAGAAACTTTGAATACCCAATACATAATCCACAAATTAAATGATGTCCAAAAAGAATGGAGGAGCGACTCCTGGTTCTGGAAAGATTCAGTGCAAGAGTATAAGGGAATTCCAGAACAGGGAAGTGGGAAGGGGTAGTTGGAGGAACAGGGGGAGGGAAGAGGGCTTATGGGACTTGCGCAGAGTGGGGACCAGAAAAGGGGAAATCATTTGAAATGTAAATAAACAATATATCAATACAAAAATACAGAAAAAAATAACTTCAGAGGGATTCAGTATCCCAGACCTCCAAACTTTACTACAGAGCAATAGTGATAAAAACTGCATGGTATTGGTACAATGTCAGGCAAGCAGATCAATGGAATAGGATTGAAGACCCAGAAATGAACCCACACACCTATGGTCACTTGATCTTCGACAAAGGAGCTGAAAGCATCCAGTGGGAAAAAGATAGTCTTTTCAACAAATGGTACTGCTTCAATTGGAGGTCAGCATGCAGAAGAATGGGAATCAATCCATTCTTCTCTCCTTGTACTAAGCTCAACTCCAAATGGATCAGGGACTTCCACATAAAACCTGACACACTGAAACTAATAGAAAAGATATTGGGGAAGACCCTTGAGGACATGGGCACAAGGGAAATGTTCCTGAATAGAACACTAATAGCTTATGCTCTAAAATCAAAAATTGACAAATGGGACCTCATAAAACTACAAAGTTTCTGTAAGGCAAAGGACACTGTCAAAAGGACAAAACATCAACCAACAGATTGGCAAAGGATCTTCATCAACCCTAAATCTGACAGAGGGCTAATATCTAATATATACAGAGAACTCAAGAAGGTAGAACCTAGAGAACCAAATAACCCCATTAAAAAGTCGGGTACTGAACTAAACAAAGATTTTTCACATGAAGAACTTCGGAGGGCTGAGAAACACCTTAAGAAATGTTCATCATCATTAATCGTTAGGGAAATGCAAATCAAAACAACCCTGAGATTTCACCTCACACCTGTCAGAATGGCTAAGGTCAAAAACTCAGGAGACAGCAGGTGTTGGTGAGGATGTGGAGAAAGAGGATCAATCCTCCACTGCTGGTGGGATTGTAAGATGGTGCAACCACTTTGCAAATCAGTCTGGAGGTTCCTCAGAAAACCTGGCATGGGACTTCCTGAGGACCCTGCTCTACCACTCCTGGGCATATACCCAGAGGATTCCCCAGCATGTAATAAGGACACATGCTCCACTATGTTCATAGAAGACCTATTTGTAGTAGCCAGAAGCTGGAAACAACCCAGGTGTCCCTCAACAGAGGAATGAATACAAAAAATGTGGTATATTTACACATGTGGTATATTTATATTTATTCAGCCATTAGAAACAATGAATTCATGAAATTCGTAGACAAATGGATGGAGCTGGAGAACATCATACTAAATGAGGTAACCCAGTCTCTAAAGATCAGTCATGGTATGCACTCACTGATAAGTGGATAATAACCTAGTAACTTGGAATACCCAAGAAATAATCTACATATTAAATGATGTCCAAAAAGAACAGAGGAGTGGCCCCTGGTTCTGGAAAGACTCAATGCAACAGTATAGGGGAATACCAGAACAGGGAAGTGGGAAGGAGTTGATGGAGGAACAGGGGAAGGGAAGAGGGCTTATGGGACTTGCGGGGAGTGGGAACCCAGAAAATGGGAAATCATTTGAAATGTAGATAAAGAATACATCGAATAATAAAAAAATTGAAACATAATATATTTTGCAAAGTAAGTACTAAGGATCAAAGAAACAAAAAGAAAATTTATGTTTCTAAAGTATTTTGTATTATATTCTTCAATTCTTTAGTTAAATTAATATTAACATATACTTAAGTCTAGTTTCTAGATTTGACAAATAGAAGATGTACTATTTTGCTCTTTCTAAAATAATTTGAAACATAATATATTAAGAGAAGGAAGTACTAAGGATAAAGAAACACAAAGAAAATTTAATCTCTATAAAGTGTTTTGTGTTATTTTCTTCAATTCTTTAGTTAAATTAATATTAACATACACTCAAGTCTAGTTTCTAGATTTGAAAAATAGAAGATATACTATTTTGTTCTTTCTAAAATAATTGGAAACATAATAAATTAAGAGAAGAAAGTACTAAGGCTCAAAGAAATATAAAGAAAATTAAATGTCTATAAAATATTTTGTGTTATTTTCTTCAACTCTTTAGTTAAATTAATATTAACATATACTTATTTTTAAAAGAAATTTTGATCTATCTGTTTTAATTAGAGTTTTACTGCTATGAAAAGACACCATCGCCAAGAAAACCCTTGTAAAGGATAATATATAATAGGGGATGTGTTACAGGTTCAGAGGTTCAGTCCATTATCATCAAGGTGGGAGCATGGCAGTGTCCAACACACATGATGCAAGTAGTGCTGAAAGTTCTATATTTCCTTCTGAAGGCTGTTAGAAGACTAGCTTCCAGGGAACTAGAATTAGGGTCTTAAATCCCATCCCATGCCCAATATACACACTTCCTCCAATAAGGCCACATCTACTCCAACAAGGTCATGCCTCCTAATAGTGCCACTCCCTGGGCCAAGAATATTCAAACAATCACACTATCACAATTCATTTTAAGTATATTTCCAATCACTGCAATCGAACCAAAGACCTCCTAAATTAAAAAGATATTCTAGTACTGATGTATTCCTCCCACATTTACCCTAGTTTAAAAATCAGTGAAGCAATACACACACAATAATTTGAGTTAAATACTTTTCCTATAAAATAAGTTACTCAACATTGAAACAATAATAGAAAGAAACAAAAAATCCATATTGTCCCTTTACCCCAACAGAAGGGTGTTCCAGAAAGACAGATGTTAATATCATTGGTACTATACTTTCCTCCCCTGTAAAAAGCCATAGATTTATACTGCAAGATAACAAAAGTGTAAAGACAGAAACTTATGGACACATAAACATTTAGTGAATGAATTCAATGTGAATTAATAAAGTATCTGAAAAAAATTAAATTTAATTGCTACAAAATATACCCTTTCTATTCTGTGCCATACATTAATATCACTGATTTTGGATTTCACCAGCTCAGGGAAAATGTCTAGTCATTAAGGTCCAGGGATCCATAGTTACTCATGAGCAACACAGCACCAAGATTTTTATGTATATATGGGGATATTCTTAAATGACAAAGATAAAATGTTACTTGTAGTGCTATGAGTAAAGACAAAGTACCTTATGATAAGCAAATTAAGCTGGACAGACATCAAATAACACATGTGGTTTTACTACAAGATCCTGAATATATTCATCTTACAAAACTAGAAACAAGAGTAAGGGTCACTAGATATTCAGGAGAATGGAAAGATAGAATATATGTTTTTGATTAATTTATTTGTTTACTCACTTTCTATTTATCACAGTCTCCTCTCCTCGTTTCCAAGGCCCACATTTACAAAACCTTCTCCTAATTACCACACCTCCTTCTTATAGGAAAGAAAGACTATGAACATGGTGGAACATGTGTCCTTATTGCATGCCGGGGAATCCTCTGGGTATATGCCCAGGAATGGCATAGCAGGGTCCTCCAGAGGCGTCATGCCCAGTTTTCTGAGGAACCGCCAGACTGATTTCCAGAGTAGTTGTACCAGCTTGCAACCCCATCAGCAGTTGAGGAGTGTTCCTCTTTCTCCACATCCTCGCCAACACCTGCTGTCTCCTGAGTTTTTAATCTTAGACGTTCTGAGTGGTGTGAGGTGAAATCTCAGGGTTGTTTTGATTTGCATTTCTCTAATGACTAATGATGTTGAACATTTCTTAAGGTGCTTCTCAGCCATTCAAAATTCTAGCAGCCTTACTTATAATAGCCAGAAGATGGAAAGAACCCAGATGTCCCTCAATGGAGGAATGGATACAAAAAATGTGGTATATTTACACAATGGAATATTACTCAGTAATTAAAAACAACGAATTCATGAAATTCCTAGGCAAATGATTGGAACTAGAAAATATCCTAAGTGAAGTAAACCAAAAAAAAAAAAAAAAAAAAAAAAAAAAAAAAAAAAAGAAAGAAAGAAAGAAAGAAAGAAAGAAAGAAAGAAAAATCATTCACAAATGAAGACACATGGAATGCAGTCACTTATAAGTGGATATTAGCCCAGAAGGTCTGAATACCCAAGACACAATTCACACATCATATCATTCCCAAGAAGGAAGGAAGGAGAGGACCTCGTCCTGGAAAGGCTTGATGTAGAAGATTACCAGGACAGAGAGAAGTGGGAAGGGGTTGATTGGGTAATGAGCAAAGGGAAGAGGGCTTATGGGACTTATGGAGAGGAGAGAACTGGGAAAAGGGAAATCATTTGGAATGTAAACAAAGAATATAGAAAATAAAAAAATAAATAAAAAAAAATAAGAGAAAGACTTCCTGTGGTGCCATCTCTTCTTAGGACATCCAGTTCCCTCAAGACTAAGCTCATTCTTACCCACTGAGGCCCAACCTTCCAGTCCAGTTATGGAAAGTGAGCCAATGACAGACAACAGAGTCAGAGAAAGTGCTACTCTAATTGTTAGGGGACTCATGTAAAGGCAAAGCTGCACATCTGCTATAAATGAGTAGGTCTTCAAAATCCAGATCCTGCATGCTCATTGGTTGGTGGTTCAGTTCTGTTAGACCCCATGGCCCCAGGTTGACTCTGTACATCCTATATATCTTGAACTCCCTTGCTTTTTTAACCCTATCCCCAATTTGTTCAGAAGACACATCAAGCTCTCCTGATGTTTGGTTGTGGGCCTTTGCATCTGTTTCCATCAGCTACTGAATGAAGCTTCTCAGGAGACAAGTATGTTCTGCCCCCATTCACAATCATTGCAGAATATTATTAATAGTATCAGAGGCTGGATCTCTCACATGGAATTGCGCTCAAGTCGGGGCATTCATTGGTTGATCAGTCTCTGCTATATCTTCATATCAGAGAATCTCGTAAGCAGGACAAATTTTGGGTTATAAGTTTTCTGGGTGGATTGAAGTCCCCCTCCTTTACTGGAAGTCCAACCGGGCTACAGGAGGTAGCCACTTCAGTCTCCATATCCTTTGTTGGTAAGACTCTCAGCTATGGTCAGCCCATAGACTCCATGGAGACTCCACAGTTCCATACGTGCAGCTAGCCCCAGAGATGTCTCCATCCATTTCTGTTCTCATTTTCATCTCTCTCCTGCTCCCTATCCTCACAGATGATCCCCATCTCAGTTCTCTCCCTCAGCCCCTCTCCCACCAACTTTTCAATCTCTTCACACCTCCTAAGATTATGTTATTTCTCTCTCTGAGTGAGATACATGCATCTTCCTTAGGTCCTCATTATTCCTTTTTTTTTCTTTTTGCTCTATTTTGTGACTAAATGCATTGATCAATGATTAATTTATTTGGGGGTATTTTGGGGTCTGGGTTAGCCCACTCAGGATAATATTTTCTAGTTCCATCAATTTGCCTGCAAATTTTAAGATGTCCTTGATTTTAATAGATAAATAGTATTTCATTGATTAGATATATCTTATTTTCTTTATCTGTTTTTCATTTGAGAGACATCAGGTATGGTGATACCTCCAGAAGTTCTTTTATAGTAAAAATGTTCATAATGGCCATCTTACCAACAACAATATACAGATTCAATGTAATTCCCATCAAAATCCTAACATAGTTCTTTACAGACTTGAAAGAGCAATTTGTCAACTTCATATAGAAAAACAGAAAAACCTTGTATAGCAAAAATAGTCCTGTAGAATATAAGAACTTTTAGAGGTTCACCATCCCGGATAGGATGCGTATTTGGCTAAGTAAAATGTTACAAATACAAAAGACTATTTCTACTTACTCAAAAGAGAAGAAAAACCAGACATTTTGTTCCTTTCTTAGACACCTCAATAATCAAGGCTATGCTCTGCCTGGCTGTCTCTACAATCTTATTTTGTTACTACTTTCACTTCTTTTGCATCTTCTTCCAAATGTCCTCTATTCAGATCTTCAAATTACTATTTCCTCATTTTTCTTAAGATGCTTTCTTTGTATGTATATGTGGAAATTATGTTTCAAGTGTGAACACATGACTCTGTGTCAGAGTCTGACGCAGAGTCTTCTGTATTTCAACTTGGTCTTATTTTTTTTTTTTCATTTTTTGAGTCAAGGTATCTCACTGATTATGGTTTTTAGCAACTAAGTTAGACTGAATGAGTAAGGAGCTCCAGGGATTTGTTTGTTTTTTGTTTGTTATTTGTTTTTGTTTTTGTTTTGCTTTTGTTTTCCTCCATCCTACTAGTATCACAGTTGTACATGAATACAACTGTGTCCATATTTTTATTAAAGGTAATATTTTTCAATCTGTAATTTCTGATCACAGTTCTTCTCTGTACTCAAATCTTCCCCTACTTCTTCATCATCTAAATCCATGCCTCCTCTCTCTTTTACGCTTTGTCTTTGTTTATCCCTCCTTAAAAAATAAATATATTTCACCATATTTTGATGTAGATACTGGGCATACTTCCCAATGCCCTCTATTCAGGTCTTCAAATTACTATTTCCTCATTTTTCTTAAGATGCTTTCTTTGTATGTATATGTGGAATTTATATGGAATTTAGATACTGGGTATCAGAATTCAAGTAGGTCTTTATATATTTGTGATTGGCATTTCATTATCTGAACCATCTTCTCAGACTGGATTGATTTTAATTATAATGAACTTTTCACTCTTTGGTTGTTCCTATCTTAATCACTTCTATAACTATATTTTAAATTATCAAAATTACATATTTTGTGATATATTTTATTTAATAACTTTACTATCAAGAACATGAAACAATGTACATTTATTTGCATCTACTATATTACATACTGTATAATACACATTGGGTAGCAGTTATATTTGTTGGCTATTTAGATTAATTAATCTAATTTTGAAATTTATTTGATGTTAAATCATATTTTTCAGTCTGATATATTCATATTTTAGAGTTGATGTTTTAAAGAAATAATTTAACTCCAATTGATGACTTTACACTGAGGTTAATTTAGCACAGATAATACAGAGTGTTCTAGAAATATTATTGCCTTGTTCTTGTAACTTGGTTATAAGTCATTCCTCTAAAAATACTCTAGTATAACCTACAATTTGATGTAACAGAGAATTAAACATGAAAATTTGTCATATACTATTAAATAATTGTGGATTTATCACCATACAAGATAAAGCATACAAATACTTGTGATAATGCATAGTAATGGTGTCAATTGGAAAAGAAGATATTTCCAGAGATTGCTGAGGAGGCAAAAAAGGTGTAAAGAGCATTATTGACATTCTAGTGAAAAGATAGTTAAAAAAATCCTCATATTCATAACTTCCCAACTCCCTATAAAGCTGTGACTACAGATAGTCCTTGATTCTGAAACAGAATAGGGGTAAACTTAAGGCACTGGCTCTGCACCCACTCATGCAACACCAAGACAGAGGCCAACTCCCATGTGATCTGAAAAGCCAAGGATCAAATGTAAGTCCATAATATCTGCCACAACACCCAAAGTAACTGAGACCCTTGTGATCCAGGGAGACAGGAACTCCTGCCCAGCCAGAGGCACAGATTCCTTCCAGCTTACACCAGTGGCTGGAGAAGGCCCAGGGCTATGGCTCCCTACCTATTCCTACAACAACCAGAGAAAGCATGGTTCCAAGGAGCACTGATAAAACAGATCTCAGGAGCCGGGTCACACCAGGATTTTGGGATCCTAGAGGCAGCTTGACCCCAAGAGTTTGACACACCCAGGATCTCAGTATCACAGGATCCCATAATCACAGGATCACAGAGGCATCTGGACTCTGAGGAGTTCTGATATAATCAGGATCACAGGAGGAACAGATTTCAATCAGAGACAGCAAGGACAGTTAGCACTAGAGATAACCAGATGGTGAAAGACAAATGCAAGAATATAAGCAACAGAAGCTACTTGACACCATCAGAACCCTGTTCTCCCACCACACCAAGCCCTGGATACCTTAACACACCAGAAAAGTAAGATTCAGATCTAAAATCCCATCTCATGAATACAATAGAGAAAGTTAAGAAGGACATAAAAAACTGACATAAAGAAATATAGAACGCAGGTAAACAAGTAGAAGCTCTTTAAGAGGAAACAAATCTCTTAGAGAAAATAGGAAAATCAATCAAACTGGTGAAGAAATTGAACAAAACCATCTAGGATCTAAAGATGGAAATAGAAACATTAAAGAAAACACAAAGGGTTACAACCCTGGAGATGAAAAACCTAGGAAAGAGATCAGAAGTCACAAATGCAAGCATCATTAACAGAATACAAGAAACAGAAGAGAGAATGTCAGGCATAAAAGATACCATAGAAGACATTGACAGAACAGTCAAAAAATTACGAAAGGAAAAAATCTTCAAATGAAAACAATAAAGAAATCCAGGATACACTGAAAAGATTGAACCTAAGAATAATAGGTTTAGAAGAGAGTGAAGATTCCAAATTCAAAGGGCCATCTAACATCTTCAACAAAATTATAGAAGAAAATCTCCATAACCTACAGGACACTGAACAGATGGGGCCAAAAAATAATTCTTCTGGTAACACAATAATTAAAACACTAATTGCCCAGAATAAAAAAAAGAATGTTGAAAGCATTAAGGGAAGAAGGTCATGTAACATATAACCCTTGAGAATTACAAGAGACTTCTCAAAAGAGACTCTAAAGTCTCGAAGATCTTGGGTAGATGTTATACAGACCCTAAAAGAACAGAAATGCATGCCTAGGCTATGATATTCACCAAAACTCTCAATTAACACAAAAGGGGAAACCAAAATATTTCATGACAAAACCAAATTTAAACAATATCTTTCCACTAATCCAGCCCTATTGAGGATGTTAGAAGGAATACTACAACAAAAGGAGGAAAAAATATACTGCAGGAAAGGCAAGAAACTAATCCCACAAGAAACCCAAAGGAAGAAAACTATAAAGCATAATTCCACCTCTAACAACAAAAATAACAAAAAGCAACAATCATGGGTCCTTAATATCTCTCAATATCAATGGACCTCTATTCCCCAATAAAAAGACATAGACTAACAGGCTGGCTATATACCCAGCATTTTGCTGCATACAGGAAACAGACCTCAGTAGCAAAGACAGACACTGCCTCAAAGTAAAAGGTAGGAAAAAAGTTCCAGGCAAATGGTCCCAAGAAACAAGCTGGAGTAGCAATTCTAATATCGAATAAAATAAACTTTCAACCAAAACTTAATCAAAAAAAGATGGGGAAGAACACTACATACTCATCAATGGAAAAATCCACCAAGAGGAACTCTCAATTTTTAACACCTATGCCCCAACTGAAAGGGCACCCACATATGTAAAGAAACATTACTGAAGCTCAAACATACATTGAACCTCACACAATAATAGTAGGAGACTTTAACACCCCACTCTCACCTATGGACAGATGATAGAAAGAGAAACTAAACATGGTGAAGGCCACAGAATTTTTGAACCAAATGGTCTTAACAGATATCTACAGAACATTTGATCCTAAAACAAAATACCTTCTTCTCATGGCACCTTCTCCAAAATTGACCATATTATTGGACACAAAACAAGCCTCAACCAATACATGATGTTATAATAATCCCAGGCATCCTATCATATCATCATGAAATAAGATTGTTTTTCAACACCACCACCACCAACAACAACAATAGGAATCTCACATAAACATTGAAGCTGAAGAAAGCTCTACTCAATAACTTGGTCAGGAAAGACATAATGAAATAAATAAAAGACTATTTAGAATTTAATGAAGTTGAAGGTATAGCATACAGAAACTTATGGGCCACAATAAAAGCAGTACTAAGAGGAAAACTCACAGCTCTGAGTATGAGTATTTCCATAACGAAATTGGAGAGATCATACACTAGCAGCTGGACAGCACATCTGAAAGCTCTAGAACAAAAAGAAGTAAATGCACACACTAGTAGTAGAAGGAAGAAAAAAATCAAATTCAGGGCTGAAATCAACCAAGCAGAAACCAAGAGAACTATACAAGAATCAACAAAATCATGAGCTCGTTCCTTGAGAAAATCAACAATATAGATAAACCCTTAGCCAGACTAAGCAGAGGTCACAGAGATTGCATCCAAATTAACAAAATCAGATATGAAATGGAGACATAAGAACAGAAACTGAAGAAATTCAAAATATTATCGGATCATACTACAAAAACTTATATTCAACAAAAGCAGAAAATCTGGATGAAATGGATGATTTTTCTTAAGAAATACTAAGTACCAAAATTAAATCAGGATCAGATAAACAAACTAAACAGTTCCATAATTCCTAAGGAAATAGAAGTTATCACTAAAAGTGTCCCAACCAAAAAATCCCCAGAAACAGATGGTTTTAGTGCATAACTTTATCAGACCTTCAAAGTAGATCTAATGCCAATACTTTTCAAAATATTTCATAAAAAGGCTACTGGAGAGAGTCCTGGGCCACAGGGCTGCATACCCAGGTGGTCCTGGGAGATAGCTAACCTTCCAGGAGTGCAGACAGGCCCAAGAGTGCATGGTGGAGTGCAGAGGAACCAGCCTGCCTGGAACACATAAAAAGAAAACAGAAGGAACTACCTAATATATTCTATGAAGCCACAGTTACACTGACAACTAAACCACATAAAGATCCAATAAAGAAAAAACTTCAGACCAATTTTCCTCATAAACATTGATGCAAACATACTAAAAAAAATCTTGCAAACCTAACACAAGAACACATCAGAATAATCATTCAACATGATCAAGTAGATTTCATCTCAGAGATTCAGGAATGGTTCAGATCAGGAAACCCATCAATGTAATCTACTTTATAAAAAAAAAACTCAAGGAAAAAAATCACATGATCACCTCATGTAATGAGAAAAAACCTTTAAGAAAATACAACAACAATTCATGCTAAAAGTATTGGAGAAAATAGGCATTCAATATACATCACTAAATATAATAAAAGCAATATACTAGTAGCCATCATCAAACTAAATGGACAGAATCTTGAAGCAATCCCACTAAAATCAGGGACAAAACACGGCTGTCCACTTCCTCTTATCTATTCAATATAGTACTTGAAATTCTAGCCTGAGCAATTAGGCAATAAAAGAAGATCAAAGGAATACACATTGGATAGGAGGAAGTAAAAATTTCACTATTTGCAGATAATGCACTAGTATACATTAGTGACCCAAAAACTCCTGTAAGAGAACTCCTACCGTTGATAAATTTCAGTAAAGTAGCTGGGTATGAAGTTAACTCAAAGAAATCAGTAGCTTTCCTCTAGTCATAGGATAAATGGACTGAGAAAAAATTAGGAAAATGACACCCTTTAAAGTAGTCACAAATAATATGAATATCTTGATGTTATTTTAACCAAGCATGTGAAAAATTTGTATGACAAGAACTTCAAGTCTCTGAAAAAAGAAATTGAAAACCTCAGAAGATGAAAAGATCTCTCATGCTCATGAACAGGCAGGATTAATATAGTAAAAATGTCCAATCTATAGATGCAATTCAATCCCCATCAAAATTCCAACTCAATTCTTCCAAGAGATAGAAAAAGCAATTCTCAAATTTATTTAGGATAAAATAAATAAATAAAAATAAAAATACAGGATATCAAAAACCATTCTCAACAATAAAAGGTATTTTGGGCAGATTGCACTCCCCGACGTCAAGCTATACAACAGAGTAATAGTAAGAAAAAGCACATGGTATTGGTACAGATACAGACAAGTAGAGCAATGGAATAGAATTGAAGATTCAGAAATGAACCCACATGTCTATGGTCACTTGATGTACGACAAAGGAGCCAAAACCATTTAGTGGAAAAAGACAGCACTTTCAACAAATGGTGCTGTTTCAACTTGAGGTAAGCATGGGGAGAGAGAGAGAGAGAGAGAGAGAGAGAGAGAGAGAGAGAGAGAGAGAGAGAGAGAGAGAGAGAGAGAGAGAGAGAGAGGCAGACAGACGGAAGAGATGGGCAGAGACAGAGACAGAGACAGAGATCTGGGAGCCAGAGAGAGGAGGTCAAAAAGGAGGAGCTGTTCAAGTATTGGAGGAGATGGTCAGGTATTTAAAAGTGGGTGTGTAGCAGTGGGGGAAGAGGAAATAGTGGTAGCCACTAGAAATTTCCAGATCCCAGGGACCTAAGAGGTTCCCAGAATCCAACATAGAGAAAGATTAGCCGAAATGCCCACCCAAAAAAGGAGAGAGAGAACCCGGAGAGTTTATATCCAGTGGATAGTCACAGTCCCCAGTTGAAGGATTGGGGCCACCTGCCTACCTCAAATATATTAATCCATTCCTTCTGTAAAAAAGAAATGGAGGGACAAAGCGTGGAACAGAAACTGAAGGAAAGGCCATCCAGAGACTTAGCCACCTAGGGATCCATTAGTTCTGCATACACCAAACCCAGACACTATTGCTGATGCTAAGAAGTGCTTACTGAGAGAAGCCTCGTATAGCTGTCCTGTGAGAGGCTCTGCCAGATCCTGACCAATACAGATGCAGATGTACACAGCCACACACTGGACTGAGCATGGGGACACCAGTGGGGAAGTTAGGGCATGGACAGTAGGAGCTGAGGAGGCTTGGAAACTCATAGAAAAAATAATATCTACCAACCAGAATCCCCAAAGATCCCAGACACTACACCACCACGCAAAGAGTACAAAGGGGAAACCCATGGCTCCAGCTGGATAAGTAGCAGAGGATTGCCTTATCTGGCACCACTGCGAGAGAGGCCCCTTAGTCCTGTGTCTTGATGACCTAGGATTAGGAAATGCTAGGCTGCTGAATCAGGAGTGTGTAGGCAAGTGTGACAGCACTCTCATAGAGTCAGTGAGAGGAAGGAGGAGATATGGTGCTTGTGGAGGGGGAACTGGGAAGGGATCTAACATTTGAAATGTAAATAAATAAAATAAAGAATAAAAAATGAAGAAAAGAAATAGAATATAGAACACTACCACTAATGAAGATTTACTTTTTTAACAACATATTTGAGATATTTTTAAAAGTGAAAATAGATTCTTCTCTGTCACTATATATCCCTCCCAAAGATTTCCCTTCTTTCCCTTCCTCCAGCTTCCCTCAACCTCCTGTCTTCTCCAGATTCACCCTCCTTCTCTTTCTTTTCAGTAAGAGCAAGCCTCCAAGAGAAAAGCAAGAAGACAAAATTGTATTGTATTGTATTTTGATACAATAATTCAAGGCAAAAAATCCTTCTTATCAAGGCTGTACAAGGCTACCGTATAAGAGAAAAATATTACTAAAAGCAGGCAGAATCAAAGACATACCTGGGCCTGATGTTTGGATTCCTACAAAACCATCAATCTAACAGTCATAACATTCACAGTAGACAAGGTACAGATTCTTGTGGACCCTGTGTTTGCTATGTTGATTATGGTCTTTGTGAGGCCAGGAGAGCCTTTCTCAGTTAATTCAGTGACATATATATATATGAGCAAGTAGGAGCATATATATATTTGGTGTCCTCCATCCTGTCTGACTTCCATGAACTTTCACCACCTCTTAATCAGATACCTTGAGTTTGGAGGAGAGGGACCTGATAGAGACATCCAATTTAAACTCTCTTCAATAGTATCTGGCTGTGGTTCTCTGCTCCTATGAAGTCTCACTAATGATGAATGGATAAGATACCAATCTAAGGGTATAACATGGTATTGTTACGAATCATATCATGATTCAAAACATGATTTTTCATGTTTTTAATTTATTCTTATCTCATGAAATACAACCTAACCAAATCCTCTTCTCTCTCCACTCCTCCCAGTTCCCCACTACAAATGTTCTCCCCCAGTCTACTGGACCTCCATTTCCTTACAGAGTAAAAGAATTCAGGCCTACCAGAGATAGGAACTCACACAGCAACAAACAAGATGCAATAAAACTATGCACAAACTCTCATATCAATGCTTGACAAAGACATCCAAGTAGGAGCAAAATGGTCTCAACAGCAGGTAAAAGAGACAGATGTACCCCACTGCCACTGTTAGGATTCCCACAAAAAAACCAACCACAATATATTTGCAGAGGACCAAGCCATGTCCTGTTTCCATCTGCAGCCAGAGGAAGCCTCCCTGATGACATTGATCTGAAAATGTAACACAGTATCATTAGGATTTTTCTTTCCTATGGCTGTAGTATTTGGTTCTATTTTATGTCTCTGGGCTATTCAGTCTCCAGTTTCTGGCCATCCATACAGTACAGGCCATGAACTCTTTCTCATGGATTCATCTTCAAGGTAAACCAAACATTGTTTGGCTACTTACACACTACTGTGCTACCTTCGGATACCAGAACATATCATTGATCAAGGCTGTTATAGCTGGATTGGCATCATGCTTCTCTTTCCATACCCTCCAGAGGACCTTCTGGCACAAAAGAATTTAGAATAGTAATGAATGCTCCATGCAGGCACTATCTAAACCCCTGTTCATTCAATGAGCTGTATAGATCTTGCTCTAAGCAATGTCCACCCCCCACACTGTTAGTTTTCAGGGAACCTCCCTCTGTCTTAGTCTCTGCCAGTGATGTTTGGCAATATCTAGAAAAACCCTCAGCTAACAACTTCAGCCTAATGTATTCCTTTACCTCCGCTGGAAGCTGTACTTGGCAAAAAATGAGGGCCAGTTTAAATTCTCCTGTAACTAGGAGTCTCCAACAGGCTCACCATCATAATTTTCACTGTATTGTGTTTCCACACAACTTCCAAAGAGGCTCCAAATTGCAGCTGTCTTGCCCTGAATTTTTTTCATTTTCTTCTCCACCACTGGATCCCTCCACACTGCCATCAGAGCATCTGAAAAATCGATTTTCAATCCCCAGGGAGATCTATGCATTCCTGCCTAATGTCCCCCTCTTTGTCTAACCTCTTTGGTTCTTTAGATTCAGGTGTATCATGAATTTAACAGCTAACATCCACTTCTAAGGCAAGACATACCATATTTATATTTCTGTATCCAGGTAACATCACTTACAATCACCTTTTCTAGTTGAATCCATTTGTTGGCCAATTTCATGATGTCATTGTGCTTGAACAACTGAGTAACATCCCATTCTGTAAACTTACTACAATTTTGTTATCCACTTTGTTGTTGAAAGACATCTGGTTTGTTTCTAATTGTCTGCAGTTATGATCTAAGCTGCAATAGACGTGTTGCACAGGTGTCCTTGTGGTAGGATGAAGTGTCCTTTAGGTATATGTCCTAGAGTGATATGGCAGAGGGTCTTGAGGTAGTTCAATTCCCAAGAGCAGAAAATGATATGATGATGGAAGGCAATGTAGGAGATCAACTTTTAATACAAATTATAAGGGTCATGTATGGGTTTATATATAAAGAGAGTTACTTAAAATATATTTTATATTCCAAACACACACACACACAAAATACTCAATACTTAAAAGTAAATTTAAAACTAGATGAAAGCTCTGAAAACATGTTTAAGAGAGAAAATATTTAATAACTAAAGATATTTGAAAAGCACTTAGCATTAATAAGCATCAGGTAATTTACATTAAAACCAGAAAGATTGGTTCTAAAAGGTAAATATTTACATTTGACAGTTACATGGGATCTCTTTCATGGGTAGCAGAACATGTTCTCCTAGAGCTATAGCTAGAAAGCAACATGCAAGTATAGGAAGTGTACATCAGAAGTGGAAAAGGCATTAATGAAGTATGAAAATCAGAAATTATGATATAGAGAAAGCTATGTATGCTGAAGATAATATTAAAGTGTAGCATTAAGCTCCAACCTTGTGAAAGTGGAGTTGTCAAGAAAAGTGTGACACATAATCCAAAACTATGAAAAATGTGTGAGCAAAGCAGAAAAATTCCCGATGGAGGAATTTCCTATAAATGATAAGGACAGAACATGACTGTTCATACAGTCAAGAGGCTTTATTAAGGAACAGAGGCTCAGAGAAAAATAAGGAAATGGATGACATTTATGTTCCACAGTAAAAGCTTATACCAACATTGATTTATGTAAATATACTCTGTACATAAATTTTTCTTGTCCACTCATGCAGAGTTTAAGTCAAATTTGAAATCATAAATCCTCTATGACAAAATTTAACAAATTAACATATAATTAATAACATGAAATATTAAAATATTAAATTATACTGCTTAAATACATGTAACATTTACTTAAAACATCTTAACTATTTGAAATTTTCATATAGACTCTAGTGTTCAACCAACTCTTAAATATCACATTAAAAAATAAAAATTTTATACATATTCTATAAATTGATCTGTTAAAACATGCTAAGACACCCTATCATTTTGTTTATATACAAGTACTAAAATGAGCACTACTTGGCAAAAGAGTCATGATGTAAATAAAAACACAGATTTTCACCTTGAGCAGAATTCTTTATTGATATTCAAGTATATTCTCAAAGAAACACTTTTATTTTAAAATAATATAATAACATGAAAAGTAAGTATGTCTAAAGTCAGAAAAGAAAAATATGCAGTAATAAGAGCAACATAAATATTTACCCTGTAAGATTTGGCAATTAATTACATTACATATAATTGTTATTTATTTATATGTTATATAAAACATATAATTGTGAAGTGAAAGACAAAACTCATCCTAAAGAGAAGTAAGGAGTGTGTTACAATATAAATATGTTAAAAATGATAGCTGACTTTGTTTAGAACAGTGGCCAGAGCTTAATATACCAGGATCAAGAAGAAGCCTTAATATACCAAGGCAGAAGAAAATGAAAGAGTCAGATTAATTGCCACTTAGCTTTGTATATCTTCAAAAGTGACATTAATATATTTATCTCCACATCAGTCAGTGTTAAAATCATGGAACCTTAAATATGCTTGTGATGTTCTATAAAATTAAACAATTTAAAATATAATAATTGTAATTAAGAATTGGAATTTTGATGGGGATTGCATTGAATCTATAGATTGCTTTCGGCAAGATGGCCATTTTTTACTAAATTAATCCTGCCAATCTATGATCTTTCCATCTTCTGAGAACTTTGATTGCTTTCTTCAGATACATGAAGTTCTTGTCATAGAGATACTTCAGTTGCTTGGTTACAGTCACACCAAGATATTTTATATTATTTGTGACTATTGTGAAGGGCATTGTTTTCCTAATTTTATTTTCAACCTGTTTATCCTTTGAGTACAGGAAGATGACTGATTTGTCTGGGTTACTTTTATATCTAGCTACTTTGCTAAAGTTTTTTATCAGGTTTAGGAGTTCTCTGGTCGAGTTTGGGGGGGGTCACTCAAGTATGCTACTTTATCATCTGCAAATAGTGATATTTTGACTTCTTCCTTTCCAATTTGAATCCATTTGACCTCCTTTTGTTGTCTAACTGCTCGAGCTAGAACTTCAAGAACTATATTAAAGAGATAAGGAGAGAGTGAGCAGCATTGTCTAGTCCCTGATTTTAGTAGGACTACTTCAAGTTTCTCTCCATTTAGTTTGATGTTGGCTACTGGTTTGCTGTATATAGCTTTTACTATGTTCAGGTATGGGCATTGAATTCCTGTTCTTTCCAAGACTTTTAACATGGAGGAATGTTGAATTTTGTCAAATGCTTTTTCAGCATCTAATGAAATGATGATTTTTTTCTTTGAGTTTGTTTATGTGGTGAATTATGTTAATGGATTTCATATATTGAACCATCCCTACATCCATGGGATGAAGCCTACTTGATCATGGTGAATGATCATTTTGATGTGTTCTTGGTTTCGGTTTGCAAGAATTTTATTGAGTATTTTTGCATCAATGTTCATAATGGAAATTGATCTGAAGTTCTATTTCTTTGTTTGGCTATTGTTAAATGCTAATATAACTTATATAGTATAATTGTGAGGAGTTAATATTGAGAAAGTAGAAGTTTAATAACATTCATCTTCAATGGAGAATGAAATATGCAATGCAGTTACATAAAATTAATAACACAATATCTCAATTACATGAATATAGAATTTGCAGTTTTATCCACTAAATTTTGTGTACTGGGTATGCTAAGCTGGAGAGGTGGGAAAAACTACTCTAATAGTCACTATAGACTTTTACTACCTCATATGCTTACTAATTTTAATATGTGTACTAACTCTATTTTACTACAATATAATTAAAATGATTTATCTAATGAAACATAGTGTTTTATTAACTTGAAAACAGCTTATTATAATAAAATTAATATTCTAAACTCTTAAAGCCTTAAATCAAATTTCGTTTGAAGGAATGTAAATTTACATTTAATTACATTAATAATGTAGAAAATGACAAAAATATAAAAAAGAAAAAAACCAACACACATTACCTTTACATCTAACAATCCCTAGAATAGCTCATGTTTAACTGTATATGTTTACCCTGAGAACCTAGTATGCTCTAGATCGACTATAATTGGCATAGAAATAGAACTTGCTATGAATTTCACTAGCTTACCATGTGAAGAGATGGTTACATATAATCATTTAATGCTATCTGACATTTCTACAAGAGCAAAATGTACTTAGAAACAAATTTCAACTGGAAATATGAAGCAAGAAGAACTTCATGCAGTCTCATGGTTCATCTGGAAATTTAATGAAGAAAAGCATTTTGTTGTTTTTGGTTTGCTGTTGTGTTTGGTTTGCTGTTGTTGCTTTGTCTTGTTGTATTTCTTTGTTTGTGCTTAGCTTTAAAAGATTAATGTTCATTTCTATCATCTCATTTAGGGTTAAATATTTGGATTCTCTGCCAATTGTTTTCTAAAATTTTCACCTATTTTATACATATTTTTTCTAGTCATATTGTTGGGTCTATTTATAAACAAACAAAAGTTATACCCATACATATGTATACATGTTAAGATAGTTATGATGATTGAAAGAAAGAACTGAGGGAGGCATTTTGGAATCCACGGGGGATTAGTAGTTATTAAAAAGAGTTGCTGCTGCTCCGAATCTTTTGATCAAACAGGCATTATTAGGTAATTTTAGATGTCATACCCATACTTTGCTTATATTCATTTATATCAGGATTATTTGCAATTCATAACAAAATGTTAATGCTGTGAAAATAGATTTATACTATACTACTTTAAGCAATAACATAAAAGGAAAATGCTATACCTGCTCACTATGCACAAAATGCTTACAGATCATTATTTTTCACAATAATTTTGAGCCATCGTCTGTCATTTAGCAGATCTGGAACTGAAACTCTGAAAAACTTTTCTGTTCTAAATGCATATTCACACATATACACACATATTTAAAGTAATAAAGCAAATATACAGCTTTCCTTTGAAATACTAAAATTCCAACATGAGCATACAGAACAATAATGTAAGAATAGAAAAAGAATGAAAAAAAAGCAAAGTATCAAGTACAAATGAATCAAATGTATAGGAACATGTGATCTGGGAAGGAGTATGTTGGAAGTACAGTTACTACAGGATAAAGGAAGTAGAAAGGTATAAAGAACTTGGGGTGACCCAGTGAAACCTCTGAACTTGGTGTTATTGAAGTGATGAAGAACTAGGTGCTGTCAATATCTAAATCAACCTTTGAGCACCATTATGGATAAACATTAATGACTGATATCTCTTATTATCTAAAGAGGCTTGAGGCTAAGAAAATTTCTAGTAAAGTAATATGGTGTTCAAAGCCACATTATCACATTTGAAAGGGTAGATTTTTATTAATGGCATTATAGTATAAATTTTTAAAAATCCAGACAACATGGACATATGCTACCCTATGATGTTGTAAAGTTTAATTTGAATGGCAGTTCTGAGTTTCAATATTTGAAACTGTAGCTTCCAGTTAGTCAGGGTTTTTGTGTCAGACTGATATACTATGGGTCCTTTGTTTTAAATTTTCAAACATAGAATAAGAGACCAATACTAGTCATATTTTCTGGTCCATAAATTTCATAAAGCCTCTGATAGATATTTTAGTCTCTAGAATGACATGAGCAAACTACTTTCATTACTGTCTTCCTGTATTTCTATAGGTATAACTTTATATTTCTAATATATATCCTGTCTAATCTGATATCTACCAATCATCTGTTTATTTACTGTGTATCTACTGTCTGTCTTCTTACCTAATAATTTCTGTGAATCATTTATAACCGATCAACCATATATATTGACCTACTATATATGCATGCATGTTCTGTCAAGCATCTATTATATACCCATCTATGTATCTACCTATCTATCCAACTACCATCTATCTATCACCTATCTATCTATGTATCTATATATCTAATTGTCACCTATTTATCTATACACTATCTTCCTGACAATTTCTTTTAATCATTTATAACTAGCAGATATCAAACATATATGTTGACCTATTATATATCCATGTATATTTCTGTCGTTCATTTATTATTTATCCATCTATGTCTCTATCCACCTATCTACCTATCATCTCTCAAATACTCGTTTAATTTGTCTATCTACCTACCTATAATCTGTCTATCTATATAACTGTTTCTATGTGTGCATATATGTATTATGTATATAATTTTTAAAGATTTATTTATTTCGTGTATGTGACTAAACTGTCACTGTTCTCAGACACACCAGAAGAGGGCATCAGATCCCATTACAGACAGTTATAAGCCACCATGTGGTTGCTGGAAATTGAACTCAGAACCTCTAGAAGAGCAGGCAATGCTCTTAAATGTTGAGTCATCTCTCTAGCCTCATGTATGTATGTATGTATGTATGTATGTATGTATGAATGTATGTACCTGCCTATGATCTATGTATCTGTGTATCTATGTATCTATCTATTATCATCTGTCATCTATCAAATTATATATTAACTTACCTACCATATTGGATCTGATGTGTTAGAGAATTTTTGGTTAATGGGAACTTAAAAATAAAAATGGTGATGATTTAAATAATGTTTATTCAGTATTCATGGTCACAAAACCTTAACAAATCTAAGTTTATGAACAAATAGTTAGAAAAAAGAAAAACCCAAGAAAATACATTTTAAATGTGTTTCTGTAATGTCTTTATATGATAATAATAAGTATAAAGCAATGTTAATGCCTACACAAGGAAAATATATAATTTGACACATGACACTCTCTATTTAAACAAATGCTTAATAATTTCTACAACAAATGCAATTTGTATATGAAACTGTTTATATTTGTTACATTCACATTGGGATTCAAGATTATAAAATATAGTGTGATGAGAATTAATAATCTCCAGTTGGATAAAAGATCCATAGCATGATGGTACTCTTTAATATGATATATGAAAATTCAAAACACCCTATACTTCACTTTAGATTCTGTCTGGCTTGGAATTTCCATGAGACACCTTTATGAGTTGCTTGAAAATTCTTTTGCAAAGGTTAGTTCCCAACAGAATTGATGTTAGTAATTGATTCAAAAGTAAACTACCTCTCTACTGTGTGCTGTTCTCTCTCCAAACAGAGTGTAGTGGTCAAAACAAAACAAAACAGAGAAAGGTTCTCAATTATCTGTGTTTCTAAAGCTGACATAGCTAGAATCACTTTCAAGGACAAATGAATCCATATTCCTCAATTTTGTTTTCCAAAAATCCATAGTGAGGCAGAGTTTTTACCTTGCCAACATTATAAATTTCTTTTTAAGTTAAAATTGGCATTTTTAGAACTTATTATTTGGTTCCCTCTGGCAGCTGCCATATTGCTGTGAACATTGCTGCATCTGTCCTCATTCCTGACATGCTCTGTCAGGGGCCCATCAGAAAATCTGCTCTCAGACACTGCCTTAATGCAGATTCAACAATCAGAAAAATTCTGTACTTCAATAAAACATTAAAAGCATCCTTGGCAAACATGAAGACTGTGTGAAGGTTTCTGTGGCTGTAAGTCCTCTGTGCCATGCTGCAGGGAGCAAGCTGAGTCCTCTCAGGGATTCTATAAAGATTTAGACAAAGATTGCTTAAGGATTTGTCATCATGCCTACTTAGTCATGGTCAAACTTGTAAATATATTTAAACTAAATGAAGTACAATTTGAAGAAAGAGACATGGCTTTAGTATTATCGATTCTTTAATTAATTTTTAAATTAAAAATCACTTTTATACAATGTATTCTAATCATATTTTCCCTCCCCCAACTCTTTTCAGATTTTCCTCACCTCCCAACCATCCAATACCATACTTTCTTTCAAACACATAAAAGAAGCTTAAAACAAATACGCAACAACAAAAGCACACAAAAAAAATATTAATGGAAAACACACATATGCACACACTTTGAACCACAACATCAGAAACAATAATATACTATCAAAAGTTCAGGATGGTAAAAAAAAAAGTCCAAATAAAGCAATATATAAAAACAATAACAATAAAACTTCAAAAATGCCATTAAGCTGTGCCTCCTACCGGCTGCTGGGCCTGGGTCCTGGCCTTCAGTGTGGCTTATATAATATATAAGGTTACATTACAGAAAAGTAATTATTCCTATGGAAGTGGTTGTCACTTTGAGGTTGCTTCAGAGATCATATTGGCCTCTCAGTACTGAGACCCTGTTCTCCCTTGACCTGCACTGGACCTCTGTGTACAGATACAGTTTAGGAGTTTTCCTGTCTATGTGTCCTATTATGTCTGGAAGACATTGTTTTCTTGATGTTACCATCCTCTCTGGCTCTTACACTACTTATGCCTCCTCTTCTGCATAGCTTCTTGAGAGCTATGCAGAAGCTCTCAAGAAGGAAAGAATTTCATTAGCATCTCCTCTATCACTGATTGTGGTTTTAGCTGTGGGTAGCACTGGCTTCAGTGAAAATTCTAAATTAAAACATATAGTATAATTGTTTTGTGACTTAAATAGAATAAACCTATTTATTCATATAACTAGTGTAAAGAATGTTTGGAATAATGCAAAATAAATAAAGCCAAAGAATCTCCCAAAGCAATTTGGCATTATTTCCTTCAAAATTAAAATAACTAATTATAGAAGAAAAACTATTGGCAATTATATTAATTTAGAAAACAATATTCATAGGTGTGTGGGTTCATTTCTGGATCTTCAATCCTGTTCCATTGATCTGCCTGCCGGTCACTGTACCAATACCATGCAGTTTTTAACACTATTGCTCTGTAGTATTGCTTGAGGTCAGGGATACTGATTCCCCCAGAATTTCTTTTGTTGCTGAGAATAGTTTTAGCTATCCTGGGTTTTTTGTTATTCCAGATGAATTTGAGAATTGCTCTTTCTAACTCTGTGAAGAATTGAGTTGGGATTTTGATGGGTATTACATTGAATCTGTATATTGCTTTTGGCAAAATGGCCATTATAACTATATTGATCCTGCCGATCAATGAGCATGGGAGGTTTTCCCATTTTTTGAGGTCTTCTTCCATTTCCTTCTTCAGAGTCTTGAAGTTCTTGTCATACAGATCTTTCACATGTTTGGTAAGAGTCACCCCAAGGTACTTTATACTGTTTGTGGCTATTGTGAAGGGGGTCATTTCCCTAATTTCTTTCTTAACCTGCTTATCCTTTGAGTATAGGAAGGCCACTGATTTGCTTGAGTTGATTTTATAACCTGCTACTTTGCTGAAGTTGTTTATCAGCTGTAGGAGTTCTCTAGTGGAGTTTTTTGGGTCACTTAGGTAGACTATCATGTCATCTGCAAATAATGATATTTTGACTTATTCCTTTCCAATTTGTATCCCTTTGACCTCCTTACGTTGTCTAATTGCCAGAGCTAGAACCTCAAGTACAATATTGAAAAGATAAGGAGAAAGGGGGCAGCCCTGTCTAGTCCCTAATTTTAGTGGGATTGCTTCAAGTTTCTCTCCATTTAGTTTGATGCTGGCTACTGGTTTGCTGTATATTGCTTTAACTATGTTTAGGTATGGGCATTGAATTCCTGTACTTTCCAAGACTTTAAGCATGAAAGGATGCTGAATTTTGTCAAATGCTTTTTCAGCATCCAATGAAATGACCATGTGGTTTTTTTCTTTGAGTTTGTTTATGTAGTGGATTGCATTGATGGATTTCCGTATATTGAACCAACTGCATCCCTGGGATAAAGCCTATTTGATCATGGTGGATAATCGTTTTGATGTGTTCTTGGATTCATTTGGCAAGAATTTTATTGAGTATTTTTGCATCGATGTTCATAAGGGAGATTGGTCTGAAGTTTTCTTTCTTTGTTGGATCTTTGTGTGGTTTTGGTATCAGCGTAATTGTGGCTTCTTAGAAGGAATTGGGTAGGGTTCCTTCTGTTTCTATTTTGTGGAATAGTTTGAAGAGTATTGGTGTTAGGTCTTCTTTGAAGGTCTGATAGAATTCTGCACTGAAACCATCTGGTCCTGTGCTTTTTCTGGTTGGAAGACTTTCTATGACACCTTCTATTTCTTTAGGGGTTATTGGACTGTTTAGATAATATATTTGGTCCTGATTTAATTTTGGTATTTGGTATCTGTCTAGGAAATTGTCCATTTCCTCCAGATTCTCCAGTTGTGTTGAGTATAGGCTTTTGTAGTAGGATCTGATGATTTTTTGGATTTCCTCAGTTTCTGTTGTAATATCTCCCTTTTCATTTCTAATTTTGTTAATTTGGATACTTTCTCTGTGCCCTTTGGTTAGTCTGGCTAAGGGTTTATCTATATTGTTGATTTTCTCAAAGAACCAGCTCCTGGACTCGTTGATTCTTTGTATGGTTCTCTTTGTTTCCACTTGATTGATTTCAGCCCTGAGTTTGATGGTTTCCTGTCTTCTACTCCTCCTGGGTGAAATAGCTGCTTTTTGTTCCAGGGCTTTCAGGTGTGTCATTAAGCTGCTGGTATATGCTCTCTCCATTTTCTTTTTGGAGGCACCCGGGCTATGAGTTTTCTTCTTAGCACTGTTTTCATTGTGTCCCAAAGATTTTGGTATGTTGTGCCTTCATTTTCAAAGGGGCTGAAAACATCCAATGGAAAAAAGATAGCCTTTTCAACAAATGGTGCTGGTTCAACTGGAGGGCAGCATGCAGAAGAATGGGAATTGATCCATCCTTGTCTCCTTGTACTAAGCTCAAATCCAAATGGATCAAGGACCTCCACATAAAGCCAGACACTCTGAAGCTAATAGAAAAAAAACTGGGGAAGACCCTTAAGGACATCGGTATAGGGAGAAAGTTTCTGAACAGAACACCAATAGCGTATGCTCTAAGATCAAGAACTGACAAATGGGACCTCATAAAATTACAAAGTTTCTGTAAGGCAAAGGACACCATCAAAAGGACAAATCGGCAACCAACAAATTGGTAAAAGATCTTCACCAATCCTACATCAGATAGAGGGCTAATATCCAATATATATAAAGAACTCAAGAAGTCAGACTCCAGAAAACCAAACAACCCTATTAAAAATGGGGTACAGAGTTAAACAAAGAATTCTCACCTGAAGAACTTCGGATGGCAGAGAAACACCTTAAAAAATGCTCAACTTCATTAGTCATTAGGGAAATGCAAATCAAAACAGCCCTGAGATTTCACCTTACACCAGTCAGAATGGCTAAGATTAAAAATTCAGGAGACAGCAGGTGTTGGCAAGGATATGGAGAAAGAGGAACACTCTTCCACTGCTGGTGGGGTTGCAAATTGGTACAACCACTCTGGAAAGCAGTCTGGCGGTTCCTCCGAAAACTGGGCACCTCACTTCCAGAAGATCCTGCTATACCACTCCTGGGCATATACCCAGAGGATTCCCCACCATGTAATAAGGATACATGCTCTACTATGTTCATAGCAGCCCCATTTATAATTGCCAGATGCTGGAAAGAACCCAGGTATCCCTCAACAGAAGAGTGGATGCAAAAAATGTGGTATATCTACACAATGGAGTACTATTCAGCCATTAGAAACAATGAATTCATGAAATTCTTAGGCAAATGGATGGAGCTAGAGAACATCATACTAAGTGAGGTAACCCAGACTCAAAAGGTGAATCATGGTATGCACTCACTAATAAGTGGATATTAACCTAGAAAACTGGAATATCCAAAACATAATCCACACATCAAATGAGGTACAAGAAGATCGGAGGAGTGGCCCCTTGTTCTGAAAAGACTCAGTGAAGCAGTATAGAATAAAATCAGAACAGGCAAGTGGGAAGGGTTGGGTGGGAAAACAGGGGGAGGGAAGGGGACTGATGGGACTTTCGGGGAGTGGGGGTCAAGAAAAGGGGAAAGCATTTGAAATGTAAATAAATATATCAATAAATTAAAAAAACAATAAAAAAGAAAACAATATTCAAGAAATAGGTTCCATAGTCTCAAAGAAAATATGATTAAGAAATATTTCCTTTAATTACTCATTGATTTTTTAAAATTATAGTCTGTACTGAATTTGGGATAGTTCGGCCTCTATGTAGATGGTCATGTGATTACTGCTTTCTACCCATTGATTACTGTTTCTCTTTTTTTTTACTATTTGATATTTTTTTTAATTTATTTTCTATATTCTTTCTTTACATTCCAAATGATTTCCCTTTTCCCAGTTCCCCCCTCCCCATAATTCCCATAAGCCCATTTTCCAATCAGCCCCCTCCCACTTCTCTGTCCTGGTAATCCACTACATTGCTGCATCAAGCATTACCAGGACCAGTGCCCTCTTCTTCCTTCTTCTTGGGAATGATTTGATATGTGAATTGTGTCTTTGGTATTCAGAGCTTCTGGGCTAATATCCACTTATCAGTGAATTCATCGTATGACGATAATATGTCTAAACGTGAAATTTTACTCTAGGCTGAGAATATGGTGATATCTTTAAAATATTTAATTATCTGACAGAAAGTCACCCTAGATTTTAATTATTTTTAAGTATCCTTCTAGGTTAAACATGGATAATATAATTCTTACAATAAGAATTACTTAATGTTCTGGTTTGATTCTTCATTATGACAAAACATTCACCAGAAGCAACTTAGGAAAGAATAGGTTCATTTTAGCTTTCTGATTATAGTCCATTGTCAAGTGATGGCCCAAAGCGCAAAACAGGGACCTGGAGGTAAGAACTCAAGTAAAGATCATTTAAGAATGCTGTTTATTGGTTTGCTTTTTCATGTTTCCACAAATATTCTTAAAAATCCCAAGGAAAAAAACCACAGTAGCCTGGCTTTAACTATTGCAATTAGCAATTAAGAAATCACCCCACAGTTAAGTTTACAGGCCACTAGAATGGATGTAGTTCATCAGTTGAGAACTTTCATGAATTTTCATCTATTATGAATTTCTTTAATTGTATCTGCCTGATTCAAAAGAAAGCTTCATAGGAAAATGGCAAATACTCTTTTCTGTGGTTATAAGGATTCATATTTAGAATGTTCTTAAGAATTATAGATAGCATACTCTTCTCCAAGATACAAGACCTAACTAGCAATGGGTAGTCGGCTAGATATATAATATCAGACATAAATTTATTCCTATCAAGAGGTAATTGGGAATGATTAGATAGTTGGTGGTTACCATCAAGACATAAATATCACTATTACTCCATTGGGGATATATGACCATGCTTGTCACCATTGTGGATCATGAATGCCAAAGCTTATTGAATATCAAATACTTTTCTATTACTGTGAGTGTTAGTCCTCTTGTTTCAGGTTTTGTATCAGATCCAGCTTGACTCCGCAAAGTACTTTTTACAAACTATGTGGTATCTTAAATAGGAACATATTTTCAAGTTCTAGTAGATAACCAAGGCTACAGCAATGGACTATATTGTTGTCAAAGTTGTTTAGACTTTCTGACCTATTAATTTTTGGAAGTTTTACATCATTGGTATCTAATATTTTTTATCTAGATTCTGAATACTGGAGAAATATTAATAACGCAAGTGGAATAACCTCATTTGAAATCTTAGCTAAGTGTAAAATAATAGAATCCCCAATGGATTTTTTTCAATCATCCCTCATGTTAACTCTATCTTCTCCCTCAATATATCTCTATATTTTTCTCTTTCAAAACAGTTTAGAGCAAGGAAATATTAAAAATGGCCCTTTGAGTTGGCTCAGAAAAGAAATAATTACATATCCTCATATTCTAGTCTATGCTAGTTTTATGAGTGCAAAGTGGACTGGCAAGATGCCTTGTCAGGTCAAGGGATTTGTCTCCATGCCTGAGTTCAATTTCTGTGTTCTGCATGACAAAAAGAAAGAATTATATGTGTTATGGCATGTACATTCCCATCCACAATACATACACACATAAACTCATATAATTGATTAATTAATAAATTAAAATTAATGCCATATTAAAATGAAACTAAATTTGAGGGTCCCAAGATACAAGCATGTTAATATAGAAGAAACCAAAATTGTTTGTATTACTTGCTTATAGATATAAGTATCTATATATCTGTAATTATTTATAAATTTCTATGTAACCATCTATCAAAACAAAGGAAATTTTGTTTGGACTTACTTGATAGTCCAAAATATCTTTAAAAGTCTCTTACTTTAATTTAAAATTGATTGAAATGCATAGAGCCTCATATTAAACATTTCAGATAGAAGCAATCTGAAATACATTATATGATTTGCATAGACTGAGCTCTTTTATCAAGTTGAAAAATAATGCAAAATTAAGAAGATTTTTCTGTGGACTAGTTGACAGATGTAACAGAATCAAATTCTTACACCTAAGCTTACACATATGAACGTTATCTCTTATTCTTTTTTATTTTGTGAGGTAAAGGGATAAGATAAGAAAATCCGCATGGTAAAAGCAAAGCCCTAGCTTTGCTGAGAAGTATGTAAAGCCTTTCTACGGAAGTCTGTGACAGTGGGATTTTATATTTGTTTTTACATCACAATACAATGGATATGTTTTTCGATTAATAAAAAGAGTTTTGTTCTTGTTTACAACTGTAGAGTGTATTTATCCTTTCTGTTGTCTTCTACACAGATCTGCAGTAGAGTGTTTCTTTCCTTATACTGTCAAAACTTTTATCAATTTCATATAATTTCATAAGCTATTATGAGGTCAATTTATAAATGAAATAATATTAAAAATAGTATCAGTCCTAATAACTGATGATAATTTCTGCTATAATAAACTCTCTAGGCCTAAGTAAATATACATATCAAAAAGAATAATCAAAAATAGAAGAGGTGAATATTTCATATTTTGTTTGCTAGATAATGTCATGGGTTTCTCATCCTTTTAAGTACTGGATTTACCAAACACAAACAAATCTTTTACTAAGTTATATTCTTAGAATGAGTAGTGTAGAAGAGAACATTATCTTATTTTCATATATCCTCTGCATTGATATTTAGTGTGTGCATATATACTGACCATAGGGTCTGCCAGTTTTTCTTTGAAAACTCAGTGGTTGTAACACAAACCTCCAGAATCTACAGCATTCACCCAGGTCACGTGTGTCACCTATGGACATAGAATTTAAAGCAAAGTAATGTGCACATAAAGCTTAAGGTCTTATTGAACAAGTAATAATAAACCCTTTCTGCTTTCAACCTATGAGTCATGTAACCTTTGCTAGCATCCAAGAAAATATGAAAGCTATCGTGTGACCTTGCAGACAGGTCACAATCATGATCTTAATTCTAACTAACATGAACATGACTAGGATCTTATGTTTTCTTCAATGTAAAGAGTAATATGTTATAGAGGTCAGTAAATAATAACACAAACAAACAATTTATAGAATTAAAGAAGTATTTGATACAATTTTAAAATTGTTTAATTAAGGCTATCTTATTAAAAATTCACACTAAATATTAAAATATCAATTTTAATATTAATATTAATTATAGTGGAAAAAATTTGAAAATGTTGTTACTGATTTTCATGGGAATAGCTGGAACTTTGGTTCCCTTACTGGCTTGTATACCTGGTTTAGGTATACTGGATATGGGGTGGCAAGAGTCATGTTGCATTCAGTTGTTTCATTTTAATTGTAAAAGAAGAAGGCGTTAGGGAGGCTCTGTCTTGGTAGAAGAAACTGGAATTCAAGTTTATTCCAGGAATAGAAGATGTGATATATGATCATTTGAATCAAAAAAATCATTACCAAAGACCTTTCAGGATGCAATACTTGGAGTTCTTCTTGGAACTTCAGTTTATTTTATAGTTCACAGAAGGAAAATTACAAAAGTATCTTCTTTTTTTCTCAGTCTCTTAGAAAATAAGTACTATAAAATAAGTGAGAGGAACTCATCCAAGATTCATTCTCAGACAATCATAGCAGAGTAAACCATGACATCTTCCCTTCAGAAACAGAACACCAAGCTATGGCTTCTTCTCACATTGATGCACTATAATATATCATTATATATCATTCCCACATCTAAAAATTATGTGTCCACTTTGTTTCTGCATAAAAACGAATAACTTAAACACTTGTAATGAAAATTATTATCTCATCCATTTACAATTTCTTGGGTATCAACTATAAAAATGTACTTAGTCTTATACATAATTATCAATTATATCTAAAAGCACTATGTTTTATGTTTGAAAGATAAAACTGCACTAATTGTTCACTGAAGAACTAAAAGGCAAGATGATATTAACAGGCTCAGGAAAAGTGTCTGAAGAAATATGAGAAAAGGGTGATATGTGGATTTTTCCAAATCAAGATTGCACTAGAGAAATGTTACTTCTGAGGTGACCTATGCTCTTGTTAGATGGCGCAGACAGCAAGACCAGGGTCAGAGACTCTGAAGAGTAAGGGGTTGGGAGAATAAAGTAAGTGAGAAAGCAAAAAATATTTGTCAACTTTTACAAGAATAGGAAATTGTTTCTTATTAATGTTGTAACATTTTACTATCATATTTCTGATTCATACAACAGGGTCATATCTCTAATGCCTACAATCAGCACATAGTGTATATTACATAAATTTTGCTAACTTAAATTTTTTCTTACACCATGCTGCTGTTCTGAAATATTTCTGAGGTCCAAGAGAGCTATGGATATAAGAGTTTGGCTTTTGTCCCTGTAGATTTTTCTTTGTTCCTTGAGTTTTATACAATGAATGCTAGCTATGCATAACTTTACTTATAATTTCATAACACTGTCAAGTTGTTGAACAAGGAATTTACTTGGTTTGAGCATTAGCTTAGCTATGACTGTGTATTCTGGTGCTGTATAATCAAGCATATTTTTAAAGCTATTTCATAGTGTTCTCCACAGTTGAGCAATACCCTAGGGAGCTGTCAAAGCATTGCCCGAGGTGATATCATATTTTTATGCTTATAATTGTAAAAATGGAGGTGCAGTTTCACAGCATATACTTGTACTGGAACAGGTCTAAGGAGCAGTATTTGCTGAAAGGTAAGGGGAAAGTGGTAAGGGGAAAGAGGCTGGATTCATAAGTCAATTTAGCAAGGTGATTCTTGCTGTAGGCAATCTAGAATGTCTCTAGTGAAAATGATAGTAATACGACACTGGGATAGTAAATGTGGTAAATGCCAAAAAGAAAAGGGACAGAAATAAAAATCTTGAGTAGTCTAGACCATATACCAAATGCATCATTCATCTGCCTGTGTCTGATGACTATTATCCCTGAGACAAATCCTTATAGAAGATAGCTCTCAGGCTAAAATATACTAAAATAACTCCTCCTCCTCATCATCATCATCATCATCATTATCATCCTCATCTTTCTCCTCCTCCTCCTCTTCCTTTTCTTTGAATTCTCCTCCGTTTCTTCTTCTAGGAGAATCTATATCTGGAGAGTCAGACAGGATTAGGATAAACCGAGCATAACAATCCTGCCTCAAGTTTTATGACTAGTCCTTATTGCTTTTTATACTCAATCACATTTTGACGAATTCCTCTCTCTGTCCAATACTACTTCTTAGCTCATCTCCAATATGATGTGCAAAGGGTACATGTTAATATGTTTAGCAATAATAGTCCTGCATGCATTTCAAACCATTTTCTGAGGATGCTGAACTAATACGGTTATCTCATATGAATTTGAACTAATACGGTTATCTCATATGATCATGTATACACTAGAAATAAGGATCTTGATACTGTCAGTAAATTAATGTTTAATAGCTCCAGACATGTTAACTATTATATCACATATTTGAAAGGATTATAATTGATAAGATACTGGTTTTCATTTATATGGCCTTTAAGAATTATTTAGATTTATTTATATGGGTTTTATATATCATAAATTTTGAGAGTATGCAAAAATTGATCTATACACAATATAATAGATTAAGGACTAATTGATCAAACTATGTCTAATATATACTATTGTTAAGATTCTAACTCAAGTTATAAAATGCTTGACTCAGTCAGCATTGTAGTTTATTGCATAGACTGTAGTTTCTTCTCTTCCATAGACTAAACAACCTGGAATCCAACTTTCCCATTGGGGTTCCATTGGGGTCCCTCTAATTCTTTTAGAGGCCTTCTGCTTCAGGGTTTGATGGTAGCTTCTGTTCTTAGAGATATTTAAGTATCTGATGAAAAATATCCTTAATGAGAAGTGGCATACAAAATCCCTAAAGGAAAAATTTAGCCAAGTGAAAAATGATTAAAAAAAAAAAAAACTCAACACATTTAGGTGAAAGATAATATAATAAAATTTTATACTTGTTGTTCTGTAATAAATATTTACAAAGAACCACTTTTTCTATCAAGTAGGTGTCAATAATAGTGAAAGGGGGATGTAACATTTGCCCTTAGTTAATCACAATAAAATCCTAAGAAACTGGACCACCTGACAGCTATATTAAATATACATATATATATTAAATAGTCTGCATTCCTCTGTTACCCTAAGTTGTGGCCCATCATTGCTCAGGGAGTATTTTGCCCCATGAAGCATACCTAGATACATGCTCATAACTAGGCCTAAGGACATTTCTCACTTTCCTTGCTTTTGTCTTATCGAGATTCAAATCTAGACTGAAAGACAATAAACCTACCTAAGAACATAGAAGGCCCATTTAGGATTCAAACACCTCACCTGGGACCGCCCGTAACAAAAGCAAGCCAGACACACTCAAAGGCCTGCAGAAACAAAATCTACCATACTTAAGCCAAGAAACTAGAATGAATAAGAACTGTCTTGACACTAGCATCAACCAGGGCAAGTGAAAAGATTCCCAGGGTATAATTTCCACCTTGGCTAGATTTAAAATGTGCAATAACAAACTTAGACCCTTGTTTGAGTAGGAAAGTGAATCAAACAAGAGCCAGGGCCCATGTTGAGGCATCTCCAGGGAGATAATGCACAGTTGTCTGTGTAGAGACAGAAACAAGGTGCTGAACAAGACTTCTTTAGTCTAACTGACTTTAGGAGCAGACCTCAAAATACTCACTCTTCCACAGAGAAGTCAGGGCCTTCCCACAGGAAGAGAGAGAATGACTGTAAAACAAACACTATTACCACAAATGCTGAAAGTGTTAATTATACTGCAGCTTAAGCAAAGAGCTTAAGCTGCAGTATAATTAACCAGAAGTTGTGCTCCAGATCCATGCAGAACTCTAAGTGCTAGTGGATTGGAGGATATCTTTGACGTTCAGGAAGATCCCTTCCTTTTTCATTTAATAAATATCACATATAGAACATATAGAATGTGTCAAACACTTTCTAGGTGGTGATGTTATATTTTTATTTTTAAATTATACTCTTGTCTAGAGTTATACATGATTAGCTCCAAGGATCTATAGAAAATAAAATTCTAAATATGAATAATGTTAAACTATGTAAATTATATAGAATGCTAATCAATAGCAGATTCCTGTAGCTTTTTAAGAATTCCTGAAGTACCCAATTGTTTATGTTGTTAAGGTATTTTGTCTCCTAGAGACCTTGCAGGCAGGCTACTCAAGAGCAGGGTGGCTAACACATTCTTTATCATTTTGTCTTTCTGAGCAGAGAGTAGAAATTAAAATTTATCAGGAAGCACTTGTTCATGAAAACAAACAAAAACAGATTCTGGCATTGTAAATGCTACAATATTCTTAGTGTTAATTTGCAATAATGAAGAAAGTTGGCGGAACTATCTGATTGTACATTGTAGTGATTTGATACAAAAGTCCTCATTTTAAATATGTAGAGAATTATGCATGACTCATTTATATGTAATAGTTTTGTATCATCCACAGCTGATCCATTCACAATGATTACTCTCTAGTTTAATCAAATTGGAAAAACAGATGGTTTCCAATTTTCTTCATTAATAACCCATTTCAAACTGTTGACTCATACATGTGGAATATTCTTCTGTTGCTCTAGTTACTTCTAAAATTACCACCCACATTTGTTTAATGTTTAATGAATTTTCGTAAGACTAGGAAAAACATATTAGCATTGTTATCAATATCAAATTTAAAACAAACAAATAAATAATTAAAAAAAAACATTTTCAATGGTGTTGGAGGTTTCCTTGCCCCTGCCCTGCTAGCTAAAACAAGTAGACTAAAACCTGCTTCATTATTGTAGAGGCCATCTCCTAGTATGAGATTTCTTTGCTCAGGACAGATTTGCTTCTGTTTTATTGTCAAGGACTGTAGGCTAAAACAGACTCCTGGAAGACAAACACAGGCCTGTGTTCCTCTATTCTTTCTGGAGTTATCTAGAGCATATGTTACTCTCTAAAGAGGACTTTAAGAGCCATTGCTTGTTCATACTCATTCCAACTAATTTTAGCAATGCAGTTAAGAGTAGACTTAATGTTTTCCAGATCAAACCATTTGCCTAAAAATTTTGTGAATTCATTGTTTCTAATTGATGAGTAGTATTCCATTGTGTAAATATACCACATTTTCTGTATCCATTCCTCCTTTGAGGGGTGTCTGGGTTCTTTCCAGCTTGTGGCTATTATAAATAAGGCTGCTATGAACATAATGGAGCATGTGTCTTTATTGCATGCCGGGGCATCCTTTGGGTATATGCCCAGGAGAGGTATAGCAGGGTCCTCTGGAAGTGTCCTGTCCAGTTTTCTGAGGAACCGCCAGACTGATTTCCAAAGTGGTTGTACCATCTTACAGCCCCACCAGCAGTGGAGGAGTGTTCCTCTTTCTCCACATCCTCCCCAAGACCTGCTGTCTCCTGAGTTTTTGAGCTGAGCCATTCTGACTGGTGTAAGGTAAAATCTCAGGGTTGTTTTGATTTGCATTTCCCTAATGACTAATGATGTTGAGCACTTCTTAAGGTGCCTCTCAGCCATCTGAATTTTTTCAGGTGAAAATTCTTTGTTTAGATCTGTTCCCCATTTTTAATAGGGTTATTTGGTTCCCTGGCGTCTAACTTCTTGAGTTCTTTGTATATATTGGATATTAGCCCTCTATCAGATGTAGGGTTGGTGAGTATCCTTTGCCAATTTGATGGTTGCCGTTTTGTCCTTTTAACAGTGTCCTTTGCCTTAAAGAAACTTTGTAATTTTATGAGGTCCCATTTGTCAATTCTTGATCTTAAAGCATAAGCTATTCGTGATCTGTTCAGGAACTTTTCCCCTGTGCCCATGTCCTCAAGGGTCTTCCCCAATTTCCTTTCTATTAGTTTCAGTGTGTCTGGTTTTACATGGAGGTCCTTGATCCACTTGGAGTGAAGGTTAGTACATGGAGATAAGAATGTATCAATTCGCATTCTTCTGCATGCTGACCTCCAATTGAACCAGCACCATTTGTTGAAAAGGCTATCTTTTTTCCATTGGATGTTTTTGGCTCCTTTGTCTAAGATCAAGTGACCATAGGTGTGTGGGTTCATTTCTGGATCTTCAATTCTATTCCATTGGTCCACTTGTCTGTCACTGTGCCAATACCATGCAGTTTTTAACACTATTGCTCTGTAGTATTGCTTGAAGTCAGGGATACTGATTCCCCCAGAATTTCTTTTGTTGTTGAGAATAGTTTTAGCTATCCTGGCTTTTTTGTTATTCTAGATGAATTTGAGAATTGCCTTTTCTAACTTTGTGAAGAACTGATTTGGGATTTTGATGGGTATTGGATTGAATCTGTAGATTGCTTTTGGCAAGATTGCCATTTTAACTAAATTAATCCTGCCGATCCATGAGCATGGCAGATTTTTCCATTTTCTGAGGTCTTCTTCGATTTCCTTCTTCAGAGACCTGAAGTTCTTGTCATATAGATCTTTCACTTGTTTGGTTAGAGTTACACCAAGATACATCTTAAGTGAGGTAACCCAGCCACAAAAGAATACACATGGAATGCAATCTCTGATAAGTGGTTATTAATTAGCCCAGAAGCCCTGAATACCCAAGGCACAACTTGCATAACAAATGACTCCCATGAAGAAGTATGGAGAAGGTCCTGATCCTGGAAAGGATTGATCTAGCATTGGAGGGGAATATAAGGACAGAGAAAAAGGAGGGAGGTGATTGGAGAATTGATGGAGAGAAGAAGGTTTATGGGACATATGGGGAGGGGCGATTCGGAAAAGGGGAAATCATTTGGAATGTAAACAAAGAATATAGAAAATAAAAATATTAAAAAAAAAGAGTAGACTTAATGGAGAGGTAGAAATGTCCCCAGCTGTGAGTATCAGACATTCCCAAAGGAATAAAGAACCTGCCCCATCGACATGTGCACATTTTGGGAAGTCTTTTGTATAAACATTGTGTTTATCATATTTTTTCAAGTATAGTATTTTTTATATATAATGCTTTATATTTTATTAAATATTTACTTTTTTTACATTTCAAATGGTATCCCCTTTCTGCTTTACCCCTCCAAATCCCCCACCCCCATCCCCCTGCTTATTCCTCACTATCCCCAATTTCCTGACTCGCATCCCCCTATTCTGGGGAATCGAGCCTTCACAGGACCAATGTTCTCTCCTCTCACTGATGTCTGAAATGGTTATCTTCTGCTACATATTTAGCTGGAGCCATGGGTCCCTCCATGTGTATTCTTCGGTTGGTGGTTTAGTCCCTGGGAGCTCTGGGGGTACTGGTTAGTACATATTATTGTTCCTCCTGCAGGGCTTCAAACCTCTTCAGTTCCTTGGGTCCTATCTCTAGCTCCTCCATTGGGGATCCTATGTTCATTCTATTGGTTGGCTGTGAGCCCTGGGTATTTTAATCCACTTTCCAATATGGATCAAAGTATCCTCACCTTGGTCTTCCTTCTTCTTGAGATTCATGTGATCTGTACAACTGAAAGCTCTAGAACAAAAAGATGCAAATATACCCAAAAGGAGTAGACAGCAGGAAATAATCAAACTCAGGGCTGAAATCAACCAAATCAGAAACAAAAGGAACTGTACAAAGAATCAACCAAACCAGGAGCTGGTTCTTTGAAAAAAAAACCAACAAGATAGATAAACCCTCATCCAAACTAACCACAGGGCACAGAGACAGCATCCAAATCAGCAAAATCACAAATGAGAAGGGAGACATAACAACAAATTCTGAGGAAATCCAAAAAATCAATAGATCCTACTACAAAAGCGTATACGTAACAAAAGCAGAAAATCTAGATGGAATTGGGAGAATTTGAGGGACCCCCAAAGAAGTGCTTGACTCATCCCTTGACTATAATGGTATCAAACCTTGGCTTCATAATCACATGCTTATTTATGGGTAACAGAGATTAAAATTGTGACCTCACCCAAGTAACGGGATCTGTTTAATTAAAAAAGGAAAAAAATAACAGGATTTTCCCCATAATTTCTAAAATAGGAGGCTCAGTTTAGATTGATGCAAAAAATTCCAAAAATTGAATAAAATTATTAAAAAGATCATTGATTATTCTTCTGTATACTCTACTTCAATAGTGTTTTAAAACATATCAAAATTGTTACAAGGCTTTGACAATAACACATGTATATGAACTTGCAAATTTACACATACAAAGTAATTGCTTGCAACTGTAAGTCAGAGTAAAATAAATAGTGTGTCTATTTGGAATCAAATGTAAATGATTGGAAAAGGGGATGGCATTGTTTTGAGTGGATTAAAAAGGACAATCACTAAGAGATAAATATATATAGAAACCATGAAAAAATAACACAAAGAAAAAAGATGAGCAAGGTAGTAGGAATGATTTCGAAACTACCACTAACAGAAATAACAGTTGGGATAAAATCTGGGGAATATCCTCTTACACAGCCGCAGAAGGCTCTCTAGTTGTTTACCTATGACCATTTATAGCCATAAAAGTTCTAACTCTAAGAGGAAAAATCCAGAAAACTTGATGGAACTAAATTATGGTATACATGGATGGGTTTCATGGAAAAGTAGTTATGTTAGGTGGTGTATAAAAGTGGTGTGATCTCTAGAGCAAAAATCCCACCTTCAGGCTTTAAGGAACTAAAAAGAAAAGATTGATTAAGAAATATATGAAAATAAGACCAAATATTTTTATCACAGTTTGTATATATTTATACCTATAGCATTTCATAGTGCTGATTATAAAGTCATACTAAAATGTCTTTAAAATCTAGGTATTGACATTATCAATCCCTGTTAATACAAAAATCAAATTACAAAACTTTTGATGGTAAATATTTTGATTTTTTTACAAATAACATCATTGTTTAAAACAAATTTCAATGAATAATTAGATTTATAATTTATAATTATTGGTAAGTATCTGTAGTTCCACAACTAAGTCTTGAGTCCAGATAAATATATTAGGGAAGGAGAGAAGATTAAATGTCTATAAATTAAATAAAGAGACAAATGAAAAACCAATACTTCCTAAAGGTTCAGACAGATGAATAGGTGAATAGATTGGAGAAAATGGAAAAACTGATTTCCTGAATACCATATAACTACAATGTTTACTCATGACATTAAGTATAATAGACTTATTGGTTACTTGATATACTGCTTAAACCTTCCAACACAACTTGTAATATTTAGTGGATGGTCATACTAAAGTGGCGTACGCTTATTTTCTAATGATTAGAGAGTGATTGTGAACTTGTCTTTGGATGGTCCTTTATTTTGCCACAGGTGATGGCTGTTTGCAATCCTGTCTAATATAGTATTTTAAAGATCTTCATTTTGCTGAAACTGGTTCTCTCAGTGCTCAGAACCCTCTGTGACTGTGAGTGTCATCTTGTAAAAGTGCAAATTTTTGTTATGCCTACCCATTCGCTGCCATCCTGCATTTCCAGGTTACCTATCTATCAATCAGGCAGTTTTAACAATAGCTTGATGGAATTTGTCCTGAAGTATTTTCTTCTTTCTAAATAAAAGGAAAAGAATGCATGCATAGAAATAAAACTTCTTTTGATCCTTCTTTTTCTCCCTTAACTAGTTATAGAGAAATTCATCTTTTTACACTGTTGCCTTACAGAAATATCTTCCTATGTAGTTATGCCTTAAAAAAGAAACTTTTTGAAATACACTTTACACCCCACCTTAAAAACCCACTCAACTCAGAAAATATCCCTAGCGTTAAAAGCTACAATTCTTTCTGTTATCAGTAAATCCCTTATATTTTTCAATGTATTACAATAATCTTCTTTCTTCCTTAAACTGTCTATAGAAGAGCATCTTTTACATTCAAGGATATACCTTAAACTCGTTTTTGCCATGAACACGCTTGTTAAGGATTTACCTGAAGCTGTCACATGTACTAATGAATTTTTGGCTAAGTAGAAACAGGAAACCACATGGAACAGTGTAGAATGATTTTTAAATTAACATCGATTTGTCAAAATAATTTCATGGTAAGAGAATTCATTGATGAAATATAAACAAATGCATATATAAATATAAATGCTTTTGCTTCAGCTATATGACAGTTTTATGCAATCATAGACACAAAAGATAATAACCTTTCTATATCATATCTATTTTGCCTTAGGAGCAAGTAGAGAGCCCTCTGTATCCTATGCCCAAGACTTGGGATTCTTAGAACCAGGGTGTCGACTAGGATTTGAATCACACGATTCAAAGAAGAATTAAATTCTCTGCAGACATACTTAAGAATAGGTCTCTCTCAATTATTGTGTTAGGTGCAATGTGTGCTTTGAGTTTTAATAAAGTTTCTTTTATGAAAGAGGGTGCCCTTGCATTTGGAGCATAGATGTTCAGGATTGAGAGTTCTTCTTGTTGTATTTTTCCTTTGACCAGCAAGAAGTGTCCCTCAGAGTCTCTTTTGATGACTTTGGGTTGAAAGTCAATTTTATCTGATATTAAAATGGCTACTCCAGCTTGTTTCCTGAGACCATTTGCTTGTAAAATTGTCTTCCAGCCTTTTACTCTAAGGTAGTGTTTGTCTTTGACCCTGAGGTGTGTTTCCTGCAAGCAGCAAAATGTAGGGTCCTGTTTACGTATCCAGTCAGTTAGTCTGTGTCTTTTTATTGGGGCATTGAGTCCATTGATGTTAAGAGATATTAAGGAATAGTGATTGTTACTTCCTATCAGTTTTGACGTTATTTTTTAAATTTGATTGCTTAACTTCTTTTGGGTTTGATGAAAGGTTACTATCTTGCTTTTTTCAGGGTGAAGTTTCCCTCCTTGTATTGGTGTTGTCCTCCTATTATCCTTTTTAGGGCTGGGTTTGTGGATAGATATTAGGTAAATCTATGGGACACAATGAAAGCAGTGCTAAGAGGAAAACTCATAGCCCTGAGTGCCTCCAAAAAGAAAATGGAGAGAGCATACATTACCAACTTAATGACACACCTGAAAGCCCTAGAACAAAAAGAAGCTATTTCACCCAGGAGGAGTAGAAGGCAGGAAATCATCAAACTCAGGGCCGAAATCAATCAAGTAGAAACAAAGAGAACCATACAAAAAATCAACAAAACCAGGAGCTGGTTCTTTGAGAAAATCAACAAGATAGATAAACCCTTAGCCAGACTGACCAAAGGGCACAGAGAAAGTATCCAAATTAACAAACTTAGAAATGAAAAGGGAGACATAACAACGGAAACTGAGGAAATCCAAAAAATCATCAGATCCTACTACAAGAGCCTGTACTCAACACAACTGGAGAATCTGGAGGAAATGGACAATTTCCTTGACAGATACCAAATACCAAAATTAAATCAGGACCAACTAGACCATATGAACAGTCCCATAAAGCCTAAAGAAATAGAAGGAGTCATAGAAAGTCTTCCAACCAAAAATAGCACAGGACCAGATGGTTTCAGTGCAGAATTCTACCAGACCTTCAAAGAAGAGTTAACACCAATACTCTTCAAACTATTCCACAAAATAGAAACAGAAGGAACACTACCCAATTCCTTCTACGAAGCCACAATTACGCTGATACCAAAGCCACACAAAGATCCAACAAAGAAAGAGAACTTCAGACCAATTTCCCTTATGAACATCGATGCAAAAATACTCAATAAAATTCTTGCCAACCGAATCCAAGAACACATCAAAACGATCATCCACCATGATCAAGTAGGCTTTATCCCGGGAATGCAGGGTTGGTTCAATATACGGAAATCCATCAATACAATCCACTACATAAACAAACTCAAAGAACAAAACCACATGGTCATTTCATTGGATGCTGAAAAAGCATTTGACAAAATTCAGCATCCTTTCATGCTTAAAGTCTTGGAGAGAACAGGAATTCAAGGCCCATACCTAAACATAGTAAAAGCAATATACAGCAAACCGGTAGCCAGCATCAAACTAAATGGAGAGAAACTTGAAGCAATCCCACTGAAATCAGGGACCAGACAAGGCTGCCCCCTTTCTCCTTATCTTTTCAATATTGTACTTGAGGTACTAGCTCGGGCAATTCGACAACATAAGGAGGTCAAAGGGATACAAATTGGAAAGGAGGAAGTCAAACTATCATTATTTGCAGACGACATGATAGTCTACCTAAGTGACCCAAAAAACTCCACTAGAGAGCTCCTACAGCTGATAAACAACTTCAGCAAAGTGGCAGGTAATAAAATCAACTCAAGCAAATCAGTGGCCTTCCTATACTCAAAGGATAAGCAGGCTGAGAAAGAAATTAGGGAAATGACCCCCTTCACAATAGCCACAAACAGTATAAAGTATCTTGGGATGACTCTTACCAAACATGCGAAAGATCTGTATGACAAGAACTTCAAGACTCTGAAGAAGGAAATGGAAGAAGACCTCAAAAAATGGGAAAACCTCCCATGCTCATGGATCGGTAGAATCAATATAGTTAAAATGGCCATTTTGCCTAAAGCACTATACAGATTCAATGCAATACCCATCAAAATCCCAACTCAATTCTTCACAGAGTTAGAAAGAGCAATTATCAAATTCATCTGGAACAACAAAAAACCCAGGATAGCTAAAACTATTCTCAGCAACAAAAGAAAATCTGGGGGAATCAGTATCCCTGACCTCAAGCAATACTACAGAGCAATAGTGTTAAAAACTGCATGGTATTGGTACAGTGACAGGCAGGAGGATCAATGGAACAGGATTGAAGATCCAGAAATGAACCCACACACCTATGGCCACTTGATCCTCGACAAAGAGGCTGAAAACATCCAATGGAAAAAAGATAGCCTTTTCAACAAATGGTGCTGGTTCAACTGGAGGTCAGCATGCAGAAGAATGCGAATTGATCCATCCTTGTCTCCTTGTACTAAGCTCAAATCCAAATGGATCAAGGACCTCCACATAAAGCCAGACACTCTGAAGCTAATAGAAAAGAAACTGGGGAAGACCCTTGAGGACATCGGTACAGGGAGAAAGTTTCTGAACAGAACACCAATAGCGTATGCTCTAAGAGCAAGAATTGACAAATGGGACCTCATAAGGTTACAGAGTTTCTGTAAGGCAAAGGACACCATCAAGAGGACAGATCGGCAACCAACAAATTGGGAAAAGATCTTCACCAATCCTACATCAGATAGAGGGCTAATATCCAATATATATAAAGAACTCAAGAAGTTAGACTCCAGAAAACCGAACAACCCTATTAAAAATGGGGTACAGAGTTAAACAACAAAGAATTCTCACCTGAAGAACTTCGGATGGCGGAGAAGCATCTTAAAAAATGCTCAACTTCATTAGTCATTAGGGAAATGCAAATCAAAACAACCCTAAGATTTCATCTTACACCAGTCAGAATGGCTAAGATTAAAAATTCAGGAGACAGCAGGTGTTGGAGAGGGTGCGTAGAAAGAGGAACACTCCTCCACTGCTGGTGGGGTTGCAAATGGGTACAACCCCTCTGGAAAGCAGTCTGGCGGTTCCTCCGAAAACTGGGCACCTCACTTCCAGAAGATCCTGCTATACCACTCCTGGGCATATACCCAGAGGATTCCCCACCATGTAATAAGGATACATGCTCTACTATGTTCATAGCAGCCCTATTTATAATTGCCAGATGCTGGAAAGAACCCAGGTATCCCTCAACAGAAGAGTGGATGCAAAAAATGTGGTATATCTACACAATGGAGTACTATTCAGCCATTAGAAACAATGAATTCATGAAATTCTTAGGCAAATGGATGGAGCTAGAGAACATCATACTAAGTGAGGTAACCCAGACTCAAAAGGTGAATCATGGTATGCACTCACTAATAAGTGGTTATTAACCTAGAAAACTGGAATACCCAAAACATAATCCACACATCAAATGAGATACAAGAAGAAAGCAGGAGTGGTCCCTGGTTCTGGAAATACTCAGTGAAACAGTATTTGGCAAAACCAGAACGGGGAACTGGGAAGGGGTGGGAGGGAGGACAGGGGAAGAGAAGGGGGCTTATGGGACTTTAGGGGAGGGGGGCTAGAAAAGGGGAAATCATTTGAAATGTAAATAAATTATATCGAATAAAAAAAATTGAAAAAAAAAAAAAAAGAATAGGTCTCTCTTTCCTAGAACAGAAAAATTGCTTTGTAACAGCTTTTTCATAATGGGTTTAACCATGTCAGACAAGCACAGAATTCTCCCAATTTTGATTTAAAAAATACAAACTTATTTGGAGATTTAAATCTACAAAATATGTCATAGCATGCACTTAATCAGGAAAATGCAATCCTTCATATTTACTATGTAAATCAACACTCCACTTGAGAAGATGCTGCCAAAATGTCCTCTAACAAAGGACAAAAAAAGGACAGCAAGTTTGAGACATATCCAACATTTTTCAGAGCTGTTACAGAATTATATAGTCATACTTAAAGTATGTTTATTTGAGTCCCCAAATTATATGTCTATCTATCTATCTATCTATCTATGTACCTATCTGATATATATGAATAAATACAAATTTTTGTTAGATATGTGTGTGGCAAAAGAGCACTGTATTTTTTTATTACTACGTCTACTTCAAAGACATTTTTTACTTTAAAATAGAGGAATATATATGGGTGAATTATCTAAATATCTTGAGTTCTTTCTTCCCACTGTAGACAGTTTAATTAAATAGAGGTTCTCTTAAATTAACTCTTTCTTGATCTAGGCAAGCACAAACACCTGGATTTCAAAGAATTCTGTTTTAGTAAAGGAGAAAAATATATAGTTATATATTAAAATGGCACATGCCTTTAATCCTAGCACTCAGGAGGCAGAGGCAGGTGGGTTTCTGAATTTGAGGCCAGCCTGGTCTACAGAGTGAGTTACCGAACAGCCAAGAGAAACCCTGTCTCAAAAAAATTATTACCAATCATCATTTACACTTCGTTTCTAATTTTATCTTTGAATAGATTGCAAAAGATACAGAGTGAAAACTGGGAAACAGGAATAGTAAGAAAAAGTCATTTAAAGTAATACTCCAAATGTGTCACCTTTTATGAAGAGATTCAATTCAATGATTATTTTTCTGACACCTGGCATGCTATCAAGAATAGCTTTTTAAAAGCATATATGTTTGTCACCTAGCCACATGTAATAAATAGCATTCCAATTCCATTTTCCTTTTAGAAAAATTAGAACTTATTGGGTCCATTTTATTGAGGCACATGATTAAAATGATCAATATGCAGCATTCTCCAACCTTAATATAGAAGTAGAAATTAGAAATTAGAGAAATGTTTTAGGAAGGCACTTCAAAACTTCCACTGGTATGGTTTTGAATTTCAAATGGATAATTTTTTTATAACTACAATTCTCAGAGTCAGCAGGAGTTCATAGCATCTCCAAAGACCATTTGGCTTTTTTTTTTTTTTTTTTTTGATTCACACCAAAGCAGACGAAACAATCATTATGCATACTGTAAATCAAAGTACTTGGGAAATAATCACAGTTCCCTTCATCTGCTGATGCACAAGTTATGTGTACATCCCAAACTGTTCCTTCTATAGATCAAAACTTGTCAATGAATTAAATTTGCACTAGCATAGGGGAAATGAAAAGCTCATGTTAACAATTTGGAAGAAAAATAAAGTTCTTAATATCGTGCATAACTTGGCAAAATTGTCTATGCAGGTGTGTAGTTTGAAAATAGGATGCTTTCCTGTAGACTGGACGTTGGTTTGAGTCCCAGTATTCTCAGACATAACTCACCTGATGGGCTTTATAAACCTATTTAGATTTTCTAGGACAGTGTCTCAAAACCTACCTCAGCTTTGGTGTGAGCACAGTGAAAATCCTTTAAATACTTAGTACCATGTATGTATGGTTCACAAGGAGGTTTAAACTTTGTTTTCTTTACTTTCAGCATTTTTTCCATGTTTAGACTTAAAGATAATTGACAATACATCTATGTCACCACAGTCACTGGTTTGTGATATAATACAGTGTTAAAACTCTTCACTAAAACGATTTTTACAATCATCCTGTACTTTAACACTAGAATAATTTTATTTTCTCAAAGAAAAATCTTCACATCAGTTCATAATATTTCTTCATTACTATTTATACAAAGAATTACTATTAGCCAGGGAATGCTGAAAGCAGGGGAAATAGTTTTACATAGGAAAAATCACAATAATTGGCTATCTAATACCATATAATTAGCACTAAAGATACACACATACACACACACAGAGACATGCACACACACACATACACACACACACACACACACACACACACACAGACATGCATGCATGCACTCATGCACACACACATATAATGAGGAAATTGTATACAGGATAAGTTGGAATTCTGTCATGTTAGCTGTCAAAGCTTCCCTGTATATAGGAGCAAGGACGAAGATCTCTTCAGGTTTCTTGGAGTTTCATCAACCTGATAACTAGAGCCACAATTCTCACTGAGAGTGTTCCCATGAAGCTCACCAAGATATTTAAAGATTTTACTTCCTTACAATTTTATTTGGGAGATTTAGGTTTACTTGCCACCTCCTGGCTAAGAACTGTCTGAGCAGCTATAAAGCCCAGTAGATTGCCCATAGTCATTTAATGCCATTATTTTTCCACATTCAGTAGGGCTCCTTCTTTCCTTCTACTGTCCTTGTAGGCTGATAAGATGGAGTCTTGTCATAATATTCTTTGCAGAGCTGGGTTTGTGGAAAGATATTGTGTAAATTTGGTTTTGTCATGGAATATCTTGGTTTCCCCATCTATGGTGAATGAGAGTTTTGCTGGGTATAGTAGTCTTGGCTGACATTTGTGTTCTCTTAGAGTCTGCATGAGATCTGCCCAGGATCTTCTAGCTTTCATGGTCTCTGGTGAGAAGTCTGGTGTGATTCTGATAGGTCTTCCTTAATATGTTACTTGGCCTTTCTCTCTTACTGCTTTTAATATTCTTTCTTTGTTTAGTGCATTTGGGGTTTTGATTATTATGTGACGGGAGGTATTTCTGCTCAGGTCCAGTCTGTTTGGAGTTCTGTAGGCTTCTTGTATATTCATAGGCATCTCTCTCTTTAAGTCAGGAAAGTTTTCTTCCATAATTTTGTTGAAGATATTTGCTGGCCCTTTCTGTTGTAAACCTTCACTCTCATCTATACCTATAATCCTTAGGTTTGGTCTTCTCATTGTATCCTGGATTTCCTGGATGTTCTGGGATACAAGCTTTTTGCATTTTGTATTTTCTTTGACAGTTTAGTCAATGGTTTCTATGGTATCTTCGGCATCTGAGATTCTTTCTTCCATCTCTTGTATTCTGTTGTTTATATTTGCATGTATGGCCCCTGATTTCTTCTCAAGGTTTTCTATCTCCAAAGTTGTCTCCCTTTGTGATTTCTTCAAGACTCTGAAGAAGGAAATGGAAGAAGACCTCAAAAAATGGGAAAACCTCCCATGCTCATGGATCGCCAGAATCAATATAGTTAAAATGGACATTTTGCCAAAAGCAATATACAGATTCAATGCAATACCCATCAAAATTCCAACTCAATTCTTCACAGAGTTAGAAAAAGCAATTAACAAATTCATCTGGAATAACAAAAAACCCAGGATAGCTAAAACTATTCTCAGCAACAAAAGAAATTCTGGGGGAATCAGTATCCCTGACCTCAAGCAATACTACAGAGCAATAGTGTTAAAAACTGCATGGTATTGGTACAGTGACAGGCAGGCAGATCAATGGAACAAGATTGAAGATCCAGAAATGAACCCACACACCTATGGCCACTTGATCCTTAACAAAGGGGCTGAAAACATCCAATGGAAAAAGGATAGCCTTTTCAACAAATGGTGCTGGTTCAACTGGAGGTCAGCATGCAGAAGAATGCAAATTGATCCATCTTTATCGCCTTGTACTAAGCTCAAATCCAAATGGATCAAGGACCTCCACATAAAGCCAGACACTCTGAAGCTAATAGAAAAGAAACTGGGGAAGACCCTTGAGGACATTGGTACAGGGAGAAAATTTCTGAACAGAACACCAATAGCGTATGCTCTAAGATCAAGAATTGACAAATGGGACCTCATAAAATTACAAAGTTTCTGTACGGCAAAGGACACCATCAAAAGGACAAATCGGCAACCAACAAATTGGGAAAAGATCTTCACCAATCCTACATCAGATACAGATAGATGGCTAATATCCAATATATATAAAGAACTTAAGAAGTTAGACTCCAGAAAACCAAACAACCCTATTAAAAAATGGGGTACAGAGTTAAACAGGGAATTCTCACCTGAAGAACTTCGGATGGCAGAGAAGCATCTTAAAAAATGTTCAACTTCATTAGTCATTAGGGAAATGCAAATCAAAACAACCCTGAGATTTCAACTTACACCAGTCAGAATGGCTAAGATTAAAAATTCAGGAGCCAGCAGTTGTTGGAGAGGATGTGGAGAAAGAGGAACACTCCTCCACTGCTGGTGGGGTTGCAAATCGGTACAACCACTCTGGAAATCAGTCTGGCAGTTCCTCCGAAAACTGGGCACCTCACTTCCAGAAGATCCTGCTATACCACTCCTGGGCATATACCCAGAGGATTCGCCATCATGTAATAAGGATACATGCTCTACTATGTTCATAGCAGCCCTATTTATAATTGCCAGAAGCTGGAAAGAACCCAGGTATCCCTCAACAGAAGAGTGGATGCAAAAAATGTGGTATATCTACACAATGTAGTACTATTCAGCCATTAGAAACAATGAATTCATGAAATTCTTAGGCAAATGGATGGAGCTAGAAAACATCATACTAAGTGAGGTAATCCAGACTCAAAAGGTGACTCATGGTATGCACTCACTAATAAGTGGATATTAACCTAGAAAACTGGAATACTCCAAACATAATCCATACATCAAATGAGGTACAAGAAGAAACGAGGAGTGGCCCCTTGTTCTAGAAATACTCAGTGAAGAAGTATAGGGCAAAACCAGAACGGGGAAGTGGGAAGGGGAGGGTGGGAGGACAGGGGGAGAGAAGGGGGCTTATGGGACTTTCGGGGAGTGGGGGGCTAGAAAAGGGGAAATCATTTGAAATGTAAATAAAAAATATATCGAATAAAAAAATAAGTTAAAAAAAAGATGGAGTCTTGTACAGTGCAATAATAATTTCAGGTGTGTGCATAATAGTCAGAGATCTATTAGTTTATTACGTTTTAAAAGAACTTCTTCACAATAGAAAATTATTATAAAAGGTGTATAAGAAAATGGACACCTAAGAGATAGTTTTAATTATTTCTACCACAGTTATGGAGAAAATCAAGTCTCTTCATTTCCATCCCACGAGTCTTTATCCATAATGGATTTACTACTACAAAACATAATTTAATTATTTATGTAATATTTAATTCCTGAGCTGTTCAAAAGAACGCCAACTAAAATGGGAGAAATTATGGGAAAGCATGCATGTAAGGTTAAATATGTAACAAATGAATAAATATCATTTTCAGAAATGTGTTAACTGTTGTTAAGCACTGCTTTGAAATGATTCATAGGTGAAAACCTGGGATTGTGTTTTCTCATCCTGCACAGTTGAGCATCATTATGAGGGTGGAACTTAGAAGAGGGTTTCAGTGATATGCAAAGACAGGCTGAATGAATATGGGACCAGTTTAGGAGATGCATGCTTTAGTTAATGTTTAGCCTTGGCAAAGTGTATATGTCTTACACCAGAGGAAATGCTGAAATCCATCACCTTTAGAAGACATTGCTGGAGTTCCCAGGCTATCCATGCAGTCATGGGTGTAAGATGGGTCACATAATTCATCTACCACCTGTGTGGGAGGGTGATAACATTTATTTGAAGAGTTATGATAATTAATTTTTTAAAAAATATATTTTTTAGAGATTTTTTTTATTTATGAGTACACTCTAGCTGTCTTCAGAGACACACCACAAGAGGGCATCAGATCTCATTACAGATGGTTGTGAGCCACCATATGGTTGCTGGGATTCGAACTCAGGACCTCTGGAAAAGCAGTCAGTGACCACTGAGCCATCTCTCCAGCTCAATAATTAACTTTTAATCATGGAAAGTGATAAGTGTAAGTCTAGCACATACTAGGTAACTGTATCATGGTTTTTGCTCCATTTAAAACTGTAAGTCATTCAGATAACTTTTAACATATGATTTTCTGAACTCTCAAGGAGTAAATAGATTTTTGAAGAAATTCAAACTGACAAATTTTGCATTATCTTCTTCATATCTCTTCCAATGAAAGATTCTACACATTCTATATCCTGTAATAGTAACACTGTATACTTGGCTGGAAGCATGATACCACTGCGGTACTTCTTAATGTGCATGATAAAGAATCATTCTGTCCCTGTAGCTTACCCATTGAATACATGCAAACACAGACTCTTTTTCCATGTTGGGATTTTCCATGTCTTCAGGAACGCCCAGGATTTATTTGCTTATCATTTTAGTCTTCAACCAGTGACATATTTGTAGCAAATTTCACAAAACACGCACAAAATATATATGTGCACATGTGTATATGTGTATGTGTATATATGTTTACATATATATATGTATATACATATATATTCAATAATATATTCAAATTAAAGAATCCAATTAGAATTAGTTTTGTTTTTCTTTAGTTTATGCATATATTGCATAATATGGAAAAGTCATAACTAGAAGCTTGAAGGTAAAATGTTTACACCTCTAAACTTAAAACACAAATATCATTGACATTAGACATTGCAAATATAGATACAATAGCAGAGTAAAATCATAATTATTACAATGTTCAATTTGCAGAGTGAATTCATCAAGATATACAAGAATATCCCACTTAAATGCACGAACCATATTTTACTCCATGCCTTCATAATCTTAAGACAATTCACACCCCATTTCTCTACTAAGCTTGGTATCTGCCTTTTCACAGTTAAAGAATTTCAAATTTAGCTTCAAAAAGCTTTAGGAATGAAGTGATTTGATTACTCCAGTTTAATGGAGCTAAAACAACCAAGTAAGAGTGCTTATTAATTTGTTTGTAACTCAAGTTATATTTTGAGTTGACTGTAAAAACAGAAATAAGAAGCATGGGGCAATCTGAAGAATACAAACAAATTAGCTTATTGTTATTCACTATTGAGGCTTAGTTTGTCAGAATCTGTGAAGACAGTCATATAGTTATGAGTTGTAATTGTTTCATACTCAAACAATAATTTGTAGTCAGTGACTGACTTGAAACCTACTGAAAGAATTTTGTGCATTGTGATCTTTAACTACATGTGATCATGACAACTATAACATTTCTACATTGAATTAATATATATATATTAAATTTTCATCCTCATTTTAGTGATTTTTTATCATATTAACTTCCTAAATATTATAGAAAAGGTATTCTCAGTGATTGTGTTTACATAGAGACTTAGAAAATGCAAACCCTAAATAAAACATTCAGTGTATATATTTATGAAGTCCATTACTTTAATTAATTACATTATTTAATTAAGTTTCATACTTCATTTTTATGTTCTGTGTTTTCTAAGATAAGGTAAGAAAATTGGAAAGAGTTTTTAATTCACTGATGTATCTGAGCACAAATAATAGTACAAAGGATATTCATTGCATTGTGCCATATTGTAAGACTATTGTTTATAGCATCCTCTGTT